>NC_087249.1:14131900-16634400 GCF_037042905.1 Lytechinus pictus
GGAGGACGGACCATGGATCGGTTTGGGCCGGACCAGACCAGGTGGTTTGAGTACGGGCCAAGGGGTTGGATCCCAACGGGCCGGTTGAGATTGGCATCAGGTCGGGCAGGTGGGCGGGCAGGGTTGGGCGGGCGGATGATTGGGCGGACGATGGGCGGAGAACAATCATGTGGAGATACCGATGTTAGGAGAGGATCAATTGGAGGTCAAATCGGGGTCATTATGTACATTCAAATAATATACATCAGAGATGAGGATAAACATTTTTTAAAGTGATATATCACAACATTTGGGGTCCCAGTTATGGTCAATAGTTTAGGTCAATACACATTATACAACTGGTAGGATCTCAAGAATGTCAATTGTTCCCAAACAATGGAGAATCATAAATACATATATGCAGATTATTTTTGGATCAGTTTGGTTCAGAGATAGGACACGGGAGACATCGGATCGGGCCAGGCCAGGGTAAGCATGGTGGAAGGACATGACAGAGAAAGGGCCCTTAAACGCCATGAAGGCAATAGATACTTGTAATATGGAGTGGACAAATGTTTCAAACCTATCAATTATCAGTACTGAGCATTCTATTCTATTATTTCTTAACCCACTGGAGCCTGTCTGGTTATTTAACAACACACATTTTCCGTAGACCCAAGCAAGCATACACACAGCTTCAGTCTCCAACAGTTTAAAAAAATATGGTTCACCCAAATTTTTCTTGATTTATATCATATTAAGTAAAAACGAGTACCTTTCCCGATAAAAAAAATAATCCCAAATCTATCTATGAACAACAGAACTACACTTGGAAAAGTAATAAAATAATGTTACTAAATTTGAAGATGAATTTCATGTCTCATGACGAATAAGTTTCCTCAATAATCCAAATTAAAAAAAAAAGCAAAAAAATTGAGAAGAAAGAAAATCAGCAATGGTTTAAATAAGCTTCGTAAATCTCAACAACCAAAGTTAAAAATAATGAAGTTATGACAAGGGTAATTCTCTTTTGAATAGTCCTAGCACTAAGGAATTTAGCTGTGTCTTATGTATTCATTTCCACCATCTTCTTTCCTTGTCAAATAGATTACAACAGAAGGAAAAAAAAACCTTTTCCCTTATTGTTTTCTTTTCAATTTTGAGGAAATTTAAAACCACTAACCTTCTTCCGAAGCTGGTTGATATTTGAGCCTTCCTTTCCGATGATTCCACCAGCATTCTAAAAGAAAAATAGAGCAGAAAGTTTTTTTATAACTTTTTAAGAAAATTCTAGCCACACAAAAGAACCATGAATGCAGTCAATAAAAGCTCTATTTCATTGTCATCTAAACCCTAGTTTTGAAGATGGCAAGCTATAATACTTTGTATTGATCAATGGTATTGTCAGAATCACCTTTACCCTCTCTTATAACAAAGAGCATTTAACAGTTCATCATAAACTAATAAACTAAAGGTACAAAAAACAACCCATGCTCTTTTGATATAAGAAGAAGATTAATTCAAATACTATGAAAAACTGGGTGCGGGGGATGTATATGACATCTCACTTGGTGCTGTCATAGTTTTGCACATTTAATAATGCAAAGAAATATATTATTTTGTACGTGTGGGTGTGTGGTAGAGGTGTGTAATAAGAGTTTGACCAAGAGCAATGTTTTACATAGCAATGTTTTCCCCGGCTTTTTGCCGGGAGCCCCGCATTTAGCGGGAACCCTCCTTTATCAGAAGGGTATTCAAGGCTTACTAAATAAGCCCAAATAATCAGAGGCCGAAAGAGATGTAGCATGAGATCATCAGAAGAGTTAGGTAGGGATTACAAAGGAAAGCCCTGCTGAGTTTGGAACAGATGAAGGGTGGTTGTATGCACAGTCAAGTTTTTGAAGAAGAAAAGCACCCCTCACATTCATGCCGAATCTGGCTTTCACAGAACTCCAAACCTCTCTCACCAATTGCTCACTCAATAACCATACATTCAATTGATTTTTTATTAGGCTGGAAGTCATAAACCTAAATAACAAACCCAAAATGCACCACAAGACGTAGCTACTTCCAGGTAGCGTATCAATCGATTTTCATCAACATTGTTTCTCCCTCATTTTAATAAAGCCCACCCAATGCTCATACAGAATATTGAGTTTGACCCAGGAAGTACACAATACATGTGTGAACATAATGTGTCAGTGTGAACCAGAAGAAGGCTGTTGAAGAATCCAGACTGAGATCTCTGTTGCGTTCCAGCAATTAAATTAAAACGATTGTTGTTCTGCAGAATCACCTTTCAAAACGCATCTGTTTTTATGTCCGTTTCCCATTTGGAAAGACGTTTCTATTTACAACAAACCAACCCCCAAATATGCTTGAACACAATTTTGGTTTGAACTAAACGTGTTTGTAAACCATGTTTTGTGGGTAAAAAATGCGTCAACTGAACGCAGCAAACGACAGTTGGGGTCTTGTGGACAGTCTGCTCCGAGTTCTATTGTTGACGAGGTGGCGCGTGGCAGGCCAATGGCTTAACAAATACCCACTACAAAGGATTCAAGATTGGGATAGAACTGTTCAACCATGACAGATTGTCTGTAGAAAGGTTTCAACCAAATACACATGCCAGGCCTACAACAAAGTAACAAAAAAATCAATATTTTACAGACAGAGAAAGAAAGAGAGTGTGAGAGTTAGAGAGAGGGGGAGGGAGAAAATAAGAGAGGGGGGGAAACAGAGATCAAACAAGAGAGAGAGAGGAGGGAGAAAGAGAGCGAAAAGAGAGTTGGGGAGATAGAGATCAAACAAGAGAGAGAGTGAGAGAGAGATCGGGAGACAGGAACAGAGACAAAGAGAGAAAGAAAGAGACTAGAGAAAGGGGAAAGAGAACAATGGTCAAAGGTCATACCGGACCAGATGCTACTCCTTGATGCAGCATATCACAGTAACACAAATGTCTGGGCTACCAATGGCAATGAAATGGATAACATCTGAGGTAACCCAATATTAAAGAACGGTATCCTTTCATTCATGGAGAGAAGGTGCATCTCAAACATGTATGAATAAAAAGGCTGAATTCAATAGTATTGATCACCAAAGTTTCATTTAATGGTGACAAAATACAGAGAAGTAAAAGAGATACAATGATGAGAAAACATTTGTCACCAAAACATATGAAAAAAGAAAGCAACGAAAGGCAAACAAATGAAGTGATAAGCATTCTGAGACAAAAGTGTTACAACTCTTGCCACAAAGAGTACCCTTTTTCATTGTTACTCACCTAAGAGCAAAAATTTGAATCAAATACAAATGTAAAACTCTCACAAAGGCCCCTCAATGTATGACTACAGACATATTTCTGGTTTAAAAAACAAGAAAACTACTCCCTTAAATATACATTGTGAAACTAATATGAAAATATTTCCATAGTGATGAATGATGCAGACTTACCATAACAACCATGAATCTTTTGTCAAAAAGAAAGAATAGGTGGTTTTTCTTAAGTAAACTCCACATAGCCAGTCAATCTAATCGCTTCTTTGTTATGATGACTATATATGCGAAATTACACAAGTGGCTAAGAGCTTTGCTCCCGATAGCTATTTCCATGAAATATCATCTGGACGCCACATTATCATGCTCCGTAAAAAGGAGTCGAGGTTAAAATAATGATGAAACCAGGCCCGAGCGGGAGACGTTTCAGAAATCATATCTCCAGCAGCAGTCAAAGTCCTGCCCTGCATCAAAATCCTCGTGTAAAGCACGCAAGGTTCCACCAACATCATCACCATGATGCCATCCGAGTTCTTCCATTTTTTTTCCCTTCTACCGGTATTAGTAATCCAAGATAACAAGACATCTTCGGCTATACCGGTATCCCATGGCTTGTACGATTCCATCTCGCTGAGACAACTGCCTGTTTGATTCTGTTACATCTTCCACCAAATACACAATCCTTTTATACCTCCCCTCCACCCAAGTTCTTTGTCCCCCTCTCTCTCTCCCTCCCGGTCTCTTTCTCTGTTCGATGACGGGTCAACCCAACCCCCCCCCCCTCTTCTCTCTCTTTCTTTCTCCCCCAAACTCTAACAAGCTCTTGTTCAGAGGGTCTCTGTGAGTTCATTCATTAGTGACTCAACTCTACGGCTGAGTAGCTGCTAAGCCTTGGAGTCAACAAAAACCCATGTGCACGTGCCGAGGAGGCTGGCCGATAACTCACTTCGACAAAGGCTCAATACAATGAATGTCCACTAGGGAATTATGCAAATTACAAACCAATATATATCCTATGTCCCTTTCTCTCTCTCTCTTTCTCTCTGGAAATTTTCGCCAATTAGTGCAGATTCTATTGTCTACATCCCCGTATTCATTGCCGTTAATGGCTGGGGCTAATTAAGCCATGCACGGGGGTAATGGCTATCAGTCCTCGAAAATGTTTCCAAAAAGATAATTCAATACAGCTTAGACAATCCATTAGTATATTACACATCATATAGTAAATTACAAATGCAAATTCCAAAATGGTTGAGACGGGGAGACTTCCCCCTTAAAATGCTCTCTGCAAATTACAGCGCAATCATCACTATCATCAATTTACAATTAAGATCAGATCAAGTTGTATAATTGTCATTGCTTCATAATGGAGAGAATGGAAGTGTTTGGACGACTCTACAGGGATTTGAAATACATCGAAATAGGCTGTTGATTGTTACCAGTCGAAAGCTTTAGATTAAAAAGTAAATCATAAAGATTTATTCTTAAACCTGGAATGATTTACATTCAAATCTTGAAGATTTAAATCTGAATCTAAACTGTTTGCTATTCACAACTCACTTGGATTTCTTATAAAGCAATCGAATATGAAATAAAGCAATGAGTGTAGAGCTCATTGATAGTCCTCCACACAAAGTGTCAATTTTCTTTTGTCACAAAGCACCTGAATAAGAATCTCTGAACTCTTTACTCTAAATGCAGGATTGATATAGGCCATTGAAAGATAAAAAAAGTAAATAAAATAGGCCTAATCAGGCAAAACAAAGAAGAAAAAAAACAGAGGGTTAAAGTGTTAATTTGCCCCCAAATTTCCAAAATAGTCCTTTGCTACGAAAGAGCCCCTGTTAATTGGACAATTTCAAGTTAGGTGCTGACCTTTTGGTGATGGTGTCGGTGTTCGATCATGGTGTTGGTGTTTGGTTGTTTTACAATATACTTCAGCGCACGCTGCGCCAAACTTGAAATGAAGGTGGTCCTGAGACGAATGGTGTTAAGTTACTATGCTTAGGATCATTCTTGCAACCTCACATGGGTGACTTTAGGATTTGAGGCTATAGAAAGCCACATCAATATGCTTCTTACACTAACACAAACACCATGCAGCACTGAACTTCAAATCATCCACTGTTCTACAATTCAGAACTAATATAATTCAGCATATTAGCAGAGAGTATTAATATTTTACCATGTCTGTAATGCTTATCAAAATCATATAAACTACATACAGTATAAAAGTCAGAAAATAGGTCCTAATTTCAAAGGAAAATGGGGTAATTTCGTTTTAATTGTCTCGGGCATCTGATGTGTTTATGTTAATTTCCATGTGGATAGATAATGCATGCATGCTAAAGTTTGTTGTTTGTTTCACTCTAATGTTAATGCACTTTTGTAATCATCTGACTCATTAAGTCGGTGAAGCCAAAGTTTTTTTTTTTTTAATTGAGAAAATCATGAATAAAGCAAGTGTTGCAAAGCTGGTAGCCTAGAGAAGCCCTATAAAAAAAGAAAATCATGACACAACCCAGTGAGCAGGATAAATGAATGGAAATCCTCATATATTGTTATCCCATTCAGTCCAAATTTCACCATTTTTCTTCTGTCTTCAGTTTGGACACACAAAAACTATCGTGATCGCTAACCACCTGCCCATGGGGGAGTAGGCCCCTATTGTTTGGCGTCACACACCCCTGCTTTTATAGACAAAAACTATACTTCCAATAACCTACACCAATTATTCCATTCTTTGGGGCAAACAAAGAAGCAGGCCCTGCCAATCGCCACTGATCAACCAATAAGATAAGGGTATTCCCGTGATGAGAAATTGGGTCTCATTAATAACAAACATTTACTTTTCTAATTGCACGTCCAATCATAGGTTTCGCAGCAATTAGCACTGTTGCATTTTGCTCCACTTTGGGCAATCTGCATAATGAATAATTTTTCCACTTCATCAAAGCGACCTTTGATCCTATAAAATTGTTTCTAAATTTATATGTATCAGTGGAGAGAAGGGATGAATGCCCAAGTTTAATGAGAAAACTGGATCACAGCATATTCACACACTCCCACACGCAAAAATACCAATTATTTGTACAAGAACAGTTTTAGGAATCACACACAGACATTCCCCTTTCATTCCTTTTTTTAGGGGGGGGGTTCACACTTGCCCTAACCAGTTCAAAGTTCTAGTATGAACTTTTCTACAATTCTACATTATGGATGTGCATTCATCTTTTTTTTCAAATCAAAACTCCTAATGATTTTCTTTTATAATGTAGCATTTTTTTATTGGTTGGTTTGAAAGCACTGTATGATCGAGAAAACAAAGAATTATCTTGCTGCAATCAAGAAGTATCATGTCATGTCAATCTCTCTGATTCATGCAGTGTACTTCTTATTGTAAACAGAACAGCTGTCATCTAGTAATGTAGAATACCAATTGAATCACTAGTATCCTGTCATGAGTTTTGGTATAAATGTAAATGTAGTATTTATTGTCAAAGTTCAAATTCTCTGTCACAAATGTGAAAGATACATGTGCTTCATGTGCTTAAAAGGTGGGGAAAGTTTACAGCGAAAATCTCAAATAAACAAATTAGGTCCAAAATAATGTTCTTAAGATTACTTGTGATACAAAATAATTCCACAAGCATAGGGGTAAACTACCAATAGGAAAAGACACAATAGCATAAGGAGGAAAGAGGAGTAGAGGAAAGAGATGGAGAAGAGAGAGAGAGAGAGAGAGGGGTAGATATAATTTAGATTCCAATTATAAGAAGAATGAAGAAAAAGAGATGGGCATGCATGTTCTTATAAACTCTTCTGTGCCAGAATAGACTACATGTACGCATGTTGAATGGATTAGGCCACAAACGATGTGTGAAACAAAGACCACCTTTAAGGTAGAGAAGATATAGTGCCCTTTTTAAGCAAGTGGTCTTCAATATTAGTTAGCAGGTTCCTATTATGCATACATTGATGGGGAATATTAAAGGGAAATGAAACTAGTGATCTTTATAGACAGGTGGTCCTTCTGTACAGGTGATCACTTAAGCAAGTCTGGTTGTAGGCTATTTATGGTGATGCAGTAAAAACACAAAACACGTCAATCTATCACTATTGCATGTTAACATTGGATATATGTCAGAATTGCAGACTCGACAGGATATATTTTGATTGAGTAAAATAAATAGCAATCAAATGTTTATGGAAATGTAAAAAAAAACAGGTCGGTTTAGGTTCATTACAATTTTCTCTAAAACAATTTGATAGAACTCCAGATGGTTGGAAATGAGGGTAATGAAAAAGCTAAGTAGTATCAGAAAGGGAGATAATTTTTCTGCAACTTTTGTGAATGCTTTATGATGTAACATATCTTTTTGAAGTAACTCCTTGAGAATTGTCGGCATTTGAAAGCAAGCGTGGTTCCTGATTTTGTCGGATCTTTAAACAATAAAAACCCCCATGGCAATGTAAGAGCCCAGTTTAATGGATGAAAGAGTGTAATTCGGAGAGCAGTCAAGCCGATAAGGAACTTGTGTAATGATGGAATCATTCCGTCTTCCGAGGGACAGCATATACATCTTACACCCACGAACGCAGACACATGTACTTTTCACAAGGTTTCATACGGAGCAAAATAACCCAGATTGTACTGAATGCTGTTCACATCTGCTTAAATTCTCATCTCCTTCCCGAGAGCTCTTTGTGTCCGAGAACTTATTTTGAAATAGTCAACCCGTATCTGACCACCCAACTCAAAATCCATTTAACTCAGTGGGCAAGGTTCTCTTATCAAATATTTTAAAAATGGAAGATTAAAAAATTATCTTAAAGGATAATTATATTATTGTTATTATTATTTAGAAGCTTAATGTCAATAAGAAACTTTTTGTCTTCCTCCGTTTATAAGAAAATAAACCATGAAATATAACCAAACATGAGAAGTTTATAGGACCCCTTTCTCAGACTGCAGAGAGTGTAGGATTACTGAATCGGATGCTTATCTCATGCTTGAGAGAAGTTCAAATTTCAAACTTTTTACTCCAACAGTGTTCTCTGAAAATCGCCCTGAACGTTGACTTGATTGCCTTGTATAGTACGGGTTTTTAGCTTCTCGAATTTGACAGGTTATACATCATTCTGAAGCTTAGAATCCATTTTTTCAATGAACAAAAAAAAATGATTTTAAGATATTAATTCTGGCTAACTCATTGTGGGTCACATATGAGAATTTAGTTCTATAAAGGTAATGAAACCGTCCATGTCATTCACATAAAGCTTGTAATACATGTACCTACGTGCACCGACTGGGATCCTAAAAGGAACCCGAAGTCTGGTTAATTTTAACCCCTCTCTGAACACAGGTACTTTGTAAGAAAGATGTAAGTGTACAGATCATCAAACTGTCTTTTTGTCCTATTGTAAAAAACCAACAACTTGACCATGTTGACAAGGTTTAAGTTGTTTTCTTCTGTCTTTGTGTATCAGCAAAGTTGACATACAAAAGATACAGTCTTCATGTCATCAAGTCACAAAGACAAAAGGATCTTGTCTTGTTTTCTTGTCCCGACTACTTTAAACCAGTATCTTGCTTGATATTAGTTTCCCAAAGCGCTTACAATTTGGTTTTAATGGTTTTGATGTTACCTTTGCAAATTTAATGAATTTAGTGATTACAGCCTTGCCGATTC
Organism: Lytechinus pictus; assembly: GCF_037042905.1. Classification (NCBI taxonomy): domain Eukaryota; kingdom Metazoa; phylum Echinodermata; class Echinoidea; order Temnopleuroida; family Toxopneustidae; genus Lytechinus; species Lytechinus pictus. The sequence goes on from NC_087249.1 coordinate 14,140,849, forward strand.
AATGATATTAATGATTATTTAATTCAATCTTTTTTACCATTAAACGAGAGATACTTGTGCATTAAAATTGGGCAAGGTATGTGATGAAATATTCCCCTCTTTCTTCTGAACTGTTTCAAGACATTTTGGGAGGGGCTCTGTCACAAAAATTATTAGGCCAACCCATAAAATGTGGTATATTCCCTGAATGAAATCAAACAAATCACAATAAAAAGGAATGGAACTTACACTGCTTGGAATTAAGACACGGAACGACACCTTGGCTCCATCTCCACGAGGGCGCTTGTTATTCTGGTTTGCCACTGCGTTTTCTTCTGCAGATCTTTTACCACCTATACGCAAGAAATCCAAGAAGTGAAGAAAAACAAATGTAGTGAGAAATGTAGACGACATTCAAACATGGGTTGATTTGCATTTTGGTGCCAAAGCCCCAGGCCTTTCTTTGTCCCTCCACTTTTCAATATCTTGTTAATGTTCTTAACTTGGTTTATCCACTATTATTGTATATGTATAGAGATTTTTTTATTGAGTTTTTTTAAATTTGATGAAATTTTGTATTCAATTGTGTAAAATAAATGAATTGAAAAGCAAAAGTCTGCACTACCTGTTCCATTGGGAATCCAGCAAAAAGTCTTTTTGCTTCTAATCCCCCAATTCTTTTAAAGCCCAGACAATACAATAGGTGGTTTCAAACCGCCTGGATCATAAGAATCCCTGTTACAATACGAGAACTTCTTTATGGTAAAAAATACCTATTAATTATTCCTGCATTCACACCGCCCTGAAACGTACCCTTCGGGATAAGTTCCTGAAGTTACGAGCATGCGCAGTATGGTCTGATAAGCAAGCGAGGCGCGAGATTCAAAATCACTAGCTCAGCAGCCACCTAAGGCAAGTTCCCATAAATTGCTTTCACATTGCCAAAATACCTGCGACCTTGGAAAAATCCCCGCGAAAGTTCTCGGGGAGATTATGTGTAATTTGCTTTCACATTGCCAATATTACCTGGTATTTTCTGATTGGGGTAAATATCCCGATCAGAAAATACCTGGAACAGACGAACTTTGAAGCCGTCTGAAACCACCCCTATGAGGGAATGCAAGAATAACAATAGGGTCCAGGTAGGTGTTTCATAAAGCTGTTTGTAAGTTAAGAACGACTCAAAGAACAACTGGTGATCCTTTCTTGTGGTAAATGGTATATTCATTGGCGATGGTTATGTGCGTAAGCAAGGTTCATCAGTCGTTCTTAAAGTCGGTCTTCAATTACAAACAGCTTTATGAAACAGCCCCTAGGGAGTGCTGGTATAAAAGACACTGAGGAAGGTTCCTGCTTAAAAAAACTCAGCACGGACTTCCCGTAACGTGTCTTTATGCAATCTGCCTTCATGTTACCATTTGATGTATTAACTGCAAGCTGACTTTGCATATTTAACTAAGACAATGACAAATAGCACATGCATCATGCCTGGTACTTAGTCTTTTGGCATTTGCAAGAAAAGGCATAATCAAAGTGCAAACATCATAATGGCAAAGACACGAGAAATGAAAGTCATTCATCTAATTACGGAACCTGGATAATAAATGTCACAGGAAGTAAGTGGTGAAGAAGATGGCAAAAAGAAAGGGGGAAAGAAACAAAGATGAGAATACCAGCAATTATTAAAAACTAGGGATGTTTATAGAGTGTTGTTGAAAGCAAACATTTACTCAAGACAAGTCAATATATCTGCTCGTCAGCACTGCTTCTGTGCACACAAAGTACAGTCCCACCTCCATCATCATTAACCGAACACATCTCATGACTAACGTCTTATTCACCCGCTTCCTCTATGTATACCTATGAAGCTGAATAGGCTGATCGAAGTCATCTTATCATCATTTCTCATTTTCTCCAATAGTAATGCGACACATAGGGCCTGTATTCACAACAGAGGATTGAACCCTCAGTCTTTTTTTTAAGCGTGCTGAAATATGCGGAAATAAATTATGTTGTCAATTTGTGTATCTATAGGACCTTGAGAAATGTATGGTGACAATCTCTGTACCAGTATACTTTAAGACAAAAACTATGTAGGTCAAGGTTTTATCCATGGGGTTCTTCAAACCTACTTTGTGAGGTTGGGCCAGTGGTGTGTTCCAACCTTTAATCAAACGGTTGGTGGAGAAACTATTAATCAGATCAAAATCTATTTCGCAATTCTTTAAACAACTTTGCGAATGCATTGCAACCTCCTTACTATAACTTCAGGATGGATACTAACCAAATTTGTCTGTTTCTACTCGGAAAGCAGCTGCCGGTCGCGGGGAAAGGGGAGATAAACCGTCTGGAAGCAGTAGATTCTGTGTGATGGTGTCAAAGAGACTCTCACACCCCCAGACTCCTGGCTACCCACCACCACCTGTCCCTGTCACGTACCTCCTTCCGCCCCCATTCATTCTCTAACCCCCATTCCATGGACTGTTTCAACACCGTCCAGATGCCCATCTTCCTGCCTCTGTCTCCCCTCTTTAAAAAACCTTAATAATCTACATGCAAAATAAGTATCGATCATATTCCTCCGTCAAACACTACCCATAATGCCTCATTTCCAGTGCTAAGTCATCTTTGAAGGTTTGCGATGTGCTTTCATTCCAGCAGATGCATTTGGATTTCCTTTGAGAACTATATTGGTTTCAGTAGTTTTATTCTAAGAATTTATTTTCCCAGAACATTTTTCCCCCATTTTAGTATTTCAAGGAGAAATCAAAGTCACTTCTGCATGACACACAGAACAACCCAAAATCTATCACAAACTCGGTTGTATATCCTGCATAATTTGGTGTTTTAAATCTAAAATTTAAGACGAGGGAGCGAATGATGAGCGATATGCTAGCCTAGGTTTGTGCGTGTAACGGCAGATGACTCATGAGGACTGCGTGAGACTGCTCCTAAATAAATAATGACATGAGATTGGCCTGAGCTAGTTGGCTCTATGGACATTAAGATGGGGGGAGTGTGGGAATCAGGTAGGGAAGCAATTTTCCTGGGTTTTTTTTAATACATAAACCTGCTGTACATGCTAATTAGCAAATTGAGTTGATTGCATGCTATATCACTCATGGCACATTAAGGGATAGACAGTACGCATTACAAGTGAAGGTGTTGTGTCATATGGTTAGCGCATACATAATAATATCCTCAACATGACAAATGAATTAAGAAATTGATTTTGAAAAAAAAAATACAAATATACAGTGAATAACTGCTTTCTACATAGGCCATGCAAAATGTTTTTTAATACATCATATTTAAACACCCCCCACCCAAAAAAAGGGTACATATATTATAATCTGATTTTTTTTCTTCTAAGAACCATCTGCTTTTAAAAAGAGAAAAATTCCAATAAAAAACATGACAATAATACTTTCTTAGTTTCTTGAAGCAATTTTCATAAATAAATGTTGAAATGACATTTAGTTATTGATTTTTATTCAATATGCAATTTGCTTTAATATTGAAATTGCAGCGGAGGTTAGCAATAGGTCTGCTGTTTTTCATTATTTCATTTTAAGCTAATATCATTTAAATGAAAATAATGTGTTCTTTCAAACTATATAGATTTCCATGTCACTGAATTTATAATATTCTTGCATGTATAAAATATAGTTTCCTCCTGATAGACACATCTCCTTTTCAAAAACTCTTAGGCAAACATTCCTAAGAATGTGAATGAGTTTTCTTTATCACATTCTTATTTAATTGAACAAATTTTGGTTGCAATTAAGATTTGTAATAAAAAGTGTTTACATCAGAATCTCCAAACGGCGGGAGTTTGTTCAAATGAAAATATTATCAGCTCAAGCAATAACTGCCATAAATTCTGAGCTGGATCGAGAAAAGGAATCACCACTCCCTTTTTTAGCGCCCCCATAATTTGTGGAGTAAACGTCAAACCCAACTTGTGTCCACTGGCTGATTTCTCAGCACAATATGACTGCTCGAGCAATTGCTACACGGGAAGATGCCCAGAAGCAGGGCGAACCGCATTGCCCCGTCGTATTTGCATTCTAATTGTATCGTAAGTATACATGCATACACGGGAGAGGGCCATCTGAGGGGCAGAAAGAGAGAGAGAAATTGAAGAATTTAGATTGACAGAGAAAAGGAGAGAGGAGAGAAGGAAGGGGACAAAGACTGGTTTAGGATTCAACCACGGCCACGAGAAAGATTCAGTTTCATCGTTATCATAGCAGAATAGGAAATCTACGTCGGGACGTGATCTTGCACAATTTAACATATCTAGAGACGTTAAGACCAACATACCACTGTAGCTCATTTAACAGAACAAGCATCATGTTACAGTTTAATAGGCCATGAAAGATCCCTGAATATTGGAGACCTCTTGTATGTCAACTTTCTTCATGGTGAATTAGGACCTTAAAGAGACTTTGTTCAATTAAACATTGATGCCATTTTCAATTTAGCAAAAGAACTTTGATTAAAAAAGAAAAGAATAGAAGAATGAACATTTGAGAAATGAACAACAAAGAATATGAAACTAAAGTGAAAACATCATTACAATTAATTAGACATAGAATATAAAGATCATTGAAAAAATATACAACTCGGATATAAAGGGTGAAATGTCAGTCAAATCAATTCTTGGAAACCAGTTTAACATACAAAGTGAAGCCACACCCACCTACCTAATACATCTCTCTTGCTGTATAATTTCTTTGGAGGGTTGTAAGCATGGAAACCCAAATTTCTTCCAGTGTTCTGAATCCATTTCAGAGAATCATGTCCCAGTAATCAATACTCTTATTTGCTTGACAACTAGGCTTCTACATGTAAGTCAATATACAGTGTAAAATGTTGTTTAAATTTTCTTAAAATTTCTTTTTAAACAGTTAAACATAAATTGACCATGGACATTGAAGAGGCTTCTGTTACCATGAAATATCACTTCTATATCTTAATATGTAGATGTACTATTTAAAAATGTTGTTTAAATTTTAAACATGTTGTTTAAGGCCCTCACTCTAACAACTAAATGTTTCAACTTAGCATTGCCCAGTGTGTTTGCCTTGTATTATTATATTGTTTTGTTTGTTAAGCTTAATTTTTTGTTTTTATTGCCTTTTGTTACAATAACTCTGATCTGTTTTAATTAAGTTGTAAACATTGTAATTTTACCTTGATTATGATTTTATGATTTAATAAAACATACAAATATAAAAACTAAATGTTTCAACTTTAAACAATTTTTTTGATTTCTTAAAAACAACCTGTTTAATAGAAAAAAAATGTTAAAAAATTTGAACATTAGTTGTTGGAGTGACGGGCTTAAACAACTTGATTAAAATTTAAGACATTTTTACAGTGTACATCTACATTAGATATGGATGTATTAAATGGGTCAATTAGGGTTGGTTAACAGAAGCCTCTACAATGATCATGGCTAATTTATGTCTTTGCAGCTTAAAAACAAACGTTTTTATTTCCAAACAATTCAAACAAATTTGCCAACGATAGCTAAACAATGGCATAAATCAAAATGTCTGGCACATCTACACCCTAAATTACAGAGATTAAACATAAAAGCAGATTGGCTCAGGATAGTAAATTGAACTCTGGATTAAGATTTCAATCCAAAAGGTTTATTTGAGATCTAAATACTAAATTCCAAAGATGAAACTAGCTTGACACTACTCAAAGACATTGTGGATCTATTCTAAATCCATTGGATTATGAATGCGCACTTAAATGTGCATGGATTCAATGTTCCAGTACCAATTAATATGTCAGAAATTCTCATGTCGAAAAACTATTACACCTATTCTTTGCCTGTCATAACCTTTTAAACGATAAATCTATTTGTAATATCCTGGATGTAACTTGTTCTGTAAAAACAATATTCAAGAAAAAACACTGAGCACAGTTCTCAACATGCATTTCTATGATATCATATTGCACACAATATTATTCCTGGTTTTTTTTTTTCAAACCCTTCTCTTGCGAGATCTTTCCCTTGATCATTTCATCCCCCACTTCACGTCCATTTGGCCCAAGGAATAAGCAGTGCTCACCGAGGGTGGTGCGTGTGGCGAATCGCAATCGACACATTTGCAGAGCCCCTCTTGTCTTGTTGAATAAATACGGAGGGGTTCGTTGTCATTCAAGATGGCACATCGCAATCAATAACTTACGCCTGCTGCCTGTCTACCAGTTTTTATCTTTCCTCAACTACGTATAAATTGCTCAGATTGGGGAACACACTTCACAGCGCCAACCGTCCGTCAATCAATCGTTACAAATTTCATTTGGGTGCTGAATTTATTTTCATGAACTCTCAAATGAAAAATAAAAAGAAGGGAAGAGAAATATTACAGTTCAAATCACAAGTTGTTTAAAATGGAGAACATGACTGAAAAGGCATTTTATAATAATGTTTTCAGTGATAAATGATAAATGTTTTTCAGATGAAGGTGATTGGAATGAAATGTGGGGGCTGCAACTAAGCCAGATTCTCAAAAAAACATAATGATTCATTTCCCTCGGACAAAGTTGAAATTTCTTCTCTGTTAATTTGGTTAAAATTCTTGCTGTTGACAAGCAATTGAACGCAAACTTTTTTTGGGGTCAAAATGTGGCTACGTATAAGGAAATTTCAGCCCCACTCTGTTAAAGCAACAGTGGGGAAATAAACATTTAGCACAATAACGCATCTTCCAGTCTATCACACTTGAATTTATGGAAAGCTTTATAAAACAGGCCCCACAATGGTCTATCATAAACGAAAATTGAACATGCCCAATAAATTCAAAGACAGCAAGGAAATCATATACATGTACACAGAAAGAAAAAAAATAGCACGCTGTTTAAGCCGGTCACTCTAACAACAAGTTGTTTAAACAATAGTTGCTTAAACTACGTGCTTAAAATTTTAAACAGCGTTTTTACTGTGTAAGGCATTAAAGAACACAAGATAGAAGAGATGAAAAAGGAGAGATGATTAAATCATTACAAAGACCACTTGTATAAGTATTTCAATACACACCTTGAACCTCACTTGCTCTTCACATGCAATTTTGTGTAACAAAGAAAGTGGATTATCACAACAAAAATGTGAAAAACTGCTCATTTTTCAAATATTTGGCGAAAGTCCAATGGAGGTAATTTTTTTTACTACATGCAGGATGGGCGGTGGGGGGGGGGGGGGGCCTAAGTAATTTTCTTCTTTCCTTTTATGTTATTTCTAGTATTCTTTCCTCTCTATTTCATATTTTGTTTTATATCCAACACTGATCAAACCCTGGATAGTGCTTGGTTCAAATATATAGCATCATGAGACTAAATATATTCTAACTATGATGTTGCAAGATGTCAGACCTCGCTATAATTTTCAACCGGCGAATATTCTGACATCATTATTCAAAATAACACATTATTATCTACATGTATATAGAGCGTTTTAGCCATGCATTAAAAACACATATTTTTGTCTGCATTAATTGCCTGTGCAGTATCAGAGCGAATCCCTAAAATGACTGAAATCCGACGAATATCCCATAGGCTCCTGTACAAAATTAACCGTTGAGTATGAGAACATATTCAACCATCTAGTGTGCATGCGAGAATGCATGAAATATACAATACATACAACAATTAAAGCAATGCGATGCGCAGCATAGATCACAATTACGCTCAATGACGTCATAATTAACTACATGTAGGTCGCACGTCAATGACCAAAATTGATCCTAAAGTGATGATGCCATAATGTGATTAGTGATATGTTAATATCAAATTTCTCCCTCTTTTTTTTGGGGGGGGTGTATAGATGATAAAATAATTATATTGGATGGCTTTATTTCATGAAATACCAGAAATATTCCACTCGTTAAGGCCAATATTCCACTCATCTGTGATTCGTGGAAAATTTTCCCAAACTCTTGGAATATTTCTGGTATTCCATTCTGAGCCATCCAATATAATATAAATATTTAACTAATCTCTTGGGCGTGCCGTCAAGGGAGCTGTCTCTCCTGGGCAAGTCCAGTGGCGCGTTGGCGCAGGCACTAATCCACGTTCTGCTGGGCGTGGTGGCTTTGAAAAAAGTAGGTCGTTCAACGCGAGTAACTGGACTCTGCAAGCTCAGCACATATATTTTGGTTCTAATTCATTAAAAGTATGATATCAAACAGATAAATCAGGTACTAATCCTCAGTTGGACTGACTATATAACTATTTTCCCCAGACCAGCCTCATGTATAATTCCCACTATACTTTCTCAAAGCCTGATAAATCTGTTTTTATGACTTGAAGCCCCCCCCCCCCTCCAGAATACATTATTCAGGTAACATTAACAAAGATTTTTTTTTTTCATTATTTGATTGCCTGAGGTTCTGAAAACCCAAGATATACCTTTGGAATATAAACTATGGTAACTAATGCTGTTATAGGCAATGATAGTAAAATATGATTTATGATCTGACGAAAAATCCATTGTGCTGCCAATTATTCTAGTCAGCTTACTAAGTCTTTATGTCGGTTGTTGTCACAATTTTTTGTAAATGCATTTAAAATGCAAATCTTCTACCTGTTTATTCCAAAGTGCCTGGATGTGAGAACAAGACTGATAACAAGCTTTTTTTATCATCTTTATTAAAGATTTTCCACAAAGTGTCCAAATACAATTAAAAATATTCTTTAAATTACATGTATTTAACTAGATTGTTCACTGTCTTTCATGTCACAAATTTTTCATCTCCGTTCAGTTTTACTTGATTTCTTAGAAATTGTACTACAGAATCATATCTAAGATTGCATTAAGCATGGAATATTTTTAGCATTCCAAAATAGTTACAAAGCAGAAGCTGAACTTTACATGTGTTTATCTAAAAATTTGTTTCTTTGTCTCTTAAACACGGTGACAAATCATTGCATATTACATGTGCATACATATAGGAAAACGACAATAGGTTCCCCAACCGATACTTTGTGTGGTTTAATAGAATACAGGCTTTGATGAAAGATACTGAACATCATAATCAAGCAGAGTATAAGAGACATTTTAACCTCTTTATACTCCCATACTACTGAATATACACAGTGTAGGTGAAGGAGGGTTGATTGAAGAAAAAACCTCACAGTTATGATGTGCGATATATATAGTTTACACATAAATTTGATACCGCCCCAGTCATATACCGGCATTACAAAGTGAGCAGCCCATTTTTGAATGGAATAAGTAATAAGTAGCCGTGCTTATTGCCATTTTGGTTTGAGTAGCGCAGACCTAGCATGAACCAGTACTAGACTCTTGAAAAGGTCATAACTCATCAAGGCTAACGATGGTTGACAACGACCGTAGAGAGAGGGGGGAGGGATGTAACATAACTTTAAATGGAGAGAATGAGAACAAAATGAATAAATGAGGGAAAGAGACAGAGACTGAAGGGAAAATGATGGGCAAGTTGGGAGGGCAATATATATGGGACTGAGTTGCCTACCATATAATTTATTGTACTACAAGTTATAAGGCATAATGCAGTACTTACTGAATTTGTCATAGCATGTTATACATTTTATTTTATACTGTCTTTGAAAGCGTCAATTTGGAAACATATGTGCAACCAAAGATTTGCATGCTGTTAAAGCCTGTCATAAAGTTGTTTAAAATTTGCTTAAAGGGATGGTCCGGGCTGAAAGTATTTATAGCTCAATAAATAGAGTAGAATTCACTGAGCAAAATGCCGAAAATTTCATCAAAATCGGATAACAAATAACAAAGTTATTGAATTTTAAAGTTTATCATTATTTTGTGAAAACAGTCGTCATGAATATTCATTAGGTGGGCTGATGATGTCACATCCCCACTTGTTCTTTTTTATTTTATTATATGAAATTAGGTTTTTTCAAATTTTTTCCTCCAAGAACTAGAAAAATTGGATTGACAACTGATTTTAATAGTGCATTAGATATTTATTGCTGCAACTTATTTTATTATAGGGGAGACATATTATTCACACAAGTATGAAATAATGAAAAAAATATGATTTTATGTAATAACATACGAAAAAGGAAAGTGGGGATGTGACGTCATCAGCCCACCTAATGAATGTTCATGACGACTGTTTTAACAAAATATTGCTAAACTTTAAACTTCAATAACTTTATTATTTGTTATCCGATTTTGATGAAAATTTCGGCATTTTGCTCAGTGAATTCTATTCTATGTATTAAAATATAAATATTCTCAGCCCGGACCATCCCTTTAATCAATTTCCTAAAAATGTTAAACAGCATTTTTAGTTTGCCCGATAGAATGACAGAATATTTATCAATAATAGATCTATATGTTGCCAATGAAGGAAGGAGGCAGAACGCCTCCAAACAATCCAATTTTCTGATCACATGGCCATCATAATATTACCAAACTTCATAATATATTTTGATTTCTTTAATCAAAATGTATTATGTATCAAGATAAGTCTACAGCACACAAGTCAATGACTAGAACCCCACTGCACAATTCACCTCTCCACAGAAAGGTATACAATAAATGGGAAGTCAATTATGATGTCAAAATGGAAAATAATAGAAAAAAATATGAGAAAAACACAAAGAGCCTACCCAAAAAGGATAACAATGACATAAATTTTTATATCAATTTTGTGATGTTACCTTTTTTTTGTATATTTATGTTTTTATTAGTGAATATAATCAATCCCAAATCAATCACGATAGTTACAAGTGATCCATAATTAGAGACAATCATATAAAAGAATAACAACAACAATCCTTTGAAGGAGAATGGCAGAATAAAAAAGCATAACGAAATAAATATTGTTCGGGAACGACCTCATTAAGACACACAGTATACAAGACCAACTTTGCTAAAAAGAATACTCTATTTCTTTCTGTTTCTTAACAAAATATTTAAATTGCAAGCACCTCTCTTATGTTGTGTCTATCAAATGGCCATTTTCTATGGCTCATGACGAAAAGATAGACTCTAAGTTCTCAGCATGCATGCAGAGGTCTCATTCCATGTGCAGTGCACAGGTAAACGTGACATAATTTTATAAGGGAAATGGCAGTTTACATAAATCACAAAAGATGAAACAAGTGGAGAAGCTACTTGTAATAACTTTTTGTAAAAGATCTTTTTTTTAAATGTCACTTTCGCTTGATTGACTTTACTTGAATTTAGTAACAATGTCTACAATGAACTAACTTCCCCTCTGAATTGGGTCCGATATGATCTTTGCCGGACACTAATTCCTTTGGTTACCATTTTGCAGATTTTGTAATGTTTAAGCTTTTCTTCTTTTTCTTTCTTTTTCTTTCATGCTTCTCATTTCCATCTTTTCCCAATTCTCTTAAACCACTTGTTCTCATCACTTCTCCCCCATCGCTCTCAGCTCCCTATCTCTTTCTACCTCCCCCTTGCCCTTCCTCTTTCTACAGTCTCTCTGTCTCTGAATGTTTCTATGTCACAGTCTGTCCCTCTCTAAGTCTATATGTCTCTGTCTAAGCCTCTGTGTCCCTGTCTCTCTCTCTAGGTCTATCTGTTTGTCTCAATCTCTATGTCCTAATCTGTCTCTCGCAGTCTATCTCTGCCTCTCGGACTGTCTACCTCTAGGTCTATCTGTCTCTGTCTTTATGTCTCCATCTGTCTATATCTGATCTGTCTCTTGCTTCTGTGTCTCTTTCTGTCTCTCTCTAGCTCCATCCGTTTCTGTCTGTTTCCATGTCTCTATCTGTTTTCTGTCAATCTGTCTCCGTTTCAGCCTCTGTGCTCAGGTCTGTCTGTCTCTCTCTCTCAAGTTCTATTGTCCTTAGCTGTCTCTCTCGGTCTATCTTTCTCTGCCTCTCTGTCTGTCTCTATATAGGTCTGTCTGTCTCTGTCTTTATGTCTCCATCTGTCTTTAGATATTTAATCTGTCTCTTGCTTCTGTGTCTCTTTCTGTCTCTCTCTAGCTCCATCTGTTTCTTTGTCTCTATCTGTCGTCAGTGAATCTGGCTCCATCTCAGCCTCCGTGCCCCAGTCTGTCTCTCTCTCTCTCAAGGTCTATTGTCCTTAGCTGTCTCTCTCAGTCTATCTTTCTCTGGCTCTCTCTAAATCTATCTGTGTCTGTTTCCATCTGTCTCTTGTTTATTTGTCTCTGTTTGTCTCTCTCCAGGTCATCTGTCTCTGCATCTATGTTTCTGTCTGTCTCTCTATTTAAGTCTATCCATCCATGTCTTTTCCTCTCCATCTCTATCTGACTGCCTCTAAGATTCTCTGTCTCTCTTCCTCGCTCTCTCTCACCTTCCCTTCTTCCTCCTCTCTCTTTTCCTCCCTCCTTTCCTCTCCATCCCCCTTCTCCATCTTTCCATTTCGTCTTTCTTTCTGCCTGTCTTATAATCTCCCCATATCCCATCTCTTCTCCATCTCTTTTTCCTGTCATCTCCCTTTCTGCAGAGCAGGCTGACAGAAGTATTAGGAGTATAGATTGATAGGCATTCAGAATTCGTCATTACCTCTAATGGATCGGGACATAGAATTTTGCATAAATTTACAATGTGACCTTTTGTGGTATATGAAGCTTTTTCCAGATATGATACCCTAGATCTCTCTAGAATCCCAGAGAAATGATGGAGCACAAAGCTTTTATTCCAACCGAGCGAAGAAAAAAAAATCGCATTTCTTGCTTTAGGGAGTCTCAAATCTTGATCGCATGAAATATTCTGATGAAAAACATTGCAGGGCACAGGCTGTCACAAGTATGGGCATAATATTGTATGTTTAATGGAATGAGTTCAAGAACTGATTAAATAATGAGACCATAGAATGAGAAAGATTTGAAGTTAAAGTAAAGAGGAAAAGACATGCAAAAATACAAGGAATTATTTTTGAAGGGTGCCACTGACGTTTTGATTTCTTACTGGTATTTTGGTTTCAACTTTCCTGCCAAAACTATTTTAAGGAGAAAATAGAATAAGAGAATTATAACAAAAAATTTGCCTGACAATTTTTAAAACATTTCAAAAATCATGACATTCCAATTACATGTAATTATTTAGCAGTATAGTTTAAGACATGCATGGAAAATAAGAGTCAAGTAAGATTCATGTTCCTTTAATCTTTTTTATAGTTTTAAGAATCTAATATTACAAAGACCAACAAAAAATAATTAAAAACTATATTCTATTTATAAATCTAAGTAGACTGTTCAAGATAAATACGTTAATTGTTTTGTATGAGAATTGATATCATAAATACTTCTATTAAAACTAATTCAAAAAATAACAAAAGAAAGAACCAAAATAGTCATTTTTAATTGAAGAATGTCATGTGAGGGTATGTGTGAGATAGAAAGAGAGAGAGAGAGAGAGCAATGAAGACAAAGATATAAATATTATAGAGAGATAATGACAGAGAGAAAAAGAGTGTTTGTAAGTGTGAGATAAGGAGGAGGGAGAAAAGGAGAATTTTGGAAGAGGAAATATCGTGAACATTGAATCATTAATAAAAAAATAAATGTAAGTACAGGTACATTCACCAAAATATGAATAAGAAAAAGAAAACAAGCTATGACCCCCATGTCAACAAGGATTATGATTGAACTTCCATGATAACAGGTTCATGATTATGGTAATAACCATGGTAACAGGGCTCTGCAGCCATTCAAAATAACTGTTTCTATTGTAATTACCATGGCAACAAAATTTTAAAGATTCTGAGTATTCATGAAGCTGGGACTCGGTAGGTGTACATCACATGTACATATTTTGTTGGACTGTTGTTGAAATTAGTAGTTTGATTATTACATATTGAATCATATGAATACACTGTAGAACATAAAGCATGCCAATTAATATGTGTTGTATTTGATGAATCATCAGTTTTCATAAACAAAGCATTAACACATGCATGACACTGGCACCTTTACTTGTAGCTTGCTTCTAATTTATCATGAATGAGAAATAATGTGAATAAATACAAATTAAATGCAATCAGAGGAAAATGAGTACACACTATTTGATTTGATTGATTTGTCTTAATTTGCCCTTCTATAAAACAAAAGAGTGCAACATTAACAAATAAAAGCAAGGCTGCTAATTTAGTGTAAATTTGTTGAGCTAACACGGCCCCACCGTTAGTAAGATTGGTTTGCATGATCAACTATTGCAATTGATTAAAAAGCCATTAGTGAACAAATGAGACGTGAATGAATTTTGAGGCCCACCATTTTCTGTGACTCCTGAGAAGGTAAATTTAGCTAAAATGTATTTCTCAAGGTTTTAATAGTGAAGATGTATGGTAAAATAGAAGAAACTTGTTCCTTAGATAGTGAGTGAATAAGGGTAAACATTATGATATAATAAAGCAGAGTGAATTTCATTTTCTATTTAGTAAAAGCGGAGCACTATATGAATTTAGAAGAAAAAACAAAGACAAGGGTCCCCAAAGAATGGTGGTTATGGAAAATGGACACATTTTAAAGAGTTTAGGAGGATCAAAGGATTTCATGGAAAATGTTTTTAAAGCCAAAAGAAATATTCTGTATCTCCACAATACACATGGACACATATTCATTATTTTCAATTAGTTCACCAAAGAGCAAATAGTGTAAAGCATTTTACAAAAAAAAAAACAGAAAACAGCCTAGCTTATCAAAATAGTCTTTTATATAAAGTCGAGAAATGAGAATAAATCTTTTACTGTTGCGGCCGTTTTGATTTCATAAGAATATTCAGCATCATACTACATTATCTACAAATCAGTTGATACCAGTATTTATTATTATTGTTAAATAAATTTAGATTATAAACCATGATGCAGGAAAAATCTTTACCACTGTGAATGAAAAGTGAGATAAGCTCTTTTTTGTGTGTTTATAAACCAGAAGTGAATACAAATAAAGTTCTGATAAAAATAGACTTTTTAAAAATTATAAAAATGTTATTTGTCTACATGGTCGAACCACATCATTAGAATTCAATAAACTGGCAATATTTAGAATGAAAAGAAATCCTTTCAAATGCAAAAAAATAAAATCATTCATGGAAGATAAAATTGTAACACAACAAGAACAAGCCGATAGAACAGATCAAAAGTGCTTTAAAATCCATTCAATGAGAGTATGCAAAAAACTATAATGATGAAAATGCTGCGATGGTTTTAATAATGCAAACAGCCAAAGAAGTCAATCATGCAAATCCTTCCATTGGAAACTGAATACAATCCCACATTGACTGGAGACAAACGCATACAAACTACGCTATTTTTCTCCACCAAGTTTGCAATTTGAAAACAAATGCGAGGTGGTGTCCGGTTACTCATGTGAATTTGCCTCGGGGCAAAATCAAACTGCAAAAAATGCGCTCGACTCTCGGATGAAATTGGATTGAGCAGACACCATGTTTAGTCGGTGAAGGAATGGAGATCAGCCGTGCTTGGTGCAAACATTGGGGACGCAAACTGCACAGACGGGTCTCAGAATATCTGGCTTCTACCCGTAGAGTAGCGTTCCTCGTGTAGCGTAAGAGAGACAATATTATTTTCATGTCAGCTACAGCACCATTGCTGCATTTAAACTATTCCTTTCTATTCATATACCCATCTAAATATCAAAATACAGACATAGAGACGGAGAGCAGTGAAGACAGAAAGACATAAAAAGGGTTAAATTTAGTGTTTAATAGTGCAAAGGAACCCAAAAGTCTGAATAAGAACAATATCTTACAATACTTTTCTCTAAAATAACAATGTACTATCAGCATTAGATATCAACCTAGTGGTGCAGTGACTATGCAAAATCATACTTGTGCTTTACCTATGCATTCCCTGTAAGAATCTAACAGGTAGTTAGGAGTGAAAAGACATTGGTGATGCGTGTAGGACGATAAGAGGAATTTAGCGGCACCCGTAAGCCGTCTTACCTTCATTATCCGCCATCTGCTGCAGTTTTTCTCCAATGTTCATCGCTTCAGCCATCTTCCTTGCGTTCAGTTTCTACGACGATGCTGCGTTGGCGCGAATGCCGACCAGGAATAGCGTGTGAGGTTGTTGTGCATACAGGTCTCCTTTTGCAGTTTTTTTTCTCTCCTCCACCTCCTCCCTTGCGCGTTGGACGAGGCTGTAAATCCAGCCGGAGAGCGGTGACAAACTGACGAGTGATGGATTAGAGGCGGTTATTTATGCAAGGCTCCGTCGACCAATCGGATCGCGGCAGACCGGGGGCACCTGGAATAACAAATGAGGCCGTTAATAGATGCTACTTGTACGGGTGGAGGGAGAGGGCTGATTAGCAATTCAAATCAGCTTCGTCAATATGGATGCCTGCAAATTCTGCGTATGTTCATTCACCAAGGCACACGGCACCATACAGAACCACTGACGGGCATTAGCACACACACACACACCCATAGAAACCGTACCTAGGCCCACACACAGGGATCTGTGTGTGTGTGTGTGAAGCAGAAATGGGGAGGGATGGAGGTGGTATAGGTTTTATGCATTGATTAGCGAGTAGAGAGAGCATAGCATGGACAGAAAGAAGAGAGATGATTCCAAAAAAAGGGGGCTGTTGAAAGCATCGTAGTATAAGGCTTGTCATTAGAGTAATGGAATAACAGGCTATTGATGATGGGAGCAAACTGTGTAAATACTACTAGCTTAAGAAACATACACACGAGCCATGTGTGTGTGTCCAATTATGTACATTGGAATACAAGAGCTAGATTTCAAAATACTGGACAACTATTTGATCCATTAAAGTCAATCAGTCCGGGAATGCTACAATTCTGATAAAATAAGGATAGGGGTGGATCAGGCTATCACATGCCACAAATCTCACAATTTTTAGGCAGGCTTGTGACTTTCTGCCCACTTGTTTGCTTGTTGAATATCTATATCAACGGCTCCAATCTTTAAACATACTTGTTGTTATATTGGGAACATATTAAACTATTGCAATATGTATTGAGTACTTAGTGAAACATGTTAGAAATTAGAAATTCTATCATAATATCATTACCCCGGCTGTAGCAGAGCCGCCATATAGGCGCTCTGAAGCATTTAGAGAAATTTCTTCCTACCGGGTACCTAATCACCTCACCTGGGTTGAGTGCAGCACAATGTGGGTAAATTCCTTGCTGAAGGAAAACACGCCATGGCTGGGAATCGAACCCACGTCCCTCAGATTGTAAGATGAGAGTCGTGACCACTATGACCACGACGCCCCCACTATAATACAAGACTACTCTACTCAGAATGTTGCATTATGGTTAATGAAACTTGCCAGATATGAGTAATTGTTTACTTGAAATGAGGCTATTAGGGCTGCTGGTTCATTCATGTATGTCCTTTAATACTCCAGTATACCTCCCTTTTTTATGAAAGCTTTCCTCCAATTAATTTAAAACCTTAATTACTCAGTTTCTCATTAAATTAAAAGCCTTAATCATTAACCTCAACACATATATAGCCTACAATTATTTTATATCAAAATTGCATTAATAAAATGGTAAGAATAAGGAAAAGGGGGGAAAGTGAGGGTGGGTAACAAGTCAGTTCTTTAAAATTTCAATTAACAATATTGTCTCACCGGAATGACAACTCTACACACTAGTCATCACCAGTCATCTCATTCTGGATTGACTGCATATAGTGTATGCACAATGTCCACTCCCGGAGGGGGGGGGGTATTCTATCAATGAGTACTTTAGATCAGGAAAACTGGCTGATTGTACTACAATACTTTTGCTTTCTGATTTGTATTCTGAATACTGTATTGATGACTGTTTTCAAAGTAGTTACTGGATTTCTCGAATATATCCTGGGATAGCTTTAAAGCTGCTGAAAGGGATTATTTTTCAAGGCAATAAAATAAATAAATAAATAAATGAATGAATGAATGAATGAATGAATGAATGAATGAATGAATGAATAAATAAATAAAAAAATAAATACACAGTTTTCCAGACCACTGAAGGCAAATCCTTGGTCGACAGTTAAAACCTTGTATCTATTTTTTTTTTTATGGAGGACAACTCAGAGTAGGCTGTATTCTAGAATCATGGCCATGCTGTCTCCTAATGCTTGTACATTAAATCGTTTCCAGGCAAAAGAAGGCTACCACTTTTGTCATAACTCTATACAAAAATGCTTTTTTCTGAGCCATCTCCAATGTTTTTATCTTTGAGGTATGGTTTTAAGAGTCCATTGACAATATGCGTCTCAGTCTCCAATGCAGACCTGCCAACTATCTACAACAACAAAAAAAGTATTCTTAGAAGGAAAAAAAAATATTTTTTGACAAAAAAGAGTATTATTAACACGTTGTCTCAACGTAAAAACCGCCAGCCTGTTGTAGTGAGATCGGTGAATAAAAACATGTGAAATGACTCTACTTGAAAACTTGATAATTCACCATTTTAAACATGTGCTCGTAGGCAAGAATTTACTTGTTCTTTTCATGCAACAAGTTACTAGCTTGACAGTGATTTTTACTGGTTTGGGACCATCGCACCGGCGCTAGTGTCGCGCGCTGTGTAGGCCTATATGTATACTTCATGATCGGAAATTTTTAAAAAAGTAACAAATCATACAAAAAAGTATTAGCATATTCATGGCAACTAAGAGGAACAAATACATGTACTCCAAAAAGGGAACGGTTGGCATGTCTGCCAATGAAATGAGACAATCTATCTGCTTTATAGCCAACAAACAACACTTTCACTCACATCCTACCATGTACCCACTCCACACCCGGGTAGAGAGTGGCAAGTGCCAACTGGTAATTTGCTAAAGCACACTAGCACTAACGTGGGACTTGAACACATGGCCCTTTGATTACAAGGTTACATCCAGATGAACCACTAAACCAAAATGATTCTGATCAGCAATGCTGACCACCAAACTGTGAAAATGATCCACAAATCCAAAATAATCAAAATGGTCCTTTCCAAGTAAAGTACTAATAGTGAAACATGTATTCTCTGTAAGGAAAATATCTGTCAGTCCCCAAAGCTCCTTCTCCAATCAAAGATGTCAGTCAAAAATTACTTGGGAACTTGATGGTTGGCGGCCAGTCAAATGAGATTCAATGTAGCAAAACATTAGCATTTTTATCTACATCTTTAATAGTTTCAATTTTGTTAAGTTAAAATTGTTTTGATTGACATATACATGCCTACTATCCCTTTCATTTCTTTCCACAATCACTTTTCAATTCAACTCAATTCAACATTTATTTTTCTTCCAATTATTATTTTTGTCGTATGAAGTATAGAAATCAATAGCACCATTTCTAATATCTATATACAAATCTATAATAGTACAAACATAATGAATATGAATAAATAATGTGACATTTAAAGGACAAGTCCACCCCAACAAAAAGTTGATATGAATAAAAAGAGAAAAATCCAACAAGCATAACACTGAAAATTTCACCAAAATCAGATGTATAAGAAAGTTATGACATTTTTAAATTTCGCTTATTTTCACACAACAGTTATATTCACATCCTGGTCGGTACGCAAATGAGGAGACTGATGACATCATCCACTCACTATTTCTTTTGTATTCTATTATATGAAATATGAAATATTCTGATCCCCCCCCCCCACCCCCCTTGTCATGTGAAATCAAGTTTTATTCCTCCCTGAACACGTGGAATTAACATCGTTTAACATTATGTGGTTCAGTCAAGTTTTTTGTTGTCAATTCTGTAAAAATTGAAAAATTGTATAATTCAAACAATAAAAAACAAAAGAAATAGTAAGTGATGGACATCAACTCTCTCATTTGCATAGAACTGTTTTGAGAAAAATAAGCTAAACTTTAAAATGTCATAACTTTCTTATTTTACATCCAATTTTGATGAAATTTTCATCATTGTGCTTGTCTGTTGTTTTCTCTATTGATTCGAATCAACATTTATCTGGGGTGGACTTGACCTTCAAGGTAACCAGGGGGGATATTTCCCAAAGATTTAAAGTGTGACCGTGACCCAGAGTCACACTTAAATTCCCAATTGCGTGTGATATTAAAATGCATCAACACATTGGTCAAATCATGCTAAGAGGACACGTCCAAATGCATATAAATTATATAAGATTGTGTCCAAAATATCAGGTGTGCATCTGCACTTAACATGACTTTTAGTCACACTTAAAGGTCAAGTCCACCCCAAAAAATAGTTGATTTGAATAAATAGAGATAAATCAAACAAGCATAATGCTGAAAATTTGATCAAAATCGAATGTAGAATAAGAAAGTTATGACATTTTAAAGTTTCGCTTATTTTTCACAAAACAGTTATATGAACAACTCAGTGACATACAAATGAAAGAGTCGATGATGTCCATCACTCGCTATTTCTTTTGTTTTTTATTGTTTGAATCATACAATATTTCAATTTTTACCAATTTGACATCAAGGACCAACTTAACTGAACCATGAAATGTTATAACAATGGTAATGCCACATGTTCAGGGAGGAATAAAACTTTGTTTCTCAGGACGATGAGGAGAAAATTTGAATATTTCAGATTTCATATAATAAAATACAAAAGAAATAGTGAGTGATGTCATCAGTCCCCTCATTTGCATAACGACCAGGATGTGCATATAAATGTTTTGTGAAATTAAGCGAAACTTTAGAATGTCATAACTTTCTTAATTTACATCCGATTTTGATGAAATTTTCAGTGTCATGTTTGTGGGATTTTTCTCTTGTAATTAAAATGAATTTTTTGTTGGGGTGGACTTGTCCTAATAACTATTTGTGATCATTTCTCAAATCTGTGTCACTGTGGTCATTTCTCAAATCTGTGTCACTGTACTGGGGTACAGTTGTGACTTTTTTAATAGTAATGGATAGGTAAAATATCATTCTTGTCAAAATATCAAACTTTATATTCTTTAAAAAAAAGGTGGAACGCTGATAAATACATCAATAGCCATTGCGTAATTTCCTTCGGCAAGAAATTTATCCACATTGTGCTGCACTCGACCCAGGTGAGGTAAATGTGTACCTGGCCGGAATTTATTCCTTGAAATGCCACCGCGCTGTAAAAGGCTGCAGGGCTAAAGCCAGGGTAATAATATCCAATTAAGCGCATAGGGACGCATTTGGCAGTGAGATGCGCTATATAAGTGGGGACAGTGATTTTCCGCGATCACGGAAAACGGACGGAATTCACGGAATCGGCCTTTTGAAACAGAAAAGTGGCTTTTCAAACGGAAAATCACAGAAAACTTGTTTTTTCTCAAAATGCACAAAATATAAACAGAAATTAATCCCAAATCCTAAACAAAATACGAATATCAACTGAAAAAAACACGATCTCACTTTGCAACAGCAATCATGACAATCAACACATCGTAAAGTTCTACACTCGAGCCCCTCGATCACTCGATCGTATCTAAATTAGTTTACACTGACGTCCGCATATAAGGCAGAATATGGCCGTGTGTTGCTGCCCTCTGCGTTCGGTCATAATACAATGATCACGGTGATTCAACAAATCCAAAATGGCGACTAGGCGGAAGTCGTCAACTGCTCAAAACGGTGTCCGAAAAGTCCCCAAATCAGCAATAAAATCCCATGTAACCATAAAATAATGCTAATAATATGAAAGGTGAGGATGTACTAATGTTGATTATGTTTCTCTAAATAGTTTTTGAGCTCGAATCTCTTCGATTAAAATGGATTTTAAAGCGATGTTAGTACATTGGTGGATGCAAATTTTGACCAGCGCTAGCATTTTGACATCGCGCTACTCATTGCATATTGGTTTTCTATGTAAACGGAATTGTCACTTTTTCATGTACACAAAGTCTATGGGGAAACGGAATTTCCGTTTTCAGACATGCTGAAACGGAATTTGAGATTTTCTGAAACGGAAAATCACTGTCCCTACATAAGCATGTTGGTATTATTATTATTATCAATATTTGTGAGCATTTTATCTCCAGATTAATATAAAACATTGATTTATTTTATGGTATGCCAGACTTAGATATGAAATAGAATTCTTGTCAAAATTTTAAAGCTTATTAATTATAGTGATAGTGATACACTCATGAAAAACTACAAACTTCCTTCATCATGAATCAATATGAAACGAAATTCATCTCAAAATGATGAACCATTTCACTCTGAATTTTCATAAATATTTCAGATAACTTGATACGAAATGAAAGTGTATAGAATGAAAAGCGATAGGAATGGGTGTGTACAGTGTAATAGACCCACATTAATTATGCCCATATTGATTATCACTAGCCGATGAACAATGGTAGTGAAAAGCCTGGCAAACTTAATGTAATAACTCCTTTTCCCAACGTGCCTAATGAAACTATAATACAAATAGCTGGCTTGATCGCTCTCATTCTTCTCCCGATGGAGAGCGAAGCAATGGCGTGCGTCGTTGCCATGGATACGTTCGGGACAAACCATCGTCGCTGGCACCAACAAACGGCTTGATACTCGACTGGCTAACTCAAGGTTAGGTCTGTACCAAGCAATGCCGTGTAGATGCTGAAAACATGGTGGGTATGGACAAAGAATGAGTAATATATATTCTCATGCAGTCAAGAGAGTCAGAGAGACAAAAATAAATGGAAAATATAAATATGGGATTGATCATTGGCCATAGATAAGGGAGTAGATCAGATGACACAGGTTGAAAACAATATATGGATTCCTGCTGGCTTTTTTAAAAAGAGAGGGAGGGGTAGGGATAATATTAAAAAGCCAACCTGGGCTTTGCAGCATAAAAAAATATATGATAACTTTGCCTTCCAATTGTAACTACCATGGTAAAAATACTCAACAGCCAATCAAAATCAAGGATTGCACCATGCTTTATACCATTGGATAGCAAATACAGTACTTGGTATATTTAATAAAATGTGACCAAGGAAGGAATAAGATTTAGGAAGTTTAAGAATTATGTATTAAAATAGTAAAAAAAACTTTGAATCACACAGCTTTTAAATGTTTCAATGTTCCGAATTCTTTTTTTTTCCATAAAATACTGAACTACTGACATTCATGTCCATTCATTATTATTAACATTGATATTTAAATATACATTGAATGTTGGCCTAACACTACTATCCTTGTTCTCATGTCAAACTTAGGTAAATGAAAAAATAAAGCAACTTCATCAAGATCATAATTATACAAAGAGATGAAATGATAGATACATGTAGGTAGATAAATGGATGGATGGTTGGATGGATGGACGGACGTGTGGGTGGATGGATGGATGGATGGATGAGTGGAGATAGATAGATAGATAGATAGATAGATAAAATAGATAGGTGGTGAAAGAGGGAAAGAGAAAGAGAGAGATTGAGATAGAGACAGGGATGGGGATGAAGACAGAGAGAGAGAGGAGGGCAGACAGAGAAAGAAAGAAAATAATATGGAGAGTTGTGTGAAGAAAAGTAAAATGAGAGAATCTAATGAGAATATTGCTAAATTCGAAAGAAAAAAAATATTGCTCTGTCGATGCAACAGGGCTCCAGGGTTTTTTTGTTCACCGTTCAGAAAGAGCTGATTTCTTATAACAATAAAAAAAAACTGCTTTTGCAGAATATGACTTGTAGAGCAGCGGATGTGACAATAGAACAGAGGGAGGTAAAATCGTAGATGGAGATCTCAGGGATGGTATTTAGAAATGAAAAGTAGATGTACAAAGAAGAACAGACAATGACAGAAGAGAAATTAACCTTACTGTCACTTCCATCTGATATCTAGCAAAAGTAATATTATTGGTGTCTACTGCTGTCAATGTCAAATCAGTAGTCTAAAATTCAGACTAAATAACATCTTAATTATCTAGATAATTCATAGACAGCTGTAAAGACATGTTAACAATGTGGTTTATTAAAGTATAAGCATTAAAAGTATTTCATAATACTTATAAATAACCTGATTGTGCGATGAAAAATGCTGAAATATCCAAGTCTTTTGGAAGTGCATATCATACAAAGTACACAAAAACTGAGTATGTAGTATCACTATTTGGAAGGTTTTTTGGTATCATGCCATTTTAAAATTGAACACAAAATGATAAGAATACTGAGCAGATTGAAATTGCTGCATTTCAATCAAAATTGAAAAATTTTGCACCAAGATTGTTCCTGATTGAAAGAAAGAATGAACAAATGAATGAAAGAATTAATGAATTAACAAATGAACGAACAAATAAATAATGAATATTCATTTATTTTCTTTTATTGTGAATTTTCATTAAAAAATCACAACACAAAAACCAAATACTACATTACAACAACATTTAGCTTAACAAATCACAATTCATGTTAATTCAATAGCATGTAGTATCAAGTGATGGAATATGGTTCTTTTAGAAGTGAGGTGGCCTACTATAGACCAGTTTACTTCATGGACGATTTTGGTCAAATGACCTTTCATTTCTTTCATTATGATAGGCAGATTTATAAGCAAGATATTACATAAGCATGCCTTACATAGCAGTATGAAGAAATTGAATAGACCAGGTGACTAGAATAGTACACCAATGAACACTCTATGGAGGTATTGTTACATTTCTGCTTTGAATGCATTTTATAGCATGTTGTAAAATGTACATGGCAAACTGTGAAATACCAGTCGTCCGTGGACGCATTGTTGTTTTTTGTGGATATAAATGAAACACAATGCAAAAGAATATATTAATATTCAAAGTTGGTGCTTATCTCATTAAATTTTAAACCACCATGTCACTTTAGTACCAATGACCTTCCTCTGATCATGCGCATAGTGGAACTACGAACTACATGTAGCTTATTGAGAAGTCTGCATACTGTATTTCACCTGTTATGACATAATCCATGATGTCAAGATATCAAAAGTGTGTTTAAGGGAAAATGTTTACTGACATTCTTGCTTATGGCTATGCAGCACATTGTGCATGGACCATATTAATCTCGATATTGAGAGGGGCACCTCATCACACTCTCTGACTACCCAAAATCTTGCGCTCCAAAAACAAGAAAAGATATCTAACATTTGCAAAGCTCAGCTGAGACTTCTGTAAACGAGGTGGAATACACCAACTCATAGACTGCATGTCTTTTTTATGAATAATAATATTGAACGATCTCAACAAACAAATCACTCATGAGTGCATTTATCGCTCATTTGTTAGGATTCAGGGTTGAGCGAAGTCTAGATAGGTTTGACTCTGTATTTACAACTTAAAATCTAATATTTCTATCTCAATGTAATTTTCTCTTTCTCTCTACGAGATGGAAATTCATAGTCACACTCTTTCATGTAATGAGAGTGATTGCACTTTTCAGCATGACAGCACTGCAATTAATGATCTTCAGCTAAACAACTTTTGAGATTGGAAATGAAAAAAGAAATTCTCATTTCCTGTCAACAAGCAGCCGGTCATTTATCATATCCTGGCAAATTATGGCTATATATTTTATAAAGCATTCAAACGGGGCGTTCATAACTGAGATATGATTAACAAGTTGATGTAGGGGTTCATTCTGATGGCATGCAACACAGCAATGGTCATATTTCCAAAGTGGGTGATATATTTTTTATTTGGTTATTAATGTCTCTCGACACAATGCAAGTATAATACAACAGCTAGTGGTGTATGTACATGCTTGGATAGACACATGTTAATGTACATGCTTGAATAAACAGGAGGTTTTCTTTGCTGGGATGCAAAATTTGATTTGTATCAAAGTAAAGCATGACTGCAATGAATTAATCCAGGTGTCAAAGAAGTAATAATCTTATAAGAGTGGCAGGAAAGCTTATAAAATACTTTTTCAAATAATGACATAATTGTTTAATAAGAAATTTTAAAAAGTAATTCTCATTTTGATTTGGTTGAAAAGATATTTGGCAATGGAGTTTACTGCAACTTGTGTAGGATCATGACATGAAATCCTGGATTTATCCACTGCATCCATGCCTCAATGTGACACAAATCAAATTTTACATCACAGTAAAGAAAAACCTCCTGCTTATTCAAGCATTTATATTCACCAACAATAATGGTATTAAAAAATAGGAGAATCTTTTTTTTCCAGAACCTATATGATGGTTCTGTGTTCATGCCATATATTTGTATTAGTTTTCTGACTCATCCGGTACATTCAAATGTCATGATCACATTCAAGTATCGATTCTGTATACTCTGTATTCTGGTAGCCGGCACGCAGATGTTGCTTTTATGTTCTTCCCATTTAGGACAAGTTACCACATTTTGTGGTTCTCCACTAAGATCCTACAATTAACAACTCTTAGAGGAATTTCACACGCTTGCATTTTTTTGCGTCATTCGAATGATCATTCCAATGACGAAGTTTGAGCATGTGAATACAAAATAGCGAAATTTGAAATGCACAATTCAAATGATGGTATCAAGGTGTTTTCCAGTGACGATATTCAAGAATGATTGAGCGAAATAGCCATGTGAATGCTTTAACCTCCAAAACGTAATCATGGGGGCGAAGCTTACGGTGACATTTTAACCACTCCCGCAGAAAAAACGTGCTATTTTCTGCTCTGTTGGCCAATTTGGCTACGCACGAGTGATTGATGGGGTACGTAAAAGAAGCCATATCTCTTCGAAAAACCGCAGCATTCGCGAATCCTCCTCAGCCTTGTGAATGCCTCTATGGTAACTATAATTCGGCATTCAAATGAGGCATTCTGCGCTCCTCTGAAACCCCTCTTGTTCATCCCAGGTAGTGACTTCAGCTTCTAATTGCGCTGGTCTTTGAGCATCTTTCTGATTGGTAATCTGCTGGTTCCATGACATTTGCTCCAGCGACAACTGCTCTGCTCTAAATTCTACACACTAATGGAATGACCAACTTCAACCCTGGGTTTAATACTTTAGCCCGGCTCACGCTATGTGATTCGTTGCAATCCGAATTTCAAAGAAATTGTTATAATATTTGATATGGATATTCCAACTTATAAAATCTTACGGATCAGAGTTCAGAATAGTGGTAGGACTACTGGAATCGAAATTCAGTCCAGATCAAGCCTCCCTGAATGATTAAAACCAAATTCAAATCTAAATCGTAATGACGGCTGCGACTGGACGCCAATTTGGACTTTACTCCAACCACAGGGCTTGCCGCAAAGTAAAAATATGATTTTGGTATTCCTAACATCATGCCAAACTTTAAATAAAATATTTTTACTTCTTGAAACTTTCTTATTTGATGCAAAATGCGATTTCTTGAAAAATAGCTTAACATAAAACCCTATTGCAACCCTAACCCTACATCTTAGACGAAATTAAGCCCGGAGCAACTGTCGCCAGAGCAGATGTCGTGTCACCCTTCCTCAATTGGTAATCTGCATTATGCAATAGTCACACCAAATAAACCGAGTTAACCGACCACTGACATGCCATTTGAAATAACATAAGCTATATGTCTGGACCTTTTTTCTCAGTGGGACTGCACACTAACATATCCCTGTACTGGAAGAGAACACAGTGTCCCACAGTGTGTGCCACAGTGTGTTCACAGTGTGGAACACAATGTTAAATCACATTCACACTGTTGAATTTGAGCATTTCAACAGTGTGGATCACATATCGACATAGTGGATCACGTGAACACGCTGGGAACAGTCGCAATGTTGAGGTGCCCACAGTGTGAATATATCATCACACTGTTGAATTTGAGCATTTTAACAGTGTGAATATTATTTTCCCGTAGTCCACTACGTGAACACACTGTGATCACACTCTGTAACACAGTGTACTTTCCAGCAGATAGTACCTCCAAAATCAAATAAAAGGGTCTCTGCATTCTCACTCTGAGACACATTTCACACATCTTTCATTCTATGGTAAAAGTTAATATACAAATATATAAACGACAATATTCACAAAAATCCACAAATAGGTAAAACCCTTAAAGCTTAAAAAACAAGTGGTTACCATAAACAAATTTAAATCGTAAATTGTAAGGGCATTCTTTATCAATCTGTCATTATTTCTTATATACATAAATTCTAAAACTAAATTTTTTTTTAAGTACTAATTTTTTTCTAATTTGGAGACTAAAAGCTGATCATATAAGGCTAAAAGTAGTGGAATGTCTTGAATATAATTTGGTACATTATTTGACTTTCAATCAAATGTAAATCATCATCATTTTACAGTTGGCTACAGTGACAGAGCAAAATATAGCAGCCTCGTCTTTCATTATTTATATGTACAAAAGATAAAGAGATAGG
Organism: Lytechinus pictus; assembly: GCF_037042905.1. NCBI lineage: Eukaryota > Metazoa > Echinodermata > Echinoidea > Temnopleuroida > Toxopneustidae > Lytechinus > Lytechinus pictus. Next base: position 14,169,098 of record NC_087249.1, read on the forward strand.
TGAAGAGAAAGAAAAAGTAAAATAAAGAACCTGTTGCATCTTTCTCATTTTTTGTTTGGCCTTCATGTCAATCACACAAATACAATTAGGGTTGTCTGAGATTGGCTTTTGTCAACAAATAAGTTTCTGATGAAGCATGAATGAAACGTCATTCAAAAACACATTTCAGTATACTGTACATTAATCATCAATATTGTGCAATTTTAAAAGGACACTAAATTCAAAGCCTGGGAGATGAGCTTGTTCTCTTTTCTTTCTCTCTCTCTCACTCTCTTTTTTTTTCATCACTAACTGTCATCATGTGTCCTTGTCGCTATCCTCCCTCTCTCTCTCGCTGATGAAAAGGTCAGCAAATACCTGTATGTAACTCCTATGAACATGGCCTGTTTTTTTTTTAAGCAATATTTGCAACATGCATTTCATAATGCTCAACATAAGCCTTTGAAAAGTTCAGAAAAAAAGGAAAACCGTGTATATTCATACGACCAATCCTTAACCAGTAATGAGGCAAATTCTAAGTAAACTAAGAAAACATATAATTGTCTTTAGTTGATGAACTGATTCAAAAATGGAGAACTTTATTGACCCCTTAAGTTATTGTTATAACTAATTTATTGTTTTCAAGCTGTCACAATTGTAACAAGGTCAGGAGGCACAGTCTTGTATATCTTTAACCTCAAACCAAGGACAATTCAAGAACCATTAATGTAAAATGTACCTAGGCAGTCACCATGGATACTGCAATTTTCACAGATGGGGATCTACATGTAAATCAGGGCCTGACCTTAACTTTTTTCTTAGGGAGCCAGCCGGGCTCCTCAAGCACTTTTTTAGGGAGCCCGCAAGGGTTTTAAGGAGCCCAAGTTTATCACATTTTTTTTTGCATAATACCAGTCATTAACTATTTCAAAAATTAAAACGCACTATCACGATACGTTTTTTTTTTTTAATATTCATTAGCACCAGGTGTATTTATTCAGGGTAAATCAGATTTTAAGCGTATTTCGACTCCCCAACAGCCTTACACACCGGTATACAACTTCACAAACACACTGGCCTTTTTTTTCATTTTTAATGACACCCCCCCCCCCCTCCAAAAAAAAGATAAATAAACAAAACTGAAAGAAAATAAATAAACAAGATGAATACATGTATAAATATAGGGAGAGAGTCTGATCTACTAATAATAAATTATGAAAGATCTAGAACTTATTTGTTAATTTTTTTGTCATGCTCAGAATCATGGGTGTGGGTTAGTGCGTGTTTGTGGGGGTGTGACTGTGAGGTGGACTTGGATATACATGTATAAGTAAAGGAAATTAATTAATTATGTAATTTCTACTCTATAATATCCTTTTTACATCAGTACAAAACCACACAGGATAAGTGTAGGCACATGTTTGTACGTGTACCCTAACTTTTCCTGCAGTTCTTTGAAAAATGCAGATCTCCACGGAAATTGCATTTCTCTATGAGGGAGTCTAAATTTGGTGAAAAAGTATTCATTAATAACTTAAATATACATCACAATGAAGAAATTATCCAACTTTATCGGTTGTTTGAAAAAATAGACCTGAAATGTAAACTATCTGAAACAGAAAATCACCATCATTGAGGCCTTTACTGACCAAATCGTCCCCCAGAGCTCTGGCAGAGACAGAGAGCTCAGACTTGCTCAAGTGTCAGTGCGTGTGTGAGTAAAATCCGGCGGCCTCCTAAAATCAGATGGTGCCTTGTTTGATGATTTACTGTCCGATATTTACCCCTTCCTTAGAACACAATGAAACATATGATTTTTCAGTTATAATTCACAACCGAAGTAAATTATTTTGGATGTTAATAATAGGCTCTGTTTTGCGAGGGCTCAGAGCCGAAGTCTACACAACGACGGACTCACCAATGCGAGGTTATAATTAGAATTCTGGGATTTATCTCATGTGCAATTCGAACTCCTTTTTCACAGAATCGTGATATCCATAGGGGAAATGTGTGCATGAGAAATTACACACGGAGGTAATAATAATGGAACCGTTTTTGTGGCTGGTATTAGAAAAAAGTTAGGGAGCCCGCCGGGCTTTTTCAATTACTTTCTAAGGAGCCCGCAGAGGTTTTAGGGAGCCATTTGCCACCGGGCTCCCGCTAAAATCGAGCCCTGTAAATACCAATGTTTTCAGAAGGTAGAAAGACACTCATCATTGACAGTTCACAAAATGTGATCTGCACCAAGATGGTCACTACATGGACAATGTGAACTTAACAGATAGTGCTCTCAGTACCAATGTAGTCAGACTGTACCAAGACAGTCACCATGGACAGTATGATTAGATGATGATCTCAGTACCATTGTACCAAGATTGTCCAATGGAGAATGTGATCTTCACAAATGGTGATCTCAGTAAAACTGTAAAACTGTGATAAGATGGTGATATCAGTAGCATTGTACCAAGATGGTCACCATGGACATTGTGAGCTTCACAGATGGTGATCTCAGTACCACTGAAATCAGAATGTACCAAGACAGTCACCATAGATAGTGTGATGAGATGGTGATCTCAGTACCATTCTTCCAAGACAATCACCATGGACAGTGTGATCTTCACAGATAGTGATCTCAAAACCAATACAGTCAAAATGTACTAAGACAGTCACCAAGGACAGTGTGATCTTCACAGATGGTGATCTCTGTACCAATGTAGTCAGAATGTACCAAGACAGTCACCATGGAAAGTGTATGGTTAGATGATGATCTCAGTACAATTGTACCAAGATTGTCACCATGGAGAATGTGATCTTCACAGATGGTGATCTCTGTACCAATGTAATCAGAATGTACTAAGACAGTCACCATGGACAGTGTGATCTTAACAGATAGTGATCTCAGTACCAATGTAGTCAGAATGTACCAAGACAGTCACCATAGACAGTGTGATTAGATGATGATCTCAGTACCATTGTACCAAGACAATCACCATGGACATTGTTAGCTTAACAGATAGTGATCTCAGTACCATTGTAGTCAGAATGTACCAAGACAGTCACTATGGACAGTATGATTAGATGGTGATCTCAGTACCATTGTACCAAGACAATCCCCATGGACAGTGTGATCTTCACAGATAGTGATCTCAGTACCACTGTGGTCAGAATGTACCAAGACAGTCACTATGGACAGTATGATTAGATGGTGACCTCAGTACCATTGTACCAAGACAATCACCATGGACAGTGTGATCTTCACAGGTGGTGATCTCAGTACCAATATAGTCAGAAGACAGTCACAATGGACAGTGTGATCTTCACAAATGGCGATCTCATTACCAAGTGTAGTCACCATGTACCAACACGGTCACCATGGACAGTATGATCACATGATGATCTCAGTACCATTGTACCAAGACAGTCACAATGGACAGTGTGATCTGCACAAATGGCAATCTCAGTACCAAGTGTAGTCACAATGTACCAAGAAAGTCACCATGGACGGTGTGATAAGATGATGCTCAGTACCATTGTACCAAGATGGTCACTATGGAAAATGGGATCTTCATGGGTGGTGACCTCAGTACCATTGGAGTCAGAATGTAACATGAGTCACTGTGTTTAGTGCAATCTTCACGGATAGTGATCTGAGTAAGGTTCGCTGAGCTCATTGCTATGATTGCAATAAACTCAGCCTAAGTGAGATATGATTAATTAGATTGAAACAGAAAATTCAAATTGGCATCTGATGGCAGTCCTCACTAAGGCAACCTGCACTTTATCCCAAGGTAGCATAAGGTAGGTGTCCTCTTGTAACCAATAGTGAGGAATGAAAATGAATTGGTAAAGATGAAATAAGATAAGTGGCATTAAATATGATCACAGACATTTTATTAAATATTAAAGTGTCTCCACATATTAGATCTAAAGTCTATATTATTATTGCAAGTAGTGAAGGTTATCCAGGGATACCATTTGTACCTCATGACTGGTGATCTTGTGGCATCATATGGCATTGTGACCCCACAACCCATCTGTTCAATATCATCCAAGAAATGAAAAAAAATCCCCAAAACCAACCTTTGGTGGGGGGGCATTTAAAAAATCATGGCTTCTGAAAGCTCTAAAACTTAAAAGGCAGAAAGGGTGAGAAAAATGGATAAGTGCCAAGGGGCAATATCTCTTTCCATCCTTTTAAAAAATGTTGACACTCATCAGCCAGTTTAATTAGGAGGGACTTAACCATTTTTTACCATTTTATTTTTATTGTGTATACAGTAACAAAATGATTCTTAATTCATTTTTTCAAACATTGGGGCAAGGCCATACTTTTGGCAAAGGTACAGTTTATTATGGATAGAGCAAAATAACGAGAGGATGATAATAATCACCGTCAAAAGACAAAGACGGGCAAGCTACGATTAATCATTAGTTCGCCCTCAGTCATCACTAAACAAAGGTTTGTTTTCTGGCATCGAGGCTGCATCAATGGGCATAGATCTCAATATCAGATAATATCATGGAAACAGAAATTTACATCAAAAGATTTTTTTCTTCCAGGTATAACAAAATGACCTTCTTTCATCTCTCGTACTGAGATGATTGCTAATTAGGCCCCGAAGGTAAAAATGATTATAATGACTAGAAAATGGTGTGCTCAACGCCTTAAAAAATATACAAATTTGGTAATCTTCTTTGTCTAGTATCCACAAGAATAACTTCACTTACATTTATGATTGCATCATTTCAAATGTTGAACACGTTTTCTAATCCTCTTCAAATCTACCACTCTCTCTCTCCCTTTCTCTCTCTCCCAACCACTCAAACACTCAGATGGTCGAGTGGTGGTTTTGCTATCAGGTGACTCAGCTTTGATTCCCACTTGCTGCGCTATTGCCCTTTGGTAAGGCATTTATCCTCATTACCAGGTCCTTTGGAGAAAACTTTAAATTATTGGTCATCTACTTGCTTGCTTACAACCTTTCATAATTCTCTGCAATCAGTTTTAAATAGTCCCCACCATCAAACACTTTAAAATCTTTCTTCCTTGCCCCCCCCCCCCCCTATCTGTCTCTCTATCTCTCTCTTCCATCTGTACTTTTATTTTTTACTGCAAAAGATCAGAAAATTGAAATAAAAATGTGATGGAAATATCAAGAAGTGCATGCTGAACAGAGTTGAATAATTGATTCCCGACCTGTCCAAAGGGTCTGCTTTTGTAAACTAGGCTAGTTGTACTTTTTCTACGCCCATAAAATGATACAAGGCTCATTTGCTTTTAGTTGTATTACAGGTGAACTGCCCCCCAAGGAGATCAGTCACAATCATGTGGAGTTCTTGCAATAAGCCGATAAGCGTTTACCATAGTCTAGGTATAAGTATATACCTTTTCCCAACACAACTTCTTTGAAATGTGAATATTGGTTTTTACATAGCTCTTTAGGTATTTATTGAAAAAGAAGAATATTTGTAAGTGCCCTAGAATCTCTTGGCATGAATGTTGTAAAAACTTGCTCTTATTCTGGTGAACATGTTCTACGCCCACTGGAAACTGAGTCTGAATAATATATGCCAGCCGGGCTCTACATGAATGTTAAATGTGTAACTTGTAGAAAAGGCAAACAGTCTCTTACGGGTTACACTATTACGTGGCCAAATTATTATAGCATGGGCAAGAAACCAAAAATTATTTTAGGAGTTTAGAAGTTAGCCGTCATGCTTGGTATTTATTCCCGACTTCCAAAAGGTGCAGCATGTTACCCCAATGCTAGCAGAACACCACTAGCTTTCTGTGTTGAGAAGAATTGAATAAAAGATCCTTGGGTGGTATTCTGAAAATTGTCTTAACTTTTCTTGTAAATATTCTTGAAACTTAGCAAGAAAACAGCTCATTAAAATTCTCTTAAATTGGTATTCTGAAAATTGTCTTATTTCTGTAAGGATGTCCCCTATTTTATTCTGACATGCCCAATAATCTATCATCAACCAATCATTAAACTTCCAGAATACCTTTCATCTCGATATGTTATCTTGCACATAGAGATGCGGCATTGTTAACTTTACACATCATAGCACTGCCATCATACACGCTCAGTTCAAAGTACAAGAAAATTTACAAGAAAAGATACAAGAATTTTCAGAATACAGATTTTATTGTAACTATGAAGATACAAGAATATTTCTCTTAAGACAATTTTCAGAATACGACCCAAGATGTAAGTGTTCAAAGCTCTCCATGATGTAGCATCTACTCATATCAAGGATCTTCTTGTCATAGAGCAGGGCCATTATTCTTTAGGATCTTCCACATCAACCCTCCAAGGGTTTCTGCATAGCTGGACAACACAATATGGAGATCGGGGGAGTGTATCATAAAGATCTTCAAAAAATGAAATATCATATTTTGATGCAATTACATTTATATTTTTAAAAAATTGTGGAAGTTGGTGATATCATCTGCTCTCTCATTAGCTTATCAACTGTATAACCCTTTTGTAAAAGCAACCAAAAAACAAAATGTTTTAACTTTGATGAATTCTCAGTGGAATGCTTGGTTTTTATTTTCTCTATTTGTTCAGGCATGGTGGCTCAGTGGTAGAGTGCCTGGATGATGATCGGGAGGTCACAGGTTCAATCCCCAGCCAAGTCATACCAAAGACTTTAAAAATGCAACATTCTGTCTTCTTGCTATAGGCGCTTGACGTATGAGAATGGAGAGGGGTAATAAAAATATGTTATGTACTGCAGGTCCACTGGAAGAACAGCTTACAGCTGAAGTGGGTACCCTAGGTAAATAGGAGTTATTATATATTATTATCATAAGTAGTAGTAATAGTAGTAATAGTAGTAGCAGTAATAGTAGAAGTAGTAGTAGTAGAAGTAGTAGTAGTAGTAGTAGTAGTAGTAGTAGTAGTAGTAGTAGTAGTAGTAGTAGTAGTAGTAGTAGTAGTAGTAGTAGTAGTAGTAGTAATAGTAGTAGTAGTGAAGTATACTTAGTAGTAGCAGTAGCAGTAGTATTAGTAGTAGCAGTAGTAGTAGTAGTAGTAGTAGTAGTAGTAGTAGTAGTAGTAGAAGTAGTAGTAGTGGACGTGGTAGTAGTAGTAGTAGTAGCAGTGGTAGTGGTGGGAGTAAGAGTGCTAGTAGTGGCAGTAGTAGTAGTAGTAGTAGTAGTAGTAGTAGTAGTAGTAGTAGTAGTAGTAGTAGTAATTGTAGTAGTAGTAGTTAGTATTCAATCAACGTGTTGTTTGGGTGGACTTAACATTCATCGGAATGCAACATGAGCTTTCTTTCCTTCCTTCCTTCCTTTCTTTCTTTCTCATCTGTATACTCTTTGCCATGCAGTTCAAACTCGCCACGCCTCATTTCAAAGTCCTGATTTCTTTTCCTGAATCCCCATCATCAGCCTGGGGTTAAGATCAGTATAATGCTTGTAACAAGACCAAGAAACGGCACGATACCGAAATGTCTGCTTTCATATTACAGTAATGGCACTTTTAGCTTCTGGCTTTGGCCATTTTTTATGACATCTCCTACCTGTTTCCCCAAGATTTCCTGCAACAGATTTCCATTTTAATGAGTAATGACTACCTGGGGTGAAATAGTCGCAACGCCATCTAGATACACATGTACCAGATCTATCCATTGCCATATTCATGAGGAAAAATGGTAATGATTCTCTTTTCATCTATTCAAAATTACACATCAACAAAAAATTGGTAAATACTTGATATTTTTATACCACCCAAAATAATTAGAATGGTGCAATATTGAGAGGGATTTTTTATTATTGAAGGTTCTATAGGCAAACACAGATTACAGATTAGTGAAGTGTGTTAATAGTATTTAAACAAGATTTAAATGATCCAATTGCAGTGTTATAAAAAGGATCTACAGTTTAAAAACTTAAAGTGTTGAGAAAACACCATTTAGAGGACCACACAATTAAATAATAGTTCATATTAATTTAGTGCCTTTTCTGCGAGAAACAAAGCGCTTTGAGATGCCCTCCCTGGTCAGCATATGAGACAATTAGGTGTTAAAATATGCCATGGAGTGTGGATACACTCTAACAGTAGTTTTTAGTGTTTTAAAAAAAAATCACAAAGAGAATGTGTTTTCACAACACCAAAAGATGGTTCCCTTCGATGGCCTTACAGGTTAGACTTTATTATCATTTTTTAACAATCCATGAGATACAAAAATTTGAAGAAATATTTGGAAAAAATCAACCAATCAGCACTCTGTATTTTCAGAACACAACACTCTCTTTCCTGTTCCTTCCTTGAACATATCATACTTCGAGCTGATATTACAGTACCAGACTATAGATTATAATTTCTAACTACAGCTCACATTTTAAAACCTTTTATAGGTGGTAGAATTGGCTCTTTTTATATATCTAAAAACGATAACCAGTCACATATTCATTGTGTCCAGGCAAGCACAAATTGTAGTATTTGGGTCTTTCCATGAAGCTGGGCATAAGTTGTTTCATTTCAGCATAACTCAAGACTAATTATACTAGATATTTATTGTTTGTAGGATTTAAATTAGTATTAAAGGGCATGAATTTTACTGGAAATTCTGGGCTATTTAGACTCATTTTTTATTAAGTTATAGAGCAAAACAGAGAATGATGCTGTGACAGGCACACAGTATCTGTGTATCTGACATCGGAATATTTATATTTGGTCCTAAAAGTCAAATTATGGCAATTAGGTTGACCAACACTTGATATAATATACACATTTACTTGTTAAATCAGGTAGCTTAATACCTCAGATTTCCTTTGCATAGTTCTAGTTTCAAAGGAAAATCTAAAAAAATAGTCATTATGCTACTCGGTGTCCATCAAATGTGACATTTTCCAATGCTATATACCATAACATTAAAAAAAATTCTTCTGAAACTATTCATATCTGAGGTATTTTATAGCTACCTGACTTAAAAAATAAATTGTACACATTGTTTCAGGTTTTGGTAAGTCTAATTGCAACTTTTTGACTTTTAGGAACAAATGTAAATATCCTGATGTTACACAGACACCATGTTCAGCGTTATACACTGTTTCGCTAAATAACTTAATGAAAAATTAATCTAAATGACCCTAAATGGCCCAAAAGTTCCAATAAAATGTATGGTGTTAATGAAAATGTAAAGCCTACAAACAATAAAATTTATAGTAGGCCTATAATTAGTATTGAGTTATGCTGAAATGTCATAATTCGTGCCCCAACTTCAACGAAAACCCATTTCCAGAATAATATTACTTTGTTTCATGATGACTAATCCTTATTAACCTTTACAAAAAATATGAACGGATCCATATCCGTGTAGAGAACGATGGTATCAATACGGTTGCTTAGCAACTGATGTATCGTAAAAAGCAGGATAGCAGATTCACCCTACCAGGGACGGCATGATATAAATGCCAAATAAATGGCATAATCATGATCAGGAACAAATAATGAAACTTGACGATCAGAGTAATAATTCATCCATAAATTTTTGTCATAATCTTACGATATTGAAGAATAATCGACCTAAGATTCTCCTTCGAAACAAGGGCATGAATTCGTACTGAAATGCAAAATGATAGTTCAGGTAGTATCAAATAAAATGGAAATATCACTGAAAGAAAATCAGGTCTCGATTGAAAATAGGGTTTGGGTATATTTTTCTCTTTCTTTTCTTTAATCAAATTTTCAAGATATTGGATATGAGTAGACTGTTATGCGGCTGGCAAAAGTGTGTACATTGCACCCTGATGCATAGGGTAAGATACGAAGGCAAATTGATGTGCACGCCCCATTTGTTTGCACTGTTCGACCCGTTGATTGAGCACGCAAGATTTACACGACTGAGCTTGTCATATCATTTTTCGTTATTTTCTTCGTATTCAGGATTTTCAAAGAGGCATTACTATCAAAGAGAACATAACTGAGCTCTGTACTGGCTAAAAATAATGTTTTGAACAGTATAACATCATGGTTGACACATGAGGAGAATGAAGAAAGAGATAAATTGAATGAAGTTCAAATCAATTGGTCTTATTAAAAAACACATGGATATAAATTATTACTTTACTTTAAAAAAACATCAAAATTGAACAAGAATTTGTAATCTTTCAGATTTAATAATAAATGCTGGTTCTTTGGGAGGATATCATGAAGAGTTTTGTTGGTGTTTTCACTAATTGGTTTGCTCTTAGACAATCGGATACACAGATTTCAGAAGCCTTAATGAATCTTTCATCTGGAAAATAAAAAAATCTATTTCCATGAATTCATGATTGTAATATAAGCACAAAATACATTCTAAAGAAATCAATAGATTCCAAAGGATTGCTAAGATTAGAAACATGTGCATTAAACTGTTATTCTACATCTTCTTCTGAACTATGCTTGAATAGAATAATATGGACTAAAAATAGCAGTAATGCGTTACGAGTGATATCAAGTATTCCCTCTTCAAAATATCATGAAATATGAGTTATTGTAGAAAATATAGGATATTCACAGTGCTTCAGCCTGGTTTAGTAAATGAAAATTAAATAAAAACCTAATTAAAAGGGAGATCCTGATGAGGAGAAAACAAAACCAATTTATTCTGTTCCCTTGGTGGCGAAATTGCACACCCTACCGAACCCCTTTACAATGTCCCCACCATGTCACGCGAATCTATGAATTATTAAAACTTAATCTACTAATGGTTCCCCATTACACACTTACAACAGAGTTGTATGCTGTGTTTTATACCCCTCTCATATATTTCAGACTATCCTTGTACTACAACCATCAATATAAAGTGTTAGTTCTTGTTGCAAATGGATAACAAAGCTTGGCAATACTTTCCTCAAACTTCCTCATTTGCCTTGTCTTCATCTTTTTTTCTTCCACACCTTTCCCCCTTTCTCTTAAACTGTTAACCAGTTTTCTATTTCACGTCTTTCCCTGTCTTCTCTTTCAATTCTTTACCTGTCTTCTCCCTCACGCCTTTGCCTGTCTACTCTCTCATTCCTTTACCTGTATTCTCTTCCACTCCTTTATCTGTCTTCTCTTTCACTCATTTACTTGTTTTCTCTCTCATTCTTTTACCTCTCTTCTCTTTTACTCCTTTACCTGTCTTCTCTCTCACTCATTTACCTGTCTTCTCTCTCACTCATTTACCTGTCTTCTCTTTCACTCTTTTACCTGTCTTATCTTTCACTCTTTTACCTGTCTTCTCTTCACTCTTTAACCTGTCTTCTCTTTCACTATTTTACCTGTCTTCTCTTTCACTCTTTTACCTGTCTTATCTTTCACTCTTTTACCTGTCTTCTCTTCACTCTTTAACCTGTCTTCTCTTTCACTCTTTTACCTGTCTTCTCTTTCACTCTTTTACCTGTCTTCTCTTTCACTCTTTTACCAGTTTTCTCCTTCACTCCTTTACCCGTCTTCTCTCTCATATTTCTTAACCTTCCCTCCAAATGTATTTGCTTCCTTTAGTAAGTAGTTGGCCCCCCCCCCCCCCAAAAAAAAAAAAAAAAAAAAAAAAACACTTCTCCCCATTCTGCCTGTCCATAATTATGTGGGGCTTTTTTTAACCTTAATCTGATTTTTTTTTTCCTTTCAAAATATATATTCCATTTGACCATGAAATTGTTTCTTTTGAGAAGCCTACTCCCCTTGGCTAGACCGAAACCAGCTGCCTACCACAGCTAAAGCCTACCACAGCTCTTGTTGGATTTAATATCCAGGGACTTGCAAAAGAACTTCACATGTAAGGGCGTAAAATACAAATACTGTTTTTCATCTTTCCATCTATAAAAAAAAATCATATATTTGCCCCCCCCCCCACCTCAAATGTAAGAAATAAAATATTGAACTGAGATTGTCTTCAGAATATGATTATTTCTTTAAATATTACGTAACTCTTCCATTATAAGATGGAAAACCATGCATTCCACATATTTCTTCGAAAAAGTTTTAGAAGTAATGCCAATATTCCTTACACATTGAGAAAATTATCCATACTAAATCCCTATACAGTAATCCATTAATTGAGTGCTTGTGTGTATATAGGTATATTTTCCTTTTTATAAGATTTGATTACACTACACTTTATTCAGTTAAAAAATTGTTTTCTGTTTATCTTGTACAGGGCCCCATCCTCGCAAGCTACATTTTTCTTGTTATTTGTTTTATTTGAATTTTTAATGGAAATAAATGAAATTGAAATTGAATTAAATCAGAAAATGTACCCAACCTACACTCTCAATTAGTTCTAACATTCAAAATTTGAAAAAATAAAATTAATGATAGATGTACGTATGAAGTGATGTTTAAAATGCTGACCTTATGATTTCAGCACTAGTCTTTTTGTTCATATCAGGTAGACAAATTTACAGGAGGCCCATACAAAATACTAAAACAGTATGATGATTTAAAGAGTAAATAAGAATGGCACTTCGATTATCTATAGATATTATTTCTTTTATTTTACTTCACATCAATTTTTTTAAGTTCTTGATGGAGAAAGGACATCTGAAAGTGACAAGATAATGAGAAGAAATGACAATTTATCCTGCAAATACAATGTGGTTTTCCTATTTAATTATATAATTAATATTTAAGTCTTACTGCCATAAATGAGAAAATGAATTATAAACGCTGAATTACCCTATTTCACTTCTCTTGCAAAGACCAAATGAAATGTAGTTGAATAAAAAAGATCATTATTTTGAAAGGTCTATTCATCTATTTATGAAGAAATCCATAGTGGTATTATAAACAGAAGAATACATTCAAGAATATGGTCTATATATAATTTCTAATATAGGGAGGATAAAACCTATCTAGAATAATTAGAAAGGAAAGAATAGAGGAGAGGGAAAAAAGGGTAGGTAGGCAGGTAAATCGCAGATAATTGTACTCCTCACATTCACTGGTGAAATGAAACCATAACACTATAACCCAGCAGTGACATGTACCAGACTCTGCCTTGCACGCAATGCAATCACTATTCATCTCAGCCTCACATCGCCCCCCCCCCCTCCGCCATCCTCCTTCGACTTTATCTATGCTAATGAGCAGTGCCTAAGAGCAGCCCCACAGATGGCAGGCTTTCATTGGCTGCTTGTGCTACCAATGGCTGGGGGCCATGTCACAGCCGTTCTTATTGGCTGACTTCTGACACACACACAAAAATTAGGTGGTAAGGCAACTAAGAGATGGAGGAATAGTGAGAGAGAGAGAGAGAACGGCTGAGAGAGAGATCGGGAATGGTATACTGATGAAGCAAGCGTGTGAGACATTAGCGATCGGCTCTCTCGCTTCTAATCATACCCGTGTGATACCCACCCCCTCTTTTTATTTGATAATAAAAATGCAACAGTTAAGTAATATCTTGTTCAACGTTGGGGAAAGACACGAAGCAAAAAAAAAGAGCAACAATGCCTATTGATTGGAATATGGCCTTGGTCTTTCATACACCCATTTGTGCATCTTAACCCCACAGTTGCACAATACATGTCTGCGGCGGCATAAATAACTTGCTCAAAGAAAATACCAAAAAAATGCAATAGTCTATTCAAATAGCTAAGAAGTCAGAAAGTGGGAGTACCTTCAATTCAATTTGATTTCTACCATACATACATTTAGAAATAAAAATATAACTCTTCTCTCGCATTCAAGCAGTCTTTTTTTTCCCCTCAGGAGAGAAATTGCACCGATTGCATTACAATAGCTCAAAAGCATGCTCTTCAGAAATTAAGAAGGATCTATTTCCAAGATGGTTAAAGAGAGAAAAGGGGAAAATGATCGAAGAGAGAGGAAAGGGTAAAGAGAAGAGAAATAAAAGGGTAAATGCGAAGGTCAAGGCAAAAACATGCTAGCAAATAGAAAGAACAGAAATAGAAAATATGGAATACAGACATATATTGAGGGGAAATGGCAAAGAGGGGGAAAGAAAAAATATGAATACACCCCCTCTCTCTATATTTCCCAAGATATATGTGTTTTTCTTCTGTTTCTTTCTTTTTATGCCAGTCTCCTCATCTCACAAACTGCCTTTCCACAATCATATTTTATTCATTTCACTCCACTATGGCAGAAAGACTGCTCATGGGTATGTATACCAATATGGATATGATAACAATCACCCTCCTCAATACCATTATCATCATAATTATCATCAGTACCATCATAATATTAGCATTATCATGATTACTTTTGTTATCATCATTAAGTTTATTATGTCTATTAATCTTAATGTGATTAGCATTATTACTTTCATTAACTTTATTATCATTAGCATTATCAATATCACGAATATCATTATAATTTTATCTCATCATGAACATTATCATTATAATCAACACCATCACCATCAGGAGTAACATATATTATCATTTTCACCATCATCGTGTTTAAAAATGGAGGATTTAAAAACTATTTCTTTGCTAAAGTTTGAGAATAAAATCTTAAAATTAGAGAGAGAAGATTAAGTAAAATTGTTATATTTTCGACAAAGCACATGCATCGGTGCAGGGAAGATGAAAGAAAATATCAATTATAATGATTTTAATTAATAATTACATCACCAGCATAGCACCTCAGTCAAAAGTAAATAAAAGAAAGAAGTGAATACCTCTCCTGGTTCAAGGTGGCTTCTCTCCCTCTTGTTTTCACTCGCAAGATCAAATCAAGTCAATGGTCTTGAAATAAAAGAGAACATAAGAAACAGGAATCGAAATTGGTGTTTGAAATAATTTTTAAATCAAATTAGAGTTTCTGACTGACTTGGCAAGAATTTTTTTCCACCACATCTTGTCATGAATGCACTTGGAAGGTGATATCCGGTGCTCTGACATGGTTCTTCAAGAAAGGGCTGTAATCAGTACAATAAAAAATATTTCATAATATCTCCCAAATAAAACATGTTCTGTAATTTATAAGTCCAGGTATACCATCAACTAAAGGAAATACAACCCCCAAAAAATGGTAAACATCAACAAAATATATTTGTAAGGTTATTCTTAAATATTAATGGTCAAAAATTGAATATACTCTAAAAATATTGGGTAAAAAAAACTCCATGAGGGTAATTATGTGTCCAACCAACATTGGGCATTTCTTTTGGGCATTTTTATTTATCCAGTGTGATGACAATTTTGCCCATTCTAAAGTAATTGCTGCTTGTTTTTTAACCTTACTGGACAATATGCTTCCCATGTTGGGTAAGATGCTGCCCCAGATTGGTTGGACATAGTCATAATTACCCTTGTGGTGGTAAATATTTTACCCAATATTTTTACAGTGAACAATGTGTCCTCTAAATCTGATTTTGACATGTTCCAGATACATGTATATGAAAATTGTTTCCTTTACATACATTTGCAACTTGAATATGAATTACTTCATACCGATTAATCAAACTTTCAATATGAAATGGAAAAGGAATACACTCTCAATGGGTCATCAGTCAGAACTAATTATTTAATTGAATCATTGTAAATTACGATACCGGTACTTATCATATATATATTTCATTGAAAATAAACATTATACACTTTATCATTATAATAATGTTTTTCGAAATGTGTACTTCATAATTATGCATGAACCTTCTTTGAAGAAGATCATTCAGTTTCTAGATAAGCATGAATTTACCATTTCTCATGATTGATATGCATTCACATCTAACCCTGAAGTGAACTTACAATGTACACGTGTTAACTGTAAAGAAGTAGAATAGTCTATATTAAAATGTACATGTATGATGTCCATTATCTTATACATTTCCATGATTTGTCACTTTTGATCAATATTCATTGCAAATACTGGTATATGTTCATATCTAACCCTGATGAGAACTTACAATACACATGTATATATGTTTATGTATGAATAATTCAAAAAAATGTTTATGTTTCTGATCAATTATTTTATTAAAATACTGGTGTATATTCACATCTAGCCCTGAAATGAGCTTAGAATATACAAGTGTCAAACATAAGGAAGAGAGTTCAGCCTCTATCAATGTACATATGCATGATTTCCAGGTTTTTTATAGATTTCTACACAACCTCGCTTCTGATCAGTTGTTTTATTCAAATACTAGTACATGTATGTTCACATCTAACCCTGAAGTAAACAAACACAATATGCATGTATTAACTGTATTAAAGAAGAGAGTTCAATCACAATTAGATATAATTGTATATAATTTATGTATTTATTATATTAACATATATTTCTACACAATCTCATGTCTGATCATATGCAGATAATTGGTGTTCATGTACGTTCACAACTTCACATCTAAGGCTGAAGTAAACAAATAAAATATACATGTGTTTATAAGAAGAGCGTTCAGTCACTATCAAATATTAATGTATTCATTCTTTCAGATATTTCTACACAATCTCATTTCTGATCAATGATTTTGTGCAGACACTGGTGTACATTCACATCTAACCCTGAAGTAAACATATACAATAAACATGTGTTAACTAAAAGAAGAGCGTTCAGTCTCTATCAAATATGACTGTATTTATTCTTTCAGATATTTTTTATATAGTAAATCACAATCTCACTTCTTTTCAATTATAAGATACTGGGGTATATTCATATCTAACCCTGAAGTAAACAAATTAAACAACATACATGTTTTAACTATGAGAAGAGAGTTCAGTCTATATAAAATATTAATGCATTTATTCTTTCAGATATTTTTTAATATATTCCTACACAATCTAACTTCTGATCAATTATTTTATGCAGATACTAAAGTATACATTCACACCTAACCCTGAAGTGAGCATATACACTACATATCTGTTAACTTTAAGAAGAGACTGTAGTTGCAATAAAATATTAATCTATTCATTATTTTAGATATTTTTATATATTTCTTCACAATATCACTTCTGATCAATTATTTTACACAGACAACGATGTATGTTCACATCTAACCCTGAAGTGAACTTAGAATATACAAGAGTTTATAAATTTGTTAAATGGGAGTTCGGTCTCTATCAAATGTATGTTTATGTATCATTTTAGGTACCAATATTTCCTGCATTTCCACATTACATGTACTTCAGTTCTGATCAATAATCTATTTCTGTATTATAATACGTTTACATCTCACACTTAGGCATACAATATATGTCAGTTATAAGTACCACAAGTAAATTCTTAGTATACTTTCTATTTCAGTTTATTTCAGACTTCCCATAAATGTAATAATATTTTGTGTAATATTGCTGTATGTTTACATCTACCCCAGATATAAAACTATTTGTTACATTTCCCCTTCCTTTACAAACAAGTGCAGTTTTTACATAACATTGAACATGTGCTAATATCCATCATTTCATATATAATCATGGTACTATATGTTATTCCTTAATACCATATCACTAGTATCCTGTTCATGTACATGTATTGGCATATGTTCACATCTAATGCTGATGTGTCCCTACGATGGACTCGTGTTTACTATGAAGAAGGGATTCCATTCTTTATCAAATGAAAATATATCAGGTATTTATACATTACTAACTTCTGATCAATATTTTATACATTTGAGAGTATGTTCACATCTAACACTGATGTAGGTATGTGGGTGTGGATGAATTATAGAAGACCAAGTTCACCTCAATAGTAAATTTGTATAAAAAAGGGCAAAACATAAAATAAGCATACTGAAAATTCATTGAGAAGAAAGTAACAGCAAATTTTCTTCATCAAACAAAACAGTGACAGACACAATGGTGGTATGTAAAATTTAGTATTATGTGAGACACTTCGTTTGTATTTATATGAAATATCCCAAATCTATTATTTTAATGTAAGAACATGGTGTAACTCTTTCTTCAGCATGTGGAATTGCCATCAAGATTCTTTACTTTCAAGTAGATACACATTGAAATTTATCAAATTTATATTTTGAAAAAAAAAGATATATTTTATAAAATATGTTGATTTTTTGTCTTCTCCCATACAGGAGAGAGGATACGAAAGTCAAGGGGTATATATCTCTGCCTCCATATCCGTTCCATTCTCTCTTAAAAATCATATAATATCCATTTAACGCTGCAAAATGACAGGTACTACCTATATATCCGCTCCTTATGTCTTCCCCTACTTGACAGAAAAACAAACAAATGAAAGTCTCTCTCAAGTGGGCTAGAAGCAAGGCTCACCTCCAGACACTATCTAGGGACGGGGACATTTCCACTGCCTCTTCTTCCGTAGACTACAGGATAATTGAGCCAATCGGGTCTTCACACTGAAGTTCATTCCTTCCAAGTTGCTCTCGGATCAGAGAAAGTAGAGAAATCTAAAGAGGAATCTACTTCTAAGCTGTTCCTTTGTGGCTTGTATGACATTTGTTTTCAAAAAAATTAAAGGGAATTTATTTTGCACTCCTCTAATATCGTACCTGAGAAGTTAAGCTGTCTGTTCCTATTAAATTGTGACTGTGTCATGGACCAGTAATGGCCTGGTGGTCGGGTCACTGCCCAGCAAGCAGCAGATGAAAGGTTCAAATCTGACTGGTTCCAAGATTTTGTTTTGACTATTTCTTTCATGTAATATTATACATGGGCATTAAAGTAACATTTCATGAATGGCAGCTCTTAAAAGGTAGAGATTGTGATTATAATATCAACTTTTATTCCAAAACCTTAAACTCTTTGGTTTAATGTCTATTCACCCAAACAGAGAATATTCATTCAATTTTTCATAATACAAAACCCTTAAAATCCCAAATGTGTATATAAGTCGCCGCAGATTGCGTTCACAAACTGTGGCACTGCTAGAGTGTAAACTGTGGTGTGTGTTGACACTGTGATGCCACAGTTTGAGTACTGCAGTTTAGGCTGCCACAGGTAGAATACCATAACTATCACATTGTGCTGCCACGACCATAGCTCTGACATCACACACCTAATGGCTTGAAATCATGCATCAAACTGCTTGAGAATTTATCATATTTGATTGCAAAATCAATATTCATAATCATCCATCACATCTTTCTTGACTTTATAACCCTCTTGCGTTTAATTGTCCAATTATAGTTCATGTAGCATCTCAATAATGCCAGAGGAGTCAATGGCCGCAAATTTCATGGGGGTATTGAGCGCTGGTGCCCACAATAAAATTGCCAATGCACCGTTTTCCTCAGTAATTCTCATCGCAGATGAGCTGATGGTCAACTTAAATTTGTCTATACTGGTAAAGCTCTGTGTACTAATGAATGGTATTTGACCAGTGAAGGCAGGATACTACATTGTGCGAGAGGACGCCGACTCGTTTCTTATTCATTTCCTACTTGCTCCTGTGGTATGATCAGTAAATGCCAATCCCAGGGCAACTATCATCGTTCGTACGAAACACAATACACTACATCCCATGCCAACTCTCATCCCAGGGAGTGTTTCAACAAGCACTTTGTCAATGATTTCATTGACATTTCTGCTCTCAGCCAATCAGAAGCAAGGATTTCAGTAGCTTATAACAGTTGTCAGTGCAAATCACTGACTATTAATTTCATGAAACGCTCCCTTGATTCTAAATGACTTTTTTTTACTCTTTCAGTGCATACGTAAGTGTTTCACAGTTCCCACATGTCCCCCTAATACGGATTTTCAAACGTTGCACCTCTTTAACAGTCAAATATAAATTATAATTGAAAATAATTCACCCTTGTTACAATGATGAATTTCAATAAGATTTCATTCATGTCAATCATTTTGGAATATGACCATGCATTCCTATGGCACTCATGCTTCCATTCTCTTTGTTTAGCTAATAGACAAAAAATAGTGTACACAATCTGCAGTATTTTGAAGGAGAAAGAAAACATGACAGTGGCTTTTAAAGACTTAATAGAATCTATTTTGGTGGTTTTCAACTAGGAGTTTTTTTCTCCATATACAATTATAACTAGTTTATCATTTTCATCTGAAATATCCACTCTCTACAGATGATTACCCTAGTAGCTTTAAGATCTAGTTATTGTCTGAACCCTGACAATCATTTCTTCTAAACCAATTTTTGTTTTTTCAATGAGACAAGCAATCCTCTTTTTTTATGATGTTAAAATAAATATTCTTTCCATCTGGATGATTAAAGACTAAAAAAAAACACATAGAATATCTACAATGCCCAACCGTACCAACCTACACAATTGGTTGTGAAACTGATTTTTATAATAGACTGTGCATAGTGATCAATGCAATCACTCATGACAAAATGCTTCCTATAATAAGTCTCTGATTTTGTGTTACAGACCCCAAGGGTTAGATTACAAGAAAATGTAAAAGTAATCCTCGAGTGAAATCAGCAGAACAGTAGATTTAATAATAAATCAAAAGAAGAAATCACTCGTGTAAAAGCATAATCATTTTTCAAATAACTCTTGAATCACTTCTCTAAATCTATTTCAGAAGAACACATGGAGAGAAAAATAATCATGGAAAATTTTCTGCCTCATTTAGAGACTAATCAGGCACGGGCTGTTGAGAGTACACATAAACCTCAATTTTTTTTATATTTTGAAGATTGAATGAAATTGTGGTAATTCACAAAGAATGTCCCTCTCATATTATACCAAATGACTAGAAAATAGAAATTCAAGCTGCTTTTTTTCTTCCTCTTTCTTCTAACTCTTTCTCCTCCTCTATTTAATCTCCTCTGTCCCTCTATGAGTCTATGTAACTTCCAACATGCTCATTCCCACATCTTGAAACCCCCAACTATTTCTGCTACTACCCATTCATTATATACCTACAGACAGCCCTATAACTTTTTTTCTGACAATACTTTACTAGTCTACATGTATCTAAATGTGTGCTGTCTGTCATTCAATCATGCTCAATAGATGATCAAATCTAAAAAAATATATCAAAAGGTACCCTGAAAGTTCAGATATAGTACAATTTATTAAGACGGGGGGGGGGGGTTGCAAGAAAATACTTGCAATCAAATGCAAATTTCAGATGAAAATTTACATGTAATAGATCAATTTCAACTAAAGAAAACCAAATTACACTTCTTGATGAAAAAGCTGACAATTAATCAGTAGCGAATTTGCAATGAAATGCATGACTTTCAATCGATTTAAGGACTTCAACTTGACTTGCTATTGATTGCAAGTTTCTTGCACCCCCCCCCCCCCCCCCCCCGCATAAGATTCAGATTTAAAAGACTCTAAAGACTCAACCACAGAAAATATCAGTTACATGTATAGAATTCCCAGATCATGAAATACAAGACACATTCTAGTGTGAGAGCAAATTACTTGTAATATCCCTGAAAGAAAATACTTCCAATTTTACAGACAGTGATTCTTTACAGTGATTTTTTTTGTTTTCTGGTATAAATAAAAACACAAAATCTGTTTTGGTTCTTTACTTTTCATGTGAAAATTAAATAAACTTACCTTCCCAAAATGGAATTCATCTTTTTGCTGAGTACATTTTCTATGAAAAAAATGGACTTTCCATTTTCGATCAAGTTAGAAAATAACAACCACGTTTTCATAATCAGAAAAGACCATTTTATTCAAAACGGAAATCACTGTCCCAACAATTTACATGTATATGATTTACAATCCAAAATTATGAGTACATTTACAATGATATGTTAAATATCAAAATAAAGTAGGCCTATATTTCAACGTTGGTAAGCGTTGGTTGGTTTGCATACCTTCAAAACATATCAAGTATATAAACATGATCTGTTATTTGATTGGCATTCTTGACAAAGATATCTCAAGAAAATTTGAAATTAGAAGATAACATTTCAGGTGTGCACACAGTCTCTCATATTACACACGGCACTATCTACACCATGCAAAATGCAATGCCATAAAAGCTAATATGTTGATCATTCTTAGCCGTGTACTGCATACATGTACAAATTGGAAGGATGCAAAATTGTGGATATAAGAATTGGGCAATCTCCCAAGCAATTGTGACGTTGACGGTATAGCTATAATAATGGGCCGAGTGATTAGCATAGCCATGATAATTAAACAAGCCACTCAAAAACCCATATAATAATCATCAGACTGAGAGGGAAAAAAAGGAAAACGACAGGAAATAAAGGTCTATTAGGGCAGCCGAGAAGCACGCGTGTTGACCAAAGACTTCATCTAACCTGACAAGGGCACAGCATGGCAGGCTTAAAGTTGACAACGTAAATGTGTATGCTCTATTGATCGCGATTAAAACTTCAAATTTACGATTTCTCACTCACTCCCAAACGCAAGAGCTAACTTACAGTGCTTTGATTGTCAATCATTGTATACTGATGAGTGATATTTATAATCATGTATCGTTGCTACGCGTAACGTCTTTGAATGGAATCATTATTTTCCCATATTGACGAATGAATTCTTCAGAGGAAAAGAACAAGTAATCAGATTCTGAAGGCAACAGATTTTAGGGAAGTTCACCTGACATAAAGTCAGTTTAAACTTTATATAATTATAAAAAATAAAACATAAAATTTCTTCATTTTTTCCCTCACTATAGTATGAAACAAGGTTTCATTCCTCCTTGATATAAAGGACAAGTTCACCCCAGGCCCAACAAAAAGTTCATATGAATGAAAAGAGAATAATCTAACAAGCATAACATCAAAAATTTCATCAAAATCGGATGCAAAATGAGAAATTTATGACATTTTCAAAGTTAATTAACTTAATTTCACAAAACAGTTATATGCACATCCTGGTTGGTATGCAAATGAGGGAACTGATGACACCGTCCACTCACTATTTCTTTTGTATTTTCTTATATAAAATATGAAATGTTCTAATTTTCTCCTTATCGTCATGTCAAACAAAGTTGTTTTCTTCCCTAAACATGTGGTATTTTACTATTACCATTGTTATTACATTTTATGGTTCAGTCCAGTTGGTCCTTATTGTAAAATCTGTAATAATTGACAAAAATGTATTTGCATGTACATGTTACTGTTTTGTGAAAAATATGCAAAACTTCGATATGTCATAACTTTCTTATTTTACATCCGATTTTTAATGAAATTTTCAGCATTATACTTGCTTGATTTGTTCTCTATTGATTCAAATCAACATTATTCTGGGGTGAACTTGACCTTCAAGAGTGTTTTATAAATCCTATCGTAAATCATGAGGATGTTTCCTTATTGTCAAAGCTGCAAAAAATTGAAATATTCTATATTTCATATAATAAAATACAAAAGAAACAGTGGGTGAGTGACATGCTCAATCTCTCATTTGCATACCACTATATTATGCAATTATAACTGTTTTGTGAACATACATGAAACTTAAAATGTTAAAACTTTCTTTCCTTACAGTCACGTTTTTATGAAATTTTCAGCATAATGCATGGTTTTTTTTTCTATCTCTCTCTTAAGTTAAATGTACATTTCTTGGGGGTCGACTTGCCCTTGAAACTGTATAATGTATAAAAAAGGCAGTGTCTACAGCATCTGAATGTTATGAAAAATGTTGCTTTTTTCGTGCTGTATCATAAATATGCTTAGCATCAATGGAATGATAATAAGGTGGGGTAATATTCATTGAATGGGACTCATGGCCTTCCAACCCGTGTTGGGATTGCAGTCAACGATCATCAAAACGTAAAGATATAGCTCAATTAGGATGTAGCGGATACCATCAAGGGCCCATTCCACTTACCTCTAAGGCTCTTCGGCGAGCAGCTTTCACATCAGCAAAAACTTCCTGGGAGGTTTAATACGATGGTTTCTACCAAAATAGAGAGATAAAAAAGAATAAAGAATTATTGAAACTAATAACATTTCTACATAACTTCAAACACATCACTCAGGGAACAACATTTCATAATAATTATGTAATATTGACTGGCCTTAAGGGGAATATCAAATATATTGCCAGCAATAGAGTCATATTGGCCCGAGTCTTTAGATGAGGGCAATATGATTCTTTTAACGGCAATATATTTTAATGTTTCCCGGAAGAGGAGCCAGTCAATATTTTTATTATTATCCAAATTAGACATCTAGAGCAGAATCGTGAAAATTTTATAGATATTTTACCCTTTAAGAATGTGATTTCATTTTCTCATGTTGAGCAGGCTGTGCCTCTAAGCTTTACAATTGTGAAATGTCGCCGTATCCAGCGTTTGTTTATCTTGATTGACATTACGTGATATATTGTGCTGCGCAGATCAATATGATGCGTATATCTTTCTATACGTCCTCAGATGCCCGAATGTCAGACCAGGGAAAGTGCAAAGGTAGATTTTGCGTTTTCTCTGCATGAAAAGTCAATACCCACACACAGACTATAAAGCAAAATTCAAATAATATACATGTACATGTACCTATCCCTTCCTTATATTCAGAAAATACGGGCAAATACGGTTTTGGAAATAACCAGCGCAGATATCTGATGCTGGTAATAATTAATAATATTCCAGCTTCTTTACAGCGCTTGTAAACAAAATATCACAACTTCTCGAAGCACTTTCGAGATGCATTGATACCCCAGTCATCAGATTCTGGCTTGCCCACACACAACGCATGCACTTTCTCCACTCCCTAGGGAGCATTCCAACAAGAGTGTCCAAACTCATTTTCACGACAGAAGGCCTTATAAAGTAAAAAGACAGTAAATTTTTGGTAAGGTGATTTTTATTAACCTTTTAATAAGTATAGCTAATGGGATTTGACAGCATGTTATTTTGCTATAGGAAGATGAATTCAATTAAGGCTTTATAGTTGGCAGAATCTGTAGGTGTTAATTTTGAGATTTTCACTAATAAAAAAAGGAAAAATAGGGTCGTGTTGAAGTCACCCCTTTGTTCTTTTTGAGCTAATATGAATATTTTCACTATTAAATAGTGTCAATTTGATTAATACATGTTTTTTTTTATTGCAGTGAGCTGTCCAAACTAGTGAAGTTGATTTCAAACCAAAAAGGGGTTGCTAAAAATCACGATGAATGCTGGGTAATTTGGTCTGCTGATAGTATGCTGCAAAATGGATTATCAAACAAGTCTGCACCGTAAATTGCTAATTCGTCTACTGCCAACTCGTACACTCATCACATGGTCTACTTTCATTTTAGTCTAATGCCATTCCGTCCATCAACATTTCGTCTAACATCCATTATGTCAAATAACCATTTGGTCCAATTATTACTTTGAACATCTAATCAGTTCGTCTATGACCATTTCGTCTCAAAATCAGTCGGTCTAATATCCATTTTTTTTTAATTTCCATTCATTCCGCCGAAATAACACTTAGTCCAATAAGACCAAATGGTACATGGGCTAAATGGCTAAAGGACCAACTGGTTATTGGATGAAATGGTGAGTGGATGAAATGACAATTAGACCCTGTGGATAGTGGACAAACTCATGGTAGACCAAATGATAGTAGACGAGTGGATAATTGGACGAATTGGCATTAGACCAATTGAAAATTAACAGTCTGCCCAGAACGACTGGTGAACCTTTCTTACGCGCTAAATAATCACCAATGAACATTTAATGGTCAATATCATTTTCCAAAAGAAAAGATCACCAGTCATTCTTAAAGTCGCCCTTAACTTTTTATGTACTAAACAGCTTTATGAAACACCCACCAGGATGTGGTCATGTATGGGGCACCAACTGGTACCAGTTTTAAAGTGTAAAAGTTTTGTCCTTATACATCTAATATTTGTTGCTTTCTACTTCATTACCTTGCTGCTGCACTTCTTCAAGCTGGTGATGCAGAATCAAAAACATATCCATTAGTTTTGATTCCATAATTAATTCATATACATTTTCCATACACCCTTGCCTAGACTATCACAGGCATCAAGAAACTTTCACTTATATTGCCATTACACAACCCAAATCTACATGGAAAAATGTAAAACATATTGGTAACCATTTTATTCCATTATAGTTTCCCCCACCTCTCCCAGCAAACTACTGTTTGTTTAAAAATGGAAATAGGAGATTTCATTATTCCATATATGTCATTTTTAAATAATCCGCTATAATGCTCTTATAGGCAAATTTACGCATGCAAGTCTGCGCCCCCTGTCTCCCTGCCTAAACCTCCATTAGAGTTGTGGCTCTATTCAAATTAAACAATGGCCTGGAGTGGTCTATAGAGGGCTGCCTATTGTGGTGACGGCAATGAGTCAGCACTTAGGGAGCTATACAAGGTTCTCTGGAGAAATAAGAGCCGGCTTTGCTATCGCGAGCCATCGTCTGGGTGATGCACTAAGAACTCACAATAATTCTTTGACACGCAAGCAAAACCATAGAATATACAATTCTACCTTGGAAAAGCAAATGCTTTCTCACCGAACATAATACCAAACACTAACCTGTGCTCTCATACAGTGGACAGGTTCAAATATCATAAATCTTGCCTGGGTAAAAAAAAGAAATTTGTTCTTCCTCCATGCTTGCACTTAAGGAGTAAATATGGTTATCATAAAACTTGACGTTACCATAGCAACATCATGCTTTCCGTTTTCAATGGAGTCATATACATGCTCGGTAGCTTTTAACTATTTCTCATTTTGATTGCTTCATCAAAATCTTGGCTCCATTTTTTTCTTAATAAAATTCATTTCTTTCTACCCCTCCCCCTCGCACCATCACCTTTTCTCAAAGCAATTATTCCTTTCTCTCTATTTCTCCCTTCCCCTCATCTCTCCCTCTCTCTTTCTCTATCTCTTCCCCGCTTTCTCATTCTCTTTATCTCCCTTTCTCACTTCTCTCTCAACATAAAAACTAAACATGCTGCACTCATGTTGAAACTATTTTGTCATTTCTATGTGCAAGCTCCAATTTCAATGTTTGAACACAAAAAGTAAATGACATATAAACGCCTATATAATTCTGCTGGAACCATTAAATCTTAAATGACCTCACACTAGATATATACTACAGGATTGCTAAATGATATCTGTACTCGATGCACATTACTGACTGGAATAGGAGAAACAAATGTCCATACAATGTGGAAAACCTATACATCATGATTCAATATCACTTACAAAATATGTTAATGGTAATCTTCAATGTGTGTTTTGATCAGTGCAGTAAAACAAGATGGCTGCTTATAACAGAATTGTACAACCTGTCACCCTCAATTGACAACAGATGAATAGCATCAATCTATCAATGTTTGTATCAATGTTACTCCCAACAGACAACATTTACGGTGGAATGAAATAGAATAAATCTAAAGCAGGGATCATCTATCACTTAAGAAACAAAATCCTGGAAATGCTTCATGTACGCCCACATTTGGAGTGTCGGGTTTCCTGTCTCTACACCATGTACAATTACACACTCGGCACACAGGCATGCATACGCATAACAAAAGGCATTAATGATACCCAATATTTATAGGTACACCACCTGAATCAAGGCAGGGCATGAATATTGCATGGGCTAGCTTGTATCCAGCGAGCCCTGGAGAGGAGTGGGGAAAGGGGGGGGGAGAAAGTCCAACTTGGATTCTATTAATCTGGGGACCTCAAGTGATGGATGAGCTTGTCTAACCTTATGCAGATTTTGTCCCCACAATGAGGAATCTGGGGCCGTAACACAAAGCTAAGCAACGATGGTAGAACATATTTTTTTCTAATGATTGATTGCAATGTACAATTAATCATTAAAATCCAGCGGACGATCAATCGCTATTCTTCGTGTTACGGGACCGTTTATGGAAATTTTGGATTTTAAGAGGGGCGGCAAAGATGTTCATTTGAAGCCAAAACTCTATCTAAAAATGGAGAGAGATGAAATCAGAGAGCAATAAGGGAAACGGGTTTTACAAACGAGTAGGGGTGACACTTGTGGGGTAATACAGAATATGAAGGGATAATTACATGTATATAATAAAATAAAGAAAATGAATACAATAATGTGAGGAAAAGGACCAAACTTATTTGAAAGAATTTAAGTAAGTTTGAAACACCTCAGATACACGGAGTCTCCCTCGCAGATGATAATACCAATAGATAGCTGTTAAAGCCAAGAAAAATGAATTGCTTAATATGTTCCATATCAACACAAAACAAAAACATTTCTTTATTTCCCAAAATACTGTTCAGGGCAATTCCATAGGTTGGTGGACATGAGCTTAAAAATTCAAATTCAATATATAGCCCATCTGAACTGTACATTTTAATTGTGTTTGCCTTACTTATACTTATTGCTGGTTCTTTAATTGATGTTGAGGGCTTGAGGCAAGAAATGGAATGCATTTGTTTTACATTTTTTGATTTACACAGCCCAAGCCAGATCTCGTACAGTTTAGTGAATACATTACCAATATACTGACCAATAAGTAAAAGAGAGGAGGAAACTTATTTAGAATGATACCTTTAAACATAAACTGGTGTCTGAAATCCTACTCGTATTATTACAGAAACAGAAATATGAATCTTAAACACATTATTGAATTTTTAGTGACATTTATGTTGTTGACCATACATGGACAAAATGTAACGTGAGTAACCGTAACGTAACCACTTTATCTGCACCCCTAGTAAAAACCATGTGTTCTTTATTATTTGAATTATATACAAAGTTTGTCTCCCTAATATACTTCTTTGAAATGGATATAATCAACTTTCATAAAAGCCTTGTATGAGGACACTTTTCACTTATAAAATGTCGACTTTTCATTTTATGCATGTCCGAATCATGTAACATGAGTAACCGACACATTTCAAAGATTTGCCAGGAGCATAATAAAATTTCCCAAGTTTTGTTTTTATACAAATGATAGTAATAAAGAGATGTTTAGTTCCTATCAATAATAATGGAGTTACAGCTCCAAGTATGAGTCAAGGTGTCTCCAAATGTAACATGGGTAACCGTGGAATAGCCATTCAAATTTCGAAGAAAACTGTTCAGATATGCATTAAGCTAGATTCGGAGTAATACTTTTAGATTCCTGCTTCTTCTCATGTAACCCACACTAGTCCACCACGAATGCATGCACACACTAAACATTTCTATTCTTTTCTTTTTGTTGTGTTGGGAAGGTTCTTGCGGGTTTTGAGGGGGTTTTTATTCAGTGGTGGGAATGGTTTCAATTATTTTCATTCATTTTCGTTAATTTGTACATCAATAATAGTAATATGTAGCATTTATGAGATGCTTAATATCTATTTGCCAATTGGATACAAATTTTGATTAAAAAGGATGTGGCATTATTAAAAAGTGAGAGGATTGTTCTATTATGAGATAAAATATCAAAAATACTTGGCAAGATACTAAACAGTCTACCAAGAATCAGCCATGAAATTGAACTTGGTTTATAATTGCTGTTGAAAAATTTTTTTATGTGCTTTCACAAGGAAGGAAATTACAAGCACTCCAGGTAATCTCTAGGAAATTCCAGGAGTTGGAAATATGACATGGAAAGTATATTAAAATGTAACAAGTTTAATCTTGATCAGTTGCTTCATTTTTTAGCTATAAAATCATACTAGCGCTGAAAAAGTGTGGTCAATAAAGGTTCTTCAAGTGAATTCCTTGGTTTATGGTCCCTATGCTGACTTCTGGCATCATCACTGTCCAAAATTCCATTTCCAGGAAATGAATAGATTTCAGAAAATTTGAGATGTGCACAGTTGATTACAAATTGCTTCTAAACATGTGTGTTACAATGCCCAAGTATATATATCTGCAAAAAGCTATAGATATTGATTTATTAGATTAAAAATGAAATTTGAAAAGTAAAATATGACACCTTTAGAGATATGACATGCTGAAAAATATCAATGCAGTACATGATCCCTCTAAATTATTTTTAATGACATAAGAAATTATAAAATGCATTTTTAGCCTACTACTGCCAGAATTTGTCAGTTACAAACTTGGGCACATCAGTTCAGAGAGAAGGATCTACACAGCAAAAACGTGGTGCTGATTAGTGTACAATGCCAGTTATTTTGCACTGGTGTTTGTTTAACACCCATGGGTGTCATCACAACACCTTTGGTTGTTAGTTTTACACTCTCAGCAGGGTCCACTGGGAGAACAGTTTCCAGAACTGAAGTGCATACCCTGGGTAAATATACCGTTATTGTTATTATAATTGAAGGATGTTGTCATTTTGAATAGGGACACCAACCGGTGTCAGTTTCAGACCCCCAATTTTTAGGGTGAATATTTCTCCTCTACACCAAATTATTTCTAAGATGGTTGCAAATTCAATTCCAATCCAAAGAGGGATAATACGGTGCTTTGACTCTCAGCTTGTTAAACACCACTCCTATGAAGTGACAGCTTGTAGGTTTCTATCAAGGGTATACCAGTCAATTTCCGGTCAGCTCCTAATTCACATGATTGCTTACAATACATATAAAGATATAATGTCCACTCAAGTCATAATAAATGGACAATTCAATAATGCATGAAGGCCTTTTATAACTCTTTTTTAAGCTGTATTTTGGTTCTAATGGTTCTATTACAATTTCATGGTTATAAGCTGAAACTTTGTATTAAAGGTTAATGATGTTGAGGGAATAATGTCCACAAATGAAAAAAAGGAATATATTTCTTTCCTCAGTAACATCACTTTTTTAAATGAGGGATAAATGCTTTTAAAATGTTTATGACTTCCATTTTCATCTACAAAGTTCAGGTCCATTAGGAAGAGATATGTTATACCTATCATTTTTTAAGAAGTACATTTCAACAAATTTAATCCATCCCTTAAAATACATACCAGTTCTGGTAACGATCTCAAAATGAATTTGAACAGAATCCAATAAAATGACCACCAAAGTGTTTTTATGTAAATAAAAAATATGTGCCAAATGGCTCTGGAAAAAAAGTGTAACTGCTGAGAAATGAGCAAAATAAGGACGGGATTCCATAAAATGTCTGGTATTTTTCCAAACAATATCAATCAATACACTGTCCAACATATACCTTTTGTGTTTAGTGAACATCATCATTACCAATTTTCAGTTAAGATTTCATGATTTCACAAAGATAAATTTAGTTCAATGTACCAGATCTAGATAGATCTATCAATATGGCGGCAAATAACCTTGATATCATAGACTTTCTCATGAAATAATTGTTTGCTGTACTTACCTGTAAGGTTTATACAAAAGTACATTTCATTACAAGTCAACAGTCAGCATGAAATGCACAATGCTTGAAATAATTCCAATCTGGTAGCTATCAACAAATTGCTAAATACATAAGAACACCAAATTGTTTCAAGCTGGCCTTTTCATGATGTTGAGCAAAGCACTGGCTATCAAGT
The DNA here is from genome assembly GCF_037042905.1 of Lytechinus pictus. Lineage (NCBI taxonomy): Eukaryota > Metazoa > Echinodermata > Echinoidea > Temnopleuroida > Toxopneustidae > Lytechinus > Lytechinus pictus. Next base: position 14,200,351 of record NC_087249.1, read on the forward strand.
CAGAGTAAACCAAGCATAAAATTTACCTGTCAATGCAGGATAAACGATTGAGATGTTTTCTTTTCAGATACAAAAAGTGCATGAAACTCCATCACGGTCACCTCATGTTTAGCTGAAATGGTGTATTATTTGATATTAACGATAAGAATAGGTAAAAGACCTTCTTCATTATTAAACATCTCAACTGCAGGATTGTAATGTACTAAAAATAAAATGTTGTGATTGCATGAGTTCAAATGTCTTTGTTTCTGTTAATTGTGAAGAATTGAGGGAATTTCAGCAGGCTTTAAAGATCTTTTGGTGCTTACGATTAAGAGAATGCCAGGAACGTATTGCACTTGAGTAATTTTTTTATTTCTGTATGCATGAATGAGCATGTCACTATACACAAAATTGGCGAGCTGGGCAATACATTATATCAATGTGCAGAACCTTGATAGCATTAATAAACTTCTGAAGGTTTCCATTGTGAAGAATAGAGTAGTACATGTAGGTTTCACGGTACACCATGTATCTTTCTCGGGCAAGTGTTGGTCCTTAAAATGACCACCCAAACCTGGGCAAGTGTTGGTCCTGAAAAGGACCACCCAAACTCAATCCGGAGTTACTCCGGAGTAACTCCACTTCGCCTTCAGTATGAAAACAGCCTTACAATTGTCTCTTTTTGGCACAAAAATATTGAATGAATTACCAAGAAGAAATATGTGTAATGCTCCCACCCATAAAACCCTGTGATAAAAATTCTTAATAGAAATTAGTTTATGAATTAACAATTGTCAAAACAAAGGTTGAATTCATTAACCAGAAGTTTCGATATCGCTCATTATTAATTATTTCTTACAGTATCAGTTCAACAACATTCCCATTTTCCTCTCATGCCCCTACCGCACATTTGAAAGGCATTTGAAATATTCAATTTGTATCACTTAATTTAAATATTTATTAAGTATCAGATGACCTATAAAATAAAAAAAATTACTGTACATTTTAATTTACATACATACTTAACAGAGGAAGTAAAAGTAGTCCAGGTCTTCACACTTGGCACATTACTGCAGAGGCAAGGCATACAGTTATGATACAAGGTAGAATAGAGAACAGAATATAATATCATATTAAAGATCTTGATTGCGATTAATCTCATAATAATTTCTTATATTTGATAGTCAAAATAAATAAATCATGTAAACAAGTAAAAATATGAACAAGCGAATTGCTGGTTTTGATACACAATAGCTATTACTTTTATTAGTATCAGGCATGGTCTTTATCATTGTTGTCATTAATATTGTTTATTTGCACAACTGTTTACTTATTATTATTATTATTATTATTATCATTATTATTATTATTATTATTGTTATTATTATTGTTATTATTATTGTTATTTATTATTATTATTATTATTATCAGTATTATTACAAATATTATTTTCATCATCTTGTCACAAGCATTATTACAATATCTATCAAGTATCAGAAGACCTATAAAATAAAACATTTACTGTACATTTTAATTTACAAACAGACTTAACAGAGGAAGTAAAAGTAGTCCTGGGGCCCATCTTACAAAGACAAATATTCAACGTGATACTTATTATTTATTTCTTAATGTTATCAATATTACCACTATTGTTGTGGAGAAGTTGCCAATATTTCATTCATAATCTTATTTCTAATATTAACTTCATTATTAACTTGTTAATACATGAAAGCAAATATTAATTCAATTTACAGAGAACTCACACGCAAAGCACAAACCATAATACTATCATTTATAAGCCAAGTTAATCCCTACGGATACATTTCTCATCTTATCATCCATTAAAAAAATTACTGCCGACATCATTTTTTATTTTATGATTCGTTAAGTGCTGAGAGATGTTTATGTCTTGCATTTCTACCAAGTAATTCTTTGTGATAAACTTGGATGAGATAAACCTAATGTCCATTAACATAAGATGGCATCAATGGATATGAAATATGCACTTGAAGTCTTCTATTGCATATTTTCAATTTTCTTGCTCACTTTTATCTTTTTTTATTATATCTAACCTTTACCTTTTCCTGAAAGTCTACAAAATACGCTGCTATAGACTATTTCTAGAAATAAGGATAGGTCGTGACAACAGAAAATATAAGAAATAGAATAAGCACTACTAAAAAGGTATAAATAAAAAAGAAAGTGAGATAATTCTATTTGATGTGAACAAAGTCTTAAAAGTGAAAGGATGTAAAATAAAAAATTGTATCAGTTCTCTGAAATAAAGGATGATAAAGAAAGTACATGTAGGCCTATACATATATCATTTGTACAAAGATACTCAGAGGGATGAAATATAACACTGCCAGTATCATCCCACATGATTACATGACTTAGACACCCCAAGAGAAATGAAGGTTTTTATTTTTTTCTAAGAGTATGAATCGGGAGTGAAAAAATAAGTAAAAACCCTTTTTCCCTCATCCAAAGAAATAGTAAGCATTTAACCTTTTTTATATCACTACGAATTAAACAGATACAGGTATATTATGTACATACATGTAGTAAATTTACAGAGAACCCACACACAAAGCACAAACCACACACAAAATACACAGGAATATATCACTGCTCAACGGGGCAAAGGTGCATGATTGCCACAAGGGTTGCTGTCACCATGGCGACCAAAGTTGTCATGGAAACACCGCTATGCCATTCTGCGGCAGAGCAGTCTCCGGCATGTGAGAACAGGGAATGCTGGGAGCAAGGGAAGAGGAAATAGAAGGTGATACAGCAGCTGCTATTATGATGCTATACAATTATGTATGACTGAGTTCTGTTTCCATGCAATTCTGGCATGTCTTCACGACGTGCACGATACAATGGGAAGGTCCTAAAAAAAAAACACTACAACAATCACCAATAATTAACCAGGTTTTACACTTGAAATGACATGAAATGAAATGAAATGCAGCCAATTACAAAGGCAAACCCAGACTTAATGAAACAAAGAAGGTCTGTTCTTATTCTAATATACACCCATGACAGCGCATCAGTCTTCATTACTACTTTCAAAGTGAGAAATATCTTCACTCGTCACTTGGACATTTTATAATTACAATCACAAATTATCAACTGGGTTATACACTCACTTGAAAATGGGATACAACCATGAGCAATGCAAAAGGTCAAGAAATTCACACTTTATAGTTTGTAGTTATAATTTGAACAATGCCTATACTATTCGATATTTTCAAATTGAGCAATATTGCCACTCCAAACGTGAGATCAAAATCACCAGGATCAAAAAATTTAGTCCAAATAAAGAAAACTTTTGAGCCTGTATGCATAAAGTTTATGCATAAACTTTGATAAACAAATGTGATGCATAAACTCGGCTATATCGATCGAGCAAGAGTTAATGAAACAAAAGGACCTGAGTAAAACAGGTTTCCAGAATACATATTTTTAAAGTCATGTTGGGTTACATTCATGTCGTGTTTATGTAAAATTCAAATGTCTCTTCAAGGAATACTGATTATAAAACAAAAATAGAGAATTAAGAAAAAAAAGAGAAGGTTCTATAGCAAGATTGGCTAACGTTTCTAGATTTAAAGGTCAAGTCCACCCCAGTATAATGTTGATTTGGTAGAATAAATAGAGAAAAATCAAACTAGCATAACGCTGAAAATTTCATCAAAATCGGATGTAAAATAAGAAAGATAATGACATTTTAAAGTTCCACTTATTTTTCACAAAACAGCGATATGCACAATTCTGTGACATGCAGTTGAGACAGTCGATGATGTCCTTCACTCACTATTTCTTTTGTTTTTTATTGTTTGAATTATGCAATATTTAATTTTTTACATATTTGACAATAAGGACCAACTTGACTGAATCATATAGTATTAAACATTGCTTATTCCACATGTTCAGGGAGGAATTAATCATTGTTTCACTTGAAAATGAGGTTAAAATTAGAAAATATCATATTTTGTATCATAAAGTACAAAAGAAATAGTGAGTGGATGACATCATCAGTCTCCTCATTTGCATACCGCCCAGGATTGCATATTTAACTGTTTTGTGAAATTAAGCAAAACTTCAAAATGTCATAAATTTCTTATTTTACATCCGATTTTGATGAAATTTTCAGTATTATGCTTGTTAGATTTTCCTCTTTTTATTCAATCAACATTTTGTTGGGGTGGACTTGTCCTTTAAGAAAAGATTCATTCTCATACCTGTATTAAACACACAATCTGAAAATTTATCATACGTAATTACGTATTGTACTTTCAAAAAATGAATAATCTGGGCAAATATTCATGAACAATATATCATCTTAAAGTCCAATTCCTTGTTACTCATTTTGATTTCCTTGTTAGATTTAAATTTTGATTAAAAATATCATTAAAATGAAGTTAAACTTTAACAAGGCTAATCTAATATCCACAGGAAGTTTTTTCAAATAGTAAAAATCTGAGCCAAAATTTAAAAAAACAATCGATACTATATCTGACAATCAGCCTTTCCATTACATGCAGTTGTATTGGATTTTCTTTCTCAGTGAGAATCCATAAAGTTACATCTATTTTCATCCTGGCTTGGATTTTTTTTTCTTTCAATCATATAAATACTCACAATGTTCCTTAATGATTTCAAGCAAAGTCAAATACATAGAAAGTGAGCAAGTGAGAAAACTTTGTATAATGGAGCACAGGGGTACAGTCCTTGGAGAGCTGACCATTTTCTTCACTCAAAAGACACCTGCCGACGGGATGGGTAATATTGGGGTCTATATGTTTTGATCTGAGGTTTCGTTCATATACACTAGCACTTGCTCGCTTGCCTGGGGCCGAAGTGAAATGTCGCATTGGGCAGGTAAAAATCAGAGTGTTAAAATTTACCTGCCCAATCGGACAAGTAAATTTTGATCATCAAAATTTTGTCAACAGAAATTAGAAAAATGTGTGTTATCTTCATATCGTCTAAAAATAATTAACCAGAACTAAAACAAATATGTGTAATTTTCACTTCGAATCACCCCAAAAAGCATTTGGAGCTCACTTGCGAATGATCTGTTGAGTATGCCATGGCGCTCAAGCATGATATGCATACAGCATGCACTGACGTGACCGTAACTTTGGAGCTGTCTCCGACTACGTACGATAGCCTCAAATGAAAATTTTACCGTTTTATCAGACTGCACTGTACTGTCGATGATAGACAGGACGTGCTTCTCGGAAGCATTTTTTCTTTTATTTCATTGGCGTAAAAAAGCATGCACAATCATGGGGTATCGATGAGTAAGACAATTTCCATATTTCCAAGCAGAATGTACTGATACGGGCCCGCGTGTTGTTTCAGCTGTTAAACACGACAGAAACAGTACTCAAAATGGAAGGGGAAAGCCTTATTTTTAATATTTATTTGTTTTTTTCTTGGCGTGTAAAAATAAAATGAATCGAATCATGTTCATGTGTCTTTTTTTATTGTGTATTGAGTGTGCTTGTGAAATTCCTAGCCTGCCCCCCATCTCAATCTTTCCTCCATGTCATTGTTTATGGCTCGATTGATACATGATTTGTAACGAATTGAACACCTTCTGCGAATTGTATTTAAGATATAAAATGTTTAATGGCTAAAGAGGCTTTTGGGCAAGTTAAAATCTAAAATTGACACTTTTACTTGCCCGAAGGGCAAGTAAAAAAATGTTTAGTGTGGATCCTTGCCTTATGAATCACAAACAAGTATCATGATTCAAAACACAAACCTACATGTAAATCACGGTAACTGCAGAATTAGGGTTTAGTCGACCCTCTCTCTCCAACACCATTTCTTCCCCACTTCAAGCCTAGCCATTGCACATCGTAGTGCGCAGTTTGACCCAAGAAGTATAGGTCAACTTCTATGCAGAATCGCAAAAGATACACAACACTGATTTTCAATACAAATGCATGGCTACTGTGTGAAGCAAAAGCGGAGAATACCACTGGCTGTGGCAGTGCGTATTACGGCATAAACACTGAAGTAAGCCAACAAAATAATAGAATCAGGATTCAAATCATCTATTTGACCTTTTTTTTAAATGTGTTCTGCAGAAATATCTTTTAAAATGCCACCTTTCCCATGTTCGATGTTTGTGATTTAAAACATATTAAATTTTAAATTGCCTTTTTAATACCGCAACCTTGATTCAGCAGAAACTTCTTGTCATAACATATTATTTTGGATCATGATTCAAGGGTATTAAAGAGTGGCACATTATAAATGCACCCTCAGTAAAACACAATATAGAAATCTGACTACTTTTATGTAGGCCAAAAAACCCCCCTCAAAAACACAAAATCATCTGTTGATCCGAAGGCTTATCAGTGTACTTGTGTTATGGCCTAGATTTTCTCATTTCATAACTTTTTATTTTAACATAATCTGTATCACTATCAGTTATAATCTATATAATTTTGCTTGATTCCAGATCTTTCTCTTGCAATTATTGCCTAGCTCAACTATTCAACTTTTTAAGGCATCAAAAGCTTGGCATGATATATACATGCCAATGATGCCATAACTTATATTCAAGTATAAAAATGACAGAAGACAGTTAACTGGACCGAAAAGTAGTATAGTTGCATTGCATTTACCTGCCAACCTTTTGAGAAATACTTGAATATTAAAGCTATTTTAAATCCAATTCAACTCAACTGAGTAACAAAGATTGCATGTTTGGCTGGTTGGCAACTTCCACAATATAAAAGACTTGGCTCTACTCAAGCCAAGGCTTCGTGCTGATAAATCTACAGATTATCATGCTAGCGTTATCCCCATGGCAACTTCCAAATTTCATTTCCATATTCATGTGTCTAAGAGGTAGATTCAAGGTTTAATGCATTATTCAACCATATAGACATAATCATCAAGAGCATACAAACAAACTACCGGTAGTGATGAAGAAATAGTGCTTGGACTGAATACAAACTTGCGATGGAGAAATATCACTCGGACTGACCTAGATCATAATTGCCTGTCCCTTGATCGCGTTACATAATGAAATAATGGTCACAGATGAATTAAAAAAATATGTAATTATAAAACGAAGAAACTACCACTCAAAACCAGAATACATGCATGTGCACTCACACAAACTACAAACAACAGTTTATCTTCAACTATAGTAGGTTAAATGGAGTGGGGGAATTTTTAGTTAAAGGAATTAAAAGAAAAAAAATATGCATTCTGAATCAAAAGAAGAACGTACCAGAATTGAAACAAGCACAATAGGAACCAAAATGCAATAAAAAGTATCAATTCGTTATTTTAATTGGATTTCATCTACAATGTGTTTGGTCGGGAACGATCAAATATGTAGAATATGAAAAATGCTCACCGATGAAGCTTGTTACCTTGATTATCCGATCTCTCGTGCTTAGTAGGCTAGATTACTCAAATTCTCTATTGATCAATATCAATAAAACAGATCATAAAAGGTTGCAGCGCATTCAAAATCGCGCCGCTAGGATTATCTTGAAAGCTCAGAAGTATGATCGGGCCACTCCTTAGTTAAAGCATTTGCACTGGTTACCAGTTGACAAAAGAATTTCTTACAAAGTTGTACTGTTAGTTTTTAAGTATATATGCATAAAATGGCACCCGAATACCTCTATAGTTTACTTAGATCCCCACACCGGCTACATTATAGACTTCGTTCTAGTGAAGACACTACAATTTTACACATTCCTAGAGTTGTTTCAAAAGGGGGGGGGAAGCTAGTTTTGATTTTTGCGGTCCCAAATTATGGAATAGTTTACCAATTCACCTTCGATCATGTACTTCTGTTGAATCGTTACTTTTAAGACATTTGAAAAATATTTATTTTTGTTGTAGTGTAACTGTAATAATGGAGAGCAATTTGTACAAAGCGCATAGAGCAATGTCAATTGATTATGCGCTATATAAGTACCAATTTATTATCATTATTATTATTATTATTATTATACATGTTGGTATCACCATTTCAGTACATGCTGATAAGTTTTTCTATCGAAGACCAAAATGAATTCTCTCCTATGCCAGAGTTAAGACTTTCATAAAAAACAGCATCTGCCCTAAGACGCTACCTCTTCTTGTATTTATCTAAACTTAAGCCAAACAAATTTAAGAAGAGTCATCAAAACCTATGCCCTACAAAGTGAATACTCTACTCCTCTTTATGTAAAAACCAATGTCCAACAAATTTAAGGCTCTATCCCTGGCAGTGTGAAAGCAAATTATGTGTAACATCCCCAAAAGAAAATGCCCACTAGAGAGTAGGTACTTATCAAAATTACAAAAACTTTTGCAGGAATTTTTCCAAGCGGGTCACAGGTATTTTGGCAGAGTGAAAGCAAATTACGGGAACTTCCTTTAATAGCACGGCGTGTAGTTGAGGAGCGCAGGCACCGTGGTTGGCTGCTGAGCTAGCTGAATTTTGAATCTCACACCTTGCCTGCTTAACAGACCATAGTGCTACCCAAACTAGTAGAGGGAACACAATATCAAATGTCCCCCCTACTATTTTTGGTGTTTTATGATGGAAATAAATACATCATTCAAAATCGAAGTAAACCATGTATTTGGATGAGATGACCATACTTCTGGGGGTGGTAAACCTTTTTTTTTTTTGCTTTTATTTGGGGTGATCACCTTTTTTTCCTTTTTTTTTTGCTTGTCAAATTTTAAATTTCCAGCCCCTGGTCCCCCTACCTTTGGGGAGAGATTTCCGCCCTTGACTGCGCATGCTCATAACATCGCGAACCTACCCCGAAAGGGTCTTCTTCGGGTCAGTATGGATGCAGAAAATAATCATCAGGTATTTCAAGGCCTGAACAAGTTCTCGTGATTTAACGGGTACTCTGGTGAGGCCAGCCAGCGATTGGCCTAGACAAAATACCTCAAGCCACTATAAATCCCCTCAATGACTAGGGTTTTCTCCTGGTTAATTTATCACACCTTAAAGCACATCTGATGACTTCCATGTTTCATTTCTGTCAAGCTTACTGTTAAATCGAGGAGCAAACCACGGTTTCTTCAACTTCATAATAAACATGTAAGTGACAAAAAAAAAAATAATAATAAAAACTTCTCTTCTTGAATAAAATCATCCTATAAAAATATATATAGCACCTTACATTATAATACCGGTAACCAATCCCTCAAAAGGCCCCAACTTTTCATCACCTATTCAGAATATATCAAACATCCTACTCTTTACTTTAGACCAATGCATAACAATGGACGCTTTTACCCCTTTCATTTGAACTTCCCAAAGTTAAGGCTCCTACACCTTTATATAATTAATACTATATACCTCTATAACACCTGTCAGAATGGGAAATAAAATCTCCAGCCTCAAACCCCACCCACCCAAAAGATAAGTGTAAACCTCCAAAATGAAGTGGTGCAGCGTACTTCTCATTTGCGTATGACCTTGAACAGAGAATAGTTTTCAGCATCTATAAATTCAATTACACCATCTATACGATACAGTGATGGAATGATGCCTGGCAAAATGAATTAGCTCCTCAAAATATTGAATTAGAGTTGATTATCCTTTTAGCTTGGATGACTGGTAACATGGGAGCATTAGCAACCATGCATCCATGCAATGAGGTATCACTTGTAGCAACTTGTGTTAAAGCCCAACTACAGTTCTGCTATTAAAGGGGGCTTTCACACATGGACGCCGATGTACATGTACGTGTGGCCAGCCATTTTCTCCTTTAAATTTCTAATCCTGTTTTGAGTTATCAAGAATTCAATTCAATTTTGCATTTTGTGAACAACATAAATCATTTGAGTTGTAACAAAAGGCAAAATTTCTTGAAAATATTAGGAATTGCCTTTTGTTTAGAAGATAAATGCCAGTTGCGGTAACAATTTCACAAAGCATGGCCGTATGAAGCAGGGGAATACAGGGGCAGTTGTGCCCCATCCCCCCCCCCCCCAGAAATTTTGAAAACCCACATTCTAATACTGAAAATCTTCACAAAACTCACCAAAAGTGTGCACAAAACCTTCCATTTCACCTACAAAAATGCAAAAGTGCCCCAGTGACAAGCTCTCAAGTTTCTTTAGAAATTTTATGCATTCTGACCCCCCCCCCAGGAAAAAATTTCTGCAGAATGCCTTGAGTTTGTACAGAATCCCATAAAATGACTTACTCAAGTGTCTGTATACTGTATGAATGATTAAAAAAACATTGGCTGCGGAAGCTAAAAATTTTAGGGGGGACCACCAAAATTTTTTGACAAGCAAAAAAAAAAGGTTATCAACCAAAAATTTTAGGGGGGCACGCAGGAAACAAAATTGACAAGGAAAAAAAAAAAAGGTTATCAACCCCCCCCAGCCCCCCCCCCCCCCCCCCCCCCGCTTCCGCCGCCTATGTAAAAAAATATGTGTCGAAGGATTCTGGAAGACAGTAGTAATTGTTGAGAAATAAGAAAATAAGCATGGAATTTTAGCAAAATATTGGGTGTTTTCCAAACAATAATAATAGACTGTCCCACATGTGCATATCCGTGTTGACAATCTTCAGTTTGATTCAGTTTGATTATTTTTCTGTATAGATTTCATGAATTCACGAAGTTGAGTTATTGTATCATATTTAGATCTAGGATAATATGGTGACAATTAACCTTGAGTTTTCAGATATTGTCATTAAATCAGTGTCTACTGCATATACTTTCATTTATCTTCAACAACACAAAACATCAAGAATAACCAAAGGCAATTCTTGAATGGGATATAGAAAACAACTTGCTATAACCTACATAAGTTGGTTATCAACCCAGGTGAGGGAAATGGGTACCGGCAGGAATTCCTAAAAAAGCTGTGTGCACCTGAATAGGTAGCCTAGCTTAGCCGGGTAATAATAATAGCAGGGCCTGCTGGGATAACAGTTTTCGGAACTGAAGTGGCTACCCTGGGTAAATATACTGTTATTATTAATATGCTGGCAAATACTGTAAATGGGGATTCATCAAAGAAAATGTAATTTATGATTTTTTTTTGTAATGTGTTATTACCTTTGAGGATTGGTAATATTAACAACTATTCTGTGCAATTTTTATACATATTTAGTCAGTTTTTTTTTTGTTTATTATGAAATTTATTTTCCTCAAATCTTTGCAAAATGGTATCATGCTCCTGTAATTGCCTATATCCTGTCTTCTAATATGAAATGTAATGTGTTTGAGAATTATGTAAGGATGCCAAAGTTTCAGCAATCTGGCTGCCATACATGCAATTGATTTGTTAAATAAAAACCATTACCATCTATATAGAGTGTTCTAGTGATGCATTAAAAACGCATATTTTGGTGTGCATCAAATTGCCCGTGCAGTATCAGAGCGTATCCCTCAAAATATCTACATGAATTGTAGTTCAGCTTTAACATCACAAATTTTCTTGTATTTCCATCGGGGGGGTCAGAACCATTGAACATTGGACATCATCCGTGATCAAAAACACACAGAAATTTGAAATGATTTAAAATGGAATCCTTAAACCTGCTTTCCAAACATGAACTCAAATCTATTCACAGTACATAGTGTCATAGTGTTAGTATGAAAATGGAAATGTCCTGGTTTAGGGCAAGTCTGAATAATTAATGAAATTCCTGTTTTACTGTGTGCACACCAAAGGCATTTTTTCCACACAAAATCCATGTTGAGGGTGTCCCTGCGGCCTGCTCATGTATCCTCTTTTGTTTTTTTTTTGTTTTTGGGGATTATCAGGGATGCTGTTCACTCTTCAATAGAAGTGACTCCCCCCCCCCCCCCCGAGTTTCAAAGAATATGTATTTTCTTCATTTCATATCTCAATTCTTTTAATAAGTTGTTGGTAATGCAGGGTTCCCACAGAAATTTGAAAACGGAATTCCATGACTAAATTGCTGCTTTCCATGACTTCCTGTGACGTCCCGGGAGTTATGTAGAATTTGGGATGTCACAAAACTGGGGAAAATGGAAATCATGAACACCAATTATAATTTAGAAGAGTATGATCACAGAGTACGAGAGTCGCGAGACATGACAAACTGGAAAGCTGCCATAGCCAAGAGGTAAATGCAATTCCATGATGTTTCCATGACTTTTCACAAATTTTACAAATTCCCTGACTTTCCATGACCACAAATTTTTCCAGGATTTTCCATGACTGTGGAAACCCTGTAATGAAATATTCAACATAAATATATATGAATTGTTAATTCTCATGTAATGTTCTTTTGTCCTATACTATATGTAGCTGGTACAAAAAATGTTAAAACGGCTGTTTTCGACTCGCCGTACGGCCGCTGTAGAGCAAATGTGACCGAGGTATAGTTTCATGCAATGCCTTGTGAGTACATTGTCTCTAGGAGGAATTGACAGCATTTCTGAAAGCATAATACTATGACACAACTGGTAATTAGTAATTCTTATTATTGGAAGAATTAAGAAGTAACAAAAATGCTCTTTGCCTTTATAATGAATATAAACACTTACATGTATGATTTCTCTCTTCATTAAAATTGTCTGATGTATCAAAGTGCCATAAAAAATGGAGAAGAGTAAAACTGGCAATTTCTATTCTCTGTAGCATTTAAGATATAAACATAAACATTTTGGACAAAATCATTTAAAGCATTTATGAAAATTTGTCTCAATATAGTCAGCTATTGTGTAATATTCCAATGACATTTTTTTAAATACATCTAAAAATACTGGTTTTATATTTATAAATCATTCTGCATTGGAGCAAGAAAATCAGATTACAAAACACTCAAAACTAAATAATATAGACAGAAAAGGTCGAGTATGAAACTACCTACAAGAGAACATCAAAGACAAGTTCGAAGTAAATTATCTAAAGCAAGAAGGGGGTGGTGCAAAAAAGAGCAATGATGCATGCTTGATATCAAAATGAAATATTCACATCAATAAAACCCAAAGAAATGGAGAGAATGAAGTAACGTGGGAGCAAGGTAATAGTAACTCTTTGTCCGGTATTGCCGTGCACCCACATTTAAAATATTAAAGTGACCCACAAAATTACGTTCAATTATAAAGGCTGGCTGAATTAGAAAATTGACTGCTGGAGACGTCTATTGCAACTAGATGTGGTAGAGAACGTTCACAATTTAAAGCGAGCTCTTTTGAACACAGGATCACTTTGTATGCTTTTTCTAAATGTCAAATGCCTTCTTCGTTCCATCATTTGGCATGAACTGAGTCCGAGGCAAATACTGAATACACGTACAAAAACTATACCATAGCGTAGGGTGAGAAAAAATATGAATATTTTCTCTTATTTTGCTCCTACAACAATGGCTCCAAGCTTAATTTTGTCTATGGTTTTATGCTGTATAGTGTTAAACCAAGGGTTGAAGTTGGGCATTCAATTAGTGTCTGGATATAAGAGAGGAGCACTTGTTGCCGGAGGAAATGTCATGGAACCTTCTTTTACATCCTAATAAAAAATATTACTGATTTTTTTTCTTTTCATTTTTATTGACTATTTATAGTCATTTTGTAGCCTAGAAAATGGCAAATTTTGTCCATTTAGATTTATCCATATATGTAGAAACTGGTACATGAAGTGGCTATAAGAGGGCTATAAAACAGCAAAATTTTGTCCATTCTGCACAACTTTTGTCACTGTGAATGTGGTCCAAAATGAGTGTCATGCTGTACCCCAAAAGATTTTCTAAACACAACACTGAACTCCAAAAATCTAGGAAATAAAAGCAGAATGTGTAGGAGGGTTGGAGGCTTTCTGGATTATTTCTTTGTTAGAAATAGTAATAGGTAAATTGGCTAAAAGCACCATCCATTCCCATCATTTGAGACGGTCCATTAGCTACAAACGCACTTTATAATTAATCATACTTGGTAACATCAGTTGCACCTCAGAGTGAGAAATTAGCTAGAAAGTGAAATAGTTCACACATAATTAACAAGATGGCGTGACACTTGTTCTTTATTCCTCATGTGAAAAGAGCACCTCACTAGATCATAAACCGAGTATAAGATTACTTCAAATATACTGCCCAACTTTGGCAAAAGGAAGCAAGTGACACATCAGTCAAATTTGAGTTATTGTCGTTTCTGAAACACCCTATGTAGGTTGCATGTTCAGGCAAAATTTGGGGAAGAAATGATCGTTCTATGGAAAGATATTGAGGAAAATATGCTGTTAAATTGCATTGACGCCTATGTCAATGACAAACACACATTGCTCATTTACAACAAATGATACTTTAACTTGCTTCCTTTTGCCAAAGTACGGCAGTATAGATTTTACAGAACTTTGCTTTGCTCCGATTGCCCAAGATTAAACTGGTACCTCGAACTGAAAATAATCATAGCTATTATAGTATAGAGTGAAATTCACCATTAAGCAAAATGCTTTAAAAATTTCAATATCTGTAACAAATAACAAAGTTATTGATGCTGTCATGAATATTCATTAGGTGGGCTGATGATATCATGTCCCCATTTTCCTTTTTCTAATGTTATTACATGAAATCATAATTATTCCATTTTTCATACATGTGAGTATGGTATGTCTCGATTATAACAAAACAAGTTGCGCGCAATGAATATCATATGCATTCAATCAGTTGCTAATCCACGTTTCCATTTTTGGTGGAAACAATTTGAACAAATCCATATTTTTTTACAAACTACAAAGTGGGGATACGACATGATCAGATTTCTCATTGAATATTTATAATGAAGACAAGCGTAGAACTGTTTCACTGAAGTATCGCGAATATTTGAAATGTCATAACTTCGTTATTCCCTGTCCAATTTTGATAACATTCTCAAGCATTTTATTTGTCTGAATATACTTTATCTGTTAAAATCAAAATATAGTAAATCGTGAAAAGTCATAACTTTAAAATTAATTTCTTGTCCTATATTGATGAAATTTTCAGTGTCTTGCTTGTCTGATGATTTTCTTTATCTGTTCACATTTTAATACTTTCAGCCTGAAGTACCCTGTTTTTTTTTAATTCTGAATGATATGTGATTATAAAGGAACCTAACCAAAACATAACACATGAATCATCATGATCTTTTTCCCCTCCCATCTATTATTGCTCTATTTCCCTCAAACCCCCATCACCACCCCCTCTCTCTCTCTCTCCCTCCCTCATTCCTTCTCTATCTCTGTCTCTCTTTCCCTCCCTCTCATCCTTCAGTTTAACCCTTACACTACTCCTCCGCAATATCCCCATATTCAATTTCTTTGGAAAAAAGGAGGGGTTTTTCCCTCTATCATTTAGACCGGAAGGTTTCTCTCATATTACTTCATCACTTGAAACATCAAGTATCCTAAACAATCAGCCCAATATATCTAAAGGTGACCACTCTTCAACATACTACGCTATTCTCTCCACAAGTACATGCACATCTCTCCATAATATGTACAAAAACAAATGAATGCAGGTCAGAGAGAGAGATAGAGGAAAAAAAGAAATCTCTGAATAATTAAGGCTGCCTAATCTCTTTCTCTTGAGGGGGAAAAGCTCGTTTTCTGAGTCGTCCATCGCAGGTATCAAAGAGAAACCGCCCAAGACGAAGAAGAGCAGATAAACAGGTCATACAAACCAAGTATCTCCTGAATAATTCATACCTGATATCGTCAGACATCGCTGGGTCCTACTCCGCCGCTGAAACACAGGGGAAATTGATCACGCAAACAGGGAGGAGAAAGTCATGTTGGTTACAATATACAGAGATGAAACACCATTAATACAACTTGGTTTTCCTTCTTGTCTTAAAGACCATGTTGGAAACCGAAAAAACCACCAATGAAATCATTTTTTTGTAATCTTTTATTAAAAGCAAAAACGTAAATCCCACAAGTTTCATGCATCATCACTGCTTAATCCTTATACCGATACCTGCTGATTATGTTGATGAAATTGGAAACACTCATATTGATGAAAGCAAGGTATTATCAGTTTAACTCTTATACTTTATGCAAAACGCATTAAGCGTAACGATGGGATTCAAAGCATTCCACTCTGCTTTGAAGTTTCATGCGGCATGCAGTTCTTTTGCTATCAGTTTTTAATTCAAACAACTATAGGTTTAATCGCAGTACTATTTACAAAGCTTATGAATGGTTTCTGCTAGATATTGGACATCAAATAAGTTTCTCAAATTTTGCACTAGGCTCATCTTATAATCTGTGTACCAGAGTCAATCAAAGGAAAATTATATTCTTACAAAAAATCCATTACTTGTGTATATTCCAATCATTTGCTCATAGTTAAAAGACCCGTTATTTAATCCATGATTTACAATATTCAATGTAAAATACTTTGCATGTGTTTCTGTGTTTTTTTGGTTTTTTTGCAGTTGACAATAGTTAGAAACTTTATACATTGTAATAAACAAAGTGTGGTATACATGTACTTCTTTGTTTGTTTGTATGGATTTAATTTCTATTTTCAAAGAGGCAGTGGTTGGTCTTTTATTCCTTCTTTTAATGTTATGTGTGTACATAAGATTTGCGATGCAGTACATGTTGTTTTCATCTGATTTTGAACAAAAGATACTTGACAATACTTATTCAAATTATTATTATCATTTGTCATTAACTGTAAAATTCAAGGTAGTACAGAGTTCCCTTTTCAGTGAGTATGACTACATTATCAAGTTTCAGAAAAAAGGGAAGTGAAAAAAATCAATATCACTGTAAAAATAGAAGAAGAATAATACTTTGGAATTTCAGAGGTAATGAAAAATAGAAATACATAGTTAAGACATGGTGGTGATAAAAGAGACAGTAATATCACATGACATTTGGTGGATTCTTCGCTTTTAGATTGCTCTACACTACCAAAACCAGCAATATGCAATAAAATGCGGGAAAAGGGTTGTTGGTAACCAGCATTGAAAGATATCGCTTTCCAACGGAATCGTTTCCACCTAGAGCGTTTCTTCTCTTCCGCTGCCATTTTGAAATTTAATTCCCTGGAAATTAGCTGCACAAATCCATGAATAATAAATCCACTTATGAATGGATATATGGTGCTACACCAACCACTTTGCTTTCAGGGAAATCTACAATTGCCACAGATGTGATATTCACTGACGGGCATTCAAAAAACAACCCCCAAAAAAGGCAAAAACCACTTCAAGAATATACTCTAATTTCAGGTACAAGAGCAGCTCTTAAACATGTTCTTCAAACATGAATATCTTATTTTTCAGGTTTTTATTTTCAGATTTGTTACAATATGGAAAGGTAAATTAATTACAGAATAATAACATTCTTTTCTAAAGCACATAAAGTCCAGCTATTAGGCTTTGGTAAAGGGGCAATCATGTAAATTACTCATATACTTTTTTATCTGACATGACAATCTTACAGAAATGTAGTAGCTGTTAAATATTTTCTTTCATTTGCCAATTGTCTGTGAAATTTGAATAAACTCTAGCAGCCTTTCTCAGCGAGGTTTTCTTTTTCTTAAAAATCGGCTCTGAGCACTAATCCTATTAATTTAGTGATTGGATATTAGAAAGCTACAGAAAAAAAAAAAAATATATATATATATTTTCTGCATATTCTCTGCTTTGGAAAAGCGAGATCTATTTACACAAATGTATATAAATGTATATCATTTTGATCAGATACCTGATCAAAATAAATTTTCAGGAATTAAAATAGTGGAATTTGTCCTATAAAAAAAGTTTAAATTTCACTTCCTCCACATCATAATTTCTTGAGGGCATACACATAATATAATAATAATAATAATATGTCCACTTATATAGCGCAGTTACTATGTGCATATACTCAACTGCGCTTTTGATACTTGGTATCATATTATTACCCCGGGTGTAGCTAAGCCGCCAGATTAATAGGCGCTAAAGCGTTCAAGGAATAAATTCTACCGGGTTCCCATTTACCTCACCTGGGTCGAGTGCAGCACAATGTGGATAAATTTCTTGCCGAAGGAAATTACGCCATGGCTGGGATTCGAACCCACGACCCTCTGTCCGGAGACTAATCCACTGGGCCACTACGCTCCATAATCTAGTAATGAGATGGAACAGTGAAGGACACATTTGGGTAGATTTACCATCACTACAGACAGGGTTCATACACCATGATGGGGAGGGAGGGGGGGTACTCGAATTTTGAAAGAGTAGGGGTGTGTGGCCCCAAAATCTGAAACCCTACCCTTAAGAAGGGCAGTCGCTTATGAAATATTGGGCTTAAGAACTAGATGACCCCTCTGCAAAATATGGGGTGGTTGGGAACTGGAAGTTTACACCTAACAGGGGTCTGAAATGAAGGGTTAACAAACTGTCTTTTGGAAAAGCTTGCCTGCACGTCAGGTCAAACCAGAGAAGCGCTGCTGCCTGTGCCTTGACATGATTGGTATAAACCAGAGGCCGTACATGTAATAAGCCAAACATTTTGAGGGGGCTAGATATGGCGTGTCGCATGAAATTTATAATAAAAAGTTGCAAGTGAGCTTGGCAAGCGAGGACAAATTTTGACATTTTTGTTTTAAAAAAAATCAAATTTGGTGATAGATTTTGACATTCAGAAAATAATATCATATTTCATGCTTTTCTTTCCTTTTCTTCCCTTTTTATCTTTTTTTTTTTCATGAAAAGAGCCCCCCCATCTGTACGCCACTGGTACAAACAAAGGGCATAGAACTTTTGGGCATGTCTTTGTTCAGAACAGAGCAAAGCATGCATGGTGATTTATCGGAAATGGAACCCTGAGGAACAGAATCTTTGGGGCTTGTAGAACGAATGTTATAACCAGAGAATGGGGGAGAATGGGTTGGTCAGTGAAAAAGTGTATTAAAAAATGGTATGCTTGCGAAAGGCTAGCATGACAAGAAAAGGGGGTCTATACATACCCATACTGCAATTATACATGAGTATCCCCCCCCCCCCCCTTGGAATTAATACTTTGATATCTCTCAGTGCTTTCTGGAGATGTTACAGAAATATAATAAAATAGTATACATTTGATTTATTTTGTGTTTCAACCACTTTAAATTTCGGAAATAAAATAGTAAATTGACTAATTTTAGTTTGCTAACACACAAGTTAAAAGTTACAAAATAGTAGTTATGGAAGTGTTGTGGTGTAGCAGTTCAGACTTGGTGCTGGGTGATATTATTATATCATGAATGAATTATTTGTCCTATCCTATCATTAGAACGAGCAAAAAAGAGATGATTTGGGTATATACATGTATTCAGTGTCCTGGGGGAGAGTTGTACATTGTGTGACATCACAGATCTTGTTTACATTGCCTATAGGAGGATCTCAACAGCATAGTATTCTTAAAATTCAAATGCTTATGACTCTTATTGTTAGTCTAATTTTACTAAAACCTTTCTTGATCTTAGTAATTTTTTGTTTCTCTGCATTTTGTATGTAAAGCAAACTTGTTTTAAATGAGTTTCATTTTTCCTTTAAAAATACAGCCCTGTTTTAGTAATTTTGAAATCATTTAACATATTAACACACGAATGTATTTCACTTATTTTTGAAAATTTTGCATATGTAGCCCCTTTTCAGTGAGACGAGAAGATATCCAGAAATTCTGGTCCCTATTATGCTTGACAAGTTGTTTTAAACAATTTTAAAATAAATAATCAGGACTTTAATACCTAACCTGGGACCCAACCTTTCTTCCTTCCCACAAGTGTTAATGATAGAATCCTAGATATCATGTTACAATAAATTTAAACTTGGAAAAATTACAAAAAATAAGGGATCATTACAGTCAATCACTTTTACAGTGCAAGAAATTAAACTAATATGAGTACATATTCTTGCCAAGACTGTCTAGACGTACACATGCACATCTATCTACCCGGTTTCATCCAGGAAAAAAAAATAAAAAGTTCCATGTAGAACTGACAGAAGAATGCAATTAAAATCGATTTTCATTCGTTACAAAGCTCCAACTGTCTATTATGGGCGTAAAATGCTGCACAGCAAAGAGCACAGCGTAATCAAGCAAACCGTTATTTGCCTGTACCACAGTAGATGCATAGAGGGCGCCATTAAATTCAGATAAAATTCATGTTTAAGTACTGGGAGGAGTCTTTGTTGCGTGCCTTGCATGATACTGCAAAGCAACTCTCTTGAATTTATAGTTTCTTATTAAATGAGGAAAATATGTCATTGTTTTATGTTGAAACACATAGATTTACTAACTTTGAAAAGCCTTCATTTGGGGGCTATGCGACCCCAATTCCTTGACCATCATGTAGAGCATACATGTATGTACAGAAAATATCTAATTTTTAAGAAAAACAAGTGGAACGCCTCTGGCAGTCTCGCCTGCATTACGCAATTTAATATAGCAGCAGTGCTAACTTTGAAAACTACTATAACATAATCATTCACAAAAACATCATTCATATAATGACATAATACCACGTTCATTGACCATAAATGACATTTGAACGGAGACTTAAGACTGTCAACTACACCCATGTCCACATTTCATTCACTCTATCCATAAACTTTCAAAGTTATGATGGCACTTCAACAATTACCCCAACATGGCCTAAGTTTATTGACCTTAACTGACCTTTGACTTGGATTTGTGACCTGAAACTCACAGGGAATGTTCAGTGATGCTTGATTACTCTTATATCCCAAGTTTTATGAACTAGATCCATAAACTTTCAGAGTTAGGATGGTAATTCAACAAATACCCCCAACACGGCCAAAGTTCATTGACCTTTAATGACCTTTGACCATGGTCATGTGACCTGAAACTCGCACAGGATATTCAGTGGTACTTGATTAACCTAATGTCCAAGTTTCATGAACTAGATCCATAACTTTTCAAAGTTATGATGGTAATTCAACAAATACCCCCAACTTGGCCAAAGTTCATTGACCCTAAATGACCTTTGACCTTGGTCATGTGACCTGAAACTCAGGCAGGATGTTTACTAATACTTGATTAACCTTATGTCCAAGTTTCATGGACTAGATCCATATATTTTCAAAGTTATGATAGTAATTCAACAAATACCCCCAACTTGACCAAAGTTCATTGACCCTAAATGACCTTTGACCTTGGTCACGTGACCTGAAACTCAAGCAGGATGTTTACTAATACTTGATTAATCTTATTCCCAAGTTTCATGAACTAGGTCCATATACTTTCTAAGTTATGATGTCACTTCCAAAACTTAACCTTCGGTTAAGATTTTGAAAATAATTTTCCCAACATGGTCTAAGTTCATTGACCCTAAATGACTATTGACCTTGGTCATGTGACCTGAAACTCAGGCAGGATGTTCAAAAATACTTGATTAACCTTATGTCCAAGTTTCATGAACTAGTTCCATATACTTTCTAAGTTATGATGTCATTTCCAAAACTTAACCTTAGGTTAAGATTTGATGTTGACGCCGCCGCCGTCGTCGGAAAAGCGGCGCCTATATAGTCCAGGATAGGCCCCATAGAAACTTGACCAAACCTTGTTTTTTTATATATACAATATTTTTTGATAGTTTCTTGTCAATTCGAGGGTGCTGATTACGAATCTGGATGATGCCACTCGTGTAACCTTGAGCATTTTCCGCAAATTGGCAAAATCCAATATGGCCGCCAAAATATGCAAATAACCCATGAAAATCCTAAAATCGTCCGCACATTGGCTATGAAATGCATGAAATCGTATGGCAGGAGTGAAGTACTCTCTGAAAAAACAATTTTTGACAAAATATTTATTTTCCTGATATTCAAAATGGCCGCCATAGGCCATTGTATACTCTATTATGTACAATATGAATAGGGAAAACTAATTTTCACAAAAATGAGCACTAAACCGCAAAAATTCGCGATGTATGAACGAAGTAATATATGCAAATCATCATTACTAACGAGATATATCATTTATTATGTCATATATGGGAGCATTGCTGTATTTTGATATCTAAATAGCCGCCACTGGCCCAAAGAGTATTATGTACAATGACAATGGCTGGGGCCAAAAAATTACAAGAGTGAGCTTTAAAATGCATATTATTAAGATAAACAAGTGGAATACTGACTAAAAACATCATTGTTAATATGCCATTTATGTGATAAATGCTGAAATTCAAAATGGCCGCCATAGACCCTATATTTATCATGCACAATGCGAATGGAGAAACTAATTTTCACACGAGTAAGAAACATAAAATGCATGTCATTGTAATTTACGAGTAAAATATTGTCTGACAACATGTTTTATAGCAAGACATATCATTTTTTGTCATGCATGAGATAAATGCTGTATTATGAAATTCAAAATGGTCCCTATAGGTCCTAACAGTTATCTACATTGTGAATGTGGACACATAATTTTGTAAGAATTTGGATTTGCTTGACTATGACATCCATATAATCCTGTTGTGTGAGTAAAATGTTATTTGAAAACATTTTTTTTAATTATAGCATTTCTTCTGCCATATAGGTGATAAATACTGTATTTTGACATTCAAAATAACCTCTACAAGCCCTAACTAAATTATGTAACATGCGGATAGGGAAACTAATTTTCACAAGAGTGAGAATCATAAAATGCAAATAACTGTGATGTACGAGTAAAACTATTTTTAAACATGATTTCTAACTAAACACATCACATATTGGTCGTAGAGGTAATAAATGCTGTACTTTGAAATCCAAAATGGCTGCCATAAGTCCTAAAAGTATTGTGTACATTGTAACATGGGACATATAATTTTGACAGAATTTGGCTTTGCTTGACTCTAAATATTGCATATAATTGGGAATTGTGATGTATAAGGGTGAAATATTGTCTTAAACCATGGTTTCTAACGAGATATATCATAATGTTGTGTAATTAAGGTGATAAATTCTGCTTTTTTAAATTGAAAATGGCCACCATAGGCCCTTATCGTATAATATACAATTTGAGTGGGAACAAATAATGTTTACAAAAAGGGCATATGGCAGCCATTTTGAATGTTGAAATACAGTATTTATCACCTAAATTACATAAGATATGATATATTTTGTTATAAATGACGTTTTCAGACAATATTTCACTCATACATCACCATTTGGCCAAGCAAAGCCAAATTCTGTTGAAATAATTTGTTCCCATTCACATTGTGCATGACACCGTAAGGGCCTGTAGCGGCCATTTTGACTTTCCAATAACAGTATGTATCACCTAACTGGCAGAATAAATGATTTATCTTAATAGAAATTATGCTTTCAGACAATATTTTACTCATAGATCACTATTACGTGCATTTATGGTGGTCACTCCTGTGAATATTGGTTTCCCACTTTGCATTGTACATAGTACTGTTAATGTCTATGGCGGCCATTTTGAAAGTCAAAATACAGTATTCACTACAAACTTGAAACCTGAATGATATATTTCGTTAGAAAATATGTTTATAGACAGTATCCCATTAATTTATCACATATAATTATATGCATTTTAGTGCTCACTCTTGTGATTTCTTTGCTCCTCTTTCTCATTGTGCATAATCCTTTTTTTGGCATTTGGCAGCCGTTTTGAATATCAAAATACAACATTCATCACATACATGGCATATTAATAATATATTTCGTTAACAATTATGTTTTTAATCAGTATTCTACTCGTTTAATCTTAATAATATGCATTTTAGTGATCACTCTTGTGAATTTTTTGGCCCCCATTGCCATTGTACGCAACGGTTAGTTGTTTGGGCCAGTGGCGGCTATTTTAGATATCAAAATACAGCAATGTTCCCATATATGACATAATAAATGATATATCTCGTTAGTAATGATTATTTGCATATATTACTTCGTTCATACATCGCGATCTTTTGCGGTTTAGTGCTCATTTTTGTAAAAATTAGTTTTCCCTATTCATATTGCACATAATAGAGTACTAGTATACAATGGCATATGGTGGCCATTTTGAATATCAGGAAAATAAATATTTTGTCAAAAATTATTTTTTCAGAGAGTATTTCACTCCTGCCATACGATTTCATGCATTTCATAGCCAATGTGCGGACAATTTTAGGATTTTCATGGGTAATTTGCATATTTTGGCGGCCATATTGGATTTTGCCAATTTGCGGAAAATGCTCAAGGTTACACGAGTGGCATCATCCAGATTCGTAATCAGCACCCTCGAATTGACAAGAAACTATCAAAAAATATTGTATATATAAAAAAACAAGGTTATGCCTCTCCTATCCTGGACTAATAGTCTCGCTCTGCTATGCAGGCGAGACAAAAATGACATCTACACTGTATGCTTCCTTATGTCAGAGGACAGCAGTATATGCCTACTGTGGAAATAAAGTTTGATTTTGATTGGCTGCCAACTCTTGCTCCTCAACGTTTGCGATCTTTTGATTGCTGAATCTTGCTCAATTACCGTATCTCCCAAATGTTTCTCATAAATCCTTCAGTTCATTCTCATAATACTCGGTCAAGCAGTAAATTTCATTATACCCAAGTTTAAACCCAAATCCTACTTAATTCATTAAGGCATCGTGGCCCTCGTATATGGAATAATCTTTCTGATAATATCAAGTGTTCAACTAGATTAACTTCATTTAAAGCTAAGTTAAAAAACGTGTATATAAGTGAATATTCAAAATAATTTTTTTCTGCCTAATTCTACACTTTCCCCAACTGTCCCCCGTCCCCCGTCCCCCTTGTATGTATGCTGGTGATTGCTGATGCTGTGTGTATATTTTCATATGATTTCCATATATGTATTTTACTATTTTTCTTGTTTTACTGGGAGCTACAACTCACAAGTTCTTATGAACTTTTCAGTAGTTTTCCTTTTTTTCTCTTTTACATGTAATTTTCATTCTTGTACATATCGTATATTGTTTTTTTATATTGATGAGAAAATAAATAAATTGAACTTGAACTTGAACGTCAATAAGTTACAAGTGCTGGACAGGAAGCCACGGTACTTTGAGAGAGGTGTGAAAGAAGCCATTTACATCCAGGCATCCAAACCTTCTCTCAATAGGGACGGAGGGCGATACAAGCTTCCGAGTGTCTACGACCCGATCATCGATCGCTACATCACCAGTTGGAGTCGGGTCACTTCGGTCATCGCTGAGGAAGGCTGCATTTAGCAGCCAAAACTTTCGGGGAAATTCTTCGAATTTTTTCTTTGTGTTGAGATCAACAGTTTCAACTTTGTTATTTTCAACCAACACAGATGAACTTTCATGATCGAACTGTTGAATTTGTACAAGTCGTATATATTTAAATCCAATATTCTGTTTCTTTAAATCTAATTGATTTCGAAGTTATAATTCATTGGCAAATGCAGTGAAAGAAATGCATGGAAAACTGTGTGCAAAAAGGGTGATTAATTTCAAAGTGGGCAGTTTTTTACAAAGAAAAATTCAAAATTGAAAGTGTTGGGCCATCCAACTTTTTTCTTTTACTTATAGAGCACGGAATGAGGATTAAAACCTTGCATACATGTTCAACTCACTCATATAAAAGGACTTTCAAGAAAAAAAAATTATTGAGGTATGGTAAGTTATTGTAATTATGATAAATGGTAAAATTTATATTTCCCCAACAAATCTATCAATAAAAAGGTGAGTACACTTTTGTAAAGTTATAATCTGACTAAAAACCCCTCATCATAAGTTGTGGAAATTGCACCCCCCCCCCCCCTAAAAAAGGGTTGCTCACTATTTCAATTTCTTTTGAAATTTGATTTTAACAAATTCTGGTCAGTATCCATAATACAAATCTTTTAGGTCAAGCCTTTTTCGTAGAATGGAATGAGGCGAAAATTGCAGAATATACATGTAATCATTGTTTGTTATCTTTTTCATATGCAATCACTAAATTTGTATGAAAAAAATAAGTGTCCTGCAAGGGCCCTTCTAAATTAATAGTTACAAAAATTACTGAGAAAGAGATATCAATATTCTCAAATGTGAAATTCTACTATTCACAAAGACTCAACAGAAGTTAAACAACATATAATGGTCCCAACACCTTTGGAAGTAAAATGTCAGATTATACTTCAACAGGCTAAGGTCTAACCCACACATAGAATTAATTTCAGATAACTATGAATTAACAGAACTCATTAATGTCCATGTAAATATTTCAAATGGACATTCATTTGCACAGAAACAAGACAATTATTTCAAAGTAACATCTGTCCCAAAACTTCCATTGTTCCTAATGGTAGACTAGTTATTTTCTTTGTATGTATGAATAAAGGAGCAGCTGCAAGGCTGGGACAATGGGTAGTGGTGTTGTGAAAAGAAAACCACAATTTCCCAGCATTCTCATAAAAAAAGTTGACAAAGGACTCATAAACTATGCTTTTGTACAAAAACTATGGTCTGCTTTCTCCTTGATTATAATAATAAAGTATTTTCATTCAGAGCGAGAGATAAAGAGAGAGGGGAAGAGAGAGAGGGGAGGGGAGTGGTGAAAAGAAGGAGAGAGAGAGAGAGAGAGAGGAGTGTGAGGGGGGGAGGGAATGCACATGAGTAGGGGAACATCGAAAGGGGGGTAAAGGACAGAGTGTACAGGAGAGAAAAGGGAAGAAAAAGAGAGCAAATGTGAGAGAGGCCTGAAAAGTGGAGATAAGAAGAGATAGAAAAGGGTAGAAAAAATCATGGACTGACTACTCTTGAGCAGTAGGTCCATGAAAAAATGAAAGAGTACTTGAGAGAGGAGAAAAATGCACACGAGACAGAAAGAGAGAATGGGGGAAAAAAAGAAAGTGTATGAATGATGAAGAAATTACAGAAGTAAGAAAGACAGAACACAGAGAGTAAAGGAGATCTCACAAACTGGGTAAGAAAATTAGAGAGAGAAAGGTTTGAGAAAGGCTTGAGAAAAGACAGGGGCAAAATATAGAGATCACAGGAGGGGGGTAGAAAGAGAACATGAGACAGCGGACACATCAATATAAAGCAGGGAGAAGAGAGGGGTAGGAATAGAGAACGGGGGAAGTGCATGAGAGAGAGAGAGAAAGAGAAAAAGGGAAGAGAGAGGGGAAGAGGAAAGAAGGCACATTCAGACATGGGGGAGAAAGATTACAGGAGGAAGAAAGCAGAGATTGGAGAGAAAAGTAAATACAGATATAAGAGAGTGAGGGACAGAGGAAGGTTTAAGCAATCTGGGGTACAGAGATGGATCCATAGCTTCATAAATTAGCACATAAATCATGGACATGACTGCACTGTTCATTTCACACAAGTAGTTGCAATCATTTGACCTAACATTGTAATATACGAGGTCTTCTACCTTTCTTGAGTACAATTAACTGGTTATCCATAATCTATATTACTTTGTAATAATGTTTCTCAATTTTCAAAGAACCATCTTATTTACTTTATTTTGCAACAAGCCAGATTTGGATCAATCAAAACTTCATGAATCAATTAAAAAAAATAATCATATAATGGAACTGCTTTTTATCCCTAGATCTCTCCCCAATTTTTTTTTTCCACCTATTAACCTCTCACTCAATAATAACAAAAAGTACAAGAGAATTAAAAGTCTGTTTTGGTAAGCAAGTAGTACTTCCATACAATATTAAACTTTTCTGCATATCCATTTTCTCCTGCCATCATAACATGATTAAGCATTGTTACATAAAGTAGAAAACAATGAGAAAACCTTTCAGGTATGTTACACAAATAGGGTATCAGATTATGGAATCACACAAATTTTATACAAGATGGATGAAAGCATATCTTCTTGTTGAATAATATTGTAATCCTGTTAATCCACTCAAGTATTCCCAAACATCAGCTGATCAGAACATCACAACTTCTGCAATGACATTCAAAGTTATTATTTTGGATAATTTGCATAAATTTCTTCTCGTTCACTTTCAAGTAATCATTTTTTTTTCTATTTTGAAACAGACCTTGGCATAATGTAGGCCTGAATGCTACAAATCATTGTCTCCACCATTATAATCACTATCACCATCACCACCATCATCATCATCCTAATCATCATCACCATCAACATCATCATCCTCATCTTCATCATCCTCATCATCATCATCATCACCATCAACATCATCATCATCTTCAACATCATCCTCATCATCATCATCATAATCATCGTCATCATCATCATCATCAAATCATCATCGTAAGCAAGCCTTTATAGTGGAGACTGCTAACAAAAACAAGTGTCTTTTACATATTCATTTCCTTGCACAAAAAATTTCATGAGATTTGATTACCCAAAAAAACATAATAATTGAGAGAATAACAAATCATGGTGTTCATTGTTGAAATAAATATACAGTTAATCTGCTTAAGTCTAATTTTTTGGTACAACATCTGTAATTTAATTGAAAATACAAGCACTAAGTTTTGTATTATAATCGTCTGAAAAATTGCTTCTACTATTGGCAATTTGCAATCATTAAATGGGCCTGTTAACTTTATTACACAGACTCATCTGTAACGCAATTCCTGAAAATTTAAATAATGTCTTGTTTTCATGTATAGAGGGCAATTTTTCATAAAATATTTGTACAGCTCACAATTACAATGTTTGCTAAACAAACAAGCAATGTTAGAAAATGACAATTGAATTTTTTTTTTCACAATGTCCTTGGATATCGAGATGATAATTCAGGTTATCAAATAATCACCTTCCACTATTTACCAAAGAGGCACATCTGATGGATTCATAATTTTCAATAGTGGTACTGCACTGGTTTGAGTGACTCTGATTTTCATGTACAGATATCTACACTGTATTTCCTTGTTTTTTAGATTATGCCCAGAAGCAGTGGAGGGCATTTAAACCATGAATGTATAAAATCCACCAAATTGGAATTTCAAGTTGAAAAAGCAAATTGCAAGAAGACATCTGCAGCCATGCTAATATTTAATGAACTTCATCCTTTTGCTCTGTTGCTTTATAGCATTGTAAACATTCTCGTCAGTGACCATCATCATTTAATTTATTCAGTCAAAATTTTCTCTCTTACGAAGGGCAACATGTAGCTACTGACTCTCGGACCATGATGATACTTCCACTTCTTTGTCTTGAGCATCTTCCTTGTTAAGACCAACCTTGCACTGCTTTATCTTTTCACCATATCTTTCCATTTAATATTTGGTCTAAACCATTCCTCTTATATCATGTACAGTATGTGTACTTCCAGATCCCATGCCCTTTTCACAGGTCCATATTCTTCCCTTCTCACTTCTCTTTACACTTTACTAATTCCACAACAGTTTAGTATTTAGAGCTCTTTCTGCTCTCCTCATCGTCTTCTTCTAATATTGTTTTCACATTCAATGTACTTTACACCATCAATGTTCCAACACAAGGTCAAGAGGTCAACAGGATTACCTCACCTCGTAACATGATGATGATGAAGAAGCTTTATCTTGTCTTTCCGTTAATGCCCACAATCATTACATTATTATGGCATATGAACATCAAGATCGACTTGACCTGAATTTTGCCGGGACCGGCAGGTGCAATACATTGGGTGAACACCCTACTCTTTGACGAATAGTGTATTGGTTTTAATGTGCATAGGTTGTTACTCTCCGATACACGGGACCAACATTTGCGTCCTTTCCGATGAACAGAGTGTTTTCCAACTGCATTCACACCTGCACTGAATACAGTGGTGAGGCACGCATACACACAACGCTATAGCATCAGATTTTTTTTTTAGATGCGTTTTGGCATGAGCGGGACTCGAACCCCTCACGTTGAGATCTACGATCTTATCCGAAACATGCTCTAACCGACTGATTCGTGGAATATTTCCCCAAGGCCCAAAATCTTAGAATATTTCTGGTATTTTCTGAGCCATCCAATATAATAAAAATAATCATGCTGTTTGACCTGCGACCCTCGCATATTATGTTTTGAAATCTGCCGTGAATAATACGTGTGAGGAATTTGATACTGGCCCAAAATCACCAATTTTGAGGATAACCGGAGGATGGACACTGAGTGAAATAAGAAAATTAAGGGTGTAGAGTAAGAAATTAAGCTATTTTTCTTTCTCGTTATTTTTTTTTCTATAATTTTTACAATAAATATCTTTTTTTTCCCCACCTTTGCCTCTATGAGTATCCGAACGAGTTCACGGGCTCGATGTTCGGGTAGGTGGAGCGGGTAGCGGTAGCCGGTAGTGTCTAGTGAAGTGGAGCCTGCACGAACATCGCTTGAGCGTCGAGCGGAGTCGAGGTAGCAATACAATGTACGTGTGAGTGGGATAGGCGAGGCCGACCTAACTTTGTCTTTGGTCTAGATATAAATGGATGTAACAGTTAGGCTAGATCAAACTTTTATTAAATTTGGAGTATTGGGGATTGGGCAATTCCTTTCCAGGTCCCAGTCATGCACGACCAATCGCGGTCGAGAGACGAGAGGGCCAAGGCCAAGGGCAAGGCCCAAGCCGAGTGCGTGCCGTGGCGCGCCGGTTTCGTGCTCTTTGAACAAAGCACAAAGTCCCACATACCAGTTTTCATGTACTCCTTAATTAACAATGTCTTGTTTTCTAATTTTCGAGTATAAAATCGACTTAGAGCGAAAACGAAGCGGGATTCCCACAGCTAGAAGAATCTACATCTAATAAATATTAATAATAATGATCTTTTACAACATATCAACACATATATTGAGGAAAATATACTTACAATAGTTGCGAACTCGCTTGACTCGTCTCCGCATGCGGAACTAGAACTTTGACTATTACCGCATATCCATGCATGCATGCAGCGCAGCAGCAGCTGCGCTAACGAGCTAGCTGGGGGGAATCCCCGGGTGTGAACTCTCATTCGCACATGGGCCTTGGGCACTATATAGCCCCTTCACTTTATCGTCTCTCGGAGGCATCCGAAACGAGGGGGGGGGGGGGCTTCGCCAGACCACAACAATGTATTTTATACATTGAATAAAACTGGAAGGCTGGAGCGAAATAGAACAAACTCAAAAGCCTAATTGTTCCATTAGGGTCATCGAGACTACTCCCGTTTTGATGAGAATTTGTTATATAAGAAACGACTAATACCAGAGTGGGAAAGGCTAACGTACATGCAGGGGGCGTTCGTACTTTCAACCAATAGGGTGCGTTGGCGAAACACTTTGGCCATTCGACAGGGGGAGATCCAATTGACCATGGAGGGGGTGGGATTTCACTCATATTTTCCGCGATCGAAAAGTCAAGGGGGAGCTGGGTGGCAGGGCCGAAGTTTACAAGGCAAGTCCCCAGTCTACCCCAACAAAGAGTTCATTTGAATCCCATTTCAATGACTCAAGGAGAAACATCTAACGAACATCATAAGGTTGAAAATTCATCAAAATCATAGGAAAGTTTAGTACAGTACGTTACATGCGCAGCTTGGATTGTATGCAAATGGGCGAACTGATATCGCTCACTCACAATTTCTTTTGTTTTTTTATCCATGAAAATAACACATATATATTTTAAAAAATCATCGAACAATAATTTATTCCTGCTTGAATATTATGTGGGAATGCTACTGATGCAATATGTTGTGATTCGACAGTGCTTTATCGTTGTAAAATATGCAAAACTTGAAAAAGGCCTAGATATTTCAGAACAATTAAAATTCAAAAGAAATAGGCCTAGTGATCGAGTGCGCCGCACCATCGGCTCTCCCATTAATATGTATATGATCATTTCCATTATATTACTGTTGTCTGCATGAAAAATAAATGAAACCGAGAAAATCTTTTTTTATTTTTTTATTTTTTACTTATTTGTCAAATAGTTTTATTTCATTTTTAACATAACAAAATATAATATTTGCAAATGAAACATACAAAACACAATATAAAGTAAGGTATAGGTACAATTACATGTTTTCATAAGTAAAACAATGTATTACCCTTGTGGTGTTGTTGGAGAAACATGGATAACCCATTATTCATCTTTATTACCCAACGAGTGAATCCTTTGAATTAAAACAAAGTATTATATAAAAGCAAATCATGATAAACATTATAAAGATCTGAGAAAATGGAGGGATCCACTAAATAAGCAAATACCTGCAGAGTGTGTACCCCTCTAAATAAATTTTACATGCGATTTGACAAATTTTTTTTTTCATCATACGATTGTTTGATTTTTTTTATTTTCTCAAATCTCCTTTTTGTAGGGATGGACTTGCCCATTGAGCTTCAGATTTTTACAAACAAGATTAGATGAAATTTGTGTATGAACTTAGACCTAAAAAATATGTAAACTTTTTGTAATCATGAAGATGATTCGAATGTATGCAATTAATTTAAGCGTGAGGCGCAAGCTGAAATTTCCGGAGGCCAACTGACCTCAAAAGAGACAACTGAAGATGTTTTTTTTTTGTTTTTTTTTGTTTTTTTTAGGAATTCAGATGACACCCATCTCAATGAGAGCGCGATCTAGTGACCTTCAAAAGGGGTTTTACAGGGGTGGATACGGCTTTCGTCATTTGTGGAGGAAGCTGCCGAAAAATATTTTCATCAATATTTTCCCCTGGTTTGGCGCTCAAAGCAGATTCTTCCTGTCTTAGGAAGGTAGTACTAACTGAAGACTGAAGTTTTAATCATCTTAATTTTATTCCTTCAAATAAGATATGTCACAAATGAAGCCTAAATAAATATTGTGAGCGTGAACTCCAATTTTTTGATATTTCATGTTTTCAAATCTGTAAATTGAATATTCTGAGCAATTTTTTAATGATGTTTAATTTTATTCCTTCAAATAAGATATGTCACAAATGAAGCCTAAATAAATATTGTGAGCGTGAACTCCAATTTTTTGATATTTCATGTTTTCAAATCTGTAAATTGAATATTCTGAGCAATTTTTTAATGATGTTTAAAATGTGTATCTAAGTAAACAATTTATAGGAGCGCGAAGCGCGAGATGAAAATTCTTATACACTGACCTGAAAAGAAACATGTTTGAGACTTGTATTGTTTCATGTTGAGGATCAATCTCATCAACAAAATAATGACAGGCTATGTGCGAGCTGGAAATTTTTCTTACTTGTTAAAGGCTGGATAGTTTACATGGTTTAAGCACGTTTTTAATAATGACCAATTTATTTGGCGATTTAGACATAAAAACTGAACATTTTAAGAAGGTTTTTGTCATTTTTAACAGGATGGATACTTAACTAATTTGACAATAACATATGCCAACGCGAATTACAGGCAGAATAATTTGGACTTACGATCATGGACTTGAAAAACGAAATACCTCAACACCATGTTATTTTATTGAACAGATTATCATCATCATCATTATCACAGATTATTATCGAAGCGCCGCGGCGAGCCAATTTTCTAGATTTATATGATGACCTGCTAGTTTTTTTTTATTATTATTATCTTCCCATAATTCTCCTCTCTAATAATATTCCATTTACTTTTCTCCCTAATATCTCTCCCTCTCCTCCCTCCCCCTTCGACGCCAGTATATAAAGAGAGAGGGGGTGACCGCTTCGGCCCCCCTTGGATCCGTCTACAGCATTAGGAATTCATGAAAAGGACATCGTATCTTAATCAGACCTGAAAGTTTTGCATTCTGAGCTCCTTTTGCAATCATGAACAGACGTGTATCTCACCACGCAAATAATGCGAGTGCGAAGCAATCAATCATTAAAGAAGTGATTGATTGTATACATGTACATGTATTATATGGCATAGTCATCCTAAATTGCCCCGGTCATGTGACCAGCTATCCACTTTTAGAACTGGACTGAAGATGCGACCCCCCCCCCCCATAAATAGGAATTATCCTTTTGGAACCGAGGTCTGCTCTATTTCAGATAAAAACGATCACCCAGGGTGAACTCTATAATTATGATACGGCACTGAGCGGGGGGGGGGGGGGGGCAGTGCAGGGCAGGGTTTGAAATTGAAATCTGTTTCCAAAAGAGGTGAAGATCTAGAGGGAACATAAAAATTGTTTTATTTCCCCCGGCCCTGGCGTTTCACTGGGAAAATAAAAAACGGGGAAAAGAGAAAAGGGAGTGACAAAGAAAGGGAAAGGGGAAGGAAAGAGGAAAGGGTGAAAAGGAAAAGGGAAAAACTGAAAAGAATTCTTATGAAAAAAACTAAAAAATGGAAATCAGACGTTAAGCGGGAAAGGGAATGAAAAAAGAACATGGGAGAAAAACAAATTAATGTGTTGTGTAAAATATATTATATCTGCGATTTGATTGAAAATAGCGGCAATTTGAAGGTTTAAAATGGCTTTGATATCAGGAATGTCTCAAAGTTAGATTCTCATGAAAAGGTTTACTTTTTTCTCGCTCGCTTCCAGACTCGCTCGGGACTTTTATTATTACGCATCTTTTTGGCACATGCATCATTATTTGTGCACCTCTTTTTTTTTTACTCTTCACATCCGCCGCATAGATCTTCATGCGCATGCAATCATTGAAAAGAGAATTCTGTTCACCGTGACAGAGGCGTATATACAGACAAAAAAAAAAGGGAAAGAGAGAAGGGTGAAAATGATATCATTTTCTGAATACTACGTCAAACTCTGTCACAAAATTAGATTTCTGTAAAAGTGTCAAAATTTTTGCTTGCTTACAACTTAAAAAAAATAAAAATAAATTCTGCCTGATACGCCTGTATCTGGCCCCTCAAAAAATTTGCCTCATTACACCACTGCCTGTTCATACCATGATTATGACTGGGAAATTTGTGGCTCTTGCCCCCTCTGGCCACCGACTCTGTTCCCGGGGAGGGGGGGGGGCAGTAAAATATATTGCTGTACACATGCGTGACCTAAGGACCTAAGAAACGCGTTTAAAGAGGTGGGGTTTTTTTCAGTTTTGGACGCGGGCCAGCGTACACTCGTTAGGGGTATCACAAACACCGATTTTTAAGAAAAAGGGTCGGGTTTTGAAAAACTGGTTAATTTTCATTTGCGTGGTCAAACGTAGTTAGGGTATGTTTTTTATTTTATTTTTTTTATTTATCTAGTTACATTTACATACGCATCTTAACAATGTTAAAATTTTCAGGACAAAATACATGAAAAAAAAAAATTAATTGAATCCATGGGGCTTATGAGATTATTTCACATTTATGTTGCTTTATAAGAATAAAGCCAAGTGCTTGTGATGTCAACTTTGAGCAGCCGATCGGCGAAATGCCCGGGGGGGGGCAGTCAACCCCAAAAAACACGTTAAAAGGGGTGTTTTTTCAGTTTTGGACGCGGTCCGCGCGTGGACTCGTTATGGGTATAATAAAACACAGATTTTCAAGAAAAAGGGTGGTTTTGAAAGACTGGTCAATGGTCAATCGCGGGGTCAAACGTATTAGGGTATGTTTTTTCCCCAAAGCTTTTTTTTTTTTAAGACTAGTCATCACGTGTTTAGGGTATTTTTTTCCCCAAGCTTTTTCCCCCGAGGTCATATTTTGGCGACAACTTGTTTAGGGGCCAAAATGTGTAAATAAAGCCCGCGAAAAACTTGTTTAGGGGGTTATTTTGCACACAGAGAAAAACTCGTTTAGGGGGTGTTTGGAAATTCCTTGGTCACGCGTGTGTACAGCAATATATTTGAATGGCCCCCCGGGGCGAAATGGGTGAAAAATATTTCGGGCCCCCTATTGGCGAAAGCTGGATCCGCCCCATACAAACACACACACACACACACATAAAAAATGTTGCACCCATTAAAAAGCAAGGACCCCCTCCCCCCGGAAAAAAAAGCTTCCTCACTGATTCCCCTTCTTTTCTTTCCTCAAAAAAATTGTTCACTCCATCCAGTCAGTGTTTTTTTTTTTTTTTTTTTGCTTTCGATGAGACACGGTAGATTGTCCAGCGGCTCGCGCGCCCACTGAATTCACGAATTCAGCGAAACCTCGTCCCGCTTCGCTTATTAACGCTTGTTGTCCGATCCGGCTCCGCCCCCATCCCAGGGGCAGAGCTAGAGCCGGTCGCTCGTACTCAAACTCGTCGGCGCGGTTAGTGTTGCCATTACCAAACGAGTCCACGTCCACCATTCGAGCTAATTTATCTGAGAAAGACCACTTTACCGATAGATCGTAAGTACCGGTATACTGTAACTAGACAAGCTATCACTACCGTGGCTTAATTTTAAATCAATTTAAGATTCGACAAGCATGACAAGTTTGTACGTGTGACTAGCCTGGGCCCTGGAGTGGAGGCGTCTGGGGAGTAAATTTAGTAAAAGTCATCTACCGGTACTCGAGTCGGTAGGCTTACTCCCCACTGACGCCTAGTTCGCTTACGCATTGGTCTATACACACAGTAGGTTTTCCCACGGTGAAAGTAGACCTAAACTATAAGTTTTGGTTAGGATTTTGACCCCAAACTAACGAGTAACGTACTCGGGGCAAAACTAAGTTTTCCCCCCAAATTTAATATGTTTGTTTATATTCCTTCAAGTTCAATAAATATTAGAATATGAAAAATAATTAGGCCTATGACTATAACTAGTATAAGAGCATGAGCGTTGTCGTTGACTTACCAAGACAAGTCTGCTTTGGTCGCCATTTTGATGTCTTTGTTATCGATACCTAGTCCTAGATACCACACGTGTGTATAGCTGCCAATTTAAATTTAAAAAATACTTGCATCGGCAGATAAATATCATAAATATCATGAATCGTTAAATACTTGCATCGGTTGATAAATATCATAAAATTTGCTGTATTTGTTGTTTTGCAGCATCTACATGTATTTCAGAAAGGTGGTAAGCTGATACTAATCGCTATTATTTTTCTTATTATTGCGCCCCTTTTTGCCCATCAAAAGAAGGAATTACACAGTAATCAAGGAATTACGCATTAATTTTTACTATCTAGGCATAGACACTGTAGTTAAGCGTCCGTCGAAACTTCATCATTATGAGTCCAATGAACGTCATCGGTCTATTGACGGAGGGGATCCCGCGGAGCCAGACAAAGTCTCAACGGAGAATATCCCTGACAGAAATAGACCTATTTATCGGTCTAATATCACAGATAAAAAATCCAAAACATTTTTCTTGCCATATTTCTCACATTGCATCTACTCCTTTTGTTACATGTTTTCATTGTTTCTTCAGTACAATGGAGAGATGGGCTGGACGAGTTGCCTTGGTAACAGGAGCATCTGTTGGTATTGGAGCAGCAATTACTAGAGCCCTTGTAAGACATGGGATGATTGTTGTCGCCTGTGCTCGTGGAGTGGAAAAAATACAGGTAATATTTTTACTTCAACATTTTGGATTCAATCTGTTTTCTTGATCAATTTAAAAAAGAAAGAACTTTTACAGAATTTGCAATCGTCTAAAGAAGAGTTGAAATTGATTCAAATTGATCACAAGTTGCGACAGATCTACACTGTAAATATTCCTGATGTCACTGACTAATATGAGGGAAATAAACAGCTCTAATGGCCTTCATTTTCATGTTGAGTCAAGGCCAATGCTGACACTATTTAAGTAATGGGGATCAGGGTAAATTTGTCAAGGATTTTACAGACCCCCCTCCCAAACCAGGATTCACTAACTTTTGAATAATAAACGGCATGCATCAAACCATTCCCGGTTTTAATGAAGATAAAATGGCCATCGTGTTAAACAAAATTCACAATAAATTTTGCAAATATTTTTATGAAAAGTTTGAAGAAGCAAGTGGTGGGGGAGAGAAGGAGGGTTGGGTTGAGGGAGCAGGATGCACCAAATCAAGAGTGAAGTGAAGGGAGTCGGTTAGTGCGAGGTGAACCTGGCCACCCCTGTAGTAGGGTACTACTGGATTCAAAACCATGATTTTAAGACTACCTCATGACACATGGTCCTATGGCAAGATTTTTCACAGTGTGATAAGAGCTCTTTGAAGGGCAGTACACCTTTATTTTTTCTATTGTATTTCTTTGTTTTAATTATTCAAAATGTGGCTTTTCTTTCTTTCTCTCTTTCTCTCTCTCTCTCTGTTTCTTTCTTTCATTCATTCATTTAGCACTCTAATGATCTTACCGAACTATTGTTCTGTAAGTTTTTAAACTTGCAGAACGATATTCAGTGAACAGCATGTTCTAGGCTTTACAGAATATTGGGGAGTTACCGGTATTGGGGTGAACCATGTTAAAGTATTATACATTTTTTCATCTATAATCCAGGCGATAAAATGTGAGCTTGAAGCGGAGTCTGCACCTGGTAAAGTTCATCCAATCCAGTGCGATCTTACCAAGAAAGATCAGATAGCAGCCATGTTTGAAGAGATCAAGAAGGAGTTTAAAGTAGTCCATGTCTGTATTAATAACGCCGGTCTATCCTTTGGTGCCCATCTTGTGAAGGGAAATCCAGAAGATTGGCAAGAAGCACTGGATGTAAGTGTAGGACCCAGCTTACGAAGAGTTGTGATTGATCCAATCAACCTGAACTATATAATAATAATCCGCTTTTATATAGCGCTTAATACATCGGAACGACGTGTCTAAGTGCTTTACAGATATATTATTACCCCGGTCATCGGATTCAATCAGTCATTCCCACACACAATGTATGCACATCCTCCACTCATATGGAAATCCATCCATGTCATAATTTTTTCCTACTGGAAATTTGCACAATGTCCTTTTTAAACAAATAAGATAACACCGGATTGTCGAGAAAATGATGAATGTATGAGTATGCAACATATCTAGAAAACATTTTTAACAAACATGCATTTTAGATGTTGACCTAGCTGGCTTTCCATAGTTGTGGTTGATCTGATCCATTGCAACTCTTTGTAACACGGGTCTAAGTTCTCAGATACTAAAACATTTTTTGGAAGGAGAATCAAGAAAGCATAGCCCTGAAAATGCACAATATAAAAGTTATTTTTTGTTGGTTTCACTCAATTTCGCAAAACAGGCATATATGCACATCACATCGCTTTCTCACATGTGACCAGTCACCCCATAAAACCAACAATAAGTCGCCCAAAATGAATTTTGAGATTTTAGTCTAGTTTGAAAAAGCACAGCCAAAGCTTTAAAATGACATATAGTTTGTCTAAATTGATCAACAAAACCCCACTGAAATACTTGATTGAATGTAGAAGAAACAAAGCATGAGCTTCAGAAAATATGGAGAAAACAACTTGTGAAGATTGCGTTCACTCAAGCATGAGATGTGCACACTGAGCAATTTCAATTTAACTTCCAAGCAGTCCACAAAAAATTGTGTCGAACAAACTCTTGTATCTTGTCTTCTAATTGAGTTTACAATTAAAATTTTTAAAAGCATAAAGAAGAATAAATACTCCTCAAATAAGATAATTTTGAATTTTGGCTTTTTGAAGAACAATTTACTATTTTGACTATTACAGAGAACATTCCCTGGCGACTTATTGGTGGTTTGGGGGTGGCTGGTCACATATACACCAAAATGTGTACTACTGTTTTTGTGAAATTCGATTAAATTTTCAGTGCAGGGTTCCCAGCCCATCAGGGAAAGTTATTTTACTTTTTTCCAGATGGGGAAAAATCTGGGAATTTGATAAAAAATACCTCAAATCAGGGTAAAATGCCTCAAATGAGGGAAAAATCAGGGAATTTTGATCGGCCCCCAAAGTCGAGAGCACGGTAGTCATTCAGACTCTGTTTCGCATATCAAAGTGCCGTCTTTAACATAGTGTGTTGTAATTTAATGATATGTACTAGGATTGCCTTAAATCAACCTCTTTCTGTATAATGTGAGGAAAGGATGGCTGTATGGGGAGAAGGGAGGCCATTACATGCCTGTGTAATAGTAATTATTAGTTTTAAATTGTTTTTATACTGAAAATACATATAATTCACTGCAACAACTTAGAAAACACGCAAAACTGGGAATGGGTTTAAATAAATTATCAGGGAATTTTGAACTTCATCAGGGAATTTTGTTTTCTTGAAAAGCTGGGAACCCTGCAGTGTTGTGCCTATTTGAAATCTCTCAATTTAAAGTAGAGTATCAAGTGACATAATTATTTTGTGCAATCAAAGTGATTAAATATATTAAAAGAATGAACATACTGGTGTATACCATTTACCATAAGAAAGGATCACCAGTCGTTCTTAAAGTTGCTTTCATAAACTTACGAACACCTTTATGAAACACCCGCGTGGTATGAATTAAATCAAGGTTGTGAATTTGAAATGGGATAGATATAGCTAGGGTTAAATTGAGGTCTCACCTTTTATTTCCATAGATGGTTTCATCATATATCTCTTCTTTTTATAGGTAAATGTCATGGCTCTGTGTATTTGCACTAAAAATTCAATCAAACTAATGCTGGACAATAAAGTAAATGATGGACAGATTATACATCTGAATAGGTGAGTAAATGGAGAATATACAGTGAGCACAAAGTTGGCCTGAATTTCGATGGGAATACTTTATGAAGATTGAAATACAGAGACCATCTCGAGGAGTACTCTTGAGTCAGCCAGATTTTGTTGATGTAAAAAAAGCGGACCGAAAGGCGCAGAATTACGGGTGTAAGTCGGGTCAGTGTATCTCAATTTCAACCTGTCCAAGTCTGGCCCCGCATTTTAACTGGGGTCTAGATTTGTTAAAGTTTATTACATGTACCCTCCTTTGCTTTGACCCCAAACAAATGTTGTCCTTGTTTGCCCTTCCTGCCCCCTCCCCCTAAAAAAAGAAGGAACTATAATGAATATCTACAAACATTTGACTTAAGCAGATAAAAACAACATCTTTTGCCCCAGGTTCTTGTGAAAAAATGCATCAAAAAGCACAAGTATTTGTGAATTCTTTGCTTAAAATCTTGTCCAACAACACTTTCAAACAATTTCTAAAATATTACAATTTCTTGAAATTACCATCTTGTTAGCATTAACTGTCTGTCTGGACATACAACAACTGGGTTAAGACATTCTTCAATCTACTTTTTCTTTTTATTTCTTACAATTTACCTCAATGAAATCATATATCCATGCAAGCATAGACAAATCATTTAAAAGGTATTATGAATTAAACTCTTGATTTACTCTTCTTTTTGACAGCATGTCTGGTCACAGAGTGGTAGGAGATGCTTTTTACTGTGGAACCAAGTACATGGTGACAGCTTTGACGGAAGGTTTGAGAACTGAATTGAGAGC
Organism: Lytechinus pictus; assembly: GCF_037042905.1. Taxonomy (NCBI): domain Eukaryota; kingdom Metazoa; phylum Echinodermata; class Echinoidea; order Temnopleuroida; family Toxopneustidae; genus Lytechinus; species Lytechinus pictus. The sequence goes on from NC_087249.1 coordinate 14,241,469, forward strand.
TATGAAAACCAACATCAGAGTCTGCGTAAGTCTTTTATGATCAAGTTTTGTTGTATTACTGTAGATTATACTTTGTAATACCCTTATCAAATACGTCAATAACGCATTATTATGCTAATTTTACTGATATCATCAAAAAGCATATTTCAAAATTCCTGTTTATATATACGGCGCATCCCCCCTAAAAAAAGTGGCCCTCTGACATAGGGCTGAATTAATTCCAAAATGTAGTATTCTCAATTAAACATCTTTGAAAATTTCATTAGTCTCACTTCAGCAGTTTTGAAAACTTATCATGTTACGTAAGAGTGGTGCATTTCAGCCCATTCCAAGTCCTTAATAGCAAGTTATCCCCCATAGAGTACCGAAGCAATGACGTCAGTTGTCATGGCGGCCTGTTTCTGAACAAATGAACCTGGAGCGTGTTCAACCGCGTAGCCAGGATTTCATTTTGGAGGGGGCGGTAAATGCACGCGAAGCGTGCTCCCTAGGGGGTGGGTGCAGGGAGGGGGAGTTTCCCCCTCCCTTGCGAAGCGCGGAGCTTTCGGTGTTTCATAAATAAAAAAGAAAAGGAGCCGTCTCTCTTGTCGTCGGGTCCAATTCAGTTGACTATATTCTGATTTTGAACATTGATTTCAAAAGTGATTGTGAACGCACTAAAAGGGATAAATGGAGGAAATTAAAATAACAATTACCCCGCGCGAAGCGCGGAAGCTAAAGCGTTTTATCAATTGTTTTTTAAGAAAAGGGTCCCGGGAAAAGGGTATCAAGTTAGTTATATCATGTATATTGAATTCCCGTGAAAAGTTTGCTTACAAACAATTTAGCAACAGTGCATATTTTTAACTCGCAAAACAGAGAAGAAGAAGGGTGCCGGGAGGAAGACATTCCTCCACGCGCAGAGCAATGAAACTCTGAAATTTCTAAGGGCGGACGTTACGTCAAATGCAGGTATCTCTAATACCCCCATCGGCTCTATTGATTTTCTAAGATTATTGAACTTCATTACAAGGAAAATAGAGCGCAAAAAGTTGAAGCTTCTGTGATTTATTGAAATTATATTTTAAAAAATAATAATTTCTTTGACTCATCCTGAAGCGCTCGCATTTGAATAATTAAGAAACTTAAGTGTCTTTCAAAATTTCAAACTGAGGGCGCAAAACAAGACAGGAGATGAAATGTGCAGGGAAATGACATGGAAGTTTCATCGAATTTGATAAAAATATTGTACTTTTTTATTTAATACGACACGAATTTTATACCTCCCTCTTTTTCAATTAGGAACCTGTTTACCCCAAAATTATGAATGTTTATTAACAAGCTAAAGCGGGAGAAGTTGCCTAAATGGGGGTGACGGCAACATTTGATATAAAGATTTTACCCGCCCGGAGCCGACCCGACCAGAAGCAAAATTCATATATATAAATTTAGAGCGAGAGTGAAGGAGTTTCGTTAAGGTACTAATTCTTTTGAGAGAAAAATAACGAATAAAAAGAAAAACCCACAAAGCTACCTTCCCCTTCCTCCCTTCGCTTTCCTTTTCTCCTCTCTTTTTCCCCCTTCTTTTTTTTACTTTTTGGGGACGTTTTTTTTTGGGGGGGGCGACCACCCCCCCCCCTGGCTACGCGCCTGAGCGTGTTTCTCATAGGAGAAAATAACTGCTTACGGAATTTCATTGCTTGCAACCTCAGAATGATGGTAATTTTTGCCAATACAAATGTGTATAGACGATCGTCAGCAGTGACTCTGTTTAGAGCCAGCCGGTTCGTTGTTGTAACAGTGACGTCACACTTCGGTAGTCCGTACCCTATTTAACATCCAGGGTCTGAGCAGGCGACGGTCTGGATCAATGTTATTGTTGCCAATGATTGGCTGAAAGTTTGATAGCTGTGTTCACATCTGATACTTTGGTGTGTTCTTTGTTTTTTATTCTCTCTACATGATGGTGGATGTACATAAATGGTTTTAAACCCTGTGATTCCATGTATCTCTTTGAGAAGGGATATTGTCCTCACAACTATTTCATCTGACTTATCTGATCTGGTGATATTTCTGTCGAGATGCACAACAAATTTGCTTTTACACTGTATTCATTAATGAGCTTATTATACATCTTCAATTCTGGCTCTTTTTAAGTAATGAAACTATCAAAGTTTTGATATATTCTTTACCATAGAATATTTCATTATCAGTACATCTGCGAAGTTTTCTTCATATTCTGCTTACTCACAGGACTGTGGTCACTTTTGTTCCTTCCTTAATCTGAGTCCATTAGTCTTTGAACATCATTCCTCATCATTGAATCTTGAATCTACCGCAACGGTCGTTTTTTGTTGTTGCATTTTTAGTGTCACGGTCCAATTGAACGTTATTATCATCATCTCTACCAGACAATTCCTTGTATATTCCTTCTTGTCTGTTTCTGTACTCATTAAGTTGTGTATCGATATCAGTTGCATCATGACAAAAATATTATCATGTGCTGAGGTGACAGTGGTTGGGATCGAGCAGTCAACTTGAGAGGAATCAGTTGATTGTCGAGTAGCATCAGACTCTTCAAGGCAGGCACTGTTGTCTGGAAATGGGCTCATCTGAGTGGAACCCCTAAAGTCATTTAACTTTAAGTTGCAAATCTTTGTATTCATTTTAAGGGCGATCCAATTTCAAATTACTGGTTTGTATACAAAGAAGCGTTTACACTTTGCTTCGCACATTTGCAAGTGGACAAAGAACACTTCTGGGCCCCGTCTTACAAAAAGCTACGATTGATCTAATCAATTGTAACTCTTTAGAAATCCATCAGTGTCATAATTTTTTTCTACAGAAAATTTGCAAAATGTCCTTTGTAAACAAAGAGCAGCACAGTGAATTTTCAAGAAAACAATATACATCATGGTTATTTTGAACAAACATGCATTTTAGATGTTGATGTTGCTGGCCATCAATAGTTGCGATTGAATGGATCGATCACAACTCTTTGTAAGACGGGGCCCGTCTTACAAAGTGTTGCGATTGATCTATCACTACTATGGAAAGCCAGCAACATCAACATCTAAAATACATGTTTGTTCAAAATAATTACTAGAAATTATGTATATCCATACATTATCTATTTTCTTGACAATTCAGTATGCTTCCTTTTGTTTTCAAAGGACATCAAACAAATTCAAAAGAAGAAAAAATTATGACATTGTTGGATGTCCATAGAGTTCCGTTTGATCAGATTAATCGTAACTCTTTGTAAGACGGGGCCCAGATCACCCTCGACTGAACAGAGGGGGATATCCTTTGATGGTGTGTACATAGATGGGAATCCTTTTCGACTGAAGAGGGGTCTGATGAACATAAACAGCTAGGCCCTGTCTTACAAAGAGATACTATTGATCCAATCAATTGTAACTCTATGGAAATCCAACAGTGTCATAACTTTCTACAGGAAATTTGCGAAATTTCCTTTGTAAGCAAAAGAGAACACACCAAATTGTCAAGAAATTGATGAATTTATAAGTATACATCATATCTAGAATTTTTTTTGAACAAACGTGCATTTTATATGTTGGCAAAAAGAAGCTGCTGAAAACTGCTTACCGGTATCTAATAAAAGAGAGCCAATGGAGTAAATTAGAAAGTCAAAAGGGGCCTAAGCTTTCGATCCTAGCAGAATCTTCGTCGGAGGCAAAATGACAAACATATAAAGTGGAACAACCATAATATATTTTATATGTTGACGTTGCTGGCCATCCATAGTTGCCATTGATTGGATCAATCACAACTCTTTGTAAGACAGGGCCCTAGGTGAATGGGATTTACTTGCACATGATTCAACATCGTAGATGTTGAAGATGGGTAAGAAATCCATTTGGCAGCTATTATCAACAAGATTTGCGTACAAATCACAATGATGGCCAATCAAGACAGTAGCCACAAAATAGGTTAAAAACAAAAAAGTGAAGTACCATTAAATTTACTTAACCTTATTCAGTTCATGTACTCCAAAATGTGGATTAGAATGTCTAGAAAGAAGACGAAAAAATATGCGTACAGAGTTTGCTAAATCTCTTTTTTAAAAACCCTCACTGTAATAACTGGCTACCAAAAAGGATAAATTTCTCAATCTCATTAAGAAGTGTTCCAAACTTTGCTCAGATAAAATGCAAAACAGATCGTTTTAGAAAAAGTGCAATACTATATTTCATTTATTTACTAAATTCTGAATAAAGTTTTACTTTCATAGCCTTGAAATCAACTCAAATTTTTGCCAATGTTTTAGTCTCCATTTCAATCCAATTCGTATCTGAATTTTTAATTGTCTAATATTCATCACTTTTTAATATTGTATTTACATAGTTTTTTTCCAATCTATTTTATTATATTTAATGATTTTGTATGTACACTTGCTTTTTGAAAATTATTTATTACCTATGTACATCACAAATCCTTACATGTACCTGTTTAAATTGTAATTGTTGCTTTTACCCATGTATGACTTGTGAACATTTTATTGTAAACATGCTAATTTCAGCCTTTTGGCTGTGTAACATGTATTGTTCTTATACGAAATAAACTATGATTGAATTGAATTGAATGTTGAAAGGATATTATATCTGTAAAATAGCTTTATTATTTCATGTTTTTTGTGAAAACTGATGTCTGATAATTTTTTTTTTTTTTAAATTTATACTTTATATATTTGCAGGGTATTTCACCAGGCGTGGTTGAGACAGAATTTGCACCAAGGAAAGCACGTCAGGATCCTGAAGAATGCACATTTTATAAGAAAAATCCTGTAAGCTTAGCATGAATTCTGTATTTACGCTTTTCAGTAATAGGGTACTTAAAGGGGAAGCCCACCCTAACTGAAATTGTGTAAACTTTGTACAATTTATGTCTTTTATAATGACAAAGAGGGTTTTTTTTCATAAAAAAACCAAACAAAAACAAAGCATATTGCAAAGTGCTGACAATAAAATTATTTCATGCTTTGTGAGGGATAGCTATAGCATTACTAGCAAGTCTTAAGAGATTTATATTGATAAACAGATGGCTACATAAACCTGTTAAAATTTATATGTGCTAGACTTTTCTGACATTTCTACAAAATGGTGCTTAATTCAGTCACCTCCATGCAATTGTTAGAAATAATGTACATATTGTCAGCATTTTAGTCATCTTCACTTCAACTTTAATACAATAGTAAGTGTACTTATAAAGTTATCATTTAGAGGAAAGCTTGTTACTATCAAAAGAATATATTTTGATGATCACTGAATATTAGTGATAATGAAGTGCCCAGGGTAGAGCCTTGTTACTTGTACCCACAAACTACAATTTACCAAAACATTTTCTATTGATTAAAGTTTAACCAATTGATACGGTCAAGTAATGATTTAATATTTTATGAAAACTGCTTTTTTATGGGCCTTGAATAGTTTAGTGGGGGGGGGGGGATAGTTATCTTTTTTATGATGTCTGAATAACATTCTTTTTCTTGTTCTTGTTTATTAGAGTATCAAAGCAGAAGATATCGCCAATCAGGTCATTCACATTCTTCAGCAGCCTCCTTATGTTCAGGTATGATGTTTAGATAATTTGGAGTGAACTTGGGAGATGACATGTAGATCATATTGACCAAAGCATGAAGTGTAAAGCCTATCTCTAAGGGTGACTCACACATCACTTTAGCTGCAAATTTGAGGTCTTAGTGTGTAGACTCTTGACTAAAAGTACAAGTTAAATGATAAATAAACAATATTTATCTTGTAATGTCATATTGCTTACATTGTATATTCATTTGAATTGATTTGTCTGGGTTTTCATTTTATATCTGTATAATCCTTTCCTTGAGTTGAGTCAAAATGAAAATAACCCAAACTTGATATTATTAAAGAGCCATTGATTATTGTCGAAGAATAGCGTTATGGTCCTGGTCCTTGAACATAGTTGACCAAAACAAAACCACCAAATGCGTTCAACATTTGGCAACTATTATATAAGATGAATTCTAACTTTTTCATGGCATCTGTTTCCAGAGAAAGTGAAAATCCAGACTTCGAGCACCTTCATAAATCAACTGAAGTCAAACCTGTACAAGAGTTGTGAACCTTTTTTATTTTCATTGTCATTAAAGATAAGTGCAAGCTGGGTGGATGTAATGCATTCTAAACAAGGCAGGTGTCTTCACATTTAAACCTGAATTACAGTTTTGTAATGACGAGATATTATTGACCCATTGTTGTCCATTTATTGAAGTGCAGCTCGGTCACGTCATTGTGATTCATTTTGCCACAATTCCTATTTTTCTACCTAGTTATAACACATTCCTTAGTTCATCATATATGCATCTACATGTATGTGTTCAGTGCTTGCAACTAGTGTTAAAAATTCTATGTAAGTACTTTATATCATGTTTCTTTACTTTGTACTGTTTCGTTTTTCAGATTCATGATATATTGCTTCGACCAACTGAGCAAGTGAAGTAGAAGATTCATATCCTACAGCATTCAGATAGCAAGATAAATGGTAGATTTAGACCAGTTAAGGCTTCATCCACTACTACCTAATATCATCATACCAAAATTTATTATTTTTTAATTATTATTGTCTTTTTCTTTGGTTAATTAATGAAAAATGTCCAAAGAAATCTAAACTTGTGCCAGTATTATAATACATATGTATATTCCATTTTATTTTGTACATGTATATCAATTATTAATTAACCAGCTTTTGAAACAAGTAAATTGCAAAATATTTATAGGAACAATACATTAAAACATGATATAAAGTAAAACAAGAATGGTTAGGGAGCCTTTGGAGAAGCAACATTTTGTAGGGGTCTCTGCAGGTAAACAAGTATAGAATTTAACAAAAGAATCAAACTTATTTCTGTGAGTAAATTTATGTAATATACTGTATAAGCTGTTAATTTCGCGTACAGAATTTTTCGTGAATCCCAGGGTCCCAACATTACCCAGTTTTTATGTGTATAATCTTATGAATCACCGCTTTTTAACACAGAAGGATGTCACTGATCTGAGGCGGGTGAAAGGCACAATAAAGCTTATATTTTGAAGCCTGATTATTGGAGCTATTCTCAATCAAAATACTCCACTAGGAAGCAGTGAAAATGCATAAAACTTGCATTGATCAGTTTTGCAGTTTATAATTTTTCAATTGATATATGACTTGTCAATTTCACTTTTAGACCCATTCGGGGTCTTCAATATTTTCTGCAATGGAATGATTCTTTAATTCTCCATTTATATGCACTTAATATACATCTTGCATGCAAATTTGTGGAAAATTTTTGGCAGTTATTAATAAATAGTTGTGCTTAAGAAGTACTAAAATTATGAAGAAGTGCTGAAGAAAGAAGTTAGTACTTTAACACAGTCCACTGAGGTGAAATTAATCATGTCTGTAAAACATCGGGGGGAGAGGGTCTATCATAAAATATTTACATTTCAATTTGATAATTGTAAAATTATGTTTTCAATTTTTTTATCTACTTCAAATGTGATTAAATGTTACTATGTCAGGTGTATGATAATTGTAAATTTGAAATCGAAATTGAAAGTGGAAAATAAAACAATTTAATTGAATTGAAAATGATCAAAATTGAAATTCTAATATTTACAATTGACGGTTACCTTCTGTACTCATGTTGGCATTTAGAGCTATGCTCAATTAAACAATTGTATCTTTTATATTACAGGGTATTACAGGGTCTAGGGGGTGTTTCACAATGATTTACATTGTAGGTGTGACTTGGATTCATACTTAAATTCATAGTAGTGTGCAGAATGCATCACCACATTGGTTAGATCATGCGCACGGGACGTGCACTACCGCATATCCATCAATCAGATTATGTGTTAAATTAAATGTGCACATTGGCGTTTTTTGCATTTTAGCATGATTCTATTAAAGTCACAAAAAGGGTAAGTTCACCCTGACGAGAAAAAAATGATATGTAGGACAGCAGCTCGAATATGACGTCACAAATCAACTAATTAAAATTCTAATTTTTTGATAGAATTTCCTCAAACCTTTGCCATTACTTTTTTATTATTTTGTCAGGGTGAACTTCCCCTTTAGCTCTTTGTGAAACACTCCCAGGTATTATATTTTTCTGTAGTGAGAACTTACGGTAACGGCCTTGCCCTTATCTGTAATCAGAATTTAATTATCATTTGCCATGGAAATACTAAACATGTAATTGAAAGTGGAAACACAATAAAAATGACATTTACATGGAATGAATATATGAAATTTCTATGTCAGTGATGAGATGCTGATATGTTCCTGTATGAGGCATTCTGGAGATGATATAAATGCGTATTTTGTCTGCCTAATTGATGTCTTCCCGAGATTTGTTTCATTTTTTAAATAAATTTATTTTTTCTCGAATATTAATTTGTTGCTGGTTCTGTGTGTTATGTAATCCTCCCCCCTTTTTTGGGGTGGGGGTGGGGTGCTTGTGTGCGTTAACGTGGGTGAGTGTGTCTTCCTTTGTTGTGACATTGTTCAGAGTGTTATTGATCTGTCCATAGTAGTGTGAACTCATGTGGGTTTGTGTGGTTGTGTCTCCGTGTGTGGTGACACTGTTCAGAGTGTTATTGATCTGTCCGTATAGAAGTGTGAACTCATGTGGGTTTGTGTGGTTGTGTCTCTCTGTGTGGTGACACTGTTCAGAGAGTGTTATTGATCTGTCCATAGTAGTGTTAACTGATGTGGGTTTGTGTGGTTGTGTCTCCCTGTGTGGTGACACTGTTCAGAGAGTGTTATTGATCTGTCCATAGTAGTGTTAACTGATGTGGGTTGGTGTGGGTGTGTCTCCCTGTGTGATGGCATTGTTCAGAGAGTGTTATTGATCTGTCCATAGTAGTGTTAACTGATGTGGGTTGGTGTGGGTGTGTCTCCCTATGTGGTGACACTGTTCAGAGAGTGTTATTGATCTGTCCGTAGAAGTGTGAACTCATGTGGGTTGGTGTGGGTGTGTCTCCCTGTGTGATGACGTTGTTCAGAGAGTGTTATTGATCTGTCCGTAGAAGTGTGAACTCATGTGGGTTGGTGTGGGTGTGTCTCCCTGTGTGATGACATTGTTCAGAGAGTGTTATTGATCTGTCCATAGTAGTGTGAACTCATGTGGGTTGGTGTGGGTGTGTCTCCCTGTGTGATGACATTGTTCAGAGAGTGTTATTGATCTGTCCGTATAGAAGTGTGAACTCATGTGGGTTGGTGTGCGTGTGTCTCCCTGTGTGATGACATTGTTCAGAGAGTGTTATTGATCTGTCCATAGTAGTGTGAACTCATGTGGGTTGGTGTGGGTGTGTCTCCCTGTGTGATGACATTGTTCAGAGAGTGTTATTGATCTGTCCGTATAGAAGTGTGAACTCATGTGGGTTGGTGTGGTTGTGTCTCCCTGTGTGATGGCATTGTTCAGAGAGTGTTATTGATCTGTCCATAGTAGTGTGAACTCATGTGGGTTGGTGTGGGTGTGTCTCCCTGTGTGATGACATTGTTCAGAGAGTGTTATTGATCTGTCCGTAGAAGTGTGAACTCATGTGGGTTGGTGTGCGTGTGTCTCCCTGTGTGATGACATTGTTCAGAGTGTTATTGATCTGTCCGTATAGAAGTGTGAACTCATGTGGGTTGGTGTGGGTGTGTCTCCCTGTGTGATGACATTGTTCAGAGATTGTTATTTATCTGTCCATATAGTAGTCTGAACTCATGTGGGTTAGTGTGGGTGTGTCTCCCTGTGTGATGGCATTGTTCAGAGAGTGTTATTGATCTGTCCATAGTGTGAACTCATGTGGGTTGGTGTGGGTTTGTCTCCCTGTGTGATGGCATTGTTCAGAGAGTGTTATTGATCTGTCCATAGCACTGGCGTAAATCCCGGGGGGGGATGGGGGGATATATCCCCCCCACTTTTCGAGGAGGGGGGGATGGCCTGTACAAACATCCCCCCACTTTTTACGAAAGAAAAAAAAAAAAAAATCACAAGAGATAATTGTTTTATTGGTGAAAATTCTTCCTAAAATACCGCTTAACAAATAAAACAATATTATTGAATCATAAAATGCAAATAAAGAGCCAGTTCACCATTTCCAAACGAAATACTTATGTCCTTATTATAACATTGAAGAGGAATCCCCGTTTCTTCCAATTCATCTTTGGTCTTTGGGAAGGGATTAAGATGGAATGTCATTTTTTTTTCAATGTAATCTCTAATAAAACAATTAAACCATCATGGGGTAAAAAGATAATAATATTGGAGGGGTATTTGCCATATGGACATACAGTGGCGTAACTACGGGGGGGGGGGCACATGCTCCCCCCCCCCCCCCATCGGCTGACCAAAACAAAAACGGGGAAATGGGGGAAAATAGAAAAGAGGGAGAAAGGAAGAGAAACGTAGTGGGAAAGAAGAAAATATTATTCATTATAATGTTGTATTATAATTATGTTATGTTACATTACATAAGAAATATTTTTATCATAACTTCATGAAACATAATTTGCCCAGGGCCTACGTCTTCATAGTTCCTGGTGCTCGCATTGTCTGTTCAACGAGATATATAATCCTGTTGTACTAAAACATCCCGTTTTCAAGTCAATATAAACTAAATATATTTCCTAGCACTTGAGTTATCATTGTTTTATGTAGTGACATGAGCTTCTTTTACATGATTAAAAAGGTGATTGCCCAATGTTAAGGTCTTCGTATATATAAAAACATTTCCTTCCGTGATTACGTTCGCATTAGTGGATTGGTGAGATATGTCTGCTCTTCATGAATTCCTAAAATCAGTCCTTGAAATGTCCCCTTTTTCTGATCTGAATATCAAAAATTTTCAGCTCGCGCTTCGCGCTCGCATCATTTGGTTAATGAAATACGTATGGTCCTAGTTAATTCCTACAAAGAAACCTTAGAATGCCCCACTTCAGGTCTTAATTATCTAAATTATCTAAATTTTCAGCTCGCGCTTCACGCTCGCAATATTTGATTAGTGAGATGCGTATGATAATCATGATTGCAATGAGTACAAAAAGTGTTTCATGTGTTCAGATGTAATTCTAATAAAATCAGCAAGCGCTTGGCACTTGCATTAGATGACTATGGTGAGATATGCATACTCTTAATGGATTCCTAAAATATATTCCTTAAAATCTCGCTGTTTGGGGTCAAAATATACGAAAATTTCAGCTCGCGCTTCGCGCTCGCATTGTTTAGCGAGACAGGTACCTATCATGATTACACAAATTTGATTATAATGTCCCTTCTTAGGTGTGAATATAAAAAATTCAGCTCGCGCTTCGCGCTCGCATTATTTGATCAGTGAGATACATATCCGTTCAATGACATTGTCCTTAAAATGTCTCTATTAGGTCAGAATAACTAGCAACCGAGCGCGCTTCGCGCGCTCACTCAGTGATTCGAAAATTTTGCTGGTGCCCCCACAATGCCGTGACCCACGGTATGCCACTGTGGACATATCAATTACAATTCCTTGCATATCTAAAAACATGATAAAAAAAAAAAAGCCAAAATATTTCAGTCATCCCCCCCACCCCTCAACACGGATTTACGCCAGTGGTCCATAGTAGTGTGAACTCATGTGGGTGTGTCCCACTGTGTGATGACATTGCTCAGAGAGTGTTATTGATCTGTCCATAGTAGTGTGAACTCATGTGGGTGTGTCCCACTGTGTGATGACATTGCTCAGAGAGTGTTATTGATCTGTCCATAGTAGTGTGAACTCATGTGGGTTGGTGTGGGTGTGTCTCCCTGTGTGATGGCATTGTTCAGAGAGTGTTATTGATCTGTCCGTAGAAGTGTGAACTCATGTGGGTTTGTGTGGTTGTGTCTCCCTGTGTGATGGCATTGTTCAGAGAGTGTTATTGATCTGTCCATAGTAGTGTTAACTGATGTGGGTTGGTGTGGGTGTGTCTCCCTGTGTGATGACATTGTTCAGAGAGTGTTATTGATCTGTCCATAGTAGTGTGAACTCATGTGGGTTGGTGTGGGTGTGTCTCCCTGTGTGATGACATTGTTCAGAGAGTGTTATTGATCTGTCCATAGTAGTGTTAACTGATGTGGGTTTGTGTGGTTGTGTCTCCCTGTGTGGTGACACTGTTCAGAGAGTGTTATTGATCTGTCCATAGTAGTGTTAACTGATGTGGGTTGGTGTGGGTGTGTCTCCCTGTGTGATGGCATTGTTCAGAGAGTGTTATTGATCTGTCCATAGTAGTGTTAACTGATGTGGGTTGGTGTGGGTGTGTCTCCCTATGTGGTGACACTGTTCAGAGAGTGTTATTGATCTGTCCGTAGAAGTGTGAACTCATGTGGGTTGGTGTGGGTGTGTCTCCCTGTGTGATGACGTTGTTCAGAGAGTGTTATTGATCTGTCCGTAGAAGTGTGAACTCATGTGGGTTGGTGTGGGTGTGTCTCCCTGTGTGATGACATTGTTCAGAGAGTGTTATTGATCTGTCCATAGTAGTGTGAACTCATGTGGGTTGGTGTGGGTGTGTCTCCCTGTGTGATGACATTGTTCAGAGAGTGTTATTGATCTGTCCGTATAGAAGTGTGAACTCATGTGGGTTGGTGTGCGTGTGTCTCCCTGTGTGATGACATTGTTCAGAGAGTGTTATTGATCTGTCCATAGTAGTGTGAACTCATGTGGGTTGGTGTGGGTGTGTCTCCCTGTGTGATGACATTGTTCAGAGAGTGTTATTGATCTGTCCGTATAGAAGTGTGAACTCATGTGGGTTGGTGTGGTTGTGTCTCCCTGTGTGATGGCATTGTTCAGAGAGTGTTATTGATCTGTCCATAGTAGTGTGAACTCATGTGGGTTGGTGTGGGTGTGTCTCCCTGTGTGATGACATTGTTCAGAGAGTGTTATTGATCTGTCCGTAGAAGTGTGAACTCATGTGGGTTGGTGTGCGTGTGTCTCCCTGTGTGATGACATTGTTCAGAGTGTTATTGATCTGTCCGTATAGAAGTGTGAACTCATGTGGGTTGGTGTGGGTGTGTCTCCCTGTGTGATGACATTGTTCAGAGATTGTTATTTATCTGTCCATATAGTAGTCTGAACTCATGTGGGTTAGTGTGGGTGTGTCTCCCTGTGTGATGGCATTGTTCAGAGAGTGTTATTGATCTGTCCATAGTGTGAACTCATGTGGGTTGGTGTGGGTTTGTCTCCCTGTGTGATGGCATTGTTCAGAGAGTGTTATTGATCTGTCCATAGCACTGGCGTAAATCCCGGGGGGGGATGGGGGGATATATCCCCCCCACTTTTCGAGGAGGGGGGGATGGCCTGTACAAACATCCCCCCACTTTTTACGAAAGAAAAAAAAAAAAAAATCACAAGAGATAATTGTTTTATTGGTGAAAATTCTTCCTAAAATACCGCTTAACAAATAAAACAATATTATTGAATCATAAAATGCAAATAAAGAGCCAGTTCACCATTTCCAAACGAAATACTTATGTCCTTATTATAACATTGAAGAGGAATCCCCGTTTCTTCCAATTCATCTTTGGTCTTTGGGAAGGGATTAAGATGGAATGTCATTTTTTTTTCAATGTAATCTCTAATAAAACAATTAAACCATCATGGGGTAAAAAGATAATAATATTGGAGGGGTATTTGCCATATGGACATACAGTGGCGTAACTACGGGGGGGGGGGGGGCACATGCTCCCCCCCCCCCCCCCCCCATCGGCTGACCAAAACAAAAACGGGGAAATGGGGGAAAATAGAAAAGAGGGAGAAAGGAAGAGAAACGTAGTGGGAAAGAAGAAAATATTATTCATTATAATGTTGTATTATAATTATGTTATGTTACATTACATAAGAAATATTTTTATCATAACTTCATGAAACATAATTTGCCCAGGGCCTACGTCTTCATAGTTCCTGGTGCTCGCATTGTCTGTTCAACGAGATATATAATCCTGTTGTACTAAAACATCCCGTTTTCAAGTCAATATAAACTAAATATATTTCCTAGCACTTGAGTTATCATTGTTTTATGTAGTGACATGAGCTTCTTTTACATGATTAAAAAGGTGATTGCCCAATGTTAAGGTCTTCGTATATATAAAAACATTTCCTTCCGTGATTACGTTCGCATTAGTGGATTGGTGAGATATGTCTGCTCTTCATGAATTCCTAAAATCAGTCCTTGAAATGTCCCCTTTTTCTGATCTGAATATCAAAAATTTTCAGCTCGCGCTTCGCGCTCGCATCATTTGGTTAATGAAATACGTATGGTCCTAGTTAATTCCTACAAAGAAACCTTAGAATGCCCCACTTCAGGTCTTAATTATCTAAATTATCTAAATTTTCAGCTCGCGCTTCACGCTCGCAATATTTGATTAGTGAGATGCGTATGATAATCATGATTGCAATGAGTACAAAAAGTGTTTCATGTGTTCAGATGTAATTCTAATAAAATCAGCAAGCGCTTGGCACTTGCATTAGATGACTATGGTGAGATATGCATACTCTTAATGGATTCCTAAAATATATTCCTTAAAATCTCGCTGTTTGGGGTCAAAATATACGAAAATTTCAGCTCGCGCTTCGCGCTCGCATTGTTTAGCGAGACAGGTACCTATCATGATTACACAAATTTGATTATAATGTCCCTTCTTAGGTGTGAATATAAAAAATTCAGCTCGCGCTTCGCGCTCGCATTATTTGATCAGTGAGATACATATCCGTTCAATGACATTGTCCTTAAAATGTCTCTATTAGGTCAGAATAACTAGCAACCGAGCGCGCTTCGCGCGCTCACTCAGTGATTCGAAAATTTTGCTGGTGCCCCCACAATGCCGTGACCCACGGTATGCCACTGTGGACATATCAATTACAATTCCTTGCATATCTAAAAACATGATAAAAAAAAAAAAGCCAAAATATTTCAGTCATCCCCCCCACCCCTCAACACGGATTTACGCCAGTGGTCCATAGTAGTGTGAACTCATGTGGGTGTGTCCCACTGTGTGATGACATTGCTCAGAGAGTGTTATTGATCTGTCCATAGTAGTGTGAACTCATGTGGGTTGGTGTGGGTGTGTCTCCCTGTGTGATGGCATTGTTCAGAGAGTGTTATTGATCTGTCCGTAGAAGTGTGAACTCATGTGGGTTTGTGTGGTTGTGTCTCCCTGTGTGATGGCATTGTTCAGAGAGTGTTATTGATCTGTCCATAGTAGTGTTAACTGATGTGGGTTGGTGTGGGTGTGTCTCCCTGTGTGATGACATTGTTCAGAGAGTGTTATTGATCTGTCCATAGTAGTGTGAACTCATGTGGGTTGGTGTGGGTGTGTCTCCCTGTGTGATGACATTGTTCAGAGAGTGTTATTGATCTGTCCATAGTAGTGTGAACTCATGTGGGTTGGTGTGGGTGTGCCTCCCTGTGTGATGACATTTACAGAGCGAGGCGCGAAGCGCGCTTCCTAGGGGTGGGTGCATGGAGGGGTAGCTTCCCCCTCCCGCGCGAAGTGCAAAGCTTTCAATGTTTTATCAAATTAAAATGAAAAGGAGTCGTCTCTCTAGTACCTATATCAGCTAATGTATACATTTGAACTTTAACTGGCAAGAAACACACTAGTCCTATAGCCGAGGAAGAAAAACAAGGTTAGAGAAAGGGTGACGGAAACAAAGGAGAACTGCAATATTGTCATTTAACCGCGCAAAGCGCGAAATCCAAATTTATTAATATATAAATATAGAACGAGAGTGAAGTACTAGTTTCGTTCAGGTAATTCTTTTGAGAAAAAAATAAAAGAATAACAAGAAAACCCCACAAAGCTACCTTTCCTCCCTTCACTTTTCCTTTTCTCTTCTTTTTCCCCCCTTTATTTTTTTCTTTTTGGGGAGGAGGGGGGGGGGCGCGACCGCCCCCTGGCTACGCGCATTCCAAGTGCTAGACATATCCCCCTATTATACGTTATATGGACCTACGGTAGCTGCCCCAGACCCCATGCAGTAGGGGCTCTTCATCTGTAACCTTCAAAGGGCTCAAAAACGGCCCCCTGTAGGCCTATCCACCTTTCCTGTTTTAAGATTTACGTCAATCATATCTTATTTGCTTGAATTATAATAGAAATCACACAATAAGAATTTCTTTTTAAAAGGCCAAATTTTATTCTGGCTCGCTTTGCTGGCGAATTTATACAAATTTTCCCACATTTGCTATGTTGTGCCCCCTCAAAATATTTGGTTTATTACGCAACTGCGTTTAATTAATTTATTGTGCAAAACATATATATACCCGCAATTTGATTAAAAATAGCGGCCATCTGTATAAGGTTAAAAATGGGTTAAGAAGATTCAAGAGTTTCCAGGGGCCCCGGACCCCAACCAAATATCAGAGGCGTAGAGATTAAAAGGTTTGGGCTATAGCCCCCCAAAATTTCTACATCCTTTGCAGATGGTTTATGGAAAAGACTGATTAACAACCATCACCAACTGTCAACTCTTGCTTGGTTTAATTCTCCAGTCAGATCATCAGTCGACCAATCGATCACCTTTCACTTCAGTCAATCGGACATCCGTCGACCATTATTCATCAGCATTCGTTCTATACACGTTCACCAATCAATTACACTTTTTCCAACACTCCAATTCACGTAGTCCAGAAGAAGGAATAAAATCTGATCTTTACCTTTAATTTCTCAAGGATAAATCAGCGTACAGAGCATATTAAGACCCAAGAATTAGAAGGGCGGAATATGTGCACTAGGCAACGACTTAAAATTACACCTTCCCGCTTACCGATGACTCCTAGTATTTATACATTTACTAAAAACAGTTACTAAAATTACTCCAATAGCTACAATAACTTCATTTACTTTGCTAATCAACCTGTTTTCACAAATAAAATAACTGCTGGATTATGCTAAGACAACTTTTCTGACAATTATTCAAAAAGATCCATGACAATCTAACATGTTCATAAAATATGTTTTTTTCGCAAATTTTTGTTAATTCACCGAACCCCTACACTTAGGATTTTTGTTTAGTCTACGTTTACAGACCCTATAAGCTCTCTATGACATTACAACAGAAATATAGTTCGTTACAATCATACTGGCCGATACACCATTCTGACCCCGTCAAATTCTTTGCCTCACTATACGCCACTGCCTGTTCATGACCAGGAAATTTGTTTGCTCTTGCCCCTCCTTGTTACGCCCCTGGACAGAAATGGTGTACCAAATAACTATGGCAAATGCCTTCTTTCCTAATTCAGAGGTAAATGAAACATATAACATATCAGAGTAGTTGAATAGTGTACAACGACACAATACAATGAACACAATCCTAACCATAGCATGGTTACATAATATACCACCACACATATGCATATTTTTTTGCTATTGTTTGATTATCTTTATACAAACAAGTTACCTTACCAACGAGTCTTCGTCCTCAAAACATGATGTCTTGTAGTTTATATATTGTTAGTACTCTCTTCATGTTTCTCTCTTTCTATTATAGGTCAAATAACTATTGCGAGCGCGAAGCGCGACCTGAAAATTGAACATTGTAAACACTTTTTGCAATTATGAACACGATGGGTATTTTATCAAACAAGGTATGCGAGCGCGAGAGTGAATAAAATCTTGTAATATTCGACCTGAAAACTGGACTGGTTAAGCAAGTTTTTAATAAAGAACACAGCACATGAAGCGCGAGTTAAATCTTGCAGATTTAGAACTAAAAACAGGTCATTCAAAGCGATGTTATCATGAAGAGGGTGGGCATAGAATTAAGCAAGTGATGCTAGCGTGAAGTGCGAGCTGAAAAAATTTCTTTTAAGAAATGAAATTTGGACATTGAAAATACTTGTTACTTGAGGTCAAATAAGTCTTGCGAGCGCGAAGCACGACCTGAAAATTGAACATTGTAAACACTTTTTGCAATTATGAACACGGTGGATATCTTATCAAACAAGTTATGCGAGCGCGAAGCGCGAGCTGGAGTTATTGTTTTTTTAGATTTAGACTAAAAATCGGGCATTCCATGCAATTTTTGTAATCATGAAAAGGAAGGATATCAATACATATTTTGACTTTTTTACACGTTTTTGTATTTATAGGACAAACTCGAATTCTGCATCTGTTATTGGCAGGCTGTGTATCCCAATAAACATAATGCGAGCGCGAAACGCGAGCTGAAAATTTTGATCTACTGACCCGAAAGGGACTATTTTAAGCACTGTCCAGAACAATCATTATTGTAGAGAGGATGTAAATTTAACTAAATAATGCTGTGAGCGCGAAGCACGAGCTGGGGCTGTTTTTTTTTTTAAGATTTAGATTTAAAATCGGGCATTCCATGCAATTTTAGTAATTTAAGAAAAGGAAAAGGGTATCAATGAATGATAGGATCACGAAGCGCGAGCTGATTTTTTTTAATATTTTGACTTTCTTACACGTTTTTATACTTAGAACAAACTCAGATTCCGCATCTGTAATTGGACAGGCTGTATATCAATAAACACAATGCGAGCGCGAAGCGAGAGCTGAAAATTTTGATTTACTGACCCGAAGGGGACCATTTTAAGCAATGTCCAACATGAATAAAAATTGTTGAGAGGATGTGGATTTCTTTATAATATAATGCTGAATTTTTGTCGGGACTTAGACCTTAAGCCAGGACATACTAATCACTCTCGGTACAGAAGCGCGAGCTGAAAACCTTTGATCTTAGAACCTGAAATTTTGACATTCTGAACACTTTTTGCAATCATGAATACGATGGGTAACTAATCGATCAAGTACTGCGGCTGCGAGCGCAAAGCACGAGCTATTTTTTTTTTAAGAATTAGACTTAAAATTGGACAATCATTTTTCGTAACCACGAAAAGGAAGGGTATCAATGAATGATGCGAGCGCGAAGCGTAAACTATATTTTTACACGTTTTTATATAAAGAACAAACTCGGATTCCGCATCAGTAACGGGACGTATCTCAATAAATATATATAATACACTGTGCTAAGAGGATGTGGATGTCACTAAATAATTATGCGAGCGCGATATAAACCTTATAAACAAGGACATAATAATCACTGTCGGTACAGAAGCGCGAGCTGAAACTTATTTGTTTACTTACAATTCAACATTTTCATAAATTTATTACATAAAGAAAAAACTAAGATACTGCATATGTAATTGAACAAGCTGTGTTAGTATTTCAACAAACATTATGCGCAAAGCGCAAGCTGAAATTTTTGATATGCTGACCCGAAAGGAACTGTTGAAGCATTAGTTGTCCAACATGAAAGAAAATTGTGGAGAGGACATGGATCTCACTAAATATATGATGCGAGCGCTAAGCGCTATAGCTAGAATTTTCTATTAGATTTAGACCTCAAAATGGACCATTTAATCACAGTCGGTACAGAGAGCTCCCAACCTTCGGTAAATGACAAACTTTCGGCCCGTAAGCTTGGCATTTTCCCGACAGACGTTAGTTTAACATCCCTGCGCTTGCGTATTATAACAGACAATTTATCATTTTCCCATCATCTCAGAATCCGCATCTTTGGTTGCACTGACACACATGTTTCCTTATCAAAAACCTCGTCTACCCCGCCCCCTTCTCTCTCTGATTTATATTCTTCCTTTTGTGTTCCTTTTATTTTTCATATCGTTTTCCTCTTTCTTTCTCTCTCCCTCCCTCCCCTTCCTTCCTTCCTTCCTTTCTTTCTTTCTTTCTTTCTTTCTTTCTTTCTTCATTTCTTCCTTCCTCCCTTCCCTCCCTCCTTTCTTTCTTTCTTCCTTCCTTTCTTCCTTCCTTTCTCTCTTTCTTTCTTTCTTTCTTTCTTCGTCCAATTCTTCGTATCACAACTTGGGTTTAGAAAAGATTTTTCCACAGAACTTGATGTATTGAATTTGATAAATATTATTTTACATGCAATCGATGATAGCAACTGCTGTTTCAGTGTATTCATGGACCTCTCAAATGCATTTGACACCATCGATCACCACATTTTGATAGGTAAATTAGAAAATTATGGCATTAGAGGAGTTCTACTACTGTACAGTGGGTTCACCAATTATTTGTTACATAGAAGGCAACAAGTTGTGGTCGATGGTGTCAAATCTAATCTAAGTTATATATCCTGCGGAATTCCACAGGGGTCTGTGTTAGGCCCCCTCCTCTTTCTTTTATACACAAATGATATAATTAATTGCTCTTCTTTTTTATCATTTTCGTTATTTGCTGATGATACCACTGTTACACTTACTCACAAATAAATTAACGAACTTATATCATCAGATAATAGCGAATTGGACAAACTACATTAAATGGTTTGCTTGTAATTCCGGCTTGTAATAAATTGCTTTTGAATTTCGATAAGACCAAGTATTTATAATTTTTCGAGGAAGAGGCAAGACGATTCCTTTAAATATTATAAATCTTATTATTTGTGGAAATATTATCTCTAAAGTTGATAGTATCCAATTTTTAGGTGTCTGTTTAAATGAATATCTTTCTTGGAAACCCCATATCAACTCAGTTTGTATTAAAGTCTCAAGATCTATTTGGGTTCTCTGCAGACTTCGACATTTATGCCTGACTAATTTGACTAATTTATAGAACAGTATTATTCTTCTACACTTAAACTATTGAAATATTGTCTGGGGTCACAAATTCAAACAAGCAGAACACTGAAAATTTCATCAAAATCGGATGTAAAATAAGGAAGTTATAATATTTATAAGTTTCGCTTAATGTCACAAAACAGTTATATGCACATCCTGTTCGGTATGCAAATAAGGAGACTTATGACATCACCCACTCACTATTTCTTTTGTATTTTATTATATGAAATATTTTGATTTTCTCGTCATTGTCATGTGACACGAAGTTTTATTCTTCCCTGAGCACGTGGAATTCCATTATTTTAACATTTTGTGGTTCAGGCAAGGAGGTCCGAATTGTCAAATTCGTAAAAATTGAAATATTGTATAATTCAAACAATAAAAAAAACAAAAGAAATAGTGAGTGAGTGACATCATCGACTCTCTCATTTGCATATCACTGAGTTGAGCATAGAACTGTTTTGTGAAAAATAAGTGAAACTTTAAAATTTCATAATTTTCTTATTTTACATCCGATTTGGATGAAGTTTTCAGCGTTTTTCAATTATGATTTTTCTCTATTTATTTAAATCAGCTGTTTTCTGGGGTGGACTTGACCTTTAAGCGATATATCATACAGATATTGACTGATGGGGTGTGCAATATAAACACTCTTTGGATCGCCGGATTTATATTTTCCCGAGGGATCACGACGCTACTTTTGTCCCACATATTTTATTTCCGACGTTGGTAACATCTAATCCACAAGAGGGCGTCATACACGTAGAAAAATATATTCATGGACCGGCTGGAAAAATACATTGATTTCGATCATATCACGTGCCGCGCTATGGACCGATCGCGCTTGGCTATCTGTCTTGCTATCTAATGTTAGCAAGTATAAATATTCTTTGGACCGCCTAAAATATTTATATTTTCCCTCGTGATAATATTTTCCCTCAGCGCTGCGCGTTTCGGGAAAATATAAATCCGGCGGTCCAAAGAATATTTATATTTCACACCACATCGGTCAATATATAATTACGTATATAAATGTGCTTTTTATGATTTCGGAAATTAAACAAAAGAATAATGCTTATTAAATACATTTCATATTCAGTTTTATACATTGGAAGATCAACATATTATAATACACATAATAATTATTACAATGCTGGTACAAAGATACATTGTTAATTATTTTGACATATTTTTCAATAATCAAATGCTAGTATCAGTGGTGTAGTGAAGGGTATACGCGTTTATACCCAAGAAAATAAGTAGATTAAAAATTGAAAGCCTAATCATTATTTCGCGCGTATACCAAATGAAATAATTATACATGTGAAGAACCACCGCACGCACAATTCCATGCCACTGCCACCACGGCGTACGTAGCGCGTAGTCTTTGGTGCTTTGAGGATCTTTGAGCTGGCAGATATATACCACTACACCTTTGGCTAATATAAGCCAGTTTGTAGTTCCACTCAGCGCATGATCAGTACGTGGAAGGCCATTGTTACTAAAGTGACATGGTGGTTTACAATTTGATGAGATAGGCACCAACTTTGATGTCTTGATTATTCATATATTCTTTTGAATTGTGTTTTTCATTTACATCCACAAAAACAACAATGCGTCCACGAACGACTGGTATTTCACAGTTTGCCAAGTACATTTTAAAACATGCTATTAATATGCATTCAAAGTAGAAATGCAACAAATAACTTCATAGAGTGTTCATCAGTGGCGTACCTGAGATTTTTCACAGGGGGGGCAAAACCGTCCGCCAAAAATTTGACAAGCAAAAAAAAAAAAAAAAAAAAAGAAGAAAAAAAAAAAGGTCTTCAATCACAAATGAAGGATTTTGTACCAGAAAAAATTTGACAAGCAAAAAAAAAAAAAAAAGGTCTTCAAGCTCGTCAGGGGGGCAATAAAGGTCTTCAAGCTCGTCAGGGGGGCAGGTATATGACTTTTGTATGGGATGTGGCTCGTCAGGGGGGGGGGGGGCAGAGTGCCCCCCCTGCCCCCCCCCCCCGTAGGTACGCTAGTGGTGTTCATTGATGTGCTATTCTGGTCACCTGGTCTATTCAATTTCTTCATCCTGCTATGTAAGGCAGGCTTACGTAATGTATTGCTTTGAAATCTGAAATCTCAATGAAAGAAATGAAAGGTCATTTGACCGAAATTGTCCATGAAGTAACTACGAACTGGTCTATTTGCAAAAGATGGTTGGGTTGATGAAAATGACTGTAGCTTCATCTGGTCTACGGCAACCCGCCATTCAAATTAATATTGTTTGCTGGATGCTGTAGGTTTAACTCTTCTATATCTTTTGTTCGATTGGTCGAAGCAATATTTCATGGATCTAAAAACAAAACATAAGAAAGTAAAGAAATATAGTAGTATCGCAATGCATTTAGCGCAGATGCTCATAGTCAAAGCCCTTCAGAGCAAATTAATTTCACCCGCAAAAATGACATGTTCAAACTTTAACAGTGAATACCGGTAAACACATTTTGTCTTCTAAGCATTCTTTTACAGCCAGCCACAGGTAAGACTGTGTTTTCAAACTCTCTCGAAGCCAATTCTACAGGGTCGACCTCGCAGATCTTATAATGGATTCCATAAAATCGTTGTCTTGAGAAAACAGGTGGAATGCCTCTGGCCGTCTCACCTGCATCACGCGATTCAATATAGCAGCAGTGCTGATTTTGAAAACTACTATAACTCGCACAAGATGTTCAGTGATACTTGGTTACTCTTATTTCCACGTTTTATGAACTAGACCAATACACTTATAGAGATATGATGGCAATTCAACAAATACCCCCAACGTGGCCAAAGTTCTTTGACCTTACATGACCTTTGACCTTGATCATGTGACCTGAAACTCGCACAGGATGTTCAGTGATACTTGATTACTATTATGTCCAAGTTTTATGAACTAGACCAACACACTTTCAAATTTATGGCTGTAATTCAACAAATACCCCAATTTGGCCAAAGTTCATTGACCCTAAATGACCTTTGACCTTGATCATGTGACCTGAAACTTGCACAGGATGTTCAGTAATACTTGATTACTATGATGTCCAAGTTTCATGAATCAGATCCATAAACTTTCAAAGTTATGATGGTAATTCAACAGATACCCCCAATTCGGCCAAGTTCATTGACCCTAAATGACCTTTGACCTTGGTCATGTGACGTGAAACTCATGCAGGATGTTTAGTGATACTTGATTAACCTTATGTATAAGTTTCATGAACTAGGTCCATATATTTTCTAAGTTATGATGACATTTCAAAAACTTAACCTTAGGTTAAGATTTTGATGTTGATTCCCCCAACATGGTCTAAGTTCATTGACCCTAAATGACCTTTGACCTTGGTCATGTGACATGAAACTCAGGCAGGATGTTCAGTAATACTTGATTAACCTTATGGCCAAGTTTCATGAACTAGGTCGTCGGAAAAGCGGCGCCTATAGTCTCACTCTGCTATGCAGGTGAGACAAAAATTGGCTTGAACATATTTGACTGTTTTGTTTTTGTTTAATTACTTTATTCATGGGCTGTGTTTGTACATGCCCCTACTAAGTGGCGACTCCGGGTAGAGGGACATCTGGCCTGTGCCCCCCCCCCCCCCCATTTCCCTTGAGCACCATAAATAATATTAATTTGTTAGTGGAAAACTCGTTCAATTGAACAATTGAAGACTTTTTTTTTGGGGGGGGGGGTGATATATTTTCCTTACATGTATGAAGACTTTTTTTGTACTTCTTAATTTTTACTGAAAAAAATGCCCCAATTTTGGACATCCTGGGTCCTCCCCTGCTCCTACACACCAAAAGTCTCAATTTTCCAACTTACTAATTACAAAAAAAATGTACTATGAACATCAACATATTTAAACCTAATGATACAAAATCGTGTATCAATGAAAAACCTACGTAGTTACATATTGACTGTCTTTGAAGTGTTTATGCGTTCGCCTTGCTTTATTTTTTTTTATTTAGCTCGAGCTGCCTTTCAGCACTCATGCATTCAAGGAATTAATCCTGCCGGGTACACATTCACCTCACCTGGGTTGAGTGCAGCGTGGATAAATTATTTGTTGCTGAAGGAAATTACGCCATGGCTGGGATTCGAACCCACGACCCTCTGTTTCAAAGTCAGAAGACTAATCCACTCGGCCACAACGCTCCACTATAATCACTCGGTTTTTGTTTTATGCTTGTCACCGATGAACATGGAATTTGACGTTAACACTATCGAAAACCAAGGAATTTGCATATAAGAAAATGGAAAACTTGGGACTAGGAACCAATACCTCACATTTGAACGTATAGTGATCAAGTTCATATAACTTGTAATTCATACTGATATTACTGTAAAGCCTTGGTGAATAATCATGATCTACATGGAATTTAAACAATCTCAAAAGCTCATACTTGCAGATAAGGCGGCTGCTGAAGAACGTGAATGACTTGATTGGCGACATCTTCTGCTTTGATACTCTGATAAACAAAATTAAGATAAATTAAATGTTGTACATATAAAAATCAAATCCATTTCCATCACAAATAATAAATGTTTATGAAGTAGTATATCATTACTTGCTTTATCGATTGCTTAAAGTTTGATTTAAAGCAATAAAAATGTAAATGTTGTCTTTCAATCAATACGGAAAATTATAACATAATTTGTGGGTTCCACAAGGCGCTATCCTGGTCACATTATCATAAACTGTATATAGTATATTAACTGATTATCAAAATAAAGTTTTCGATAATAATAGGTACTCCCTTATTTACCTTACCACGTATCTACTCAAATCATCAAGTAATATCATTATCAGAATGTTTTTTTCTTCTTAAAAATATCAATAAGTTTTACGAACATCAATACGACATTATTTTTTGCCAGATTAACCCGATTAACTATTGTAATAATGGTTAAACCCACTGGATGTGTGTCGTAGAATGTGCATTCTGCGGGATCTTGACGTGCTTTCCTTGCTGCCATTTCAGTCTTTACTACACCGGGTGAGATACTCTGCAAGCATATAAATATAAAGTGAAAATGCATGAGACTCAAATCACTAAATTAAGAATATGAAAATTGGGTCCCATGACATTTGCTCCGGCCACAATTGCTCCCCTATAAATTCCACACACACACACTCTTAAAGGATTGGTCAAAATGACAATTCTCTTAGCTAATATATGTGTCTGCCAGATAAAATTGGTCAAAATCAAACAGATTCCAGGTAAATTTTAATCATGGCCCTGGAAAGCGGGGGTGCTGAAGCACCCCCAAAAATTTCCTTGGGGGTACTGCGTGTATTATTCTCCATATAGGCTTTTTTTTTGCTTTTCAAATTTCCCGGGACCAATTTGACCTCCATTTTGTAGTGAAAACCCTTTTTCTTTTCTTTTATTTTCTGTCTTATTTTCAAATTTACATTATCAGCACCCTCATTAAAAAATCGTTCCCCGGGCCCTAATTGTAATCAATAATTTGGTTGATTATGACAATTTTTCTCAGTCGGACACGTTTTATCAGCATACACAGACACAGTTTTACTCTTAGAAATAATCCTATAAAATTATATATTTGTAATATTCTGAACCTTTTCCACATTTAAACATTGGTGCAGAGATCTCTTTAAGTAAATGACATATAACTGTCGAAAAAGCTTTCCGCTTAAGTGAGTACCCGCTTACTTTTGAAAAGTTCGTGAAAAATGATTTGCGCACACGGACTTTAGCTATGAAGATTGATTTAAAGATATCTTTTACCTTTTCAACTTGTTTCCTTGCCAAAAACACTTCACAGAGCGCCAATCCGCCCCCCCCCCCCCCTCCCGACACACCGAGGCCATCGTGATGATATCTGCCATACACGGAGCTTTGATTCATCACATGAAATGGATTAGGCTTGATTTTCCTTCTGTTAATCATTATTTATTTCAATTTGCTAGAAATGCAAACGAAATGTAAAAAAAAAAGTACCGCAAGGTCAGTTTGTTTTCGTCTTTTTTACTTGACACAGTGTGAAAATGAGCATTTCTGTGCAAACCGATTTCTGCAAGCTTTACAAAAATGGAGAGTGCTTACTTAAGTGTAACATTATGTCGAATGTTTTGCTTTCATTTGATAGATGAGATTCAAACCCAAGAACATCATGTTAAAAATTATCCCTATGTTGTATATATTTCAATTTCCAGCACTTTTTCAAAGTGAAAACTTTTTATTGATATGCACTGTACATTCCATATGTATGAATGTAACTTATGCTTTCTTTGATATTGTTCTTATTTACCAGCAACTGGCAGATCCAGTTGGTTGTCAAATTTTTCCTCGGGAAAATGTGCCCCCCCCCTTTGGAAAATACTGGATCCACCCCTGTTACCAGCTATCCACATAAATCTGTGAACGCTGTTTTATTAATGTAATTATTCAATAGCATAGTCAAATGGGGGTCAGTGAATTTGCTACTTCCTTTTTAACGCTTATATTGAGGATAGGTCTCTTGACAAAATACTTCATCATTACCGTAATATTGTGGTGAGTCAAGTATAGCACAAACATTGCGGCTATTCAGGCTGTCACCCACTCTATGTGCATGATCACACAATAAGAGTTTTTGATTCGCGCCGCACTGCTTACGGATTCAAGAAAACAGTACATGTATTGGAAATACCCATCAAAACAAAATGAGCAGCTGGGGCCTGGGAGGCATTTGAATCAAAACTGCCGAATTGATTCAGCAAATTTTCGACAAAGACTCCTTGGTTGATCATTGTCCTGAAAGACAGTTGACAATGCATTTTCTATGTGCTTGTCCATCGTGTGTCGTGGAGTGAAAAACTCTCTATTATCTCGTTCGTGACGTAGATGTATCATGTTCTGCTCTAGACAGTTGACACACATTGCTTGTGCATCAGTCGATTTCAATGCATGGGACGTCATAATCTCATAGCGCCCTCCCTGAGAGGCTATAGGAACACGCGTTAACGGAGTTGTCAGAGATGCGCCAGCTGCAGACTCCCAACGTAATGACGTCATCATCTAAGGTGGAGACGCGATGACTCCAATGCATAAGGTCCATAATATTACTACCCGGGATTACTACACTATAATGATGTGGTAATGATGTATATAAAATCGTATCACAAAGCATAATCTACAGAAAAACAACAACAACCATGACAACTCTACTCCAGGCGGTCGTTTCATAAAGCTGTCCGTAAGTTACGAATGACTTAATAAACGACTAGTGATTCTTTCTTGATGTAAAGGGGTAAGTTATATATGCACCAAATTTTCATTCGTGTTGATTTTGCTCCAAAGAAAGGATAACCATAATCCTCAAGTCCTGTAAAAACTGTGGTGTTAAAACTGACACCAGTTGGTGTTAATAGAGGACCACACTCTGAGGTGTTAAAATTACACCCTATAGAGATTGAACATAACACCAAAGAGTGTAAATGTAACAACCAAATGTGTTGTATATAATAACACCTTTATGTGTAAAACTAACACTGTCAATTTAACACCGGAGTAAAATAACTGGTGCGGTCCTCTGTGTACACCGGATAACACCACAGTTTTTGCCGTGTAGTTACGAGCAGCTTTGAGAAATACCGCCCTGATCCTGAATAGACTTACGCAGACTCTGATGTGGCTTTTCATTGCTCTCAGTTCAGTTCTCAAGCCTTCTGTCAAAGCTGTCACCATGTGCTTGGTTCCACAATAGAACCGGTCACCTACCACCTTGTGACCGGAAATGCTGCCAAAATAAAAACGATTCAAGAATGTAGTTTTTCATGATATATGTTGTAAATGAATGAATAAAATAAATCAATTAATTAATAAAAATTAAGGTTTCATTGAAGGAAAGTTTCTATATTAACTTAGACATAAAGACCGGACTGAAAAGTGATTTAAATTGCCTTAGGTAGTTACTGTATGTCTGGACAGGTTATATTATCCGAATAAGACGATTTCGGGAATTTTCCAGCAATATCTAATAGATTATTTGATAGTTACGCATTCCAAGGCAGTATTAATTTTGGATCACAAACTTTCATTAATATTTGTGTTTTTGATGCGTATATATTTCCTGCATTCCTGAATGAGTTTAAGCTATTTAAGTTTCCAGACTTGGATCCCTGCACTGCAAAAACTCTGGTGTTGATTTAACACCAGCCCGGAATCTATATATGTCCACACCAGAGAAGTGTTAAACACCAGTTTCGTTTTGGTTTAAACCAGATAGGTGTTTATACAACAACAATTAGTATCAAAACAGCATCGGTTTGATTCCAAACTGGTCTTGTTTCAAAACTTCTCTGGTGTGGACATATATAGATTCCGGGCTGGTGTTAAATCAACACCGGAGTTTTTGCTGTGCGTTATAATAGGGGGGCCTACATTATTTTGGGTAAATTGCACATTTTGATAAATCAACAATATGTGAAATTTACCTAATGTACCGTTACGGCTCTTATGATTTGAATAGTAGGGATCTACATTGACCAAAATATACATTTATAATGTCATTTGCCTGACTCGTTTTGCAGTGTGATTGGCACTTTGTTGTCATGGTAACGGCATATTATGCTTATTTGTGTTTATATATTTATATATTATGTTTATTTTAACGTGTATTTTATTCGATCATTTTTATAACTTGTTTATTTTTTTTTTTTTTGGGGGGGGGGGTCTAGAAAGGAGCAACTTTTGGGGTACAAGCAAGAGAAGTCTTATAGTCTCACCTATTAATATGTATAATCTGTCCATCATTCACCTCATTATCCAGCATTAGCTTGATTGAATTTTGAGTGCAAATACACAGAGCCATGACATTTACCTGAAATGAAAATAACATTGACGTCATTGATGATGATGATGATGATGATGGGATTCTTATATAGCGCTGGTATCCGCCTCTCCTGGGCGCTCATGGCGTTTTCTCAAATATAGGAAACGTCTTTCAGTATATCATTCAGTTCAAATACTGTCCTAGTAGAAGTAGTAGTGCTACAATTGTGTTATTCTTGCGATGATGTTTGACAGGGCCATGGAAACGATTTTTTTATTGGGGTTGGTGATGTAAATTTGAAAAGGAAAAAGGGGGGTTTTCACTTCTAAATGGATTTCCAATTGTTTCCGAGAAAATTGAAAAGCCAAAAAAAAAGAAAGTTTCACTACAAAATAAAGGTCATTTTGGTTACATTTTTACACATAAAATTATGTAAAATTACCTGTGGGTGCTGCCTATGGAAAATGATTACACGCAGTACCCCAGTGATTTTTTTTTTGGGTGCTTCAGCATCCCCAGCACCCCCGCTTCCCAGGGCTATGATGTTGGAGTGGGGAACAGAAAGGTTTTCAGGTAAGACTCAAAAGTTGATTGGATCTCTCCTCTCCTGATAAATTGCGGAAGGCTATTCCACAGCTTTGGTCTTATTGAGCCTCGGATATGAATGGATATTTTAAACAGGGGTTTTCAGTTCGGGGGGGGGGGGGTGCGCGTGTTCCTCCATTCCGTTTTAGTCCTTCCTAACATTTGATCAAATAAAGAACAACCGATAGGCAAAATTCTGAAGATTTTGACAAAATTTCACAAGAAGAAGCATGACAACCAATGCTGTCACACCCGTGACACAATTTCTTTTTTCATTTTTTTTTTGTTTGGTATATCAAAGATGTATTTCTTAGATGAAATAATGAAGACATTCTAGATTTTATCACAAGTTAAGTACAATAATGGAAACTAAGAAAATCTACTACTTTCATATTGTGCATTAAAGGGATGTTCACCCTGACAAAAAGTAAAAAGGAAAAGGTTCGTTGGTGAAGGTTCGGGGAGATTCCGCTCAAAGGTTAAGAAAGTTATAGCAATCATTATTTTTTTTTTACTTGTGACGCCATATACGTGAAGCATCCCCATATGTCATGTAACATAAAATGTATAATTTTTAAAGTTTTAAAGGTTCCCGGTAACTATTTTTCTTTCAGGAGCGGGTGTGAAACGATTTATGTTTTGATATACTGGAGGTACAATAAAAACCATTCCCGTTTTTTCACCTTTTTTTTTTTACAAAATGACATTTCATCGATTTACGACTGCACTTTAATGGGAAATTATATGACGTCACAAATAAAAACATGAAAATTCTTATAACATTTTGTTAATCTTTAATGGATTTTCCTTAAATCTTCACCAATATTTTTGTATTATTTTTTTTACTCCTATTTTTACAATAATTTTTTTTTTCTGGCAGGGTAAACTTCCCATTTCATGCTTGATTCTCCTTCGAAACAATTATTCTCTGAGAACTGTACTTACATCTAATGGTTCCTGCCAATCGTCCGAATCACCCGTGACAAGTTTAGCACCGTAGGCAACAGCTGCGTTATTAATACAGGCATGAACTACCCTAAACTCCTTCTTGATCTCTTCAAACATGGCTGCTATCTGATCTTTCTTTCTAAGATCGCATTGGATTGGATGAAGTTTACCAGACGCTGACTCAGCTTCAAGCTCACATTTTATTGCCTGGTTTATAAATGAAAAAAAGTAGAATACAGTTTGCTAAAAGCTGACTGGTTGATATGACTGTGTATAGGCCTACCCCCAAACGGGTTTGCATTTTTTAGCTTTATTATGATAATCTTCAAGAGAGTAATTACGTTATTTTTTTATCTATAAATTCTTTTTTTAATAAATTGAATAAATCATTTATTTATCAATCTGTAAATTAAATCATTTATTCATTTTATTTATTGATCTTATTGTTTTCTCATATGTTAATTTATTCATTATTACTTTTTTTTGAGGGGGAAGGGGGATTTCAAAACTCCAGACAAGTTTGCCTTGATGCCCATCTATCACTAAAGTGAGTCACCCCGGGGGGGGGGGGGGTTACTCCGAAATTCCCGCCATCATTGCCATGATTCCCATTTAATGTCATTTTTTACAGTGAATTATCCGGAGGGGGATGTGGCTTTATTTTTTAAATCAATGGGAACTTTTTCCCGATTCCCATGTTCTATTAACTTGTGTCAAACTCAACATTGCCTGACCCCCCATCTATCATTAATGTAAATCAGCATGGGGGTGCGAAGGCTGTAGTTTAAAGTCACCAAAACTTGTCTTCATCGCCAAAGTGAGACAACCTTTCTCTTGCCTCCTCATTACAATGGAATAATAAGGGTGTCCCCCCATTTTATCAAAACATGTTATATTTTTTTTGTATTTGCCTTTAAATTTAAAGAATATTTTATTATACGATAATAAAAAGCTACATTCAATATCATCATCCCATTCCATGAAAGATCTCATAGTATAAGCTAATAGAAAAGGCTATCCTATGAAGCTACATGTTTCAATATAAGAAGTTTGATAAATAGCTAAGGGGACATTACACATTAAATTCACTGCAGTATTGGAGAAGAACATTTCAACACCTCAACAAAATCCTGTCAAACATAATGTTTCTCTCTCTTAAAGGAATGATCCGGGCTGGAAATATTTATATTCAAATAAATAAAGCAAAATGCTGAAAAATTCATCAAAATCGGACAACAAACAACGAAATTATTGAATTTTAAAGTTTATCAATATATTTTGAAAACAGTTATATGCACACGGGCAGCACACCCCACCTTCCGTTTTCTTATGTCACCACATGAAATCACAAATGTTTCATCCTTTGACACATGCGCAAATGACGTGTTAGAATACTAATATTGCCCTCAGAGGCAATCACAACTTTTGGGCCCCGTCTTACAAAGAGTTACGATTGATCCTATCAACCTCAAGTATATGCAAATCCACCAACGCCATATTTTTTTCTTCAGTTAATTGGCAATTTGCAAATAGAAGCACGTTGAATTTAAAAAAAAAATATGAATGTATGAATATACAGCATAATCTAGAAATTATTTTGAACAAACGTGTATTTTAGATGTTGGCGTTGCTGGCTTTCCATAGTTGTGTCAGGTC
Organism: Lytechinus pictus; assembly: GCF_037042905.1. Taxonomy (NCBI): domain Eukaryota; kingdom Metazoa; phylum Echinodermata; class Echinoidea; order Temnopleuroida; family Toxopneustidae; genus Lytechinus; species Lytechinus pictus. Next base: position 14,274,095 of record NC_087249.1, read on the forward strand.
CATTGGATCAATCGAAACTCTGTAAGACGAGGGCCCTTAACAAATAAATCAATCTCCTTATTAGATGATCTAATTTGGATATTCATTTCAGAAATTTAAACTAAAATGAGGATGAATTTCTACATGTCCTTTCGTTGATAAAGAATCAGAGAAAATCATTTCAAGAAATGTTGAAGAAAAAAAAAATTACCTGTATTTTTTCCACTCCACGAGCACAGGCGACAACAATCATCCCATGTCTTACAAGGGCTCTAGTAATTGCTGCTCCAATACCAACAGATGCTCCTGTTACCAAGGCAACTCGTCCAACCCATCTCTCCATTGTACTGAAGAAACAATGAAAACATATTTAACAAAAGGAGTATGCCGAGAAAACTGTCACAAAATTGTTTAACAGTACTTGTGAAATGCTACTACAAAGTCGAACTACTAATTCTTGAGTCATCAGAAATATAATGGACCTACTTACGTTTTCTGTCCTGCATCGCCTATATTTGTTGTTTTGAAAATAGAGACAAGGTGCAGTTGCACCCAAAGAGTCAAGTACTTTTGTTCTACCCAAATATCATTTTGTCAATTGACATTTGGTCCAAATATTATCTCACTTCTATACGTCAATGATTAAAACATAATTATATATATATATATATATATATATATATATATATATATATATATATATATATATATATATATATATATATATATATATAATATATATATATATATATATAAATATAAATATAAATATATATATAATTAACACTCACGTTTATCCTAGACCAGTATAAGGCGCGCAAGGCCATGCAGCATTTGACCTTTTAAAATTAAAATATATTATGTGACAGATTTTAAACATATCAAGAGAAAAATGTTATGTTTGCCCCTTTTCCTATCATTTTCCCTGTTTATCTTTCGGTTGTGGGGGGGGGGGGGCACCAAACGCAGTTATCTGTGTGACAGTGACTAGCGCTGCAGCACCGTCAGTATCGTATTCAAAATCAAGTTGTGTTTAGATAGAAACGTGCTGCTCTGCTGTATGATGCCCAAAGAGAAACTGAAGAAACTGAAAAGCACCAACTAAGAGTATGCTACATTTGCTTGAAATATTTAGAAAATTATTTAGTTTGTATCGTACACGTACAGTGAGAACTTAGCCATGGAGGTGGGGTGGTCTGGTAACACTCAACACCCGCAGTGACATGATAACCCTCCACGACCAGGGCCTTGTTGGACAGTATAGGCTTCCTCACCTGTGTGGTTCTGGTGGTAGGTGTGCAAGATGTCCAGTATATCAGTTGAGAGAGGATTCTAAATGCTCTTTTTCAATCCGTGAATTCTCTACGCAATCTCTGGACTCTGAACATCGACATACATGCAGTAACCTGTGAAGTTTCCTACCATTGATATTCACCCAGTGTACACATTGCGGCTGACTGATTTTGAATAGATCTGATTCCGACACGGGAGTAGACCCAATCAATATTTTAAAAATCCAATTAACATCAACTACAACGATACCTAGACCACTTAAGGCCGAATATTCCGGTCACTTTCCAAGAGATTATATTGGCCCTATAATAGCGACCAATCACTGTTTGACATGGATGATTAATGAAAAGATAATGACACGCATAGATCCTTCAAAATAGAACGGCTTATGAGCTATAAAAAAAGGGGGTGGGGACTGGAGCAATATATGGGGAAATACCTAAAAGAAGAGGATCGAGCTTCTCTAGCATTAGAAGAAGGCAGTTCACGTTACAGAAGCGTATGTGGATAATGGTTTCATCCGATTGAGACGTTCAATTTGTGACGTCACAGTGGTGGGCAGGATAAGCGAGAAAAGGAGGAAGAAAGGGGGTGGGTGAGCCAGAGAAAGTTAACAAAAGTTTGACAAAGCGTCGAGACTTCTAAAAGAGAAGGCCAGATTCATTTGTGCACAATCATAATCCGCATTGAAATCAGATCTATTCAAAATCAGTCAATGGAAGTGTGTATAGAAATTTACGTTGGAACGTTCGCGACTGACTGCATGTCCAGGCCAGAGACTGAAAACAGAATCCTCGATTTCAGGGCGTTTATTAATGAACATGCTATGCCACCTTAGAGGCTCTGTAATTTAGAATTAAACAACCTTTCCCAACTGATAGAATGGTAATTCTTCGCACATTATAGTACATCAGAACCAAACAGGTAAGTTTCACTATACGATACGGTACACTGTAAAAAATATTGGTAAAATTTAACCAGCGCTACAGGGTAATTATGTTTCCAACCAATTTGGGGCAATTACCCAATGCGGGGAGCACATATTGTCCAGTAAGGTTAAAAAAATAAGCAGCAATTACTTTAGAATGGGCAAAATTTTCATCACACTGGATAAATAAAAATGCCCAAAAGAAATGCACACTCTTGGTTGGACAAAATAATTACCCTCATGAGGCATTTTTACCCAATATTTTATTGAGTGTATGGCTTAGCAAAAATGTTTTATATAATCTGAACGGATTCTAAATTATATCTCCGTCTATAAACTTGAGTTAGTTGCTGTTTCGATGTCCCGAAGATACACTTAAAATGTGTGTGTGTATGTGCGGACATGTTATTTTCCATACATGTAATAATAATCATGTGCTCTCAAATTATCGCAAAACAGAAAATGCAAGTAGAAGATCTATTAGATTTCTATAATTCTATTACATGTAACTCAAAGGTTTGAACTGGCAGGTCACAAATGTTAATGCCAAACTGTCTTCTTAAAATCTTTCTCCTCTCTTAAACCCCTTTTCGATTATTTTTTTTTAGTACAATGGAGAGATGGGTTGGACGAGTTGCCTTGGTAACAGGAGCATCTGTTGGTATTGGAGCAGCAATTACTAGAGCCCTTGTAAGACATGGGATGATTGTTGTTGCCTGTGCTCGTGGAGTGGAAAAAATACAGGTAATTTTTGTCTTCAACATTTGCCTGAACTCTGTTCTCAGATAATTTGTCAACAAAAGTACTCATTAACTTTAATTTCTCAAGTTAAGTTTACCAGAATTTTTAGTCATCTGGAGTTGCGATTGATTTCTGATTTTGTTTCAACGAAAGAACACAATTCTTCCTCATTTATCTTTGATTTCCCAAGTGAAGGGCTACCCAACTCTGACGTCATCTTATAAAGAGTTGTGATTGATTAAAGTTAATAACAAATTGAGATTGTCTTACTTACCTCAAAACATGATTGGTATATATCAATATAATATAATTTTCACAAAGCGTTGGGTAGACTTTTCGGGAATTTAGGGGGGGGGGGGGGCTTTCCAAAATGGTAGGGTTACGCGATTGCCCGATTTGGACGCGATAACCCGATGCAATGGAAAAGATCCACTTGAAGAGCGTCAATGTGCAAACCAGTATGTGGTATATATCTGCATTTCCACAATAACCAATAATCTTTTTTTTTTCATGTATAAACCAGGCGATAAAATGTGAGCTGGAAGCTGAGTCTGCGCCTGGTAAAGTTCATCCAATCCAATGTGATCTTAGAAAGAAAGATCAGATATCAGCCATGTTTGAAGAGATCAAGAAGGAGTTTAAAGTAGTTCATGTCTGCATCAATAATGCAGGCCTTACCTACGGTACGAAACTTGTGTCAGGGGATCCAGAAGAGTGGCAAGAAGCCCTACATGTAAGTGGCAGTTCTCGGATTATATACCATTACAAGGTATATAATGCGAGCGCGAAGCGTGAACGAGATGCATATCTAACAATAATGCTAGCGCGTAGCGCGAGCTCAAATTTTGTATATTTGGGACTACTGGCCCGAAAAGTGGAACATTTTACTATTTTTGAAGGATTCATGACGACAAGATGTTCCCTAATTAATAAAATCATAATAATCATATAAGCGCGAGCTGAGAATTTTTGATATTCAGACATAAAACTTGGTATATCTAACCAAACAGTCGACATGGTCAATTCGAGCGCGGTGCAGCACCGTGTTCTATCATCTCATAATATTGGAATAATTAATATTGCCCCTTTTTTATTTACATCTCAGGTAAATGTCATGGCTCTGTGTATTTGCACTCAAAATTCAATCAAACTAATGCTGGACAATAAAGTAAATGATGGACAGATCATACATCTAAATAGGTGAGTCAATAAGATTTGTTATCATTTCCCTTAGTGTTGATGGCTTCATGACTCTGATTAAATGTAACAAGGACTTAAAGTGTTATACTTATACTCTCCTCTTTCAGAAGTGAAGATTTGATTTCAGTTCCCAGTTCTTTTTATTTGTTTCCCTTTGTGTATATGCATTTCAACTTCCTTTCATGATTTGCTTCTGCAATTTCTTTGTAACTGTTGATTTTAATATGTTCGATAAACATTTCAAGATAAAAAAATGTCATTGTTTACTACTACCCTCCCTAGCGAGGTTTTACCCCCAACAAGCTGCTGCCCTTACTCCCTCAAATAAAAAAAAGAGAGAAGAGAGAGAGAGGGCGGGGGGGGGGGAGAATGATAGAAGTGACGATAATAATGAGAATGATAAAAATAACGATAATGACAATAATTATTAATAGTAATAATACCACAACAACAACAACTACTACTACTGCTACTACTACTACTACTATATACTACTGCTGCTACTATTGCTACTACTACTACTACTTACATATATATTAATAATAATGATATCGATGATAATAATAAAGATACATGTATATTAATAAGGGGTTGCATAACATTTAATTGAATAAGAAATAACTCTGTTTCTTCAGGGTATCATGAAATACGATTCATATTAAAGTTGAGGGTTTGTGTTCCGAATATTTCTTAACTTTCACAGAATGTATGAAATATTATTACTTGCAAATTCTTTAAAATTGCTGTCTTGTCCGGACTTACCACAAATGGATAAGACAATTCAAGTCTATTTTCAGTCCGGCTCTAGAAGTTTTCTTTGATAGGGTGCATATTTACTTCGATGAGATCATCATTTATTGGATAAGTAAAACACACCTGAGAAAAATATGAATCATAATTCTTGCTTGATTCGGCAGTTTGTCAGGTCACAGGGTCTTAGGAGATGGATTTTACTGTGCAACCAAGTACATGGTGACAGCTTTGACGGAAGGATTGAGAACAGAACTGAGGGCAATGAAAACCAATATCAGAGTTTCTGTAAGTTTTCAAAGTTTTATTGTTATCAGGTGTATTGTTGTTATACTGTAATATGCTTTCTAATATCCCCTTATCAAGTACGTCATTACGACATTAATATTAATGTTATTATTGTCATTGTTATTATCATTAATTATTATTTTATGTATTATTATGTATTAGTATCATTATTATCATTATTATTATTATTATTATTATTATTATTATTATTATTGTCATTATTATCATTATTATAATTATTAACATCATCTTCATCATTAACTTTATTATTATTATTATCATTACTATAAAATATCAAAATAACCGTAAAAATTCATGCGGATCGCTGATGAATAACAGCTTTGGAGAAAGCATGAATTGCAATTATGCACAGTGAGACAGTGAGTTACCGTCTTTATTTGATAGTCTAAATATTTTTAAACTGTATTGCAGAGTATTTCACCAGGAGTTGTTAAGACTGAATTTGCACCAAGGAGATTACGAGAGGATCCTGCAGAATGTTTGATATATCAGAAAAAGCTGGTAAGTTAAATGGGAGTTCACCCTGATGATAAAGATGTTTTAACAAAACTAGAGAAATGGAGAAATGTTGAATATGTTGAAGGTTTGGTGAAAATCCATGAATCAAAGAATAAGAAAGTTAGAACCTTTTAAAATTTGCATTTGTGACGTCATATCATATGCGACCACCTGCCCTATGTCATGTTATATAAATTCCTCCTTTTTAATGATTCAATGATGGCTGAAATATAATTTCTAATAGAAGCTGGAATAAAATAGCATGTCTGCATGATTATAAAAAGCACAATCTTATGTGTTTTTATATATTTCTTTGCTTTTATCAAAACCAACTTCAAGCAAGGGCGAACTTGCATTTAAATGAACTAAAAGGGAGCTTGGTACTTAGGCAGATCATAAATTTATTTTACTTTTTGAATAGATACTTAGGTGTTGAAATGTAGAAACAAACAAACGTTTTTTTTTAATTCATCAAAACTGATCGGATAAAATATCGTTATGACCACTACACTAAATACATTATTTAGTGTGCCAAATCTTTATCATTGAGGGGAATGCCTTTTCATTGTCACAAACTATATTTTGAAAATCCCTTAATATTGTTTATAATGAAGTTCCAAGGACAGAGCCTTGAGGAACCCCAAAACTACATCAAGGATTCTTGCGTATCTAGCCTGAATTCCAAAAAAACATCTTGCTTTTAATTATTTCTTTCGTCATCAAATGATAAGGTCAAGTACTGAACCAAACTTTCATGAGATGGCTTATATTTTAATGGAAATTGGAATGTTTTGCTGAATAATGAATTTCCTTTTAATAATAAATTTTAATCCATTTTAATCCTAATTATTAGCCCCTCGAAGCAGAAGATGTTGCCAATCAAGTCATTCACATTCTCCAGCAGCCTCCTCATGTTCAGGTATGATAGAATGATTTGGAGTGAACTTGAGAGACTATGACATCAATACAAAATACACGTAGACCCTATATCTACGAAGGGCCATATATCTCTTTCATGGGCGCAGAAAGGTTTATTCATTAGTATAAATGACAAGTCATGTGATCTTAATCACGTTTCGGTGTCAAAAATGGCAGAGGTTAAAATGGCAGAAGTAATAATAGCAGAGTTAAAAATGGCAGGAAAATCTGGCAGAGTTAAAAATAGAAAGAATCTGGACAATCCTAATAACTTTCAAGGAGGTCATTAGAAGAACAAAATTTAATCGTGATAAATTCGTTCTAATCAAATAGACTGGAAACCTTAGGGTATTGATAATTAGGATTATTTTTTTTCTTCTATTTCTTAAATTTATGATTATGATTATGGTGTTTTGCGTAAATTTTTCGACAAAACACATAATTTTCTCAAAATTTCATTCTTTTCTAATTGTTCAGGTGCTGGTAGCATACTTATCACCAGAAAGTTGGTCGAAACACATCGAGTTGAAATCACGACCTCAAAACTTTAAATGGCAAAGTAATTTATGAAAAATCTTGCATTATATCATATTTTCTATCTTTTTTAGATCCATGATATATTGCTCCGTCATACCGAGCAGAAGACATAGAAGAATCTAAACCCACGACATCCAGCAAGCAAGATGTGATTTGAGACCAGTATTAAAAGGCTACATCAAATACTTATGTTCTCTACGAAACATTTTTTTCTTCAAAATAACCCTTCATTTCTTTGTTTTCATCTCATTCAAAAACGTCTGAAGTAATGATTACCAGTATTGCATGAACATCGAGGGTGCCAAATAATTTCTACTGAATACTACGAAGATTTAAAGATCATGGAATATATTTTGTTTCCGTATGCAAACTAATAAATTTTGAGGGACCTAAATTCCTGAGGTTTTAAACTAAAGTAGAAATCAGTTTTTCATTTTACCAAAACAATACCTCATCGCACACAAAATGTATTACATTGTATATATGGATCTTTTTTGCCATAAATTCAAACTGAATCAACTTATTTCGACGCTCATTTATATATTAATAATTTTGAATCGATTATTCTTCGATAAACTTGCAAATGTTATACATTAAAAACCAACATATATCGTTCTTAATATATAGATATATATATTTAGATTGGTGATAAGATAATAGAGATACTTTCATTTACCAGATAGAAGAAACTGCTGTTTTTCGGAAAACATAGTCTAGATCAACTATTTCTTCCGGCAATCTGTAAGTCCCCCTTTTCAATTATATGTTTTATTGACAGATTGCTTTTTTCAATGTTTGCGCCTTTATATAAGCTATCTTAGACGGGAATTTCTGGAAAATTATCAAATTTTGTTCATAGGTAATTATACCGCAGCTCATCTGAAAACCAGATTTGCCACTAATTTACTTCATGATGTCCTCAAGGTCAGTTGAACATGTTTTACCTTACATACGAATCTACGGTGATCATTCGTAATATACCTTACGCTTATGACGTCATATATTCTTACGGCGCCCTCGGAGGCTAGGCCTATAACCATGATGATAATAAAACGCGTAAATGGAGTTGGCAAAGAATGCAAGGCAATTATCTTCAGCCTCTAAAATGGCGGAGCGATGAAGTCGATGGAAAAGGCCTTGTACAAATGTGCAATAATACAAACGTAGAGCACAAAGTATCACTTATTTTTCTTTTGTATTATTATGGTGTTTAAGCTTGAATTTACATGTTTTTTTTCTTCATAATAATTATTGGAATTGTGTTTTGAAGAAAAGATAACTTAATGAAAAGAATGAGCATTTGATTCATGTAGGGGTTGTGTTTTTGTTTCTTTTCTTAGCTGTGAATTAATAAATCAGAATTCGAAGAAGAGTTGATATTAACCTGAATTAACGAATGTGTCCGATAAAGTTAGCAAAGCTGTTAATGCATTGAAACTGTCAACAAACTAAATTTGCCTCAATACAGACCTTCCAACCATTCTGAATTTTGAGGAAAGAATTTGAATAAATTCCTCATTAGAGTTCTTACTTTTCTTTTCTATTTTCATATTTTTATGCTACTTGCACTCCAGCTTTTAAGAAATGTATTTTTTTGGAGCAAAATCATCACTCATTTTTATCAGATAGGTTGATAGGTCTGCATTAGGGACTATTAATTTTCAATTATCCAATGTTCAAGGGTGAAGTTCTGCTATAAATTGTAGACCTATATTCATTACAGTTTCATTGAAAGTGAGCACTGTCACAACACGGCTGGTACCAAAGGCAAAGTTATTTCTTGAATAAGATGAATTTTTCGATGTAACAACAGATTCTTGAGCTAACGCGATAGTTTTATGTTGTAGATGAGATCTTGTTGTTTGAGAAGATTAGTTGTGAAATCTTTGACCTGACTTTGATACATTATGTCTAATAATATTTATATTCAATCAGAATTCGATTTCATTTACCCCAAAGTCAAAACAGGTGGGAAGGGGTTAGGGTAAGACGGCGGGATTTTCGTAAACTGAACGCGATTCTTCCCACCCTTTTCGTACAAGCCTACCCCCCAGAAATAGGAAAGAAGAAGTGAAAGTTTGTTGGAACACACAAAATAGGAAAAGGATTTGAATTTGGAGGACAGCAGCATTTCAATTTAAAAACTTACGTCGTGATTTCCCCTTTCTTCATGTTCTTCGCTATCAACGTTTGATGGTGGTAATTAATATTTTACCTTAATATTTTATTTTCTTAGAACGATGTTTGTTAGGCTGCAAGGTGCGTAGTATAGTTTATATAACTGAATATGAAATTTCGCAATCTTACAATACGTATTGGAGTCAAAAAGTTGGAAAAGACAATAAGATTGTGTAAAAAGTACTATGGTATTGTGTGTGACGAGTGTGTTAAATCATGGCCGAGTGCAGCGGGGGGGGGGGGGGGTAGTTGCCCCTCCCAGAAATTTTGAAAACCTTTATTTATTTAACTGAAAATTGTTCACGAAATTCACCAAAAGTGAGTACGAAGTCTTCCAATTTCATTTTAGGAAATGCAAAAGTGCCCAAGCTTGGTCGCTTCGCTCCCTCGCTTTCGAGTTTCATTGAACATCTTTAGGCATCCTCCCCCCCCCGAGGAAAAATATTATGCGTGCGGCCATGTGTGAAATTGAATAGATACATATACTGTACGATAAAGGGAGCATGATCACTGATGATGCGGCCAAATTTTATATGGAAAGAGAGAGAGAGAGAGAGAGCAATGTTGTGCAAACTTGTTTCGCATTGAAAACAGATCTTTTGAAAATCAGTGACCCGCAGTGTATACAATTATATTCAGCTATAGGCCCAAATAATAGTTCAGTTTTATGAAGATAGAAAACAAAATTCAAAGGGATTTCATATTACCAATCTTAACTGCCGGGCTGAAAATTCTGGACACCACACATCTCAACCATACCGGTGAGTATTCTGCATGATGGATATTAAATAATGTTCTTGATATTACACGTAAATGTAGTAGATTATAACTGAAGACTTTCCAGTATATTTATACTTCTCTTTTTTAAACATAATAATCACTGACCCGAGTCACCTTATTTAGATTAAGCTAGCTGCATGGTTAGACAAGCGGTATGTGCCCGCCGAGGACCCTCCTTTTTACAATAAGTCCGCTCCAAGGCCCCGGTGTTTTTGTCTCGCCCGCGGCACATACCTACTACTTTTTTGGTCGAGTACCCTGCGCGCGCGGGGGGCGCGTTTCCGTTTTACACCCTGGCGAAGGCATTTTCCGGAAAAATAGCCACAAAGCGACTATTGAAGAGTCTACGTCTACGTTTGTTTACATAATCAGCTGGGCGCGCGATCCAAAAGTCCGCACCGAAGATATCCGCAGAACATACGTGCAAATGCAGCTGAGCTTATAGACCAAAAGCTTAAAGGGAAATCCAACCCAAATAAAAACTTGTTTTTATAAGGAAAAGAAAATTCAGACAAGTTGATAGGTGAAAGTTTGAACAATATTGGACAAACTGCAAGAAAGTTATGATTTTTTAAAAGTTGTAAATATTGGTAATCACTATACCCATGGAGACTTCAAATTGGCCGCATATGGGATGTCATAGTGATGTAAGGCAAGGACTACTCTTCCATGTACTCCAATACATATTATGGCTAAAATGTCATTTTTCCCAAAAATTTTATTTCAAATTATATTTTTCTTTCATGAGGACATATAACAATATACTACCTAGGTTATATTTAGATTACTGCCCCAGGGGAATGGGTACTTAGGAGAAAACCACAAATCCCTGATAATAAAGTACATGGCCTATGGGAAAGTTGTCCTTGCCCCTTGTCATAATTTACTTACTCAGTTGCCAATTTGAAATCTACATAGAATTAGTGATCTCAATTTTAAAACATCTATAACTTTCTTATTGCTTGTCCGATTTCTTTCAAACTTTTACCATTCTGTTTAATCTATTTTTCTCCTTCCCAACACAACATTTTATGGCCAAGGCTGGATTCCCCTTTAAGTCTCTGTATTTTGGTTGTTCCGCTGAACTATATACGTTGGCGTCATGATTTTTTTTACTTTATCGCACATAATCGTTTATATGAATGAAAACGAATAATAGCTAAAATATTGAAAAATAAAACACATAATTACTTTTTTTTCCATATTATATCTATCCTTATATCTATCATATCTGTCTATCCACTATCTATGTTATAAATCAATCTATGGTACTACATGATATATCTATCTGTTAATTTGTCTATCTACTCTGTCTCTCTCATTCTCTATCTACCTATCTATCTGTCTATCTATCTATCCATCTAACATCTATCTCTCAAATTCTCTATCTATCCACCTGTCTCTCTTTTATTTCTCTCTATCCATCTGTTAATCTACTCATGTGCAATATCAACACTGCTTCGCCTTCCTTCGGGAGTCTATTTCCTCAGCTCTACTTTTCCCTTTTTTGTGCTCGATTCGATTCAATTACTACTTTATTTACTTGTTACCATTGTTAAATGTCTTGTATTGCATAATGAGTTTTTTTTCTGAGGTTGCCTCCTATTCTCTTTCAAATTCCACCTCTTGCTTTCCCTTCTCTTTGTCTTTTCCAAATTTCTTTCCCTTCTCTCACCTCTTTCTTCTTAATCTTTCATTCATGTTTTTGGTATCTTTGTAAAATAGAAGAATCATTCTTTTAGGTCATGTGTTTTGATTTTTAAAAGAATGTTGTAATATAGGAAAAACTTTTGATCTAAAACATGAAACAAAATATTTTTTTTCATGCAACAAAAGTTGTTGTTTTCACACTTAATTTCTGGTTGGGCACAGATGATTTTTAAATCATGATAAAGCTGAAGATCTAAGCTTTAATATGATATAATTTGTATAAGATGATGTATTTTAGATGGGTCAGCAGCCAGCATTTCATAGGCCAGGTACATTTTGCAGCTCAAAAACAATACCCACGCAAATTCCAATGTTCCCCATACTGGGCCTCTGCAAGGTCACACTCACCATGTGGTAATCTTTTCAAATTACCCGCGTCTGTTTGATTTGAAAACAGTATTCAGCCAATCAGAACTCTGGATTTTATGTTACTCAGAAATTTCAGAAATCTCGTCTTGCATCTTGATGGAAAAAGCTGGCTGCTGACCCATCTAAAAGATGCCACATATCAAGAGTGACATTTTAAGAAAGTATAGAGTTTGAGCTTTCTGATGATATAAATAATGTTGGTGCCTAAAACACAAAATGTTGCACAATTTGCAAGTGAAAACAGAGGAAGAAAATTCTGTTTGATGCATCTTTTCAGGTAAAAAATTCACTTATTTATCAAAATCTTTCATTCAAAAGAAATTAACATTTACTCTTGCACATGGTACAAAAATAATCAATATTACTCAAGGAGAAAGTGGTTAAATTCTTTGAGAAAGAAAGTCTCACAATTCACGAGATTTTGCAGGGACATGAATTCAGCCACGAGAGGACTTGGATAAATCTTGCTCATTTGCTCATTAACACAGGGGCTTGCGGACTGACTGCATGGCCCACCCTTTCATACTCATATACGGCAGTGCTATGCGGTTGGGGTCCTGGGCGGAGTCCCCGGAACTTCTTGATATCAAAGTCATTTAAACCTCGCAGATTGCCGCTATTTTTAATAAAATCGCGGGTATATACAGCTAGGATATAGCTTTTGCACAACACATTTATTCAACCCAGTTGCATAATGAACCAAATATTTTGAGGGGGCAAAGCATATAGCGATGTGGGAAAATTTGTAAAAAGTCGCCAGCGAGCAAGGCGAGCTGGAAAAAAAATCAATTGCCTATTGAAATTAAATTCTCATTATTTGATAGATTTTTCCATTATATTCAGCAAATAACACATTTCATTGTTTCCACTCGTTGATTACCGCAGACTAAATAAGAGATGCGAATTCAGACAGATGACCAACGATTTTTCAATAATTATTCGTCGGGAAATTTTAAACATACACCTACAAAATTCTTCTTCTTGCTTTCAAGTCATATCATGGTCTAGCTCCTTCATACGTTTCTGAACTCCTTCCTCGATATCAGCCAGTTCGAGTCCTACGTTCTGCTTCGATTCTCAATCTCTTCTTTCTCGATCTCATACTTCTTACAAACAATACGGTCAGCGTTCTTTCTCTTATGCAGCTTCATTTCTTTGGAACAATCTCCCCCTACAAATTCGTAATGCTAACTGTGTAATACATTTAAAGTTATGCTTAAAACTCATCTTTTTAAATCTTAAATTGATCATATCATATGTTTACTGGCCCATTAGATGGTATTTCTTTATTCATGATCTCGTGAGAAAGTTGTAAATTGTAATATTAGTTTTGATACATTTTGTTGTGCAAAGTATTTCTGTTTCTATTTCCTTAATACTTCATTTTCCTTTCTCTTAACCGCTTAGAGGCAATTTTGCGAATTTGCGGTATATAACATTGTTATTATTATTGTATGCATGCAGTCCATCTTTCTTCCCGCTCTTTATTTTCAATCCTCGGCAGCCCGGTCGTATTATTAAGTGTGTTTTTTTTCTTGTTCTTTGTTTTCAAATTTAGCTTTTTACTAATTCCATTCTACCTTCATTTTACGCTATTGTTTGCCATTTTGTCATTTTTAAATTTATTTCCCCATCATGCTATTGCTTTACATAGGCCTATTTCAGAATGATTTGTTCTTTCTCAAATGTTCTTCTTTCGTTCCCTTTCCCGCTTTCTTTCCTTTTCCATAAAAAATAATAATAATTAATAATTTCTTCGTTTTCTTTTGATTTTTCCCATTCCCTTTCCTCCTTTCCTTTTCCACTTTCCTCCCCCTTCCCTTTCCTCCCCCTCCCTTTTCTTTTTCCCGTTTTTTTATTTTCCCGGTGAAATCCGCAAGGGGGCAGCTTGCCCCCCATTGCCCCCCCCCCGCCTTTTACGCCGCTGCTCCCCGTTCCTCCCGAATCCATATTGGCTCTCAGAGACCACATCTAATAGATTTTTTGTGTGGATCGGCACAACACCGTGAACACTGGGCATATTTCCTGCGATGCTCAACGAAGTTAGTAAACATCATTAACAAACTAATTATATCATGAACTGCTTGCTCCCCTTATGCCCTGGCTCCAGCACATACAGTTCCCTTTTCAACTGGATAATCTTTATGTTCGGACGTACAGCCGGACTGGTGAGTATACACACTGCAGTTAGGGTCGGTCTTCCTTGTCTTCAGTCAGCTTCTTTAGCTTTTCTTGATACAATATTATATGACTTTAGTTCGCCCATACCATTTTATATCAATGTAAGTAAAATAATACTGAAAGAGATTATGAATTGAATTATTGATTTACGTTAATTTTTGGCAGCATGTCAGGCTACAGAGTGGTAGGAGATGGTTTCTACTGTGGAACCAAGTACATGGTGACTGCTTTGATAGAAGGTTTACGAAAAGAACTTAGGGCAATGAAAAAGAACATCAGAGTTTGTGTACGTTTTTACCAATATTAGTTTTTTTACTGTAAATAATGATCTGTCTGTTTTATCATGTTTACGGCTGCCATGTAATGAAATATAACTAAGGAATTAAGCAGTTTTAAAGAATAGGCGGTATTTGTTCTTTGATCCATTGCCTGTAGGTCTTATGATATTGTTAAAAAGAATGACGTTTTGATATGTTTCAGACAAGAAATCTGGATGTATTGCCTGAAAACTTTCTTCCTGAAAAAAAAAACCTATTCTAAATCATGGAACGGGCTGAAATATCAGGATATAGACGTTGTCAGTATGTTGCTGATATCTAAATCTTTAAAGTAAAACAAACATATTGGGGAGGGGGCGCTACATAGAATATTTGAAATTTTCAGAGACCTAGGCGGGCGAAAATGATGATTCACTGGCTTACCATACTTCTATTGTAGGATTGGCACATTGAAATGATGTACATTAGATTCTCGATTGTATATAGCATTATTGGCCCTTTGCCAAAGCCTGACTTTAATACCTGTTTATTTTATAATATTTACAGGGTATATTTCACCAGGTATTGTTGAGACTGAATTTGCAGCAAGGAAAGCACGCCAAGATCCAGCAGAATGTTCTTTTTAACAGACAAATCCGGTGAGCTGAACTTTATGTGATTGACTTCTGTGTCAATTTTTAATTTCACGTTCCACAGTTTAAACGAAATCCATGGCATTTTCACCAAACTTTGCACAGAGTTAATTTAGCACCTGAATATTTCAAATATGTAAAAATAAATAACATGGGTTCATGTGCTTGATTTTTTGCCGTTGAGCTTTGAAGTTCACCCAATTG
The DNA here is from genome assembly GCF_037042905.1 of Lytechinus pictus. NCBI lineage: Eukaryota > Metazoa > Echinodermata > Echinoidea > Temnopleuroida > Toxopneustidae > Lytechinus > Lytechinus pictus. The sequence continues at coordinate 14,289,580 of NC_087249.1, forward strand.
GAAGTTCTCGAGAATTAAGCATTCAAAAGAATTTGGCATTTTTAGACCCCACAATATCACTACGCTGAGATTAAACCTTTATTACTAGTCAAAATTTCATCAAATTTTACAGTATAGTTCAGAATTGTATACTGGAGATGGAGAATTCATTTGCCATTTAAAGTCTAGCAGCACATTCATTTCTTTCAAATGGTTTGGAAGATGACAAAAATATAATCTCAAAAATTTGAAATTTCTATAACACATCTGAGAAGTACAACAAATCAATGTCACTTCACCAAAAAAATTAAGCTTGTAGAGGAAGGTCTTCTTAAGCGGTGTAAATATTAAAAACTAGGGGCTCTTGTGCTTGTTTTCAAATATCAACATCATTTTTGGAGTAAGTGTGTTATTTAAAACACCAAAAACGCGCCAAAGGCTGTGTATCTATGCGAAGAAAAATTCCAAACCACTCACCTATATTTTATTCAAACTCGAGGTCATTTTCGTCATACTTTGCATCACTTCAGAGTAAAGTATTTTGAAGTTGTAGTGGTATTTAGAAAAACATTGTTCCATGGATTATTTTCAGCTAATTCGCTTTATAAAATAACACATCGGATCTGCAGTTACAATACAGATCATGCGAAAAAAAAATCAGCTAATACCTACGTTATAGCTAATTAATCACCTGTTCATCCATTGTGACATCAATGCGCATAGCGTAAAAATATGCGCAGATCAAGATGCGTACAAACAAAACTGTGTAACGTCCTTAAGTGTACTTGAGACCGAATATGATATGCTTGTATAAACATAAACTCACACTGTGTCTAACAAGGAAGGTTATAACAAAATAGATATGTGATGAAAAAGTCTTAAAAAAACAGAATGATGTTTTTGATGTCTTTTTCCTATATTCTTTGCATATTTTAGGTTATTTTGTAGTTTTCGCTGTTTTTATACTGTCAAGACAAACCATCAAAGGTTTTATATAGCAGCTATTTTCCATTTTTAATCATGTGATTTTATCTACAGTGCGTATCAAAAAAAAGTTTACACTTTGAAAAAGCCCTGGGAATTAAAAAATATACAACATGTGGGTAATTTTTTCACATATAATCTTGGGTTTGGGTCTCATCTATCCAATGAAAATAAAAGTTTTGACAGAATGTTACACTTGAGTGAGCACTGTCCATTTTTGTAAAGCTCGCAGAAATCTGTTTACGCCGAAATGCTCGTTTTCACGCTGTGTCAAGGGGAAAGGGCGAAATCAAATTTACCCTGTGAAACATTTCTCATACATTTCCCTTGCACTTTTAGTCAATTGAAATAAAATGGATAAATTCAAGCATTTTGTAACAATTTTGCCATCCAAATTGAAATTTCAACAATTAGTAAGCACAACTTTTACCCTTTTTGTGCCAGCTGGATCTGAGGACATAACTGAATCTGAACGAAAGGTTTTTTCAGACATCTCCAGCATTTTTTCAAGTTTTAATCATTTAAAGTGGGTTGACATTTCATTTTTCATTTAATACTTGTTTCTCCACACTTTTCCCAAGCTTGACAATGATTAGCAAAATTAAAATCAAGCCTAAGCCATGTAAATCACAGCTCAGTGTAAAGCAAATATCGTCATGATGGCCTCCGTGTGTTGGGGAGTGGGGTGGGGCGCAATGCACTCTTCGAAGTGTTTTGGGTAAGGAAACAAGTTAAATAGGGTAACATATATCTTCAAATCAATTTTACTAGCTAAATTCCACATGATTAAGGTTTACTTTTATTCGCATAACTATTTCAAAGTTCTGCGCAAATCATTTTTCAATAACTTTTCAAAAGTAAGTGGTGCTCACTCAAGCGGAAATATTTTTCGACATTTATATCGCCATTTGCTTAAATTGATCTGTACCAATGTTAAAATGTGGAAAAATCTTCAGGATATTACAAATTTTACAGGATTTTTTCAAAGTGTAAACTTTTTTTTGATACGCACTGTATATCATTGTATTATTTTATTTTGATAACCATATTTGTACCTGTTGATGTATTTTTTTGTATAGAATGGAATAAAATTAAATTGAATTGAATTGAAAATGAAATCATAAATCTTTTACAAGTGGATATTAAAACCTAGTTTTATCACCAATTTTTTTCTATATTTTTTAATGCTTTTTATCAAAACCAAATTATCGCGTTTAATTAATTGATAAGAAAAGTACTCATTCAAAAATTGAAAAAATAAATGAAATATGATAATTTATGATGGAAATGAATATTTTGGGGCTGAAGAGGGAGTATCCTTTCATCATAATTTATGGGAACTTTTTAACCTTGTTTTATTAGAGTATCAAAGCAGAAGATGTCGCCAATCAAGTCATTCACATTCTTCAGCAGCCTCCTCATGTTCAGGTACGATTTTTAGATGGAATGAACTGGCCTTTGCCTGTCATATTATCGTATTGCCCTGCATAGCAATGGCGAGCGCGTCACTTTTCCAACGATGGCGGCGCGGCGCTCAGTGGGCCAGAATGAACCCAAAGTGCGCCAAAACCCATTATTCACACATTTGTAAGATTAAATTTGGTAGATAGGGGTAATTTCACCCGTAGAATTCAATAAAAGTATTTCAAATATTGATGACGTCGTTAAAATACTGTTTTCTGATTGGCTGTTAACATTTGAGAAGAAATTACATGTTTCTAATTCTACAATAATTTTTAAATTTTTAGAAACTAGTTTTAGAAAAATTTCAGCAATAATTAAGCATATTAGCAAACAGCAAACACACAAACAGGCAAACAAACAAGAAAAGTCTGTGCTCGGGGTACAAACAATTCAATTGATGACTTGAGTATCGCTTAAAGAGGGCGCCCTACCATGAATCCGGAATTGTAAAATTCAAAGTGAAATTGAAAAAAAAAATGCAAAGGAGTATTTTCATTCCCTGGGTACAATGATTAACCACACCTACATGAATTAAAATGGATTGATACCAGAAGTGGACAGTGAAATCTTTAAAATAATGATTCAAATGATAAATAATAGAGGCCGGGTCCTCTGCAGGTTAATCAGAACAAGGCCTACCTATTTCACCAAGAACGGTGTATACAAAGTTATTCTGAATCAGAGTCTCTCTCTGCTATCTCACCAACTATTATGTCTTTGGTGAGAGGATCTTTTAGCATAATTTGAACATCAGGGGGAAGAGGCTGTGATTGTTGTACTCTTAAAAACTTGCTACTTATCACAATGTCACCTGTTACCATTAGTCTGTGGAATACATATAAAGTCAATGAGAGTCATAAACCAAACAATCCTTGAAATGATAATATACACTTCCTTCTTGATCGATACTAACAATAATTTATAGCAAATTTAGAATGAGCCAAGAGATAAACCAATTCATACGTGTATTTGTTTGCTTGCATTTATTTCTGCGTTCAAAAACATAATACAAAAATATTTACAATTACAATATACAAAATAATTCACAATATAAACAATGTAGTCATATTACATGATAAATACAAATAAGAGCGTGAGTATAAATTAATCTTTTATAAATGTAAACATATATATATAATGTAATAAATGAACGCAGGAGACCACCATCGTGAGCGGTTAGGCTTGAATTGATGGCGGCCTCATAAAAAGATTCGTGACTTAGATTGATATTTACTGGTCAAGTGGGTGCATTGCAGGTGCAGGTGCTGTATAGCAGTTGAGTAAAATCAGAATGTTAAATAGCGAATGTGGATATTTGAGTGAATGTTTTAATTTGGAGCGAGGGGTTGATAAGATTGAATGATAGTTTTCTTTAGAGTGGCTTTTAATGAGTATATGGTAGAACAAGTTTTAATATTGTTTGGAAGATCATTCCAAATGTCTGGACCATGATGTCGAATTGATTTAGAGGCAATTAACAGTCTGGGGTTAGAGAGATGAAAGTTTCCGGATATGCGCGATGGGTAAGTATGGACATAACTATTAAATTTAAACATGTTATCAAAAGACGAAGGGAGCAGATTGTTAATATATTTAAACATAATTATAGCTATTTGAATAGTATATAAGTCGGCAATTTTTAATGTCTTTTGTTTAAAAAATAAAGGATCGGTGTGAGCCAAATAATGCGATCCTGTACAAATGCGAATTGCTCTTTTTTGTAATTTAGAAATAGAAGTAAGTTTTGTGGAACCACAATTAGCCCAAACAACGTTACAATATGTTATATACGGGAGTATTAACGAATTATACAATAGAAGTAAAGTTTTATGAGGTAAAATAAATTTCAACTTGGAAATTATTCCAATATTTCTCGAGATACATATAATGATATGGTGCAGATGTTCATTCCAAGACAAAGCTTGATCTATGATGACGCCTAAAAATCTAGAGTGAGTCTTCCGCTCTAATGGTGTACCGTCAATCTGTAAGTGAATTGGAGTATCGGTAATATGAGAATGTTTAAAATGGATGAAGTGGGTCTTTTTTTAGTTCAAGGATAGTTCGTTTGCTTTAAACCACTGTGAAACTTTAATCAATTCAAGATTTAATATGTTGTTTAGGGAAGTTATATTTTTATGAGAAAAAAAGATATTTGTGTCGTCAGCAAATAATACAAATGATAAAATAGAAGATGTGTTGATAATATCATTGACATATAATAAAAATAAAAGCGGGCCTAGAATGGAGCCTTGAGGGACACCACATTGAACTGAAAGTGAACTAGAATCGTTGCCATTAAATGTGACATATTGTTTTCGATTTATTAAATAATCTTTAAACCAAAGGAGTGATTGACCTCGTATACCATAATAATTAAGTTTTGAAAGTAAAATATTATGATTAAGTGTATCGAACGCCTTACTGAGGTCACAAAATATACCAATGACATGCTCTTTGTTAGCTATGGCGTTTGTTATTTTATCGTAAATTTGAATTAAAGCCAAGTTTGTTGAATAATTTTTTCTGAAGCCATATTGATTAGAAATTAATAAATTGTGTTTGTTGATAAATTCATAAAGTCTATTATATACTATTTTCTCAAGGATTTTGGATATACTAGGGAGTAGAGATATAGGGCGATAATTGCTTATTTCATGAGGATTGTCTTTTTTAAAAATTGGATTGACTTTGGCGATTTTGAATAAGTCAGGAAATATACCTTGTGATAGAGATTTATTAAAAACATGACTAAGAGGGTTTGCAAGCGGGTGAATTATTTCTTTTAAAAGATACATACTAATTTTATCATGCCCATGAGATCTTGAGCTATTAAGAGACCTTGTAATGTTGAGAATTTCTGTGGGGTTCGTAGGGTTCAAGAAAAATGAATGTGGATTAGGTTCGGGGAGATAATCCGTGAAATGCTCATTTTGGCTATTGATCTTGCTTGCAAGTTCGGGTCCGATATTTGTGAAAAATGAATTGAATGAGTTTGCATGAAGGGAAGAGTCAACTTTGGTACCATTTAAAGTGATATTATCGGTAGGTGGGGGATCTGCATTTGTTCCCATTACTTCTTTGATGATTTTCCAGGTAGTATAAGTATTTGAACTGGCATCTTTTATTCTATTAGTATAATACATTTTACGTGATAAACGAATTAATTTTGTTAACTTGTTGCGATATACTTTGTATTTTTTTAAATTGGCTTCAGTAGGATTGCGTAAATGTGACTTGTAAAGGCAATTACGTGTCTGGATCGATTTTAATAAACCTTTTGTTATCCAGGGTTGTTTGGGTGTTTTTCGATTATTTTTTACCTTTCCTATGGGAATATTCTTTTCATAATAATGTTGTAATTTATTATTTAGGAGATTATACGATGTGTTTGCGTCAGTTTCATTATAGACATCCTCCCACCCCTCAAGTAATAAGTCTTGCTTCATTAATTCAATATTACGTTTAGATTCTTTTCGATATGAGCGTTGGTTAAATGATTTGGGGCACGGTAATTTCAATTCACAAGTTAAAAATATTGGTAGGTGGTCTGAAACTTCAGAGCATAAAATTCCTCCTATCATTTTGTTATTTATGTTGCTATGTACGTTGGAAAAAATATTGTCAATTTGAGTAGATGAATTTGGGTTGATTCTATATTGATGAATGAATGGAAGCCGAATGAGTACATTAGTTTCATAAAGTTGATTGAGTGATTATTGTCGACTGAGGGTAGGAAATTGATATTAAAATCACCAAGAATAAAAGTATGTTTATTTTCATTTCCTATTGCATATAAATATTGCTCTAGTTCCTCATAAAACAAATCAAAATTAGAGCCTGGTGGTCTATAAATCAAACCTATGATGATATTTTTAAATCCTGTGTTTTCAATTTCAATGAACAAAGACTCTGCATGTAAGAGTTTCACATCGGAACGGATCTTAAATTTCAGTTTATTAATAATATAGAAGGCCACGCCTCCGCCTCTTTTTCCTTTGCGGTCTGCCCTTATCAACTTATAATTTGGTAAATTAAACAAATCTGGGGAATTATCATGCAACCATGTCTCGCTAATACCTCTAACAGAAAATTTGAAATTATTTAATGTGTGTAAGAGATTTTCAAAATATTCGAAGTTTCTATTGAGACTTCTTAAATTTGCATGTAAAAGGGAAATATGATCGGGATTACTATCAGACATGTTATTAAATTCTTGAGGTGTATAGTATTTGCTGTCATGTGAATTTTCTATGTAATTATCAAGAATAAAAGAGAGGGACTCCATCAAAATTGATAAAATGTAAAGTACCTAAGTAAGGGGTCAACTGCAAGGGTGCTTGTGGTGTAGGTGCGTTTGCTAGTGATTGAATGGGTGTTCATGCATATCTGTGGTGCAAATGTGCAGTCAATATCAATGTAAATTACATGTACAAAAATAACAAGACCCATCTTGGTCAGCAAAAACATATCATTGGAAGAGTAGAGCAGAGCTCAACCACCCAAGTACATATAAGATTTGAAATCATAACACACAAAAAAAAATATATATATATATAAGCGGTCACATGAAAATGAATTAAGAGTATACCCAGAAATATGCCTTAAGATGATGTGAGGGATATTTAATACAAAAGTTAGGTACAAGTCTAGCGAACGATTGAAAAAAAAAAAAAATATTGTATCAATCAATTTTAAATAGCAGATTCATGCCCAGGGTAGGCCTATCGAATAATCACTTTACTCCTGCTTTGGCGAGCATATATTCGTGATAGTCATGCATGTCGGAGTTGCCACGCCTTCTCTGAACAGACACGGGGCTGAACATGAGCTAGTTGATAATACACATGGATATCGGGCTGATTTGGAAATAATTAAATGTATTAAAGCCGGGTGTAAAGCCCACATCAGTCAGTATTCAAATACCTGACCCGTTGGGCGTTTGAGTGAATTAAAAGCAAAAATAGGTGTGCGTTAATCATGCATGAAATAGCCCGCCTTCTCTGATTAGACAACGCATGTACAAGATATCTGGAGATACACTAAATTAACATATTTAACATGGCAATGTTATCGGTAAGGCATATTGAAATTAACCCATGCATATAATAGCGAACATATTAGTTGAATAGATGGACGCTTGTTCATGCATGTATATAGCCACACCTTCTCTGGCAAGGTTGCATGCGTGTTTTCGATCATAAAGCGAATCTGAGACACACGTAGGCATGGTGGGTGTATCTTCATGTTCAATAATGGATAGCCACGCCCCCTATAATCAAACAGCGTTTGTGCATAAGGCATGCAAGCAAGCGACTGGTGTAAATGTCATATCATGCATGAACAACGAAATGAACTGCAACTATTCGTTGATTCTCATACAATTAGATTACAAATTGTTTGACATAGTTGGTATCATGAACAATAATAGAGATAATAATAACACCTTCATCCATTTCTCAGTTCAAACAAATTGGATTACATCGATTAAAATAGTTGAGAAGGTGATCAATGAAGGTACAATTCATACCACATGAATACATCTGATCTTCATTCAGTATTAAGGTTTAATTGTAAGGAGTCTATAGGTAATCGAACGATAAAAATGCCAAAATTTTAGATAAAGAGCGTGATCAGCCAATGTCACGGACGGACAGTTAAAAAAATGACTAGTAGGCCTATACATAATGTTTGGATAACTCAGCACCTTCAGCGAAAGCATCCCCAACAAATGACAGAACAATTCGTTATATTCCATCACCCTCTCTTCTCCAGGCCCGAAATAATGATAACTTTTTCCAAATGTCCGTCCCCGACACCAAACCGATCACACTCTAAAAGTGCATGGTTACCAATTCAGTGATTACATAATGCATATGATTTTTTTTCTAGAGAAGGATACAGAGGGCAATTGATATTACACGTTTCTCCTTGTATCTATTCATGGCATTAAAATATGATATTGATAAGAAACAGGAAGGCGGATTTCAGAATGTCATGCACCTCCTTTGGGTTTTTTTTTTCCCCCTTCTTTTTTTTCTCCGATCAATAACCGATATTTATAAAATCGTCAACATGCTGTTGGTAAACATGAACATGAAAATTTACAATTCAAACAATATGCCTAGGTTTCTTTGGTCAAGAAAAAGCAACAAATTTTTAAGTTCATTAAATGTACACGAAAACCATTAAGCAATCAAGAATGTATATATATTTTCTGACTTTACTCCTGCTTTGGCGAGCATATATTCATGAGTCATGCATGTCGGAGTTGTCATACCTTCTCTGACCAGATACGGGGCTGAACATGAATATCGTGTTGATTTGGAAATAATGAAATGTATGAAAGCCGAGTATAAAGCCCACATCGATCAGTATTTAAATACCTGACCCGTTGGACGTTTTGGGTGAATTAAAAGCAAAAATAGGTGTGCGTTCATCAAGCATAAAATAGCCCGCCTTCTCTGATCAGACAACGCATGTGCCAGGTGTCTGGAGACACACAAGTTAAAATTAACATATTTAACAAGCCAATGTTATTGGTGAGGCATATTGAAATTAGCCCATGCATGTAATAGTGAACATGTTACTTGAATAGATGGAGGTTTGTTCATGCATGTCTAGCCACACCCTTTCTAGCATGCAAGGTCGCATGCGTTTTTTCGATCATAAAGCGAATCTGAGACACATGTAGGCATGGTAAGTGCATCTTGTTCAATATTGGATAACCACGCCCCTATAACCAAACAGTGTATGTACATAAGGCATGCAGGCACGCGACTGGTGTTGAGCATGGAGCTAAAAGAGAGATGCATGAACAACGGAATTAACCACAAGAATTCAATGATTGTCACACAATTGGACTACTAATCGTTTAACATAGTTGGTATCATGAACAATAATAGAGATAATAATAACACATTCATCCATTGCTTAGTCAAAACAATTTGGATAACATCGATTAAAATAGTTGAGAAGGTGATCAAGGAAGGTTCAATAACCACATGAATACATCTGAGCTTCATTCAGTATTACGTTTTAATTGTAAAGAGTCTATAGGTGATCGAACGATAAAAAATTACAAAATTTTGATAAAGTGGTTACCAATTCAGAGATTACATTAAGCAGGTAATTTTTTTAGAAAAAGATACAGAGAACAATGGATTTTACACGCTTCTCTTTGTATATAGCCATGGCATTGAAATGATGATATTGTTAAGAAACATGAAGGGGATTCAAATGCCATGCTCCCCCTTGAGATTTATTTTCCCTTCTCCTTTTTTATCCGATCTAACCGATTTTATAAAACATCAACATGATGTTGGTAAATATTAAATGAAAATTTACAATCCAAACAATATGCCTGGGTTTCTTTGATAAAGAAAAGCAGCAAATTTGATTTCATTGAATGTATACACACAGCAAAAACCAATAAGCGTTCAAAAATGTGGATCATATATTTGTTTTTTCCTTAAGAAAAATACAGTGTTGAATGCTTTTTTGAGAATTAGAAGTTGAAGTTAAGTTTAACCTGACATATCAGGGGTAAAAAGAAGGGGAAAAAATAAAAAAAAATTCATTTTATATAATCATAGACCTCTAAATTTTTAAGGGTAACCAGGCAATGAAGTACCAATAGGATCTCCCCCTTTTACCATCCTAATATATGTGGAGTGATGTTTGTGTCGAATCCTTTAAAATGGTTTGTGGTTTATGAAATACAAAATATATAGGTACAAGTCTAGCGAATGAATAAATATATTTCATACTGTATCAATCGGTTTTAAAATAGTAGATTCATGCCCATGCAGTGTAGGCCTATTAAACAGTCACTTTACTCCTGCTTTGGTGAGTATTTTATGTATATAGTCATGATAGCCATGCATGACGGAGTTGCCACGCCTTCTCTGATCAGACACGGGGCTATCGGGCTGATTTGGAAATACATGTAATGAAATGTATTAAAGCCGGGTGTAAAGCCATGACCCGTTGGGCGTTTTAGTGAATTAAAAGCAAGAAATAGGTGTGCATTAATCATGCATGAAATAGCCCGCCTTCTCTGATCAAACAACGCATGTGCAAGGGTGTCGGGAGACACAAGTTAAAATTAACATATTTAACAAGCCAATGTTATTGGTAAGGCAGATTGAAATTAACCATGCATATAATAACGAACATATTAGTTGAATAGATGGAGGTTTGTTCAAGCATGTCTAGCCACACCCTTACTAGCAAGGTTGCATGCGTGTTTTCGATCATTAAGCGAATCTGAGACACACGTAGGCATGGTGGGTGTATCTTGTTCAAATATTGGATAAATAATATAAATAATAATAATGTATGTGAAGTTACAAACCCTTTTGGGGGATAAATACTTGTAATGATAATGCAACTTATATATGCATAGAGCCCACGTATATCCCATCTCTGTCCTATACACATTTTCATATTTTGTCAGAAAACTGCGTGAAACCTATCACATCCCTAGTCATGTGTGTTATAGCGATATAAAGTAGCCCCTACTTGGTTTATGAACAACAAAACAAATTAATAATCTTACCCGGGAATCCCTCAAGAATTAATCTTCTCAGGATGACAGCATATCAGATATGGAACACGGGATGGAACAGTTTGGCATCAAAATGAAGTTGTGTTACATGTATTATTACATAGTGGAAGTGGAAATGAAAGCTTGTCTTTACGTTTGTTTAACGAAAATATTTTAGGCAGATACCAGTCACAAGAGCCAGACACTTGAGCCAGACATCCCCCCCCCTCTCTCTCTCCCAGCGCGCGACGGGGAGTTTGTTTAATGTCACCCGCACCGTTCGGCACGCGCATAATGGGACACTAACTAGGAACGATTTTTGTGATAAATACGGCGAACATGTGGTTGGAAAATTGGTTATATCTCAAGAAAATGCACGTATATGCAGCTAAATTTGGTATCAGTGTAAAGCATGAACTATGACAAAGACCGTCATGGTATTTACAGCGCAGCAATCGGCAGCAATTTGTAAAATAAATGCTCATGAAAAAAAAAATTGCTAAAACCCCCATCGTCAAATGGTTTCGTCCAACATTACCTCTGAAGGGATTATCATTATATCTTTAAAATCTTCGTTCACTTAAAACAATCATTTATCAAAGAGCACCGTGAATTAGAAATAAATTCAGCAATTCGTTTTGTTAAAACAGTGAAATATATAAAAACGTGTAATTTACACATGCGGTAGCCGTAAAGAGTCATTTTCCGAAAATATTGAATAAAATTGGCAACTAATAATCAACTTCATGGAGAAATATTGTATGGAGACATTCTACAGGTTCTTATCTTTGCTTAGAACATGAAAAAAAACAAAATTTGTTTCATGACCAAAAACCAGTTTTGGCGCACTTTTTCTCTCTCCTGGCCCACTGTGCGGCGGTGGCGTCGTCAACATCAAAATCTTAACCAAGAATGAGTATTTTAAATGTAATTTTACAAATTTATAGTATACATTATAAGGACTTAGTGGAGTAGGTTTCACGGTACACAATGTATCTTTCTTGGACAAGTGTTCGTCCTGAAAAGGACCACCAAAAGTTGGTAGTGGTCCTTTTAGGTGGTCCTTTTCAGGACCAACACTTGCCCAAGAAAGATATATTGTGTACTGTGAAACCTACTACACTATTTTTCTTCGCCATTGAAACCTTCAGAAGTTACATTAAAAGGACTTATTTCACGAAACATTGGATTAATAGGTGCCACTGATCATTTGGCATGAATATCATGTATATAATCAAGGTCAAATGTCATTTGGGGTCAACGTGCTTTTTCTTTGCTGTAATATCATCATCAAATGTTAAGATTTTGATTTTTCAAAACGATTGAAAATTAGATATTATAGTGTATAAGATTGGTATAAATTTATGATGACCGTGTCAATGTCCTATACGGTCAATGCACTTAAGCATGTTCTGGTATCAAAATTAACCCCCCCCCCCCCAACTGCTGGGACCGGATTTACGCCTCTGCTTCCGACCTCCCGGTTGTGAGACCGACGCTCTACCAACAGAGCTTACACACCGGTTTATGATTGTGTAGTCTGTGTTCCCAAACTACTGACCACTTTATTTCCGCCAGTCCAGGTTCCTCTTAAAACTACAAATCCTATTTAAAACCAAATCCGGCTGCAGCAGCACGGTATTATTTCCGGATGTTTCCATATCATATTTTTTATCATACGCACACATTAATATTCCAGCACGTGCAGAAAGGAAAACAACATATCAATTTTTGTAGATTCAGTAGGTGTACATTGCCAGGCAACGTTTATTTGAAATTGTATTGTTATATTTATTTAATTAATTTTTATTGTTCTGCTAATTTTATTCATCTGTTTTTTCTTTCTTTCTTTTAGATTCATGATATATTGCTTCGAGCAACTGAGCAAGTGTTATAGTTTAATACCACCAATCATCCTGCGTGTAAGAGTGGAGACTACGGCCAATATCGGCTGCAACCAGAACTTTAATCAAACTATTTTTTTTTACAACGCTAGCCTCTATATATCTTTGTCCTTAAACTTCCCTATGATAATTCGTTTACCTTGTTTATACAGCGCTGTCTATATAACTTTTATACAGTTACTGCATTTAGTGATCAAATATATCAGGGCCCAATATTTTATATCATTATCGAGCCTCATTTTTCTTTTATTTAGGAGAATATGATTGAAGGTCTCGTCAATACATTTAAAATACATAATGTTTTATTTAATATGAACCAAGATATGACTGATATATCATCGAGATTTTGTATTTGTAGTAATATGTAACTTACGCATGTATTTGATTGAAGCGTAATAACAAATTACATGATTTCCAGGAGATAACAATTTTATTTCATTATGCAGTGTTATATTTCGCCTTACTTCGTAATTGTGATGTTGAAAATTGACATGAAATGAATTTTTTATCAATCAATCAATACAAAGATTATGTCCTAATATTTTCATGAAGACTGAAACAGAGTATGAAGAAAGGGGCTTGTGTACACGCAGAAAGACACCTACCCATCATTCCACCCACACACACATCCCCTCCCTCGCACATTCGCAAACCCACTCACACATAATACATTACCTCACTCGCACACAAACGCTTTCAAAACACTTCATACACACTATCATTAAGCAGTGTTTATATTTCCCCTATCTCATTGGTTATGTATTTCGTCGATCAAAAATCTTGGCAATGGACAACTTTCCTTTGGCTATACCTACCGTCGAAATGGCTTCCCTGATTTCAAAACTACTTACGTTGAGCACCCCAAAAGGATGTGTTGATGTGTGTGTGAGAGAGAGGTGTGGGAGGGAAGGTGTGTATATTATGAGGGTGTGAAGGTTCGTCGGGGTGTCGATGTGGAAGGATGAGTAGATGTCTTTCTGCCTGCTTTGTTTGATTCTTGCACAAAGCAACCTGGCACAATTGAGGTTTTACAACCTTCTGGAGATTGTCTCGTGGTCAGTCATGCATACAAGATCATGGATAATAACATTCATCAATAAATTAATGGGTAAAAGTTCATACTTCAGACAATACAACTTCAAACTAATGGTGCATTTATTTTTGACTCGTTGTGTATGAGTATAGATCTTCACATGGCCCTGGGAAGCGGGGGTGCTGAAGCACCCCCAAAGATTTCCTTAAGGGTGCTGCGTGTATTATTCTCCATAGGCAGCATCCCCAGGTATTCTGGAAGATGTGTAAAAATGTAACTAAAATAAGGTTGTAGAAAACCCTTTTATGTGCTTTTTAAATTTGTCGGGACTGATTTGACCTCAGTTTTGTAGTGGAAACCCTTTTTTTTTTGCTCTTCAATTTACATCAGCACCCCCACTCAAAAGATCGTTCCCAGGGCCCTGGATCTTCATGAGGACTTTGTGAACAGGCCCATTATTTATTAGCCATAAGTCTTTTTATTCTTATTCACCAATCTACTATTTATTTTCATTTTGTACACAATCTGTACAAAAGATGAAATTCTTGCTGTCACTACAAACATTGCATTGTCAGATCATGTTCTTTTGTTTGTTTTACAAAAATTAATGTGCAACATTAGAAATAATGATATGATAAAAAAATAATGATAATGATAACAATAATAGTGTACTGATAAAGAGTAGTAGTGTTGGTGGGAAAATATTATGTCGAGGATAAAAATAGAAATGTTAGCACTAATGATATCAATGTTGATGATAAGTAGAATAACAACGGTTAATTACTATTAAATCATATACTGTTAATATGTATACTGATATAAGTTACATTTAGGTCCTACTCAAGACATCATATTGTACATACGTATTATGTTTCCCCGGTGAAGATCTACTATACCGTGTGAGTAAAAACAATGACACCTCACAAAAATAATATGTCCTGAACACTTAATCATTATGATGGCTGAAAAGAGTGCAATTAACGAATCCAGATGTCATAATCCTGCAAGGGTTGCATTAAAATTTACTGCAAAACACGTTTCCAATTATTAACATGAGAATTGTTTAATGAACACATTTTAGTATCAATGCTCAAGTTAATTTCATTGAAAATGGATTGGCAAATATCTTTACTAACTCAAGGAGGATTATGATTATCATTGGCATCTGGATTCATTCATTGCAAAATCCATGCCTTTACCTCACAGTAACAAATACCACTGGTGTCGATCTGTGACGTCATACTATTCAAGGGGGGGGGGGGTGAAACAATAAATCACCCCCCTTGAACAATAGATTCACAACACAAATCGACACCCATGACAAATTCCTCTTGATTATCCAAGCCTTATACCACATAAATATTATATAAAATTAGTTGGGAGAAGATAATCTTTCATGCCATATATATAATAAGCATGCGTTCATGACATATTTTTTTCGTTAAACTGGGGATTTGTGAGGTGTCTTTTTTTTTAATTACACGGTAGATCGAAATTTTGACCATTAAAGGAGAAGGAGAAGCCACGACCGTCTCGTGTAGTCTTTCTTTCACTGTATGAGATCACTCAGAGTGATCGTCAGTGTTTTAAAGCTCTCCGATTTTTTTTCCTTCATTATATACATAATATATATATACAGTGCGTCCCACAAAAAACGAAACCGAGATTTATCGATGATTTATCATAACTTAATCACAAATAAAATAGACAAATGACCTACCATTGTAAAGCTTAGAATATCTTCTTTCATCTGAAATTACTATCTGCATGAGTGAGCAAAAACAATTTGAAGAGGGGATACCAAAAAGTCATTTGGCGGGCTGTATCTGGGTTTCAAAAAGAAAACCACATTTTTAAAAAGTTCAATATCTGTTCTTTAATTTGATACCTCAATTACAGAAAATGGTCAAGAAATAAGAAAGTTCTGGTTATTTGAAATAAGGCTTGAATTTATGGAGACCGATGAATCTCACTTAATTGATAGTTTAAAGTTCTCTCTCTGAATGCTTCAGACACGCTCAATTACGTCCGCGAAATTTGGTTTTTTTGATGACGTGTATAAGTGTACGAGAGACGTGATTGGCTCTCCCACGTCAAGCTCTACTTGCATGCAAAACCTGTTGCGAGGGTTCGTTTTCTCCACACTGTCACTGAATACTTCGATCACGAAATGAAAGAAAACCCAGAAGTTTATCTAGATTTTGGATTTTCAAATGATGATTTTGAAGATGAAGAGAATGATGATGAAGTTTCTAGCTCTAGTGACGTGGATGGAGGTAAATTAGGGGAATTACGTCTTTGATGATGAGTCGGACGATTCAACTTGCATGCCGATTCGCTACCAACTCATGCAGCTGCTAGTGCTAGCTGCATGAGTTGGTAGCGAATCAGCATGATTGCAAGTTGAATTGTCCTTAGTGGTTAAGGCACCGGCATTCAGAGCTGGGGGCCCGGGTTCGATTCCCGGCAGAGACATTTTTTCGGCATTGCCAATTTTTTCCAAAGGGTAGATAGCTCTGGGGAACCTTGATTTAAGCTACGCCTACCATTGTTCTCTTCATCCATTTCTTCACACACAAAAAAATATATATATAGTCAAACCTGTCCATAGTGGACACTCAAGGGAAGCAGCGAAAGTGACCACTATAGACAGGTTGGCGGTCATTTTTTTTAAACAATTGTATGTTATATATATATATATATATAATATGTATGTATGTATTTTTTTTTTTTTTTGGGGGGGGGGCAGTAAAGCATTGTTTGATGTACTCCATCTTCGTAGCCATGGTAACCTGCACCCGAAGACCAACTAGACAAGTCCCTGCTTGATGACCTTTTGGTGTTTAGGGGACGTCCCGTTTACCTCATTGGAAGCGAACCAATCACAGTACTCTTACTCATCTAACGATGAAATGAAATGATTTGTCGACACTGCATGCACACTCAGCCAGATATTCAGTTTTATTTCGTCGTTCTATAAGTAGTCAGCGCTGAACTGCCGGTATTTATCGGTAGTCAACAAGCTCAATTTTGTGTGATTTTATTCTCGACGTGCACATATTAGATATAAGACGCGGTTTCGTACATCAAAATAATTCACGATATACCATCATGGTGGGGAATACTTTAAAACTAGTGTTGGTTGTATATCTTGCTGCTACCGTAGCGGGTTCTGCCTTGGACAGGAACAAGAGACAGTGGGACTCTTTTGATGATTTGAGTAAGATTTCATTTTTTTTATAATACCATTTCCTCTTTTCGTTGCTGTCGTTTGAGATCATTGTGTAGCATGTATTATGATGACAATATCATATAGATTACAATGTATGGGAATGTCATTATCACTGTCATGGTGGAGGAATTGAAACGACTTTCATTTCATTTTTCTGCTACTTTAATTGCTAGACTCCCATTATCCCATTACACGAACTCAATGCTTTCAATTTTGCCTTCTCGCTGATGAATATTATAACACAATTAGATAATATAACCCGACATTTCATGTGTTGTTATATAGGCCTAGTTTTGCCCCCCCCCCCCGACTGATCATCAACTGTAGACATACCAATTCAAGCGCTCTTGCTCGTTCATTCCTTAATGATTTTTTTTTAAATACATTATTGCTATAAACTGAACAATTAAATTATGTACCAGGCCACGTACATGTCTAGATTTTTGAAATATTTCCATAACCATTTTTTTCCTTCTAAAGTCTATACAAATCAATGATTAAAAGACCTCGAGAGTGTGTGTTCATTGCATTGTTTCTCTTTTTTTATCCTTCAAGTTAGTATTATGTGGTTCTTTTTGGTAATAATATTGAAATATTTAACTTGTTTCTCGTTTACATGGCTTGCAGATCCTCATCATGTGATGAATGTATCGATTCTATCTAAGCAAAATAATCACTAAGTGCCAAGGTTGCGCCCGGAGTCCATCACTTAATTTCTCTCTTAGCTGATCGCGGTACTCTTATCAATTAGGCCCCTGTTACATCTGAAAGTTTCCTACCCGAGACCCGACCGAGTCCACTTGCAACCTTGACTGGATTATTGGTGGATTAGCTTCGCGAACGGACCGAGTCCGAAATGTGGTCTGTTTACATCACAGCGTTCAGTTCCTCCCCTATCGGTACGGTTTCGAGCGGTATCCGATTGCTGACACCAAAGGGCACTCTCGATCTAGGCTCTGAATAATTTGCGCGCGCTAATTGAAGTTGTTTACATTTCGTTATTCTGGAAGCATGCTGATGATCCCAGCAGTCGTTGAAGATATGATCGATTTGAAAAGAATACGTTTAAAGTGCTTCCTTCTTTCCACTAAAATCAAAGACTCTATCAATCACAATTCACATGTCAAAAGCCGCAAAACATTCGAAGAACGACGGGGCTGGGGAGGGGATAGCGCGCGCTATGACGTAATTTGACAGCTGGCGAACGGACCGAGATAGGTTTGAAAGCTTGTGTGCGTTTACATCTACGAATCGGTGGACCGGGGCCGGCCCGATACCTACCCGAGACTACCTCTTGATGTGGTCTCGGGTAGGTTCGCTAAAAGGTGGCCCGAGGTAGGTTTGGGATGTTTACATCTGATTTCTTTCCGACCCGAGGTAGGCCCCGGGCCGGACCGAGGTAGGGAATCTCTCAGATGTAACAGGGGTCTATTCACATCATCCACATAATAATTATTTAAGGGCATGCACATTCATATAAGCTAGTGATGAATCTGAAATCGTAGATATTATGCATTTACCAAAGTAAAGCTTGAAATAGGCTTTGAATAATTAGTTAATTTATGTTACCTAGATTAATACGCAAGGTGCATATTAACTATACTGTTCAATGTTTTATTCAACGCTGTTTACTGTTATGAACCTTACAGTCTTTATTTAAACAAATGTTTAAAATCTTTATCAACAAAGATCAATTTATAATACTTGTTTTTTCAATAAATTAAGCATGGCTGTTGTTTTATAAAGGGATACACCAGGATGAAAATTTTCATATCTGAATAAATAGAGTAATATTCACAAAGCAAAATGCTGACAATTTAATCAAAATCGGATAACGAATAATGAAGGACGTTATTGAATTTTAAAGTTTAGCAATATTAGTGGAAACAGTTACATGCACGTCGTCATGAATGTTCTAAAGGTAGGCAGATGATGTCACATCCCCTTTTTCTTACGTTATTAAATTGAATCACAGTTGTTTTATTTTTTCATTCATGTGTGAATGATAATGTCTCCATTATTATTGAAATAAGTTGCAGCAATAAAAATCTAATGCACTTCAATCCAGTTTTTTTTTTAGTTCTTCGTAGAAAAAATTGAATAACCCAAATTTCATATAATAAAATACGAAATGACAAGTGGGGATATGATATCAGATTGCTCATTGAATATTCATGAAGACATGCCTAGAACTGTTTCATCGGAATACGCAAATCTTTCAAATGCCAGTGTCTTTTGTTATTCCTTGTCCGATTTTAATCAAATTTCCAGTGATTTGTTTGTATGATTTTTTTTTATCTGTTCAAATTTATTTTCAGACTTGACTATCCCTTTAGAGTTTTAAATAGCGTAGCGTTTACATTTTAAACAGGGTTTTTAGTACTGTGTAACTCTTAAATCATCATTAACGTCCGAAGAAAAGTAAGGATGACGAAAAGTTATTTGGACGTAAATAAGGTTGATTTACATGTATTTCATCGAATTGCCCAAAGTATATGGGATTAAAATAGTTTCATGTACGTATAGATTTACCTTTGCTTTGATTTCAATTCTGAAGCATCCGATTTTCATCAAATTATCTTATTAAATAAAAAAAAACATTAAGTGTTTTAATAATTGCGTGTATTATTGCATGCATGCTTTCATGTAAACTGATTGTAATTCAGCCATTCGGCTCTACGTTATTTTTAAAACAGATAAACAATTATTCAATAACATTTGGGGAAAGCTGCAATTATGCATGTGTTTAACTTCATATTTTCCCAACACAACAGCAAACAACTTGGGCCCGTATGGCCACTGTGGAAAGCCGACCATGTCGATACCAAACGGTGGCATAAAGATCCTCCCTATATATGACTTTGACGACGTTAACGATAACTCGTGTCTTACCGGAAGTGCAACTCTGTGCGAACCGAAGTTCTACTGCGACCCTGGTTATGATGTGAACGGCAACATCCACCTTGAATGTGTGGAGGATGAGTTGACCGGGGAATACAAGTGGGATGGTGATATCCCGACCTGTACCAAGGAGTTTTCAAGGATCTATATCTATGCGATGGGTAAGGGGTTTATTTCTTGGTATTTATATGATGCGCATTTGATTTATGTTACAGTTGCCTTTACTTCGGGGTTTAAATAATTACACCGTCATGAATATAGTTAAATTTGTGAGGCAAAACGCTTCATATTTTATCAAATAGGGCCTACATTTGATTAAAAATAAGGAACTTACTACGTTTAAACTTTTTAAACTTTTAAACTTCTTATGTTATGAGATGAAATCATAATACTTTCATATTGTCATACTCGTGTGTTTAAAATTTCTCGCTTTTTACAAAATAAGTTTCAGCAATGATTATCTTACACTTTTATATGGCATGGAGTACCCCTTTAAAGAGCTTGCTATCAGTTGAAAGCCATACTTTTCAGTAAGACCATGATGCTTTCTTGAAAAAAATATATTTCTTCCTTCTTTCTCCTTTTCTATTCTCACTATTATATGGGTGGTTGCCCCCCCCCCCCGATCGCCGCCCCTGTGTACAGTATCATGTCTGTTGGGGGCATGACGCGAAATACCAAAAGCTGACGTCCTTTTTGTATGTTGGCAAGCAAATTTGACTGTGGTTATACACGTATTTTATCTGTTCGCCCGTGTACTATTATAATTTTATAACACTTTTCTTGAACGCAACGATAGGAAATCATTAACACGTTTGATAAGAAATCCTTGTTATCGTATATATTAAATTTAAAAAATATTTGTTTGTTTATTCAAAGTGAATTGCATCACGTATTAAAAGTGTTTATGATGTGAAAATTTCAGACACTATATACGTAAAATATGAAATCCTATGTTTTCACAAACGAATCGTACGGGAGAGTCCAATGCAAGGAGTTACAGCGTTTTTCTTCTTTATTAAAATGCTGTCGCTCCTCGGCCATTTTAACCCTTACACTCTAAAAGAAAATGGGTAAAAATGCTCCATGGGGGTAATTATGTGTCCAACTAACAATGGTCATTTCTTTGGGGCATTTTTATTTATCCAGTGTGATTAAAATTTTGCCCAATATAAAGAAATTGCTGCTTATTTGTTAACCTTACTGGACAAATGCTTCCCAAATTGGGTAAAAAACTGCCCCAAATTGGTTGGACACATAATTACCCTCGTGTTGGTTAAAATATTACCCAACATTTTTACAGTATACCGGTGACACGACATTTGCTCTGGCGACAATTGCTCCGTACTTTATTTCGTCTAAGGTAAAGGTTTACTAGGTTAGGATTGCAATTAGGGTTTTATGTTAGGTTTAGGGTTAGGTTTAGGATAGGTTCTAGTGTTAAATCCAAGGTTGAAGTTGGTCATTCTATTAATGTGTTGAATTTACTGCGGAGCAATGATTGTCGCAAGAGCAAATGTCATGGAACCGATTTGACCTCTTCCCATCTTTTTATCATTTAGAGTGTTGGAATGATGCAACTTTTATGTCATGTCCAAATCATCATTTTCATAATGTTCGATTATTGTTATTTTTTGTTCTTCTTTCCAACAGTGTTCTCTGTCACCCTCGTACTCAGTCTGATTGCAGGTTTCGTAAGGTAAATATCATTTTAGAAAAAATCTGACTTCATTTAGTAAAACCTTACAAATAAAATGTAAATTATATATAAATAATTGTTATCATTTAAATTGTTATATATAATATTGGTACAAACGGCGCCTCGTAATAAGTCCATGGTAAAACCAGCTGAATTTGCAGGGGCGGATGAGGATGGCGACCAGCTGGTTTTTACCCTGAGCTGCGCCGTACTGCGTCCTACCCCCCCCCCCCCTCTCACCTGTTCTGATTTGCATGAACTTGATCAGATCAAAATAATTTCAAAACGATTGAAGATTTTACTTTAGTTTGTTTTCTGATTGTATTTTTTTTATTTTTAGGCCTATAACTAACATTTCATTTGGTGTATACATTCAATATTAGTAGGCCAAGGCGATATCACAATCAGCCGCTTATGAATATGATTAACTCAATCTATCACGTTTTCTTATCTTGTGTGGCATCATTGTAGAATGATCTTTTTTCTTTAGCAAGATATCAACTTTGTTATTACGAGTTTGATTTCAGGACAAGATTCCATCGATAATCCTCCCCAACGAATAAATCGATCTGAAAATGTTGCATATAATTATTTATCCTTTTTCATTATGGCAAAAAGAAGCTGCTGAAAACTGCCTATATAATAAAAGAGAGCCAATGGAGTAAATTAGAAAGTCAAAAGGGGCCTAAGCTTTCGATCCTAGCAGAATCTTCGTCGGAGGCAAAATGACAAACATATATAGTGGAACAACCATAATATTTTCATTATTTTAGAAATGAACGTTAGAAAATCAGTTTCATCATAGATTTTATTGTAAAGGTCAGGAGACAAATACCTGAATGACTATCGTCGAGAAAATCATTTATTAAATTGTAAATACACAGCCCTTTTATCGACTCTTGCTGCTCTTAACATAATTTTATGAACGTGTGACAAATAGGAAATGAAAATAAATGCGCAAAAATTGCAACTTGACTTTACTTTTCAAACAGGTTATCAGGTTTGAATTCAGTGGTGATATTGTATTATTATTGTTGTATTAAACCGGTCATGGTGGCTCAGTGGTAGAGCGGCCGCCTCATGAACAGGAGGTCGCGGGTTCGATCCTCGACCGAGTCATACCAAAGACTTATAAAAATGGGACATTCTGTCTTCTTGCTCGGCGCTCAGCATTTAGATTGGAGAAGGGTAATAATAACATCATTATGATATGCAGGGCCCACTGGTAGAGCAGTTTCCTAACTAAATGGCTACCCTGGGTAAATAAAACATTATTATTATTATTATTTTTCTGGGGGGAGTGAAACATATTTTCTTTATGAATTTTTCTTGACAAGAGGAAAGACGTTGGTGCCTTCTCTCCTTAATCCCGACACCACAGAATAACTATAACTGCGAAAACCTTGGAGGATCAACCGGGTATTAACGTAAATATTTGTATGGTGATCGTTTTTACTAAAGCCTTTATAATTCTATGGGTCCAAAGTACGCTTTGTACAAATTTGTTTCTAAAGGCGAGTCAATTTGTCTTGTTTTAGTCGATCAAATCAACGATGTTATGTGGCGGGAATAAATTGACACAACAGTTCCGCTTTCCGCTTTTCAGTATAAGTTCGAAAGCGAAACTATTTAAATAGAATCTCCATAATAGTATAGGCTGCGCGAAATTTCGGTCTAACATCTTGTTTAAGTTGGTTTAGTTACCTGTACATGGGAGACGTTATACATACATGTATATTCAAATATTGTTCCACTCCAACATGTTATTAACTCTTAAAATGCCACATTAATTTGCATTGAAAAATCATGGATTTTCTTTTTTGATTTTAAGAAAGTATGGAAAAGCCATGCTTGGTGTGAATGACTGGAAATTAATCCACAGACATAATACAAGAAGCAATGTCGTTTCCAAAGCCATTGTCGTTACTGGTTTTTTACCATTCAGTATGCAGTTTATACATGTAATCAATGTAATTTATGTAACATCGGTGTAAAAGAAATGCCTATTGTAAAATGTGAGCAAAAACAATTTCAACACTGTGAACCATAACATTGAAATGAACAATGAATTAAAAAAAATGTACTGCAACCAGTTATAAAGATTACCCAAAGAGGTAATATGGGCATGCCACGGATCGGAACGACGAAATGAAATGACGAACAGTTCACAGTTTCGAGTATCACATTTTGAAATTTACAGTATTCAGACAGTTATTGCCGAGTTTATTCAGATGCTTTTAACATTCAGTTACGCAATGACATTTCACTAAACTTTATTTTAACAATTGTAGAAAACACACTTCTTGTGAATATCCTAGTTGTAACCGTGTCCAACGGAAATGACATTTTGACGTCATGCAAGTGTCATTTCCGTTAATTTTTGTTACCCATGTTAGGCAAACTTATGTTTATCATAACTTAGTTTGATAATTGTACTACTACTACTACTGCTACTGCTACTACTACTACTACTACTACTACTACTACTACTCCTGGCTTAAAGCCGGGAAAACATTGCTATGTATAAAACATTGCTCTGCATTGCTCTGTACTCAGTAGTAGTACTGCTCTGTACTCAGTAGTAGTAGTACTACTACTACTCAGTAGTAGTATTGCTCTGTACTCAGTAGTAGTACTACTACTACTACTACTATACTGCTACTACTACTACTACTACTACTACTACTACTACTACTACTACTACTGCTACTACTACTACTACTACTACTACTACTGATACTACATGTACTACTACTACTACTAATAATAATAATAATAATAATAATGATTTTAAAATGGTTGTTTATATCTCACTAACCTCTTCTTTGTTTTATTTGTTTTTCTCTCTTCCAAGGTATTCTATCCGCAAGTCGAGGGAAGGATCTCGACCACGATGTGTAACCCGTACTACGGTGGTCATTCCCAGTTCAACAACGATAACAACGAGGACTGGGGGCTCTATATTGCCCGGTGGGCCACCACCATATGCTCGTTTTGATGACAGTAACATCCAAGTACCCAAAGATGAGCCCACATCCAATCCACAAGCCTAAAAGGTGCGTGGAGGCGCTAAATACTTTTAATTTACTTTTTTTTTTTGATTTTTTTTTCTGTTTATTTTTTTATCTTTCCATTTTATTTCCTTATCATAGTTTTGTCTTATTTATTTATTTATTCATTTATTTGTTTTTTTGGGGGTGTGGGTTACTGCGGCAGCCCGAACACGAAGTGGCGACGTATCTGGGGCATGATACGTTTTTATTTTCCAAACTCGTTCCCATGGCACTAACCCGCACTCTCGATGTTTTTTAAAATTTGTTCCCATCAGTTATTAAATCGTTCCCAAGAGTAAATAGCTCGTCCTCACTAGATAGTATTTCTCCCCTAGACCCATTGATACATCCCCATGACTCATCCTCAATGTTGCCGAGTTAGTAAGACGTTGCAACGAGCTAAGTTGCGGGAACGACTCAATATCGTATAGTAAGTCGAAGAACGTATTGAAATGTTGTGGAAACGAGTTATAAAATAGGTAAATGTCATGTCAGGATGTCGACAATCTAAATTTCAGTGATTTAAAATGAATCCAGGTGGACCGTAGTTAGGGACAAATCGAATTCTGGATTTAGATTTAATCCTAAATATTTATTTTTAAATCTCGAGGGATTTTGATTTATATCAAAACCTTTGGGATTAAAAAAAAATCTTCGAGATTAAAACTAAATCCAGAATTCGATTGGTTCCTAAATGTAGTCCACCTGCATGGATTTATTTTAAATCCCTGAAATTTAGAATGGAAACATTTAAAGACTCTCATAAGTTTGAGCAAATTCCCTCCAAAATGTTTGCCACTGTTCCATATAAGAATTATTACGTACAAAACATATGATGTAGATGGTTTGAGATAACAAAAAACAAAATTTGCAATCGAAGGTATTTGTGCGATTTTGAATATGTATTATTACATGGAAATATTATATCATTATTATTTATTTGCTACCAACCTTCACACGTTTGTATACAGTAAAGAGGCTGATTGAAATCTTATTGAACGCTGTTTACCATACAGATCATACAGATGCTGTTTAATTGTCTAAACAATTTATTGAGAATTATTAAAAATCAAACTTTGTTGTATAAGACTTTCAACACTTGTTTAAACCGTTTGAACAACTACCGAAATGGTTTATAAAGTAAACAGCGCTGTATAAACATTTTAGACAATGCTTTTACTGTGTAATATCCATATCTTTTTTATTCACCATTTGATTCCGATTTTGAACAGGTCACTGTTGGTGGACCACCTTCCAACGTCTTCCAAGAGAGATGAGATGTCTTCCTTGTCCCTTAACAACTACATATATCACAAACTATGTTGTTGATTGGTGTACATAATGGACTGCACTGGTCATTTTATTAAGTAATTATTATGTTTGTGTTTAATAGATAACTTTTTTTTAATAGGTAAATATTTGAAATCAATAAACGTAAAATTTAAAGAAACTGGCAGTATACTAAACGAATTATTAACACATACGCTACCCACTCTTTCATAAACTCATAATAGCACATGCATGAATCATATAGTTTTTATTCCTTTATCATTTTATGTTTTCGTCATTTGAAATACCTCTTGCCAATTTGTTTAATGTTTCCCGTTATTTTTTAAATTATTTCCGATTTTATTATAGTTGAATACTACAATGGCATACACACTATTCATTTCCCAGACACACAATTCACTTTCAGTTAATATTTCTTTCTAGAATTCCACAACACAAGTTTCAATACAATACTTTATCCGTAATATTTATTTTGTAATTATCTATGTTACTGTTTGAATATTTTTTTTTTCATTATTACCTTGTAATACATCGCAATTCGGCCTTAGCCGCGATGATGTCTTGATTTTATTAATAAACCATTTATCTATCTATCTATCTATCTTACACCGATGTTGAAATGTTTTAGGTGTTAGCTCAACACCCATTGATGTTATAACAGCTTGGTTGTTATTAATTTTAACGCTGTTTGAAGTTATGTTGAAATTCTAGGGTGTCATTTTAACACCACAGGGTGTGCTGGGCTCTTTAGGAACACCATGCAGTTTTAGTTTTAACACCCATTACATCATCCTTTTCTCCATTTGTTTGAGTAGGACCTTTGCTGATCTAGAGATTAAGCAATGAATAGAGACTGAGTTGGATTATTTATGAAATACGTACAGGGTTTAAGGTTTCATTATAAAGGCTGACATTATCCTCTTCCTACTGTTGTATTATGATGAGTGTTGGCGTGCCTTTTATGAACTTTGCTCTTCCTAAAATTTTATCTTGCATTATGATGTCATATATCATGTTCGAAGGGCTCGTGTGAAAATATTTGTTTTAACAGTAAACATTTACTGTCTAGTTTCTCTTTTCCTTACGAAAGTGCTTTCATAGTAAGTGTGCCTTGAATCAATTTTTTGTGTGTTTCCAGAAGATTTAAGAAAAATACGCTGATTGATCATCCTTATGAAAACAAATGTTTTTTTAATGCTGAAAACCACTCGTAGTCACGCTGTATTTTTTCTTACAGATTCACAGTAACCTTTTTAGGCTTTATGAGTGTCAAACGTATGTTTGTTTGTGTACATTAATACTTACTAAATAAGTATTTTGGTTAGTGCGTTAATGTATAGTAAACAATAATAATAAATGTATATATTTGTATAATGCATGATGCATCTAACATGGTTCCTGAGATGCTTCAATGTAACCATGGCCTCCATACAAGTAGGCCCTACTGCGAAACATAATGTATAAACCCAAGTTTGTCGGGGGGGGGGGGGGGGGGGGAGCAGCGCCAAGCTAAATTTATGGCGTTTTCTGCACACATTTGCTTTTATTATAAAACACATTGACAATGGGCCCGGGAGAACAGGGTGCTGGTTTTAAAAAAATGACAAAAAAAAAAGAAATAATAATATTTTAAAAAGGTTTTCGTACCAAATGAAGGAAAATTTTGGTCAAATTATAACATTTCAGCATATCAACCTGATTTCCAAGGGGTGCTACCTATGGTGTATAACGTAGGCCAATACGCAACACCCCATGACATTGACCCTATATATTTGGTACTAGATGTGTATTTAAAGGGGAAGTTCACCCTGCTAAAAAGTTTCTTGTAGATATTGTAGCAAAAAAATATTCAAAATATCATTGAAGGTTTGAGGAAAATCCATCAAAGATTTAAAAAGTTATAACTTGTAATAGAAGTTTCGTTTCTTGATTTGTGACGTCATATGCGAGCAGCTTTCCATGTATCGCGAATAAAAAAAAATCAATGAAATGTCATTTAAAAAAGATAAAAATAAATGGTGTGTATTGCACTATCAGTACATCATTTCACACACGCTCCTTAAAGAAAGATATTTAGACAATCATGAACCATGACAAAAAAATGAATTTAATGCATTTTATATTATATAACAATTGGATAAGCTGCTCGTATATGACGTCATTACAAAAAAATCTCTCATAAATTTTTAATCTGATAGATTTTTCTCAATTGTTCGCCAATATTTTTTTACTATTTTTTCTGATATATATATTTATAATAAACTTTTCGTCAGGATGAACTCCCCCTTTAAAGTCCATGGTGTATTCTAACACTTGTAGGATGTGGCCCTTCACAGACGGCGGTATTGTTTTTAACACCGAAACTGTGTAGAATGATTGATTTTCAACTATGAGCATTTTAACTCTTATATTAAAAGGTGCGCATGAGCAGAAAGAGGTCATTCCAGATAAGACCATCAAGGCGGTATTCAGATTCACTAACAAAAGTATTTGTGATACGATGATCTTGTAATTTTTCATGTATTCCTTTCATTCTTCATTTCATGTTCTTTTCATCCCATCCACAAGAGAGTAACAAATTTCGTAATCAGTGGTAATTGACAGTAGCCCAAATTAGTATAGACAATGTGCAGATAGCGGACAAGCGATTTCAAAACTTTATCACAGACTGAGGTTACGTACAAGTCTTTATTTGCCGTGTCTCCTTTCTTGGAATTTGAATACCACAGAGTGTCGGATAACTAACGTAACATCATGATTCAAGTGTTAATGCTCACCCTAGTGAAAAATTTGAAAGGTCATGCGAGAAAACTTGATCAAGACCTAACGGCGAATTTGCTTATTCAAACGAACTTGCTTTCTTTACAGCGCATCCCAGTAAAAAATAAAACTAGAAATACCAATGTCTTTTTAATACACTGAAATTCAATTGCGTTTGATAATTAGGTTATCATTGATATCAACCATTTTTTATAATTTATACAGATGTATTCGTGTTGTAGAGTCCTTTCCTAGATTTCGTTTCTTATGTCGTGTTCTTGTTTACCATTTTGTACTTTACTAAGACATATTTCAATAAATTTTCATGTAATAATAGTTATAATTCTTCCTTGATTTTTGTGTTTCTTATGATCATTACAAATAATCGAAGAATAATTTGTTATTTTGTGATTTGTAAGTAACCATTAAAAATTGGTCTACTGAGAAAATTGTGAAAAAGAGTGGGAGAGAGAGAAAAGGAAGCAAATAATGAAGAAGTCCGGGAAAGTTATGAACGCTATTATCTTAGCATCCGTGTCCAGGGGCCCGTTGCATAAAAAATACTATTATGGTAACTTCGCCATCTAATAGTAACTACCATGCCAAAAAAGTTCAACAACCAATCAGAATCAAGGATTTCAGGGAAGGTATATACTATTGAATGGCAAAATTATTATAATAGTAACTTTTATCCAACGGACCCCAGAACTACCCGAACAAGAATACAATTTTAACATAATCTAAACGATAATAGGGGGGATCGACGACTGTGTCCGAATATTCCCAATGTGCAGAAACACAACAAGACCGATTCCAATCGACTGATCGTCTCTGTCATTGGAAACAACGTAATAGATTTAGGGGGTGGATTCCATATTCAAGTACACACTTGCGATTTGTGTTGATATTTTTTTTCATATCTATACATATTTAACCATATGGCTCTGGGAGCAGCCTCGATAGGTCTTTGACCCTTGTTGCTCCCCCACATTCTAGATTATGTTATTTTTTCTGTTGTCTTTTGCAGAGATTTAGGAGGTTCTGTTTTAATCTACTTTTTTTTTGCATGTATAGTTTTACAATCCCCTATATATATATCTGATGTTTTGTGATTCCTTATTGTAATGATTTCCTTGACATCTTTTATTTACGAATGTGGAAATAAACTTTATTTAGTCAGCCGGGGACTCGTTTCGACTGCGTGAATAAAGCGTTAAGGCCCGTTTACACCGCATCCGGCACGGCGACCGTGCACGGCACCACGGCAATCCGGCACGGCAAAAAAAATCGATCCCCACTAAATCCTATGAAACTGTTTCCACTTCAACGGTGCCGTGCCGTATTGTACAACACGGCGTAATTTGCCGGATTTGCAGATCGATCAGCAAGCCATTTTCAGAGCACGGCACACGGTTTTTTCACTTCTGGCCAATCACAGTCCAGATAAATTACGTCATTGCCCACATATTTTCTGATCAAGCGACAAATCGCCTGCGGTGATAGTCTATGGGAGTACGAGTTTACGTGTTAAATGCAAAATCGCACATATCATACACGTAGGTCTACGTGTATTATTACCTGCTGAAGAGAGGTGACTGAAGGAGCTAGGACTTGCCTGATCTTGCAATTCTTGGTCTGGTAAGCAACTAATTAAGAACAAGTGTCATTTCGCATACTGTAGAACCGAGCCCCAGAAAGTAGAGCACAAGAAAATAAGGCCAAATAATATAAGGCCGGAAATACTATTACTAATCTGGGATAGGGCCTAGCCCTAGGCTAACTAGGGCCTAAGCCCTAACGTTATGATCTAACGTCTTTTAACGAAGATCTAACGTAAGTTAGCTTAGTCTTAGACTCGGTCTAACAAGATATATATAATTTAGATAGGGTAGATGTTTATCATAGCCTAAGTTACATCTAGATCTAACGTTAGACCTAATGTTAGACTCGATAATCAATTAGACTGGCCTAACGTAATTACTAAATAAAGAAAGTTAGACTTAGGGTAAAGTAAGATAAATGAAAGTAGGCCTAGGTCCTAGCCCTAGTTGCACTTGCAGGAAACACTGATTTCACGAGAAAGTGTGTAAAACCGAGCTTAATTGTCACTATATTATCGAGGATCTAGATCTGGTATAGTGGTACAGTTACATGAACTGAACTTTGTGAAATCTTGAAATCTACGCTGAAAAATGTTCATACTGTCTACTGAAGATCACCAACACAGATAAGCGCACGTGACGTGGGACAGTGTATGGCAGTGTGTCCAAACTTCGCGCGTGTCCATACTTCGCGGACGGTCATTATCTAAAAAACTAGCCAATATCCTTAAAATCTGACATCATCAACGTGAAAAGCGACCTAAAAGTACCCTATAGTGAAAATTTCTTTAGGATGAGTTCAGTATTCATGAAAATATTGGCAAAAGATCGGCAAATTTGCCACCGCTAGCGCCCGTTTTGAAGAAATCAACAAGCATCACGATATCACCATTTTGCAAGCAGAAATCATAAAAAATGTGAGTTAAATGTGGTACTAACCGATTCCATAGCATTTTGCCATCAATCTGATATAAATATTTCACTTTTTTAGCTTGATTTTTTGTTTAAATCTCCACAAAAGCTTTGGTGCGCGAAGTTAGGTCACACTTTTTTTGAACGGTTTTCCAGCACAGCCCGCATTCGCCGATCGGAATAGAATTTTGAGATCGCGATACCGGCGAAACCCCTTGACCTACTTTACATTTTCGTCCATGATTTTATAGTTTACGATCTTGCCGTCAATGTGGTAACTATTTCTTGAATTGGTTTTGTATAAATTATGAATATTTTGTGAACAAAAATAAGCCTGATGAATATTTTTGAAAAGTGCGCGAAGTTTGGACACCCCATCATACTATTAAAAATTATTTTTTTGAATGTCGCGGGGAATGTCGGCCCGACGCTTGACCCAAATCCCGTGCTTATTTGCTAATTTCTCAGCAATTACACAATTTCTTCCGGAATCCTTTGGCACATATTTTTTATATATACAAACAGACACTTTGGTGGTCATTTCATTGGATTCTATACTATAGACTGTACGAACTCATTTTGAAATCGTTACCACAACTGGCATTTATCTTTAACTTAGACTAAGACTCTAACTAACAGTAACATTAGGCCTAACGTTACTTATAGTTAGATCTAACGTTAGGTAGACCTATAAGTAACGTTAACAAAAGTTAGACCTGTTGTTGGTCTAACGTTAGGCCTCAGTAGTCTAGAGTCTACACATAGGTCCAACGTTAGTAACACTAGTACATGTAAGTTAGACCTCTGAACGAATATGATGAATTCCGGGATGAATTATTAAGATATAGACTAGCCTAGCCTAGTATTTTTAGTTTTAGTACTATAGTAGTAGGGTCTATAATAGATGAGAGCTAGTATAGGCACTGAGTCGTTTTGTCAGCAGCAAGAGTGGCAGATAGGAGGGTGGCAATTAATTAATAAGAGGGGATCTGGAGTGGTGAAACTTGGGTAGCCTGAACTGAAAGAAGTTAGACCGATTGCTCAGTTTGACCATATTTTTGTGGGACCCTCTGGTCGATCTGTTCTAGATCGAAACTGGTGGAAAGTAGATCTAGACCCTAGTAGGAATTTTTGAGTCCTAGGCTAAGGAGTAAGGCTAACTTAGTATTTCCCACAAACTCTCTGGAAAGGACTATAGGCCTACGAATAAATAATGTAAAAACCTAGACTCTAAATCCTCCCCGTATGACGTCATAGGCTTAGCTAATTAACGTTAGACCTTGTTTTCATTGAAATATAGAGTCTAGGCCTAGTCACTAAATTTAGGCTACTATAATTTTGGAGAGAACTTGCATTAAAAAAGGTTATTGTTTCTAGTTTGTCAAAAATTGTCAGTCTGTTATTATGTAAAGGATTTTAAAATGAGCGCACTTTCCTTTATCCAGGGGCAGCTCAATCGTGGGGCGATGGGAAGGGTTTGGGTTGGCACTGGCTTGCCCGAAATAGAAATCCCCCAGAACAAAAGTGACCCTTTTTCAATATGAAATATGTCCTTTGTGTGCTGGCATAACTTTTAAATCTGCACATTTCTGTTCCAAAATTTGATTGCTTTATTTGTGTAATTTCATTCTTTTTTCATTGGTTTATTTTTTATTTAGTATTATTTTTTTTTTTTTTGGGGGGGGGGCTGAAGTGATTGGGTACGTATATTATACAGAGAAGACATAATTTGCTGACATTTTATTCAACAAACATTTCATCCCTAAAAAAAAAATCATATGGCTTAGCTTATAGGCTCTCATGGAGGCAAAAAATTGTGCCTCTATCTTTTTTTTTCTTAACATGACCCTATGTTTACATGTACTTTTCAAATGATAAAAAATTATTATTTCAAGCTCTTGAAGGAATTTCTAGACGATCACTTTTCTCTACAACTAAGCAAAATCATTTCAATTAGGAGAATTTCTATTTGTGCATTATAAAAATTGGACCCTGATCAGCAAGCCTGTTAGTTACAATGTAAATGTAAGAAATTGCTGATTGGGCACTGGCCTTTCACTAATCGCTTTTGCAATTCTTTAAACCTTTATTATTATTATTTGCTAACAAAATTTATATGGAATGTGTTGCATGACAGATACCAACATGGAGGAAGCCCTTATCCTAGAAGTGTAGGAAAATCCAATCCTGTATGACAAGAGATTGGAGATGTTCAAGGATACAGAAGTAAAAAAATGATGTATGACATGACATTGGGCGTCAGCTTGTAATCTCAGGTTGGTATCATTTTACGTCATATCAATTTTTTTCAAACTTCACGATTTTTTCACTATCAATTTGAAGAAAAATATTGAACAATGTAAAAGAGTTATATTTGTATGTGGATGTTTGAAAGCAAATCAAGTTCACAATCTAACAACTGTAGCTAACTTCTGGTTGTTGTAATTCAATGAATACCAATGGTAAGTTTTGGTCATTATGGCCATTTTTTAAATTGTTTGCACATGTGTAAAATAGTCTAGTGTTAAAAAAAAAAATAATAATAAATGAGACACAAGAGCAAGGGTATGTAAATGCAGAAAGCGACCTTGCTTTGTGATGTGGACCAAAAACTATATACCAACCCCACCTCTCAAATACGTAATATAAATATCACGTCACTTTTACAAGAAAAAAAAATGGAGGCAAAATTCTTTACTATCAAAAGCATGTTGTCCAATTTCACATTGAAATATTTCGGGGGGGGGGGGGGAGTGGGTAGGGCTTGAAATGAGTCATATACAGAAATGAAAATTTCAGAGGTTATAGGAATTAGATTTCGTGTTGTTTTTTTCATTATTTTAAGGTGACGTAGCGAGTTGAGGGACAACTTCCTAAAAAACGACAGAAATGGAGAAGAAGAGTGGTGACGGAGCTCCCTCAAATGCAGCACGTAAATACAAGTACAGTGAGGCAATGGAATTCCTACTTCCCCACATACATAATCGAGAGTAAGATATTCAATATTTTGTTTTCTTATCCCAGGGAAGAGAGAATATGTGTATATCAATTTGAATTCATGCAAAGAAATGTATTTTATAAATATGAATTCTGATATTGTGCTGCACTTAACCCAGGTTTAGTTTCTGGGTTCTGACAGGAATTCCTTGCACTTTGCACTTTGCACTTTGTGCACTCTGCAGGGTGGATATGAGCGCTGTCATACAAACTATACAAATCATTTTGAATTATACATTGATGATTGGCTCATTCTCTCATGTTTACATTAACCTGTTTCCTGTAATTTACATCCACATTTTAATTCAATATGATTTATCATATTTGTACTTGACTACCTGTGTAAAATAGTACAGGTTAATGGGTGTTGCATTTCCTTGAAGTGAGAGCCATTTGCCTTCAGAAAAGTACCCTTAAAAAATATAATATAATAAAATAAAACTTAAGATGTTTCGAATATTAATGAAGTAAAGAACAGACAAACTGTATCGACTTGGTACATGAGAGTCGATTTTTTAGTATTCATTATTATGAGTAAAACATATGAAATAAATTTGAACATATGATTTTTCTGTCAACAGAACAAGTTCAATCTTGGATCCTGTGTTTGATGTGGACACACCAGGAGAAGCCTGTACCAAACAGGAAGAAACTGAGCAGGAGAATGGTGACATCTGTCCACAACGTGGGTCAGGCTTCATCGTCATCGTCCTCAGGCACGTCCGCAACATCAGTCCAGTCTTCAAGTCCCAAATTCACTTCAAATCGAGGAGACAATGCTGCAGTATTTTCAAAGCAGCGATAGTCATGGTGACAACATAACTGTAGATCCATTTTTTTCCAGCTTGTCCCCCATTGTCCCACACTGTAAAAGTTACCTCAATGCCAGCTCCATTGCAATGCGGTTAAATTTTGGTCTTCTGAACATTGAACATACTACTATAGGAATTAAAAGTTCTGTGTCTTCTAAATCTAAGTCGATTCCTATTGATGTGATAAACGTCTCACATGTTACAATTTAAGAATCCAAATATGTTTCGTAGATTAAAAAAAAAAGTTAACAGAAAATGTTCTAACTTGCTATGCTCCACCGCTAAAAAGAGAGCTGATATCTCGTTCCCTCTGACATCACTCAATATTCATCTGATTGTTAGCTAACAAAGGGACAGTGGTTTGCAGTTTGCCAGAGCTAACAACCTGTTAATAGTCTCAACATAAAAGATGCAATGTCAGACATGCAGCATCACCAACAAATGGAA
Organism: Lytechinus pictus; assembly: GCF_037042905.1. Classification (NCBI taxonomy): domain Eukaryota; kingdom Metazoa; phylum Echinodermata; class Echinoidea; order Temnopleuroida; family Toxopneustidae; genus Lytechinus; species Lytechinus pictus. Next base: position 14,325,196 of record NC_087249.1, read on the forward strand.
AGCGATGTATATATGATTACATCTGAATGACTTATGATAAATCCATATGAAATAAATCATAAAATGTGCTATTCTAATTTCCGCTTGAATTTTTCACTTTAACGTCTCTCATTGTTACAGTTGCAAGTCAGTCTCAATTTGCAGAAATTACGATTGTAAAGGATTATGATCTTCCTCTTTTGTAGATCTCGGAAATATCGGCTGAACATGTTCACCATTTATTAAAAATATATTTATTTCTTAAATTATACTTGAATTTAAAATCAGGATTTGTTCACAGATAAGAGAACTAGAGAAGATGAACATTTTGCACATCACAGAAATTTGGTTCATGCAAATATTAACATGATTACTAGTAATGCACTATCAAATATCACCACATGCAACCAGTTACTGTGAAAATAAAAATGATGGGTACTGGACGGAACGTGGTACAGGTAATTTCTGGACTATTTTTTTTTTGGGAAATAGATCTAGGATTGTTTGAAATATGACAAAATGTTACCAACTAAATTTTATCTCTAAACAGAATGGCAATGACACTCCTGGGGCCTGTTTCATAGAGAGGTACAACTATCACAACTTTGTCTTTAATATGGCAACTACCATTATAATATGGCGCAACATCCAATTATAATTGTGGTTTCCATGGTAGTTGCCATAATGTTAAAGCACTTTTGAAATGGGCCCCTGGACATGAAGAATACTGACAAAAGAAAGTTGATGGTGAAATAAAAAGAATACATTTATCTTCAAGAAAGTTTTTGCCGCCCCATGCATTTTTTTTTTGTTTATATATATATATATATCGTTTTATTTTTTTCTGTAATAAATTCATGAGTATCACTTTTATTTTCAACAACAAATATAATGTAGAGTGCTGATTGTTCACAGATAGACCTCGAGCAATCAGTCATTAACAAGCAAACAGCTAGGAGAAGAAGAACCTAAAATTTAATTGGAGCTGAACTAAACTCAAAGTAAAGATGTCGACAAAATGAAGTCCAGTGTTGCTCTGATTTATTGGGCCAGACCTCACTTGGCATTGATTTTAAAGAACAAGTCCACCCCAACGAAAAAGTTGATTTAAATAATAAAAAAAAAAAATCCAACAAGCATAACACTGAAAATATCAAAGTCCGATGTAAAATAAGAAAGTTATGATATTTTAAAGTTTCGCTTGATTAAAAAAAAAACAGTTATATACACATCCTGATCGGTATGCAAATTAGGAGTCTGATGACGTCATCCCTTCACTATTTGTTTTGTATTTTATTATATGAAATGTAATTTTCTTCGCATTGTCAAGAGAAACAATCAATTCCTCCCTGAACATATAGAATTAGCATTGGTTCAGCCAAGTTGGTCCTTGTCAAATAAATGAAAAATTGTATTTTTCAAACAATAAAAAAAAGAAATAGTGAGGGACATCATGAACCGTCTATTTGCATGTCACTGAGGTGTGCATATCACTCTATTGTGAAAATAAGCGAACTTTAAAATGTCATAACTTTTTTATTTTACATCCGATTATGCATGAAATTTTTCAGTATTATGCTATAGTTTGACTTTTTTTCTTCTATTTATTCAAATCAACAGTTTTCTTGGGTGGATTTGACATATAAACAAATAATATACCGTATTCGAATATGTTCAGAAATAGTTTCGTATAATAAATTTGACTAATAGAAACAGTGAGAATAGAAGAATCCAGAAAAGTGGAAGAACTAAGGGTGAAAAGTGAACCAATGAGCATGAGGTAGGATGATATGAATGAAGAAGAATGTTCTGAATATAAATGAGAAGACAATAGAAACATGTGGAGTTGGAATGGCAATAGAATGTGATGTATAAACTAAGGAATGAGATAACAGGTGACAATGGCAGATAATGGAAAAAGAAGTATAACAAAAAGGGTAAGATAAAAAGATTAATCATGACAAAATTCAACATTTAAATAAAACGACCCATTCCCGTATAGACGAGTGAATAAAAGATAGGAATTTTGTGTCTGTCCAATGAGCAGTCCGTCAGATTGATTGAGGCTTCTTGGTGGAATTCAAGACAAGATTAATTTATACATAGATACACGAAAACCCTTAAAATTACTTCTTGCCACGCCTGAAGCAGGCTTCTTTGCCTTGAATTTTCCTGGGTACATCGGACGGTTTTTGCCTGCCGTACGGCATCCGAACACGGCTTTATTGCCGTGCCGTGGGGCAGTGGAAACTGGAAAACGGCACGACGTGCCGCATGCCGTGCCGGAATGCCGTGCACGGCCGCCGTGCCGGATGCGGTGTAAACGGGCCTTTAGACTGGTAATCAGTTAAAGGAGAATGAAACTCTTGGAGCAAGTTAGCTTTTGTGAAAGCAGAAAAATCAAAGAATAAGATCAACAAAACTTTGAGAAAAATAGGACTAGCAATAAAAGAGTTATGAGCATTTGAATGTCGAGATCACTAATGCTATGGAGATCCTCCCATTGGCAATGCGACCAAGTTCTGTGATGTCACACACGTACAACTCTCCCATTTGGACACTGAAAATATACCCCAAAACATCTCTTTTTGCTCATTCTAATCATATGACAAACGATTCATCAATGATATAATGTTGTGAAACCTCTGTACTTGTCATCTCATAAAGAGAACACCTCACCTTGTGATAGACTCTATAAAAGTGAGAATATAAGTGAAATAAGTACTAAAGTAATGAGGGAGTTGTACGTGTGTGATATCACAGATCTTGGTCGCATTGCCGTTGGGAGGATCTACATGGCACTAGTGATCTCAATATTCGAATGCTCATAACTTTCTTATTATTCATTCAATCTTCCTCAAACTTTCAACAATATGTTTCTTTGATTTTTCTCTTTGATATGGATTCAGCTGGTTTCAAGGGTTTCATTCTCCTTTAAGAATGAAAATGATTTCAACTGGATCTTTATAAAAAAATAAAACCAGAATGACATACATAAAGCTCAGCGTTCTGCTTGATTATCCACATAAAAATATACAATATAATAAATATACCTACATTGATAATACATGCATTAGAAAAATGGAAAATGAGTACCATCTTATGTTATGAACTGGATGAAAATAATAATTAACATTTCATCAAAATCGGATGATAACAAACGTGCGGCATTTTTTGGTGTGAGTATTATAATAATAAAGTAGTTCAAGGCACATCACCTCAAACATGCAATCAGCTAGGCAATGGCGTCATTTTGCCTTGCATCTCCCGTACAATTCCCTAGCTTTTCTGTCCAAGAATTTCTAACTTTCGTATGTATAAGATCATTATTGCAAATCATTTTGATCCGGGGAAGAGAGAGCACATCTGCGTCAAAATAATGATTTAAATTCCATGTGATAATTTCGTTTTAATAATAAATGAATAAAAGGTATTACGATCAATGCTCTCTATATACAGACGTATATTGCAATACATATAATTTATCCTTGAAATAAAATAAGTCCTGCAGCAGAGTCTCGAGAACACCTTTAATCTTACCAAATTGCGTAATCTTACATTATATCATGTGAAATTACAGGAAATTGGTATTTGGTGTATGGAACCTTATATATATAAAACACCCTTTTCCCCTTTTTAAACAGACCTGTTCCGTTAAATTGTAGAAAAATTCCTGTATGAATTTACAAAATGATTTTGTTATTGCTTTCTGCAAAGTCTTGGGTTTTTTCTGTAAAATCTGTTTTTTTTACAGTGTAGATTGTTATCTAATGTAACTTATTTTTATGCAGCGGAAATGCCTTTAAATGTATAACAAAATTATAAAACCAAATCACAATTTTATTAAAAGGAAATAAATGGTAAGTTTACCCATGATATTTGTTGACGTGCAGTGCAAACAAAAGGTTTCATTGAAATATGACAAATCGTACAATTATCAAATTTGTCATTTCCTGTTATTCAATTTGAATGAGATAAATATTTCTTTCAATTCCAATCCTGTAATGGCCTTTCCGAAAGCGATTCCAAAATCTGTGTTTGTTTTACACAGGCGGCTGACATACACGACACTAGAAGACTAGAATATATTAAAGTCCCTACTAAATGGACTCGGAATATGTTATGAAAATAGCGCCATCATATACAAAACCTGCAACAACTAATAGTGACTGTTGTACAGCGCCTACTTAGCTTGTTGTACACGAGCAAATGGGAGGCTGAATGTCAAACATTCGTACCGTTGCACACAAGACGTACCATACAAAATGTATTGTACAACGCCTACTTAGCTTGGTGTACGCGAGCAAATGGGAGGCTGAATGTCAAACATTCGTACCGTTGCACAAAAGACGTACCATCCAAAATGTACCGTCTATGGCGCGCCGTTTGACCAATAATTCAGATAAACACTGTTTATCGCCGATAAACAGTGTTTATCGCCGAAAAACACTGTTTATCGAGCGATAAACACTGTTTATCAAGCGATAAACACTGTTTATCGAGAGAAACTATGTTTATCGACTGAAAAACACAGTTTCTCTCGATAAACAGTGTTTATCGCCGAAAAACACTGTTTATCGCCGATAAACACTGTTTATCGAGAGAAACTGTGTTTATCAGTCGAAAAACATAGTTTCTCTCGATAAACACTGTTTATCGCCGATAAACACTGTTTTTCGGCGATAAACAATGTTTATCAAGCGATAAACACTGTTTATCGAGAGAAACTGTGTTTTTCAGTCGATAAACATAGTTTCTCTCGATAAACAGTGTTTATCGCTTGATAAACATTGGAATTATCGCCGATAAACAGTGTTTTTCGGCGATAAACACTGTTTTTCGAGAGAAACTATGTTTTTCGACTGATAAACACAGTTTCTCTCGATAAACAGTGTTTATCGGCGATAAACACTGTTTATCTGATTTATTGGGCAAATGGCGCGCACTTATGGCGCGCCGTTTGACCAATAATTCAGATAAACACTGTTTATCGCCGATAAACAGTGTTTATCGCCGAAAAACACTGTTTATCGAGCGATAAACACTGTTTATCAAGCGATAAACACTGTTTATCAAGCGATAAACACTGTTTATCGAGAAAAACTATGTTTATCGACTGAAAAACACAGTTTCTCTCGATAAACAGTGTTTATCGCCGAAAAACACTGTTTATCGCCGATAAACACTGTTTATCGAGAGAAACTGTGTTTATCAGTCGAAAAACATAGTTTCTCTCGATAAACAGTGTTTATCGCCGATAAACACTGTTTATCGGCGATAAACAGTGTTTATCTGAATTATTGGTCAAACGGCGCGCCATAAATGTACCGTTGCACGGCTTTAGGAGGTGACGTCACAATACGATTCAATTCTTTGCGCTCAGTAAAAATGCAGGTGCAATACGCGTATAGCCTGCTGGCTAAATGCGCAATGCTGCCCGAGGTGTTCGCTTGTGGGATTTTGCTTTTCGCTTTCCATATTTTTGCTCCCTTTTCATAGATTACTGCAGGAAAAACTCTTTGTTTTTTCATAAATTCGCTTAACTCCGAGGCGTTGTACAACACAAATAGCGAATATTCTTATTCGTGCAATGGTGCGAGATTTCGCATTCGGTGAAAGAAAGAAACACTCTATTCAACTCGGCTAACGCCTCGTTGAATAGAGCATCTTTCTTTCACCTCATGCGAAATCTCGCACCATATATTCGCTATTTGTATACCGTTGCACGGCTTGAGGAGGTGACGTCACAATACGATTTAATTAATTGCGCTCAGTAAAAATGAAGGTGCAATACGCGTATAAAAAATAAGTATTTTTGCTTCCTTTTCATAAATTACTACAGGGAAAAACTCTTGTTTTTTCATATTTTCGCTAAATTCCGAGGCGTTGTACAACACAAATAGCAAATATTCTTATTCGTGCAATGGTGCTAGCTTAGATTTCGCATTCGGTAAAAGAAAGAGAATAGAGCATCTTTCTTTCACCTCATGCGAAATCTCGCACCATCGCACTCATGCCTATTCGCTATTCGTATATTGATGATGATAAATACGAAGGAGATATGTTAATATTAATACATGTGCTAGAGTCTTCTCTATCACATGGTAGAGAGAAATGCAATTTTTGCACATGCTTGAGCGAACACTTATATTTTTCTAAATCTTTTTTTTTTTTGGGGGGGGCAGGGGTCAAGGTTGTCAAAAGTGGATTGCTCTATAGGGTACTGTCACAGTACTATTATTATTATTATCATCATCATCATCATTGTTAGTATTAGTAGTAGTAGTATTATTGTTGTTGTTATTATTATCATTATTTATTGTTATTATTGTTCTTGTTATTATTATTATCAGTATTATTATTAAGAGGAGAGAAAAAGGAGATGGTAAAAATGTAAAAAAGAAGGAAGAAGAGTATAGACAGGTCTTCAATTCAATTGATAAAAATATTACATTACTTTCATGTTTATTCCTTCTTCCTCACCCCGGTCGTTCATTAAAACAGCTTGGCGGCGCCCCTTACGGTGAAAGAAATTGTAAACTAAGCATTTGTATTCTTATCTACTTCAAATATTTATTCGTGCTGCTCGGGGTAGATTTAAAGCAACCAAAGGTCATCGAGTCGAACATTGCTACACATGGATAGCTGAAGATAATTCACTCGTTTTGCATTCAACCATTGTCTTTAATTTACAACTCTGATATTGGGCAACGAATGTCAAAGACTACCATCAACATCAACAAAGGTATGATTTTTTCTTCTTTTTCACTCTGACAATACGTTAAATGAGATTAGCATTATATGAGAACAAAATGTATGTTCGTTGTAAGTTCCATTCATCGCCTTTAACAATCGGGCCAAGTAAAGTGCCCTTTGTGTCACGAATATTGCATGAATATAATTATATAGTTTCTATATTCCTTTACCCTTCACCATATTCAAATTCTATGTACAGTTATAAACAAAAGTCGCCCTTGATCCCCCGAAAGCTTTCCGAAAGCAAATTGAAATACAAAGTATTTATTTCAGTACTAATCATGCTAATGGGCTGAAGAAATTAAAAAAATCACATCACGTTCGTATAATGATTTGATATAATTCATAGAATAATTATTTGATGTCGTTCATCGAACGTTTTGATATGATCGTTCTTTTGTTGTCATCCACATACCGATGTGATGTCGTACTAACACAACTTTTTGATGTCTTGATTAGTTGTTAATAGAACGATTGATGTCGGTCTTAGAATGGTTTGATGTCGCGATTTAATAGGACCATATATCTGTCAAAGACATTCAAAGGCGCATTTTGGGAGGAGCCAGCCTGCCCAGCCAATCTGGGTCGCCTAGAAGGGCGTGCACACAGAACTGTGACCTGCAGGTCTCTCCTCCCGATATAACTGATTGGGGGAAATGCAGGTGGACCACTACACCGGGGTTCCCCCTATACGAATAGTGCATTGGGTTCTTAACGTGCAAAGGTGGTGACTCTCCCTTACACGGGGCCTCCATTTAACGCCCTATCCGAGGGACGGAGTGCTTTCCACTGCAACATTGCCGGCATCTATAATTATGAAACAGGGGAGAGACGTTTACACACAACGCACTGGCTTCACTCATCCGCCCGGGGTGGACTCGAACCCACGATCTTTGGTTCGACAGGCAGACGCTTTAGCGACTGAGCCAACTTTGCTCTAATATCGTTCATGTATATCAACTTTTTTGTTTATTTATTATTAAACAGATGGATCGTTGGAGAGGAAGACTAGCGTTGGTGACAGGTGCATCAGAAGGAATAGGAGAGGCTATCTCTCGCCTTCTTGTCAAACATGGTATGAAGGTGGTCGGATGCGCAAGAAATAGTAGAAAATTAGAGGTCAGTGATCCCGTGTATAAGTTAGTCACCAATCATAGAGCTATAATAGCTCTATGCACCAATCATTCATCCTCATATGAACAAATGCAATTGGGTGGACCTGAGATCACCATGAGTAACGTACGTGCACCGTGCCTTGTGCACAGCGCTTCATCACCACTTTCATGTTACCTATCGTTTGTGGTCATGGTGGTGATAACTAAATAGCATGTTATCACCTGTTGCAATCTATCGCAAGCGGCGATAATATAACGTGTGAATGACATAAATACTGATCGAATTATTTTCTTTCTCTTTCTTTCTTTGATTCTATGTGTGTTTTTCTTTCTTTCTTTCTTTTTTTCCCTTTTTCTTTTTTGTCTTTCTTTCTGGCTGTCTTTCCTTTTACAATTGTTTAATTATTCATGTATTCATTTGTTAATTAATCAAATGAATTGTTTATTTATTCATTTATTTATCTATTCATTCATTTATTAATTAATTAATTCGTTTATATAAGTTTTCATTGAAAAGACCGGGTTGTCCCGTTCAAATCAAATGACATGCTTTGCAAAGGAACCCAACATGTCGCATGTACAATGCATACTAAACATGACAAATTAATTCAAATTCAAATAAGAGGGTTTTTTTTTCAAACTTTAAAAAAAATATGATTTTTCGATATGAACTAGACAAAATCATTTGTCATAAAAATATTATTTTATTTAACAGAAGAAGGCGTAGTTCCCTGAAAGCAAAATCTTGTGACGGGATTTAAATATGATATCAAAACTAATTTCTATCGTACCTGTAGGCAATAGAAGATGAGCTGAAGGCAGAAGGTGGCTGTTTCATCCCCATCCAATGTGATCTATCTGAAAGGGATCAGATCTACGCCATGTTTGAAAAGATCAAGACCGAACATGGCGGTGTAGATGTTTGTATTAACAATGCAGGAATGGCTTTTCCATCATCGCTACTCGATGGTACACCAGAAGAATGGCAAAAAGCATTAGATGTAAGTTTATCAAGATAGAAAATTAGATGGATGGATGGATAGATAGATAGATAGATATAGATAGATAGATAAAATAAGACACTTAATAATAAAATAACTAAATGACTAACTTAATATGTAAAGACCTATAAATGAACTTACTAAATAATCATACAAAAACTAACGCACTAAATAGTTAAAAGGAAAAATAAATAATTTATTAAAAACTAACTAAATGAATGATTAAATAAGTAACTGAATTACAAAACACATGTAGATAAATAGATAACTAACTAGATGAAAAAAATTATGAATAATAAATGAATTAATTATTAAATCAATTTGATTTTCAGGTTAATGTGATTGCTGTATGTCTATGCACGAACCTGTCTATCCAACATATGAAGGACAAAGGAGTTGACGATGGGCATATTGTTGTGCTTAACAGGTAACATACAATTCACATGGGTTGTTGATCCGGAAAGGAGGAGGAGGTGGAGGTTGATGATTAATATCTTTTATCATCACCATCATCATCATCATTATTATTGTTATCATCACCATCATCATCGGTATTATCATTATTATTATTACTATCATTATCATCATCATCATCATCGTCGTCATCATTATTATTAGCATATCATAATTATTCATCTAGACCCAGCCGGGGTAATAATAATAGCAGGGCCCGCTGCTGGGAGAACAGTTTTCAGAACTAAAGTGGCTACCCTGGGTAAATATGCCGTTATTATTATTATTATTATTATTGTTTTTTATCATTAATTAAATTGTTATTATTATAATCATAATTAGCGTTATCACAATTAGTTATAATCATCCTAATAGATATAAGCCTAAGTTAACTCGAAACGTTTTAATCGAGCTGAAACATGTAGACCTGCATATGTAGATTTAAGGTCAACATTGTCGAACAATTTTTGTGTGTATGCGTGTGTCTTTTTCATTTTTTATTTATTATATTATCATATCTATATTTAGCTTGGGAGGACATCGTTTCATACAAGGCGCCAATCATCTCCATTTCTACGGCGGTACAAAACACATGGTGACAGCCTTGACAGAAGGCTACAGGGATGAACTGAGGCAGAGGAAGTCCAAGATCAGAGTCTCGGTATAGCTATGTTTTCTCTCTTGTTTTGGTGGGGGGGGGGGGGGCTGGAAAACCTCCTTAGTTATGGCGGATCCAACATTTCATGAAAAAAGAAGGGGTTAATGATTATTGATAATCATAATAATTTTATTTACATAGCGCTTGTTCCAAATGATACACATTGTTAATTGCATAAAACAAGTTAAATTTTATAGTCATACTGCTGGTCATACTGGGCTCTGTAACACAAAGATTAGCGATCAATCGCTAAATGAACTGACCAATCATTATCAATTTTACACGCGCTTTAAAATTAAAATACTGATCAGGGACCAATCAGTGCAGTTCTTTCATATTTGCAATTCATAGGAATGACATAGAAAGGAGCAGAGCATTGTTATCAATTATCAATATATTTGTTCAAGGCTATTTCTCCAGGGTTAGTCGAGAGTGAGTTCGTGGTTCGGATGAACCCTGAGGACCCAGAGAAAGGGAGGAAACTGCTCCAAACACGACCGGTAAGTAGCCTTACACTAGAAGAAAACAAGCAAACAAAGATTGAGAGCACAATTTAACAATAAACAAATAAAAATCTTGATCTGGTATTGGTGCCTGTCATTGGATCATAATTTACGTAACCAAAGGAGGAGCCACTGAGCTAGTCTGCTGTGCAAACCTGAATGTGCGGCCTACTCATGCCTTGTGTACTGAAGGCACTCTCGCTCGAAACAGCAAGTTTTGTATGTGCTAGTCTTAGCGTTGAGACACACTTGCTGATCAAAGTTTCAATCAGGGTCTGTGCCTGCAGACTACCACTGAGCTGCGGGAGCTGAGGGGGTTGATCCCTACCTCTTCAGAAACAACAACGCAAAATAACCATCTTATTATTATTTTTTTTTTGCATGATAACTTGATAAGCCCCCCGGGGTCAGCCCCCACCTCCCTCCAAACCGTTCCGCGGCCCCTGCCAATATTGTAAGTCCCGGGGCTATTAAGATTCAATGCAACGTTCAAATTAGCCTCGTCCCTTTTGCAACGTCATCCAAGTCTTGAGTGACTTGTCTAATTATCTGATGTCGTATTGCGTATCGTATGCCCTACTAGTCACTTGGAAGAAAACATTTGCTTGATCTGCTGCTGTTTTGACATCGTTTTTTTTTTTAACAGTGCCTCAAGAGAGAAGATATTGCCGAACTCGTAGTCATGGTCTTACAAGTCCCTCCAAATGTACAGGTATCAAAATTAAACACTTTAGACAATAATATGATAATAATGCTAATAATGATGATGATGCTGATGATGATGATGATGATAACAGAAGAATTAATTAATTAATAATGGCTTTCTATATCTATATGCTACCTTTTGCACCCTCAGAATTTGTTAAATCAACTTAAAGTTGGTTCGAGTATGAATTTAGCAAATGGTAAAAAAAATGCATCAAAAATTGATTTGGGAATAGTTTAACCGGTCGTTGGTTGGTTCATATGTAAACTAACTTTGGGGTTGGTTAAAAAGATTCTGAGAGAGTTGCCAATTCGTTCGACAGTTTTGTGTATGTGTTAAGATTCACCTGACCCGATAAATGTTATTCTTATAATCAATATTATTTTATTACTATTATTTTTACTATTTGTATTACATTATTTTTTATAGTATTGTATTATTTGTTTGGTCCTCATTATTTTTCAGATCCATGATATACTCGTTAGAGACACAGACCAAGTGATGTAAAAGAGTGGTGGTTATTTTACCTGACTGCTAAGAAACGATAAATGCGTGTTACTAAGTATAGCCAGAGGCCGACGGTTAAGGTCCTCTCCGAAGGACGTTTGTACAGATAAACAGTAAGCAGCATAGAGAAGATGAAAATCAGCGGAGTTTGATGTTGAGCTTGGAAGCTTTTGCTCGAATGCTACCCAGGGTGTAGAGAAAGGACATAAATTGTATGGGCGATGACTGGGACAATACTTATTGCCCCAGGCATCGACGATTTGAGTCGTCGACGTATTAAACGCCGCATGCATTAAAGCGGAAAATAATCATATACTGATCAATCATCATTACTGGAAATTGTCAATTTGTTTAATGTATCGTTTACTTAAAATCTATTTGTTAATTTGATCTTTTTTATGTACAACTTACCTAATTTGCAGATAAACCCCAAGTAAAATACTATTCATCAAATCATACTAGCAAGTAGGAGTAGTAATAGTTGCTGTATGATAGGTAGTAGTAGTAGTAGTAGTAGTATGAAGAAGAGGAGTAGTAGTAGTAGTAGTAGTAGTAGTAGTAGTAGTAGTAGTAGTAGTAGTAGTAACATACTGTTATTATTAACCTCCAATTTAAATGCTGAGCGCCGAGTGAGAAGGCAGAAGATCCAATTGTTATAAGTATGTGCTATGACTCGGCCGCCGGATCGAACCCATGCACGACATCCCGTTCATGAGGCGGACGCTCGACCACTGACGATATGTTTTTTTTTAATTAAATCTAAATAAACAATTGCATAATCTTCTATATTTTATGATTCCTCTTTTTTTCTAAATTTTCTTAGTTCTTTTTAACCATTTGAAAAATAGAGAGGGAGATAGAAAAAGAGTGATGAGCAAGGTTGGGCTCGCTCAAATAAAAGGTAATTGATCAATTAATGACCTTCCTTATACAATTAAATCATCAAGTAGCCTTTGTACTTTTTATGAAATCTTAATCAGAAAAGTCAATCTTGCCCTGATCTGTAAATAATAGTGTGACAAGGCGGGTGTGGTGTAAGGTTGGGTGGAGGGCAGGTTTCGGGGAGGGGTGATGATATCTTACAAAGTTTTCTTTTTTCCATTATTGTTTTTCATTATTTTTGTTAATGTCAAATATCTTGCTTGGATTTGTAATCATGCTTTTCTTTTTGCCATGTACAGTATCTTTTGTTATGTATGCTCTGGACCCCAGGGAAGACCAGCGTTGTTATATTAACAAAGCTGCGTGGGCTTATCCAGCCATTTCACAATACCTTTCATTTTTATTATGTACGTACATTTACCTTGTATTGCTTTTTTTTAATGTTGTGATATGGAAAATAAATACCAATACCAATTACGTAATTGTTTACATTTCGGAGTAATTGTAATTGTATTTGAAATTTCGAAAGGGAAAGTAATTATAATTGTAATTGAAAAAATAATAATTGACTTCACTTACTGTCAATTACTTTTAATTACATTCAATTACTTTAGAATAAACTTACTCAATTTATGATTTAATGTCATCACCTTTTTTTCATGTCAACTGCTTCAGCATCAAAGAGAGTAAGAGGCAGAATCCGTGCTCTGACATAAACCTACATCTTTTCAGTTTCTCTGTAACTTAGAATCATATTGAAATAGGTGGTGCGAGTACATGCAGAATATAAATTGATTTAATTTATGACGTACTTTTATAGAAAGTAATTGCAAATGTAATTGTAATTGACAATAGTAACTGGTAGCTGTAATTGAAATAAAATGTAATTTAATTGAAAAATAATTGTAATTGAACATTTCTTCAATTACGTAATTGTAATTGTAGAAAGTAATTGAGCCCAAACCATTTCCATTTATGCTCAATTTATTCCTTTTTTTTACGATGTAAGAATGTTCATCTGTAAAATGGTATCTGATTTATATTTTGTATTATGTTTGAATGGAAATGGAATAAAGAATTGAATTGATGAGGGGAGAGGAGGGATAAATTACTCTATACAGAGGCGAGAAATAGCAAAATAAAGTTCTAGAGCAGTTTTGGCGAGATCAATTCATAAACTTGAATTTGGGTACCTTTGTTGCTTGCACATTAACTTTATTAGCTCGTCCTCTTTTCTGTTGAGGTTGCCGGTTGATGCTACCATTCAGTATGATGCGTAATCATAAACAGCGCCAGCTTATTGTTTTAACTCGTCATTGTGTGAATGTGATTGTCGTGTATTAGCAAGGGGTGAGTGAGAGTATTCCGGGCACCTGAAATCGTGTACGAATGCACCTGTTCGCTCCCGCCACTTTACCACACACACCACTACATAAATTAGATCGCAATTTACAGCAGACGGCGGCATACGTTAATAACGTTATAGCGCGCAAACTCACCATCATAGGACTTTGGTAAACGATCGAGCATCCGGATTACAAGAGGAGAAGAAAAAAAAATCAGCGCAAGATGTCAAAGAATTGAGAAAAGAGATTTCATCCTTGATACAGAATGAAACGTGGGAAATAATCTCGCTTTTGTCAATTTTGACCTCGCTGGATGAGAAAAAAAAATCGCGGAGCATGACGAACAGTCGCTTTGGAAGAAGAGGATCGATAAAGAGCTCAAGGTTGCGTTTCATCCAGCTGATTTAACCGTGAGTCTGTGGATCACTGGGCCGACGCACCCGGCTAATCTAACGTTATTGGTTTCGTGGTTTGATGCCGTCTGGCCTTGTCCGTTGCCAAGTGCGTGTGTATTTATATCTGGACTACAACATTTTGTATCAATTCTGGAAATATTAAGCGATGACCAATCAGGTTCGTGTAAATTCATTATGCTGGTTTCCTTCTTTTGGATAATTGTGAAATATACATATAAATATGATTGCCCCTCTAGGCTCCTAATAGAATCAAGTTTTAGTTATTTGAGCTATCCGAGTTTGACAATAGGCTTAGTTAGGCCTATTCTCATTGTTTGAGTGTTTTTTGTTTGTTTGTTGTTGGGTTTTTTTTTTTTTTTTTTTGGGGGGGGGGTCCCTGTAGTAGATATGGGTTTCTGTAATCATACACAATAATAAGCATGCTGGATAGAACATGGTGTGATCACAGTGTGTTCACATAGTGGACTACGACATTATTATTCACACTTAAAATGCTCAAATTCAACAGTGTGAAGATATTTTCACACTGTGGACACCTCAACAGCGTGACTGATTACAGCGTGTTCACATGGTCAAGTATGATTGTTAGTATGTAATTCACACTGTTGAAATGCTCAAATTTAAGAGTGTGAATGTGATTTAACATTGTGTTCCACACTGTGAACACACTGTGTCACACACTGTGGGGCACTGTTCTTTCGAGTAGGGATGATTAAAGAGACAAGTGGTGTGTTAGGGAACCTGGAATGTGAAATTAATATGCAATTTTTGTGGCCTTTCACTTGTTACATTGTAATAAAAATTGATTGAAATGTAGGATGAATTCATATCTTAATTAGATGAAGCCATGCAGTCATACCTAGCATGTAGAGGAATGCTTTCAATTAGTAGGAAGATACTCAAATCTGAGCTTGTAAACTTTAAGACAACTGTCATGCCTTGATTTACTGGGTCTTTATGCCAGTTGATGCAGTGGGGATATGCTCGTTAGCACATGGTGTGTGTGTGTGTGTGGGGGGGGGGCATGTATGGGTATGAAGTTGATATCTTTATTAGATAAACCAACCATGCCTGTTATGCACATGAATGTATTTAATTATGTTTTTTTTTAGAAAAAAGTTCTGAAAATTATCATATTGGATCAATGGGAATTAGAGAGGGACTGCTACAAGATTCATACTAGTATTCAAACTTTCGGGCATCTGCCCTTTGTTAAGATAGGGTCCGAAAGTTAAAGATTTCCTATTGATCTCAACTTTATAATAATTTATAAAGGAGAACAGTTTGGATTGTAATTCACAAAGGCTGATCACAGTTGTATATGTGAGAATTACATGTATAATATACATTAAAATATTGTTCACATGTTGATTTTATGACTGCATAGGCTTGGTCTCTGATGATGTGTGCATGAAAAGTTATACCTTAAGATCACAAATAGAGCAACGTTACATGTACTTTACCACGGATACCTCCTGATAAGGACTGATATCGATTTATAAACAATATTTTCTAATTTATGTCAATGAACTTTGACCATGTTCGGGTACGTCATAACTTTGTAGGGTTATAGATCTAGT
Organism: Lytechinus pictus; assembly: GCF_037042905.1. Taxonomy (NCBI): domain Eukaryota; kingdom Metazoa; phylum Echinodermata; class Echinoidea; order Temnopleuroida; family Toxopneustidae; genus Lytechinus; species Lytechinus pictus. The sequence continues at coordinate 14,341,098 of NC_087249.1, forward strand.
TCATGAAACAAAGACAAGGATAATAAGATATCACTGATGGTTTTGCAACAGTTTTCCAATTTATTAGTAATTCATAAAATGCAAAGCAGATATATACAATAAAATGTGTATGGGAATCACAACAGAAGCCTATGGCTTGCTAAACAGTGACCCCTTACATACAAAATATACAATATGACATGGTAAATCAAGAACTTTTAATCAGTTCACATGATTAAGTTATAGGTAATTTATGGTCAATGGGTCAATGAACTTTGATCATGTTGGGGCATTTACATTAAAATCCTTAATAACCAAGGTGAAAGTATGTATGTTTTTTTAAATGACATAGCTTTAAAAGAATGTGGACCCATGTCATGAAACCTGGACATAAGGATAGTCAAATATTACTATTCAGTTTGCACCAGTTTCAGTTCACATGATCAAGGTAAAAGGTCATTTAGGGCCAATGAACAATGATTTTATTATCATATGAATGGTGATTTTTGTGAATAATTAATAATTTTAGTTGTTTTCAAAGTCAGTACTGATGCTATGTAGAATTGTGTAATGCAGGCAAGACTGTCAAAGGTGTTCTTGGTTGCTTTAAAGATCAGGGTTGGGCTGTCCCAAAAAAACTCACAATGGTACATTTCTATTAAACCTAGTAACAATTATTAGGGGCTGTTTTTTAATTATTTTCCTCAAGGGGGGGGGGGGTGTCAACTTATGATCCTTTGTATTTTCCCTCTCTTTATTTTTTCACATTTCACATTTTTTATTTTTCAGAATATCTCAAGAAGGTGAAGAGAATTAGCCATGCAGAAAGCAATCCGCTTAGACGACTCCCAGCTTTTGATGCTGGCGGGCCGAGCTAAGACGGACTTCACCATCGCTGGTAATCTACAAAAGAAAAGTTCCGATACCGGCAAGTGGAAACAACGTTGGTGCGCTCTCTATGAGAACCTTCTTTTCTACTTTGAGAATGAAACTACCAGCCGACCTTTAGGGCTTATCTTTGTGGAGGGATGCTACTCGGAACATATCGTCACCCCAAGGAGCAGTGTCAAAGAGGAAAAACAGGTGAGTTCACTTTTTTGTCAGCATCATAAGCATCAATTATGATGAATACCCATGAGACATTTTTTGTGGTGTTTACCAGATTTTATTGATTTTTTTCTTCTCCAAAGTTATTAAATTAGCCTCGCTGTTTAGAGCTTTAAGGATCAAAATCCCACTAAGTTTGAATTTATCATGACGTCATCACAATATAAAATAGAACAATACTTTACTGGATGATTTGTCATTCAAATTTGAAATGGTTAACTTTGATATTGCATTGATTATCACAGAAAGTCGTGGATAACAAAGAGTGCATTATTTACCCGCTATATGTCCACATCATTTAAAACACTTGCTGTAGCTTAGTAGCAGATATTTTACCAATGAAAGGTATTCTTCTATTAAATGGAATTTAAAAGAAGTTGTCTGTGGTTTTGGGGTTCATGGAGATAAGAAAGTGTGATTCAATTGAATTAAACTGAATTCTCAAGACAAAAACATCAAGGTTGCCAATGATTGGCTCCTTTGAACGGTGAAGTTCTTATATTGTCAGAAAAGTATTATGGAGAGACAGGAGTATCACATAATCAGGGGCAGATCCAGGATTTTCCAAAAGGGGGGGAACACAAATTTCCGAGGAAAAATTTGACAAGCAAAAAAAGAAGGCTTTTAACCAAAAATGAAGGATAATGGATCCCCGAAAAAATTATCAAGCAAAAAAAAGGTCTTCACTTTTAAAAGGGGGGGGGGGGCACAATTCTGTTTTAATGGCATTTTTACATTACAAATTTTAATTTTTCTTCTCAAAAGCCGGCTCCCCTGGATCCGCGAGTGCATATAGTACCTAACAGAAAGACCGTATTGTGTAGGAATGCCATTATTGTTATTTCATTTCTTTAAACTTCTGCTTACCTACCGGTACATGATTAAAATTTAGCTGGAAACACTAAAAATTAACAGTAATAGGATTAGCATTGTTAAGAATATTGAATACACAGTAAAAACACTGTTTACTAGTTTTTTAGCAGTTTAATCAACCATGCTTAATTTATTGAGAATTATATATTAAAGATGTTTTGGTTGTATAAGATTTTAAAACTTGTTTATACCATTTATACAGCTACTGTAAGATCATATAACAGCCTTGTATAACAATTTAAAAAAGCAATTTTACTGCATGAATTAGCAGTGTATACATTCTACAGTCACTTCAGTGATATATTATGTGATAGCAGTAAATTGGTGATTCAGTGTTTCATTTCTTTCAATTAGCGTTGAAATCTCACTTTTAAGATCCTGATTACAAATTAGATAAAATGTCCACTGATCTATTTTGTGCGTTGGAAATATTGATAGGTGGCACTTCATTAGGCTTGTTTAGGGTCAATTACCTCTGGAATATTGTAATTAACCACACTAAAAGTGCAGGTGACATGTTTTTGGAAAGCAGCTTATCATTGATTAAACTAAGACCCATCTTAAAAAGGGCCTGTCAAAATAACCAGGGAATAATATTCCTGACCAGTATCAAATTGCAATTTACTCCTTTTTTATGACTGCTACACAATATTTCCTTTGTAGCATTTTTTGTACTGTACAGAACATAGCTGATGGCTTTTCTCTAACAACCAGAAGTGCTAATCAAATCTAAATAGTAATAATAAGCCCTGATAACTAATGTGTTGGTGAACATGTGACCCCTAGAATGGACATATATCACCAAATCCTTGGTTGGAATGTATCCAAATTTTGGTTGATTTTTACCTTTATTTTTGGTTGAACATTAGTTTTGATACACATAAATATCAGTCTTGATACCAATAATAAAGATTTTTTTCATTCTCATTTGTTTTTACAAACGTATTGAAATGAAAATAACAGTAAAACAGACATAAACAATAGAAGATGTACAATTACAGTCAGTAAATATTAAAAATTTGAACAACAAAAAATTAAATAAAAAGTAAAAGGAAAAGTTTGAAAGTGTTGTGATGAATGAAAATGTGCTGATATAAAAAGAAATTTCATTTGTTATATGAAAAAACAAGAGAAAGAGTAAACCGTAATACAAAGTTTCATGATAAATAACCCCTTCAAATGCAAATAATGTGAGTGCATGCACCATAAGCATATTGATGCGTTTATTGTGTGATTGAAAGTGATTTATCGAAAAGCCTAATCTTTTGCTTGAAATTCACAAAAAGTTATTTCAGCTTTGTTTAAACCAATACAAGAATCAAAGCACATTCAACCGAAAGCACAACGATAACATCAATCATATGCTGCTTTTTAGCCAAGCCTTTGTTTACCTAAGAATCATTTTACAAGTTTCATTTCCCTTGGCTGCAGTCACAGAAAAGGAGAGGAAATAAATACTCATCCGCCAACAAAGGCATAATGTATCGCCATCAAGCTTTACCAGGGTACCTCTCTATACCATACAATATTTGAAATTCATTGCCAATATAATGGCCATCTACCGGACTGTACATGCGTGCTGCTCCAGCAATTTTCCAATAAGCATACCTTCGTATCCAATCAACCACTCCTTCAAAAGACATGCAATTTACCGTGTCATCTCTCTCTCTTCCTCCTGTTTCTCCCCCCCTCTTTCTCTTTAACACTCTCAGTTCCATACTCCCTCTCTTCTGTCTCTCCATCTACCTTCCCCACTCTCTCTCTCTCTATCTCTCTTCACTGCTCGTGTACCTGTGAGGAAGCTTAGAGTTATAATGCGAGGATGGATACCTCAGGCAATCGTGCATTGTGTATGGTGTATAGCTGATACCAGCTTTTGGTTATATTCTCAAGTGCCGTTCAGAATTGCTTTTATCTGCTCCATTGTCCTTTTCAAAATCTGTAAATTGGATGGGTACCCTCCAGTATTTTCCTTGTGATATCCAGCTAGAACAAATATACATTTAGGCGATCAGAAATTTTAAAACATAATTGCTCTCTTTCAGTATAGTTTATTTACAATGTTGGTGATGTTTGGTTGATCTATAAAAACATGATTATTGAATAATGCCCTTTCGCTGGTCAATATTTTATTTCAATGTTAGTCAATTATCACCAGCAGATAATTTCCGATAGAACGATATATCGCTGATTCTGAAAATCAAATATATTTTGAGCTTCAATTCTGTGAGAGCAGGTAAGGGGGAAATTGAAAACTTTCATTGGTGCTTGTCCTTGAAAAGCGGGTATTTGGGGTACTAACTTATGAACTTCTGAGTTGGTTAAGAAGCAATACAGAGCCAAATTTGTAGTCAATAAATAATGATTAACTTTTCATAGTTGACATTATTTTAGGCATGTTTGTTACCGCAATATATCAACATAGTCATAAAGCCATTATCGAATATTCAATATTTTCAATATCACTTGATTTGATAATATTGAAATATTACCCAGCACTACAATCCACCTTTGATTTATAATGTATCAAAATGGTTGAATGATTGATATTCCCAAATGTTAGTGTTTTATTTTGTTAATAACATAAACCTGAACTTCAAACCTTAGTTTTAATAAAAGGCCTGCTTTTTAAAATTCATTTTAAAGTACAGTTTCTGTATTATATTTCTTTCTGATACTAATGTTGGTAATACTTCATACTAAATAGTGATGATCATAAATAACTGAACTAGTAATACTGTAATATAATTCTATTGTTTTGCCATTGATTAAGTTCTGATGTGTTTATTGTCTGCATAGACAGCATTTTTTTGTTATTACAAGGTGAGAAATATGTAGCTAAAGTCCACAAAGGAAACACATGTGCAACTGTGTCAATATTTCTTCATTTACATGTGAATAGGGGTGGTGGAGGCGAGGTGTGAGTTTATATCCAGGGTGCTGAAGACTCTCACACACACTCCCTCTCTCACCCACACTGACACACATGCACTCTCTCTCTTTCTCTCACCCACACACGTACACTGTCACACACACACTCTGTCTCACCCACACATATACTCTGCCACACACACACACTCTCTCATCCACACACGTACTCTGTCACACACACACACCCCACATACCCTCTCTCTTAGGGGGTGTTGCAAGAAAATATTTGCAATCAATCGCAAATATTCTGTTGCAATTTTACAAACAATATATCAGTTTTATCTGTAGCAAATCAGATTACACTCCTTGTTTCATGAAGCACATGAGCGATCGATCACAAATTTGTAATTAATTGCACGACATTTGCTTGATTTAGCGACTGAAATTATACTTGCAATTGATTGCAAGTTTCTTGCAATGCCCCATAAAAAACACACATACTCTTTCTCTTTGACACACGCACACTCTTTCTCTTTCTCTCTTTCTCTCTCTCTGTATCCCACTTCCCTCCCCTATCTGTATCTCCTAGAACCCTCTCTCTCCTACAAAACAAATACACACACACACACACACCCCTACACTTTCTTTCTCTGTCCACCCTTTCCTTTCATTTCCATCTCTATTACACTTTATTGACTCTCTACCTCTGTTTCTTTCTTTCCCCTCTCTATATCCCGAGTCTACCCATGTTCCCAAATCCTCCACAAATACCCACACCCTCAACCACACACTCTTATCTCCCTTATCTCCTTCCTTCTTCCCTCTCCCCCACTCTCTGTTTACCCCTTTCTTTGTAACCCACTCCTCTCTTTGTCCCCCTCTCTCCCATAAACACCCACACCCTCCCATCTCTCTCTTTCCCCCTCTCCTCCCTGTCTTTCTCTTTCTCCCTTCCCTTCTCTCTATCCCACTTCTCCATGTGTCCTATCTCTACCACACCAAAACCCCCACACACTTCTATCCCCTCTCTCCTATCAGCATCTGTTTCAATTCAATGTCTTTATTTCCAATTCATTAAAAAGATACTAATTTACAACACATCATACAAATGCATTTCAAATCATTAAAAATATGCATATATAAATACAGTGGATGATACATGTAATGCATCTCTCTCCCAAAAATTTTCATAAATAAAGCACATACAGACACTATCTACCCTTCCCTCTCTCTCTTTCTCTCTCTCTCTCTCTCTCTCTCCTTCCAGGTCAGTCGTAGAATATTCTGAATAGACATTTTTGTTCTTTTTCTTCTCTGTCACAGAGGCTTATAACTTTATGTTGTAAGGGAGAAGGAATATTGTTTAGTTGTTGGAGAAGAAAATTTGGATTTTCAGTATTTTGAAAGCTAGAGTGAAAGTGACTTCATGTTAGATCCTAACTTACAAACACAGTAATATTTGATTGGACAAAAGTGGTTCAGAAGTTTCTAAAATATCCTGTATGAACATGGATCTTGCACAAAGCAACTCTTTTTTTAAATTTAATTACATGGTTCAATAAAACATACTTTAGCTAATACAATTTTAAATATTAAGACGTACATTTGGCCAAGAATTTTCCAGTCAGTCGTAAGATGGTGCATTACTGTAACAAACCCCATTTATGAAACCATCCCTCCTACCATTGATACTCTAGATCTCCCCCAACTTCCCCTTTGAGGTTTATTGCCACTAAGCTGACAACTATAAGGCATCTTGGTTGGTCATTTTATTGGAACCCTCCTTCAAAATCTTGGCAATAACCACCACTTTCGGGGACTAATATCATTATGAATGTATGTTATGAAAAGATTGTGCGTAATTATTACACATTAGTCCTCTTTAAGCTGAATGTATAAGAAAGACATGGATTACATGTTAGTTGCTTTAAGCCTACATGTAGTACAGCAGGTGATCTCATCAAGGAATAGACGGATAATTCTCAAGTGATCTGCACTAATAAACCTATCACCTTGAATTTACGCTCGCAATTATAGAAATCGACTCCGCACATGTTCAGTGTGCTGTATTCAAGACGTTATTGAACGGCATACCAGGCTTCGTACAGGCATGAAATATTAAACAATCATCAATTTATTCATATGCAGGTCTCGATAATGGATCCGTGTAGTTTGTGTGTGGATATACATGTACGTTTGGGTATTTGTCTGTGTAAGTATTGAGTGGGGTTGATTTACAAGCTAACTACGCTCAGCTGAGAATAGTTAGCAATAACAATAACGCTACGTGTCTGTTTGTCCGTCATATATCTTCATATTTAATAACATGTCATTACATATGAATGAAATGCTTGCAATAATATACACATTTATAAAAGTGAAATAAAGTTTATAAGGCTATACATGTTAGTCTTTCAATGAAAAAAAGATCAGGTAATACAGTACCAAATTATCTAGTTGAAAAAAAAAAGGAAACTTTAATTAGCCAATGTGGCCCACAAAAATTAGTTGTCTTATTTATGCACATTTAAGTAATTATTGTAATGGTACTGAAATACATATTTACAAAAATTAAAAAAAAAAAAAGAAGAAATGTACAATGAATATGATATACATGTACAGCTAAGTGTATATGTACATTTATATCAGTATTTGGATAAATAAATCGCTTTAAGAAGTTATTTTGAAATGAAATTATCTAATCTTATAAGCTTTACCACTTGAAACATCTTAATCCAGCTTGGTGCAAACTAGTTAATGTAATATGTGATTCTGCGATCTTATGAGATAGATAGCACTTGATGCCTATTGCATCCTGTTGTGTGACCAAAAAATAAAAAAATGGTCGCAGACCAATTGCGAAAGAGGCTAGTCACACTTTGCCTAAGTTTAACAGATTTCTTTGATCCCAAGAGATTTGAGTTAAGCAGAGCCACCTGTATTGAATTCTCTAGGATCCCGTTGCATAAAGATTGCATAACTTTGCCATCCAATGGTAACTACCATGGTAACGCTGATCAACAGCCAATCCAAATCAAGGATTCAATGCAGCTTACCATCGCATGGAAAACTACCATAATGATGACATTAATGTAATGAGGCCCTGATTACTGTGACACGACATTCGCTTCTGCGACAATAAATCCTGGCTTAATTTTATCTAAGATGTAGGGTTAGGGTTGCCATAGGGTTTTATGTCAGGCGTAGGGTTCGGTTTAGGGTAGGGTATATTGTTAAACCCAGGGTTAAAGTTGGTCATTTAATTAGTGTGTGGAATTTAGAGCAGAGCAATTGTCGCCAGAGCAAATGTCATGGAACCCAAATTACAATTGAATTCTATAATTCACTTAGACTTTGAACAGGGACCACTAAGTTTCAGTCATGAATAGGTTAACATCTAACTTAGATAACAGTGTAATAATGTGTTTTCTATATATACAAATTGTATTTTGACGTTTTGGCAAGTCCCCCCCCCCCCAAAAAAAAAGAAGCTTATCACTATGTTCTGATAGATTATATGAGGAATAAACTTGCCCTGACACAGTTCTGATTTAAAGGACATCATTAGATTTTTTAGTAAACGTTAGGATAACCTTGATCAGGTACATCAGTCTAAATAATGTACCTGCAACCTGTTAACAGTAAAGAAGAAATATTTGACATATATTTATTGAAAATAAAATAAAAATATGTATTTTAAGATACAGTATGAACTTGCATGTTTGGATAATGATTCGGTTATCTTTAAAGTAGGGGCAATGCCAAGGGGGGGGGGGCAAAGGGGATAACTAACTCCATGATTTTCTCAAGTAACACCAAAATTAAATTGAGGGGGAAAAGAAGGAGGAAAAAGGGAGGATATGAAGAAAGAGGAGTATTGAAAATAGATTTCTTTACTCAGGGAACTATGATTTCCCCATGAGGTCAACACTGGATTTTTTCTGAATATTAATAATGATAATAATAAAGCATTTATGAGGCACCAATTATCTAGTTGCCTATTAAATGGCGCATTATATATCACCCCGGCTTAAGCTCCAGCTGCTAAAGGCACTTGGTGCATTCAAGGAATCAATCCTGCCCATTCACCTCACCTGGGTTGAGTGCAGCACAATGTGAAGGAAAACATGCCATGGTTGGGATTCAAATCCATGTCCCTCTGATCAAAAGACGAGAGTCCTAACCACTAGGCCACAACGCCCCCAATATGTTGATGTATAAATGCATTCAGAATGTCCCCAGATGCTGCCCCTGCTGGCACGAACATAGTACAGACATACAGGTGATATCCATCCATGTGCAATGTGAGAGGATCCGATGGCTGACCTTTGAATGACTATGCTCTGGTTCCAAGTTGAACCCAGTCGACCGATTCCCTCATCTGGGTGCTATATAAAAACATTCACTCTGTGGTGGCAGCTAGGGCACAAATGGCTCCCATAATAGTAATTGCATTGATCCGTTCCCAAGCACGTCCCCCCTCTAGATCGATACGGTGACTGCACTGTCCATATGTGTGCTGCCACCGTATCACAATAATTATATTGACGTAAGTTCATTACCGTTTTATTTTAATGCTAATTATATACCGAGGCACTTATTTACACAAAAACATTAGCGTATTGAGATCTGTAAAGAATTTTTTGTCAGCACCACTATTATTTTGCAGTCAGCAATGTTCAGCTTAGGACTGGGTAGTAATAAAGAGTGTACGATTTTCCGCAACTTGCCATATCTGTAAATCACAAATGACACAGTCTATGATGTTGCCCAGACTACCAATTTTCAAACCTAAAAAGAAGATAAGGCATACATAAAAAGATATATGCTGTGTAGCAAGATTCCCCTCAGGATATTTCAATTAGCTTTCCAACATTCGTCATTGTTTTCTATGTGGATAAATGGCTGGATTAGTGAGTAAAGATGCTCTCTTGGCTCAGAGATTTGCATGATATAATTGCATTTATGAAGTCTACAGCACGTACCCCACATGCTAATTAATTATATAATGTCCCATCTGCAAAAAAAATCATTGATTAAAATTAACTTTCTTTGTTGTTGCAGCGCTTTGTTCAGAATTATTGAAGTGTGGAAGTAATTTTGGTGTAAATTGGAGGTGGATACTGCGCACTTTCTCAAATGATGACATGTAATTCGATGAAAACTCACCTCTGTATCATGAGATTTTGTTTAAATAGGAAGGTATATTGCAAGTGAGGATATTCATAAAATACATTCAGCTGGAAAGCAGGTATTTTATCTGACAAGTCTCAGGGAATAATTTTGCTTTACAAATTTGAATAGCATTTTTCAAGGCCATGACCTTGGATGGCAGCATCCTGATGTCCTTAGATTAATTTGAGCAAGACACTGAAAATGAGTTAATTGTGAAAAAGAGTTCATCTCTCTGCTTTTCTTCAATCTGTCAATGAATGTGTGTCTTGTATCTCATCTCATTCTCTGACTCTTGGTGGTCATTGTCTCAGTCTTGGTCTCTTTGGAGACAATCACGGATCCTAGACTGGATTATTGTGAAACAGGGTATGGGGTTGGATGTTTTGCATTAATTTAAAGCAGAAGTGGCCTTAACAGTACTAGTCCGGTTATAATTGAGCAAGGTGCCACACGGAAAAGGATAAATTTTCATATAGTGCTTCTAGACCAGTTTTTCACGCTGAATATGAAAATATGAGGTAACCAGGCTGTATCCTGAAAATTAACCCATGAGGGTGCTTTTTTCAAAATGGCCGCCAAATTTTCAGAACATTTGAATTTTTGTACATAGATTTTGACATAAACATTCCATTGCCACAAAATTAGTGTCATATGAAAGATATATAAATTTCCTACAATTTGGTACCATTTATAGGAGATAAGTAGGTTATTTGGCTGAGATTTTAAGTAGAAAACTGCATTTTTTGACATTTTTTTCCAAAATTTGAAAATTTTGCAAATACATGATTTAACATATTTCTAAGAAAAATGAATCAATTACCTTGAAATGTTCCAGAAAACTTTATTGATATACTATTATCATATGGATGAAATTCCAACTCTGTATCATTCTTTTTAGCAAATTTATAAGGTATCAAACTTGAATACTTCAATTTCAGATATGTCGCTTTTTGTATGCATTTCCATAGACTAATACGTATAACATGTATAATATGTATAATGTATAGTTACAAATTAAATGCAATTATCTCTGCTCGTTAATCACTTGGATAGTTAAGGGTAGGCTTTTCTCTATCAGCTACATAAAACAAAATGTTGGCACATCAAGGCCTAACACTTTCATGGGGTGGGGGTGTCGAAGTCCCCCCCCCCTTGGCTATATCATGTTGTTGTATATTGCCTATTTGTTGGAAAAAGTTACTGTTTTTTTGGAGCACCCATTGAGGCAAAAGGCATTTCTGCTATACAATACAGCCACTTTAATTACTTTCAAACCACTTGGAGAGGAAAAGAGTAAGCTTTGTTCTACCAGCTACATCAAAAGAAGTGGCACGTACATCGTAGCCAACCCCTCTCGGGGGGGGGGGCTGGGGAATTCACCCCTCCCCCTTTTGCTAATTGCCAATTTATTTGGAAATTCACTATTTTGGACCCAACATTGAGGCAAAAAAGTGTCTGTGCCTTATAGTATTTTATAGCTTTGAGAGAGTAGAATTCGTTCTACCAGCTACATAAATAAGCGCTAGCACATCGAACCCTAGCCCTCTCAGGGGCTGTCAAAGTCACCCCCTCCTCTATATCATGTATATTGCCTACTTATAGGAAATTTCACCATTTTGGATCACCCATTGAGGCATAAGGGCGTTTCTATATCATACAGCCAATTTTATTTTCTTGCAATTACTTGGAGAGAAAAGCTTAGACTTTGCTCTATCAGCTACATATTATTAAGAAGCGCTGGCACATCGAAACCTATCCCACTCAGGGGCTGTCTAAGTCAACCCCTCCCCCTCTATATCATGTATATTGCCTATTTATTGGAAATTACACCATTTTTAATCGCCCATTGTGGCAAAAGTGCGTTTCTACTATATAGTACAGCCAATTTCATTTTCTTGCAATGACTTGGAGAGGAAAGAGTAGGCTTTGCTCTATCAGCTACATATAAACAAGTGCTGGCAAAGAAAAGCCTACCCCCTCCAGGAAGCTGTTGAAACCACCCCATCCCTTTTGCATTATAGCATAATTATTGAAAAATTCACCATTTTGAAGCCAACATTTACGCAAAAAGGGGTTTCTGATATATAGTTCTGCCACTTTTACTGCCTTGAAACCACTTAGGGAGGAAAGAATGGGTTTTGTTTTATCAGCCACATATAAAGAAGTGCAGGCAAATAAAAGCCTACCCCCTCCAGGAGGCTGTCGAAATCACCCATCCCTTTTGCATTGCCTATTTATTGAAAAAGTCACCACTTTGGAGCCCCCATTGAGGCAGAAAGTCATTTCTGATTATGTTTTTGCCGTTTTTCACCCTTGAAAACATTTGGAGAGAAAAAGAATAGGCTTTACTTTAACAGCTACATATAAAGACATGCTCGCAAAAAAAGGCCTATCCCCATCAGAGGACTGTTGAATTCACCCCACCCCTATTTCATTATTGCTTATTTATTGGAAAATTGACCATTTTTTAGCCCCCATTTAGGCAAAAAGGCGGTTCTGATATATAGTTCTGCCACTATTACCGCCTTGAAACTACTTGGAGAGGAAAGAATAGGCTTTCCTCTAACAGGTACATATAAAGAAGTGGCTCTACTTTATACCAGAAACACGTTTTTTGCCTCAATGGGGGCTCCAAAATGGCGAGTTTTCCAATGAATTGGCAACAATCGTAAAAAGGTGGGGTGAAATTGTAAAAAGGGTGGGGTAACATCTACATGTATCGTCCCCTGAAGTGGGTCAGGCTTCGATATGGCAGCAATTCGTTATATATATCTGAAAGAGGGGAACCTACTCTTTCCTCTCCAAGTGGTTTCAAGAAAGAGAAATTGGGTGTTTTATACAGCATGCAGAAGTGCATATCGCCTCAATGGGGGCTCAAAAATGGTGAATTTTCAAATAATTAGGCAATAATGCAAGAGGGGTGGGGTGATTGGACAGCCGCCCAGATGGGTACATGCTTCAATGTGCCAGCACTTCTTTATAGAGCAAAGCATATTCTTTCCTCCTTAATTGGTTTCAAGGCAGTAAAAGTGGCAGAACTATATATCAGGATGCCTCTTTATCTCAATATGGGCTCAAAAATGGTGAATTTCCAATAAATAGGCAATAACGCAAAGGGGTAAGGGGGCTGATTTCGACAGCCCCCGGAAGGGGTAGGCTTTTATTTGCCAGCACAAAATTATGTAGCTGATAGAGCAAAGCCTATTCTTTCCTCTCTAAATGGTTTCAAGGCAATAAAAGTGGCAGAACTATATATCAGAGACACCTTTTTGCTTCAATGGGGGCTCCAAAATGGTGACTTTTCAACAAATAGCCAAATACCGAAAATTAGTGGGGTAACTTCTAAAGCCGCCTGAAGGAGATAGGCTTCGATTTGCCAACACTTATGTAGCTGATAGAGCAAAGCCTACTCTTTCTTCTCAAAGTCATTGCAAGAAAATAAAATTGGCTGTACTATATAGTAGGAACGCTCTTTTGCCTCAATGGGTGATCCAAAATGGTGAAATATCCAATAAATCGGCAATATACTTGATTTAGAGGGGGGGGGGTGACTTAGACAGCCCCTGAGAGGGCTAGGGTTTGATGTGCCAGTGCTTATTTATATGTAGCTGGTAGAACAAACTATACTCTTTCCTAAGTGGTTTCAAATCAATAAAATGGGGTAAACAAAGCACAAACGCTCTTTGGCCTCAATGTTGGGTCCAAAATTGTGAATTTTCAAATAAATATGCAATATTAAGCAAAAGCCCCCCCCCCCCCCCCCAGAGAGGTGTAGGCTTCGATGTTCCACTTCTTTGAATGTAGCTGGTAGAACAAAGCCTACTCTTTCCTCTCCAAGTGGTTTCAAAGCAATCAAAGTGGCTGTACTGTATAGTAGAAATGCCTGTTTTTGCTTCAATGGGTGCTCCAAAAAACAATGATTTTTTTTCAACAAATAGGCAATATACAACAACATGATATAGCCAAGGGGGGGGGGGGGGGGGCTTTGACACCCCCATCCCATGAGAGTGTTAGGCCTTGATGTGCCAACATTTTGTTTTATGTAGCTGATAGAGAAAAGCCTACCCTTAACTATCCAAGTGATTAACGAGCAGAGATAATTGCATTTAATTTGTAACTATACATTATACATAATATACATGTTATACGTATTAGTCTATGGAAATGCATACAAAAAGCGACATATCTGAAATTGAAGTATTCAAGTTTGATACCTTATAAATTTGCTAAAAAGAATGATACAGAGTTGGAATTTCATCCACATGATAATAGTATATCAATAAAGTTTTTTGGAACATTTCAAGGTAATTGATTCATTTTTCTTAGAATTATGTAAAATCATGTATTTGCAAAATTTTCAATTTTTGGAAAAAAATGATACAAAAATGCAGTTTTCTACTTAAAATCTTAGCCAGATGACTTACTTATCCCCTATAAATGGTACCAAATTGTAGGAAATTTATTTGTCTTTCATATGACACTAATTTTGTGGCAATGGAATGTTTATGTCGAAATCTATGTATGAAAATTCAAATGTTCTAAAAATTTGGCGGCCATTTTGAAAAAAGCGCCCTCACGGGATAATTTTTAGGATACAGCCTGGTTATCTCATATATTCATATTCGGCGTGAAAAACTGGTCTAAAAGCACTATATGAAAATTTCTCCTTTTCCGTGTGGCACCTTGCTCAATTATAACCCGGACTATACCACATCAAGCCATCAACTCTTCAAACTTGGCCAGGTTCCTAACCCACAATGCAATAATCTGAGCAGTGTAGTCATGTAAAAAAAAGGCTCACTTGAATAGCATGCTAATTCACTACTCGATACAGTGATTCACAAGACAATTATGTTATAGCAAAATAAGTAATTCTTCTCTGAAACTGTGAAACATTTGAGGTTCTCTATATAAGTATTGTCTATTTTATTCTCTTAATTGTTATAGCGATCTCCAAAGGTATGTTTTAAGGCAAGCTTTAATAATGATTTGACAATGTCATATTTAGCCAGGGTTTGTTCCAAAAACTGTTCTCCCAGTGGGCCCTGCTTAACCCTTTCCATGCGTACTTCGCACGTATGCACACTTGGTGCCGTGCGAACTTCGCATTTCACGCTCAAGCAAACAATGCATTGTTTCCCTCCCTGAAAAGAATTCAGCACAGAGGGGTTCGTGGCCCAGCGCACAAAGAGTTAACTGTATAATGTTTATTATTACCCTGGCTTTAGCTGGGATGCCTGGGCATTCAAGCATTCATGATATTTCTTAATACTGCATGGGTACCCATTTACAACACCTTGGTGGAGAGTGGCAAATGTAGATTAACATCTTAGCAAAGGACTTGAGTGCAGTTCTGGGAATCAAACCCTGGACCTTGAGGTTCATAGTTCATAGACTTATATCCACTCACCCTTAGCAATTAGAGATCAAAAACAGTGTTGGTTACTTAATCCCACCTCCTTATGATATCCTCTTTTATTAAGTTACACAACTGGAGTGTTACCCACTTCAAACCTTGATCAACCTTAACAGAATGATGATCAACATGCTCCCGATATACAATCTACCCTCATTAATATGTATCAATATTGAATTGATTCATTAGGAAGGAATATAATATATATCTTTAGATTGAGAAGGATGTTCAGTTCATGTAAAGTACATTGGTTAAGGATTTATTCCATGGCCTTCTGGAACCATCAGGGATCAGCACACAGCCTTTATAAATAACAAAAGTCAGTAGCCAAAGGGTTAATTTAAGGAATTACATCTTTTTAGAATAACACAGATCTTTCAAATAAAATATGAGTCCATGAGTTGCATCCAACATGACACTTCATTCTTATTTCAAGGAGTTTGAATAAACCTAGCGTCAAGATTTTTGCCAAATGTGGTTATTCTTTAAAAATGGTCATATTATACAGAATAAGAAATGGTCACTATTAACATTACAATTGGGTAACATAATTGACATCTCTTTTTATGATTTTATTATATATGATCATACAGTTCTGAAATACTGCACCACAACAGTTGGTATTAGATTACACAACATAGTTTTAGCGTATGAGCTAGCATATTAGCATATAATAGAATGATTTCAATTGAACCATATGTTTACACAATAAATGAATATAAGTAAGGCTCGTCGTGCTTTTGATGATGTTATTTAATATTCCATGCAAGAAATAAAGACTTAACAAAGATCGTTGTGCTTTTGATGATGTTATTTAATATTCCATGCAAGAAATAAAGACTTAACAAAGAGACATGTCTCGTGTAGTTGTCTTTGCGTGGAAACTTAAATAACTAATTTTGTCCTTATTGTTATCAAACGTATACATCACAATTGACAATTATTTGAAATTCATTTTTAAAAACAATGAAAATTCTTACAAAGATCAAGCAAATAAAAGAAAGGAAGATGAATGAAAGAAAGAGAACATTGAAAAAGTATGCAAAGGATAGAAAGTAACAGGATGCACAGAACCGTTATGAATCCCCCCAAATAGGTCAAAAGTTACCATTATTGTATTTTTAATTAACATCTTGAGAATGATAATTAAAATACAAAACAGGTATAAAATAATAAATTATTACCTGAGCTCCACCTTTTGTTTATGATTTCAGTCCTCCTCTTTTGTGAAACTGCAGTCTATTTTCATTTATTCCCATCCCATATTTGCCTGTCTGTTTTATTTAAAAAATAAAATGTTGCTGCTTTAGAAAAAAAATCTTTGTTGAATATCAAAATAATTCTCTTAATCTGATTTAAAACATGAAAAATTGTATTTATGAAAATAATAAAATAGATTGATTCATTTCAGGTCACTCTGTTTTGAAAATACATGTACATTTAAGTCAAATAAGAATCAGATAAAATCTGTATAAGGAGAAATTATTAAGAGAACTATTCTGTTATCATATTTCTAAGATGTCAAAAAAAGAGAAAAATCCGCCCAAACAATGTGAAGCAAGGATAATACTCTCTCAGTATGGGACTGTTTGACCTTTAGTTGTTCGGTGATAATGCCAGTTTTGTACATGTACACGTTATACATGATGTATTGTGAGTTGTGCCTATAATGCATTCCGGCTATTTATTCCAATTTTGTCTATTGACGCTGTGCATATTCGTTGGGCATTACTGTATATTTGGCTAGGCATGGATTATTGTGTGTAACGGGGTGGACTGCCAGGACAGATCTGAAAGCTATAAGAGGCATGAGGGAGAGAAAAAGGATAATGAAGAGAGAGAGTAAGGAAAGGTTAGAGAAGAGAAATATGATTAGAAAATAAAAGAAATTCAAAAGAAAAAATTCATAATTTGAGAGAGCTCTTTCATAATATCCATAGTTGCAAGATTTTGGGAAAAAATATAGCTATGCAAAATATGAAAAAGTACAATATAGAGGATGAGGAAATAAACAAATTTAGTTGGAAAATAATATGTAAACCTGAGGGAGTGATGCTCAAAGATTTCATGGAGGACAGTATACAAGAGAAATAGTATTAATCAGATAATGGTGGAATATATTATACCTGTTTTAATGATACATGATTAACATCCCATATCAATCTGGTTACGCATGTTTGTTTTTAGATATACTATAATATATATATATATTTTTTAATGTGATTATGCAGTAGGCTATTACATATTTGTGTTCTTGTTTTGTAAGAGATTCTACAATTCAGCCTGTGGCTGCAAATGAATATTCAATGAACCATTACCATTCCAAAATCAAGTGATTGGTTGGAAATTTTGAGAAGAAAGTTTATAATGGGTTTTTAATGCAATGTACAAGCCTTATGATTATTTTTGAAAAATGCACTCTAAAAATGAAAGGGGGGAAAGGGCCGAGGACAAGTGTTCTTTAAGGAGGGGGGGAAATGCTGTCACTCCGCTGCTCTTTCCGGTCTAACATCCATTTCATTTTCATTCATTTTGCACAATTTAACACTTAGTCCAATTAGACCAAATGGTATATGGACTAAATTGCCATTGGATAAACTGGTTATTAGATGGAATGGCATTAGACTAAATAAAAGTAGACCATGTGATGAGTGGAAGTATCGATGGTATACCAAATGATAGAAGACGAGTCGGCAATTGGACGAATTGGACATAAACCTTCCTTCTCACCCCTTTCACCCCATTTGCCTTTAGTGTTTTTATAGTGTGCAAACAAAAATTTAAATGAATGAAACATCATGTTCTTGTGCTAAAGTAAGATGCTTCAAAATTCCATGGTGTTTAAAGATAATGGGGACTGAATTACCTATATAACCCTCATTGAATTATGACATTCAATTTTGCATCAGATACTAGACCTATATACAATAATGTTAATCTACAAAGTTCATATTTGAACTTTAGCTGGTGAAATAAAGTAATTGCGAATCAGAATTATTAACCAGGAAATTGTTTTGATTTTTTCATAAACTAATAAACTGACAGAACTGACAAACAGCATAATAAAACTTACCCCCGGACATTCCAAAATAATAATAACAATAATACATACATAGCATTTATGTTGTGCGTAAATCAATCATTTCTATACAATTTTATTTCTTTGAAAAAAAAAAGAATAATTGATTGTATACAAAATATCAAGCATCTAAAAATCAATCGCATGTTCCTTTAAGAATTCATGCGGTATCATAACACCCAGACTGGATGCCCTTGGTACCGCTGCCACCGTCATTTCCGTCCAGGCGCTCCGGCTTCAGCCCTGATTTGATTTGCCTTGCATTTATTTTCTATTTCTGACTCCCCGTTTTCTAATTCTGTGCCATTGCTTCCATAAATTGATCTAAATTTGTCAGCAATCAGAAAACCTCCCCGGGTTTAACACTCGCGCAGGATCAATATTCGATTGGAGAATGGTAGGGGGACCTAGGATTACTGCAACGTGATTGTACATGAGACGAACACTAATACATACATATAACAACAAAAATGAATTCATTCCCTCTATTCATGCTAATTATTAGTTATGAATTCGCGAGCATTTCTACGTTAAACCAGCAGGAGGTATATGATTGTGTTGGTAACACTGCAGGAGGGAGCCACACAAACACATCAATTGGGTGATTTCAAGTTCAGTGTTGATCTTTTGATGTTGGTGTTAGGTCCATTTGTCCATAAGCATTGCACAAAACATGAAATGAAATTTGTCCTGAAAAGTCACTCAATTGGTGATGAACCATTAATATTTTTTTCTAAACTTAGAATGTTTTGATTTTATTATTAGGAAACACAATCCAAACTGCTTCCAACACCAACCTTGAAATCACCCATTATTATATACTCTACATGATTGTATAGAATAAAATGAGTGAATTATCACCCACTATTCACTTCCCTTGGTAACAACCTTACAAATAACTCAATTTGTAGTGAACTTAGAGTAAACATATGATTTTTTCCCACAAATTACACTTAAATAGGCTAAAATTCATTTATATTACTTAGGTAAAATTCACTCTAGATCTAGTCAAATCAATTGTCACCAAAGCTTCTCCAAGATAATTTTTAAAATTCATTTCATTTATTGGTTTCTGCAACACTTTTTCATAAACACATTACCAAAGAAAATACAATAATAATATACATATAACTGACAAGCAAAACATTGAACAAAATTGCATTTTCTATTAATATATATTGATTGTTAGAAGGTTGCAGGGGTTGCCACTATAAGATAAGCTTGTAGTAATTTGTAGCATAGTAATTTGTAGCATTCCAGTGCCAGTGCCACATACACCCTTAAGTCGTCCATTTTTATTTATTTTTTTTAATTTGGAGAATTATTTTGGAATTTTTAATCCAATTCTGTTAAATTATGTAAAACTTTAAAACCAGTTCAAATGCACATGTCTCTGGGACCAAACTCATCTAAACATGGCTCATTGTAATGATTAATCTTTAGCCACCCCCTATCTCTCTCTCTCTCTCCCTCTCTCTCTTGTTCTCTCTCTCTCTTTTTCTCTCTCTTGGATATTATTCTTAAGTATGTTTTGATTGTATTATGAGTTCCATTTTAATTATTTAATGATAATTAATTTCACTTTTAGTACAGAGCCAATTTATACAAACTCTTTTGCTTCCTTTCACCCCTCCACATGTAAGATATATATTTTTTTTAATGTCAGTGATTTGTGAATGTATTTTTCAAATTTAGAAATAAAGTCTGTTCTGAATTTGAATTTATTCACTCCCACCCAGGAGAGAATAATTCACATTTTTTAGAGGGAGTAAGGTAAACCACAAAAAACTCAAAGATTTATTCATTTTTGTTTGTTATTATTTATCTTCATCATAATCCTTTGGTTTGTAAATAAAGGTAACTGTATTTAAATACAGCAATTATGACCTACCAGAACAGTCCTATAAGAAGTGAGAAGCATGTGAATAATATTCATTTTCCTGTCAACAGGAGTAGGTATGGCATTGAAAGAAGAAAACGAGAGAGGGAGGGAGAGAGAGAGATAGTCAGTCTTACAGCTTGCCTGGATTTTAGGATGTTGATTCCATTCCCTGTAACCTAAAAGCGAGTTAAAATGTAATTGGCACATCCGGCAACAATGTGATTAAAATACATTACTGAGTATAGGGGAAAATATCTGGGACATCTCTTTTCTGTATTTTAGGTTTCTGCTCTGTCCGTTTCTTAAGGCCCGGTCACATATAGCCTGACGCACGACCCGCGCATTGAAAATTGGAAAATAGGACCAGTGCGTCGTTGTGCGCTCAACTCTTGTCAGAATTTGTGAAAGGCTAGCGAACTTGCATCGAATACATAACATATTGCTAACGCGCTGCACGTATACTTGGCGCATACTGACCGTACACAGAGCGCATATACAAAACCTCCCAACGAATGCATCACGTATTGCGAACGTGTTGAACGAATGGCTAGCGCATGCACTGCGCGTTCAACGCGCAGCCCGCGACCGAGAAACTTCCAGTCACGTGACTGTGGCTGCAAAACTAAAAAGAACCTCGTGTAGTGATAAGTTTAGACCTACAACCCAAATTTTCATCTTTGCATCTTGGCAACAAAGACAATGACTGGTTGTCGTCGTAAAGGAAGAGGTCGTGGAGGCCGCAGAGGCAACAAGGAGCTTCCCAACCCCAATCCGGACACTCAGCAGCCAAGCCAAGACCATGAGCTTATTCCCAACCCAGATCATCGGGAGACCAGCCTGGATCATGAGCTTACTCCCAACCTGGACCATCGCCAGCCAAGTCTGGACCCTGATGTTGCCCTTGAGCATGGTGACGTGGTGGATGCTCAATCCTTTCCTTCCTCGTCCCCTCAACGCTCCCCAACTCATTCGCATACTGGGTCCGTAGACAGCCATGTATCACTGGCATCGCATGTGTCGTCAGTCGCAGAGATCCTCCCAAAAAAAGGCAAAAAGAGAGAAAAAAGGGCCAACAAGCTGTCTGATGAGGAGGAGGAATTGATGGTCGCCTTCCTGGAGGAACACGAGATGCTATGGAACAAGAAAGTTATGAACTACAGGAGGACAGATCTGAAGAACGCTGCGTGGCAGAAGCAGGCGGAAACCATGTCCAAGGAGGTATCTCATCTGCAAGGTTGGTTCAGGGGCATGAGGGACAACTTCACGCGACTAGAAAAGATACCTAAGTCTGGGTCCGGGCAACGGGTATTTACAGAGAGGGAGCTCTGGACATTGAAGAAGTTCCAATTTCTTCAAAAGATCGTGTACCACAGACCAGAGCCACTTAGCAGTGTAAGTACATATTTTTGAACTTTTTATATTGTTTAATGTTATTTAACTTGTGATGTTACCGTCGTTCAAAAAATTTAATTGTATCTATAGGTCGAATGTTTTTATACCAAACTTTGTAGTCAATTTAGCCTTAGGAATGTTTAAAAAATATTGTTTGTAAATCATGGTATATTTTTGTTTTGTGCTTACAGGTGAAGGATACAATTAATGCAAACAGTGGAGATCTCTCGGCTGCTGAAACTGAGTGCGCCCTGGACGGCATGGAGGTGACCGAAGAGGAGGAACAGGCTCCAAAATCTTCCCATAATGCTGGTAGAAAGAGAAAGAGCACGAAGTTGGAAGACACAGTCCTGGCCACATTACAGGAGCGGCTGCAGGAGTCTGGCCAGCAGATGATCCAGTTGCAGCAGGCAATGCGACCACAGACACCTGCAGAAGTCTTTGGGAACTACGTGAAGGGGACACTGTTGAACTTGTCGGAACGAAAATTCAAAAAGGCGCGCACGGCAATCAGCAGGATCCTAGAAGAGGCTATGGAAGATAGCGACGAGGAAGAGCCTCCACGAGTCACACCATCACGTTCCAGCTCCTTCCAACCCAGCTCTGCACCCCCCTTCTCGTCCTCTCCCAAGCCGGCGGAGCAGTGGCAGCCGGCCCCAGACCTGTGGAAGAGCACCAAACCACCAACTGCGTCGATATGGCAATCCCAGGACTGCGGTTACGTGGAGAGGTACAGATCCAGCATGACCAACCAGATCCCGCCGCCTCCTCAGGGTCCAACGCAGCTCTCCCACCATCTGCCCTACACCCAACTGCAGCCACATCAATACCCGCAGCAGCAGCATCAGCAACACCAGCACCCCAATAATCAACATCGATATCAGCAGCAGCATCAATACCACAACCCCAAGCAGCAGCAGAGCGTGTCCGATATCATCCGCAGTGCCCACCAAGTGCTCCCCACAACCTGTGAGCGGGACCAAGGAGATATGGCTAACATCTCAGGCTTATCTTCATTATTGGAGACATCTTCAACCTCAAGTCAGATGGCATCTTCGACCTCGGGCCAGATGACACCCAGGGATTTGAATACTCCTACTATGTCTGGTGCCGGTGAGAATCAGTCTTGATCAAGATTGGTAGGGACGCTATAGAAAGATGGACAAGGACAGTTTTGGATTTTAAGACATATTTCATTGTTGAGCTTTTAAATAATGAGGACGCGGTGGCGAGTTTTACGCATCTATTAATTGTTAAGAAGTTGACAATAGTCATGTTGGTTATTTAATATTTTTAATGTGAAAATAATGTTACTTTCTTCATCCGTGTTTAATGTTCATGAGTTTTGTAAATGGAAAAAAGTGTTATAAGTTGTACAATTAGGAAGTTGGATATTTTATATTTATGTGAAACAAAGCATTTCGTGTTTGCCTATTTCTCATATAGACAGTGTAGTTGTATAAAAGATTGAAAACAAGTTTTAAAAAAGTGGTGATAAATAATTACTTTTACACAAAACGTTTTGTAGTATTTCATTTCATTGTTAAAAAGGGATTGTTGATAGAGAAAAAGTTAGATATTGAATCGTTTTAACGTACAATTAATGTGTTTTGTATTCATCCGTTTTTAAAGTTAAAAAATAAAATTTTTAAACAAGTATTTCAAATAGAAAATTGGTTATTTCATATGTTTAATTGAAATAATATCCTTTGTGTTTGCCCATTTCTCACGTTGACAGTGTGGATTGATAACAAGTGGTAATGAATGTCTTGGTAAATGATTGTTATCAACCTCTCATTTCAACTGTTAAACAATGTGCTTTGTATTCGATTTTAATATTACAAAAATGTCAAAAGAGAAAGCGTTGGTTATTGAACATATTAAAATGTTTATTTCACCGTAATCAATCGATTTTGTCCTTCTAATTATAACACGTCTTGTTTAATGTGCAGTAGATTATGGAAACTATCCCTCTTAAACAAGTACCTCAATTAAAGTTTAAGTGCTTGTACCAATTTTTTGTTCATTTTTGTTCGTTTATATTGTTTTAACTATTGATTTTCTATTACCGGAATAGCTTCAAATCATACCAATAAACAATGAAAACTGATATAGTAGCTATGGTAAACTAAATCTTGAGTTTAATGGGTCAAGCATGAAGGGGACTTGCCAAGTTAATAAAATAAAAATTTAATGCAAAAGATTAAGACAAAGATTTTAATGTTATAGAAATGCTAAGAAAGAAAACACTTATAATGATTTTAGTTTACTAGTATTCCATTTCTGTTTTGTACCCCTCCCCCTTCCTTCCTCCCACTAAAAGTGGATGGGGGTATAACTAATTTAACTTTGCAAGGCCTTTAATAAAAACAATTGGTGCAATTAATAAATACAATACAGTCCTGTTTCTTGTCAAACTACATGAAAATGTGTTTATTAAACTTATACTTCTGCAACATGCAAGTTGGATCTACACAATATACAAGTCGACATAATAATCAATGAAATTGAAATATAAAAACGCGAATACATTTAGTTCTTGAAATAGCTCTAATTTATGATAATTACAAAATATAATTACATAATTAAAGAGAGGAAATGAATAATGAAAAAAGATAAAGAATAGGAATTGAAAGGGATATCAGGAAAATGGGAGCAGAAGTACATTAGAACACATTTGGTAAAAAAGACTCAGGTGATATCCAGTAAACAAAAACCCTATAAAACAATGTATACATTTGTAGAAATAATACTATGTTATTAAGAAAATATATTTTGTTACTTACACTACCAAAGAAAAATTGTTTGAAAATATTTTATATTCAAATCAGTGTCAATTTATCAGGCAGGGAAAACAAAAGTTAAGTTTTGAAGGAAAAAAAAGTTTCCGGCAGGTTTCTTTACAAAGAAGAGCCAAAAGGTAAAGAGAGGGGAAATATGAAAAAAACTAAGAATAGACACATGTAAGAGAAAAGTGTGTGTGGATTTGTAATCAAATGTATTTGCGCTGTTAGCGAGAGTGTGTGTGTGTGCGTTTGTATAATTATGTATGTTTGCAAGTGCATGCTTGTCAAATAAACAGTTTATAAAGAATGAAATGAAATAGTACAAAGCATTAATCAACCATCATCCAATCACATCTCTGTATAATCAAAGCTGCCCGAACTGTTCACATAAATGTCTATATCATTTTGTCCTGCCATGGAACGGCACCGGCTTCGGAGTTGACCCAGTGCTTGATAAGATTCCTCTGCCTTTTTCCTTCCCTGCTGGAGGTATTGCTGCCAGCGACAGAGATGGTGTCTTGCATGTTAAGGCATGATCTCCATGCTCCTGGGACGTAGTCATGACCAAGGTTCTCGGCACGGTCAAGCTGCTGGTTCTGCATACCTGGGTACCTTGTCCTCATCAAGTTGTGGAGGATGATGCATGCCGTGACAATGAGCTTGACGGTAGCTGGCTGCTGCTGCATTGTGGTCAGGAGAACTTGAAACCTGTTGGAAAGAATGCCGAATGCATTTTCGACAACCCTTCTGGCTTGGGAAAGCCGATAATTGAAGATGCGCTCCGACTGCGTCATACCTCTAAGACTGTACGGCTTCATCATGTTAGGGCGTAGAGCGAATGCATCGTCGCCGACGAAAAAGTATGGTCCATCCTGGTTGTCGTTGGGAAGAGGATCTGGATCCGGAAGGCCTAAACTGCCATCTTCAACACATTCTCTCAGCTCAGAAGCATTGTAGATCTGAGCGTCTGATGCCGATCCCATACCACCAATGTCTACCCAGATGAAGCGATAATCAGCATCTACGAGCGCCATGAGGACAACGGAGTAGAATCC
The DNA here is from genome assembly GCF_037042905.1 of Lytechinus pictus. Lineage (NCBI taxonomy): Eukaryota > Metazoa > Echinodermata > Echinoidea > Temnopleuroida > Toxopneustidae > Lytechinus > Lytechinus pictus. The sequence continues at coordinate 14,366,713 of NC_087249.1, forward strand.
TTTGTAGTTATAGTAAAGAGAACCACTGTTTGGAGGACATTTGCAGCTGACATGCTTTCCATCGAGTGCACCACAGGTATGGGGGAAGTTCCACTTCTCCATGAACTGGTCAGATATGGCACGCCACTCATTGGGAGTTGTGGGGCACTTCATCATCTCACCCTTGTACTCTTCGATGATGGCCTGGCACACTTCTGGGATGAGCAGGGATATGGTATTGTGAGGGATTCTCCATCCATAGGACATTGAGCGATACTTGGTCCCAGACGCAAGATGTCGAAGGGTGAGAGCAAGCTTCAGGCCAGGATTGAGGGCATCTCTGTAGGTTGTATTCTGTTTGGTGATACTCGGGCCCACTCTTGTTAGCAGTTCGTCGAACATCTCTGGTGGCATTCGCATGAAATTTTTGAAGGCTGCCTGGTCTTCGTTGCGGAGCTCTACAAGAAGTTGATCATACAAGCCAAACTGTCTTCTCCTTCCGATCCAGGGTCGGACCCAGTATCTTCGTTGACTTTTTTCCTTTCTCCATCTGGAGACTTGTAGTTGGTGAATAGTCAGTGCCATTAGGTTATGCTGATGTTGGAGAACTGCAATTTTATATTTCAATTGAGTGTCAGGATCATCCATCTTCCGAGGTGCTTCTTTCGAGGGCTGGAGGAGAAGTGATGAGGAGTTGGTGCCGGATACACTTATATGCCCTATGACTACACGCTAGGCACACGTCAGGTATATGTTAGGAACACGCAAGATAAACGTTGTGTGCGTTAGAGACATGTTCAGCACTCGTTCAGCTCGTTCATATTCGTTGCGTGTTCGTTGGAATGCACGTTATGTGTGCGCCAGTTGTTCGTTCGAAATCAGCCGCCGAACTTGCGACGGATACTCAACGTAGGCTCAGCGTATGTCTAGCGTTGGTCTAGCGCGCTTTGCGAATGTATGGCGACTTCATGGCGAATAGAGTCATGCGTCGAGCTCTGCGCATATTTTTGAGCATGCTCAAAATATCACGACGCACAAGCGGAGAGCGTCGAATACATAACGTTGGTAAAACGCGCTCGTCGAACGCTTAACGAACAATTGCGCAGATCTAGCGAGTAACAACGCATTGACCAAAACTGCCAAAATTCAACACGTGGGCCATGCGCCTCTCGTGCGTCGCCTATATGTGACCGGGCCTTTACATTCCCTGTAATTCTCTTCCACCTCTTTCTCTCCCTCTTTTCCCTGTCATTTTCCTATGTTCATTCCTCTCTCTCTCATCTTTTATTTCATTGTCTATATCTCTTTCACCGTCTTTCTGTTTGACCCTTGCTGTCTGTTTGTCTTTTCTCTCGTTTTCTTTTCAAATCATTCTTTATTTTTCTCTTTTTTTTTGGTTTCTTTGTTTGTTTCTTCAGCTGCCTTCCTGTCTGACCCTCATTGTATATATTTCTTTCTTTCACTCTTTCACTCTTTCTTTCTTCCTTTCTTTCTTTGTCTGTCTATCTGTCTGTCTTTCTTTCTGTCATCTGTTGTCAAATTTTTACACTGTCCTTTTGTCTGTCTTTGTTTTTTCTTAAGCTGTGTGTCTCTCCATCTCTCTGTGTATGTCAGTCTCTCTGTGGCACTCTCTTAGTCTCTCTCCCTTTCTCTCTCTCACATGCATGTTTCTTTCGCCTTCCTCTGTCCCCAGTGATGCTTAGTATGAACCCCCTGACCTGGGCTGACTCTTCCTGCATTTCAGTTCTATCTGTTTTAATATGTGCATTAGAGATGAGTGTTCATGGTAAGCCCAATGCATGAGTTGTCTTCCGGTTATGAGGGCCCCTTGCATGTTAAGCTGTTTGTTGCTATCCCTGCTACTCTTCCCTTCCCAGGGGATGGCATTGAGCCTTTAGCCTTCCCAGACAATGCTTTATGTGATGTAGACAATCAGATCATGAAGATAAAGACACACAAAACAGACATAGTGTTTAATAGAAGGATCAAGATACAAGTGCTACTTGACAAGTGTACAATGAGTTGGAGAAATAATGAAACAGTATGCTACATCTCTATAAAATAAATAGGTTTTTCAATTTTCTTGTGACTTTCATAAAGTCAAATGTATATATATATAATATTCATTTCAATTTAAAATTTAATACTGTTATAACACCTTATTGCTATTTTGCAGTTTAATAACCTTTTAGATTAGAGATTGATTCATGTTCTGTTCTCAAAACACGGTACATAGTCAAAATATCACAAATTAAAATGTCAACATATAAATTAAAGATATTGTGTAGAATTCATGTATTTATTTCCCCTGTCATGGTAATCATATATACATTTGGAGGTGTAAAATGAATAAATACCATTGTTATCTACAATCATCAGTTATATTTATTTGTATATGGTTTGCCAGATGGCTCTCTACTTTGTATTATTGAGTGTATTGTTTATGTCACAGGACTCTTATGTACCAATAATTTTCTGGCTAATTATAATGCGATTTAGACATATTGCATCTAGGCACTTGCAGAATTATTATTAACCTGGTTGTGTGGATTCAATCAGTCATTCCCGCACACAATTTATGCACATTCTCCAATCCCTGGGGAGTATTTCAGTCAGTCACATCCTACCGGGTACCCACTCAGCACCTGGGTGGAGAGTGGCTAAGTGTGGATTGACGCCTTGCCAAAGGATACTAGACAGCGGTGGAATTTGAACACACAATCCTTTGATTAAAAGGCGAGAGCCAGAACCACTACACCACGGCTCTTCCACACAGTTATACAATCATCTGGGGTCAAAGGAGTATTCCATAAAACAAAATGGGAAACAAAAATTAATATATTATTTCATTGTTTGAAATACATCCCCAATTATTGGGTATTGCAGGAATTGATCTTATAAAGATATGAAACTATTAAGTTTCAAAGTAGACTGTTTTATTTCCAAATCAATTAAAAAAATTTCAATGAAACAATAAACAATCAATAGAAATGTATATGTAAAATAATAGTTCAAGCAAAACATAACAAAATACAATTCAACACAAAAGAAATGCAGCGTATTTGTTTTTGGATAATGGTGCATGCAAAATGCCAAGGTATGGATTGTATGGAATACACAATTGAGATAAATAAAAATATTGAGAGTCAAATTTCCATGCTTCATTTAAAAAAAAAAGGTTCTTGTACATGTACATTCTGCATGCAAACAAACTCTCTTTCTTTCTTTTAGTATAGAAAGCATGTAGGTAGATGTAATGCAGCATTATACTATGTGTAACAGATTTCTATCACATTTTGAACTCTAGGAAATACAGCATTCTTGTCGTCTAATATAAACACACTGTTTCCTTTCCAGGATGCATAAGGCTTTCAAGATGAGTGCTTATGGCATGTAGCCTTATGCTGTAAGAGGGATTCGTTGTTGTCCTTTATGGTTCTTTTGTAATTTCACATGGCAATCTTTATCAGGCTTTAGAAAAGGCGGATATGTTTCATCATGAATGCTGACTTTCACAGTTTGAGTGATTCGAAGGATGCTGAGTCCTAATTTTCTTTTACTTTCTTCAAGCAATAGTCTCTTAATCTTATCTTTCTTCGTCTACCTCTTTCTTTCCTTCTCTCTTCTTTCCTCTTTTTAATATTTTTTTTCTGCTCTTTATTGATATCCATATTGCAATTCTGGTCTGTCATACAAAAAACTATTTATCCTAAATATTTTCACACTATTTTGTCTGCAATTAGTGCTCCATTTTATGTCAATTCATAATCCCTGAAAATATCCTATACTTTTCTCTCAACCCTCCCCCCTCTCTTTTGTTGTCTCTGTATCTTTATCTCTTCTCATTTTCCCTTTTCCTATCTCCATTTCTCTTGTCTATATGGCCCTCTCTCTGACTCTCTCTCTTTCGAAAAAAACATCTTTTAAATTACTCATGTGATCTCTCTTGATCTCTCTCTCCCTCTGCAATCCATCATTTGTTGCTTTCATTGTTTGGTCTGCACACATGAGCATCAGCCAAGCAATGCCATTACATCATTGGAAGAGTAAACTCTCCTTTGCTAACAGCTCCCGTCACTGCTTCAAATGTCACTCATGGTGACATTTGCATTCCTTAAGACAATGGAATGAACTGAAACACAAAAGTAGGGCCTGTTATCAGTATCAGGGTTCTTGCCCTGCAAGGTAGAGGCGTCCAGCTCTTTGCTTAAAATTAATACACCACCCGGCACAAATTTTTCTGATAAATATAACTAAAATTTGCTAAATATGTACCAATTCAATCTTACATCAAGCCAGCTTGCAAAGTTGTAGTTCTTGCACAATGCAGATTTTGCATGACTTATTTTGCCAAGGACATTCACCACCAATCTTGAGCAAAATTATTTTATTGCAAAATGTCCGCTCGCTCCAATTTTCAGCTTCGCCTCTTCGCATTTTACCTGGCACCTAATTTGTCCTAGCTCGAACCTTGATCAGCATTAAGCTTTATCTCAGAAGATGTTATAAGCTTTCACTCCTTTTTACAAAAAAGTGTCCTAGTAGTAGGAGTGGGCTATACATGGGTCAAAAATACTTTTTTTGTCATTTCAATATGACAACAGTTTTTTTTTATTCCTTGTAATGTATCTCAACATGGAATAACAATATTTTTTGTCTCCGGTCCGAGAAAAAAGTGTGCCGGGCCAAAATCCAAAATGGCTGCCAAAACCCCCCAAAATCACAGTTTTGGCCACAAATTTTTTATTTGGTGGTCAATTTCTCTGGTTTTGGTGTCTATTTATATGTTTTGGGGGCAGGCAATTTGTTTTTCCTATAATTAGTACTTGTAAACCATTATTTGTAGAGTTAAAAGGTAATTATACCTAAATTTTCCCATTTTTGTAGCCTTTTTCAGCCCAAAAGTGGGTTTTATCATCCTGGGGTTCTGGGATATTAGATGGTACGAGGTCAACAATAGCAAGCAGCTTCATATAGCTATATTGCTTTTATTCCTCCACTTTGGGTTTTACGGATATTTGTGAAATATATCTTATTAAATAAAAAATGTCAATTATCCATTGGGGCTATACAGTATACATATGTACAATGTACTGTGCATACATACTGCACTGCATAAATGCATTGGCCACCATGACAGATAACAAGGCTTGTATAAACTATAGTGTCATAGAAATGAGCTCTCAGGTTTAGAATTAGATGCCTCAGAAATTGAAGATATGTTTTTTCTCAGAAATTGAGGACGTTTTGTCAAATATGCTAATTCAGGGGGCGGAGAGAGGTAATTTACACTGTAGCTATTCTGGGCCCCGTTGCATAAAAAATTACCATTATGTTAACTTAACTTAATGGTAACTTGCATGCAATCCTTTATTCTGATTGGCTGTTGATCAGCGTTACCATGATACTAGTAGTTACCTGACCCCATAAACATAGGCCAGTTAGACACCAGAACCAGGTTTAAAAAAAGCCTCCAAATTAAGAAGATATGGCTAAAAATGTGATGTACGTATATATACATGTATGTGATATTTACATGTAAGTGTAATTTAATTTGCTGGTTTCACCATGTACATCAGCTGACAAGGAATCAAATTCACAATCTTATTCTAAACCTTTGAAGCTCATTTCTATGACACTAAAGTTTATATACAGGCCTTGTCATATGCCATGGTGGTCAATGCATGGATATATGCAGTGTAGTATGTACAGTGCATTGTACACCGTATAGCCCCTACGGATAAATGACATTTTCTTTTATTTGATAAGATATATTTCACAAATATCCGTAAAACCCAAAGTGGAGGAATAAAAGCAATATAGCTACATGAAGCTGCTTGCTATTGTTGACCTCGTACCATCTAATATCCCAGAACCCCAGGATGATAAAACCCACTTTTTGGCTGAAAAAAGGCTACAAAAATGGGAAAATTTAGGTATAATTACCTTTTAATGGTTTAAAAGTACTAATTATAGGAAAAACAAATTGCCTGCCCCCCAAAACATATGAATAGACACCAAAACCAGAGAAATTGACCATCAAATAAAAAATTTGTGGCCAAAACTGTGATTTTGGGGGGTTTTGGCAGCCATTTTGGATTTTGGCCCGGCACACTTTTTTCTCGGACCCGAGACAAAAAATATTGTCATTTCATGTTGAGATAAGGTAAAAGGAACACAAAAAAACTGTTCCCACAGTAAAACCAAAAATCACCCTTTTATAGCCCACTCCTACTAGTAGGCAACATGTTAATTCAACAGTATGAAAAAGAAGAGTATTGAATTCACCTTTTCTTTATAATTATAGCTTTTTACACCTTACTTCCTCTTCTGTTAAATGTTCTTGTCTAATATGAATGAAGAGAAAAATTATATAAGTAATGAACATATTTGGAAATGGCATGTGAATCCAGAGGAGTGGTAGCAAGAGCTTCATAGGTTTCCCAAGTTTTTGATAATATTTTGTCATTTCATTATCTGTTCATCTCATGACATAACCTTGTGCAATTATTGGGTGAATTCAATTCATCAGAGACCCACATTATGATTAAAATTTATTCTCTGCTACATGTATACATTATTAGGAAAGAAAGAAGAACACACTTATCAAACTGATTTTATCAACCTTAAACACAAACAAGAAGCGTAATCATGCTCAATTAGCCACTCTCAAGGCGCTAGGCATAGTTAATTACTTCCCTAATGAATTGAAAGTACTAGCGCTATTAGCTTGTATATATATTAAACACTTGCCTGTGTGACAATTAGTAATTTAAACCAGGATGCAAGTTCTCTCCAATTCACATTTTGTACTCCAACTCTCATTATCTCAAAATGAAAGATGGAGGGAAATGAAGATATTTTCATGAATATTGGCATGTTTTGTAGTTGATTAAAACCAGGATATGAGTCGAGTTTCATTTTCTTCCAGAATCAACCTCATAAAAAATACAACACATTGTACACATGTGCATATTTTGTTATAGTTAAGAATTAGTTAATGATTAATGGTAATATATATGTGGCACTTTCTAAAGTGAAGTTATATCACACGGTCATTGCTTGAAATCATTAGTAATGCGCCATGAGCACTTTACACAGAGTGGATTTGGCACTTTCAAAGTCACATTGTTATTTTTTAAACATTATCATAACTTTTATAATTTTTATCATCATTATTACTATTATCATTATTGTTATTATTATTATTAGAATTATCATTATATTTACTGTTATCATTATTGTTATTATTATTTTTATTGTAAACAGTAGATGGTTGAATATTGATATTTTATGGAATTGCTTTTTTATAGGGTTGATAAAAATGATAAAAAATAAAAGTAGGATGTTTGCTTTAATATTTTGTTTGTGATTGGTCTGTTTACAGTATTGGTACTTCTCAATTCACTACCGCCATGATACTCAGAGGCAGTATGAACTACGTTGTGAAACGGAGGGAGAGGTCAACGCCTGGGTGGATGCTATTAAACACTGCAAGTAAGTTTATTTTTTGTTGGTTTATTATGCTTAAAAGTTAAATACCATTTAGAGCAATAGTGGTAGAGAGAGAGAGAGAGTGAAAGAGGAAGAGAGAGTGGGAGTGAAGTAAGAGGGAGAGACGTTATATAATCACTTGGAAAGATGAACAGACAGACCAACAAATTAACAGATTTGGACAAGAGAGTCAGAGAGAAACAGTACGTAGACATGCTAAGCCTTCCGCATGGGTGAGACTCCTTCATTAGGGACCCTTAGCTCATCCCCTCAAATTATCACGCATGTATCCCAGCCTGTCCCCATATTTATTATACACAATGCCTGTGTTCTCATGCCGAATCACGGAATAATCTCACGCATGCATGTAGCTGGTATGAACATGCCCTACAGCCATTCAAAGATGGACAGACGCATATATACGGTGACCCGACATTTCCTCCGGTCTTGATATCTCAGTCGCCATAGGGAAAGAGTTAGGATTGTAATTGAGTTCTTGGTTCAGATAAGGATTAGGGTTTATTTAGTTTCTGAGGTTAAATTTTATGTTTAGCTTTATGTCACGGAACCGAATATAAACACAAAATAACAAACTAAGGAAAGAGGGGGGGGGGGCAGGTACATGTTTTTGCAAACAACAGGGAGACAGACATGAAAGAAATTGACGAATAAAAGAGAGAGGTAGGGTGGGGTAATAGTTTGCAACTATTAGGAAAGATTAAAAACACACGAAGAAATATATTAGAAATTGACAAGGAAAAGATAGAGGTAGGGTGGGGTATAGTAAAAAGCATTAGGAAAGATTGAAAAACACACATACAAATCTAATAACAGAAATTGACAAATAGAGAGAAAATAGGGGATATGGGATGCATATTTTACAACCATAGTACAAAGATAGACAAACACGCATAATAGAATTGACAAAATTAGATAGAAAAAAAGGAGGTTGGGGTACATATTTTACAACCATAATGAAAGATAGACAGACACATGCGCACACACACACATATAAAAAGTAACAGAAAGGGGAACAAATTATAAAGAAAGAGAGAGAGAGAGAGAGGAAAGAGGAATGCATATTATCACAAACACCTGTATATGGGCTTAGAGAGATAAAGTGAGATGAAGTTTACAGGGGTTGCCAAACAAGTAAACACAGCTAATAGAAATGGAAATTTATGTAGAGAGACAAGCAAACAAATTAAGCTGTTAATAGAAACATATATATTTTTTGATGTTGGTGATAATTAAAGGTTTGCATCCTGTTCACTGTTTAGTTTTCACCGATGACCCGTCCTGGTTTTCCCCAACCCGTCTCGTGCACGCAGCCTCTCTTGATTCTCTATTTACAATCTCCATCAAATACAATGTAGCGAGTGGCATTTGATTCTTGCCTCGGCTGCCATGTTGGTTGTGAGGACCCCTTGACAACGAACTAATACTGCCATGCATCTCCTGGGAACTGCTCTATCAAGATGCAACGCGATATTTAAAGAGGCTTCCCTCGTCCTCTCCGCGTCTTTCCTAGGTTTTTTACCGTCTCATTCCCATGCATGTCTTACATGGGTTCATTACCTTTTCCGTGCATTTTCGTTACTTTCGCTAGTTTCTCCTTGTTTGTGTGAGATTGCTGACCGTGTTTTTTTTTTTAAGTCACAAAAGCATTTTCCATTTAGAGCTTCTGGGTATTGTTTTCCCTTCATTCAATCCTCATTTATATTCTATTTTTTATGTTTGTTTGATTAATCTGTTGAAGTAATATTGTAAAAATACCAGGATTCCTCCTTCTTATCAATGCAGCGCTTTTTTGTTTTCTTGAAACAAGTGTTTGTCATTGCATTTAATTGTTCTATCTGCTTTTTTATTTCATAAGTGGTAACTTTCTTTTGCATAATTTAAATCATATAGACTAAGGGAGCATTTTCATAAATGTATGACTTTCAATGAAAAAGAATAGAAGGACAGCTAGAAGAAAATGAATATTTACTACGATTTAATTTAATATCTAAAAAAAAAAAATTATTTTGTTATCAACTGTTTTCTGTTGTGTTTATTTGGAGAATTGGTGTCATGTTTTTAGGGTAGAATGCTATCTAAAATTGATCATTGGTTTTCAAGCAATCTTCTTGTGGGTAAGAATCCTTTTCCTGCAAATGATGAATGTTATGATAATTGGGCAATAGATCATTTTGTTTGGGACTCTTGGGAGTATTTTTAGTACACTTTATCTATGATTCAAAGCATTATGCTACATTATACTATGTTATGAAAAATGTATTATACACATGCCGAACCATAGGCCTTTTCTGCTTTATTCATACATGTCTTTTTATTTGTCATGTCTAGAAGTGCAATTTTCCTTAATGTTCAATGAATTTCTTGAATGTATTATACAGTGTATTTCTATAGTTATGTCGACATGTTCAATTTTCTTAGTGTTAATGAATTTCTTAAATGTAGTATACATTATGTAACTATAGTTATGTCGACATGTGCAATTTTCTGTTAATTATCAATCTAAATCTAAATTTGTTTGCATATATATCATAGACTAATTAATTAAAATTGAATTAGATTAACGCAGAAGAAAACATAATATCAAATCAATTTCTTCTAATATATGCTCACAATTTTCCCTCCTGTCTTTCAACATCTCAGTTTCAATGCGATACTGCTGCAGAAAGAGGAATTAGAACAAAAGTACCTCCATCTTCTTCAGATACACGACAGCGAGAAGATAGCAAAGTTTGGTCTCCGTCAGCAGTGTCAGGAACTCACAGCTGAAGTAGCCAAACTCAAAACAGAAGTAAGTCAATATTAATAGATTCATTGGCCCATATTCTGAAGTCTGGCTATAATTATGCCATGGTCTAACTCTTCATGTATGTTAAAATTATAGCAAGCCAAAAATTTGAAAATTGAAGTTACATTATTTGTTTCCTATCCTTCTTTGGCTCTTTCCTTGAGTTTTGATGATGAAGAGAGATTTTGCAGTAACTATTCCCAGTCAGTTATGAATGATTTATGTATCAATAACTAAAAAATTGAATTTTTAATGTTAGATATATCTGTCACAATTGGCTATGCATAGTAAACCATGACTTTGAAGCAGCATTATTGGGATTAAAACCGAGTTCAGAGTATGGGCTGTAAAATTTTTAACAGACAAATTATTTTTGTTGTGATATTAAGACTTTATCAAGTGTTCAAGATGGTACATATTCATTCTTAAAAAGAAAGTACACCGCGACCATGCCATACTTATTTTGAAAGTATGAAGGTCAAAGGTTTTTTCAAAAAGATTTTTAATTTCACCATACACACCATAAATCCAGCAAGTAAGTAATATAGCTGATGGTGTATTATCATTTTATTTTTTTATTATGTAAATGCCTTATCACACGGATTATGGCAATGAATTAAACCATTACATTCATGTATTTGTTGATATGTCAGTTGAACCTGCTGCAGAGGAGAGAAAGGAAAATGTCTGGTTCAATCAAAGGAACTCCAGAAGATGATGAACCGGAGGATATTAAAAAGATTAAGAGAGTAAGTCTGCCAAGTCTTTCTCTTAAGATAATGAAGATGATGATAATGGTGATGATGATCTTGATGATGATGGTCTTGATGATGATGATGATGATGATGATGATGATGAAGATGATGGTGGTGATGATGATGAAGATGATGTTGATGGTAATGATGATTTTTCCTTTTCTGGATAGGTCCAAAGCTTCATACGTGGCTGGCTGTGTCGACGACGTTGGAAAGCCATTGTGCAGGACTACATCAGATCGCCACATGCAGAGAGTATGCGAAAGCGTAACAGTATAGTATTTGGGATGGTGGAGTGTGAACGCGAGTACGTTGAGCAGCTTTCCACTCTTGTCTCCTGCTTTCTGCGTCCTCTCAAGATGGCTGCCAGCGCAAAGAAACCACTTATTTCACATGAAGATGTCAACTCAATATTCCTCAACAGGTAAAGAGTGAGAATCAGTGTGATATCTACTTTTCAGATATTCTTATCAGGGCTGTTATCGATAACCTCTTTATTGCTTGTCTTGTCGATAATTGCTTGTTTTTTGCCACTTAGCGGTATCGATAACCTTTCTCTCGTTGCCGATAATACCCGCTATTATGAGGGACATGACAGCGATTTTCCGCGATTTTACAGAATTCACAGAAATGGCCTTTTGAAAGTGGCTTTTCAAATGAAAAATCACTTAAAGCATATTTTTTCCTCAAAATTCACAGAACAGCAACAGAAATCACTACAAAATACGAATATTTACAAGCCAAAAAACGTGATCTCACTTCGCTTAATCATGACAATCCAAACATCGTGACTGCACCAACTCCAACGATCGTATATCGAAAACATTTACAAGCGCAAGTTCAATTTTAGCGAAATACCAGAGTAGAAGGCAGCAAACGGTCGTGTGTTCGAAGATGTACAGCACGATATCAAAATGGTGGATAGGCGAAAGATGTTGACTGCTCAGAACGATGTCCAAAAAGCCCAAAAATTATCAATAAAACTTCATCCAACCCTACAATAATGCTATTAACGTGAAAGGTGAGGAGTCTGAGATGTTTGTTAAAAGATGTTATGTAATCGTTTACATCAGATGAACACGGATTTTAAAGCGTTCTTGGTACAGTGGCAGATAAAAATTATAACCAACATGAGTATTGTGTCATCGCTATAATGCATTAAAAATGCGCATTGATTATGTTCTTTTGTTGATAGTTATCGATATCGGTAAGATATTTTTAGCAAGCTATCGACAGAATTTTCTTAACGATAACAGCCCTAATTCTTTTCCCATATGGGCTAATTAAGAAGTTGCCATTGGATGTCATTATAGTAGCTTTTATGCAATGAGCACCTGAGTTGGTATTCAATTATTCCTTTCCACGCGTACTTTGCACCAATGCACACTCGATGCCATGCGAACTTTGCATTTCACACTCAAACAAACAAGCCATTGTAGGCCTCCCTGGATATAATTCAGCACAGAGGGGTTCATGGCCCAACACACAAAGAGTTAAAAGTATTGATTTACTAAGTAAATTAATATACTTAAAGCCATTAATTGTAAGGTCATTATCCATCTGTGCGCAACATGGTTGACTGCGCATATTGTTTTTTAAACTACATGCAAGCCAGATTTAGCCAAGTAGGGGGCTGACTTAGATTTAAGGAAAATACTTAGCCAAAAAAGACAATGGAATAGCAAAGATGAATAAGTATTTTAATTAAAAAGAATACTGAGTAAAATGCTTTAAAATTCTTGTATAAGTATGGAAGTGAACACCAGCTCAGGTGCTCCACAATTTAAATGCTTGTTCTTTATTGGAACAATCACAACTGGTATTCGTCAAGAAAGATTACTATAGGCAAATCTTGAATAAACAAGATGTTTGCTACCTAAAGGTTGATATTTTCTGCTTGTGATTTTGATATGAAAGGCATTGCAAAACTATTAAAAACCTGATGCTTCCGTGGTGAGAGTCAAGGATAGCAAAACAGACCCTGTGGGATATGTTGATTTGTCCTCGTGGTCACCAAGTATCTATTCCAAGGTGTGGGTAGGTTCATTTGTTTCCTTCAGATTTAGATGTAAAACATGTGAAACACAGATTTATGAGGGTTTTTTTTTCATTTGAGAGAGTGAGAGGGAGAGATGGAAAGAGAGATAGACAGGCAAGAACAAATGAGAGAGAAGAAAAAGATAAAGTGAAAAGGAAGAGAATAGGGAGAGAGAGGGATTGGAGAGAAAGAATAAAAAGTGTTGGAGGGGTAGAAATGATAGTAAAAAATAGAGTGTGTGTGTGTGTTTGAGAGAGAGAGAGAGAGAGAGAGAGAGAGAGTGTGTGCAAACAACAAGAGGAGCAAGAGAGCAAGAAAGAGAATAGAGAGATGGGAAAAGCAAGGAACTGGATAGTGTGAGTGTGCTTGTGGATGTGTGTGTGTGTGTGGGAGAGAGGTGATGGATAGAGAGAGTAGAATGGGGGAGAATAGGAGAAAGAGAGTATCCATTCCAATCCGAAAAAGGGCACTTCCTGCAAGCTGATCCTATGAGAGTTGTATATGAATATTCCAACTTAATATAGGTGAAGAGAATGAAGGAATTGCCGGAAAAAGGGGGGAAAAAAAGAGAGAAGAGAGAAGTTAGCTATTACTGCATATAACCTGTATCTATATAGTGTAATACCGGTGAATATTTCCTCTCATGCATAAATCATGTGCGTAGGAGCAACATCGAAACAGAATAAGCCTGCCTGGTACCTGGGGCATGCTAGCAAATATTAAAATTTATGGGGCATGCATAAATCTCCCATCAAGAGGGTAAAATCGGCTCGCAACCGTCTGCTGAGCGTAGTAAACGGTTACCCCTTTGAAATTATACTTGATGGAGTGCCCATAAGGTAGCAGCTTTGGGGATTTTTTCCCCTTTCCTGCTCGCTCCTCTTACCCTCTTCCATTCTCTCTCTTATCTCTCTTTCATTTTTGTTTCCTATTTGAAAAATCTTATTTGGAATGTCGTTGTATCACTTTGCCCCATCCTTTTCTTGTTAAGTCTTTCTCTTTTCATCAGATAAATGATATCATGGCATTTACCAGATTTCATGCTTAGGAAGTAAATTCAAAATATTATGGGATAAGTAAATTTGAATAATCACAATATTTCAAATATTTGATCTTGCGCTACCAGCCTGTAAAGATATTTCAGTTTTAGTCTTGACTTTTCTCATTTCCAACAAAATAAATGCACAATCCATGTAATGATAATGAGCAAAGAATTCATTTCATATGAAGACATATAATACTTTAAGCTACAGGAAACTTCAGAATGAAATGCATAATTTGATAAATTGCATTCTAAACCTGAGGTTGATTGTGATAAAAAATAGATAAAGATATGTCATGGCTGAGCTGATGTCCTCTTGGCTATCTTTTTATAGCCATCATATTGCCAGTCCAAATTTATATTGTTGACATTTTCACCAGATAAATTGATTTTACTACTGGAAAGAACAAAGTGTCCCACAGTGTGGAACACAATATTAATCACCTTTACACTGTTGAATTTGAGCATTTCAACAGTGTGATTCGTATATTCACATAGTCTATCATGCCAAAATACTGTGAACATCCACACCGCAGAGGTAGCCACAGTGTGAAATTCCTTTTACACTTAAAATTTGAGCACTTTAACAGTGTGAATAATATTTTCACACAGTCCACTATGTGAACACACTATGATCACACTGTGTGAGACTGGTCTTTCCAGGAGGGATTGTTTGTGTTTAGAATATTTATTCTAATAAACATTACCATAAACATATTTGAAGGTCAAAATCACTTTTCACTCAGGACTAAATTGAGAAAATGTAAGTTCTATTTCTGATCTGCAATAAGGTATTCATATATATCAATCTAAACAAAATGTGTGTGAACCAATATTCTTGAGAAATGTGATGCAACGACTTAAAGCGTCCTAAGAAATACAGTATATGAAATTTCATATATTTTCTTTTGATTACAGTGAGACTATATTCTTCTTACATCAAATTTTCTACAAAGGACTAAGCGCTAGGATGGAACACTGGCCCAAGCTGGTCCTTGGTAAGTGGATAATGAAATATTCATTTTATATTGATATCAAGGATTGACAGTCGATCAGGTTTAACTTTTACCATGGTCTAGCCAAACATGTCAAAATTTGATTTGATTTCATTTTTTATGCATATTCTTTGCTTATGTTTATTGTGCTCTTTCCTAATTCTGTAATGGTGAAGACAACTATTCTGTTTATGCTTCCCAAACAGTTAAGGATGATTTGAGGGTCAAACGACCTGATACATCAAATCTCTACACTTTGATATTTATGTTACCAGTGGCATAAAAGTTACTACTATAGTAACTTTGCCATTCAGTGGTTACTTGATTCTGATTGGCTGTTGAGCTTTGTTGCCACGGGCCCCATATATATTATCATTTCCTATAATTGTCTCCCTAAAATTGCCTATATTTAATCAAGTAGTTAGAAAGGTTTTATAGTTCATCACATTTTACTTGCTATGTATCATTCTAAAATTTCAGACTTTATTCCAACTGTATTTAAAGGACAAGTCCACCCCAACAAATAGTTGATTTGAATAAAAAAGAGAAAAATCCAACAAGCATATAACACTGAAAATTTCATCAAAATCTGATGTAAAAAAAAAAAGTTATTTTATTTTTAAGTTTCGCTTAATTTCACAAAACAGTTATATGCACATCCTGGCTGGTATGCAAATGAGGAGACTATGACGTCATCCACTCACTATTTCTTTTGTATTTTATTATATGAAATATGAAATATTCTAATTTTCTCCTCATTGTCAAGTGATACAATAATTAATTCCTCCCTGAACATGTGGAATTAGCATTGTTTAATACTATATGGTTCAGTCAAGTTGGTCCTTATTGTCAAATCTAAAAAAAATGAAATATTGTATAATTCAAACAATAAAAAACAAAAGAAATAGTATACAAATATTCAATGTTGATGAGTGCGATCGTTCCGAATATTGCATGAGTGTGCAAGTTGAAACAGTCTATTCAACGACGCGAAGCGAAGTTGAATAGACTGTTTCAACTTGCAACGAATGTAATATTCGGAACGTCGCACGAATACAACATTGAATATTTGTTTTATACAACACCGATAGCTTACAGTTTAGACTAGATCTAGATACGCTAGATCTATAGGTCTAGTCTATGATTAACGCGCGTTAGGTCTTATTTTGCTTACAATGTTGTCTTTTGATCGTCGAGTAGATTTACTCCAGTAATCCCAGGAGAATCAAGTATGGCAGTGAGTCCAAATTTCGCGCGTGTCCATATTTCGCGGACGGTCATTATCTAAAAAACTAGCCAATATCCTTAAAATCTGACATCATCAACATGAAAAGCAACCTAAAATTACCATTTGGTGTAAGTTTCTTTAGGATGAGTTCAGTATTCATGAAAATATTGACAAAAGATCGGCAAATTTGTCACCGTTAGCGCCCGTTTTGAAGAAATCTGATATTCTCAACAAGCATTACGATATCACCATTTTTGCAAGCAGAAATCATCAAAAATGTGAGTTAAATGTGGTACTAACCGATTCTATAGCATTTTGCCGTCAATCTGATATAAATATGTCACTTTTTGAGATTGAGTTTTTGTTTAAATCTCCACGAAAAAACTTTGGTCCGCAAAGTTAGGTCACACTTTTTCAGAACGGTTTTCCAGCACAGCGCGCATTCGCCGATCGGAATAGAATTTTGAGATCGGGATACCGGCGAAATCCCTTGACCTACTTTACATTTTCGTCCATGATTTTGTAGTTTAGGATCTTGCCGTCAATGTGGTAACTCATATTTCTTGAATTGGTTTTGTATAAATTATGAATATTTTGGGAACAAATTTAATAAAATCCAGAAGGAAATCCAAAAGGTACGCATCGTACCCTGGGAATAATTAGCTTAGCAACGTACGTACGCGCATTGTGTTCAGCTTAGCAACGTGTATGCGCAGTGCTACGTAAATCGGTCAGAGATACGAAAACGTGATTATGCGCGTATACCGCTAATTAACTTAACGTGTACGGGGCATGTCCATGGGTTCAGTGTGCCCAGAGATCTTGCAGTGCTGGCTCATTTACTTCAGCGTGCTATAGTCGACTATAGCACGAGCGTGCAATAGTCGACTATAGCACGGCTAGCATATCTTAGCGTGCTATAGCTGATTCCTCTGAATGTCATGTGACACGCTTTCATCCAATCAGCTGTCAAGGATTTATCCATGTGTTGTATAATGAGTGATGGACATCATTGACTGACTCATTTGCATGTCACTGAGTTGTGCATATCACTGTTTTGTGAAAAATAAGCAAAAATTTAAAATACATAACTTTCTTATTTTACATCCGAATTCGATGAAATTTTCAGCACTATGCTAGTTTGATTTTTCTCTATTTATTCAAGCCAGCGTTTTCCTGGGGTGGACTTGACCTTTAAAACACAATTAAGGCACAGATTTTATTTTGGTTTACTTATTCTGTGTTTTGAGTTGGACAGCCATATGTTCATATCTACTCTTGATGTAAAAACAGTAGTCTACATGGAGTCATAATTGTTGTATTCACTTTGTCTACAAGTAGTTGGTCTATTACTCAGATAGTCCAATGTGATGTAGGCTAAACCCATTCGGTGTAATATCAATTTGTTCTAATTGCTGTTTGATTTACAGTAAACTTGATTACAATACAATACCATAGTCCAATTCTCATTTAGTCTAATGTCCAGTTTAGTCTAATTGCCATTTTGTCTATTTTTTTTCTTTTGCCAAATTGAAATTGTTTTCATTCAACTCAATTCATATATTTTCCTCTTTCAATCTTTTTATATGTGCAATGATAGTTTAATTTACATATGTATCATATAAAATTTTGATTACTTTGTACAATGAAATAACAGCTTGAAATGAAATTTAAAAAAGGAAGGAGACTGACTAAAAAGCAAAGTTTATAGGATGAAGGCCCCCCCCCCTGTTCTAGGTACATAATATAAATCATGGTAGAAATGAATTTATAAGCAGTTCATCTAACCATGTAGCTGAACTGAAGTGGTGATAGACCAGGGGGTGTTTCACCAAGGTTTAAGTATGACTTAAATGATTAAAGTATGACTTAGAGTTGCACTTAAGTTCCTAGTTGCATGCATTATAATAGGCATGACCGCATTGGTCAGATCATGCTAAGAGGACGCGCACTACTGCGTATTGATCAATAAGATTGCTCGTTGTATTTCAGATACACCACAGCATTTAAGTGCGATTCTAAGTCATACTTAAACCTTCAAAGTCATACCTTAAGTATGACTTAGAATCGCACTTAAATGCTGACGCGTATCTGAAATACAACGAGCAATCTTATTGATCAATACACAGTAGTGCGCATCCTCTTAGCATGATCTGACCAATGCGGTCTTGCCTATTATAATGCATGCAACTAGGCACTTAAGTGCAACTCTAAGTCATACTTTAATCTTTGTGAAACAAGCCCCCCCTCCCCCGTGTGCATTTTATATGAAATGGATACAGGCTCTTTGTATACCTTTAAATGTGGAATGAAAAAATAGTTCTTTTGCAATAACATTATGTAGGTAAATGCTTTACTCTAGTGACTATCATGTAGACCTCTACATAATGTGTTTATTCTTCTTCATCTATCTTCATTGTGTTAGGAGTTTTCAATCATTAATTATTTTTCCTGGGAACCTATGTTTACAACTATGCTTTTTAATGGGTCCTCATATTTCATGTCATTCTATATTTCTTTGTGAAGCAGTTTTATTGTCATTATATTCTCATTTGCTCAAGATGTATGTTTTTGTAGACTGAAATAATAAGTCAAATCAAAATCAAATGAAAATTAGACAAACTGTAAATGGGCTCAATGGCAGTTGGACCAACTGGTTATACTGGAAATGATTGTCCCACAGTGTGTTCACAGTGTGAAATCACCTCCACACTATTAAATTTGAGCATTTCAACAGTGGGCAATTCCATAAAATATGTACATCCGACCACCTATATGTGGGATCTTCATGAAATTTTCGGTCTCTGATTTCTGGTTCTTTTGAAAGACTGTAATGCTGTCAAATGACCATGACTTGGTCAGTTTATGAAGTGAAGTAAAACTTGAGAAAAATGGGGGTCGGACGTACAAAAAGGTTGATTATTTTATGGAATTGCCCCAGTGTGAATTAATCATAATTATATTCACATAGTCGAACATGTGAACACGCTGTGAACAGTCACACTGTTGAGGTGTCCAGTGTGAAAATATCTTCACACTGTTAACTTTGAGCATTTTAACCGTTTGAATAATATTTTTACATAGTCCACACTGAACATGCTGAGCACACTCTGTGTGGCCCTGTTTTTTCCACACTGAACTAGTCCACACTGTGAACACACTGAACAGTCGCATTGTCAAGGTGTCCACAGTATGAAAATATCTTCACACTGTTGAATTTGAGCATCTTAACAGTGTAAATAATATTTTCTCATAGTCCACTATGTGAACACACTGTGATCACACTGTGTGACACTGTTCTTTCCAGCATGGTAATTTAGACAAACTTGGAATAGAATTCGTGTGTTGAGACCAAATGGAAAGTATACAAAGTGGGTGTCGACCAATTGGCATTAACAAATGTCTACACTCATCTATACACATGCAGGAACATGTCTATTAAGAAATGCATATTTCTTTTTAAATGAGGTGCTTATATTATAATGAACATCCACACAACTCTGCCATAATAAACCTAATAGCTGACTCCTATGCTAAAAGCAAGTCTTCTCATTGTTTCTTAAATGAAACTATTGATTTTATAGGTAATCAATTTGAGCATCTCTCAGCCATGGCAACCAAGCTATGGCAACCGTGTGCATGCTAAGGTCATACCTAAAATGGCTGAGAAATGTTAATTAGAAATTCATATTTTTTATCTCCATTTAACAGTTGAAGATGGGAAACTTTTTAATATTCATATAAAATTAATATATTTTGTCCTCTTGTACAATGATACATACAAATTACTAAATCATGATAATATTGGTATACTATGTACCAGGGGCCAGTGGCATAATGAATCCTAAATTTTGAGGGGGTGAGACATGGCGTATCGAGCAAAAATTTGTACATATATATTTATACCAAATCCAAGTTTGCGATAGATTTTGACATGATATTCATATTTCGCCCTTCTCCTTCCTTTTTTTCTTGGTCATGATTTTTTTTATTATTATTATTATTTTTTTTTTTGGGGGGGGAGAAGCGGCCCCAAGCCCCCATCTGTATGCCACTGCCAAGGTATTGCCAATGCCAAAGGTAGTGCCAATGTATTTATAGGGGTGCATAAAGACTTAAAGGTGACCTTTTTTCCTCAGTTAATTATAATGGCAATAGAGTAAGTGCTACAAAACTCAGACCTCTCTTTGTATATACTATACAAATACATCAAGCTTTGAGAAAGTATAATGGGAATCATTTATCCCAGGTTGGTTTGGCAATTATTATTTTTCCTGAGAGGCGAAGCATTTTATTCCTTTGTTTAGTATATGGAAGATGCGCAGTCAATGTTTAAGATACTTATCAGTTATAAAAACAATACAGATCAATCAGCATACAAATCTATATTGGTAATATATGTAAAAAGTAACTTAAATGCAAATTATTATTGCTCCATACAGTTCTGTTAGTAGAATTGAATGTTCTACACATAGGATTGATTATTATTTGATATAAGAGATCAATAGAGTTAACCAGCAAAAGAAGTGCAGCTAGTTGAAATGCTGGCCCCTGGAATAAGTCAATTGTGAAATCAGTTGATTTTAATACAAACTATTTGTTCAAAAAATACTAAGTTTTTTATCATTATTCATTATTATGTTTGACAGCTAACAATGCTTTAATTTGTTACGTGACTTTTAATCCAGTGTTTGCAAATTCTTACAATTAAGCCGGGCATAAAATCAGCAGAACATTATTGGAATCGTTGTTTGATGGTCTGTGCTGCTAATGATCACTCATCACATTGCACCATAAGATCAGGGTTGGTTTCACAAACATTCAAGTTTTGACTGAAAATTGCACTTAAACCCTAAGTTGAATTCAGAATGTATGATTATAATCCATCACCACATAGTCAAATTACACTCGGAAGATGTGCGCTCCCATGAATTGATCAATAACATTACATGTTGAAAGTTGACTTTCACGTGTGCATTGTGGTGCGTAAGGATGGCTTGAATTCACACCTAAACCTTTGTGAAAGATGGCCCCTTGGACGCACTCAGACTCTGTCAGGGGTTCATCAGGAGGGCATAGCACATCTCTCTCATAGCTCAGCTGAATTGAACCCTGGATAGAGAATGCCTATTATGTTTGCCTAACAGTCTCTTGCCCCGTGATAGCCTTACCAGACAGTTCATGGGCTCCTTACACTTATGTTTTCTTAACCCTGTACTATCGCTAATCCTGTACTATCCTCAAAGGACAAGTCCACTCCAACAAAAAGTTGATTTGAATAAGAAGAGAAAAATCAATCAATATGTAAGAATGAAAATTTCATCAAAATCAGATGTAAAATAGGAAAGTCATGACATTTTAAATTTTCACCCAATTTCACAGAACAGTTATATGCACAACCCGGTCAGTATGCAAATGAACAGATTGATATATTTCTTTTGTATTTTATTACATGAAATATGAAAATAATAATTTTCTCCTCATTGTCATGTGAAACAAAATTTTATTCCCCCCTGAAGGTGTGGAATTACCATTATTTTAACAGTTTATGGTTAAGTCAAGTTTGTCCTTATTTTCAATTCTGTTAAACTTGATATATATATTGTACATTTGAAACAATAGAAAACAAAAGAAATAGTGAGTGACGGACATCACCGACTCTCCTTTGGATATCACTGAGCTGTGCATATAACTGTTTTGTGAAAAATAAGCACAAAATAATTTCTACCAGTTTGTAAAGTGATGTTTACATGTACATGTATGTTATTTCATGACCCCTTGCTCATTTCTTTGCAAGATGATACGCTGCTGCTCTTCTTTACCCGGGGTAATAATCCTGAATTATTGTAGAGCACTTAGAAACTTGAGTGTTATAAATAAGCAAATATGATTAGTTTTATTGTTATTATTATCTTTTATTGTGAAATTGTTCTTTTTTGATCAGGTGATTTATTTGACATGCTGCTTCCGATGTTGAGTATCTACAATGAATATGTGAGAAACCACCACTATAGTCTACAGGTGTTGGCTGAATGCAAGCAGAATCCAGCGTTTAATCAGCTACTCAAACAATACGAGACGAAACCAGTCTGTGAAGCAAGATCCCTAGAAACATTCCTCACTTACCCAATGCATCAGGTAAGCTGCCATTTTTTTTAGTCGTGGACAAGGAAGTGCTGTTGACGTTCAACTCTTGGAAGCGGCGTTTAGCAGTTCTGACTCTTGCCTTGAAATCAGAGGGTTGTGTGCTTGAATCCAACAGCTGCTAGCGTAATTGGCAAGGCGTTGATCAATCCTCACTTTGCCACTCTCCACCCTTGTGTTGGATGCGAAGCCTGAATGTAGTATGCCTAACAATTGAACCTTCAAACTCTTGTTGGAATTAATGCTCCCCAGGGAGTGGAGAAAGTCAATACATTATGTGTGGGCCCAAAAAAAATTGCAAAAGAGGAAAAAAATTAATTGCACAAAAATGCATATCAATGCAAAAAATGACATGAAAACATTTTCCTGTATACACTTATAACTCAATGCGCACTTGAATAAACCCAATTTCCTTTCATTAGGCCCCCATATGCAAGGTTTACAAAGGTATTTGTTAAAAGAAATAAATTATAGTAGTATAAAACAATAAATTATAGTAGTATAAAACAATAAATTATTGTTTTATACTACTGAATGAATGATGCAGAACATGACTGAAAGAGTAAGCAACCTGAATCGGGTGTGCATCCATACCATATGGCTTTTTCAATAATCATATGAGATAATGTCAGTTGAAGTAGCATTTTTCCCAGCTACATGTAGGTCTTTTGCACAATTGTGAATTGATCGAAATCAAAATGAAATACTTTGTCCCATTCAGAGTATGCATCTTTGGCAACAATGTATAACTCAAATAAATAGAGAATTCAGTTGTTATACATATACTAGCTGTTTATCCTGGAAAACAGGGTTGTAGATCAAGTTCAAGTTAAATTTATTAAAAAACCAGACATATAAGTACAAATCAATGAACAGATAATACAAAAAGATAGATAATATATAGATAGGACCAATTTAGTGCTGGGTAAAATATGAGGCCCAGCTGTAAAATGGAGCGAGCGAACATCGTACAAAAAAAAATATTGCTTGAGATCAATGGCAAAATAATGTATTCAAAATCTGCATTGTACAAAAAATATGACTTTGCTTGCTTGAAATGTGATCGAATTGGTACGTATTCAGGAAATTGTAGTCCTATATTTCGGACATTTTATGCTGGGCGGTGCATCCAATTTTAACCCAAGAGCCTGGTGTCTCTGCCCAGCGCTGCAGAGCGTGCCTTGAACCCTGCTGGAGGACAATGTTTAAAAGATGGGTAACAATATTGAATTTAATGCCTTTACTGAGAGGCAAATAGAGTATCATTCTTCATCTCCTTATTTTTTCCAATGGCAGTAGAGATTTATTGCAACTACATGTACAGCTTAACCAAAGATATGAAAACTACATTTATATGATCTTTCCTTTCACATTAACTCTTAGTAGGCTTATCCATCATAGCACATCTGTCGTGCACTCGTAATTCATTTTTATGAATTAACCTGAACTTTGTGCAGGTTATTATGGGTGATGTGATTGTGAATATTTTTACTTTTCTGTATCGGACTTTACAGTCAAAACAGTCTGACAATAAAGTCAAAAGAATTTAAAAAGATCCTAAGTTTCCCACCTTGAAATAAAATTGTGAAATAATAAAATATGATCAAATTTTGCCAAATGAATGTTGAATATAGCTATGAATTCAGTTTCATTGCAGTGGACAAAGTATTCAAATAACCAAAAACGCTATCTCTCCAAGTGCTGCAGCCAACTTGTTTAAACACAGATGTATTGTTCACCGAGAGTGTATCCGCCCATTATCAATCAACCATACATTTCGGTTTCATAGACTTTCCAAATAGAAACTAAAATATTTATTTGACTAAATGGTTTTTATATCTGCTTTTGTACTAAAGATATACCTGATATTAGTCTTTGGCAGATCCAGGCGGGGGCATCAGGGGCAGGTGCTCCCTCCATAATTTGAGAACTGTCTATTATCATAATAGCTAAAATCTATAACAAATTTGTCATTACCATCCCATCTTTTTTTAAATTGGCTATTTGCATACCCTCTATTTCTAAATCCTGGATCGGACTTAATGACTCTAGCAGTTGGTTCTTTTGCTGGAGGTCCTTTTTTATACTGCCCAGCTTTAAAAAATTGTTGACAAACTGGAACTGAAACAGGGAGGGGTTTGAGAAAGCATATAATTTTTTTTCATTATGGGGGGGGGGGGGGGCTGGATGATGATCGAGTGTCAGGGACAGGCATAAGGTGAAGAGGGTATAGAAATTGCCAAAATCAGAAAAAAAGTATTCTTTCTAACAGCCTTATGCGCATTCGCACTGAGCCACAACACCTCTACATGGATAAGATTATACAATACATGGATAAGATAAGAATAATACATGATAGTGAAGTATAATTCACATTATCAACCCTGTACCACAGCTTTTACCAAGGCTGACATACTCTTCTCTTTTCTGAATTTGTCTGATTAGTAGGCCTAATGTTCCCTATGAGTGTAATTTATTTGAGATTATTTGGTAACCCTCAGAGATCACCAACACTGTCTTCACCCCTCTCCACGCCCCTCCTCCCTCTCTCTCTCTTTCTTTTATAGCTCTTATGTTTGCCACCTTCTCCCTTCCCAGTCTCCATCATTCTCACCCCCTTACTATCCGTCTGTCTCTTACTCTCTCTCCCTGTCTGTCGGTCTCTCTCTATTGGGACAATTATCGCCGTCAGCCTGTATCAGCTTACATATAAACTCGGCCAGGGGTCACTGAACGCTCTGGATATTTAAATCTTAGCTTGCAGTGAATTGACGATGACCTATAGAGATTTTGCGTAGCCTGCGTTTCCCATATCAAGTATGCCAGCAAGAAATGTATCTACAGCCGTCAGTGTATTATATCTATAAATGTGGCTCGTTGTCCAAGGTGTGATCAATGGATGAGCTAGAAACATGAACCATAATCAAAATGTAAACCTTGCAAATAATGATAGCGACTGCATGGGCCAATACCCAGGGAATATTTTTAATAAATGAAAGCTGATTTTCCCTTATTTAAAGCCTAGCTCCCACTTCATAAATTAACCTAGGTGTATATCTTGGAGTGCATGGGCACTACTGTATGTCTAAATGAGGGATTTAGCTAATTTTTTGTAAAATGTTTTAAATGCAAAAGTGTTGTGTCTCGGTGGATAAGTCTGTGGGCATAACCACACAGAATAAAATCCCAGTGCAACACTTGTGTCCTTTGCCAATGCATTTATCTACATTTGCCACCCTCTACCTAGGTGTGGTAGATGGGTGCATGGTAGAAGGGAGTTCCTTGAATGCTTAACTGCCCAATCTGGGTAGCTGTGCTAAAGCTGCAGTAGTAGTAGTATGTAGTGCTTAGAAACATTATATAATTGTACTAAATATATGTTGTATATTATTATCATCATTATTAATAAGGTCTTTCTGCTTAATTTTTCAATGTTTGCTGGCCAAATCAGCATTGTGAAAGATAATTATTTCCACAACTAATTAGAAAGCAGGTATTGCATTCCATATTTGAATGAAACATCTTTCAAAAAACGTGTTTCTGTGGTAAAGAAATCATTATTAACAATGTTAGGTAGATGAAAAACAAACTGAATCAACATGATGATCTGCATCATGTCAACCCTTCTGATAAAACTAATTGGTCGGGAGCAGGTGTTCCACAACACAGGGGTTTCCCTACTATTATTAAAGTCATGCAGTTGGTTCTTAACGAGCAAGGGTGGTGACCTTTACATGAGGCTTTCATTTAACATCCTCTCTGAGGGATAGAGGGTTTCCATGTCTCTGAACAACTAAGGAGAGGCAGGTTAACATTGCATTGACTTGAACCCATGATATGGTTTTAATACTGACTGATCTAAACAATTTCTATTAAACTATATTGCTTCGATTGGTAATAATAATAATAATAACGTTTCATTTACCCAGGGTAGCTACTTCTGAAATAGGGAACTGCTCTACCAGTGTACCCTGCATAACATAATATTTTATTATTACCCTTCTCCAATCTAAATGCTGAGCGCCTAGCAAGAAAGCAGAAGTTCCCATTTTTATAAGTCTTTGGCACGACTCGGTCGAGGATCGAACCGACGACTTTGGACGCTCTACCACTGAGCCAACATGCCCGGTGAAAAGGACCATTGCAATAATACATTAAGATTGAAGAAGATAATGAGCTCGCCTTCCATGATTGTTAACTCTTTTAAAGGCGCTTACATCAGTCTCTTATTGTACCTACATTGAATTGATTTTTTTAAATCTTGTTAATGTGCTCCTTGCTGTGGAAATTAAGATGACAGAGTTTTGATGGGTGACGTGGGTGTCGTAGCCAAATGATCTGCCTTATGAAGGAATTGTTTTGTGGTGTCTAAATCTTTGCAAGGGTAATGAAGATTTCTGCATGGGAGTGTCACATGATATGGCAATATGAGTTACCAAGAAGGTCATTATTCCTCAATAATTAGTAAACAGAAACCATAGGATCATTGGACCATCGAGATCTGAGGTGGATTTCGGTTTGAATATCTTTCTCTCATTACTGGTTGTTCAGATTTTTCCCACGCTTGATTGAAACCACAGTTCTTGTTGTAATTAAATTCACTTGAAATATTCCCAAATATATGTAGTTTATTAAACTCTTATAGGGATTATTTTAAATGACAACTGGTTTGATTATATCTTAGTAGGTTCAAGATGAGAAGGAATGTCAATGGTTTTAAGCGATTGATTCACCATTTTGCTTCTGATTGAATGGAAGATAAACTGTATCGCTCCCTCATGTATAATCATCAGTGCCTGAACTTCGTAGACAAAATTGAAGTAATTAAAACTCTAAATGGCAATTCTACACCACCTACACGTATAGTATGGGGTTATAAGTTTTAAAGCCCACGTTCATTTCTAATAGCATTTTTGCAAAGTGGGCTAACATACCCCACCTATATAGTACAGGATTTTTTGGTCCTGCAAAATAGCAGGGTTATAGCCATACATTTGCGGAGGAAGCTAAAAGTCTGGCTTTGAGAAAAGAAACCGGGCCAAGCCAATGATGTAGCTTCATGTGTGTCCCTAGATGCAATGGAGTCAGTGCTGTTGTCCAATCAGAGATAAGCACTCTACCACTTGTCAGGGTTTCAGGAAAAGCAAGCATTTCAATAGCCGGGGTTAGGTTGGATATTCGGCCTGTGAAAAAAGGAAAATGTAAGTACAGGGTTAGCAAAAGTGCAGAGTTAAGAAAATGTCATGAGAGAAGCATGTAAATAGAATACAAGTAAGCAAGGTTTAACTCATCTGCATGAAAGCACCCAGGGGAATGTGGTGGGAGGTGTGGAGAACAAGACTGCCACAAGAATTCATCAGATTACAATGGTACCCTTATCACAAAATCTATGGCCCCTGATACGTTTTGAAGCCGCATTCACGCCTGCAGTTTGGAAATGATACACATATATGACTAATGTGTATTGAAGCCACCTCGAGATCATTTCCCCTGATACACATACTCTGAGGCCTGCAATTGAATTACCGGTCGTGTGGTCCAGTGGTTAGAGCATTGGACTCATAATCGCAAGGTTGTGAGTTCGAATCCCAACTCTGCCATTGTCTCTACTTTGATAAAAAGACCTGAGAGTATATCTGTCGTCTACATGTATAACGTCAGCCACTATGACTAATTAACCTGACGTAAAATGTTTCCTAGGTAATTGGTTATATATACTAGCTTGATGTTTAC
The DNA here is from genome assembly GCF_037042905.1 of Lytechinus pictus. Lineage (NCBI taxonomy): Eukaryota > Metazoa > Echinodermata > Echinoidea > Temnopleuroida > Toxopneustidae > Lytechinus > Lytechinus pictus. Next base: position 14,394,927 of record NC_087249.1, read on the forward strand.
CAGCAGAAGCTGTCCTGTCGAGTTCCTTCGGGAGTAACCATAAACAGAAACAGAATGTCTGCATAAACCGGCTTCACATCGCCTATTCACGTGACACAAAGGACCATGCTTTTCATGTCAACATTTCATTGTTCTCGGTTTGTTGGCTATAACTATTGTTTGCTATTTCTAGTATAGTGGTCAAGCCCGTCTGAGTCGACGTGGGGTTGATACACACCAATTGCAGGACTGAAACCGGTGTGACGCTGCCTTCAAACCACATCCAGAGGTGGACTCACTTTAAAAAAAAAGGGGGGGGGGTGATACACATAAGTCGAGACGCCTAAAGTTGATGCAGGCCTTAGTCCAACTTTGATGTATATGTATCACCACCCATAGATTATAGATATCTTGATGAATAACTGAATCGTAGTTATTATTGATTAGGGGAGGCATGCTGAATAAATGAAGACCTTACTTTTTCCTTGATTGAATAGCAGGCGTAATATAAAGTTATACAACTTAGTCCTCTCTGTTTTACACACTTCTCTGGTCTTCCTTTCTTCTTCTCATTTTCCCCCACTACTTGAAAAATCATAGGAGGTGACTGCCGCCCCCCCCTCTGCCACCACTCTCCAACCATCTCTGTTGGGAGGTAGTTTAACAATATCAGGGAAGGGTCAAGTCTTGGCGATCATATTAAAAAAATAATCTCACTTGAATTCAAGTGTTATTGCCAATACAGATGGCCTTGCCATGGACCAGTGATGCTGACATTGAAAGTTGATGATTTGCACAGTGAGATATCAGAAAATAACAGGAAATCCCTTGTCAAATAATCTCAGATATATATGTAGCTTCATGTAAGATGGGATCCAGGGGGGTGAAACAAATGAAAGATGGTAGCCTAATAACTATTAATATATAGTGGTATTAATAAATAATAGTTATTATATAGATCATAATGATAATGATAATAAAATTCACAATAATAGTATAAAGGCTCATTGTAATGTTGTATCTATTAATATAAGTGCATGAGCAAATCGTGAAAATGATAAGTATTGATTGAAAAAATGGATAAGTAATTATCCAGTGAGTAGAAATATATTATGAGATTATAAAAAAATGGCATGTATAGATCTGCTATACATATAGAAAAAAGAGCTTAAAATATGAATGCATAAAAATGATAGATGAATGCTTTCTTGTGAAGATATGAACACACTAGAACATAAAATATAAGTTTACCATAGGAAAAGTGATCTTCATTAATATCAATCAGCTTATCAAATGAAGCACTTCCAATGGGTTAAGTTTAGAAAAAAAGACATTGTATTGTTATGGGAGTATTAAGAAAGAAGAGGCAGTGTGTTGCAATGGTAGGATTAGAAAAGAAAAGACGCTGTGTTGCAATGAGAGGATTAAAAAAGAAAAGACGCTGTTTCATACTTGGCATATTAGAAAATAAAAGACTGTGTTGTATGGGGAGTATTAGAAAAGGGAAGACACTGATTAGTTTCTTGTTGGAGGAATAATAGGAAAAAGACCATAAAGTGTTAATGCATTAAACATATTGATAAATGCTTTCTAGTGAAGATATGAACACATTAGAGCATTATATAGAAGTTTACCATAATAAATGTGATCTTAATTGATTTCTGTCTGCTTATCAAATGAAGTACTTGCAGTGGGTTTCCTAATCCATTATTGTCAATTTCTATCTTAATCTATGAAATTAGGATTAGAAAAGTAAAGACAGTGTGTAATTGGTATGGGGGTAGAAAAAAATGGTTTGTAATAGGTGGATTAGAAAAGAAAGACTCTGTGTTGCAATGGGAGGATTAGAAAAGAAAAGACCCGCTGTTGAAATGGGGATTAAGAAATTAATCACACCCTATTGTAATGGAAGATAAAAAAAGAAAAGACGCTGCGTTGTATTGGGAGGACTGGAAAGAAAAGATGCTGTATTGTATTTGGAGGATAAAATAAGTTACTTGTGTTACCATGGGCTGGAACCAAATATTAAATACAATAAGTCATATTGATATCTTCCTGGTGACAACAGGGATATGTTTCAGGCAATTATAAAATTATCAGCTTTACAAATCAGCATTTCCTTTTCAGATCAAAAATGCTATTTAGTTTACTGGGTGTGAGCTGGAAATAATTCTTTACAAGAATGCATCATTTTGAAATAAGAATTTTGACAGAATAGATGCTTTTCCCCCCTTTATACATTATTTTCTAAAGAGATTTTGAGGATAAAAAGAATGATTACCTCTATTCTTCATAAAATGGATATGATGTTATTAGTGAGATGTCTTGAGGAAAGATTTATCAGTCCACATCATGTTATAAAAATAATGATCATAAAAAGATTGTTATCATAAAAATCAAAATCAATGCCAAAAGTGTGATTAGACCAGTATCCGAAGCCTATTGACATTATACAGTAACTGTATTTTCAAGGTGAAGAAGGGCATGACGATATTTGCATCTAATTATGTCAATGCAGGCAGGCAGGCATTTCTAAGCGGATTAACTGGGTCACCCCGATCCAAGTATAAGTGCAGTTGTGCTGGTGGTTGGTCACATAGATCGAGTCTCAGCCGATAGGGCGAGCCAAGTGTTGCCGTGATTAATACCCCGCATCGCATCGAGTGGAAGTCATAGACAAGTGAATGATACCTTTAGCATCCTATACCCTTCTCCTCCCTATAAATCTCTCTTCAAATCGGATGGTGTATGAGTGTGTAACAGTAATTGCCTCAACCTGTCTATCTGTGTGTATACTAAAGACAGGTGATGACCGACTGGTTTAAAGGACACGCTCAATTGAACAATATTGATTAGAAATAAGTGATTTGCAGACAAACTGTTATTACATGATATCTTGAATAATATTGATTCCTTTCTAAATGCAATAATATTATTGAAGTCTTATTGGGAAGAATGTGTGCATTATAAGTTGTGTGTTTGCATTTTTTTTTTTAGTTGGTAGTTTAGATATTTGAAGTAGGATAATTAATTATGGCAGCTGGTGGCTCAATGGAGTGGAAATACTCACCAGCGTCAAACTGATGTTGTGAAGATTGGTTTCATTGACATTATCATGAATATGGGAGGCGAATTTCAGAGAGTGAATATGACAGTAACAGTCTTTAGAAAGAGACATTTTATTGAGGTGCATTTATTCATAACGTTCATCAGGGTGCGACATAAGCGCTTGCCCGATTGCCTGGGGCAAGTAAAAGTTAGAGTCGGGCAAGTGTTTTGAAGCAAAGACAAAAACTGCTTGCCCGAATCGGGCAAGCAAAATTCTCCTATGGAAATTATATTTTAGAAAGATTCCCCATATTTCACCATCAAAATATAGAAAAGAAAGAGAGACAAAAAAAGCAATATCATTAATTTCTTCTTTCGAATTGCAAAATTTGCGCCATATTCTGCAATAAACACACAGCTCAGAGACGTACACACACACACAGAATCAATGGCAGTCTAGCATACCTAGCTAGCTAGCGCCTAGTCCACGCAGTCGATGCATGTAGTAAAGTTTATACGGAGTACGGTGCTGCAAGAACGAAGTTTGCTCTGGAAGAAATCTCCCACAGAACTGTCAAAATTCACATTTCTTACCAATGAAAATTCTTGTAGTGTCCATATTTCCTAAAAATTGGTGGTAGCTCTGTCATTTGTAAGCGGTAAAAGGAGAAATTTTCACTTCTGTTATGCTTAAAAAAGATCGGGTTTCGAATGATCGTCTGTATCGCACACACTGAAATACATTGTTTGACAGTCCCACATATGCATTTGTGTGTATGTTGATAAACGTGGTTTCTTTCGTAACTATTTTTTAGCCAAGGAAATTTATAAAATTTTCTTCTTTATTTATGACTGGATAGTTTGAGCTTTCTTCCTCTCTATTTTCTTTCTTTCTGCCTATCTTTCCTTCTTTTGAATCTCTCTTGATTTCTTTAAATTTCCTTCCTTCTTTTGTTCATTTTTTCTGTTACTATACTATAGCTGTCTTTCTTTTTGTCATTCTTTTCTTTCTATCTTTTTTTCTTTCTTCCTTCCATCCAACCTTTGTTTACCTATTTCTTTAATCCTTCACTTTCCCCTTCCTTTCATTCTTTCTTACTGTCTTCCTTCCTTCCATCCATTCTTTAACTTTTCTTCCTGTCTTTTTTTCTTCCTTACTTTCTTCATCCCTTTCATTCTTTCTTTTCTTTCTTTCCTTCATTCCTTCCTTTCTTTTTGTCTTTCATTCTTTCTTTCTCCTTCCTTCCTTTATTCCTGTCTTTCGTTCTTTTGATCTTTCTTTTTTCCATCCATCCTTTCTTTTCTTCCTTATTTTTTCTTTCTGTCTTCCTTAATTCATCTCTTTCCTTCATTCCTTCCTTCATTTCTTTCTGTCTTTCATTCTATCTTTTTTTTCCTTCCTTCCATCTATCCTTATACCTTTTCTTTCTTCCTTCTTTCCTTTCTCTTTTCCTTCCTTCCATCAATCCTTTACCTTTTCTTTTTCTCTTTTCTTTCTTCCTTTCTTTCTTTTTACCTTTTTTCTTTCTTTTTCTTTATTTATTCGTTCCTTTCTTTCCTTCCTTTCTCTTCCCCTCAGTTTTTTTAAATATTTTTTCTTTGCTTTCTTCCTTCTTTCTTTCTGATTTTCTTTTTTTTTGTCTTTGGTTCTTTTGATCTTTTTTTTTTTCCATCCATCCTTTCTTTTCTTCCTTATTTTTTCTTTCTGCCTTCCTTCATCTCTTTCCTTTATTCCTTCCTTCATTTCTTTCTGTCTTTCGTTGTATCTATCTTTTCTTTTTTTCCTTCCTTCCATCTATCCTATACCTTTTCTTTCTTCCTTCTTTCCTTTCTCTCGTTTCCTTCCTTTCTGTTTACCTTTTTTCTTTCCTTTTTTCCTTTTATTCATTCCTTTCTTTCCTTCCTTTCTCTTCCTCTCATTTTTTTCCTATTTTTGTTCTTTCCATCCTCCTTTTCCCTTCTTTCTTCCTTTCTTTCTTTCCATCTTTCTCTCCCCCGCAGCCATTCTCTCTCTTTCTTTATTTCTTTTTTTTTTCTTTCTTCCTTTATTTCTTCGTCCTTTCTGTCTTCTTACTTTTTTTTCTTTCATTCTCTCCCCCTCTTATTTTTTTTTCTTTGGTTATTTTTAGTGTTTTCCCCATTTTTTATTGTGTCCTAGTCCCCTCCAAAATATATGGAAAATATATGAGATTAGGAAATTAATTAAAGAGCATATTTACCATATATTTTGTCATGATGTTCAAGATAAAAATCATTAAAAAAAAGAAATACAACTACAAGGTACATCAGTAGTCATGTTGAAAAATGTATTTTTGATGTCGTCAATGGTATGGTATGTAAAACTATAAGGCTATAACTTGTTTTGAAGCAACAAAACTTTGTTTTGAAGGATTTTTTCGGGCAAGTGAAATCAATATTCGGGCAAGTATTCTCCAACTATTTGAAAATTTACTTGCCTGACTGGGCAAGTGCTTCAAAAAAGTTATGTAGCACCCTGGTTCATATTATTTTCATTATCATTAGCAGTAGTAAAAGTATTAATATTATTATTGTTACTTTTATCATTATTTACATTATTATAATCATTTTTATTATTATTATCATTATGATTATTACTGTTGTTGTTGTTGTTATTATCATTTATGTACTGCTATTTCCCAGAATGGTCTAAAGTGCTTTATACAACAACAAAAAAGAAAATCTAAAAGTTATACAATTCAGGTCGTTTGCAGTTGGATATTCATAATCCTTTTTTTTTTCGATGCACATTTATGTTTGTTTTATTTCCAAAGTGCTTAGAGACCTCATTTTAATTTGTTCTGCACATAAAATATCATTATCATTATTGTATGCTATTATTGGTATTATTGATGCAACTTACAAAGCACTCAAGGTGCTAGTTTGCTTGATAATCCTGGCTGTAGCCTCCTTAACTTCCAGGTGACAGGTGCATAAGCCTTTTAAGAATTGATACTATTGATATTCTGCTTTTACATTGTGCTTGATAGATGCATAAACCTTTTAAGAATTGATACTATTAATATTCTGCTATTGCATTGTACTTTATACATGGGAACAGTGTCTCTAAGCACTTCCAAAGTATTATTCCTGCTGGGTACCCATTCAATACACCTGTGTTGAGTGCAGCATAATGTGGATTAAATTTTATTATCATTATCAGTATTATTGTCATCATCATCAGCATCATTTTCCTAAATCTTATTCACTTCATGATTTTATATTTCAATTACCCTCTGAACCAAATTGTAGCTTATCATATCCCAGTTTTGATGTTAAACTAAGAAGGCTGGTGGCCAGAAGATGAATGGCATATGATAATGATTGGTTCACAGGGACAAAAATTGCCATGGCAACCGCACACAGAACACGGTGTAATAATTCACCTCGTGCCCATGTCCCAATGACGGCCAGCAAGAGCCAGCCGTAGTATTTTGTTTGCTCAGACTTTGACTGGTATTTGCTAAAGGTCTACTGCAACTAGGCACATGCACACTGTCTCAAACTCACGTTTAAAAGTATTTTCCAGTGCGTCCATTGATGGACGATGGCAGTTCCTGTGGAATTATGATCTTATTTCATTTACAGATGGCAGTACTAATGAATAACAAGTGGTGCTGCAGAAAAGGTCTTGGCTTATGATATTAGTGCAGCTAACTTCTTAACTTTTAAATTATCTCCAACTGGGGCCTCTTCCATTAAGCTGTTCCTAAAGTTTTGCATGACTTACAAATGAGTGATATGCTGTTCTGCTATTAAATTATTATACCCACAATTTCTTTCTGGTGTGTTGAGAAAGTAGAATTGATTTTTTTTTATAGCCCTTCATGATCAAACTTGACAAGTAACGAATGAGGTATTGAAATGTCTGTCAGACAACTAAAATTTGAAGATCATATTTCAAGTTTAGCTGATACAAGTTAAATTTATTGAGAATCTGATTAAGGCAGAGAACAGGTTCCAATTACTTGTAAAGTCTTGTGCAACTGTACCAACAGCTTTATGAAACAAATCCCAATAATGCTTCATTTTTATGAGGGCAGATTGTTTTTTGCATAAAATTTCAAACTAAGGCTCCACTTTTCAAGATTGATAATATTATTGAACTTCTTTTTACATCCCTTTTCTACCCAAACCATCTTAGGATTCATTTAAGATAGAGAGAATTGCATACTGTGGCCGTACAAACTCTATCGCCTGAGAAATTGACCAGGGCCTTTAAACACAATGATTGATTGCATTAACTGTGATGTACAGTCAATCACTCATGAAAATCGGTTGTACAATTAGTCTTTGAATTGTGTGTAATGGAATCCAGATGATAATGAAATACTATGATGTTTCAATCTTATCTTGCACATATCCTTTCAGGTGCCTCGGTACATTATATCTCTACACGAGCTGCTAGCACACACGCCCCATGACCATGTGGAGAGAAAGAGTCTGGAGTATGCCAAACTCAAACTGGAAGAGTTATCCAGGGTAAGGAATAAATAGGAAATACTACCAAACTTCAGCTAAATTCACAGTACAATTTTTATTGTTTTGATAAATCAGTTGAACGCTTTCGATCTAGACAAGATTCCAAGTAAAGAGTAAGCTTGACATGATTACATGGTGTTCTTTTTCCACATACAATGTAGGCAAATGACTTTGTTTGGGTTAATGCAGAATCCCATGCCTACCCCCACCAAAAATGAAAAAGAAAAGGGGGAAAAATTGTCAAAATCGATGATTAGATAAATCAGTACAAAATTGTATACCAAACTTTGAATTAAAATGAAATGAAATACATCAAACATTTAAATAAAGATACAAAAAATGCATTATATATCAGTAAAAATAGAGAGAAAGGTTTTTAACTAACTATATCTGTTTAGTATTTTATTCAGTGGTATTAAATGTTTAGATAAAAATAGTTACTAACATCCTTAAATTGACAAGGATGGAACGTGAACGTTTTTGTTTGCCCGTTGTGAATATGCCAATTTGTAATAAAGATTCTCAGTCTTTATTGTTTTGTTGTACTGTAAAAGGAAACATTGCAATGAATGAGAGACATTCTCACTTTGTCAATTTGAAGAATGAAAGCTGATCAAATAGATCAATCTTCAAATAATTCACGTCCAGGGTCTCATTTCATAAAGACTTGATATGATAACAAATACACAATTTCTATGGCAAGTTAACTCTCAGCCAATCAGATTGAACGATTCCAGTATAATTTTGGGGGCAAATTTGTTGTTATATTTTTATGAAACAGGCTTTTTATAATAGCAAATGTACAATTTGTATCTACTCAGATTGAGGGATTTCAGTATATATACATTTTGCAAATTTGTTGTTATTACAAGTTATATGAAACAGGCATGTGCACAATTTATATTTATTAGCCAATTAGATTTAAGGACTTCAGTAGCTTTTACCTTCAATTGCAATAACAAGTTTTATGAAATGGGCCCTATATTGGGATTAAACAAAATGTGTATTGTTTTCTAATCTGAATGGTTACCTAGGTAATGCATGATGAGGTATCAGAGACGGAGAGCATCAGGAGGAACCTATCGATAGAGAGGATGATAGTAGAAGGATGCGATCTTCTTCTTGATGTTCAACAGATGTTTGTCAGACAAGGTGGGAGAAATCTCTCATTAGCAATGCAAAAACAACCTTTATACATTTAATTTATTTTGAAGTCCTGTTCAACTCAGGCCATTGCATGCAGCGCTTAGAACCATTGCATTAAGCACTGTATAATGTTGCATATTATTAGTATTATTAGTACCGGCAGTAGTAGTAGTAGTAGTAGTAGTAGTAGTATAATAGTAGTAGTAGTTGTATAGTAGTAGTAGTATAGTACTTAGTAGTAGTAGTAGTAGTAGTAGTAGTAGTAGTAGTAGTAGTAGTAGTAATAGTAATAGTAGTAGTAGTAGTAGTAGTAGTAGTAGTAGTAGAATTAGTAGTAGTAGTAGTAGTTGTAGTGGTAGTAGTAGTAGTAGTAGTAGTATTTGTGTTAGTAGTAGTACTAGTAGTAGAAGTAGTAGTAGTAGTAGTAGTAGTTGTAGTAGTAGTAGTAGTAGTAGTAGTAGTGGTGGTATTAGTGGTAGTTGTAGTTGTATGGTCTATGTGTTAAAAATATGGGAGGCCAAAAATTTCACAATTGCATTTAATTAACATATGTCTCCTTTCTTTGATTGGCTCTTTCCTCATGGTTTAATGATGAAGATAACTATTCCAGAACTAATCCCATGCAGTTATCAATTATTTAAGTGTGAAATGTGCTGATAAATTAAACTTGTACTTTGAGAGATAGCTGTCACAATTGGCTGTCCATAGATAACCACATCTTTAGACTAGAGCTTAGATTAAACCTGACTTCAGAATACGGGCCAATTGTGTTTAAATGATTCTCCATAGATAAACTTCTCACCCTATCACAGATATGATTGGAGGGATGAATATACCCATTCTCATGGATTTTAAATAGTTGAAAGATTTACGTGCATGCTGCTCAATAATTTCTTAATTGGGTGTTATCATAGATATTCACCTGATGGAAGAAGCATTTATAGTGCTACGCTACTTTGGTAGGGGGGAGTGGTGAACATTTTGTACTGGATATTGTTGGATGAGTGTTACGTAAAGCAGTGTTTATAATTATAGTTGTTTGTGTTACATTCATTTCAAATTTGCCATTCTTTTGTGTATCTCATCTCCGTGTTTCCTTCTTTTCTGTTTGCAAAACTAGCTAATTAAAACTTGCTTTGAATGAGATCATAGAGTGACAATTACAATGAAACATGAATAGAAGTACAGATTTATAAAATGTAGCATATTTAGACTGTAAACATATTTCTATGTAATTCAACCTGTTAAACACCGAGTTCTGGGTTCCCTATAGGCTTTTTTTACATAGATCACCAGGTTCCAGCAGACAATGGGTTAACCGAGGAATTTTTGTTTTATTGCAGGTAATCTAATACAGGTTACCCACGAGAGATCTAGACAGAGTAGAAGCCGATTAGGTTCCCTGGGTGGTAAGGTGGAGAGTCGCAAGGAGGGCGTCAGGCAGTGCTTTCTCTTCACCAAACATCTCCTCATTACCTCCAGGACATCAGGTGGCAAGCTACATCTGGCCAAGGTGGGTGGGTGGATGGGTACAAGCATGTAACCCTGGGGTACACCACAAACCACTAATGATATTTTACAACATTTTTAGATACATCTATAATGATGGAGAGTTAAAGGGATGGTTTCAAAGGGGCCTAATGATTTGTAAAATCATTGATACATATCCTTTTTCTATATACTTGTTTGGAATGGAAGATTTTTTATTTAAGAGTGTGTATAATGTGTAAAGAACATTCAGTATGTCTTTATCATTTGATGTTTCAATAAGTCATAAATATTTGTGAGAAATTGGATGTAAAATTTATCATGGGGTGTTTAGGAGGGCTCAGTCAAGGATGACCTGTTCAGAACAAAATGAATACGGGGGGGGGGGGAGGGGGTGGTGATTGCGTTGTTGAGTATGTTGTATATCTGTTCATTGCAGTTCACATGGACAAAACAAAATGTCTGGTAAAACTTGATTTTTTTAGACTGCCATGAGTGCTACTTCTACGCAAATGCATTGAATTATAATAAACTTTGATCCTTACATGTCATTCATTTCCAATCTTTCCAATTAAATTGATTTTTTTGGTGTGTGTGTCAAGGTTGGAGGCAAGATTCCTTTGATTGACTCAACCATTGTAGAAGACTTTGACCCATTTGATGATGATGGTTAGTATAAAATATCTTGGAATTTAGTTTGCAATAATGCAAAAAATAATAATTTTTCCATCAGTTGATCTATGAAAATGAGGAAAGAAGTATGAAAGCAAAATTCAAAATCCCTCAAGCACACATTACCTGCAGCAGCAGTGCTCATTTATCCAGTATGAGGCCCAACGCATATTGTACCGCAATGAATGACATAATATTGTCAACTTCTAAGCCATGCAACGGTACATTTTGGATGGTACATGTGCAACGGTATGTTGCACATTCAGCTTCCCTCTTGCTTGTGTACAACAAACTAAGTAGGCATCATACAATAAGTATTATTAGATGTAACTATATAATTTTGTCCTTCATTATTGCTTGAGAAAATTTGTGTGGGTGTTTGTATGTGTCTTTGTGTGTGTGAAATTAGGTTTTTACAAGCATGTATCTAACGAATATGAGTATGTAAATCTTGGACTGAACTTAATTGTCACTATCCCTAAGACAGGACCAGTGCTTGAACATCGATCCTTTTTATCAATCCTTTATTTCCCCTATGTAACTTGGATGAAAGGTGCACACCACAATGCCTAGCAATGAAAATAAGCTGTTCTTTTTAGTGCATTCGAGACTTCCAATTTTGTTTCTTGATACCCCATTGTTTTCGTTTACGTGTAAAGAAATAGGAAATGAAAAGACGATATATTCCCTCTAAAAGAATCCTAGCCTTTCCTAGCTCAGACTTTGTTGTAGTAGCGTACTCAGATTCAACTTACGATCTTAAAGAAAGAAATAAAAGGACCAACGGGTGATAGATGTCATGAAACATATATGACTGCATAGATTTGAAAATGAAGTTTTTATAGAATATTTCACCCTTCGACCATAGTATTACCCCTTTCTAAATTGTAATGATTTTTTGTTGTTGGATTTGTAGGAGTGCCATCGCCTTCCAATCAGAATAGTGATCATGACAACTTGGATTTTAAGCTGATTGTAGATTCTAAGAGTGGACCGCCTCTTGTTATCACACTGGTGGCTTCTACACCACAGGAGAAAGCTGCATGGACCAGTGATATCAGTCAGGTGATCATTCTTATATCAATTAATGCCCTTATTGACACCACTTAACCTACATACAAATGTCCTTACACAGTGTGTATCACAAAGTTTACACTTTGAAAGAAAAAGTCCTGAGAATTGAAAAAAAAAACAACAGTGGGATTAATCAATCATAAATACAAATGCCCTTATTGATATTACTACCCATATAGCAATGTCCTTGTTGATATCACTACCGCTGTACCAATTAATGCTCGCATCGATGGCACTTTCCCCTTATTGATACCTTTACCACTATAAAGCCTATACCCTTATTGACACCACTAAACCTATACCAATGTCCATATTGATACCACTATCCTTACACCAGTCCACCATGGATACCTCTACCCTTATGCGAGAGCCCTTATTTACACCACTAAACCTTTACCAATGTCCATATTGATACCACTATCCTTACACCAGTCCACCATTGATATCACTACCCTTATGCGAGAGCCCTTCTAGACACCACTTAACCTATACCAATGTCCATATTGATACCACTATCCTTACACCAGTCCACCATTGATATCACTACCCTTATGCGAGAGCCCTTCTAGACACCACTTAACCTAGACCAATGTCCATATTGATACCACTATCCTTACACCAGTCTACCATGGATACCACTACCCTTATGCGAGAGCCCTTATTTACACCACTAAACCTTTACCAATGTCCATATTGATACCACTATCCTTACACCAGTCCACCATTGATACCACTACCCTTATGCGAGAGCCCTTCTAGACACCACTTAACCTATACCAATGTCCATATTGATACCACTATCCTTACACCAGTCCACCATTGATACCACTACCCTTATGCGAGAGCCCTTCTAGACACCACTAAAGCTATACCAATGTCCATATCGATACCACTATCCTTACACCAGTCCACCATTGATATCACTACCCTTATGCGAGAGCCCTTATTGACACCACTTAACCTATACCAATGTCCATATTGATACCACTATCCTTACACCAGTCCACCATTGATATCACTACCCTTATGCGAGAGCCCTTATTGACACCACTAAACCTATACCAATGTCCATATCGATACCGCTATCCTTACACCAGTCCACCATTGATACCACTACCCTTATGCCAGAGCCCATATTTACACCACTAAACCTTTACCAATGTCCATATTGATACCACTATCCTTACACCAGTCCATCATTGATACCACTATCCTCATACTACTACCCTTATGCGAGAGCCGTTTATTATTGACTCCACTAAACCTATACCAATGTCCACATTGATACCACTATCCTTACACCAGTCCACCATTGATACCACTACCCTTATGCGAGAGCCCTTATTTACACCACTAAACCTATACCAATGTCCATATTGATACCACTATCCTTACACCAGTCCACCATGGATACCACTACCCTTATGCAAGAGCCCTTCTAGACACCACTTAACCTATACCAATGTCCATATCGATACCACTGTCCCTACACCAGTCCACCATTGATACCACTACCCTTATGCGAGAGACCTTATTGACACCACTAAACCTATACCAATGTCCATATTGATACCACTATCCTTACACCAGTCCACCATGGATACCACTACCCTTACGCGAGAGCCCTTATTTACACCACTAAACCTATACGAATGTCCATATTGATACCACTATCCTTACACCAGTCCACCATGGATACCACTACCCTTATGCAAGAGCCCTTCTAGACACCACTTAACCTATACCAATGTCCATATCGATACCACTGTCCCTACACCAGTCCACCATTGATACCACTACCCTTATGCGAGAGACCTTATTGACACCACTAAACCTATACCAATGTCCATATTGATACCACTATCCTTACACCAGTCCACCATGGATACCACTACCCTTACGCGAGAGCCCTTATTTACACCACTAAACCTATACGAATGTCCATATTGATACCACTATCCTTACACCAGTCCATCATTGATACTACTACCCTACTGTTTGTGACGTTTCCGTAATTACTTCTGGCCAATGGCAAACTCGCTGAAGGGGAGTCCCTTGTGCGCATAATCTGCTCAATCTCAAACACTTTAATGTCCTACTGTACAGCGGGTTCGTCAATCGCCCAAAGCAGTTTGCAAAACATCACAGCAAAAGAGTTGTATGACCATTTTTTGGCTAATTTTATTCCTATTGGATACAGCTGGATGAATTAGAAGAATTTACATCAGTTTACTAACCATCTTGATCTAGCAAAGAGGTAAAGGTTGATAATCAACTATAAGTTTGGATTTTTTCTTTTATTTACAGTGCATAGACAACTTACATTACAATGGTTTACTTGATAGCTCAATGGAGGACAGTGGCTCATCTGTACATCTCCCTCAGTGTATCAAGTAAGTTCAGATAAAATTCAATGATCAAGTAATAAAAAACCTTAACAAAGTCAGTTCAATTCTGATTCTCTATACACCAAAGTTTTTTATTTGACAAATAGCTATCTTCAGATATTTATATTTCTGTCCACTCTCTCTCTCCCCCATTATATCTCTCTTCCTCTTTTTAATACAAATTAAATTTAACAGTGTTTACTTATTTCTCTGTTAACCCATGTCAAAGCCATTCACTGTGATTGTGAAACAAATTTCTGTTGTGCAAATATTTTTTTAATGTGAAAAATGTGTGTCATTGTGTATTCCTTGGAACATATTTTTCAAAATTTGTTGTGAGACTTCATTAACATTGCTACTGGAAGATTCTAACAATGTCTTTTAAGACAGTTTGTGTCATCAATTTTTTTTTATGATTGAAGGGATTTTAAATCAAGTTATTCATGGATTGTTTTAAACCATTTTTTTTTATATTGGAAAGTTCAGGTAAGATTAACATGGGTATAAATTGATTAATAATTAGATGAATTTACATTTACAATCACTTTTTTGTGCATCTCCGGACATAGACTTACAGAAACAATATATTTTACACTATATTAAATCTGTTTAGTATGCAGCTGACTGGAGATATCGCTTTTTATTATTTCAGAATGATGAATGATATTAATGATTTAAATTCATTTATTTCTGCTACCCTACATGGCAGTATGTGGAAAGTATGTTCGAGCATGGTTAGCTGCCTATGCGCTACTCCATATAGGTATTCGTACACCCAATTACTATCTATATAATGTGCTATATACTACATATAAGGTGTATATAACTCTTTCGGTGTAAGGTATTGGATGTCTCTTCCCTGAAGGTGTTGGCTTTGGGTGCTTACTGATTCTACCATATATTTCAAAGCTTTTTTAGGAATTTCCTAAAACAAAAATATGTTCTAGCCTTTGCATGTTTGCAACAGCTGATCATAAGGGCTCGTATTCTGAAGTCTTGTTTGAATTAGACCATGGTCTAAGTCGGTGCTAAAATTATGATAAGAAAAAATGTAAAAACTTTATTATGGCTTCCAATATATATTGTACTCTTTTTCCAAGTTTAAATGATGGAGAAAGTGACTTCAGTCATCATTCTTAATCAGTTGTGAATAAATTAAGCACCAAATTGAACCTCAGTTGTTAGAGATTTGGTTCACAATTGGCTATCCATAGTTAAACCACAAATCAAGACCAGAGTTTGCATTAAACCCAAGTTCAGAATACATGCCAAGTACTGGTAGTTTAGAACATGTCATATGTATATGACATAATTAATGATAATTGTATATGCTTATACATGTTTAGTATATATTTATATTTGCTTATATAGTAAATTACTATAATAATTATATTTGCTCATATATCACATCATTATGATCATTATATTTGCTTATATAGTACATAATTATGATAATTATATTTGTTTATATAGTACATAATTATTATTATACTTGCTTGTCTTAAACTCTTTGCTCAGTATAATAAATTTCACTTCTTAGCCATGTCAGTAATTCAACAATTTTTGCTGGTGTATATTATTGTGCAATAATTACTTTTGAAATGAATATTCAGGTAAAGATGATCACAGTCAAATATATAGAAAGATATAACTTGATATTTAAAAAAAAAGAAAAACAAAATCTATTTGAAATTATATGGTATAGGAAGCAAACAAGAATGCATGCATCCTGTTGGCTAATGCGCAAATTGGCATTCTTTCACTGGTGGGGATTTATGAGGCTCTATTTTTTTTCTACTCAAGAACTCTTTTCAAGAAATATTCTGTATAGATTCTAAATGAAGGCATTGCATGTTCTAATATATCTCTATTAGTCTGTAATACTCTAAAAAGTAGTATAATTTCATTATTTGTAAGCATGGTTTATCTGTAATATAGTTCTTATGTACTTGATGTAAATGAATTGTGAAATAAAGGTGTTGGGATCTGGAAGCTGTAAGAATATTCATTGAAATTTGAAGGAAAAAAATACATTGAAATACCATCTTGATTATGATGCTACATCTTGTAATCATAAAAATGTATAGAATGAGGAATACATATTATTCAAACTAAACAATAGCTCTATAAGATGATACCAAAAAGTAGTTGAAATTCACATTAAACAGTGAACAAAAATGGCGAAGAGAAATCACTTATTTTCAGGGGTTAGATCCATTTCAGTTTGTTTGCAAAAGAGGCTAGATCCACAAAAGTAATTTTGGAGAAAAAAAATATATCAAAAGATATAAAGACAGGTAGATTTCTTTTACACCAAATATTATGTTCACATGGTAGGGTATCATGACAATTTAGTTTTGCATAAGAATATGGGAGAATAAAAATGATTTTCTTGGAATAGTCTAAAGTGGATCTAACCCCTTATGCAAACATACTCTTCTGAAGAGCTCATTTGCAAAGGGGTTAGATCCATTTTTCATAAAATTTGATTGTTTTTTGTCTCAATATATTGATTTTTAGTCGCTCTGATTATACCAAATAAAATTTGAAATTCTCATTAACAAAATATGAAAAAAAATATTAAAGAAAAATCACTTTTTTACTCAAGAGAGCTTGGATCCATTTCAGTTTGTTTGCAAAAGGGGCTAGATCCACAATGGTATTTAATAAAAAGAAGATGCATGTAAGTTTAAGAAATATGAAGACAGATAGATTTCTTTTATACCCAATTTAATGTTCACATGGAAGGGTAGTATATCATGACAATTTTAGTTTTGCCTAAGAATGTTGCAATATGGGAGAATGGAAAAAAATATGATTTTCTCGGAATGGTCTAAAGGGAATCTAATCCCTTTTGCAAACAAACTCTTCATTTGAAAATATCTCTGATTTATGAAATATGGGTAGGTTTCTGACAGAGGAAAGGTTTATAGCTTTCATAATTATATGCGCATTTATATCAATGTCACACTGTATGTAAAATATCTAGCATTTTGATATACACAGTATATACATGTATTTAATTTTGATGTAACATTAAACCTGAATGGAGTGACTTATAACAATAAGTATTTGCCTTAATCTAAACATAAAATTAATCCTCAAACAAGACAAGATGATTTTTGACCAATAAACTAATAGGGAGATTTAGGTAATTCTAAACGTCAAGCTTTCCTGATGATATTACAATTCATGCAATGAGATATTAAGAAATGCAATGGGGGTAAGGTATGCTGTATGTAATGATGATGGGGGAAGCAAGATTTACAAGCATTTTCAAACTGTTAAATGTGATATCAGGTATTTTTTTATCTTCAAATGCTGGGAAACCTGACTATTTGTAAAGTGTTTTAGCCAATTTTATAATCTCATTACAAATGTAGAATTTGAAGGCAATATTATTTCCAACACCATGACCAACACCAAACTTTAAAGGATGAGCAAACAGGCAGCCTCGATAGCTCCTCATGTCCTCAACTACTCATATCTTGCCATGTAAATGTCCCATAATGCAACATTCTGTGCAGAATAGTCTTGTAAGATAGGCCCATTTATATGAGAACACTGTTTCATTACTCAATACATTCATACCAAAATAATCATGTTACCAAGTAGCAGAACACATAATTTTCCTCACAAGAACATTTCAGTTTCTCCGCCTAAATAGAATTAAAGGCTAATTTGTCAGTTTCGTAACTGATGATTATCCAAAAGGTATACTTTAATAGTAGCCATTAATACTACAAGGTCACTGAGAGACAAAACACAATGTTGGTCAGGGCTCCGCAACACTAGCGTTTGCGATGAATAGCAAATATGAAAGAACACTTCTGATTGGTTCCCGGTCAGTATTTTGAACTAAATGCGGGAGTAACATTGATCTTCATTGGTCAGTCAATTTAGCGATCGATTGATAATCTTTGTGTTACAGGGCCCAGTTTGCTCCTCCTTTAACAATCTCCATTTTTAATAATTGTGTGATATCTGACTAGATCGGACACTCGCCTGTTCAAGGATGACCACGACATCCGCTTCAGTAAGATCCTCAACTCCTGCAAGGTTCCTCAGATCCGCTACGCCAGTCTTGAGAGACTCCTGGAGAGGTTGACAGATCTACGCTTCCTCAGTATTGACTTCCTCAATACCTTCCTACTAACGTTCAGGGTGTTCACAGACTGGGAGAACATTATCTCTACACTAGAGCGGGTCTATAGGAATCCTGACACAGTGGAGAGTCAATTAAAGTGAGTAGAATATAATTTTTTTATACAGCTGATAACAGTAAATGTGAATTGGTAAGGACAGAATATGGAGTTCCGATGTAGAACACATATATTTCGGTTGAAGTATTCATTACCAGTTAAATGCATTGTAGTATATGATTTCTACAGTATTTATACAATTCAGAAATTATATTGACCTTAAATATGAATGATCTAGTTGCATGTATTGTAGCTGATGAGAATGCTCTGAAGGCCCTCTTAGCAGACGGAAAAGCAGGGAAACGTGTCAGGTTTTTTTTATTCACAAGTATCTTAAAATAATTATAGCATATTTTGACAAAATAAAGAACATCATTTTAAAGAGCATGCCAAGGTGTACCCATTTACGTCATTTGGAAGTTTCATTACTTAATTTTATTGCCCATTTCTTTTGTAAATTTCATTTAAATGTTGAACGTGTAAATTATATTTGTATATTTTTTTCAACTTTTTTAAACACAGTGTAAACCCACACCCTCCCCCATCCCCTAGCCACCATGCGAGTGACCCTCATCATCCTCATAGCAATCAGTATGAAAACAGTCCTCCACCGGCCAGCCCCTCCCGGAGGGGATTCATCAACCGCCGGCCCAGTTCCAGCAACCATCCAGGAGCCAACATCAAGGTGACCATGACCAAACCGTACCATGAGGAGATGGAGATAGATGGAGGAGGAGCAGGGGGAGGAGGGGGGAGAATCTTTGAAGCAAATACTACTCTCAGGACACACCCATTCAGAAGAAGCTTCAAGAAAGGTAATTCATCAAAGGATGATAAATGTTTGATCCCAACAATAATATTAGATGTGACTCATAATGTGTCAAATTCACTCTGCAGAGTGCAAAAGGTGCTATGAAAGAAAGAAGACAGAGATTAATATAAATGAAAATATGAGAACATTACTTAGTGAATATTAAGTGTAAAACTTCGTTGTTACAAAACAGAATAGTTAATGGAAGTTCCTGTCTGTGAGTTACAATAGAGAACTATTTTTAAACACCATTTATAACTACTGTACATCATCAATATGTAATAGTTGATCTTTGATTAGATTAAAATAATTGAAAAAATAATACCATAAAAGTTGATTTAGTTAATACAATAAAGAAAACATAAAATTAGATAGAAAACAATTCAGTTCTATTTGTTAACAAATTTTCGGCATTACTCCTATTTGTTTAAGATCAGTATGCTCGATCTGTAAATGAAAATCATAAGATCAGTATGCTCGATCTGTAATGAAAATCATATGATCATAAGTCAGAAAAAAATTGGAGCCAGTGGGATTCGAACCTGCCATCTACTGCTTTCCGGGCAGCGACTCAACCACCAGGCTATTCAGTAGAAAGCAGTAGATGGCAGGTTCGAATCCCACTGGTTCCAATTTTTTCTGACTTATGATCATATGATTTTCATTACAGATCGAGCATACTGATCTTATGATTTTCATTTACAGATCGAGCATACTGATCTTAAACAAATAGGAGTAATGCCGAAAATTTGTTAACAAATTATAATTTCCTCCTATAAAAAGCCTCTTAATTTACAATTCAGTTCTAGTTACTAAGATTAATTGCACTTGTCTTTTTTTTTATTCAGTCTCCGCATAAAGTGTAGGTATGAATTCATTTTCATTTACTTGATGAATAGGTTAGGCAGGTCAGCATTCTGAAGCATTAAGACTAACTCCATATCTACTGCAGATAACAACTTGCATTTCAAAGAAAGATCCTGAACAACGTCAATATTGCATTACTCTGGCAGTATGAAAAATTGAAAGCCATCAGCTAGCATATTACCTGTAAAGGGGAAAAGTGAAGGAGACATTTGGTTGAACATTGCAATTGTTTTATATTTTGTAATGTATTGATCTCTGATTGTAACCCAGTTGAAAATATGTTCTTTTTGAGCAACAAGGTTTTGTCCTTTGTTAACCCATCGAGGTACAACAGCTTTCTAAGGTCAAGATATAAAGTCTTTGTTGCCTCCCCAAATAAGCAGATATTGTTAATATCTTACCCCTTTATTTAGTTGGCAAAACTTGTATAGAATACTTGTTTCAAAATGATTATGGCAAGATTTTAAAGGAAAATGTATGAATTTGCCATTTTATGACATGTACCTTCATGAGTTAATTATTAACCATCCATGCAGGTCTTTGTTTTTTCCTCAAATTGGCAGCACCTATTGAAATCTTGCGTACTAAAACAAGATTCTCTTATTGTTATTATTAGTAGTAGTATTATCATCATTATTATGTATTTGGCAAATGGAGATGGTACAAGAATTACATCCAGAAAACAAGGAATCAATAATAATAATAATTTCAAATATTCATTAAGTGCTTAAAACATATTTCTTAGCTCTACATACATAGACAATTATAAGTTGAAGAATTGAATAATATTTGCTGTCAACTGTCAACACAAAATACAAATTAACCACTGAAATGTCAGGTTGGTATAAGAAATATAGACTTCATGACTGTGACAATAAGCCGTCTGTCTCACTTCTAGTAGTTGTTAACATGGAATAATATATGTATAGTACTTAATTTCAAAACATTTTTTTTACCCTTTGGAAACCGAGCCAGCATATATGCGCGCTTGAGTCTATGGAAAATGTGTGTTATAATAAAACCCTCCAGTCTCCAACGAGTTAAGAAACCCATAGAATACTATCCAACTAACTCTGCCTCACATATGATATTCATTTTATGGACTGAAATATTAGACCATTTTCCTTTTTTTTTCCCCTTTCTCTGCCTACCAGCCACAGACGAGAGTCAAAGCAAGACGGATAGTTCAGTTGTTATGAGTATAGCCGATCCTCATGTATCGCCTCCGGACTCTCCGCCTTACTTCCATACCCTTACTCCTCCTGCTAGTCCTAACCAACTGGAAACCCTACGTCTTCATCCCAAGAGGATGCTGTCAATGAGTCATTCAGCTCCAAACATTGCTGCTTTAGTCAAGGCCACCAAACCAGGTAGTCTTCAGTAAAATAGATGTAATATTTGGTAAAGTAAAAGTAATTTTTGGTAAAGTAAAATAAATCTTTGGTACAGTAAAAGTAATCTGTGGTTATATAAAAGTAATCTTTGGTAAAGTGCAAGTAATATTTAGTAAAGTAAGAGTAATCTGTGGTAAAGTAAAAGTAATCTTAAATAATGGAGAAACTTTATCTTATGAATGAAAATCTAGCTTAAAATTTGATTTTTTTATTATTTATAATTATGAAGTACGTTGTTTTTCATTTGAGTATATAAAGTACTATTTTTCTTTAAATTTAAAAAGTAAGTATCTAGTATATATATATATTTAATTTGAACAATACTTACACATACCTTTAAAACCAAACTTAAACCAAATCACCTTCCTTCAATGTTCAAGACTTTTGGTGATTGAGATTTTGGGAAAATAAAACCAAAGTTGAAGAACAATCTACCTCATAATACAAGATCAATTACAGACTTCGACAGATTCAGATTTCTGTTAAAAATACATACCTTTTAAGAAGCACTAGTATTAGCCCTATACAAAATTAATAGTAAAACAAATCTTTCATATGCAAAGATATTGTTTGTATAGTATTATGCATCCCATTATCATTATAACGTAAGAATAAATTTGTATTCTCAAAAAGTGATCTCATCCATTCTGAAGCAAGACAGGTTTTTGGTCTTCACCTGCTCTGAGAGTAAGAGATTGTTTTGATAGAAATACAATATTAATTATTGAGTGAAGTGAATGCTTTGTAACAATCCTAAATTTGATTGTAACACGTATTATGTGAGTGCATGCATGGATTTTACTTTAGTACTATTATGCTGTAAGTCGCTCTTTTAACCAAATAGGGAACAATATTCTTTATCAGACAGGAAGGCAAGCACAATCTTTTTAAATCAGTTGTGAATTTCTGGTTACATATTTACATATAATTTATTATAGGCCATATATTAATCTAAAATGCATACAACTTTTGAAGAAAAGAATTGACAATTAATTTCTTTGAAGATATTGGTTAATCATTTTAGAAGCTTACAAATATTACTTGCATATTCACACTAACCTATTAATCCAAAACCCTAGTTGAAATGATCCAATGTTAACAGAGCACCAAACATATTTGGCTATGTGAACCAACCCTTCAAAGTAGATGCACAATGAATGCTAGATGTTTGCAGTGGTACCCACGGCTAGCCCTTTCTATTTTACCTTCCCTTCTCTTCTTAGATCCCATCCCCATTCCTCCAACATCACCCCACCGATCATCCGTTGGCAATAACTTCTTCCAGTTTAGCAGCTCTCCCCCTAACACCACCGTGTCGGCCGGTGTAGTGGTCACTTCCTCCCGTATGTCCACCCGCAGGTCCAGCTGTTCTTCGGCTGCGGTGGCCTTTGCCGCTGCCACGGCCGGAGCCACCAACGCCAAGGAGTTTGGTGCTGCCAACAACATGCTCAGTCGAAAGAGGGCAAAGAAAAGTTATGGACGTAAGCTTGGAATATTTCTTTACGATATGGAATTTACATTTGATGAAACGAGGATAAACAGTTAAGTTTTGATATCTAAATGTAACCCAACATCTGGTGGCTAGCTAGAGTGTACGTTCCCTGCTAACATCATCATCGTGCAGTTCATTGAATGCGTAATGTATCTAACATGTTAAATGTAGTCATCCTTAAACCTGTCCTAATTAATTTAGTAAAATTTTAACTGATTGCTTCTTTTAGAAAAAAAAGTGATTGTGCGTAAAACTTTTTATTTGATTAAAGATAAAAAGTAGTATTTTTGTTCTCTGTTTAAGTTCCTGATGTGAACTACTAAATACCTTTTTATTTCTGTCCTACCTTCCACCATGTGTCTGTCCTATAACCCGTTGATGATCATGTGTTCCCCTTTACCTGTATATAGATCAGAATTGATTATTATCCCCTTCATTGTCTATAGAGTAAACCTCCCTTGTCCACTGTAGACAACACAAAGAGTTGTTATCATCTGTATTAAGTGGGTAGATTAGTAATTTATTCATATTGTTTTTTTGGTTTACCATTGCAACGGTCACAATCAGTTATATGGTTTTCAGGAATACTAAACTACAATAACGGATATAGGCTTAATGTCTCATCGCATAAGACAACAGTAAATACAGGGAAATAACATCTTTCTTTTTTTCTAATTACTGATCATAACATTTCATTTAACTTTAAAAATAAGCTACTAGGGAATGGAGGCAAGCAGAAGATTGAGACTTCAACATTCATTATCTTTATTTTAACTAAATACTACTTTGGAATTGAATTAAAGCAGTGATTGCCCCAAGCACCTTGACTTGCGTTTTATATATGAAGAGCTCACTTGCAAAAGGGGTTAGGTCCATTTTTCATCAAATTTGATTTTTATGTCTCAATGTATAGATTTGTAATAGCTCTATAAGATGATACCAAAGAAAAGTTGAAATTCCTATTAAAAAGTGAACTTAAATGGCAAAGAAAAATCACCTTTTTTTTCAAAAGGGGTTAGGTCCATTTCAGTTTAGTTGCAAAGGGGTTAGGTCCACACATAATTTTTTTGGAAAAGAATATCTTAAAAAATATGAAGACAGGTAGATTTCTTTTATACCCAATTTTATGTTCTCATAGTAGGGTATCATGAAAATTCAGTTTCGCATAATAATATTGCAATATGGGGGAATTAAAAAAATGATTTTCTTGGAGTGGACCTAACCCCTTTTGCAACCAAACTCTTCTGAAGAACTCATTTGTCAAAAGGGGTTAGGTCCATTTCTCATAAATTTTATTGTTTTCTGTCTCTAAACCTCTAAATTTTAGTCACTCTGATGATACCAAAGAAAATTTGATTTGAAAATTTGAAAATTATACCCAATTTTATGTTCACATGATAGGGTAGTACATCATGACAATTTAGTTTCTATTATGAATATTGCAATAAGTGAGAATAAAAAAACATGTTTTTTCTCGGAATGGTCCAAAGTGGACCTAACCCCTTTTGCATGCAAGTAAACTCTTCATATACTCTTCATCAAAACAATTAATGGAAAACTAAATCATCTGCATATACATAATCTTATAGATAATAGACAGTTTCACTTTTTGTTATTGCTCTATGATCGAGTTTTAATCACACCAATGACAATTAAATTTGAAATATGAGCATCGGAGATGGGTGGTTTTAGAATGAGGCAACAAGGCCTTTGTTAAAATGTTATGAAATCCCTTTTTGTCAGATGGCTTAACTTAGATACACAATTCAAGATTGTTCATGCAAACAAAATAGCTTTCAATGGCTTTTAAATACATACACGTACATGTAAGATAGAAAATACAATGAAAAGAATAGAAAACTAAATTGAATAACTCAATAACTGTCTGCCGTGCTTTTATTAAAATTGAAGTTGGACTAAATGAATAAAGATTTGATCTTAACACCTTTTAAATGCATTTTTTTGTCAGGTGGTAAACTTCAGAGTTGTTTGAGTAAAGAGGTCATCAGTTCAGCCGCTACTGTAAGAGTCATTAATGTCATCCGACATTGGGTTTCTAAGTTCTCTAAGGTATGAAATATCACAATTAAACACCCTTTTTCAATCCTTTGAGGCTTTTTTTTACACTTTTTTCTTTCATTTATTTGAAGTTATTATAGATGATCTTAGTGCTTCATATATTTGTATATTTATGTTCAAAGGAAAAATATTTGTACGTTTTTACTTGTACATATTGAAAGATAGAAATGAGAGTGTTTACACTCAATAATGTTTTGAACCATCTCTTGATTTCACATTCACAATATTTGTTGCTATATTTGTAAATAAAGCCAAATTGACATTTACATATTCCATTGTTGCGGAAACCATTCGAAAGTAAAATGTTTCTAGCATGTACAAAACTGAACATTTATGCAGACTCTTTGTCGCAATTTCACATCACATAATAAAAGATATCGAGTCATGCATTATTATCAAATGAATGAATTATTATATATATAGTCAAACCTTGTCTCCATGCAGTGGTCACTATAGTTAGATGATATACACAGTGCACTTACCTAAATCAAAGTACATTTTTACCCATCAGAATTTTGAATATGACGAAGGCCTACGCAATCGAGTCTTAGAATTCTTGGAAGAAGTAGCAACCAATCCCAACCTCCTCCCGTCAGAGCACAGAGCAGCTAGCACCATTCAAAGGTAAATTTCATCAATTCCAAATCTTTCAAACCCAAAATAATGTACATTTCTCAAGTAGAGGTGTTTTGCCTTTATAGTAGAGAAGTCTCTGGACTTTGAAGCTAAAGGTCTGGTGTTCAAATGCCACCATAGCACTCACTCTCTTTGGCAATGCATTTATTTACATTGCCACTCTCCACCCAGGTGCAGTAAATGGGTACCCGCTATAGGAAGGAATTTCTTGAATGTTCAAGCCCCTTAACAGGGTAGACAAAAAAAAAGGGTCATAGTATGCGGTGCACATACAAATTGTTTTATGTGCTATGTAAGTGTGCATATTAGTATTATTTTTATTAGTATAAGATAGCAAGGGGTGTTGCGCAAATTTGCAATCGATTCAGTTACAGGCTTTGAAATTAATTACAAACTTAGTTACTGACTTGTTTCCTCCACCAGAGAGTATAGAGTTATGTGCCATGCTAAGAAGTGATCTCTCAATCACATTTCTATGATCGAAATTTGCAATCAAGTTTATTTTTTTGAAATATGATTCATAAACGGTTCATCTATACCATATGACATATATCGTGTATATTGTATTACACAAAATGAATATAAGATTAATGGTTGTAGACTAACTGGAAATTAGGCAAATGTGTTAATGGGCTAAAATGTAATTTATAGAAGACAAAGTGGTTTTAGAAGAACTAGGATTAGACCATGTTGGATGAGACCAAATGAAAAGTAAACAAAGCGGGTGTGGATAAATCGGTAGCTGTAATGAAAATATGACTCATAGACAGTTCATCTAATTATACATACGGAATCATATGGAAAGTAGATGAGATTGGTGTCGACAACAGGGTTCCCAGCCATTCAGGGAAATCAAGGAAAATTATTTTACTTTTTTCCGGTCAGGGAAAAATAAGGGAATTTGATAAAAAAAATACCTCAAATCCGGGAAAATGCCTCAAATGAGGGAAAAAATCTGAATTTTGATCGGCCTAAAAGTCGAAAGCATGGTAGTCAGTCAGACTCTGTTATATTTTGTTGCGAAAATACATGTAATTCACTGCAACAAAAGTAGAAAACATGCAAAACTGGAAATGGGTTTAAATAATTATCAGGGAATTTTTTAACTTCATCAGGGAAAAATCAGGGAATTTTGTTTTCTTGAAAAGCTAGGAACCCTGGACAATTTTGTAATTTACTGTCATATGTCACTGATATATCACGTCACAGATCGCCTATTTTAACTCTCTCCTTGATAACAGGCAAATTATTCAGGATCATGCAAACATCCGGCTGCAAGGTGAAGCGGAGCTAGCTGCTCTGGTTCCTGATCAACCATTACCTGAAGATACCTTTGATCGAATGTCAGCATTAGAGCTAGCAGAACAACTCACCTACCTAGAACATAAACTACTCAGGGCTATCCCATATTGGTAAAAAAATCAAAACTATATTTATTCCAACTGAGAAATGTTAAAGACTTTATCTATGGGATTTACATAACTACATGTAGATTTTTTTTTTTCTAGATTTATGGTGGTATTTACTGATTTTAGTTCACTGTTTCACATTACACAAAATATAAATGTGTCGATCTTGATCATATGAAAACATGATTACAAAATAATCATTATTGTTTGACCAAAAAACCATTTTTTAAAACAAAGCTCATAGAACACAAGTTCCCTGGAATTAATTAAATAACCTACCTAGGGCATAAACTTCCCTGGGCTCTCTCATATTGGTATAGCAATAATTTAATGTTAAACAATACATAAGCCGACAACATACATACATACATAACAGGTACTTATATAGCGCTTTACCAAAAATATGATCAAAGCGCTTTACAATGAATAACTAATAATACAAATAATGGAAATTACATCAAACAGCACTTAATATAAAAAATAAAAAATATCTATCTACGGGGACTGGTGCCTGTTCATTATCATGAGAAGCCTACATATCCTGTCAGGTTAACAACTTTTACTAGATAGCAGATTAAGGAAAAGATGGATTTAAATTGCAATCTTGACATTCAAAAGAAGATTGGGGGGGACACATTTGCTTAGAAAAAATTATTATGTTACCTTTTTCAATTCAGTGGTACATTTAACTACCTCGGAAACACATGAACTTATCATTGGATAGTAAAGTTGCCATACTTTGTAATTTTCATTTCATTTATCCAAAACATATATACAACTTTCTGATATTGGTGAATTAAATAAATATGCAAAAAGAACAATTTATAGCTTTACCTTCAAAATGGAGGGACTTAAAAGGAAGCATATGTTGTTGTGAATATAGGTCCATAAATGGAATTTTAATGCAACGGTCTGGGGATTAAACAATAATTTAATACCTCACTTCCATATAGAGTATTAATAAGTGTCGTCAATCTTCCTTAGTATTCATGGGTGAAATATCATAGAATGAATTGAAATTCATGCATTACTTATCATTGTCAAGGGAATAATTTTCCTGGTATCTCATCGCAATTTGCTCCATATTTTTGAAAGACTGCTATGCATAAAGTCTTTTGTATAGCATACTTTTACATAGGACTGTACATTACTTACTTGAGAGCTTTTCTCCTATGACCAAAAATGCTATTTAAATTTGTAAAGCAATATTATTCCCTGTTGTCACCATACTATTTCACGACAAGTTAGCAATCAGTAAAAGTGCACTTGAAGTTAAACAGGGCTGTGCTATGAGCATACCATCCCTTGTGAATTAGTTAACATATATTTATTTTCCTAAATGGTTCAATTTTGTGATTTGTTTTATCAAGTTTGTGTATGATGAACGATTTGGCAATCTGTATTCAGTAATTAAAACTATGCTTGATGTTAGACAGGGTTTACTTTTGTTATGGTCATACCATCCCTATCTGTGGAATGATTTGCATGTATTTATTTTTCTATCAATTCTGTGAATTTATAGGGAATTTCTTAATCAGGCTTGGATGAAGCAGGATAAAGCAACCAGAGCACCTAATATTCTCGCTGTTACAAGGAGATTCAACGAGGTAGTTATAACATTAGATATAAATATTGAGGATAAAAATGTTTAGATATTATACATCATATGAAGGTCAACATAGATTCTTTTTTTTTTAAGTAGACAGGTGTTCCCCTGGACATAATTTGCATTATTAAAGTGATCGTGAAAAATATTGCTACAATTGATATTTAAAAGAAGTGTGATTTAGCGAATAGCTTTTAATCTCTATTCAGTCTTCTATTTTATCTATTTTATTTATTGAAAGAAAACATAAAGCATAGTCAATGGCAAACTAAATGAATTGAGCATCTCAATTCATGTTTGTATATGCATATTGTTTCAAGTAAACAATTGTTCACAAGACATTTATTAAGTGATCCTGAAAAATATTGATAAACAATTATAATGTAGAGAACTATGATTGAGCAAATAGCTTTTTGTTTATCTTTAGTTTTCTATTTTATTTACTGCAAAAGATAAGGTTCTCTTATTTTTATTAAAAAAGAAGCAATATTGAGGCTTGTAAAGAAAATAGATGCAACTCTTTTTTATTTCTTTTACCATGTTGAGATTTTTGGGACCATAATTATTATAATTGGTATCTATATATCCAAAAAGTATAAACCTTTACTTCACTTCCATTGCATTATTTCATTTTTGTAGTTAAGTGTACATTATTATATATATATACCATCAATCAATACTACATGTATGTTGTCCCCTCTTATTTAGGTGAGCAAGTTGGTATCGTCTGAAATCCTCCGTCAGAAGTCTGTATCAGCTAGGGCTTTGGCCATCGAGAGATGGGCTGGTGTTGCTGATATTTGTCGGTGTATGCATAACTTCAATAGTGTTCTTGAAATCACTTCAGCTCTCATGAACAGCTCCGTGTATAGACTCAAGAAAGTCTGGGAAAAAGTTCCCAAGCAAGTAAGTCCGTTGTATTACATCAGTGGGTGAAAAAATGGTCTTGACTTTAAAAAGCAAGTTATTTTTTAGTAAAAAGTGCTTCATTTTCTACAGAGCATATGTTCTAATTTCTCAAATGCTGCAGATGATATTTATATTTCATATTTGGACATCATACTTAAGCTCTTGCAGCTTATAATGATCCTCTCATTTACATTTTCTCTGAATGATTGTACCAATGACAAATGTTTTGTCATTTTGAACATGATGTATATACATGTATTTATGAATCAAATCAATATATATATATTTTTTTCATTAGACGAAGGCTCTTCTGGACAAACTTCAGGTGTTAGTATCTTCAGATGGCAGATTTAAAAATATGAGAGAAGCCTTACATAGGTATGAATACTGTGCTCTTCTGCAATTTATACATACTTAGGATTGATATAAAGCTACTGAATTATTAAAGGTAGCATGACATAATCTAAGTAAATCTTTTACACACTGATTTACCATCGGCAGATGACAATATGTAGGATTTTTTTTTTTTTGGGGGGGGGGTGGGTGGGTAAAGAAAGTATTTTATTCAAGAAATGAAAGTAACTGACCTAAATTATCACAAGGGTGTTATTTGTCTATTAATTTGGTGCATACTTTTAATGATTTTTTTCCCTATGTTGTATACAAACAAAGGTGGAATAAAGAAAATGATGGATATTTGAAGATAATACAAAGGCAAAATAATTCAAAGGATGTAATCGTTGTAAGAATATTATCATCATCACTATTATTATTATCATTATCACCATTGTTATTATTATCATTATCACTATCATATGATTATTATTATCTCCAACTGCCAATTGTGGTTCAACGTCCACCAACTCTTCTTGATATCTTACTTTTTTTCTTGTAGAATTGACCCTCCTTGCGTGCCATATCTTGGTTTCTATCTAACTGATCTTGCCTTCATTGAAGACGGGACTCCTAACATCACAGACGATGGACTCATTAACTTCTCAAAGATGAGAATGGTAAGAAGACTCAAATAGCTGATATATGATAATAGTAATAATTTGAAGAATTGCATTCATTTTAATTGAAAATTATCAATTTTGAAAAAAAAATGTTATGTTGCTAGTAGAATTCTGTCCTTACTACGAAAATTGAAGGAAGTACGAAAAATGATAGAAATCCTTTGAAAAAAATGATATATCATATTAGTAGAATTTTGTCCTTGGATCATGCATATATGAAAAATGAAGAAGATATGGAAATGGATGAAATCCTTTGAAAAATGTTAAAGCTCATAGTATTATTCCATTCTTGATCATTTATAAAATTTGAAGGAAATTGATGGAAAATGGAAGAAAATAAACGTTTATAAAATAAATGTTTCAATTGATACCCCTACGTAAATTTAAGAAAAATTGTTAAGTATGGTGTAAGCTAGGAACTAGCTAGTGACTTGCTGGTGTCTCATTTAATCAGCAATTGTAAGCTGGCAAACAGTAGGCTACATTTTTTTTAATAGATAGCTTAATCATTTCTCTGCATGCATATTACCAGATTATAAGCTATCCGTTACCCAGCTGCTAGCTTGAATGTGTACATATTACTATAAACCCTTTGAACATGTTATATTAACGCTCTATGGAATATTTTTTGTGTGCGTGGCTGATATGACTGCCTACTTCTTCTTCCTTTTAGATTGCTCATGTTGTAAGGGAGATCAGGCATTTCCAGCATACTAACTACAATATAGAGCCTGACAAAAGGGTAAGCTTACAATCTTCACAAAATTAAGATATTGGTGTCAGTTTTGATGGATATATGATTTTGATTGGGTGAAAAGAAACTGCTCTCTTTTTTTGTAAATCTGACTTTGATTGATCTTATAGCTCTTTTGACTAAGTAATAATGCTTCTTTTTGCCTCGGACAGTATTTGTCTGCTTGAATTGAGAGGAATGTGTTACTATCTAACCTAGATATCAGTCACAGTATTTCATCATTATAGTGATTTGGTCAGGGCGTGAATAATACTTGCCTTTGTTGTTGTATGTTATGATGTATTATATATTTAAAAAACCTTGAAAATTGAAAAAATAATGATAATAAACCATTGAAAATTGAAAACAAAATTAATGGTTACCGGTACATATTGTTCAGAAAGTTTTCTCTATGCAACTTCATTTCAGAGGAAGACAACAAAGTCTCAATTATTATCTATTTAATTCCATCAATGTTATGAATCATAATCCCTTCAGGGACTATTTGCATAGAAAACCTTGATGATCTATAGGCGCTGCTTTTCCGATGGCGGCGGCATCGTCAACATCAAATCAATAACGAAAGGTTAAATTTTTGAAATGTCATTGGGATGAATCGTTTGGGGCTATTGCATGGAAATTTATATGGTATCATTGTAACTGTGCAATCCCATGGTAACTTTTATGGAATGCTTAGATTTTGATTGTCTGTTGAGCATTGTTACCATGGTGGTTACCATTTGGAAGGCAAAGTAACTATAACATTAACTCTAATGGAATGGCTCCAACACTTTTTGTTTGCTTAATCTCAATCTTAATCTTCATCTTGATCTAAAGATGAAGATTAAGAAAAATATAGGGATTAAGAAATTCTTAATTCTTTTCCCTAGGTAATAAGCTACCTCCTTGATACATCTTTGATCATGGATGACGATGAGATGTATGCCTTGTCTCTGGAGCTGGAGCCAAGACAGTCAACAAGGATGGCTAAAAGCATATAGAACAATAATCATTACCATCATCCTCCACGTGAACAAAGACAGTCGACAAGGGTGGCTAAAGCATATTGAACATTCATCGCCATGCATCTACTTAAAATAAGACAGTCTACAAAGATGGCTGAAAGCATATAGAATGTTCAACATCATTGTCATCATCACCATCATCATCAACCTGTACTTGAACAAGACAATCCACAAGGATGGCTTAAAGTACATAGAATATTCAACTTCATCCCCTACTTTAGCCAAGACAGGATGGCCAAAAGTTCATAGAATGTTCGTCACCATCATTATCACCAACATCATCATCACAATCATCATCATCATCAGGATGGCTAAAAGAATATAGAACATTCATCGTCATCATCATCTTCAACGTGAAATAAAACCGTCTACAAGGATGGCTGAATGCATAGAATGTTTATCATCATCATCATCAGCCCCCTCTACTTGAACAAGACAGTCTACAAGGATGGCTTAAAGTACATAGAATATTCAACTTCATCCCCTACTTTAGCCAAGACAGGATGGCTGAAGGCTCATATAGCATTCATACTCGGCATTCTTATCTTCTACTTGAACAAAGACAGTCTCCAAGAATGGCTTAGGCTGCTTAGAACAATTGTCCAGAACAGCATTCTTGACTATACAGAGAGGATCTAAATTAATTCCTGATGCAGAGAACTACATGTAGGATACCAACATGCAATTGAAGTAGTACCATCCTGTATATACATTTTTTTTAATCTTTGATAGAATGGTTAGCGCCCACTAAAAGGGTAATGTGACTGCATTTTGTTTTTGTTCCAGGAAATATATGACAAGCAAAAAATAAAAGGGTCCTCATTGTGCATGCGCATGACATATTTCCCTTACAACATTACGTATCTCAAGGGGGGGGGGGTATGGGCTGGATGTACGCCTATACCTGGATCCTTATTCAACATTCGGAAGTAAGATTTGTAATATTCTTGATATTGCTATCGCAGGGTTATACATTTTTACTGTACGTTGTTGAGAATCCATCATGCTCTATGAATCAGATTCAGGTGAGCATTTTGTGATGCAATTATCCTACCAATATGCACTCAAACAGATGAGAGTCGCTCTTTGCATAAAATTTATCACTATGGTATCTTACCAGGTGACCAAGATATATATCTTCCGTTATTTTGGATTAATGTAGTCAGAGTATGAGAAGTAAAAGTGAACTCCCTATCAAGTAATACATCCTTTCCAGTTTTGTGAATGAAACTTAGAAGAGAGATGTACAACTGAAATAATTGCAAGTGACTTCTAAAAAGAATATCGAGTAGAAAAGTGAAATAACAAGCTGATTCCATCCTGTTCTGATTTTGCTTACAAATTTCACTTTCACATTTATCATTTAATAGCCTGTCTGTTCATATTTGCCCAAAGTTTAGTTATGTCCTCAAAGTTATGTTTTCAATCTTAAAGATAAATTAGGCTGATGGAAACATACAAACATTGTTGGCTTCCTTTTTTTCAATACTCTTTTCTAGAAAAAGTACTTTATTTAACTCTTTTGCATTCAGTATTCTTCTTTCATTCAGTATTTAATTTTGATATCTTTATGTGCTTTTTGTAAGTTTGAATTAGTTCTCTATTTATGCTCTCATGGTTAATAATTTCTTTGTTTATTCTTTTCATATTTTGTTTTCTTCCTGTTGCATGAGAATCATGTCCAACCATTTCTGATGCTGCAAATTTATTTGAATCTGATATATTTTTGGAACAAACAGTGAAATATCTTACATTTTTTTCAATAGTCATTTTAGAGTACATTTGAATTTTCTGTACAAGGGATTGATTGAATAAATAGAATGTATGCCACAGACATTTTCCCCCTGTAAGAAAAGTTAGCAATGTATCATACTAACTAGGTGCGTTGGCTCAGTTGGTAGAGCGTCCATCTCACGACCTGGAGGTCAGGAATTCAAGCCCCGGCTGCATCAGACCAAAAAGATGTTAAAAGATGGGAGTTTCTACTACCGTGTTTGGCATTCAACGATTTAAGGAATAGAGCCTCGTTGATCTGGCGCTGCACAGTGGATGCAGGGACCACGATCAGTGGGGTAAAATAAATTTTCAGAGTATTTCTATTTTAGATTGCTATTTTGAACAATAAAATATGGATTTTTCATTTTCATTCTTTTTTTCCAATGATCCTCTCTATTCAGTGTAGCATCAGTAAACTACTATTTGCTTACATGTACATTTGATGTAGGATCAAAATTAACCTTTTTTGGGAAATTTGGTTGTCTTTTTCATGAAGAGGGTTGTTTGTCATTCTCATTCTGTTTTTAAAATTTCACCTTCCATTGCTCAATTTTACCTCCAGCTTCTCTTGCTCATAAGATGATTATTCTCCTATTGCTTCTTCCGCTGAACCCATATTATGTTCAATCTTTTCTTATTTATATTTTTGTTTACTGATCAAACTTTGCCTTCCTGTTGTTCATGTAGTAATCGGTAATTTAAGACTTTATTCTTAAACATTTCAGAATAACTACTGCAAACATTGCTTTATATGAAAAATATGATATGTAAATATTACAACAATGTATTAAGCATCTCAAATCTATGAATTTATTGGATGGTGAATTAGAAGTCGCCGAGGCGTATTTTTATTTCATTTCGCTAGTTGAATAACTCTTTATGCAAGTTTCATAATGACTTTTTTGTAGATACAAGTGTACAGTTATTTTATTGACAAAGACTAATGATTCAAGCCGATTTGAATGTTTTATGTGTACAGATGTTTTGATTTGTTTGATATGTGTCTTTTGTGACTTCTTGTTTTCATTCTGAATTCATGTAAACATCCATGGTTTTATCCTTACTTTGATCAGACTTCAGTAAGTATTGAACCACTTCAATATGTGGATTCAAAATGTTTTGTGCCATCAAGCAAATAATTATAAATTATCATTATAAAAAGTGGCATTTTCTCCATTTTAGATATCATCGTCAATTGTGATTGATAGTGCTATCAATCACCTTTGATGATAGGTCAAACATCTGAATCATGGCTCACTAAATAAGCGATCACAAGCTAGTGAGCAGTCATTTCTAGCTAAAAGATTGCTAGATTATTTCACTGCATGCCTATCACTGGCTTATCAAGCTATTGGCTTTGAGAGTGGTGGGGGTCTTAGGATTTTAAAAAAATCATCATTCTGAGCACTAGACCACCATTACAAACTTAGTAGAAGTGTTGACAGTAGTTAAAGGTCAAGTCCACCTCAGGAAAATGTTGATTTGAATCAATAGAGAAAAATCAGACAAACATAATGCTGAAAATTTCATCAAAATCAGATGTAAAATAAGAAAGTTATAACATTTTAAAGTTTCACTTATTTTTCACAAAAAAGTTATATGCACAATTAGTCACATGCAAATGAGAGAGTTAATGATGTCCCTCACTCACTATTTCTTTTGTTTTTATTGTTTGAATTATACAATATTTCATTTTTTACAGATTTGACAATAAGGCAAACTTGACTGAACCATAAAATGTTAAACGATGGTAATTCCACATGTTCAGGGAGAAATAATTTTTTTTCACAGGACAGTGGGGAGGAAATTAGAATATTTCATATTTCATATAATAAAATACAAAAGAAATAGTGAGTGAGTCAGTTCCCTCATGTGCATACCGACTGGGATGTGCATATAAATGTTTTGTGAAATTAAGCGAAACTTAAATATGGCATAACTTTCTTATTTTTTACATCCGATTTTGATGAAATTTTCAGCGTTATGCTTGTTGGATTTTTCTCTTTTTATTCAAATAAACGTTTTGTTGGGATGGACTTGTCCTTTAAGTTGCAGGACTGTAAAGCATTGCACTCTCTATGACAGTATGAGTTAAACATAATTCAACATTCTAGACACAGTTGAATTTCCAAGCTTTGAGGACGTAAACTCCGTTAGTTGACTAATACTCGTGAGTGCATCTCAATAATTTTTGGAAAAATTTCTTTTAAGGGGAATCCAATATTTAAAAAATGGGATGTTGATTTATTAGAAAACAAAAATATAGAGGAGATGGATGAAAATTCAGATTAACAATAGTTCTGATTTTTTTATACAAGTTGTGAAAAATTGTGATTCCTTTTCTCAGCTATGGCAATTTCAAATTTTGTTGCATGCCAGGTAAATCTTTTTTGATATGGGGCAAGGACCCCTCCTCACTTAATTCCTATACACAAAATTACTATTTGTCACATTTTTAAAGCATTTACTCAAACTGATCTTTTCTATTTATGACATATAACAATATGACATTGTTATATTTATATTTTGATTACCATCCAAGTCCCTTTCGGGGAAAGGGGCTTTGGATACATCATATATTCCTTTATAAACTTTTGTGCTGTACTCAACCCAGGTGAGGTAAATGGGAAATTATTATTTGGAATTCATGTGCACTGTATGCAAGCTAAAGCCGGATATTATCTAAGCGTACAGAGACGTTTTATCATAATGTGATATGCGCTATGCAGAAACTGTTTCTTATTAAATTTCACAACAAATTGGAGAATTGTCTCTTCCACTAATTGTCACACATTTGCATAGTCTTGAAAATCTCATTTTTCAAACAGTCAGAACCACCTTATTTCTTGTCCAATTTCTTTTAAACTTTCAACACATGTTTTTCCTAATTCTTCCCCTTTTTCACCAAGGTAGGTTTTCCCTTTTATATGAGAATGCTGAACTACATCATACATACCTTCATGCTTGTGATTATGTACATTGGTTGGAATATAGTTTATCCATGATTTATCTCTCCATTTGTAGTGTACTAACAAATGCTTTATCGCAATGAGGGTCATCAATTTTGTGCCTACCATAAAGGAAATGAAATCTTATGAATGAAATATAAATGAATATAAATATTATATATACATATAAAACTTTTATTTGAAAAAAATAGACCTATGACATTTCTTATACTACGAGGTGTGCTGCACTTAATTGTGATGCATTATGTATTTGAGAGAAAGTTAAGAATGTAATACTATGATGAAATGTTCGTTGATGAATTTGTAATATTGATAATAAAGTGCATTTACACGTGCAATCTTTGTGTATCATATGTACATTGTACTTAGAGCAGGATTAATATGAGTAGTTTATTACATGTATGTATTTCATTCGTATGTTTTATGTTTATAATGAATTATGTACAAAGTTTTTGAAGTCTCATTGCTACATGTACAGGACAGTAGAATTGACAATCAATATATTTACACGATAAATGTAACCATAGTAGTAGTCATGTGTTTTTTTACTACCAATCATTTGGTTATATTTCGCTTTTACCATTAGGAGGCTGACACTCGAGTTGACGTATGTTTCATTTGAGAAATTGTAAGGATAGATATAACTGCAAAATCTTCCTCATGTAAAGAATAAATGTTATGGGTATATGATCAAAAGAAGTGATAAAAATCATAGTACAGG
Source organism: Lytechinus pictus (assembly GCF_037042905.1). Lineage (NCBI taxonomy): Eukaryota > Metazoa > Echinodermata > Echinoidea > Temnopleuroida > Toxopneustidae > Lytechinus > Lytechinus pictus. The sequence continues at coordinate 14,432,866 of NC_087249.1, forward strand.
CTCACTTTGTTTCAAAGATTTGATTTTAATACAAATGATACAACTGATTTAATCTTCGTTTCACGATTTCATTTGGGGACGATTGTATTCTTTGCAATGTGCATTACATTTGCAAGTATGTGACATTCTTTTTTGTATCCAGTCTTGAAAGATCAATTATAATTTTAACATTTTTATGTGATGGTAATAAGTTAATGTGTAATTCATAACTGTAATAAAGGGGAAGTTCACTCAGATGTTAAACTGGTTTTCATACCAGCAGAAAAAGGAGAGAAGTATATTAACGAAGGTTCGACAAAATAATGTTGCGATGTCATATGCGAGCAGAGAAATTTTCTTATAAATTTAAACCAACTTTGCAGACTCAATATTTCATACACAACCCTTGATAGTGAAAAATATTTTTTACCCAAATGTACTTAAAAAATTTGATTTTTAAATTTATACATGTAGACATAAGCTCTCGTGACTCTGTAATTCTTTAATGGCTTTTATCAAACATCTGATAATGTGTATCTATAATTTGTTTTGCTTTTATTAAAACCATCTTGATGTTGCATTGAACTTCCCCTTTAAAATGTGATGTCGATAAAATGTTATGCCATTCGTAACTATATCAACAACTTTATAACATTCCGTTCTCAGTCCATTCCAATATTTATTGCATGCATTCTGTTCTGTATATTACAATTTGTATGAAATTTATTAGATTATGAACAAGGTCTCTTTCTCTGTATATATTGTTTTTATCATACCACATCGATGCATGAAGTTGGACTATATCTACTTCACAGTCAGGATTAGTATTTATCAATAGAAAAGTAAGAATGACAAATATTTAATTGATTGACGCTGCACTGCTATTGTATCAAATAAACGAGGCATGGTCTTTCTTTAAATCTTGTTGCTCTTGACTACTTGTTACTTTTTGTGTGGCTGTAAGTATACCAAATGCAATTTGAATTTACTTTTACAACATACATGTACCTAGCCCAAAGGATAAACAAAGTAATTTTTTTTTTTGATTTTCATGCTTTTTCATAAATGAAGAGTTTGGCAATCCTCTTTCATCAGTTTTCCACCAAAAAAAGTTTTGGAAAGGGAATATAAATGCAAATGTTCTGATGTAGTTACTGCTTTTTGCAAAAATTGAAAAATGTCAAGATTCAGAATAAAAAACCATGATACTCCACACATATCTGGCTTTATCATCTAAATGTCTCTGTACAATACTGGATGTTATTTATACAATGCAAAGGCATGACAAGGAATTAGTTCCTATCAAATTCAATATGGAATGTACATGTAAGTGATTAAAAAAAGGAATAACACAAAAAGTATTACAAAACATTGATGCTTTATTCGGATAAATCAAATGGAAAATAATAAATCAAAGTTGATTTTATATCCATACCATATCATTCTGCTCAATGTATGTATATTTACCAGATATTTAAATATAACATTTCTGACAGGTCAAATGAACCATCGACTATGATATCATTATACAGGAAATAGTAAAAAAATATGACTAGCTAATTCAGCATGTATCAGGCATAGGAACACTTGACAATCTTAATAGCCAGAATTCACAAAGGTGGTTTTCAATTCTTGGTTTCAAGCCATGGGTTATGCAGATTATATTGCATTGAGTACCCTTCATCCAGCACGCTATTGAGAACACATCTTGTAATGGATGCATGCTTTTGACATGGAGCTATCAAATTAACAGGATTATCCCTAGGGTTAATGTACATGCACGAGTCCACTTTTACTTAAATAAATCGAAACAAACTGTAGACTCACTATTAAATGTTACCTTTTTAGTAACAAGCATCAATTTATCCTCCATGTGGCAAAAGCATGCATTCATTATTAGACACCTTGTCATAGCATAATTTAGAATATAATCTGCATAAACTTGATTTGAAACAATGTATTCAAAACAATCTTTGTGAATTCAGCTGATGTGTGAAGTTTCCATTCTCTATGATTGACAGTTGTAAACAATCTCAGAAATTAAGTTAGTTTCTTTTCCTAGACATGGGTGATTAGACGGTTACATGACATTCGCTCCAGCGACAATTGCTCCGATGGAAAATCTGCACGTTAAGCCAAATATAAAACCCAACCTCCAAAACTAAATAAACCCTAATTCTGAACCAAAAACTCTATAATTACAATCCTAACCTTACCCTATGCACTCTGAGATACTAAGACCTGACCAAATGTCGCAAGATAAAATGTGTCATCGATTCGACATGCATTTTAAGTGGGATCTGAAATTCTCTGACAATCTCTATAGCATAAAAACTGAGAAGTATTAATCTAAATGTCCTAGGAGGCTCTTGGTTGAAAGCTATCTCATACACAGAAATCATTCTTATCAAAGCTAAATATGAAATGGATCATGCTTAATAAGAGATACAAATAAATTGTATACATAATGCAGCAAAAAATAGGTTCATACATACTCTTTAGGCATCATACATGTATCATTGCTAGGCTGATAAAACCTCGTATCTCAAAATTAAAGAAAACTTGGGGGCAGCTTAGAACAGGCAGTATTTTAAAAATATAACAATGATAGCAGTCTCATGTCTGAAAACAGTCTCCTTATACCTGTGAAGAACTCTTTTGAGGCATAAGAAGGTTGCTGCTGCCCATGTTATAACTCTAAAATCTAGCTTATTCTGAGCTATCATCAAAATATTTTGAGATACGAGGTTTAATCAGCACGATACGCAGATTACAAGGCAATGGCTTCAACCTTCAAGATGGCAGCACGATGATGTCAATGCATAAAGGGCATAAGCAAGTTGAACCGAGTTAGGGCTTTATGGTTTATATCACAATCTGTTGGCATTGCTGATTGTTTAGGCACTAAAATCTTGAAATGGCTCATCACAGAGTTACATCTGTCAACCTATGAACAATGTCTGTACCAGAATTACATCTGTAATTTATTCTTAACTAGCCAAAACCACCAATAGTTTCCAATTCAACCTCTTTAAACTTAACTTCCATTTGTGGTAAGGATCATTAAATGCCATATTTTTGTATCTCTATAATTGAAACAAAAATCGTGCAAAGGTTTTCTCAGTAAAAAATTAGTAATTGGTGAGTTATAAGCAAAGCAAGCTTGGCATTCCGTCAGGCTAACAGGTCTTTGTCCAAGCAGTAAATAATACATGTGCCCACATGTGCTTATCTGTGTAAGGGATTTTCAGCATACTCTGGTTTCAGTCCACATTTCTTCATTTTAGAGCATTTTTGGTCTAGATAAACTACATACATGTACCAGAAATTTTATGCTAACAAATTGAGATATGGGAAATAAATGCACGTATGTAATGTATATACTAATAACTTAATGACAAGTACTGCTTTACATGGTGCATATTCATAAAAGCAAGCTAAAATATTTTTTTTTGCTGAAAAGAAGTTTTTACTTTCCTTATGATATCACGGCAGTTGTTAATTTGAACAAATATTTAATATGCATTCCTTCTCTATTTGTAAAAAAAATAGGGGAAGCAGTTTTTACATGTACATGTACAAAACCAAATTAAGATTATTTTCTAGATAACAATTTTAATAAATTCTTATCGATTGAACTTCTCCCTACAAACTCATTTGAAAATGAAATTAAAATCAGATATCATATTTTGATTCAAATTAATGGCTAATATGTACAAACAAATCGAAAATAACTTCCATCATTCTCTTGGCCAGATGCATACTTTACAAAGGAAGAGTCACAAAATTCATCCAACAAAAATAATACATATTTTCACATTCTCGTCCTTTGTATATTTTTACAGGACATACTTGCAATAAGACTATTATTCTCTGAATTTTGCCTCATGATTTAATATAAATGATGACTCATCCTATGGCAGTTAACAAATCACAATATAAAGGGTACAATGCAGATATAATATAGCCTCAATCTATGCAACATATGATAAATAGCTTGTTAAATTACTTCTGTGTATTGCCCTAAGTAACAACATATACAGAGCATCAATTTTAATCATATATCCTAAATATACAATGGGGATAAGGATCCTGATTGGCTGAAATCTATCACATGACCAGCAATTTCCATGAGCCTACAGGAAAATTTGCTCTTTGTTAGTAGTATTCTCCATATCATTTGCATCATCAGTATACATCATATAACTTTGTGCTACATGTATATCAATCAGGCCAAATTTTCCTGTAATTTTCTAGATCTCAATAAATTAAACTGATTCGATTGGAAGCGTCATGATGTAGCAGTTCGGACTCTTGCCTTGTAATCAGAGGGCAGTGTGTTCGAATCCCACCATGGCCTAGCATCCTTTGGCAAGGCGTCAATCCACACTATGCCACTCTCCACCCAGGTGTTAAATGAGTACCCGGTAGGATGAGAAAGCCTATGTAGTATGCCTAGCAATTGAGTCTTGGAACTCTTGTTGGAATGCTCCCCAGGGAGTGAACAATGTGCATACTTTGTGTGCAGGCATGCAAGGATCCAATGACCCGGGCAATAATAATTACAATGTAAAGCCCTTAGATAAAGAATATTAAGCATTATATAAATGTAACCATTATTATTTATTTTTATTATTTTTAATGGAGGATAGTGTAACATCTACAAATTTTTCAAATAAATGTCAAATATAAATACGGATGACTTAAAGGGGCTGTTACTAGGTGATATTGATGTACATGTACTTAGTAAAATATAATAATGATACCCACCTTTTAATTAGAGAGAATACAAAAGACATCATTATCAAATGCAGTATGAAACAAAAATCGTTGTATCAAATCTTCTACTGGAATGAAAAAATCTGTCTGACAATTCTAAATAACCAATGACATTGGTGTGTACAACCAATACAGAATATTATTAAGACACTTATGGTACAACATACATTTCAACTGCACTTAAATATCATTATACACACCAATCCTCTCATAACCCCACATCTAGCAGAAAAAGAAGGACCTTGTACCTCGAACAAAGAGCTTTGGTATTAATAGACAATGTGTTCCAATACTCACTCATTTGAAATTTGGAACTTAACAGGAAAAAAATGCAGATAAATATAAGACATATTGACTCAACTTGATTTCATCGAAGGGGAGCCGAAAATATCATACTTTGTCATCCAGAATTTTAATATCTACGCTGGAGTGTTGAATTCTTGTATCCCAATAAAAAAATTTGAGGACAGCTCAGAAAATGTTGTTTCAGAAATATGGCAGTGATGGCAACCTCATAGGCATGTATTCTGAAGTCGAGTTTAATTTAAAGTCTGGTCTTAAAAGACAAGTCCACCCAAACATAAAGTTGATTTGAATAAAAAGAGAAAAATCCAACAAGCATAACACTGAAAATTTCATCAAAATCGGATGTAAAATAAGAAAGTTATGACATTTTAAAGTTTCGCTTAATTTCACAAAACAGTTATATGCACATCCTGGTCTGTATGCAAATGAGGAGACTGATGACATCATCCACTCACTATTTCTTTCGTATTTCATTCTATGAAATATGGATTTTCCCCTCATTGTCAAGTGAAACAATGATTAATTTCTCCCTGAACATGTGAAATCAGCATTGTTTAATACTAGATGGTTCAGTCAAGTTGGTCCTTACTGTCAAATCTGTAAAAATGAAATATTGTATAATTCAAACAATAAAAAACAAAAGAAATAGTGAGTGATGGACATCATCGACTGTCTCATTTGCATGTCACTGAGTTGTGCATATCACTGTTTTGTGAAAAATACGGGAAAGTTTGAAATGCCATAACTTTCTTATTCTACATCTGATTTTGATGAAATTTTCAGCGTTCTGCTAGTTTGATTTTCTCTATTTATTCAAATCAACATTTTTCTGGGGTGGGCTTGACCTTTAAGTTGTGGTTTTACTATGGATGGCCAACTGTGACATAAATCTCTAAAAGTAGATGTTAATATTATCAGCTCATTTGACTCTCAAATCATTCTTAATTGTCTGGAAGGATAAATAACATACATGTATATATAATTGTCTTCACCATCAGAGAATTAGGAAAGAGCACAGTAAACATAAGAAACATACCATGTGATCAAATTCTGACATGTTTGGCTTCCCACAATTTTAGAATTGTTAGACCACAGTCGAAGTTAAACCCGAGTTCAGAATAAAGGCCATTTTGTCTGGAAACGGTCCCCAAGTCAAGGAGAGAACTCTTGCTAGGCAAAAGAGGTTGCTACCTATGTCGTAAATTGATACGTACACCACAGTTGAAATCCATACTTATGCTATAGTTGAAATTCAAATTAAATTCTGCTTTTTTATTAACAATGCTGGTAAGCACTGATCAAAGGGCTTGAACGTGCAATGATTTATGAAGAAAGTAGCTCATATCAGTTTGAGGAGAAATCAACAAAACCAGAATAGAGGCCAAAGGGACAATTACGTATTGCTGGTTTTGATAGCGGTTCACAAAAGTCTGCCACCAAAGTTGGAGAAGAATCAGAACCCTTTATAACATACATGTAGTATGTCGAATTCACGTTCAATTTGTTACGATACGCAGTTATGTTTGAAATGTACTTGCCTAGCATAGCAATAGGAGCATTGTCGTAACCCACTGAAAATGAATTGGCCAAAATCTATTATAAATAGCTTTGAACAGCCATTTAAACTGGTGATGTGTTTGCCTCCAATAGGCCTGAAGTTGATAACATGGAGACATGAGGTCTCCGAAGAACTGACAAGAAAACATCACAGTTATTAAAGAGTAGATAAGTCCATATAAATTGTTAATGAAAGATTAGTTAAATAGGAAAACAGGAGAAATTATATCCACCTATTTTGTGGTTAAGACACAGGGTGAACAGACTAATAAATGATGCTAATTTACAAATTATCAAGCGGTATTCTGTTCTGTTTGTTTGAGGTTTTCAGGTAGTTGAAACAATTGAAGGGCCAATCAGATATGAAGATGTGAGCATCAAATGAAAGAAGAACAAAATATATATTCATATGAAATGACTAACTTTTACATTCCTGCATGTAATAAGCATAAGAAAATAGTTCTTAATTCAATTTTCGCATGGGACTTGAAATTATACAAAAAGGAGAGATATTGTTCCATGAAACTTTTGGTTTCATAAAGGTGGCAGTTTGCCGTTCTTCTGAACGGACAGTAGCGTCTCCTCTTCGTCTTCATTCTCTTCTAACTTCATGAGCTGCCGATAGTTGTAGTCATCGCTGTCACTGCTACTAATCCAGTCCTTACCGCTGCACGCGCAATAGCCGTGATCGGCAGCTTGGAGAGAACCGAAGATGATGCAGAATAAGAGAAAGAATGCAAGACACAGAACGGTGATGGATCCACCTAAGACTAGCCAAGAGCTCGTCTTGAACATTGGAGAGGAGCTGGCAGAGGCGATCAAACAGAACCCACCGTCTTTCTCCAGGTACTCCGGGCAATGGACACACTGACCGTTATCGGCTCCATAGCACGTCAGGCAGGCATTGTGGCAGGCTTGGCATTCGTGGACGACAACATCACTAGTGGTGTTGGACACCATGTACTGGCCTTCTACACAGTGCGTAGGTCCTTCGTGGGTCTCGACGGGATGTGGCTGCGTACCATACAGGAGCAGGGTCCAGTCATGTAGGATTCCTGTTAAAAGATAAAGTTCCCGTCATGAGATTCGATTGTAAAAGACACCGTCTGAGAATGATTAGCAAAAGTTGATTACAATGCATCTACATGTAAGAAATAGTGTGACTTTACCAAAGTCCAATATTCTGGAACCATGGGAGAGTGTTTGAGGAACATAAAACGTGTTTCGCATAATCTGGTGATTTCTTTGAAACTGGAAATTGTAAAACTCCAGAGGTCATGGATCAAGTAGAGTTGACTTACCTGATTGATCATTGACACCATGATTCTTGATCTCCAAGGTCCATTCTCCTTGAGGGTTCTCTCCCCACGAATGAGTGGTCATGAACTCCCACCCTTTAAATCCTTTCTTGTTCCTATCATGGGGCCTACGAGGTAGCAGTGTGGACCTGGTGCCGGCCGGTGAGATCAACGCTATGGTTAGATCCCCTCGGGTCGGGAAGTCCAGGGTGATCCGAGACACCACATGTTCCAGGAAGCGAACGTGGGTATCTGGAGTCTCCTGACAGCCTGTGGTCTGGGCATGGATTACCAATCCAGAACGTCCTGTGATTCTCCTAGCAAGGTAAACAAACAAATAAACAGAGTGATAAAAAATAAAAAAAATATGTAAGACCCCTTTAAGAATCACTTCCCTGAAGCCGTTACCACTGAACTGATTCTCCAAACGCAATAGTATTCACAGTAAAAATGGTTAGTGAGCTAGATTGATTTTGTTGCTATGGGAACATTCTTGACGTCAGGCTGAGGGGGTCAAATGATCATGTGTAATTCTGGAGCGAAGATATTCCTGGCATCTATATGGATTTCCTGTGCAACACACTTCGTGGAGTGGTACAATTTAGTCAAAGTCAATCAGTCAAACAAACCAGGGCCATCTTAAAAGGTGCATTGAAAGGTGGTTTTGTGAGCTACTCAAAAAGATCCCTTAAATTTGCTTTCAAGATCTCTTGGAGCATTCACCAGATCAGGGAAGTGGCTGTGTACAAGGCCTTTATTCCACCAATACCAATGGGTCATCACCGGTTTCTATTGGTGTTACGGCCAAGTTAGTACTGGTATACAGCACCTGCTGCCATAAACACCCCACCCCCTCCAGCTGGTTGGTGCTGTTCTGGGGTTTTCTAATCGGCACTCCCATTTGCACCAGTAATCTATTACAGAAGATAAAAGTGATGGACAAACTATCACATTTGAGCCGAGAGTCAAGTCATTTTCCCTCTTTGATTAACTATATGCCTTTCATAATTTACATCAGCTTAAAGAGTTCAGGGGGGGACACTTGGTGCCAAGGTACTCACTGTCCATTTCCATTCATGGAGCTGACGGTACATAGGCGTTGGTCAGGAACATGGGTCCAATTCTTAGCTAACATCACCATGGCACCCGCATCCATCAGGCCGTACCCATAATCATGGCTCACTAGAGAGAGAGAGAGAGAAAAAAAAAAAAGACAATGAGGAAAAGATAAAAGAAGAATAATCATCTCTAGATAATCAAACACTGAAATTTCTGTGAAGGATTAGCCTTTGGACAAGGCTTGATGGACATACTTGTGTTAATCACCATTACACCACAATAAACAAACATGGATGACGAAAAGTTCATTCTCACAAGCTGTCGGTGAGCCTTTTGTATAACTTTGTTGCGATACATGAATATTCAGGTATCGCAACGAATATTCAATGCTCTGTGCTGGGCCTTCAACTTTCAGCAATTCTTGCTATCAATAACCAAAAGTTCTTAGATGTAGCGCAGTGTGACTTTGCCATTCACTTTGTGCACTGAACTAGAAATTCTACTTCTTGTCCAATGATGTGTGAGACAACAACCTCCGGTCTACTTTCACCGCACTAGCACTACACTAGGCACATTCTCACCTTGTTCTCAATTTCTTCTTACATTTCGAGTAGGAAAATAAAACTTGCTGCTTGTCTTTTCCCTCTTAATGTATACTAAAGATCCAGGAACTACAAGAGAGAAGTGTCTTCAGCTGGTACCTTACAAAGTACCTATGGCTTATTGTCTTCAACTGTGATGCAATTTAAAGTTAAAAAGCCAGAAAATCATTGAACATGATTGTTTTCCTTCATGAAGAAGGTGTTTTCTATGGCAGAAAATACAACATAAAGTGTGATTTCATACTTCAGTCTGAAAAGTGGCATCCCTGCTTCAAAGAAGTGCCTTGAAATCAAAATCATCTAGCATGACCCTTTTCCTACATGAAAAATATTCTTCTATGGCAGAAAATATATTAAAATAAGCTCATCTGGCCCTTTGGGCCGGATGAGCTAAAAATTTGAATTCAGACTTGAATATCAAAAGTGGATCCCTGCTTTGAAGAAGAACTGTCTCCAAACTTACCCTTCCGACCCACTCCATTCTCACTCCAGTCAGTTGTGTGTATATTATCAGGTCGTGCTGTCATGACTATGATATGCTGAAGGTCACGCCAATTCAACTGAGGGCTGGAAATGTGTTCAGAAAATATTAAATCAATATTCCATTCCAAAGCTCACAAGAAAAATAGAAAGTATAAGAGATTTTGGATGAGTGTCACAGTGCCAATAAGTGATAATTTTACAAAAGAAATGTTTATGAACACATTGCTACTAAATATGATGTCAATTCAGATTTTCATCTAAAAAACTTGAAGCCACGTGATTTCTTCATAACCAGTGATATCTTGTTGGTACGCAATAAATACAAAATGTTACAATATGACATGAACAGTGGCAGATCCAGGATTTCTTAATAGAGGGGGGCATAAAGAGCAAATTTTCAAATAGAGGGAGGTCAGATAACAATCTTCTTGGATTCAGTTATACTAATATGTATGTTCAAATGACGATTCTTAAATTATAGCGGGGGAGAGCATTTCCTAGTCCCCCACAGAAGGTGGCACTGATACAAATGAGGAACATTGATATCAAAATATAGTTCAAATTTTCTCATTTTCAATGTATTGTAAATCTAAACACAAACTAATTTTCAATTTAAGATTGAATGAATAGGTTGATCCCACCCCCCTTCCTGGTTAGAAGCTATTTTGTGAACTTGGGCAAATTGTAACAAACAGGGGGTACAATGAGGCAGCGGGGTTGTTTAAATAAGTAACATAAGACTTCACACAAGACTGTTAAGATAATATTGTACTAAATAAGATAATTTCACTGGCATTTTTAAATAAGGTGGGACTGAATTTCCAATAACCCAAATCATTTTTTAAATCAAACTTTTTATTATAAAGACTACTGACTGTATGTGATTTCATTATTATTATCAATGTCATCATATCTTACTTTGCTTCAAGAGCTAAGGCACATATACCAGCAGCAAGAGGAGCTGAGGCAGAGGTTCCACTGTGACTGTCTGTACACTTTTTCCTCAAATCTGTTGTCATCTGTAATGAGTGGGTGAAACAGACCAGTCAAGGATTATCACTTACATATCAAAAGATAAACATTTTTTCCACTTTTTACTGCTTATAAGAGGGATTTTAATTGTTCATTTATAAAAAAAATAGTCATGTACAAAAATATACTTAAATACGGCACGTCATCAAAAATCCCTTATGCGTCGCTACTCGTCGCGACGGAATCTCAAGATCCGGGTCTGATTCCAGACGGGGAGCGACGAGAGCCGACGCAACCCGACGACCCCCCTTTTCCCATTCATTTTGGGTGACATCCCTTCCCGTTTAATGAACATGACATGTATGGTATCAAGTCTCTTCTGATATTTTTGTTTAATATAAATCTTAATTTTGGGTTTTCAAATCTTTCATAGAATAAAGAGCTACAACAGAAATTGAGCAAGAATTACTCAGAATTATAAAAACTATGAATAAAATGAAAATTGCCAAACAATTGTGCAGGACTATAATTACAGAGTAATGGGCAAATGAAGATCTGAAAAATTACTGAAAAATGCATGTCTGTTTAAAATTTGGTTCTCTGTGTTGTTTTCTGTGTCAGCTACACCAAGAAAAAGCATGCTGAAATTAATATAATTCCAAGCAACCTAAATTATTTTCATTAAACTTTTGTTTTTCTAAACATGCATTCTTGTATCAAAATTAGATTTCTATAACAGAACTTGAACTTAGCTGTACTAATATGATGGGGCAGGATTATACATTAACATGTACTTACCACCTGTTTTTCATTACCACTGCCACTGCTATAGGTAGTTGCTAGTGTAGAGGCACAGCTTTCTGAATACCATGGAACATTTCCTCTCTCACTAGCACTGCTCACTGAGATGGTGAAGATTGAATTGGTATACCCATCACAACCGCAGCTATCGTCAGAGCGCCCTCCATTTCCTGAGGCCCACACGAAGATAGATCCAAGACCGTTCCGTCCCTGAAAAAAAAACACAATTTCAGTGATATTTAAGGATTGTTAATAAACATGGTAGATTATTGCAAACACATCAAAACATCATAGAATCTACTCCTCAGGGTTAATTACAACATTCAAAAGAACTTTGTAGTGTAAAAAAAAAATGTTGTAAACATAACCCAGATGGATTCAAGACTTGAAACAGTCAAAAGTTATGCCTCCACAATAACAATTTGTCTGATTGGCAAAGGATAAAAAAGTTATCTTGATCAGATCATTGCCACCCTAATTTGCATACATGAGCAATATATGAAGTTGATCCCTCAGTTACTTGGTAATGGCGGAACATGAGATTTAGATGAATGTACACTGTACATGAAAAGTAGCCTCATTAACTCAAAACAGTGGATTATGAATACCGGTAATGTAGCGTACTCAACCGTGGCAACAGGCGTTAATTTGGCCTACTGCTATAATTAAGTGCGCATCAGCATTAAACTTTTTCAATATACATGGTAAATTAAGCATAATTTATACAGGAAATCTGCATAAACCATTAAATCAACCGATGCGTTTTCAAAACCACCTTGGGGAATTTGGGCCATTTAAACTTGAGTAATTGTAGCAGGAGAATACATGTTTGTTGTGTCACTGCTTTTCTTTTCTCCTTTGAACAATCTTTTCATCAACATGTACATGTATGTACGTTTCTCTGGACAATATGTCTATCAGCTCTAAAAAGATTATGGCAGTGAACAGTTATCATGGGTTTCATTTATGATTTATTGATATTCATAAAATTTTGATACATAAATTAGCAAAATTTATTAATGTATTCTAAAAAATAAATATCTGCTGGTACCAGGGACATATATTATCCAGGTAAAATGCTCAAAAGTGCCCTGAAAAAAAAACTAAAAAATGCCTTGGAAAATGACCATTCATTGCAATATTAAAGTTTAATATCCAATGTTGCAGAATTAGGCAGTAAAATACATGTATAGGCAGTAAATTAGGCGGATACATGTACATGTAAGTATCCCCAAACATAAAGAAAGTATTTGTTTAGCCTTGCTGCTACGTACATGCACTAAACATTTTACTAGTGCAAAATGTATATTTTCATCACAAACAAATGAATTAGTCAGGGGGTTCTCTGATTGTTGTATTTGCGATTTCACTTTTTGGGATAAACTTGAATAAAATTTATTTTTAAAAAGTATGTTTAAATTGAATGGGAAAATTTGAATATTTTTCATTTTATTTGTATATTTTGAACCTGAAATCTCAAATCTTCATATTGTTTAATTACATACATGTATTTGCCACTATTTCCTGAAGGATAAAATCACAATTTACAGTACATACTTAAACAAATTTTACAAGGTGGTCTGTACCAGAATAGTTTTTCACAATGACTATTCTAATGACATCTTGAAAGATCAAGATAAAAAACAATTCTTTTTTTTTGGGGGGGGAGGGAATAAATATAAAATTACAAAAAGTTGATTAGAGTTTCTAATTGTTTTTTTTTTTTGGGGGGGGGAATAAATATAAAATTATAAAAAGTTGATTAGAGTTTCTAATTGTTTTTTTTTTTGGGGGGGGGGAATAAATATAAAATTACAAAAAGTTGATTAGAGTTTCTAATTGTTTTTTTTTTTTGGGGGGGGGAATAAATATAAAATTACAAAAAGTTGATTAGAGTTTCTAATTGTTTTTTTTTTTTTTTGGGGGGGGGAATAAATATAAAATTGCAAAAAGTTGATTAGAGTTTCTAATTGTTTTTTTTTTTGGGGGGGGGGGAATAAATATAAAATTACAAAAAGTTGATTAGAGTTTCTAATTGTTTTTTTTTTTGGGGGGGAATAAATATAAAATTACAAAAAGTTGATTAGAGTTTCAAATTGTTTTTTTTTTTGGGGGGGGGAATAAATATAAAATTACAAAAAGTTGATTAGAGTTTCTAATTGTTTTTTTTTTTTGGGGGGGGAATAAATATAAAATTACAAAAAGTTGATTAGAGTTTCTAATTGTTTTTTTTTTTTGGGGGGGGGGGAATAAATATAAAATTACAAAAAGTTGATTAGAGTTTCTAATTGTTTTTTTTTTGGGGGGGGGAATAAATATAAAATTACAAAAAGTTGATTAGAGTTTCAAATTGTTTTTTTTTTTGGGGGGGGAATAAATATAAAATTACAAAAATTTGATTAGAGTTTCTAGAAATGTATTGGATAATATGCATCAATGTACTAAATATTAATAGATTGATTTTCTGATCCCCCACAAACATGAATATATCCATTTCCAAAACTAAGAAAAGTGGACACAAATTATTATTTTTATATTCATGAATCCTAACAAATGTACATGACACTGCTGGTGAACAATCATATATGTGAAACATGATCTGCATACATGTATCTATACAGATACATGAAGAATTTAACAGAAAAGCTGATGAACATTTGCTTATCTTTGAGGCTTTGTCACAGATTAAATTTGAATAGAGAATTAAATAAACAAGCATGATTTATTTGATGAAGAGGAGAGTAGCCATATATCTATACAGATAGAATTTGACAGAAAAGTTGATGAAAATTTGTTTATCTTTGGGGTTTTGTCACAGATTAAATCTGTATTGGGAATTATATGTAGAAAAACAGTGATTTATTTGATGAAGAGGAAGAACATAGCCATATAATCCAGCTTAAAGATCACATAGATTGAACCCCTTTATTGGATTGCAAGAGGAAAGGGAAACGAGGGGCAAAAAGTCACATCCTCCGAACTCTGAAGTATTTTTATGCGGTGTATAACATGAATTAATCTGTGTAGTGTTCAGACCATGTATAGGAATAAAAGAAATTTGGTAATCAAGAGGACCCTTTACAAAGCCTATATGGGGAGTTACGGAAATTTAGTAGTCAACATGTCGGTTCCCTGGGAACCATTTTTTAATAGGGGGGGGGGGGCTGATGGTTTGGTACTGGGGATTGTTTTTTTTGTTTTTTTTGGGGGGGGGTTGTCAACTTGATTTCCAGGTGCTGGCTGTGGTACAACACACAGCACCCCCTGAAAAATCTTGGGGGTGCTTTAGAACCCGTTTCCCCAGGGCCATGCAACAGGCTAACCCACTGCCTTATGAATCTGGGGGTCCCTGAGTGAAGCCAATGTGGATTACACAATTCAGCAGTCAATGGCTTAACCCATTGCCTACCAGAACATGGTACATGTACATATGCCTGTGGGAGTAACAGAATTCTGTGCTCAACGGATTTAAAGATCAGTGAGCATTGAAAACAAACTTTCCAATCATGCAATAAATCGGTCCTTGGTCAGGTCGATAACTGGACCTGCAAAGGGAAAGTCCCTTGCTTGATAGTGCAGTGTATGTCAATAACATGTGGATTAAACTTCTGTACTACAGGTCAGAATGAAGTGTTTAATGGAAATTCATATATTTCCATAACTCTTAATTATTTGTATGTACATGTAACTAATACATGTAGATGCCTTCACAGGAAGTGCACAGTAAGTAGTAGAAGGAAGAAATGTAACAATTTTCATGCTCTTCAAGAAGTACGATTCACACTTTTTCTGGGTAAGAGTGATGCACAATGATCAATAGTTCAGGACTTCCAACTTCAGATTTAGATTGACAAAGGTTGTTCTTGATGGCCCAACTGGAGATACCAGTGTCAGGAACAACCTTTATGAGGCTGTTGTACATGTAGGTAACTAAAGCATCTAGACTGGGCACATTCACTAGATCAGATACCATTGTCAGCTAGTCTCCTCTCAGTCCCTACGTAACATGGAAAATGAAAATAACCTCAGTTATGAAGCCTTGTCAAAAGGCTACATCAATAACTACCTTTTCAGTTCCATTCCTGAAGGCAATCTTGGCCAACTTTCCCGGACCATCCACAGTCTGGCCATCATCGTCTGGTCCCCAGGAAGCACTGTAGATATCTATTATTTGAGGATTGAGACTCAGAGACTGCGCCTCTACGGCATCGGTCACGTCACCATCTAACATACGCACACCTGGTAATAAATGAATGGCAGCAAAGAGATGGAGGGTTGATCTTGGAAGTAACTAGTTAAACTTATTCATTTGAATTAGAAAATTAACATATTAGATTCATTGAAATCTTGAGATACAAATATTGGAGATCGCGGCCATTGAATCCTTGATTTGAAAGAGTATCTACAGATTCAATGCATTACATGTAGCATGAATATTGAAAAAGTGTCCAAGAATGAATATGCCCCTGTCACATGGTGCAAAATTATTCTGTTATGTACCTCAGGTTACATTATAAATGAACCTGAAATCTTTGAGTCCAATGTTTATGTTGATTGATAATAAATTTACATAAACAGTGAGATTATCAATTGTGTAAATTTCTGCCCTATGATAATATTGCATATTCATTTAATTTCTCAATATCTAGGCGCTTGGTTATGCAATTATAAACCAATGCATAAAATCTGCAACACCCATGATTTTGGGTCATGTGGTCCAGTGGTTAGAGCATTGGACACATAATCGCAAGGTTGTGAGTTTGAATTCCCACTCTGCCATCGTCTCGACTTTGATAAAAAGGCCCGAGAGTAATATCTGTCGTCTATAAAGGTCAGCCACTATGACTGATTAAAGTCATTAAACTAGACGTAAAATGATTCCTAGGGCTAGGTAATTGGTTATATATCAGCTTGGCGCTTACCAGCAAAACGCCGTCCTGCCGAATTCTTAATGGGAGTTTAATGTACCATAAAACAGAAAACAGAATTTCAAAAAAGGGCCTTTTCACACATGAATCTTGAATTATGAATTTCAGAACACTAAAATCTATCAGATGCAATCAGCTGATTCCGTTTGATTGATCAGAGTTTTCCTGTTCTGGGACTCGTTTCATTCCTTGATTCTGATTGGCTGCTGAGTCCTGTTTCCATGGTACATGTAGCTGTCATAAGGACAAATTCTATATAGAACTTTGTAATTCTTTATGAAACATGCAGGACACTAGGTGTTCCAATGACTCCAGTGAGACTGTGAGAGTAGCACAATTCATGCTCATAAATATCTGTATTATATATTAACAAATTCACATCTTATCAGAAATGCAGATTTCTATATATTTTTTCAATTAAAAAAATGTCAGATTTAATTTTTCATATCAGAATTTAAAAAAAAGCCTAACTGAATTGAAAAATCATACTATTAAGCATACATGAATTGGAAATGAGAGAATGTTTTATGGACTCGGCATTATATACATGTACAAGTAGATCTTAATCTACAGGGGGGGGGGGGCGTTGCACAGAGTCCACAGACCTTGGCATTTATCTTTCTTCATCACAATCTGAGGAAGAAAATATTTACAGGTAGAAGCATCATCAAAGAGAAATGTTCATGAAGGTAGAAAATACTGGAGGAGATATGTAATGATGGCCCATAGCAAAGCTGTGATTTATACTTAATGGACACTGATAGGCAAACATGCCCTTTAAAGGGCAAGTCTACAAAAGGGAAGCAAAAAGTTGATTCAAATGGAAAGAGAAAAAAAAATCTTAAAACAAGCATTATATCACTGAAAATTGCATCAAAAACTGGATTTACATTAGATTGTTAAGTCTTACTTAATCTCAGAAAACAGTTATGTGGTAGGTATGCACATCTGGTAGTTATACAAAGAAGAGGACTGTTGACGTCACTCACCAATTCTTTTGTATTTTATCATAGGAAATATGGAATAATGTTTTTTCCTCATAACAATGTGAAAGAGGCTTTGACTCCTCCCTGAAATGAGTGAGATTGTTGCAAAACATTGTGATTCTAAAAGATGCTTCCTTATTTTCAAATCTGCAAAAATTGAAATATATTCTATATTGGATTTAATGAAAAAATAGTGAGTGACATCAACACTCTCATTTGTAATTCTCTGTTAAAGTGCAACTGTTTTGTGAAAAATAAAAGAAGTCTATCTGAAAATGCTTTATTCATCTGATTTGGATGATATTTTCAGCATTAACCTTGTTAGAACAGGATAGACTTGACCTTTATCCAAACTGCCCACACATTTACCCACATACTATAAACAAAAGGCCAACAACTGTCTCTATATAAACACATGATGCAATGAAAAGGGTAATTTATAAAATACATGAACATGTATGCATGAAAATCAATCATTTTCATCTGAAAAAGTTGATTCTAGATTACACAGACAGATGATGAATAATTATTCTAGCTATCAGACTTTCTCACTCCCACTCCCAGAAAACAGGAGGTAGTTGGCTACCCACTCGGCACGGGTAAATTATTCATATTAGGTCTATTCAGACTGCCTCTATTTACCCGCTGAACTACAGTATATACATGTAATCATAAAGAACATGTTCAGGCTCAGAAATATCGGGATAAGTTCTCGAAGTTACTAGCATGCACACTATGGTCCGATTAGCATGCAAGGTGCACAATTCAAAGTCACTAGCTCAGCAGCCCCACAGCACCCATGCCCAACTACTCGCTGGGTTGAGAAATAACTGCGACCTTGTAAAAATCCATGCGAAAGTGCTTGATATGACAAGTACCTACTTTATACTGGTATTTGGGGAGGAATATTACAAGTATTTTGCATTCACATAGCAAAAATACCTTCTGATAGGAGTATATATACATCAGGGCAAAGTTCCAAATCAGAGAATAGATGTACCTGGTATTAATTTTAAAGGGGAAGTATCACCCTGAAGAAACGTTTGTAAGAATAGCAGAAAAGATAGGAAAAAATGTTAGTGAAGTTATGATGAAAATCCATTAAAGATTATTGAAAAAGTCATTAAAATTTAAAGCTATGGATTTGTGACATCATAAACGAGCAGCTGCCCCATACATGTATATATGTTATGTAATATAAAATGCATAGATTTTAATTCTTTAATGGTTCGTGATGACTTATTTCGTTTTCTTTTTAGGAATGGGTGTGAAATGATTTGTCTATTGATGTACTGAAGGTACAGTAAAAACCAATTCTAATTTTCTGAGAAAATTACATTTCATTGATTTTTTTTACCATACAATATAAAACTGCTCGCATGTGACGTCACAAAACAAATTGAAATTCTAATGAATTTTTAATTCTTTGATACTGTACATGTAGATTTTGCTCAAACTTTTGTCAATTTTTATTATGTTTTCTGCTATTTTTACAATAAAATTTTGGCAGGGTGAACTTCCCCTTTAAAGGCGGTCTGAATACACCTCTTCTCTCTCCTCATCATTATCCATGTATTCTTCATTCTATCATGATTATCTGAAAAGAGCTCTCTGACGTCTGACAGATGTTTTAGGGTGGAGAGGAGATATTCCTTCAAGATATTTCATCATATATTCATTCTCCTTTGGAATATCGAATGTTCCTAAGAGACATTGTGTATATCTACATGTAGGCTTCGTCAAAAAATGACACTCTGACTTTATGTAACAATCTTGTTTCAAATTCATAATGCACACAGGCATACTGACTGCGGGGGGGGGGGGGGGGGGTCATTTCTACAACTGACAGATTTAACCCCTTTGTATTCTGCTACATTGTATTTTGCTGATCAATGTGGATCCTTTTAATACCACACTTAACACTTAGACCACTCTGAATCATTTAAAACAAATATACTGCATTTGTGGCTTCATTGTTTCAATGCATGGTGTATTCTATTTGTTTTGGTACCATAATAACCACAACAATCAATAATGATATTGATAATAATAATAACAATGATAATAACTTTTCAAAATAATAATAATGATATTATTACTACTACTAATAAATAAATAATAATAATATACATGTATATCTGAAAATTTGCAATTTTAAAGTAGTCAAATTATAGGATACGCCATATACATACAGTACATGATCTTCCAATCATCCCCTAAAATGTTGGTCAATAATCAATGGATAATTGCAACCTTGAGAAAGAGAGAAACACTTTTGTTGGAATATTTGATGTATCTCACTTGTTCATTTTGTACTTCAATGATCATTGAATTTATTATTAATTAGAACTTTGCTACAGGCAATTTATATGCTCCATATGGTTTTGTAATATTTCATTTGTTCAAAGACAAAAAATAAATCTGATATTCTAGATGTGTATCAAGAATGTTAGTGGACTTTTTTATAGCACTATAAAAAATAAGTCTAATAACATTCTTGATACACATCTAAAATATCAGATTTTTTATCTGTACAAAGTGTGTTGATATGGTAATGAAATCATAATGAAAAAAAAAGGAAATACAATCACTGCCACTACATTTTGTTGTAGTGTAATTGTAATATTGGAGAGCAATTTGTATAAAGCGCATAGAGCAATTTTAATTGATTATGCGTTACAAAAGTACCAATTTATCATTATTATTATTATTACACTGGCAATACTGGGCTATGTGAACATTGAATTCACTATTCATTTTATAGCTTTCTGCCAACTGACTTCCATATCAAAATCTACCCCTTCAGGGAGTCAGTGTAGTCACTGTAGATTTCAACTGACGGAATTATTCAAATATATCATGCAACATATCAATCACATCCTTTTTCTCTGATGATAACCCCTTTTCAGACAAAATTTGTTTCTAATGTACAGTGTGTCTGAGAGCAATTCATCACTTATACCTCCATCACAATTCCCCTACAGCAGCCATACGGTGAGTCGAAAACAGCCATTTTATTCACTTTCATTCTAACCACTCATATGTACAGTAGCTGGTACTAAAAAATGTTCAAATGGCTGTTTTCGATTCGCCGTACGGCCGCCGTAGGGGAAATGTGACTGAGGTATTAGGCACACATACATGTACTATGTAGATTGTATCTCTTTCTTTAATATTGACCATGGATCCTACTAGATCCATGTATTGACTTACCTCCAATACCAGCGTTATAGGCCGCGCCCACACTGCATATGCTATTGTTTGCTTGGGCTGCTACTTCTCCTGCACATCTGGTTCCATGTCTGTTGATAAAACAGTGTCATGTTACGGTTATTATTATTATAATTCATCATCACATTTCACACTAGCATATATTGACCAACAAGGCCCCATTGCATACAAGTTACTATACTGGTAACTTTGCCATCCAATGATAACTACCATGATAACGCTGATCAACAGTCAATCAAAATAAAATCAAGGATTCCATGCAAGTTACCATTGAGTTACCATAATGGTAAACTTTTATGCAACAGGGCCCAACTCCACAAAAAACTTCAAAACAAATACTTTGACACAAGTCATACATGTATGACCTTTTTTTTTTACAAATGCTAAATAAATATCTATTGGGATTGACTATTGTTTTAACTACAGTGAAATGTATTTAAACAATAATATAGAAATGAACATGAATGCAACATGAAGAAAAGTGCAAACATTGAGACAAAATTGTAAAAAAAAATATCTATGAAGCTCAAAATGCTATACTAATTAATTTTGTTCCTTAATTTCAAATCTCTCACTTGTAACAAACTCACATCAAAATATCGCCCAAAATAAAATAAATCACAATCACTTCACAGCCTATTGGCTAACACTGATATCATACATGTATATTCATGAACTATGCAAATGAGCTACATGTACATGTTCATTGTAAATATATGATGAAGAGTTCTAGTCGATAGCTGAATTTAATAGTCAGACCGCAGGTCCCTATGCTAATGAGCAAAAAGGCCAGATTCATCCAAATCATCTCGTGGCTGAATCCTCCTCCTTGCAAAATCTCGTGATTCGTGAGATTTTCTTTCTCTAAGAATTTACCTGTTTTAACCTCAAGTTAAATGAAATATTATTGCACCATCAGATTCATTTATTTTGTATACAATATATTGTTAAATAAGTAAATTTCTGGCCTGAAAATGTGCCTCAAAACTGAATTTTCTTCCTCTGTTTTCTTTTGCAAATTGTGCAAAACTTTTTATTTTGAGCCTCAATGATATTTATATCAACATAAAGCTGAACTTCTGTACTTTCTCACAATGCCACTCTTGATATGCAGCACCTTTTAATCGGGTCAAGATCACACTTTTCCCCACCAAGGTACAAGATGAGATTTCTGAAATTTTGTACTTGCATGAAATCCAGAGTTCTGATTGGCTGGATAAGATTCACAGAACAACAGGCGCGGGGTATTTGAGGAGATTACCACATGGGAAGTGTGACCTTCCCACGAACCCAGGCACTGGAACCGTTGGAATTTGCCAGTGTGCGGTCTCTTTGACCAATCAGAGTACAGTATTCTTGTTTTCAAGCTGCTTTATGTACTTGGCAAATGAAAAGTGTGATCTTGACCCGATTAAACCAATTCTTATTTTGAAACCTATATCATTTCAAAGCATACATATTCAGCTTTATCATGATATAAAAATCATTTGGGCTCAAACAAAAATAAAGTGTGAAAATAGCAGCTTTTGTCAGGTGAAAATATTTATTTTGTAGCATATTTTAGATCAAAATTTTAACCTATATTACAAAATCTTTGAATAAATCCAAACACATGACCTGAAAGAATGATTCTTCTTCTTTACAATGGTACCAAATTCATGAAATTCGATGCACAATTAGAGCAGCAATGACCGAATGAAAAGAGGTGTTTTGGTCCGCATCAAGCTAATTAAATATGCAAAACATCTCAAGTCATGAATATCACTTGGATGAAAGAAGCCACTTTCTTGGGACCTGCAGTCTGACTGTTAAGCTACAATGTATGGTCACAGATCGCTGTGCATGTCTTTGCACACACCGCAGACAGGGATGTAGTCCAGGCCGGCCTCAAAGCCACATTTTGCCGGCCTTGGTTTAAGGCCGAGCCACATGTTCAAAGTCTATCGGAAAATTTTTTCTTCTTTGGTCTTGTGACTCTAAGTACCGGCCTCGACCTATGTCTTTATCGCAGCATGCGATAAACTCGGAGCATGTTCTGCGAACGTCTAAAATGTTGCTGTGATCACACCTGTCAGCACAATAGTCTGCTGTGCAAACCGTTCACTTGAGTTTAATACATGTATGTAAGGGTCTGAATGTGCAGCCTACTAATGCCTTGTGTACTGAAGGCCCTCTCACTCAGGAACAGGAAATAATGTATGTGCTAGTCTTTGCGTGGAAACACACTTGTTGATCAAAGTTTCAGTCAGGGTCTGTGCATGCACACTAATCTTCCCTCAGGTCTCTGACACCATACCACAGTACGACCATTTAACAAGATGAAAATCATAAGGCGAACATACAGCGCCAAACTAGCTCAGGCACATTCAATTTTCAAACCAAAAATTATACAAATAGCAAATAGGCATGAGTGCAATGGTGCGAGATTTCGCATGAGGTGAAAGAAAGATGATCTATTCAACGAGGCGTTAGCCGAGTTGAATAGAGCGTCTTTTTCTTTCACCGAATGCGAAATCTCGCACCATCGCATGAATAAGAATAGCTGGATTTTTAATGTACTTTTTGCCAGAGAATACAACTATCATTACCCCAGCTTTAGCTTAAGCTACTTTATCAGCAATGCTCAGACTCCTCAGAGCGTTCAAGGAATGATTCCTTCCTACACATTCACCTACTGGGTTAAGCATAACACAATGTGTAAAAATCTCTTGCTGAAGGAAAATATGCCATAGATTTGGTTCAAACCTACGACCCTCTGCTTGAAAGATGAGAGTCAGAACCACTAGACCACGATGTGCCCACCAACAGTCTAGAACATGCTACTGCTCACAACTGGTTCAGAAAACTACTAACCCCCCCTTGTCCTGAAAGGGTGCGTTAATTGAACTCCCCTCCCCTAACCAACCCTTTTGAGAAAAGCCCTGCGGGTTTTCTACAAAGAGTGTGGCCACCCCTGGTCCACCCCTGCTCTGCGAATGCAGACGATCGTCACAAGCCATAAAAAAACACACTATACATCTGATGAATGTACTGGAACAGAGACTTGTTAAAATGATTCCCAGAAACAAATCGTCTCACATTCTCTTTTTATGAGGAAGTCAAGACGATTAGTCTGGTTACTGTGCATCTCAAGTCGCTAAACGACTGATTATAAATCAAAGTCAACCTATGTTGATTGCTTTTCACCCATAATGTATCTTCTACAGTTTGTAGCACAGTAACAACCAGACATCGTAATCTAATGGTCACCATACATGTATGTTCTCATATTGAAAATTTCAACAACAAAAACGATCAGCAATATGATATTGAAAAAGATGTACTTGTAACAATGAGCAGGCAATTTACATTCTTGACATAAACTGGGTCAAACGCATAAAAAGTACTTCAAGCACTGATAATTGCTGGCAAAGCAAAAGAGCAAGCCTCAGCAATTTCTTTATTTTGTATAACCTTCTTTGTTTGGGTTAACTCTTTTTCTTGCCTTCAGAAAGTAACTGCTAGCGATTTCAACAATTTATTATCATGGTGGTGCGAATGGGTGTGAATAAAAGCATTACCAAGCTGTTTCATCTATATTTGTGACAATTGCACAAAAACAACAGAATGGTAAAAATCCACATCCCCTTCTGTAAAACCACTGACATAGAGCAGTCACTTAGGTTTTCTCTCTCTCTCTTTCATTCCTTATAAAATTGTTCATGTACAGTTGATATTTTTCATTGAAAAATTAAATAAACTAGTCAGGCAATTTGCCACTCAATTTCAAGTAGATTCAGAACCTTTTTATCATCACCACCACCCCCCCCCCCACAATACCACACATTAATAAATTTAATTCAATAAAGCTTTAACTGTGAATGTACATGACTGTGGACTTGTTGTCGTAAATATTCCCTGCAGCTCAGGATATCTGCCTATTATTGTGATATATTCAATGCTGATAATATGCAAACAAACATAATAATTGCTATATTATGCAATCCAAAAAAGGGATTTCAAACTCAAAGCCTTACCACATTTTGCAAAAATCATGAGGTGGCTCCCCACATTTAGAACAGGAAAAGCTTTCCTCATTACCTACCCCCCCCCCCCCCATGAACTATGAACACCCCTCCCCCAACCCCCTCGTATAATGAATCATAAGAAACAAAATTTGAGCAGATTTCAATCAAGTATAATCTCAGTCCCTATTAGCTGGAGAAAAGATTAATCATGACGTATGGGTCTGGTTGTTGTGGTTACTCAAACTAATCTTTCATCAAATTGTTGATCCTTGAATCCATCAGATTGTTATATTATTTTTACAGAAACAAAAAACCCACTGAATGACAGAAAAATAAATCATTGCCAAGTTCGGGGTGTCCTTTTTCAATTCAGATGCATATTAACACAATATAAAATTTGAGTACATTTAGGGCAGACACAATTATGGTTGGAGTTTTTTTTCAATAAAGTTCGTTCATGGTACAATATTTTGAAGAGGTCATTTTCAAAATCATTTCCTTTCTGTGTGTGTGTGTGTGTGTGTGTGTGTGAAATGAATGAAGAAAAGAAAATCCCTCTGTAAATTACATACATTTTTAAATATATTACAACAATGAAAGGAGGTTCAAAGTGGACTTTTTTAAAACTGCCAGGTGAAATTCAGAAATGATAACTTCATTTGTTTCCAAATCCATAACACACAATCGTGATATACAAGATACTTATTTTTCACCAGTAAACATTCTTCCGAAATAATTTGGCACATATTTTTCATTCATGCATACAAACACTTTAATAGGTGGTCATTTTATTGGATTTGATCTGTACAAAACTCATTTTTGAATTGTTACTGTGCCATGTATACACAAACATATGATGACTTCGATCAATTGCATTGTAAATCTTGTAATAATCATAATCAATATATTTGACAAACCGGACAAGTGGCCGACAAAAGCAGGATGAAATACTAGCTTTTTCATGGCTTCTTTAATACCTGATTAAACAATATTGACATTGGTGAAAATCAATATTACCGGGAAAGAATCAAAATACAATCCTTTGGCATAAATTGAAGGTATTATCATATGTTGCTGGTACAGTGTATTTGCTCTAGTTCAAATAAAAGCTCAATCAGAAATATATACAATGTATGTCACCTATCTTGGCTGAGCTAATTTTGAATGGTGTCGTACAATCTACGTAGTATAATGGTACAGGGTGGCACTGAAGGTTACTGTGTATATCTAGCCAGAATTCATGACTATAAACTGTCATTTTGATATATACATACATGTAGGTAAATAGAAGCACTTATTTTCAAGAACTCATTTGTTTTATATATGCTCTTTTAATTAAACTACTCGGGCACTTCTTTTTTTTAATCCAAATACTCCTTTATGACAAAATATTATTTCATTATGACAAATCATACCTACCTGGATAATTTCATACTTGTTTCTTACATAAACAATACTTGAATGTCAAAACAATGCTAAATAATGTTTTTCAAGATGTCATTTTCCGTAATTGTTGTACTGTTCTGAATTACTTTAGTTAAAACTGACTTAGAAACATGTATCCCAATATAATTTGTTTCTTCCTTAGTTTTCCATTTGTTGCATTATAATTACTATTACCGATAATTTTTTTTCCATCTTTGTTAAATACCCAACCTCTTTAACTTTGTTCTTGTCTCCCTCTCTTCCTTTATTCTATGCTGGGTATTTCAATTAATTTCATATATGAATAATTATTTTGTAGAACAATTTCATTTTGATATTTGCCTATTTTATTCCAATTTGTATATTTTTAAAATGTCTGTATATACCATTTGTAAACTGAATGTAATTCAGCCTTTGGCTGCTATTTTCAGTGAATATTGAAATAAATAAACCATTCAATCAATCAATCAGTCATACAGGTCTGCATGTAAAATAATTGACCGAGATGGTTACAATTTGTTTTTTTTTACACAAGATCATTTGATTTCAAAACAAAATTTGATAAAATTATAACGTGTAATTCATATGTGCCACCATTATCATAACTTATTGGACTTACATGTACATGTATATCAAGCAGAACAAATGTTCTGTTATTAAGTCTTGCACACTATAGACTTCAAAATGTCCATCATTTCATTTTATAATGATTTTTTTTTTAATTCAATTTCATCTATTGATTTTATTTATGTACATGTATCTATTCATTCATTTATTAATTTATTTTTTGTTCTTATTTCAATTTATTTTTTTGGTAGGGGGTCCCCCACACTTATTGCATTTACCTGTGCTTTCGCTAATGTTCAGCCCATCATCACACATTTTGATACCTTTTTATTCATGAATATCATTAATTCATCAATTCTCTCATTTCGCAAAGCATTTTTACATTGTATCACCAAAACAGAGATCCTATACAATGGCCTTGCTTATACAACAATTATTACTGGTACATGTACTGTACATGAAATAGTATACATTTTAATATTGAGGTTGACACAACAGTATAGACCTACTGGCCTGTATTCTCAAAAGAGGTTTCAATTGTACCATGGTACAAAACCATGGATTATGCAGATATATTTCATAAACTCACTTCATATTAAGAGCACTTTGCCAAAAGCGCGCATTTAATTGGATTTAACTTTGTGTACACGACAAAATATTAAAGCGTAATTATGTTTAAAATTCTGCATAGTCCATGGTTTTGTACCATGGTACAATTGAAACATCTTTAGATAATACGGGCCAGTCTGTATTTGTTTTTGTCTTGTTCAGGTTTTTTTCTTTCTTTTGCACATTTTGATACCCAAATGGCCAATATCACCTATACACTGTAGATTGTGAAAACTACAAAACCTCAAATATGCTTTTCACACTGCATTTCCTTAACCCCATACTATCCTTAACCCCATACTATCTTTTTTTCGATTCACACTGTCTTTCTTAACCCCGTACTATTTGCTTAGCCGGGGTTAACGCCTTAACCCCGGGCAATCACACGGCTAATAAATATTGATGATTTTACCATACAGAGCGCGATTAACGTGCAATTTCGACTTCTGTGATTGGCTAATGCTTAGCCCCACTTTTGCTAAGCCCTGTTTCGTTTCACACTGCATCTCTTAGCACCGCAATTGTGGTGCTAGCACCACAATAAGCCGGCTAACCCTGCTTTTTTGCAGGGCCAGATAGTACCGTACTATTTACTGTGCTAGCCCACTTTGCTAAAACGTAGTGTGAAAACGAAGTGGGCTAAGCTTAACCCCGGGAAATTGGTGGGGCTAAGATCCCCCCCCTTAGCCCCACCAATTTCCTGGGGTTAAGGGAAAAAAGTGCAGTGTGAAAAGCATAAAAGTGAATAATTCACAGCAAAAATTTGTGGTGTTGATTGGCATACATACATGTAGAGGAACACACCCTTCATTTTACTCCAGATGGTGTTAATAGTTCATGTTGACATCTACATGTACATGTATGGGTGTTATTACAACACCTTTGTTGTGACTTTTACACTCTTCGGTGTTATCTCTAGGGTGGAATTTTAACATGTCAGGGGTGGTCCTCTTAGACAACAACTGGTGTCAGGAACACACAGGTCATTTTACTCTGGTGTTAGTTCAACACCTACAAGTATTCGTGTTATTACAACACCTTTGTTCTGACTTTTACAAATCCCAGTTCTTACAGTGATTATTACTTCCAATAAAAACAAATCAGTCAAAATGACTAGTTAATAGGGTCAGCTCGGTGCAACTGTTATTCTAATCATATTTGACTATATTTTCTAGTCGTATTTTACAGAACAGTTATTTCTGACTAGAATGTATGTCAGAAATGTGACTATCAGTGATTGTCATATCAGTCGCACCCAGCTGATTGCTGGGCCCCATCTTACAAAGAGTTGCGATTGATCAAATCTACCACAACTATGAGAAGCCAGCAATGTCAACATCGAAAATTCATATTTGTTCAAAACAGTTTCATGATATGTCTATTCATCATAGTTTTCTTGAAAATTCTGTGTGCTTCTCTTTGTTTACAAAGGACATTGTGCAAATTCCAAAACATTTTAGATATGTCTATTCATCATAGTTTTCTTGAAAATTCTGTGTGCTTCTCTTTGTTTACAAAGGACATTGTGTAAATGTCCTGAAGAAAAAAAACTTATGACGTTGATGGATTTTCATATACTTGAGGTTGATCAGATCAATCGTAACTCTTTGTAAGATGGGGCCCAGGTCTAGTCAATATGACTGATTTGTAATAAGAGTGCTGCCTGCATGTACATCACACCTCAGTATTACTTAGCAGAAAATAATTTGACACCACTTCACTCAAAATCACTCTTTTTTAAGTTAAGGCCTTCTGCTTACAGCAAAGCCATGATATTACAATTCACAAGTTACGTAAGATTTCACAAATGGGAGTGCTGATTGGCAATCAAAGGTCTTAATTGCTCATTACATGATTATCCTTCAGGAAAGATTCATCCCTTTTCCTTTTTATTTTTGATAGATGCTTGAATACAATTGATCATCTTTTTTTGTTGTTGAGAATCTGACTTCAGAGAAATGCTACTACCCTCGAGGTTGATTGGTGAGCTTTATTTCGATTGACTCATCGCACCTGAGCATTGGCTGTCAAGATACTTCCAGCATGGAGCTTCTGTGTTAATAGCTCCATGGCAAGGCTGTACATGTACAGTACATCGGTGTAGGAAATACACAAGGCCGACAGGTAATTTGCTCTCATCATCACAGCCAAAATCACCCATTAAAATCACAAGAGGAATGCTTGATGGCAACATGCGACGCTCTTTTCTATTAAAAGTAGCCCAAAGATCTGCCACAAACAATAATGTAGGTGGTTTCAGACTGCCTCGAAGTTCGTCAGATCCAGGTATTTTGGAAATGTGAAAGCAAATTACGCATAATGTCCCCGAAAGAACATACCCGCTAAATAGTAGGTACCTGTCAATATTATGAGAACTTTCGCAGGGATTTTTCCAAGGTCGCGGGTATTTTGGCAGTGTGAATGCAAATTACGGGAACTTTTAGCACAGCGTTTAGTACATGTAGGGCGCGGGCGCCATGGGTGGCTGCTGAGCTAGCGATTTTGAATATCGCGACTGGCTTGCTTATGAGACCGTTTACTAGTCCTGCGCATGCTCGTAACCTCAGGAAGGGTATGTTTTGGGGCGGTGTGAATGTGGGAATAATTAACAGATATTTTTTGCCTGAAGAAAGTTCTCGTAATTTAACGGGGATTCTTGTAATCAAGCAGTTTGAAACCACCTAATATTCACGAAAGTTTACAGAAAACTAATTTTCTACATAAAGAACAATAAGAAATGCTTTCAAAGCATCACTGCTTGTTTAAAAAAAAAGTAGCCCTTGAAACAAAAGAAATAGCCCCCCCCCCCCCCCCCAGTTAAATTCCTACCCTGCTTTACAAACCTCAAAGCTCTTAAAGCAAGAATCACAATTTACAAGAACCACCACTCAAAATTCAAACATTTTTTTATTTTTATTGGAGTTTACCCAAATTGAACAACTGCAGGATCCCCCCCCCCTTTTCTCCTTTTTAATAGTTTGCATCAAGCACTTTACATGTACATGTAGCACTGGCCTAAATTATGACAATGTGAAGAGATCAAACTTCAAAATAAATTCACATAGATTCTTACTTTCATACAATGCTAATATTAACTGCACTCATCAATCAATCTAATTCCACTCAGAATACATAACTATGCTGCAATCTCTGCTTCCATGAGCAAGGAAACAATTATAATTAAAAAAATGTAAAAATGATGAACAGAATTCATGTGGTTTAGTTTGAGGTCTACTTTTATGATGAATATGTTTGAATTTAGAGTTCTATAAACCTAAAAACATTTACAAATTGCTAGTGTCCTGTATGCAGTGTTATTGATGGGAGATTTTTTTTTACCTAATGGCAGTATTGCAGGCCACAACAATACACATCATAAATCATCACTTTGCACAGGTAAAATGCAGCTGTATATTTCAATGATCTGTTGAATACAAATTTACAAATACATGTAGGTATTGATTTTGACAATGAACGAAACATTGGTGTTGTAGAGTTCAGTTCACTGTACTTTTCAGTGATTTTTATTTCAAAGAAAATTTTGGAAGCTTTTGAGAAGGAAACATGCTATAAAAAATGAAGTTTATTATTTCACTGGATTAAATGTGTCTTTATATCATTGTAAAAAATACATTATCAATCAAAAGTTCAAAAGTAAAATACTAAAGCAGAATATATTTAGCAGAACAGCTACATGTAAATCAATATGATGTAATCAATGATGAACTCTAAGATCAATGAATTCATGGTAAAGCTAATGTGTAGATGTCCAAGCATAGCATAAAGCCATGGATTTTGCATTTTACAGACTTTGTAACTGAATGTAGTAAACAGGAAATAACATATTGTCATTTTTGGAGGATGGGATCATGGGAATCATATTCCATATATATAACAATAAAAACTTTGAAAAGATGGCCATCTGCAAACATGTAAATATGGCAATTATGAAGTAACTTATTATAATAAAACTCCTCAAAAAAGTTTGGAAATCTGACTTTGATTGATAATCCCTCCTGGGTTTTAGTTAATATTAATGTGTGATTGATACCAATGAATAGATCATTTAATTTTCTTTAAAATAATACCAAAACATTATATAATGGTTCACATGGACGTGTAGTGCCTTGAATTGGGGGCAAGATCAAACTTTGCAAAATGACACAATATTGAAAGTCACTGTTCTCTTTTCTGCGGTGATGAGTGAGTTTCTCAGCGGTTTCTTTTGTTTTCATGCACCTTAACATCAACATTAAACATGAAATCAAACACACCTCTGCACAAGCAAGTACATAGCAAACAAACATGCATGGGTATTTCAAACCACGACTCAAACCATGTTTCTCACAGAACCATCAGTACATTAACCACAACAAAACGTAAAAAAGGAAGAAGCAGGGTCTAGATTTGAATGGATTCTCATCTCTATTGACACAGATATAACAATCATGTTCTTTATTGACCCTTCATGACCATTTCTGCTCGTTTTGCAGCTTTTCAATTTAGACCTCCTCCAAAACTTTTGAATCCTGCTCTTTTCATGATGGCAATGAGCATGGTATCATTTTAAAGAGAGTTAAATGATCTTTTGAATGGTATCAAATATGCATTGTGTAAAATTGGGAGTTGGGAGAAATTAATGGCCCAACTCAGATTTCAAAACTTTTTTGAGGGGTTTATAATTCACACAAAATACTGCTAAAATTTCCAATTCAATAACTTTATTCTTTTATCAAATTGTGATGACATTTTCAGCATTTTGCTTTATATTGAACTATACTCTATTAATTCAGACATTATTTTCAGCCTAGAATACCCCATTTTATGATGATTGAACTACATGAACTGTTTATACCAGGGTAAAAAAATACAATCGTGCTCGGGATGATTTCGCCTCCAAAATCATCAAAAAGAGCCCTGGAAAATCCCTGTTCACTGCAATGAGCAATGTGGAGCGTCGTGGCCCAGTGGATTAGTCTCCGGACTTTGATACAGAGGGTCGTGGGTTCAAATCCCAGCTATGGTGTAGTTTCCTTCAGCAAGGAATTCATCCAGTGTGCTGCACTCGACCCAGGTGAGGTAAATGGATACCAGCAGGAATTAATTCCTCAAAAAGCTGTGTGCACCTGAATAGGTAGCCTAGCTTAGCCGGGGTAATAATAGCAGGGCCCACAGGGAGAACAGTTTTCGAAACTGAAGTGGCTACCCTGGGTAAATATACCGTTATTTTGAGACCTTTCGTTTTCTGTGACAAGCCATGTGGACGTACGAGATTAAGGAATTTTGGGAGCGCTGCGCATGCGCGAAATAATCTGTGACGGGCCTTCTCGTTCACTGCCCAAATCTGTGACTCGTATTTGAGGGTTTTGACGTTCGGTGTCATAGTGCTCGAACGAGCGCTAGTTCGTACATGATGACGTCATCCAAGCTTAGCAAAAAGGAATGAAGCCGCATCAACATTCGAGTTTCGTTGATTCAGCAGGGCTGGTAAACTGCAAATTACTGCTTGTTACCAGCTATTCCATTATATTTAGTGTGTCCTGTTTTCAGACACTACATATCCGATAGGTAATTGATGTTCTATTTCCAAACAACTGTGTTTTTTTCGGCTTTTTGCGCAAGAGTGCAAATGTTGCACCCACAGTCACCCCATCAGTTCGTAGCGTGATGCTACGCCTGATTCTCCGGCCGAGCATCGGCCCACGGCCCGCTCGCTATCACGCTGGTATATGCTGTGGCCTGGTACGGGTACGTCGACTTAAATCAAAACTGTTTTCATCAATGTACGAACATGATACTGAACGAGCGGTGTCACCACTTCCGGTGAACTAGGACTACGTTGCAGTCGCAGACAATCGAAAGCTCACTATTAAATTATTAATGTTATTTTATCAAACGTACAGATGTAGGCATTACATGTAGGTTGTGAAAACTAGCCCCCCAAAATTTAGAAGAAAAAAAATGTTTACCTTGTACCTCAAACTTGTAAAGTTAAAGGTCAAGTCCACCCCAGGAAAATGTTGATTTGAATCAATATAGAAAAATCAAGCAAGCATAACGCTGAAAATTTCATCAAATCGGATGTAAAATATTAAAGGAAGTTATGACATTTCGAAGTTTCACTTATTTTTCACAAAACAGAACTGCACTAATCAGTTGCATGCAAATGAGAGAGCCGATGATGTCTCTCACTATTTGCTTTGTTTTGAATTATACATTTTATCAATTTTTACACATTTGACAATAAGGACCAACTGGAAAGAACCATAAAATGTTATAACAACGGCAATTCCACATGTTCAGGGAGGAAAAAACTTTGTTTGACATGACAATAAGGAGAAAATTAGAATATTTCTTATTTTAAATAATAAAATACAAAAGAAATATTGAGTGGATGACATCATCGATTCCCTCATTTGCATACCAACCAGGATGTGCATATGACTGTTTTGTGAAATTAAGCGAACTTTTAAAATGCCATAACTTTTATATTTTACATCCAATTTTGATGAAATTTTCAGTGTTATGCTTGTTGGATTTCTCTCTTTTTATTCAAATCAACTTTTTGTTGGGATGGACTTGTCAAAGGGGTTAAACTTCCATATTTCTAATGATACATATTCATTGCATTGTCCTATTTTCCATCATTTGTGATGCATTCTTTGTAAGCCTGCATTCATGGACAGATAATACAATTTTTAATGTTGGATATTAAACCTTAAATCTTGAATTTCATCTTCTGATATCACAAAAGAGTCATTGGCAGGTCGAGGCCAGTCAGATGAAGAGATATGGAGTGAGACAAGAGTACGCTGAAAAACCACCAACATGAATAAACATACATGTAAGTGGGCCCATGTATTATCATGGCTAGAAAGAGACCAGTCTACTTGGCGGAATACCATGCTTTTATAGTTTGCTTATTTATCAGCAATTACACATTTTATCTATTTTCACATTATTTTTCATTGTTTTACATATATAGGCCCTTATACCTTTGCTGGTTATTTGGTTGGATCCTGTTTGAACCCATCTGATGATCATTACTCTCGCTACAATTTATGCAGACTCAACAGTTTGATTATTGTTAATAATGTTAACTTTGACATGAGTTTTATACCGCACCCCTTTAGTCATCATATTGGTAGTTCTATGTAGGAGTTCTATGCCAAGTCTTCAAGCATATCAATGATGACACCTGTTTTCAGTGTGCCATAGTGATAAGAAAGAATTCTGGCAAGAACATTTCACACAAGTTCCCAGACATCTCAATCCCCAATTACTTTGTATAAAGATGGGAAATATTCGCACTGTTACCCTACGAACATACAGTATACATGTAGAAAGTTCAAAAGGTTAGATCTATCAGCAATATTTCAATAAGTTCTGTACTTTTGACCTGTCAGGAGATTATGATTATGAGAAATAAAACCTGTAGTCATAGACAAGGCCTGTACATGTAAATGTAGGCTTCTGGAGAAAGACATCATTTCATTTTTTTTTAATCAAAGAAAAATCTATCATATTTGCTCCATGAAGGCAATTATCTTTTCTTCCACATTTCAGAGAAATCAATGATATTTTATACTTCTTGTCATTAAAATGATACACGGTGTAAAATGCAAATATGCCTGGCTGAACTTAGGTCTAAAATGACTGAAAGGTCCGGTTCTCCGATTTCAGAAAGCCTGGTATCAGTTATACACTTAGGCCTATTAATATATCTAATACTATCTTTTAGGCAGCTACATGTAGACTCTAAATTTCAAGGATTAAAAATAAATCCAGCACAGCTAACAATAACTGGCAGTCTAACATTAGATTTAGATTTAGACCTTGCGGATTTGATTGTTCTATCTGTTTGAGATCTACAATGTACAGTGTACAATTGTAAAATATAAAGGAAATTTTGGGATAGCCCCTGTCACTCTCGATCTATAACAAATTTCAGAGCATACTGGAATTGATTGGAAGAGAGCAAATTTCTGATATGAAACATATAATATCAGGGAATGCATTCATTCATTTTTTTTAAATTTAGTCAAAAAAGTTGTTGTTTTTTTACAGGAATTATCCACTCACAGAAACAGCATAATTAAAGAATTAATTACGTGCTGAAGTATTGTAATAAAAAAAACATATATTCCTACATGTACAAGTCTGTTCAATCTAATAAATAAATAGTAATGTACTTTGCTTTATTTTCTTACCGTACAGTTTTCACTTAGAATTTCTGGAGAAATATGAGAAAACTGAGAAGTGCAAAACTACCTAAATGTACAAACCAATGATCTCATTTTGAGTTTACTTTAAATCAGGATCAAGGATTGGCAAATTTAGAATTTTACCGAAACTGAATTTTAAGCATGTCCATTATGAGGGGATTTTTAATAAGAAAAACAAAACTTTCCGAATTAAAGGACGGGATGTACATGTATAGTTTGATTTTACATGCAGTTCCTTGTTGTTTTATACAATTACCATTTTGAAAGTGCAGAACTTCCTTTTACTCTTAGGAAACTATATGAATTTGGATATACATGTATTGTGAAACCCGGAATCACATCAGAGAACTGATACTTTGCCATTCAGCAAAAGTACAAGTTCAAGAAATATATGTTTTACATACAGTATTTTATCCCAGTCCGTATTTTCCTGGTTTCGCATTGCAAATTGCTACATATATATTTTTAACAGATCGCAACACAAGAATCTTTTGCAGGGCCTTAGCCAGGGGGTTCCCTGGGTTATGCGAAACCCAGCCACTCACCAACAGCAAAAAAAAAAAGAATATATAAATATATATATATATTTATATGGAGAAGAAAAATGAAGCAAAGTCTTTCATTTAAGCTTGGTGGATGGAAAGCTCCAGCCCCCCTCCCCACAAAAATAAAACATTGTAAATTGAGTTTCCTTCGTGTTTGGTCAGAGTGTGTATCTGAAAAAGGTTCACTTTTCTCTAATTCAACCCCCCCCCCCCACAAGAATTCCTGCCTATGGCCCTGTTTTGTAGTAGATTGTTATATAATAGGACTGCACAGAATTTACATGCAGTTGGAAGCTTTTATTTCATGACCAAATACAATGTGCTATTAATCGCATTTTGTGAGCAAAATCATTCCCAGTATCCCATATACACTTCACACTATAACATGTTACTCAAAACACCAACAGAAATACCTTTTTAATAATCTATTAATA
Organism: Lytechinus pictus; assembly: GCF_037042905.1. NCBI lineage: Eukaryota > Metazoa > Echinodermata > Echinoidea > Temnopleuroida > Toxopneustidae > Lytechinus > Lytechinus pictus. The sequence continues at coordinate 14,469,659 of NC_087249.1, forward strand.
ATAATTCTGAAGCATTAGTCTGACAAGCAAGAGCGAAAAATACATCAAATATTTCTCCTTTAGTTTTAAAGTTAGATGATAAAAAATACTTCAAAAGGAAACAAACATATTTTTCCCTATTTTAAACAATGTATAAAAAAACATAGATCTTTAATATTTCACCCTGCACAAATTAGCATTATTCATCAATACATACATAAAACAAATTACGGTATTAAAAACAAATATTGAACTCTAGAGTTTTCAAGGACAGATCAAACATGCAAATATAATTGATGTACATGTATCTCAGCTACAGTGTTCAGTGCTATTTTCTTTCTTTTTTTTCTTCTTTACAATGGCACATACACAGGCAAGCTGGTTTTAGACAAGCCACACATACATTTGCACAGGCACAGGTGTTCATGAAAATTCCTTTTTGTATAAGCCTACATGTATTAAATTTTGTGTCTAATACTGCTAGATTCTTTCTGCATATATTGGATGACTCAGAATATTGTAGACTGTTCCAAAAAAAAAAACTAGTAAACCTGCCAAGTTTTATATTCGATATTAGAATATAAACAATTTCTTTTTAATTTCCATTTTAAATGGAAAGATTTTCCCCTAAAGATACTGACCAACCATGAACATGCTTTTTTTCTTTCCTCTTTTTGAGGGTGGGGGGACTACACTAGGACTAATTTTTAGGAAACATTTTTATAGGGAGCTACATGTGTTGTGAGATAAATTTTACCAAATTCATTGAAATATTTTGAAAGAAATCATGTACTCTACTAGTCTACTGTATACTACAATGTAGTTGTGCATGTGAGAATAAAATTTACTAATAGTCACAGTAGAAGAAGTGATATATAGTAGAAGTAGTACATGTAGTAGTGATGGTGGTGGTGGATGCCGTAGTAGTAGTAGAATTATTACATGTAGTAGTACGAGTAGTAGAAGTAGTAGAAGTAGTATAAGTAGTAGAATTAGTACGAGTAGTAGTAGCAGTAGTAGTACATGTAGTAGTAGTAGTAGTAGTAGTAGTACTAGTAGTAGTAGTAGTAGTAGTAGTAGTAGTAGTAGTAGTAGTAGTAGTAGTAGTAGTAGTAGTAGTAGTAGTAGTAGCAGCAGCAGCAGCAGCAGAAGTACTAAGTAGTGGTAGAAGTACACATAGTAAAGTGGTAGTAGTGATGAAGAAGTTTATATATTGGCTACATGTATGCACAATACCACAATGCTATACTAGTATAGTATTGTGGTAGATATTTCTGTGAGTGACACTAAGAAAAAAAAGCTCTGATTAAAGTGAAGATGTAACAAAAAACTTTTTTTTTTACTATTTGTACGAAGCAAACGGAAGAAATACACTGAAACATACACAGAATGTACAAGCTAATCACAACATTAATGTTAACATCCAACCTGTTAATGCTCTTTTTGTCGTATCGAGGCACAGGATCAGGATCCTGGTCATTCAAATCATAACTAGCTCCGCCCCTCTAATCAACCAATCAAATGATCCATATGAAAGCAGATGCAAGTTTAAAGAGAGACAAGGTTAGTTGGAAACATGGGTGCATGAAGTACATGTAGAAATGAACATCTTCCTCATTCATGGTCAAAGTTACACTCAATCAATGCACACATACAATGGTAATGCAAAGAAATTGTTCAATCATCAATGTCCAAATTACGAAAAAAATTATTGTCAAAAAGCTCTACGATTGTCACTATGTGACAGATAAATGCTACAATGTACATGTAGGTGGCCATTTTAACTGTATTGTCATTGTTTTTCTTATTATTTTTTCAATTTTTATATTATTATTACTGCTATAATTACCATCATCATTATCACCATCACCATCATCATCATAATCACTATTAATAATATTATTACTATCATATTCATTATCATTTTTATCATTATCATCGTCATTAACATTACAATTATTCTACTAATTACTAATAATACTGATATTGTTGTTTTATAATTGTGATTTGATTACAGGCCTACTACATGTACAGTGTACATGAGAGATTTGAGCAGTAATCACACTGCCCATGACAATGGGGTGATTATGATTGAATAATCAAATGATCTACAAACTGGCATGTTCTGATGTTATTAACAAGATTACCATGAATCATATCCCTTCTATGATAGAATCCTGGAATTCATTAATCATCTCTATTGGCTGGTTGTAATAAATTTTCTATCTACAGTATGAAATGTACACACATATGTACAAGTACATGTACATGTACATAAACTTTAAATATTGAGTAAACATGTATGTTTTGATTCATAGCCATTCAGAATGGTGCTCTATTTCAGAAATGTTGCATCCCCAGTTTGGTATAAACTCAAACATCAATTTATCTACAAGTAAATCAAATAATTAATCAAGAAAGAAACGATTCACTACATATCGAAAAAAAATGTAATAGGGATTCTTTATAATCAGAATAGAGCTTTAAACATTCAACTGAATGCTACGAAGAAGTAGAAGATGCCTTTGGTTGCAATCTATGGCAGCACCAGGGTACAAAAATATGGGGGGGGGGGGAAGGGAGGCAACCATCCTGATGGTTGACATTTCTTTTCCTAAATTGAGAAATATCTATTGTAGTGTTACACAACCCACATTCCTCTTTCCCCTTCTTTCATTTTATTCATTTTATATCTTGTCACTTTTTTTAATTTACTTTGAGAAGGGTAGTTATTAGTCATTCCCCTGGTTGTAATCAATCAAAGGACAGTCAGGTCTGGAGCAAAAAAAATTAATCTTTGCACAATCCCCCCCCCCCCCCCAAAAAAAAAAAAATAATAATAATAATAATAATAATAATAAATAAATAAATAGATAAATAAATAAAAATTAAATTAAATTAAATTAACAAAATTTAAGTGTCGACTGTCGAAAGCAATTTCAAATGCTTAAATATGGTAGCTCTATTGTCACAGATCAAATCAAAATGAAATATGAGAATTAATTCAATGTGCAACACATTTTGCCTGTTTAAAATGAAAGAGAGGCTTGAAAAAGAACAAGAAGAACAGTTATTCCAAAGAATGCATACATTCTGGTTAAGAGATCAAATTCTGATATGCAACACATACAGTATTAGATGGGGACTATACAAGTAACATTAATATCTCACATACTATACCAACACAAAAACGCACATCAAACAACTCTGTTTAAAAAAATAGGTTAGCATAATATGCATGCAATAACTTGTGTACAACAAACAAAATGTACTGCAGACTATTTGGTGTTATGTTATTTTAGCAAAATATATGACAACATACCATAGTCAAGATTTGCACAGGCAAGGACTGAGGAGAATGACAGCAAAATAACCTCTTGTGAAATTCATCTCAAGAGGCAAACATGTAAAATATGAATGTTCATGTGAAATATACATGTACACATAAAGTGAAAGATGAAAATTTTTAGTGTTAAAAGAGAATGCATCAGTGGAGGAAGTCAAGAGAGAAAAGTGGAAAATTTGTACCTTTTAGCTTTTCATATCAACATTCCCCCGTTTTTTAATACAAGGAACCTTGTCAAAAGTCTCTGCCGCATATAAGCAGGAATTCCGCAATAGAGGCAAGATTCTTCTGAAGGTTTCCATGGCAAAGAAGAATAGTGTAATAGGTTTCACGGTAGGCTACACCATGTATCTTTCTTGGGCACATATTGCGGGATCCTCATTCTCCTGAAGACGACAGGAGCACACTTGTCGCAACGTCGAGATCGGGTGGTCCTTTTCAGGACCAACACTTGCCCAAGAAAGATGCATGGTGTACCGTGAAACCTACTACACTAGAGGCACGGTTCGTCTTTTCGTAGCGGCTTGCCTGCATTCCCCATTGTTTTAGCTGATAAAGTGTGAGAATTGGAAATGAAAGGCCGCTTGCTGGATCCTCCATGCAAAAGACATGGCTCTGACTTTTCACAGGGTACCAATTAAAGTGAGTTGATTATTATGGGAAAAGTGAACTTTGTGTGAAATATTAAAAAGAAAGATATGCACCTGTTTTCATTGCTGAAGTTGTATCTGGGTTCCGGATCATCATCTTTACCATTGACATCATAGCTAGCATTCCTTCTCTGCACATACATACACAAAGCACATATAACATTCAGATACTATTTTATAATAATAGCAAAATAAAATACATTTGTAGGGCATGCAAGCATAAAGATGGGCAATTCCATAAAATATGTACGTCCGACCCCCTTTATGTGGGACCTTCATGTAATTTTCTGTCTCTTATTTCTGGTTCTTATGACAGTCTGTAATGCTGTCAAATGACCATGACTTAGTCAGGTTATGAAGTGAAGTAAAACTTGAGAAAAACGGGGGTCGGATGCACAAAAATGTTAATCACTTTATGGAATTGCCCAGATGGGACTTGATAGAAATGATAAACATGTAACGGTCACGAAAACATTTTGCATAATACTTTGTCACCATTTACTCATTGAACTTCTGTTTTGCTGCATTGTAATTCAACCAATTTGCGAACATACACTTCATATGGAGTCTGTAGATCATACAAGTTGAAAGATGAATGAAATTGTTGTATTGTTCATTCGTGGTTTGTTAAAATCATCACCAAGTAGGAGGTTAATCATTGAGGGGGAAAAATCCCCTACAGGCCTATATGAAAGATGTGTGTACATGAAATACATGTAGCTTTATGGATTTGATTCAGCTTTTGGGGTGCAACAAATTCAAGATTCCAGAAAAGAATTGCTTGATTTTAATATATAAGCAAGACATCCAGACAATTTTAATCCTCACTTAACCAGTACTGTGAGTGGCAAATCCAACCAAGAGCAACATTGACATTTTGGTGGCAGAAAAGGAGGTAATTACCAAATTGAAAACATTTCTTTGCAATTTCAAGCACAATTTTTAACTGATTTATTCAGCATATTCATTTCTTGCCTTTCCTTTTAATATCATTTATTAGTAGAATATAAATTATGTTTTATTTTAATAACATTCAATCTGATCATTTCAGCTATTTTCTTTTAAATAAAAAAAGGGGAAAAAGAATCACTTTGCATACATTATAAAACAGATATTGAACTTCACAATTTCACAAAATCACACTTGTGGTACAAGAAAACATGCATTCTAATTCAAAAATAAAAAGTTTCGTGAAATACATGTACAGTGAGACAAAAAAATTGCTAAAATTTACAAAGGACTGTATAATCTCAAGAGAAAACGCAAATAAAGTAAACTTCATTGAAATAAAATCATGACAAGTTGACAACAACAGATTCATAACAGAATACCAAACAAAACGTCACAATTACAAAATATCTATAAAGACATATTAAAAGTTAGATATGAATTGAAATGTTGCGATACTTACATAGTTTCTTACAAGGTCTGGATGATCTCTTTCAATACCATCATCCAGTATGGAGACCACGATGCCCTTTCCTGTATACCCTGCCTGCCATGCGGGTAATATATTCATATCTAGACCAGGCCCTCTCGACTGTTATTAAATAGAAGACACAAATCGTTATTGTCAATTGATTTTAACAATGCTCTCATTCCAAAAAAGAATATGCGGCAATCAAAATCATATCATAATCTCACTTAATTACTTGTTTTCACAATACTAGGCCTTATATGTAGGAGAGAGATTATGAGAAATATAAGACTTTATTTTTGCAATTTCAAGCTTTCGCAAGCTTTGATGCACTTTCATGCCCCTTCGCTAAATAAGGGAAAATCTTGCCAGTGCCCAGATCTGTACGTTGGGCCAGCCTAAATTTGGTTCAGCAACCTCAGCAACTCAGGAGCCGCTTGAAGACACTTGGTTTAGGTGCACATAAATTATAGCACTGGTATATTACCAGTCAAAATATTTGGTTCAATTTCTGTATATATCAGCATCATATCACATTTGTAAACATCAGATAAAGGTAGGAAAGTGCAGTAAAATTAATATAATTCAATTATATCTTAATTTTTTATCATTTTATAGTGATTATATCCATTATTAATAATGTGAAAAGATGAAGTAATGAAAATAATGTACTGTACATGCAGGTCAAGACAATGACTACCCCCCCCCCTCCAGCAAAAAGAATATTAATATTCAATGATTGTAATGATTGAAAAAAAATGAAAACAAAAAAATAATAAATCCATGAAGAAATAAATTAAATAAATACAAATAAATAGATAAACAAAATAGATGAAAAATAATTTTGAAAATAAACATTCAAAACAAAAAAAACAAAAAAAAAATTAACAAAGATTTAACAAAATGCAAACACTACCCAAAGAATTAAATGGAAATGGATTTAAACTTGCTTACCAAATACCAAATGGGCCATTGAGGGTCATTAAGATGAGGATTATAAGGCTTTGTTCCCAAATCTAATAAATCTCTCTTCTGTCTGCTCCTGGCTTTTTGTTGCTCAAACCATAGTACCTGAAAGAAATAAAATGGAGAACATGGTACACTGTATACACATACATGTACATGTATTAGATGCAGGACCATTTTTGTTTTATTTTGTTGTTACGATTGGTAAACATGAATTTCCTTTAGATTTAAAGGCAGATTAGTTATCAATTACAATATCATAATCTCCAGATTACTGTATGTACTGGAGTCCTGAAAACTTTGCAAATAAAACATTTGAAATAATGCATTTTTTGTGTGTGCAAGCTCTCACATGATCAGTCAACGGTTTTAAGGTTTATTCCATCATTTTAAAATATTTGTATGTGTTCCCCTAAAAAAAATAAACTAGTATTAAAAACAGAAATGTTGTGTTTACCTTTAGAATTGTCAAATGGTTGACCTTCAAGTTACATGCAATTCTACATGTATATCTTCAGACTTAAGAGAAATTAATTTTCCCCTTTGGCTTTAATATTAGTTTGTTTGTTTTTTTCAACTGAAATTAGGGTCTACTGACAAAATCATAACTTTAAATTGGACAAAACTGCTCATACATGTACGTCATCAAATATAATGATATATAGCTAGTACTGGTACCTACATGTAAGAGATGTACTTATTTTAGTGCTAACCTTTGGTTCCCCTGAGAGATGTTGATGCCTTACATGACTGTGAGATGCTGACCGTTTCACAGTGTGATGCTCATCTAGAAAATTGTGGTGGTCTTCAATTATCTAGAAAGCAATGAGAGAAGAAATTTAATAAAGCTTTATCAATCTATCTTTTAAATGAACAAATAATTTGTCTACAAACCAATAAATAGGACATTTGGAAATATAACATGTACTGTACATGTACAAGCCATCAGACATTGTGAATGGATTCAACTTCAAGATGAACACAAACAAATTTTCTTTCATTCTTTTCCTTTTATTTTACAGGTTCTATTTCATTTATTCTTTCTTCCCCCTATTAAAGGCTAAGCCCACTCACACGTATTGCGAGGTTAGTATTAGTATACCAAGCCATCTCCTACATACATGTACTCATTTTCCAAGAACCTCTCACTCTCCTCCTCCTTTTATTTCTATATTCTTCCTAGTCTCATCATGCTGCTAGGCATAGATTTCTAGGCCTATAACAGTTAGATCTAGTTGATTTTTTAAAGACTTTGCATTCATAAATGTTTAACATCTTACTATATTTTTTACAATTAAACCTCTTAAAAAAATAGTTGCTGTGGACTTACTTCTCCTACATAAACAAAATTATGAGCCTTTGCTACTCTTTCTGCTTCTGCAGGTCCACCTTTGATATGAACTGCATAAGTATTGGTGTAAAAACCTCCATTATCGTGATTGTCTGACGAAGAAGAGCAAGACAAACAACAAAGTTCACACAGAATAATACAAAATAAAACAGAAAAGGTTGTTCCAAACTCCATCCCGCTGTTAAGATGAAACTTATTTGATTTTCCTGATGATAAATCGGAGTTTGAAATAAATTTAAGTCAATGTCAATTCATTTATAACTGCAGTGCAGAGCTGAGCCAGCTGGAGCGGGATCACTTCGCTGCCTTCAGCGCTGTCACTCGGCCTACGGTCTCAAGCAATAACTCGACCGGGGCACAACTGGAGCACTCGCTTGGTCGTCTCCGCTACGTGGAAAAATGCTTGGACACCGGCACAGGGGTGATACTTGGCCCGGAGTTTTATTGTTCTTTAATCATGTCCGATAGTAATGTTGTATCACAAAAGAGAGGGATAATCATCGGTACTGTCTGAATCATGAAATACACACCAAAATTAGCACATAAATTAACAAAATCAGCGACTTCAACGCGTCGTTCACTGTCGTACTCGTAACGGATGCGGATACATTTACTTCCGCAGTATTTAGAACAACTCCGTGTTTATTATGACGTCATAACATGACCTCTTTATTTATAAAGGCCCCCCCCCCTTCTATTCTCAATCTTTCTAGCTACGTAAACAAATTATAAGTGATGCAAAACTTTATTTTTCTATAAATGTACACAAATCAATAAATGACGATTACATTGATATCATAAACTTAAATATAGCTGCAAGCATAAGGGTAAAATCGCCTGGGGCAGATGGCGTACAGATGGGGGGGGGGGGGGGGGGGGCGGCTACGGGGCGCTTGCCCCCACCCATAAAACAACTCATACGCCATATCTTGTCCCCTGAAATTTTTGGCTCATTACGCCACTGGCCGGGGAAAGGCCTATACCGTCGGCTTATATATTTCATCATCTGTAGGGCCTAAATTTTTCAGCAAAATTCAAAGAAATTAAATCAGACCATTTAGCGACGACAGAGTAATTTTTTAAATAGAGGAGGAATGAAAGGGAATTTCGCCCCCCGCCCCATGATTGAAAATAAATTTATGCGAGGGAGCAGATCCAATTAAGGAATAGAAATGTATTATACTGACATAACTACATAAACAAGATAAATCCCAAAATTTGAAAAATTGTATTTTTTAGCACTTTGCGGCTTAGAGATATATTCTTACACCTTATATTGAGACCTATCCTATATTGGATTTCTTTGTCTTTTTTGTGTGTTTTTGTTTAGTTTGTTTGTGTGTGTTTGTTATCTGATCGGGGCCAAAAAACTTCCTTCATACACCCCCGGGCGCCATTACGGAGCACCATGGGCGGAAATCCCAGGGGGGACAGGGGGGACGTGTCCCCTCTACTCAAAATAGTAGGGGGGACACAATATCAAATGCCCCCCCTACTATTTTTTGTATTTTATGATGGTAAGAAATACATTATTCTAAATCGAAATAATGCATGTATTTTGGGACGAGTTGGGACGAGATGACCGTACTTTTGGGATGATAACTTTTTTTGCTTGTCAAATTTTCCCGCCCCTTGTGCCCATAGGCGGATCCAGGGGGGCCGAGGCCCCCCCCCCCCCCCCCCCATATTGGCGGAGCAACACAAGAAAAAAAGGGAAAGAAAGAAGGAAAAAGGAAAAAAGGAGGGAAAAGAGAGGAGAAATAGAAGAGAAGGACGACGAGTGCATAAAATAAGATGAGGGGAAGACTTGGAAAATAAAAAGAATCTTTCGTGCCACTAAATTTTCGCTCGCGCTTCGCGCTCGCATTGCCTGTTAGGTGATTTACATATCTTGATCAATATGGAGCTCAAATATCAAGTTTTGAAGTCAATATACAAAACATATTTCACCTCGGAAATCGAACTTTCATTATTTTGTGTGATTTTCAAACTGATTTTAAAAAAGTGCTCTGTAAAAATGTCAGTTTTATGATCTGAATAATTTTATCAACATTTGCTGCTGCGCTGCGCGCTCGCAAATTTTGATTTATCAGGTACCTATCATTTTTGTGTATTCCATAAAGTTTTCAAAATATCCCTTTTCAGGTGTGATTGTCAAGACATATCAGCTGGCGCTGCACGCTGGCATTTTGATTGGCGAGTTATGTATGTTTCAATATTGATTATACAACAAACTACTTAAAATCCCCTTCTCATGACAGTTTATCAAAAATTTTAGCTCGCGATTTGCGCTCGCATTAATGGTTAAAAATATATTAACTGATGCATCCTATTTATAATTACAAAAGTGAAATGTCCAGTTTTTATGCCATAATATCATCAGATTTCGCGCCCTCATTAGGCATGTATAAATATGATATTAATTTAATAATTAAATTTCCCTTTTGTTTCCATCTCGCGCTTAGCAAGAGGAATGGGAAGATAGTCATCATTTTCATGACATGTCGTAAGGATGTCCCGGTCCTATGTCAAAACTCAAAGTAATAATAATGAAAATTGTAGCTCTTTTTTAAAGTGCGATCCATATCCACCTTACAATTTTCCTACAAAGTGCTTGAAATATAAAGCTGTAATTGACTCTTTTTTCAGATCGGAATATCAAAGTTTCATGATTAAAGATGTATTTAGAATGCCTAGATTCTAGGTCTAAATATGAAATTCGCGCGTTTATTCAAATACTCAACTTGTTCTCTATTTAAATCATCCAGTTTCAGATCACAATATCAATTTTTTTCTGCTCGCGCTTTGTGCTCGCATTATTAATGTAGGAAGACCCCCTATTACTCATCCTTTTCATGATTTACAAGACATTGATATTGATTGATTTATTATAAGTATTTAACCACGGAAAAAAGGCCTCGATCAGCCTATGGCTGTTTACAAAACATGAACAGAGTGGCCCATTTTTAGGTCTAAATCTCGATTTTTTTTTCTGCTCGCGATTCGCGCTCGCATCAATTGTTGAATTATATCGATATATCCTGTTCACGATTACAAAAATTGATTAAATTTTTCCATTCTTTCTTTAGAAATTTTCAAATTTTTTCAGCTCGCGCTTCGCGCTCGCATTTTTTGATTGTTGAAATATGTAACGCCTTCATTGCTAAGTGCAAGCAGTCCTTATAAGGTACCTTTTCAACAGGTACCAGTTCAAAACGTATATAAAAATTTTCTGCTCACGCTTTGCGCTCGCATTATTAATACTCATCCTTTTCATGATTGACAAAACATGAATAGAGTGTCTCGTTCATTAAATATTATAGGACTAAATCTCGAAATTTTCCGCTCGCATCAATTGTCTACTTATATACCTATTCTGCTTGAGTTACAAAAAGTGCTTAGAATTTCCATTATTTAGGTGAAAATGTTTTAAAAAAATCAGCTCGCGCTTCGCGCTCGGATTATTTGATTGTTAAATGCTAACTGCACGCAGTCTTTAACAGGTATCTTTTCCATCAGTTCATTTCTGCTCGCGCTTTGCGTTCGTAGTAATTATTAAGTTGCATACACATTTTTTTCAGGATAACAAACATTGCCCAGAATGTTTAAATTTTAGGAAAAAATACATAAAATTTCCAAAAAATTAGCTCGCGCTCGCATCATATAAATAAGGATTATGATATTATATGAATTTATAAGAATAAAGCTAAGAAGTGACTAATGAGGACTACACCTTCAAAGAAACAAACACAAATCATCTTCGAGATGCCGATCGGGGAAAATATGGCTGAAACAAATTTCCGCCCCCCCCCCTATTGGCGAAGGCTGGATCCGCCCCTGTGTCCCCCCTACCTTTTGGGAGAGATTTCCGCCCCTGCGGAGCACCATCGAACTACTTCTTGATCACGCATGGGAACTTTACCCGCTGGTTGATAAATTCACATTTAAATTTGTTCTTTTACATGTAAGGTCTATTCTTTGGCAAGCTAGCATTTTTATTCCTTCGGCCAGAATTGTGTCTCGATTCTGAATATAATTTCGAGTCCAAAACGGAAATTGGGGAACTCGGCCTCGGTTGGAGAACTAGGCAATTTCATGGACATGGTCCGAATGTCCAAATAAAAAGGCTTATAAACGGAATGTTTCAAGAATGTTAAAAAAACGAAAAAAAAATGTGGGATGAATTAAATACCGGATGATTGAAACATGAAAACGTTTCATTAATTTACTTGGCCAGAGATGGCGCTATGTACAGGGAGGCGAGGGAGCATTTGGGTAATCATAAAAAAGGGGGAATGCAGTTTGGGTCCGGGGGGGGGGGGGCCACTTACATTGACGAGTGGATACCATGCGCGACCAAAAAACACGTAAAAAGGATGTCTTTTTCAAGATAGGGCACGTTACGTTAGTAACGTGATAAGGGTGTCAAAAACACAAAAATAATGAAAAAAGGGTATCTATTTCGCTAGGAAAGCTACGTGTTTAGGGTGAAATTTGCGGGGATGATAAAACAAAATTAAAATGTTTTATAAAGGATGTCCTTTTTGCCCCAACACTACGTGTTTAGAGTCCGATTTCCGCGAAGTGTGGAAGGTGGGGCCGTATACTAAACCAAAATTAATGATGTGTAAAGGTAAAACCGACGACCGACGGATCGACCCGTGCATAATAAAATATCGCTATACTTTTTAGGGGTTCATTTCAGGGAATACTTGCCAAGAGTATCGTTTTGTTTCCAATACTTGTTAAAGGGATGGTCCGGGCTGAAAATATTTATATTTTAATACATACAGTAGAATTCACTGCATGAGCAAAATGCCGAAAATTTCATCAAGATCGGATAACAAATAATAAAGTTATTGAAGTTTAAAGTTTAGCAATATTTTGTGAAAACAGTCGTCATGAATATTCATTAGGTGGGCTGATGATGTCACATCTCCACTTTCCGTTTTCTTATGTTATTACATAAAATCATAATTTTTTCAATATTTCATACTTGTGTGAATAATATTTCTCCCTTATTAATTAAGTTACAGCAATAAATATCTAATGCACTAAATCAGTTGTCAATCCAATTTTTCTAGTTCTTGGAGGAAAAAAATTGAATAAACCTAATTTCATATAATAAAATACAAAAGAACAAGTGGAGATGTGACATCATCAGCCCACCTAATGAATATTCATGACGACTGTTTTCACAAAATATTGCTAAACTTTAAACTTCAATAACTTTATTATTTGTTATCCGATTTTGATGAAATTTTCGGCATTTTGCTCAGTGCATTCTACTCTATTTATTAAGCTATACATACTTTCAGCCCGGACCATCCCTTTAAGGGTAGGGTTTCACACGCCAATACTTGTTAAGGGGTGCATTTACAGAATATGGAAAATACGTGTTTAGGGTGCTTTTCGGGACCCCATGGTCGCGCATGGTATCCACTCGTCAATCGAAGTGCCCCCCCCCCCGGGGGTTTGGGTTCCTGTTTGCTTGGACCGGAATTACGCCACTGCAGGGACGGCAGAGCAAAGTTGGAAGGGGGGCACAGGGGAAAAAGGCATCTTTTCTTTCGAAAATTACAAATCTTTAAACTAAGAAATAATGACTTATCTACAGTGGTGTAATGAGCTAGAAAAAAATTGAGGGGGCAATTTATGCCATAGCACGATATAAGAAGTTGCGAGCGAGCAAAGCAAGCGAGTAAAATTTATGACATTTTGAAAGGGCACTTGGTAACACCTAAAACGGGTCCTTCTCAGGTGATAGGGGCACAGAACACGTTCGTGACGGGGGGCATTTTTATTGCGAAAAATGGCACTTAGTTTCAGTGCTTCAAAAAGTGGGGGCACTGTGCCCCCGCCCCCCCGGATCGCCGCCCCTGCTTTCAAATTGAAAACACTTTGAAAGCAAAAAGTATATATCATTGTTGTAAATCCGGTCCGAGCATGCAGAGCCGGTGAACCCAATTGAAATTAAAAATAGTATCGAATAGAACCACAGAAAATTAAAACAAGAAGGAAATATCACCATGCCAAAATGTGAAAGCAACAAAAATAGAGAGATGGAACAATGAAATTAGGAAAAGGAAGATGAAAAAAAAACAGTTGTGTAGGAGAAGGTCGGGAAAGTTCACACTGTGTATACAGAAAAATCAAGAAAGTAATAATGATCCACTTTTAAGTGTCATTCATTCTTATAGAATAAAATGTTACTTTTCAAATTAAATTCAAATCCAGACAAAATGTTTGAGTGACATGTTGAAGGAGTTTCAGACATTACCAGCATAAATTGATAAAAATGTTGATCGGTTTTCCGTGATAGAAAGTGTAACCCCTTCCTCATAAAAAGGTGGAAGTAGTGAACAGTTCATTTAAATTCTTTTCAATGAAGAAAGGAATCAAAGGATGGATGCTGATTACAATCTTCTTCCATCTTCGTTTTGTAAACTGTCATCATGTCTAAAAACGAAAGATGTCTATTTCATTTCCCCCTTACCAATTCCCTCTTTTATTTAGGCTACAAGGTTGACAGGTATGATCTTTTATCATGTTTTATATATTCCTAACTACAAAATTTCCGCATACATTCGTATTTCTGAAGGTTCGTAATTCCGAAGGTTCAATAATCCGAATTCGAAATAGGTTCGATGTTCCGAAGGTTCGTTAATCCGAAAACGAAATAAGGTTCGTTGTTCCGAAGGTTCGTTAATCCGAAAACGAAATGAGGTTCGTATTTCCGAAGGTTCGTTAGTCCGAAAACGAAATGATTAACGAACCTTATTTCGTTTTCGGAAATACAAACCTTCGGAATTATGAACCTTCGGAATTACGAAGTGTAACCAAAATTTCTCCCCATAACGCAGTTTGACTCGATTCCCTTATATATTTTGTAAGTCTATCTTCAGGGCCAGGGTACTTTGTTAAGGGGACTAGTCCATCTAAAGATGACGTTATTTTCTCCTTCAATTGAATTACAATGTTTCAGGACCAGGCGCGGATCGGGGGGGGGGGGGGGCGGAAGTTGAGGGCGCACCAATAAAATTTGTTAAAAAGCCAACAATTCATGTCATGATTGTTACTGCTTTAATATTTTCCTTAAAAATATGGGCATGCAGTGCTGGGATATTTAGATGGGCGGGAGCTAAAGACCATCTAAAGGAGACTTCCCATTTTTCTAAAATGGAATAACATGTAAAATTATGCGGGGAAGGGAAATAATAACATTGTTCTCCAGGGCCTGTTGGAATATTATCTATAAAGTGGATACCCTTGGTAAACAATGGCTGCTGTTTTTGTTGTTGCTGCGATCAACATCATTATTTTATTACAATCAATCATACTCCTTCTCATCACTATTTTCACCATTCATCACTATCATCATCATTATTGTCAATGTTATCATTACCACCATTTCATCATCATCATCATCATCATCACCACCACCACCACCACCACCACCATCATCATCATCACCATAAATATCACAATCATCATCACTGTCTTCATCATTATCATCATCATAAGAATTCCCAACCCTCAGAAGTATGCCTTTGGTAATTACATAACCCAACCTATAAGTATTGTGAAAACATTCAATATCACTTGCAAAAGACAAGGGACATTATTCTGAAATTTAATTCATATTTTATAATATTTCAGTTTTGATCAGAAATGAGGTATGCCAATGGCTTCACTTTGACTTGTGCTGGTCCATGGGCCCAAGTTTCCGCTGTTCAACAAATTGCAAATATACCATCAAACCTTGCTGACAGTTACAATAATGAAGAAAAGATAAAATAATTTTCAGAATACTGCAGCCTGACCTTTTACCAATTGGAAATAGATAGTTTGAATGTATAGATGGTGCAGGTCCATTATTAACCCAATGTTTTGTAAAATCATGTCATAATTATGCGGGGGGGGGGGGGGGGGGGGGGCTTTGCAATAACTTAAAACCAAAACCTCTCATGAAAACCACTCCTGGTATTTCCAAAGTGGTATACCCAACATTTTGTGTTAACAAAGGGAGTTGTTTTCATGAAAGGTTTGGTCAAGCAATTATATTATCAACCAATGGTTTGAAGTAAGCTTGTAATCATTCAGACAGAGTTTCAGACACAAATGATCAGTCTGTAACAATAATATATGCAAGTATATAATCTATTTTCCATTCATAGAATTCAAACAACATACAAGTTTTTTTTATGAGAGACTTAATTGTGAAAACTAGTATGATTGGGGTTGGATTGAATCAACAAATACATGATGCATAAAAAAATAATGGAAATTTAAATGATACAAATATTATTAATATGGAATCAATGTAAAATAACCTCAAGTGAAAATCTAGTCAGGAACAATTATTCATACTAGACAAAGTATTGTGAGTTTTTTCCAAGCAGTTGTCTCTATTTATAAGTACAGGTAACAATAGCAATTTTAATAAGCATTTTTAATGTCAAGCTTTGAAGGTATATTTCATGCTACAATGCATCTTATATTTAGAATGAATGCAAAGCAAGTGGTAAATTTACACTTGGTGTTTGACTACAATGAAATTAGATTTCTACAGCTTGTTATGCATTTTTCTTTCTGCTTCTCTAAAACAAAATAAAAAATTCAAGATTATTTTCATGATGAACTTCCCATTTTCGGAGCTCAGTAAAACTTGCACATAAAAACTTCCTTGTACAGGATACGATTTCATATTTTACACAAAATAATACCACATATCCAAATCAAATGATATAATTCTAGACTAAGGGATCGTGTCATAGAAGTTGTTATGATAACAAGTTTGCAATACCAATTTCCTGAAATACTGAAATCACTCAATGTAATTGACTGATAAATATCTTGTAATATAGAATTTGTGCATCTGCTCTTACAGTCTTTCTGAAACACAAGACATTTTTTAAATTTAGGGTAGCCAAGCAAGGCAATAAATCACAATTCCTGTCATTTATTAGGCCTATATAGTTATACATAATATTGGACAAATCAAGATAGATTCCTCATGAAATGCTCCTCAGGGAGTCACTGAAAAGAAGGAAAGAATTAGCTGGAAAGATGCCATGATAAGATCTGTAGAATTTTCAAATGATGCCTTAGAAGTCACAATGGATTGAAGGGAATTGCCAAGATCTTCACAAACTTCAATACTGTTATTAATGCTAATATGAAAAACTATTATATGTTAAATTTATGAATATGAAATATACAGGTACCACAAAGCATTCCAATGAATAACGAAACATTTGTTAGCAATGTAATTAGTACAAGGAATCTCTATCATGTCAATGGTTAAGTTTACCAAAGGTTTTCTACAACAAAATAAACAAATTCCATTATAAAAATACATTATAAAACATCTTGCTCTGTGGGTAGAAGGTTTAAATAAAAGAGTCTGCTTATAAAAATACATTATAAAACATCTTGCTCTATGGGTAGAATGTTTAAATAAAAGAGTCTGCTTTATTAAACCAATCTTTAAGAAATTTGTAGCCAAATTTAGAATATTTCTTTGGAACATAAAAAAATCATATTCTTATCTGATATCAAATATTAATGAAATTTTCAATGTTATTTTAGATTTTCTTAACATTCATCTATTCAAATCAACTTCTTGTTCTGGGGCCTGTTGCAGAGAGAGTAGCATGTACACCTCAAAATATCAAGCACAAAATCAAGTTGCCAAGATTTTTTGAGTTGCGTTTGATCGCAACTCTTTCTGCAACGGGCCCCAGGTGTACTTGGCCTTTTACTACGATGATTAATAAGCCGAGTTTGAGATGGTCACACTTGGAACAGACAAAAAAAAATTTCATTCTGAACACAATTTCCATTTTTGTAGCAAAATTTACAATATTTCTTTGGAACATTATCTTTATATATCAACCATAAATGACATTTTCAGTGTTATGATCGTTAGATTTCAAATCAACTTCTTGTTGGGGCCCGTCTTACAAAGAGTTGCGATTGATGCGATCAATCGCAACTATGGAAAGCCAGTAAACTCAACATTATAAAATGCGTGTTTGTTTTAAAAAATTTCTAGATATGAATGTATATCAATAAATTCATTGATTCCTTGACAATTTGGTGTGTTCTCCTTTGTTTACAATTTTTTTTGCAAATTTCCTCTAGAAAAAATTATGACACTGATGGATTTCCATATAGTTACGATTGATCAAATCAATCGTAACTCTTTGTAAGGCGGGGCCCAGGTGCACTTGGCCTGTAAGCCAAGTTGAATCTGGTCACAGTTAAACAGAAATAGTATTTTCTCCTGTGCTGTGCTTCTTTTCATGTCTGAATAGCTCTGTTTGTGTTAAATACCTCATGTGACATTGAGAGCATTTATGGAGATTAATCCCATCGTGTTTACTAATGATATGCTTAGTAAGGAACGACCTGAATTTGAATGTCATTTCACAATACCTGCATTTATGCACCATTGCTTTGCCTTTGTGTTTTCTTACATGGATGGCAAGGGAATGTGTAGATGGGAATATATACTTGCATATGGCGCATGTATATGGGTTTTTATCTCTGTGTGATTTCATGTGCTTATTGTAACTTTTTTTGTATCTGAATGACTTCTTACACTTGCTGCACTGAAGAGAGCCTTCCGTGGGGTGTTCAGTTGTCCTATGGATCTTCAGCGCTGACTTTGTTTTGAACAACATTTTACAAGAAGAACAGTGGAATGGCTCCGGGGTAGAGTGTTTTCGGAGATGCTTTGTGAGGTTGTCCTTGAAATAGAAGCTTTTCTCGCATTTAGGACAGCCGTGAAGGGGAGCGTGCTTTTGCATGTGTTTTGTTAGATTGTTTTCGTACATGAATTCCTTCTGACATACCGTACACTTGAAAGATTTAGGAGAGCGGTGAGGAGTGGCGTGCCTTTTCATGTGATTCTTGAGGCTGGTTTCAAACATGAAATTCTTTTGACATTCCGAACACTTGAATGGCTTTTCTCCAGTATGTGTTCGCATATGGTTCACCAGGTTCTGCTGGAAGAGAAATTCCTTCCCACATTCGGCGCATTTAAGCTTTTGGTGCGTTTTCATGTGTTTATCAAGAGAATGTTTGTGAATGAATGCTCGATAGCAAACAAGACAATCATACTGCTTCACTTTAGCATGGGTTCTGATATGGATATTGAATGCAATTTGCGATTCGTATGTCTTATCACATGTACTACACTGCCACTCCTTATTGTGACTATCATTTATATGTTCCAGCAACTGATTTTCTTTCCAGAATCCGTCTTCGCATTGAGAACATTTATGATACTTGGTCCCAGCATGAATGACGGCCACATGCTGCAGCAAACTACTCTTACTCATAAATGAACTGGTGCACTTTGGGCATTTGAGACTCATTTCAGTCTTTGCAGGGCTCTTTCGCTTCGGTACTTTGGGCGGATCATGCTTTTTCAAATGTTGACGAAGGCCGAACATACAAGTGAAGAGCTCCCTACATATATGACATCTATAACGTTGACAGTTATTTCCTTTTGTAGAACTTGAACCTTTCTCACCCTTGGTTTTCGAGGAAAGACGTTCTGCAGTAACTGCTCTATTTTTTCCATGACTCTGTGGAAAGAAAGTAGCAGTCAACACTTTCTTACTCTTGGAACTCAGAGTAGAACATGATGGCTTCTTCCCTTTGCCTTTATGTGGATGTTTCTTGGTAACAGCCCTATGGTAGAACTTCCCCTTATCTACAACGTAGTCATGCTCAATCTCATTGGTGTGAAGTCTTAGGTGTTCAAAGAGGGAACCTTTAGAGGGGAAGCCCTTCCTGCAAGTGGAGCAGCAGGATACCTCTTCTTCAGTCCTCTGTTTACCAATGAGTGTAGCAAATTGAGCGATGGCAGCAAATCTCAATGGATTGTTCCAGTATGGCATGGGTTGATCAGAGTTTGGAGGAAGGTTATCATCAGGTCCTATGGGTTCTTCTTTGACAATTGATAGGATTGGTTTATCGTCTGCTGATGCATGGTCAATTGGTATCTTTTGTTTATTCTCTGTGTCAAAAGAATCGGGTTGTTTGTATTCATCTGAGGAAAAAGAATGATAGGAAAGAAATTTTAGTTGAATAATGAATTCTCTAATCTGCAAAGGGCGGTTGGACAGAGATCACTAAGTTCCAGTAGGCAAGTAACGATAATGTGCATTTCCAAAGACAGTGTATACATTTAATGGCTTTATTATGTAAAGCTGATCCATTGCGCTACACCAAATAGTGCCAATAATAGCTTAATCACAAGTTGGTAGTTTTATGATTTTAAAAAGCTAAGAAATTGATCACATACTGTACATTTTGCTGGTTACACATACCAACTGGAATGATTTTTGTTTAAGAATAACAATATTAACTCAATTAAATACTGACCAAATTTCTAGGCTACATTGATGGCATGATTATTTAGCTGGTTCCAATCATTGCTCAAGATCAAGAAACTAGACAGGGGCACTGCAAAGCGTGGTACCAACCGACAACCGGTGGGTGTTTCATAAAGCTCTTCATAAGTTATGAGCTGTCTTTACGAGTGACTGGTGATCCTTTCTTAGGAACTACATCAACACCAACAAAAATCTGGTGTGTATCATTCCACAAGGCTAACCAGCTGTTTGTAAAGTCAATAGTAACTTTATACAAACAGCTTCACGAAACACCGGGCGTACACATACCGCGACTGTGAAAAGCTGGCAGCTGATGAACAGGACAAACCTTATTTTTCAGACTCATAGGCCCGAATTCACAAAGTTGGTTTTGAAAACCCACGGTTGAATCCATGGTTTATGCAGATTTCCTGTATAAATTACGCTTAATTTAGCGCGTATCGGGCACATGTATAAATAACTCCAATGCAGATGCACTCTTTTGTCACAGTGCGCCAAATTGACACCTGTTACCATGGTTAGATATGCTATTTTATTCATGAATCCACTGTTTTGAATAATGAGTCCATTCTTCAAACAGTGGACTCATGAATAAAATAGCGCTATAACCATGGTAACAGGCGTCAATTTGGCGCACTGTGACAAAAGCGTGCATCAGCATTGGACATGTTTTATATATGCGCCCGATACGCGTTAAATTAAGCATAATTTATACAGGAAATCTGCATAAACCATGGATTCAACCTTGGGTTTTCAAAACCACCTTTGTGAATACGGGCCATTGATTTTGACATGTGACAGACCAGAAACTTTACCTGACCATTAATATTTTCCTTACCTAGCTTATAAATTTTCAGATGATCTCTGTGACCTTTGACCATGAGACCCTCAAATCTTATCAGATCATCTTCACTCACATATATGCATACATGAGCAAAGTTAGGGGCGATTTTAATGTTGGGCTGACACGAGGGCAAAATCATCCATCTCCCTTCACTGCCAGTCTTGCCTATCTATTAAGTCATTTATAGCAATTAGCTTTTTGAAAAACCACCACGATGTTTCAAATGAAATAGATATAATAAAACTAAATAAATAAATAATAAAATAGGGCCTACCTTTTTGCAGAGTTGTATCAATATCATCCCCCTCTAAAATTTCTTGCTTGATGTGTATAATACCTGTAATAGAAGGAACAATGGTATGATTAGAATGAGAGCATATAATAATAATTCATACAATTAAAATGATTATACAAGGTGGGTATTTCATAAAGCTGTTCCTATGATATAACTGGTGACTATTTCCTGTGCTACATGTTAGCTAACTTTAATAGCACCTTGGAACACGTTCCGGTCATGTGTCAAAATCTTGCGTAATTTTACGAACAGCTTTACGAAACACCTATCAGGTAATTGATGTAAAGTAATGTTAAGGCAGTCTATCATCCTCCCTCTTGAGGTCAACGATGCGAGGCAACGCAATGGAAGATTTTCAGTCTCAACAGACCATGCTATACAAGTTCCTGTTGAGTCTGAAATTTTTAAAAAGCAATATGCAAGTGACCCAATTCACAACCTTACAATATGAAACTCATTAGTTAAGAACATCTTGAAAGTTTAGATTTACACTGCAACACCAAGTGCTGCATATTTCTAGTGCTCAGAGGAAACACATTGGATGGTTGCAGAATGCAAGGAGACGCAGGTGACAAAAATCAAGGTCTGTTGATGTCAGGATTGGCTGGATGGAAAATACTGGTGGTAAATACCACCTTGATAATTAAAAAAAAGAAGAAGGAAAATAGGAAGTAGTTGGAAATGTAGCCCAATACTCCGAATTTACTTCTTGAATATTTGCAGGTATTGCCGAAGTGTTTCTCGAGCATATTCCATCATTATCCTGTACCTCCCTGTACATCATAAGGACTTCTCAGCACTTACAAGATTTTCCAAGTATTTCCCACCTGGGCAGTTAATACCTAAAATTTCCCTGGAAATTGCCAACCCTTGTTGAAGTGAACAGTACAAACAGTCTCAATGTTCAATAATCAGCTATAAATGGCTAATCAAGGTTTTTGTGTGAACTCTTCTGTCAGTGGGATCAGGTGGCATACATGTATTTACACAATTAGCTCCCATTGGCAAGCTGATATTCTGCCCCTTGCAACATCTGATGCTATGTCTGTGTGCTTCTATTGTGTCCTTTCAACATTTTGATAAATAGGGCTTCTTTGGTTGTTTTTCAGATTGAACTTCCTGGTAATGTTTAACAGTCTTGTCCACATATAACCCCCTGTATTTCGCCCTTTTCCTGATAACAGTGCCATTGCAAAATGCCCCCCCCCCTTGAGCACCTCCTCCTCCTACATGTCACTGAACCTAAATTTTGAGACTTGTAAATTCAATTCAAACCTTCATACACACCTTTTCTGATCTGGTCTTGGGATGATTCATCTTGTTCTACGTACTCTCTATCTATCACTTCTTCTTTGAAATCCAAGGTAACTAAAATAACGATAATAAAAAGAAACAATATAGACTAATCATTGAAACAACAACTATATCATTCACAGCAGGCAATTTTTTTTGGTTTAATTATCTGGGGCTACTTTTCACAACTAACTATCTGTAACATTGGATAAGCTTTAATTAACATTGCAATGAATGGGGATTTCCAGGGCTCTTCTGAGCATTTCAGGGGCTAAATTGCCCCCAGCCCCCATGTAATTTCTTCCATGATTCAGTCAATTCAACAAAAACTTGGTCTCAACGGAAGATTTTCCTATCTGGGCAGACAAACAAACAGGGCACTATGTATATTATATACTAGTACCTCACACTATAAAGATTGTTACCTCTGAATGGTCAAAACTGCATCATGTGACGCGATGCTATTCCATCTATCATCGTCTCAGGGGTTTGACTTACTGCACATTTCTTCTATCAAACCCTCTGATATGTAACCCCTGAGGGCAGGACCACAAGTTGTGTTTCTACACGAGCATCAAGCTGGCTCGAGCTAACTGGCAGCGATTTGCTGTGCTGTTGTTGCTCGGTCGATGTACACGCAGCCAATAGCGCGCTGGCTGGCCAACTGGATTTTATTGGTTGTCCTGGCCAGCAGAGCAGCCCTGGGAGTGCCGATCGTTTAAATTCCCATTTGTGATTTAGCAATTCAAATTGAGATTAAAGTTACACTAGTGGTTCTGAAATTTTATCAATTGGGGATTGAGTTACAGTATGTGATTATCCATGAGGTATATAAAACAAATATAGACTGCTCTGTATTCGGACAAGGCCTTGACCGAGGGGTGATAGAAGGATAAATAATAATTTACACAGTCATTTGTATAACATTGCATTATGGTGCTATGTGTGGGAAAATGTAATAATGCCAACCCCCATCCCCCTGAATAAAGTGTATCCTGATAGGATATGAAAATCACCCTCATCTCAAAACCATGACTCAGGGCAGGCTTAAACCGATCCAAAGGCATCCAAAGCTGGCCTTGAATGCCTTTATTTGGTGCCAAACTGACAATGCTCCTTCACAGGCTTTAGATATTTCATGTGTGCTTTTCTTTTCTTTTTCCCTTTGAACTAGGATCTATAATGTTAAAATTTTTAAAAGTGCCCATTCACTGTTAAAAACTATAAGAAATCAAGGATTGATCACTGATGACCGATCATAAAACCCTTCTAATCACATATCATCACCAATTAAATTCATGATCTGTATGTAATCTTTGTTTGAGATACATGTATGTCTGGTATTCACTTCTAATCAAACAGCACATTTTGAATTCTTCTTTTCCCCCTATCACCCCCCTTCAACTTTTTTTTTTTTTGGGGGGGGAGGCCCATCCAGCCTCCTAGATCGGTTCTCAATCTTTATTTCTGTTCTTTCTCCTTCTTTCCCCCTTTCCTGCATTTTGTTTTTGTTTTTCTGTCTCATTTATTCTGTCTTTTTTATAATTTATTTGGGGGTGGGGGAGGAAGGCCCCTCTGAGCCAGTTTTTTTATCTTTAATGCTGTTCGTTCTTGTCTCCCCTTTCAGAAAAAAAATATTTCCCCCCTCTTTATCCTCCCCTTTTACCCTGTTTTTCTTTTCCTTTTCTTGGGGGGGGGGGGGGGGGCAAGGCCTTCCAAGCCACCTGGATCTGTTTTCTATCTATATTTCTGTTATTTTCCCTATTTCCCCCTATACTTGAATTTCTTCCTCTTCTTCTCTCTCTCTCTCTCTTTTTTGAGGGGGTAGGGGAGCAAGGCCCCTCTGGCCCCCTGCCAGGTTAAACCAACTGGACAGTTGTCAATATTAGAAAAATCTTATGAATTAATCCCTAATTCTACAGGAATAATGTTGAGGTGTTAACTCTCAATGACTACGTACACTACCAGTCCCAATTCTTTGACTCACTCTACCTGTATCAGCCAGAGAAAAATAGATTCAGAGGACCGAATCTATTGTTCTCTGGTTGAAACAGGTATATAATTTTTCTTTATTTTCATTTCAACATTTGGAGCTAATTCACAGTCAGACCGCAGCTCACGCGATAATGAGCATATTCACGGAGATTTATTCAGCGGCCCTCTAGCGGTCTCCGAAGGAAAACGTGCGATCAATTTGGCTTGATTTTCCCACTGAATTGGAGGGGCTGAAGTTATAGCTCTGTACTGGTCGCTAACTTCAGTTTACGTCGAAACGAATTGTGGTAAGTTATTCTCAAGACCTTCATCTACATTTTGGTATATAATTTTCTATATTTCGACATTTTCGACCTACCATTTTTACCTCTTTAATTGATGCTTATTTTAGTAATATTTTAACTGCGATTTTGTAGTCAGCATTTCACTTTTGGTTCCTGACTTTGCTACATAACCAAATTGTTTCGATCGGGTTTTTTTAGAAAGAAGAAAAGTCACTGTTCAAAATATGTCAGAACCAACTTGACGCAAACTCACCTTATATTTTTATTTTAGAGAAAATGATACCCTAAAAATCAAGAAATTTATGTTTTACCCGGAAGTAACCTTCTCGTTCACTCCACGATGGCGCGAAATAATGCAAAAATTATGTTCGTCGCGGGTTGGTAGAATTTCGCCTTTGGTCCCATACGTTGAAACTTCTGTAATGATGGCAGATGGCTCGCATTATATATGTGACTGTGGAAGGTGGACTTGTTTTTTTTTAATTAAGACTTAATATAAACGAAGCTTAATAAGTAGATCCCTTCTAAAGTTTTATTCAATGATTATCAGGTTTCCGAATTCCATCAAGTTTTTATAGATTGAGATATTTCTTGATTTATGTTGAAAATTGTTAACCTTTTTTCTTAATTAGTCGAAGTTGAGCCCCATGATGATTTTTGCCCCAGGCTGCGGTTAAGAATTAAATGATGATTAGCTCAGACAGTCTACTCTAGAGACTATAAACAGTTTAAAGTCAAACTAAAAAGTCTGGTACTACCGTACTCAGTAGTATTTATAAACCATTTTGTTCAAATAAAAAAATTGTGGCTGTCACAGACAGTACTTAGTTACATGTAGTTTCTTAATTGACTTACATGTTACATAATTCATACTTTGAATGATTATTTAGTAATTTAGACCATTTCTCTCTTTTTTGTCTCTTCTACACACAGATCTGCATACTTGCTGACTCTGGTCTCTGCTTGCTACTTCATTCTGGGAGATTCCATCGTGTACTATAATGGTCAGACCATGATTTGGACAAAGCCCTTTTTTCGTTTGCAAATTTTGGACTGATAATTATACAACAGAAAATTGATCTTTATCGATATTGGAAACAAAAAAATTCGAGCACAGTTTTGGGGAGGACTAAGAATACTGACTTGGACAGGAATACAGCTTGACAAAAACAAAAATTCACAATTCAAAACCAAAGAACACTTTGAATGTTACTAATAGTGCATTGCAAGAAACTTTCTACTCAATCACACATTCCAAAATTAAGGGTAAGTCCTTTGATTAAACACAAACATGTAGTTGATTTGCAATTGAACATAAGTTTCTTGCAATGCCCCATACTTATATTTTGTTCTCAAGCAACTCTGTTAAATGTTATCTAATGTGCTGAAGGTAAAGTGTTATGTATGTTATAATATATTTGTCCTTTTAAACGGTATTCGAATGTGGTTATGCCTTGTTTTTGTTTTCCACAGTAATTATTGCATGTATGAACAGAAGTGAAATATTTGTTGTGAAGCAGTGTGAATATTGTGTGATCATGGAGCTATGGTCAGTATGGTGTAATGGTATTATAATTAATTCATCATTTTTGTTATAAGACTGTAAACCTGGTGGATGTGAGGGAGTGGCCTGGATGAAAGTGAAAGTGTGTCCAATTACTGATTTGCATATGTTTAGACAATTTTGTTCGTGGATAAATATTAATGTGCATTCCCTACATTCCATGCAAAGAGTAAAGGAGAAGTCCACCCCACCAAAAAATTAAATTGAATTTAAAGAAAAATAAAGTTTTGCAGAAAATTTCATAAAAACTATGATTCAAAATTAAAAAAATTACTATTTTGACATTGAGAAATTTGCCTAATTTAACAATTATATGCTCATCTTGGTCAATGTGCAAATTACAGAATTGATTATGTCACACACACTCTAATTTCTTGTGTATTTTTTTGTTTGATACATGTACATGACATGTATATTTTATTTTAATTTTCTCATTTTCAAATTTTGAGAGGGATTTTAATTCCTCCATTAACATTCGTAGTTTCCATAAATGTAACCTATTGTGATTCGAGGAAGATTTGTAGATCAAATTTGCTAAAATTTATATAATAAAAATGCAACAAAAATTTAAAAAGTAATGTGATGTGAGTGACATAATCAACTCTATTTGCATACCATTGTTTTGTGTATATAACTGTTTTGTGTTAAAAAAGGGAAATTTCTGTATTCATTCAAATAATTTTTTGTTGATGTGCACTTGACCTTTAACTCACTTCCCTTCCCACCCCTGCCCAAATAAGTGTAATCAAGAACTTGAAAATCAAAAGCAGTGATTAAGAAGAAGTAAGATTTAATCATAGAGCTATTAATAGCTCCATGATTTAATTAATACAGGCCTAAATAGAACTTCACATGAAAGTAAAAAGAGAATAAAGCTGGGTAGGAACGATGAAGGAATATGATTTAAAGAAAAAGCATAAACATATCCCCATCACCCCCCCAAAAAAAAACAAAAAAAAAACAGTCCGACGGGTTCGAACCAGGGTCCTTGCACACTAGTAGACTTGTCAAGAGGTTGAACGCTGCATTTTTGAGTACAAATGTCCCACTTGGCACAAATGTTCCTTGAGTCAAAAGAAAAAGATTCATCCAAAGAGACACGCTGTATCTATGCAAATAAGCAAGTAATTTGCATAAATTTGCATATTATGCCGATATAGTAAAAACAAGTATTTCAGAATATATATTTAACCAGAACTGCCCTAAAATTGGAAATAAAGACTTGGGGTAAGAAAGGGAAGAAAATTGTCATAAAATATTTGGGATATCCTTGTTTATTATTACCTAATTTACATAAATTATGCAAATTATAATTAAAAACAGAGTATTTTTTCATGAATCCTGAACTGCTTTTAAAAAACAGCAACTAATACACAATGTCAACATTCTACATGGAAGAGAATATATTAGCGAAAACATCGATATGCTTCATGACAGTATTAGTGTCTTAATTTGCTTAGAAAGAGGGCAAATATGTCAAAATGTATGACGTGATATTGCGCTAAAACGAGACCAAAACAATCTCTATGTCACAGTCACACTCACGAATCGGACAATAAAGCGATCAATGGTATGTCATTCGAGATAACATAATCTCAACACAATAGCTTACATCGGCTTCTCGTATCGCTTTTGTTGGTGTGTCTGCCACACCGTATTCTATGATACATACGGACAAAATGCATTTCGGTATCGGCAAATCACTATTAATTTTGTTTTATTTGTTTCTAATTTGTTTCTCTTGGAAAATTTACAGGAGACATTGCTTTTCAGGTTACTGCTTTAATGAAACTCTGGCACATGAATCATGACGAATGTATCCTACCTCAATCCATATTTTAACTTTATTAAAATATATATCTTTTTGGAGACCCCGAGGTGGCAAAACTGCATCCCCCTGCATTCCCGCCACTTTACAAAACCAGTTTGACTTTTATAATCGACTTGGAAAAGACAGATGTATGAGACATCAGTCAACATGTTTCCTGAAGAAATTTTTTTGTTTGTTTATTTAAGCCTACGCCCTCGGGAGCCCTCCGAATTTACCCCATCTCCTCTCCGTATTTCGACTTTAAATGAAAAAAAAAACGTGTTTTAAAACCATCGGCAAGGCAAATTGCGTTTTTTGGTATAATAAAGCAACTTTTATATCTTTATTTTTATATTTACATTCATCATTATTGATATTATTATAATTATTATTAATATTATTATTATTATTATTATTATTATTATTATTATTATTATTATTATTATTATTATTATTATCGTTCTGCCATTTGTAATAGTGCTCTAGCACAGTAAAGGCTATAACCCAACAGGAGCATGCCTAGGATACCCTCTCCCTTTTTGGTTTTATGTATTCAAAAATAGTTTATTGTCTTTAGAACTCTTAAAAGATTACTTTTGTTTGTATTGATATCTTGGAATAGATTGAGGAGAAAATACTCTACAACTGACATGTAGAGGAGCTGTGGTACATTGAAGAACAGCCACACAGCCCTTTATTGATTCCACTGTATGTTAAATTTAAATATAGAGCCCAATCGGAAGAAAGATGCATTTCTACTACACAAAGTAAAGCCTCTTTGCATTCTCCTCTTGAAAAAAAAAAAAAAAAACATAGAAGGCATTGTTTTATATCTCATAAAATAAGTTCGTGTACGTGACGGTGGCCTGTCGAAGTTGCCCAACCCTTTATTTTGTTTCGACAATATATATTTAGAATATCGTCTAAATGAAACCCTCATCTGGAAAAGGGCACTTATTAAAGGCAGCACTGGGAAGAGGGGGCTGAAGCTTGTTAAATTTCTTCGGACCAAAATTTTACATTGAAACTTTTTTGCTTTTCAAATTTACATCAAGAAATTTAACAAGCAAATAAACAAAATGGATTGCACTACAAAATGAAGGGGTTTTTTTGGTAACGTTTCTTTTTTTCGTTTTGTCACATCTGCCGGAATTCCAGGGGGTGCTGTCTATGGAGAATAACACACGCAGCACAGCCCCCCCCCCCTTCAGAAAAATATTGCGGGTGCTTCAGCCCCCGCTTCCAAGTACCAGGGCCTCCTCTATATGATGTAGATGCTGCCTTTAATAAGTGCCCTTTTCCAGATGAGGGCTTCATTTAGACGATATTCTAAATATATATTGTCAAAACAAAATAAAGGGTTGGGCAACTTCGACAGGCAACCGTCATGTACACGAACTTATTTTATGCGATATAAAACAATGCCTTCTATGTGTTTTTTTTTTCAAGAGGAGAAAGTAAAGAGGCTTTACTGTGTGTATAGTAGAAATGTATCTTTCTTCCGAATGGACTCTAAAAATATTTAAATTTAACATAGAGTGGAATCAATAAAGGGGTATTTTAGAGCTTACGTGTGGCTTTATTCAATGTACCACAGCTCTTCTACATGTCAATTGTAGAGTATTTTCACCTCAATCTATTCCAAGATATGAGTTCTAAAGACAATAAACTATTTTTGAATACATAAAACTAAAAGGGGAAAGGGTATCCTAGGCATGCTCCTGTTGGGTTATAGCCTTTGCTGTGCTAGAGCATTATTACAAACTGCAAAACAACAACAATAGTAATAATAATAACAATAATAATTATAATAATAATAATATTAATGATAATAATAATATTAATATAGATAAATATGAAATATAGATTAAAAAGTTGCTTTATTATACCAAAAAACGCAATTTGCCTTGCCGGTGGTTTTAAAACACGATATTTTTTTAAATTTAGTGTAGAAATACAGAGAGGGGATGGGGTAAATTCGGAGGGCTCCCATGGACGTAGGGTTAAATAAAAAAAAAAAAACTATCTTCTGGAAACATGTTAACCGATGTCTCATACATCTGTCTTTTCCAAATCGATAATACAAGTCAAACTGGTTTTGTAAAGTAGCGGGAATGCCGCGGGGAATGCAGTTTTGCCACTTCCGGGTCTCCAAAAGATATATATTTTAATAAAGTTAAAATATGGATTGAGGTGGGGTACATTCGTCATGATTCATGTACCAGAGCTTCATTAAAGCAGTAACCTGAAAAGCAATGTCTCCTGTAAATTTTCCAAGAGAAACAAATTAGAAACAAATAAAACAAAATTAATACATGTAGTGTTTTACCGATACCGAAATGCATTTTGCCCGTATATACCATAGATTACGGTGTGGCAGACACACCAACAAAAGCGATACGAGAAGCCGATGGAAGCTATTGTGTTAAGATTGTGTTATCTCGAATGACATACCATTGATCGCTTTATTGTCCGATTCGTGAGTGTGACTGTGACATAGAGGTTGTTTTGGTCTCGTTTTAGCGCAATATCACGTAATACATTTTGACATATTTGCCCTCTTTCTAAGCAAATTAAGACACTAATACTGTCATGAAGCATATCGATGTTTTCGCTAATATATTCTCTTCCATGTAGAATGTTGATATTGTGTATTAATTGCTGTTATTTATAAAACAGTTCAGGATTCATGAAAAAATACTTTGTTTTAAATTATAATTTGCATAATTTATGTAAATTAGGTAATAATAAACATGGATATCCCCATTATTTTATGACAATTTTCTTCCCTTTCTTACCCTAAGTCTTTATTTCCAATTTTAGGGCAGTTCTGGTTAAAAATATATTCTGAAATACTTGTTTTTACTATATCGACATAATATGCAAATTTATGCAAATTACTTGCTTATTTGCATAGATACAGCGTGTCTCTTTGGATGAATCCTTTTCTTTTGACTCAAGGAACATTTGTGCCAAGTGGGACATTTGTACTAAAAAATGCAGCGTTCACCCCTTTTTTTGCAGTTAACAAGTCTACTACACGTCAAAACGTTGCGCTTACGCAATTCGCCATCGATCTCTTCCATACTACTTCCGGGTTTTTTAAGCTATATAAAATGTCGTAAGTCTGTGCGCCGCTGTTGACCAATCAGAACGCGTCGGCAAATCTAATGCAATTCCAATCATTTTGCGATGGACATTGCCGTGGTTTTTTGTGGTTCCTGACTTTGCTACATCATGAAATTTCATAATTCTTTTTCAGTTGTAAAGAAGAATGTCTACGCTTTATATTGATTATAATATAAATTTGACGCAAGTGTGATTCCGATGCAAAAATGCGCTCTGTTTATTCACATATATTTCTTGAAAAAAATCATTTTTTCTAAGCTAAATATCGGTCTTCAAAATACATTAAATGTGCATTTTATTTAGCTGATCAGAAATTTCAAAGTTTTATCTATAAAATAAGACAAATTTTGTGAGGAATAAACGATTCTAAGAGCAAAAAACACCGATCGGAAAGTTCGTCTTCACAGCTCATTACGTTTGCATAACCACGGACGGCTATGCATACCACTGAATAAAAAAAGAGCACTTTCGGACGGGCTGCGGACTGACTGTTCACCTAGAAATATTGTTGAAATGAACTTTGTTGACATCAAGACAAAATAGCACCCACCCTTTTTTAAAGGTATTTTAATTAATTTAATTAACATGGCCACAAGCTGATCATCTGCGTTGCAATGCTGGGATACGCGATGGATATATGCAGGCACTACTCTTGTCATGTATCATCTTTAGATGTACACAAGATACAATTTCATTTTAGGAGAAAATAAAATATTTTAAAGGACAAGTCCACCCCAACAAAAAGTTGATATGAATAAAAGGAGAAAAATCCAACAAGCATAACACTGAAAATTTCATCAAAATCGGATGTAAAATAAGAAAGTTATGACATTTTAAAGTTACGCTTAATTTCACAAATCAGTTATATGCACATCCTGGCTGGTATGCAAATGAGGAGACTATGACGTCATCCACTCACTATTTCTTTTGTATTTTATTATATGAAATATGAAATATTCGAATTTTCTCCTAATTGTCAAGTGATACAATGATTAATTCCTCCCTGAACATGTGGAATGAGCATTATTTAATACTATATGTTTCAGTCAAGTTGGTCCTTATTGTCAAATCTATAAAAAATGAAATATTGTATAATTCAAACAATAAAAAACAAAAGAAATAGTGAGTGATGGACATCATCAACTGACTCACCCAGTTGTGCATATCCCTGTTTAGTGAAAAATAAGCGAAACTTTAAAATGTCATAATTTTCTTATTTTACATCTGATTTTGATGAAATTTTCAGCAACTGCTATGCTAGTTTGATTTTTCTCTATTTATTCAAGTCAGCTTTTCCTGGGGTGGACTTGACCTTTAAAGATAAAATGACCTCAGAATACCATCCATAGGCTTCAAGAACCCTTGAATGGGCAACTTTTCCACAAAACCTTGTTATTTCACTCTAGACCTAACGGTATAATGAAGAATGGAATGAAATTCACATAATTTCGCGATTCCTGCTAAAATTCAATAATGTTAACCCTGGTTATGACATGTTTAGGCAGATTGTCATTACAATATCTAAACAGGAATAACCATCGTTTCTGGGGATTTATTCGACATTTTACTGTCATCCCCATTGGTGAGTGGAGCTAAAGTCCAACGTAGTTCAGTAGAATAACCAATTTTACAGAGACTCATAGCTTTTTCATATTTTGTCTGTAGGCCTATACAATAATATCATGCATTTTTAGTTATTTTAACAGAGCTGCTGTCCATGTAATACAAGATTGTCATGGACAAGAGGAAAATAATCTCAATTCCCAAATTTTGGGAATTGAGATTATTTTCAGTCTTGATGTACTTTAAATAAAGTGGATGACTGAGCTGAGATTTACCTTTCTGTTCACCTTCGATTTCATCCTCCATCACTTCTTGTTTGAGCAATTATCTGTGTGAATAATAACAGGCAAAAAGAAGCTGCTGAATAATAAAAGGTAACTTAATGTTAGAGAACTTAGAGGGTTTAAAAAACACACTGGGCCGAGAATCCATGGGGGGGGGGAGCGGCGGGGTGATTGTTATGTTAAATAATCTAGCCTCTGACGTCAGGGGAGGGGGGGTTAAAGTAAATAACAACAGGACCATGAAAAAAATGAAACAGCATTTCTACTAAAAAGCATTACCTAAATATATTCTTTATTAATTAGCATTATTGTCAAAGACATTGCACAACACTTACCATAAAATTTCCTAAAGAGTAAAAAAAAAAAAGGCTTTAATCCTCCATAAAATGAGTCTGGAAATGCATACAGCATTTTGGCCCATCCCCATAGGCTATACTTTTTATTTTTTGATAGCATTTATTCATCATAAAAACAAAACAAGGCACATACAAAGTTAACATAAATTACATGGGAAAATTGCAAAAAATACAATGATAAAATCTGGGAAACAGTTGAATAAAAAAGAGTGGGCTAGTGGCTGAAAATATGCATTTTAAGTCTTTATGCTGACCTAGACTGTTTGAGCCCCTGTGAGGAGCCATGGAAATATGTCACATTGATAGATAATCAACTTGGCTGACAGAAAATGTGAAGATGTTGCTGCATTTAACTACATTGTTCACTCAAAATATAGAATGAAAATTTGTTTTTTTCATTTTGCCTCCGACGAAGATTCTGCTAGGATCGAAAGCTTAGGCCCCTTTTTGACTTTCTAATTTACTCCATTGGCTCTCTTTTATTAGATAAGCAGTTTTCAGCAGCTTCTTTTTGCCAATGAAAATTTGAGGCAAATTCACTTATTGACACATTTCTGCGGCACAAATCTGGTGCCATTGGCACTGCCCACCCTATAAAAATGTCAATGAACTAAAACGCTAGAGCTTAACGTTAGTCTAGATCTAGGTACTAATATTAAAATAACTGAATCATCTAACTAACTTTTTAGTTTAATTTAAAGGAGAATGAAACTCTTGGAGCAAGTTAGCTTTTGTGAAAGCAGAAAAATCAAAGAATAAGATCAACAAAACTTTGAGTAAAATAGGACTAGCAATAAAAGAGTTATGAGCATTTGAATGTCGAGATCACTAATGCTATGGAGATCCTCTTATTGGCAATGCGACCAAGATCTGTGATGTCACACACGTACAACTCTCCCATTTGGACACTGAAAATATACCCCAAAACATCTCTTTTTGCTCATTCTAATCATATGACAAACGATTCATCAATGATATAATGTTGTGAAACCTCTGTACTTGTCATCTCATAAAGAGAACACCTCACCTTGTGATAGACTCTATAAAAGTGAGAATATAAGTGAAATAAGTACTAAAGTAATGAGGGAGTTGTACGTGTGTGATATCACAGATCTTGGTCGCATTGCCGTTGGGAGGATCTACATGGCACTAGTGATCTCAATATTCGAATGCTCATAACTTTCTTATTATTCATTCAATCTTCCTCAAACTTTCAACAATATGTTTCTTTGATTTTTCTCTTTGATATGGATTCAGCTGGTTTCAAGGGTTTCATTCTCCTTTAAGATCTAACGTTACAATCATTTTCAGCAGACTCACTTCTCATGCTTCTTCACTCACCACTTATGCCAGTACGCCACCATCCATGACCATGCATGGAAACGGTTAACTCAGGGAGCTCCAGCCGCTTCGCGGACGGGAGCTCCCTGGGTTAGGCCATTGCCAGTAGAGGCGCACAGCCAATATGGGAGACTGTCTCCCTGGCATGAGAGAGATTATCTCCAATATCAGAGACTTTTATAAAGAATTGGGGTATCCAATTTCAGAGACAGTCTCCGGTTTAGGAGACCAATTTTCTTTGTTTACATTTGCTGCAAAAGGATTACCTTGGTGGTAAATAAAAATGTGATATACTAAGCAGATTCCTCATGAAAAATGACCCTTTTCACCATCTACTTTTGTTTTTACAAGGATATTTGTTGTCAGCATCCACACACAAAACAAATGGGCTTCTGACCTAAGTGGGACAAAATTTTGGGTAGAAAAATCATGCTTTTGTTGGTGTTGTTTCTTTTGTTCTTTTGCAAAGCGAGTTTCCATTTTCCAATATAGGAGATTGTCTCCCTTATTGGAGAGAGTTTCCCATATTGGCCGTGCGCCTCTACTGATCACTGATGTAAAAAGTGCATCTCAAAATTATTCAAATTTGATGCTTATTCATTTAACCAGTGACCAGACGTCCCGTATTTCCCGGGATTGTCCCATATTTTGCTCCTTTGTCCCGACAAACCCTTCTCGGGACGCTTATTTGTCCCGTAATTCAGAATATTAAACAAAATGTGGTTAATACTTTTAAAAGTGACAAATTTTCATCAAATAACCAACAGAAGACGAAGCAGGGACAATAAAATGGATAATTGCATGCAAACTTTTGCAAGTTGTGGTGATTTTCTTGCTAACCCAATACACATTGCAAACGGACTCGCTTCCTGCCTATGTGTGGCAGGCTAATAGAATAACTAGCTAGGCATGTAGAATCGGAGCAGATTCTCAACGGCGCAAACAATCTCACATGATAAAACATTTTTTGATTTTTTTCCACCAAAATAATCACAAAATCGACAGGAAATTTTTATGATATATTATGAATTCTCAGATTACTTATTTGGAGATGTAATTGGAGGAACAATTTATTGAGTTTCATAACTAGATCTATAGTTATTTCAGCTTTCGTTTTGAGTCTTGTTGTATATGATGCCGCCATGTTTCATCTAATTTTTAAGTTTGACAATGTTTCACTTTGAAATTTTATTCATTTCTAAAACATTTTAGTTTTTTAACATTTTAAAAATATATTAAAAACACCATGATTTTTGTTACATGATTGAATTTTTTTGTTTACTTAATGTTTGAACTTTTCCCTCTTTCTTTCTTTTCTATCTTCTCCTTC
The DNA here is from genome assembly GCF_037042905.1 of Lytechinus pictus. Taxonomy (NCBI): domain Eukaryota; kingdom Metazoa; phylum Echinodermata; class Echinoidea; order Temnopleuroida; family Toxopneustidae; genus Lytechinus; species Lytechinus pictus. Next base: position 14,505,866 of record NC_087249.1, read on the forward strand.
TATCCTTCCTGCTTGTCCTTTGTTGTTCCATTTATTTTTATTTCCTATTCTTTCCTGATCCTTCTCTCTCTCTGTTATTTTTCTTTGGCTTTCTTTCTTTCTCTTACGTACTTTTCTTTATTAGAATTTTATTTTTTTATTTCCTTCATTCTTTCTTCAACTTTTCTTTGCTTCATTCCTCTCCTTTCATTCTATATTTTGATTTTTCCTTCTAATTCTTTCCCTTCCTTCCTTCTTTCTTTCTTTCTTTCAATGAATGAAGGATACATTTTTTCTATCCTTCATTCAATTTAATTACTCCTCTTTTTTCTTACAAGTTTTCTTTCTCTCCTAGTCCTATATTTTGTCTGTCAGTCTGTCACACATTTATTCATCTGCCCTTCTTTCTTTCTCACTGAGTTTCTGTATTCATTTCAAAGAATGACGGAAACCTTAATTTCTCTCTTTTATTCTTTCCTTCATCCTTCTTCCATTCTAACTTTCTTTTATTTTTTCCTTCATTTTTCTTTCTTTCTTCTAAATTCATCTCTTTTCTTTCTCTCCTTCATTCACCCTCCCTTTCAATTCTTTCTTTTTTGTCGATTGTCCCGTACTATTTAATTTTGTGAAATCAGGGGCCCGTCTTACAAATACAAAGAGTTGTAATTGATCCAATCAATCGCAACTATGGAAAGCCAGCAAAGTCATTATTAAAATGCATGTTTGCTCAAATTTTTTTTAGATATGAATTGAATGAATGTATACCCATACTAGTTTAGGCCATAATTCCATAAATTCATTGATTTCATAACAATTTGGTGTGTTCTCCTATGTTTACTAATATACTAAGGACATTTTGCACATTTCTAGTAGAAAACAATATGACACCGATGGATTCCCATAGAGTTACGATTGATTTGATCAATCGTAAGTCTTTGTATTGTAAGTATTTGTAAGACGGACACCTAGTCTAGCTGGTCACCCTGGCCCTGTTCGTTGACGTTAACCCAGCCTCCCAGGGAGCTGGCCCGGGCGCCGGAGCGGAGCTCCCAGGCTATGGTTTGACGTTTCTTTAAATCCTTACCTCAAAACTCAGCTCAGAAGTAGAGCTAAGTAGCAAGTTTGTTTCAACTTCAAGTTGGCTGACGTGACCAAGCTGAGTCAGTGATGAGCAAGGCGACTGCCAAAAAAGAAGACTGTAACTTTTGTAGCGCAGAGTGGAATAGAATTAGAAGTGGACGAAGCTAGCTAGCTAGCTACCATGAAATTGGTTCCGGACACTAGTACCGGTACCAACGAACGTAGAGGGCAGCAACACACAAGCGTGTTGCTCTAAGGAAGGTCAACTCGATACGCGCATGCAGCTGAGGTACGCGCATATTTTATCATTTATGCCAACGAAATCATACGCCGATCCAATACAACAACAAATTAGTAGCGATCACGAAAACAATATGAAAGAATATGACTACAACGATATCAAAGATAACATTAAAAAATTATGTTGGAGAATATACATACATTTAAAAAACATACGTTGATATTTAAAACTTTACAAATATAAGTTTTAGAAACTAAATCATTACCAAATCGGTGATTGTTGTTATCAGCGATTTCACCAGACGGCTGTATTAGGTGATTCGCGTCGAGACGATTTTGTGACCACTCGCAAAGCATTTCGGGATTGAATATGACCACCTTATTTTCTCTGAGCTCTTCGCTGAACCCATCATCACAGTGCAGCTGCAGCGCAGCGCGCAGCCAATGCAATGCATCCGATGCATGGGTTTTTTCGCCGTCCATAGTCTCGGACTCGAAGTTGAAATTTAGACCCGGATTTCGGGGAAACAGCGCCTTTATTTCAGATTTATAGATTTAAAAGTCGAATGAAATTAAAAATTTGAAATCTAACCTTGAACAATAATCGTTGATAAACATCAGCCCTGAAGCAATTGCACTTCAAATCAGACTAGGCAAATTGGACGTCATTGTCTATGTTGCTAGAAGGTCTATGACGAGTCGCCTGAAGCCCCAGCGCATCATCAACGTCACAAGCTAGCTGCGCGACCGGGCCAGACTCGGCGCACCCAGGCCAGAAAAATGACCTCGATTATTACGGTGGTTGTCTATGCATTTATTAGTGGTGCAGCGAAATTCAGCAGAAGAAAATAAGAGATATGAGGTATCCTCGTCATAGATTTAATATTCCAAAATGAGGAAAAATGTCCAAATCATGATTATTTAAGCTAAATATTTTCTTTAAAAATAAAAGTAATATCTTTAATATTTATACCCAGAATAACCGATCTAATAATTGTTCATTAAAAAATATTTGAAATTAACAAATGAAAAAAAATCAACTCGACAAATTTCCCAAAACCCCACCTTATTTTTTAGAGTGGTCACAGAATTCGAGCGGAGTTGACCTTCCTTAGAGCAACACGCTTGTGTGTTGCTGCCCTCTACGTTCGTTGACCGGTACTCAGAACCATGTTGGCAGTCTGACGTCATTCTCATAGGTCGCGGATCGGATGGAGGATCAGGAGCGCGAGCTGGAGCGCGCGCGGCTAGCTAGCTAGCGTATAGCTAGCTCGAGATGAGTTACCGTATAAAGTTGGTCAAGATGTCGTACAAACCGACTGCTGTGAAAAGACTTCCACGTGCCAAGGGACAACCAAGCAAAGAGGCGCTGTTTTGGAAGAATTTTGAAGTGAGTGATCCCATGTTCTAACTTCATACTTTGTATTGGCAACAATCAAATTCCTAGCCCTCGCTAAATTTTCAAAAAATACATTTTTCGCCCGAGTCTACGTCAATCTATCGTGTGGTGTCACGTTACGTTAGTCCTGTACGCAGTCATTTTGGTAGTGTACGGACTGTGACGAGTAAAGTGTACAAAGCCTATGTTGGCCGACACGGGTCGAGTGCGCAGTCTGTGTAGTTGGAATTAAATTTAAGGTAGAAAAATATGCCACATGATTTTTTTTTTTTCAGAAAAAGTATATCTTGTGACCATTCATTTTGAAGCTTGCTCTACACTGTAAGAGTACTTTATTTCAACTTTCATCCTGAATATGCAAAATAATGCATATTAAATGAGTCAAAATTTGCAAATTCACTGCAGTCTGCACCGAAATTTTTGAAGATTTTTACAAAAGTGATTAATACATTGAGATATTGGCCTTATCGTGAAATTTGTCTCCTCTTCTCGTGTGTGTCGGTGTGTGCGCGCTCGTTGTGTACAAAGTCCATGGGATCTGGGAGTGGAAAGATGTCACCACCGCTGACGAAATAAACGGCAGTGAATGGACTGGTGACATAAACCACGATAATGCCGAGATATTGATAAAATGTGTATGTCGTGACTTAGCCTTAGGGGATGCTCTACATTTTAAAAGTACAGTTTTTTTACATTAATTACAATATTCAAATTAATGCATATTTAATTAGGTGCAATTTGCATAAGTTTTTCGTCAAACTTTATTTTTTCTCAGTCATGTCAGTGCAGTGATGAGTCGACGTGGATTTGTCTTTTTTTTTAAACAAAATAGTGTACACTTTAAAATAACTTCATGAAGTTCATCATATTCAAGGCTCCACTTTAACTTTTTTTTGGTGGTAGCCTGTTCGGACCACCAAAACCTTAAAATATTTGTTTTTGGTGTCCTGATATTAAAGTTTGGTGGCCCGAAAAATTTAAAGAAAAACATTAAAAATGACTAAAACAAACTTCTGAAAAATTTAATCTGCAGCCACTACACAAGTTAATCGCTTTGTACATCTTGTTGTAAACCTTGTTTGCTGTTATTTTACTTTGCTAATTGATTTGTGTTAAAATATGAATTGTTCTATCATTGTAAATATGAAATGATTAAAAGAGAATAAAATAATTGTATTGTTTCCAGATTGTTTGGACTTATTTTTAAAATCTCTGTATACACACACTCATGGTAATAGTGCATAGCAAACTCAGATAGATGTACAAAACAATGATTTTTGCTTTCTTCCTCTTTGAATCCTAAAACCTAGATTATGCAGGCCCCAAATCCAGTTTATTTTTGTTTTCTCTTTTGCAGCATATTATAGCTGAAGAAAATCACAGAAAAATATGCTGCAAAATTAGGACAGTGCATAAAAGGGGGAAACAAACAAAAAGTATATTACAAAAAGAAAACAAAAAATAATAAAAGAAATAAGAGAAATAAAACAAAAGAAAGAAAATGAAGGAAGAAAAAACAACAGGAAAAAATAATAAAAAGAAAAAAAGATTTTAAAAAATTTAGAAAAAAAAAGAAACATAAGAAAAAGAAAACAAAAAATAATAAAAGAAATAAGTGAAATAAAACAAAAGAAAGAAAATGAAGAAAGAAAAAACAACAGGAAAAAATAAAAAGAAAAAAAGATAAGAAAAAATTTAGAGAAACAAAAGAAAATGAAAGAAAAATGAATAACGGTAAAACAAAACAATATAAAAATGGGGAAAAAATTAAGAAGTCATTACACATATTTTTTAACAGTCTATTCTGACTGGAATATAATTGAAAGCCAAGCAAATAATTTTCACATTTATCTTTTGGGAATGGCGCATTTCTTTTTTTGATATCCTTTTATAGTTTGTATTATTTTTTTTCAGTAGAAACATATTCTTTAATCAGGCATATTCAATGGGAAGGGGTATAAATGGTTTAACCACTAAAAAAATGGAAGAAAAAAAAAAAGAAAACTGCAAAAGTTTAATCTGGAAAAAAAAGTGTGAGAAAAGTCCTTCCCTATATTTGCCAAAATGTTGGAAAAATTCACATTTCATATCAATGAAATGCCTTCCCAAAGTATTTACTTTCTCAAGAGTGGTTTGAGAAGTCATTTATAAACAAGAAGTCGCTACAAGAAAGAAAGAAACTGTTTATTTTTTGGCTAGGAAAGACACAGCTTCGAAAGAAACCAAGTATCAACATACATACATATGCACACATGGGACTGTGATGTACTCACCTATGTGTTTTTATGTGTATTAATTCATTTGGAAACCTGTCTTTTTGAGTCAAAAGAGAGGTCATAATTCCTCTTTTTAATGCTTGCAAATAATCAGGGTACACCAGATTTTAGTAATATGGACTGTAGAAGGGCATTTCATTGACTGTGTAAGATGTGACTTTGACTTAGATTTTCAAAGTTCTGTGGAAGATTTTTTAGCAGCTAGCTGCAGTGGCTTCATGCAAAGCTCACTCCAGCCGGCCGGCTGGATAATAGCTATAGCGGTAAATACTGTCATGACTACATGTATGCAAACTTTTTGTGTAGATGAACAAAAAGGGCGCATGACGAAGTGGCTTGCAATTTGAACTGAAGAAAGGTGATAAATGCATGCAAAAATCAGGAGAAAAATTTCGCTACTTTGAAAATTATTGGTTGCCCGATTTGGGCCACCAAAACTTAACATTTTTTCAATAATGGTTGGCCGAGATGGATTGCTGGTGGCCCTGGGCCACCGCTAATGTCGAGCCTTGTCATATTCATAATTCATATATGTTCTACAAACTCTAGAACACATATTTCTATGTTTATGCAAATCATATGCATAAATTAATGCGTGCCTTTGATGTCACAATAAATATAAAGTGCCAAATATATGCTGCGGTGTCACACTTTTTTTTAAATATGTGAATGTGAATGGGTGGGAAGTTATGTGTAACATCTAAGCCAGGGATTCTCAAAAGGTGGCACGCGTGCCACTTGTGGCGCACCGAGGCTTGCGGAGTGGCGCGTTGGAGCCAATATGAAAAATGGAAAATATATGGCGGGAAAGTCTGACTTTACTAGTAACCTGGAATTGATGTTTGATGATTATTTTATTGCAAAGGGGAAACAAAAACTCATTTATATTTGAAACTCAAGTCCTTAATCTTGGTGTTGGGGGGAAGAATGTTACAAAGAGTAGGCCCTATGTGTATGCCATTAATACGATAGAGATACAAAAATTATCTCTATGATCACAAGTGATCTGAAAGCCCCGTTCGTCGGATATCTATCACGTTTTCGACTATTTCTACGACTAGTAATTTCGCATTTCCAGATTATGCATTGAAAATTGGTGGAATTGCTCAGATGCAGCACTCGAAATGATGACAATAAATCCATGATTAACAAAACTCTTATACATGAGTTGGCAAGCCATGGTTTTAATTAATAACTTGCACTGTTTATAAAAAAAAACTGATTTTACAGGGGGAAAAAAAGAAGATTTTGCAAAAAGCAATAACAGAATCATTCTGTAAATTCATAAAACAGGAATTTTTCTGCAATTTTACAGAACAGGTCTGTTTAAAAAGGGGAAAAGGGTGTTTTATTTAAGTAAATTTGGAAGGTTCCATACACCAAATAGCGATTTCCTGTAATTTTACTTGATATAATGTAAGATTACACAATCTGGTAAGATTACAGGTGTTCTCGAGACTCTGCTGCATGAACTTCTTTTATTTTAAGGATAAATTTTCTAACAGTTTGGACTCGAGCAAAGAACATTTTATCGGAAAATGTGGCAAACAGATATAAAATAAAGTTCTTAGTTGGCATATTATTGTAGCATCACGATAAGTAATTCGGGTAAGTTTTAACCATCAAATAATTTTCATGGAAGTAAGGGATTTTAGACATATTATTGACAATCAGAAACTTTGTTTCTGAAGCCGATTATTTAAAGTCCAAGGTTGTAAAAGTGAAATGCTGTGATGTATTGTCTGTTGGATGCCCTCGTCGAGTCGCGCTTAACATGAACTGAATGAATGATGTGATATTTTTCACAATTTTCAGCCCTAGCAGCAAAATCAAGGACATGTCACTTCAATCACTATATCTGAACTAGTGGTATCACCAGTACTTATATGTTGTGAAAAGTCACTTATCATTAAAAAAAGATAGATTGTGTAGTTAGTTTGCATCTGCATTGCTTCTGTTGATATTGCAATTAGAGCCCCTCTTGGCCATTTAAAAGGCCTCATATTCCAAAGTTTCAACAGGGACTCTCCCCCCTCGAGTTCGCCAGGGGTCTCCTTAAGCAATATTTTGATCATTCGCGCTAGTGGAGCAGTACAGATTCTCGACAAAAAATATGGAGCCCTACAAAACTAATTGAGAATGGCATTGACAAACAGCAAAATAAATACTTGATATATAATCATAAATTGACAAATAACTTCAAATATAGATCAAGAGACCAGTAGAATCATAGAACAAAGAATTTATTAAATACTTGATATAATCATAATTTGACAAATAACTTCAAATATAGATCAAGAGACCAGTAGAATCATAGAACAAAGAATTTATTTAACATGTAAACATGTACATAATATTTACATAATTAATTGACCAGTATATTCATAATTTCCTTTCACTGAAAGAAGGATTGAAAATATAATCCAGAAAGAAAAAAAAAGGGAAAGACAGTCACATCCGCACAAAACTTTCTAAACTTAAATAAATCCTTGACTTTGACATCAGTCCCCCCCCCCACAAACGCATTGGCGGATCCAGGGGGGGGGGGGCAAAGCCGGCCTGTGCCCCCTCCCCCTTTGAGAGGCACAATTAAAATTTATAATGTAAAATTGCCGTTAAAACAGAAGTGTCAGATCAGGAGGCTCCTGGAGATTAATGTCATATCACTGACGTGCTTTATCTCCACGGAGCCTGGGACGGGATGCCATTGCACTACACGCACTGAGTATTTTACCAACAATAAAAGTCGCTCAGAAACACAAATTTTCTGTATGGTTTTGAGCCCAAACTTATGTAAATGAGCCACATTCATTTGGACCCTTTTGGCAGTAAAGAGCCTATGGCATTGTCATTTAGAGGGGTATGAGCCACGGGTAATGGGAAGCGATTATTATAATCTCAATCAAGAATTTTCCATAAAAGTTTGATTAGCAAATGCACCTTCCTTCATGAAATTTATTTCAACTTTATTTATTCTTAAGTCATTGATTCAAAGCAGCAAAGTTTTCTGGCAGAGTTCAAACAGGCGCCAAGCATACTTGGTAATACCTTCTGTCACAGCCGAGGGAGAGTTAGTCCAGATTGGACCTTGGTGTTTGGAAGTTCTCTTTCCCAAAGCTAACATAGAGGGCACATTACTCCCACTCTCTAATCAGCGCCAATCCACTCAGCATACGGCTGGCACGTTCGTACGCTGTAGCTGCGCTGTCAGCGATCGAAAGAAGAACCTGGCTGATCTTGATCTGTTTGTCATCAAAATTCACAATTTTCTGGCATATTTTTCGGAAAGGTGGTAAGATGGATTTGATTTCTCCTCTTTTACCCCGTCAAAAAGCAAAATTCTGGAATAATCGAGGAGGGTGTGCGCTCATAGACGCTGTACTATTAAAGCGGTGGTTGTTTGCTCCACCATTACAAGCCCAATGGCCGTCATCGGTCTATGGACGGAGGGGACGCCGCGGAGCCAGGTGAAGTCTCAGCGGAGCATGTCCGTGACAGAAATAGACCTATTTATCGGTCTAGGATGTAACTTACTGATGTTTAATGTACGTCGCCATATTGTCCTCTTTGTTAGTAGTTAAAGCTGCGACATGCATAGTGGGTGGCAACATCATGCCACCCACTATATGTCTCCAACTGGAATTTTTTCAAGGAAATACATTTCCTTGAAATATATTGTAAAATTCAGCAATGTTTTGGGAAGATTTCCCTACCTTCCTGTCCCAACTGTTAACAGTACATAATAACTCTGGCCTATTCCGACCAATGCAATATGTGGAGCTGATCTATCGTATTCTTTCCAAGGTCCTGTGAGGCTTATCTTCATTTATTGAATATGCATAATAAGTATAAAAAATATTTTATTTTTGTTTTCACCAGTTTCCAGTAACTGTCAAGGAATATGGTGCTGTAACCGACATTGACTTTTCTCCTGTTGAGCCTTATAACTTTGCTGTCTCGAGCTCTACAAGAGTAAGTATAGTCCCTGGGGCACTGCAATCAACACTATTACTATGCATAGGCACTAAAACAGGTATTCAATACTACCCCTAATTGGTCAAAATAGTATCCTATTTCCATAAAACTCCATATGCTTTCTTTTATCATTTTAGTACACCTTTGAAGTATTAGCATACATGAATGCCTCTTCCTAATGTAGATGTTGCCAGAGGGATTATGTTCTCATGTCATTTGCCGTCCTGCATTTGTTTTTGCTTAACTAACGAATCATACAACCTAGAGTATCAATTCCAAAATTTGCTCCAAGTTTGCATAACATTTGCTTTATGCTTCCTTATGATTAGGAGTGACAATGATGTTATTGGATATGGGGTTGATAGGTCAAAGGACAGAGTTCATATAGGTCATTATTTCAAAGCTTCATTTGTACTGTTAGGTGTGTGATATTGGCAATTTCCACTGCATTCAGTTTAGAATCCATGCAGTTTGTATTTGGTGATACAGATTCAAATGTACAATCCATTGGCAAACTTGAGAAATCGTCATCATCACATTCTACAGACAGTCTTAATATTTTCCTTTGGTTATTATTTTGGCAGGTTCAAATCTACAATCCGTTAACAAACCAGATTGAGAGGTCCTTGTCTCGTTTCAAGGGCGTTGCGTATGGAGCTAGCTATCGTCAAGATGGTAAACTCATGGTGGCAGGAGGGGATGAATCGTTCGTGCGTCTCTTTGATCTCTCGGGCCGTGCCGTCCTCAGAATCTTCAAAGGGCATCAAGGGTAATGAGACTAAGTTCTTTTAATGACAAGGACTAATTTTCCTGGTATCGCATCGCAATTTCCTCCACATATTGTTATGACTACTACCCAAAATTTCCTTCCTGTAGCAGCTTTCTTACTTAGGACTGTATAGAACAGAGTTGAAAGCTTTCCTCTAACAACCGGAAATGCTCATCAAATTTGAAAATTGAAATTATTCCCGAATGATGATGGTGAAGATTGTGACAAACAGCATCTGTGTATTGTCGTGTTCAGATGATAACATGGTCCGTTGTTGGGATATACCCAGTGAAGAAGATTAAAGTCCACAACTTTATGATGAGTACATACCCTCTTTATATTTCATAAACATAAACGTTATGAAACGATATTTCATTGCAGGCCTGTCCATGTTGCCAAGTTTGCAGCGAACAATCAGGTGATGTCGTGTTCAGATGATAACACGGTCCGTTGTTGGGATATACCTAGTGAAGAAGAAGTCGTCCGTTTCTCAGATCACACTGATTATATCAGGTCAGGAGTCATTAGCCCTAGTAGCAAAGACATCTGGCTTACTGGTGAGTATAAAATAATGTTGTATTATCGTATTCACGATCCTTAAAAAGAGAATGTAAGCTTGTGTGAAAATATAAAAATCAAAGATTAAGATTACTGAAAATGTGAGGACAATTGGATAAAAATAAGAATGTTAGTAGATTATTTTAATGTTAAGATCACTAATGTTATGGAGATTTTCCTGTTGGCATTGTGACCATGATTAGTGAAGTTGCACATGAACAACTCTCCCCTTTTAACACTGAAAATATACCACAAACCATCAAATTTTGCTCATTCTAATGATATAGAAACTCTTTGTCCATGATGCATTTTGTAAAACATCTATTTCATGTCCTCCCATGAATACCTGATCTACACATGGACTTGGTAAAAGTGACAATTTAAATAAAATTTGTACAAAAAAAGTAATGGGGGGGGGGGGTCATATAAGTGTGCCATCACAAATCTTGGTTGCGTTGCCAATGGGAGAATGTCTTTAACATTTGTCATCTCAACATTCAGTCACTGGCCAGTCAGCATAATGTGCTGATTGTCTTTCTTATTACCCGGGCTGAGCATGTAGGAAGCCGGGCCTTGCAATACAGACCTTCCTTAAAAATTGATTGTCGGGTTGACAATCAATTGTATAAATCATTATTTACCACCACTTGTATGAATGATCAGTTACATGATCAATCTCTAAGCTTTGTGTACATTTATGCAGATATTAGAAAGGCACCTAGGAAAATTTCCCAGAAAACAATGCAACTGACGACTAAGGAGTTATGAACTATATTGTAACTTTCAGTACTTGCATTTTGAAGAGAGGTTTCCTTTTTGTTGTTGAAATAGTCTATGCAAAATAAGCAGTATTTTTTTAATTGCCAATATCTTTTTAATTATGTACCTTGAGTTTATCTCTTGTACCATGTAGAAATAATTGAAGAGGTCACTCGTGTTTCCTATCGTAGAGCATTTCTGCCATCCTGTGACCAAAGGAAGCAACTCCAATTTTTTTTTCAAACTTGATTTGGGATATTTTCTGGATGCTCTGCATGTTGCTAAAGGAATTTGGAGTTGCATAACCCCCAATTTCTGAAAGATATTTGTTCTAAAAGCAAGTAACAACTTGTTATATTGTATTCCCACATAAGGTAATGGCTAAACCTAGTAATGACACATTTTCCTAATTTACCAAGAAACGCATCCCGCAGAGTTTTTTCTTTTGTCTTTGGACGGCAGAGTTGTATTTTTGCATGGACATTTTATTTGGGACAGATTATGGATAATGATAACTTTCCACCATTTTTTCTGTGTGTGATGCAGGATCATATGACCATTCTGTGAAGATGTATGATTTGAGGACAGGTTCTAGTATTATGAGTGTAGACCATGGTCAGCCAGTGGAGAGGGTTATTATGTTCCCCGCAGGAGGAGTATTCTTATCTGCAGGTACGTATGGCACGCTTTATTATAGAAAAGTAGAAGTAGGTACATGTATAATAAACACTGATTTTACAAGAAAGTCTGTAACATCAAAATTAAATGGCGCTTTATCATCGTGGATCTTAATCTGGTACAGGTTCTTACACTGAACTTTGTGAAATCCTGTAATCTGAGCAAAAGAAATAAAAAGATCACACTGTAGATCGCCAACACCGATGAGCACATATGGGACAGCATATTGATTTTGCTTGAATCCCCTGCTTATTTCACTCCTATCTCAGCACATGCGGGACCAGCGTATTGTTATTGCTTGGAAAAATAGCCAACATTTGACACGAATCCCATGCTTATTTTGCTAAATTCTCAGTAATTACACGTCATCTCCCAGAATCCTTTAGAACATATACTACTAACAATGTGTATTAATCACCGTTCTTCTCATTCATAGTGTTAATGAACTTTATGTAAACACATCTCATTGTGTGATCTGCCGATAAAATATTCTTAACTGGGATTCAATGCTCTGTTGAATACATGTAGATCCTTTTGTTAATAAGATGATAATGTTAATTGTGAGATTTTAAGATAATGACTATGTTATTAAGCATATCATAATAAAATGGTCCTTTCTAGTATTAATCTAGTATTTATGGAATTCTTAGACAATCATAGATCAGAAAAAGAAGTTTTCAAAAGATGATAAGACTCTTAACAGGAGAATCCTGGTCCACTGATTTTGATTGTGTTTTCTGTGCTTTTCATATTTTTCCCCTTGCCTGCATGTTAGGTGGAAACTATGTGAAAGTATGGGATGCCCTTGCTGGGGGCCGTCTCCTAGCAACAGTAAGCAATCATCACAAGACCATCACAGCTATGTGTTTTAATGGAAACAATTCAAGACTGCTTACTGCATCTTTGGACAGGTTTGTTCTTAATGTTTCTTTTCTGTTTATTCCTAAAAATAATTTTTATGTAATTTTAGCAGTGATGGTTCGTGTAAATAATAAAATTCTGAGTTACAATGATATCTTCCCAGTCAGAGTCTAGTAGGTCCACCAGAAAGACATTGAGACCTTAAACATATAAAAAAATAATAACAAGTTAGATTTTCATGTTCCCAGTAACAAAAATGCATGTAAGCACATTACCATCTTTGTAACTCTTTATAAAATGTGCTTCAGAAGTAATATTGCATATCGTCCTCCTTCATTTTCTTGTCCAAAATCATGTAAATTATGATGTCTCTAGTTCAGTAGGCCGCCTCATCATGCACTCGCATGGTATGTGTTTTGAAATCTTGAACGTGCTACGTACTTTATACTCACATTATGATCGAATGATGGAGCTTGTTTGCCCCCACTGCAACGAAAAAGCATGCATTAATGGATCGGTTCACTGTCTTTTAACATGAAGACATCAAAGACATTGAATACAAACCAGAAAATAGTCATCGTAAAAAGTAGTTGTAGAGCAGTTCTTGACTGCCAAATGAATGCAGTGTATGTTAATCATGTCATTACTGTGAAGGTTTATGATGTTTTGACAGAAGTCTAGTGTAATGCATGATAAACTTGTGTATGTTTGAATATACTGATAACTGTTTTAAATTTTTCAACAGACATGTGAAAGTGTATGATGTCACCACATATCAGCTGGTTGCCAGTATGGACTACCCCGCACCTATTCTATCTCTTGGTATCTCAGTAAGTATCCCCCCTGCCCCCTATCCATGCCCCATCTATTATCAATTACCCTGCACCCATCCTGCCGTTTGGTATCTTAGCAAGTCACCCCCCCCCCACACCCCCATTCATAACAATAATAATAATAATAATAATAGGCATTTATATTTATAATAATAATAAACATTTGTATAGCACCATCTATCTAGAAATTATTTATTCTATTCCGAGGCGCACAAGAAAAGAAAGAATGAGAAACTAATACTGTTAGAAAAGATAAGACTTCAGTTTAGATTTGAAGATCTTGAATTCTTAAATTCAACGGCAAATTATTCCAGAGAGAAGGTGCTCAGGCAGAGAAAGCTCGCGCACCATCTATCTAGAAATAAACTATTCCGAGGTGCATTGATATTAATATTATTACCCAAGCTCAAGAGCTCAGTGCATTTCAAGGAATCAATCCTGCTGGGTACCCATTCACCTCACCTGGGTTGAGTGCAGCAAAATGTGGGTAAATTTCTTGCTGAAAGAAAACATGCCATATCTGGGATTCAAACCCACGTCTCTCTGATTTAGAGACGAGAGTCGTAAAATAGACTACGATGCCCCACATACCCTGCCAGTATGGATTACCCCGCACCCATCCCATCGCTTTGTATCTCAGCAAGCAACCCCCCTTACACCCCTATCCATACTCTAGCTAGTATGGATTACCACGCACTCATTGCTCGGTATCTCAGTAAGCCCCCTCCTCCACCCCCCCCCATTACACCTCCATCCATACCCTAGCTAGTATAGATTACCCGCACCTTTCCTATCACTTTCGATCTCAGTAGGTACTCCCCTTCCTCTTACAATATATCCATATCCCAGCTAGTATGAATTACCCTGCACATATCTATCTTATCTCATTATCAAAAGATCCAATTGATGAAATCTTGCTTCGTGAGAGAGTCGTGTGAACCAGCTCCTTTGCAGATCTAGTGAATTTATTGTCCCAGCCAATCAAAAATGAAGAAAATTTAGTGCGAGTTAAAGCATGATTAATTCTTTATTAGATTTTGTAATAATGTTCTATATCTGACAAATATCTTTCTCTCTCATCCTGTTTTCAGTCTGATGACAAGACACTTGTTGTTGGCGCTACATCAGGACTGCTATCCATCAAGCATCGCAAACCGGATGATGAGCTACAGACTTCCAAGCCTCATAGACAACGGAGTGCAGGAGCTAATAGTAGATACTATGTCCATGGCAAGGTGTTTACACCTAAAGAGGTAATAAAATAAAGGTTTTTAACCGGTTTGGTAGTTAAAAATAGAATGGAGGTAATTCTCATGGCAGAGTGGAATACCATGGCAAGGTCTTAAAGGGATGCTCCGGGCTGAAGATATTTATATCTCAATAAATAGAGTAAAATTTACAGAGCGAAATGCTGAAAATTTGATCAAAATCGGATAACAAAAAATAAAATTTGAAAGATTTGCATTATTCCGGTGAAACAGTTCTAGGCATCTTCATGAATATTCATTAGGTGGGCTGATGATGTCATATCCCCACTTGTCCTTTTCTATTTTATTACATGTATATGAAATCAGGTTTATTCAAAAACTTCCACCAAGAATTTAAACGATTGGACTAATAACTGATTAAATGCATTAGCTACTTCTTGCTGAAACTTATTTCATAATAATGGAGACACATCATTTTCACATTTATGAAAAAAATGAAACAATCATGATTTCATGTAATAAAATAAGAAAGAGGAACGTGGGAATGTGACATCATCAGCCCACCTATTGAATATTCATGAAGAAATGCCTAGAACTGTTTCACCGGAATAATGCAAATCTTTAAAATTCAATAACTTTGTTATTTGTTTCCGATTTTGATGAAATTTTCAGCATTTTGCTATGTGAATTTTACTCTATTTTTTTTTTAGTTATAGATATTTTTAGCCCGGAGCATCCCGTTAATGCATGAGGAGATAATGTAAGCCATATTTACCTGTGTGATAGTAATAGCAGGACAAAGATAATCTTCACGACAGAAGTGGTGATGGTGACCAATCATTAAAAGTTTCAGATTGGCATGAAATGTATCTCTGAAAGCAAAGCTGGCTTTCATTTACATGGAACTAGTCAAGAAATAATGATGATAATGATGTAACCAAGTATTTAATGTATATGAAAAAAATTGTAGATCTAATACGAGTACATTATATATTTTTTGTCATCAGAGTGCATGTGATATTCTTGGGGCGTGTTTCCACAAAGAATTCAGTCTACCTATTAAAAAATCGCTCTGTATATACCCATTTGTGTGTGATAACTCACACATTACAGCATTGGTTAGATCTCCTTGATAGGACACACTTGTAATCATTGTGAAACTGTTTGTGGAACACTACCCCTGTTCATCATGAAACTCTGACTTTTTTATATTTCCTTGACAGGATGATATGGTAGTCACTCACATCAACAAAGATCATCTTGAGAAGTATGATAGAATGTTGAAGAAGTTTGAACATTCCAAAGCCTTAGATGCAGCTCTTCATGTGAGTATTTATGATAAAGAAATATTACTGTTAATGCCATCACTCTTTATGCTCCTAATTTCAACCACGTACATGTATTCATTAGGCAATACACATGAGATTTGATGTGAAGTTTTCAATTATGATTACAAAATTAAAAAATTCAACTTATTTTATACAGCACTAATTATTTATTATATTGGTAGTTTCCAATTGCTCTACACAATACACTGGCTAATTGATTTATTGATTCATGAATTCAAGTTATTTGTTCAATAATGTTAATTGGTATATTGTCTTTTGGTAAATGTCACAATTTTCCCAGTTGAACTTTTTTAATATTCTGTAAGAAAAGTAGTAGTATTAGTAGTAATAGTACTAGTATTAGTGATATTCATAGTACTTAGTTAGTCGTAGTAGTGGTACATGTACTATAATCTTAACCAGTTGTATGTCTGGACGGGTTGTTTGACTGGGCAAGATGGCAATTTTAGGAACTTTCCATCAATATTTCATACATTTTTTTCAAGTATGAGACAAGAAATGTGAGACAAATTTCAAATGCATAAACTTTCCAAATTATTTGTGCCATTTGATGCATGTATGTTCAGCAATCCCAGATCAAATGTTGGATGTTTTTATCTTTTATTTTATCCTACTAGTGTCATCATCATCATCAAAAATATCAAATCTCTTTCTCTTTTGTCCTTCCAGCCAAATGTTAGATTACGAACACCCCATGTGACCTTCAGCTTGCTCCAAGAATTGATCAGACGTGGTGTTGTGAAGAGCGCCCTCTCTGGTAGGGATGATCGTTGGCTGTGTATCATATTGACCTTCTTGAAGAAACACATATCAGACACAAACTTCACTCCCATTGCTGTTGATATTTCTAATATTCTCTTAGGTAAGGCTACAGTGTAGTGGCAGTATTAGTGGTGGTAGAAGTACATGTAGTAGTAAATTGAAAATTATTTCAAAAGGGCTGCATTTTTCAACTCATAGCACAGTTTTATACTTACATCACTGTGCTGCATTATTGAACAGTTTGGCTAAGGAGGCGGGTCATGTAGGCTTCACAGTAAAGTCCTTTTTGTCTCACCTGCCAAGCAGAGCTAGGCGTTGTCAACATTGACATTTTGACATAGATTATTTAGTTGTTGAAATATCATCTTAGAAAATATATGGACCGATTTCATCAACCTAAGGTTATACTGTATGCCATTCTTTGAAATAGATCAAACCTCACTGACTTGTTGTTCTTGGTTTCAGATATCTATGGTCCAGTGATGGGCGAGAGTGAGGATGTTATGAAGCGGTTCCAGGCCTTGCAAGTAGGGCTTCAGCAGGAGCTGCGCTACCACACGACGCTGGAGGAAATCCGAGGGATGCTGGATACCATCCTGGCTGCGTCCCATTCTCCATCCTCCATCACCAAGGAAACCATCAACTTAGATGAGCCAAGGGTGGACAGTGATGAGAGGATGAACGCCAATGGACTTGAGATGGGGGCCACATGACAGTAATGAATTTCATGGAACTATGTCACCTTGTTACAGGACCCTTTAGTGGATCATTCAAACGTTTTGGTTGATGTTAAATCTTGTATGGAAAAGAAACCAGGGCCCGTTGGAACTCTTCGAAGACAGGGCCTGGGACTCCTTTTGTCAAATTGGAAATCTTATCTTAATTGATGTGGACATTTTAAGAGTCTTCAATAAAGATTGAAATAACTTAATCTGGTATAAAACTGTTCTGGAGAGTGTCTCATGGATCATGAAAAGACTTGTCGGACGTTTTATCCAACAAGTCCTGTTTTATCCGACAGTTACCGTAGTAAGAGGGCTTCTCCTCCAATCAAACTCAAGGAAAGTTGTCGGATTCAACAACTTGTCAGATGAATAATGGTGGCTGATATGCTCCACTGGTACTTTTGTTGTTGTTATACACTAGGAAAAGAAACTGTAAACTCTCATTCAGTCGAAAACAAAATTTTCTACTTTCTACATAGTTAAATCATCCCTTTAATCCTCAAATTTAGCTGATACAACAAAAGAGACTACCGGTGTTCAATTTTTTGTGTTACTTCACTGAGAAAGCTGTTTACAGTACATCCCAGACAAAAAAAAAACAAACGAACAAAGAATTATCAATGATTTATTGTAACTTAGTCACAAATAGAATAGACAAATAACCCATCATAGTAAAGCTAACAAATCATCTCAGTTATGCAAGATGAAATACAAGATTCTAAGCTTTACAATGATAGGTGATTTGCCTGTTGTATTTGTGATTAAGGTATGAAGAATTATCAAGAATTCTCGGTTTCATTTTCAGTGGAACGCTCTGTATAGTGATGCAAATATGTCAAAGTTTAAAAAATGAATTTAGTTTTCAAATGTCTATCTCTGTTTCAGTAGGATCATTCTGTAAAATTACAGATTTATCATAGTTTCCATTATTGCTTTAGCACAAAACAGTAGCAAACATATGAGAAACAGAAATGTAAAGGTCAAGAGTGATTTAATAATAAAGCAAGTACATATCATATCTTTGAAAGTGTACTTAAATATTATACATTTTTGTGTAGCTTATGTATTTTATGAAAGTGACTGGTTAAGAGAACTAAACAGGTTTTTGTCTCGCTTGCATAGCAGAGCGATACTAAAAGGTTCTTCTTTTCCGATGGCAGCATCGTCAACACTGAATCTTAACCAAGGTTAAGTTTTTGATGTTAGTATTTTTTCAAATGTCCTAACATTTGAATTTTTTTGATCTACATGTATTTCATGAAACTTGGACATGGGGGTAATCAAGTATCTCTGATCGTCTTGCACGAGTTTCAGATGATCAAGGTCAAGGGTCATTAAGGTCCAATGATCTCAGTATAATCATGAATGGTGCTTTTGTGAATAAATGATCATCTTAATTGGTTTCCAAGTCAGCACTTGTGCTATATTGAATTACATAATGCAAGTGAGACTGCCAGAGGTGTTTCACATGTTGAAGTTTAAGCAGGTCCATGTTTGGTAGTATCTTTTAGTAAGCCAAACTCTATGGTTAAACCTCTTCCAGATGTAATGAACCAAAGCTGTCATGTCTTAAAGTGAGTGTTCAGATTTTTTAGACAAATTGAATTATGTATTTTAGTAACAAGTGGATTGCCTCTGGCAGTCTAGCCTGCATTACGCAATTCAATATAGCAGCAGTGCTGACTTTGAAAACAACTATTTAATGATCATTCACCAAAAACACCATTCATATGATGATAAAATGATGCGTTCATTGACCCTCAGTGACCTTGGTTCTTGATCCTTTGACCTAAGACTTGTGCAAGACAATCAGTGATACGTGATGTTATACCTTTACATGTATGCCCATGTCTCAGCAGGTTCATTTGAATAAATGGACAAAAATCAAGCGAGCAGAGCACTGAAATGTCATTAAATTCTGATGTAAAAGTTATGGAAATGGAAGATATGCTTATAATATTTGCTTTATTTCTATTACAAAATCCAGTTCAACCTGAGAAAAAGTTGATTTGAATGAAAAGAGGAAAGTCCAAACAAGCAAAACACCCAAAATGTCATCGAAAAATGAAAACCTAACAATAACCTAGTGTGTAAAGCTGAAACTCGTTTTTGCCTTCCACCTCTACTGGAGACAAGAGACTGAAGTAAGCCTAATGTAAACATTGGCGCTATGCAATGTAATTTCCCTCCGCGACCTTGACAGGGAGAGAGAGAGTGATAAGCATGATTGAGGGAGAGAGGAAGGAACCTGCACTGGGCTCTTGGACTACAAGGGCTCTCTGTGGCCAGCCCTTCAGTTTTCAGATAAAATTGTTTGTATCTGCCAATACTGGGTCATTTTGCTTTGTTCAAACTTTCGTTTTGGTCCTTCTCTAAATCATCAGTGACTTTAGGACATGAGTGAAATATATATTTCCTACTCCTTTCCTTTTAGACAGAGCCCCTGTAAGAGTTTGTTAACACTATTACATAAGATAATGGAAAATATAGCTGCAATCCATTACCATAATCTCTATGGGATGCTGCAAGGGACTGACTACTCTTTAGCCTTTAAACCGCCGGGGGGGGGGGGGTGAATCACCCCCCAAAGACATTTTCCGCAACCACCCTGCGCAAAATTTTTCTACTGCACCGCTCGCCGACTTCTTAATTTGAAGTCTTGTGCATTTTTTGAGACCAGATCTACGATGCCCTGGTATGCGCTTCAAAAATTACGCTACAATACACACATGTACGTGCATGTCAGACTCAAATTGCTCCAAAACGTGATTTTGTGTACAAAGTTCATGTAAATTTAGTTTTCTCACCTTATTCATAAAGATATGATTATTTTTACTTTCATCAGCTGAAATTATTTGATTTTAGCATAATTATTCTCCAAAAGAATAATTGGCAAAAAAAAACCAAGAAAACAAATTCATAAAACTATAAAATACATAAACCCTTTCCAAACCAGGATTTTTTTCATTTGTAATTGTTGGCAATGGTATAAAGGATATTTACACCAAAAATTAGCATCCAATGAGCTTTTTACAGTGAAATAGAGCAAAAAGTTGATTAATGCATAAATTAGCATAATTAGTTCGTACTAAAATATTGCTGAAAATTTTACCATACAGCCATGTAGACTACATCCGACACTTATCATCCCAATTTTCATGGCGTTAGCCCGATCGGCGGCCAAGATGTCAAGGGGGAGTGCATGGGAGTTGATTCCACCCCCCATCAGCAAACACCCCAAAAACCCTGGTCTGTGTTTTTAGGGTTGAAACGAGGAAAAACGAAATCGGGTTAGCGAAACCCCTCCTGAAATACATAGGTTCATGTGTAATACCAGGGGAGTATAGATTTAACGATAGATGAACATAATTAGATTATCCCCTTTTTACTTTCACTTGTTCTCACAAAACATGTGTTAAACAAATTAAGGAGCCAATGAGATCTGACACAATCTTTTGTATTTCATAATATTTCAATTGTTATATATTTGCTGTCTAGCACAGTGCAGATATGGAAGGTTTGCTGCAGGGAAATAACTTCTCACTCTACTTTAAAAAATCCAGATAAAGTTCAACTTCAGAATACTAAATCTCCTACAGGCTTAAAATGTCAATCAGATATATCAACAATTTGTTGACAGTAGTTAAGCCCGTACTGTATATATGAATGACTAGACTTATTAAGTGAGAACTCCGACATCATTTATTTTTCTGACATCTGAATAAATCTGCCTTTATTTTTCAGTGTTCCAGGCAAAAAAGCGAAAATTATATTTTCATTGATTTAAACATTTTTCGGATTGGATTACCAACCACCCTGTACATGTACAGTAACCAATTAAAGATTATATAATTAGATGAAATTCATTCAAATGTATCACGTCATAGGAAGAAGAAAAGAGAATGAGTGAAGTTGCAGTACATACATGAATTTACATATCGTAAACCAATCGTAGCAGATACTTTTTGATAGCAAAGTGTAATTATAAGAGAATCCTTAAATTATTTGCAATCCCCTTATAAAAGCCCCTGTATTAAGATTGGAAGAGTATGCCCCTTTTACATGTAAAAGCTTTCACTTTTAGAATTGAATAGAATGAAATGTGTTTATTGCAAAAGCACATCAACAAGCACCCACAGGCTGTCATACTCAAACAAATATTTGGACACGAAGTAGTAATTAAGAATATCTTAAAACATTTGAATATATTTTGCAAGCCACATTAGCATTGTGCGATGCCATTAGTATCCGCTTTTACAATGCCATTAAAGTAGCATAATCCTTATTCTAAAACATTTAATGGTCTCATTTTTCTCACTAATACAGCATAAAAATAGCATGAATGTTGCAATGTTCCTTAGGAAGAATCCACATTTTACGATTTCATGTTTATAGCACGCCTATCCTTTTTTGCAAGTAGCATCATTTATCTATATCCTTCCATATGTAGCATCGTATATCATCCATGCATTACATATAGCATCATCATTAAATTTTGTAAAATATCATTGAAAAAGATTTCATATATATATTAATATACATGTATAACATTCTCTTCATTCATTTTCACACACACACCCACCCTCACACACACACACTATATATATATATTTATATATATAAACCCCTAAAAAAATAAACAATAAAACTAAAGAAAGTTTGGAAACTTGATCGATAATCCTCCTCGGTTTTAGTGAATATTAATGAATGATTGATACCAATAAAAAGATCATTTAATTTTCTTAAAAATGATACCCTACATGATATGATTATGGTTCACATGGAGGTGCAGTACCTTGAAACGTGGGGCAAGGTCAAAATTCAAAAAGTTGCAAAGTAACACAATATTGAAAGCACTAGCGTACCTACGGGGGGGGGGGGCAGATGGGGCAGTCTGCCCCCCCCCTGACGAGCCACAACCCATGTAAAGGACGTATCCCTGCCCCCCTGACGAGTTTGAAAGACCTTTTTTGCCCCCCCTGACGAGCTTGAAGACCTTTATTGCCCCCCCCCTGACGAGCTAGAAGCTTTTTTTTTTTTTTTTTTGCTTGTCAATTTTTTTTTCTGGTACGAAATCCTTCATTTGTGATTGAAGACCTTTTTTTTTTTTTTTTGCTTGTCAATTGTTTTTCTGGTACGAAATCCTTCATTTGTGATTGAGGACCTTTTTTTTTTTTTTTTGCTTGTCAAATTTTTTGGCGGACGGTTTTGCCCCCCCCCCCTGTGAAAAATCCTAGTTACGCCACTGATTGAAAGGCACTTTTTTCCGTGGTGATGAGTGTGTTCCTCGGCGGTTTCTTTTGTTTTCATGCGCCTTAACATTAACTTGGAGATCCGTGAGATAACATGGTTTAAAATACCCATGCATGTTTGTTTGCTTGTTATGTGTTTGCTTGTGCAGAGGTGTGTTTTATTCCGTTTTAATTCATATTGAGGTGCATGAACAAAAGAAACCTCTGAGAAACGCACCCATTACCACGGAAAAAAAAACAATAACGTTCAATATTGTGTCATTTTGCAACTTTTGAATTTGGACCTTGCCCCCACATTTTAGGGCACTGCACCTCCATGTGAATCATAATCATATCATGTAGGGTATCATTGTAAAGAAAATTAAATGATGTTTTGCATGATATCAAATATGCAGTGTTTAAAATTGGTGGTTGGAAGGAAGTAATGCCCAAACTCAGAGTTCCAAACTTTATTGAGGAGTATATATATATATATATATATATATATATATATATATATATATATATGAGCCTATCACGAGACCTTGGTCATTGACTTGAAACGCTATGTGCAAATGAAATTGCCTATTGGTCTAAACCCACTTCGCCCACTTTCTGTTTTGTCTCATTGACATATTGGCCAATCCTACCTTACACCCATTCTATTAAAGGAGAATGAAACTCTTGGAGCAAGTTAGCTTTTGTGAAAGCAGAAAAATCAAAGAATAAGATCAACAAAAGTTTGAGTAAAATAGGACTAGCAATAAAAGAGTTATGAACATTTGAATGTCGAGATCACTAATGCTATGGAGATCCTCCCATTGGCAATGCGACCAAGATCTGTGATGTCACACACGTACAACTCTCCCATTTGGACACTGAAAATATACCCCAAAACATCTCTTTTTGCTCATTGTAATCATATGACAAATGATTCATCAATTATATAATGTTGTGAAACCTCTGTACTTGTCATCTCATTTATAAGAGAACACCTCACCTTGTGATAGACTCTATAAAAGTGAGAATATAAGTGAAATAAGTACTAAAGTAATGAGGGAGTTGCACGTGTGTGATATCACAGATCTTGGTCGCATTGCCGATGGGAGGATCTACATGGCACTAGTGATCTCAATATTCAAATGCTCATAACTTTCTTATTATTCATTCAATCTTCCTCAAACTTTCAACAATATGTTTCTTTGATTTTTCTCTTTGATATTGATTCAGCTGGTTTCAAGGGTTTCATTCTCCTTTAACCATTTGATCAGATTGTATTCAGCCCATTTCCAATTTGTCTTATTTCCACTTAGTATGCTTAGAGTAGTCGAAGTGAGAAATTATTTATTTATTTATATAATTATTTATTTCTTCATATTCCACAAATCCTCAAAGTATTTTACAATGAAAAGATGCATCAACTGCATAACACATGCAGGATTGAAACATACCAATGAAATGAAAAAAAAAGTGGATGCACCAACTAAGCATTAGATTATATAATAATGGCATTTAATTTCAAACTTTGTTCACAGCATAAGGCTGAATTGTGCAAATCCTATACAGATTAATCCTGGGGAAAACATGAATACAGCAATACTTGGGGAAAATGATAATGTCAACACAGTATTACAAAACTACATGTATAAACAAAGCATGAAGGCAATCCTACTTGTTTAGGGGCAATATGAATGCGAAAATAACGGCATTATCAGCAGAATATTTCAAATATATTCATTAGATTCTGCAAGAACAAAAGGAATGGACATCAAACCTATATGTCTACAAGTAGGGACTGACACAAAATTATTTGGCTTATGCTGATGATATTGACTACTGCTCTGTTGAAGGATGTCCAAGAACTGGTTCTCGCATTAGAGGATGCATCTGGAAAGTTTGGCCTCTATAATTCCCCCGGATAATTCCCCAAAGACTGTGGACATGACATTTAACAAAAACTCATGATCATACTTAAGAGAGGGGTGCCAAGCTTAAAGAAGTGGATGATTTTAAGTTTTTAGGTTCATACATATACTACACAAGAATTAAAATAGTTTCTAGGAAAGCTCTTGCATGGAGTGCATGTAATTA
Source organism: Lytechinus pictus (assembly GCF_037042905.1). Taxonomy (NCBI): domain Eukaryota; kingdom Metazoa; phylum Echinodermata; class Echinoidea; order Temnopleuroida; family Toxopneustidae; genus Lytechinus; species Lytechinus pictus. Next base: position 14,530,639 of record NC_087249.1, read on the forward strand.
GCTGCATTTGATTTGGGAATCAAATATTTCTCTAACAACAAAACTTTCCTTGTTGAGGGCACGTGTAGAAAATATCCTGTATGGTTCAGAAATACGGACAATTAAGAAGTCCCTAAAAGGGACTAGATGGCACATATACTCGACTTTTAATGACGGTACAAAATATTAGTTAGAGAGAGATCACAAAACAAAAGATTAAATTTATGGAGATCTTCCACCTATCTCCACCACGGTATGAGATTTGTTGGTCACTGTTTCTGTAGTGAGAAAGAAGTTATTTCTGATGTATTTTTGTTGCGCCTCCCACATAAAACAAGAGGACGGAGACCTTTAAATTTTGTTGATTGCATAATTATGTAGGGATACAAATATTTTGTTACGTGATTTACCAACTCTCGTGTTAAAGTTCATTCATTGTTCATTTTTTATTTTTTTATTTCACATATTGCCCAGCAAAAAGTTGCCTTATATAAGTCCCGAGGGAGTGAAGCGAGCGAGAAAAAAATCAAATTTTTATTAAGAATCTAACATTGAGATTGATTTTGACATGGTATTCAGAAAATAACATCATATCTTACATCTTTCTTCCCTTTTCTTTCATCTTTTCTCTTTTATTCTCGGTTGGTAGAACTTTTTTGGGCCAGTGCTATGCAGATCAGGTCCGGGGCAATGGCGGCACCAGGATTTTTAACCTAGGGGGGAGGCAAAAAAAAAACATTTGGGGGCAACACTCAAATATTTTGCCTATTTCTCAAAATCGAGCGAGAAGCGCGAGTTATTTTTTTTAAGTCTAGACTCTACTGACTTGAAAAAGGACCTGTTAAGGATTAGCTGGTTGCATTGGGTCATGAAGATGATATCTCACCAAATAAAAATGCGAGCGCGAAAATTTTTGATATCCTGAGATGATAACTGGACGTTCTAAGCACTCGTTGTAATCATGAACTGGATGGTTATCTAATTTAAACAATTGATGCGAGTGCTTAGCGCGAGCTGAAAATTTTCAATGATGACAATTATGAATACGCAGGATGTGTATCTCGCTAAAACAAATAATGACAATTCTAATCGCGAGAAGCATATTGACTCGAACACTGGATGTTTAAGCCTAATGTGAACAGATAATTTACTGATCTCAGTCAACAGTTACTGCGAGCGACATTTTGAATTTCATATAGTGACCTGAAAGATTTATGTTAGCGACAAAAATTGTTGGGAGCTAACAGTGAAGGGATAGAAAATTTTCAAAATTTAAAGAAGGAAAAAGCTGTTTTGAAGCACTTTGCAGCTTTAGTACGATGCTTATGACAAAATTTACTATACTTTTTTTTATTTTTCAAAATTTCGGGGGGGGGGGGCAACTCACTCCCAGTGCCTCCCTTCTTGGTGCCGCCACTGGTCTTGGGCGGAGCACCCAGAACCTAGTGATATTTTTAAATATTGCAGATGGCCACTTTTTTAATCAAATTGCGGGTACATACGCAACACATATTCACTTCAACGCAGTTGCGGATAATGAACGAAACATTTTGAGGCAGCACAACATAGCAATCGTGAAAAAAAATGTAACAGTCGCCAGCCAAGCGAGCCAGAAAAAAAATTGGCCTTTTAATATAAATTGATTTTTAAATCAAATTCTAATCATTGTGATAGTAGCTTTGGAAATTTAGCCAAAGTAAATATTTACATTATTAAGAGGCTTTTTACCGTAAATCGAGCCGGCGCAAAACTTTACTATATAGGTTATAACATAATATAGGGGGATATAACTAGCCCCTGGCTAACTCTTGGGTAAGGTTTATTTTTGTCCTAATTACGACCATTATTGCATAAAATTAAGCAAGCTAATAATAGACTCCATCCACCTTTCTTCCCGGTCTTTATATTTTTAAATCCTCGGCAGCCGGGTGGTGTACTTGTCCCTTTTCTACATATACTGCATTTTCCAATTAGGCTTTGGCTCTATCTTCATTTCCCGTTTCTTTTTGCCTCTTTCTCCCATTTTCCCGCCATTCTTGCCCGTACCATTGAGACATATCTTTTGATTTCATATCTCTCTCTTGCTAATCATGCTAATATAATAGTATTTCAGGATATGTTGTACTTCCTCACATGTTCTTCCTTCCTTCCTTTTACCGCTTTCCATCCATTTTCCCTATTTATGTTCTTTCTTTCCCTTTTCATTTTCCCCTTCCCCTTTCCTCTTTTCCTTTCTTTCTTTCTTTCTTTCTTTCTTTCTTTCTATCTTTCTCTCTTTCTTTTTTTTTCTTTCTTTCTTTCCTTCTTTCCCCTTCCCGTTCCCTTTTTCTCTTTCTCCCCCTTTTTTTCTTTTCCCGGTGAAATCCGCCAAAGGGGGGGGGGGGCAGCTTGCCCCCCGCCTGTTACGCCACTGCATGTTGGCTAAAAAGGTACCCATTACTAGGGACTTATCAAAATTTGACAAGCAAAAAAAAAAAAGGTTATCACCCAAAATTGGGGGAGAATATGGACACGTGTTTAACACTAAAAGGACTGGGGGGGGGGGGGGGCATGATGCCCCCTCGTTCCAAAACGCAAAAAGATAGCGCCGCTAAAATTTAATGACTTTTTCTTTTAAGTCTCGCACAAATTTAAAAACCAAATTCGCGACGTACGGGTATAGCATCGCGACGCCACGTGACTTTTTACGAGACAATGTCATGCCGAAAATGGCTCATTTTTATTTTTTGTGTACAAAGTCAATGGGAGATGAAATTTATAAAAGGGTAATTATTTTTCATTCTAATTTGTCTGCTTAATTAATTTATGGTTTAATTTAGTTGCTAAATGGTCTGTAATAATTTCCATAAAAACAATGAAAAATAAAAGATGAAAAAACAAATAAATACATAAGAAATTCTAAAAACAAAGAAATACATAAGGACAAATTGGCTTTCGCAATTTTCCTTTGTGAAAATCTTTAAATTAGATTACAAAGATGACATCGAAAAAAAAAATATGAAGTGAAATTCGGTGTTAAATTTGCGAATAATGTTTTTCACGAATGAATTTCATATTTTATTCAAAATATATGAAAAAATAATTATTTTCAGAATTTTTTTAATACTGACTTGTAGTTTTTGTGGTAAAGAATGTGCGTGCCAAATTTCGGCGAGATCAGAAGGAGGGGGGGGGGGGGGGGCATCATGGCCCCCAGTCCTCAATATATCTCAAATATAGCCCAGTCCTTATAGGGTTAAGGCCAGTATCTAAAAATTGGGGCAATGGACCCATGTTAAGGGATTTTCCAGCATAAAACTTTACCCCATGTTTAAGGATTTCTTCCAAAAAAGCGACCCGTTCCAGCCACCCCGTTTGCCTTATTTCGTGAGTACCCCCCCCCCCTGAAATGATCTATGGTCGTTATCATCCGTTCAACGTCCGCTGTATCCTCTCTGCATCCTCTGGGTATCCTCGCAACTCACATCCACTTCAGCTGAACAACGGAAAGAGGGAGGAAAAAAGATACATGGAACGTTCATAGGCCTACATCGTTAGTTAAAGCTCTGTGTAAAACAATGAAAAATAAAAGAGAGTAAATCATGAAGAACGAACGGAAAAGAATGAGCGAAAGAAAGAAAAAGAAGAAATAAAGAAAGTAAATAAGACACAAAAGTGTCAGAAAGCAGAAGTAAAAAAAAAAATGAGAGCGAACGAATGAACGAACGAGAAAAAAAGAACAAAAAAAAAACAACAATTAAAAAGAAAACAAAGAAAAATAAGGGGGGATTTGAAATTTAAGGAAGAAAGAAAAAACAAATATAAAGACGTAAGAATGAATGAAAGAAAGAAAAATAAGGAAGAAATAAAAAGATTACAAAAAAAGTAAAGGTAGAAAGAACAAGGAAAAAAGAAAGAAAAGGAAAGAAAGAGAGAAACAAGTGGAATGCCTCTGGCTGTCTCACCTGCATCACGCGATTCAATATAGCAGCAGTGCTGACTTTGAAAACTACTATAAAATAATTATTCACAAAAAACACCATTCATATAATGATACAATATACGTTCATTGACATTTGACCTTGATCATGTGACCTAAAATTTGTCAGTGATACTTGATTACCCCTATATATCCACATTTTATACACTATATCTATAAACTTTGAAATTTATGACAACAATCTAATAATTACCTCTAAAATGGCCAAAGTTCAATGACCTTAAATGACCTTTGACTTTGGTCATGTGACCTGAAACTCGCATAAGATGTTCAGTGACACTTGATTACTCTTATGGCCAAGTTTTATGAACTAGACCAATAAACTGTCAAAGTTATGGTGGTAATTCAACAAATACCCCCAATTTGGCCAAAGTTCATTGACCCTAAATGACCTTTGACCTTAATCATGTGACCTGAAACTTGCACAGGATGTTCAGCGATATACTTGGTTACTATTACGTCCTAGTTTCATGAATCAGATCCATAACATTTTAAAGTTATGATGGTAATTCAACAGATACCCCCAATTTGGCTAAAGTTCATTGACCCTAAATGACCATTGAACTTGGACATGTGACGTGAAACTCAAGCAGAATGTTTAGTAATACTTGATTAACCTTATGTCCAAGTTTCATGAACTAGGTCCATATACTTTTTAAGTTATGCTGTCATTTCAAAAACTTAAACTAAGATATAACTGGAGAATGAAAGGAAGGAAGAAAGACAGACAGATATAAAAGAAGAAAAAAGAACATAAATAAATAAAGAAAAAAGGATAGAAAAGAGACGGGCAAAATAAAGGGTGAATGAAAGAAAGGGTGGGAGAAATACCTGTTACTACCAGTGTCCGTCGATTTTTTTGAGCAAGAATTAACGCGGACATCATGAGATGTGATAACCCTCTAGCTATCTTAAATATTATCATAAATATCGTAAGAAGATAAGAAAAATAAAAGATAAGAAGGTTTTAGAATACCACTTATCTTGATTTTATTCCTATCTTTTTAGCGCGCTTTTGTATTATATGCGCGAGTTATAAATTTACGCGCTCAGCATAGGACGGAAAGCAAGATAAGAAAAAGATAAGAACGTTTTCAGAATACCAATTTGAAAACGTGACGTAGATAGGAAAAAAACTCAAGATAAGAACGTTTTCAGAATACCGCCCCTGGTCCCACTATAAAACGCATACATAAAGGACACAGCGGACGAGCAAAATTTCGAGGATGGCTCCAATCGCTCCATCCGTTTTCATCCGCTCCAGGAAGACAAAATTTGCAAAAATTTTGCGAAAACATAACGGAAAAGAACGGACGTGGGTAGTATCTAGCGCGGATGTTAAACAGATGTTCATCGGAAACATAGCGGATAAAAACGGACGGAAGTGAATGGCAGCTCCGAAGGGGTTGGGTTTTGAATACTTAATATATACGAGATGCACACGCTTACATCCTTTTTATTTCCGCGCTATATACTAACAATATGTTATAGAAGATCCATGTATCTTATTTTTCCTCCCTATTTCTGTTGTTCTGCTGCAGTGGATAATTTATGAGTTGCGAGGATGCACAGAGGATACAGCGTATGGAAGCAGGAACCCGTCAAAAACATGGATATACGACATGTAGTAATTCGAATTACTACATAACCTTAATTAAGTACGTCATGTAGTAATTCAATTTATAATATAATGCAATTATTTGCGTCATGTATTAATTTGAATTACTACACTACGTAATTATTTACGTCGTGTAGTAATTCGAATTACTACACTACGTAATTATTTACGTCGTGTACTAAATTGTATTACGACACGACGTATAAAGTGGCGTAACAGGCGGGGGGGGGGGGGCAAGCTTCCCCCCCCTGGCGGAGCTCACCGGGAAAATAAAAAAAACGGGAAAAATAAAAAAAAATAAGGGGAGAAAGAAAGAAAGAAAGAAAGAAAGAAAGAAAGAAAGAAAGAAAGAAAGAAAGAAAGAAAGAAAGAAAGAAAGGGAAAGGGAACGGAAAGGAAAGGAAAAAAGAGGAAAGGGGGAAAAGGAAAGGGAAAAGAAAACTAAGAAAAAAACATAAAAAGGGAAAACGGAAAGAACTTGGGAAAAGGAAGGAAAGAAAAACATGTGAGAAAGAACAATTTTCCCCGATATACAAAATACATTAGCATGATTAGTAAGACAGGGAAATAAATTAAAGATGACAAAAAGGCAAACAAAAGCGGGAAATGAAGGTAGAATGGAATGAGGCAAAATATAAATTGGAAAATAAAGAAAAGGGACAAGATATTACTACCGGGCTGCTGAGGATTGAAGATAACGAGCGGGAAGAAAGATGGATGGTATATAGCATAATTTCGTATAAAAGTCTATCATAAACTTGCTAAATCTCCAAATCTACCGGGGGCTCTGTCCAAGAGTCAAGATCCCGTGCAGTGGGGGCAGTGGCGTAACAGGGCTCGGTGGCCAGGGGGGGGGGGGGGGGCAAGAGCAGAAAAAATTTCCCGGTCATATCATGGAACAGGCAATGGCGTCATAAGGCAAACACTTTGAGGGGGGCGATATATGGAGTATTGGGCAAATATATATATATATATATGCAAGGGAGCGAAGCGTGCGAGCAAAAATTTTGACATATTTATTGCAAAAATCAAATTTTGTGATAGATTTTGACATAATGCTAAAAAGATAATATAATAATATTTTTGTACGCCACGGTGAACAGGATTTTTGTTATGATTGTGCGCATCAAGGCGAAGCTCTATATGCTCGAGAGGGCCCAGTATGGCGCTTGTGGCAAGAAGTAGCTAAATATAAGTCCCGAGTGAGCGAAGCGAGCGAGATAAAAAAAAATTACCTTTTCATGATAATCTAACATGAAGATAGATTTTGACGTGATATTCAGAAAAATATTATACATTTTTTTTTGCTTTTCTTTCTTTCCTCCTTTTTTTTGTTTGGTTGCAGAACTTTTGGGGGCCATGGTCCAAACTCATCCATACAATAGTGCTTTATGAGTGGGGTCCGGGGTGGAGCCCCGGCACCTTTTGATATTAAAGCCATTTTAAACCTTACAGATGGCCCACTAATTTTAATCAAATTGCGTGTATATTAGTATAGCTTTCACACAACACATAAATTCAGTGCAATTGTCTACCGTAATCATCAAAATATTTTGAGGGGGCACACCATAGCAAATGTGGAAAAATTTGTAAACAGTCGCCAGCGAGCAAAGCGAGCTAGAAAGAAAAATGGCCTTTTGAAATGAAATTCTAATTATGTGATAGATTTTTACATCATAGCAAATATCATGTCACATATTTTTTTTTCATTCATCTCATTTCGCTGCCTCCTTCATTTTCTTTTATTTCCCCTTGGCTGTGGAACCACCTCTCGTACGCCAGTGCTTCAACGCAAAGCTTAATGCAGGAAGGGTCCATATAGGGGCCCGTTATAGAGCCCTTTAAAGGTTACAGATGAAGAGCCCCCACTGCACGGGGTCCTGACTCTTGGACAGAGCCCCCGGTAGCTTTGGAGATTTAGCAAGTTTATGATAGACTTTCATACGAAATTATGCTATATACCATCCATCTTTCTTCCTGCTCGTTATTTTCAATCCTCAGCAGCCCGGTAGTAATATTTTGTCCCTTTTCTTTATTTTCCAATTTAGATTTTGCCTCATTCCATTCTACCTTCATTTCCCGCTTTTCTTTGCCTTTTTGTCATCTTTAATTTATTTCCCTGTCTAACTAATCATGCTAATGTATTTTGTATATCGGGGAAAATTGTTCTTTCTCACGTGTTTTTCTTTCCTTCCTTTTCCCAAGTTTTTTTCCGTTTTCCATTTTCATGGTTTTTTCTTAGTTTTCTTTTCCCTCTCCCTTTCCTTTTCCCCATTTCATCTTTTTTCCTTTTATTTCCTTTCCCTTTCTTTCTTTCTTTCTCCCCTATTTTTTTCCCGTTTTTTTTATTTTCCCGGTGAACTCAGCCAGGGGGGCAGCTTGCCCCCCTGCCCCCGCGCCTGTTACGCCACTGAGTGGGGGCTCTTCATCTGTAACCTTTAAAGGGCTCTATAACGGGCCCCTATATGGACCCTTCCTGCATTAAGCTTTGCGTTGAAGCACTGGCGTACGGGAGGTGGTTCCACAGCCAAGGGGAAATAAAAGAAAATGAAGGAGGCAGCGAAATGAGATGAATGAAAAAAATAAATGACATGATATTTGTTATGATGTAAAAATCTATCACATAATTAGAATTTCATTTCAAAAGGCAATTTTTCTTTCTGGCTCGCTTCGCTCGCTGGCGACTGTTTACAAATTTTCCCACATTTGCTATGGTGTGCCCCCTCAAAATATTTTGATGATTACGGTAGACAATTGCACTGAATTTATGTGTTGTGTGAAAGCTATACTAATATACACGCAATTTGATTAAAATTAGTGGGCCATTTGTAAGGTTTAAAATGACTTTAATATCAAAAGGTGCCGGGGCTCCACCCCGGACCCCACTCATAAAGCACTATTGTATGGATGAGTTTGGACCATGGCCCCCAAAAGTTCTGCAACCAAACAAAAAAAAAGGAGGAAAGAAAGAAAAGCAAAGGAAAAGTGTATAATATTTTTCTGAATATCACGTCAAAATCTATCTTCATGTTAGATTATCAAGAAAAGGTAATTTTTGTTCATCTCGCTCGCTTCGCTCACTCGGGACTTATACTTAGCTACTTCTTGCCACAAGCGCCATACTGGGCCCTCTCGAGCATATAGAGCTTCGCCTTGATGCGCACAATCATAACATAAATCCTGTTCACCGTGGCGTACAAAAATATTATTATATTATCTTTTTAGCATTATGTCAAAATCTATCACAAAATTTGATTTTTGCAATAAAAATGTCAAAATTTATGTCCGCTCGCTTCGCTCCCTTGCACACATATATATATATATATATATATATATATATATATATTTGCCCGATACTCCATATATTGCCCCCCTCAAAATGTTTGCCTTATGACGCCATTGCCTGTTCCATGATATGACCGGGAAATTTTTGGCTCTTGCCCCCCTGGCCACCGACCCCTGTTACGCCATTGGACGTATATCCGTGTTTTTGACGGTCTCCTGCTTCCATAGATGTGGCAACACTAATTCATTTAACGTCATGACGGTAAACGGTCATGCAGTAATTAAGAATTAATGTCGTGTAGTAATTCGAATTACTACATGACGCAATTATTTGCGTCATGTCATAAATGGAATTGCTACATGACGCAATTATTTACGACATGTAGTAATTCGAATTGCTACTAGACCTTATTCCTTAATTATTTGATGTAGCTACACTAATTTAATGTCATGACGTTAAATAGTCGTGCAGTAATTCGGAATTATGACATGTAGTAAATCGAATTACTACATGACGTAATTATTTGCGTTATGTCATAAATTGAATTACGACATGACGTAATTAATTAAGGTTATGTAGTAATTCGAATGACTACATGTCGTATATCCATGTTTTTGACGGGTTAATTCCTGCTTCCATAACAGCGGACGTACAGCGGAGGACAACGGACATGGGACGTTTGTTTCACGTCATGCTGCGGATTTTCATGTACATGGCGAAAAGTTCATCCGTTCTAAAAGTTTTGTGCAGCTCGTAACTTTTTGCGCGGATGAAATCACAGTGGACGGACTCGGGACGGATGCTCGATGGATAGAGCGTATGTAACGCGTATGCAACGAGTACACAACGGATGCATAACGTTTGGCAAGATTTTATTACGCTTTATATCCGCTTTGCATCCGTAAGTGCAGTGGGACCAGGCCTTTACACATAATTATATCGATTTACTATGGTAGCAAATCGCCAATATGACTTATCATGTACGATGTATAAGAAACCATGTACATGTAAAATCACTTCTTAATTACTTGTTTGCAATGGCGGAATTAAGGGAACGGGCTGTGATTACATATATAACGCATCTGGAACAAAAAGGTCACGAGTGACGTGAGCCGCTGGGAAGACTGGAATAGAAACAATTTCCTGGGCCTGTGATTCCCTATATAAGCACAACAGATATGATAATCACAGCCTATTCCAACAGTCGGTTCATCATTGGTCATTCCTCTTCTGGATGCAGGTACTGGAAAGTTATATATTTAGTTCAGAAATAGAACACAATAACAATCCCCTCAACTGTACACGTTACAATGCTGGAACAAACTCTATTCAACATGTTCAATACTCAATTAAGCCCAAACCAAACATAATGGTAAAGTTGCCTCTTTTGAGGTTCATTTGGCATGGTGCGTGCACGCACTGTACAATCGAGTGGAGATGTTAAACACCAGAGGTACATGGACAGTGGCGTACCTTGGGTCACGGCATGGGGGGGGGGGGGGCACCAGCAAATTGTTTGAGTCACTTAGTGGGCGCGCGAAGCGCGCTCAATTGCCAGGTATACTGACCTAATAGAGACAATTAAAGGACTGTGCCATTAAACGGATATGTATGTTACTGATCAAATAATGCGAGCGCGAAGCACGAGCTGAAAGTATTTGATATTAGGTCCTAAAAAAAGGTTCATTATATTTTTTGTATCTTTTAAAAATCATGATACGTACATGTCTCACTAAACAAACAATGCGAGCTCAAAGCACCAGCTGATTTTTTTTTAATATATATTGATCCTAAACAGGGACATATTAAGGACTTTTTTAAAACTCATGAAGAGCATACATATCTAACCATAGTCATCTAATGCGAGCACCAAGCTCTTGCTGATTTTGTTAGCATTAAACCTAAACACATGAAACGCTTTTTGTAATTATTGTAATCATAAACATGATACGTCACTCACTAATCAAATATTGCGAGCGCGAAGCGGGAGCTGAAATTTTTGAAATTTAGACCTAAAGAGGGGCACTCTCAGGCTTGTTTGTAAGAATTCACAAAGATCATAAGTATTTCACAATCCTAATGATGAGAGCGCAAAGCGCCAGCGGAAATTTTTTTATTTTCAGACTAGAAAAAAGAACATTTTAAGGACTGTTTTGGGGAATTCATGAAGAGCAGACATATCTCACCGATCCACTATTGCGAATGTAAGCGCGGACTGGAAATGTTTTATATTCAGACCTTAAAAGGGGGCAATCATTTTAAATAGTCATGAAAAAGAATCATATGTCACTACATAAAACAATAACTAGAAGGGCGAGGAATTCATCAGAAACACTGTGAATTATTGGCCTATTGTATCTATACGTATTCATTAGTGCCCTATTTTAGCAGAACCAAATAAAGATAATGAATTGAAAAATATCTGTAATGATTATGCTTTAGGGGGAGTGCGGCGAGAGCTTAATATCAGGTACCGTTGATTAGCTTCGTTCCCGGAGGACACATCTAACCTTGTCAAGCTAATGAGAACTCCTCATTATTTTTCTCTGTTATGATAAGTATCCTCATCACAATTAACCGCAGATACCAGATAGATTTCCTAAATGTGCTTGTTCTGATCCGTACATGGTTTAGATCATATCTAAACATGCTAAAATAATGAAGAAAAACGATATGTGTTAACATCCAATATACTATAAGTCAAATGTTATGGATGTCAGCACGGGAGTGACTCGGGGTTCAATTCTTGGACCCCTCCTCTTTACCATTATGGTAAATGAACTTCACAATCATACAAAGTAGAGAATGTTTGCCATTGGTGTACATCCATGACGGGTGTTTTTTTTTTAAACAGAAATTAACTTCCGGTATATTGTCATACATTTAAGTCCAGATGACTACACCAAATTAATTACACAAATGATGATTACACCTAAATAACAATGATAGCATTCATTAAAAAAATCCCTATTTTGAATGAGAGAAGAGCCAAATGTTCTTCATCTGAGGTATCTATTTTGACCACGCTAAAAGAATATAAAAGTATAGTTACACGCGTGCTATATACCTTATGTGACCCGCTATATGCCCGTATAGTGAATAGCGAGCACCGTATACTTATATGAACTCAGCCTATATGACTCTCATTTGATTTAAGCACATTCTGAAAACATTACTGGACCGGAGGAGACAATTGATTGGAGGGGCACTGTATTGTTTGTGAACAATGCTGTGCCCCTCCAATGCTTTGTCTCTCCGGGTCACGGTCCGCCAATCATTGGATGTTTTTATGGAACTGAGTTTGCCAAGAGAAACCCCGGTGTAGTGGTCCACCTGCATTCCCCAACCAGTTATCGGGAGGAGAGACCTGCGGGTCACAGTTCTGTGTACGCGCCCTTCTTGGCGACCCAGATTGGCTGGCTCCTCCGATGCACCTTTGAATGTCTTTGACAGATATATGGCGCTATACAAATGCTGTGCATCATCATCATCATCATCAATTCTTGATAAACCGTTCTGAAAGACAGCATGCCGTCTAATGTAATAATGGATTAACAAATTAACACCTGAAATTGTAGTCCTATGATAGATTCACATTCGCTAATGAAATCTCAGTACGAGTAAGAAATGATGTGTGTGCAAGGGTGGTGTGCTTGTGTGGGTGAATGAGCTTGTGTGATAGAGTTTTCACATACATGTGCCGGTCAGATAAGATTATTTACGTCTGGGGCCGACCTTTAAAACTTCACCCATCCCCCCCCCGAAAGACGTGCAGGGCTATATATTGTACAGGTGGTAAGTTCTAAATAAGGGATTAGCTGGCTCAAATGGTACCAGAATCAGTAGCATTGGTTGGATTCATATTCCATTTGAGAGAAATGAAATGCACTGACAGTTTAGTCATGAGGCACTTACACTGTAAAAAATAAAGTGCTAATTTAGCACTTACTGTGCTTGTATAGTGACTGCACTACGAGTGCTGATTTTCTAGTTCAAATTTAAAGTAGAAAATCAGCACTCGTAGTGCAGTCACTATACGATCCTTCAGTACTAAATTAGCACTTCATTTTTTTTTTACAGTGTACAACAATAAAAATCATGGAGATGTTTTATTATCAAAGAGGACACTGGCGAAGTCATATGCTATATTTCACACCTTTTGTCGGGTCCTATATAGCAACTTAATTCCCGGGTGAAGTATCCATTTTTGTAAAATATTACATAATCATTTAGGTATGCCCGAGCAACTATATCCAAACATGATCTGGATTGTTTTGACACGATTCGTGCTTTTATATATCAGTCACCTATAATATAATCAAAACTTTATCAGCTAATGTCCACTGTATTGGAGGTCAAAGATCATGTTTTATCGTCTTGATTAGGGGTGGTTTAAACGGGAATACTGAAATTCCTGTACAAGTATTATGGATCATCCATGGTATAGGACAATAAGTAACATTATGTGAGCAAACTTTGCATTTGATGATATCTGTGCTCTAATGTAAGTATACTGTACTGTATGAGTTCATATTTGAGTTCAAATTGTAATTTATGATAATGATGCGGAATCATGGGCTAGTTTTTATTTTGTAGGCCTATAGATATCCGATTAGGGTTTTGCAAGTGGATATTTCATTGTGTAATAATGTAATACACCAACGTGAAGACGCTCATAATTATGCATCAAGTATTCGCATTTACTCGACTGGAGGTCGTACAACACTTGCACATGTGCTAGCGACCTACATGTACAGAGACCTGTCTTGCGACTGGGTGCGATAATATGATGGGCCATAAGACTGTTGCAAGACCGATCGCAACGGCTTACAACATTGCACTACCGTTGTGTGCGACCGTTCCCCTCGCAATCCCTCGTGCAACACTCGCATGTGATCGCACGAGCACAATAGGATCATAAGCGACTTACTCGTGCAACGGGTTTTAATGGTTGTTTTTGTTGTACGACAGCTGTTGCAACTGTGAAAGCCTCTGTGCGATATTATGAGATGACTGGCGATTGATGCCTGTTGCAGCCTGTCGCACGACCAAAAGGTCGCAAGTGGTCGTACGTCAATTGTGAAAGGGGCTTTAGGTGTGCGGTGACCTTTATGTACCATGTGTTTGTTCACAAACTGGTTCCAACCAGATTTCGCAAATAATGAAATTAGCTTTCAAAATCGGCTCCTACTGTGCAAGCGTACTAGCAGAAATATGACCAATATTGCCCTCTGTTTTTGTACAGTATTCCTATGGGCAAAGCACGGGGGCCGCATAGCAAATATTTTACCCGTTTGGTCTCGGATTGAAAGAAGCAAGAAAAATATTACATTTTATTTATCTATGTAATAATGATTATCGGACTATACAATGCACGTGTGAAAGCAATTGCTAATACATTTTACACTAGACATTTTTTTTACTTATGAGCAACGTTAACACAATCATAACAATGTTTAACCTTAACAAATGCTGTAAATTTGTTGTATTTGAAATCTTCTAAAACTTATTTTTTGGAGCATTTATATTGTGTAATATGAAGATTTCGATTTTATTAATTTTCCATTACCTTGTTTGATTTTTTTATGTGCCTGGCCTCAGTACTACACCCAGAGTTTTTTTTTAAAATGATGAACGACCTTCGAAAAATAATACAAGTTCTGGACCACGATCATGGCTCTAAAAGGGTATAGCTTCTGAACTATTATCGGGGCGAGAAATTTTGTCAATCGGAGAGGAAACATGCGAGGAAGCAAAGCAAGCGAGTTTTCGAAATATCCCTTTACATTCTTCAATACCTAGTTTTAAAGGAGTACTTCAGACTTAAATTAATATGATTTGAACAGATATATATATAAAAAAATCAGACAAACAAAACACTGAAAAAAAAAAAAAATCAGTCAAGGAATAAGAAAAAGTTTTTACATTTTAAAGGTCTTCATTATTTCGCCTTTTACGCTCTTCAAAGAGCAACATTGGGCCACTCAACCCTACCGCCTAGATTCACAACTTTGTCTGGATTGGTGTATACCTTCTTTAAAAGCTCCATATAACAATGTAGTCTTAGCTAAGTGAGGGATGCAAGTTAATTGCGGCAGACGGCATCCTTGTGGGGTTTTTTTGGCATGCAATTACCAGTCCAGTCAATAGTTTTAAATATACACTGTAAAAAAAATGAAGTGCTAATTTAGCACTTACAGTGCTTGTATAGTGACTGCACTACGAGTGCTGATTTTCTAGTTCAAATTTAAACTAGAAAATCAGCACTCGTAGTGCAGTCACTATACAAGCACTGTAAGTGCTAAATTAGCACTTCATTTTTTACAGTGCAAAGTGCCAGTTTGCTCACGAACGTCTATTAATGGGCTTCGAAGCTGGGTGACCGGATGTCCTGGATATTAAGGGATAGCCAGGGCCATGGGAACGATTTTTTCCTACGAGCCTTTTTATCTTTCCGAGTTTTGTAATCAGCAGTAGATATGAACATATCGTATGTGCGTGCGTTTGTCTGCTCGTTGACATGAGGCGGCAACGAAACACCAGTGGTACACTGTAAAAACTGCGGTGTTAAAACTGACACCAGTTGGTGTTAATAGAGGACCACACCCTGAGGTGTTAACATTACACCCTAGAGATTGAACATAACACCAAAGAGTGTAAATGTAACAACCAAAGGTGTTGTAATAACACCTATAGGTGTAAAACTAACGCCACCAATTTAACACCGGTGTAAAATAACTGGTGTGGTCCTCTATGTACATCAGTTAACACCACAGTTTTTGCTGTGTAGCATGGGATAGGTCCATGGTGGTTGTGAAGTGCCTTTCTATTAAGTGTATACTTATTACTTTGGCTTGAAAGCCTTTGTATCTGCATTTGGTATCTAGTGCAAAAACTTTTCACCCCAGCTAAAACTGCACAGGAGCAGAAAGGTTGAGTATGCCCACAAAGTTTAGGTATATTTTCAACTGACCGTGATGCAAACCATAGACCTATCAGCTGGTAGTGTGCATCCGTAGAATTATTGAATTAAAAAAGAAACTATGATTATTTTCAGCATATAGGATCCTCCATTTTGGTTCTTGTTATAGTAATCTATTCTCCTAATATTGCTATTCTTGTCATTCTCTCTGGTTTTTCTCACTTTTACTCGGCCACGTTTCCAAATCTTTTTATGGCAATTTAAATTTGCTTCGCGTGTCATAGCCTAATTACCTCAATGCTAAACATGCTTTATTATGAGTCATGTGGAAAGTAACATCATTTTTTGGGGTCATTGTTGACTTTGGCTATTGTTGACTGCCTAATAGCACAATGTTTTCTAATGAAAATTGACACTTGGCACTTAAAAAAAATCCTGTTTATGGCCTCGTGAGATTGCAGCACTTGCGTCCTGTGGCAAGGCGTTTATCTACATTAAGTACTCTTCACCCAGGTGTAGTAAATGGGTACCCGGTAGGAAGAAATTCCTTGAATGCTCGAGTGCCCGATCAGGGTAGCAGTGCTAAAGCCAGGGTAATATTATGTAGCGCTCAGAAATATTTGTATTAAGCGCTATATAAAATGTTGCATATAATTATAATTATTATCATTCATGACACCATGTTTTGTAGGGCTACTGACATTTTTAACGCTTAAAAGTGGATTTAATGAAATAAGCTGCAACGATGATACAGAAAACCCCCTTTGCCCTACACTTGCCCCCTCCTATTTTAAAAATTATGGTACTACCAGTGACGTATGATAGTTAATATATGGCATCTCCTGTCAGTAGTTCTTCACTTCTTAATCGTACAGCTTTCCCTCTCGGTGGTGGGATTTCATTGGCCGGTTTTCCTAATGACGCCAGGCAGACAACAATCTCGTCGAGAAGAATATAATCATTCGTTGACCTAAAAACTCTCATTACTCACTTCTCAAGTCGTCGACCTCGATTATAATCGGCAATCTAGCTTTTCTCTAAAGACGTTGAATTGTTGATCAGCGCGACGATCCCATCATTTTACCGACCAGATAATTTGTGTAGATTATCGCGTAAATGCACTATCTACACGATTTTCTTAATCTTTACTGTTCCTTTTCCCCGAAGTTTTTACGGTATACAGATTTAGGATTGAATGGTAGCCGAAATGGAGTTGAATACTACCATATCATTTGTTATCGAGATCATTATCACAGCAATCAGTTTACCAGGCAACATCCTTATCATCGCCGTATACAAACGAAAGAGAAGGACATCGTTCTCGGTCTTGGCAATTGGACTCGGAATCATCGATCTCCTGATTTCTTTAACAAGCCCAGTACGATTATATAATTATTTGTTTTTCGGAAAACATACCAGCAAAGCGTATTGTCAGGCATGTGGTGCTATATTTTACCTTGGCTTGAATTCTTCTATTTTCATGGCGGCTCTTATAGCATGCAATCGGTATTTTGCGATTTGTAAGCCGCATGACTACAGGTTTTCCCCTCGAGCCTCAGCAGTGTCGGTCGCCATTAGCTTTGGAGTATCCGTCTTGGCCAGTCTACCACTAAGCGTCATATTTGATGTTGTTACATATCCCAATGACAAATTCGACTGCAACATACCAAAGAGACTTCATCTTATAGCTACAGTTTACATTTGCTTTCTAACGACTTTCCACGTCTTGACGATAGTCGTTACACTTACCATGTATGGTTTCGTCCTGAGGCAAGTTCGACGGTTAAAAAGAGTTGGTTTCAATAGAGCTAACACGAGTGATTTGAAGCATAATCATCGGAGGGGAGGAGGGATTGAAACAAATGAAACTGTTTTAGATGGTCAGGCAGTCAATGGAAAAGAAAAAGATTTTATTTCGTCCCTCCCTGATGTGAGCTACCCTAGAACAGGTAGGCACGTTGTAGCCAATGAAACCACGGCGACTGGTCCTGTATCTAGTGTTCACATCACACAACAAGTTGGCCCATCTATGTCAGAAGGCCCGTCCAACAATGCCTTGTACAACCTGACAATCCCGAAAATACCAACACGGCCAAACAGAAACGGAAACGTTGCTGCCATCGTTCCAAGTCCAACAGCGGACGGAGTTCTGGATATTTCTTGTCGACGAGACGTGCCGAGACTAAACGGTGATTCCCCGAGAGCAGAAGCAACAAGGAAACATTTAATCGTCATCATGCTGCTCTACCTCATAATGTGGATCCCTACCCTTTTCATCTTGATCTTTGGCTACAAACCGGAATTCCGAGACACAAACTACGCAGCATACACTGCCTTCATGGTCGTGTCTAGGTTCCCAGGTCTGAACAGAATCTACCATTTTGGTATTTCGTTTATATTACGGAAATCATTCAGACGAGATTGTAAAGATTTGCTTCTCAGTGTGAAACAAAATTTATTTTGAGATATTTCATGATAGTGAGTTTCGCTTGATTTCACAAAACAATTATGTACATGTCTAAGCAGGGGCCTGTTAAAAAAAAACGTGCGATTATCGTAACTTTGCCATCACAACATGACATTTGAACTTTTGAACATTTGAACGTGACCAAACATTCGTGTAAAATGATCAGTGATATTTGATTATCCTATGTCTAAGTTTGATGCAATAAATTCATTTACATTCAAAGTTACAAAAAAAATTGACAAGCAAAAAAAAAAAAAAAAAGCTATCACCCAAAATATAAGGTCATTTCGTCCAAAATAAATTTGACAAGCAAAAAAAAGGTCTTCACTTTCGGAACAGGGGGGGAGGGGGGACACTTCTGTTTTAACGGCATTTTTACATTACAAATTTTAATTGTGCCTCTGAAAAGGGGGGCCCGGGTCGACTGTGCCCCCCCCCCCTGGATCCGCCAGTGGTCCAAGTTTTACGAACTGGGTCTGTACCGGGTCAGTATACTTCCTAACATGGGCGGAAATCCCAGGGGGACAGGGGAGTCGCGTCTCCCCTACCATTTGGAAGGGGGGACTCGATATTAAATGTCCCCCTAATGTTTGTGGTCTTTTAAGATGGTAAAAAAATACATAATTCAGATACATCATTTTGGACGAAACGACCTTACATTTTGGGTGATAACTTTTTTGTTGGTTGTCAAATTTTCCGGGAGAAAACAACCTTGATCCGCCCCTGCTCCCTCTACCTTTGGGGAGAGATTTCTGCCAATGCTTTTTGAGTTATATTGAAATTTAAAAACACACTAAACCTTGGTTAAGATTTCATTGTTGACTACGAAAGTCACTGTCTGCTATGCAGGCGAGACACACAAAAAAACCAATTTTGATCGGCTGAAGATGGGTTTTGTTACCATAGTACTTACCATAATTACCATAATCGTAAGTCTTCAATGTATGAAAGAGGCCCCTGGCCAATACGTTAATGAGGCAACTGTTATTTGCGTCGCCCACTCTCTATTTCCTCAGCATTTTATGATGTGAAATATGGAATATTGATTTTTTTTTCACTTTCTTTTACCACTTAGCTTTGTTGAGCAGCCATGCCTTAATTAAGGTTTGTATCAAGTGAATAGTTTTTTTAAATTTGTTTCAGGAAATTATTGATCATACGGCACCAAGCTTTAAGTAAACAAAAAAATGTAATTTCTTGCACATCAGCAGATGTGAACTTTCCAGAAAATTATTGGTTATCAACTTCTTTTCAAATACTTTTACTCGCTCGTGTGCGAATATACTAAGTTGCTTTATACAAAGAATTCATCATATGGAATAATCTCATTGTAATTCAGTTATGATAAAACAACTATAATTGCTAAGGTTTTTTTCTGGGAGACAGTGTATAACGAATTTTCGTGATGTGCATCACTGATAGACACGTTCTTACAATACATTTACAGTAAGATTTAAAGTGATTGATATATGTGTGTGTTTTGATTATCTATGTCAATTTGTATTTGTGTTTGATTTGTTGTATTTTGATTCTTTGTCTCTGCTTGTGCTAGTATGTTCATTAATTGCCAGCGGAGGCCTAATTTCCTGAATCTTAAATCCAAGTTGTACTGAATAAACATGTAAATGGGCGGATGTTATACACACACACACACACACACACACACACACACACACCCTCTCACACACCCTCATACACACACACACCCTCACACACACACACACATATATATATATAATATAATATAATTGCAAGGATGCTAATACAGCAAGAAAACATTGAGACGTAGCCTGGTCTTTGTTTCATCAGGTTTAAAACTGTGATGTATATACATGTATATATATCATGTCCTAACTACAACTGTACGATATTTATGCCTAACTATAATATATGAAACCATGATGAATCAACCAACTATTGTCAGAAACCTTTGTAACTTGTAAATAAAGATCACTCCTCATCAGTACCTCAACCAAGTCAGACGTGTATTTTAGCCCCCTTGTTTTCTCGTAGTAGAAACATCACATGGTGACAGAAGTGGTCACAGTTT
The DNA here is from genome assembly GCF_037042905.1 of Lytechinus pictus. Classification (NCBI taxonomy): domain Eukaryota; kingdom Metazoa; phylum Echinodermata; class Echinoidea; order Temnopleuroida; family Toxopneustidae; genus Lytechinus; species Lytechinus pictus. Next base: position 14,550,940 of record NC_087249.1, read on the forward strand.
GAGTGAACCTTTTACAGGTACCTTTATTGAAACATGTAAATTGAATTTGAATTTTGAAGTCGTCCTAGTTTTGATTTTGAGGAGTCGACATGTCGGGATTAAAACTCCCACGACCCCTTCCATTTGCAGGAAATGTGTCTTGAAACTGGAAAGACAGGTTGAGAGCCTTCGAATTTTATGAGATGGCTTCCGAGCTGACAAGGAAACCAGAAAGTGTGAGATACACAACATTTAGTCAGGTTCACTATGTTCATATTTTAGCTTTCGCCGGATTTTTTTTTGGGAGAAATTGAAAACTATTTATTTTCGGAAAGGTTATTGTATGAGTTATCAGAAAAAAATGTTTTCATTTGCACCGCCCCCTCAAAATGGCCGCCGTGAAAGGTTTTTTTTTTCAATATCTCGGCTTTTAAATAACCTAGAATCAAAATTTTTGCACCTAAACCACCATTTATGAGGACAAAGAATCTAGTGGTATAAAAATAATTTACCTTTGTGGAGAAAAAACATAATTTTTAGTCTTTTTTAACAAATTACCAGACTCAAAACTTACGTTAGATGTCATATTATGTGTTGCAAATGATGTCACTTTTCAGTAAGGTTAGTGTTAGACCAGGATGTCGTATACGCTTTCATTAACCATTTAGAGTGTTTTCCGTTCATATGATCAAGTTCAAAGGTCAGTTAGGTCAATAACCTATGACCATGTCGGGGTATTAAATTTTAGCTAGGTTACTATTTTTAATGTCATCTTAACTTCAAAAGTATACATTTCATGAAACTTGGGCATGAAATATCAAGCATTGGTGATCATCTTGTATGAAACTAATAGGTTTCATTACCAAAGTCAAAGATCATTTAGGATCAGTAAAATTTTACCATGTTGGGGGCATCAATGCCATCAACATTAGAATCTTATAATAAAGGTGAAAATTGTAAAATGTCATAGGTTTAAAAGTAATAGAAATAAATGGACATAATGTCATGAAACCATGAAATCAGGACATTCAAGTATCATTGACCAACACTTTCCTTTGAATTAACATGAGAATTGATATATAAAAATTTGTTTCGAAAACATTCCCGATGTTCATTAAGAACGACATATACATTGGGCGAATACATTGAAAGAAAATATACATAAACAATTCAAACATATATTGCAATACAACATAGAAGGGAGATGTCAAATAATTTACCCATTAAAGACAAAGAGTGAGAAACGGCTGAGAGTTAATTAAGAGATAGATGGATCATGGAAGAGACCATGCAAGCAAGAAGAGAAAGAATTAGTTGGATAGAAACAAAAGTGGACACAGTGGAGAAGGAAAGTGAGCGAAGAAGATAGAGGTAAATCATAGCAGAGAGAGACAGAGAGAGATAGAGAGGGAGAGAAAAAAGCTTAAACGGAATGATAATTAGGCATTACAAAATGGCAGCGAAGATGCACAGCTGTATTCATAGTTAAAAGTAATTACATAATAAGAAAGAACACATTAAAAACCGATTTTGAAGTGCTTAACAAGCTGGGAAGGTCAGAGGCAAGAATGGGCTGGAGAGCGATTACAAGTGTGTTCGAATTGAATTGAATTACTTAATAATAATAATATAGGGTAGACAGGCAAAGACGTTGTCAAGGATTGAATGCTGACATGCGTGGTTACAAAAGCCTCAGCGTTTAACTTTGTCATTGTACAAACGATTGTGTGCTCTTGGGTGCATGCACGGAGGCGAATGCCTGAGCGGTTGAATCCAAAGAAACTGTGCAATGGATGTGATGAATCATTCATGATTGTATGTAGTATTTTCATACAAAGTACTGATGGGGGGAAGATCCGAGTGAATCAGTCTTTGTGCGGTTTTCCTGGGTCTTTCGATTTTTTTCAGATTTTTATTTGAGAGATTACCAAAAATGCACAAAAAAATGAAAGTGAGGATACTCTGAATAAGAGATTGGTAGAAAAGAACCAAGATCCTATTATCGACACGAAACTTCTTGAGTTTCCTCAAAAGGTGTAACCTTTGACATGCCTTGCCTGCTACAATTTGTGAGTTCTTGTTCCAGTCCAGTTTATCATCAATAGTGGTTCCAATTAAAAGGTACTTAAATTCAGAAACTTGTTCAATCATTTCATCGTGAATAAGTAATGGTTCATGGGGTTGAGAAGAACGACGAAAATCAAATACCATTTCCTTAGTCTTGTTTACGTTAAGAACTAGGTGATGTTGATCACACCAGTTTACAAATTGATCAACCTCCCTAAGATATGACCTACTGTCTCCTAAGATGAAACCAGTGATGACCGTGTCATCGGCATATTTAATTATTGAACAATTATCGTGGGTGACATTACAATCGCTTGTATAGAGAGAAAAGAGAGTTGGTGAAATTACACAGTCTTGAGGAGCACCTAAACTCAAACATTTTTATTTTGATGACAGAATTCAAATTATTGCACTTAACCCATTGTGGTCTGTCTATAAGGAAATTGTAAATAATTCTGACAAGACAAGGTGAGACATTCATATTAAGTAGCTTATCTATCAGTGTGTGTGAGGTACGATGGTATTAAAGGCGCTTAAAAAATCTATAAAAACAGACCTGACATAAGACTTGTGTATATCTAAATGCTGATACACGCCCTGAAGAAAGACTAACACTGCGTCTTCGACGCCTTTATTGTTCTGATATGCAAACTGAGCTTTATAAAAAATATCATGGTTTCTTAGACGCCTTAACAATAAACGTTCAAAACATTTCATAGGATTGCGTGTAAGAGCAACTGGTCTGTACTGGTTCAATTCACTAGGGTTTTTAATCTTAGGAACTGGGATAATAATCGAAGATTTCCAAAGACGAGGAATCCTACCAGTACTCATGATCAATTGGTAAATACATGTAAAAACAAAAGCAAGTTGTTGACTACACTTGTTTAAAACTTTGTTAGAAGTGTGATCTGGCCCAGATGCATTATTTACATTTGTCTTGACAAATACATTCTGTACTTCATGTTCACTGATACAAATAGCCTCACTTGGGCCAAGCATTACATCAGACAACCTATCTGTAATTGCATTATTCTGAATCGAAAAATCATGTACATCGAATCGGGCGTAAAATTCACTTAGACTATTAACAAAATCCTGATTACAATCTATTAATCTCTTCTTAGTGTCCTTATAACCAGTCATTATCTGCTTTTGTTGCCATGCAGCTCTTGGATTATTTTCATTAAAGTTCCTTTCCATTCTATTTTTGTATATCACTTTGGCTCTCGTAACTTGTTTATTAATTTCCTTCTGTATTGTTTTGACACGTGTCTTCTGTCCAGAAAGAAAAGCTTCCCGTTTCTGTCTCAACAACACCTTCAGTTCCTTCGTAACCCATGGTTTGCTATTTGGATATGACTTAACTTCTTTATGAGGAACCGAAGATTCAAAACAAAAATTGGTATACGCAGATATAACTGTAGCTGCTTCATCTACCGACTCAGATGAGTCGGTAGATGATACCAACAGCCGGAATATGATTTTTGTGCCAATGTAATTTTTATTTTGAGCATGACAATAAATTTTGAATATCTGAATATCTGAGATGAATCTAAAAAGGTGTCCCAATCTGTGCAATCGAAGCTCGCACGTAGTTCCTTGGTAGCGTCGGAGCTCCATACGCGCTGTTTCCTAGCAACTGGTTTGCTCCTTTTCAGCTTTTGGCGATACGATGGTCGAAGCAGTGTGTTGTTATGGTCGGAGTTACCCAGCTGTGGACATGTCTTCGATGTGAAAGCATTCGGAGTATTACAATAGCATTAATCAAGAGTAGCATCATTACGTGTAGGCTGATGAACAAATTGATTATATGCAGGAAGCACTTCATCTAATTTGCATTGATTAAAGTCCCCAAAGAATGATCTTAGCCGAGTCTGGTGACAGTGTCTCAAGTTCGTTGACCTTTGAAGATATTATTCTACTGGCGATATCCACATTAGCATGTATGTTACAAGTACGAAAATCCTATTTATCTCCCTTGGCAAGTAAAAAGGTCTAACTCCAACAACTAGCAACTCGTAGTCGGGTGTACATACTCTCTCTGTCACCGTCCACTTATTATTGACAAACATACAAACACCTCCTCCACGGGATTTACCCGATTCCGAAGTACGGTCACCTCTGACAACCTCGTAATCTCCAATGTCCAAAGCGCTGTCCGGAATGTTCTCATAGAGCCATGTTTCCGTGAAGCATAGTAAGCATGATTCCCTATACTCGTGCAGAAAACGGACATTATTTTGCACGCAGTTCATCTAATTTGTTGGGTATAGGATCTGACATTACCGAAAACGATAGAAGGCAATGGTGGTTTCACTCCTCTTTTCCTCACTCGTTGTCGTACTCCTCGATCCCTTCCTCACTCGTTGTCGTACTCCTCCCTTCCTCACTCGTTGTCGTACTCCTCCCTTCTTGCCTCTCTTCTTGGGTAGAATTTCACGTGGGAAATCAGCGAAGCCCCGTGGTTTGCTACCCGGGGACTGGGCGGTCCGGTAGAAAAACAGTTCGGTACGCGTGTAAGAAATAGATCCTTGAGCATTTTGGGCGTGGCCGTATGAGTACACACTCATAAAGAGTCGTGAAATCAGTAGAATTGTTAAAAAGATCCGGATCAATAATGAAGCAACACACGAAGAAGGCATGATGGTACATTGACAGTGGCGAAAAACGATTAAATATACGATGAAATCAGAGAAATGAAATCCAAAAGATAAGAACAGAAAAAGCCAATGGTGGTCGCCACAGTGCAGCGCCCTCATTCGTCCGGATCTGGATTCATTACTGAATTTATGCTTTAATTTCGCAAATAATAACTCCTGCTTACTCAAGCGTAGATGTATTATCACAATGAAGACACCCTTTATTGAATATAATTATACGCATTCATGATTATTGTTCTTTGATATAAAATCAACAATTTTAGAGGTATATATTATGATATCAATACACCTGCTGAGACAACACAAGCTATATAATATATAGCTTGTGTTGTCTCAGCAGGTGTATTGATATCATGATATACATGTATGATAATGATATACAACACCTATTACAATTTTTCTAAGCACTTTAGCACGGCTACCCTGACTGGACGCTCGAGCATTCAAGGAAACAAGACCTTTGACCTTGACTGAGAAACTTGTTCTTCATTCCATATTATTTGCTATATCAAATAATATAAATGTTCAATTAAGTTTAATAAATATTTTGAAATGATAACAATATATCAATTCTTAACCAAGCGAATTAATCTAAGCTGACCTTTGACCTTGGCCCATGCATTACCCCCCACCCCAATGCTTATCCAATTTTCGATATTTGTTAATTATTACAACAAAGTTTAACATAATTCAAACTTATAATATTGACATTATCTTGAAAATGTTGAATCTTATATTTTGGTTAAGCTCTTGTCAGTGGATATCAGTTTATTGACTCACAAATGATCTTTGAAATTCGCAGGCCTAGAGACCAGAAATTTTATTTATCAGTTTGCTGGTACTAACTAGCAATTATCGTAATGGGACTTATTCAATTTTATCTTGAAACATCATTCGATGTTGATGTCACAAAGTGGTCATAGTCCACTGACCTTAAATGACTTTTGACATTGATCATCTGACCTAAAACTCAGAACAGATGATAAGTGATACTTGATTGTAATCTTCCCAAGCTTAACAATGAAATAGGTTCAATACTTTTTAAGTTTTTACAAAAACCTATCCTTGGTTACGTTTTAAGTGTTAATACCACAGCATTGGTCAAAGTTCATTAACAATAAATAACCTTTAACCTTGATCATGTGATCTGAAACAAAACAAATTACACATAAATGATACCTGATTACTAATATTCCCAGGTTTTATACACCACGTTGGTGATCAAAATTGCAAAGTTATGCTGATATTTCAAAAACCTTTGTCAATTTGTCAATCTTGATACCACAACATGATCAAAGTTCATGGACCCTTAGTGACATTTGACCTTAAGCATGTTAACTGAAACTCATGCCAAATGACCAGTGATACTTGATGTCTAATGGCTAACTTTCATAAAATAGGTTCTTCTACTTTTAGGATTTTGATGTTTAAGTATCTTAACCTCGGTTAAGTGTTTAATGTTGATACCGCAGTATGTCTAGACTCCAATGACCACAAAGACCTTTGAACTTAATCTTGAGACTTCTGATCAGTGATTCTTGATTACCCTACTATGATCTGGGTTTTATATAGGTCCTAATACTTGTAAAGTTATATGTAAAAAAAAATTAACCTTGGTAAAGAATTTTCATTGTTGATAACACAAGGTGGTCGAAGTTCATCGACCCTATTGACCTTTGACCACGATCTTGCTATAGCTGGCACCCATACAGTGATGATTAGCGATACCTGAATTTCCTGATGTGGAGGTTTCATGATAGAGGTTTGTATACTTATAAAGCTATGATACATTTAACATATACTCGACCTTTTAAGATTTCAATGTAATTACCAAAGCATGGTCAGAGTTCATTGACCTAAATGACCTTTAATCCTGATCATGTTACCTGAATTCTATGCAAGGTGATCATTGGTAATGTCCAAATTTCATGACTTAAGTCCCTATACATTTAAAGAGCTATTTTACGTTTAAAAAACTCAACCTCCAATCAATTAAGATTTAAATGCAATTACCACAGCAATAGAGCATGGAAAAGTTTATCGAGTCTAACTGACATTTGACCTCGATCATAATACCTGAAACCCATGCAAAATGATAAGTGATACTGTACATGATTATTTTTATATAAAAGTTTCATAAAATAAATCTGAAGATCAATACCTTTAAAGTTATGCATTTCAAAAGTGTAACTTTGGTTAAGATTTCAAATTGATACCACACCATGCATGGTCAAAGTTCATTGACACTAACTGACCATTTCACCTTGACCATGAGAACAGAAACACATGTTAATGATTAATGAAAACATTAACGACACCCTGATGTAACATTTTCATGACTGAAACGTAAAATTCTGGTCGAATCATTTCCAACACATACTTAAATTTTTTACGTTATTTTGAGTCCGGTAATTCTCAGAAAAGACATAAAATTAAGTTAAAATCTTATTTTTTTTCTCAACAAAAAGTGATTATTTCAATACCACTAGATTCCTTGACCTCATAAACGCTGATTTAAGTGCAAAAATTATGATTCTAGGTTATTTAGAAGCCGGGATATTGCTAAAAACCCCTTTCACTGCGGCCATTTTGAAAAATTCAAAGATGGCGGTCCTATAGGGTTTGGTGCAAATGAAAACATTGTTTTCCTGATTCATTATACAAGAACGTTTCCAAAAATGTATAGTTATAAATTTCTCCACAAAAGTCTGGCGAAATTACATAGTGAAACTAACTAATTTGCCGGACCTACAGCCCAGCAGATTGTTGAAACTTTTCAATTCACATCTGAAGAAGCCGGTCAAGTGAGCGCACTGAAAGCAAAATTATCTGGCTATTGTGAACCGCAAAATAACTTATCTGTGAATGTGATTCGGTATCTTTTTAACTCGCGGAACCAGAAGACAGGAGAGAGTTTCAGAGCATATGTGACCGACCTGAAAGCCTGACTAAGGACTGTGAGTTGGGATGCTCGAGGATGACCTGAGAAAGGACCAGAGACCTGAGAAAGACACGAACTTGAGAGAAAGACTGCTCCAAGTTCAAGACCTGAATATGCAAGAATGCATGGAGATTTGCAGTCTTGCTGAGAACAGCGCAAAACCGCAAAACATATGAAGGAACTCCAAGACGCAAAAGGACTGCCCTCCGATGCCGACGTCAACTATAACTGAGGTAAAAACAAAGTGATCAGAACAGAAATACCAAAGAGAAATGCCCTTATTGCACGTATGCACATCGAGGCAAGAAATGCCCAGCAGAAAATGAAAAGTGTTGGGAGTGCGGAAAGAGGACATTTCTCACGATCGTCGAAGTGCCATCGACACATTGATAAAAAAAATTCTGCTCGAGATTTGCGCTCCCATCGGTTGTTAAAAAACAAGTCCACCCCAACAAAAAGTTAATTTGAATAAAAAGAGAAAAACCAACAAGCACAACACTGAAAATTTCATCAAAATCAGATGTAAAATAAGAAAGTTATGACATTTTAAATGTTTTGCTTGATTTCACAAAAACAGTTATATGCACATCATGTTGGGTATGCAAAAGAGCAGACTGATGACGTCATCCACTCACAATTTCTTTTGTATTTTATTATACAAAATAGGGAATATCCTATTTTTCTCCTCATTGTCAAGTGAAACAACAATTAATTCCTCTCTGAACATGTGGAATGTGCATTGTTTAATACTATATGATTCTGTCAAGTTGGTCCTTATTGTCAAATCTATAAAATATGAAATATTGTATAATTCAAACAATAAAAAACAAAAGAAATAGTGAGTGAGGGACATCATCAACTGTCTCATTTGAGTTGTGCACAATCACTGTTTTGTGAAAAATAAGAAAAACTTTAAAATGTCATAACTTTCTTATTTTACATCCGATTTTGAAGAAATTTTCAGCATTTTGCTAGTTTTATTTTTCTCTATTTATTCAAATCAAAGTTTTTGTGGGGTGGACTTGACCTTTAAATATATAGTAACCCATGCATCCTATTCAGTTATAAAATTGCTTAAAATGTACAGTTTTCAGGCCTTAATATAAAAAAAATTTGCCCTCTAATTAGGCTTATTATATTAATAAATAAGAAAATAATATATCCACGAATTCCTTTAATTTGATTTATTTCCACATTCCAATAACAAAAGTATATACAAGTTTGATATATTTTGGTCAGCATAACATAAACAACAAGCAAATGACATGAATAACATGCATACATACATTCTAACAATCTAATTGAAATATATTTATACCTTATGAATTTCTTTTTTTTTATTATTAATACAAATAGCAGAAAAAATATATATACATATATGGACATAATACATTTTGAAATGTAGGAGACCTACATATTAAGCTTAGAGCTTAAAATTGACAAAGGCGTAGAAAGAAAAGGGGAAAGAAAACCAGACAAACAGTGCAATAAAGAGGCTTATCTTTTATTGCACAAAACATAACGGGAATATTACAAAAAAGTAGATAGAGAAAGAAAAATTCAAATGAGACAGTTATAATCATAATGTTGATAAAAGGGTGCGGGGGGTTATTATCGGTTGGTACGAAACACACAGAAATTGTGGGTATTATATTTTAACAGTGTATTTCTCTTCAAAACAGCTTTGAATTAATAAAGTGTAGAGCATAGCTGAATGTCAAATTATAAATTATTCCATTTAAATCTGCACCGTAATGTCTAATTGATTTGCGTGCTATCATTGGTTTTGGAATTGTCAAATGAAATTTTGCAGACTTTCGTGTGGGATAAGAGTGGATGGTGTTGTTAATTGTGAACATATTTTGAAAGGAAGTGGGAAATATCCCCTTTTTCTATTTGAACATGAAGATTGCAGCTTGAAATGTAATTATATCTGAAATTTGAGCGCCTCTGTCAGTCTCACCTGTATCGCGCGATTCAATATAGCAGCAGTGCTGACTTTGAAAACTACTATCAAATAATTATTCACAAAAAACACCATTCATATACCAGATTCAGATTCATTTATTGTTGATCCATAATAAAATACATAGAAATTTGGCCTCCACTGGTTGTACATACAAATAATATAAATACAAACACAAACGACAAACACAAACGACATATACATTGGGCGAATATATTGAAAGAAAATATACATAAACAATTCAAACATACACTGTTGGTCATAAAGGTGGAATAAAATATTTTTGAATAAAAATCGACAGTTTTGTTGGTATTTGCAAGGCTACGCGTAGACAAAATGGTAATTGAGTGATTACATAATGTTTCCCCATTGCACAGGTGACATTATAACATGAGAAATTTGGATTACGTAATAAATTCTTTTGTTGTAGACTATAAAAGCCTATGCATATGATATTCTGTCCCTTTCCCTGATTTATAGCACAGTGTATAAGTAGGTTGCATTTTTTCGAGTTCCTTGTACCGTTTGAAATAAAAATCGGTAGAGATGTTTCCTGGACTATGCCTGGTCCAACGGCAACAGCAACACGCGAGAGAGTGGTAGCACTGCGACAGGAGGGTTACAAGCAGACTGATATCGCAGAAGTCCTAGGGATATCACACAGTGCAGTCTCTAAGATCCTGAAACGTCAACGTGAGGCGGGGAATGTGCGGCCACGGGAATCTCCAGGACGTCCCAGATTGACCACAAGAAGACATGATCGCCAACTAAACTGAACCAAACTAAACTAAACTAAACCAAAAAAAAATGAATCAGCTAAAAGCATAACAAAACAAGACATGTAAAAGGAAAAGGAAATCGGTAACCAGCACGACATAAAAAGTTTGACTTCTATTAGTACGATTATAAAAATGAACCAGAAATTCCCTGCATTATTTTAACAATGACAGGTTGATTGTGCGTATTTGGGTCTTAAAAGAATTGAGTGTAGTTGCGGTCCGAATATAGGTTGGTAGTTTGTTGTAGATACTGGGGGCTACGAATGAAAATGACCGTTTTTTAAATTCAGTACTGGGTTTTGGTATGAACAGTGGATATAATGTAGAATGGCGGGTGACATAATAGATCCTTGACGTTTTGTAGCAAGACCATTCAAGTAATAGGGTGCTAAGCCATTAAGTATTTTAAAAACAGAAATACAATACTGATAGTTAATTCTACTGTCAACGCTTTGCCATCCGAGACTATTAAGTAGAGTTTATTTGGTAGTTGTGTTGTCTGCGTTAAGAACTAGTCTTGCATATCTGTTCTGGGTGCGTTGCAGTGTTATCAAGTCCGTTTTGTTACATTTTCCCCAAACCACCGAACAATAGTCTATGTGGGGTAGAATAAACGAGTACTACAGCTGTGCAAGGATTTTCTCTGTTAAAAATGACTTTATCCTCCTAATGCACGCTATTGCTCTATTTATCTTTCTAATTGTATTCGATATTTATAATGACCAGTTTAGACTCTGGTCAAGAGTTATACCAAGGTAGTTAGTATGAGTTACATTCTCGAGGTAATCTTCCCCGTGAGAAATTCTGAGAATCTGATTTTTTACTTTACGTTTGGTGCCAAATACCATGACTTTTGTTTTGGTAGCATTTATTTCCATTATATTAATTTTGAACCATTGACGCAATAGATCGTATTCCTTTTGCAGTATAGTTTGGTTGCTAAGAATATTATTAAAAAAATGCCGTGTCATCGGCGTAGAGGGCAATTTTTGTTTCATTTTCAAATTGTAAATTACACATATCATTTATGGATAGACAAAAAAGTAAGGGCCCCAGAATGGACCCTTGTGGGACTCCAGAAGAAACATTCTCAAAATCACTCAGGGCACCTTGGAAAGAAACGCATTGCTGTCTCTTACAAAGGTAAGAAGCAAACCATTCTAATTCAGTTGTTTCATGCGATATAATATCAAAGGCCTTTTTTAAATCTAGAAAAATTGCCCCTGTTATAAGACCAGAATCAAGATTATTTAACAGAAAGTCAGTAATTTCAACTAAACAGGTGGCTGTTGAATGCTTAGGGCGAAAGCCTGATATTCAAATTTGTGTAAGTATTCGTAAAGCTGCATGTGCACCGCCCTTTCGAGAATCTTAGATACACAAGATAATAATGATATTGGACGAAAGTTGTTTAATACACCTGAATCACCACCTTTCGGTACAGGAACAATCTTAGCCTTTTTAAAGTCGCTTGGGAAACATCCCGAATTTAAAGATTTGTTTAAAATATGTGTGAGTGGTTCCGCAATGCACACAGCTGCGGATTTCAGTAGCTTAGGATGCAAGTCATCTAAATCAGCGCCTTTTTAACATCTATTTTTTGCAATTCTTTTTTTAACAAATTCCGTCTTGATTTCTTTAAACTTAAAAGTAGAATTTTCTGGGACAACGTATTCAGGGAATTAAAATTCTTGTGTCCGGAACGAGAAATACAATTTCCAACGTTGACAAACATTTCATTGAATGCTTTCGCGATTTGCGATTTATCTGAAATCATATCAGTGCCTATTTTAATATTCGAATCGATTGTGGCCTTTTTCTTTGGAAGTAAGCCTTTCAATACTTTCCATGAGTTCTGCATGTTGTTGCCACATCGTTTCAATATGATTTTAACATTTCCCTAAAACATTTTCATGATGTTTGACCAAACATTTTTATGATATTTTGTCAATGTTTTTGTGTTAGATGGGCTGATACTTAACTTGTTACAACTTTTGTAAAATTGAAGGACCTTGGCAATTGTCTTCTATCAGGGACTTGACCAGAGGTTAGTGAAAGGTTTAAGATATGGCGCAAATATTCACTACTGAATCATACGCGCCGTATAAGCTAAAACAACAACATATGTGTCAATGGAACGACAATTTCAGATATATTATATCTTTTAAAGTGAGATTTTGACTTCATCATAACCAGGACTTTTGTATTATTCAAATTATATACAATATCAGTGATATCCATTTAGCTACGGGAGTGCACAATATTGAACCAGAATTAGGTGTACCTAGATATTAATGATAATGTTTAGTTGAAGGGGGCTATTTCTGGCAAGGTTAATTCCTATAGACGAAAAATACTCATTAAAAATGTTAGCTATATTTTCAGGATCTCCAATAATATCACCTTTAGACCCAATTTCAGTTATATCGGACTTATTATTGGATTCATTGCTTGTTTAAGAACTTTCCATGTATTTTGAATGTCGTGCTTATACATACACAATTTTTTAGTTAGTGGAGTATCTTTTCTTTGCCAAACGTAGTTAGAGTTAGAATATACTTATTTAGTTATTGCCAGTAAAGTAGGCCCTACCTTTAAGTTTTGAATTATATATAATATAAGTTATTTTTTTCTGCTAATTGAACGTAAAAGTGCTTTAGATATTTAAGGAAGTGTCGGTGATTTTTAATAGTTAGTGTGTCTGTCTTTGACTTCTGGAATATGCTTATTTAACTCACTTAAAATATTCAGAAGGTTATTGAAACATATGTTTACATCATTATCGTTATACAGAGGCGAGCAGTCTCTAACGAAATACCGAGCCTTGCAAGGTTATCGGGGGTCGGTCTCCGCCGAGATGGCTTGGCAGGATTAATACATGAGTGCTTAAGGGTAAAATGTGACATAACGGAATAATTATTTGTCAAATCCGATAATATCATTTCAGAATCAGGAGTCGGCATGAAGTTACAAAATATGTTATCAATAAGGGTTGTAGAATGGTCTGCTATGCAAGTGGGTTTTGATATTAATGGCAAATATGAGAGGAAGAATGTAAATAAGAAAGAGAAAGAAATACAGGGATAGAAGTGAAGAAACAGATAGAAAATATAGAAGAAGAAGGAGTATATAAGAAAAAGCAGAAAAAGATCAAAAAAGGAAAAAAATAAAAAAAAGTTAAGGAAAAAAAGAAGAAAGGTAACAAGAAAGAAAGCGAGAAAGGAGAACAAAATATCCCATTACTAGTATGGGGATATGTGTAGCAATGTAGAATCCTGTGCACATATTTTGGGCAACTGCCAAATTACCTTAATGTACGTGCGATCAAAATGAAGCTTCTTCCTCCGGCCCCATCTCACACGCTTCAGTCTGGAGAGTTTCTTAATTGCGTAGCTCATTAAACACAGAGATGTTGGATTGTTCTCATCGTGTCTTCGCCCCCCCCCTCCGACTCTATCAAGTCAGTCATCAGCCTTTTCAGATTGTATCAATATTACATTGAAATGAAATGCAAAGATGTTACCATTCAACAACCATCTGATTGGTATTTCAGTTTCATCTTAGTGTACGGTGTAGATTTAATCTAAAGATGAAACAGTTTTTGTATTTCACCCAGGCGTTGAAGCTCTCAACTATTTTCCTGAACATATCATGAATGTAGGATTTTCACACCTACATATTTTTCGATATATTACCAACTTACGAATGAGGCATCATGGAGTTGAATATTATCATATCATTTGTTATCGAGATCATTGTTACGGCCATTGCCTTACCAGGCAACATCCTTATCATCGCCGTGTACAAACGGAAGAAAAGGTCATCGTTCTCGGTCTTGGCCATTGGACTCGGAATCATAGATCTTCTTATTTCCTTAGCAAGCCCAGTGCGCTTATATAATTATTGGTTTTTCGGCAGACATACAAGCAGAGCATACTGTAAAATTGGTGGTGGGCTATTTTACCTTGCGCTGAATACTTCTATTTTCATAGCGGCTCTTATATCATTCAATCGGTATTTCGCAATTTGTAAGCCGCATGACTACAGGTTTTCCCCTCGAGCATCAGCAGTGTTGGTAGCAATTTGCTCTGGAATATCGATCTTGGTCAGTCTTCCAGTAAGTGTTATGTTTGACATTGTTTCATATCCAAATAATCAAGTCGACTGTGGTATACCACTCAGGTATCATTTCATAGCTGCGGTTTACGTTTACTCCGTAACAGTGTTACAAATCTTGACGATAGTCGTTACACTCACCATGTATGCCTTCGTATTAAGGCGAATTCGACAGTTAAAAAGAGTTGGTTTGAATAGAACTAACACGAGTGCTCTGAAGCACAACCATCGAAGAAGAGGAAGAGGGATTGAAATAAATGAAACTGTTTTAGATGGCCAGGCAGTCAAGAGAAAAGAAGAAGATGATCCTACTATTTTGGTTCTGGCTGATATGAGCTACCCTAACACGAGTAGGCAATCCATGGATCCTACTAGGACCCTTGCTGTATCCAATGAAACCATGGCAACCTCTCATCCTGTATCCGGTGGTCACAACACTCAACCAGTTGGCCCATCTACGTCCGAAGGTCCGCACACCCTGTCAACCCCGAAAATGTCAACACGGCCAAACAGAAACGGTAACGTTGCTGCCATCGTTCCAAATCCAACAGCGGACGAAGGTCCGGATACTTCTTGTCGACGTGACGCGCCGAGACTAAACGATGATTCCCCGAGAGCTGAAGCAACAAGGAAACATTTAATCGTCATCATGCTGCTCTACCTCATAATGTGGATCCCTAACCTATTTGTAATCATCTTTGGCTACAAACCGGAATTCCGAGACACAAACTACGCAGCATACACCGTCTTCATGGTAATTTCCAGGATCTCATCCCTGAACAGAATCTACCATTTTGTTCTAACATTTATCTTCCTCAAATCATTCAGACGAGACTGTAAAGAATTACTTATTTGTTTGAAAAACACTTTATTTCGAAATTGTTGAGAAGACCGAATACTAATTACGCATTCTCTCTTCCAGAAAGAAATATGTAATAACAAAGTTTACTCACTTCATAGGAAGGAATTTGTATCTATTGTGTAATGCGCACTATTGAGTCAGGTCATATGACATTTCTGCTCTAATCTAGGCTTAAAATTAACATGATCAGTGATAGCAGCACTCGATGTTCATGTAGGAACGTAGTCCATTTTGTGAAATTCGGAGACATCTTGAATTTACAAATATCGCCTTCTTGCCTACCGAAGAAACAATTTTGTAAAGGAAGAGAAAGAATGTTCCATCGGCTCGGTGTAAAAATGGCAGAGGTAAAAATGGCAGAGGTAAATATGGCAGAGGTAAATATGGCAAAATGGCGGAGGTGAAAATGGCAAAGGTAAAAATGGCAGAGGAATAAATAGCAGCGGTAATAATGGCAGAGGTAATACTGGCAGAGATAAAAATGGCTGAGGTAAAAATGATAACACTTGAGTTGGTATTTCTTTTTTTTCTGGACTTACATGCACGACGTACTTCTCATGTCAAATCGCTCTTCCAATTTTCAAATTGGAAGAACACTTTGAATCCAAAATATTGTACTTAATTCATTAAAGGGGAAATTCACACTGACATAAAGTTTATTAAAATGATATTGGTGAGGGTTTTAGGGAATCCATGAAAGATTTAAAAAGCTACTAAAATTTTTACGTTAATGGGGACGTCATTTGCGAGCAGTTGTCCCCATAAATGGTGTAATAAAAAATATCAATGAAATGTCATTTTCTAAAAAAAAATGAAAATGGTTTTAATTGTACCTTAAGTATATTAACATACAAATAATTTCACATCCGCTACTGAAAGATTTTTTATTAGCAATCATGAACCACTGATTAAAAAATGAAAAGAAGACATTTTGGTGCATAAAATACGGGGTAGTTACTAGTATATGACGTCAGAGATAAAAAACTCAAACTTCTAATAACTTTCTTAATCTTTGATGGGTTTTCCGCAAACCTTCACCAATATATTTTTTTTGCTATTTTCACAGTAAACCATTATTTTGTCAGGGTTAATTTCCCCTTCAAAACAGGTCGATAGAATGGTACCTAAGAAACACCTACAAATTTAAATCCCTGATTCGCTACACATTTCAAAATTCATGAGGTAACCTTTACCATAGAAACTAGTTAAGGAACCTGATATCCACTTGGACTAGCTGCAATGAGGTATTACTCTGAAAAAAATGAACACTAGTTGCTATTCTTATATCATTTACATTTAACTATATACGTATCATATCAATATCTATTCGGATCCATTATGATGTTGAAATATGAAAAATTACTTTTATTGCAGAACCTTTTGTTGTTTTTCCGTTAACCAAGTTATGCAGTGGTTCAAAGAAATCCAGAACTCGTCTATTTCAGTGTGTTAATGGTAGCGCACATTGGTGTTTACATTACAATTCGTTTGGTATGTATGTGATGAAGTGCTGTTCTACTATACGAACTGGCCAAGATAAATCCTTTCATCACTCACTAATTGTAATCATTTTGGCATGAAAATATTTGAGTTTAATCATATCAACGATAAAGTAGACCTAAAATGATAAAAAAAAGTCCAAACAATATCTCATCAGTTCATAATACTCATCTTATCGATAGTAGTCCATTCAAGGTCAATAATTATGACTGATATCAACTGGAAAGGCTCTATCTTTTCCTTGCTGATCTAGCATGTCATGATCTTTACCTCTGTAATTTTTGCCTCTGCCATTATTACCTCTGCCATTTTTACCTCTCCCATTATTACCTCTGCCATTATTACCTCTGCCATGTTTACCCGGCACCGTTCCACCAACCGTAATGAGAAACTTACACTGCTTTTGATCGGTCTCAACTGTGCCGATGATAGCGACTTTTCGCAATTGAAACGGAGACGGATTCTACAACATAGTAAATCTATTGAAAACACCTGTCAAATACAATGAACGGATGAAGGTCTTTGTCGAAAATAACTAGGACTGCTGATCTTCGTTGTTTCGGAGCTGACAAAAATAGAAAATATGTCGTTTTCCGGAGTCACGGACGACACTGCTGTTTTGATTCATCGATTTTCAACAAAGACTGCTTTGTCATGAAGGGATTTTGACAACAGATCATCTACGTTCCAGAAAGCATTGCGTAATAGTTGCGAAATCTCCATGAACTCCGATCTTAGTGGACTAAAGTTAATGGAGATATAAAGACCATCGGAAGGAGATGCCGCCACTGAACAATCACCTTGGTTCTTTAGCATTAGCTTATAGAGGACATGTTGATTCAGTTTATTCATTTTGCTTCAGAAAACGCCTAACTTAAAATTGACCGGGGATGGGGCATGCACGTAAAATGGCAGTATGCAGCCATGAAATCTTGCCAGCCTATGCGGCTATTATCATTTTTCACCTTTTTTTATTGGCCCACCCATTCTCGCCCGTCACGCGTCAGTTCTCAAGAACCCCATTTCATTCCAGGTCCAAAGCCACCCCATTTGCAGAGAACCATCTAACTAGTAGTTCTTGAGCCCCCCATTCCATAAGCAACTTCTGGTCTTCAGGGTATGGTTTAAGGTTTTGTGGCCACACATCCCTACCCTTTCCAAATCCGAATGCCCCTCCCCCGGGAATTTATCTTTACGTAAATAATCATTTTGTAGATGGGCTAGATTGAAGAAAGAAGACACCTCGTACATAAACTAACAATTCGAATGATCATCTGTTCTATTTCGACCCAATTTATCAAATGTTTGCTAATTTTGGGGTAACTATTCGACCCCAATAACATTTCCCATCTTAGATTATCCCTTATGTAGAATATTGAGCAAGGTGCGTACATAATCATATATCTACATTCAGAGGAAAAGTGTAAGTAAGTTCCGAAGATTGCATTGATTGAGATCGGTTATATTTTGGCAATACCTTTGAAATTTGCGTAATTTCTTTCTTTTTTTTGTGAGTGGTTGTGTGCGCCTGTTCATATTATTGCTACTTTCATGTATCTTATGTACCATTGATTATAACAACTGTTTTGTTAGTGTATTCGGATACAGGAAGATCACATTGAACGTCTGAAAAGCCTTTATTTTGTTGTAGTAAATCAGCCATTCATATTTTAAAAATATCTGACCACTCTGTTGACTGCAGCCATCATGCAATTGCTATTGAAGTTGATACTTTGTCAATCTTACGATACTTTGTTGAATGCAATTAAAGTAAGTACCCAGTGCTCTCCCCTCCATCTCCACTCCTTTTGTAAAAAGCGCTTAGAGACATGCAACTTTGCTTATGTATTTTGCGCAATACAAAAACGTTTCATTATTATTATTATTAATGCTCCTTTGTTATTATGTTACTATGTGTTTCAGCTCTATACCTTGTTGAAGTACTTGAAGAATCTCCTTTGTAATAAAGTCTGCTTGTCTTGTAGCTGTGTATTTTGTTTAATCCTATGTGGTTGAGTGTCAACTCTAGGATCGTAAATGTGCTCTCATGCGCTTTCAATTCTCTCCACACCCTGCATGTGAATTAAAATAATTTTGGAATCCATATACAATATTATGCAACTTTGAGTCTACTTTTCAGACTTTCAGATTGATATCAGGTGATGTCAATCAGAATCCAGAACCCAGGGACCACTTCTATTGACGAGTGGATACCAGGCGCGACCACAGAAAAGCGTAGAGGGGATTTCTTTTTCAAGATTGGACACGTAACGTACGTAACGTAATACGGGTGTAAAAAACACTAACATACTGAAAAAGGGGTATATTATACAGTAGTATTTCGCTAGGAAAGCTACGTGTTTATGGTTAAATTTGCCCCCCCCCCCATCCGGAATATATCTGACATCGTTACATCAAACCATCAAGAAGATTATTCTCATTCCATTACTTAGCAATTGGCTTGACACCAACCAAACTGCCTGAAGTCGGATTGTGACTCTCGTTATGACTAAAAAGCAGGAAAAGCGAAAAACACATCGTGATAGGCGTAGTAATCATACCCATGTATGTGCCAGGGGCCACGGAGCGGTTTTGAAAGTGGGAAGGGGGAAGGGGGGGGGGGTCTGACGATAATATATGATTGTGATTATTGCATGGTCAGCCGCTGACCATGCAAATAATCACAATCAGATGTTAGATTATGTGTGCTCAACTTTCGTTCGATTGGCAACAAGTCCTTAAATAAGTATTTGCCATGACGTTGTCAAAATTAGATTTTAGGCATATTGGCCACTTCTGATGATGTCGTCATTGACGATCTTTGACCCAGCGGTTACACCTTGTCGTCCTACAGTTTCCAATCGCGGAGGTGGGGGTTGGATTAATGTGCAAGAACGGTCTTAAAGTGGTTAATAATCCACCTACAGGACCGACATATTTGAATAAAAACACGGAACTAATTCAAACAGTTCTTCATGCTTGGAAATTATTGTTGTTACGTACGTCCACCGGTCTGGTAGTCACTTTCTGCTTTTCTTGAAGAGTCAATGTGTTCTGAGCTTCGTGACATAGACAATCTAGGCCTCCAAGCGATCGCTATCACAAGTGATCTGACCATCGATCATTTCGTCAGTACGTCCTCACCGAAAACACAGAAGTTCAATTTTCTCCTTTAGACCTATAGTCATATTGTGTATCTCAATTGGGCACCTATATATACCCTTGACAAAGGTTACTCTTAAAAGGTCATTGTAATGGACACTCTGGTTTGCTCTGGTTTGAAGGTTATTCCCTCAGACCACTCTGCCATCAGCTGCCAACTTTGCGACGTTATGAAAAGCCTTTCCGGACTGACTCAACGCCCACTCAACGTCTACTTGTTGCAACACAGAGGCAATTGACAGAGCAGCGTTGGCCGACGATATTGCCACAGCTGCATCATTATTGTCTCCTGATGCGCGGAAAGTGTAGTCAATGCTGTGTGGCTGTATCATTTATAGCTCGGCAAACTTCTGGATTCTCAAGCTCTTGCAAAGACGAGAACCATATCAGTAGCCGTAACAACTGCCCTAGATTCAATACTGATATCTCCGCAGCTAGGAAACGCAGGTGTACTTAAAACGTAAAATGTCGTTCCAACGGTAATCTAAAGATCGATGTCCAGAGAACTATGGTGTGCGCCTTAAAGAACTTGATTAAGTCCCTAGCTGTTGATGAAGGTCAAGCGCTTTCATTATGTTGGTCTCGTTGAAGACCGTGTCAGCGATTCACACAAGCTCTTTTTTTCTTGCTAATCGTCTTTTGAATCGCAAGCAGTCTACCCCTGTACAGTATCATACTGATAGTCATGGTGACTACTGACTAGGACATTGATCCGGTTCTTCTAAACAAAAGTTCGAACAATTTGCGAGACTCTTCATCCAGATGAATCCTTTCTCCAAACTTTTACATATCCTCTCTTCTGATCTTGGAGAGACTCAGTCAACTCTTAGAAAATATGCCATCTAAATACTCAGACAATAACCCAGCCATTTTGTTGAAGGGTTGTTTCTCTACATTTGCTCCCATCATCTCACAGATAGTTCATGTAAACATTGACCAGGCTGAAGTTCCCACTTGTTTGAAGATTATTCATATCATTCTACTCCTGGAAAAAGTCTCCCTTGATCCAGAGGTATATACGCCTAATGAAAATTAGCGCCTTAAATGTTTCTAATTTACCATTTCATTCAAAATTGTTGAATGGCTTGTTTTAACAAGACTTAATTGCTGATTGTTTTCGGATAACGATTTATTTGATTCCTCTGCACATCGTCCAAACCAAAGAGTGGAACCTTCCTGGTCAATGTGTCCAACTTTATCCTTCAGAAAGTGAAAGAGGAAATATCTCAGCCATGATCGTACTCGTCTTCCGCTTTCTATACTGGAATTTATATACTGTAGGTTTTAGAAGCATTAATGGTCCCTTTTTATCTTGATTTCGTGTACCGCACAGACAGAGCGTCCCACAAAAAAATGAAACCGAGATTTAGCGATGGTTTATCATAACTTAACACAAATACAATAGACAAATGACCTACCATTGTAAGGCTATTAGAATCTCCTCTTTCATCTGAAATTATTTAGATTATTTTTCATTCACGCATGAGTGAGCAAAAACAATTGGAAGAGGGGATACCAAAAAGACACTTGGCGGGCTGTATCTTGGTTTAAAAAAGAAAACCTCATTTTCAAAAGGTTCAATATCTGCTCGTTAATTTGATACCTCAATTACAGAAAATTGTCATGAAATAACTTAGTTCTAGTTGTTTGAAATAAGGCTTGAATTTCAATAATTTCATAAAATGAAGAGGTTTAACAGGCTAGCGTCCAGACTCACTCGACACTTCGTACTGTTGACGATCAGCCATGCATTAAGTCTTTTGTTAACCGTGCAATAGCTCCTGTGGGAAACCAGTGAAAACACGTTTATTTAATGAAATTAGGGAAATAACAAGGCAAGCATTGTTTCGAGAGGACAGAACTTTTTTACTTTTTGACCATTTTCTGTGATTAAGGTATCAAATAAAAGAATAGATATTGACGTTTTTATGCATGTGATTTTCCTTTTGAAATTCAGATACCCCCGCCAAATTAGTTTTTGGTATCATTTCTTCAAATTGTCTTTGCTCACTCATGCGTAACTGATGAATAATCTTAGTAATATTAGATGAAAGGTGAGTTTCTAAGCTTTACGATGGTAGGTCATTTGTCTATTGTATTTGTGATTAGGTTATGATAAATCATCGATAAATCTCGGTTTCGTTTTTTGTGGGACGCACTTTATAATGACTGTAAATCTATCAGTGTTTTGCCTTCCACTCGCGGCGTACCACAGGGTTCTGTTGGCGGGCCCATATTATTACTATCTACTTGACTAGCTAGGTAGGCCCTACATATCTTACGACGCCAACATTTCAATTATTATATTTACGTCAAAGGTATCTGACTCTACCCCTCCTACTATTGATTTATTATTTTAGTTTATTCGGCATTTCAACCAAGATCAATTTACAAGCAATTCACATAAACAAAGACAAAAGAAACATGGATGTTATCAGTACGAGTCCAGGTTGCCTGGGAAAGGAAAAGGTGAATTATATTATAATAACCCTTAGGCTTCGATCTTCCTTCCTATGGACAAGAATATAAGCACATTCATAAGCTTTACATCAAACAATAATAATTCATATATAAAAGGTACGTTAAGAACAAGAAAATAATAGTTGTATAAGAAACAAAATATGGGTCAACTTGAATGAAAAGTGTGAACATTTATTTATTATAGTGAAGATTCAATTCAAACCAGGCTGATGCGAAACAATCAGTCACCTGTCTAAAAATTGTCTATCATGACATTCACTCCAGGCTAAACCATCATTCATTGAAATTAAATCTTTCCAAAACTGAGTTAATTTGGTTCCAATCTGCCATCCATCTCTTTTTCGGGATGTACCATAAACCTGTCCCAGACGCGTAGCTAGCTAGGACTCGTGGCAGATTCTAATTATCATTGTTAAATCTAATCACCAAATCCTGTAGATAATAGGGAGTTGTCGCTTTCATCAAGCACGACGCCTCAAGACCCCCCCAAAAATATGTTGTAAAAATTGACTAAGCGGCTAGTTTTCGTCAAAAATTCGATGAACGAAAACAGCAGGTTTGTCCGTGACTCTGCCATGGACAAACGAAATATTTGCAATTTTTCGTCAGTTCCGAAACTTAGGACTATCTGGACCCTGGTTCACCAGTTTTCGACAAAACCCTCCCGGCTGTTCTATGTGATTTGACAAGCATTTTCAAATATTTACTATGTTCTAGAATACGTCCGCGTTGCAATTGCGAATACTTTCGAGAAATTGCGAAAAACTTTCAACGGTTCTGCTCCACAATACAATATCAATTCGGTTAACAATGATAATTCACTCCTGTCAGACGTTCGTCTGGACAACTCTGGTTCCCTTGTTCTTCCCAAATCTACAAAGGCACGGGGATACGGATTTTTGCTCACATTGGTCCTGTTCTCCAGAATGATCTTCTGGTTATCCGAGAATCCAATTCCACTGATACATTTAAACGTTTAGTTATCTAAAGACGCGTCTGTCCAATGCTTCTATTTAAACGCCAATTAATCCTCAAGTTCTTTAATCTGGAATTGCATAGCCAATGAATACCTTCTTTACATTGCTCCATGTGCACTCCGCAGAGTAGATTTGGCGCATCATGAAGCCAATCAATTATTATTATTATTATCATTATTATTTTTATTATTATTATTACTGTTATTATTATTAGAAGTAATATTATCATTATTACTATTATTATTATTATTATTATCATTACCATTATTATTATTTTTATCATCATTATTGTCATTATTAGTAGTAGTAGCAGTAGAAGTAGTAGCAGTAGTAGTAGCAGTAGTACCTAGTACTACTAGTAGTGATATTATTATTATTACTTATTTACAATTTGAACTTGACACAAACTTATTTTTTTCATAAATGTGTACAACCATTTAGCAAACGGGATATGTTTGAAAACCTTTTCTGATTTTAACCCTATAAGACCATTGTCAACATGGTTATGGTACAATTTGGAATATTAAAGGCTGTCAAATATCCATAGCTATGCTACTGTAATTTTCTGTAAAGGCATATAATGAACATTTGCGACACCTCCTGGTAATGTTAAAAGGATCGAATTGACTTGCATTATTTTACGATTGCTTTTCGTTTCTGGTTGAAGAATCATATTAAATAAAAGTTAATGAACTTCTTAAAATATTGTTTTTCTTTTTGAAATTCAATTAGAAGCCAAGGTGTATAGCCCATTTTAAATTCACTTTATATCTTCTTAAGTTATTTTTACTCCCTCGGGCGCTAAGTAGGCTTAATCAGTTGCTTTGAAAAGGAGTAGAATCTAAGCTATAAAAATATTAATACTCGTGGCTAAGTACTTGTATATGAAACATTATTAAATCTTGTTTCGTTTTTTTTTTGGGACACGCTTTCGTTCCGTGCGCACTAATAATGTAAACGTTCTCCCCATCGCTTATTTGTATGCTGAAAGGATATTGAATCCAAACAATTTTCCCCATCCACATTTCTAATCAAAATAATGGATTTGCGTTGTCCATTCTCCTTCTCTTTGTACGATATTGTGTATGATTACAATTCTCGTGCTAAAAATGTGAAAATATGATTGACTATAGGTTACTTACCTTGGAAAATTTGTTAAATCTTTTTCTTCTACTTCTAATCCTCCTCCTCCTCCTCCTCGTACTACTACTACTACTACTACTACTACTACTACTACTACTACTACTACTACACCAACTTCTGTAGATAATAGGGAGTTGTTGCTTTCATCAAGCACGACGCCTCAAGAGGAAATAAATTATGCTGCAAAAATGACAAAGCGGCTAGTTTTCGTCAAAAATTCTATGAACCAAAACAACAGGTTCGTCCGTGACTCCGCCATGGATGGACAAACGAAATATTTGCAATTTTTCGTCAGCTCTGGTTCTAGTTTACAAATTTTCGACAAACCCTCCCGGCTGTTCAATGTGATTTGATTTACATTTTCAAATGTTAACTATGTTCTAGAATCCGTCCGCTTTGCAATTGCGAATACTTTCGAGAATTTGTCAACGGTTCTGCCCCACAATGCAATATGAATTCGGTTAACAATGTTAATTCACTCTTGTCAGACGTTCGTCCAACTCTGGTTCCCTTGCAGTTCTTCCCAAATCTACAAAGGCATGGGGATTCGGATTTTTGCTCACATTGGTCCTGTTCTCCAGAATGATCTTCTGGTTTTCCGAGAATCCACTTCCACTGATACATTTAAACATATCTAAAGACGCATCTGTCAAGTTCTTTAATCTGGAATCGCATAGCCTATGAATACCTTTCTTACATTGCGGCTCCTTGTGCACTCTGCAGAGTAGTTTTGGAACATCATGAAGCCAATAAATTATCATTATTTTTATTATTATTATTTTTTTTTTAATTATTATTATTGTCATTATTATTACTATTATTATTATTATTACTATTATTATCATTATTATTATCATTACCATTATTATCATTATTATCATCATTATTGTTATTGTTAGTGTTATTATTAGTAGAAGTAGTAGCAGTAGTAGTAGTGGTGGTAGCAGCAGCAGTAGTAGCAGTAGTACCTAGTACTAGTGATATTATTACTTATTTACAATTTAAACTTGACACAAACTTATTTTTTCATAAATTTGTACAACCATTGAGCAAACGAAATATGTTTGAAAACCTTTTCTGATAGGATCATTGTCACCATGGTTATGGTACAATGTGGAATATTAAAGGTCGTCAAAATTTGCATAGTTCTGTTACTGTAATTTTCTGTTAAGGCATATAATGAACATTTGCGACACCTACTGGTAATGTTAAAAGGACCGAATTGAATCGCATTATTTTACGATTGCTTTTCGTTCCTGATTGAAGAATCATATTAAATAACAGATAATGATTCTATAATCACTTTATATCTTCTTAAGGACGTTCCACAGTTATGTTTGTGCGCATCATGATCTGCGCATATTTTACACTCTGCGCGCTGACGTCACAATGGATGAACTGGTGATTAATCAGCTGTAGGTTATGTGAGCTGATTTTTCTCCTTATCTGCAATAACTGCAGATCCGATGTGTTATTTTATGAAGCTAATAAACTGGAATTATTCCATGGACCATTTTTTTTATTCCTCTACAATTTCAAAATAGTTTCTCTGTCGTGCTGCAAAGTATGATGAATACGACCCCGAGTTTGAATAAATGGAAAAGTGGTTCGGAATTTTTCCTCACATAGATAAAAAGCTTTTGGCGCGTTTTCGGGTGTTTTAAGAAGCAAATTGCTCTAATGAGAGTGCTGATAGTTTGAAAACAAGCACATGAACCCATATTGTTTAATGTTTGCACCTCTTAGGTATACCTTCCCCTACAACTTTGCAAAGTTTGGTGAAAATGACATGGATTTTGACTAACGTGCAGCATTTCTTTTACTTCTCAAGTTTGTTATTGATATTTGACATTTTTGAGGTTGAGTATCTTTCCCGCAATTTCTAAGAACTGAGAGTGTTGTTAGACTTCAATGACCAAACAATTGACAGCAATATAAATAAATTATCAATCTTACGGATACAATTATTAATCATATTGCAAAATTTGATGAAATCTTCATGGATTTTGACTGAGTTATAGAGCTTTAAACTCATTGTTGTGATCTCGTGAGGTCTAAAAATGCCAAATTCTTTTGGATGCGCAATTCTTAAGAACATCATCCATTTTGGGTTAACTTTGAAGCTCTATAGCAAAAAATCAAACACATGGACCCATGTTAATTTTTGTATATTTGGAATATTCAGGTGCTTAAGTATCTATGTGCAAAGTATGATGAAAATGACATGGATTTTCAATGTTTAGGAGCAAGACTACGGAACCATTCGCATTTTAGACGGTATTAACAGACTTTTGCTTGTTTTAGAGAGTATGATGAAAATGACATGGATTTTTAATGTTTGGGAGCAGAACTAAGGAACCATTCGTATTTTTAGACATATTATTAGACCTTTACATGTTTTTGGCGCATTTTAGGCGATTTTAAAGCCAATTTGCAACACTTTGGACACCAATAGTTTAAAAACGAGCACATGGACCCCATATTTTTAATATTTTAATGCCTTTAGAATATATTCCTCTACAAATCTAGAGAGTATGATGAAAATGACGTAGATTTTGAATGTTAGGGAGCAAAACTACGGAACCATTCATATTTTAGACGGTATTATTAGACTTTTGCACGTTTTCGGCGCATTTTAGGTGGATTTCAATATTTTCAAGCCAATTCGCAACACTTTGGACAATGATAATTTAAAAACGAGCATATGGACCCCATATTTTTAATACTTTAATGCCTTTAGAATATATTTCTCTACAAATCTAGAGAGTATGGTGAAAATGACATGGATTTTGAATGTTAGGGAGCAAAAACTACGGAACCATTCGCATTTAAGACTGTATTATTAGACTTTTGCACGTTTTCGGCGCATTTTAGGTGGATTTCAATATTTTCAAGCCAACTCGCAACACTTTGGACACTGATAGTTTAAAACAAGCACATAGACCCCATATTTTTAATATTTCAATACTTTTGGAATATATTTCTCTACAAATCTAGAGAGTATGATGAAAATGACATGGATTTTGAATGTTAGGGAGCAAAACTACGGAACCATTCGCATTTTAAAGGGTATTAAGAGACTTTTGCATGCTTTCAGTGCTTTTTAGGCGATTTTCAAGCCAACTTGCAACACTTGGGAC
This sequence comes from Lytechinus pictus, assembly GCF_037042905.1. NCBI lineage: Eukaryota > Metazoa > Echinodermata > Echinoidea > Temnopleuroida > Toxopneustidae > Lytechinus > Lytechinus pictus. The sequence continues at coordinate 14,578,716 of NC_087249.1, forward strand.
ACCAATAGTTAAAAAACGAGCACATGGACCCCATATTTTTTAATATTTTAATGTCTTAAAAATATTTTCTTCTACAAATTTAGAGAGTATGATGAAACGACATGGATTTTGAATGTTCGGGGGCAAAACTACGGAACCATTCGCATTTTAGACGGTATAATTAGACTTTTGCACGTTTTGGGCGCATTTTCGGCGATTTTCATGCCAACTCGCATGACTTTGGACACTCATAGTTAAAAAACGAGCACATGGACCCCATATTTTTAACCTCCCTACACCTTTGATATGCATTCCTCTACAATTTAGCCGACTTTGATGAAAATGACATGGATTTTGAAAAAAAGTGCAGCTTACAAAATATTTTTAAATTTTTGAGTAGATTCACGTCTTTGAAGATTTGCTTTTTCCTAGTTTTTGCACCATTCTTGCCAAATGAGGGCGCTGCTGACTCCAAATAGATATAGTTTTACCAATTAAAAGACTTTCTCTTACTTTGGTATACACTTTGTAATATATCTTGAAAATTTGATGAAGTTTGATGCGGTATCCACTCAGTAAAGATGATTTAAACTCATTTGGTGAATTCGTGAGGTCTAAGAGAGGCAGAATTCTCTTGATTGCGCAAGATTGCATATCATTCAAATACGGTGACTTTGAAGACCCGTAGAAAAAAAGTAAGCACATGAACCTATATTATTTTTTGCATTTTAATAATGCATAGATACCAAAGTAACTCTCTGCAAAATTTGGTGAAAATGACATGGACTTCATTTTAACTGTCATGACTGTGGAACGTCCTTAAGTTATTTTTACTCTCTCGGGCGCTCAGTAGGCTTAATAAGTTACTTTGAAAAGGAGTAGATTAAAGCTATAAAAATATTAATAGTCATGGCTAAGTACTCTGGATCATTATTAAATCTTGTTTTCCTTTTTTTCTGGGACATAGTACGCTTTCGTACCGTGCGCCCTAATAATATAAACGTTTTCCCCATTGCTTGTTTGTATGCTGGAAGGATTGAATCCAAACCATTTTTCCCATACACATTTCTCATCAAAATAATTGATTAGTGTTGTCCATTTTTTACCTTTTCTTTGTACGATATTGTGTATAATTACAATTCTTGTGCAAAAATGTGAAAATAGGATTGACTATAGATTACTTACCTTGGAAAATATGTTAAATCTTCTTCTTCTTCTTCTTTTCTTCTTCCTCTTATTCTTCTTCTCCTCCTCCTCCTTCTTCTTCTTCTTCCTCTTCTTCTTTTTCTTCTTCTTTTTCTCCTTCTTCTTCTTCTTCTCCTTCTCCTCCTCCTCCACATTCTCCTTATTCTTCTTCTTCTTCGTCTCCTTCTTCTAATCATCCTCCTCGTCCAACTACTACTACTACTTCTACTACTACTACTACTACTACTACTATACTACTACTACTACTTCTTCTATTATTACTACTACTATACTACTAGCTACTACTATTATACTACTTCTAGTACTTCTACTACTAGCTACTACTACTACTACTACTGCTACTACTACTACTGCTACTACTACTACTGCTGCTACTACTACTACTACTAATACAATTTCTACTATACTACTACTACTAGTACTTCTTCTTCTTCACTACTAGTACTACTACTACTACTACTACTACTATACTACTGCTACTACTACTGCTATACTTCTTATTCTAATATATTACTACTACTTCTACTACACTCTTAAAATTGTTGGGCAACATATACTGTCCACACAAAACTTTATCCAATTCTGGGTAGTTTTAAACCAATAATGTGTGCTTTGGGTGAAAACTACACAGTATCGGTTGAAAACTACTCAGAGTTGGATGAATTTTTTAACCAATAATATTGTTGCGTGGACAGTATGTTGCCCAATAATTTAAGAGTACTGCTTCTACTCCGAATCATACACTACTACTATTATACACTTACTACTACTACTACTACTACTACTACTACTACTACTACTACTACTACTACTACTACTAGTACTTCTTCTTCTTCACTACTAGTACTACTACTACTACTACTATACTACTGCTACTACTATTGCTATACTTCTTATTCTAATATATTACTACTACTTCTACTACACTCTTAAAAATGTTGGGCAACATATACTGTCCACACAAAACTTTATCCAATTCTGGGTAGTTTTAAACCAATAATGTGTGCTTTGGGTGAAAACTACACAGTATTGGTTGAAAACTACTCAGAGTTGGATGATTTTTTTAACCAATAATATTGCGTGGACAGTATGTTGCCCATACTACTACTACTACTACTTCTACTACTACTACTTCTACTAATACTATTACTAAAACTGCTCCTATTGATACTACCCGCACCAATATTAGCGCTGTACACAGTGTTCACATCAGTCCTTTCTTTATTGAATTGAAAAATAATGATCCCTGCGTTTTTGTGTAGACCTACTGACTTTTTCATCAAACTATTCCAATACAAAACTTAATGTTTGTTTCTTATTCTTAATTTTATATAGGTTTTCCCGGCCATATTATATTCATCATCAGAATATAAGTATTTTTTAGATTTCACGCGAAATTGATTGACAATGTGGATCCACATTTAAAAAGCAAATTTTGCTCTTCAATTTGATTTCTCAAGCATGCTATTAACTACAATTCAAATAAAAAATTTCACTAAGATTTTTCAATTAAGTTACCCTAGTTCTGGATAGCATTCAAATTCGTCGAAAAACATCAGTCTAATTAAAATGTGTTATGTCATTGGAGGAAGCTACGTATTCAATTTCACATTTATTGAAATACCCTTTCATAATCGTTTTTCGTTCTTTTTTCATTGTGCATGAGATTGTATATTTTGAAAGATATTAAATAAATGATTTTTTGTCTCACCTGCATAGCAGAGTGAGACTATATGCGCCGCTTTTCCGACGGCGGCGGCGGCGTCAACACCAAATCTTAACCGAAGTTTAAGTTTTTGAAATGACAGCATAACTTAGAAAGTATATGGACCTAGTTCATGAAACTTAACCATAAGATTAATCAAGTATTACTGAACATCCTGCCTGAGTTTCATGTCACATGATCAAGGTCAAAGGTCATTTAGGGTCAATGAACTTAGACCATGCTGGGGGAATCAACATCGAAATCTTAACCTAAGGTTAAGTTTTTGAAATGTCATCATAACTTAGAAAATATATGGACCTAGTTCATGAAACTCTGACATAACTTGGGCCAGTTGCATAAAACTTTTTACCTGAAAAAAACTCAGGTTGTTTTTACCGGAGTTTTTGCCCTGTGTTAAAGTCAATGGCAGAAATCACACTAACCTTAGTTTTTAGTTTTTACCAGAGTTTTCTCAGGTAAAAAACTTTATGCAACAGGCCCAAGGTTAAAAAAGTATTACTGAACATCCTGCATGCGTTTCACGTCACATGACCAAGGTCAAAGATCATTTAGGGTCAATGAACTTTGGCCAAATTGGGGGTATTTGTTGAATTACCATCATAACTTTGAAAGTATATTGGTCTAGTTCATAAAACTTGGACATAAGAGTAATCAAGTATCACTGAGCATCCTGTGCGACTTTCAGGTCACATGATTAAGGTCAAAGGTCATGTAAGGTCAATGAACTTTGGCCATGTTGGTTTTTTTGTTGAATTACCATCATATCTCTGTAAGTGTATTGGTCTAGATCATAAAACATGGACATAAGAGTAACCAAGTATCACTGAACATCTTGTGCGAGTTTCAGGTCACATGACCAAGGTTAAAGGTCAATGGATATTGGCCATGTTGGGGGTATTAGTTGAATTACCATCATAACTCTGTAAGTATTATTGGTCTAGTTCATAAAACTTGGACATAAGAGTCGTCAAGTATCACTGAACATCTCATGCGAGTTTCAGGTCACATGACCAAAGTCAAAGGTCATTTAAGGTCATTGCATGAACTTTGGCCATTTTAGAGGTAATTATTAGATTGCTGTCATAACTTTCAAAGTTTATAGATATAGTGTATAAAATGTGGATATAGGGGTAATCAAGTATCACTGACAAGTTTTAGGTCACATTATTAAGGTCAAATGTCAATGAACGTAGTATTGTATTATATGAATGGTGTTTTTTTAAAATAATTATTAAAAGGTTGTTTTTCAAAGTCAGCACTGCTGCTATATTAAATCGCGTGATGCAGGTGAGACCGCCAGAGGCATTCCACTTGTTTCTTTATTCTTCTTTATTCTAGCTTCGATTGAGCGACATAAACATAATAGCCATTAAGCCGATCCTAATGACTCATTACGGAAAGCCGTCTAAAAATGTTTACATTTCTAAAATACATTAATATATTCAATTATTTTTATCGCAGAAGAGAGACAAGTGAATTTCATAAACGTGGGCATCCTACTTTTCTTTGGCGTATGATATTTTAAGGATTTGTACCGGAAGGATGGGTGACGGTGCATCTTATCAAAGAGGTATACTCCAGGCTGAAAATAATATGACTTGAACAGATAAAGAAAAGTCAGAAAAACAAAACACTAAAATTTGGTGACACGACATTTGCTCCTGCGACATTTGCTTCGGTCTTAATATTTAAGAGGGCATAGATTTAGAGTTAGGATTGTAATAGAGTTTTTGGTTCAGAATAATGTGAAGATATCTATCAAAGTCTATCTAGTTTTGGAATTTAGATTTTATGTTTGGATTAACGTGCAGATTTTCCATCGGAGCAATTGTCGCCGGAGCAAATGTCATGGAACCAAAGATTTGACCAAAATTGAACAAGGAATAAGAAAGTAATGACACATTTAAACATCTACATTATTTCGGTGAAACAGCTCTATGCATGAATTCATGAATATTCAATGAGCAAATTGATGATGTCATATTCCCACTTGTTCTTTTGTAGTTTATTGCATGGAATAATTTTCCTTCAAGAACTAAATAAATGGATTGACAATCGGTTTCAATGCAATAGACATTCATCGCTGTAACTCATTCTGTTATCAGGGAGACATAATCATTCACACATAATGAAAAATATGATTTCATATAATAACATAAGAAAAAGTGGGGATGTGCAATCATCAGCCCACCTAATGAATATTCATGACGAAGTGCATATAACTGTTTTCTCAAAATATTGCTAAATTTTAAAAATTCAATAACTCCGTTATTTTGAATCCGATTTGGATACAATTTTTTAGCATTTTGCTTAGTGAATTTTGCTCTTTTTATTTAGATGTAATTATTTTCAGCCCGGGGTACCCCTTTAAGGGGAATCCCAACCTTCGTAAACCCCCCCCCCCTCCCTGGTTTTTCCGAAAGGGGGCATTGGGAGCGTCTGAAATCGTCGTGTTAACTGGAACCCCATCATTCGTCAGCCCTCCCCCCCCCCCAGTTTTGCCGAAAGGGTGCATTGGGAGCGTCGGAAATCGTCGTGTTAACTGGAACCCCATCATTCGTCAGCCCCCCCCCCCCCCAGTTTTGCCGAAAGGGTGCATTGGGAGCGTCGGAAATCGTCGTGTTAACTGGAACCCCATCATTCGTCAGCCCCCCCCCCCCAGTTTTGCCGAAAGGGTGCATTGGGAGCGTCAGAAATCGTCGTGTTGACTGGAACCCCGTCATTCGTCACCCCGGCCCCCGTTTTGCCGAAAGGGTACATTGAGAGCGTTGGGATCGTCGTGTTGACTGGAACTCCATCATTTGTCACCCCCGGCCCCCGTTTTGCCGAAAGGGTACATTGAGAGCGTTGGGGATCGTCGTGTTGACTGGAACCCCATCATTCATCACCCCCCCCCCCCGTTTTGCCGAAAGGGGGCATTGGGAGCGTTGGGATCGTCGTGTTGACTGGAACCCCATCATTCGTCAACCACCCCCCAGTTTTGCCAAAAGGGGGCATTGGTTGACTGGAACCCCTTCATTAATTTGTCAACCCCCCCCCCCAGTTTTGCCGAAAGGGTGCATAAGAATATTATTTTTAACATTCGTCGTTCTGATTATGGTTTCGCCGAGTTTTTAATTTATATTAAACCTTCAAACAGCCATTTCAAAGAGGCTCCCCCCTAAAATTTTAGTGGGCCCGGTGCTGCGTGTATTATTTTCCATATGCAGCACCCCCAGGTATTCTGGAAGATGTCTTTAAAAATGGAAAAATGTAACCAAAATGACCTTCAATTTGTAGTGAAACCCTTCTTTTTTTAGCTTCAAAATTCTCGGTACCTATTTGATCTCCAGTAGGCCTAGTGAAAACCATATTTTTTTTTTGCTTTTCAACTGTTTCGAAACTTATTGATCTCCATTTTATAGTGAAAACCTTTTTCCCCCCTTATTTTGCTTTTCAAATTTACATCAGCACCCCCAGTAGAAAAAAAATAATCATTTCCAGCCAGGGCCCTGGTCAAAAACGTGACTGTGTAGAATTTTTTTTTCTCAGTGTACATAAGCCTTTTGACACATTTTTTGTATTTTTCAAAGCGCGTTTTATTTTGCTCTATCAAAAGTGCTGATAGTTTAAAACGAAGCCCATGAACCCCCAATGTTTAATAATCACCACCTCTTTAGTATACTTTATTTCTCTTCAAACCGGCTCTTCAATCATGCAACATTTGGTGAACTTGAAAATGACAGGATGGGTCTTAAATGAAGTGCACCATTTTCGCCTAGCAATTTCTTAAATTTGTTAAATAAATTTCATTTTTTTGTTTACATATGTTTTTGTTGTCTTGAAATTGCACCTTATTTTCGAACTGAAGGTGCTGCTACTCTCTAAAGAGCATCCGAATAACAACATGAGTGGTTTCTTTATATTAAGCATGTTAAGTATATAACCCTATTATGGATTTTGACTGAGTAAAGAGGTACTCAATGTTGTGATCTCGTGGGATCTAATGCAAATTCATTTTCATTGCGCATTTCTCGAGACCTTTCAAATTGGTGAACTTTAAAGCTCTAAAGCAAAATATCAAGCACATGAACCCATGTTAATAATATTTTTGCCTACTTGGAATAAGGTGATGAAGTAATTCTGTGCAAAGTTTTGTGAAAATTACCTGTGGATTTTATTTTAACTGTCGAACGACGTCCTTTTTTAAGGTCCACCTCAGAAAAATGTTGATTCGAATCAACAGAGAAAAATCAGACAAGCATAATGCTGAAAATTAAATCAAAATCGGATTTTAAATAAGAAAGTTATATTTTAAAGTTTTGCTTATTCACAAACTTAATTGTACAATTTAGTCACATGCAAATGATAGAATCGATGATGTCCCTCATTGTGCAATATTTCAATTTTTAGAGATTTGACAATTATGACCAACTTGACTGAACCATAAAATGTTAAACAATATGGTAAAACCGCATATTCAGGGAGAAATACAACTTTGTTTCAGAGGACAATGAGGAGAAAATTAGAATAGGCCTAGCTATTTCATAAGTATAATATACTGAATGAGTGATGTCTTAATCACTGGCGTAAATCCCGGGGGGGGGGGGATGGGGGGATATATCCCCCCACTTTTCGAGGAGGGGGGGTGGCCTGTACAAACATCCCCCCACTCTTTACGAAAGAAATGAAAAAAAATCACAAGAGATAATTGTTTTATTGGTGAAAATTCTTCCTAAAATACCGCTTAACAAATAAAACAATATTCTTGAATCATAAAATGCAAATAAAGAGCCAGTTCACCATTTCCAAACGAAATACTTATGTCCTTATTATAACATTGAAGAGAAACCCCCGTTTCTTCCAATTCATCAATGTTGGGGTCTTTGGGAAGGGATTAAGATGGAATGTCAATTTTTTTTAAATGTAATCTCTAATAAAACCATTAAACCATCATGGGGTAAAAAAGATAATAATATTGGAGGGGTATTTGCCATATGGACATACAGTGGCGTAACTACGGGGGGCATGGGGGGCACATCCCCCCCCCCCCCCATCGGCTGACCAAAAAAAAACGGGGAAAGGGGAAAAGGAGAAAAGAGGGAGAAAGGAAGAGAAACGTAGTGGGAAAGAAGAAAATATTATTCATTATAATGTTATATTATATTATGATTATGTTATGTTACATTATATAAGAAACATATGTATCATAACTTTATGAAACATATAATTTGCCCAGGGCCTACGTCTTCATTGTTCCTGGTGCTCGCATTGTCTGTTTAACGTGATATATAATCCTGTTGTACTAAAACATCCCGTTTTCAAGTCAATATAAACCAAATATATTTCCTAGCATTTGAGTTATCATTGTTTTATGTAGTGACATATGCTTCTTTTTCACGACTCAAAAAGTGATTGCCCCATGTTAAGGTCTTCGAATATATGAAACATTTCCTGTCCGTGATTACTTTCGCATTAGTGGATTGGTGAGATATGTCTGCTTTTCATAAATTCCTAAAATCAGTCCTTAAAATGTCCCTTCTGATCTGAATATCAAAAATTTTCAGCTCGCGCTTCGCGCTCGCATCATTTGGGTAATGAAATACGTATGGTCCTAGTTAATTCTTACAAAAAAACCTTAGAATGCCCCACTTCAGGTCTAAATTATCTAAATTTTCAGCTCGCGCTTCGCGCTCGCATTGTTTAGCGAGACAGGTACCTATCATGATTACACAAATTTGATTATAATGTCCCTTTCTAGGTGTGAATATAAAAAAATTTCAGCTCGCGCTTCGCGCTCGCATTATTTGATCAGTGAGATACATATCAGTTTAATGACATTGTCCTTAAAATGTCTCTATTAGGTCAGTATAACTGGCAACTGAGCGCGCTCACTAGCGCAGGCTCACTCAGTGATTCAAAATTTTTGCTGGTGCCCCCCCCCCCATGCCGTGACCCACGGTATGCCACTGTGGACATATCAATGGCAATTCCTTGCATATCTAAAAACATGATTGCAAAAAAAATGCCAAAATATTTCAGTCATCCCCCCCACCCATCAACACAGATTTACGCCAGTGGTCTTAATTCATGTGCATACCATACCGACCGAGATGTGCATGTAACTGTTAAAAAAATTAAGTTAAACTTCAAAATGTCGTAACTTTCTTATTTAACATCCAATTTTGATGACATTTTCGGTGTTATAATCGTTGGATTTTTCTCTTTTTATTCAAATAAACTTTTTATTCAATTAAACTTTTTGTTGGGGTGGTCATGCATACCGTACGGCCACGCCCACATTGACAAATGAAAACGAGGTTTAACGAGAGCCCCTGAGGGGGTCAGGGCATGATACCAAAAATAAATAAATTGTATGGGATGTCTATAAAGATAAGGATAGAAAAAATAGCCAAAACGAAATAAAACAAAAGTGAACTACAAAGTATACAGTCCTCTTCTCAGGATCTCGTTATTTTTATTAATAATTCCAACGAGATTCAACAAATCAAATTGTGATCGAAGTAGTTTCTAGATGTAATCTAGATCTAGATATATATATAGACTGAGCTTGTAAATTGGTATTTTTACAATCAAGAAATTACAAAAAGAAATAGGATAAGGTGGTCTATTTCTATAGCGAAAGACCACCGCTATTTACAATCAAGAACTATAACGTTCGATGATGAGGTTGACGAATAAGATAATGTACGATGTCGTTGATCTCTAAAGTTCGATGATGAGGTTGACGAATAAGATAATGTTCGATGATGAGAAGACAATTACTAAAAGCAGTCGAAGTTCAAGTCAATCACTCAATATGAAACTAGTTCAAAGTAAATAGATCTAAAGCGGTTGGCGAAATAAATAAATGAAATGAAATGAAGTTTGATGATTATTGTTCTCAAAAGTCAAAGCGAGATCAGTGCATTGAGCTAAGCTACCAAGACGACGTAAAATTAATGAACTGAGCTAAGAGCAGAGCCCTTGTTGACCAAACGCTAATTCTCGAACTTCTGGGGATCATTAAAAAATTCCCAACAATCAGCCAAATTTTTTTACCAAACAAGACTTTCGTCCAATCAGATTGGTGTAAAACGCACCAATCAGAAAGCTCAAAAATCCGACCAATCATAGCTAAACAATACAGAAAGGAAAAATGTCCGAGAAGGACTAAAATGTGTTTGCTATATAGTTATCAAAAATCTATCCATATAAAAAGCGGGATAAAAAGACTGTGATTGCTAGCCAGAAATCTATAGAATAAGACTAAGGACAATAAATAAAAAAATCTCTCTATCTAATACAATTTCTTAAAGAAACAAATGGATAACTACGAATTACAAGCATAAAATTACCTCCAAAAGAGCGTGGGAGAATTTTATTGTTTGTAAACAAAAGAAAACACTCCGAATTATATGTAATGCACCAGTTCGTTCTCATACAGATCAACTGTTTCTGGAACATAAAATCATGAAAATAAAAAAATTATATTCATTTCAATTAGGTCAATTCATGTATAAATATAAAAATAATTTGTTGCCACGCATATTTGATTTTATGTTTCCCCAAAACCAATCCCTCCATAACTATCCCACTAGGCAGTCAAATGAATTTCACTTGCCCCTCCTTAGAACGCATCTCGCACAAAATACTTATTTATATACAGGTCCAAGTTTTTGGAATTCCCTTAACGATGAGATTAAAGATGCTCGTTCTTTACTGTCCTTTAAAAACAAACTAAAATTTATGCTCTTAAAATCTTAATTATATTCACTATTCTAAACTAAAATTTTGTATCCTTTTTTTTTTTTTTTTTTTTTTTTTTTTTTTTCTTTTTTCCCCCCCCTAATCTATTATCAATGTTTGTATTGAACCCATAATGCCTTATTTTTTCCAGTTAGACATAAGATTTAAAATTAGTTATAGCTTGTCTATACATTATATTGTACCTTTTATAGTGTATGCGTGTATGTGTGTATGTATGTGTGTGTATGGGTGCGTGTGTACGTGTGTATTTGCATGTGTATATATGTATGTATGCGTGTGTGTATGTGTATGTATATATGTTTATGCATATACATGTATAAATATATGTGTATGTATGTGTAGACATATATATGCAGCAGATTAGCTTTGCATCCCTCTCCCTATCTCTATCTTTCTTTCTATATTCTAGGCAGTTGTCATCGTATTGTCCACCTCATGTACTTGTGTTGTGTTGTGTCGTGTTATTGTCCTTGTCTCTGAATTTCAAAATTCTGTACATAAGATTTTTGTTTTTGTTTTTTCCCCCCCTTTTCGTTACTTATTTTCATGTACTCCTTTACGTATATTTCAATATTCCTTGTAATTAAGTTTTTGAGGGGTCCACATTCTACAAGCTTTGCTTTTTAGTGGACCCCTCCATTCTTCTCATTGATATATACTTATATTGATTTTAATTATATTTAATTATATTGATTATATTGATTTAAAATTGATATACACGTTAATCTATATTTGAATTACTTATTGAATGTTGAATCTTGTTCATGCTTTTGTTTAAATTGAATCAATTATCTTGTACATATTTATATTATGTTGAAGAATGAAAAATAAATTTGAATTGAAATTGAATTGAGCTGAAGGAAAAGATTAAAAGGTCAAAAGAACTAGGTGGTTGCGCTTACGGAATTAAAACAAAAATGAGCCTTATTTACAAGTCTATCTAAACTGCAATATTATTTAAAGGGGAATCTAACCCAAATAAAAACTTGTTTTTATAAGAAAAATCAGACAAGTTGATGGGGGAAAGTTTGAACAATATTGGACAAACAACAAGAAAGTTATGAATTTTTAAAAGTTATAAATATTGGTAATCACTATAACCATGGAGACTTCAAATTGGCCGCATATGGGATGTCATAGTGATGTAAGGCAAGGACTACTCTTCCATGTACTCCAATACATATTATGGCTAAAATGTCATTTTTCCCAAAAGTTTTATTTCAAATTATATTTTTCTTTCATGAGGACATAAAACAATATACTACCTGGGTTATATTTAGATTACTGCACCAGGGGAATGGCATAGGCGGATCCAGCTTTTGGCGAAAGGGGGGGGGGGGGCGCACTGCCTAGCGGAGCACATATTTTTGCACTTCACCGGCGCCATAAAAGAAAATGTTGAAAAAGGGGTAAAGTCTGACCCTGTCAAATGCTCTTTTCAAAATGTAGGATTTCTAGTCATGCCATTTTGCATGACCACACGCAGAAAATATTTCCGGGGGGGGGGGCAAGACTCGAAATTATCTAAAAAAATAAAATAAAAACGATAGAGTAAACGGACCGAGCTCCTCAATGGGGCGATTATTTTTTTTTTACAAGTGTAATAAATGTATTTGGTGCACATCTCACATTTGCAAATTTTTCATAGTTTTCATGAAATGTTAAGGAAAAAAAAAGTGTTTTCACAACAGCTGATCGGGAATTTGCCCCCCCCCCCCATCCCCCTTGCTGCGTACGACCATTTCCTGAAGTCCACTTAAACATATTTCATTATAACAAAAAATATACATCAATTTTAACATATAATCTTTCTAAAACATATATAGAGAGAGATTGAAAAACTTATTAAAGAAAGAAACAAGCAAAAAGTGACACAAATTATGCATGTTATGTGCGATTTTAAAATCTAACCCTTTTATTGCGATGAGGCCAATACTTTTGTATATTAATTGAGATACAAGTTTTTTTTACTATATATATACACAGGGGCGTCGATCCTTTTTTCAGATGGGGGGGGGGGGGGCAAATTCATGAATCAACTTTCCAAAGGCGCTCGATCACACAATACAAACAAACTCACACACATAAACACGCATACACACATATGGATATATATATATATATTTATTTATATGACTCATGAGATAGAGACACATATATCTCACCAACAAATTAATGCGAGCGCGAGCTGAAATTTTTTAGTATACTGACCTGAAAACAGGAAAAATGTGCCTGTTTAGGACTGTTTTAGTAACTCATGAGGAGGATACATATCTCACTACACAGATAATGCGAGTGCCGAGGGCGAGCTGAAATTTCTTTATATTCTGACCAGAAAGCTTGATATTCTAAGCATTTTTGGTACCAATGATTAAGATGGGTATCTAAAAAAAAAAACAATAGTATAAATTTTGCTATTTCGATCTGAAAAAAAAAGACAGTTTAATGGACGTTTTTAATAAAGAACAAGATTATATCCAACAAAAGATTATTGCAAATCGAAGCGGGAGTTCTTTTGAGGTTTAGAACTGAAAACGGGACATTCTATTCACCTATTTAATCATGAAAAGTATGGGGTTTTGCTACAGAAATGATGCGAGCTCGAAGCGCGAGCTGAAAATTTTTAAATTCCAATCTGAAAAGCGGACAATTTGAGCATGATTTTAAATAAAGAACGAGTTGTGTAGCTCAATCTCGCTTGCTGATTTCTGTGTAACATTACCATCTTATTTTATTTTTGCACATGCGGAATCATTGGGGGGGGGGGGGGGGGGGCAAAACGATATGTTTGCCCCCAAATATTTTCATTGGTGGGGCGATCGCCCCCCCCCCCCCAGGATCGACGCCTCTGTATATACAATGATACTACATCATGAATCATTTGGAATACATCACCAATCCAGGTTTATATATTATCATTCAATTTTCATGTACATGATGTATAGGCCTATATACAGAATTTGGTATTTATATATATTGTGATACTTTTTACTAAATATAATGCAATTTGTAATGATGAGTAATTTTTATCTAATTACTTTGATGAAACTGGATATAATGCTTAAGACCTGAATTCAGAAAGAGATCCTGCAAGACAGAGCTTTGGAAATAGTTCTCCAGTTTTACATGTATCGTTAACTTTGTTTTTAACTTCTTCCTGAGTGATCGGATGAATAATATTTAACTTAATGGAAGATGAAAATAAATCAAATTTTGTGGCGTAAACATTTAAACGTTAAAACAAAGGTATTGACAAACTGTATTTATACATTGAAAATGATATTTAGTGGTTTAAGGTCTAACGAATATACGTCAGGTTGCGTAATTATACACTCCCGGTAGGCCTATTAGCAACGGGTTTTAGCAAAGTTTTGGACTAAAATATCGAATCATCTTCATAAAACACTATAGTAGCTGTCTTACACTAAATTCCATAGAGGTGGCACAATGTGTAATGTGTAAAGAAGAAAAGTGACTGACCTTTTTTTATTAAAGCATTGGAAAATAAGATCAAAATTAAAGAATTTGCTCTACACTTTTGTATGATTCTGGGATTTTTTAAATAACAAATTAAAGATTTCATGACATCTGTGTGCAACTGCCCCGCCCCAGTACACTCTGCACATGCTGTAAGGGCATGCGATAAGCTTTGCTATTCGTAATTATGACCATTTAACAATAAAATGTATAACCAGGTGCCGCTGATCATTCTTGACCGGCGCCGATCTAGATTTGGTTGGCAATAGGCCCTAATTCTTCATTGTTCGACCGGCGTCTATTTATTGGAACCAGGTGACGCTGATTATTATTGACCGGCGCCGATTTAAATTATCCTTGATCGGCGCCGGTGAAGAACTCAGGCAGCGCCGATTTTTCTTTACCGGCGCCGATTTATAACCAGATGGCGCTGATTATTCTTGTCCGGCGCCGATTTAGATTTAGGTGGCGGTGATTATTCGATCTTGATGGGCGCCAGTTATATGCAGGCTGATTATTTTCAACCGGCGAAGTTGTTGGGAAAAGGGTAGTTAAAAGAAAAGATAAGGAAGATGATATGATTGTGCTTTGCTGGCGGCGCGGGGGATAGTCTTTCCTTTACTGTTGCTAATATTATAGGCCTATCTGTGTATATTTTTTTAAGCGGCGCCTTTTTTTCTTTCCTTTATTTTCATTGTTTCAAGCGGCGCCTTTTCTTTCTTTTACTTTTCTTCATTTTTTTTTTAGCAGCGCCTTCGCGGCGCCGCTCAAATATTAGGGGGGGCGCGCGCCCCCTGTGCCCCTCCCTGGATCCGACACTGCATGAATGGGTATACTTAGGAGAAAAACACAAATCTCTGATAAGAAAGTACATGGCCTATGGGAAAGTTGTCTGCCCCTTGTCATAATTTACTTACCTAGTTGCCAATGACAATGACAATGATTTTATTTCTTTGACGGCCCTAGCTCCTGGGGGCATAGAAGAAATATAACAACTTACAACAATGGCAATAATAGGCATAAGAAAAAAAATACCAAGGTAACAAAAAAAAATAGATTAATAAAAAGAAAGAAAAAAAGAATCAAACATGATGATAATAAACATATGTACAATACAAGAGCAGTAATATTAATAGAAACGGGCACAGATTAACCCACCCACTCCCGACATGCCAGAGAGTATCTGGAGACCAATTTGAAATCTACATACTATTAGTGATCTCAATTTTAAAGCAGCTATAACTTTCTTATTGCTTGTCCGATTTCTTTCAAACTTTTACCATTCTGTTTAATTTATTTTTCTCCTTCCCAACACAACATTTTATGGCCAAGGCTGGATTCCCCTTTAACAAACAGACCACAGCTAACATGAGCTGCTACATTACAGAGCTAGTCAGAGGCATAAATATGCCAGCGCAGCCAGCGCGCGCAGCGCAGGCTAGGCCATCGCACGGCGTATACCGTACTACTCCACATACGCAGTCGTCGACTTCAAATCCCAGGCCAGTTTTGCGTTCCTTGTTCTAATTGAATAATTCTGAAGACTATTTAATTGATATTTTGAAATCATGGTAAATATTAAAAATATTCGAATTTTCCTAATTGATGATAGAGTTCTTTGTAAGGGAAGATATTTTGACAGCAACATAGAGCTAGTATTTAGTAAAACTAATAGTAGTATCGGGTTCAACGATGGAGGACGGACTACAGACTCAACTGCATGGGCTATGTCGGGACAGGGTCGGCAGACACTCTCGGAGAAGTGTTGCAAGTGGATTGGGTTTCGTCCTACCTCGAGCGATGTAGGGTAGGTGGAGCAGCGTAGTGTAGCGGTAGTGAAGTGCAGTGGAGCCTGCACGAACATCGCTCGAGGTAATGTATTAAAACAATCAGACTGGTTGCAGTGCAGAGACAGTTATTTTAATGTATGGTAGGGGGTCCTAAAGCTACGCGGGTCCTAAAGCTACGCACCACTCCAATGCGCATGCAATTTCAATTGCAAAATGCGCACTCTGTGTGTGGAGCTAGTGACTGCAGTGTGACGAACGATTCCTATTCAGTTTTTGTACAGAGGCTGCAATAAATCGCTAAATACAGAGAAAACCAGCGACTGTTTGGAATTTTGGAGTTATATTCACTCTGATTTCATATTTTCCTATAAGAATATGAACATTATTTAGAAGTTTAGAGACAGGAAATACTTTTTCTTTGCATGATAAATTGAGTGCGTAGCTTTAGGACCCCTCTATATCGGGCGGCGAAATCAAGAGGTGTTCGGAAAACACGGCGGGATTTTCGTATTAGTGAGTTTTGTGATATTTTCTTTTTGGTTATGAATCTTTACAATATTTAACACAAATTTGTGAAAGATGATTTGTTAGAATATTAAAATTGGCATAGTTTTTATCGTTTGTAAACAAAGTGCGTAGCTTTAGGTCCCCCCATCATAAAACACAGGCAGTACATACATGTCTTTATGGTCAGTGAAGTTTATTCTGTGTCATAATTAATGTGGTCCTTTTGCCATGGTCATTGGTAATAAACGTTTAAAAAACGGTAGACCGCTTCGGTCTCTGTAGACAGCTGGCAGCCGTATCTTTCGAGGAGTTTTTAACATTTCAAAAAAAATTCTCCTCGTACACAGACGGCTCGCTATCATGCAGCCACCATTAGGGGGTTAACATGGTTAAGAAATCCCCCCGAGGCTCGACGGGGCTCATCGATTTTTGTCTTTATTTCATAAAAATATATAAAAAGAACTGGACCAAAATAAAGATTATTATTCCGTTTTTGGCCTGAACGCACCAAAACGGAAAAAAATAAACTTAAAAGGGGAAAAACAGTGACTTTCTTCGGCTGTTGTGCAACTCCCACTTCCCTGGTTGATCCAAACTTAATTACATAAACATATGGCCATTGAGCCCCTGTATAGATCGAGTTAGAACTTCGGTCTCTGTAATTGGTGAGTGGAGCCAACGGAGTTCAGCGGAACAATCAACATAACAGAGATCAAAGCTTTTGGTCTAGACCTAATTATATATAAGTAGCAAAACAAGTATTTTCCTCTAATCAAGTTTCTGTAGATCTAGATCTACATCAAAATCTCCTGCAAATCCAAAGACTTCCCTGGTGCTGGTTAGAATATACCCTCCACTCCTCATAATGTGCATCCAAGTTTAATTTAATCTTTGAGATAGGCTGCAGAGCCCTTTGAAGATTATAGCAGAAAAAGGACAAATGAGTGCACTGTTCAATGCAATTTTATTGATGACACGTGTCACAGTGCCAGTGCAAACAACAATCCCCGTTTTCACCTGCAGACTCACTAGCTAGGCAATCAATAGACTTGGGGTTATATTTCATAATGATAGAGTCGCACACAAATGGCCAGTTATGTGTGGTATAATTCTAAGAGTATGCGCATGACTGCGTATTAAACTGAGATTTGTGTTGCATATCTGCGCGTTGGCAATGGAGCATGACTCTAAGCAAAGATACATGTACTACAAGGGGATCGAAGATCGGAGACTTTGGCAATTTTTTTAAACGCTCTATAAATGCTCCTGGTGAAGGGCGCTCAACAGCGTTGAGTAAGTAAACCATCGCACATCGGCAAGCTGCTGTGTATAAAACATATGGGGAAAATGAGAAAGGGGATTTTGGAGAGGGCATAAGGGCGGAGCATGGGGATAATTCCAACTTTTATTACCAAGAAACCTCTGAAATATATTCATCTCAAATTTAAGGGGGAAAAAAATTGAAGAAAAAAATCTTAAAATGTAAAAATCATCTAATCCTTCAACCCTTTACCATTTCTCTCATGTTTTTGTACACAACCATATCGCGATACGCAAAGGTAAAAAAAAGGTTGTTACTGAACGCTGTAGGGCGCTCTTCCCAAGCGTTTCATTATGCGGTCTATGTACTGTCCGATCTTTTCCTTGGAGTATCTTTGCTCTAAGTCACACCTCACTCTTTGTGAAACACCCCCCCCTCGATTGGCGGATGTGGGAAAGTTGGGGATGTCCGCACTAACCTATTGGCTATTATTGAATCTCTGCATTGACTTTATTTCTCAATACATTAGATAAGCTTGCAAATATGATGATTGCTGGGTAAATTAAAGCAATATTAACTGGCCTCGGGGCGATACAACATATATCGCCCAAACTAGATTTATATCGCCCGAGTCGTAGACGATGGTGATATCAATAGTGAGGGCGATACATGTGTATGTAGTTTTGCCCCCATGCCAGTCAGTATTGCTATTATTAACCAAATCAGACATCTATAGCAAAAATCGTTAAAATTTAGGTATTTTAGAGTGTAAGAATGGGAATCTATTTTGTCATGTTGAGCATGGGCCTCTGAACTTCACCATTGTGACGTAAGTGAAATAATGCGTCCATGGCCTCCAGCGTTGTCTCAGCCTCATTAACATTGTGACATATAGCACCGCGCGGTTCAAGGACGCGTACAAAAGCGTGTAGAATACCCGGATGTTAGCTCTGCCTTATTGCTTGCTACATTTCCAAGCATTTTCTCATTGACTTTCCTGAGCGGGCAATAAATTGGGTCCGTGGTTAAACAATTGGAGACTTATTGACCGACCATTTGATAAGCAAGCAATAATGTATAAAAGTTGCCCTGCTCAGATGTCTGATACTGTTAATAATTATATAATATTGACTGGCCTTGAGGAGAACATCAAATATGTCGCCCGCAACAGAATCTTATTGGCCCGAGACTTTAGACGAGGGCAATATGGTTTTTTTAAGGGCGACATATTTGATGTTTCCCGAAAGAAGAGCCAGTCAATATTATTATTATTACCTAAGACTGTACAATGTGTAATTCAAGCTACAATTTGGAACATTTTATATGCCTGTTTAATTGCTTATCACTACTTCTGATTTCATGTTCACGACCTTAGCGAAGTAACCCTTAATAAGCAGTTGTGACGTAATTGTTACCTTGCAGTCGCGCATCATGCATGGCGCGCACATACACTCAACGCGTAGAAATCGTGCGCTTGGGTTACGTTTGTGTATGCTCTGGCCTCGCCGCGCATTATCTACAATGCGTTGGTTCATAAACTGGTTCCAGCCAAAATACTGAAATTAGCGATCGAAATCGGCTCCTACTGCGCAAGCGCATTAGCAGAAATATGGCCAATATTGCCCTCTATTTTGTACAGGATTTCTATGGGCAAAGCCTGGGAGGGCAACATGGCAAGTGTTTACCTGGTTGGTCTCGGATTGAAAGTAGCGAGCGAAATATGACTTTTATTTATCTCCTAAAATGCCTTGTATAATCTAGGTAATAATCACTAATATAGCCCAAACACATCCCATGATAATCATTGACTTTTAATGTGTGTATATGTTTCTAGGATTTTTATCATCTATTGAGGAGGTCTGCGTCACAAGCTAGACGGACTGTACATAGGAATATGGCTACACAAACCAATGCTACTGTGACACAAATTTCCAAACATCTAGAGGTTCACCAGTACCACCCAGATACAATAGGTAATTGTGTCAGTATCTCTATTTTTATAATTGGGATTCTGGGACATTGGTTATAATGTCAACGCAGACTGACTGTTCATATTTCACCATATTGTTCATTGCAATGTTGACTTGGTTAATATTGCTAGAGCCCCGTATGCTGAAGTCCATTTAATTTAGACCGTGGTCTAACTGCTAGAATCATGGGAAGCCAACAATGTGAAAAATTTGTTTCTTATGTTTAGTTTTTTTCTCCCATTATTCAGTGGTGAAGAAAATAAATTCAGTTATTATTTCCATACACATGAATAATTGTGTCAAATGAACTAGTAAATTTAACTTGTACTGTTTGTGATTTTTGTCACAAATTTAAGCCATAGTTTAAGTTAAACCCAAGTTCAGAATACAGGCCAAAGACAAAGGCATGTATTCTGATGTCAGGTTTAACTTAGACCATGGTCTAACTCTGCTAAAATTATGGGGAGCCAAAAATTCAAACATTCTGTTTATATAGTATATTTCTTATTTTAACTTTACTATTTTGTTTCCTTTTGCTTTCATAATGAGGAAAAATACTTCAACATACTTTAGTTATTATTCCCACACAATTATGAACAATTTGGGTGTCATATGACAGCACGCGACACTGGCACTGGTCTGACGGTCCCAGACCGGTAAAAATTAATGTCGGGCCAGTAACTTTTCAGAAATAGCCAGATTTACTGGTCCGACATGACCAGTATAAAAATATATCAAACTGATACAAATTATATTTTCTTCTGGAGTCTCAAGAAATGGCTCTCATGATTCATGTTGTAGTGTTTTTTTAATTTTTTTTTTTTTGGGGGTAACAATATGCAATAAAAGGCAGCAAAATAAACTAAAGTCTCTTAGGTTTTTATTTATTTTGGGGGACCAGTAAATTTTAGGTTTGGACCAGTAAAAATGGAAAAACTGGGTATTTACTGGTCCAACATGAACAGGTTGGACCATTAGAAAAAAATTGTTAGTGTGGAGCCCTGCATATGAGTTAATAAATTGGCTGTATATTGTTAGGGATTTGTGCCCCAATTGACTCTCCATAGTTAAACCACAACTTTAAATCAGGGTTTATTTTAAACCCGAGTTCAGAATACGGGCCAAAGGGTCTACATGTACCATGATATAGGTTGCACCACCAAGGGAGCACGTAATAACGCAGTCCGTAGAGTCAGAGGTCTTTGAAACAACAGTATCCAATGGAGATGAGAGTGATCAATCATTTTACTCCACCCTATTCTGTACTGTGCCTACGACAACGATATAAAAACTTAAGGACTATTTGTAGCTGATCGAAACTAAAGATAGTTTGTGTGATTGGGCTTTATATTTTTAGTTGCTTGAGTCTTTAAGATTCTAAATAAGGCGACTAGTGTCTTTGTGGCATTTTTGAGTGGAGTTTGTTTTTTCTTTGGTAGATTCTAGAGGACCTAGACCAACTGTGGTATTCCTTCCATGGATGAACGCGACCCAATCACAAGCAAATCGCTACCGTGAGCTGTATGCCACCAGAGGCTTCAACGTCCTGACTGTTTGGGGAAGTCTATCATATTTCCTGTGGCCACAGTGGGCAATGCCGCTGGCCACAGAGCTGGCCGACTTCCTCAAGGACGAAACCAGAGGACCGCTTCTTGTTCATAGTATGTCTGTAGGTGCGTACCTCTACGCAGTCACTCTGTCCGTCATTTCAGACAACCCTGACAAGTACAGCAGTCTTGTCTCGAGGGTCAAAGGTCATGTGTACGATAGCATTGTAGTTGGAACTCTTGAAGAGATGGCAAGGGGTGTTGGTTTGATCGTTGCACCGAAGAGCACCATCCTGCAGCAGGCTATTAGCCGATCGTGTCTGCTGTATTTCGCTGCCACCAAGCAACACACTGTCCTACCGTACAACAGGTTCATCGACGTGGTACACAACTCGCCTTTCAAGACTCCCAAGCTGTGTTTCTACTCTCGCAACGATGTGATGTGCCTTCCAGAAGCAATGGAGAGATTGATGAACCATTGGAGGAATGACTATGGTCTTGATGTCACGGCCATGGCTTGGGAAAACTCACCTCATGCCTCGCATCTGAGAACCGATCCAGAAACCTACAATTCACTCCTTAATGAATTCCTCAAAAAGGTGGGCTTAGATAAGCTACCTTTGAATTTATCCTCAAAACTCTGATTCAAAAGGAAATTAAAACCACCCTCTGTTGCTAACTGAAATTGTATTTAGAGAGAAAATCTCACGAACTTTGGTTGTCTTTAACAATTCACAATGTGAATTATTTACATCTCTTATATATACATTTTAGAGCTGATATTGGTTGTGTAAAAGCCTTGATACAATCATTGCCCTTGTGAGGTCATTGTCATTGAGATTGTGATACAACACTTGGGTATATTGTCTTATTTGTCTTCAGAATTAGATTGTCTGTTTATCTGTCTGTTCAGTGTAATCTTCAAATAGTTAATAAGATACCATCGTCCATTTACATTGTTTGTGTTATCAATTTAAAGCCTGTCTAAAGTATTGGTAAAGGGTCAGTTATGTGTTGAGTGTTAATGAACAACAAAAGCGTAGTAGTTTTTGATTTGCATGGTTTTCCCATTGATTTCTAAATACGTCATTTTTCCAACTGTTGGGATTTAATCTAGCGCCCTCCTCTCTTGTTTTTTTAATTTAATCAAAAGTATTTAAAATAGCCATACAAGCACCTTACATATTTACTAATATATTAAAATGTAGTGACAATGGTCATATCCTTAACTTGTCTTATGCCATCAACAGTGCTTTGTATCCTCTGGAAAAAGCACTATATATTGTTATTATTAAATTGTCAGCCCATTTCTTGCTTGAGAAGGTACTTTGTATAATGGAGACAAAACATTGTAGATATTGCATTTCAATTGGGCACTGAGTCAAATTAGATATTGATGTAAAAATCAGGAGATTTATCCAATTAAACATGTGTTTAGTTTATATATCATTCACAGCACAGACCATTCTGGGCCCCGTCTTACAAAGAGTTAAGATTGATCCAATCAATCGTAACTCTGGAAATCCATCAGGGTTATGTTTTCTACAGGTTATTTGCACAATGAAAAAAAAAAAATGTTGAAGTAGATTTTACTGGATGGGGGAAAAAATAGGCCCAACTTTCTGTATCCTTTTTCCCCAAATTGGGCCACGCACAAACCAGTCAATATATGATATATGCTTTTGCATTTTAAACCTGTCACTACCTCAAACTAGCTAATGTAGAATATTTTGATACGGTATGCACAATATTTATTTATGAGACTCATATATGTAGCTCAAGGGCTATTTATTTTGTTCTTTTTCATTCATTTTCTTTCAGGGAAATAATTTGGCAATGAGTTCCATATTTTCAGCAGGGTTTTATTTTTACTTGATCCTCAATTAAAGGTCTCCTCTTCAATTCTGACCCAATGCTGCTGGTGAGGATTGAAAAATAGTGCAATTATTGACAATCATGCTCTCCTGCTTATGAAAAAACCATTTACTCAATAAATTAACATGTGTACCTGTTAATGCTATGATTATTTTATGGCATTGGTTTCAGGAAGTTACCATTGTGTATTCACTGCATTCAATGTGCTAAGGTATTGTTTCGACAGGCTTAATTGGCCCTCCCAAAATATTATTATTCATACTACAAGTTGTATTTAGTGATCCATTTTCCAGGCACCTGCGCGGCTGGCCATGCCAGGTAATTGGATCGCCCACATATTTCTGATAGGAATATTCATGTTTTGGGCGGGACCCAAGTCTTGCCATGATATTAAAAGGCGCTCGTTCCATTATTCATGTATTGAACATAATTCAGAATGAATGTAGTTTGATGATTATTTAAAACTGCATTATTTTCAAAAAAAGTGGTGTGAACAGTGAGCCAAATAATAAATTCATAAACGGCGCCCTATAATTATATGTATGTTATTGTGTAAAGTAGAATGAAGTTTCTATGTTATCTGGTGCGGTTGCGATAATTTCTAAAAGATATACTGTGTACACTATATATCTATATACATGTATATATATATATTTTTATTAGTAGAGTCAGAGCATTATATTTTGCCTTGGTTTAAGATAATAATGTGTATATATTTACAGAGTATCTTCTATCTGAAATTAAATTTAATGAAATACAAATTTGTGCAGACTTTAGAAAACAGCTAGTCGCACACACCCAGGTGAAATTGATATTTGAAATACTTAATTTATCAATTGCATATTTTGCAGTTAATTTTGAATGAGTGACTTATACCTTGGTCACATTTGCTCTACGGCGGCCGTACGGCGAGTCAAAAACAGCCGTTTTATTAATTGTAATTCAAACCATCTATATGCAGCTGTTACAAAAAATTTTAAAACGGCCGTTTTCAACTCGCCGTACGGCCGCCATAGAGCAAATGTGACCAAGGTATTACCGTACTACACCTTTCAGAGGGCCATGTTTCAGTGTTGCTATTGCAGTAATGGATTGATCGTAGTTGAATTCCTCTGTGAATAATGAACTTGATACCTATTAATTGATACAGGCTCTTTTAGACTTAGAGCAGTTAATCTCAGGATAATTTGAATTCAAATTAAAAGGAGTATGAGGTGACAGGGCAATGTTGCATTTCTGATCATTAAACTCAAATTCAATTCTTTGTAACATTCTTATTTATTTGTCTTTATTTATTTATGGAAATGTTTTTTTTTAAATTTTTTATTAATTTATTTATACAATTTATCTTATTTTTATATTATAAAGGTTGATCCAGGGTATCTTTACTACTTCAACAGCTGTTTATCATTGTGGATATTTGAATGTTAATTGAAGAGAGACACAGAAATTAAAGCAATTAACCAAAATCTATTGATTGTATTGATGCCTTTTATTGAAAATAGGACTTGCAGATATACACAGATTTTGTCAAGCACATAGAAATTTGATATTTTCATTTTTTATTTACAATAAACAATATTAATACTATCAGCCTACCATGTAGGCGTCTCCTTAAAAAAGAAAAAAAATCACAACATGGACGGATATTTATCTACATTAACAAAAAAAGACATCTATTCATCTGTTTAGTTGACCAATGTTACCCATTCTAACTGCAATAACACTGCATTTTTAGTGTGTGCACACAATAAGTTTATAATATGACACTCCTCAGTAAAGTTTGAGTTTACAAACATCAATTCTTATGTGAAACAGCATTATTCAGACTGACACTAATTGGTGTTCCATGTTTAAAAATTTACTTTAATTTTTTTTCTGCTTGTGGGAGGTTTACGTTGCTATTTTGTTTAATCCGTTTGTCTTTAAATCACTATTCCTGAGAATTATTTGATCATTGATAGATTTTATATCTCTACATTGATAGGTTCAATGGGCCATGCTTGGTCAAGTGTGTGACAAAAAATAAAGTGTGACTTTAATCGTAATTTAAAAATTTTAGTGATTCATTACTATTTATGAAAATTTTGAAAGTTTAATTTCAATTTGAAATTCTCAGGAATTTCAAAATGAAATCAAACTTTCAAAATTATGCTTCTGTTTGAAGTCACAACTGTGACCCACTTCATTTGACCTCTGACCTTGAACCTGCATATTACAGCAACAAATATTTCCAATTGATAGCTGACTAAACATGTTAATGTTATGTAACTTTCGAATTACTAAATTTCTACAATTTTCAACTAATTAAAGTCTAGATTTGTCATGTTTTTGGACACGCGTGACCAAGACTGGCCCTAATGGAATAAAAGTGTATTGCATAGAAATATGAAATTATTTACAAACACACATGTTAAAGATAACAACCATCACCCATTGCCCCCCAAAAAGATTGATTATCCGTCATTATACGACACCTAGATACATACAACCTTGTCATTTGATTGGTTGTAAAATATTGATCATTCAACCCATTTTACAATGACGCCATCATGCAAATTTGGTTCCATTCATCGTGCAATTTTGAATCCATACATACACAGAAAAACACTTGTCCTTGCAGTGCGAGTGTATTATTGTTAATTTATGTATGTGAATATTCAATGCTCGCTGGACTGCATGCACTTCTGCATCCAAATTCATAAATGTCAAATGAAAAGGATATATTTTCAGGTGTCGTATAAAACAAATAATGCAATGTAAATGAGTGCAATGGACAGAATACTTCCATTTGGCGAAAGATGAGTTAACAAAAAAATATCAATATCACATTTTTTAAAATTTATATCTCAATGCCTGATGTGATTTGTCCTAAAATCAAGTATGTTGACTTAAAAAATGGCTTTAACATCAACATCAAAAAGTCAACACCAAACTTTAAAAACAAAAGTTTTAAAAACGGTACAATGTACTCTACATTATACACTGTCAGTGTTGGCATGTACATGTATACCCACTCATGAATAAAGTTATTGTACCATGAGAATTGTGGAGTACACTTTAATATATTGCTCAAGGTAAATGAGAATAGAGGTGCGACACTAGCCACTCCCGGCTATTATGGAGCCTGGTTCTTAACCGATCTAACTAGCGCGTGAGTTTTAATCCAATCAAATCCCTCGGTATAGTGCCATTCCTTCCAGTCACAAAGTGCTTTGCTCTACCTGTTGGCCACCTGTCATTGATAACATACCCAGAGCTGCCAAGTTGTATTTTGCATTTTCAGTATTCTTATCCCCCAAAATCAGTATTTTGACAAAAAAATTAGTATTTTTACCGTGTGAGATAAATATTTTGTAGTTTTCCCCCAAAAAGTGTATTTCATAATAAAATGCTTGGAGCACTCGCCCCTTCACGGCGCTCAAGCTGCATGCAAGCTAAAATGTGCACTGCTTTTGCAGATGAAAAAAACAAACATTGAAACTTGTGTATATCTCACCCTGGTTTTTACAAAATGATTGAAAAAAACCAAGTTACCTGAAATTTCATAGATCTAATAACCATATTTGTGTACGTTTTATAAAATAGAGACATGTAGATATGATTTTTCTCAAATTTCGATTTTGTAAAAAAAAAAAAAAAAAGTTTATTATTATTTTTTTTTTTGGATACAAAAAACATATTTTTTAAAGAAAAAACGTACTGCCATATTTTGGTTGCAAAAACGTACTAAATACGGAAAAATCGTACTTCTTGGCAGCTCTGCATACCCCCCCCAAAAAAAAAAAAACTGTCCGGAAATATAAGTTAAGAAAATAATTGGGCCTTCAAGAGCTTGAGCTGGTTCACAGGTGAAGCAGTTGTTGGGAAGGTGGGTATATAGCCTTAAGTTGACCCACGGCTCGGCAGCAATAAAGGTAAAATCAATGTCACCATATTGCAACGATTGCTAATACGGGCCTGGCTCCTGCCCGTCGTTACAGTCAGGGTTCCCAGCCCATCAGGGAAAATTAATTTACTTCTTTCCAGTCAGAGAAAAATCAGGGAGTTTGATCAAACATACCTCAAATCAGGGAAAAATGCCTCAAATGAGGAAAAAATCAGGGAATTTTGATCAGTCCAAAAGTTGAAAGCACTTTAGTCAGTCAGACTCTGTTATATTTTGTTGCATACCAAAACAACATCCAATGAATGACTGGTTATGGTGGTACTAATTAGTTTTACATTATTGTTTTTATACTGAAAATACACGTACATGTAATTCACTGCAACAACTTAGAAAACATGCGAAACTGGGAATGGGATTAAATAATTATCAGGGGATTTTATTTTCTTAAAAAGCTGGGAACCCTGACAGTGTACATGCCTGGTGCAAGGATTTCTTATTTGGAACCACTGCTATGCTGTAACAAACGACTATGAAACCATTTTGGTGCTCTTATAACATTGCAGTTCATGTGCTACACCTTAGAAGCAACTCACCTCTCAACAGAATTTGAAGTGCATCAGCTGCTTATGGTCACTTAGTAATCTATTTTACTAACAATCCTACACACATTACAGTGCAAATACATGGAGTCACCACTACGTTCCAGAAGGCATATGCATCTGAAGTGATCACCATGTTAACATCCCTTTACAAACTTATCAGCATCGGATGGAATGTTGTACCCTGCAGAGTATCCCTTGAACCAGAGTTGCCAACATTGTGCAACCCCCTCCCCCCCCCAAAAAGAATCATGAATGCCAAAACAGAAATTTCTATAAAAAAGGATTTTCTCAACACGACCCCTAAGACCAGGGGCCCGTTTCATAAAGGACTTGCAACTGTTGTAACCTTGCCATAATGGCAACTACTATGGTAATAGGGCTCAGCAGCCAATCAGAATCAAGGTTGCCATGGTAGTTGCCATAATGGCAAAGTTACAACAGTTGTAACTCTTTATGAAACAGGCCCCAGACCTGCCAACCTCTGGGAATGAGAAACTGATATCAGTGATCCTTAAAACTGTATTTTGAAATATTGACCCATAAATGACATGTGGTCTTAGCTACCTGAAATTACATTCATCCAATCACCAAACCTTCAGTAAGTCTTATGAAATATAGACATATTGAGACAATTTTTCTTAATAGGATATCAAATATATATATATATATATATTTTTAGAAAATTATATTATATGAAGAAAAACATAATGCCCTAATTTGGTTGTGAAAATGGTAATAATTACTGCAAAAATGTAATGGTTGGCAGCTCTGTAGGTGGTATTCTCAAATGTTAACCTGGGTTTTGATCCAGATAACAAAGACTTTCAGTCCATACTTCTATGAAATGCTTGCTTTGATCTTGGTGATTACAAATTTGTAATGAAGATAATTTACCAAAAAATTCATTGACATTTTTTTGTAATCCAAATCAAACCCTTATTTTTCATATAATTTCAAAAATTTTCAACTTCTGAGAAGCTTCACCAGAAAGTTTGGACATATTTCATTGAAGGATTAAAATAAATGATTTGTGAATGTCTTTGCAACATGCATTTCTGTTGATTGATTAACCCAAGCCTTAACTTACAAAATAATCAACACTATCAGAATATCAATAGAGCAATAGAAATTCACAATGGAATGAATGAAAATATGTCACTGTGTAGACCAACATGGCAGATCCCCAGATGCAATGTGAGAAAGGCATCATGGCTGTATTATATCTACAGATGTATAATGATCAACTGATGTACATGTGTGAGTGTCCAGTGATGGAGGGGGGGGGGGGGGAGGAGGTCCAATGGAAGAACAGCTTTGAATACATAGTGGTCTTTTTATTTGATCTCTCCCTCCTTCTCGTTCGCTTTGTCCATATTTTGGATGGTTGTTCCGAGGATTCCTTCAATATCCGTTATCACGTACTGGAATTTGAAAGAAAAAAGTATGAAATACCGATCAATCTTACTTAAATCAATCAAAGGAAAATGGAGACCAGGGCCCCGTCTTACAAAGAGTTACGATTGATCTGATCAATCGTAACTCTACGGAAATCCATCAGTCATAATTTTTTTCTACGAAATATTTGCATAATGTCCTTTGTATACAAAGAGAAGCACAGTGAATTTTCAAGATAACAATGAATGCATGAATATATACATCATAGCTAGAAAATATTTTTGAACATGCATAATAGATGTTGGCGTTGCTGGCCGTCCATAGTTGCGATTGATCGGATCAATCGAACCCTTTGTAAGACAGGGCCCAGGGCCCCCATTTCATAAAAGTTGCTATGATCGCAACTCTTGCTGGAATGCCAAATTTCATTGGAAGAGCCAATCAGAAAGCAGAATTTTCACCGTTGCCATGGCAGTTGACACTCCAACAGGAGTTGCTATCATACATGTATCGACTATTTACACAAATTAATTTTGTTAAAGATAGTTAATCTGTCTTTAATATTTTTCATTCCCAGATTTTCATCAAAGATAAGTGTAATATAAATTGGTAATAGAAAAGCTGCATGTATTCATTAATTTATCATCATGAAGAAGGTTTTCAGGAAAATTCATCAGTAACAAGCAGTTTATATTTGTACACAATAAATGTCCTATTCATTTTTGGAGGGAAGCTTGTTTCTTGTTAGCTCAAGATACATGTATATCTTGGGAATATGTATTTGACACAACATACTAGTATGTTGAGCTTCATAAAAGACAAGCAGCATCCTCCAAGGGATAATGGAGTAACATATTAAATTTCTACAAAATACATCAAGGTGTGTACCCGCCACTCTGATGCAATATTGCCAATTTGAGGATGACCTTGGAGAGTAAATTTAGAAATTTGAGTAGACTATTATTCTTTGTAGTATATGCAATAGGAGTTTTCATCAAAAGCATATACTACAAAGAATAATAGTCTACTCAAATGTTTCCACATACAGGTTTAGTTTTTAACAATGAATTAAAACCAGGAACAGACTGGGTCTTTCTTATTGAAATGGGAAGACGGTTCAACAGGGAAACTATCATCTGAAATTTGTAGATTATGTGAAGTTGGGTGTATTTTCAGCGAAAGTAATCCTGAGAGATAATTAGGGGCCTGGCCATTCAAGGCTTTTATTTATACACCAGAAAAGGTTTGAAAAGCACTTACCTTGAAATTAGTCTGTCCCTGCATGTTAGGAGCTGATATCTCTTGATGAATGACGGATAGATTCCTCGCAAAGTTGGCCAAGACTCCCTGGAGCTGTTCACCTATAGCAAGCATTCCAATCCCTTCTCGCTTGAAGCTATCAATGAGAGTGAATACAGTTCCTTGCTTCTCCTGCAAACAAAAGGAAAGTATTGTATGTTCATTCAGTCATCCATCCATCTATTTGTCCACACAATCAACCATCAATTCATTCATGTATTCATCCATCCATCCATCAATCTTTTCATTCATTATTTCATTCATTCATTCAATCATCCATGCATCCATTCATTTTCATTCAT
Source organism: Lytechinus pictus (assembly GCF_037042905.1). Classification (NCBI taxonomy): domain Eukaryota; kingdom Metazoa; phylum Echinodermata; class Echinoidea; order Temnopleuroida; family Toxopneustidae; genus Lytechinus; species Lytechinus pictus. Next base: position 14,609,290 of record NC_087249.1, read on the forward strand.
TCACTCACCCACTTGTTTATTTATTTATTTATTCATTCATTCTTCCATCCATTTATTATTTCATTCCATTCTAAAAACAATTTTCTAGAAAATATTAATTTCTAGTTCAACATTCAAGAAAGTATGATCATTAGTAGAATACATAGAAGCTAAAACATGACTGTTATTTCAAAACATTTTGAATGGTAGAAATCAGTAATATGTTAAACCAGTAGAATTTGGTTTGCAATGGGTACATCTAGCCTTGAACTTCATTCGACCCTTCTGATGTAATGATCAATGATCAGGTCATAGACATTCGAAAGCTTGTAGCACCCCACCCCCTCCCCATCCTTGTTGAGAGAAGGTTTGAACCTTGAACCTGGACGTAGATAGCTTCCTATGGGACAGAAGGTACTAAAAGCTTATGATTGTCTACGACCAGATCAGCCATTGTTGCATCTGAAAGATCAAATCAGGTCACATCATTGATTAACACTGCAGTGGATAGCCAAAAGTTGAATGTCTAAACATTACATGATTTAAGTGCATAATCTACATGTACTTTCATGCCATAAGATCTACCTACGTATCATGTGACATTATTCAACATCATGTGACGTACCTTGATATCATAACCAATGCCATGCGCTCTACACATCTGAAAGAAGACACTATAATGGATGACCGTCAGGTTGGTATGCAGAAGGCGTGTGCTCATTACAGCATACCTAGCTGTGCTTGGAGGCTCCTAGAAACACAAATAAACAACATTCAAATAAATAATAATGAGCACTTATTTAACACCCCCTCTCTAGATATTATCTATTTTGAGGATCACTATTATTAATCAACAGCAGATATCAGGGGTATTATTCTGAAACACTGCCACAAATTTTGTCATTTGATGAGAGACTGTTATGGTTGTCACAAATCAATATTCTGAAGATTCGTCTTTTTCTGTCATATCTCTCTAAGTTCCCACCCATCTTTTCACAGATTCACCAATCAAAATCACTGTTAGTTCCGACTTGGAGACCTCCTAACCAACAGGAAGGCTCAGGGAAACGGGGGGGGGGGGTCTATCCTCAATACAGAAGCTGGCATGCGTGGCTGCGCATAATTATACTGAGAGACAGAAAGCTGAGGAATTTTAGAAAAGAGAAAAAAAAGTAAAGAGAAAAAAAAGAATAGATATTTGCGGCATAGCTACTTGAAGCATGATAAAAATTATGAAAATAGTCAAAGACAATGAGTGAAATTAATACCACAATCTAATCTAATCTACTTGTGGCATGGAAAAAAAATTAATGAAAATAGTCATAGATAATGAGTGAAATTAATGCAACAATCTAATCTAAATATTGTGTGCTTGACATTTAATTGGCATGGTATCAGGATATTATGCTACTAAATTTATGACCGCTAGACCCTGTCAAAAAAAATTTCATATCATTTGCGTGTAATGGGATTATGCGTGTTTATGAATTATTCGCATATTTTGGGGGCATGCTATAAAGAAGAGCCAAAAATTATGACAATTTTGAGGGCAGAAGTTATGACATCCATCAGAATGCAGGATCTGTCATATCACATACAGAGCATCGGTTGGGTCAAAGATACACCCATACCAACTCACCTCTGGCTCTATATATTCAAATTTCCTCCTATGATTACTCTTCTTCTTCTCCTTCTTGACGGGAGGGACGTTGAAGACATAGTTCTCGGTATCCAGGGTTCCCCCAGTCACATACAGCATCAGTTTGGTCATTGATACACTATCGTCATACCACAGGTTCAGGTCTACAGCCCATAGCTTCTGCTCTTGCTATATGAAGAGAATGATTATAATAGGCACTTATATAGCGCCATCTAGAAACAATATATTTAGAGGCGTACTCCATGTATTATTTTTACTCCGTCTTGACCGTTTCCAGCGCTTGTGCATTCGAGGAATTAAGCCTCCTTGGTACCAATTCACCTCACCTGGGTTGAGTGCAGCACAAACTGGATCAATGTCTCGCTGAAGGGAATGATGCCATGGCTGGGACTTTAACCCATGACCCCCTGTTTCAAAGTCTGTAGCTATATCCACTGGGCCACAAAGTTCAGCAAATTATTGAAACAGTCAAAATCAGTCTTATGTTACCTCTACAAAATATTTAATGGGTTATACAAGACCGTCCACCTTAAAGACACACAATAACTAATTCATAGCTTAAAATTACCAGGCATATAACTTGTCAAATTTGATCATCTATAACCCAAACAAGAATTCACAGGAATTACAGTTAACACTGCCTGGTGACTACATGTACATGTCATTGTTGGTTTTTATGAAATTGGTCATTTACAGTTGAGCAATAATGAATATATGTGATTTTAAGTTTCATACATGTATACTACTTGCTAAATCAAATTTAAATGATAGTTAATACTATGGAAACTGTGAGTTGAATATTATTTCTTGCGCAGCATGTGCAAGAACTAGCTAAAGAGCTCAATGCTATTGGTCAGAGGATCTCTGATCTTGCCAGATTTTTATCGTCATCTCTCTTTGAATGGAACATGGAACTCCTTGCCGCCTTCACTAAAGACTTCCCCAACACTTTCCTCATTTAAGAAATGTCTAAAAACTTACCTATTCTAATTTTTCTGTACGGTTTCCATATAATGCTCATAATTTTGTAGTTATTATTCTTATGTTTCATCCTCCCTATTTGTGTTCTGTTATTCTTTCTTTCTTTAATGCGCTTTTTATCTGATGAAAAGGCGCTATATAAATGAAGTGTATTATTATTATTATTATTGATTTATTTCCCATTGAGATACAGTATCAATCCTGAATGCTTGCAATCATGAAATATGATTAGAAAGAATATAAAAAGAAAATATATAATTTGTTATTCTTTGTGATGATGCAGTCATGAAAATTTAACAGGGTTTTGACAATGCTCCCTTTTGTTCTTAGTTTGATTTTAGGAAAATCTTAAGATAAAACTCTTCAAGCATGCACTTAGAGTTCAACCTCCTTCAAACAATGTGAGATTCCCTCTTGATAAAATGATTTGTTATTGTCATACTAAGTCAACTAAGTCTTTGTTTCAATAATAGTTCCATTTGTTCTTGCAATCACGAAATATGATTATAAAGAATATATAAAGAAAATAAATAATTCATTATTCTTTGCAATGATGCAGTCATGAAAATTTAACAGGGTTTTGACAATGCTCCCTTTTGTTCTTAGTTTGATTTTAGGAAAATCTTAAGATAAAACTCTTCAAGCATGCACTTAGAGTTCAACCTCCTTCAAACAATGTGAGATTCCCTCTTGATAAAATGATTTGTTATTGTCATACTAAGTCAACGACGTGAAGTGCCCTTGGCATGATTAAAGCAACAAAGGCTAAGAAATCACTAGCAAAGTAGCCGAGGACACATCTTGAAATAATGAGCTTCCCTCTTGACAAAATTATAAAAAAATGACTTGTTATCTATTCATGCTTAGTCAACGATGTGAAGGGCCCTTACCGTGGCTGGATCAATGAAGGTCACAAAGTCGATAGCAAAGTAGCCGAGAACGCCTCTTTGTCGGCAGCATTTAGCGACCTTGATGCACGCCTCGTTGAGTGGTTTGGCATCGACTGATGATTGGGGTACGGAGAGGCCCCAACAGTTGAAAGGGGAGTCAGCGTGTATCTGATCTCCACTTGATATAATAGACATACGGCCATTGGGCTCAATTAACATGTTCACCGTCAGTGACGTCACACTGTCAGATGGAGGGCAGGCTTCGATTACACCACCTTTGTAAAGAAAAAGAATAAAGAGGATATGATCAATAAATGTAATTAAAACAATAAAACTCAAAGCATTGACAACATAACACCCCCCCAAAAAAGAAGAAAAACACGCAAAAAACAAAAACAAATAAGAATAACCAATCAGTAAAACAAGACACAAGTTACAAATAAAACTCCATAGTATTACGTAGGCCTACTGTTATTGCCATGAAAATCCATATATTTCTATATATTTTATTGTTCGAAATAGTAATAGTCAAAAAATTCATTTGCCAAATTGACTATGGGCCCGGCAGCACATGTGCAGTGCCAGATCGACGAGCCTCTATCGCTTAACTGTAAATAGACTGGGCTATTTTGACGCCTAAGAAGACTGGGGGGAGGGCTGATTCAGCCCCCCTTATGATCTCGGCCTTCGATCGCGACGTAAATTGGCATGCGGATTACCCATGGCATAATCTACAAAACTATAAGATCAAATTCTGTGAAAAATTCTCACTGCTAATTAGAATGCTAATTTATACGTAAAATCAAGTTTTCTCTAATTAACTAAATAATGCTAATGTTTGGTTCACAGACTCTATAGGAATCTGATCAAATGTACTTTTTTTTCATGTCAACATCACATTTATTTTCTTATGTATTTTATTGTTTTCTAAATTTCTTATGTATTTCTTTTTTTTTTAACTTTTTTTTTTTCAATGGAAATTGTCAGGGACCTTATTTTGACCATGCACAAGATGAAATTAATTGATTTTAATCAGTAAAAGTAAAAATAATGATACATATATGAATTTTGGCTAAAAACACAGTATTTGCATTGGATTTGTACACAAATTCAACTTTTTGAGCAATTTGGGGTCTGCATGCACTTACAAAATGTTGCATAATTTCAGAACCGCCGCAACCGCGTACCCGGGGGTCGCAATTTTGGACTAAAAAGTTGCGCAAGACTTGAAAGAAAAAAAGGCAACTAGCGGTCAAAAAATTTTGTGCGGCAGATTTATCGCGAAAAATGTAGAGGGGACTGAATCAGCTCCCCAGTCTTTTTAATTTTAGGGTTAAATGTTGAACGCCAAACAGGGTACATTGTAGCAGCAACTCCTGTCTTTTTACGTCTTTTGGTCTGACACATGAAGTTAAAAATATGTATATATATATATACAATGAATTGGACATATAAACATCTATTAAGTTGATTTAGTATATTTATGAAAGAGTGACAAATTATCATGCATCAGCATATCAAATGTCCCCCAAATAATATTTTGTGAAAGCTGATTATGAGATTTCGGCCGTTGGCCGCGCGATCGCGCCGAAAATTGGCACACAGGTTGTCTTGGACATATTCTACAAAACTATTATTTCATGCAAATTGCTAATAAGCGATTATGCTAATTTATGCATAATTAGTATGCAAAATCATACTCTTCCCTCTAACTCCCCAAATAAAGCTCCAAATGTTCCAATTTGTGGTATAAAAACTCTTTTTGGTGTTCAGATCAATTTCTTATGTATTTTATTGTTTTTTGCAATTTCTTATGTATTTCTTTGTTTTTTGGACCTTTTGTTTTTCATTGTTTTTTTAATGAAATTTGTTGGGGACTCTTCTGAGATCATAAACAGCATAAAATAAATACATTTAGACCAGTAAAACTGAAAATAATCATACATTTATGATTTTTTGTTGAAAACACAATTTGCATTGACTTTGTACACAAAATCATGTTTTTGAGCAATTTTTGGTCTGACATGCACTTACATAATGTTGTGTAATTTCGGAACCGCGTACCCGGGTGACGCAAAACTGGTCTCAAAAGTTGCGCAAGACTTAAATAGTAAAAAGTAAGCGAGCAGCGTGGTCAAAAAATTTCGCGCGGCGAAAATATTGCGCGGTGAAAATATTGCGCGAATCGTTGAGGGGGGGGCCTCCGAGGCCCCTCCCGGCCTGGATAGGGTTAAGGTGGGGGCAATTCCTGTCTGACCCCAAAACTTTCAATAATAATAGCTGTATGAGTCCTTGGCAAACAAAACTAATGACAATCAAAGACCCTTATCATTCAAACTTCCAAATTAATTAAATTGCCCTCAGGATATATATAATAACATGATACAAAAATGCAGGAAATCAAATGGCAGTCAGAGACCTTTATAATATTCTCTGATGAAAATTAATATCAAGGGTGAGGGGACAAAACAAAGAAGAGAAATATATTCCAGGTTTGATGAAAATCCATTTAGAAAGAACGTAGCAGAGCTATGAATATTGATATAATCATACGCGAGCAAGATCCCCAATATTGTATGCCCATTTCAGGGCAGACGTCAACTTCAATACCTAGATCATGTCTTAATAAATATTAACAATTTTATTGAAATTAATAATTTTTTATATTTTTTTTACCATTTGAAAACTACAATCTAAGAAATTCATCATCTTATTCTGTGAAATTTACCTAACTAGGTTGAATTCTCCGATCTACTACATATTGGAGCACTCTCTACAGAATAATCTGATTGAATTTCTTGCATGATATTGCCCCCGGGAAAGTCTAATTTGGCTATGATTAGAGCAGTTCTACAGGAAATGGTTTACCTTGGCTAAGAAATGCCTCCAGGAATTTGTCCCAAGTAGGGAAGAGTTTCTTATTGACCGGAGTAGCATGCTGTGCCAAGATGTCGGGCATCTCGGCGTGTATTTTGATGAATGCTGGCTCCTGTATCAAGACAAATTAGATTTAAAAAAAAAAGGTTCATTCAGACAAGGCTTGTTTACACGACAAATCACAAAGTAACAAATTAATACCCCTTTCACAAACCCAATTATGCGGATTATATCCGCATAATTCGGTTGTAAAATCGGAGCGGGACCAAAGTTATCCGCATTATTTCGATGCTGCAATTATCCGCATAATCGGCATTGGGACCAGATTTTGGCTTTGTGAACGCATTTCTAAAGTGATGCGGATAATCGCCATGGTGCGGTCACAAAAGGTCACCCTTTTCCAACACAACCCCATCAGAGGGGGCGTGTGCAGTTGCCATGACAATTATCCGCCTTTTTCAGGTCGGGCACTCGTAAAAAAAATAGTGCGGATTATTTTCGGAGTTTGTGAATGCAATTTTCATTGAATTATCAGCATTACTCTTAGGCAGATAATTGGAGGATGGGTTTGTGAAAGGGGTATAAGGTCACCAAGGTCGATGGGAAACAAAAAAGAAAGTATTCTTAGAAGTAAAAAAGTATTTTATTCCAAAACCAAAAGATTTTCTTTAATTTCTCGAGCCAACATGTAGATTTTGGAAGACACATGAAAAATATGCGGCATGGGGTCAGAACGATCCACTTATCTGGTCACTGTAAAATGATGATATGTCTCTCCCTCCCCCACCCCCCCCCCCCCCCCACAAAAAAATACAATATTATGTTTATTATGTTTTGAAAATATTATTTCATGAAGTATATGAATACAGAAGAAAGCGATAACATAAAATCAGTATCTAGTATATCAAATGATTTCAATTCTGCCATGAAAGTGTTCCCAAAATAATGAATGAAATGAGAAGAAAAAGAAATATTGTGAGTACACTTTGTATGTTCTGTGAACTTTTAGTACATGATCATTGCATTAGTATTGAATATGGAAGTAGAGAATTAGCATGTGGGGGTGACATGGTCTAGTGGTTAAGACTCTCATCTTTCAATCTGGGGGATGTGGGTTTGATTCCCAGCCATGGCGTGTTTTCCTTTAGCATTGTAATGCACTCAACCCAGGTGAGGTAAATGGGTACCAGCAGGAAGTAATTCCTCAAAAAGCTGCGATCATCGGAATAGGTAGACTAGCTTAGCCGGGGTAACATAAGAGCGCCTTGAGCACCTAACAAGGTAGATACGTGCGCTATATAAATCTTGTAATATTACTATTATCATTCCACAGCTGTTGAGCCAAAGTTAAATCATGAGAATACCAACATCTCTCTACAACTGCATTGCTGGCTTATGATATACATTTATCCCCCTTCTACCTTCGATGACTATGGCATCAATTTAAGAGATCTGAATAAGAAGCATACATACCTGTGCCCACTTCTTCTCCCATTTCTCTCCATACCGAAGTTCTTCTTTCTTGGCCCAGGCATGGCAGCGAAGGTTTGGAGTGACATCACAATAGGCAATGCCCCGCCCATCGATCTCATCGTCCAGCTTGAAGAGATAGCGTTTCACGTTCAGGTTCTCAGTCACCAACTGGGCAAGACTCTCATGGAGCTGGAGGAAGAAAAATATATCAAATAAAATTTTCATTTTTTTAATAATAATATAATATATTCCGCTTTATATAGCGCTTAATACATTGGAACGGAATCGCTTTACAGATATATATTACCCGGTCATCAGATTCAATCAGTCATTCCCGCACACAATGTACATGTATGCACATCCTCCACTCCCTGCGGAAAATTCCAGTCAGTCGCCGGTGAGGCGCACACAGTACTGGACAAGCTACAATGACTTTCACATCCTACCGGGTACCCATTTAGCCCCTGGGTCGAGAGTGGCAAAGTGTGGATTAACGCCTTGCCAAAGGATGCCAGAACGCGGTGGGATTCGAACACACGACCCTTTGTTTACAAGGCGAGAGTCAGAACCACTACTAATGATTACTGACTGTGACCAGTCAAAACTTATGCCGCCACCATTGGAAGATTAAGAATGCATCATACACTTATTTCAGAAATTTCAAAATATTGACCTCTGTGACCTTTTATCCTTCATTTCACGATCCCGAAATCTAATCAGATCATTGTCACTCCTATAAGCGAACTTGGTCCAAATTCAGAAGTTGAAAACTCTCATAATTGCTTCGTTATTGTGAAAACAAAATATTCTCTATACTGCTAAAGGAATACATGTAGGTCATTTTTCTTTAGGAAAACCTAATTAATTAAGTCTTATTACAATTGGGTCGCATTTGCAGATATGGCAACTCATTTGTTGCAAATAAATCTGAGAAATAATATCCCTTTTTTATATTCCAAATGATATATTTATTGATACCTTCAGTAAAACATATAAATATAAATCAATATAAGGATAAAATCACATTTTTTTATAAGAAATGATATTGATGTTGATTTTTAATATTGCAGAATAGATTCAAATGTAATTTAGGAATGAAAATATAATAATGTTTACCTGTTGCATGCTATAGACATCATAATCAGACGGAGGAATGTCTACTTTAGCACTGGTGAATATCCTCTTAGAACCAGACTTGGTAGAATAAAGATGAGACACTTCCGGTTCACTGCCCAAGATAGGAACATCTAAATAAAGAAGAATCACAAAGAGATTAATTGATGAGAAAATTGTAATTAATGTTTGTGAGTATCAAAGTTCTAGTCTATTTCCCGTACTGGACAGGCAACCAGTTTTTCTAGTACAAACATGCCATCTACTCACATTGACTTTTGCATCGTACTGGGTATCCATTTAATACCTGGGTAGAGACTGGCAAATAAGGATAAGTGCCTTGCCAAGGACATTGATGCCAGATAGGATTCAAACCTTTGACCCTTAATGGACTGAACCACTATATGACACCTCCAGAAACTTAATTACCTAAAATATCCGCTACTGATAGATCATCTTTATGCATAACTCCAGGGACCAAGTAAGCTTCCTTTCCAATGATAAGATTCTTTATTCTCTCTATGGCCCTCGGACTGTACTTTAAGAAGGTGGCCAGGCACATGCTGTGGGTCTGTAACACACAAACAAATCAAGAAAATATTAGCATTTTATCCTAAAGATTCCCAAAGTCCATGTTTGCAGAAAAGAATGAATCAATGTCTGTACCATAATTACTTTTAGAAAGTTGTCTTAATGGACCGTGTGCCTGTTAACAGCTGAATCTTAGGCCATGATAATACATAATGTGCCACATAATAGGCAACTAGATAATCAGCACCTTATAAATGCTATGTATTATTATTAAAATATTAGCAATCAATCTTAATTATTCCTCTAGTTAAGTCAATGCTGTAGAAAACAAGAATCTTAATATATGGTCACATTTGAGAAAAGTCATTTTGTTTCAGTGACTAGATGTCAATAAAGTGATTTCCTGTTTGTACCCAAGCTCTCTTCCTTGAAAAATACATCCACCTTTTACTGGGAAACTCACTTGGGAAACTAGTTACTGATCTTCCAATGGATAGTGCATATCTAGAGATTTATGAACTTACTGGGAAATATTTGCTTATCTTTCATTAGATAGTGAATATCTACAAGGATTTATGAACTTAATGTGGAACTACTGACTGATCTTCCATTGGCTAGTGATAAATAAATATCTAGAGAGGTTTATGAACTTCCTGGGACACTATGGACTGATATTCCATTGGATAGTGAATATCTACATGTATATATTAGGATAATGAACTTATTGGAAAACTATTGACTGATCTTACATTGGATAGTGAATATCTAAAGGTTCATGAACCTACTGGGAAACTATTGACTGATCTTCTAATGAATAGTGAATATCAAGGGGTTTAGGAACTTAGGCACAAGAGATTTAATATCACTTAAGTTCGCATGCGTTCGGAATGCTCTATTGTCTTGCTAATCCCCATAACGAATGGGTTCGTAGTGCCCCCTGCATACATCCGAACGCGAGGATTACTGTTAACAAAGAAGTCAATAGAAAGCGCTGAAGTACTCCGTTTAGGATACCACTGAACGCAAGGATTACTATTAACAAAGGAGTCAATAGAAAGTGCTTAAGTACTGCGTTCAGAACGGAGAATGGTTCTGCTCAGCTAGAAACAGCTACAGCCGGGTCCAGGGGGATTTTCCCCAAGTGATCAATGTGATGGAAAAAAAAGCAGTTTGCCAATGTATGGATTTGACATTCATTGCAGATCGTTTGGCGATCATTTTAAGAAACATCCTGAGTCAAAACTTTGCGCATTTTAATTTTGACGGACGTATTTTTCCATTTTTATTAAAAGGTGATCAATTCCAGATGTTTTGCGCTCATGATAAGAAATTTCCCGTGTATGAAGGGATGTCCAAACTTTGCGCTTTTTAATTTTTGCGGACGATATATATATACTTTTTTTCAGTTATATTGAAAGTCAATAAATTTAATTCGTAACAAATCGTCTAACAACAATTTTAAGACATTTCTCGAGTCAGAAGGGATGTTCAAACTTTGCGCTTTTTGATTTTGACGAACGTATTTCATTTAATTAAAAGTTAATCGTCAGAGAACTTAACGATGTCGGCGCTATCTCTTCGACATCAGATCAGGCGCGGAAGTCGTCCGCTAGTTTTTCCTTTACATTTTACTTCCCGTGGTAATGCTTTATTTCATACCCTGACATCGTTTACAAGATCGTTAAATAGGTTCTGACGTGCAGAAAACTAACGATGTTGGCTATATCTCTACGACATCAGATAAGGCACGGAGGTCGTCCGCTATTTTATCCTTGATATTTTTTCTTCACGGGGGTATCATTTATTTCACACCCTAACATCGTTTACATGATCATAAAATAGGTTCTGACTTCAGATAACTTCACAATGTTGGCGCTATTTCTACGACATCGGATCAGGCACGGAGGTCGTCCGCTAGTTCATCCTTGACATTTTCTTCCCGTGGTCATGCTTTATTTCATACCCTGACATCGTTTACATGATCGTTAAATAGGTTCTGACGTCAGAGAACTTCACGATGTTGGCGCTATCTCTACGACATCGGATCAGGCGCGGAGGTCGTCCGCTATTTTATCCTTGACATTTTTCTTCCCGTGGTCATGCTTTATTTCATACCCTGACAACGTTTACATGATCGTTAAATAGGTTCTGACGTCAGAGAACTTCACGATGTTGGCGCTATCTCTACGACATCGGATCAGGCGCGGAGGTCGTCCGCTATTTTATCCTTGACATTTTTCTTCCCGTGGTAATCAGTTATTTCATACCCTAACATCGTTTACATGATCGTTAAAATAGGTTCTGACGTCAGAGAACTTCACGCTGTTGGCGCTATTTCTACGACATCGGATCAGGCGCGGAGGTCGTCCGCTATTTTATCCTTGACATTTTTCTTCCCGTGGTCATGCTTTATTTCATACCCTGACAACGTTTACATGATCGTTAAATAGGTTCTGACATCAGAGAACTTCACGATGTTGGCGCTATCTCTATGACATCGGATCAGGCGCGGAGGTCGTCTGCTAGTTTATCCTTGATATTTTTCTTTCCGTGGTCATCCTTTATTTCATACCCTGACATCGTTTATGTGATCATACTGGGAAACTGTTGACTGGTCTTATATTGGATAGTGAATATCTAGAGGTTTATGAACCTACTGGGAAACTATTGACTGATCTTCTAATGAATAGTGAATATCAAGGGGTTTAGGAACTTACTGGGAAACTGTTGACTGATCTTACATTGGATAGTGAATATCTAGGGTTCATGAATCTACTGGGAAACTATTGACTGGTCTTATATTGGATAGTGAATATCAAGGGGTTTAGGAACTTACTGGGAAACTGTTGACTGATCTTACATTGGATAGTGAATATCTAGAGGTTCATGAACCTACTGGGAAACTATTGACTGGTCTTATATTGGATAGTGAATATCTAGATGTTTATGAACCTACATGTACTGGGAAACTATTGACTGGTCTTCTATTGGATAGTGAACATCAAGGGGTGTAGGAACTTACTGGGAAACTGTTGACTGCTTCGGGTACAATGATCTTAAACCTGGAAACCATGTCTTTCTGATCATCCACATTGCCCGATGCTACAGCGTCTCTTAGACCTAGCAGCTTGTTATAATACTGGAGAGTCTCGTCGTTCAGTGTGACAGGAGATATGTAGATCACTTCAACATTGGGATCTGGGAGAAAAAAATGTTTGCATGGTTTTTGTTAACGGACGACACTACAAATATAGCAAACTGTCCAGCGTTAGCTCCGTAGATTTTGGAGCTAGGGAAGGCAATATGGGGGGGGGGGGGTGTTTCACAAAAGAGTCAATTGTAACTTCGAGTCACTCTTATATTCCCAGTAGCAAAGTTGCGCATCACTGCATCGGTCAAATCTTGTCAGGACGCGCGCTTACTTCGTACCAATTAATACGATTGCATGTATACACCATGTGCGCGTCAGCATTTATACAAGACTTATTTAAGTCACACTCAACTCTTTCTGAAACACCTCCATGATGTTTGCATTGAACATCAGCACCAACGTCAAACTAGAAATCATCCACTGTGTCTGCACAATGCAAAATCAGCAACTTTCATTCATGAGTAAATAAATTCAACTTGAAATTAATAAATGCAGCTGAAGTGTCGTCAACTAACCTTGTAAGTCGCATAACCTAGCCATCTGTTGATTTTGTTGGATGTTGAAATCACCGATGGTTGAACGTATCTTCTGAGAGTATCCCAGTGAGGGAAGATGAATGAGAACACGCCGTGATTGCTGGATGCGATCCCAAGATTTCTGCAACGTCTGTATCGTGAATGAAAGGGAAGATCTTATGCTGAAGCATCTGGGGTCACTCTTTCATAGAACTTGTTATAAAAGCAAATTTGCAATTACAATCTATCAATCATATCACATTATGATCAATGCGGTCAATCATAAACCATGAGTCCTACAATCAAACATTAAAACCTGTTTTTAGCTTTGCTCAGTAATGAGAAGTATACTTAGGTATCATAGACCATTACAATATAAAGTGTAGTAGTCATTAAACGCATTTTCTACACATAAGAATTTTAAAATGGCACCTTTTTCAGGCCATTAGTATCAAAATTTTAAGTCTAGCACCCTCTTTTGGTTTTAGGTTAGGTTTTCATTCTTATTCAAAATAGCTGTTTGAACACATATTTTGAGCTGTGTAGTCTCGTAACATAGGACCACTTGATGATAACACACTAATTCACCACTCAATATATTCATACCACACCAATTCTGTTACCAAGTAACCAAACAAATACTTTTCTCTAAAAACATTTTAGTTTCTGTGTATGAATAAAATTATAGGGTAATTCATTCTCTGCATTATTGATGGGTATATCAAAAAGTTTATTTTCAAGACTAATTATTTATAATAAACAGTAAACAAAGTGTTGGTACTGTTACCTTTGCTCTTCTCCTGAATGCATCTAGTTGATTCTTTCTGCTAATCTTCAGCTGTTGTTTGACTTTTGACATCTTGACATTCATGACCCATGATATTGCAATGACCCCAGCCGCCCACTTCTTGCGTCTATACTCCAAGTAAGCAGTCCGATCTTTGTGCCTGTCATTGCAAAGTGGAAAAAGAGGTTATATATTTCTCACATCTAGGACTTTTATATATCCATAACATAAATCTGTATTTAAATCAATTACTAGTATTACATTCCATTAGAATCTTTCAATCAATGCACACACAAAATGTTTAGAAGGAAATTTTCACTCAACTCCTAAACTTTGTAATAAAATATAATCAATTTTTTTTCCATGAACACTGGATAATTTCTAAACCTCTTGAGGAAATTTCATTTGCAAAGAATTTAGCATGAAATCAGTAGCAATGAAAGAAATATACTTGCCATCTTGCCAAAGACATTCCAACTGTATTTTTTGTAGATATACATGTAGTGTACAGTGTAGGTAAATCACATGGGCCTGGCCACTCTACATATTAAACTAGCTAAGCCTTGCTGTTTGAGACATGGGCATTAGTTCCCAATTGCGTCAATAATTTTGCATGTTGTAAAATTAAAATATGCAGTTGTTCTGCAATTTCATGAAAATAAAACCCTCACGAAAGATAACAGCTTATGCAGTATAAGATCAGGGGGCCATCTTACAAAGAGTTACGACTGATCTGATCAACCTCAGTTCTATGGAAATCCATCATGGTCATACATGTAATATTTTCTACAAGAAATATGAACAATGTCTTTTGTGAACAAATTGAAGCACACTGAATTTTCAAGAAAACAAAGAATGTATACATAAAACATAGATAATATTTTGAACAAACATGCACAATAGATATTGACTTTACTGGCTTTCCATAGTTGTGGTTGATTGGATCAATCGCTATTCTTTGTAAGACAGGGCCAAGGAGACGCTTACCTTCTCCAAGTAGCCTGTATCTTACAGACAGCCATGTGTTTACCATCAGGAGCCAAGTACCTTCTACCGGGTTGGTTCATAATGGTGCTAACATCGTCAATGTTCATACACACACTCAACAAGACATCCTTGCTAGGTGGTCTGTTCAACTCGTACTCAATGGCAAGATCAGCTAGTCTGTGGGTCAAAGGAGAAAGTGGTGGTGTAATTTTAGATTCAGGGCATGTTCTGATTTACGTCTTTGTCGTTCATGCTGAGTGCTACGAAATGGAAATTCATATATTTTGCACATTACCAACAACGCAATAGACAGAATGGGTGATATTGTGATAATTAAACCTAGGTTTAACCCTGTCTAAACTAGAATTTTAAACCACACTTCTAGGGAATGCTAAGATTCATAATATTTCTGTCATATTCATAGCAATTATAATGTATCATTTACTCAATTAAAATGCCTAATGGTTTTGTATTTTCCTATCATTCCCATTTCAAGACTCAATTAATATTTTACAACTTTTTGCAGCAAGAGAAGAATAAGTTTTAATTGATGAATAAGATGACAACTGGCACTCCATAAATTGTGGTCTAAGTTAACCCAGGTTTAACAAAAACCATGGCTATCATAATACCACCCATTGTGTCTAACCGTTAAACATGAAATATTCCCCCATTCTCCGAGCATATCCCTAACCAAGTTTTATTTCACGTGAAAGTCTGGCAGGTACATTTTATATGACTTCAAATGACCTTTGACCTCAACATGATGTTACCCCTATTTCATCCATCACAATAGTTTCATTGAAAAAGGAGTAAATGTTCAAACTTATTTGTTTACAAGAGTCTTGCAGGTAAATTTAACACATGACTTGAAATGACCTTCGACTTCATCCTGTGAGCTCCAACTGCACTACAACATAATGTAACTCCTAGTGCATCCATTGACCAAGTTTGGCTGCCATTGGACTAACAGTTGTCCAGTTTTGAGTCATAAAGAGAGCCTTGCAGGTAAACTTTAATGTTTGATATGAAATGACTTTTTACCTTACCATGTGACATCCAATGCCGCTATAAACTGGAATTTATATTGCACAACACATGTGGCAGCTGCATGCCTGTAATTTTATCTTTTTGTAAAACGACCATTACTGGTCTTCTTTATTCATTTCATTTCAATCATTCTTGAATATTTTCCTTCATTTCTGGAGGGACATTCTCTTCTATTTCAAAATGATAACTTAACAGATAAAACACAAAGCAAAGGAGGTAGAGTTATACAAAGGTTTAATTGTTACTGGCAGCTGCTTGCCTGTAATGACAAATAACTTCATTATCCTTGGATTTTCTTCAAAACTTCTGTAATAATTTTCCTTAGACTGTACTTTTATATTAAAGGCCAAGTCCACCCCAGAAAAATGTTGATTTGACGTAATAGAGAAAAATCAAACAAGGATAACACTGAAAATTTCATCAAAATCGGACATAAAATAAGAAAGTTATGAGATTCTAAAGTTTCGTTTAGTTTTCACAAAACATTTATATGCACAACTCAGTAACATGCAAGTGAGAGAATCGATGATATCCCTCACTCACTATTTCTTTTGTGTTTTATTGTTTGAATTATACAGTATTTCAATTTCTACAGATTTGAAAATAAGGACCAACTTGACCGAACCATAAAATGTTAAAACAAATGTATTTCCACGCGTTCAGGGAGGAAGAAAACTTTGTTTCATAGAAAACTAGAAGAAAATCAGAATATTTCATATATCATATAATAAAATACAAAAGAAATAGTGAGTGGATGACATCATCAATCCCCTCATTTCGATACCGACCAGGATACATAAGCATATAACTTTTTTGTGTGAAATTAACCGAAATTTAAAGTTTTCATAACTTTCTTATTTTACAACTGATTTTGATGAAAGTTTCAGTGTTAAGCTTGTTGGATTTTTCTCTTTCTATTCAAATCAGCTTTTTGTTGGGGTGGACTTTCAATCCCACCTTTCAATCCCACTTGACATCAGGATGGGATCTTTGTTCAAGTGGGTTTTTTTTCTTTCTTACTTGTCTCCATTGATGAAAGCGATGGGGATTGCATAGTTTGTGAGGAGCTTCTGAAGATATTTGAGCATTGTGACAATGTTCCCCCAGGAGAGACAGTAATGTTGCTTGAAGCCCAGGTAATCCTTGGTATGGTCCCTCACACGCCCGTGCTGGACCACAAAGCGATGGCTCAGGTGCTTGAACTCACTGGCAGGGGTCGTGGGCGGGGGCTAAGAGAAGACACAAACATTATCAAATCTGATTCTGACAATGTCTACATCAAACAAAACAATTTAGTAATGCTGCTTGGAGCATAGGTAATCTATTTCTATCTCCCATGACAAACAAAAGCAACTCTGTATATAGTTAAAATCTGCAATCTGCTGAATAGAGTTGCTATGTTGTAAGTAAATAAAAAGCTTGAAATTGTTTGACTTGATCCTTTCAAGAACAAATGCAAGAATAAACAGAAGGCAAAATCAAATAAAGCAATGTGAAAGATGAACATACAGTATAAAACAACTCAGAGCTCTGATTTGCTATCAGAATGGTTCCATGACATTTGCTCCGGCGACAATTGCTCCGCTCTAAATTCAACACAAAAATGACAAACTTCAACCCTGGGTTTAACACTATACCCTACCGTAAACCTAACATAAAAACATATTGCAACCCTAACTCTCACCCTACATCTTAGACGAAATTAAGCCCGGAGCAATTGTTGTGTCAACATCAGAATAGTGCATTAAATCTAGTCTACTGCCAGTCAGTAAATTGTGAAAATAATTTGTGCCTGCACAAGAATTGCACAGAAAAGTCACCACTGAGAGCTTGGAAGTAAGATGAGCGGTATTGCTTGGCAAAATCTTGGTAATCGATCGAATGCTAGGCAATCGTGGAGCAAATTGCGAAATTTAATAATATCACAAATCTAAAAGACATTTGATACACAAAAGCTTGTTGTATCCCTTGCTTCCTTCGTCAAAGTAGAGCAGAAGAAACAACAGTTTTGATGTAACATACATAAGAGATACCTTGATGACCACTCACCAATGGTTCCAGTGCTTTCACGCTGACGGCTACCATGTCTTGTGATTTGTTGGATTTCGCCGAGTGACCCCTTGACCTCGGGGATGCCCATGTCATGTTCTCATCACTAGGACCCGTTTGTAATGTCTTGGGAGTGTTGGCGTTCCCTCTCGCTGGGGAGATCTGGTCTCGGGATGCGTTCAGGATATCAGAGTCTAGCTTCACAGCAGCAAGGTTGTACATGCCATCTGAAATACAGGTGTAAACAATAAAAGGGAAAATTATTCATTTGGAGTGTCAACTTTCCCTCTTATTGGAGAGACAGTTAAAGCCCTTGCCTACTGGAACTAGGTAGTCCCTGTGTAACTGTAAAGTTTGTGGAAATTCAGAAGTCTGTGGGTTAACCTGTTACCTGATGGAAACATGTGGTCCGACTGTGGCACCAGAATATCTAGCTAAGACAAAATATCAGAGGTTGAATAATTGTGTGTATTTCTCACCCCCCCTGCTCTTTTCCTTAGCCGAATTTAACTGTCCTTGTACAGAGCATGAGCAACAGCCAAGGTAATGACGATTAGAGCACTCTGCAGAGTTTATATGTGCACGGTAAAAGTATCATCATCACTATCATCCTCCTCCTCCTCCTCATCTTTATCATTATCATCACTCTTATAATAATAATAATAGCTGGATTTATAAGGCGCTTTTTTACTACGGGTACAAAGCGCTGCTATTATTCATACTGAGTACCCATTCACTTCACCTGGGTGGAGTGGAGCACAATGTGGGTAAAATTCATGCTGAAGGAAAACACGCCATGGCTGAGATCGAACCCTCCCCCTCAGACCACGACGCCCCCACAAAGAAGAATTATCACAGAATTCTGTAGTCAACAGGTTAACCCATTGGCTTTAGGGACTGGGTGGTCCCTGAACAAATCCTAGAACGGGATTTACAGAATGCAGCAGTCAATGTATTAACATACCTCCGAATGGACCCGAGCCAGCTTTGGTTTCTTTCTTCTCCTGTGGGTCATGCAAGGTCACTAATCTTTGCCTGACCGGGCTAGGGTCAAGGGTCAACTCAGCGGCAGGAGGAATCAGACCTCTTTCCATCAGACTCAGGATACCCTTCTTGGCATCCTTCTCTGTGATGGCTGGTGGTAATAACTAAGAGAGAGAAAGAAAAAAATATATTGAGAGCCAGAAACAACGAGAGGAAGGGGAGGGAGAGAGAAAGAGTGTGGAAGTGAAGGAAAGAAAGTAGGAAAAGTGAGAGAAAGAGAGAGAGAGAGAGAGAGGAGGAGGATAGAGGAGAGAAAGAAACAGAAGAGAGAGAAATAGGGAAAGCAAGAGAATGATGATGAATTTTCAACTCATCTCAAAGATGCTAAATGTCCATCAAACTTAAATCAGGTTTGCACAAGCTGATATGGATGCAACTGAAATATGAATCTTTAACACTTAATGTCACTTTTCATACATGGTTGACCATAGATTTACAGTAACAGTTAGAAGCAGAATTGATTGTACCTTTTATGTAGATGGACCTCGATCTGATATGTTTAAAAGTAGACCTTTTAAACACTACGTTTAATAGCTTTATCTGTTCAAAATATAAGCCAAAGCTGAAAATAATGGCAGACTCACAACTACTTCTAAACTTGTAATGAAAATCCTTCAAACAACACAACCACAATTTAGGATTAATCAAATCCTACAATTAAATTTTAATTAATTTGGCAAATTTGGAACATATATATCGCATTCAAGGCTGATACATGTACATTTAGTTGACTCATTGACTCTCATATAAACACACAATAAAATCTAAATACCTGTACGGTCAAACCTATCTATTATTAAACGCCACCCAAGGGAAACAGAAAATGTGACTACTGAAGACAGATGACCTCAATAGACAGATTCTGCAACACACATTACTTTCAAATGTGAAATAATTTTGGAGTTCTTCCTTATATACAGGTGGCCACTAAGTCAGGTTTGGCAGTAATGTTTAAACACCATTTAATAATCATGGAATGTGGAGATATTTTGTATGTACATCTGTGACTGTGACCTGGGCATAAATGAAAAATAAAAATCCATATTTTATTGTTCGAAATGAAATCTGAAATAGCATAACCCAGAAAATTCTTTTTTCCCAATTGATCGTGGGCCCAGCAGCCACTGTGCAGTGCCAGATCGACGTGGCTCTATCCTTTTGATTGTTGAATGCCAAACAGGGTAGCAGCAACTCCCATCGTTTAACCTCTTTTGGTCTGACGCAGCCGGGGCTTGAACTCCCGACCTCCCGGTTGCGAGGCGGATGCTACAAACTGAGCCAACAAACCGATTTAAAGTCGGTTATAAATCCATGACGTCATACTATTCAAGGGGGGGGGGGAAGGGGATGAAACCTTTCATCCCACCCTGAACAACAGGTTCATTGCTTGGATTTACACCAGTGATTGGTGAGATAAATGCAAATGATTTGTCGGGCTTACCTGTGGGTCGACTCTGTTGGCTTTGGGTAATACTGCTAGATGATCAACCGTTGAACCAATTACAACCTTCTGTGTTGGAGGCTGTGGAATCAATATTGAAAAAAAAAATGGTGTAAAGGGGGAGTGAAATGATCAAAAATATGTGTTGTCTGTCATTGACGGTGTTATTGTAGATAGCTAGTGTTAAAATATGCCTTTGAGTCAACTCCTATTAGTAATACATAGGATAAATTAGCTGATAATTCTATTGTGTAGAGAAATTAAAGCGTTTTTGAGAGAAAAGCTACCTGTTTTGCTAACTTGCTAACATAATCATTGCAATATGAATGTATTGAATAGTGAAGCAGCGTTTTAAGGACCTATATCACAAGACTATACAGAATGTTGCATTATTGATAATGAACCTGGCCAGATATGAGTAGGTAAGGACTTGAGGTGGAGCTATTAGGACTGGTGGTTCATTCACCCTATATCTTTATCATATTTCAATTGATATCCTTCTTTGGAAGCATCATACACACCCGCCACCCTCTGGCAATGCTGCATTTTTCACAAGAAATATGCAATTCATATAACTATACAATAGTCTCAATGCATATGACAAGCTGAGTTTGCTTGTTGAAGCCTTAAACATACTTCCAATATAGCTGGATTCCAATATTTATGATTAAAAAAAAAATTGTGTGTGTAGGCAAAAAGAATGATCCTGACCAACGGGCCCTTTTTTTGAAAAATTGAATGCATATAACAAAGCAATTTTATGGGGGAAGGAGCAGGGGGTTGGGGTCTTACCTTGTGTTTTCTTTTGTCTACTATGACTGGAAGAGAAACGCTGTAGTTTTCATTGATGGCCTTTCTGTTCTGACTATTAGTTGGGTCGGATAATAATTTCATGTTCAAATTATATTTACTCTGAAACAGAAAGAAAAACAAATTCCATAATGAGCACTCAGGAAATATCAATTATCATCAGATCATCTTCATAAAATCTTGTATTTATATCGTTTTCATGTATTAGAATGATCATTTTCAAACTTTAAAATGTCTACCAATCCCTAATCAAAACACCAATTAGAAATGGTTGATAACTTAAAATGCAATGGACCCATTACAAAATATTATTTAGTTACAATAGTGATAACAATCAGTACACATGCAAGTCACTTTCACTTTGCCGGCTCCAGCTTAATACTAAATTGCAAATAGACGCTTAAATTTACAAATAATCTACAAAGCAGTCATAGGACTAGAGGGATTATAGAGAGAGTGAAACCAGATTGCTCCAGTACATCTCATAGTGAGGAGCTACATGATAAATGAAATGTGGGCTCTACAGACATGTGATCATTTTAGAGTCCTGTCACATTGATTCAGATTCTGATAAGAGTTATGAAAATGCACCTATGCAATTCATTTATTTCTGGAACGCACTGTAAAGGAAACTGTGATTTAAATGACTGCTTACCTGTTGACCAGGGGAAGGCCCAAAAGGACCTCCGCCAGAAGATGGCTCAATTGCAGCAAGACGATTCAACTTTCTGCATAAATTTTAATAAATTAAACATACAAATCAAATGAATCCTCTATTCAAAGTCAAGTTTATCACTCCTATTTTCATCATCATTGCTTAGGCCTATTTGTTCTTCAAACTCAAATGTATAAAAGATAGCAGAAAATATTGGAATAAAGTGGCTGTACAAAAAAAAAAATCTCCCCCCCCATATTGTATGTCTGCATTTCCAGTTGAATATAGCAAAATAAACTGTAAATAGTACAATACATAAATAGAGATGTAAATAGTGAGACATGCAGCACAGTGAGGGAAGTTTCTTACCTTTCACTTCTGCCATATTTGTTGGAATCATTCACAGTACTTATGTCCCATATTGCCTCTCTGTAAGACAAACAAATTAATAAACAATCGTCTCTTACCAACAATATTTACAACCACAAAAATGGGTTAAAAACTAGTACATTACAATTACATTTAGCATGATTATGAATATAAATAATGCTTAGATGAGTAGACTAATGATATTAAAGTAAGGAAGTTAGGATCAAGAATGGTCTCATATTGTCAGGGATCCATGAATACGTCCATGCAAGATATCATCTGATAAATGCTGTATCTCTTCAAAGACTTAATATCTGGCTTTAATAAAAATATATTACAAAATATTGTTTAGAGTTTAATAATCATTTACTTATGAACATAAGGAGACACAGACAATACTATTTCCTTCACATCAATATTAATTCAAGCAATTTAGTGACCTTTTTCTTTAAAGATTGGTAGAGAATACTAAAATTTTCTTATTCTTAGCATTTAATTGATATAATGATATGACAATAGACATTCGGATTTGCAATTAAGTAATGATAAAACATTGATTCTCAGTTTAATTTTTCTTCCGGGATGCACTGTATTGTTTAACAAAATAGCGTCCAGTGATTGGTAGATGATACAACTCACTAGGTAAAACCAAGAAACTCACTGCGTGAAAGACGGCTCTTGTATCTTGACTTTAGAATCCACCGAAGGAAGGGTCGTCACCCGGTTGTTAACTACATTCAATATCTTCTCTGATTGCTCCTGCCAGATTAATAAATAATATTCATTAATAATGAGCACAAAAAGACATTGTCTAATTGCAAAATACCAGTAACACAAATACTGAGGATCAATTGCAAATGACAATGCTCAATAATTTGTGGCATATTGTTCCACAAACCCGCAATCAGCTGATC
Source organism: Lytechinus pictus (assembly GCF_037042905.1). Classification (NCBI taxonomy): domain Eukaryota; kingdom Metazoa; phylum Echinodermata; class Echinoidea; order Temnopleuroida; family Toxopneustidae; genus Lytechinus; species Lytechinus pictus. Next base: position 14,632,566 of record NC_087249.1, read on the forward strand.
AGAATCAGGACTAAAAATGTGCATTCCATTGCAAATGTTTGTGTCACAGGGCTTACTTCATCTCTTGTCTTTTTCCACATACATTTAAGGCATGCTGCAGATCAGCAATCGAATGCAACCCCCCCCCCCCCCCAAATTCAAACATAATTTGACCAATCAGGAGCATACTAGTATTCACGATTTGCATTTGATTTTTTGAGTAGTGTTTAAGTTTCAATGAAAAAGGAGCATCTTTCTAATTATTACTTTCAATCATTCTCTAGTTATATGTAAACATCAATCAGCTTCTGCATTTCATTATTATCTTATAGAAATTTCGCCAAACATTGGGCTAGATTATATTTTGTGTAATTTGTTTTCTAAGTTGATATTTGTACGCAGTGCTACATGTGGGGAGTGATATGCTTCCGAGCAACAGCTATTTATTATGCTTTTATCACCCCTGACCAGCATGTAGCACTGCTCCATTCTGTATTGTTTGTTTTTACCATGTATAATGTCATCTATGTTTGTATCATGATTTGGTCAAATAAATAATAATAATAATAATCTTCAATTACCTTAATTCCATCTTCTGCTTTCTGAATAGCATTCTCCAGGAGCTGGATGTTAACAAGCTCTCTGGTTCCACCTGCAAGACTCTTCTGAAGGAGTTCATCTCGAAGATGCTGTAGATCTTCTTGTACCTGTAGAAAGATCATAATGGCAATAAATGAAAAGGAAATCCAATCCAAACTGATTTTTTTTTTCAAAAAGAAAGGACAAAAAAAAAAGCGGAGAAAAGCTGAACTTTCGAACAAAACTGCACAAAAAAAGGAAGTTATTATTTTTTTAAAATCAATACTTGCAATTACTATATCTAGAATGGTTAGATGGCAATGAAGTAATGTCATAATGGAAGGACTCGAGAAAGATTGCATTCTGATAATACTCTGTCTTATTAATTTTATATGTATGATGGGGGGTCGGGTGTCCGGTCACTTTAAAATTTTGATGCCTTCTTTTTTTGTCTTTGGATTGCACAAAAAGCATAAATTCAATTTGTTCCCCTATAATGATATTGCCTAAGACTTTGCACTAAAAATTGATGGAACTTTGTTTGCTAACTTTTTCAAAGAGCCGTTTTAAAGTGATTGTCCGGACACACAACTGGATATACCCAAAATATGGTCACTCCATCATAAACAATCCAGAATGGTGCCAGAGGCAAAGTAAATGATGAAAGTGCATACATGTAGATCCAGCACTATTTCAAAGTAAAAAGAGGAAGTTTACCCTGATGAGAAGTTTTAATAAAAGCACTTAAAAAGTTAGAGAAAAATATTGGCGAAGTTTTGATGAAAAGGCATTAAAGAATAAGATTAGAGAGTTATGAAACTGGATAAATGATGTAGTGTTTGATTTGTGATGTCATATGAGTAGCTCGCCCATTCATGAATTCCATTATTTTATGGAACATGATTAGATCTAGCCTCTATGCCTACATAGAGGCCGGTCACCTAGTAGATCTATACCCAGTTGTAATTGCGTGTACCGACAATCGGATTTTGACAGCCATAACAAGCGAAATTTCATCAATTTCTAGTACAAAATGTTAGCCAATATTATAGAGAACAAAATAGAAGATTATTACATCTATTGAATTCAGTGTAATCCAAAGACAGAAAAAAAAGGCGGCTTTAAAATTTTCAAGTGTCTGGACCCCCAACCCCCCATCCTATTGTAGAACTATATTTCATGAACTAGATCTAGGGCTGGCCTAGACCAAAAGCTTTGGTCTCTGTTAATGTTGGTTGTTCCGCTGAACTCCGTTGGCTCCACTCACCAAATACAGAGACCAAAGTTCTAGCTCGATCTGTACAGGGACTCAATGGCCATATGTTTAGGTATTAAGTTCGGATCAACCAGGGAAGTGAAGTTGCACGACAGCCGAAGTAAGTCACTGTTTTTTCCCCTTTTAAGTTTATTTTTCCCCGTTTTGGTGCATTTCAGTCCAAAACAGAATAATAATCTTTATTTTGGTACATTTCTTTTTATATATTTTTATGAAATAAGGACAAAAATCGATGAGCCCCGTCGGGGGGATTTTTGCATTGTTAACCCCCTAATGGTGGCTGCACGATAGCGAGCCGTCTGTGTACGAGGAGAAATATAAAAAACAAACTTTCATTCAATCAAATTTGCACCACGCAACTTAATCTCACAAACATGAATTGAACTAGACCAAAAGCTTCGGTCTCTGTTTCATTGGTTGTTCCGCTGAACTCCGTTGGCTATGGCTCCACTCACCAATTACAGAGATTGAAGTTTAACTTCATCTGTACAGGGACTTAATGGCCATATATATTACATGTACATTGTAATTTCGGATAAACCAGGGAAGTGGGATTTGTGCGACAGCCATAGTCACTGTTTGTTTTCCTTTTAAGTTTATATTTTCCGTTTTGGTGCATTGAAGGCCAAAACTGTCTTTAATCTCTATTTTGGTCCACTTCTTTTTATGAAATAAGGACAAAGATCAAAAAGCCCCAAGGGGAGGGGGTTGTATTGTTAACTGCACGGTGACGATCGTGATCTGTCCGTGTATGAAGAGAAATAAAAATTGTTTAAAAAACTCCTCGAAAGAGACGGCTGCCAGCTGTCTAGAATTGAACATGCCCAATAATATTCAGTCAGTTTTTCTTTCAATGGCTGTTGGATTTTTGCAAACTTGGGAATACTGGGCATGTTCAATTCAACTTAATATCAAGAAAGTCAACAAAACCAAAGCCAAAGGCATTGCCAATGGCATGGGCCATGGTAGACCAAAAGCTTCGGTCTCTGTTATGTTGGTTGTTCAGCTGAACTCCGTTGGCTTCACTCACCAAATACAGAGACCGAAGTTCTAGCGCGATCTGTACAGGGGACTCAATGGCCATATGTTTATGTGTATTAAGTTCGGATAAAACAGGGCAGTGAAGTTGCGCGACAGCCGAGGTAAGTCACTGTTTTTGAACTTTTTGTTCCTTTTAACTTGATTTTCTCTGTTTTTTGGCAATAAATGCCAAGAGGGAATATTAATTTGCATTTCGGTCACGCTAATTTTCAAAAGTTTGATTCATTAAAGACAAAAATTGAAGAGCCCGACAGGGGGATTTTGTATTGTAAGTCCCCTAATGGTGGCGCGGCTGCACGATAGCGAGCCGTCTGTGTATGAGGAGAAATTTAAAAAATAAAAAAATGTTAAAAAACTCCTCGAAACAGACGGCTGCCAGCTGTCTAGCCTCTAGGGCCATGGCCCATGGCAAAAAAAGGGGGAAAGTTTTTTTTTTTTTTTTTTACCTTGTAAATGTGATTATTTGTGATTTTTTTAATGTCATTAAATAACTGTAAATATTGTAATTTGATCTGATTCTTAATAAAAACATAAATACAAAAAAAAGGGGGAAAGTCGAAAGACAAACAAACCTTCACAAGAATTTCACCAACATCTTCTGGTCGTCTGTCAACAACCTCTGTCATTTTTTATTTGATGCCAAACTGAAATAAATTAAACTGATGTCTGAAATTCCTCTCTATGACTATGTCTGTCTCCTCGGCATGCCAACTCCTCTGCCTCGCTCGCTTCTTGGGACTTGACTTGTGCCTGTGCTGTGGCCAACCAGGCCAGCACAACTCCGTCTCGTCGGATCGGGAAAACGGTCGGGCACGCACGGGCCAGACTCGGTTTAGACTACCGTGGTCTCTCGGCTCGAGAACGTAACCTCTCTGTCACTCTGAGTCTGACTCCGGACCCCGATCAACGTCGCACAGGTGACCCGAATTTTCTCTTAGTATTTGATATACATCGTATGGAAATTGAAAAAGGCAGTTTAATCCTCAATCTCAGCTGACATGTGAAGGAGAGTCCCTGCGGTGGTGTTACTAGACAAGAATCAATAATGCTCCTGTTCAAGCGACGAGATGACCTTCCCCCATTAAAACACGTAACGAAGCAACATGTCAACAATTAGGGTGCGCTGCTCAGCTCCTATAAAGCTATCACACTGCACCTTATACGTCTGCTTACTGTACTAGGAGGGATAGCGAAATAACTACAACATTTTTGACGAAAGCTGGCGCTCGAGGTAAACAACAATTGGAGTTATTTATTTACTACGGTACTCTGAATGGAATTCCTACCTCTTTTGGTAGTATAAATTCGGAAAGATTTCACCTTTCTCAACCACAGAATAATCTTATGAACGATAAACACTTGCGTGCAAGGATTTTTCATAGCCTGTTTAGAGGGTGCTTTTATATTGAGTACCCAAAATTTGACTAAAAAAAAAAAAAAAACAGAAAAAAATAAATGGCATTCCAGGGGCGTTTCGTTTCCAAAAAGAATTGAGCAAAAAAAAGGAACATCAGTCACAAATGAAGGTCATTTTGCCCCCTGAATAACTTAACAAGCAAAAAAAAAATTAAAAAAATAAAAAAAGATTAAATAAAAAATAAAGAACAGATCATTATATCCAAATCAAGTCAGTTCTGCTTTTGTTTTTGAAAATGTTATGGGGCGTGCACTAACGTTTCGCCCCTATCCTCGGATCTGCACTTGTAATATGCCCCTCCCCCCAAAAAATAATAATAAGAAGAAAAGGTTGACTGTCGCATTCTATATTGCTCCTCTATAAAAAAATGCCCTAGCGCTGCCCCAGATCATTTATTTCATATAAATTCCAACTAGGAGCATTTCGTTTCCAAAAAAAAAAATTGACAAGCAAAAAAAGAACTTCATTAACAAATATAGGTCACTTTGCCCCCTGAAAAACATGACAAGCAAAAAAAAAAAATAATGCAAAAAAAAAAAAAGAGGCTGTAGGATTTGATATTGCTCCCCGATCCTTTCGCCCCCATCCCCGGATCTGCATTTGTAATATGCCCCTCCCCCAAAAAAATAATAAGAAGAAAAGGTTGACTGTCGCATTCTATATTGCTCCTCCATAAAAAAAATGCCCTAGAGCTGCCCCTGATCATTTATTTCATATAAATTCCAACTAGGAGCATTTCGTTAAAAAAAAGAAAAAACTTGACAAGAAAAAACAAAAGAACTTCAGTCACATATAAAGGTGACTTTGCCCCCTGAAAAACTTGACAAGCTTAAATAAAAAAATAAAAAAGATGAAATAAAAAATAAAGAACTGATCATTATTCCCAAAGTTTACGGAGCCGTGCTTCTTTTGTTTTTGCACTAACCTTTCGCCCCCACCCCTGGATCTGCGCTTGTAATATGCCCCCCAAAAAAAATTATAAGAGGAAAATGTTGACTGTCACGTTCTTGACAAGCTTAAATAAAAAAATCAAAAAGATTAAATAAAAAATAAAGAACTGATCATTATTCCCAAAGTTTACGGAGCCGTGCTTCTTTTGTTTTTGCACTAACCTTTCGCCCCCACCCCTGGATCTGCGCTTGTAATATGCCCCCCCAAAAAAAATTATAAGAGGAAAATGTTGACTGTCGCGTTCTATATTGCTCCTCCGTAAACAATGTCATAGCGCTGCCCCCGCTATTTCATATCATTTCCCCAACTTTTCATATCACATCTTCAAAATAAAAATAGAAATAGAAAATGCCTTTTGTAAGAATTAGGGAGAGGGCATGATAAAAATAGACATTAATACCGAGGGCTGGGAGATATGATAAAAGATACAGACCTCAAAAGGTCTGCATTTTTCAAGTTTGTTCACTTTTCCACTATTTTTTTAAAATCACTTCAGGGGACCATTTCATGAAAGTTGTCAGCACTGACTACTGTATACCATAAAATCAGGCAATATCAGTAAAATCTTCGCTTTTTGGTTGGCTAAGAAGCACAGGTCGCTTCCAGTTACCAAAGTAAAATTAAGTAACTATCTGTTAGTGCTGACATAGCGTCCAGTGGGGCATTTCATCAACGTTTGTAAACAGACTTGGTTTTGATTGGTTGAGAACACAATTTCCTTAACTTTTACCATAACTGTCAGATAATGACAAATTTTCAGCACTGACAACTTTGCTGATAGGTCTCAAGCTATATCCTCACACTCCATCACTCAAAATTCAAAAAGGCAAATGAACAATCCTCAATTTACATTTCATCTCAATTCATCACATACATGGACAGGTATTTAAAACAGAAATCAAAAGAAAATGTGACATTTTGTGATTTTGGTCATTTATTAATCATGGACCAAACTGATATATTTTTTAGAAATCTGCTGGACACATAAGGACAAGTTGCCTCTGCATGATTAACATTCATGTCAACAGGGGGAGGTGGAGGATTTTACATTAGATTTATCTAAAGAATGTCAAATGGGGGGATTTCGGTGGTACAGGTATGCCGAATACTTCTTAAATGCTTACAAACCAATATTTGAGAATCACTACAACTTGTGTGACAAGTCAGCCAAGCCAAACCCACTTTAAACAATATCCAATCAGATATCTTGTTAGAACTAGCATCCAAAGACTTCAACCAATAAGAGCGCTCCCTATGTATTACGTAGAGTGAAGTATATTTTAAATGCAATAATGCACAATATATTTCACACTTATATTTTTGATACCCAAGAGAGGATATTGCAAATGAAATTCCTGTGCTCAGATCATCAATCAAATTGACTTATTATTGCAACTAAAGATGAAATTTCAAGCAGAAATATTTTTAAGTAGTTGCAGAAACATTTATTTGGTCTCTGACTCTCTGAGCATCCTCTATATTGAGAACAGATATGCCAAGCAAGTCTGTTGCTGACTCAACACATGCATGGAGCATTCTCATTATCTTATCTATCTCTGGAACATACATCTTGGAGCTGAAAGATTTTTCTTTGGTTTTATTTTTGCACCAGAAGATACTTGTAGGCAAATGCAATTGATGTATGGGTAGAAACTGAAATGAAAATATGAAATGCAAGTTGTAAGATAATACTAACCAAGGTGCACCCAATGCACCAGGTAAGATCCAAAGTGTACCCAGAATAACACCTATATGCATCAGGTAGCACCCATGTACATCTAAGTTATATCTGGGTGCACCAAGAATACCAATCAAGGTGCACCAAGAATACCGACCAATGTGCACCCAGATAATACCCAACACACCAGGTAACATCAGGTGTACCCAGAATAACACCTATATGCATCAGGTAGCACCCAGGTACATCCAAGTTATATCTGGGTGCACCAAGAATATCAATCAAGGTGCACCAAGAATACCGTCCAAGATGCACCCATTTAATACCTAACTCACCAGGTAACATCCAGGTGTACCAAGAATAACACCTATATGCATCAGGTAGCACCCAGGTACAATCAAGTTATATCTGGGTGCTACAAGAATACCAATCAAGGTGCACCAAGATAATGCCCAATGCACCAGATAACATTTATGTTCATCCAGTTCACATATGGGTGCATCCAAATACAAACCGAAATCAACAGGTAATGCCCAATTGCACCATGTTATACAATTGTGCACAAAGGTTACACCCACGTTACAACCAGGTGAAACAGAGGTTAGTCAGGTAGCCCCCATATCCATACTGGTAGCATCAAAGTTTTTCAACTTAAAGGCATCAGTAACATCATCATGCAACAGGTACACTAAAAAACATATTGCTTTAAGCCAACCTAATGACTTTTGTATTCACTGTTATTCTAGTCCGATTTTTCTCTACTTGTTAAATTTGGACTACGTAGGTACTGAAAAGGCTGGCATTAAGTAACAATTATTTGAATTAATCCTTAGTGCAACTCGTAATCATCCATTGTCTCAGACAACTTGTCCCGGCTTTTTCTTGCAAATAAGGTATAATTTATCTTGCGAAGTCATGCATGATCCATTGCATAACAAATGGTTTATCCACAATAACAGACATTTATTGAAGCCATCTATAATTCTTCATTCTATGACAGTCTAGTGGCAATCACTCATCCAGTTCATCTGCTACCTATGCTCAATTTCTGCTTTCCCTTCAGCAGCCGCTTTCCTTTGCTTGGCTTCCTCAATCTTCTCCGCCCAGTATGTGATGCCTCCTGTGGCCCTCAGCAGTTCATCCAGACGTTTCTCCTTGGCCTCCCTCTCTGCTTCAAGCTCTGCTATCCTCTTTTTCTCGAGGGCCTCCATGTGTTCTGCATGCCATGTCTCGAGGATGGACGTGTATTCTCCAGTGTCTTTGCGCTCCAGGTCGGGGAGCCGGTCGGAGACCTCTGATTCCAGGAGCGAGTCTAGAGTGTCTGCCGTCACTTTGCCTTGGTTGGAGAGTGTCTTGGTGGTGGTCTGAAATCAATCAATGATAAGAATATACATGCAGATACAGTGTTAGCTTTGCGTGAGTCATTCTCATAAAAAGGAATTTACAAATATATAAAAATCTCAGGACTAGCCAAGGTGGGAAGGGATGGTCAGAGAGGATGATGATGATGATGAACATCATTTGTAGAGCCCTGTTTATCTGTGAAAACATTAATAGCCGACTCCCACAATAAGTCATATGCTATTCAAACAAGCTGCTGGAAAAGATAGGTATGTAATTCAGATTTAAAGGTTTTGATAATGGACGACTACAAAGTTAGATGGATAGAAATTCCAAAGATGTGGAGCAACTGACAATCATTGATTCCAGTAGTGAGTCCTTGGTATTGGTCTTAGATAAAGATGAGAACATTAAAACAGTAAACTTTGCAGAGGGTAGGGGATAGGATGGGTTGTCGTGCGATGTAAAAATTTGTCTGAATAATTTTCTTTGTGTGTTCAAGCAACAGGAGATTTCAAAAACAGTTTTTCTGTTTGAAGCATTTATCAGGCTGCCCAACTAGCTTTAATGAGGAAATTGGCCTTTCAACAATATATTAATCACACTAGCTTCAGTGGTATCATGTATTATGCAGATTGACAGTCAATCCATCCGTCTGTCATCAGTCCATCATTAGTTTGTCATCAGTCCATCATTAGTTTGTCATCAGTCCATCATTAGTCTGTCATCAGTCCATCATTAGTTTGTCATCAGTCCATCATTAGTTTGTCATCAGTCTATCATTAGTCTGTCATCAGTCCATTATTAGTTTGTCATCAGTCTATCAATAGTCTGTTATCAGTCCATCATTAGTTTGTCATCAGTCCATCATTTGTCTGTCATCAGTCCATCATTAGTCTGTCATCAGTCCATCATTAGTCTGTCATCAGTCCATCATCAGTCCATCATCAGCCTGTCATCAGTCCGTCATCAGCCCATCATGAGTCCACCATATTTCATCTGTCTAACATCAGCCCATCATCAGTCTGTCATCAGGCTCTCACCATAACATAACCATTAGCAGCTTTAAAGACAATATTTCTTGTGGTTTTAATTAAATTGTATGGTATGATGCCCAATTGCAGCTGCATGTTCACATCAAATCTTATAACATATCATATGGGCAATTCCATAAACTATGTACGTCCGACCCCCTATATGTGGGACTTTCATTAAATTTTCTGTCTCTGATTTCTTGTTCTTTTGGCAATCTGTACTGTTCTCAAAGGACCATGACTTGGTCAGTTTATAAAGTTAAGTAGAACTTGAGAAAAATGGGGGTCGGACGTACAAAAAGGTTGATGATTTTATGGAATTGCCCATATGTATTATATGCATATGAATATAATCTCAATGGGGGATAATTATATTGGTTGGTTGAGCTTTAGATTCAATCAGTGCTATTCTGAATTTGTTAAATACGGAAAGGCTATGATTTGTCAACTCCACCACATTGTCTCCTAATACAGATTCTTACCTCAAATAAACCTAAGAGCTCTGTATTCTCATCTTCCCTCTGTTGTAGGATTGCAGCTATACGGTCAAGCTGTATTGAAATAAGTCATACAATCAGTGAACATTCATGATATAAAAAATAAAGACCATATGCAGATTTCCAGAAAACTTGATGCCCTCAGTGATCCAAAAATAAACATTACTATACTGACCATGTCTATTAAATATTAAAAAGAATTATGACATTACAAAATTCTTGTAGTTGACAAAGGACTGTCCTAATTTCATTTCATTTTCATTTCCTTTACTGATATCTGCATCTTTTTCATGAATAAATCAAAACAGAAAATACATTAATCAGAGTATGTAACAAAATGTTATCAAAGAGATATGAAGGGGAAAAAGCATCTCAAATTAAAACTAGGTCACCAATTACAAAGGTTGTCACTATAATCTTAGGTTGACTGCAATATATAGTGAACCTTGATTATTTGCAATCATATGGGATCATACACTAAGACTTCTCATTCCCTCAGAAACAAATTTCTTGACTTTTGACCAAATTAAATCAAGCCTTTGACTCTGAAAATACTGAAGATTACAAGTTGCCGTGTGTGAATCACATTAATCTCAGAGCGCTACAAGGTATCTTGGATGATGTGGAGTTAGGCCCTTTTATCATTGTTTGAGCATTCAACCAACTCACTAGTATCCTTCCAGTATTCAACAGATATAACAGCAACGTCTCAGTCATGCCACTGAAAACCAGCTCTAGACCAACTGATGGTACAGTATGTCCTTCGGAAAAACGTCATATCTTAGATCGGTTTGGGCCCCATCTTACAAAGATTTGCGATTGATTCAATCAACCACAACTATGGAAAGCCAGCAATGTAAAAAAATGCCATGTTTGTTCAAAATATTTTCAAGATGTGATGTATATTTATACATCCATTGTTTTGTTGAAATATCAGTGTGCTTCCTTTTGTTCACAATTTAGAACACTGAGCATATTTCCTGTAGAAGAAGTTATGACATCGATGGATTTCCATATATTTGAGGTTGATCAATTCAATCGTAACTCTTTGTAAGACAGGGCCCTGGAGTTGTTTCATTGGCGTGACTGCGACAGACATGTTAGAGAATTCAACACTGTGTATGTACTCACCGCTTCTTGTGCAATCTTTGGTCCATCTGTCTCAGCCACATTCTGCAGACATCTAGTGGCCTTGTTCACATCACCGGTCATAGCACAACCTATAGCGTGATAGCTGAGTGAGAGGCTGCCTCCTACTCCACGACTGGCATCGGCGATGGTCATTCCAATGTCCCACTGTTCATCCTGAAGGAAACAAAGAGAAACAGATTCTTTGCTCATTCTCCTGAAGATGACAAGAACACACTTGTCGAAACGTCGAGATTGGGTGGTCTTTTTCAGGACCAACACTTGCCCAAGAAAGATACATGTTGTACCGTGAAACCTACTACACTATTCTCCTTCGCCATGAAAACCTTCAGAAGTTAGATTAATTATATAAAGATAGCTGGACAAATTATTTTCATTTGTGTCATCAAATGGGTGACATGACAATACCTCTAACTGAAATAGCTTTATAAATCTACAAATCAAACAAAACTTACAGCTAAGTACCTGTAGTTGTGGCAAACAATGATTTCATGAGGTCTATAAAACCAAGGTTAATTGTAACATCATTGTAGATTTACAGGTAGATCTGTACCATACATAAATCTAACAATGTGAAATCGGAAATCAAAGCTGGAAGTTGAACACACTGAATAACAACAACACAGATAGACACGTCAGGGGCAATGAATCATTACTATTGAAAAAAAAAACCATGATGGTTGAAATGCCAAACCTATTTTGTCAATTTGTAAGCAATCACACATTTTATAGCAAATCACAAACCACAAAATTATCACTTCTTTTTATTTATATGTACAAACTGAAAACCCAATAATGTGAATTATCTTGGAGTTTTTCTAATCCTGTCAATTTCACATAATGTGTAGACATTGTTAAAGGTTTTTTTTAGCTTAATGAAAAAAAAAATTGAAGTTTGTATTTGATGTATTCAGAGTCATCTCTCTGTCACAGCCAATTAAGTTACATTAAATCATATAGGACATAAACAAAGTAATCTGTCCAGTCAAGAAATATTTTTATAATAAAGAAATTAAATTATTTATTATTGGTTTAAACTATCTCTTTGTTACATAATTTCCAAGAATAATACATGTATATATTCACTTATCTGGACTCATGGAAATATGTAAATATCAATTTTACATGTACTATGACAATGTAGAGTGAAGCATATAAATTGAAATAACGATTAAAGACTAAATCAAACTTCCCTATATAGGCTTACAATAATTTGAGTAATTGTGTATCAGCAAGCTATGAACGAAAATATCCTAAAATTTCCAACCAACTTCATTCATGCTTGAATAATGGCAAGGCAATGATCTTGGTCTGTCAGAATGATAACATAATGTTACTAACTGATCATAATAATAGCTTTATATATAGAGCTTTCCGCCAGTGGATACAAAGAGCAGCTATCACTACCCCAACTCAAGCTCGAGCTACTATGCAGACCTGCCAACCTCTGGGAATGAAAAACTGTATTATGTGATTAAAAAAACTGTATTTTCCCCCAAAAAAGTGTATTTCATAATAAAATGCTTGGCGCACTCGCTCGTCGCGGCGCTCAAGCTGCATGCAAGCTAAAATGTGCACTGCTCTTGCAGATGAAAAAAAAACATTGAAACATGTGTATATCTTCACCCTGGTTTTAACAAAATGATTGAAAAAAAAACAAGTTACCTGAAATTACATTGATCTAATAACCATATTTGTGTACATTTTATGAAATAGAGACATATAGAGATGATTTTTCTCAATAAATTACAATAAAAAAAAACAAAAAAAACCAACATATTTTTAAAAGAAAAAACGTACTGCCGTATTTTGGTTGCAAAAACGTACTAAATACGCCTAAAACGTACTGGTTGGCAGGTCTGACTATGGGGTCAAATGCTGAATAATTTGGATAAATTTCTTGCTATTACCGAAACTTGTTTTTATTGCATGCTGTTATCGATTTTTTTATAGGATGATGTTCATACACTTGCACACTTCACCAGTACGAAAATATACCAGACGGTGGCCTGTACTATCTCCAGAAGAAGAAGAAAAAGAACACAAATGGAAGGACCAAAAAGCTTTTATTTTTTTAACTTACCTCAGGAATATCTCCTATGTTCAAGTATTTATGACAGGCATAGAGTGAAAGGAGCTGCGACAAAGGACAGTTGTCTAATGTTTCTTCTTTCATCATTACCATGGCAACATCACATGCACCTGTTACACAATCAAACATATATCCCAAAATGATGGCATATTTGGATGCTTAGGAATATCTTCATAATGTCATTACTTTGATATTGTAAAGTTAAATAGAAAAGATTCAAGTGTTCCTTTGACAGATTTTGTTGAAGAACTGCTTGGAAGTTTTACAAAGATTGCAGTGTACAAATCTAATGAATGAGAAAGCCAAACTTCAATCTTGGACTTTTTTCTTGTTCTTTGAACCTAAATTAAATTCTACATTTATCAAGTTCTTATGTAGGTTATGTATCTAATTTTTACATGTTAGATAGCATTTCAAAGCTAAAACTCTGCTCTTTCAGAAACTTACTAAAAATCTCAAAAATTCATTTTTGGTGACTTATTGTTGGTTTAAGGGTGGACGGACACATACATACCAGACAAAAAACTTGTACACTTTGCAAATAATTGACTATCAAACTAGCAGACCTTACCTTTGATGTCATTTGCTCTCAAGAATGTATCTAGAAGAAGGTTGTATGTGTAGTTCTCAGGAAACAGTCCATAGTCTCTCTACAAAGAAAGTGAATTAATCACATCATCATGCTTCCCTGGCCCTACAAAGTCTTCTGACCAGGTGGGTGTTTCATAAAGCTGTTTGTAAGTTACGAACAACTATACAAACAACTGGTGATACCTTCTTGGGTGCTATAATCTGGTTCTCATTCATTTACATGTAGCCCAAAAAGGTATAACCTGTCGTCCATAAAATCGTTTGTAAAACAGTTCGTAACTTACAAACATCTTTAAGAAACACCCACCTCAACAACAAATGAATATAAGATGAAACATTATTATCAAAAGAAAAGGAATTTAAAGAATATGATACAAAAATACCCACATTTTACTATTACTAATATCACTTCATGTACTACTACATTGTATATTGCAATAACCTGAAACATGCACAGCAATATATTCTTTCTTTCATGTAGAAAAACACAATCTGTGGGTAAAAGGCAAATTCAATGACAATTTAGACCTCTAGAGGTCTATAGACAACTGTCTCAACACTCAACAGTAAACAGAAATTGAGAGCACGAGCCATGAAAGGCCATAAAACCTGCTTGATTTTAAACTGACTTTCAATAAAATTTTGATGATTTCTGACCATTATTTCAGTGACGTTTATGGTCTCTATGGGCTCCAAACTTTTCTGAAATGGATCAAGATGATAATTCAAATCACTGAAAGGCTGGTTGAAGATCATCAATGAATCATTGAGAAATTCATATAACCAAGGTAGGCAAAGAGGTCACCAAAAGATCACTAGATGTATAAAAGCTCTCTGAAAGACCATTGAAATACTATCAAAAGACCATTGAATGATCCCTGTAAGACTAGTCTACCTTAAAGTTTAGCAGAGAAGAAGTATCAGTCTTTCAGGGGTTTTCAAAACCATTCCACAAAAAAAAAATTCAGTGATCTTGGCGAATGCTGAAAGACCTTGCCAATTTTCATTCTTTCATTGGTCTTTTTGAAGGGTCTCTGTTATGTGGAATGGAGGCCAAAGCCACAATGTTTCTGAACAAATACTGACCTTATTCTGGAGGACTTTAAGAGCATCTTTTGGATAGTCTAATTCTATGCATAGCCTTAGCCATGAATGGACTGTTGATGGTCTCAGATGATGGGCTACAGGTGAATGTCTGTAACTGTTTGGAGAGATGCAGATAGACAGAGACAGATTGAGATGGGAATAAAGAGAGATACAGAAGGAAAGAAAGAAAGAGAGGGAGAGGGGGGGGGGGAGGAAGGAAGGGAAGAAATATACGATACAAAATTGTGAATAGTTGTTAGATTCCACCTATGAATGCACTGCAAATCTGCAAAGTAAATGGACTTGAAATTCATGTCCATAGCTGAGCAAGAGTGTGACAAGTGGAATACACAAAAAGACTTTATGTGAAGCAGTCTTCAAAAGATGTGGAGCAAATAGCGATGAAATACAATACTCATGAAAATTATTCCCTGCATGTAATACAGGTCTCACATTATATCAATGATGAATTGTCCTATCATTAAAATGAGCACAACCCCCCCCCAGATGTTTTGGGGTAGGCCTATATTTTCAGTATCCAAATGGGGGAGTTGTACACAAGGGCCTAATGTAGGGACAGTGATTTTCCGTTTCAAAAAGTTGCCTTTTCCGTTTCAGAAAATCTCAAATTCCGTTTCAGCATGTCAGAAAACGGAAATTCCGTTTCCCCCATAGACTTTGTACACACGGAAAAGTGACAATTCCGTTTACACATTGAATACCGTACTCGCACTGGTCAAAATTTGTATCTGCTACTGTACCAACAACGCAATAGAATCCGTTCTAATCGGATCTATGCGGGTGCATAAAATATTTTTCCAACCCCATTTAGCATGCATACATCCTCACCTTTCACATTATTAGCATTATTTCACGGTGAAATGATATTTCATCGATAATTTTGGGGTTTTTTGGACATCGTTATCATCAGTCAACGGCTTTTGCCAATCCGCCATCTTGGATTTTAAGACCACGATATCGTGCTGTTACATCTTCAAACGTAGAGGGCAGCAACACACGACCGTGCAGTGAACGATATGTGTGTGCATCATAGAGATGTATACTAACTACGCTAGAGTGCGGAGTCGCCATAGGCGCGCGTACTTAACGTCTGTGATTGTGTGGAGCGTGGCGGCCATTGCTCGATAGGTATAGATTCGCAAAAGTACCCGGATGTACCCATAGCTCGTGCGTTGTAACGCTGTGAAAAGCGGTGCCGTCTCCGGCCTTTATCTTGAAGAAAAGAACACAACCTCATAAAAATCGAAAATATGAATGACAAATTGCATCTCAATACACTATTAGAGTGATTACATGGGGATTATGCTATTAATTTGGCATTTTAAAAACCTGATTTCTCGGGATGAAATTCTAAATAATTTGCATTTACCTGTCCGTTTTAGTAGGCCTGTAATAGATAACAATGTTGATATACTATCATATAAACAATCATATAAAAATAAAAACATACAGCGGACATTAATAGAAAGATTGACAATTAATTCAAAAGACTGCAGTGAATTAGCCCTTCTCTGGATTTCCCTACCTTTAACTGCATCGTCCTCCTTCCATCCTTCCCACATATACGTCCTTTGATTCTATGTTTATGTTGGATATAATTTTGTAATTTCTATATAGGCCTACATGATATGTAACTTGCTTTAATTTGTATGAAATATAGGCC
The DNA here is from genome assembly GCF_037042905.1 of Lytechinus pictus. Taxonomy (NCBI): domain Eukaryota; kingdom Metazoa; phylum Echinodermata; class Echinoidea; order Temnopleuroida; family Toxopneustidae; genus Lytechinus; species Lytechinus pictus. The sequence goes on from NC_087249.1 coordinate 14,648,961, forward strand.
TATCATTTTTATATATTAAGTTGTGCAATAATTCTGTATAAGTTAGTGTTTTGATCTACATGCGCTATTAAAGGGCATCTCATTATTGTTCTTGGTGAGCCTCCCGTTACACCATCAATGTTGAAATTTGTGTTATTTGGTGAACGTGCTGATTTTGTTCTTATAGGAACATAATAAATTCCCCAAAATCTGCAGGCCTATATGGCCCGAAAATAAAATATTGATTTAAAATGTCGAGAATATAGCCTAATTTGTTCAAACTTTTCAAAAATGACAGTTTTAATTCCCTTCACTTTAAGTTAGATTTGTTTTAATTCGCTTTTTAGGGGCCGTGTGTGCAATTAAACTAACAAACACACCTAAGCAAATTCGCTTTAACATACTGATCAAAATAAAATACAGGGGGCGCGACCGGACCCCTCCCTGAAATGAAAATGAACATTACACATAATAAATGATTGTGATTTTATACACCCCATCACTTTCAAAATCATTCCGCGACGCCGTAACATAATATAATAATTTTGTTCATCCATGGAAATCTTATTTAAAAAAAACTGATCGAATAACCAAACTCAGGTCCATAGGCCAGCAAATGACATTAAAGGAAGAAAACTAGAAAATCAAATTCAGTTATACTTTTAAAATGAAAAACAAAACTGGATATTCAAAACGCGTGTTTATCTGTTTATATGTTAGGCCGGTGCCAGTGCTTACAAATATTTGCCATAAAGTTCATTTATTCAAGCGACACAGACACAGTTAATTAACACAATTTCAAGGCAGGTATCAAATTTGAGATTAAATTAGGATTTTTAATATCTTATTCCAAGTATTGTCACTTTTGCAATATTATTGTTTCATAATTATGTTTGGTTTTAGTACTCACAATTTTGCAACCGTTTTCATAATTATGATAAGTTTGCATTGATGTCTTTCATGATATTAGTTTTATACACTCTTGCAGTAGTAATAATATTCTTTATAGTATAATACAAATTATATATCATAATCCCGCCCCTTTTCTTCTCTCCTTCTCCCCCTTCTTCCTCTCCTTATTATTCTATCCTTGATTTGTTCACATGATATTGGTCCAATCATTATAGGATCAGAAACAACGGCGATAAACAAAATATTTCAGCCAGTTTGCCGATCAGCATATTTTCAGCCGGGGAGAATCAAGTCTATACTTTCCAGAAAATCAAAGTAAAATTGTTTTGCGCATTGTGATTTGTTTACTCTCCGAAGTTTTAAAATGTTTGCAAGGCAATAACACTGTACATAAACATCCAACCCCCCATTAGGCCTCCTGTACATTGCAAAATTGTACGACTGCATGCGCGCATTTGATATGCAAATTTTGCTGTCAACAAACTTTTCTATACATTGATCGCAAGTAAGAAAGTATACTTTTATATACATATTTATAAATATGATGGGATGGTTGCCAGCAAAGGAAATCTAAATCATCAATTTTTAACTGAATCAATGCGTAAATCATTTCCAAATATCAATAAAAAGTCATTTTATGATTCGCGAGTTTTTGTGATGTTGGTTTACATCAGCGTGTAAGACATGGGGAAAAGGGATCGAGTTATTATAGGCCCTATTGTGTAGATATATATGGAAAATGAATTATAACAATTATCTAAAGTGAAGAAATAAATTATCAGCAATCAGCATAATAGTAATTAGGAAACTATGAACTATAAAAATACAATCGTGGTTTTTTTTTCGATACAGCGTCTCAGATGCATCAGACACTGTGATATGGCCTATTAATTTTCTTAGGTTAATGTACATCAAATCATATTAAAACACATTAAATTTATTTATCAGGACCTAGGCCTAAATGTTATTTTTGATATTCATCTCTTCCAAATCATTAGAAAATAGAAGTCATATTAATGTATCGAAATTTTACCTAAGCAAAAACAATTGGGACTTTAAATCGTTTGCCTGTATATAGCTGTATCGGCCTATTATGCGCTATAGATAGGCCTATATAGGCCTTTGGACCTCAGTTTTGCTAGATTTTTGTTGTATTTGAACTTTAATCCAGTGCAATATTTACAATTTTGCTTTTCCATATGCTTTCGTGCTCATATGTCATCAATTTGTCATGTTCTGTGCTAATCCGTGTACATGCCCCATAGGTACTGTACGCGCATGGCAGGCTGCGAATACCTATCGAGCAATGGCGGACGGTCTCCACGTAATCACAGCGATTTGACGAAGTACGCCCTCTAGCGTTACTAGTATACATCTCTATGGTGTGCATGTGAATTCCAACCCGGCGCCGGCGGCAGGGTACGGGTACGGTGCGGGGTACAATCAAGTGCGCTGATGTCGAGTGCAGTCACGATGTGTGAATTGTCATGAAAGTAGCGAAGTGAGATCGTGTTTTCTGGGGTTTTGTGGCCATTTAATATTATCATTTTGTTGTGATTTTGGAGTAATTTCTGTTGCTATTCTGTGTATTTTGAGGGAAAATACGTTTTCCGTGATTTTCCGTTTGAAATGACCCTTTCCGTGAATTCCGTCCGTTTTCCGCGATCGCGGAAAATCACTGTCCCTACTAATGTGACCCGACAGATCTTGCTCGCATTGCCAATGGGATGATCTCCACAGCATTTAGTATTCTTGGCATACAAATGCTTTTAACTTTCTTTCTGTTTGTCCAATTTTACCCCCAGTTTTGTTGATCCTATTCTTTGATTTTTCTGCTTCATATATAAAGCTAAACTATTCCACGGATTTCATTCTCCTTTTAAAACGGTCATATATTATTTTTTGCTACTCACCAATACAAGTAACCTTCAGAAACATCTAGCTCTTCCTTGTCATACACATTGTCAATGTACTAGGTGGGAGAAAAATACATTAGGACAGTGTTTTACAAAAGCTGTTGTAAGCTACGCACAGATTTATGCGTGACTTGTGACATACTGTTTGGTGCAAAACATCGAATTCTCAATCATATTTATTCACTAATCTTTGTAAACAAGCATATAATTGCCAAAATTACTATTTCTTGAAATTTCATTGGGATAATAAAAATTCACTTCCACTAGAATAAAATTTGGTACCTGACTTTAATAAGGCCAGTGAATAATGGCTTTGATTTTCAAACTTTTACGCAAAAAATTTGCAAAAATTATACTTCTCTACTGAGGAGGCTCGTGTGGTTATAAACAGCGAGTCATCTGTGACTATGGGGAAGCTATTGATGAATCTTACTTCAGTCAAAGCAATGATTTTGAGGATAAAACAGCACTGAACATGAGATATCTGCCACACAAGAAGCTACACAACATCAGCTGGTTATCAGCAGGGGAAGATGCTGCTGTGGCTTGAATCATGGGAATAGGACATTATTTATTTCAAATGTATCTCTTTTTTTTTGCGAATTTCCTTGATATTTGCAAATAATTTTGGGTGGGGGTCACAACCTTCCCAAATAATTCAGGGTTCTAAAGGTTATTATAAATATTGCAAAATCATTTTTTTTAAACATTACCTTATGAAGTTCAACAGACATGACAGGTTCTTTCAGATCATAAAATGATCTGTCAAGGTTGATCTTCATTTCATCTGAATCAAATAAGAACAAAAACCAATTAAAAAAGTTATGAATATTGTCATTGATATTGTTATTTGTTAAAAATCTACATTATAATACATTTGATGTACACAACAAGAGCTTAAAGATCATACCTCAATTTGTAAGCTTTGACATAAAGATCAACAGGAAACAGATCAAACCTTCTCTTTCTGTAGGAAAATGTCAATAATCACCTTGTTTACAATTGAGTACACTTGAGACAGTGATTTCTTTAGAATATTACATTTCCCTTACCCATGTCAACGACAATCCTCTCTCTATTGATCCAAATATCATCAGCATGGTAGGCATCAGAAAGGAGTGTTCGCTTGGCTGGAGTTGAAGAAAATTAATAATTTTATCATGGTAAATTTCATACAAAAAAATAAAAGTAAATCATATTCAAATTAGCAATGTACTCATGCATCAAATCAAAATGTTTGATTTTGGCTTTATAGATAAAGGAAAATTAATGACTTAAAATCAAGAGTAACATTTAAAGTCAGAATTATTTATTTTAGTATAAAAAAGAAGTGTTTATTTCACTGGTTTGAAAAGAGATAGTAAAATGAATAATTCAAATGTCAATACTAAAACCCATTTTTTTTTAGTTTGTCTTTTAATTAGGAAATATGTTGCCTTGTGATATTTCTATTGTTGAAATTCATTGTGAATTTGTGATATGTGTCTGGGGGCAATTGTTACAAACATTATATTCAAATATAAATATATATAGGTCTATATATCATATATAGATTTCTATAGATATATATTATTTATATTATGTCATTCACTTCAATGTAATTCAAGTTTATTGTGTCAATTTTTTTTATTTTCTATGTTCCTTTATAATAGAAATAATTTAGTCTATTATTGTTATAATAATAATAACAATTTTATATACCGCAAAATCGCAAAATTGCCTCTAAGCGGTTAAGAGAAAGGAAAATGAAGTATAAAGGAAATAGAAGTACTTTGCACAACAAAATGTATCAAAACTAATATTACAATTTACAACTTTCTCACCAGATCATGAATAAAGAAATACCATCAAATGGGCCAATAAACATATGAAATGATCAATTTAAGATTTAAAAAGATGAGTTTTAAGCATAACTTTAAATGTATTAACACAGTTAGCATTGCGAATTTGTAGGGGGAGATTGTTCCAAAGAAATGAAGCTGCATAAGAGAACGAACGCTGACCGTATTGTTTGTAAGAAGTATGAGATCGAGAAAGAAGAGATTGAGAAGCTGAACGTAGAACTCGAACAGGCTGATATCGAGGAAGGAGTTCAGAAAGGTATGAAGGAGCTAGACCATGATATGACTTGAAAGCAAGAAGAAGAATTTTGTAAGTGATACGAGAAGTAATAGGTAGCCAGTGGAGTTATGATTAGGCCCTATTATTGTTATCACTATCCTTAATATTATCATTATTATCATTATTATTGTCATCAGTAGTATATGAAACAAAATCATTACTACTGTTACAACATTTGAAAGGGGTTGCATTTTTTAGCTTGTATGCCTTATTTAGTTTCATCAGGAATGCCTGCTTCTTGATTTATAATTCAGTGTGCTATTTTGTAGATTTCACAATATGTTTCAAACTTATTCTCTTTCTACCCTCTTTACCCCTAACTTTGCTATGAAAAAAAAAATTATTGGAACACAAATAAGTGTTGAGTCTGCCATTATGTCTTCCGCTTTTAAATCCATGATAAATCCACAAGTCCATTCAAACTGTATTTTGTTGTTTCACAAACTTTCTGGGATTCTCAAGGGAAAACAGCACTTCTCAGTGCAGTTGCTTCACAGAAGACTGCAAAAATAGATGAAAGGTATATTATGAGATAATTTTTATTCTCACTGGACACAGCATTGTCTGATCCAACATTTGAATACAAAGAAGAGACAAAAGTAGAAGATTGGCTAGAACACACAGGTTATTCTTTTGCAATCAAAATGTTACTTAAAAGATTCTCTGATGAACCTGCGACACTCGAGTACCAGGCATTTGAAGACATCATGCTGACCTACATGAAGTATTTAATTAGAAAATTATGACTTGCTTTCTGAGAATGAAAAGTTGTCATTGGGAAAGATATATAACTTCTTTTGTGGTCTACATGCACTTATCCACTTGGCTGAGGTATCATCAGCATCCCTTTGTGAACTCAACGAGGGTTTTTCGCTGAAGGAGCACCTGTCTTTGACAAGTCATTCAGGAAATCAACAGAATCTGGCACAACCAGGCTCGTCCGAACAGTCTGCAAAGTGATATCTTGGGGTGGTGATGAGAAGTCTGGCTGCCATGGTAGATTTTTGGAATATGCCAGGCTGTGGTTGAAGAGTCAACTTGGATACAACAAAGTTCCACTTGAGCAGTTTCGCGGAAATAGATTTAACATTCTATTTCAAAATGCGGTAGGGGTGGTTTTTTTTAGGTGGAGAACTCACCATTTTCTTAGAGAGTAACGCAGACAATAAGCTTCTCAAGGCTGTTCTTTATGATCTCAAGGTGGAAGAATACTTACATGTAGCAGGATGCAAAGCACTTGGATTGGTGTCGTACTTAGTCAAGATGCCCTTATGGAGATCAATAGAGGTTACAGAGATTCATCTCATGGACATTGGAGAGCGATATCAAACCATCATCGACTTCATCCAACATGCTAGTGAACATGTCAGGGATTTCATGAAAGGGTCATTGAGACTTCCATTTGCTGAACAACACTCTTTGGATAGTGACCCAATCTTCAAAGCTCTCATCAATGAAACACACATTTGAAGATAAGACTGAAGTTGTGTTATCAAAAATGCTGGTAACTATAGCAACTCTTTAAAAGAGAATATTTGCAGATCACCTAGAAGGTGGACGGTGGCATGGTGCAAGCGAGGAGGAACGTGAAAGAGCAAAAGGTCTTCCCAAACCCAATAAGTTCTCTGAAAGTGTGTTCGGACATCTTGACAGGCTGCTGAAGGAAAAACCAAATCTATCAACAGTTGCGGCAGAGGCCTACATTATGTTCTCACACAAACAGACACTTGCCTGGTTGAAGGGAAAGACTAAATCTGAAAAGGCACAACTCTTCTCTAAGGCTAGCAGAAATGTAGCTAAGCTTCAGAAAGCTTTCAAACAGAGACAAAAGCAGATATAACAGAGTCGTAGAGATGCAGCAGCAGAAAAAATGAAAGCTGCTGAGGAAGCAAAGGCAAAAGTTATTAAGTGGAAAGAGAAATTAACCGAAACATTGTCCTTTGGGGCCTGTGGCAAACGGAGCAATGTGTAGATGATGCCTTAAAATGTGCTCAAGACTAAATCAAACAAGAAGTGCAGAAGAAGTGCAGAAACAGAAACCACTAGACAGTGCTCTCAAAGATGTATATACCTTTTCCAAGAAAGATAAAAGAGGAAACAGTGTATGTATACACTGTGTATATATGTGTGTATGTATGTATACGATGCAGGGCCCAATATTTGCGTCCTTTCCGATGGACGGAGTGTTTTCCAACTGTATTCACACCTGCACTGATGACAGGATCACTCAGATGATTCCACTCAATAGTGGATGGGAAGAACGAGTTCCTGTATTGTTCAGTTCGTGCTCTGATTGGATTGTAGCACTTGTTATTATTTGTCACTTGCCTATCTATAATATTTGTAGTGTCACAGTTTTCCCTGGCTCCGTGGAGAGTAAGCATACGTTACTCGTTAGTGAATGATTTTTACTCTCTACGACTACGTTAACGTTAGCTTCCAAGCCTCCTGTCCTGGCATGCCTGGCTAGCCTAACGAGTAACATTAGTCCCCCTTATTCAATTTTTTTTCATACAAAATTTGGGCAAGAATTGAATCAAGTCACTGTTTCTTCCCCTTTTAAGTTTATTTTCCCCCATTTTGGTGCATTTCAGGCCAAAACGGAATAATTATCTTTATTTTTGGTACAGTTCTTTTTATATATTTTTATGAAATAAAGACAAAACTTGAAGAGCCCCATCGGGGGATTTTGCATTGTTAACTCCCTTATGGTGGCTGCACGATAGCGAGCCATCTGTGTACGAGGAGAAATTAAAATGTTAAAAAACTCCTCGAAACAGACGGCTGCCAGCTGTCGGAAAGAGTTCCATATGCATCCCCCACCAAAAATAACAAGATTGTTGAGAATTCCGGTTTATTCACCTCAGATTTTTCTATCATTTTTTTTAATGTTAATTACCGTAGTCGGGACTTGAACTCACCTCGTTTTATCTGCAGTCAAGGGGTATTTTAACGATTATCAGCCGATAGTCTAGACTCACAGACCCTTTACGGACTAAATAAACCAATGTCTATGCCATGGCATGGATTTAATTTTAATTACACGCACTAGGCCTACTCCTGCTCGAAACTTGACGGAATAAAGTAAAGCCATATTTTGATATGAATTTCCACTCCCCCATCATATATGTTCTATATTAGGGCCTATGGCTAGATATATTATTCTGAACCTTCTCCATGTTTTTATTTTCAATTTTAGTGGGGGTGCATATGGAACTCTTGCCCAGCTCAGCTGTCTAAGACTAAGCTACTCCTAGTACTTTGCCAAAGACGAGCTACGCCGCCAGGCACGGGGGGCAAGTGAGAGCCAATCCGGTTAATTCTGCTCAGAGAATCAAGCCGCAAATAACCCAAAATCTTACCTCACTACCAACGTTATTGATACTTACAAGACAACAAATTAGGGTTCATCATAGTAAATCTACACCTTAATAGACCTGTTCTAGAAATTGCTGCCATATAAGCCGGTAATTTGTTGAAAATTTTTGGCTTTACCAGAGACGCCATGGTTCTTCTTGGTCCGCTCTGTCCTGCTGCTAGCGATAGCTAGCATGCAATTAATCATATCATAGCATGGCTTGCGCTTGACCATTAACCGTACGTAGAGGGCAGCAACACTGGTCTAATATATTTCGTGACTTATTGGCGGAGCAAAATAATACAATTTTTCCTGGGGGGGGGGGAGAGAAGAGGAAATAAGAGTTTCCTCTCTAGCTCCCTCCGAGAGCTTACGTGTACGTCAGATCGTATCTCTGTGGTCTAATATTTCGTCTAATCAAAGTAATCGTGTAATTGCCATTTCCATAGGCGGCACAGTGAGCCACTGCAGTTTTTTCGCCCTTTTTTCGCCGTTTTGTGTGTTATAACCTATGGGAAATTCAAAGTTGCAGTTTTTTCGCCGTTTTGAAAACGGCTAGAAAAGGGCGAAGAAAGGGAGAATTTTTGGAGAAAAAACGGCCAAAAAACGGCTACATTAGGTTTCTTACGTAAATCTTGAATTATTATGGAGTGCCATCATTGTTCAATATTAGCGGAGCTATTGATTTCCCCATGAAAACGGCGAGAAAACGGCGAATGTTAAGGACGAGGATCCTGTTAGAGGCAGTGGCGTAACAGGCGGGGGGGCAGGGGGGGCAAGTTGCCCCCCCTGGCGGATTTCACCGGGAAAATAAAAAAAAAACGGGAAAAAAGAAAAGGGAGGGGGGAAGAAAGGGAAGGGGGAGGAAAAGGGAAAAGGAAAGGAGGAAAGGGGAAAAAACCGAAGAACTTATTATTTTGTTTAATGGAAAAGGAAGGAAAGCGGGAAAAGGAACGAAAGAAGAACATTTGAGAAAGAAAAAATCATTCCAAAGTAGGCCTAAGTAAATCAATAGCATGATGGGAAATAAATTTCAAGATGAAAAAGTGGCAAACAATAGCGGAAAATGAAGGTAGAATTAGTCAAAAGCTACATTGGAAAACAAAGAAGAACAAGAAAAAAAAAACACTTGATAACACGACCGGGCTGCCGAGGATTGATAAAAAAGAGCGGGAAGAAAGATGGACTGCATGCATACAACATTTTGCTATAAGCTAGCTAAATTTTATGCAAAAAAGCTACCAGGGCTTTGCCCCGCCGGACCCCACGCAGTAGGGGCTCCTCATTATAGGCCTAACATTCCAATGGCTCTATAACGCCCCCCTGTAGGGACCCTTCCTACATTAAGCTTTTCGTTCAATCACTGGCGTACAGGCGTGGCGGGGGGTCTTGGTTCCACAACCAAGGGGAAATAAAAGAAATATAGAAGACAAATTAATGAAACGAATGTAAATAATGAAATGTGTCATTTGCTGAATATAATGGGAAAATCTATCACATAATTTGAATTTAATTTCAATAGGCAATTTTTTTTTCAGCTCGCTTCGCTCGCTGGCGACTTTTTACAAATTTTCACACATCGCTATGCTTTGCCCCGTCAAAATATTTGGTTTATTACGCAACTGGGTTGAATAGATGTGTTGTGTAAAAGCTATATCCTATACCCGCGATATGATTAAAGATAGCGGCCATCTGCGGGGTTTAAATGGCTTTGATATCAAGAAGTTCCGGGGGCTCCGCCCAAGACCCCAACCGCATAGCACTGCCGTATATGAGTATGGAAGGGTTTAGCCATGGCCCCTAAAAGTTCTGCAACCAAAATAAGAGGAAAGAAAAGCACAGGATTCGAATCTACATAAGCTATGTAATATTATGATTTTATTTACTGAATATAATGTCAAAAAATATAGCAAAGTTAGATTCTCATGAAAAGACGATTTTTTTTCTCGCTCGCTTCGCTCGCTCGGGATTTATATTAAGCAGTTTTTTAGTACATGCACCATACTGCGCCCTTTTCTATTTTGGGTTTTTTTTTACTCTTCACGCTACTGCCGCAAAAATTCCTTTTCACAGTGGCGTACAGACCACAAAAAAGGAATGGAAAGAGAAAAGATTGAAATATATTCTCTGGATATCATGTCAAAATCTATCACAAAATTGAATTTTTGTATAAAAAATGTCAAAATTTTTGCTCGCTCGCTTCGCTCGCTCGCAACATTTTTGTTAAGGATAAATTCAGCCCGATACGCAATATCTGGCCCTCTCAAAATAGTCGCCTCATTACACCATAACGTCTGTTTATATCACCAAATCACACTTGTACGAGGTTATACGGTATGCTATATGACCGGGAAATTTTTGGCTCTTGCCCCCCCTGGCCACCGACCCCTGTTACGCCGCTGGTTAGAGGAGTGAAGATACTGAAAGAAAACGGCTAATAAACGGAGAGAAAAGGGCGAGAAAACGGAGACAAAAGGGCGAATGGGTAGTAAGGCGCGCGTTGCATAAAACGGAGAGAAAAGGCCGAGAAAACGGAGACAAAAGGGCTAATGGGTTTAATGCGTGCAGTGCATAAACGGAGAGAAAATTGTGAATGGGTCCCAAGGAGTGCATTCCATGAAACGGAGAGAAAATGGCGGGACAACGGAGAGAAAAGGGCAGATGAGTAGTAAGAGGTGAGAGCATGAAACAGAAAAAAAAAAGGTTAGAAAAAAAAAAAAAAGGGCGAATGGGTTGTACGAAGTGCATTGCATAAATCAGAGAAAAGGGGCGATAAAACTAAGACGAAATGGCGAATGAGTGAGAAGTGCATTGCATAAAATGGCAAAAAGAAATGTGAAAATGTGTGATATGCATTGAGAAAAAGCGACTAGAAAACGTAAAATATATATTTGCAATATTTCTACCAACTTAAGATTTTCTGAAGAACTCCTTTTGGAAATAAGCTCTAGTTTTCATTCATGGGTAATATTCAATAATAATTCTCATGTCATTCATGTAAAAAAAATTGTTATTTTACTTTCTGGGGGGGTTACGCCTTCTTTCATAAATCTTATTTACATATTGTATAGGCCTACTACATTCATTGTTTTATTTCAACATTTTTTATATTTCATGTGGAATTTGATAAAATGTCAATCAGATGAAAATAAAATTTAATTGAATTGGATTGAAACTTCTTTGAATACTTTATTCTTTACTCTTATTTTCCCTTCTTCATGGGCGGGAACCCGAGGGGGACGTGTCCCTCACTCTTTGGAAAGGGGGATGCTTAATAAAATCCCCCGCGGGTACAGTAACAGGGAGGGGGCAGGCCCCCCTGAGATTTGGTGTGCCCCCCAGGTGCCCCCCTGAAAAAAATTGGCAGAGCAAACAAAAGGAGAAAGAAGAAAGGAAAAAGACGGAGAAAGTCAGAAAAAAGTAGAGGAGGAAGACGACTAAATAAAATAAACAGGTCTACCAGCATTCAAAGAGGCTGCGCTTCCCATCATTATAAATTTGCAGCCTCCAACCGGATCTCTTGTTCTTTAAGATGTATCCAGGTTTTTACTTGCACATCGCACTAGAGATCTTCACTATATGACACCAATCTTTCACGACATTTTGCAAAGTTCATTCCAGTTTAGCTTTTTGGAGCTGCAAGAGGAATTATCGTATCAAGTATCAAGTATGTGAGGGGAAGACTTAATTGCAAAAAAAAAAAATCTTTCATGTTACTATATAATATTTTCGCTTGCGCTTCGGGCCGAATTGCCTGTTCGATGAGATTCATATCTTGCTCAACAGGCTGATATGGGGCTTAAAATGGCAAGTTTTGAAGTCAATATACAAAACATATTTCAGCTCGAACATCGAGCTTTTATAAAAATTTTTCATTTATAAATGGGTGCTGCAGCTGATGTCCGTTTTATGGTCTACATATCAACATTTTAAGCTCAAACTGCGTGGTCGCATTATTCGATTTGCCAAATTCCTGACTTGTCTTCGTGTATTCCATAACATTCTCAAAATATCAATTTTCAGATGGGATTGTCAAACGTAGGCCTATAAGTTAGCGCTTCACGCTCGCAGTATTAACGATACCATTTCCTATTCATGATTTACAAAATATGAAGTGTCCCGCTTTTAGGTCTAAAATCTCAATTTTGTTCCTCTCGCGCTTCGCGCTCGCATCAGTTGTTTAGTTACATACCTATCCCATTTATGATTACAAAAAGTGCTTATAGAATTACAATTTTTTAGGTCGGAATGTCAACAATTTTTAGCTCGCGCTTCGCGCTCCCATTATTGAAATATGTACCGTCTTCGTGGAGGGGTGGGGAGGATGACTGAAATATTTTGGCATATTTTTTGCAATCATGTTTTTAGATATGCAAGGAATTGTAATTGATATGTCCACAGTGGCGTACCGTGGGTCACGGCATTGTGGGGGCCCCAGCAAAATTTTTGAATCACTGAGTGAGCGCTCAGTTGCTAGTTATTCTAACCTAATAGAGACATTTTAAGGACAATGTCATTGAACGGATATGTATCTCACTGATCAAATAATGCGAGCGCGAAGCGCGAGCTGATTTTTTTTAATATTCACACCTAAAAAGGGACATTATAATCAAATTTGCGTAATCATGATTGTTACCTGTCTCGCTAAACAATGCGAGCGCGAAGCGCGAGCTGAAATTTTCGTATATTTTGACCCCAAACAGCGAGATTTTAAGGAATATATTTTAGGAATCCATTAAGAGTATGCATATCTCACCATAGTCATCTAATGCGAGTGCCAAGCGCTTGCTGATCTTATTAGAATTACATCTGAACACATGAAACACTTTTTGTAGTCATTGCAATCATGATTATAATACGCATCTCACTAATCAAATATTGCGAGCGTGAAGCGCGAGCAGATAATGTAGATAAGTTAGATAATTCAGACCTGAAGTGGGGCATTCTAAGGTTTCTTTGTAGGAATTAACTTGGACCATACGTATTTCATTAACAAAATGATGCGAGTGCGAAGCGCGAGCTGAAAATTATTGATATTCAGATCAGAAAAAGGGACATTTTAAGGACTGATTTTAGGAATTCATGAAGAGCAGACATATCTCACCAATCCACTAATGCGAACGTAATCACGGACAGGAAGTGTTTTTATATATACGAAGACCTTAACATGGGGCAATCACTTTTTGAGTTATGTAAAAGAAGCATAGGCCTATGTCACTACATAAAACAATGATAACTCAAGTGCTAGGAAATATATTTGGTTTATATTGACTTGAAAACGGGATGTTTTAGTACAACAGGATTATATATCTCGTTGAACAGACAATGCGAGCACCAGGAACAATGAAGACGTAGGCCCTGAGCAAATTATGTTTCATAAAGTTATGATAAAAATGTTTCTTATGTAATGTAACATAACATAATTATAATATAATATAACATTATAATGAATGATACTTTCTTCTTTCCCACTACGTTTATTTTCCTTTCTCCCTCTTTTCTCTTTTTCCCCATTTCCCCGGGTTTTTTTTTGTCAGCCGATGGGGGGAGCATGTGCCTCCCATGCCCCCCCCCCCGTAGTTACGCCACTGTATGTCCATATGGCAAATACCCCTCCAATATTGTTATCTTTTTACCCCATGATGGTTTAATGGTTTTATTAGAGATTACATTCAAAATTTTTTGACATTCCATCTTAATCCCTTCCCAAAGACCCCAACATTGATGAATTGGAAGAAACGGGGGTTTCTCTTCAATGTTATAATAAGGACATAAGTATTTCGTTTGGAAATGGTGAACTGGCTCTTTATTTGCATTTTATGATTCAATAATATTGTTTTATTTGTTAAGCGGTATTTTAGGAAGAATTTTCACCAATAAAACAATTATCTCTTGTGATTTTTTTTGTCTTTCGTAAAAAGTGGGGGGGGGGGGGATGATTGTACAGGCCATCCCCCCCTCCTCGAAAAGTGGGGGGGATATATCCCCCCATCCCCCCCCGGGATTTTTGTAAACAGTAACAGGTCCCTTTTCGATAATGCAAAAGTTCTGCTCATGCTAGGCATTCGCAGTAATTATTTAGTTATACGCATCTTGTTCAGGATCACAAACATTGCCCAGAATGTTAAATTTTTAGGACAAAATACATACAAGTTTTTTAAAAAACTCACTCGCTCTTCGCGCTCGCACTTTTTATATAGGGTTTATGAGATTATTTCATATTTATGTTGTTTTATAAGAATACAGCTAAGAAGTGACTGATCGGGGAATTGAAATATAGGTGAAGATAATTTCGGGCCCAAACCTATTGGCGAAAGTCGGATCCGCCCTTGCCTTGTGGCACATACACACACACAGAAAAAAATGTTGCCCCCCTGAAAAAGCAAGGTCCCCCAGTGCCCCCAGGAGAAATATCCTAGCTACGCCACTGGAGGGGGGCCAGATCCCAACCCACCCTTCGACGGTGCAAAAAAAAATAATCAAATGAAAAAAAATAGAAAAAGAAGGAAAAGAGGAAAGAAAAAAAGAAAAAGAGGAAAACTACGAATAAGACGAGTAAATAAATTGAGGTGAGGGGAAGACTTGAAAAGAAACTTTAATAAAGGCTTTTTTTCTATGTGGAGATACTTGTTAAATAGCTTAAAATATCAAATTTTGAAGTCAATATACAAATCAAATTTCAGCTCTGACATCAAACTTTGTTTGATTTACAAATTTATTTTTTAAAAGTGCTCTGTAAAATGTTTGTTTTATGGTCTAATTATGAACATTTTCAGTTTGCGCTGCGCACTCGCATTATTTGATATGTCAGTGGCGTAACTACGGGAGGGTACGTTTCCCCCAATCGCCCCCCCCCCCAAAAAAAAAAATTAAAAAGAGGGGGAGGGAGAAAAAGAAGGAAAAAGAAAATCTTTAAAATGTCCCTGTTTAGGGCTAAAATTTCAATTCGCGCTTTGCGCTCGCATTGTTTAGCCTGACAGGTACGTATTATGATTACCAAAATCTGCTTATATTTTACCCTTTTTAGGTCTTTTCAGTTCGCGCTTCGCGCTCGCGTTATTCAAATCGTGAGATACATATCCGTCAAATTGCGGTCCTTAAAATGTCTCTATTAGGTCGACCTGGCTATTGAGTGCGCTTCGCTTGCCCACGAAGTGACTCAAAATTGTTCCTGCCCCCCCCCCCCATGCCGCGACCACGGTACACCACTGCTCTTCTTGTTTTCCAAAAAGTTCTCAAAACATCCCTTTTCAGGTCTGATTGTCAAAACGTATTCAGATAGCGCTGGGGTATACACGTCATTCGGTTTTTTTTTCCATTGCCCAGTTTGTTTAACCTCAGTTCGTCTATCGCCATAGCCATCAGGGGTCTGGAACATAATTATGAAGAATGCATTCAATCTCAAAAGGAAAGTCCATGCACCCAAACAAAAAGTTGATATAAATAAAACAGAAAAATCTAACAAGTATAACACTAAAAATTTCATCAAAATCGGATGTAAAATTAAGAAAGTTATGACATATTTAATTTTCGCTTAATTTCACAATACAGTTATATGCACATCCTGGTCTGTATGCAAATGAGGGGACTAATGATGTCACCCACTCACTATTTCTTTGTATTTTATTATAAGAAATATGAAATATTCAAATTTTCTCCTCATGGTAATGTCACAGTGAAAGAAATGTTATTTTTTTCCTGAATATGTGGACCATTATTTCAATATTTTATGGTTTAGTCAAGTTTGTCCTTATTGTCAAATTTGTAAAAATTGAAATATTGTATTATCAAAACAAAAAACAAAACAAAAGAAACTGTGAGGGACATAATCGACCCTCTCATTTGCATGTCACTAGGTTGTGCATATAACTATTTCGTGAATATAAGGGAAATTTTAATAAGCAAAATTTTCAACATTATGCTTGTTGGATTTTTCACCGGGGTTGACTTGACCTTTAACGATCAAAATTGCAATTCTTCAGTACATGGTACAAAATGTACTTGGTACTTAATCGATGTAAGTGGCACTAAGGGAGACACGGGGGCTCGTTGCTCTACCCCCCGAACTTTTGAAAAAAAAATGTTCAGTAAACGCTGTCATAAGCATCCTACTCAAGCTGTGAAGTAACTCCAAAACAGCATTTCTACACTTCAAATTTTTTTATGGATATAAGCTCCCAACAATATTCGTCACGAAGTTCATGCATGCAGTACATTATATAAAATTCAAAATTTCGCTCGCGCTTCGTTCTCGCAGTGGCTGTTGACGGTACTGAGATAAATAAATGATCTGCTCAATATAGGATAATACGGGGTTTAAAATCCAGTGTTCAAGTCAATATATTTTTAGTTTTAGCGAGATACGCATCTCCTGAGTGTTCATAATTTTCATAAATCAACAATTTTTCAGCTGGCGCTACGCGTTTTCATCAATTAAATATGTAGTCATAGAAACCCATCCTGTTCACGATTACGTCCAGTTATGGTCTCAGGATAATAAAAGTTTTCAGCTCGCCCTATTTGTGCTCTCATTATTAATTTGGTGAGATATCTTCTTCATGACCCAATACAAACAGTTTTTTTTTTCAAGGTAGTATATAAGGGCCTTCGCGCTCGATTTTGTGAAACAGGCAAAACGATTTGTGTCCGGCTAATTTGCCCCACCCATAACTGTTCTTTTGCCCCCCCCCCTCTCATTTGCCCCACTAGTTTAAAAATCCCGGTGCTGCTACTGGTTGATGTAGTAATCCCCTTTGGCAGCTCATACAGGAAGCTATACTGGGATGATGAATAAAATGAGCCGCTTGAAGGAGTGCCATGAAGTGCAGAAATGGTGATGAAGAGACAGATAGCTATCTGTAAAACATGCTATGCCGAGTGCGAGTAAAAACCTATATTGACTTTCAATCATGACATTATGGGATCCTGTAACGGAGGTTGCATCGTTCTGATGGCAGGGAGTGCAGCCTCCTTGAAAGTAGTTATTCCTTTGGTGGTTACCACAGATTCACGATTGATATCAAATGCATTTTTTTTTAGATCAGGCCCCTGCTCTAACTACCGTTTGGTCTAATCATCACTTCGTCTTTATAGGCCTACTGTTCTGGGCTATTTTTGTTTCCCCCTTTTCTACGACTTTATGTATGCCTATACGGACTACCTTGACCCCTGACAGATTCATAAACATGAAATAGGACCAAGATAAACGTTAAGGTCCCTCGCCCCTCCCCGATTGGGTCAACGATCCATGCAGTAGTTGGACTACATTAGCCACTGATTATCTTCATAATTATATCGATCATGTCGATCCATGTCCTAACTCAACAAATGGATACAAAATGGCAGTAGACCACATGATGACACATAAAGTCGGTATTAGATCAAACAGTTAGGCCTATAGACCAAATTGCGATTAAACGATTGACTATAGACCAAACAGTAATTAAAACCAAATAACAATTAGACCAAATAGTAAATGCACAAAATGATGTAGACTGGTTATTGAACCAACTGATATTAGGCCGAATTACGTTAGACACATTTTCAATTAGACTAGGGAAGTGGGAACTAGTTGACCAACTTGGAGACGAAAACGTGTGGAAGTTTACCACCCTTTCTCTCTCACCCCGCCCCCCCCCCTCTCTCTCTCTCGCAACCCCCTTCTCATGAACGCCTCATACTCTTTTATATTGTTCTCCGTCTATGGCCTTTTACTTTACGAATCAGGAAAAATTCTTCAACGATTAAAAAAAAAATACAAGACAAAAAACAATTTTTTTATTATTTTGATTTGCAGTAGCGGGCTTCTTTATTCATCACAATGTCCAAACGAAACACTTTCACATTTAATTCGATGGTCCTATGATGGTACAACCATGAATATTTATGATGATGAACTGGATGAACGGGAAGCCCCGTATGCCACTCAAATCAAAGTCACTCCAGGATGCAGACTGATCGCCAGCCTCCTTTCGGCCGGCGAAGACCAACGCTCTTGATAGCTGGTGATGAGATATCCACCTCCTCCTTGAAGACTGGTCTGAGGTCTGTGGGACTGGGAACAAGTCCTGGAATGTCTGGAAACTCCTGGACTTGATAAGAGATGTGAGGGGGTCCACACGTAGAATGATCCAATGTCATTACATCTGTGTGATCAATGACGAAAGGGGGAGGGGGATAAGACTTACATCAATTTCACTGAATGCTTTTAGGCCATTAAAAAAACATAAACAAAGAAAACAAATACTTCATCATTTCTTTTATTACAATGAATTAAAAGAGAACAAAATGAACCCAAGCAAGTAAAAATCCTTAATTAAAACAATAATATACAACATATATTAAAGAACAACAACTAAGGAACACATAGGCCGCATTTTCATTACTTTACTCTCATTCACTTCTTAAGTCCAAATTTTGAATCATCCTCTCACCTGCAGGTGGACAAAGGATGAACTCAATCGCCCTATCGACGTCACTTTGGTTATACCCTTCATCTTTGCCATCCTTCCCGGCTGGACCCACTGATGTGAACGGATCATTACTTGGACCAAGCTTTGCAAAAGCCTTGGACATCTCGAGTTGATTCCAACAGCGAGGAAGATTCCTACAGACATCAACTGATGCGAAAGTCTTTGCTGGGACGACGTGACGATGAGATAAATGCGCAGCGGCATCTTGAGCAACAGACTGGGCCATCTGAATTGTTGACGTCACAATAGGTTCCCCTGCTTCTTGGACAAAGATTGGCATCACCTAAGAAACGATGCAAAGATGAGGGGAAATAAGAAAATGAGACTTAAAAAATACATATATAGTGGCGATATACTTTGATTTATACGAAATTAGTATTGTCCGAGTGATACGTATTTTTTGTTTATGGCATGTCGAGTTACATCGGATAAGCTGATGATTCTCAGACACTATTTCGGAAACATTTTAATATTGGGATAGGCCTATATATGCATGAGAAAGTTGATTTGGGAGAATCACATTCCACATTATGCTTGAGGCAGATCGATAACCATGATTACTTTAGTAGAAGAAATATCACTATATCGTTTTTTACAGAAGAAATATAACTCTATCATTTCATTAATTACCCTGTTTTGACGTCTGAATGGCCTGAATCCAAAATGGAATTTCGGTTGAACTTTACATCGAAGAAATTCTTTGATGCATCTTTTTCTTTTTTCAGGTTTTAGAACTATAACCTTGGATTGATTGCACCCCATACTGATAACAGCTTTGATTGCAATATAATCCTAGAGAAGTTGAAAACGCAAACGATAGCTAAAGAATATAGCAAGAGAGCTATAGTAAGTCACTCGAGAAACGATAGACTAATGTTGACATTAGAAACCCATCATTTTTATTATCCTTAAAGCGCATTAGCTACGCGCATTCTCCTTGACGTAATAATTCAACATGACCTTAATCAGTATGATGTCACGAATATATATGCGCATGTCTATTACGTAATAAACTACTTTTTTCTGGTGATGATGGCTAGCTGGCATCAAGACTTCGTAATTAATTGTGGAGAAACGTCCTGTGATGGCTAAGGCTCTATTTTTGCGGTGGGGGGGGGGGGGGGGGAGGAGGAGTTGGGGTGGATGCGATCGGCGGAGATCCGGGAAAGAAATCTATAACAATGATATGGATTTGTACCTATTTGCGCCAATCATCGTGTGAAAATAGGAACCATGCGCACCAAGCGAATCGATAAGGGAAAATCAATGGACACTTTAAAGTATAAATTACAATGAGCAGAAAAAGAGAGGACGAAAATCAGTAGCGTAATGAGCCCAAAATAAAAGGTGCACAGTATGCGCTTGTGGCAACATTCTCTTAAAATTCCCGAGCGAACGAAGCGAGCATCTGAAAATATTTACCTTTTCAAATGAAAATCTAATTTAGTGATAAATTTTGACATGATATTTGGCAGAAAATTACATCATATTTTACCCTTTCCCTTTCATTTTCGTTCCTTTTCTCTTCATTTTTTTTCAAGTGGTAATGGGGGATCCCCTCATCTGTGACTGTCCGCCAGTGATCACCAATGACCACCAAGGGTATATTTATTTTTATTAAATGAATTGCAGGGCACTAAAAATGCGCTTTATGTCCACAATATTTAATTCGCAACAAGAGTGGGAGGAAGATGTCTAAACTGAATCAGAGAGGCGGGGGGGGGGGGGGGGGGGGGTCTGATATGATATTGACAGTCGAAAATTGAAACGTATGTTTTTCAAGAGAAAAACAAAGTTTATCAAAAAACTATGTTTATCGCTTGAAAAATTAAGTTTATCAAATAATAAACAGAGTTTTTCAAGAAACTCTAGCTTTCAAATGAAAAACTATCACTGAGAAATTTAGTTTTTCTATCAGGGTTTTGTTTGATGATAAACTTTATCAAACAAAACCCAGGAAGAAAAACTAAAATTTTCAGTGAACAACTTAGTTTTTCTTGATTAACTTAGTTTTTCAAGTGATAAACTTAGTTTATCAGCGAAAAAAAACTTAGTTTATCGGCGATAAACTGAGTTTTTATATCGAAAAACTAGGTTTTTCGGCGAAAAACAGAGTTTATCGCCTTTATGGGACAAAATTTAATGGCTTGGTATAGCCTCCTTGAACCGGGTTATTCCTTTGGTGGTTACCATAGATTCACGATTGATATCAAATGCATTTTTTAATCAGACACCTGCTCTAACTGCCGCTTGGTCTAATCATCATTTTGTCTGTATAGGCCTACTGTTCTAGGCTATTTTTTGTTTTCCCCTTTTCTACAACTTTATGTATGCCTATATACGGACTACCTTCTGACCCCTGACTTGAGGAAGAAAACAGATCCATAAACATGAAATAGGATCAGGACAAACGTATAAGGGTCCTTCGCCCCTCCCCCCCATTGGGTCAGCACCTCTATGCAGCAGCTGGACTACAATAGCCACTGATTATCCTCATATCGATCCATGTCCCGACTCAACAAATGGATACAAAATGGCAATTAGACCACATGATAAGATACCAAATCGGTATTAGACCAAACAGTTATAGACCAAATGGTAATTAAACGATCGACTGTAGACCAAACAGTAATTAAAACCAAATAACAGTTATACCAAATAGTAAATGCACAAAATGATGTAGACCAACTGGTTATTGAACCAATATATTAGACCGAATTACGTTAGACAAATTGTCAATTAGACTATAGGGAAGTGGGAGTTGACCAACTTGGAGACTATACACAGTGTGGAAGTTATCCCCCTTTCTCTCTCACCCCGTCTTCCCCCTAGTCTGCAGGCACAGACCCTGATTGGAACTTTGATCAATAAGTGTGCCTCCACGCAAAGACTAGCACATACAAAACTTGCTGTCCTGAGCGAGAGAGCCTTCAGCACACAAGGCATGAGTAGGCTGCACATTCAGACCCTTAACTCGAGTAAAGGGTTTGCCCAGCAGACTATCTCCCCCCCCCCCTCTCACCCCCGTCTCCCCTCTCTCTCTCTCTCTCTCTCTCTCGCAACCCCCGCCCCCTTTTCATACTAATATATATGGTTCTCCGTCTAAGGCGTATCACTCTATACGAATCAGGAAAAACTCTTTAACGATTAAAACAAAAAATAAAGACAAAAACAGATTTAATAAATCTTGATTTGCAGTAGCGGGCTCCTTTATTCATCACAATGTCCACACGAAACACTTTCCCCATCAAATCGATGGTCCTAAGATGGTCCATAAATAATTATGATAATGAACTGGATGAGAGGGAAGCCCGTACGCCACTCAAATCAAAGTCATCCCAGGATGCAGACTGATCGCCAGCCTCCTTTCGGCCGGCAAAGACCAACGGTCTTGATAGCTGGTGAAAGTGGTGATGAGATATCCATCTCTTCCTTGAAGACTGGTCTGAGGTCTGTGGGACTGGGAACAAGTCCTGGGATGTCTGGAAACTCCTGGACTTGATACGAGATGTGAGGGGGTCCACTCGGAGAATGATCCAATGTCATATACATCTGTGTGAACAATGACGAAAGTGGGAGGGGGATAAAACTTACATCAATTCCAATGAATGTTTTTAGGCTCTTAAATAAAAATAAAGAAACAAATAAACTTCATAATTTGTATTATTACAATGAATTAAAAAGAAACAAATAACTAAAAACAAGTAAAAATCCTTAATCAAAACAATAGTAAACAACAGAAATATAAAAAACTATCGAATGAACACATAGGCCGCATTTTCATTACTTTACTCTCAAATTTTGAATCATCCTCTCACCTGCAGGTGGACAAAGGATGAACTCAATCGCCCTATCGACGTCACTTTGGTTATATCCTTTATCCGCATCTTTGCCATCCTGCCCGGCTGGACCCACTGATCTGAACAGATCATTGCTTGGACCAAACTTTCCAAAAGCCTTGGACATCTCGACTTCATCCCAGCAGCGAGGAAGATTCCTACAGACATTAACTGATGCGAAAGTCTTTGCTGGGATGACGTGACGATGAGACAAATGCGCAGTGGTATTTTGAGCAACAGGCTGAGCCTTCTGAATTGTTGACGTCACAATAGGTTCCCCTGCTTCTTGGACAAAGATTGGCATCACCTAGGAAACGATGCAAAGATGAGGGATAAAAAGAAAATGAGACTTAAAAAATACATATATAGTGGCGATCGATATACTTTGATTTAAACGAAATTATTAATGTCCGATTGATACTTATTTTTTTGTTTATGGCATGTCGAGTCACATCGAATACATGGGAAAGTTGAGGATTCTCAGAAACAATTTCGAAAACATGTTATTATTGAGATAGGCCTATGCATGAGAAAGTTGATTTGGGAGAATCACATTCCACATTACGTTTGAGGCAGATCGAGAAGAAATATCACTATGTAATTTTCTATAGAAGAAATATAACTCTATCATTTCATTAATTACCCTGTTTTGACGTCTGAATGGCCTGAATCCAAAATGGAATTTCGGTTGAACTTTACATCGAAGAAATTCTTTGATGCATCTTTTTCTTTTTTCAGGTTTTAGAACTATAACCTTGGATTGATTGCACCCCATATTGATAACAGTTTTGATTGGAATATTATCCTAAAGAAGTTGAAAACGCAAACGATAGCGAAAGAATATAGCAAGAGAGCTATAGTAAGTCACTCGAGAAACGATAGACTAATGTTGACATTAGAAACCCATCATTTTTATTATCCTTAAAGCGCATTAGCTACGCGCATTCTTCTTGATGTAATAATTCAACATGACCTTAATCAGTATGATGTCACGAATATGCGCATGTCATGACTAGTACGTAATAGCTAGCTGGCATCAAGACTTCGTAATTGTGGAGAAACGTCCTGTGATAGGGCTCTATTTTTGTGGTTGGGGGGGGGGGAGTTGGGATGGGTGCATCGGTGGAGATCCGGTGGGGGTGGGGCCGCAGCGGGGATGCTGGCCTTGAATTTCGAATGTTACACCCTTTAAAAAAATCTGATTTTACAGAAAAAAAAGAAGATTTTGCAGAAAGCAATAACAGAATCATTCTGTAAATTCATAACACAGGAATTTTTCTGCAATTTGATAGAACAGGTCTGTTTAAACAGGGGAAAAGGGTGTTTTATTTAAGGAAATTTGTAAGATTCCATACACACCAAATACCAATTTCCTGTAAGATTACAGGTGTTCTCGAGACTCTGCTGCAGGAACTTCTTTTATTTTAAGGATAAATTTTCTAACAGTGTATGGCAGCAGCCCATGCAAGAGGGTCATCTTGTAATGCCTGAAATAGACAGATGAAATCTTAATATGATATGGGAAAGTGTACTCTCTCAGTGGTATTACTTCCAATTACATTTTTAGAATTTGAGACATTTTCTATTTCTGTATGAAATCTATACTATGATCATTTATGGATTTGTACCTATGCGCCAAACATCGTGTGAAAATAGGAACCATGCACACAAAATCAAGGGACACTTTAAAATTTGAATTACAACGAGCAGGAAAATGCGAGGACGAAAATCAGAAGCGCAGTAAGCCCAAAAATATAGGGTGCACAGTCGGCGCTTGTGGCAAAATTCTCTTAAAATTTCCCGAGAGAACGAAGCGAGCAATTGAAAATATTCACCTTTTAAAATGAAAATCTAATTTCGTAATAAATTTTGACATGTTATTAAGAATATTACATCATATCTTACCCTTTTCCTTTCATTTTCTTTCCTTTGCTCCTTCTTTTTTCTTCAAGTGGTAATTGGGGGGGGGGGAGGGTCCCTCATCTGTGACTGTCCGCCATGTGATCACCAGTGACCACTATTTGTCTTTATTAAATGAATTTCCCAGGGTACTAAAACGCGCTTCATGTCCACAATATTCAATTCGCAACAAGAGTGGGAGTGAGATCATGGAGATGTTTGGTCTGAATCGGAGAGGCGGGGGGCCGGGGGGGGGGGGTCACATATGATATTGACAGTCGAAAATTGACACGTATGTCGCCTATGGCATATTCTCTGAAAATGCACAGTGCATCGTTAATTTTTCGAAAACAATGAGTAATTGGAATCAGAATTCCCAGCAGCACCCTCCCCCCCCCCCCCCCCCGTTGGATAGGGTTACCCATCAGCTGCGCCAAATTACTATCTTGTTGGCAATGGTGAGTAAATACTAAACCGAATACACATACACATCTTCTTATCTATCGCCTAATAGCCTTTAATCCCGTTGTTCATTAACTATCATACAAGGAAGAAACGAAACTTGCCGTCGGTCTGAAATCACACGTTCAAATCGCAAAGGTTACTCTGTATTTCATTGTATGGTTCGTAATCTTCGAAGAACAGGATTGGAGTACTTTCCAAGTGATTTATATATAAATATGTCATTATGTTTGCGGATGTCGCAGTTCATCATGTTGCATACTGTGGTCCAGTTTCAATGATATTATTATATGTCACCTGATTTAAATGCGTACGCACATCAAGTTCAAACAGAGGCATTTTTGTGCAACGATTGTTGTAGAGTGGAGGCAAAGTCCTAAGCATTTTGATTGTGACTCATACATATTCTTGAACTGTCGTATACCATAACGCGCAACGAGGAATGAACGTTTAGAGATACTGCAGTATATACGAACGGTGAGTTGTTCAGATTTCTGAAATGATCGATCATGTCAAAGACATGTTATTTGAAAAAAAATGTCAGATCATGTTAGCATATCAAAATGAATTATATCATGTTACCGTCATTTTTATGCCAACGTATAGCCAATGGTTTATACAACGCTTCCTTGTCCTTCATTTTGGAATAATTTAAAAAAAAATATTATTGGGGCGAAGGTGATTAATTTTCTCACGCCATGCAGACTGGGATAATTCCAGGAAAGTTCATAACTAATTGTATTTTTTTTATTTCACGCAGATGTAGGCGGCTTTCTGTCTTTGTTTGGATATACATGTGTGTTCCTGTTATTTTATCGCATTTCTTCGTGTTTTTTTTTAATGATAAGCCTGAACCAATGAATTTTACATTTTCATTCAAAGAAAGATCATTTAAAAAGATTCTGAAATACGAACATCGCTCTTTATCCTAGTAAGCTATGAATATTAAAAAGATGTTCATATAATCTTTACATTTTTTTAAATTTGAATTTGAATACGGGACAAAGACAGGGAGTACCCCAAGCTTCAATGGGGGTAGGGGCTAAGTTTCCGAGAGATTAAAAAAAAAACTTTAGTGAATGCCAACTATATCAGTATATTGCATGCAAATAGGTGGACAAACCTTGAACTTTATGACGAATATCTTATTAGTACAAGTTCATGAATATTTTTTTTTCTGAGAAAACAATATCAAAATACAAAGTCCGGTAGATTGTTAAGGCGATGATAATGACAATAGTGCTACCGAATGAATGGTAAGGAAGGACCTTCTGCCTTCTTGCTAGGCGCCCAGCAGTTAAATTAGAGATTAGTGTAATGATGATTACAGCGGCCTGCTGGTATGCAGTTTCCTAACTGAAGTGGTTACTCCGGGTAAATAAAATGTTATTATTATCAATACCATAAATCATGCTATATAATCATGCAAATAAAGAGTAAAACTGCATCTATAAGTATAGAAGTGTTCCATCTTATTTTGGTTTATCATGTTTTGTTTTCCCCTATTGCCCCTATCTCCCTCCAGATCATGTCTGCCAGTAGAATAATGGGGGTCTTCGACGGCCTGCATAATGGCGGGAACGGTACCCCATCTCCCCCTGACATGAACATACAACTGACCGCATCCACAAACTGTACCCGTGGACCCGATTGGACCCTCTTCATTCATTGCTGTATACCACCATCGGTAAATGATACCACATCGGCTCAACCGAATCCAGGCCGGCCACATCTATTACGTTATTTCCAACGACATTTCATAATCTCAGTCGGTTAATTGGAGTCGGTTTTGTTGGTGTGACTGCAGCAGGCCCGTTTCATAAAACGTTACAACTGTTGTATTATGACAACTACCATGGTAACCTTGATTTTGATTGGCTGCTGAGCCCTGTTGCCATGGTAGTTGCCATAATGGCAAAGTTACAACAGTTGCAAGTCCTTTATGAAACGAGCCCCTATACGAAACAACGATACTAGGTGGGAGATTCAAGATCACATGATGATGGTGAAAAGTGGGATCATTGGAGGGGTGTGAACCAGTGGCGTACCTAGGATTTTCCACAGGGGGGGGGGGGCAAATTCGTCCGCCAAAAAATTTGAAAAGCCAAAAAAAAAAAAAGGTCTTCAACCACAAATAAAGGATTTCATACCAAAACAAAAAACAAACAAAAAAAGTCTTCAAGACTCGTCAGGGGGGCAGGGATATGTCCCTTGCATGGGTTGTGACTCGTCAGGGGGGGGGGGGCAGTCGGCCCCCTCTACCCCCCCCCCCGTAGGTACGCTAGTGGTGTGAACCTTTGGGCAGAAAAAAGATCTTCCGTAAAAAGGAAAAGTTTTTCTCCAATGATTTGTGCGTAGTTGGTTATGGACTATGGATTTATAACTTTGTGATGTTATCATGCATGTGAAAATATTGTGATTACTGATGATTTGTTTTATAAAATATAAAAATAAATCAATAGCACCTCGTTGTGTATTATCGGTAATAATTATGTAGTTATCAATCAATATGTAATCGTCGATTCATGTTAATCAATAACCTTTTGTTTCAATATATCAATTAGTTGTTTAATTTCTATTCACTCATCTATCATTACTTGATTTCTTTATTCATTCTTATTTTTCTCTCTTTTAC
Source organism: Lytechinus pictus (assembly GCF_037042905.1). Classification (NCBI taxonomy): domain Eukaryota; kingdom Metazoa; phylum Echinodermata; class Echinoidea; order Temnopleuroida; family Toxopneustidae; genus Lytechinus; species Lytechinus pictus. The sequence goes on from NC_087249.1 coordinate 14,676,554, forward strand.
TTCCTTATTTTGGTATTTGCTTCTAAGTTTTTGGTCACTTTATATTTTCTTTCGTTCATTTATCATTGATTCATTCACCTTTTGTTATTAATTTATAGATCGATCGATTCGTTTACTCATTCGTTTGCGTTTTTATTTATTTTATCTTGTGCCAGATCATCATATTCTTAATTCTGAGTTTCTTTGGGAAGATGTACAACTATCGACTAAGATCACTATTTGGCATTAAACAACTCGCCGTTGTCTTGTAAGTAAACGAGGGTTCAAGTTCAAGTTCAAGTTCAAGTTTTATTTCATTTCTCAACTCAATACAAGATAAGAAAAAATTACACAGATATAAAATGATAACCATACAAATCAATACAAATGAATATACATTGCAAGCAACATGATTATACAAGAAGAGTAAATAAATGTTTATGGTGAACACTAAATAACGTGATAATCATATTAACCAATAACAATATATACAATGGAAATAGAACAAAATGTATGCCATTCTCGATAAAAAAAAAATGTGCAAGGCTACCTTTATAACTCTTTTTTTTTTCTTCAATAAATAAGGTTGAGTAAATGGAGGGATCCACTAAAAAGCAGGGCTTGTTGAGTGTGGACCCCTCAGAGAATTAATCAAAGATTTGTAAGTACAGGAATAAAACGAAAAAAAGAATAAGGTTGATGTGATGGTCGATGAAGAAATACCGAGATAATGGATGAAGAATTAAATCAAAAGGATAGGGTGGTGCACATGGGTGGTTGAAAGAGGAAGAGAAGAAGGAGCAACAAAATAGCAAAAGAGTGAAGGGGATAAGACCGATGAAGGAGAATGAGCAGAAGAGAGCGAGGTAGAGAGACGGTCAGGGAGGGGGAGGGGGGGGGGAGAAAGAGGAGGGTAAAAGGGATTGCTTATCGACTGTTCAATTGGAATTTGCTTTATATGATTCAAGAATTTGTTTCTTCAGTTTAATCTTAAAACTGTTCAAACTGGCAGCATTTACGATTTCATTGCTGAGTGAGTTCCAGGGTCATATGGAATCGCGGGGAAAAGTAAATTCCCCAAAAATTGTAAAATTTTGATCGTCGGACTTGAGAGCGTTTTTTCTTGCCCCCCTCCCTTCTTTATCGGGTCGACAAATTATGTCGACCATTTTGTAGTTGATAACTCTTTTCCCAATTTTGGGGGTAGCTTGTCACATTCTTGAGTAGGCAAATCCCAACCCCTGTTTTTTGTCTACGAGAATCAAAATAATGTTTGACTAAGTGAACTCCCTCAAAAGCAAAATTTATTGTTTTTCTGTTGATATCAGTTTAAAGGTTGATCTGTTTTCAATACGCAAATCTTCAGACCAAAAACCTCGAATGATTTCTGGTGGCATTTAGCCCAATGCCCCTTTTAAAGAAATACACTGTGGCTGTTTTCCAGATGTCAATGTTAGAATCAAATTTTGTCTTTTTATAAGCATGATTGTATGCCCTAAAATTTATTGTTGGTCGAATTGGAGACGACAGGAAAATCATAAAACGTCAGCAACTCATATTTTGTTAAATATATCACTATCTTTTTGTGGGCTCAAAGTATGACAGTATTTGAGTATCTGTTTATTTAATCGGATCGGCATGCGAACTTTATTTTGTTTGTACAGTGATGGGAGAAAAAGGATAAATGATTGCATGAATGACGATTATGATATTAAATGAATAGATAGATAATCCTTGAATATTTGATTATAAGAAAATACATTTTCCCTTAGCCCAATCAACCTCTTGGATGACCACGAGCATAGGTGGTCACACGCCCTGGCTTTCGGCGCCACAGCCTCCATCATCTTCGATCTCTTCTCCGGGGATTACACCAGTTTATATGTCAAAACAGGCGAAGTGGAACCTTGGCTCAAAAGTAAGATTCTGTTTTTTGTTTGTTTTTGTTTTTAAAGATTATGCAGTTGCACTATATACTACATCTTTGTTGTTGATATAGTATGTCTGGACGTCACAAGTATATTAAAATCTGATGAAAATGAGGAGTTAGTATAGTTGTTAATAGAATTTAAAACATATGAAAAAATGTATTGTTTAAAAAGAGAAACGCAATGTTTCAAGGCATATGTAATATCACTCTGAAAAAGGTTGGTAAAACTAATCAATTTGTTTCTGTCTGTGGGTCAGACCAAAGTATCGGCATGGGGAAGTCCTACATAGGGGAGAGTGGGGTAATCCCGAACGCGGGGTAATCCCGAACACCTTAATATCTATAGGAGAGGTGAGGTTCTGCTGTCACGGCATAATAGCCGTAACACAGAATGTTGTCTGACTTCCTATGCACGGATCTGTTGACTGGTCTCTTCCGATTAAAGAATAATCGGGAAAATGCATGTGACAGATTTTCGCTTTTTTACGTTTCCTTCATTGAATAATGAAGAGTGGGGTAATCCCGAACGCGGGGAAATCCCGAACATCTCAATATCTCCTAGGAGAGGTGAGGTTCTGCTGTCACGACATAATAGCCGTAACACAGAATGTTGTCTGACTTCCCATGCAGGGATCTGTTGACTTGTCTTTTCCGATTAAAGAATAATCGAAAAGAATCCAAATTACATATCTTTACTTGTTTATGTTTCCACGAATGACGTTCGTGGCCCGGAAGTGCGGGGTAATCCCGAAAATCTGCGTTTTGTACTATAAATGCTAAAGGTAATGCTTGATGTTGAATAAAGACGTTGTTACAGTCAATATATGGTGTGTTTTTATCAAATTATGTACTAGTTTTGGAATAAGGCTCACTTTGATTCTTGCTATCGCTCTGATCAGAAAGGTGTTCGTCATTACCCCCACTTCCCCCTATTGATTTTTTTCTAAAAAAACCTCTGGGGAGGTTTTAGGTGTTTTTAAAGACACATACCGTGGGCTACTGTTGGGCAACTTACTGTCCACTGTGTTGGGTAATGTATGTTGGTATATATATATATATATAAATACATTCTGGGCAATTATTATCCAATTGAGCAAATTAATTACCCAATTATTAGTTTTATTACCCAATTTGGGCAGATTTTAACCAATAGTGTGGACAGTGAGTATGTTGCCCAGGGTTGGTTAAAAATTTGGCATCTTTTGCCCAACTCTTTTAAGAGTGTACATGAGCAGTCACGAGATCTTGACCTATAGTACCGCATCATTGCTTGAGGTATTTACTTGTTTTTTCCTCATTGAGTTCCGCTTATATTTTTGTTTGTTTTCGGATTAAGCTCTGATCAAACTTGTGTTTTAGTATGATAAGTGCAAGATAGAAAAGGTATGTCATTTTCCATACTGTTCAACTTCCTACCATTATCTCAAGTACATGGTCATGATATTCAGATGAATTATAAATAAATGATAATTGGCAAGTCAAAGGTTGTTGCTACTGAATGAGATTATGGGAACAGTCGCACAAATGAAAGCAATTCCAAAACGATCAATCGTATATCATTGAAAATAACGTAATATCTTTTGACGATTTTGCCGTTGTAACTGTAGTATATGACGGTCACTGATACCGAGAGTTACGCTACTTCTGAGCCAATCAAAACCAAGGCTTTCACTGGAGATTTATATCGTTAATGGGAAACCGAAACCAACACAAAGGTTTGCGATGAATTGCAAATAATAAGAACCGCACTGATTGGTTCCCGGTCAGTATTTTAAACAGAGCGCGCATGCAACGATGATCTTGATTGGTCGATGGTATTTAGCGATTGATTGCAAACCTTCGTGTTACGGAGCCCAGGAGAGCGTTCACGAAATGAGTTGTTGGACTTTACTTTTATCCGACAAGTCCTGTTTTATCCGACAGTTACCATAGTAACAATAGAGTAACAGAGCCTCTCCACCAATCAGAATCAAAGATATTGTCAGATCTAAAAGTGTTAATGAATCCAACACCAGAATGAGATCTTCCTGTTTCGTTTGTTTTCTTAAAGCCAATCCTATGTGATATTTATTGTGTTTCAGTATTCCTAGGGGCAGTTGCGACTGTTGAGCTTGGCACCGTTCTCTTTCCCTTTTTCGCCTGCATCTCCTCGCCATCCCTCTTCGTTGGATCCCTCCTTGGTTTCATCTACGTAGCTATATGGTATGTGAGCATACATGTATACCAATACGATAATAATTTATTCATCTGCATGACCTAGACGGGGTGACGCCACTGGATGAGGGGGGGGGGGGGGGTAGCATATGCTTTTTTTCGTCAAATGATGGTAATAAAGAGGAAGGAATCAATAAAGAAAGAACGAAAGAAGGTAAGAAAGAAAGAATGATATTAAAACGAGATGACAATTGAAAACTAAAAAGGCGTCTTTTCTTCTACTGAAAATGCCATGGCGCCGCGCTTGCCAATAATAAAAAAAATTGTCCCGTGTCAGCATATTACAATGAAGAAGGTTTGAGCTTGTTTAGAGCAATGTTTTATGAGTTTTATTTTATATTGGAAAATGCTCGTTTTGTTACTAAATATATAGATTGTAAATAAACCAGGCAACAATAAAAAATAATGTCATCAACAACATTATAGCAACAATTTTATAATAATTTTGAAAGACACTATGATAATCGTTCTTTGTGGTTCTAAAACGGAGACTTAGTTTATCTTGAAATTAAAAGCAAACCTTTTGAAATACATGTATATACTTTTACCTTTCCCATCTCGACTCGAATTTTACTAATTTGGATTTTTGAAAATGAAAAATCAATGTCCATTTGTAAATTGGTTTAATATGTGAAATTACTATCAGGATTATCTCAATTAATCACCTATTATAACTGGTAAATTACGTATTCGGAGTAAACACTTTTTGTCGACGTAAGATATAATTCATACTTTTTTGTCGTCAGGCCATTACACGGTAGAACTAGGTCTTAAGTTTATAATCAAATGTATAAAATTTTCATTCGTTAAAATGCATCATGGTAAAGTTTGCCAATTCTTTATTGAGAAGCTCAAAGAAAAATAAGCGAAAGTTGAAAGATTGCGAAGAATTTGAGAACTTTCAATCCTTCGCTACATTTTCTCCCTTTTCTTTATATATTATTCAGGTTTTCTGTTCAGTTATCACACATTATCACCTGTCCCAATATTGACGGCGGAAAGGTAAAACAATTGAATCAATTAAATATTCTAAGAAAAGAAGAATAGACAAATCATGAATGTAATAACTGTTGTAGATTGTAGAGTCATAGGGCAATTTAACATGATGGTGGTGGTGGTGATGATGATGATGATGAAGATGATTATAATAATGATGGTAATGATGATGATGATGAAGATAATCATGATAATGATGATGGTGAATAGTGGTGATGCGATGATGATCATGATGATAATGATGATGGTGATGCTGGCGACAATATGATGATGATATAAACAATCATAATACTAATGATGTATGTAAAATGAAGAAGAATTTTCTTAAACCTACCAAACTGTCCCTATCTGTACACCAGTGAAAATTAGATATATATATATATATATATATATATATATATATATATATATATATATATATATATATATATATATATATATATATATATATATATATATATATATATATATATATATATAGATATATAGATAGATAGATAGATATATAGATTTATAGATAGATAGATATATAGGTAGATATATATATAGATAGATAGTTAGATATATATATATATATATATAGATAGATAGTTAGTTAGTTAGATAGATAGATAGATATATAAATATATAAATTGATAGATAGATAGATAGATAGATAGATGGAATTGTATCTATCTATATATATATAGATATATAGATATTTCGATAGATAGTTAGATAGATAGATTGATTGATAGATAGATAGATATATAGATATATAGATAGATAAAGAGATGTATAGATAGTTAGATAGATATATAGATAGATATATAGATAGATAGATAGTTATAAAAAATATATATATATAATAAGTAAAATGCAGAGGCAAACTATATAAGCAAATATATGCTTGAAGCATAGCAGCCAGTTAGTTAGTTGATAGATAGATATATATATAGATGGATAGATAGATAGATGGAATTGTATGATGTATGTATGTATCTAACTATCTATCTATCTATATATATATATATAAAGAGCTCACTTGCAAAAGGGGTTAGGTCCATTTTTCATCAAATTTAATTTTTTGGTCTCAATGTATAGATTTTTAGTAGCTCTATAAGATGATACCAAAGAAAAGTTGAAATTCCTATTTAAAAATGATCAAAAATGGCAAATAAAAATCACTTTTTTTTCAAAAGGGGTTAGGTCCATTTCAGTTTAGTTGCAAAAGGGATTAGGTCCACACCGAATTTTTTTGGAAAAGAATATTTTAAAAAATATGAAGAAAGGTAGATTTCTTTTATACCCAATTTTATGTTGTCATGGTAGGGAATCTTGAAAATTTAGTTTCGCATAAGAATATGCAATATAGCAGAATTAAAACAATGATTTTCTTGGAGTGGACCTAAGCCCTTTTTCAAACAAACTCTTCTGAAGAGCTGATTTGTCAAAAGGGGTTAGGTCCATTATTCATAAATTTTATTGTTTTCTGTCTCAAAACCTCTAAATTCTTAGTCGCTTTGGTGAAACAAAGAAAATTCGAAATTTACATGAAAACGTGAAAAAAGTGGCAAAGAAAAATAAACTTTTTAATAAAAAAAAAATTGGATTCATTTCAGTTTACTTGCAAAAGGGCTTAGGTCCACAATGATAATTTTTAAAAGAATTTATAGAAAAAAATTGAAGACAGGTAGATTTCTTTTATACCCAATTTTATGTTCACATGATAGGGTAGTACATCATGACAATTTAGTTTCTCATAAGAATATTGCAGTAAGTGAGAATAAAAAATATGTTTTTTTCTCAGAATGGTCCAAAGTGGACCTAAGCCCTTTTGCAACTAAACTCTTCATATATAGATATTTAGATAGATAGTTAGATAGATAGATAGATATATTGATAGATAGATATATAGATATATAGATATATAGATAGATAGATATATTGATAGATAGATAGAAAGATAGATAGATAGATAGAAAGATAGATACATAAGATAGATAGATAGATAGAAAGATAGATACATAATATAGATAGATAGGTAGATGGGTAGATAGATAGATACATACATATATAGATATATAGGTAGATAGATATATAGATAGATATATAGATAGACTTCTTAGGTATGTAGGTAGGTAGGTAGGTAGGTAGGTAGATAGATAGGTAGGTAGAAAGGGAAAGAGAGAAAGAGAGAGGGGATAAATAAAGAGGTAGTTAATACGATTCTTCTCTCATTCTGTTGCAGGGGTTTCCATACGAGTCTGTTATCATCCAACTTCCGGTACTCATCTTCACATTTCTTCTGATGATAAGGTTTCTTTACTTCCTCATTATATCAATCATGAAGAAGATACAGAAAACCAAGATATCGGTAAGTGACATCCCCGTTTTTATGAATTAATCAATCGGTTAATCTATGAATGAAAACAATTATTTCAAATATCGATTCAATACCCCCATTTACTTGCACATCAATTAATGATCTGATTATCAACGCTTTGGTATCTTATACCCCATGTTCTAACCATCATCACTCTTTTTCCGCTTCGCACTCAATTTCATAAAATATATATATTTTATTTTCTACTAAAATTGTTTCCATTATAATAATTATCACTGTGAATTGTAATTATCATTGTTTATTTAAATTGGACTCGTTAATTGGATTTGATTATGTAGATTTGAATTATTATTGTAAATTTGAAATATTGTAAAATTGAACATGTATTTTATTGTACTTGAAATTATATGCAATTTATGTATTTTTTTCCTTCTCTGTGAATTCAATGGCAATTCAGCCTTCGAGCTGCAATGATTAAATAAATATCTTGAATCTTGAATCTCGAAAAGTTGTCTTCCATGATACATTAAAAAGCATTTCATTGCAGTCCAAAACTTAATGATTGCGCAAGGTAAATTATACACATATTGATAAAACTTACTGCATATATATTACTAAAAAAGTAGATTCATAACTAAGTAGATTATTATGATACACGTGATAGATGAACTCTTTTCAACCGATGTGTTACGGAAATTCTATTCGATGGATCAGGAAAACGCGGATATCATGATGAACATAATAATGCCTTAACAGATCAAGTTGCAAGAAGAGATAAAAAAGGATAACCATGCGCAAAAGTATTTAGTGGAATTTATTCGATATTAAAGCCGTATTCTTACCTTGCAAACAGTGCAAGACAGTTAGTGTATATCGGGTTGAGGATGATAGCCATTTTTAACTGGAATAAAAAATAAATGAAAAAAAATGGGCCAGGAAAATTCCCCAAAAATTTAGTCTGCAGGCACAGACCCTTGGTTTTCGCAATTTGCATAGTGCACAATGCAGAGTCTGAAGTAGTGAGACTAGATTCACTATGTACTGTGACTGACACAGAGTCTTTGGAGTCTAGTCTTCACTCTAGACCTGTTATTGGTTGAAGTGTCAAATATGAGTCTGTGCTTGCAGACTACCAACAATTCAAGAGCTATTACTCCTAAAAAGTAAAACGTGTAAAACACATCACCCACCCTTTTTTTTTTATTGTGATTTCGGTTTTGTCTTATCACGGAATTCGCTTGACATGGATTGACGTGGGATACATTTTAAGCGTGATTCATTTATTCTATTTTTTTTTCAGAGTGAAGAGAAGTTGATGCAATCCTATCAAGCCCAGCACGTGCAAGCTCTCCTCCGACCACCGCTCCCTCCCAGGTATCTGATTCTGAATTACATCCAATATAGACTAGGGGGGGCGGGCAGTGACGGCACCGGGATTGTAATAGGAATGGGGGACAGAAGCGGATTTACTCTACATTTTCTTTCAGTTTTCAAAATTTCTGGGGGGGGGGGGTTAAAAATGCCTCTGTGCGTGGGGGGCACTGTCATTACTGGGTGGATACCATGATCGTGCGATTTAGGGCATCGAAATTGCCAAAATCAAGGAGAAAGAGTATTCTTTTCAACAGCCTTATATGCACAAGAATTGATATATACTGCCCCTATACTCCCTTGAAAATGTGAATAATTATAATAATTATGTTGATATTCAAACCATTTGTGTTTTCAATGTGTATGTATTGGAGGCATTGTATTTGGTTTTTTTATTTGCAAGTCCTAATCTACCAATCTGATCAGTGAAACTGATTAATGTCAAATGATGTTTACAATATCGTTCGGCGCTTATTGATTGGAAATAAAAGATTACTGATATTGATTAATTTTGACAATTACAACCCACATTAAAAGAATGCGAAAATCCTTTCATATTCTACTCCCCTTCATTTACCTTTATAGTTCACTGATTTCTGCTGTTTTTACCAAATTTTTAGTGAGATAGATAAATATACTTGAATTTTAATAAAATAAAAGTACATCTTCAAAGTGTTACATTTAAGTATAGCCTTAATCACAAGAACTTGCTATTTATGAAATATTTCCTTCAGGATCTACACGAAGAGATGGGAAATGATTGCCTACCATTGGTACGAACCAACACAAAACTTCATCTATCCAACACGAATAATTTGCACATTTGTTGTTGCTGTGCTTTGTGAATACCAGGTATATTCATATACATGTAGGGCCTACATATCGACTATTTTATATCTGCATATTGCTATTTATAAAGCGATGTCTCTGTCTCACCATTTTATCCGACTCCAGGGGCCTGTTGCATAAAAAACTATGCCATTTTTTCTAGATTTTTTCAATTTGTCAAGTGTTAATGGCATGATTTTGTTTGCCAGAGTTTTTTGTTTACTCTCCATAGTTTTTATATGGCAAAAGTTTAAGAAACAGGTCCTAAGCTGACCAAAAATATTACTCTCTTGTCTCTCTATAAAAAATGAGTGAACAATTTATTCATCCGAGAGTGACTTCTACTTTTACTTGTGTATATTTAACAATTTTAACAAGTGAAATATGTGCGAAAAATTCGTTCTTGTAACTATCACTTTTTTAAATTTAGGTCTTATTTAGTGATTCTTTACGTCACTATCAGGGGGGTGCATGAAAAGCGAGTGGAAATTCACTCCTTTTTACTAGAGAGAGAAAGTGCCATTATTTAGTTTTAAGTTGAACTTATTTCTTGACATCGAAACATGATATTCTTAAGGGTTCTTGGAACAGGATTACGTAATAAAACGCGCCGAGCTATATATAATAAGTCAGTAACCGCTGGCTAAATCGTTTGGTGTGACAACTTTCTTTACAAAAATTGCTAAATTTTATCTCAGTTTAATTATACTTGTTCAATTGAACAAGGAATCATAATTGCGACCGGTGCCCAATCACGTAAATAATATTGATTGATTGTGACCGATTTTTTTTTATGATTGACCATACACAATAATCAATGCAATCAATCATAGAAATCGGTCCCATGATCAATCATTAAGCTTCATGATACTGGGCTCAGATAATAAAAAAATAGACAATTGAAATTGAAATTGAAACTTGATTTACCTTCATTTTGATAAAGACATACAAATCGAGAAATTTGAATATTTCAAACAAAATACATAATAACATAAGCGAGAATATTGACAGAATAGTGGAAAGATCACAGAAAAGCTACAAAGAATTTGATCCTGAAATTACACATGATTTAACATAAAACAACAACAATACAATTCAATGTCATTTATTGCAACCACTGTGAAATTCAAGTGTACAAAGTGCAGAAAGCAAAAACAAAATAGTGGTGTAGGACCCTAGAGAAGCTTCGATCTGCTTATATTTAATGGACTTTCTTTTCATTTTTGTTTTATTATTCCAATCTGAAAACAGATCGCGATCCGGACCACGTATGGTTTGGACCAAGCTCTTGGCGATGCATTCAAGAAGTTTCGCGAATGGTACACCGTCTTTGTAATAAGTGAAGATATCCCGCCTGCTACAGCCAACCAGACGTATTTAGCTCTTGATCGTTACGAAACAGCAGCTCATGGTATACCTCCTATTGAATCATGAATTTATATTAATATCGAAAGAAAATATAGCTTTGCGACATCCCAATAATTATTGGTCAACCCGACGAATATGGCTATATAGGATACCGGACCTACTTGACTTTGTTAAACATTTTCTACAAATGCTAACAAATATTTTAATCATTTTAATAATAACATTGAAAACAAAAAGTTATTTCTAGTGCAGTAGTCAGCGTGTCGTGTCCTAAATCAAAGCTGTTAAAAAGTAATGAAGCCATATATATAACGCTATCTGACTTTAAGTAATGCATTTTGCAAACAATGACATTTCTTTTTCCAACTTTTGCATATTTACAACTATTCTATGAAATATTGTGTTTGTTTTAAATTTTGACTCATATTAAATCCTTTTTTGAAATAAAACTACATTTTTTGTATATAAATGGGAAAAAGCTACTTATTTAATTTATGTGCTTTTTCCATTGTCCTTCTCCCTTTATCCTGTTCTCTATTTTTCCCCCTTCTCTGAGATCATTCTAATTAACAGCAAGATATTAACAAAAAAGTCAGTTTATATTTTCATACTGTGTATCTAGCCTGTGTGTTGTCTATTTTAAACTTTGACTCTTCTGAAATTCATATTTTGTTTTATTAAAACTATATAAATTGGAAAATGCTACTAATTTTTGTCCGTTTTCCATTGTCCTTCTCCCTTCCTCTTTCTTGTTTTCTCTTTCTCCCTCTCTTCGCTAAGATCATTCTAATTAACAGGAAGTTGCCTAACAAAAGAGTCATATTTATCATGTTTATACTTTTTAACAGTGTCCTGGTATCTAGCCTGTTCGTTGTCTATCGCCATCTCTCTCTTGTATATTGCACATATCTTCGTCTGCTTCAGGTAAAATAGTTTATTAATCTTCTATATTCTTATTATTTGTTTACTCTTTGTAGGAGATTTATTAACTTGTACAAATAGAGCAACAAAAAAAGAAAGAAAAAAGGCTCATATTAGCACCTTTAGCATTGCGAAGACACTGGGACATGTTGAAAACTTGTTAAGGTTCTTTTTATTCATTCATTTATTTATTCATTCATTCATTCATTCATCCTTCCATCCATCCTTCCATCCATCTACCCATCCATTCATTCATTTATCCATCCATCCATCTACCCATCCACCCATCCGTTCATTCATTCACTCATTCATGCACGCATGGATTCATTCATTCAAACATTTATTTTCTTTTTCCATTCTCACAAAATATCATTTTCAATATGAATTGTACAAAATTATTTGTCATAAAAGATTATAGAATATATGACAGATTTGTTAACATGAAAATGCGTATTTACCGCGTTGTCCTTTAAGGCACAGACTTATTTTGTTTTTCGAGTGTACATTTCGTAGTTATCTGGTAAGACAAGTCTTTAGGTGAAATAATGATGATTATAATTCTAATATAAGATATCATAACACACAATTAAAAAAGGGATACAATTGCACACTCTGAAAAAGAAATCAATTTTAAACCCTTATAGGTGCAGAATACATATTGAAAAAAAAAAGTAATTTGTAGAGTTGCAGATCTCTCGAAAGGTTCCAACTTGCACTCTTTGAATGAAAAACTTTTGCAAGTCGTTTTGACAAGGACACCGTTACCAAATCGCTATCTTATCATTTTGGAATAAGAAGCGTTTGGATATTTTTATCATTATTATTAGTGACGTTCATATATGGGATGGGGTGACACTCCCCCCGAGAGTCCTCTGGTTAATTTTTTTTTAATCAGAAAAAAAGCAAAGGAAAGTGAAAAAGGGTTAGATATGATATTAGTTGTAGAACATTCTGTCAAATCTACAAGAAAAATAAATTTTCATTTTGAAAAGGCTCATTGTTTTGCTCACTCGGTTTTTAGAAACCCCCGCCCATGTTGGCCCCCTCACTGCTCACCTTTGGCTATCCGCCACAGAATATCGTTGTTCTTTTTTATCCAGGCCTGTTTATGTTTTGTATCATTTTGAATCCAGAAAACACGTCTTGAGGCTGTACAGAGGAGATCGGAAATTCTTGCCAGATGCGCCCCTAAATTCGGTCAAGAGCGTGGTAAGCTGCAGATATTGAGGATAAATTTAATCTAAATAAATTTAGTTGAATTTATACTATTGCGACAAATTTTAACAATTTACAAATTATGGGCGGATCTCTGAATGAGCTTTCTTAAGGCCACCGCACACCTTACGATTGGTCTGCGACCCGATTTTGGAATAAAACGTATAGAATTTGACACTATTATTAAGACATGGAATATCTTACTGTGTAATGTTTTAAATCATCGTACGATTACCTATGTTCAAATCTGTGACTATTCTATCATTCTAATAAGAATGACATCGATTTAATATCTAGTCGTAATGACGTCATAGCAATCTTACGGCTGGCTACGATTTGAAACTAATTTGCTCTTTACTAAAAAAAAATGGCTTGCAATCCTCTCAAATTGTTATATAAAAATTCTTTAAGTTAATCTAACCTCAAATAAAATGATACTTTTCATTCACATTTTCAGAAAATAAGCAAAATGCGATTTGATCCAAAAATTGGATCGCGGACCAGTCGTAAGGTGTGCGGTGTCCTTTTTAATCCTAATCAAACCTTGATTGATAGAATTTTCAATCAAATCCTTGTAAATAAAAGAGTTATAATCTAAAACGACCATCAACTTTACCGCTCTTTCACACGGTAAAAAATATTGTAATTTGAATGATGATTCCAGTGAAAAATAAGGCTGATGACGAATTTTGAACACGTGTGCAACCAAACTAGAATCACGAACGCTAATCACAATCACGAATTTAAATTCTACTCCGGATGTGAATTACGGTTCGAATTATACGTGTGAAAGGCTTGACCTCCAAAACATCTTTTGAGGGAGGAGCTTACGTGTCCTTTCAAGCACTTTCGTAGATAATACAATGGTCATGCAATCATCGTATCGATGCAGTGCTTTGATTGACAAGTCACCAAGGACACATACCGCCTTCGCTCGAGAATTCGAATTCAAATCACAGTTTTCGAGTGAGCGTGTGAAAGGTCCGATGATTCTACATATGAAATGCAATCATCAATACAAAATGTTGATTCAAGATTCACGTGTGAAAAGGCCCTTAGTCGACGAGAGTACAAATTATTAACAATGGCTCGTGGTTCATAGTCTGTCTGTACATTCTAATAAACATGTAGCATTTATCATGTTTATATAGCGCTTAATACAGTGGTTGTAAGCACCGCATATGTTACCCGTGCTTTTTAGCATGGCTACCCTGAATGGGTGCTCTAGTATTAACTGCAAGGAATTTCTTCCTATACCGCGATACCCATTTACTACACCTGGGTGGAGAGTGGCAAATGCAGATAAAAATATAATACCTTGCCAAAGAACGCGATTGGAAGCAAATAAAATGTGAAAAGAATTTTTTTAATGTATTAGCATTGAAAATATTCTACATTTTCTTGTTTTGTTTTTTCCTTCCTCAGACTGGCAGCTTGCAGTATTGTGGATTTCAAATTGCGTATTACTTGTCAGGTGAGAATAAACTTATCATATTATTATTTCTTTGCTAGAATGATTTACTTTATTATCCATTCCCAGATTGAATTATGCAGATTTAATTTAGGATTCGATAAGTCAATTGATCAATGAAACAAACAAACAAAATCAAAATATTCCAAGAAAAGTGACAGGTATACAATTTTACATTATATATATGAACGTTTTTTGTGTCGTTGATTATAAGATATATATATTTAACAATAGCAGCTTTTGTTGGAATCAGAACCTTTTTAAAATTATTTATGATTAGCAATTACGTGTTCCGGGGGAATGAAAAAGATTTTTATTGTCAAGAAACTCTGAAAATAACTGACCTATATTAATTTTTGAACCCGTGGTTTATGTTAATGTGTAAGAATGTGTGACACACTTTCGTCTTTCTTTTAATTTTAATAGGAGGTCCACCCAAGCATACAGATGATTCAAATCAATAAGGAAAAATCAACCTAGCATGATGCTGAAAAATTACTTTTTTTACATTCAAGTTTGATGAAATTTTCAACGATTTCATGTTCATGCTAGTTTTTTTTTCTATTTTTACTGTTTCCATTCAAATCAATATTATGTTGGGGGTGGACTTGCTTCCCCTTTAATAAGAAAGGACTTCATATATAGATGGCGTTAGCGCTTCAGAGATATATACAGTGCGTATCAAAAAAAAGTTTACACTTAGAAAAATTCCTGTAAAATTACACATTTGTAATACCCTGAAGATTTTTCCACACTTGAACATTGGTACAGATCCACTTAAGCAAATGACAATATAAATGTCGAAAAATATTTCCGCTTGAGTGAGAACCACCTACTTTTGAAAAGTTAGTGAAAAATGATTTGCGCAGAACTTTGAAATAGTTATGTGAATAAAAGTAGACCTTACTCATGAAGAACACGTGGAATTTAGCTAGTAAAATTGATTTAAAGATATCTTTCACCTTTTTTAACTTGTTTCCTTGCCCAAAACACTTCGAAGAGTGCATTGCGCCCACCCCACTCCCCCACACACCGAGGCCATCGTGACGATATTTGCTTTACACTGAGCTGTGATTTACATGAAATGACTTAGGCTTGATTTTCATTTTGTTAATCATTGTCAAGCTTGGGAAAAAGGTGGAGAAACAAGTATTAAATAAAAAATGAAATGTAAACCCACTTTAAATAATAAAAAACTTAGTGAAAAAATGCTGGAGATGTCTGATATAAACTTTTGTTCAGATTCAGTTATGTCCTCAAATCCAGCTGGCACAAAAAAGGATACAGGTTGCGCTTACTAAGTGATGAAATTTCAATTTGGTTGACAAAATGCTTAAATGTATCCGTTTTATTTCAATTGACTAAAATTGCAAGGGAAAAGTATGAGAAATGTTTCGCAGGGTAAGTTTGATTTCGCCCTTTCCCCTTGACACAGCGTGAAAACTAGCATTTCTGCGCAAACAGATTTCTGCGAGCTTTACAGAAATGGACAGTGCTCACTCAAGTGTCACATTCTGTCAAAACTTTTACTTTCATTGGATAGATGAGACCCAAACCCAAGATTATATGTGAAAAAATTACCCACATATTGTATATTTTTTAATTTTCAGGGCTTTTTCAAAGTGTAAAGTTTTTTTTGATACGCACTGTATATATATAAATATATATATATATATATATATATCTATTTATTTTAGGTTACGTCATAATGAACGTGATGTGGTTCGTGGTGATATACGTAATAAGCGGTGCTGTGGTCATCCCCCTTATCAACAATGCGTGGGCTTTTATTTCTGGATTTCTCAACGTTGTGGTGTAAGTAGGATTCGATCAAGTTCACCAACTTCACCTCCAAATACAAATCGATTTGTATCATTGGTAAAGGTAGTAAAACTGATGTAAGAAAAAAATGAAAGCCATGAAAATTATACTTGTTTGCATTATTCAAAGGAGCAGTTTAAATTTATTAATCAAGTGATGTAAACAGTTCACTATCTATTTTACATCTTATCACTGGCGCACGTATAGTGTGTGTGTGGGGGGCGGGGTGGGGCCAAGGACTGTCCAAAAAATTTACAAGCAAGAAAAAAAATGGGGGAACAAGAATGAGAAATCAAAATGATGAAATATGATGTTTTCTAAATATGACGTCTAGGAAGAAGATTTTGTTATCAAAAATATTTTTTTGCTCGCTCGCACCTTTTTAGATTTTTTCCTGTACGCCATGTCGAGCCCCCTCATTTTTTTAATCATTACCCTCACTGCATCTTATCATGATAAATCTTGATTGCTTTTTCTCTCTCCTGATTGGTATTTCGAAAATCTCGTCTTGCAATATATTTAGTAAGAGTAAATACCTTCATAATATCATTTTTTTTTATTTTAACTTGACCAAAGTTAATGAAACAGTGTGCTCAACAATATAGTCCAAGTTGATACTTCGATAATTTTCTAACATGCACTTTGTTCAGTTTCGTCATTAAAATATGAAAGATATTCGAAATGATTTAATTTCTCCATCAGACCTTTGTTTGCAGTTGCATTCCTAGTGTTTGGTAGCCAACCTATCCTGGCTAAAAGGGTCTTTCTCCAGCCAAAGTTAGACCAAAATGACAAAGATAAGCCCCTGGCTCTTCAGCATAGGTAAGATAAGCCAATTAAGGGACCGTGGAACCGAGGGGAGGGGGGGGGTTGAACATCTTTTGATAAGGTGATAAATGTGGCTTCTGGAAGTTTGTGAATAAAAGCAGCGCATGTATTGTATATGAACACTGGAATTATCGCCGTTTTGTCGTGAGGTTTCATTAAATAGTGTTAATGAAATATACTCTATTAACAATTTGAACAATAAATTGCAGTTTAAATAACGGATCCTCTTTTCCAGTTCATGTAGATAACTAGGAGAATAATTTATAATACTTATCCTGAGTAAACAGAATCAGATGTAAAACTTATTGATATTGTAGTTGCATTTTTCTTTATCATTACATTTTGATATTATCTTAATACAATGTATAGATTGTGTCAGGTTATTAGATTATGGATGATTTCATACATTTTATAGCAATCATAAATTTTTGGAGCATAATAATTTGTATATAATATTTCCAAACCATTTTGAGGCAGTTTATTTCTAGATAGAACTAACGACTGGGAGACTGTTTACTGAGCATCTTCTCAGCGATTTTTCTCTGGCAAATTCACTCCGATCCTATCAGATGCAAGGATTTCAGCAGGTTATAACAATGGTCAGTGAAAAATCACTGACGAAACATCTTCATGAAACGCACCCCTGAAATTGGGTCTTTGTCTAGTGTTCCTGAATTTTTGTATTTACTACGGAGAACACTATCTACAACGCCGCTGTCGCCGCGCCAATGCCTTTGTTTGAAAATGCAAGTCAAATCACAATGGAGAGCTGAGAGGAGGCCTTTGTCGAAAGCTGGTGGACCGGGACAGCATCGGAATCTCTTAACTCTGGACAACGACGTATTTGCAATTGTTCGTCCAGTGCAAATATTCGGATGATCTGCTGTCCCAGTCTACCAACTTTCGACAAAAGCCTCTCAATTCTCCATTGTGGTTTTAATTCCATTTTCAAAGGAATCGATGCGTTGTAGAGAGTGTCTCCGTAGTAAATGCGAAAACTCTCTGTTCTCTACTTTTGCAGGGATTTCTACCACATTTTTTCCTACTTCTTGGTGTTTCTGAACGTGATTGTTGGGATGTTGTCCTGCGTGATTCGAATCTTGACTGGTCTTTTTGTTGGTGTCTTTCTCTTGTGTCGTATTGATCGTCCAATCTTGATGCGGGGATATGAACATCTAGACCAATGTAAGATGATTACCTGTTTGAATTATCGCGATCATCACCGTTGTCGTTGTCATGATCATCATCAATGCCACCGTCGTCGTTGCTATCATCATCATCATCATCATCACTATTATCATTATAATTACCACTATCATCACTATCATCAATACCACCAACGTCATCATCTTTATCATCGTCATCATGGTCATTATTTCCAAAATCAGTCTCGTCCCAACACCTTACCAGTCCACCACAATCATCATCATTATTGTCAAAATCTTGAATATGCCTACCATTATCATCGTCATCATCATCATCATCATTATCATCATCATCATCATCATCATTATCACCATCATCATCATCATCATCATTAGTTTTATTTATTTACAACTCGTGGGATGGAACACTCTATCAGCAAATGCATTTTTCTGTGGGGGTCCATAGTTTTTCATTTTTTCCTCATCACCATCATTATTATCATCATCATCATCATCTTCATTCTCATGATCATTACCACCACCATCATCGTCATCGCTGTTTTCACGTCTCGTTTTAGGAATGTCCATCTTCAACTTAAATATTGATCTTAACAAGATATGAACGTAGTTCAGCTACTCTATTTTAATCATCACTTGTTTTTCTTTTTTTTTCTCATTTGATCATTATCATTATCACTCCTAATTGTTGCCGTGATAGCCATGAATGCAATTTTCCCACCACAACCTCCGATTCTTATATTTTTCACCCAATTTTCAAATTTATCGCCGTTGATGCAATCCCTTTGTCTTCTTAATTTTATCTGCTTCTAGCATACCAGGCCTACATCGGCAATCTCAACATGATCAATGCGCACAGTCATCCCGTGGTCGTCGTCTTCTGTCAGATACTCGTCAACCGGATCATCAGTCGTAAGCGAGCCAAGCTGGGGAGGGGAGGAGCCTCCGACATGGCAGCGTCTTACAGCTTCGTGGAGCATGATGTCGGTATGTGCCAATATTACGATTGTGATGATGATGATGGTGGTGGCGATTGTGATGATGATGAAGATGGAAATGAACAAATAATGATAATAATGGTGGTGGTGGTGATGATGACGCTGATGAAGATGATGATGATGATGATGTTTTTGATGATGATGATGCTGATGATGATGATGATTCACAAACTGCAAGTTCCACCATTAAAAGGCATCCTTTTATTTTAACTTGCTATATTGCTATGATCTGGAAAAGCTATATATATATATAAATATATATATATATATATATATATTTACTTAACTTTTCATTTTTTCCTATGGTAACGTTTTACGAATAATTCCTAGGTCTGTCAGAGCCAAATTTTATTTTTACATCGCAAATTTAACGCAATGTCAGCATGCCGTAATGCCTTTTGCTCATCTTTGCTTGTTTATTATTGCTTTATTTAGCTAAACTTTCTCCCCCTCTCTCTCTTTTATTTCCCCTGTTCTGTGTGACTGTGATGTCATTATGTTTGCATGTAGATCGATCTAATTCAAAGACAAACTCGTTTGGAATAGTCAGCTATGGCAGTACACATAACACTTCGAGCACATTGGGCAGTAAGTCACTCTCTCACGTATTAAAATCGTCAGAATTTGTGACGTCACTACGCACAGCATTATGACATCACCGATCATGCAATCATTCATTTATTCTTTCAATCACTCAAACGTAACGTCGAAGACTCATCATTTGGAATCATCTGCTCGTACATTACAGTGAATTTCATTTATTGTGTTACCTTCACTGAATTGGGTTCATCATCTCATGAGGGTTTTTTTTTTTGCTTCCACGACCACGACGGATTCAAGAACAAAGTAAATGTATCGAAAATGCCCGTCAAGTGAAAATTAAATATGCAGAACAGCCGGGAGGCTTTTGTCGAAAATTGATGAACCGGAACAACAGATCGTTCTAAGTTTCGGTGCTGACGAAACGTTGCAAATATATCGTTTGTCCAGCGTCACGGGCGACACTGCTATTTTGATTCACCGATTTTCGATAAAGACTCCTTTGTCATGAAGAGCTTTTGAAAATAGATTCTCTACTTTCCAGAATCGTCTACTTAGTGGCTGCAAAAACTCCCTCATTGGTTAGCTTTCTGACAGTTCCTATAGAGTTCCGAAGCGATGATGCCAGTTGCCATGGTGTCATGGCGGCCTGGTTCTAAAAAAATGTACCCGTCGAATGAAAGCGTGTGTTTCTCATAGGAGAAAATGGCTGCTATCGGAATTTGATCGCTTGCAACCTATTTTTCAGAAAAGCCAAAGACATTTGCAAACTGTACAGACGATCGTCAGATGCGAGTCTGTTTAGAACCAGCCCGCCATGACACCATGGCAACTGACGTCACACTTCGGTACTCTATTCTTATAGCAAGAGTACATCTTAGCCAATCAAAATCAAGGACAATTATCAGATCTGACAACTTTTCAGATGACAAATGTTTATGAAACGCTCTCCGTGTATGAGGGGGGGGGGGGGTGGGGGTGTTGAGGGGTACCCCATCGTTTTATAGATTGTAAAAATACAAATCTGATGCGAATTGCTACGACTCGACGGGTCAATTTTAAAGTATTTTAGTTATTTCCATTCCATGTCGTATCGGCGGAGCAAATTGCGCCATTTGCATAAAATAATCTACATTTTATGGAGTAAATGAATTAGGGATGCATTGCTTCGAGTCGATGCGACGGTCACATTCGTAGGTCTACTATTGTACTTATTTCCATTTCATTACGTGTGTGCGTTTGAGCGTAGGATGTCCATCTTTTCTTGATTTTTAATGAGGTCACATCAAACAATATTGATATTGAATAGTCATTTTTCAATTACTGTACTTGTGTATAGATGTGTTCTAAATAAAATGAATTAATCTTTTAAGCCTATGAAATGCTTATGAGGCCGTGAAAGCCCGAAATGATTAGAGTTTAATAAAGCTCTTGACCAGGATGAGAATATACCACGGACAGAGACAGTCTATACTGTGTAAATTAACCTGTCAGCCGGACTCCAAAATTCACACCAATAACAAAAATTGCTGAGGCGTGGTCGCGGAGCGAGAGAGAAATAAAGAGGGGGGGGAGCAAGGGAGCCCTTTGTTTTAAAATCGATTGATTTGCTGATGTTTTTGAGAAAATAATATTTATGAAGGAGCGATTGAGACATGGTACACCCCGGGGATACACTGTAAAAAATGAAGTGCTAATTTAGCACTTACATTGCTTGTATAATGACTGCACTACGAGTACTGATTTTCTAGTTCAAATTTAAACTAGAAAATCAGCACTCGTAGTGCAGTCACTATACAAGCACTGTAAGTGTTAGATTAGCACTTCATTTTTTACAGTGTATAGGAATGGGAATAGAGAAAGGGGGTGGGGAATCAAGGGCGTAGGCCGGGGGGGGGGGTTGCACTGGGTGCACGTGCTCCCTCCCGCTGAGGCATAGGAGTTTCGACACTGGCAAGCAAAACGAAATTTGTACCCCTTTTTCTGCTTTCAACAGCTGATTTTTCAAAATTTATTTCCACCTCCCCAAGATGTGCACCCACCATACCACTTATTTCCACCAGGGAGTGCCCCTCCCCATGCTCAAACCAGCCTACGCTCTTGGGAATGTGGGTGATGGGATTCGAATTTAGAAACATAAAGTGCCGTTCAAAATAAATTCAATATTAATTGCAATTTATTTATTCAACACAATGTACAGCACAAAAAACCTTTACATTCACGATTTATTTAAGCCGTTTTTAAACTGTAGCTAAAAGCTTTTAATGTGATCGAAATCAAATAACAGCAATAATGTAACGATCGATCATTCAACCACCGTAAAAAGCACATAAAAACTCATATGCAGATATCACGTTTAAGGGCAAAACGAGACGAGGTGAATGGCGTTAAGTATAGTGAAATATTATTTCTGGGTTAATGTAGAGGCTTTTATGCGCCACTTGGTGTTTGCGTCCATCGTCATCATGTTGGGTCCATTTATTTAAACTTAAAATCAACAATATAGATTGGTTGTGTTTGTATCTATATCATATCATGTTTGTCACCTTTATGATACATATTCACTATCATCTACTATTTTTAAGGATCCTGTCGTTTTTCCTTATGAACTATACAAGTTGCATATCAATATTTCTCAAGATTAATATCCTTACATCTGCAAAAGAGTCCAAATAGATGCCGAATCGTACACTCTCAGAAATATTGGGCAACATACTGTCCATACAACGATAATTATTGGTTAAAACTTTATCCAATTCTGGGTAGTTTTAAACCAATAATGTGTGCTTTGGGTGAAAATTACACAGTATTGGTTGAAAACTACCCAGAGTTACATACTTTTTAAAACCAATTGTTGTGTGGGCAGTATGCTGCTCAACATTGTAAGAGTGTAGACGATCATAATGATCTATAGACCAATGCCTTTTGCCAAACTTGGAAGCTACACACTAGCATCAAACCAACGAAACAGACTCTTTATCGATCAAACTCTTACGTTAAATATTTTGAATGGCTAGTTATCATCGGTCCTGAAAACATAGAGCGCTTTTTGACAGACATCGACCTATATATTGTTCAAACATGTATTATATGTAATTTGTTTTGCTGTTGTTCTGCTCTGAAGCAGAACAACAGTGCCTTAAGCACATTGGCTGCGGAAGCCAAAAATTTTAGGGGGGACGCAGGAAAAAAAAAAGGTTATCAACCAAAATTTCAGGGAGGGACTACCAAATTTTTTTGACAAGCAAAAAAAAAAGCAAAAAAAAGGTCATCAACAAAAAATTTAGGGGGAGATCGTCCCCCGCCTCAAATTTAGGGGGGAAACGTCCCCCCGTCCCCCGCTTCCGCCGCCTATGCTTAAGCATCTAATCAAGATGGAAAGTGCGCTAAATAAGTCTCATGTATTATTATTTATTATTTTTATATTCAAAGTCGGTTTCGTTGGTGTGACTGCAGCATCGATTTACTTTCAAAATCGCATTGTAGCGGCATGTACAGTGTGAACATGGTGAAGCAAACTTAACTTTAAAATCCCTGCCCCCTTCATATCATAGCTCCCCTCTCTTTCTTTACAAGTTTTCGCGTTTCTTTTCTCATTTTTACACCATTTTCTTGCCCAGAGAGCATATCTCCGCAAGCTCGAGCCACGATGCGATGGCAGCTCGCTTACACTCTCCTCTTCAATCCCAGTCTCCTGGGCACCCGGAAGCGATCCCGTCAGATGACCTACAAGGAGATGGAGAAACGCATCCTCAAGGTGGCGACTCTGCTTCCTCACCGGCAGCAGGTCCTGAAGCGATCCAAGGAGGCATTCTCAGGTGGTCAGATCGGGTTAGTGGGACCCACTGAAAGGGTCCGATCAGCTCCAGGGCTGTTCGTTAAACACCTGGAAGACGACAAGCTGGCCGCCATGCTGCTGAACCGAGAGCTCATGGACGACCGTTCCGACGTCGAGGAAGACACACCAGCAGAGGTCAGCGACGTTGACGTTGTCGAGGTCAAAGTGAAGGACGATGCTGCAGAGACCATTCGAAACCAGGAGGGTGACGAGGGGAAACGGTCTGGGTTTGAGAGCCGTGTCGAAGACGATGTTGTTGGAAACAGTGTGCGCCACGATATGAAAAGCAAACGAGGGACGGGTGAATTGAATGAACTGACACACCTGTCTGAGTTTAGCCAGGGTTCACAATCATCCGAAGACACTGATAAGAATTCAAGCAATGCACGTCAAAATGAACGAACATCAGGTCTACATGTCAACGACAGTGTCGTTGATGTAGACGTTTGTGCCCAAGAACCGAGTAAAATTGTAGTTTATCTCGACGGCCCGTCATCATCGAGCACGGGAGATCACGATCACGCTGAATCGAAGGACCGCTTGTAATTATATTGAGGACTGTACATTGCGTCCCAGAAAAAAAGAAATCGGAATTTCCATGTCCTTTTTTTTCTTCAAAGGCAAATGAATTATGATATTTAATTTACATATTCGTATCATTCAATTATTCTTCTTTATTCTGATACCTAATATGTGACGAACACTTCACGCATTATTGAGCAAAACGAGTTTGAAAATTTAATGCCAAAACTAGGTCGCGCAAAAATATTGGACAAGATTGGTTCGTGATACGACGAACGTGCTGATTCGACGATTTGTATTCTTTGTTAAGATAATTGTTTGTAATCCGCCATGCGTAAACAATTTGGTAACTTAAAGGTGTTTGTGTCAAATTAGACATGAGATTCCTTCCTTGCCATGAGTATCAAATTTATAGTAAAAACATATTTAATCATTGTGAAATCTATCTCTGAAAACGGATTTCCTTTTTTGGGACGCACTGTATATATAAGGTTGTATAACAAATCAAAGTTGTTTTTGCTTTTTAACTTTTTCGAATTCTTCATCACGAAATGGCACTAGGTGACGCCATTTGTATAATGTCTCTGATAGTTCACCACTAGCGTACCTACGGGGGGGGCAGAGGGGGCAGTCTGCCCCCCCTGACGAACCACAACCCATGCAAAGGACGTATCCCTGCCCCCCCCTGACGAGCTTGAAAGACCTTTTTTGCCCCCCCCCTGACTAGCCTGAAGACCTTTATTGCCCCCCCCCCCTGACGAGCTTGAAGCTCTTTTTTTTTTTTTTTTTTTTTGCTTGACAATTTTTTTTCTGGTACCAAATCCTTCATTTGAGATTGAAGACATTTTTTTTTGTGGTTTTTTTTTTTTTTGCTTGTCAAATTTTTTTCTGGTACGAAATCCTTCATTTGTGATTGAAGACCTTTTTTTTTTTTTGCTTGTCAAATTTTTGGCGGACGGTTTTGACCCCCCACCCCTGTGGAAAATCCTAGGTACGCCACTGTAGTTCACACTTATGTCTTTGCACATCGTTCGCTTTTAATAATACTATAAATACTAGGCTACACCGTCATCATTATATCCTGAATTATGATGATGGGTATCATGATATATTACGAATAAAGGCGCAGAGAGAAGAACGAGAGAAAGAGATAGGCAAACGAGGGGGACATAGAGTTAGAGGGGAAGACTTAATAAAAATGGGGAGAGAGCTTAACCTTGTACCAGTTGAGAGATAACACATCACAAAAAACATGATGAAACTGACTTATTCTAAATGAACCAAATTGTCGAAATGCTCTACCCTGCTCCACTGTCCTTTAACACGCTGTTAAATTTAGCCATGCAAAAGGATAATCCGTTAAAAGGGTTTTTGATTCAGTCGCAATGGGCGTCCTACAAAATGCTGTCGATGCCATAAATATGATGAATGTGTATTATTAATAACCCTTTCATTAATCCAATCCAAATCACCACGACTCGAAAGTGAAGAATGTGATGAAAGCTATGTAATCGGGTCAATTCCTAATGAATAAATTCGCAGTCTTAAATAATTCATCATTAAAACATGTATGATGGTGAAGAGTTTTAATAAACAGACGGTACGCTTCTGTCATTCACTGCGAGGGTATTATGTTATGATAACTGGCCAATCTTTTAATTGGCACCTCTTTTACAGTGCTCGTTGAAATGTCATTAGAAATAAATCATTGCATTGTATTACAAAAGTCGTATGGTACATAATTATGTTTCGAAGACGAATTACCATGATTACAGTTTCTATCTACAAAATGAAAATGGATATTGATGAATTATGCCATTTTATGAGCAGTCAAGGATAAACGTTCTTTTGTCATTAGGTTTCCTGTGTGTTTCGAGAACGAGGACGTGTTTAAAATGATCATTAAGATCTACAAAGGAACGGACGTTATATTGAAAAAGAAAGAAAGGCAGAATGGAGAGGGAGAGACAGGGAGGGAAGATGAAAAAGAAGGGGGGTGACGAAGTGTCGTGTTGAAAATTAAAAAGATGTGCAAAGGAAAGCGAATTAAATTCTTCATTATATGATGTTTCTATAGGAGTATTCCTTATGCACCCTATAAACTAATAAGATAAGGTGTTTAATGAGGAAGAGGGGGGGGGGGGGGTAGAGGGGAGACGAGGAGGGGAAGTGAGGTGTTATTTATTTATTTAATGTATCGTGTACAGAGGGGTCGGGGTGAAGAGAGAGGATGTCGAAAGAGTGAAGTGAGATCGAGAGAAAGAGGAAGAGGGAGAGAGGAATTAGAAAGTGATATGAACATGATGAAATGACAAAGGTTGACATTAATTAATTAATAAAGTACCAACTACCCCCCCCCCACAAAAAATTACCACGGAGAAAAAAGTACATAATTATTCATTGCAGCTGTATATAGCCGCATAAAAAAAGGAGATAAGGGAGCGATCGGCTATCGAAGGAATGTTTCTTTTTAATTTTACAAACGAAGAAAAGGGCAGGTTCTGGAATGGGCTTTGCGAATTTTTTGACATTGTAAACATCTGTTACGGGGAGGGCTGGTGAATATACACTCTGCATGTCGGGAATCATAAGTTTGTTTTATATTTATTATCTTTAGAAATGATAAGATATTTGTAATAATTATAAAATAAACGTTTACATGCTTTCCCCTCATTCCGTTTGAAGCTGACAAAATTGAATAAGATATGTTCATCTAAACGACAAGCTTGCTGTATCTAGGCCTATATCGTAGAAGATACACAGATAAAATCCGTTCCAATCCTCTTTTTTTGCGTGATCACGCTTCAAAGAAACCTATTTTGCAGTAGGACTTAATTTGTTGTCCGCGAAATGGCCAGAGTGGAGGATCACTCGACGGAAAATGAGAATTAATGCATCGCTTCGAGTGCAAACCACTTCATAAAAAACTATTACAGTCATAAATAATATGGACCTACTAGTATGTCCATGTAAATACCGAGATTGAAATTCTCCGAATATGTGGAATGTTTGCAGAAAAAATTAAATCAAACCATCGGAATAGAGAGCACAGATAAAGGATATTCAATGGTATTATCAAAGTAAGTCTTGACCGGCGGATTTAAAAAAAATGTTTAAAAAATCTTAGAATAAAGACTATCAGACTATGGAGCACGTCCCTCTGGCGTCATGGTTGACCTATTGGGATGTGCGTTTGCATCTATCTTCCCTTCTCCTTTTCTTTCTCTTACTTTATCGTCCTCTCTTCTTTCTCTCTCCCTCTCCCCTTTCTTTTCTCTCCCTCTCCTTTTCTCCTTTGCCATTTCTTCCATCTCTCCCTTTCCCTTCCCCTTTTCTCTCTCTCCTATTTTCCTTTCTTTCACCGCTCCCTTTATTCTCCTTTTCTCCTTTTCCTTCCTTTTCTTTCCCATCTTCCATTCCTTTCATTTCCTTCTCTTTTTCTCTATCCCCCTTTCCTTTTCCCTCCCTCTTCCTTTCTTTTCCTTCACTTTTTCCCCTCTCTTTCCCCCTCTCCCCTTCTTTCTTTCACTTCTCCCCTTTTTCTTCCTTTGATTCTTCTTCTGTCTGTCTCCTTTTTTGGAGGGGGGGGGGGCATTCATTATCATGGAAACCCTACCAGGGTAGGATTTTAAGTGAGTGTCTGTTAAGACGGAGCATGGAGGCTCCCACTTGTGGTTTTATCACCTCATTGAAGAATTTCATCCCCCTCTTTCTACCCGCCCTCTGCCAGGGCACAGTCTATTAAAACGGGGGTTCAATTAGTCTTCTACATGGATATTGTGTAATCATGCAGCTAAATATTAAAAAAATATAAACCAGAGACAAACCATGCAGAGATCATGGTTTCGTTTTAGGCTATCTAATTCAAGAAACATATCTTAGAACATTTTACATAGTAAATTTCATGACGAAAGTGTTAAAAACATAAATGGATGAATCTTTTGATATCTGATATGTCTTGCACTGGTTTCGAGGTTTTCAAAATAGAGTTGTATGAAAGTAAAGATACAGCAGCAAAGAGTAAAAAGAGAGAAGATAGAGACGGGGAAGGGGTGAGAGAGAGCAAGAAAGATAGATATAGAGGGGTAGAGAGAGATAGATAAAGAGAGGGGAAGGGGCGGTAGTTTCTCTTTCATAGTTCTATAGCTTGTAACAAGAGAATATGGTGTTGTACTAATGTGAGTATCCACGTGCCCTGAATGATTTAAATCACGGTATCAAGGTTTATTTTTACACTATCTAATTTATTTCGAAATACGGGAAGTTTCTACCGCCATGAACTTCCTATTTACTTTCACTCCCAGATGATGTGTGTTCATGTTGACGTATATATTCATGTTTTAGGTCACATATTTCTCTACAATAGCTCTACCATACCTCGCCCGTAAACCCATCGTACTTTCCACAACGAAATGATCTCCCAGCTTGGACGACAATTAGCTCTGATCGAAATATTATCGTACATACTACTTAATTAAGTCATAACGGGCATCGTAGCCTCTACGACTTTGTCCAGTATGATGTTCTCTAAGCCCATATCCCGTAGATTTGTCGTAAATATCACGGCATGTTCATCGCATTGGCATTGCAGGTAGAACGCGCTGAT
Organism: Lytechinus pictus; assembly: GCF_037042905.1. Classification (NCBI taxonomy): domain Eukaryota; kingdom Metazoa; phylum Echinodermata; class Echinoidea; order Temnopleuroida; family Toxopneustidae; genus Lytechinus; species Lytechinus pictus. Next base: position 14,705,489 of record NC_087249.1, read on the forward strand.
CGTAGAGTAATTGTTAGATTTAATTAGGTAGGCTTGCGTGGTAGATATAAATCGTGGTGATATCGCAAGGTCACCGCCTGATCTCTATAGTACGATTTATGCATAGAGGATGATAAACGCGCTGGACAATGATACCATTCTCCCAAGATGTCCGCACAGGCTCTGTTCACTTTTGGTTACGTAAAAAAAAACATTGCTGCACGAATTCATTGCGTGCAAGGACGATCACAGCGGCTGAAGAAACCTTCAGGATCGTGCATGATATTATGTACGACGTTTGCAGTCAACTGTGACATCAGCATTTATTAAGGGGGAGGTGTCTTTGGGCCAACACATTTACTAACGGAACATGTAATGATTACTTTTTGCAGACAAAATTAATCATCCTACTAATGCCATCTTTCGTATGTAGGAAATGCTTTGGCTTGTATCCAGGTGTTTGTTCCGCTGCCAAAAATTGGCATCGCTGTGGCAGTATTCCTGTATACAAGAGTTAAGGACGATACAGCAAAACAACAGAAAGAAAGGAGTCATAAAGAATAGATTAAGATAAAACTGATTGATTAATAGACAAATTCTGCTCATCTGAACAAGAGTACATGGAAAAAATGAGGTTAACGTGGTTACTAGATTTTTACTGTACTTCGATAATAAAAATGAGAACATGATTTGAAAATAAAGATAATTTGACATTACACATTGATATACATATTTTATAGATATATAAACATATGTTGACAGTTCCATATAATGCACATAAGGGCAATTATTTTGCGCACAGAGAAAAACTCGTTTAGGCGGTGTTTGGCAATAATTTGGTCACGCATGTGTACAGCAATACATTTGACTCCCCCGGGCGTTTCTTGAACTAGATCCATAATGTTTCAAAGTTATGATGGCAATTCAACAAACACTCCCAACATGGCCAAAGTTAATTGACCTTAGATGACCTTGGTCATACATGTATGACCTGAAACTCACACATGATGTTATGTGATACTTGATTGCTCTTATACCTAAGTTGCATTAACTAGATCCATAAGCTTTTAAAGTTATGATGACATTTCAAAAACGTAACCTTGGTTAAAGATTTCGACATTTATTCCCCCTACATGGTCTAAGTTAATTGACCCTAAAAAACCTAAAAAATCTTGGTCATGTGACCTGAAACTCGGGCAGGATGTTAAGTAATACTTAATTATCCTTATGCCCAGGTTTCATGAATTAGGTCCGTACACATTTCAAAGTTCAATGTTGACAACGCCGTCGGAAAAGAGGCCCCATAGTCTCACTCAGCAATGCAGGCGAGACAAAAACTCTTTTTTTTTTCAGAGTTTGTATTTTATACAACAGTCCGCAGTTCCGTTTTTTTTAAGCTAACACCAAGTTTGTTTAAACTACAACAGCAAGTGTTAAAACAGCATTCGGTTTAAATCTAAATTCGTGTTGTTTCAACACTTCCATCATGACTTGTGGCCTTGTGGTCATTATGCTATATATTCTATATACAGATTCTGGGCTGCATTTTTTGCAGCGGATACGTTAATCTCATTCTGCTTTTTGTGCTAAGGCAGAACGGTATTTTCTGTTAATCATAAAGTATTATGAAATTCATGAATGATCAATATTTTATTTTGCCAATTTTGCTATAAGAATTACCAGTGGATATATGTTCATAGAATTAACCAACTGTACTTTGCCCAACGTCAACATGGTCAATGCGACCACGATTATGGCCACCTTCATACCAGTGAAACCAAATCCAAACAAACCAAGCTTATTACGTTATTTCTAATGACAAACCATCGGTCGGTTTCGGGTCGGTTTCATTGGCGTGAGTGTAGCGTTAGATTACCACCAACATTGAGAAAAGAGCTTATTCCCCATCGGTCAAATGGCGGCGACTGCACGTAGACAAAATTCTTACCAACATTTTGTTACCCAATTTGATTTACCAGCTAGATTATATTAAAGAAAAAAAGACTTCTAGAAATTTAGCTTTAAATATTTTGCCCAAAGCTACGGTCCATGATAGTCAATAGAAAAAAGTCCATGAAGTTCAACCCTTATCGTAAATTTACAGTTAGCGGTATAATGCATTTCAATTGTTTAATTTATTTGTCAAACATTAGATCTGTCATTCTCATACCTGTGGGAGTATTCGTGTTCGAACAAAAATACATTTTTCAAAGTTATCTCTTTCCCTGTATAGCTCTCAAAAACGCAGATGGTTCGGGAATCCTATTCCAGTCACATCGCAATATGATCCTGAATATGACGCGAAAATGAGGATGGTTGAAGCCATAAATGATGGGGTTTAGGATACTCGACGCGGTCACCAGCACACCTAGGTAGACCAGCACCTTTCCGCTGTTCGGAATCGCCACTGCGATCGCGTACGGTATGATGGATACGAAGAACGCACAGACGACGTAAAACAGATTCCGCGTGATTTGCACCTCTCGACGCGTCGGCAGTTTCGCGCCCTTTTCAGTCTCCCCCGCAACCACATTGCCGTTCATTTCCTTGACGCTGTCCTTGGTTGCCTGCGTATTCGATAACTCCGTTGATGACGTGCTTGGAACGACGCGACGAGTGTTGCCGCCGTTTGATGTGAAGTTAGGTGATGGAGATCGTTTAAAGAACATCTTCTGGCGCAAGAAGCGATAGATCAGTCCGTAGCAGACCGTGATGACGACGAAGCAGGTGAATTGGATGATGGCGGCACCGACCTCGTAGATGAGAGCGTATCTGTGATTTCCGTCCATGAGACAAAGCTTATATTTATTGGTATAGCCGATCCTGCCATACCCAATGGCCTGTGGGAAAACCATTGTCATGAATGGGAATAGCCAGGAGAACGCGACCATGAGAAACACGTTGCGAGGCGAAAATATTTGCTCGTAACGGCGTCGGTCGGACGTAATGATAACGTAACGGTTGATTGCGATCTGCGCGAGGGTGATTACACTTGCTATGGCGGAACTGATTGCGACACCGCCGACAATGTTGCATAACGCATACGGTAGCATCCATCCTGTCCTGCTCAAAACACCACTGATCTGGAACGGGAGCACGAGGCAGGTCAGGAAATCCGTCACGCTAAGACTGACGACGAAGGCGTTTGTGGAAGTGTGCAGCTTTCTGGAAACAGAAACAGCCATTAAAACCAGGCCATTGCCGATGATGCCGACGATGAAGATGATGGCCATGAGGACTGCGACGGCGATTCGCTGGTTGTAATCAGTGAACTCAAATATTGGATTGGCCGTTGGCTCCATGTTAATCAGGGTCGAAACAGTGGCCGTCTCCATGTTGCGAAAATTGCTCCTTTGTAAAGTCAGATGACCTAAATCATGTAAATGACATTCCCCGTTAGTATGGCAAGGAAGATTTGTAGCAAATCGATTCACGTCACTACCATTTTTGAGAAGTCAAGTACTCGAGGTTATAAAGAAAGGCATACCACAAAGGCAAGTCACCACAACAGTAGGTTTTGTTTAGATGAAACACTATTTTTATACACCAGTTTATAAAATAACCAGATCGGAGTTTATTCTTAAACAACCGAATTTAGGCCCAATGCATCACTTTGCAAAATATGATTTTGATATAGGCTTATAAAAGCCATTTAATATACTTAAACCTCTAAACAAAGTCGAGTTGGTATTTCTTTGATGCCTAATTATCCTGAAACCAACCCAATGTTTGCCCGGCACGCGTACGTGTCTCCGCATCAGTCACTAAGCCGACTCATTCGAGGTAAATTTCTTCCTCCAACATCAGACTTGGCAAAGGCACATACAAAATTTTGCTGATATTGACAAGTCAAAAACGAGATTGCAATCCTTGATTTAATCCTTTCCAGACTAATTCATCTACGGTATTGGCATGAAAAGAGCACAACCAGCCTCCCCGGTTCACGCATCAAAATGTTCATTTCACTAAAAAGTAATATCATCAATATTGGTCATGCTGGTGTTTGATATGTAAAGTACATGTGACCCCTTTTTCAGATTGTGCGGATTCTAGCCTGTCTTTTGATAAACACGATAAAAGGCAAATTTAAGGTCATGAAGGTTGAAATTATAAAAAATGCCATGTATGGCGCCACTTTCGACTGCTCCCTCGAATCACGAAATAGAAGAAATTGAGCGTTTCAAATAAACAGATGCAAAATACTTTCAAAGGTCACTGTACACTGTTCTGGAAATATCCGTTCCAATCATTAAGAGTATTTGACTATCAGACAAACTAACTTTCTAATAATGCCATTAATCGTGAATGCTTTCTCGCAAATTATCGCGTCCTTTAAAACCTATATTTTCCCTTTTCAAAGTATGATTATCGATGAAGACTGCTCACCATGTTGATGTCGATGTGGATGTTCAGTTCGACGTCGAAAAATAAGAAAAGTCACTGCCGTCGTATACACGATCCAAATGCCAATTTGTTAATCTTTCTTGGAAGTTGTCGTTATCAATCCTTCCATGTTTAATTCCCAACAACCACATCATCTCAAAGATCCTCTTGAAATGCCTCGGTCATCAGAGTGGGTAATTACCTCCATCTCAAGAACTTCCGCACAACAGCGAGTTCATTAAGAAATAACTCACCTAACGCTAAAAACCTTGCTTGTTGACTCCCGTTTTTGGCATAATATGAAATCGGTAGCGTGCATTCGGTAAGCGATCGCTGGCGACTAATGAAATTGTTCGGCTTCCGTGATGGCATTGCGCGCCAAAACGTTCAAAGGTTCGCTGAATAAGCTTGGTTCGGAAATGAAGTTGGCGGTCATCTCGATCTGATGATTGTCGTTAATTTATCTCTGTCTGATGGCCTTGTTCCTTGTCTCCTCTTTTTACGATGTCGAGTGATTACTCGACTTAATTGGGAAACATGATTTGATTTAATGAGAGTGACCCGATTTAATGAGAAGCATGATGATTTAGTGAGTTTTACGGTGATACCTTAAATATAATTAGCGATGGAAATTCGTTTGTACATGTATGTGTCCCTGAAAAGAAAACATTACATGATAATAATGATAATATATTCCATTTATAAAACGCAGCTACTATAATTACATGATAGTTAATACTCTATACTGCGCTTGATACTTGGTATCTTATTATTACCCCGGCTGTAGCTGAGTCGCCATATAGGCTCTTCCAGGACTGGTACCCATTTACCTTACCTGGGTCGAATGCAGCATAATGTGGGTAAATTTCTTGCTAAAGGAAAACACGACATGGCTGGGATTCAAGCCCACGTCCATCTGATTGAAACACGTGAGACGTAACCACTAGACCAAGACGCCCTCATAATGAGGCATCTAATAAAGCAAAACCAATGATAAACATACATTCGATTCTTACACGAGTTAACGATTCTTGTATTGAAAATTTACGATCGCGCCGCACGTCTCTCATGATGTAAAGTATCACATTGGACAGTCAATTAATTGTACCAAAATTATTCAAATGTATTGTAGACTAATAATGCTGATTAGACCGTAAAATAAAAAATGGCTAAACTGCTGAACTTTGTTCTCCAAACTATTTTAGGATTCTTATCGAATGTATATCATGTATATTGGAAAAAATGGTGATATGTATAAATTTCCTATGTATTTTATTGTTTTGTAAATTTCTTTGTTTTTCGATTTTTTTTTATTGTTTGTTTTTCTGTGGAAATCATCGGCGACATTATTTCAGTTATTAACAACATGAAATCATTTGGTTTTAACCATTAAATATAATTATAAATTTATGAAGCTTTGCTAAATGCGGAATTTAAATTGGATTTGTACATGAATCACGTTTAAAAGTGTTTGACATGCACTTACAAATTCGCGAGACTTATATAAAAAAAATCATGGAAGTTTGCGGTGCAATCTATTTTGCATTACAGATTTATAGTGAAAAAATGTCGGCGGGTGGGGGGGGGGGGGCAAAACAGCCCCGAGTTAGGGTTAAGCAGTTGTTATACAAACCTACCAACAACAACATTCCCAATTCCCTTTACACTATAGCTTTAAAACGTCATCTAATATTATTTCTTTTTTTAAAGGCATACATAATCGATCATATTTGGTTGCTTGAACACTTAAAGGGATGCTCACGGCTGAACATATTTATAATTATCTAAATAAATAGAGTAATATTCACAAAGTAAAATGCTGAAAAAAATTCATCAAAGTCTGATAACTAATCAGAGCCAAGTTATTGAATTTTAAAGTTTAGCAATTTATTGTGAAAACAGTTATATTCACGCCATTATGAATATTCATTGGATGGACTGATGATGTCACATCTCATATTTCCCTTTTCTTATGTTATTACATGAAATCGTGAAATCATAATTGTTTAATTTTTTCATACACGTGTGAGTAATATGTCTCCCGTGTAATGATATAAGTTGCAGCAATGAATATCTCATGCACTTAATCAGTTGTTATTCCAATATTTTTGGTTCTTGGAGGAAATTTTGTTGAATAAACGTAATTTCATATAATAAAATAAAAAGAAGGGATATGACATCATCAGTATGCTCATTGAATATTCATGAAGATGATTCCTATATCTGTTTCACCGGAATAATGCAAATCTTCAAAATGCCATAACTTTGTTATTCCTTGTCCGATTTTGATCAAATTTCCAGTGTTTCGTTTGTCTGATTTTTCTTAATCTGTTAAAACCATATTATTTTCAGCCTGGAGTACCCCTTTAATGGACACAATTAACGTGACATAATTTTCTCTCATTGCCTAGTCAAGCTGGGTGAATTATTCAGTGAAACTATTATGGCCTAAATTTCTTTGTTTTATTTAATAGGGCCTAAAATATATTTGAAATTCAAATCAGCGTGATGTCGGGGTTGACTATGTCTTTATATAATTCAGGACTGCATTGTTACTTTAAAGGACAAATCCATCCCAACATAATGTTGGTTTGAATAAAAAGAGAAAAATCCAATAAGCACAACACTGAAAATTTCATCAAAATCGGATGTAAGATAAGAAAGTTATGACATTTTTAATTTTCGCTTAATTTTACAAAATAGTTAAATGCACATCCCGGTCGGTATGCAAATGAGGGAACTGATGACATCACTCACTCACTATTTCTTTTGTATTTTATTATATGAAATATGAAATATTCTCATCTTCTCCTCATTGTCCTGTGAAACAAACTAAGTCTTCTTTTGCCATGAACACGTGGACTTACCATTGTTTAACATTTTATGGTTCAGTCAACATGGTCAAGTTGGTCAAATTTGTAAAAATTTAAATATTGTATAATTCAAATAATAAAAAACAAAAGAAATAGTGAGTGAGGGACATCATCGATTCTCTCATTTGCATGTGACTAAATTGTGCATATAACTATTTTGTGAAAAATAAGCAAACTTTTAAACGTCATAACTTTCTTATTTTCCATCTGATTTTGATGAAATTTTAAGCATAATGCTTCTCTGATTTTTCGCTATTGATTCAAATCAACATTTTTCTGAGGTACACTTAACCTTTAAAGGGAAACTTGATAGCCTAAATCGGGCGGACATTTCAATTGCACGTAGGCCTAAATATCTACTGGCAATGCATGGTCAAGATAATATTTTCGAACATAATACTGTAATTATCGTTACCATCAAATCTATAATTGCTACCAGAAAACAGCTGTGGCCCACACCTACAGCATTTTCCATATAGGCACGTTTGTATTATACTGCATTGTTTTAGGAGAGGAGTGTTCATTATTTTAAGATTTGAACCCTTGAGCCTAAAACTGCTGGGGGGACAATCTCGATCTCCCATTTCATGAAATGAATGGTAATCAGATGAATTATAGACCTTTTTTCATCAGTCTTTATTGTTTTCTTTTAAGAAAACAAGTGCGTTCATTGAACAAATCAAATTACAATCATATCAATCTAAGAAAAAAAATATATATCAAAATACAAAGTAAAATTCAGAGTAAAAATATTTTTGTTACGACCGATTTAGTATGAAGTTCCAGAGATGAATGATTGAATAGAGTAATAATGAATAATCATTGAGGCTTGATTATAATAAATTATATTATATCAATAAAACTAATGATCAGAAAGATAACGAACGAATGAATTGATGAATAATTGATGATACGAAAGCAAAAGATTAAGTGAAAAATAAATGAATCAATGAAATATACATGTAATATGTTAATGAATAGTTGCTTGAAGGGTAGATAAATAAATGGACAGGTGAAGTGAATAAACGATTAAGACATACACTAAATGAGCCTAAACAATTAAACAAACTAACAATAAATGGAAAATTATGATTTTGAGGATTCATTCCATCGTGTGAACACAACAAATAGTCTTATTTTTTTCTTTAATTTCGTCATTGTTCTAATTTCCTTAATTCAACTCAACAAGGAACACCAACCGGAAGGAATTGCCTGTACCAACCTTTCCCCACATCCAGTCAGGTCAAGTTCGCTTCGGGCTATCAATGACGTCAGCAGTATGATTATTAGAAATATAAAAACAAAAATATTATATGAGAAATGGGGGGGGGGAAACCGATATCACTCGCCGCCCGGTGAGGCATGGCCTTGAATCTAAACGGAGATTGAGAGCAATTTCAAATCATCCTGTCTATATATTATTATTAATAAGAATGAAATAAGATGACCACGTATTCGGTAAAAAAATCAAAAGACGAGAAAATTTATGAAAGGGGAGAGTTAAGAAAGCGAGAAGTGATACTAATTTTGTGTTCCGTCTTTTTTGACAGTTGAAGGAGGGCCTTGAATTAGTGTGACAGATTGTGTGGAAAATTAAATTGGACGATGCCGCCTGTAAAAAAAAGCTGACAGAAAATATATTCATATCAGCTGATCAGTGGGTATACATTTACGCGCTGTATACCTAGACAAAGTTGGGCGAGCCTAGACTCAAGGGGAGGGGGGGGGGGCATTTTCGTACAATTATGTGTTATAATTATGGGATAGATCATAGAAAAAAAATTACTATTACTACTACTACTACTACTACTACTACTACTACTACTACTACTACTGCTACTACCACCACTACTACAACAACAACAACTCCAACTACTACTACTACTACTACTACTACTACTACTACTACTACTGCAGCTACTGCTCCTCCTACTACTACTACAACGACAACTACTACCATGACTACTACTAATAATAATAGAAAATGATATATTTCTATGGGCCTATTTAAATCAGCAGGCCTTGTAAATTACATAGTCTTGAACTTCGGGCAAAAAGAATTTTCTTTTTGCATGAGCGTGAAACTTGTAAAAAAAATCTGGGACGGAAAATATATACACATGCATGTTTAGATCGAAATTCTATTTATCTGTAAATAAACATATATGTTTAGTACTGTAATGATCAACCTGAGTTTATTCCCATAACTAAGAACCACAAAGCCGATTGCATGATTTTCACAACGTTACTCGGAAGAGCATGATCGAAGTTTATCATTTCTTTACAACTTGATTGAGACTTTGGACTGTATGGGTGGATGATGTATTTAATACATATCGCAGTTGTCAAGAAGATCCACACTCTCATGCTCTATTTCATAATTTTTTTTTCTTAAATTACAGTCTTAAGTCCGTCTTGCAATTTTTCACCGATTCTGTTAAAGATTATCTTTTAATTTGTATTTGATTTGTATCAATTTGTATTAAATAGAATTAATAATGAAAACTAGTCTTGAATCTGTTGAATCACGGTCGTTTCGCCGTTTAGTAAAAAGAGGGGAAAAGATATGACGTCACACTCAGTTGCTCTTTCACTGTACCCCGGCTTCCACCCTTGGGCATTAGATATCTTTCATCTTATAATATTGTGGCTGTCGGCCGCACACTTCAAAAGTAGGGCAGGGTCACCGGCTTAACCGATAAAGATGGTATTTTTGACATTTTGATGAAATACATTAATTTGATTTCCATAAATATATTTAACAAAGGACTAGGCCTACAGTTCGGGTATAGGATAAAAGGGGATTTAAAGTCGCTCTTAAGTTACGAATGCCTTTATGAAATTCTCACCTGGTGAATTCACTAACAAAATGAGAAAGCACATAAAGTGGAAGAGATAGAGTGAGGGACAGAAAAGAAAAAGAGGTTAGTGAAGAGTGGGAGAGAGAGATAGAGAGAGAGGGGGGTTTAACCCTATTTCAACTGGGCTATTTCAGACCAGTATATACGGGGGGGGGGGTCAATTTGACCCCCCCCCCCAGATCTCGGCCGCTGATCGCGCGATCGCCGCGAAAATTTGCACGCGCGTAGAGACGGATGTAAACTACAATACTGTATAGTAAAATTTTCAAAAAAGTTATTGTTTATATTGTTTAATCACTTAATTATGCAAATAAGCGTATGAAATTTGCCCTAAATTTGTTTTTTGTGTATGTTTTTGCCTTTAACTCAATTGATATAGCTGGTAGAATGCAAATTTTTGGTGGGAGTATCAATTATTACATTTCTAACAAATACCTACCAAGAAATGCAAAAATATAGTTAAATTCTTATGTATTTCTTTTTTTTTTCAAACCTTTGTTTTTTATTGTTTTTTCCAATGTACCTTGTCGGGGACCCTTTTGCGATTATAGATAGCATAAAATAAATCAATTTAAACCAATAAAAGTAAAAATGATAATTAATTTATGATTTTTGGTTGAAAACCACAATTTGCATTGACTTTGTACACGGAATCATGTGGTTTTTTTGTGTTGTTTTTTTGTAGCAATTTCGGGTCTGACATGCACTGAACTCAAGAGATGCGCAAGACTTGAAAGTAAAAAGTCAGCGAGTGGCGCGGTCAAAAAATTTTGCGCAACGGCGTAGTGACGAAATTTGTAGAGGGAGGGGGTCAAATTGACCCCCTACCCAGTTTAATAAGGGTTAAGAGAGAGAGCGAGAGTGAGAGGGGTGGCAACAGACAGAGTGAGGGATGGAGAGACGGAGAGAAGGAGGAGGAATGAGGAGAGAGATAAAAGGAAAAGAAGAAAGGGAGGGATGCCGAAAGAATAAACTGTCTTATAAATGTTATATTTATAGGTGTAGGAATGGACAAAGAAACAATTTGTTATGTCCTTTAACTTGACTCGAGTTGCACGCTCTATAACCATCATAACCAAAAATTTCCATTACTTTTCGCTGTGAAATAAACTTTCATTTCTATTGTACAAAAACAAAAGTATTATCAAGGGGCACGCGGATTTGAACCGAGGACCTCTCGCTCAAGAATCGAATGCTTTACCACTGACTGGCCTATACCCCCTCATCAATAATGAAATACTAACATTGACAGAAAAGGTATAAAATGCACATATGGTTGATAAAGGGGATTTACTCTATGATCAGATAATGATAAGAACAGTTACTACAATAATAATACAAAAATGTAGTGATGTTTTTGTTTTTGTTGTTGTCGTTGATGATGATGATGACGATGATGACGACGACGATGATGATGACACTGATTATAAAAAAAATAATGAAAATAACAGCAACAACAACATAAACCCAATACGTATGTGACTCTTCACTGGACAAAAATTGGGGCTAGCAATGAGGGAAATGAAGAACAGGGAGGGGGGGGAACAAGGGGAGGGGGTAAGAAGGAGAAAATGAGATGAAGCACGAAGAAGAAAATGAAAATAAGATCTGGGCCGTGCAACTATAATCAATTCATCATCGAGGTAGGCTGCAGAGCCCTTTGAAGATTACAGCAAATGATGATGATGATGATGATAAATTGAAGAAATATGACGTCACAGATCGCCCGCCCCAGACCTTCCCCTTCCCACAAAATACCATGGCACCGTCCCTGTCCTTGATAAATGCACCTATTATTTTTTTTATAAACCCATTATTTGTTTTGACGTTGTGTATTCAACTGTCTATTTATTAATTTACATATATCATCCCTTTTTAGTTGTATATTCATAATTTTCTTTATTCATTTAATATTTATTTATCTTTCTATATATTTTATGGTTCGATTTTTTTTTCAAATTAAACAAACATCAGGGGCCGTTTTATAAAGCTGTTCGTAAGTTCAGAGCGACTTTATGAACGACTGGTGATCCTTTCTTACGCGCTTAACCATCGCAAATGAATATATCATTCACCACAAGAAAGGATCACCAGTCGTTCTTAAAGTCGCTCTTAACTTACGAACAGCTTTATGAAACACCCACCGGGACAAAATCAAATAACAAGCAAAGTTGTCCAGTATAAGATATAGGTAAGGTAATCATTCTTTTGGAAAGACAGGACCTAGACACAACAACACCCCCCCCCCCCCCCAAAAAAAAGGCTCTTCCCTTCTCTCGATACGGTATTCTTGCTGGTCAAGAAAAGTTAGAAGGGGGCATCCGGATTTGAACCGGGGACCTCTCGATCTGCAGTCGAATGCTCTACCACTGAGCTATACCCCCTGTGCTGGAAATTAGTCGCTAACTCAATTATTTATATATATTTTATGCCAGGTGAGTAAATATTGATCAAATATAAAAAATCCTCCAATGTTTGAGCAAAAGAGCAAATTGGTGCATGTTGCATGTTTGGATTGATGTCCTCTTTTCATTGATGTTTAATACGAATATTGTCATTCATAAACCGATTATTCGAAATGAGAATTTAGATTTCGTGATAGTGGTCCTGTGTGAATAAAGACCATAAACAATTTTCCTTTATACCTTATATGATGTATAAATAAAACTTTTTTGAGAAAAGAGTTGGAACAAAATGGGTAGGAACCGCTTGATATGCAGTGGAATGGCCTACCACTGAGTATACGAGAAGTCCTGAAAAGATAGACTAGATGGCACATATACTCGACTTTTAATGAGGGTACAAAATATTAGTTGGAGAGATCACAAAACAAACGGAGATCTTCCACCTATCTCCACCACGGTAATTAAACGTAATATGAGATATGCTGTTCATGCACTGTTTCCCTAGTGGGGAAGGAAGTTATTTCTGATATAATTTGATGTGCCTCCCTCATAAAACGAGAGGACAAAAGGCCTTTACAAGTACTTTGTTACATGATTTACCAACTCTCATGTCAGATCGCGAATCCTGGCGTACCATTCATTTATTCCCGGATGCGTCTGATTTGTAGTGTGTGTATATACCACCATCACTAAAAAATTCACAGCTAACTTTAATCAATTATGTATATATATTTCATGTCACTCGGTACATGAAAATATTGATCAAGTGAACTATATTATATCAGATGGGAAATTATTGATTAAATTAAATATTCTGCTTATAAAAGAAAAAGAATGGATAATGTCGGAGGGGGCATCCAATCTGCACTCGAATGCTCTACCACTGAGCTACATGTATAATTTCACTCATGTTCGGGGAATGATATCGCTAACTTAATCAATATTCCATATTAAATTCCAGGTGTGTAAATAATGATCAAATAAAATGTTTCCACTGTTTGAACATAAAAGTAAATTGACGCATATTATATGATGGGAAATGATATTCTCTTTTCATTCATGCTTTATACGAATAATAGTTTCGTTCATTAATCAAAATGAGAAACATTAATATTTTGTAATATTGACTCTAAGATGAAGACCATAAATTTCTGTTAATAGTCAGGAACCGGTGGTCAAAACTCCAATGTCTTCGAGAAGTATTTAACATTTGACAGAGCCGACGAAAAGAAAACAAAATGGATGGCGTCCGAGGGGGCACCCGGGTTTGAACCGGGGACCTCTCGATCTGCAGTCGAATGCTCTACCACTGAGCTATACCCCCTCACATGGTATATTAGAGGAACTTTAATCAATTATACTGTCTATTTTCATGTCATTCTGTGTCAATATTGATCAAAGGAAATATTCCACTGTTTGAACAAAAACATAGATCGATGCTGTATAATATACGATAGTATTCTCTTTCTTATACGAAGACTCATTCATTAATAGAAATAAGAACTGCACAGATTTTTTATAAAATTCAAATCTGCTCTTTTGTGACATCAAAATATACTGAAGCACAATTAATTTTAACATTATGTATTGTACTCACTCTCTTGAAATAAATGGATTATCTCCAGGCCCAAGACAGGCGATATTATTATTCGCCATATACCCTCTATTTCGTGAGAAGTGGCCAATGTTGATCCCGTAGTTTTTAAAAATCCATTCAGTTTATTTGTAAGTAAAGAATATTAACACTTCTTTTATTCATTCAGGAAAAGGAGTTCATTAATCCGATGTCTTCGAGAAGTATATTTAATATTTTTCATTTTCTGCACACACTGTCATGCCTGTATTATTTTTAAAGTAAATATCATTGAACAAAAAGACTTGGAAAATTATTTTTTAAATGGTTAATCTCCGAGGGGGCACCCGGGTTTGAACCGAGGACCTCTCGATCTGCAGTCGAATGCTCTACCACTGAGCTATACCCCCTCTCATGGAAAATAACAGCAAGTTAATCAATTTTTCTGTCTTTCTTTGTGTCAGGTGTGTAAATATTGATCAAATGAAATATTCCACTGTTTGAACATCAACAAGCAAATTGATGTATGCAATATGCAAGGGTCTCTGTTCATTGATGTTTTGTACAGTGTTGTACGAATAATTCTCATTCAGTAATTATGGGGATATTTTTTTCAATTCAATTCAAATATACAATTTTTTTCTTCCATATAAAGAAAATAACCATTTTCAATATAATCCATACAATATGATTTATCATGCATGAAAGAGTGTAAGTATATAACATGCGTGTATTACCAGGGGGAGGGAGGGTCTTTCGGTGCCCGGGCCCCCCGGGTAGGCAAAAGGGGGACGCCAAAAAGAGGAAGAAAAGGTGGAGAAAAAAGGAGGGAAAGAAAAAAAAAATAAGAAAAAAGGGGAAAGAAAGAGAGAAGGAAAAAAAAGAAGAGGGAAGGGGGCGCCGAATTGATATTTTACTTAGGGTCGCCAAATTGATGTTCGACATAAGGGGGATGGGGCGCCAAATTGATGTTCGACATATAGGGGGTGCCGAATTGATATTCGACCTAGAGGGCGCCGAATTGATGTTCGACCTGGGTGCACCGAATATGTTCGACAGAGGGGGCGCTGAATTGATGTTTAATAGTGTTCCTATAGGAACACTAATGTTTAACCGAGGGGGCGCCGAATCAATGTTCGACATAGGGGCGCCAAATTGATGTTCAGCCTAGGAGAGGGGGCGCCGAATTGATGTCCGACCTAGGGGCGCCGTATCGATGTTCGACTTAGGGGCGCCGAATTGATGTTCAACCAAGGGGGGGGGGGGCGCCGAATTTTTGTCCGACATAAGGGCGCCAATTTTATGTCTGTCCTGGGGCGCCAAATTCATGTTCAACCTAGAGAGGGGGCGCAAATTCATATTCGACCTTTGGGGCTCGCTAAACTCTTGCTTGCTCGCATCAAATGTTTATAATTAGATGCCCATCATAGAAAATCAAAATTTTTGGTCAGAATATCAAAAAATTTCATCTCGCTCGCATCAATTGTTTAGTAGGGTGACGATCCTGTTCATGGTTAGAGAAAGTGCTTAGAATGTCCAATTGGGGGTCGATAGATAAAAAAATGTCAGCTCGCGCTTCTTGCTCGCATCAATAAACTGTTTAGATAGATACTCATCCTGTTCATGGTCCCAAAATGTGCTTAGAATGACAAGACTTGGGTCGGAATATTAAAAATGTTCAGTTCGCGCTTCGTGATCGCATCGATTAATTAGATGCCCATCCAGTTCATGATTACACAAAGTGCTTAAGATGTCAAAATTTTAAGGCAGAAAACAAAAAATGTTCAGCTCGCGCTTTGCGCTCGCATCAATTGCTAAGTTAGATGACCATCCTGTTCATGATTACCAAAAGTGCTTAGAATTTTAAAATTTTAGGTCAGAATATCAATGTTTTCAGCTCGCGCTTGCGCTCGCACAATTGTTTAAATAGGATACCCATCCTGTTCATGGTTAAAAAAAATGCTTAGAATGTCCAGTTGTGGGTAGGAAATTAAAAAAAATGTCGCTCGCATAAAATGTTGAGATAGATAAGGTGACGATCCTGTTCATGGTTAGATAAATTGCTTAGAATGTTCAACTTTGGGTAGGAATATCAAAAAAATTTAAGCTCGTGCTTCGCGCTCGCATGTAACGATTTCTAGATACCCATCCTGTTCATGATAACCAATATTGCGTAGAATGTCAAAATTTGGTCAGGATATCAAAAGTTTTCTGCTCGCGCTTCTCGCTCGCATCAATTATTTAGATGCATGTAGATATCCATCATGTTCATGGATACAAAAGTGCTTAGAATTTCTAGTTTTGGCTCGGAAATTCAAAAATTGTCAGCTCGTGCTTCGCGCTCGCATAAAATGTTGAGAAAATATACATCCTATTCTTGATTACCAATAGAGTACTTATGGATTTTCCAAATTTGAGGTCAGAATATCAAAAAATTTCAGCTCGCGTTCCGCGCTCGCATCGACATTGTTTACATATTGTTTTTAAAGCACCACTTAAGGTTTCAAAGATAAAACAGGTAATCATAAAAGATCAAGTTGTGGATGATAACAGTGTTATTGTAGAAGAGTTCAACAATTATTTTTGTAATATTGGTCCAAATTTACAGGCGGCTATTTCACCCTGTCAAAAAACCTGTGCTGACTTCTTGTCTGAGCCTACTTTGGAAAGTCTATTTTTTGCCTACAAGTGAGGAAGAGTTGACTGATGTGGTTAGATCTCTCAAAAGTAAAAAGAGCCCAGGCTGTGATAATATTAAAATGAACTTATTAAACATTTTATTGTAGCAATCTTGACACCTCTTACTCACATCTTTAATCTTTCAATGTCAAATGGCATTGTGCCTAGAAGCATGAAAATTGCAAAAGTTGTGCCAATTTTTAAAAAAGGCAACCCTGAATTGTTGACCAATTATCGTCCAATTTCTTTGTTGACATCTTTTTCAAAAATCCTCGAAAAACTCATTTATGCAAGGGTCATACATTTCTTTAAAAAGTCAAATATCTTTTCGAATTTTCAATTTGGGTTTCGCGAGAAGCATACAACTACACATGCCATTTTGCACTTTGTTGATAAGGTTGCCACTGCCTTGGATAATTACTTGAGCACAATTGGTATATTCTTGGATTTTTCCAAGGCTTTTGATACAGTTGATCATACAATTTTGCTACATAAGTTATCCCATTATGGAGTGAGAGGTGTTTCCCTTGAGTGGTTTAGGAGTTATCTCACTGACAGGAGACAATATGAATCTTTGAATAGAATTAATTCCAGCTTGCAAACTGTTACATGTGGTGTACCTCAGGGGTCTCTTCTAGGACCTCTCTTATTCATACTGTATATAAATGATTTTCAAAATTCATCATACAAATTATCCTTTATTTTCTTTGCTGATGATTCTAGTGTATTTTTTTCACATAGGAATCCTCTAACCCTGATAGAAACAGTGAATTGTGAATTGAAGAATGTTATCTTGTGGGTTCAAGCCAATAAATTATCACTTAATTTTCAAAAGACAAATTATATGCTTTTTAGCAATTCCTTAAAAATGTTGCCTGGCAATGTAATGTTTAATACTGTCTGTCTTGAAAGAATAACCTCAACTAAATTTCTTGGGTTATTTATTGATGAGAAATTGAACTGGAAACTTCATGTAAATCATCTCTGCAAACTGTTGTAAAAAATACTGGTGTTATATACAAGTTGAGATCAGTTTACCCTAAAGAAATTTTATTTATATTATATTCCTCATTAATTGTTCCTTACTTAAACTACGGTGTGCTTGCCTGGGGCAACTCACTTAAAACGCAATTGCAAAAATTATTCATTGTTCAGAAGAGAGCTATTAGAAGTATATGTAATGTCAGTTATCGTGCCAACACAAATGTTTTATTTCATGACAATCACTTATTGAAAGTGGAAGATATTTACTTTATGCAGCTAGGATCTCTTATGTATGATTTTGATTCAGGAAGTCTCCCTTCAGCCCTGGCACTGATATTTAGGAAAAATAGTCAAGTACACAATTGCAATACTAGACAATCTTCCACTCTCCATATATCTCATGCAAGAACAAAGTTCACTTTGGGCACTCTAGTTTGCACTGGACCCAGGTTTTGGAATGTACTTGACCCTGACATTACACATGCTGTCAGTTTTACAGTGTTTAAACGAAAATTGAAATCTTATTTACTGAGTAACTATGGAAGTGATTCGTAAAGCCTATTTTTCGTGTGTTATCTATCAGTTAATGCTAAATTATCAATACGTTTCACCCCCCCCCCCTTTCCCGGGCCTGGCTGGTCTCTGTCCTCATGTCCCCCTTTTTGTCCCTTTTGTACATAAATGTGTCCCTCTTCTCTCCCCGCCTCTCTCTTTAGTTATCATATTATATTATATTGCCATTTCTGTGTTGTTTATCCAATGTTCTTTGAATTCGTAATGAGGAACCTTAATTTACAAGCATTGCTTCACTTAGGACTGTCTCTTCGTCTTCCTTTAAAATTATTTCTTATTTGTCTTAAGCTGTATAATGTATTTACAAACAATGTTTTCTGCATACTCTGTTTTATGTATACCTGTATGTTTTATCATGTACTCTGCTCATTGTTTCATACACACTTGTATGTTTGTCATGTGTTCAAACTCAAAGTTGGAAGACAAATAAAATGAACTTATGAACTTATGAACTTACATATACGTATACCCATGATGTTCACGGTTGCAAAAAGTGCTTAGAACGTCCAATAGGGAAACATATAAATGAAAATACCCCCTCCCCCTATTAGCGAAAGCTGGATCCGCCCCTGGTAAAGAAATTACAGCTCCCACACACATAACATGCATAAGTTTAGTAGGGCCAACGACTCTGATGAGAAGTCAAACTAAATTGAAACCCCAAATTGCTTAAAATTCTATGTTATTGCATTATTTTTTCAAAAAGTGATATTACAACATATTCATGGATTTTTTTTTTTCATTTTCATGAACACATTAAAAAAAGTGGCCTTCGATTGCCCTTTTTCACGTGATTATGAAATAAGATAAATCAACATGAATTTAAAGGCACCTATGACTGTCGGGGGAGGGGGCATTTTACGAAAAGTTCTCAGGGGCGCCAAAATTAGGTCGCCCCCCCCCCCAAGTTGCAAAATCCTGGATACGCGCTGTATAAAAGATTTGTTAACGGAATAAGGCGGAATTCCCTATACAAGCAAAAAACTTGTGACGGGATATGCCTGTAACACAAATAAAAAACGTGACAGGAAGAAGAGCTGGGAAAGGGCAGAAAAAAAGAAAGGCAAGGGAATGGATCGAGAGAGGGAGAGGGAAATGATAATTACAAACAAATAATTTTTTGAATACTAACTATACTCTATAGTGATAGTGATTGATTATTGATTATTTTATTGAAATTTTGCAGTCATGTCACAGTCACAAGACTCACTCAAACGGACGAGATTCATTTCTCCCTTTAAAAACAGGTATTAAAAATTATTCTCATTGAATTTAATGAAAATGTAATCTTTGTCTAACACATACATTTGAAACAGAAAAACATGAAAAACATAAAAATACATTTCTTTCCCTCCTCAGCCCCTCCCCCTTCTACTCTGCACCCGCAATCTGTATTGTTAAATATAATTTGTAATTGTTTTCTGGGGTTGCCACAAAGTCAAGCTAAGGTTATAGTGGCAACCCCTGCAACCTTTTTAAATATGTGTTATAGAAAATACAACCTTGTTCACATTATTTATTACTGTTAAATGTTATATTATGTATATTTTCTTTGTTACTTTGTATAATATATGAAAAGTTGCAGAAACAATAAATGAAAATGAAATGGAAAATATCGTTACCAAACCCACCAATTACATGCCATTCGCAAGTACGTAATAAATTCATGAACTTGAATCGGTCTCAGATTGGTTTCGGGGGTGTGCTGAAGCACCCCTACGATTTTTCAAAGGGTACTGAGTGGGCCCAATGTTAGCACCCCCTGGAAAAATCTGGTTGACAAGGAAAACAAGGGTTATCAGGGGCGGATCCAGCTTTTTATAAAGGGGGGGGGTTGGGGTGGTATGCGAGGGAGCGTAGCGACCGAGTCCAAGCGAGCGGTGCGAGCGTGGGGGGAGGGTGTGGGAGGGGGTGTCCCCCCTCCCACAGTATGGAAAATTTTTGAAAATCTGTGTGTGAAAATGGCGTTTTCTTGCATTACAAGTTTTAAAAAAAAGATAAGATTTAAAAAAATGGTCCCCGGATTTTTTTTTTTTTGGGGGGGGGGTTGCAACCCCCCCAACCCCCCCTCTAGATCCGCTTCTGGTTATTCAATTGCTCCCAAATAAGGGGGATTTGGAAGCAGCAACTTTCTTTTTTTTGCTTGTCAAAATTTGTCCTTACCAAAAATTTCCCCATCATCGTGGAGTGAAAGTGTTTGTTATCTGTCATTTTTTTTCTGAACAAAACGGTTAACCCAGCACCTCATATTAAAAAAATCGTTCTCATGGCCCTTGATATGACTACATCACCAACTTAAATTTTAGTCTGAGGCGTAAACAAAATTATAAGTAGCATAGGCCTACTCATAAAACCAAAGGTTATAATGATATATCGTATACCTTTTATGATAAGCGTATGATCATTAAGTAATTACGGTCTAGCCTAAATAGTCAACATGTATTTCAGTCTTGTTTTCTGAGCTTCATTATACACCATGTATTATATTGCTATGATTATAAATGCATTTTCTTGATTTATGTTGTTAGATACTAGTATTGAAAAAAAGGGGGGAAGCACATGATGGCGCTATTGAATGCGGTGTTTGTGTATGATTTAGTGCGGAGTGTGAGAACCAGTCAGCAAGAAAAATACATCATTTTTGTAACATAATGTGAGATGGCATGCGATCTTTTTCATCCCCCCTCCCACACACATCAACATGCAACCAGGTATACAGCATTTTCTTTTCTCTCAGAATAAAAATAATTTATTGATAAAACAAATATTTGTATATAAACTGCAAAAAGTTATCGACCACTAATAGACTATTTCGAATTATGTTCCACCTTCATAGCCAGATAGAGAGAGAGAGAGAGTGGAAGAGAGGGAGAGAGAGAGAGAGAAGAGAGAGAGAGAAGAGAGAGAGAGAAAGAGGGGGGAGGGAAGAGAGGGGGAGGAGGGAGAGAGGGGGAGGGGAATATGAAATGAGGGGGGGGGGGGCAATGCGTCATTGAATGCATGTAACATCTGTAATTGAAAAAAAAAACTGGTAAGTGGAAAGGAATTAGGTGCAACTGTTAGGGAGGGAGATCGTAAGGGGGGGGGGGGGCATCGGGGTTCTACTAATAGGATCGATAAGGTTATATATGCCTACAGGTTGCTCAAGTCCCTTTGCAGATATGTTACCCTAGTGTCGCACATGTTTTTTCATGAAATATTCCAATATAATTTTCAAGGGCATACCCATTTTCTCCTGTTTCGTCCCGGATGTTTTAGGGTTTGACAGTCTCAGCAGTCCATCCAATCACAAATATAAAAAAAATCATATCAGGGGGGGGGGGGGCGGAGATGTGAGATGTGGAGGTGAAGTGGAGAAAAGGAACATTTTCAAATCAAATTCATGACAGTGGTTAAGTCAGTCGATCATATTCCTTCAGGTTTACCTTTTTACATAATTTAATTCATCCAGAACAAGGTAGTACACAATATGAGTTTCATATTACAAATAAGTTTGATGTAAAATATAGACTATTATTTACGATGTTAACTTGTGTATACAATTATGTATACTTTCAGATATTTCTTTTGATCAAGTCAAATGTATGATTTGATTTGATTTATTTATTTTCACATTCCAATAACAAATGTATATACAAGTGTAATCATTTTTTCTTAGCATAACATAACAATAAGCAAATGACGTAATGAATAACATATGCATACACACATTCTAACAATCTAATTGGAATATATTTATACCCGATAAGTTTCTTTTTTTATTATTGAGACAAATAGCAGAAAAATATATATATTTATCGACAGAGCTTGAAATTGATAATGGCTTCATAAGAAAAGGGGAAGGAAAGCCAGACAAACAGTGCAATGATGAGACAACTATGAATATTTTATTTGTATTATGTTACTTGGATATATTTTACATGTATTATGTAATTCGAAAAAAATGCTATTGTATTGATGTGTTGAATAAAGTAAAAAAAATAACCACCTTGAATTTTTTTTTCGATAAGTAGGGCCTATTTGATTTCATATATAATTAGGCCTATTTACTCGCTTGGTGATTTCAAATTTACTGGAAAATAATACAACGACCATGATCAAGAAATGACAATCAGTCAACGACTCAACTACAGAGTCTAAAGTGAAACTGGTAATCTCTTCTGGGTATTTATCAATGTTGAAAGAAATAAATGAATGGGGGAGGGTGGGGTACCTTTCATTCATGGTTTCTTATACACGCCCCTCTCCCCTACGCCCCCCCCTTCTCCCTCTCTCTATTCCTAATTATACGCCATGATGGTTAAGGGCTTTATCAGAATTTATGTTTCTGCATTTGCCCTTTAGTTTAAACAGCTCAGTGACCAGTAGCCCCATTGTTTGGGAGACAATAATATTTGGTTGTGATAGTTATTATTATTGTTAGCATATCATTATCATTTCAAATTAAAAATTATCATTTTTAAAGGCGTAGCAGTAGTAGAGGTGGTGGTGTTTACTACTACTACTATAGAAGATAAAAATGATTTCATGAATTTGGATAATGGAGACCAGGGAAAGCATAAATAGAGAAATAATCTTACTATTTCATTTCCCTTCTCAAAATCTGTATCTTTCTGCCTATTGCTAGCTCGAAATGAAATATTCAGGGGGGGGGGGGTGTACAACCACCCGAAAAGGTTATGTTTATCTGTAAGCGGCATTGATCAAGCTTACTCGACGAGATTAAAGAATGTCCCAATGTTTTCCTGAATAAATTTTATTGATATAATAAACCTCGGAATATGATTGCACAATAATCGCCAAAGTTCAAAGAGCAGCATTGTATTGTTTGAAAGGCTAAAAATGAGTAATGTTTTGCCGGCGAGGCAGTGTGGATACATCGCTCTTTACTCGAGACTTGGTCTCTCGTCGGTTCTTGCCGGGATTGGCGGGTTGTGGGTTCGAATCCCACCACATGCTCCTCACGCGCTATCCGGCATTTTTTTTTCTTCAGTTAGTGTCAACATGGATTTGAAGGCTAATCTCGCCGAAGCTTGACCTGCTCCATCCCAGTGTTTTTTATTTGCTATATAATAGGCCTACACTAATAAAATTACATTACGGAGCCAGGGGCCGATTGCACGAAAGGGTCTTTCCAAGGACCGTCTTTCGCGTCGCCCATCTTTTATGATGCGCTATAAGCGGGGTGTTTCTGAAATTTATGATAACCAAATACAATTCGTAGGCTTGCTTTTAAATCAAATTTTATACAATTTTGTGAGATATCACATCATTTTATAAACAAATATTTTGTTTATTTTAACGGACGAATAAAATATGTTTGCAGATGATTTATTTGAAATGCGTTTCTCATGGCACATCATAAAAAATGGGCGACACGAAAGACGGTCCTTGCAAAGACCCTTACGTGCAATCGGCCCCTGGTGCTCTATTTCCATGCGGAAACGACTAAGATACGGGTGTCTAACGAAGAACACTCAGTTATTCTTACTAAGTACTTGTAACCCCAACAAACCAGTGGCGTACGCAGGGAGGGGGGGGGGGTTCAGGTATTCAACTCCCCCTTAAATTTGTATTGATACCCAACCACCCCTAAAAATGTTGAAGAACTTTTTTTTGCTTGTCCATTTTTTGGGGGTACGAAACGACCTAAAATTTGTGGTGAAGACCCTTTTTTGGGGTTGTCAACATTTTTTTTCAGCTTGAACCCCCCCCCTTCAAATATGCCACTTCAAAAACTATTTATTTTTGGAAAACTTATAAGCTGATCTACACAAATATTTGCTTGATGGCATGTTTGCTTGCTTCAAGAATAAGCAAAATATGGTCATTCAAAGTCATGACTGTGAAAATCATGATTTTTCAATAAATAAAGTTCCTATGGTTATAATTCCATAACAAAGGGGTGATTTATATTTTGGATTGATTATTTTAATTCTCTGACTTCTGTGTAATGAATTAATGATGGATTTAATAACTATTCATAGTAGTATTTTAGAAATCATGGTTTTAACAAGAATTTTATACACTTCTCTACACTTCCTTAAATTTTCACGAAAATCCAATGATTACAGCTGAAGTTATTACATTTTCCATGTTTACATGGGATTCTGAAAAAACAACATAATTTTGGGCAATTTAATGATAATTGCTATCATTATACTAATTATAATGCACATTTGTAAAGTCCAATGTGTTTTACATTATTACAACTCTTTGGGCCGTTTTCGATTTTTTGATGATAGTGACGTTTTGATCCCCTCTTATTAAAAAAAGAGGTAGAATATTGAAATAAAACAAGTTGCATGATGATTTACACACATGAAACTAGCTAAGGAGACAACAAATAAAAGTCATTAATTTATAGGGCTCCTGGCACCTCAAATTGAGAGCTGATTTGCTTATTCATTGTTTAAAACCTAATAGTAAATCAGAAATATTTGAGTAAAATTTACTAATCTCCAACCAGCCTTCACTCACCAATTAGATTAAGTTACCTCTTAAGTCAAGTGACTAAAGTGATCTAGAAAATAATTGAGTAGACAGCCCCTAAAAAAAACCCCACCATTTGTTATGTTCATGATTTCAAAAAGTGTTTAGTGTCTCGTTTTCAGGTCTTAATATAATTTATTTCAGCTCGTGCTTCGATCGCTCTCGCATTATTTAATTAGTGAGATATAGCCTACGTATATCACTTTCATCAAATCATTCAAAACAGTTGTTAAAATGTCCCTTTTCAGTTCAGTATACACAAAATTTCCACTTGTACCTCTGTTCCTGATTATAAAAAAAGTGCTAATCAAGAATATCGTATGGTTCAAATCTTAATCTCCCAAAACTTCGGAACGTGCTTCGCGCTCGCAATATCTTTCTTCACTTATTTGCATAGCATCTTCTTCATATCAAAGTCGGGTTTAAATGTTGCTTTTATCCCCCAAAGCCCCCAAATTTTAAAATGTCGGATTTTTATAAAGGTTAATGACATAATTATAGGCCCATGTATCATCTTCGTATCAAACTTACAGTGGTTAAAACGGAATTCCTTTTCAGGTCAGAACACGAAAACGATTTCAGCACCCGCTTAGTCCTTAGAAAGTCCCGTTTTCAGACCCAAAATAGGCCTACATGAAATACCCAAAAATTTCAGCGCTTCGCGCTTGCATCATTAATTTCAGTCTGAAATAACCAATCCGATATTGTCAGTGTATAATCTCGTAATGCCTGCACATACGAAAACTTCAATGTTTGGGGTTATACTTTACACAAAACTAAAAAAAAATGTAGCTTTTTAGCTTTTTGAGTAGCCAATCGGGCAAAGTTAAGTATATAGGCCCCTACGTTGATTTTTTTTTCGGGTCCCTCTGTTGGACAATAATTTTGATCTACCCATGCATGCTCAGTAGGGTGATGCCCCCCCCCCCCGAAGTTAGAACATGCATGACTGAGTATTGCGATTTGATTGATGTTCATTTTCATGTTTTTGTATAGGTACATAGAAAGTGTGGGTAGTGTGTGAGAGAGGCAGATCCCCGGCGCCTTCTGAGATTGGTGTACAGATACGTAGTGTATATACTGCTCCATGCAGACTGCAAGTTGAAATTGATAAGACGAAATTGGTATAATTTTATAGCCTAAACTAGTCAATTGATAATTTATAGACAAAATGATTTGTAGACGAATATGGTACTGGGATGAGATGAGATCAAACGGAAAGTAGAGAAAAGCGATTTCTGTGGAACCGATTCTGATGACGCATGAGATGTGCTTGGATCGCATCATTGGCAGGTTGTACTACGTCATAATCATAGTAAACAAGTTTTCAGTAAGAATCTCACCACCGGACCTGTAGCTCGAATGCTCACACTCACTTGGTACTACAGAAGTGGAACAACCTGTCGATCACCATCACCGGTCACCATCAAAGTTGCGAACTTTTAAAGTCACGGCCTGAAACAGGACATTTCTTGTACTTAATGACCAGGGATGGTTTGACGTTATAAAGTGGCATAAGTATATATTTACAGCAACGTCCTCAACATAATTTGAATTGAAAACAAACAAGTTTTCAGCGAACTGGATTGATACTCCGAACGTATATACTATACATACACGCCCCCTGACCCCTTGACTTTCGGGGAAGAGCGAGCTCGGTCACCGACCAACGCGGAGAGCGCGGGTTTCCTCACATTTGCACTGGAGTGCGGTCATATTTATTTTGTTGGTGATGGGATACGCAAGTGGTAGTTTTGCTGCTGGCTTTCCAACTGAATTTATGGAATCTATGCTCTTCTCGCGTTTTGATTTCCGCCTGACGGACTAACAATGGAATCTCGTGTATGGATTTGTTTATTTTGTCTGACTTTGGTTTCGACAGTGCCAAGTAAGTTTTGATAATTATTTAGTATAACTTGTTATCAATCATATTTTTGTATAAAAAGTGTTGTATCCAAAGTATGGTTTGATTTATATGTTTACTTTTTGAAAATACAGTAATAGATGAAGAGGTGTAGTGACTTTGGGATCATGAATGTAAATAAAGATTCAAAATCATGAAAATGAAGAATTATTATTGCAGGAGAAGGGACGCACCATTAATTATCCGGGGGGGGGGGGGGCTGGAAGTTTTTCCCCAAAAAAACTTGACTTGCTATAATTATGAGCAAAAAAAAACTTGACTCATGCACCATCAGAGTAAAAAAAAGGAAAAAAATTGTCCACTGACAAATCCTCTGAAAGGGGCAAAAAAAAACTTGTTTCAATGGACTAAAGAAAAAAAAAATGCATCAACCCAAACTTCCAGCCCCCCCCCCCACTCGGTATCTATTAGTGTGTCCCTACGTAAGCTTGTTGCATCACTTTGAATGTGACTGTTTTCTTTGCTTTGCAATTAGGCCCAGCTAGGCCTATAGGTATTAATAGCAATGCATTATATTTTAGTCTTTATGAAATTTGTCTGTTTGATGATGTATTACTTCTGGCTTGGTCTTGAGGTTAGTATGTAGTCTGTAAGCACAAACTCATATTTGCGATAGCTCAGTTGGTAGAGCGGGGATTCGTATTTCGGTGACCCGGGTTCGATTCCCACTTGGTGCGCTAGTGCCCTTTGGTAAGGCATTAATCCTCATTACCAGGTCCTTCGGAGAGGACCTTCAGCCATCGGTCCTCTGGTTGCTTGCTTACAAGCATTCATGCTTTCTTAGCAAATGGGTAAAAAAATCCCCACCAATCAATCAATGTTGATACTTCCACCAATAACAGGTCTAGACTAGAGTGAAGACTAGACTCCAGAGACAGTCTGTCCTTGGTAGAGCCAGCCACAGTACATTATAGTGAATCTAGTCTCACTACTTCAGACTCTGCATTATGCACTATGCGAATGGTGAAAACCAAGGGTCTGTGCCTGCAGACTAGTTAATTGTGAATTGCAGAATTTATCCATAACTTGGGAGTGTTTCATGAAAGTCCTTGTCAGACGTTTTATCCGACAAGTCCCACTTTATCCAACAGTTACCATAGTAACAGTGCTTCTCAGCCAATCAAAATCTAGGAAAGTTGTTAATCATTGTTAGATATGACAATTTGTCAGACAAAAATGTTGTTGAAACGCTCCCCAGAACTAGCTATCTGCATTTATCTGGAAATATTTAAGAAAAATGAAAGGACAAAAACGTTTTGAAAGAATGATACAAGGATGGAGAAGAATAAGACAAAGTGACAAAGAGGAGGAATGGAAAATAAGAGAGGGAGAGCTGGGAGAGAGAGAGAGATAGAGAAAAGGAGAGGGGTGGGGCGGGGTAGGGTTTGGGTAAAGACAGTTGAGTAAAACTTTAGTTGTTCATAAAACTTAGAAAATGTTTTAAGTTTTTAGTTGCACCCTTTAGCTTGTGATTTATGATTTGCCTATTTATCATTTTAACTCACTTTTTTTTCAGCAGAAAAGACACAACCACACTTGTCAATTTCAATGTAAATAAGATCTATTTTGCAGCCATTCATTCCAGAAGAAAGTGGCATTATTAAGCCAAGGGCTAAATGGGGGGAAAACAAAAAAAATAGAAATTCTCAGTTTTACTTTTACAAGTTTCTTTTCTACATTCCCATCATTCTATTTATACTTCTCTCTTCCCCCACCTTTTCCCCTCTCCCATCCTCTTCTCCCATTTCTCCCCTCTTTCCTCCCTTTACCTCCCCCTATCATTTTCCTTTCCTCCCACTCTTCCCCTTTCCTTTCTAATCTTATCCCTTCTTGTCTCTCCCTTTCCTTTCATTCCCTACCATCTGCCCCTCTCTCTCTCTTTCTCATTCCTGTTTTATTTTCCCTCTCTTTACTCCCTTGTCCCCTTTCAACTCTGTATTTTCCCTTTCTGTTTTTCTTCCTGCTAATGTTATCTCAGTTATGATAATGATGATGATGATGATTATTATTATCACCATTATTATTATTATTATTATGATTATGATTATTATTATTTGTATCATGTAAAACAATATCAGGGGGGGGGGTGACGATGTAATTACGAGGTCATGAAAAGGAACTTTATTATGAGTAATTGGGGAAATGCCAGGTTAGAGGAAGTAAAGTGGTCTATTTGATCCCTTTTTTTACAAACCCAACCACTTTATCATAGAGGTCTGGTTTGTGGGTATCCTTGACCAATATATTCCAAACAGAATAAACCAATACCTAATTGGCGAAACAAATGACATTGCTATCAGAATATTAGGCATGGGCATCATCACATGACCATCCCTGTATGTTAAAACAACTGAATGTAAATTATATATTTAAAACATGATAATATTTATTTCTTGTTACTATATTATGCATATATAATATCACACATCATTCAACTATGAACTTCCAAATTAGCGAGTCGTCACTTGGATATGATTACCCTTTCTTTAGCCCAGCAAGGATTTTACAAAGCAAAAGGACTGATCTAAAGAATGCCATATATAGGCCTATTTTTATGAATATCATTGTTTTTGTTCATTTTCCTAGAGTTTGTTGAAATGTGAATAGGATAATGGTACATTACTTTTCAAGCAGGCCTGTTTTGTTATATTAATTCATTATTTTCATACTCGAGTACCCCTTTAACCAGGGGCCCGTTGCATAAACCCTTTTACCTGAGAAAACTCAGGTTGTTTTTACCAGAGTTTTTGCCCTGTGTTAAAGTCAATGGCAGAAATCAGACTAACCTTAGTTTTCAGTGTTTACCAGAGTTTTCTCAGGTAAAAAGTTTTATGCAACGGGCCCCAGAAGTAACATTTTCTATCCCAGTATCCACTTTGGTCTACTAAAATTCTCATAAAGGTGTAACTCCATCATGGCTAAGTCTAGACTCACTTGGTCTAAATTAGCATTTGGTACAACTATTACTTGGTCTACTTGGACTGGATGTCATTTCTGCCCAGTTGGTCTTATTTCCACTTTTTCTACTTAATATTTTTACGATGTTAAATGAAAGTATGGTGCATAAACATATCTTTGATCATATATATATATATATATATATATATATTTATATGTATATGTATATTTGATCATATGTGTTTATAGATTAAGTGTTGTTAGAACAATTGGATATTAGACAAAGTTCTACTAAAATGGGCTATGTGGCAATTAGACAAAACAGTAGATGCATCAATTGGTTTTTAGATGAACTAGGATTAGAGTGATAATGTGGCAGGCACTCTACCTCTGAGCTAACATGCCAAGACCAAACAGATAATAGACAAAGTGGTTGTATATAGACCAAGTGCCAATTTACAATATGTATTTATAAACATAAATAACAGTAAAATATATGATTTATCAGATATTTAGATCAATGTGTTTTGCTTGTTTGACTCACCAAGCAAGCAAAGACGAATCAATTGTCTTCATTGATATCTTAGAAGTGGGAGTGATATTATGTAGCTGTGGTGATGATTCACAGTTTGTCTGTTCTCAAATACTGTAATCCAATATATCTTGAGCAGATAGTCTTCATCACGAACCTACTAAAGTCAAGCGTGATAGTTTCTTGGCATCTATGTTCTAAATGAAATAATTACAGAACTCCTGTCTTAAACTATAAATAGTGTGTGGGCTGCCAGATTAACCTATCCTGCAGGTTGCTGTGGACTTGCTATATATATATATGTCAAATAATTACAAGCGATAATGACGAATCTCTTCATGAATTTCAACATCATTACAATCATGTTCTGGTTGAACAATTCGGATAATTTGATTATGATTCAAATACATAATTTTCATTATCAAATGATTAAAAAATTGAAAAAAATTCTTTCCACCCCCCCCACCCCCCCAAGGACAGACCACCCTCTTCCCCTGCTGATTGGAATGACACAATTATTACTTTGTATTTCAGGGGAGTCTCTTGTAGTTATACATTATATCCAACTATGAACCTGTACCTGAATGTTTGTCTTGATATCAAGTTATTGAAATATTTTTGTCAGGAATAAAATGTGTTTTCCCACAATGCTGCATGAGGTTGAAGGGGTATTCCATACTGAAATTTTTATTTTCTCATAAAAAGATGTTTAAATCTAATATAGCAAAAAACTACAAATGCTGTCAGATAAAAAATACAAAAGTTATTGCATTTCAATATATTTCAGTAGTTTGGTGAAATAGTGCATGTTGTTAAAAGAGAGTCACACTGCATTTTTTAAAACTCTGGATCGGTGTTACTTTCACAGATTTTAGTTCTGTAGCCTGTAGGCCTACCTATTAGTGTTCTCCCATTTGAACCAAATTATCATTGTTTTACTAGTTTAATATTCAGATCAGTCACGATTCAATTTAAGATGTGAGTAGCCTATTCTCCTACCACTCCGCTCCTTTTCTGATCCATTGTAAATTTTAGCCAAGGCAATTCCCAACTCGAATTCTTCAAACTTGCAAAGCCCTGATGTGAATTCCATTATTTGTTTGACATTGACTTCTTCCCCTAAGGGAGGAGACTGACTGAGGATCTGCAAACAACAAATCGGAATAGGGGTCAAACCCATGGAGATATGTCAGACCCAAACATTAGGCAAAATCTATTCTGACTAGAACTAAATTTTATCTTTAACTAGGGTGTTTCACAAAAAGTAAAGTCTGACTAAAAGTCATGCTTAAGTGGCAACGTGGACATCACTAACATGGATATCTCATTGATTAATGTGTGGAAGAGTACACGTACATCCCATGAGCACGATTAGACCATTGCTGTGATTTGTTATATACCAGATGCAACTGGGAATTTAAAAGTGATTTTGAGCCAGGATAAATGTTTGTGAAACTTCCCCCCCCCAAAAAAAAAAAAAAAAAAAAAAAAAAAATCTGAAATATACAGAGAAGTCTATATTCTTGATAATTATCAACATATTTTGACCTTTATTTCTGTTCTGTTCAGAACATGTCCTTGGGAATTAATTACTCTGACCTGTGTTTTGAAGTTCAGTTTAAATAGGCAATGTTAACATTATTGGAAGCCAACAATGCCAAAATTGCATTTATATGTTTTCTATGTTTCCTCATGTTTTAATGATGAAGAGACCTATTTCAGTAATTATTCTCCATCAGATATGAAGGATTTTATTGTCGAATTAGCTGACAAATTGAATCTTGTACAGTTAGAGATTTTGGTCACAATTGGCTATCCATAGTTATACCACAACTTTAAACCAGAGTTTAAATTAAACCCAACTTCAGAATATGGACTTATAATGGCCTTGGTATGTCCAGGCCTTTGATATAAAACAGGAAGTCTTTCTGTCTGGGTTCCCAGTTGATGAGCCCTGCATGATAATGCATATATGTATGGCATCTGTGAAGTAACCAGGTTCTTTGTTTTGTTCTTATTAGGACTGGTTGAAACAGTAGACCCTCCTAATCATGTAGATCATGGCCATGACCAAATGGACAGCCAGGGCCACATGATGGAACCTGGACAGCCATTGGTGACCCCTCCCCCAAGAGTTGCTACTACTCGCAGAGCTGCAACAGTCAAGACTTCAAGTCCAACTCTGTCATCCTCCAACTCTACCATGGAAGCCAATACAACGGTTGCCAATTCTACATTAGCCACAACAACATCCAACTCTACGATGGCAGTGACCTGGGTGACCAGGAGGTTGACCCGCTCATCAACAGTATCTAACTCGACAGGGACGGTGTCTTCAACCATAAGGATGTCGTCGGCAAGAGCACTCCCGTCTGCAGAAACTCCTGCATCTCCAGACAAGAGTACAGTGACAGTTCCAGAGCACCAGGAACCAACAGATGAAAACAGTACCACACCTGTTGAGCTCCATTCGACACATCCACAGTGGACATGGTGGGACTATACAACAGAAGTAGTCACTGGTACGAAGACACCCACAACAAGAGCAGCAACCCTTACAACAAAACAACAGACAGCTCAAATGCTGACAACTCCCTATCCCCAAAGTACCACAAATGCCCCACAGACAACAAGTCAGGTCCCTGTTCAAACCACTCGGCCTACTCCAGTCCAAACTCAGCCAAGGGCTACCACCACTTATGCTTTACCTATAACATCTGAAACTCTTCCAACAACAATGCCTACAACAGTAAGGTCAACCATTGCATCAACAATTCCATGGCACTGGCCCTTCCCAGCTACCACAAAAGCAACAACCTTGATGTCCTCCACGAGTCAGGTCTCTAGACTCTCCACACTAACAGGAAACACTCCATCTGAAGAGCATCCCGTCAAGACTCCTACTCTTTATCCAATCACCACCCTGGCTCCTCCAGTTGCCAATGCATCCTACAAACTTCCCACCTACCTTCAGCTTCGCCTTAGTACCACCTGGCAGAGGTTCTGTCCAGGTAGTGATAACGTCCAGCTATCCCTTTCCAACTTTGCCCGTCAGGTCCTGGGCCAGTCTCCCTATGACAAGGTGGAAGTACTGTACCTGAACGTCAGGGACCACTGCCGGGAAGCCAGAGTGAACAGATTGAAAAGAACCCTGTTGTTGGTCGTGATACCAGTTGATTTCTTTGTCACTGTAAATAGCTCCTATTATGAGAATGCCACCCGGAAGGTTGGAGCTGAACTGATTTATGATCATTCCATGGTCCAAGATGACATCCCTTATCAAGTAAGTAAACCATTATTCTCCTTTAAAATGCAGTATTCCTGTGTTGCCTTTGTTATATTTGATATTCTTGGCATATCACTTTTTTTTTTCTAGTTTGATATTCCATGTTACCTTCAAAGGAACAAGATGTAGTTTCGGGGGAATGACTATTATCTTAAAGAATAGCAAATATACCCCTTTCATAAATTTGTGGGTGCAAATTTATTCTAATCATGAAAGGTCGAGAACCAGAATAGTGTGGACTTACAAAGTACTGCTATTAGAAGGACTCACTCTGCACTATAGATGTATTTGAATTCATGATGAATTATTCATGAACAGGTTTCCCAAAGACTATGAAGTCAATTTCCTGCACTAGTTGCTAATGATTCAATCAAACAGCAACATTTGCTCTCTTGATCATTCACTGAACATTATGTTTACTTATCCATGGTTTATTTCAAATTCTACGGCAGTGGCTGAATTTTACACATTTACATTTTAGAAATGATACAAACATGATCATGATGAAAGGCACAATATTAAATCCACAATAAAATTTCATATGAATAATCAGAGATAAAAAGCAGTCAGAAAAAAAAAAAAAAATCAGGATAAAAATCCAGACTATATTTTTCTTACTGCGCCCATTAACTTCAGACTTATTGAACAATTTTTAGGGCTACATGTAGGTCCTTACTACTCTGATCTGCACTATTTGAGGGTAAATTCATGAAAGGGGGCTTTACATTTATAAAGAAATGGATAACTGTGATTAGTTTTTTGGAAGCAGCAGATAGGAGTAATACAATCTCTCTTTATCTTTTTGGATTAGCTAATCCAATGCCATATGGTTGAATATTCCTGATCATCTGATTTGACTACTTCTAGTCATGGATGATGACAAATTAAGAGGAAGAAAGATATAAGAAACAAACTAAGTTGATGCTGTACATGTAGGAGATTTCAAATTCATCCTGTTTTTAATCTGAATATCTTGAATTATCTTGAAGGCTTCCTTATTGATTATGGTTTCCTTGGCAACAGAAGGATTTGCTCTATCTGCTTTTTCCAATGAACAGAGTGAAGTTGATTCATTTCAATTACTGTTAGCTAAGTACTTAATTAGCTTAATTGTAAAAGCCATGAAATTAAGTTACTTCCACTTTGTTTGTATACAAGTTTGGGTTTCCAAGACTGCTTTAATGATATCTGCTGTTACATTCATAAGCATATCTGCCATCTTGGTTTTTCCAGTAGTGACACTGATAAACTCCAGAGAAATTTAAGAATACTGGGAATTTCTCAAGGAAATGAAGTGAATCTTTTTATGATCTTATTAATTTTTTTAATAGATCTATAGTACATTTTCCTTTTCACTGCATCAAAGTCATGAATTACATTGTTTTTACAAGGAAGCAGGACATCCTTTTGTCTGTCGCTTGTTTGAGTATCGAGCAATTTCCTTTAAAGGTTGGATTTCAATTTCCTCTCATTTATCAAGTTCCCCATCTGTACTGTAATATATCACAAAGATTTTACAAGGTTATTGCTCTTATGGTAAATGATCTCTCTATACATGAGAAAAATACATATAAAGTAGCATACTGTGTGAGACATGAAACATGAAGAAAATTGTATAAGAAAGCCATTATTTTGTTTATATGCCGTAGGCCGAAATGCTGATATCTCAATCAGGCGCAAAAAAAGGTTCATTGATAAATAAAGTAAACTAATAATGGGGATGGTTAATGAAAATGGTCACCATGACAATGTAATAATAATTGATGATGATGATGATAATGATGAAAAATAATAGAATGTAGTCCATAAAATTGAAGCAGTGATAATGATGATTCTCGATAATTTCACATCAGCATATCATATACAATTTTATTCTAAAATTAGTACAACTATGTGCTTGATACAAAGCATGTGCCATTATTGTTTTCTGTACAAAATAACAATCAATCCTTTTTATATATGCTGAAAAAAAATCACTGTTTAAAAGGGAAAACAAGTAATGCAGTATAGCAAAGGTAATTTGATTAAATTTTATAATATTCCATTGATTATTTAATACCCTTTTCTCTCTATTAGATTATCTCAGCTCATATGCTTGTTATCAACAAGCCAGTCACCCCAGCCCCTCCAAGCGATGGGAGTAGCCAAGGAGCTGTCATTGGCGCAACTCTGACAGTGTGTGCTTTGGTGTTTGGTGTCATTCTGTCTCTTGTGGGAATGAAGGTAAAAATGGAAATGATGGATCAAATAGAAAAAAAAATGGCTCGAAAATTAAGGAATATATTGAGATGGTTATTATAAGGTGAACATTACTGCCGTACTTTGGCAAAAGGAAGCAAGTTACAAAAGTATCATTTGTTGTAAATGAGCAATATGTGTTCGTCATTATATGCGTCAATGCAATTCAACAGCATCTTCCTCAATTTTGCCTGAACGTGCAACATACAAAGGGTGTTAAAGAAACAACAATAACTCAAATTTTAGTGATGTTTCACTAGCTTCCTTTTGTCAAAGTTGGGCAGATTATGCTCATCCATGGACTTTCAGAAGGGCCCTAATAATAAGAAATCTTGCTTCGATACCAGAGTATTCTGAACAATTATTTTTTCAATTTTCCCCAACATTCTAAATATTTTCATGATAGTTTGACATGTATATATACCCCTTCCCTTCACCATGCAAACTAGGTTGTTGAAAGTCTATCATTAATGAGGAAATTCTGATACCCTTTTCACTGTATCGCCTGATAAACAGCCCTTTTATGTCCCTTTTCAGACCAGAATTAGTACACCCCCCCCCCCGGGTTTCTGCAGAAAACCATATCGTCATTGTTATTGATCATTTTAAACTCAGAGCTAGACAAAATGCTAGAGTTAACACATATACCCTTCTGTAAATTGAGAATTGATAGTGTTTCCTACCACTGTCTGTTTATATTGGAAAAAAGGGTGCAGTATTATAGGCCTGGCACCAGAACCCAGCCCTCCAAGGGCAAAAAGCGTAGGTTAAAGACATGGGCACTGGAAAATCAAGATATTTTACACTGTTCAGACAGTTTCCCACATTATTGCTTTCATAGTAGGCCTACTCTTACATTAAAAACATACATAATTGTTTCCCCTTTTTTCAGGTTGTTCATACTATCTGCCCTTTCACACGATAAAATAATTATAATTTGAATGATGATTCCAGTGAAAAATAAGGCGAATGGCGAATATTTACCACGTGTGAAACCAAACTATAGAACATGATTAGAATGACAAACGCTAATCACAGTCACGAAATACAATTTAGCAATCATCATTACACTGATGATTCAAGATTCATGTGTGAATAGGCCCTATGATTTCTCACTCTTCTGATAGCCCCCATTATTTTGTAATTGATATGGGTATAAACTGCATATTACGTTTACCTTGTATGTTGCCTTTCAGTTTACATTTTAATATTGGTATCTTAGTTTGCCTTTTCATAAACATGCATTTTGTATTTTTGTCTGAGCTGGAAGTGTAAACATAAATACTAGATGTTGTTTCCAAGGCCACTGGTATTTCTGCCAAGAAAAATAATCTCAATTTTTCAGGAAAATTGTATTTTTTGGCCCGGTATCTTAACTTCAATTTGCTTTTTCATGCTTGACTCTACCTATTTGCAAGCAGCACTTCTTTCTTTGTAATTTTCTAGGTTGTAGAGGGTTATTTTTCAATTTTGCAATTAATAAATGTATGCAATATTGAAATTACTTCTAAACAGGTATATTTTCTTTTTGTTTGTACACTTCAATAAAATGCAAATAAATTATTGCAATCATGAATAATTATCATCATCATCCTAATCCTCACCATCGTTACCATTTTCTTCTCTTAATTGTTAATTTTTATTACCTTTTGTTCTCATCGTTACTTTTATAGGCCCATATTCACAACAGTTGGCTATGATATGAACATTTTTTTTTCTGATACATATAATATCAATCATTCAAAATAATCTTATTCTTGCGTATATTAGTTATTATGAAGTCTACATTTTATGTCAGAAAAAGTGCAATTTAGTTACATGTATTACACAATTCATTTCCAATGGAATATTCTTCCGAATCCCCAGGTCTATCGAGTGCGCAAGTCCCATGCCAGCATCTCGGACCGCTATTACTTTGACGGCAAGCAGCTCCAGGATGCCCTTAGCGAGTCCCACCAGATGGCGGGGGTCTCGCCCCATGGAAGGGCTACCGGAGGGGGTGCCCACCCTACCCCAAGCTATAGGGAGTATATCCTAGCGTCAATCAACAAGGGACTGGTCATGGATGACGAGGATTCGGCAGTAGAGCTGGATGCGGTAGAGGTTAGTCTTTGTTTTTCAAAAATTAGGCATCAACCTCTGCTAGTAAAAGTAGAACACAATTTATATCAAGGTTGATTACTTTTGATTTTATTAAGATTTTAGATTCCTTATTGTTTGCTTTAATGTGTAGATTTGCTTCTTTCTTCTTTTTATGATTTGCATTAGTATTTGCTAGAATTTTGAAATATTTTGTTTATTTGTTATGATTTTTTGTACAATTATTGTTATTCTTTTATGTTATGTTGTTATTATTCACACAAGGACTAAATACAAACAGTCTTGCGAATGAAAAGAGGCTTTTAAAAAATTACACTATTAAAATTATTGCTAATTTGTTCTCCATGAGAAAATAAAAAGTTTGATTTAGGTTTGCCTAAAGATCTTTTTCTCATTATTTGATGTGCCAACATTGGGCTTAATATCCCTCTACCCTTAAAGATCAAAGTCACAGGCAAATGTTGAAAGGACACAGCATATAAATGCAGATAGCACTTTTGAATAGATGATGAAAGTTCAAGTAACTAGTTTTGTCAAGACAATCAAAAGAAAACAACATTTTCAGAGGAAATCTTATATCAAATGAAGTGCTCTCACCAGACCTGTGCTTTTACTCTACTTACATCACAAAAAATACAAGTCTGGTAGTTTACCAAAGTGAAAACAAATAACTCATGATAAATATTCTTGAAAGAAAACAAAATGAGAACATACCTTTTTCATACGAATAATTATAAAAACTTTCAGAGGAAGTTCTGGAAGGTTGCACCCCTTGCTGGGCTGGCATTCAGGCATTTGTAGTGCCATGGCTTATAAGGACTAAAAATTTATTAGGCGTGAAAATATGATCATTATACAGGATCACTAATATGTGGTATTGCAGGCTCATAACTATAAAAACTTTGTATGGTTCAGGTAGGTTTCAATTATGGAGGGGGAGGGGGCTATAAAAGTGAAAAGGCCTGAAGTTCTCCTGATTTACAGGTATTTTTCTGATCATTCCGCTATGAATAACTGACCCATGATGTGATAATGAGGATGCCAACTTGACATACAGCGAAACTGTTTCTTATCTATTAGGGCTAAGCCAAATATTGATCCATCAAGTCTCTATTCTGTCGATGGGAATTGACTTTGTATTGATGCCAGGAATGCAAGCCACAATGTGAATCTGATACTCTACATGTAGTATCAATGAAGAATGAACAAGCTTTGGAATCATACCAAGAAATTAATCGGTGCAGAGCGAAACATTAGAATGTGATATTTTTCATCAACTTCATCTACTCTGAATTTATGTTGTACTATTTACATTTAGATACATTTTTATTAACAATTTTTTTTGTCTTTTGTTTTGGTTGAGGTTGTCTGACATTGATATAATGCAGCTTTAGATTTGCAACAAAACTTTTGTGGTAGATGTTTAGTCATTGTGCAGAATATATCTACTCCTGATCATGCATATTATGAGTAACATAATTTTTTTGAACACCGTAAGTTCGTAACTGTTGATCTGCCAAAAAGCTGCCCATAGTACAAAGTAAGTCAACTCTAATGTATTCGGACATTTATTTGACAGTTTATCTGAACAATAACTGTTATGAATCAAGGTAGAAGCAAGGTACAAAGTTCCCTGGGATGATTAAATTAAGCCATGCACTGTCGTATTATCTAACTAGTGGCATCAAACTTTTCAATGGCTAATTGATCTGTGAATGCCTCGTATCAATTAGGGCTCGAGCAACAGAGCCAAATATTGATATATCAAATCAGGTTTAAACGATGCCATGAAACAAAAACAGGAAAGATCTCAGTTTTCATTAATTAATGATCAAAATTGGTGTCTAGATAGGAATTGGAATTCACCACGTTGAATAAATGATTAATTACAAAGTTTTGAACACATTCAGGCTTTGATTCAAAAGTTTCACAAATCCAATTACTCTGATCAGTAATGAGATAATAAGTGCATAATCAATTAAAACTGATCTATTGTTAAAAGCTCTTTCATTCAGCTCTCTCACATTACTACACTTAAGCCAAAATGAATATTTGTATAAAGATTTCTGTTAAATGACTCCGCTGACAGACCTGCCAACCAGTACGTTTAGCCGTATTTAGTACGTTTTTGCAACCAAAATACGGCAGTACGTTTTTACTTTGAAAAATATGTTTTTTGTAAACAAAAAAAATTAACTAAATCGTAATTTATTGAGAAAAATAATCTCTATATGTCTCTATTTCATAAAACGTGAGCAAATATGGTTATTAGATCAATGTAATTTCAGGTAACTTGTTTTTTTTTTAAATCATTTTGTTCAAACCAGGGTGAAGATATACACATGTTTTCATTTTTTTTTTTTCATCTGCAAGAGCAGTGCGCATTTTAGCTTGCATGCAGCTTGAGCGCCGCGATGAGCGAGTGCGCCAAGCATTTTATTATGAAATACACTTTTTTTGGGAAAAATACATTTTTTTTTATCACACAATACAGTTTTTCATTCCCAGAGGTTGGCAGGTCTGCACTGATGTATGAAACAAGGGAATATGCCTGAATACAAGGAAATGTTGGCAATTTCCTCTCATTCAAGCTCATGACACATGTATGTGTAAAATTATGTGTCCATGGTATAGGATTTGACCTCACATACGTCATTGTCATATGAGCCATGCAGTGAGGATAACTTTGACATTTTGTGACTAACTTTGTATGGACATCATTTGACATACTGCAGTGTCCCAAAAGAGTGAATCATGAATTGATATCTGTTCATTGCTACAAAGATTGTTTGTTGTGTTTATACATTGGCTAGCTCACCCCTTGAACTAGGTAAGATGTTTGTCCACACTGACACATTAAATTTCGAGCAAAAATCCCTCTAGATGATTAAATTGTAGAACAAAAAGTGATGCGATGACGGCAAGAATAGCACTATAAAGTTGATTAAGAAACTAAGTTTTGAGTTTGTTGATTAATTAAGATCCACAGTCCACACTACTCAAAACTGTGAATGGTAACCTCCTCTCCCCCTTCCCCCCTTTTTCACCCCCTCTGAGATATTCACCACAAAAACAAATCACTTTCAATTTTTGAGAAAATGGTATTTTGGGGATTCACTCGACATATGGAGGATGTACTCATACATGTATCTATGGGGTCACAAAATCAAATCTTAAAAAAAATCATAACTCCATTATATTTTGACAGATTTTCTGAAGACCTTCACCAATGTGTTTCTCTATTTTCTTTGTTGCTTTTATCAAAGTTAACTGTTTTGTTTAATCAGGATGGACTTCCTATTTAAAGATTCCTTTTAAAGTTTTTAATGCATCTTGCAACAGCAAGTTAACCAACATAGTTTATCGTGTGAACCTAACTAAAAGAAACTCTCCTAATCAAACTTTTATGGCACAACGAGGGAAGTATATATAATCTGGGAGATTATGTGACCTCTTTCTTCCAGCAGTCATCAGCTGAGTACCAGAAGGACGTAAAGTATCCATGAGTTACACCCCTTTGTTAGCGGTGAATATTGTAATTCCAGATTGCTCGAAAATTGAAATATACAAGAAAAGAAGGTCATAGGTCAAGCATGGTTACTTGATACTTATAGATAGATATCTGATGACAGCTGATAGCCCTTGTACTTGAATCGAAGTGCAGACTGAGAAGGATTTATTGAACAGCTATAATTTCACTGGAACTTTGTCGCTTTTAGAAAATACACAGTATTTGCATGGATGGGATACTGTAAACCAGACTGTATTTTGTTGTAAACCAGAACCCTTTTTCAATTTCAGGGACTATAAATCCAGGAATTAAAGTAATACAAATATGTTTAAATTAAATTTTAACATACAATATCTGAAAAAGAAATGAATAAATAGAAAGAATGAATGAAAGTTACGTAGTGATAAACGCAGGAGGCCAAATGAAGGGAAAATGATTAGGAGTTTAGGACTATAATTATTTAGTATGCAGTAGGCCTAATAGAGAAAAATAAAGAATATGCAAATATATCTGACAACATATTCTCACAAGTGGCATACCGAGGTTGTCCATTATTGTATTTTTGCTTACTACCATAGCCCCCTGAAAAAAAACTGCCTCTTATTGAATTCTAGACTGTTTTATTTTCAAAGCATATGCACATGAACTCATATTCACTATCATGAGGCTAAAAATTACTATTCAATTGCGTTGAATACTGCTCGAGTAATTGCAAAAGCTGTGTCTAGACTTGCGTGCATTGCAACACTGCATCGGAAA
Organism: Lytechinus pictus; assembly: GCF_037042905.1. Lineage (NCBI taxonomy): Eukaryota > Metazoa > Echinodermata > Echinoidea > Temnopleuroida > Toxopneustidae > Lytechinus > Lytechinus pictus. The sequence continues at coordinate 14,747,539 of NC_087249.1, forward strand.
TATGTGCTCCAATAATCAGATAGGCAGATTAAAGCATTACTAACTGTTGTAATGATGGCATGATCCATTATCTTTGGATTTAGGAGGATTGAGAGAGCTATGTGTATTAGTAATGCACCTATCAAGATTTAATTCAAAATGAGTCGACATGATAATCATAATAATAATAATGGTGAAGAGTTATAATGATGATAAAAATAATGATGATGATGATAATAATAATGATGATGATTATGATAATAATAATGATAAAGATAAAAATAGTAATAATAATGATGATGATAATAATGATAATGATGATGATTATGATAATAATGATAATTGTAACAATAGTAATAATAATGATAATAATAATAATAATAATACTGTTACTAAGTGCTACTACTTACTACTACTACTACTACTACTACTACTACTACTACTACTACTACTACTACTACTACTACTACTACTACTACTTATAATTCAATAATTATAATAATGTATCCTACAAACCCCCAGAATCCACTCTACAGTGTACATACATAGCTAAGAACTTAATATAACGGTTTTGTGCAGATTTTTTATATGATTTTCATTAAATGATGAAATCACATTAATTTTCCTGGCTTTCTAAGCATTTTTTACACTAGATCACCACTTTAAAAATGTTATCCCATGAAATATTAATTGTTTAAAATATTGATTTGCCATTAAAGTGAGGAATTGATCATTGGGCAGAAAATGTGAATAATTAAAATTTCCAATTGAGTAATTGTTACGATTAGAAAAAACTGGCCTGTTGCAATAAAAAACGTAGTTATTACAAAAGACAAATATACTATATATTCCCACTCTAATCGATTGAGCAACCAAAGTCCTATAAGATAACTTCAAGAGTTCATTTACTCTGTAACTCTATAAATGTGAAATGCGTGGAGTGTAAATATGAATAAGACTTATAGAACCACAGTGTAGCAAGATTTCAAGTGGCTGTGAACATGAATGTAAACAAAGAATAGCTATTACTTTGGTATGAAATGGCACTTTTTGATATCTCAAGTGGATTTGATAAATGCAACCGAAACAGAATAAAGTAAGCATATCAACAATTGATTAAGTGTGAAGTAATAGATATTGTAGAAATGACTTTTGATATACATATGGTTAGCTTATGATGATCAATCATGAACTTGACTTTTTTTAATGTGCCATCTGGATGAATTGCAGGGCCCCATCCTACAAAGAGTTACGATTGATCCGATCAACCTCAAGTATATATGGAAATCCATCACTGCCATAATTTTTTCTTAAGGAAATTTGCACAATGTCCTTTAAAAAACAAAGAGAACCATACTGAACTATTTCCAAAACAGTAAATATATAAATATATATCGTATCTAGAAAACATTTTGAACAAACATGTACATGTACATGTATTTAAGATGTAGATATTTTAGGCTCTCCATAGTTGTGGTTGATTGGATCATATATGTATTATTTGTTGAAAGTTGGCGGCAGTGGCAATTTGAGAGATAAGATTAATGAAAATGATTGGTGGACACTGGGCTTATCATGTTTATAATGATGCAACATTTTTAAAAGGGGGGGGGGGCTGAACATAGCCACGTAGGTCATTATAATATTTGTGAGCAAGCAAAGGAAGCAAGAGAAAAATATGTCGGAGGGGGCTGAACATAGCCACCTGGGCCTTTAACATACTTGTGAGCATGCAAAGAGAGCATGCTTGAGAAACATTACTTAAAAAAATAGTAATTTTCTGATGTTGTCAATTACCCCAGCATTGTGTTATTTATCTTAAACTCTCAGGGTTTTTTTTTTCAACCCTCAAATTAGTTAAAATATTAATCTACCAACTGTTGCTTAATTTTGTTTAAACAACAGTTCATATGTTTATATTTGAACCAATGTAGGCTATATAGCCTACACAGTAAAAGTGATGTTTAAAATTTTATACAATGTTGCTTACTGTATGAACCTTACAGAAGTTGTTTAACAACCATGCTTAATTTATTGAGAATAAAATATTACAAATTAATTTTGTTGTTTAAGATTTTAAACACTTGTGTAAAAAGACTAACTTTTAAACAACTACTGTAAGGCTAATATAGCAAAGAGCATTGTATAAAAAATTCAAACAGAGTTTTTTAGGTTGGTTAAAAATTTTCAGAGAGTTTAGTAGGCTGATGTTTTTTGTCGATGTTATTATTGTTGCTTTTTTGTTATCATTATCAAAATCATTGTCACTTTTTGTATTGATAATGATGATGGATGATAAGTGGATTCTTATAGCACTGATACTCCTCGTACTCCACAATTATAATCAAGAGTTTTATTAATTTATAGATTAAATAAATGTTTGCATTTCTATACTATAACCATAACAGCAGATTTCTGTCATAATAATCTGGTATTATATTAGATCGTTGTGGAGTGTTTGATTCATCTTGAAGCCATTTTAGTCGAGCAGTGCACCTGTAAGCAGTTGAGTAAACAGAATTTTGGGTTTTATTCCTGATCTGCAAATACAATCGAGGTTCCAAGTCTTGTTTTAATTGACCCAGTTTATAAGCAACCTTTGGCTTCATGCGGTGCAGTGCTTGTTTATTACCATCAGATATCAATAGTCAATACCAGTTGCGCCCTTCAAAGTTTATATTTACATCCTCAATATTTGAATTGTTACACAGTTGCAACAATTTTTCAGGTTTGAGACCTCAAATGGGTGGAGATGATGGTCTGATGATATTTTAACAGGAAAGGACCTTCTGAAACCTTTTAACATACATCTTACAAAATACAACATATACATGTGTATATATATTTTTTTTTGGGGGGGGGGGTAGGAAACTTGACTATATTGAAACCACAGACTCACAGTTTTCTGTTTTTCAAAATAATACTGTATTTATTTTATTATGTTTTGGTGTTGGATGTAGTGAATGTACCAGTGGGGGGGGGGGGAATCAGCCAGAAAGTTTTTTAAGGAGCACAACATCATGTATTTTATAGGAAAGACTCGAAAGAGTAATATACTTGACCTTTTTATATACCCCCTCCCCCCCCCCCCCCCCCGGTAATGAAAATCTAAGTTTGTGATAGGTTTTTATTTTTAATACCATAATATAAAAAATATATATGTTTCACCCTTCCCCTTTCCTTTAATATTCAGCATCTTTTTCCCCTCACCCCCTCCCCATGGTCATGGGAAATATCAGGGGGGACTGAGGGGGCCTACCCCACCCCAACCTGCTGCTCCCATCTGTAGACCAATGCATTGTACCTCCTCAACCTCTATGAAACATTTTTCATTCATATTTAGTGATTTTCTACCACAAAAATCCAGACAAATAAGGGCAAAACATAAATTCAAATTAATTTACTTTGAGAACAAACTCTTTACATTGATATTTACCTTTGGTATACATGTAGCTTACCTTGCTATTCCTCACTTTTGATGTTTGTGACGCGCAATCTAAACATACCAAGTGCGTGTTGTGTCTTAACCATGAAAATCTTCCCTTTTTTACCAGTTTTTGTGGATACATGTGGCAGTGCCTCCAAGTTTCAAAGGTCATGCCAGGCTTTTAGTATTAAGAAGAAAAATAAATTGTGTCAAGTAATCCTTATATTTGAAGCTATTGGTTCTTATCAGTCACCCATTTCAGAGCAAATATTGATATGTGGGGCAGTTACAGTCAGGGATTTATTCAAATTTGTGCTTTGTTTGCAGCAAAAAATGGGGTTACTTTTACACATATATTGTATATATTCCAACTTATTCAATCTGTATTTCTCTAGCATTTCTGTAGGAAGTAGTTTTGAAAAATTATGTACCCTATTTGCAATCTTATAAATTTGAGCTGATTCCACTATTTGATGCTCTGCAAGCACTTTTTCAGTGTAATAAGGGGGGGGGGGGGGAATTAATAAAGTAATTGCCCTTGCATTTGTACAAAAGTACCCCCAATTTTCCTTGATTTCCCAATCGTAGAATTCTGGTATCACTTTCATTCTGCAGTTGGTTTTGTGGCAACATTTTTGTAAATCAGACGATGTAAAGGGAAATTAATATTATTATTCCTAGAAAAAAGAAAATGTTACCACAATGGAGGATGTGGTATATATTCCTTTCCCTTGGTCTTGTAGTTATGGTTTGAAGATAATCTTTGGTTAGTACTGGTTACACTAATTGCCAAGTTTTTTCTACATTATTCAATCAAACTCATGCTATTAGTAATTCATTTTGCCTTCATAATTAATGGACAGCTGTTTGGTCATCATTATGAAATCAAACCTACCGGGTAATTGAGACTATTAATTATTTTGTGGGGAAAAGATAAATGAGAATGAGAGGGACTGATACAATATTTTAAAGCAATTATCAAGTTTAATTTGATTTACATGTAGAGGAATATTGTTTTTCATTATCGATATGTATATTTCACATAACATGTGTCTACCAAGATACATCAATGGACTTTGAAATTATGTCCATAAATGATATAAATAATTATGTTATTTGGCTCATTATTACGAATGAATTGAATTATGAATCGAATGAACTATTATCCTGCATTAATTCAAATTGTGGTTTGAATCCGTGTTCTGACTATAGATAGCAATGTGGCACCAACTTTGACAAATCTGAAACTGTATATGATCAGTTTATTAGGTTATGTTGAATTAAAATCATTGAGAAAATAATATCTAGAAATCATTAAGAAAATTGTTATTATCAATGTTGAAGAATTGAAAAAGGACCTTGGTAGAATTATATCGTAAAACAAAGTTATTACATTTCTATTTTCAGTTAAACTACTTCAGAGTTCAGAATATGCGACATTTTAATTTTCCTTAGCCATTCCTTTCTGAACAATTCGCAATTGTTGAATGATTTATTAAATATTAATTTATGCAAATACTACATAAATCTATATTTGTGCTTTATAATATTAAAATAACACCATCTTTTCCTGTTTCTAAAGAGTAAGTTGCAGGGAGACAACTTGTGCAAATTTTTTCCCCCTAGAAATCATGATTGTATGTTTAGTGCCATGTATGTGTAGATCATATTCCATAAAAGGTCACCCATGTAAAGAATCTCAATGATATAAATAACTTACCTGTTTATTACAGAAAATGAGATTTATCATAATCCACACAGTCATAACAAAAACCCTTCATTAGTCATATCATATTTTGTCTTACTGTTAAACAAACATGTTATAAGGAGACATTTTCTATGTACATTTATGTATCTTGTTTGATATAATATTTCAAGATTTCACCTATTTATGAATCTCTCTAGATCTATAAATAGCTGGCCAAATGTAAAACATGATGCAAACATAAAGAGCTGACACTTGATCAGTCATATCATATTTGTCTATTATTATTTGATATGAGCTATCACAGTGGAATTGCTTCTTTAAAAATAATTTTTTTTTTCTCCTTTTACAGGCGTTGCCCTCACACACCCTAACCAGCAGTGCCCTTGCAAAGTTCTACAGCTACAGAGAGGCTATTTCTGAGGAATTTGAGGTGATTGTTATCTCATTAGCAGTGGTTCTGCTCTCTGCAAAAGTGCAGGGGGGGCACAGGGGCATTTACTGTTGCCCCTCCCATTTTTTTTAGCAAAAACTCAGAAGTAAAACATCTGTCCTTTTTTTCAAAAGCTCTACATTTTGAAATGATGACCATTAAAAAAAAAGGAATATTGATTTTAGGGAAGTGATAATCTATTTCATTATTTCCTTTCATTTTCCCTTTTTTTAGAGGGGGATGGTTAAAAAATTGTAGTGCTTGATAGAATGAAAAATTGAGAAAAAGTAATTTCTTAATTATTCAGTGTTCCCTCATGCATTCATGAATCTCTGAAAATATGTGAATCTGAAAAAAAATCTTTAAATATGAAATAAAAACCTTTTTATATTTATTCATACCTCATAAAAAACTTGCCAAAATTTGCAATCAACTTGAAAGTTAAATCTCTATTGGAGTAATGAGAATGAAGTGAACAAATTATTACATTGAAATGTACCAAAATAGAAAGTGTTTTTGAGAGTGTTTTAGTAAAAGTAATAAAGTACAATGAACCCTCTGAATTTTACTTTTGTTTTCCAGTATGTTGGAGAGGTCTTACAATATTCAAACTTATCAACTGGGGTACTTATATGGGGAAACCTCAAGTTTGATTAATTTATTGGTGATCTGAGCCTGTGTAAGTTTGTCTGTACATTAGATCTTAATCATATGTCATAATCCCAAAGTGCCCTCCCTCAGAGGATGTAGGAATATGTATGTAATCCGTGTTGTCCGTGATGCACCTGCTGAAGATCACGAATGCATGCAGGGCATATATAGGCCAAAGCCTTATGGTTGCACAATGACTTCAGTGCATAATGTCTATCATTCAATCTCTCTCTCTCTCTCTCTTTCACCCTTCCCGTCTTTGAAGAATCTTCCTGGTCATCACCTGATTGCCTCGGACACCAAGAAGAAAATGCCGGTTCCGATGACATCCAGACCAAGGTCACCCGTGATCCACTCACCAGACCGGACTAGGGTACCCTTACCTCCTACTAGTCCAACCAGCCCTAGTAACCCAGGCACTAAACCATCCGATTTTGTGTTGGATGCTAGTTTTATCAGAGTGAGTATTTTCATAATACATGATAATAATAATCTCTTAATTCATAGGGTAATCAAATCAAACACTGTATGTATCCCAACCCTAACAGTTTATTATTACCCGGTCATTGGATTCAATCAGTCATTCCCTCACATCATCCCCTCCATGGGGAGTTTTTCAGCCAAAGGTGACTTTCACATCCAAGAATCCTCTTTGCAGTACATACCCGGCCTCCACAGCTGAATGCCAGTTTCTCCTATTCTGGGCAAGTATCGCCAGCCCATCCCGGGTTTGGTTAATTTGTTTCATTTTTGTTCTATGGTTCTCCTCCCATGTCCCTCTTGATCTGCCCCTCTTTCTTTGCCCTTGTGGTGTCCAGCATATCACACCATACCAAGTACAAATTTAGCACCCATCAAGTTATGGATTGATTTGACACAACTGGTAGTTAAAACTTTGATTCCATTATGCATAATTATTATTTCATTTCATTTTGTTTCCATTTAAGTTTGGTTTCATACATCTTGATATTATAATGAGAAATAAAACAAAGCAAATTTCTATGCACAGTGCATAGTCAAGATATTCTTACAAACAGGTTGGGAATGGAGGGGGCTGATAAAAAAGCAGATCTTGAAGTTGGACAGTGCAGCCTCCTATTAATTGTTTTCTTATAGATAGTACAGGCCAAAAACCTCAAGTACAACAAGATGACAACTTGAGCATAAAACCAGTACTAGCCATCTGATACAAGTATACACTTCATATTTGGATAAATCGTGAATTGTATCGATTAAAACATTATACACAGTCTTATTCATCTTCATTCCTTTTTAAATTGATCAAAAGAGTGTGCATTGAAGCAGGCTCATTCTGGTTAAAAAAGGAAATTTATTGGGTTAAAGGAGTGGCAAGGCGAGCTATTGTAAACACACAATGGCTTACACCTTTTAATTTCCGTCTGCTAAGAACATTCCGGTTCCAATGATACTATGGCAGTATCGAGATAAGACCAGTTCATGAAAAGGAAAATATTCAAGGAACTAAATTCGCAACATATACAATAGCTTGTTTTAGTAGAATGTAGGAGCATATGTAGTCAAATTAAGAGAGAGTATGTGGCAAAATACACCAGCGTAGGTTAGAATGTGGTTTGTGGGAAAAAAAGGAACAGGACAAGATAGCTCTTTCGATGATTATCATGATCTTAATGTTCTAATTGTCACTTTTACCATAAGAGTATTGTTGACACTATATCCGACAGCTATATTTTTCACAGGAAATTGGGCACAGGATGTAACTATACATTACTTGATTGCTCTGTTCTTGTTGCATGTGTATTAACAAAAAAGTGCAAGTATGCTTGTAATTTCACAAAGGGGACTTTGACAACAAAATTGTCAGAAGTTTCTCCCCAAATTCTATAAATTGCTGTAAATACAGAAGTAGGAAAATATCCTCTCCACAGCATCTGGCTTCACAGAAATGTTAGTAAAGCCTAGATGTGGCTCCACGACTTTTGAAGGGGTGAACTTTTTTTCCCCTGTAAAATGGTAATTAGTTACAAATGATGGACATTTTGTCTCCCAAAGAATTTGACAAGTAACCACCCCCAAAGGTAATCAGGTTCTTCTCCTTGCTAAATTTCTTTTTACGGGGTGTGCCTTCCTTTACATGTGAAGTTTACTTGGTGCACCCGCCCCTACCTCCCCCTCCCCCTGGATCCATGCCTGAAGTCATTCAACAGAGTCATGATAATTCACCCAGTTCATGAGATTCTTCACTTTTACAAATCCCAACCTAAAAACAAATGTAACGATAGGTGCTCGGGAATTTTATTTTTCAGCGCCCACGCTCTGATAAAAAAAGCTTATCTCTGAAAGTCAGGAAATCACCATCAGTGAACAATTCCAAATAAAAACACCTCTTAAATTAATAAAGAGCATATCAGGAGCTGGTATGCAGTGCTTTAGAAAACATACTTTTGTGGGATATTTTTTGTGCTCTAGAAATGAGATTTGTCCTTTAAAGATATCATTGTTTGCCTATGTTGCCTTCCAGGGCTATGATTCCAGTCACTGTAGCTATATCGGAGCCAGGGTGAGCGGAACAGACTCTAGTACAGCGTTCTGGAAAACAGTTTGGGAGCAGCAATCCAGGACCATTGTATGCCTTTGTTCACCTTATGAACTTGGAAAGGTACTTCAGAAGATTTCTGTTTTGTTTTACAAAGATTTAAGGTTGACAAGAAATCACTTAAATTCCCAGTTGCTTGTGGTATGTAGAGTACTATTGCATTGGTCAGATCCATCTCAGAGTATACTCAAGGACCTGCACTTCTTCATCGTCGGCATGGAGATAAGCATTAAATATTGTGCATGCATTGGTGTTAAAGCGTGATTCAACTTAAATCTTTGTGAACACCTCTTGAAGGAATGTTAATGTATTTGGAATCAAACTATAATAATCAGGATGTTGACTCCTGTAGAAGTTATTTCATCGATTTAGCATGATTCAGGATTTCAGGCTCATGACCACAAAATGTTAAAAAAGGAGAGAAACAGCTATTACTGTTTCATGTTAAAAAAGGAGAGAAACAGCTTTTACTAAGATTGTTAATGCTCCAAAAAAATTGAGGTATTGTTGACTGTACACAAGGAAAAGATACAACATACATGAACCTGTTGCACACCGGAATCAGTAGACTATCTTAGCTGGGGTGAGGAGCACCTTGAGCACCTAACAAGGTGGATATGAGTGCTATACAAATATCCTATATTATAATTAGTTCTATTAAGCAAATTGTCCCACTTTTACCAACGTTCAGTCATCCCTTTGACCTTCACTTAGTTTTTGCTTGTGCCTTGAATATACATTCCATCGAGCCAGACTGGTAATATTTTCATTGTTCCCATCTCTAGGTGTGCCCCCAGTACTGGCCCACAAAGGAGGGAGGTCCAGGTACCCAGTTATATGGCAACATTCTTGTGACCTTGAAGGGAGGAGCCAGTGGAGAACACTACTTCACATCATCTTTGCTCATTAGGAATGTGGAGGTTAGTTTGAAATTTGGTTTAGGCAATCCCACTGCTGCCACCATATGTCATGCTAGTCTGCACTCACAGACTTAAATTTGACATTTTTACAAATAATACCATGTCTAGGGTGGAGACTGGATTCCAAACCCTCTGCTTTTTGACAAATAAGAATAGAAGAACGGGACAGGACAGAAGAACAGAATGTGAACGACTCTAGTCTCCTACTTCAGACTTTGCATTATATGCACTATGCAAAAACCAAAGGGTCTTTGCATACAGCCTAATGTGCTGGCGTCAGGATTAAAATTCTCAAAGGTGGTATTGAATCATTGGTCTGAAACCATAGTTTATGTAGATTTTGTGAATCGATTACACTTAATTCACTGTGTATATTGAGAAAGAGTCCATGAATCCATGCTTTTATCTAAAAATGGCGTGACTTTTTTTTTACATTAGTGGCAATGTGCTTTAGCCTTGAAGGCGTTTTTCTACAGGAATAAGGAGATTTTTCAGACAATATTCGCTGCCATTATTTTTATCCTTTAATTTACAGACATGAATTAATGTTTAACAGCTCAGTGACATTGATGTACCAGAAAACGGCAGTATTGCTAATCAAATACTGATGTTAAAATTATACTCAAAGTTTTATGCATAGTACACAGATTCTCATAATCATAGTTGACTATCTTTCTCTCTCACACCTTTTCTGTCTTTGCCATGCTTAATCTTTTTTTTCTTTTCTTCCCTCTCTTCTTTCATCTCTCTCCTTTTTGCATTTTTCTTTTTTCTTATTCTCATTCTAATTCTCTCCTTCATTTCATCTTGAATCTCTCATTCTCTCCCTCTTTCTCACATTTCCTCACTCTTCCTCTACCTCACTTTAATTCTCTCTCTTGTTCTCTTCCTATCCCTCTTCGCAGAAATCCTTATGCAGACCCGTCACCCATTACTGGTTTAGTAACTGGCTTGACGGAGAGATTCCTGGAAGCCCACAAGCTCTGATGTCTATGCTTCTACAGGTTCACAATACGCACCAGGAAAGCTATGGACCTGTCATTGTTCATTGCAGGTTGGTTTCAATACCTGTACTCAAGGGGAGGGTGTGGGGGAGGGGGGAAGTCCCCTTGAACCCCTTCCCACCATTTTGTTGGTGGCAATTATATCTTTTCAAGATTAGAGGACGAAATTCAGTCGTGATTGGGGTTTCACATCACCCCTTGAAATTAGCTTCTGGTATTTGAGTGTGAGCTTGGAGTTTGGGACCAAATAAAAAAAAAATGGTAAATTTCCTAAGTGGAAGCCAAAAGTTTTTGCCGGGAGGGGGGGGGGGGAGGTGGAAAAGCCAGGAGGATGGGGAAAGGGGGTCATTCCTTAAAGCTGTTTGTAAATTTCACGTGATCTGGATCTTGCAATAAATGAGATTTTACCGAGAATTATTTCCTTGTTTTATAAAACAAATAATGCACAGGTTTGATGTTGGTGGCATTACAACATCTTGGGTATTCACGATGCCGAAGCACTGGGTGTGGTCACCTTGTGCCTTGCTTTTTTGCACCATAAAACCTCTAGTGTGTTTTTTGGCACTAATACACTCATGCCTGTGTATATTTTTGTAAGCATCATGGTGTAGTGGTTATGACTTTCACTTTGACACTTCCCCTCCTTGTTCCTGATTGTGCAGTAGAATCTGTGTGGAACAGAAAGAGACCTTTGCCATTGTAAGAGTTTGATGTGATTCATTAATGTGAATTTACTTTGATTTATTTTCAGCGATGGGGTCGGTCGAACGGGATTGGTGATAGCAACGGATATCAACATGCAGAGGTTAGAGGAGAATCATACCATTGATATCCCTCACACAGTATCTACTATCCGCCAGGACCGCGGTCAAGCCATCCTGAATGTTGACCAGTATGCCTTCATCTACAAGGTAGATATATTCTTGCATGAATTTGTGACCCTTGACCTCAAAACCAACAATAACCCCAAAGGCAACATTTTCTGTAATTATCCAGAATTATAATTTGGTCTCCAGAAATACACACACATTAAAAAAATTAGTTAGCTTTGAGTTTGACAAATTTACCTCACACTCACAGATATTGCACTTATCCCCTCTCTATTCTATGCCTTTTCCTACTCTCCACCACCACCACTTATATTTTATCGCCCCTTCTCATCAGAGCATTCAGATGGATTTCTAACATCCTTCCCAAAACCTGATCAACATCCCTCCTGTGCACTTGTGTCCATACTTTCAGTTGCCTTTGTTATCTGATCCAGGAGCTTCTTTTGAAGTTCTTATTTAACTCTTTAGTAGCCATAGGCATAACAAATTTGATGGCTGAAGAAAATAGGTTAACATTATCACTAGATACATTTTAAGTTTTAGTCATTTATAGTTTTCTCTTTCCCTTTCCAATCCAGACTCTGTATGAATTCTCAAAATTCTTGAATAGCCCTGGTGCATTGGAGACGAGTGACACAGAAAGTGTGGTCCTTGAGAACCCTGATGACAGTGTCAGCGATACTTGCAATGAGGATCTCTCATCACAAGGAACTGACAGCAGTCGAGCATCCAGTTTTCTTGGTGACCTGTCCTCGAGCGTGAAACGCCGTCTTGCCCTCAAGTTCCCTTCACTGGGAATCAGTCTGCCAAGACAACTAACCCCCACGTCCAGCCGCATCTCTACCGGAGAATTTGTCGTTATCAACAGCCCGAATTCCACAAATTTGGACATGAGTGTCGTGTCGGGATTAAGTGAATCGGATAAGGGTGACAGGAACAGTTCAGTCTCCTCGCATCATTCGCCGTTCGATCAAACTAGCTTTTGTACGCAGAATGATGTGTTTGCGATAAGTCACAATGACAGCACAAGGCTGGTTCCAAAAGGAAGTGGAAGACATTTCACTGTGGGTCAAAGACCGTTAAAGAAGGAATCCAGTATTGCTACACCTAGACCCGTTTCAGCCTTCTGCAGGGGCAGTAGGGCCCTAAGTACTAGTGAAGGCTCCAAGGTATATGAGGACTGGAACCCTCAGTTTGGTCAGTCAGGCCAGTCCAACTTGCCACAGTCTCTGTCATCTCCAAAGCCAGACCTCCGGGTAGCAGAACTCTCAAAAGGTAATAGGAAGCGAAGTGCCACCTGTGAGTCTGGAAGTTTCAGCGAGAGCTTGGCCAGTACGAACCCTTTTAAATTTGAAGAGTCCCCCCATGAACTATCATCTCATCACATTCGTCAGACATCATATCCAGCAGATATGAATCCTTTTGGTTCGTCACAAATTCTAACTCAATCAGACAGTCCATTTGTTTCCTGTCCGTCATCTGTATCCATCCCATCCACTACCCACTATGATACCTCAGAAAGCCATTCAAATTCTCATCTAACCACAAACCCCTTTCCTAGTGATGCCAGCTCCAGCAATCCCGACAGCCAATACCCAAAAGACAACAATCCTTTTGAGTCTCCCAGTGAATCTGAAGATGCATTTTTCCATTCTGCAGAGAGTGGCTCTTCAGGCAACAGGGCGTTTGTCTTCACCTCGCAGCCCGACACGCTGGGGCACTTTGAACAACAGGGCACCTACCCCAAGGGAATGAACCCCTTTGATGAAAGTGGAAGTCTCCAGTTGCCTTGCAGTCAAAGAGGAAGCGCCAATGTTTTACGCCTTTCACCTGTTCCTTCTAAACCAAACAAATCCAATCATGGAGTGACTACACAACCTACCGCTGCCAGTCGTGGTCAGAATCCCTTTGATGATGATTGGATGGACTCTGCCGAAGAAAGTTTCACATAGCTTTGACAAGTTGGGAGCATGCTACTTCCCACAGACTTAGTGCAAATATCAACCAGTGCCAGAAGGCATTAAGTTAATCTAGTGGCTGCTGAATATGATGATTCTCATAGGCTGCGACAAGGATCACCCAGTTTCAGAAGACAACAGGTTTATAGAACGACACAAACTGTTGAGATCCTTGAAGGACATCTAAAAGTTTGTACATATAACATCCATGCAGTACTCCATATATTATCCACATGTGCATGTATTTCAAGTGGATTTGACTTTGAAAAATTAGGTACCTTGTGAAAAGTCAGAACCACATCTTTTGCGCAGAGAATCCTGCAATTGGCCTCTCATTACCAATTCTCACACTTCATCAAAGAAAAAACAATGAGCAATGCGGGAAAGCCGCTATGGAAAGATGCATAGTACCTACATAGCGGGATTCTTGCTAGAAGATGTGGCACAGACCTTTGACAGTGTACAGTACCTCATCGGTTTATTTTCATTGGTCCAATTGCCAACTCATCTGCTATAATTTGGTCTATCAACAGTTCGTCCAATATCCACATGGTCTGATTGCCATTTCGTCCACTCACCGTTTTGCCTAATAATCAGTTGGTCCAATAGCCATTTAGTCCATATACCATTTGGTCTAATTAGACTAAGTGTTAATTGGTTAAAATGAATGAAAATAAAATGAATATTAGACCAACTGGTTATGAGACGAAATGGTAATAGATGAACTGATGATTAGACAAAGTGATGATTGGACCAAATGGTTGTTAGACAAAATGTTGGACAGAATGGCATTGGAATAAGTGAAGCTACATGTAGGCCCATTTGGAGAGTGGATGAGTTGGCAGTGGACAAGTTGGCTATTTACCCCTCATCAGTATTGGATACATATTTTTGCCCTTCATCCAAATATTTCAAAGGGTGTATCCATTGATACCTACCCTTTGTCAATGTCAGTGGAATTATTTCGTCATGCATCTGTCGATTAGAACAGTACTACATCCAATATCAACTCATGACATAAATTAATTCATTATGTACATCATTCTAAATGCATTAATTTACATTTTTAAGTTTGTATTTTGAAGGTGTGCTCCTATTCCAGTTAAAATGTCTGTTAATGAATAATAATATATATATATTATATAATTTAGCGCTATATTATTTTGGTATTGATGATGAAGAATTGGATCTATTGACACATACTTTTTGTTTGATTGATCCTATACATACAGTAATGGATATAATTCATATTCTTTTTTTTTTAAGCTACATGTACATGTGTAGGCCTATTTTGCTGGTACCGTACCTCATATAATGGACATTTTTATTGCATTGAAATCTCATTACTTTGTAATTGGTCGTCTGCTTCCCCAGAGCTTGATTAAGCCAATACAATCCGAAAATGCGCTCTAAAATACATGAAAATTAGAATGTATTATCCTAAAAATGGATGGGAGTGGAGGGGAGGTGAGCAACTCCAAAAAACTATTTTGTGTTCAAAGTCAATGCAAATAGAGTTTTCTCATCCTATTCATCAAAATTACTGAAACAACTGAACTTAATTGATTTTAGCATTAAAAAATGGCCCCAAAACTTAGAAAAACAAAAGTTTTTAAATAAAGAAATGTGTAAAGAAATTCATGAAATAATAAAATGCAGAAGAAATTAAATTTCTAACCATTTTTTTTTCAAACATGAATATTTACACCATTAAAAATCAGCATTCTAGGAGCTAGGAATAAGAACAAAAAGTATGATTTGTAATCAAATAAACATTTATAATTAATATAATACAATGTTATTTTTAAAAGTAAATTATATTGCACACTATCATTGAGCAAATGTTGGCAGCCGCGCTATTGGGAATCAATTCTGATTCTTTCTTTCTTCTGTTTTTAGAAACAAAACAACAAATTTAGTTTTCCTGTACAGATAATGTATTCTGTTATCAATGCTCATGAAAATCTATGCATGTTTATTTTAGTGTGTGTGTGTAAATTTTTGTTTTTCATTTATATTTTATGTACTAGTACATGTATTTTCCTCCATGTAACTTCTCATTGCTTAAAACCTTGCCAAATATGTGACATAATTTCAAAATCAGATACATGTATTGCACTGCTATCATTTTGTATCTTTATATTCTTCCTTATAGGCAGTTAACTTTTCAATTCTATGCATTCTATCATTCTAGATGTTTAATTAAACATTTTTTTTAATTTTCAGATACAGATATTTAATATACATGTCCTTCCAACTTCTAGATGAGACAGATTGATATATATTTTTAAATGATATTTTCAAGAATAAGAATATTTTTCTGTCATGAACTTGCTTGGGTGCTGCAAGAAAGATGATTTACATGTATGGACACATTTTCATTTTCAGATATTATATAATCAAGACAGTAACATTCTGCATATTTTGAAAATAGTGTAATATTTTGTTGTACGAAGAAGTATTCATACATTTAATAAAATTGATCTATATTTTATGCAGACTATGTGTGGTATTGTGTTTTTAACTTGGCTGTGATATGACCTTTTGTTAGCTAGAAGACTAGCAATTTTTTAATGCACATTTTGGCAAACTACTCATGGGAAACTCAAGAGCTGATGACATTGTACAACTGCAACTTTACAAACTATTTGCAAAAAAATATATAGCATAGAATTAAATATATTTTTATTCATTTTTTTTTTTAATACAAAAATCATCTTTATTTCATAGCATTTCACTTTCAAATGTTATACAGATATCATTTACCTTTTAGAAAATTGTATACATACAGTACATAAGTACATTTCGTTCATAGAAGTAAACAATACAATTTGCAACATAAAGGCACATTTTTAGGTCACATACATTGTAAATATATCACATAAAACTTAGGAATAAATATGCTCAATTGGTTCACCTCTGTCCAATATAAAGTATTCTCACTAATTTTTTTTCAAAGGACAATACTTATAATATACCTAATTTCAAAAGACATTGACTGTACTTGGCTTATTCAACTATACATGCTATGGAAGAAGGGACCAGAGAGGAGTATACATGTACCCCTTAACCCTAACCAAACCAGGCTTTTTGGGGGTGTCCTATGTTGAATCAACCCCTCCCCCTTGAGATCTCAGCCGCCGATCGCGCGAACGACGTGAAAATTGGCATGATAATAGTGTGGGATGTAATCTACAAGACTGTATGGTTAATTTTTCCGAAATCAGATTTTATTTCATATGAATTAATTATACTAATTCATGCATAAATCATGTTTTTTGCTTTAATTTACAATAAAGAGCTCATAGAATGCTTATTTTTGGTGTAAATATTCTTTACTCCATTGCTAACAATTACAAATTTAAAAAAAATCCTGGTTTGAAAATGAATTTCTTATGTATTTCATTGTTTTATTAATTTCTTATGTATTTCCTTTTTTTTCGACCTATTTTTTTTTGGGCCAAATTCATAGTAGTACCCTTTTAAAGTATAATTACGCTAAAATCAATTAATTTAAGCCGATGAAAGTAAAAATAATCATGTCTTTATGAATAAGGTGAGAAAACTCAATTTACACTGATTTTGTACACAAAATCACGTTTTGGAGCAATTTTGACATGCACTATGTAATGTTGCGTAATTATCTAAACATATACCCAGGCATCGTAAATTTGGTCTCAAAATATGCACAAGATTTCAAAGTAAATAGTCAGTGAGCGGCGTGGTCAAAAACTTTCGCGCAGAGGAATGGTCGTGGAAAATGTCCCCCCTTGACTGGATTAGGGTTAAGAAGCAGTAATGTTATACATGTACAATACGATACAATGTCCTCACATGATCACAGAGTTATGTTCCTTGGTTTACAATCGCAAAAACAACCCAGAGAACAGACATTGGATTGAAATATGCACCAAACAACATGATGCAGGCTATCATAGGCAAAACAAACTGGCAAGATTTACACATAATTTCCTGGAATTTCATGATTTGTTGACATTCAAATTTATAACAATAAGGTCCACCAACATCTTATGCTAGAATTTACACAGTAGTTAAGATTAAGGCTAAATTTCAAATAAAATCATATAAATAGTCCTAAATTAATGCTGACAAATTCCAACACATTCACACTACTTTGGTCTCCACCAAGTCTTATCTCTATTCTTACTCATTTTGTATTATTATGGTCCAAACCGCAATGAATAGCATGAACATGAATTTGATCTGGGGGGGGGGGGTGTTTCATTCCATATAGCAACCAGTTGGAGAGGTCGTCTTGTCATCTTGGACCCCCCTATCCCCTCGATTGCTGCCCATGCTAGTTTTAAAACTTGCAATAATAAGAATGAAATAATAATTCTAGAAAATGCTATGTCTCATGAAAGGCATGAATTTAGCACCTTTTGCAAACTTTCACATTCATTATACTACCTTTTAAACAATAGTGAAAAAAAAAGTATACCCTCACTAAGAAATCTGCATAAATTGCCGTAAAGTTCCACCTACAGTACAATGTTACATATAAATATTTCTAAACTACATTTACATATGTTATGAAAATATGTGAAAATATGTGAAAATTATTAACTTTTTAATAATAGGGACTGTCACATAACATTGCCATTTGGTTAGCTTCCATACAAAAATTGATTTTTATTCAGTGCTAGTCCCTGTTACCATGGTAACCTTTATAAAACAGTCCTAAATTCTAGATGTACATATATGCTTTCAAAGATCTTAAAAGTGGTTGATGTACTATCAAAAAGCTTGAATGAAAAACAGACATTTCTCATGAAAAAATATGCAGTATTTTGAGCTTTTAGTTAAAATTCCTTATTCACAAATTAAAGCTAAATTTAATCCACCTTTATCTACAATTTGGGTTTCAGAGAAATTGCTGATTTCTGTTAGGTAATAAAAATAGTAAATGATAATCAATTAACAAAAGAGAAATTACAGTACTGCGATTCTTTCTCTCTATGCAGATACGTCTTTGTAGGCATTTCATTTTTATTATAAATATAACATAAGGTACATGTACAAAGACCCTAAAAGTACTAATACACATATAATACCAAAAAGCTCTCTACAAATGCACAATCACTAAACAAATTCATTTACATGTATGTACTTGACGTGACTACCGCAGATACCATATAATCTTGGAAAAATAGCAGCACATAGCATTTACATTTTTTTTCTAATCAAGATATTACATAAATTGCATTATTTTAACCCTTTTCTAACCTGAAAGACTAGCAAGTCTATAAAATTGGGAATTAAATTCACAAATTAAATCAAAGAAATGGTACAACAAGCATGACATTACCAAAAGGAAAACATTTCTCATAGATCTGCAAAAAATACATTCATCTTTCTCATTTCCCTGTAAAAGAAGAAAAGCTTATTTAGAGCATACCTTTAGGTCCATTGCATTCTATATGGATTAAAAATATAGTGCATGTATTCTTCGATAATATTTTTTGTGAAATTTCGGTACAAGTACAATAAGAACAAAAAACACTCACATTCCATAATAATGACTATTATATTAATCATTTGGCAAAGAAGTAAACATATTTTTAAAAAGGTAAGAGTGTATTATGAAAGGGCAAAAGGGCAATCATGTGAATTCTCAATGATTTCATCTTTTCAACTTCACATGTTGATTAGGGACTGTGATGATCTGTGATTTACATATGGGAAGCAACAAATTTCACATTTTTGTTCATGCCATCATGTTCTATAACATCCAAATATGAAAGTTCAATTGACTTTTATCATGCTTCTAGGGTCACCAAAACTAAACAGCCCATATTCTCAATTCAAGTTACATTCAAACTCTGGTCTGAAATTGTGGTATAACTATGTCACCTTTATCAAGTCTATCCATAGATCACATTTTTTTTTCATGGGAGGACGAAAAAGTATGTTTCATAAAATATATCATGGACAAAGAGTGTTTACTATCATAAGTAAAGAATGAGAAAAAAATAGATGTTTTGGGGAATATTTTAAGCGTACAAAGGAGTGAGTTGTACTTGTGTGACACCACAATTCTTGGTCACATTGCCAATAGGAGGGTCTCAACAGCATAGTGATTTCCACATTTTCAAAATTCATCATTCTTTGCCCATTTCTTCTCAAAATTTCATTTATCTCGAATCTCTTTCACTGAAGTTGTAATTCTCCTTAGTTGAAAAGATTGCCATATTCCCCAAAAAATTGACCTTGGCAAATTTGCCTGTACAATTCAACATACCAAATATTCACTGTGCTCTAAATAATAACAAAAAAGAAAGCCCCTTTAATATGCACACACACTTTAGGACAAACTTTCATCCATTTATCGAGGTATACTTGGTCAAGGAGTTTGCTTTCCGGAGGGCTATTCTCTTCTGGCATGCGACGATGACTCCTCCAAATATAATGAGAATGACAGGGATGCCAAGCCCCACTGAGATGATGGAGATGATGAGGATTGATAGACCGTCGCTAGGTGGGGTCCCGTATCCTGTCACACTGTTCCTGTATATCATCAATGAGAAATCAGGGAGATGGATTGAGAAGATTTGGAGTATGGCATTGATGAATTTCTTGCACTTCACAATTATTCGCCAAGTTTTTAATAGTATCCTGGAGCTGCCAATGAGGTAAATTTTATTATTATTAAGCTGGGTACCTATAATACCTCACCTGTGGTGAGGATGGCAAATGTAGCATGAATGAGCACACTGTTGGTCAATTTACTTAATTTACTTAAATTAACAGTTGCTTCATCATTTAATGCAGTAACTATTAGTAGGCACCATGTGACAAAAGTGAGCAGCATTCATTGTTATCATGAAGGCTTAAAGCTATCCAAATCACTTTCAACTAGTCATTAAAGGAAAATAAAACCTTTGGAACAAGAAAGCTTGTGTGAAAATAGAAAAATAAAAAAAACAGATCAAAGAAAGTTTGAGAAAAATTGGACCAAATAATGAGAAAGTTATGAGCATTTGAATATTGCGATCACTAATGCTATTGAGATCCTCACATTGGCAATGCGACAAAGATGTGTGATGTCACTTGTGAACAACTCTCCCATTACTTTAGTATATATTTCACTTAAACTGCCTCTTTTATCACATCTATCGGTAGATCATGTATTCTTTCTAAAGGAGGGCATGTACTACCGATTTTCAAAGAATATATTATGGATAAAGAGTTTGAATCACCATAAGAATGAGCAAAAAGAGACATTTTGGGGGCATTTCATAGTCCATCAAAGGGAAAGTTGTTCACATGTGACATCACATATCGTTGTCGCATTGCTAATGGGGGATCTCCATAGCATTAGTGATCGCAATATTCAAATGCTCATAGCTTTCTCATTATTTGTCCGATTTTTCTTAAACTTTCTTTGTTCTTCTTCTTTGATTTTTCTGTATCCACACACAAGGCCACTTGTTCCAAAGGTTTCATTCCCTTTTAATGGCCACTGTATCAAATTTTCCTGAGCCAACTCCAGCTGTGGAAAGCCAAGGATAAGGCTGACTGCATGTCTCCAGCTAGCACTGTGTGAGCAGCCAAAACTCAAGCTCAAGCATCGGATGAAAGTCTGAATCTTAAAACAAACGGTCATTTTTCAGTCAACCAATGCCAATAAAAATCGATCCAATACTTGCTCATTGAAAGATGGCTCTAAAAATTCATTAGGCTTAAGTAAAATTTGAAACATTTTTCTTTATATGTCAAACAAATTTGAAAACTGAATGAACCGATACATGCGATTGAATTTTGAGTAACATGACTAAAATTTGACAGATATTGTTGAGATCGAGCGTATTGACAAATATTCATATACTCTAAGAAAAAAAAGTTTCCAGCCTATAGTACTTTTGTGAACCAATGGAGTTGGAATGAAGCTAGGCAAAATGAATATCGAGCTAAGGAAGTATAACAAAACCTACAAAGGATATTGCTTTCAGTATTCCCCAGGATATTAGAAACTACATCAAAGCTCACTTACCATGCATAATATTTGGTGGCATTGTAAAAACCATCTTTGCCAATACCGAATGATATGTTGAAGCTGCCTAAATCGTAGTCAGACAGGTTACCAAAATAAGCATGTGCTATGCTGTAACTGCTCATATAGTGATTGGTGAAATTTACTGCATAGGTTTTGATCTGTATAATTCAGGATTAAATGAGAAAGAAAGAGAATACAAAAAATCATTTTACTTAATATTCAGATGAAAATGACATTTGGCTATTACACAGACTATTGAATGAATTATATGAATGCTAAACACACTCTTATTGCAATCTAGTTGATATACCGGAGGCCTGTATTCTGAACGCTGGTTTAAAGTTATGGATCGCTAAATGAGACAAAAGTCTTGAGAATAGATGTTGACTTTATCAGCTTATTCTGCACTCAAATCATTTACAACTGTATGAGAATTGTAGATAAAATAGTGTTCTTTATCATTATTACCTCAGTCACATTTGCTCAATGGCGGGTGTACGGCGGCTGTAAATACCTGAATTTGAAAGATTTCTGCGGCGGCTGCAGAGTTGATGTACGAAGTATGGTATTCCTATCTTTTTACAGGCCGTAGAATTATAAATTACAAATGCCCCCCCCTCTCCATTGACCTGATGGATGGGTGTGTGGGGAGGGGGTCTTTAATATCAAGATTAATTGCAAAGAGGGCTTATCAGACTAGGCACAAGATTAGGCACACTGTGGCTGATTGAGCAACTTACGGGGCTTGAAGCTTCTGTATTTCGGTCAGCACTGGTGTAAGCAATAGGTTTCCACTGCATAAAGCTACCTCTGTCAGATTTACTTGTTCCATTTAATAAAACTTGGTAGGTCTGTTTCAAATGAATAGGTAAGGACAATGAATGACAAAAGTATTAATAAACTTACAAACAAAGACAGAAAAGGGACAAGTGAAAGGCCCTTTAAGCCCATCAGGTGACCACGGTTTACAATGCCAAAAAAATTGACAATAATGCAAACATTTAAATAACTCTTTTCAAAAAGTTAGTAAATCAATTCAATGAAAATACAACTTCAATTTATGTATACCCAAACAAACGAACACTTATCAGTCATTTATCGCTTACTTAAATTTTTCATTGTTTGTCTTCTTTTTCTTGCTCTTCATTATTCATCGATTTTAATTCATTAACATATTTCTACAACAAACCAAAAGATGGTATACAAAACTTTCAAGAACACATTTTCAAAGCTATTACTATAAAATATTTTTTTCAATGTTCTAAATATTTTTTTTTGGAAGGTCCTGAAAACCTTTTATGTTTGCTGGCCATCTACATCAGTCATTGAGTTTACCTACTTTAAAAACAGCTGGTGTGTACTCGTCATCTATGCTGGGTTTATCTTCGAGAGTGATGCCCGATTTCTTGGAAGTTTGCTGATCCCTCACGATGAGCATCTCCAATGCAAACCTAGGCTTCATGTAGTTCATTTGTAGGTTATCAAGGATCAGCGAAAATTCAGTGGTGTTTGGCATATGTTGTAGATGAGGTAGATTCTTGCTTCTGCCTTCAGCGCCAAGGCTTTGAACCTAAAGAGTGGGATGTGATGATAATAAACTGACCCATTCAGAACAATGAGTGATTTCAATACCCACACCTATCAGTGTGGGTATTGAGCCGACTTTTATTGGTATAAATAGTAAAACAACCAACTTGTATAAAATTATTAAGATCCTGGGATGAATCTCAATCAATGAGCTAATGTAGCACATTTTCTTACACAAACTTTGAAGCTGATCTAAATTAAAGCTAAGCAACTTGAACAGACTCAAACATAACTCTACTTTGAATTCAATTTGGCTGCTATTATTTCAAGCTTTCAGCTTACGATAGCTGGCCACTGCATTTAAAATTATTTGTCATTGTTTACATGAATTATGTCTATATCTACTTTTCAATAACTACTAATAAAATTGTCACCTTTGTAATCTGATCATTATGTATGTTTGATGTTATATCATTTGTAATTTTGATTTATTAATACAGTAAATGCAGAAATACCTGCTTAACAAAAAAATTTATGTCGTTTTATGAGATAAAGATAATTTTGATTACTCAAATCAGGTTTCGGATTTAGGAAAACCTATCTAGATTGTGTTACCAACACCGACAACAACAAACTTGAAATTACCCCCACTGAATTATTTCAAGCCATTGCTGTCAGGTCAGCTTTTATTCAAATTGGCTACGATAGTATATTTATATTATTGGTTTTACCTTTCATTTCAATTTTGCTGTACCAGAAATAAATAGAGATTGATAAATACTGCCTTTAAGTATTTGGGGATTGCCAATGTGGATGGAAAAGCAATTCTGACATTGCTAATTTAGGGATTTTAGAGATTACTTTCATTTCAATCACCACTTGCCCAACTTACTATGACAACAATTTTCAGAGACATTACACTACCTTCAAAGTTAGTGATCCATTATCAGCTGCTGGCTCCATGCCTGGCACTGTCTTAAAGAGGGCGCTCTTTTCAGTGCTATTAATGGTAACATTTGACCACATCAGATCAGATATGTCTACTGTCCGGGTCACGTTGACCTTGGTGATGTCTGCTGTGTCCTTTTCATCATCGTACTCCAATAACTGTTGACAGAGTTAAGAATTTAATCAAAATATGTAATCAATTTGTCAATATTATACCCTAATGATATAGGCCAACCATTCCGCAGTATTGGAAAAGGTGCCATGAATCCCAACATCTTGTGCCCGTTTCACAAAGGACTTGCAACTGTTGTAACTTTGCCATAATGGCAACTACCACGGTAACAGGGCTCATCAGTCAATCAGAATCAAGGTTGCCATGGTAGCTGCCATTATGGCAAAGTTACAACAGTTGCAACTCTTTATGAAATGGGCCCCTGATGTCACAAGCCAGGAATAGTACCCTGAGCCATAAATAGTTCAAAAACCTTCTACGGCTTGATGGGCGGGGCATATAAAAATCAATCCCATTGAGATTGTAACAGTGCGTGTACAGACAATGACCAATCACTTTTGGCAAATTATATAATTAATTTCTCACTCAATGACTGGGATTCTTTACTGTTTAAATTCATTCAATTGCATTTCTAATCAGTTGTGTTTGATGATATTACCATGGAGCTACTAATAACGGATATAATCCATATATACAGAGCCTTCAATCAGAGGTTTGGTGAAACGATGATAGTCCCCATTTTCCTTCGCATTCTACTGTTCTAGCATCACTTCGGCAACCATAGCCCTTGTTCACTGTATGAATGTGAATGCTACAGAAGAAACTCTTGGACTGTAGAAATCTGTTCTACTATAACAGGCAGAATTCAGCTAAAAAAGAAGCACACATCACATGCTTTGCACATTCTGGTCTGAAAATGAAATATTGCATCAATTTCAGACTTGATTCGACTTATTGCAAGGTCTACTTCTACATGTATACAGAATATACTGCAAACTGATATGTTTTTATTCATCCAGGAAGAAATACAAATTACGAATAGAAATAAATCTGATCATCTGGATTTACTGGTTTGAAACGGAAATGGAGACTATACTGTAATATCATTTTGATTCTAAAAAATTCAGATACAAACCCTTGACATGACAAATGCCGAGACTGAAAGCACATCTTCTTTGGGGGTGAAAGTGATTGCTCCTCCTTTCCTGGCGATAGCATTCTTCCAATCTACTTTCATCGTTGCTGTTTTCGTTGTTCTTGCAACCAGCAGACTTGGCGATCCGATAGAACACCAGACATGGTGTATCGTGTCTGTAGGACCTTTCGCCTGGAAGTGTATAAGATTGTAGAAGGTGCCATTGCCACCCTTACATTCTGGGATGTCGCAGCCATCGTTGTAGGTGATTGTTACCTGTGAGATCAAAAATTTAAAAACAACGAAAGCTATGAGGATGGAAAAAAAATCAGGGTCAAACTGTTTTTGCCTATTTTATAAAGAAAGAAAGGGACATAAAAGCTATTCTTTGTATTGTAGACATTGAGAGCTTGTAAATATACACATCAAAATAATCATAAAATAAAATTGATCATTGGTCAATTCCATCATTTGACCCAAAAAAAAATCAATTTTGTCAGCAATACCGTTGCTATTCGATGCAATAAAAGAGAACAAAATAACAATCATCGGCGAGGGAGAGTCTATTGTTGAGTATAACAGTCGCTCACTTCTTTCCATAAAATCGGGAGGTAATTAATGTATGTTATCGCATAGCATTCTGTAGAGTTTACTAAAGAGCTGAATATCCAGTACCAACCGCACAGAGACGTTAGCGTTGACAATGTGGCAACGGAGGCCCTGTAACAACTGGTAATGTCCCTGTGATGCCTAATGTAATAACAATGTATTATTTACTTCTGATTGATCTTAGATCAATGTTTGACATCACAAGCCGAATTGTAACATGATACCTATGTGCCGCGCCAACTCAAGAATAGGGGGCTCTGGAACTAAATTTTGGTCTTAAAATGAGGGTCTCTGGAGCGGCTCTTAGATCAACGATTGCTAAAAATGCAATGCTCTGGAATGAATAACATGAAAAAGGGGGTCTCCGGAACTCATTAGATCGTAGGGCGTAATTGGTAGTGGCGATGTAAAAAAACGCGAGCGTGTCTTGCTAGATTCGTATCATAGGGTGGTTATTTTGTCATTTTCTTATTTTGTTGTTCATTTTCTTTAACTTGTGTTTTCTTCAGCTGTTTTACATTCTCTTCCGTCTAGACTTGACTTCATTTGCATTTCTTTTCAGCACTGCCCTTGCAGTCTGAACTTAGGTTATTTGAGTTTAATTATATTCAGTTTTCATTCATCCTTCTTCACATTGGATTCTTTTCCTCTGATTCTCTTTTTTCATCTTCATTCCTTCTCTATTCAGGTGTTCCACTCATTCCATCCCTCACCTGATTCCTTAGTGTCTAATGCCATTATTACATCTTTTATCACCTTTATCTTATTCCTCATTGGTTTATATTATGAATTGGATTACTACATTTTAGTTGGGCTCTCCTATTTTCTTTAATTTCATTGGTTAGTTATAGTGTTATGTTTCTATATAGCTCTACAAATATGTGGGCCAGGAAGGCCTTTGGTATAAGAAGAGAAGTGATTTTAATAAATGCACAGAGACACACACACAGACACGACACCAGATTTATTCGACTTCAGTTTAATTTCTTTGCGTCTCCTAGTTTCACTTCATTTCCCCTTTGGTTTGATGATTGATGACTGAGCTTGCAGCTTTGAACTTATA
Organism: Lytechinus pictus; assembly: GCF_037042905.1. Lineage (NCBI taxonomy): Eukaryota > Metazoa > Echinodermata > Echinoidea > Temnopleuroida > Toxopneustidae > Lytechinus > Lytechinus pictus. The sequence continues at coordinate 14,774,333 of NC_087249.1, forward strand.
ATTGTTCAACCCTACAATATCGGGCCAGCGCAAGCTAGCTGTGGGCGCAAGGATCTTTGGCGGGCCAAAATAAGGGCTCTGCGCTGATCGAGCTCGCTGCTCTGACCAGCTGAGTAGGTCTCTGGAGCGAGAAATTACGAACGAGAAAAAATTGAATCTCTATGACTGCCTGAATTGGTGATGCTCTGGAACGGAAATTTAGGCTGAAAAAGGGGGTCTCAACCGCGGCACATACGTATCATACAATAACAATGAGTATCCCTTTCCCCCCCCCCGGAGGAGCCCGGCCAGCTGGCTCCCTTAAACCTAAAGTTAAGCAGATCAGGCCCTATATTTTTAAAGACCCTGACCGGTGTAAAAACAATCATATATCAAAATAAAGGTAATGATTCAAACAATACGAATATACCAAAAATATTACATATATCTCCTTCCAATAGTTAAAAATATTAAATAAAAATCAAAGAAACTGCTCCTCCAAAGTACGCTTCGATTGAGCACCCCCACGTCGCCTGGAAATGATGACGTCACGTTGTGTCAGGAGGGTTGTGATTCCATAGGTTTGTGTACAAAAGCATTGGGTATTTTCTTCTATTTCCATGTTATGAATCCATTTTTTTTTTGCTTTCAGATGAAAATGGCACTCAAAATTATTCACTGTTCAAATTGTTGTAAACCTACAACTATTCACTACCTTTTTTGTGATTTCTTTGTTTGGCTCTTATTGGGCCTAAATTGCTATGTCAGGAAAAGTTGTTATACATAATCTAAATGCAGATAGAATTGAAATCTGCGCCAAATTTATAAGCAGGAAATAAAATATGGCAAAAACTAGTTCAAAACTGCAGATTTCATAAATTCAAGCTTGTGGGTAAAAATATATGTAATATCCCTCTGTGATAGAAGTGAAGAGAATGAAATGCATTATCTGGAAAGCAAAAAAATCACCCAGTTTTTTGTGTACAAACCTATGGAATCACGACGCTTCTTACACAACGTGACGTCACGGTCTCGAGGCAGGTGAAAAGGACAATAAAGCCTATTTTCTAAGCGGGGTTCGAAACCCGATAATTGGAATATTCTTAATTAAGCAAAATACTCAGCTGGGAAGCGGTGAAAATGCATAAAGCATACCTTGGTGCATTTAGTAGCTTATAAGCTTTCGATTGGTATATAATTTATCAATTTCATTTTCGGGTCCGGTCTGGATCTTTAAGACCGATATTCGGAATTGCAGAAAACATTACATCTGTTATGTTACGAGGCAATGTTTGCTAATGCTAGTTGCTAACTGTTTCAGTGTTTGAAAATTCACGCCCATTGAAGAACATTGCATACACGTACGTGCGAGGTCCGTCTGTATACAAAACTCGCATTAGTGTGAGTGCGTTGGATTCTGATTACTTTCTAACCTTAAATCACTCACTGCATCCAATGCAATGATCCATTATTATAATAATTATTTTGCATCAAGTTCCAAATTTCATTATTTGTTAAATAATAATTTTTATCTATAAATTGTTCTTCAAAACGGCATTTTGTAACATCGTTAATCGAAGACCTGTACGTCATACATAAGCAGTTCAAGCCCATTGTATTTGCGTTGTGTACAAATGGATCGAGGGATCTACACGAGATCGGTCTGGTAAGAAAACTCAAATTTTTCACCTTTTTATTAACACATTTTTATGCACCTTCTTACGCATTAGGCGTATGAAGGTGTATAAACAGTAGAGGCGCACAGCCAATATGGGAGACTGTCTCCCAAGAGAGAGATTATCTCTAATATCAGAGACTTTTGTAAATAATTTGGGTATCCAATTTCAGAGACAGTCTCCAGTTTGGGAGACCAATATCCTTTGTTTACATTTGCTGCAAAAGGTGTGATTGGCAGATATGAAAAATTACCCTTTTTCACCGCCTACTTTTGTTTTGATAAGGATTTTTGTTGTCATCCACACACAAAACAAATGGGCTTCTGACCTAAGTAGGCGGTGCTGCACCATCCCGAGTTTGCTCAATCTCGAGATTTTAGCCCGCTCGGTCCACTTCGCGATTAATCTCGAGATTCAAGAAACCCCGTCTCCACCATCGCAAGAAGAGCGATCCCTGCTCGAGCGAGGCAACAAGACCGATATTACGAGCATGCGCACTTTCGGATCTTGGAGTTTCAACGGCCCGCGCTTTTGAATAACTTCCCGCGATATGCAAGCAATGTACTCCTTTCACTAGCACTTTCGCCGAATTCGACCGGTGTTATGCAACAATCCTCTCAGCTCAGCGAGTGAAGAAGTGATGTATTCTTCGTTAAATATGATGGCGGAGTAGGAGGCAACGACAGAGAGAGAGAGAGGGAGAGAAGGAGGAAAGAAATGCTATTTGCTCACATTTTGCGAAAGAATAAGACAACACTGCTGTCAGTGTTGTTATTGAATATGACCATCGTCGATGAGCGCCTCCCCCTTCGGTCTGGTCTCTCCCAAAATCCATTCACTGGTGGGACACCATCGTTGCTGATTAGGCAATTGATGAACGCTATTCGCGATAATATCTATTCGCATGTATAAAGTTGACTTTCGCACGTGTTTATGTTTTGACCAAGGCGGAAGTGGAACGCGAATTGCATTACGGACTGACGTCATGAATAAATTACCCCGAGTCCAATCTCGAGTGCGTCTGCACCGACGAATTAGCAAGATAATTCGTAAAATAGCGCGCTATTTTGCAAATAAACCCGAGTTGACTTGGGATTGCAATCTCGAGATTAATCCTACGAACTAGCGCGATAATTGCGTCTCCACCGCAAACTATCTCGAGATTTTTCAGATCGGGATAATTTGCCGGATCAGAAATAGCGCGCTAATTTGAAAACTCGGGATGGTGCAGACGGCCCTAGTGAGACAAAATTTTGGGTGGAAAAAATAACGCTTTTGTTGGTGTTGTTTCTTTCGAGTCTCCAATATGGGAGATTGTCTCCCCTATTGAAGAGTCTCCCATATTGGCCGTGCGCCTCTACTGATAAACATGATAAAATATAAATAAGTAAAATCACACAAATGATTTCTATCTTCAAAGATGGATTTCCTAGGGAAATCCATCTTTGTTTACATGTGTCTCTTATAATATGGGAGGAGGTTCAAGGCTTCGTGATCAAATGACAATATCAAAATCATAAAAATATGATCACACAGAGTCCTCAAGACATGTCCACACACACAACATTAACAAAACAAAACAAAAAAAACAGACAACAAACCCCAATTATGACATTCGGTGATTAATTTCTAAGTAACATAGAAACATCAAACAACAAATGGAACAAAGAGATTCGATATTTACTTGCAATACAAACGTTTTTTTTTTTTTTTGAAAAGCCGTGACTCTTCTCTCGACACAGCTCAGTCACATATAATTATAAACACTGACTTCATTTTCGGCGGGCCCCTACGGCTACGAACATCTATCGCCGCATCTCACCGATGCACTTCTCGCCCTGGCCCGCTGCTTGGCCTGGCTGTGTGATGTGCGGGGAAAATTTGATTCAAAACGGGTGCTCAGCTAGCTGCTAAATAACAGTACATCCACTTACATTTCTAATCTGATCATCACATTTTACACCAACTGTGATAGTAGAAATAAGGAACAAACATCTGAACATAAATGCAGTTGCAGTCATTTTGGAGATAATTCTTGATACTTGCCCCTCGCTCGGCCTCGTCTCCTTTCATTTTTCACTGACTGCGCTGAGCCGATATGATTTCCGCTAGACTAATGATCATGTGATATTTGATCAAGTAACGTGACCTCCGTATCGGTAACACAAAACTTTGCGATTGACGTAGGCCGATTTCACGATTGATTTTAATAACAATGATAATGTTATGTTATGTTATGTTGTTATGTTATGTTATGTTATACCGAGGTTGTTTTACCTGACTGCTAAGAAAACACGAATGCCTGTGAGCAAGCAACCAGGGGACCAACGGCTTAAGGTCCTCTCCGAGGGACCTGGTAATGAGGATTATATGTTATATCGAGGTTTTTTACCTGACTGCTAAGAAAGCACGAATGTTATGCAATGAAACCGCACATTTTAATTTGCAAAGGCCTATCCTATTTCTCAATTGTTTTTTTTTTTCCATTCATATCCGAATTCACAAAGACATGCTAGATCACCGGTCCCAGCCACCCCACTGGGCAATTTGTTACCGATTACCAATTTTACCGGTTATTACCGGTAATATCACCCGGAAATTTGAGTAACACCAAATATTACCGTTATTACCATGTTATTACCGAAATTATAATTCCTGTTGATACCTGTTACTGTTATCACCCTGATGAAACCTACATTTACCTAGTTACAACAGGGTGATGAGGGGTAATAAGGGTAATGTTGAATGACTTTGATTGGTTATAACATTGCAAACTTTAGTAATAAGAGCAATCTTACAGCAATCCCGGCGAAATTTTCAAAGTCCAAAAAATTACTGTTATCACCCTGATGAAACCAACATTTTACCCAGTTACAAACAGGTTGATAAGGGGTAATGGGTAATGTTGAAACGCTTCCATTCCCAGACAGCAAAGTATCTGGATCACATACAGTTCTTATCTGGGATATCTGGGTCCCATATGGGCCCACATGGAACCCGAGATGAAAACATATACTTGAACCCACATGGTGCCCAGATAGGACTCAGATGGAAACGAGACCTCCAACCCATGCGGAACCCATTAATATTGGGTAAATGGAGTAATATCAGATGGTAATATCAGGAAAATGCTGGGAATATTAGTTACTCATGAATATTCATTACTACAATAAATGGCCAAAATTTTAGCTAATATAGCTGTAATAATTAATGTGTTTATGTTTATGCAATTATTCCACCCAGAAAATTTTCAGAAAAATGTGTAGTTTATATATCATATTAGTCATAATCATGACATTAATTTTAGAAAAATGTTTTAGGGTTGAATAATTGTTAACCATAATTTGTCAAGTGTTGTAAACTCGCTCAATATATAGAAGTAAATGAGAGGGTTTGGTGGATAGGTGTAGGATAGGATTAGGATTAGGATGTAGGATTTTAGGATAGGATAAGATGATATGGCTTAGAGTATGGAGTTGTAAAAATGTGCTTCAATGACCCTAATGACACTAATCGTTTTTTTAATGAGCCGACATTAATTGGGTAATATTGGGTAAACAGAGTAATATGAGGTGGTGATATCATTAAAATGCTGGAAATAGTAGTTACATCATACTGAGAAATATTGGGTAAATGGAGTAATATCAGGTCCAGGTAATAAGAGGGAAGGATTGGTCTACTATTTCCCTGTTATTACCCACTGTTGTTACCGTAGTAATATCCATGTTATTACCTGTTACAACCCGGGTAATGTCAGGTAAAATGCCCAGTGGGACTGAACTAGAAATACTAATAATAATATTTCTTGTTCAGTGGTCCCGGCCGGCAAAATCCAGGTCAAGTACCCGATGTGTTTATGCCCAGGAGGGCCCTCATTGAAACCAGTTGGATTTCCAACTGGTTTCAATAGGTTTCAACTGGTTTCAATTGGTCTTAACTGGAATGTAACAATTTCCAATTGTAACCAGTTGGGCAACTGGATATCCTAACTGGAACCAGTTGAGTAACTGGAAATGTCTTCCAACTGGAAATACTGGAAATAGTTACGGCCCTGGAAATCCTAACTGCAGTTGCACTAGCTGGAAATGATCAACTGCATGAAATTGACTTCTAACTGCATGGAACCAGTTGGGTAACTGGAAATCCTAACTGGAACCATGCAGTTGGGTAACTGGAAATGACTTCTAACTGGAAAGTTGGTAACTGGATATGACTTCCAATCGGAACCACTGAGTTGGATAACTGGAAATCCTAACTGGAACCAGTTGGGTAACTGGAAATGACTTCCAATTGGTTTTCAATTTGAAAATTTTCCGGTTATCCAACTGGATCCAATTGAAACTAGTTAATTTGCATATTATCTGCCAATGTGTACAAAGTAATGTTTTATGTGATTCATCATCATTTACAATGTATAAATTCATTTCTTTTCTTTCTCAAGTGCCTCACTTGTTTAAGATAAACTTGTTTAGAAGAGTTAGCAGTACGTGAAAACCATGTTCATAAATATTATATATTACAATTTTTAACAGATTAAAATATAATTAATACATCACTAACTGTTACCAAATTACACCAAATACAAATACATATATTCGAAGCTCCTCCACACAAATATATATGTATGAAAGTCTAAATTTTATCAATGCCCTTTACATTGGTATTAATAGAATGATATAACAATGCTTCTGTGTTGGCATGGGCTATAGTTAGTACAAATTCTAATTAATTTGTAACTAATTAAGTCAATTCCAACTGGAAGTTCCAACTGGTTCCAGCAAACCAATTGAAACCAGTTGCTTCCAATTGGTTTTAACTGGAACCCCCTGGAACCAATTGAAACCAGTTGCCTCCAATTAGATTCAACTGGTTTTAATAAGAAAATTGGAACAATTACTGGAACCAACTGAGGGGCAGTTGCCTAATTTGTTTCAACTGGAACCAATTGAAACCAATTGCCAACTGGTTCCAGTTGGAACCAGTTGTTCCAATTTATTGAAACCAGTTGGTTTCAAGTGGTTTTGCTCTAATTGGTTTCAACTGGATTTTGGTCCTGAGTCGTATACATCCAGATCCACCAAAAGTGTATTAATAAATGATCTACTCCCAATCAGAGTATAGTCTATCCAAATGAAAACGATTGCATTAATAATTGTAGCTGTATTATAATCATAATAATATCAATATCTGCATTTGTAGCGCCTTTTGCCTGCATGAGGATGCAAAGAATGTGCTAAAACACAGGTTTTAGACCGAGTATCATCCTTTTCAACAAGCGCCTTCAGTGAATTAATAATTATGTCAGACACCCATTCACCTCCCCTGTGTAGAAAGCAGCACTGAGTAGATACTTTTCTTGCTAAAGGAAACCACGACCATTGTGTTTGAAAGGTAAGACCACTAGAAAACGACGCGCCAAGATAATTTTCGAAGAAAATAATTATAAATAAACGGAACAAAAGGGAAAAAAGAAACATCCATCGGTGAAATTACTATCATTATTTAATATATCAAACGGCTCCTGTCTTTAATCAGGTATCAGAAAGTTCTCCAGGAGAGAGAAGAATTATGATAATGAATAAACAAAAGATAGAGGAAGAGATAGAGAGCATATCGGTGACACGACATTTGCTCCTGCTACAATTACTCCGGTCTTTACATATACGGCATAGGCAGCGGCGTACCCAGAATTGAAAGGGGGGCAAAGTTTGTGGAGGATATTTCGTCCGCGAAAAAAATTGACAAGCAAAAAAAAAAAAGGTCTTCTACCTTCTTCTTCTTCTGTTGAATTCCTCCGTTCACTGGAGAACTGCAAGCCTTTAGTACAGTACAGCATGGTAAAATAATGAGCTATTATAGTCACTGTTTGCAGCAGCTTGATCAACCACAAATACAGGATTTCGTACCAGAAAAAAAATTGACAAGCAAAAAAAAAAAAAAAAGTCTTTAAGTTCAAAAGAGGGCGCACACGTCGGTTTTCTTTGCATATTTACATTACAAATTATTAATTTTGCTTCTCAAAGGGGGGGGGGGGAACGTCCCCTGGATCAGTTGTGACTCGTCAGGGGGCAGGGGTACGTACGTCCCCTGCATGAGTTGTGACTCGTCAGGGTACTTAGTGGGCATAGAGTTATAGTTAGGATTGTAATAAAGTTTTTGGTTCAGAATAATAAAGATAAGAATTATGGTTTATTCAGTTTTAGAGATTTGGATGAAATCGGGCTTAATTTATTTGTGTCCTGCTTTGTGTCATGGTAAAAATGAGGGGAAAATAGAAAAAATGGAGAAGGAAAAAACAACTAAAAAATGAAATAGAAATCCAGCAAACGAAAGAACAAAGAGAAAAAACCTAAAGTAGGGTGCTGCCGTTGATTTAAGAGCATGTTTTTATTCCTTTACATTTTCTGGTATAACTTCTCGAATTTGTTTTTTGTTTACCGAACATTTTTTGGGCATTCTTGTATTTTTAATAATTGAATTTAACAGAATATCGTTTGCAGAACTTGATAGCAATTAAGTTGCCCTATGATAAATTGGCTAGAAAAGTAACTGTATAGATCAAGTTCAACTTTATTTTCACATTATCATAATATATCAAAATGATAATGATGATCCACAGCATTCATATTGCGCCATTATCGCCACATTTCTGTTAAAAATATTTATTCAAAATGAAATACCGAAACAAATACAAATTATTGCAAATCAAGTACAGATATTATAAACTAGTATCGACAGACGCTTTTCTAGTCTACTTTAAAACGCTACAAAGTTTTTTTATTAATAATAATAATATAGGGTATTTATATTGCGCACATATCCACCTTGTTAGGTGCTCAAGGCGCTCCTATATTACCCGGCTAAGCTAGGCGTTCACAGCGCACATAGCTTCTTGAGGAATTACTTTCTACTGGTACCCATTTACCTCACCTGGGGTTATTGTGCCATAGGCCTAATGACCCCTCGGTCCGAAGGCCTCGGTCCCGATCCCAGCCCCACCCCCGGGGGGGGGGGGGGGCCTTTACAATGACGAGTGGATACCATGTGCGACCAAAAAAAAAAAACACGTATAAAAAGGATGTGTTTTTCAAGATATGGCACGTTACGTACGTAACGTAATAAGGGTGTCAAAAACACTAAAATGGTGAAAAAAGGGTATCTATTTCGCTAGGAAAGCTACGTGTTTAGGGTCATATTTGCGAGGGCTCAGACTAAAATATAAAAGATGTACTTAATTTTTGTCCCAACACTAGTGTTTAGAGGTCCGATTTGCATGAGGGGTGGGAGGTGCATGGGGCCGTACTAAGCCCAATGATGTAGGTAAAGGTAAAATCAACGTCCGTGACATTAGAATATCGCTATACTTGTTTAGGGGTTCAATTCAGGGAATACTTACCAATTAAGGGTGTAAATACGAGCTTCTGAATTTTTGCGATGACGTCAGAAGCGAGAGTTTTGGATTCGTTTCTCGAACATGCCGAGTGAGGGCGTAGTTGATTTATCGAGGATCTAAATTTTCTATGAGATAGAATGAAAGTCATTTTGGGATTGTTTCTAAAATTCATGTTAATCTGGAGATGCCAATGTTATTGAATAGTTCCAAGTGCAAGTTAGAGATAACTGCAATGGTCATTAAAGTCTTGAAGAAACGTCGAACTCGTGTGATAATATTGGTACTCATCTTGTTGTCAATAATTCGTCACTCCAGAGTTGTTAGAACATTTCCAAAATTTGAGTTAGTCATCTTGTCACAAACGCCAACCTCCACATTAGTTCAATAACAAGCTATGAACTTTTGGATCAAAGATGAGTGACATTCCAAAGTCAGCTGGGGCTGCGGCACCCGACGTCAGACCTGAAGATTCTGCGAGCAACTGTGGTCGAAGTATTACGAGCTCCGTGACTAGCACCAGGGCAAGGAGGAATGCAGCTGCGAAAAAGGCTGCTCTGATGGCTCAAGCTCAATTGTTGCAGGAGCAACAGGCATTGGAACTACAGACTTTGCAATTACAGCAACGGATGGCTGAGCTGAAGCTGAAATCGAAGATTGCTAGTGCTGAAGCAGAGGAGGAGGTGTATAGAGCATCTGAGGACAAATCAGGATTACCAGATAATCTCCCTTCAGGCATTCAGCCAGCCAATGATGATACCCTGCCATATCCTCGTCCTGACCCATCAGAGTCGATGATGAAAATAATTCATGAAGGTCAGCAGCAACAGAGAAGGCTGATAGAATCTGTCACACTACCTCAAGCTGATTTGATGAAATACGATGGCAACCCCTTGAGGTATTGGGAATTTTGGAGAGCCTTTGAAAACAGTGTGGACAAGACTACAGTGGATGATTCTGCTAAGCTGACACGCCTGTTTCATTTCTGCACTGGTGAGGCTCATAAGTTGCTACAAGCCTGCATGGTAATGGATCCCACTGTTGGTTACAAGAAAGCCAAGCAGATGTTGAAAGAACGATTTGGCAATCCTTACAAGATAGCAGATGCTTGGATTCAGAGAGTTACTCAAGCTACAAAGATTGAGCCCAACAATAAGAAGGCTCTACAAGATCTAGCAGATGAACTTCATATTTGCATTCAAACGCTAGATGCTATGGGCTATAAGTCTGAGCTGTCACCCCAGAGTGTCATCTTGCGGATTGTCGAGAGACTTCCTTTCTTCTTAAGGGACCGATGGTTAAAGGTGGTAGCCACTATCAGGAAGCAAAACCGGCTGCCACAGATTGAGGACCTTTTATCCTTCATACAGGAAACCTCAGCCCAACAGAATGATCCAGTATATGGACGACTGACTGATCTGAAGCCTGGATCCAAAGACCAGTGGAAATCATATCCCAAGAAAACATGGGACAAGAAGGCATCTAAGACACAGGGTCAGAGAAGCTCGTACTCTACCTCTAGTAGTCCAGCTCCGGTCAACATCAAGCCCTGTCTGATCTGTCAAGAAAAACATACACTTTTGGGCTGTGTTCGGTTCAAGAAAATGCCACCAGAGAAGAGACTTCAGTTTGCTAAAGAGAACCGGTTATGTTTTAACTGCCTTCGTCCTGGTCATATGTTGTCAGCCTGCAACTTGAACAGAACTTGTTCTGTTGAAGGTTGTGGAAGGAAGCATACCAAGTTCCTCCATCAGACGAAGAAGGCACCATCAAGAGCACCTGACAATCAAGTCGAAGATCCCCCACAGAGTCAGGAAGGACAATTAACAAGTGATGGGGCCTCTAATGGTTATGTAGACAGTGATGCTACAGGGGCCGGCAAGCGGAGTGTTCTTCCAATTGTTCCAGTAAGAGTACAAAGTGATGACAAGAATTTTATTCAAACGTATGCTCTGTTGGATAGTGGATCAACCCATTCATTCTGTACAGAGGCACTAGCACATCTTCTGGGAGCTAGAGAAAGAAGTCATCGACTTCGCCTGACAACTATGGGTAAGAAAGATGATCACATTGACACATCAGTGGTCAGCCTTGTGGTAGACTCTGGGCCATCCACAGACCGGATTTACCTTCCTCATGTCTGCACTCGGAAGAGATTGAACATTAAGAATTCTCACATGGCCTGTAGGGAAGACATCATCAACCTGCCATATCTAAAAGGTATTGATATCCCCTTGGCAGGGGAACATGAAGTTGGCTTATTGATTGGTCAAGATTCTCCAAGAGCACTGATGCCCTTAGAAGTACGCAAAGGAGACAAGGGACCTTATGCTGTTAGAACTGCTCTAGGGTGGTCACTTCATGGCCCGATTGCTTCAAGAGGGAGATGTGATGCCTCTACCAATTTCATTCAAGGAGACACCTCTCTTGATGAGCAAGTCCAGAAGTTCTGGAAACTTGAAGATGAGAATTCCCTATTCGATGATGAGAGAGGTATGTCATTTAACGACAGGAAAGCAGTCAACATCTGGGAGAACACCATCACTTTGGACAATGGTCACTACCAACTAGCCATACCTTTCAAGCAGCGCCCCCCTAGTCTTCAAGATAACCGTTGTGTAGCTGAGCATCGACTTCAGACTCTTGGAAGAAGGCTAAAAAGAGACACCCATCTTCATGAAAAATACAAGGAAGGCATATCCGACCTTCTTCAGAAAGGCTATGCAGAAGAGGTATCTGAATCGGATGACCAAGCTCAAGCTGTTACCTGGTACATTCCTCATCATCCGGTATTCCACCCGATGAAACCAGGAAAGGTTCGCATAGTGTTTGACTGTGCTTCTAAGTATAAGGGACAATCACTAAATGATGTTGTACTCCAGGGTCCTGATCTCACCAACAAATTGATCGGGGTTCTCCTACGTTTTCGACAAGAGAGAATTGCCATTATCGCAGATATAGAGGCAATGTTTCACCAGATTAGAGTTCCCCCTGAAGATCGAGATGTACTCAGATTTTTATGGTGGCCTGGTGGAAACCTGGAAGAGACCCCCAAGGCATTTAGGATGTGTGTCCATCTGTTCGGCGGCACATGGAGCCCCAGTTGCTGTAATTTCGCTATGCGACGAACAGCTGAAGATAATCATGGACAGTTTACTAGTGATGCAGCAAAGGTGGTGCAAAGGAATTTCTATGTTGACGACTGCCTGGTGTCACTACAGGATGAGGAAAAGGCTGTCAAACTTGCTGCAGAACTCAGAATGTTACTTCAGAAGGGAGGATTTCGTCTAGCTAAGTGGCTAAGTAACAACCCAAGAGTCCTTCAGACTATCCCTTTGGAAGATAGGGCAAAACAAGTAGCAGGACTTGATCTTAATCATGAAGCCCTTCCTGTTGAACGTGCTCTGGGTATGAGATGGGACATAGAGCAGGACTGCTTTACCTACAAGATCAACCCAAAGGACAAGCCTTCAACTCGACGAGGATTACTCAGTATAGTATCTTCAGTCTATGATCCCCTAGGATATGCCAGTCCATGTGTGCTGCAAGCAAAGATGATCTTGCAAGAGCTAACAAGACAAAAGTTAGGCTGGGATGAACCCATTCCAGTTGAAGAGGCACAGAAATGGAAGTCTTGGTTGGATGAACTACCAGAGATGGAAGAATTTGAGGTGAACAGATGTGTAAAGCCTCATAACTTTGGTAAGGTAACAAATTACCAACTCCATAACTTTGCGGATGCCTCAGAAGTTGCTTATGGAGCTATGACATATTTAATGATGACAAGTGAAGATGGTCAAGTATATTGCAGTCTGCTAATGGCCAAGACACGTCTTGCTCCACTGAAGAAGTCAACCATACCACGACTTGAGTTAATGGCTGCTACCCTAGCAACAAGGATGGACACCATGATCAGGAGAGAACTGGACTTTCCTATCACCAAGTCAACATTTTGGACAGATAGCATGATAGTTTTGAATTACATTCAAAACAAGGATAAGAGGTTCCATACCTTTGTATCTAACAGGCTTGCTATCATTCATAATGCTACCGAGACGGATCAATGGTACCATATTGACTCGACCTTGAACCCAGCAGATATCCTTTCAAGGGGCATGCCTGCAAGTCAATTGAAGGAGAGTTCGAGATGGCTTAACGGACCAGAATTTCTTCAACAGCCACAAGAATTCTGGCCTACGTTTCCAAGCGAGAAGCAAGGGATTGATGATGATGACCCGGAAGTAAAGAGGACAAAAGGAATGCATAATTTTGCATCAAGCTGTGATCATGAAGACTGCATTGACAAACTAATCACACACTTCTCGGATTGGACCAGGCTAAGAAGGGCAATTGCATGGTGGCTTAGACTGAAGAAAGTTCTCCAAGGGAAAGTGACAAAGATGACACCAATCCAAGATAAAGGCAATACCTTATCTGCCAAGGAAATTGAAAGTGCTGAAAAGGTCATTTTTCAGTATGTACAGAGTCATGCATTCTCAGAGGAGTTGAGTGTCATTAGAGATTCAGGTAATTCAGTCCCTAAAGTTACAAAAGGATCACGACTGTACAAGCTAGACGCAGTTTACCAAGATGGCCTGCTTCGAGTAGGAGGACGGTTAAGACATGCAATGATACCTAGTGAAGCCAAACACCAAGTAATATTGCCCAAGAAGCATCATGTGACTTCACTTCTTGTGAGACACATGCATCACAGAGTTGGACACCAAGGACTGAATCATGTGTTGGCAGAGATACGACAAAGATATTGGATTCTTGGTGCTGGTGTTGTTGTAAGGAGCATGTTAAAGAAATGTGTTAACTGCCGCAAGTACCAGGCTAGACTCGGCAAGCAGAAGATGTCAGATCTCCCATCATTTAGACTTGAAGCTACCAAACCGGCCTTTACTAACGTAGGGATGGACTATTTCGGGCCATTCGACATTAAGTGTGGACGATCAACAAGAAAAAGGTACGGAGTTGTCTTCACCTGTATGACCAGTAGGGCAATCCATATAGAGGTAGCCGAGAGTCTTGAGACGAGCTCGTGTATCGATGCCATTCGTCGTATGATTAGCAGAAGAGGGCCTATCAAGAAATTGTTCTCAGACAATGGCACCAATTTAGTGGGAGCCCAGGCTGAACTGAAAAGAGCTCTAAAGGAATGGAATGAAGACGAAATCCTGCATTTCACTGCTAATCAAGGAATAGAGTGGACTTTCAACCCTCCCACTGCTTCACATCAAGGTGGTGTGTGGGAAAGACAAATTCGCACCATCAGGAAAATACTGCACGCTATTCTGACTGAGCAGTATTTAAGGACTTGTCAATCTGAGGAACAGCTTCATACACTGATGTGCGAGGTCGAGGCAATCATTAACAGCAGGCCTCTCACACGAGTCTCTGATGATCCAGATGATCTGGAAGTATTGACACCAAACAGTCTACTACAGTAGTAGACTGTTTCCAGAAAAGATCAGAAAGATGCTGCATTTGTCTCCATCGTTTTCTGGCGTAGACATCTGCCCCGGTAAATCTGCCCGGAGGCGGCGTTGTCACCTGTTTCATCAGTAACTGATGAAACAGGTGACAACGCCGCCTCCGGGCAGATTTACCGGGGCAGATGTCTACGCCAGAAAACGATGGAGACAAATGCAGCATCTTTCTGATCTTTTCTGGAAGAGATGGCTACGCGAGTATTTACCAACCTTACAACAGCGTCAACGATGGCAACAACCAGAACGCAACCTACAGATTGGGGATGTGGTCCTCATCGCAGACGAGATGGCGCCTAGGTGCTCCTGGCTTATGGGTCGCGTACTTGAGACACATCCAGACAAACAAGGTTATGTGCGCAGTGTAAAGGTGAAGACAGCAACGTCTATATTCATCAGACCAGTCACCAAGCTGTGTTTACTTTTGGAGCAGGAGATTTAGTGCCTAAATTCGTAAACAGGGTTATGCACACCCTGAGGTGTGAGCCTAGCGCCGCCTTTTAGAAATATAATTTATTACTTGATATTTGACAACAAAAAGGGTTATACACAACCTCATTGAAGTTACACGGTTGAGTAATTATCATTTGCTGATAAAAATAACTTCAAATAAGGGTTATGCATACCTTCAGTGAAAAATCATCGAGAGGAAATTGATTCGGAAACTAAAGATGTGAGACATATAGCATAACTTTGATATTTCGGATGGATCAACATCGTGAGTTACATCGTGAGCAAGCAAGAGAAAGTACAGAACACACAAATCGTTTACCAAGTCTATTTTAAATGACAGGACATTAAATGCAGGACTTTTAATACGCATGCAAAAGGCTTGATAAAGATGGACTTGAAGGAATGAAGGAACAAGAAAGAAATAAAGAACACAGACTTTTAAATTCAATTTAGTTTGATAGCTATTTGAATTGTGGACGATTTTGCATTCATTTCATTTTTCTTCATAAGTGATGCAAGTGCAAAGCTGCCAAGTAGTACTGATTTTCAGTATTTAGTACAGAAAAGTGAGAAAAATACTGATAGTTTAATATAAAATATTTTTAAAGTTACAGCTCTATGTGTTGTCCTATGGTATTTTTTTTTTTTTTTAAATACTGATTTCCTCATTGAAATACTGATTTTCAACTTTGAAAATACTGAAATGTTCTTTTTCAGGTTGACAACTCTGCAAGTGAATGATTTTAACCAATTCAACAAGTTGAGAATTTGTCTATTTTTTCATATGCAAATTCAGGTAAAGAATCTGATTTGGAAGCAATAGTGCAGTTGTTGCACAGTTTAATTATTTAGACAAACTGTCTGGATACAAGACTAATTTTACTATTTTGGAGCCTGTGGATAAGGCTACAATTCAAGGAAACAAATTTGAACAAAATTTAAAGGGATAAAAAAACCCTCTGGTCTGAAATTCAAGACTAGTCATGTTTAAGTTTGGTAGAAAGACTACTCATTGTAGTTGAGTTTGGAGAAAAGACTATTTGGTTTCAACTTAAGTGCAAAATGCCATATGCAACAGGCTACAGCACTACTTTTCCTTTCAGCCAGATTCTTGCCATACGTAAATAATTCCAATGTATGCAAAACAGGCTAAATATTGCATGTATTGATTCATGTTTTATTAGTTTTGCAGGAAAATCACCTGAGTACATCATTTATTTATTTTTTATAAAAAAAAAAAGATGTCAAAGGACCATGTACATGTATGATGTTCGATTTGACCAAAGAGCGATAAAAATATAATTTTGGGCAGACTATAAAGTTTTTCACAATCAGAAAGTATTGAGTAGAATATATTTGCCCTAGTTTTTCAAAGGTATATTCATTTTCAGACTTGAAATTGTTAAAGGGGCCGGAAAAGATGGTCACTTTAATTTTAGAAAACGGCATAAAAGTCAAGAGTACATTATTTAGACTTAGTGAACAAAAGTAATGTGAATTAGCACTTGACCTATTCAGAGGTGATGACATGATGCATTGAAAGGAAGTATGAATGTTATATTGGAATGTAAGTTACCATAGCAACCTACATAATTGTAAGAGAAGCAAAAATTCAGGACTGTTTTTCTTTTCCTTTGGTTTGTAAATGATGAGCTTTAAGCTCCCATTTAAGGGGCCGGGATGTAAATACGAGCTTCTGAATTTTTGCGATGACGTCAGAAGCGAGAGTTTTGGATTCGTTTCTCGAACATGCCGAGTGAGGGCGTAGTTGATTTATCGAGGATCTAAATTTTCTATGAGATAGAATGAAAGTCATTTTGGGATTGTTTCTAAAATTCATGTTAATCTGGAGATGCCAATGTTATTGAATAGTTCCAAGTGCAAGTTAGAGATAACTGCAATGGTCATTAAAGTCTTGAAGAAACGTCGAACTCGTGTGATAATATTGGTACTCATCTTGTTGTCAATAATTCGTCACTCCAGAGTTGTTAGAACATTTCCAAAATTTGAGTTAGTCATCTTGTCACAAACGCCAACCTCCACAAAGGGTATCGGTTTGTCTCCAATACTTGTCAAGGGTAGGGTACGTTTCACACCTGGTTTCACACGCCAATACTTGTAAGGGGTGCATTTTCAGAATATGGAAAATACGTGTTTAGGGTGCTTTTCGAGACCCCATGGTCGCGCATGCTATCCACTCGTCAATGGAAGTGCCCCCCCCCCCGGGGGCCCACCCCCGTTGCTAAAATATAAGCACAATTACAGGTTATACTAGTCTTTATGTCAACCAATTTAAGATGTCGACACACTCAAAACCTCAAACGCCACAAATAAATAATTATAATGCCTTTAACTCAAGATGGCGCTAGACCACAAACAAGAGTAGTAAATAAAACTTCTTCACGCGTGCACCGCATCATCCATCGCGCCGGTGTACCGGCGGATCCTGCGCCTGGCAGATACTGTTCTAGGCACCAAATCCGCCGGCGGATATGGTTCTCCTCCGGCGGATTCAGTACCAAAAAAGGCCACTCCCTTCGGAAGATTCGGAAGATATCGTTCTAGCGCTATCGCGATATCCTTCATTCATCACGTTCACACGTCATGCATGCACGCGCACCGCGCGTGAATAACGTTGCGAAATGAAGTTCGAAGAAGAGGTGGGTTAGCCTTAGTCTAATTGAGAGCCAGCTACCTTTCGGATTCTAGTTACATTAGGCCTTGAAGAGGAAAGCCTCAACATTTTGCCTTTATTCTGATGATTAGGGACAGAGTCAGACTCAGACTGACTTTTCACTTTTTCCTTTCCTTTTCCCCTCATTCCCCTTTCCCTTTCTTTCTCCCTCCTTTTTTTTTCCTTTCCCGTTTTTCTTTTATTCCTGGTTAAATCCGCCAGGGGGCAACTCCCCCCCCCCCGCATGTTACGTCATGAATATCCAATAGGTGGACTGATGATGTCACATCTCCACTTGTTCTTTTGTAATTTATATGAAATTAGGTTTATTCAATTTTTTTCCTCCAAGAACTAGAAAATTTGGATTGACAACTGATTTAGTGCATTAGATATTTATTGCTGCAACTTATTTCATTATAAGGGAGACATATTATTCACACAAGTATGAAATAAATGAAAAAAATATGGTTTTGTGTGATAACATAAGAAAGCGGAAAATGGGGATGTGACATCATCAGCCCAACTAATGAATATTCATGATGACTGTTTTCACAAAATATTGCTTAACTTTAAACTTCAATAACTTTATTATTTGTTATCCGATTTTGATGAAATTTTCTGCATTTTGCTCAGTGAATTCTACTCTATGTATTAAGATATAAATATTTTCAGCCCGGACCATCCCTTTAATTCAGATTCCTTTAATAACAAAAATATTGAAAAAAAAGGAATAAAAAAAAAACAAATAAAAAAAATACATGACAAATTAAAAATAGGCCTACAATAAACTACATAAGATATTAATCATGTTTTGAAATTCTTTTTTTAAATGTTTGTTTGAAAAATGTTTTCACAAAAAATTAGCACTCTACAAGCAATAATATGAGTTAACAGCAATATATATTCATAAACTAATTTGCCTCATTTATTTTGAAATTATGAAGTTTTAACTCGTTGAAAATCTGTAGTTTTATAAAAACCATAGGCCTATATGGGGGTACAAATTTTCGCCAGTCTGGCAAACTTACACTAATCATGGTGTGAAAAAGCACAGTTAAAGATATCGATGCATACTGCGGACTGAAAGTAGTATAAATTTTCACGTAGGGCCTACAAAACAAAATGATGAAAATTTCATCAAAATCTGATAATAATAAATAGCAAAGTTTTGGCGCATGTGCCAGGTCTATGTATACATGATATATCGAGTCATTGTTTCTCCTATTCCCTCACCCCCATCGAGCCCTTCGTCAAAAGCTGTATGGATCCGCCCCTGAATAAAAATTCACTAAAAGTCTAAAGGCGGACGAAAATCCCCTCCCCCCATTGGTAACGACATTGCCAGAGCCGCGCATGCGCGCGCTGCCGATGTTGGACGTCTGTCCAAATAAATATTACACGTATCGTCAATAGAACCAAATCCGCCGAGGAACCAAATCTGCAAACATCAAGCCGCGTCAAACCCGGCGGATATGGTTCCGATTAAAAACGATATCGGCCATTAAGAACGATATCTGCCGGCGGATACGGTATCCGCCGGTGGAACCGAATCCGCCGCTACACCGGCGGCGCGTTTCCGTTTTACACCCTTGCGAAGGCATTTTCCGCAAAAATAGCCACAAAGCGACTAGTGAAGAGTCTACACACGTCGCTGGTTGCAGCGTGCGACACAGGCGAGTCCCACACCACCACCGCATGCAATCTGCACAGTTACTGATCAGAGCATAGAGTTCCTCGGCACTTCATGTACAGAGAGCAGTCATATGAGTGAAATCCGAACATGCTTTTGCAGATACTTTTTTTTAATGAAAAGTTATGAAAAAGTATTTTTTTCTAAATATAAATTATTAACTAAATGAATAGAATGACAAAATAAAAATAAACAGATACATATAATAGAAAGAAAATTGAAGTTTGATGGATTGATACACTTGGATGCCGAAAGATAGATATAGAAGACTGATAAATAGATACAGACAGACAGACAGACAGACAGACAGATAGAAAGATAGATAGATAGATAGATAGATAGATAGATATATGGACGGATAAAGAGAAATAGAGAGAGAGAAAAAAGACAGACAGATGGATAGATAGAGAGAGAGAGAGAGAGATAGAGAATTTGAAAGATAGATAGATAGATAGATAGATAAAGAATGAGAGAGACAGAGAAGATAGACAAATTAACAGATAGATAGATACTGTAGATACATAGATAGATAGAGTTAGAATTTGAGAGATAGATAAATAAATAGATAGATAGAAGATAGATAGATAGATAGAGAGAGAGAGAAATACAGAAAGATGGATAGATAGATAGATAGAGAGAGGGGGAGAGAGAGATAGAGAATTTGAGAGATAGATATATGTTAGATAGATAAAGAATGAGAGAGACAGAGAAGAGCGACAAATTAACAGGTAGATAGATATTGCAGTTACATATAGATAGATAGATAGAAGATAGATAGATAGATTGATAGAGAGAGAGAGAGAACTAGAGAAAGACAGATGGATAGATAGAGAGAGAGAGAGATAGATAGATGTTAGATAGATAAAGAATGAGAGAGACAGAGAAGATTAACAGATAGATAGATACTGTAGTTACATAGATAGATAGATAGATAGATAGATAGATAGATATAGATATAATTTGAAAGATAGATATATAGACGGATAGAGAGAAAAAGACAGACAGATGGATAGATAGATAGAGAGAGAGAGAGAATTTGAGAGACAGACAGACAGATGGATAGAGAGAATTCGAGAGATAGATAGACGGATAGAGATAAACAGAGAGAGAAAAAGACAGACAGATGGATAGATAGAGATAATTTGAGAGAGAGAGAGAGAGAGATATATATATATATATTGGATTTTATTGCAATAAAAACTATCAAAATACAATCACAAGCAGTCAAAGACTGAAATAAGTGAATGTTTACATACAAATAGAATCATAACAAAATATAAAGTAAACATTATAAATAAATATCAAATACAATACAAATTCATACAGATGAAAAAGAAATGTATCATAAATAAATACAAAAGGCCAAAAGTACTACAAAGTGTCACCAAAGAAGAAAAAACGGAATGAAAGATTAAAAGAAGAAAGAGGAGAGAGAAGAGGAAAGATGTGAGAGAAGGGAAAGAAATTGGGATAAGACAAAGAGAAGGGAAAGCAAGAGGTGGAATTTGAAAGAGAAAAAAAAACTCATTATGCAATACAAGACATTTAACAATGGTAACAAGTAAATAAAGTAGTAATTGAATCGAATCGAGCACAAAAAGGGAAAAGTAGAGCTGAGGAAATAGACTCCCGAAGGAAGTCGAAGCAGTGTTGATATTGCACGAGCAGATTAATAGATGGATAGAGAGAAATAAAGAGAGACAGATGGATAGATAGAGAATTTGAGAGATAGATGTTAGATGGATAGATATATAGACAGATAGATAGGTAGATAGAGAATGAGAGAGACAGAGTAGATAGACAAATTAACAGATAGATATATCATGTAGTTCCATAGATTGATTTATAACATAGATAGTGGATAGACAGATATGATAGATATAATATGAAAAAAAGTAATTATGTGTTTTATTTTTCAAATTTTTAGCTATTATTCGTTTTCATTCATATAAACGATCATGTGGGATAAAGTAAAAAAAAAAAATCATGAAGCCAACGTATATAGTTCAGCGGAACAACCAAAATACAGAGACTGAAGCTTTTGGTCTATAAGCTCAGCTGCATTTGCACGTAATAATGTTCTGCGGATATCTTCGGTGCGGACTTTTGGATCGCGCGCCCAGCTGATTATGTAAACAAACGTAGACGTAGACTCTTCACTAGTCGCTTTGTGGCTATTTTTCCGGAAAATGCCTTCGCCAGGGTGTAAAACGGAAACGCGCATCCCGCGCGCCCGATCTATCCACAAAAAATAAACAACATCATTTGCGGTCGCGTCGCGTCGATGTCCGTACGCTGCCCAATCGTCGCTCAGTTTACGTATTTTCCTTTATGTTTCATTCAATTAGCTATGATACCCTTACTTCTATATGTCACCTGAAAGAGAAAATACTGGAAAATTGTTTCATAGGATAATAATTATATGTCTTCAAAGCACCGCTGTGTAATTCGCCGTTTTCGGCACCCTTGCGCCTGTCCCATTCGCCGCTCACCACTGCCCTAACTCCGCTCACTTAGCGCGCGCATTCATACATGTAGTTTATAAGGCCTGATACTGTCTAACTCTTTTTTTTCTACCCTTTTTTCTTGCACTTCTGAGTGAGAAAGTGTATAATTTTGTTGTGATTAAATGTATTGTTTACAAGTTTGATAGTACTATACACTGTATAAAATGTTCCTTTCGCCAAGTGCAATTATTTTTAGGGCCTCAAACTTTTTGTTACTGATCTACGCCTATATCATTTTTTTTTTATCCTCCAAACTTTATTCCGTATTTTTTATAAAATACATATTTTCAAAAAACCTTTCCCGACAAACTTTTAACTGATTTCATTTGTCTAATAATATAAATATGATTCTAATCCATTCATGAATTTTATGAGTGTATTATTATTATTTATTTATTTATTTATTTCGTAAATGAAAAATATATGAAATTGGAACAATGTAATACAACATTAACAGAGTATAGATTGAGCACCCACTGGGTCAAATAATATACTGTTGTCAATAAAGACCATGACCCTAACCAGTGCTATAAGGGTGCTTACATAAAATCGGAAGCGGATAAAAGAGTCAGCATGAACAAAAATGTTTAAAGAACAATATATATAATAGAATAACATACTTGATATAGTTAAGTTAACTTAATTAACTTAAAATATCAATATTGATAAATTTACATCTTATAAATAAAACGCTATAAAGCTCTTTTAGCACATTCGCCATTCAAAGTAATAATTTTCGCCACTCATCCAACTTGAGTGCCCCCCCCCCCTTGTCGTCCCTTCCGCTCATTGCCCCCTGATGCCATTGACCATTGATTTCCATTATTATTTTTCTTTATTATTAGAAATAATTATTTGCATCCTCCTTCAATGCAGGTTCTTATTCAAATTTGTTGCTTTTACACTGTCTTGACTCATTATTTACAAGTATGTATTCGTGTATCCCACTTTTTTGTTAAATTTTTCGTTTACTTTTTCGTTTACTCTTTATTTATTCCCCTACCTTTTCTTGTCGTATTGATATTTTATGGAACTCTCACTGCATATTCTTTGGAGCCTTCAACCAACAAGCTTTGCTTTTACTTTTAGCTCCCTCATATCCACATATCTCATTTTCTTTCTTTGTCATTATTCTAGAACCAATTACAAGAATACATTCTAGTACTTTTTTCTATTGTTATATTATGTATACATTTCATATTTTTACGATGTTTATTTATGCTTATCTATGAAAACTTGTATTGTATAATATTATTGTTTTGTATTGAATTGTTGATTTTTTGAAAATGTGAAATGTTGATGTGAATAAACCTTGAACCCTGAACTCCGATAATATTTGGGGGGGATTCCCTTATATTGACTTTCATAAAAAAAAGCTCATCTTGAAAAACAACAATAAATATTTAATCACCTCGCTGGTTTAAGTTCATATTCGAACTCCCGTCAATAATAGGAGAGGGGAAAAGGCACTCAGGAAAATTATATTTGTTCAAAATAAATTGGTCAATTTAAATCCTGTTCCGTTTTCAAACAAAACATAATTTAAAAAAGGAAATCTCCAGAAACATGACAAAGTTTCATCTATTCAAATCAATTAGGAAACTACTGACCGAGTTCGAAAGGCCTATATAGGCCCATGAGTGGGAATTTTTTTTCTTATTTATTCATTCAAATTCTTTATTTTATTTAGATTTATAGATATATATGAATCAGATAGGCATGCAGATAATGCATATGGGCCTAACATAAAATATATGTATCATTAGGCTCATATAAGTTATCACATAGGCCTAATTACACATCTACTTGAGGTGACGTGTATAAAATCCTTGTTTCATTCCAATTAAATTATCCCTAAATTTCATACACAGAGTAAATAATAATGGTAATCATCAAAATATGAATAGGCCACATTAAAAACAAACAGCATTACGATCGATAATAGCCTAGAAGACATGCCAGGGGCCGCGGAACCGGGGGAGGGGCTTCACCCCAGAACAAAAAAAAAACTATCCCTATATCTCCTAGTTGTTTGTACGTCGGTATTGATAAACATCGAAGTCTCATTTTTTAGCATTGATGACCCTACAATTCGTTATAGAGCAAGATAATTTTTGTAAAACTTTTTCCCAAACACCATGGGCCGGGACAATGATTACAATTAAATCTCGAAATATTTCTGGTGAACAGTGACAAACTATTTTGATCATCTTTCAACATTTCTGTGAACGTCAGCTTATCTGCTGCTCCATGCATGATAAATCGTTGACGACCGAGGGGCTTTTATTTGCCGTCACCCTCAGCTAAAGGGAGAGCGGGAGAGAGAGGGGGAGATAGAGAAGAAATCGAAGTAGTGAGAGAGGAAAATGTAAAAGAGTATAAAGAAGAAAAAATGGCCGAGTCGCAAAAAAGACAACAACGGAAGAAGTATCAATGATCAAGGCCGGAATAGGAAAGTAATGAAATGAAAAAAAAAAAGATTAAGAGGAATGAAAATAAAAGGAAGAAGACAAGACGAAAATGAGAGTTGGGGGACCGACAAATACCTGTACCCTCATTTAGAACAAAATAACTATTCAGCCTGCGCTTCGCGCCCGCATTGCCCGTTTGTTTCATTATTCATGTCTTGTTTTCAAGTCATTCTCGGTTTGTAAGATAAAACATCATTACAAAAGTGCTTAAAATGTCTCGTTTTTTCTCTGAATCAGGGGCGGAAATCTCTCCCAGGGGGGGGGGGGGGGGGGAAGGGGCTGGAAAATTTGACAAGCAAAAAAAAATTGTTCATAAATTCATATGAAACTCGATCTCTTTTAAGACTTACTTTATTATTCATGCATTACAGTTATAATCTGCCCTAGCTAACATAATGAGCATAATATTAAAGGCTGATCAATCGAGTTGATTTCTCTTAGAAATTTGTACAAGCAAATATTCCCACTATTCTTATTGAAGCGATGTTTCTTATGAGGTACATTGTAGGCCTATACTGAATTATGACCTGAAATAAATTCAGACATTCCTACATTGTTTACACTTAATTTTCATCTCATATTAAATTCACTAATTGAATTAGTAGAGTAATCAGGCGTTACCATGGCAATATACCATTAACATGCATTCAAATGAACTTATGCATGCAGAACACTCTGTTGTTTTCGAAATTTAATTTAAATGAGTTGGTCGAACCTATATAGATTTTGGCATTTTCATTGTCATTTTCCACCATTCATCTTTTCCCACTATAATGTTGATTTATGATGGCAATTCAATAAATGCCCCCAACGTACATGGCCAAAGTTCATTGACCGATTACCTTTGACCGTGGCATGACCTGAAACTCACTATAGGATTTTCACTGACTCCCTTATTTCTAAGTTTTAGCTATAATGAAACCTATAGGCCTATTTCAAACTTATGATTACATTTCACAAACTTATCCTGTTTTAAGATTTCAATGTTTACGACGCCGCCCGCGCGGCGCCGTCGGAAAAAGCGGCGCCCTGTCTCTGCAGGCAATCAAGACAATTGTATTTTTCCGCGGGAAAGATAAGCCGTTACCATGGCAATGGATCTTTTGCAAATACTTTGATGACTTGATAGGCCTATATCTAGAAATTGAATTTGGAAGGCTTAAGAATGATATATTGGACCATTTAAATTGACAGGGTAATATGCCATATATATTTATAGGCTCAATATGTTATTTTTTAAAAACACATTAATCAGTTGCCATGGCAACAGCGTAAGGAGGCATTTATGAAACTGGCAACAAGCGGATTCATGTTCAGCACCATCAAAATAGAGAAAATGACACATAAAATCAGATTCTAAAGAAAAGTCTACTTGAAAAAATTATGACAATTCCGTTTAGGCCCTATATACTCTTACAATGATACTACAATCAGGGTGAGCGAAGTTAGGGCAGGCTGCTATCTCAAGGTATGCCCTCGCTAATTCATTCACACAACAAATATTCATTCTAGAAAAATTTGTCATGACGACATATCAGGACCTCCCGCACCTGCGACTCTCACATTTTCATTCATCATATTATAAGTATATAACATTTTCACTGTTTTTAGGAGTTTCTAAAGTGATTGAAAAAAACCTTAATTTGGTGCAGTTGCGGTACAGTTGATCGAAGTTCAAACAGTTATCAGGTTACTTTACATTTAAAGCAGTATTTCACGATGATTTATTAAGGGATTGATTTTATTTTTCCACACTTCGTTTTTTCATGTAATGGTCTCCTCTTGGGTGCTTAATTATGCGAGTATACTAAACAATAAGGACTTTGGGACGAATTTAAAATGATAATCATAATAAGCAGCGTGCGCATCGCGCTTGTGAGGCCGAGGGTGAGCGAGAATTGGGCAGCGTAAACTGCACAGCTTGCTGTCCATCTTCCGAGAACGATCAAAGTGTGATGTGAGTATTGTTTGTTTACAGAATCGATTGCCTTTTTTATCATCCTTTCCACAATAAAATGCTGAAATACTGGTTTTGCATCTAAGCAGCTTAAATTTTACTTTTGATCAGTAAAGGCATCACCGGGTATCACTATCTCTTTCTTTTCTCACGATTTCTGTCTGATTTGGCCCAGCTGCGCTGCCGGGTCTCTTCCAAGCTTTGCCCAGGTGAGCAACGGGTTGCCACCCCGGTCGAAAGACGTTTAATAGAGGTATCGACTCCGCTCCGACTTCCTGCCTGGTCCTGTCTGGTCTCACGCCCTCGCTTATGTCATTCTCACTTTGTTTTTGGTTAATGAAACAATAAATATCTAACTTATATTTTTCTTTTAGTTATCTTGCATTCTTGGGATATTTTTTTCATGTTGCATTTTTTGTCCTAAAACTTATAGTAAAACAAATAGACTGAATTTTTAGGAACAGATATTTTATTTTCTTAGAGTCTAACAAAGCTGACACTAACAGTTAGATCTAATAGGCCTAGAAGAGTCTAACTAGTTAATGTTAGATCAAGATCTAATTATGAAAAAAAACCTTAGATCTATGACACTGGCGGAGAGGCACAATTAAAATTTGTAATATTATTTATTAATGTAAAAATGCTGTTAAAACACAAGTGTGCTCCCCTTTTGAAAGTGAAGACTTTTATTTCCTTGTCAAATTTTTTGTTGTGGATGAAATGAACTTTATTTTTGTGTGAAAAACTTTTTTTTAATAGACCTATTTTTTTTGCTTGTCAAATTTTTGTGTGGACGAAATGTCTTTAATGTTTGGGTGAAAACACTTTTTTTGCTTGTCTAATTTTCCTCAGGAAAATGTGTGCCCCCCTTTGGAAAATCCTGGATCCGCCCCTGATCTACGACTCCTAAAAACTATTTCTAGATCTTCTATTTTGAGGAGTTTTTGGAAGTATATTTTTCTTATTTTTTTTCCATTTACACGAGGTGTACAAGATCTACTAGATCTAGATCTAGATTCTACTCCTAAAATTGTAGTCAAGTGGAAAAATCAATGAAACAGATACACTTTCGGTCTACTTGTGACAAGACCTGGTGGCCTAGCCTATTACAAAAATAATGTTAACATATTTTGTTTTGTTGTTGATGTTGTTTGATTGAGTTTAATGACATTGAATATCAAAATGATGTTGTTTAGGTGTTCATTCTAAACAAGAATATTTATGCCTATTTTCCGATTATTTTCTTTTCTGTGCTGGGGAAGGGTGCTTTCCAAAAAAAGTCAAAACCATTATATTCAGGTTTGTGCACAAACTTTGTATGTTATAAAGTAAAAATATTCCTGTCATATCTCTTTTCTATGATACTCTTGAAGCAATTCAGGGTAGTCTATTAAATACATGTACATTTTCTGGTATATGTATTCCCACCAAAGTTTTGAATCTGTTAGTTTGACCTGGCCCTTTAATTGACTATTTGATTTTGATGTAGTGATTAGCAAAAAAAAAAAAAGCTCCAAAATGTAATGTTACGGTGACAACTATACATGTACCGGGATAGAGATCTACTGAACTTTGCTCCCCGGTAAGGCAAGCAAAATTAAAAGAGTTAATTTTAGTTGGTTGTAATTTGAATTAGAAAAATGAGTTTTGATTTTGCATATATATATACGGTATTCAGGATTATTTTATGCAGCGTTTATGAATTTATATTTTGTTTAGTGGTTTATTAAAGGGGGAATGACTTGTGTGTGGTCTCTCATTGACTGTGTGTTATATACGTTTCAGATACTGTATCTACTAATACTACAGAGAATAGATTGACCTATAATTGTATTTGTATAGAGAAACTAAAAGTGTTCTGAGAAGCAAAAGTAATTGTTTTGCTACTTGGTTTATTAACATAATTTAATTATTATAAGTGTATTAACCCTTTGCGTGCGACGGGCTTCCACAGAAGCCCAGCGAGTCGTTCACTTAGCTACGACGGGCTTCTACAGAAGCCGAGATTTGTTTGGTTTAATTCGATGAAGTTTTTCAGCTTTTTCGTAATTGTTTTGTACTAAAACCTTTCCCACTATTTCCTTTATAAACCTATTTCGACAATCAAATGAAAAAAATACACAGCTACGTGGAGAAAAATCCCTAAAATAGGAAATCATTTCAACTTTACCCGAACCTAACCGCACACTAGGCCTGATCACGTGATTTGATCCATATCGTTGTTCTGAAAGCCTAAGCTAAAATCTTTTCTGGAAGATCGTCACGTAATAACCTACGCGTTTATTCACCATTTTACGGTCTTATTTATTTCATCAAGACGATATCGCTCTAGAAAGAATGATATCTCCTTGGTTTCATCGATCGATTGTATTTTCAGAAAAACAAAACGCTTGTCATGTCCTAGTACTTTGAGCTGACCTTGGTGCACTTTTGAACTTTTTGCCTTCCATCATCCCTCTTCTTCTCATTATTTTTGTCTACTATTCAAAAAAAAAGAGAAAAGAAAGCAGTTAAGCACACCATTCATCTTCTGCTCTTTTCAAAAAGGAAACGTCCATGTAGTTCATGATATCGGCACTATCCAAACAAAATAATGTCTGGGCGGCCACTCAAACAAATTCCTTCCGAAAAGAGCAGGATACAGATGGTCAACGCCCCGAACAAAAGGAAGATTAGTGTATATCGGCAGGATGACCCGATAAATGCTTTTCGTACTTAGCAATACAAAAAGCTTTTATGAATACTTTTTTTTCGACCAACATACCTATCCAAAAAAAAAATGTCCCATTTACCGATAACACAGGGGCTTATGACATCCGTCAGTGGTTCATATTGCATAAAAGCGCTTCCCCTGGGTGATGATGCATATAAGGATGAACGAAGAATCATTTAGGGAAATTATATTTAAAAAAAATATGTTCAGATGTCACGGAGAACGAGAGAGAATGAAAGACAGAGATGAAAATAAAAATAGACAAGTGCGCTGTTGCTAAAATTCCTTGAATATCTACTTAAACGAATAACAACATGACTTTATTTTTTGGTTAGATTACTTTAAAAAAATCCCACAACGTTTGTTTGTCGCAACTCGGTCCTCAGACCCTTGCCAAACTGATGACTTTTTATCATTATTCTTGTTTGACCTTGCCCCCCCCCCCGATGGAAATGTTCTGACCTACACTCTAATATTGCTTGTTTGTCTCCTCTCTCCGATTTTCTGTTTTTAATTGCGAGTAACGCAGTAGAAAAGATGAGAATAAAGACCGTCCTGGCCACTTCATTTCCCC
This sequence comes from Lytechinus pictus, assembly GCF_037042905.1. Taxonomy (NCBI): domain Eukaryota; kingdom Metazoa; phylum Echinodermata; class Echinoidea; order Temnopleuroida; family Toxopneustidae; genus Lytechinus; species Lytechinus pictus. Next base: position 14,803,909 of record NC_087249.1, read on the forward strand.
GTTACGACCCCCCCCCCCAAAAAAAAAAAAAAAATCGCATTTGGGGCGCTTACCATGGTTAGCATATAAACCAAAATATTTGGAAAAAAGATGTTATACATGCAGGGACAGCATTTTTTTTTATTGTGCAGGGGTTGAGCTGTGGGCGGGGGTGAAGCGGCAAAAAAAAAATCACAATTTGTTAATTCATGTCATTTTACAGAATGAATTTATAATAGGTTAGGTTTTAGAAGCTTTTCATCTTATTTCCGCGAAATGGAGGAAATAGAATGATACAGGATGAGAAATTACGTTTAGGCACCCCCTATAAAGAAAACACGTTTGTCTGGCGTGTCACGCGATAGAACCCTCTCAATCCTACAAACTTTTATTCATGTGTGGCCTACACACCTCCCCCCCCCCCCAAAAAAAAAAAAATTATACCGATCCAAATTTTATGGATTTTCCTACTTTTTCGCCAATTTCTTTTTTTTTTACCGGCGAATAGCGTGGAAGAAAAGATTCATAGAGGAAAAAAGTTTCCGTGACTGCAAACAATCATTTGGGGCGCTTACCCTGGTTAGCATGAAAACTAAAATATCTGATTTTTTAAATAAAAAAAACAGAGAAAGGGAAAACGAGGAAATCCCTAATTGGTACCGTTTTATAAATACATTATACATGTACATTTTATATTGACAAATGCGCAATAATTTAAACATTTACCATCCGTCAGTCAAATAGAAGGATTTCAGTAGCTATCTAGTCTTATTGAAAATTTTATATAAAACGGGCCCCTGGTAAATGTTTGACCCCCCTCCCGCTTTCTCTCGTTCTCTCATCCGATATTGCTCTTATTTTTGTCTTCTATTTCAAAGGAAACAAACAGAAAATAAAGGAATTTAGAACACCGTTTATCCTCTGCTCTTTTGAAAATGAAAACGTCCATGCAGTTCTTGATCTCGGCACTCCCCAAACAAAAGAAAGTCATGGCGGCCGCTAAAAAAATTCCTTATAAATAGAGCAGGGGACAAATAGCCAACGCCCTGAATAAAAGGAAGATTAGTGTATTTCGTCAGGATGACCTACTGAATGCTTCTCGTATTTAGCAATACAAAAAGCTCTTAGGAATACTGTTTTTCATATTAGGACAGTAACATTAAAAAATTAAATGATTACTCATTTTATATTGACAAACCTGCTTAAGCTTAAGACATGGCAAATATTGGAAAAAGATGTATAAATAACAGGGGCCGCTGAGCGTGTTTTTTTATATTGGAGGGGTTGAGCTGAATGTAGAAGGGAGTGATCCGGCCCCTAAAAATCACAAATTTATGGACTTCGCGTTTTTGTATACGTTTGCTGAATGGGGGGGGGGGGGGGGGTGGACTGACGCCTCCTACCGACTCCAACGCATCTGTATTTAATTGAACGATTAAAAGATAGAGACAAAATGGTATACAAATCTTTCATGGTTTATTTATTGCTTTTGTTTTCGGTTGTGAAAAAATCTAGAACGGTTAGAAAATGAATAAATGAAAGAACAAAATAAAACACTTTTAAATTAAAAGCATCTAAATTAATTTTAGATGCTACAAATTCTATAGATGAGAATAATTTACTTTCTCTCATTGTGGCGAACAGTAATCGGTAGCATGGTTATTTTGGAGGGAAAAGGGAGATAGAAAAATGAAACGTAGAACGAGACAACTTGGGAGAGCGTTGGGAGGTATTACAGATCCACTGTTTGAGTCACATTTACCCCCTTCGCTCTTTGAAATTGCAACAGGATAACAAATCGAAGACTGGTATGCAATCTTCAGAAACAACATTATATTTTATTACAAGCTATAATTCATGAAAAGAAGAAAATAAAGGCGATTTTTAGTGAAACATTGAGGCCACCGTCTTGAAGCCCAGAAGCCAAAAATCACAAAAATAGTTTCGGACTTTCGTTGCGCAGCATCATCGTCGTACTTGCAAGGGAATATTCACCCTTTTTTATTCATTCTGGAAATAAGGTACTTGGTATGGCTTATTATATTCACTCGCGTTCGTAATCACTCGCGTCGGGTTGGTAATCACACGCGTTTTTGATTTTTGGCGATTTTTTTTTTTTCGGTGCGATTTTTTTTCTAACGGTGTCTTCAATGGGACAAACGTACTGGAAAAATAAAGTAATATTGAAATTCGAGTTTCGTTTTATTTTAAGCTGGTAAGTGCCTTAAATAAAACGTTCTCGACCACTGTTTTAAGATAACAAGCAAATTTTGACTACTGTTTTAACATAATCACATTCCACATCTTAAATCTTAGAGCCATAGGCGGCGGAAGCGGGGGGGGGGGCTCCCCCTAAAAAAAGAGAGAGGGGGGAGAAAGGAAGGGAAAGAGGGAGAAAAGAGAAAGAAAAAAAAAAGACAGACAGAAAGAAAGAAGCAAGGAAAAAAGGAGAAAGAAAGGAGAAAAGGAATAAAGAAGAAAAAGGAGGAAAGGCTACTCTCGATTTAGCTTTGCCTTTGGAGGATTTTCCTGAAGTCTGTGGTATTCTTTATAAAGCATAGTGAGGTGCTACAATTTCATAATATCACTATTTATTTCCTTCTCCCTTTCTTTGTGAATTATTCTACACTAACGTAAAAATCAGGGAGGAAAAAAGTGCTGAAGAAGAAAAGCAAGAAGGAAGGAGGAGGAGAAGTAGAAGAAGAAAAAAGAAGATGGAGGACATAAGGGGGTAAAAAGAAACTAAAAAGAGAAAATTGAGGGGAGGATTTAGAAGAAGAGAAAGAGAAGATAAAATAAAGGGGAAGACTGAGAAGAGAAAAGGAAGAAGTGAGAAGGGAGATGAACAATAAGGAGAAAGGGAAGAAATTGAGAAGTAGAAGAACAGGGAGAAGAATAAGATGACATAATAATGGGAATAAAAAGAAGACTGAGAAAAAAGAGAAGTAGGAGGGGGAGTAAAGTGCACTCTGGTTATAAAGAAGTCCGAGGGACCAACAAAATTGTTCCTTTATACAAATAATTGTGTGTGTGTGTGATATCAGTTTTTTTTTATTTTTTAGAGTGGTCACAAAATTCGAGCGGAGTTGACCTTCCTTAGAGCAACACACTTGTGTGTTGCTGCCCTCTACGTTCGTTGATATTGACCAAAAGCTTCGGTCTTTGTGTCTATTAATTATTATGTTGGTTGTTCCGCTGAACTCCGTTGGCTCCACTCACCAAATACAGAGAAATTTAAAAAAAATTAAAAATGTTTGAAAAAAACTCCTCGAAACAGACTGCTGCCAGCTGTCTGGGGCGGATCAAGCTTGTTATCTATTCTTGGTACTTAGAACAGTAGTCGAGCACTTAATTGCCGGCTTAAAACGAAACTCAAATTTCCCTGCATGTCTGTCACATTGAAGACACCGTTAAAAAAAAATCGCACCGAAATATAAAAAATCGCCAAAAATTCAAAACGCGAGTGATTACGAACCAGAACGCGACGCGAGTGATTATAAACTGCCCTTGGTATGCTGTGATTTCACCCAAAACGGACTATCGTCGTAATTATACACTTTGCAAATGATCTGTATACAAGGGGGTAAAGAGACCATTCATGAGTAGCGTGACAATAGGCAATGAAAAAAGCACCAGAGCAGACAACAAAGCGGTATCGATCGAACTCGACTTGTCCGCGCGTGCTGATTGCCCTTACGCATTTTTGTACACAGTGCCTATTGACTTGGGAAAAAGCGAAGATTTGACAAAATAACACGACTTTTTAATCTTAGATTTCTTAACTATTCTGTTGATTCGAGAAGCGAGACCTTTAATTCTAGTTAGAAAAATGTCTGATCGTTCATCTTTACATTTACTAAAAATCCTGAAAATACTTCAGTTTGGCGCAATTAGCAATAGATTAGGAAAACACCGCCACAGATCCAAAAACCAGCAATGTACAAAAACGGCTCCGCCGCAGGGAGAGGTATCCGGTTTCACGGGCCCGCACGCAAAGGGTTAAGTAGTTAATTAGCATGTTATCATTCAAGTGGGTCTATTTTACTTGACTACCGGTACACTGGCATTTAGATTGGTCAGGATTCTGGCCAGGTACAGGTATGAGTAGTTTAGGACTCGAGATGGCTCTATTGCTTCGTATCTGCTTTAATTCTCCATTTAATAGATAATGAGAAAAGACGTAGGTAATTTATTATTACTCAAAACGAAAACAAAGAAAGGCTGTTTTATTTTATAACCAACGTTTGGATGGGGTATTGGTGCTGGAAAACAGTGAGTCTTTGCTTGTTTTGAAGTCAATTCCAGGGAGAAAAATGATAACATTATGAAAGGAATGTATTAAAGGTCAAGTCCACCCCAGAAAAAGGATGATTTGAATCAATAGAGAAAAATCAAACAAGCATAACACTTAAAATTTCATAAAAATCGGATGTAAAATATTGAGAAAGTTATGACATTTTATTAAAAGTTTCTATTCTATCAGTTTAAGTCTGTCCCAAACAAGCAGTTCCTTTCATCGCTTCTTTCTAATGTCAGCAGACCTGCTTGTTAATCCTTCATTCATGTCCATAATTTACAACAAGAATACATGCCTCGTCATGTGCAGCATAATAAAGGGACCGAAGCCACATTGCGCTTTTCTATCTCTTGCCAATAATTTTCTGATTCATGATTTCTATTTTTAAACTGTCTTCTTCTTTCATTTTCTTGGTTAACCTCGACAGGAGTAAAAAAATCCCATGGATCTGTAAAAGTTTTTTTCAGTGCATGACAGTATCATCAACTTGAACACAGTATATATATACCGTTAATGCCATGTAGCTGTAAACACCTGTACATGAATAACAAGTATGAACAGTAGACCACTTGGACAGGATTATTGTATTGAGAGAAAAAAAAATCAGCCTTCCCACTTCTCCAACTCAACTGTCAATTTAAAGAAAAAGGTTGCGACAAAGAACCAAAATTATTTTGAATCTTGATAACAATTAAGATAGGATGAGTGGTAAATAATCATTCAATAATATGAACTATCTTTGGAGGTGCACTTAAAAAAAAACACACACACACTGGTGTGTAGCTAAAAAAAATGTATTCTGTACATTAATAAACATGGCAGGCTGAACCCCCCCACACAGTCAATAGTTTGTATGCATAACTTTTGAAAATGAAAACAAAAATAAAACTCCACCCTAAAAAAATAGTCAATTAAAAAAAATCAGAAGAAAATAAACAAGAATAGTGCTCAAAATGATACAATATGCCCCCTATTTGAAAATACAATTTTTTTGCATAATTTGTGAGAATCTCTATGGGTATATATATTTTGCTCATTTCAAATTTGAGAGAGAAATGTACAAAGTTCATACCTCCTCTTTAAATCATGGACCTGTCTTTGAAATCAATTAAATATCCAGGAATGTACAATGTACATTTATATGGTACCCACCTTCCTTTTATGTCAGTCAGTATGTCTTTCTGTCAGGGCTTGTTGCATCCATTGTACATGTAGCTGCTGGTGTCTCTGACCAGTTCAAGGGCTTGTCACGTTTCCTTTTGGAAACGCATCACAGTGAATACTTCCTCGTGTCCGTTTCCACTCTACCAATAGGTGAGGCCTTTCAACAGGCAGTGAGAACGGAAAAAAAAAATTTACATGGGGGTCAGGGCAATTTCACCCCTGAAATGATGGAAAGAGCCCTGGCAAATCCCCATTCACAATACAGAATAAGCAGTAGGTTGTCAAATTCCCCCCTGAAAATTAAACATTTTATATTTGCCTGGAGAACTTGACTCACAAAACTAAAGAAGCTCTTTCATTTCAGTGAGAAATCTGATGAGCCAGATTCACTGTTTACTATGTGAATCACACAGTACATGTAGTTGCAAAAACATTTTTTGAACAAGTGTTTAAAATATTATAAAACAACAAAGTCAATAACTCAAGCATGGTTGTTTAAGATTTACACTTGTTTAAACTGTTTGAACAACTACTGTGCGATTCACATAGTAAAGAGCAATGTTTAAATTATTTTTAACAGTGTACGTGTATAAAAAAAAAAGAAACTCATCTTACATGTATCTGGATAAGGAAAATATGAAATTAGTGACATTGAAAAATATGTATAATTTGAGAATAAACTTACTGAACATTTGAGAGGGTTACTATATAATAAAATAATAATAATAATAATATAGGATATTTATATTGCGCACATATCCACCTTGTTAGGTGCTCAAGGCGCTCCCATATTACCCGGCTAAGCTAGGCGTTCATAGCGCACACAGCTTTTTAAGGAATTACTTCCTACCGGTACCCATTTACCTCACCTGGGTTGAGTGCAGCACACTGTGGATCAGTTTCTTGCTGAAGGAAATTACGCCATGGCTGGGATTCGAACCCACGACCCTCTGTTTCAAAGTCCGAAGACTAATCCACTGGGCCACAACGCTCCACAAAAGCATTTCAATGACCCCTTGATGGTGTTTTGATCACTGAACAACATGGAAAAAAGAAAAACAAAAGCAAAAACGAAAAGTAGTGCAAAAAAATTGGCGGATCAGTAGTATATTCCAACTTCATATAGTGGCAAAATCAGAGTGTTTGCTTGCATATCAACATTGCTTCAAGCCTTCAAGGAAGCATAATTGAAAAGTTGTTTTTTTTTAATTGAAATTTTTAAAAAGCTCTTTCATTTCAGTGACAAATCTGATGAGTCAGATTCATGTACATTGTACGAAAAGTAAGAAATTCATCTTTCATATCAGGATAAGGAAAATATGAAATCAGTGACATTGAAAAAACTGTATCATTTGAAAGGACAGTACTGAACATCTTGAGAGGGTTACTTTATTAAAGTATTTCAGTGACCCCTTGATGGTGTTTTGATCACTAAACAACAGGAAAAAGAAAACAAAAGTAAAAACAGGAAAAGTAGTGCAAATGAATTGGCGGATCTGTAGTTCATTCCAACTTCACATTGTGGCTAATTAGAGTGTTTGCTTGCATATCAACATTGATTCAAGGAAGCATAATTGAAAAGTTATTAATGAATTGAAATAATTTTAGTTATTCTCAAGCAGGTGGACCTTAAAACTTAAATTGCATGTAAACAAAAGCAGATTATGGAATGCACTGTATGTTCTCATTCTCTTTCAATATGTTCATTGTTTGACAATGAATGCAAAGCAAATAATATGCATCTAATTTTAATTCAGATCAACAGAGTGTACCATTAAAATACTACACTGTAATAACTTGTATGTTGTGTGGATCGCTGAACAACAGGGAAAAAGGAAAAAAAAAGAAGTAAAAACAGGAAAAGTAGTGCAAATAAATTGGCGGATCTGTAGTTTATTCCAACTTCACACCGTGGAAAATTAAGAGTATTTGCTTGCATATCAACATTGCTTTAAGGAAGCATAATTGAAAAGTTTTCTTTTTTTTAATTGAAATATTTTTTTTTTATTCTGAAGCAGGTGGACCTTAAAACAATTGCATGTACACCTGTAGACAAAAACAGATTATGGAATGCATTGTACATAGAGTAATCACTGAGACCATTATGTTCTCATTCTCTTTCAATGTGTTCATTGTTTGACCACGAATGCAAAGCAAATAGTATGCATGATCTAATTTTAATTCAGATCAACAGAGTGTACCATTCAAATACTACACTGTAATAACTTGTATGTTGTGTGGATCGCTGAACAACGGGGAAAAAGGAAAAAAAAGAAGTAAAAACAGGAAAAGTAGTCCAAATAAATTGGCGGATCTGTAGTTTATTCCAACTTCACACCGTGGCAAATTAAGAGTATTTGCTTGCATATCAACATTGCTTCAAGGAAGCATAATTGAAGTTTTTTTTTTTCAAATTGAAATATTTTTTTTTTATTCTGAAGCAGGTGGACCTTAAAACAATTGCATGTACACCTGTAGACAAAAACAGATTATGGAATGCATTGTACATAGAGTAATCACTGAGACCATTATGTTCTCATTCTCTTTCAATGTGTTCATTGTTTGACCACGAATGCAAAGCAAATAGTATGCATGATCTAATTTTAATTCAGATCAACAGAGTGTACCATTCAAATACTACACTGTAATAACTTGTATGTTGTGTGGATCGCTGAACAACAGGGAAAAAGGAAAAAAAAGAAGTAAAAACAGGAAAAGTAGTCCAAATAAATTGGCGGATCTGTAGTTTATTCCAACTTCACACCGTGGCAAATTAAGAGTATTTGCTTGCATATCAACATTGCTTCAAGGAAGCATAATTGAAGTTTTTTTTTTTCAAATTGAAATATTTTTTTTTATTCTAAAGCAGGTGGACCTTAAAACAATTGCATGTACACCTGTAGACAAAAACAGATTATGGAATGCATTGTACATAGAGTAATCACTGAGACCATTATGTTCTCATTCTCTTTCAATGTGTTCATTGTTTGACCACGAATGCAAAGCAAATAGTATGCATGATCTCATTTTGATTCAGCAGAGTGTACAATTCAAACACCAATAAGTTGTATGTTTTCATTGTCACTTTAATATCTTTCTCATCAAAAATATTCGAAACTTTCAAGTAAACAAACTAAAATAGATAGGTCTAGCAGTCAGAAGAGAGCAGAAGGGGTGGGGTGGGACCCCGGGGGGGGGGGGGGGGCACTCAGTATATAATGCATAGTGGGTATGTGCCGCGGAGGGGACCCCCATTTTTACACTCAAATTTCCGTTCCAAGGCATAGTATTTTTGTCTTATTGAGAAAAAGAACAAAGAAAGCCGCTCCAAAGCAGAGCATTTTCTTCTTATCGAGAAAAAATAAGAAAGAAATCCGCTCCAAAGCTTCACATATTTTCTGTTACGCCGTTCCGGCCGTATTGATCTGTGACAATGAGCCGCAGTTTTGGTGAAAAGCGGCCGCAGAGCGCTGTCCGACCATCGCATCTGCGCTAGCGCACCCGGCGCCCGTGCCGCCGGGCTATAGCTGCATGCACGTATGCCCGTTCCATAGGGATGAATACGCAATCACACGCAGGCGACCCGTTCCAAGGACCCCCATTTTCACACACATTTGTCGTTCCGAAGCCCGTTCCAAGGACCCTCCTTTTTACAATAAGCCCGCTCCAAGGCCCCCGATTTTTGTCTCGCCCGTGGCACATACCCACTACTTTTTTGGTCGAGTGCCCCCCCCCCCCCCCCCCCCCCCCCCGGGGGTGGGAGCTCAATATTCTCAAAAGAAATGAACTCCCAATGTCACCATTTCATGACATATGCACTGCACAATTGTTGAAAAAAAATACATTGATATTAATTCCCACGGTCGAAGTTCTATTTATATGAGAAATGGCTTTCACCAAACATGGGTGACTAATATGTGTCATGAATGACTAAAAGTTTGGAGAACTCCCCCCTTTACCTGGGGGTACATCTATAGGAAACGGGTCATACTCTTTTAGATTCACTCACTGTTCAGATGGTAACATGTGCGTGAATTTGACTGATCAAAATCTCAAGTTCAATTTGATTGACATCACAGGTTCACATCCTTTGTTGTGGTTTTGTTTTACTTAAAGGGGAAGTTCACTGTGATGACAAAATGTTTATTGTATTAAAATAGCAGATAAAATGAAGAAAAAATATATTGACCAGTTTTGAGGGAAATCCATTGAAGATTTATATTAAAAGTTATCAATTTGATTTTTTTTTATTTATGACAGCATATGTGAGCAATTTTCCGCGATATCATGTTGTGAAAAATCTATGAAATGTCATTTTCTAAAAAATTGAAAAAAAAAAAGAATTATTGAACAGGTCTTCAGAATATCAACAGACAAATCATTTCACACCCACTCCTGAAAAAACATAGTCATCATGAAGCATTAATAACTTGAAATTTATTTATTAACTAGTAGGATGGGGGATCGGGTGTCCGGACACTTTATATTTTTGAAGCCTTCTTTTTTGTCTTAAGATTACACTAAAAATATGAATTCAATAGTTGTAATCATCTTCTATTTTGTTCTCTATAATATTTTCTAAAATTTTGTACTAAAATTTGATGAAACTTCGCTTGTAATTTTTTCCTAATGACTTTCTAAAATTGATCGTCCGGACACACAACCTGTCCGGACACACAACAACTGGGTATACATACCATATGGCGGGATAGCTGATCGCATATGACGTCACAAATAAAAAATTTGAATTCTAATAACATTTTTAAATCTTTGATGGATTTTCCTTAAACCTTCACCAGTATTTGTCATTTTTCCTGACCTATTTTTTACTGTAAAAAAACCTTTCTTCAGGGTGAACTCCTCCTTTAAATTCCTACTATCAACACTATCATTTTTCTGTTGATCTCTTTTAGGTCATTGGTAGAGGTCTATGAACTTCCAAGTTATTAATGTTCCTTTTAAATACACTTTTATTTCATGACCATTTTTCCCTGTATTTTTTGTAATCTACATTTTTTGTAGTTGTACAACTTACTTGCTTTCTTGCTTTTTTTTCATAGTTTTCAAGCAAAAGTGTTTCCTCATTGAAACAGCAATTATTCAAGATGACAAGGTGTTGTATATTAAACATGTTAAAGTTTCCTTTTGAAAGTGAAGCTGCAAGTGGGTTGTTATGTGTTTTTGTTGGGAACTGGGGTTAAGGGGAAAGCTCTGCCCCCAGTGGTGAGATAAATTGTCCGCACTGATTCACCCCCAAAGAAATAATTCCCATCTCTCCTGATGTCCTTCCTTTTTTAATATTGTTATCTTTTGTAATTATCCTCTATAAAACAAATAAAAAATGGAAAGAATTTTTTTTTTATTGGGGTTATAAAGCACATACACTTAAATACATTTAAGGACACACCTGACACATGACAGTAATTGATAGCTTCTTGAGATAGTTGTCTGTGACATTTACAGCGATGAATGTGATGAGAGTGGGGCTCCAACAATGTTTTGAAGGGTTGACCTAGCTAGATGTAGTCATTTTTCTGTTCGTCTTTTAGCTCAGGGGAGCTAAAAGGTGCTTGTACATGTACTTGGTATTTTTAATACCAAATAAAAAAAAAATAAAAAAAAACCAGGTTATTAAAATTCAAATAATGATAAAGATCACATACTTGTAGGTCCCTTTATAGTGGAGTTATACTCTGCTTCGCTTGAGTTTATAGGACTAGTTGATTGATTTCATAGTCAGTCTGGCTGTAGATAGCCGCCATATCGGCATTTAAGCATTCAAGGCTTCAATTTTACCGAGTACCTATATAGATGTACCTTTATATATTGTTTCCTTTATCCTTTCATGAAGGATTTACTTCCATGAGTTAATATACAGCAAACCAACAATCTTTTGTTTGGCCTGTAGGCTAAATTGGCTTCACTCCAAAATTGCCAGCTCTCATCTTACAAGTACATTTTGATATAATACCCGTACAGTATGTCCCCTTTAAACCTTCCCCATGATGTAAGCTCCCAATGCCATGATAATACGATTTTTTTTCCCCTGTGAAAATATGTTTGATTCTTTCGATAAAAACAAAATATACCAAAAAAAGTTATAAAAAAAATCTTCCCCTCCCTAATTTGCACCTGTATAGTGCCCACGGTATTACGAGACTCCTGAAGCCGATTGTCTCTCGGCTGGCGATTGATTGCTGGGGCTGTGCCTGCTCTCCTTAGGCAGGAAGCAATAAGCCACCTTGTGGGGAGTGCGGTGTGTGAGCCACTCTACTATTAAAAGAACCAAGAGTTTGAACTATTGTCACACCGCTGTCATTTTAATAGTTGAGACCATTCACTATTTTGATACTGATGGTGTTGGTGATGTGGAGGCTTGTATTTGTAGAGGCAGTGGAGTCTCATTCATTGTAAATTTTTCTGTTTACTCCTGATGCAGGTGTATATTACATGTATATCTTCTCCTTCTTCTGTGTAGTACGTCTGCTTCCTTCACTCCTGAAGATCCTTGCAGAACGAGGGATATATGAGGGATAATATTCATTATTTCTTGCATCCATGGGCATATATTTCTGCAGGGCTTGCAGGCCTACAGGTAAGTTAAAAACAAAAATACTGCTATTTATGAAGGCCAAGTGGTTCCAAAGTGGCAGTTTCTGAATTCCGTTTCTTTCTTGCTAGCTGCCAGTATTAGTTTTTATACAAGTATACCACTTCACTTTCTTTTGGAAATGTGTCTTCATGAGCTTAAAAATGTACAGTGAATCAAAAAGTTATGGAATTACAGGGTGTCTTAAAGGTTTAAGTGTGACTAAGACACCGTTCTCACTACCTTCATAAAACTATTTTACTGGAAACTAGTTTAGTGGAAACTAGTTTAACTCTTTCAATGTGTACTTCGCACCGATGCACGATCGGTGCCGCGCGAACTTCGCATTTCACGCTCAAACATTCAGTCCATTGTATTTGTGCGAATTGTGTTGATTTCCCCGGAGGTGGCGGTTTTCGTTCAGCTTTTGGAGAAAAACATGTTTTTTACAGCTCTTTTAGTATTGCCATCATGGCCCGGGGGGGCCAGTCAAATATATTGCTGTACACATGCGTGACCAAGGAATTTCCAAACACCCCCTAAACAAGTTGTTCTCTGTGTGCAAAATATCCCCCTAAACAATTTTTTCGCGGGCTTTATTTACACATTTTGGCCCCTAAACAAGTTGTCGCCAAAATATGACCTCAGGGCAAAAGCTTGGGGAAAAAAACATACCCTAAACACGTTTGGCTAGTGAAAATAGATATGTGATTGATTGCAAGTTTCTTGGAATGCCCCATAAGTCATACTTAAGTCTTTGTGAAACACCCCAGATCTGAGTTCTCTCTCATTCAAAGGAATATTCAACTTAAAAAAAAAAAAATTTAATTGAAAAAATCAAACATATTTACATAGAGAAAAAAACCAATCATAATACCATTTATAAGTAAGAAACATGAAACGAAAAAGGACAACACAAGACGACACAACACACCACAATATATACAAAACTGGATTATTGTCTCCCTTTTGCGAATAGACTGCCTGCGGTTTCGCACACTGACCAGAACCAGCTTAGCCAGGCGGAGTCCGCGCCAGTGCACGGAAAGCCCTCCTTGCGAGTAAAATAAGAATGTGCAGTGGAGAAATCTACCCCAATTAGTAAACCATTTTATCAACCTTGATATTGTGGCTTGGCTTATTTTTCGGTACTTGATCTCAGTTGGCACAGAAATTGAGAGGGAAACCCCCTTTCTTTATTCCATAACAATAGCTCGGTATGTATTCAGAGAACTATCTAAATAACAGTGAATATCAAAACACCAACCACACTCTTGATGGCAGGTGGATTGTATGTATGTACACGTACAGTGCATGATGTGTCCATTCTTAGTTTAGCTAAATATTGTATAATGGGCATTTTCACGGTAACTGACATTACACGGCACAATGTTTTCGCACCTTTCATTGTGTGTATCTCTAAAACAACAAATGATGGGAGTTTGCTTTTGATAGAGTTAATAAAGTGAACCTTGCTGTATACTCTGATACTAAGTTTTCCTATGTAACGACATTTTTTTACGCATCAGCAAGCAAAAATGTGTCGGTAACTGACATTACCTAAAAGGACATGCAATTTCCGGGTGTTCATTAAAATTGAAATATCTCATGTCCCTGAGTAGATAGAGTAATAATTTGAATATGTAAATATACCTCCGTTACTAGGTTGAGATGTGTCAAAATATTAAACAATTTCGTTTTTGTCTTTTGGGGACTATGATAATTTTTCCACAACCATGCTGGTAACTGACATTACGGTAACTGACATTACACTTAATTTGCCATAGAGATAACACATGGAAGTCAAATGTGTGGAATCATTGCATTGTATCTTCTGTGCAGGGCTTCACATGAAAGTGAGCTTGATGTGGAAGTATACCCGAGTTTTTAGGAACATTTCAATGAAAAAACTTTTTCTTTTTCTTAATTCCTTTCTTTGATTTGAACATTTTTATCATTACTTGTCGGTAACTGACAATACACATTAACATTAACCAGTGCTATATGATTTTCAAAGGCATAATTTTCTTGGTACTTATTATGTAAGGCTTTTTAAAATCATAAAAGTTTCATGATACTTCACATTTGTAATTCTCCAAAGATAAGAAATGTATGTTTTACTTACTCGGGGGGGGGGGGGGGGGGGGGGGGGGGGTCAGAGCAGCTACATGTTTTCCTATAGTAATTTAATATTGCATTGACTGTGCTCATGGATTTTTCTGATTATACACCCATAATATATTCATCAGTTTTATATTGACTTTTTAAACCTTTTCCTTCTCCAACCTCCCCTCCCCTCAAAAAAGGCAAAATGAATAAGGGTCTCCTCCCCTAGGCTACATGTACCCCTCCCCCGAATCTCATGCAGCCATGTAGTTTTATTGATTTCTATTCTGGTCAGTGCAAGCAACGCTTGTTCATATCTGTCGGATTTCAATTCTCTTCATAATTTGTTTAATAATTTTCTTTGCTAATTTCTTTTATAAGCTGTCAACAAAAAATAAACTCCAGCTTCTAAACTGAAACTGAACTATTTGTAAATTTGAAGAAAAAAAAACACAGTTTTAGTAGATCCATGCAACATTGATCAGAACTGTCAAATTTCACTTTTCATCTATACTTGTAAACCAAAAACAAAATTGTATCATACACCCTGTACATCCACACTACTAACAGGTATAAAAACCAGGAATTTACTTTTAGCGAGGCAATGCTCAAAAGAATCCTAGACCCTGGAAATCCCCTTCATCACAATGTTAAGCTTAAAAAATGTTGCAGATTTAGGCAATAGGTTGGGAAAAGTACCCCCTACCCCCCCAAAAAAAAAACCAAACAAAAAATTGTCTGATACAAACAATTAGGTACTTGGTAAGTGCACGTACAAAACAATTTCATAGTAATTTTTTTGCACGATGGGAATGCAACTTCCTTCATAATTTCATATAGTATTCCTTGTGAACTATACCTTTTAAAAGTCAATAGCAAGCTCCTTCTGGTGTGACTTTTAAAGTGAAAGACTTAAATAACAAGTATACAATATTTCTTCACCATAAAATTTACCACATATTTGCATTTCAATATTGGTAACCAACGTTTTATCATGGTAACTGACATTACATCTCGGTAACTGACATTACATGTTCCACTTGGTAACTGACATTACATATAATTAATGGTACCCTATGGCTTCATTGTTAATTGGTAATCTTTAATTTTGGTGTAGAAGGGAGGGGTGTTACCTAGAGAGGAAATCTACCAAGTTTCATATAATATATCCTCTTTTCCAAGAAATGAGAAAAAAAAGTTCATGTTTTCGGTAACTGACATTACATACCATATCACATACTTCATCAATGTTTTTTTATCAGATGAATGAATTACTGGTGTTTCTTTCTGTGGGATTTAAAAAAGTGTTATAACAGCAAGCTAAATCACAGGCGAAAACATCATGATCAAACCTGTTCTTTAAAAATCTGTCAAAACAAAATATGTATCAATATACTATTTTCAACACTAATTTGTATCCATACTTTGGCAGCCATTTTGAAAAAAAAAATGGCTGCCAGAGTCGGAAAAAATTTTTGTCTCAGAAACTTCAGGTCTTGTTTTATTAAAAAACATAAAGCATTTGACATGAATATCAACTTGATTTTTTTGCCTCTGTGTCCATCTGTGGTGAAAATGCCCGTATGCAGATTTTTTTTACTTGAACACATAAAAGCATGATGCACTATTTGGGGTTAAATATTGAGAGAATCAAAACTTCTGTAGAAATACATTATATGAAATTGGAATGTGTTTGCTCATATTGTATGATGGGAATTCATGCTGTCAGAAAACAGCATTTGAAGAGAGAATGGATATATATTATGTGGACATTGTATATAATTTACTTTTTTAATGATTTCGCAAGATGAATTGAAAATAAAAAGTCTGCATACGTATGGCTATGCAGATGTACGTACATGTATGCTCATGTATGAAAGAAGTTTTGAAAATGCCTATAAAATGAACGCTATCTGTTGTGTTTATGATTTAATCTTGGTTTCATGTTTCAATTGATGCTTCAAATTTTTATACCCTGGAGCTCCCCTTTATTACTGTACAGGTGTATATTAAAGTTTAAATACATTTTGGTTACAACATATTGATTAAAAACACTTTTTTTTCACAGCTAGTATACGAAACAAAATCTACATCACATGCTATCACACTTTTGCGATCATCCGAGTGTTGAATGGCTGAACTTTCTTTGTGTTTATATTTCTTTAACGCTGTCTCCAGAGTCTAGAAGATATTCATTTTAAGATTCATCAATTTATATTTGATGGTATGAACAGAGGGAAATGTCATGTACATGGAATGAATCATGCATAACCCCAAGAAGTATTTTCTCCACTTTACAATTATATTGCATGCATCCCTGCAGGATGGAAATTTGTAATGCTTATGTGTGCATGTGGTGTGAAGTTGCCAGACGATGTCACGTCACCATAAATCAATGGATTGCATGGCAATCAAGTGAATCAACATCCAATATTTGAAGAGTGCTTTTATCACTGATGTGAATCGGCTCATTCTGAAACCGAGTCTCTCTCTCCTCACTATCATACTAAGAAACAAAAACTTGCTCCTGAAGTATGCACTTCCATTTTTACAACTGTACAACTACAAATTAAAGGGCTCGGTTGTACTTATAATAAATCCAATGGTTTGTGGTTTGAATTAAAGTTTTTCATCACCTTTTATGTACAGTGTATCTTTCTACTGTATTGGCTTGATAATCATTTTCACTGAATTCACTGGATACTTTTCCGTTCTTATCACACAGGTGCTTGGGATTGCATCGTGAAATAGCCTGTTTGGGAAACGGGTGCAGGATCTGGACACTTCCGGACTGATCTAATCATCTATAGTTTGAGAAAGAAAACAGTTGATATCTAATGGATTTCCAGCTAATAAAAAACATGTTGATCTGAAACTTCCCTTGATGAAGCAGACCCTCGGTGCTAGGACAGGATTAACGCCGCCGAATGAACCTTTCCTGATGACGTTTCTGGAGGATATCACTGACATTAGCGGGATTATCCTCGGAAATGCCTTCTCGTGTTCCAGTAGTCACCCAACGGGATTAACGGCTCAAAGGCGGCGAAAGTGATGCGTAGGAGAAGCTTGATCATTTTTCCAGTAGCACGGTCTGTAAATGGTCCTAAATTATGATAGCCATGACAATATGATGTGATATGCTATCCCCTTGTTCTTATCTGGTGTAAGATCATGCAATATCGCTAGTTGAATTTTGGATGAAAGGGCATTTGCCTTTCACTGTTTTCCATGGATACCTGCTTCTGTTTATATCTTATCTGACACTCCATCAAAGTCAGAGAACTATGAGACTATTATGTTGCGATTATTTATCACTTGGTGACTTGATGGTGGTGGTGTTCTTAAAGGCAGTCATAGACAGAACAATTAAGGCAGTTTGTATCTGAGTCGGCTCTGAGCAAACAGACGATGGTGATAGTCCCTGATTAGAATAAAGCTTAGGTTCACAATACATTTCAGTGTAGAGCGAGATTCCGTGATTATCATTAATTAAAAAAAAAAGAGATTTACACATTACTGTGGAACTGATTTCTACTAGTACTTCGTGTTGGAACTGTTTAAGAGCTTAATTTTGGAATTCCACAAATAGTATTATTACACTGGATCAGACCCTTTTCAACTGTTAAAACAGCCATCTTTGAAGATATTCTTTTCCTGATCATTTGTCAAGAAATGAGCGAAATACTTTCCTTGACGTGTGAAAAGTGCTAGAGAACGGGACTTTGTCTCAATGCCAATGACCAGAAAGCTAAGGTTGCTCCAATCTGACTTTGCTAGAAGTTACCGCAACTTTATCAACAATATCTGTTATTCTGTTACAGACTGAAAATTTGCTTTTCTTGAACAGATTGAGCATTTAAGATAGGAGCATCAAACCCTCTTGAAATATCGCATGTTGTATGACAGATATTGATAGTTTTTAATAGGGATATCACAATGGGAGTCATCAAAGGTTTCAGTATACTGTTTGCCAACGGGAAGAATGTCTTCACACCCAAGGAGCACGTTGCAGGGGAAGTACTCATTACGCTTGCTGAACCGATGAAAGTCAAGACTGTGGAGGTCACCTTACGAGGTCATGCCAAGGTATGTAAGAAAAAGATTGTCATGCTTTTCCATTCTCTTTTAAAGGTGAAGGGTAACATGATTTTCGCTCTTTAACATTTCAGAGAGAAGAAAGATGGTTGCATAATATTTATTGAAAAAATGAGAAGCTACCTTGCAGGTTGTGCAGTTCAATATTTGTTTTGGATATGAATACATGAATACATGCACACGATCTGTCAATTTCAACAACCACTTCATTTTGAGTTTGTAATGCTAAGATTCATGGAATTAAGAGACTGACTGTACCAGTAAGAATTTTCTTTTCCAAGAAATTCAAAGCAATAATTGTAGAAGCAAGGAAGCTTCACGATGGATGGTAAAGTATGGTACATGTATGTGTGCTTTATTTGGTTCAGAGCAAGTCAAAAAGTGGCGCTCAAAATTTGTCTACATTATGATCACTGTGCAATGACAATGCATAATTTGGTCTTATTTCAAATTTCCCTGAAAAGGACAACAGACACCCCATGCTAAAACCCTAACCCATGACAGCTGTCTGTGCTTCAGCTGTGTGAACTTGTGAAGATCCAATCTATCGCAATCATAAAATTGACTTCAAATTGGATTGGGATGTATTTCTTTTAGGGCTCTGACTGCCCCTGTATTGATCTTTTGAAGGAAGCGCCGTTTTAGCAGCTTGTCTAGGAGGAGGAAATTGGTCGGGCTATTTCGGTATGTTGGGACGGGAACCCAAGTCGTCTGGCCTCATAACTAAATTTAAATCTCCTGTTTATGGAGCAAAGACAGTTGCCATGGTAACAAAATTTCATTCGTGCAGGTAAACTGCACATGTAACAGTGCTGTGTAAAGACCACGGGATGGAACTCCATGAAATGTGGTTTTGAGAATTATAAACCAGAATTTAATGAGAGCATTAAAGTGACAGCACCACAGGTTATAATAATTTTGTTTTGTTTTGATGGTTCATTTTTCAGTAAAGATTAATTTGTGAAACAAACTGAAAGTACATGTAATGGGGAATGTCCAGTTTAATGCATGAAAAGCATAATTTATGAAGGCATGTACATGATTAAATCCTGTCTTTATTGAGATTAATGCTAGTTGTGGTAAACTGTAAAGATTTTTTAAAAATGAGATCGAACACAAAAATGACCACCCAAGTGTTTGCTTCTAGAAATAAAAATGTTTGCCAAATGGCTCTGGAAGAAAATGTGTGAAAATGAAGAAAATAAGCACATAATTCTGTCAAATGTCTGGTATTTTTCCAAGCAATGTATGTGTGCCCTTTTCTGTGTTTGATAGTGATCATCAGAATTAAATCGGTTTTCAGCTATTAAAGAGTTCATGATTCCATATGATGTACCAAATCTACCTGTACAGTGTATGTAGATCTATATGAGGACAATTAAAGATAAATTCCAGTTGTGGGAACGATCTCAAAATAACTTTTTACAGAATTTAATATACCCGGTAATGATCACCAAAGTGTCTGTTTGTATGAATGAAAAATATGTGCCAAAGGATTCTGGAAGAAATTGTGTAATTGCTGAGAAATAAGCAAAATAAGCGCAGATTTGGGCTCTTCCGTCGGGTCTTTATTCCAGCAATAATAATACACTGTCCCACGTGTGCCTATCTGTGTTGGCGATCGTTTTTTAGCTACATGTAGATATTATTATGATTTCACAAAGTTCAGTTTATGTAACTGTACCAGATCTAGATCCACGATGATGTATTAATACTTTACCTTGGTTTTACAGACTTTCTCACGAAATCAGTGTTTTACTGCAACTACGTTAAGTTAGCTTTAATCTGGAGATATTAATAAAGTCTTTGTCATGAAATGATTGTTTGCTGCAACAACATGTACTTTCCTTTACCTTTTCAGCTCTTTAGTATATCAGTCAAAATACAAGTTCTATTGTCTAGGACTATCTTACTTCATCTTTTGATTCTTTGTGAAACTTTGAGGATATTGTATTAAGCACCCTTTCTCAGTCATTCTCATTTTTCTTTTTAAACAAGTCATTTGAACACTATTAAACTTTGTATAGATCAGTCAGACCGCAGGTCCCTATGCTAATGAGCAAAAAGGCCAGATTCATCCAAATCATCTCGTGGCTGAATCCTCCTCCTTGCAAATTCTCGTGATTCGTGAGATTTTCTTTCTCTAAGAATTTACCTGTTTTAACCTCAAGTTAAATGAAATATTATTGCACCATCAGATAGAGTAAAGGTTACTCTTTGATATTGGTCATTTCTTTTGTATACAATATTTTGTTAAATAAGTAAATTTCTGGCCTGAAAATGTGCCTCAAAACTGAATTTTCTTCCTCTGTTTTCTTTTGCAAATTGTGCAAAACTTTTTATTTTGAGCCTCAATGATATCTATATCAACATAAAGCTGAACTTCTGTACTTTCTCACAATGCCACTCTTGATATGCGGCACCTTTTAATCGGGTCAAGATCACACTTTTCCCACCAAGGTACAAGACGAGATTTCTGAAATTTTGTACTTGCATGAAATCCAGAGTTCTGATTGGCTGGATAAGGTTCACAGAACAACAGGCGCGGGGTATTTGAGGAGATTACCACATGGGAAGTGTGACCTTCCCATGAGCCCAGGCTCTAGAACCGTTGGAATTTGACAGTGTGTGGTCTGTTTGACCAATCAGAGTGCAGTATTCTTGTTTTCATGCTGCTTTATGTACTTGGCAAATGAAAAGTGTGATCTTGACCCGATTAAACCAATTCTTATTTTGAAACCTTTATCATTTTAAAGCATACATATTCAGCTTTATCATGATCTAAAAATCATTTGGGCTCAAACAAAATTAAAGTGTGAAAATAGCAGCTTTTGTCAGGTGAAAATAATTATTTTGTAGCATATTTTAGATCAAAATTTTAACCTATATTACAAAATCTTTGAACAAATCTAAACACATGAGCTGAAAGAATGATTCTTCCTCTTTACAATGATACCAAATTTATGAAATTCGATGCACAATTAGAGCAGCAATGACCGAATGAAAAGAGGTGTTTTGGTCCGCATCAAGCTCATTAAATATGCAAAACTTCTCAAGTCATGAATATCACTTGGATGAAAGAAGCCACTTTCTTGGGACCTGCCGTCTGACTGAGATAGTCAAGGTATTGCATATATTACAGGTAGGCCTACATTGCAGGCTTTGTGCGTGAGGACAACAATTTTTATTTCAAAATTTTTTCATTCAATTTATGAGAAATATTTTCTTTACGATTGGGGTGAATCTGCTATTGGGTATGGCTTTGTTTGAAATTATGATCTTTTATTTAATAGACTCCCCAATTCCTAAAAATACATTGATTAACAGTTTTTTTTTTTAACAAAAGGAAATAATAGTATTAAACAACAATTGCGTTTGTTATTACATGTATACTGCACTTTCATCTAGCACCTCATCTGGAATATGACTGTAGGAATGTCAGTGCCTTAGAGCTATTGCAGCATATGACAAGATTGTTGCTTATCAAACTTAGAGCTGTCAAATCCAATTTGATTGCATGCTATTTGATGTCTTCATTACACAATGTACATCTGGCAGTGACACACTTGGGATCCATGTGTATACATGACTAATTTCAAGCCCACTTCCACATCAAAATCGGCAAGATATTGTAGATTTCTGCGTTGATATCAGATTGTCCGCATGATATGATGTGATGTCTTGATTTGCAGCCAACTTTTTGTATTGTATGCGTTGCCTATTTTAGGGTTGATTGCCTACTTTATTTTTGACAGTCACTCATGATCAGCCTCCCCCCATCCTAATGGTGGTATTCAGTTTGTCTCCAAAGTGTACAAAATACTTTTTTAGTCTCATACTAAATGCATGAGTGTCGAAAGGCAACTCGAGCTAAAGCCAGGGTAATAAGAACGCGCCTCGGAATAGAATATTTCTAGATAGATGGCGCTATATAAATGCCTATTATTATTATTATTACTACTACTTGGGCTTCCTGAACCAAGTAATATTTGTAAGATTTTATTGACTCCATCGACCCCCTCTCGGGGTATGAGAGTACAATACATGAATACAAAAACATAAGTAATAATACAAAAACATAAGTGATAATACAAAAACATAAGTGATAATATGTGTACAAAAAAATAACAGATAACATAGTTTTACAAGTCAAGGCGTTTAGGGTGTTTGACTACTCTACATGTACCACTACGTGTACACACATTCTCATTTAGATCTACTTTACTTTCTATAAAACTGCTGTCTGTCTTCTTTGGTTTTGAAAAATGCAACACAATTATTCTTACAAATTTTGCTAGTTTTTTTAATTGGCAAGCATTAGCTGAATTAAATAGCTTGGCCATGTGCAATGCATTTGGTCTTCTGGCCGTTAGATTACTCGGTAAGTATCTCTTTGTGAAAAAAGGGACAAACAAAAATGTAATGAAATTCATCTCCTATGTCTGCATGTGAACATAGAGTACAATGCAGTTCATCTGTCATGCTTGCATCAAACCTCCCCTTATTAACAGGCAATCCATTTGTTCGACATCTGAATTTACTTTAATAGTAACATAGTCTTTCTAACACAGGATCTGTATATACTTTTCAAACTTCAAAGTATCCTTAAATATTCTATAATTTGTACAAATTCTATTTGACCATGTGACTGCCCGCCACTCTTGAGTAACCATATCAAAAAGTCTAACTTTAGCAGTGTGTGAAATCCATGTAGCACTAAAACCATTCCCCTGTGCTAACCACACATTCCCTAGTCCTGCATAATCAAAAATATTTGTAATAAATGATAGCCATTGTGATTTTGATGGAGATTGTATGTCTCCTTGTAAATTTATGCAAAAGAAATGTCAAAATTGTAAATGAGTGCTTGGATTCTTTTCCCTTAACTAATCTCAACCAGAATCCGATCATGCGACACTTAATATGTTTCATTATTACCCCACGTCCAGTTTCACCATATACCATACAATCAGGAGTAAATTTGTTCACAAGTAAGATTTTTCTTAAGAATTTTCTATGGAAAACTTCAATTTGGTCTATGCACTCATAACCCCAAATTTTGCAACTGTACAGTAAAACAGGTAAAACAAGAAGATCAAATAAGTGACACTGAGTGTCTACTGAGAGTTGGAATTTTTTAGCCTTGACCAACATACAATAAAGAGCTTTTCTCGCTTGTGTCACTTAAAGGCAGTTACACATACATGTACACTGAGTATGTAGACCAAAGGGCCAGTGGATAAACTAATCCTAGTCCGAGGTTGATGAAATTTTCATTGTTTTGTTTTAATTTTCTTTATCTGTTCAAATCGCAGCCTGGAATACCCCTTTGGCCTTAATGTTTACAAAGACTTAGAAATTACCACCTGAACTGTGTGTATTTTCGTATGGTCACCTCCCCCCCCCCCACTTTAAAAAACTGTTCTGCTGCCCCAATAATGGATTTGTGTGAGGGTCCAGTGGTGTACGCAGGGGCTTGTGGTTACAGGGGTTCAAGTCCCCTTAAATGTTTTTTGATACCCAAACCCCCCCTAAGAATTCAACCCCCCAAAAAAAAAAATTTTATGAAGACCTTTTTTTTTGCTTGTCAGTTTTTTTTTACATACGAAAGGACGTAAAATTTTTGTGAAGACCTTTTTTTTTTTGCTTGTCAATTTTTTTTGGGTTGGAAATGACCTCAAATGTGTGGTGAAGACTTTTTTTTTGGTTGTCAACATTTCATTCAGCTTAAAACACCCCCTCTTAAAAATTCCTGTGTACGCCATTGTGAGGGTCTATTGTTGTTATGTCTGTGTATACATGTACGTATGTAGAAGTGAAACATAAAACTACATACACTCTTCAAACAGTGAAGATAGTCATCTTTGCACTACTTTTAATTTCTGAAAATAAATTGATTATCATTGAGGTTGGGTTGATGCATATTTTGTTTTTCAAAACACTTCCTGGACTGAGCGGAGTATTTTTAAATCAATTGCGTGTATTACAAGGTTATTTTTTTAACATGTGCAGAAACATCAAAAAGAATGAAATTATTATGAATAATTTCAGCATGTCTGTATTTGTCTAACAAATAGTAGTGGCCCACTCATGTTTGCGAATGGTGAGGTATTCTGATTCTATTTCACTTATTTGTTTTTGAGGTTTTCAATTTGGGCTGAAAACAAGTGTACAGAATATCCACAGGTGCCAAAATTCCTGTAAACATTGTAATTTTTGACTAGGGGTAGCCACCCCAAAAAGTAGGAAAGTTCTCTGTAATTCCCCAAATTAGAAATTTCATCTTTAAAAAGTGAAAATGTGAAAATTAGCTTAGAGAATAATAATCCTTCTTCATACTGTAAAGTTTTATAAACTTGTTATAAGAGTTTCTACTGTGCATATCAAACTCCTCGTTTTTTCCCCTACGTGTACATGTATTCTCTGAGGCTCTCGCCAATTTCTTTCAACATTCAATGAAGTAGTTGCGTTGGTTTTTGGTGATCAGTTTTGGCAACCTATATGTCATTTATATTTAAAAAAATTTAAACTAAAAAATCTTAAAATTCACTTGGGCAACTTATTTTTGCTTATGGGGTGGCTGGTAACATTATTTTACTTTTGAGAAAACTTGTACAAATTATTTCTTTGGTTTGCTCATCAAAATTAATAAAATTTTATATTTTTCTCATCATCTGCAGGCAACAAAGAGTGGAAATCTTTTAAAACCCGGAGAGCAAGATAAGACCAAGCTAGGACAGGTTGTCAACGAATATTTAAATACCAAACTTAATCTTACAGGTAAATGGAAAATATGATTTTGTCAGTGAATAGATGCTGGAACACTGATGTATGAGATGATTTGGATGATTGCTTGTTTTAAATTCCATTTCTGACAAATGATATCTTTACATAAGGTTTATGGAAACATACCAGATATCCAGATTTCATAAAGAATAAATTAAAAATGGGAAATTTTGATGTGACAGCTCATTGATTGCATTCATCATGATACATGTACAGTATGTTCATGTGTTATTCACTGATATAACACAAAGAAAGATCAGTTGCTTTTTTAGAAAAAATTATGTGATTTTCCACAAATTTGTTATGTTTTGCTGCAAGTCTAATATTTTTTATTAAATAGATGCAGAGTGGGAGGAGCCAAACATAACACGAAATGAGATAACATGCAGATAACATGGTTTTCAGAATACCAATTTGGGGGTATGTTAGGGGTGTGTTAAATCAGAGAGATAACACGATATTTAACACCAAAGTTAACACGATTTTCAGAATACCGCCCATGCAGTCCTTGTAAACGCGATAACTTAAAACTGAACCTTGGCTCATATAATATGGGGTGTATCCCAGGAAGCCTATAGATTATGAGGTCAAAAGGTCAAAGGTCAAAATCACAGTGACATGTTTTCATCTTACCCTTCTGAAGTCCTTGTTAACGCGATAACTATAGTTGAACTTAACCTACTTGTAGGCTCATATAATTTGGTATGTATGATACTAGCATAGATCTCAGCAATTCTATTGATTTGAGGTCAAGGTCAAAGGTGAAGTCGCCACCTTCCACTTTCCTTGCTTGACCAATAACTCTATTTTCCATGTTACAGACGGGCGTATTATATGCTCGCCTAAGTGACACTCTTGTTAAAGGACAAGTCCACCCCAACAAAAACTTGATTTGAATAAAAAGAGAAAAATTCAGCAAGCATAACACTGAAAATTTCATCAAAATCGGATGTAAAATAAGAAAGTTATGACATTTTAAAATTTCGCTTCATTTCACAAAACAGTTATATGCACATCTCGGTCGGTATGCAAATGAGGGAACTGATGACATCACTCACTCACTATTTCTTTTGTATTTTATTATATGAAATATGAAATATTTTGATTTTCTCGTCATTGTCATGTGAAATGAAGTTTCATTCCTCCCTGAACACGTGGAATTCCATTATTTTAACATTTTGTGCTTCAGGCAAGGAGGTCCTAATCATCAAATTCGTAAAAATTGAAATATTGTATAATTCAAACAATAAAAAACAAAAGAAATAGTGAGTGAATGACATCATCGACTCTCTCATTTGGATGTAACTGGCTCGTTCATATAACTATTTTGTTAAAAATAAGCGAAACTTTGAAATGTCATAACTTTCTTATTTTACATCCGATTTTGATGAAATTTTCAGCATTGTGCTTGTTTGATTTTTCTCTATTGATTCAAATCAACATTTTTCAGAGGTGGACTTGACCTTTAAGTTTTAGCCTTAAACCTGGACTACATGTATAGCACAGCTCATGACCTCACCTATTTCCGGGGGGGGGGGGGGGGGGGTTAGGTTGAGGAGTATTTGTAGTCTGAAAGCTTCTCAATGTGAAAGAACATCTTGAGTCTCATAGTCTGTCTCCTTTTAATATCAAGCATTGTTATCAAAGAGCAGGATTTGGGTCGAAGTATTTCATACTCAGATCATTTGGTGTGTACTTATGCGTCATGTTTGTCATTGTTGAATAATGGTTTAACTGATACTGTACGTACATCATGTACATGTACATGTCCATGATTAGAAATTCCAATTTGGCCAAAGAGAAAATGTGAGTCATATTGTAATCTAGGGCAGATACAAAATAAATGGGCGTGGGAGCAGGCTCTTCAGCAGAAAATAAATAAATGGATGGATGGATGGAGGGAGAGAAAGAGAGAGAGAGATAAATGTGTGAGAAGTGTAATCAATGGAGATTTGTTAATCCATTTTCAGTATAAACCCCATGCGTTTTAATATAAAATCTGTGAAAACTGTGGAATCAGTAACATAGAAAATGAATCATAAATATGTACCAGCAAAAGTTTGATATGCTTTTCAGCAACTCTGGATGTTCTATGTACTTCCTATAGGCTTGCTTGATTTAAACCAAAGATCACAACTTGAATCAGGGTTTGTTCTCATTACAATCATCATATTATACAAGTATACATGTAAATCATGAATCTTTCTTGTAATAAGGCTTCAAAATATTTGATTGGAAGGAAAAATGTTTGCCTGCTATAACATGTATTATACATTATATATACTTTACATGTACACACCACCATTTGTCATTACAATCTAACAAAAAGATCACTAAAATTTCACTTTATGCTTTGACAATTATTAAATATGATAACACAAAACATAAACTAACCTCTTTGCTTGCTTTCTGACATATTCAATATATCATGCCAGGATGCAGCTGATTTCAAAAGGTAAAATACTGGCCCCGAGACTCACACACAACCCAGTGTCTGAGCATGCAATATAAAGTGCACTGTCATGGTGCTATGTAAGTGGTTCCATTGTCTAACGGAGTGCTAGATACAAAAAGTGTGACTCAGTGGAACTGTAGAAAAAACTGCAAAATTACCTCTGTGCTAATTTTGGTGCTCACAAATTTCATAAAATTCAGATGTACTTTTGTCACAACAAACAGGGTAGAAGGGAGACACAGAAACAGACAGACAGATTGTACATAAGATACAGAGATAGAGAAGGCAGGGGACAGAAGGGGACAGAGAAATGGACAGACAGATGAATACAAGGCAGAAAGGAGACAGTGAGACTTACAGGCAAATGGGGACTGAGGCAGAGAATTAAGTCAAGGGACACTGGGACATAAACAGACAGACAGGGTGAGACAAAGAAGACAAGGCAGAAGTGGGACAGAGAGAATAAGACATATACATACCAAGGCTCCACACTAACTTATTTTCTTGGTGGCCCGATCGGTCCACCAAAATCATCAGTTTCATATTCCAGTGGCCAGAAAAGCAAATTTGGTGGGGCTAAAACAATAGAAAACGTTACAATTTATCAAAACTTTGGTAGCCCGACTGGGCCACCGATTGTGGGCTTTTAAAGAATTTTGGTGGCCCGACCTTCATTTTTGGTTGCCCCGTGCCCCGGGCCACTGCTAATGTCGAGCTTTGCATACTGAGAGAGAGAGAAGGCAGGGGGCAGAAAGGGGGACAACAGACATACTGAGATAAAGGGCAGAACTTGAAAAGAGAAGTAAGATACTACAGGCTGAGACAGAGAAGGCATGGGGCAGATGGGGACAGAGAAGACAAACTGGCAGAAGGGAGACTGAGAGACAAACAAACAAATAATAAAATATAGACTGAGATAGAGAAGGCAGGGACCGGGAAAATAGACAGACAGGCCAGAAGAGAGACAGATAAATTGTAAGATACTGACTGAGGCAGGGGCATAAATGACACAACAGACATACTGGGATAGAGGAGACAGCAGAAGTGAGACACAGAAAGTAGGATACAGGCTTAGAGAGAGAGAAGGCAAGGGCAGAATTGGGACAACAGAACATTGAGACAGAGGAGACGGCAGAAGTGAGACACAGAAAGTCAGATATAGGCAGAGACAGGGAAGGCAGGGGGCAGATAGGGGACAGACAAACAGACAGGCATGCTGAGGCAAAGGAGACGAGTCAGAAGTGAGACAAAGAGACAAGAATAGAGATTGTAAGATACATGTACACGCTGAGACATAGAAGACAGGGCAGAAGGGATACCGAGAGACAAGCAGATAATGAGATACTGACTGAGACAGAGAAGGCACGGAGCAGAAAGAGGACAGAGAGACAAAGAGACAGATTTTAAAGTGCAGACAGATACAGAGAGTGGAGTGGAGACATGAGAGACTAGAGTCATAGAGAGTAGTTAGTTCATCATTACAAAATAATCTTCGACATCAAGCAGATTTGGCAAGAATACATGAAAGCTGCAATGATGGTAATCCCCCTCGACCTGATCAATTTACCTCAATAAATCTTGTAAAGCTTCTTCATTCGATACTGGGGATTATGGTATATTAACATAAGAAGCTCATAAAAGATGGCTACTTAAAAAGTAACAAAATCTTTGCAAAATTTCTCGTGACTCATTTGCACATTAATTGCCCATATATGACTCCTCATTCATGAATAATGGAACTTCCAGACACTTTAAATGATAATAAATATCAACACTGGATAATATAGAGTAGATTAACCTCAAGCTTCCTCCCACATTAGTTGGATATACATGTAAGCATACTTGTATTGTTTCTTTGGTAACTGGTATAATTTTGATAGTTACTTGGAAAAAAAAATCAACAGCTAAAAGATAGGGGCAACATACATGAAAACATCTCATAATGCCATATAATGGAAACTTCACCTACATGTAAAGCAGCAAAACAGAAGTGTCAAATGAATCATATTGAAATATAATACTGACCATATACTGAGCATAGTTAAAATGTGCACTGCCGTTTTTCTTT
The DNA here is from genome assembly GCF_037042905.1 of Lytechinus pictus. Classification (NCBI taxonomy): domain Eukaryota; kingdom Metazoa; phylum Echinodermata; class Echinoidea; order Temnopleuroida; family Toxopneustidae; genus Lytechinus; species Lytechinus pictus. Next base: position 14,833,448 of record NC_087249.1, read on the forward strand.
TGTTCCCTGTAAAAGTTGTGTCTGATATAACTTCTTACTGCAAGTGTTAAATAAAGATGTGCAAATTCAAAACATGAATAGTCAGGTACAGTGAACAATGAATAAGACAATGAAAATGATGAATGTTTAAGCACTTCCATGGATGAAACAACAAGAACACTTCTCAATTTAAATTTTTATTTTATGGCCTTGGCACAATACACATCGCTGGACAACCATTACAATGTACATGTACATGTATAATCTTCACTATTAGAACCACATACATACTTCAGAGCATTCAATATTGAAGTGTCAAATAGAAGAGATAAATCATTTCTTTTCACCCAAAAACATTATTGATGGAGGGAATTACTGGGAAAGAAATACACTGTCACATGTCAAAGGAAAATACACCTTAGTGCTTTCTTCCTGCCCTTATAAATACAAACTTAGAGGAAATGGTTTAGGAAATGGATTCAGGAAGCCTTTGTCCAGTCCATAGATTCAGAGGTTATTGCGAGATGACTCTAAAAACAAATCACTATTGTGTGGTTGTCATTTATTTTTGGTACAAATTGCTACTTGGTCTTACACCCAATTTGCCTACTTTCTGTCATATGAATTCAGAATTTAATTCAGTTTGAATTCCAGGATGAATTGGAATTGGAATACATGTAATGTACATTCATGTAGCAGGGGAAAATTTATATTTTTATTTTCGGGGGCTACTTTTCACAATCTACTGCCTAAATTGGCATTATTGAACAAGCTTTAACATTTCAGTGAATGGAGATTTTCCAGGGCTATTTGAGCATTTCAGGGGTAAAATCACCCCGAGCCCCCGTGTTATTTTTTCCCTAGTACATCTTTTAGGCTTTGGAATATTGTATTTGAAGTTGAATTTTAGTTTGAATTTGAGTTTAAGTTTGAATTTGAGTTTGAATTTACTGTATGTTTGAGTTTCAAGTTCATTGTTGGGGGGGGGGGGGCACTGACATTGAGGTAAACAGAGCTTGCCCTTCATATAAGTGACTTTTGTCTATAAATAATTTCCCAAATATGGTAAAGTATTTGATGTTATTATCTAGGTACTATTAAAATCAAATATTGCAATGTGTGACTTCAGTCTAAATCACCCCTGTCTCAACCAATATACGGGAAATAATTTATTTTAAAAAAAATCGATCATTAACTCCTTACTCCAATGTATTACATGCTGTTTTTAAGTAATCAGCTCTTAGAGTTATATTTTAATTTTGAGACTGTCAATCAATTCACTAATTTATTGATCTACATTTGACAGTCAAAGTAGAAAAGTGGCCGTGATCAAGCCAGAAAATCAGTGTTTGTGAATGGCAATGAGCATACAGATTGAAAGGTTATAATTGGTATGTCTTTGTTCAAATTTAATGAAAAAATAGACGGTTAAATGCTTGTCAGTTATGTCACCCTTGTAATTTTTTTAACATAATATTAGTAGACAGACAGTCATGTTTTAAACTTCACCCTAATTAATAGGTAGTTCTTCATAAGCCAGAGTTTAATCAATCTCAATATTCCAACCCAGTCTAGCCATCTTTGGGATTAATTTTGAAATCATTTCTGAAAGCTGCAAGCAAGCGAAGCGAGCTAGGAAGAAAAAAAAACTTTTTCAGTAAGAAAATCTAATTTTGTGATAGATTTTGACATGATTTAATATTCAGAAAATAATAGTCATATTTCACTATTTCCTGTGTATAATCTTTTCTGTTTTCCTTTTTTTTCTTGGTAATGAAACCAGTGATTGCTTCCATATGTCACAGTGCTCTGAAGTCAGATTCGACTACATACATGTAGCAGTGTATTTTATATACATGTACATCCTTTCTTTTTTATATCTCTTTCCATCTAACAGCGGGATCTTCCACGTTGCCGACTGGACAGAGCAGATTGCCGTTCTCATTTCTGCTACCTGAAGGGTAATATGTGCTTATGTATCCTCCCCTCCCCTCCCACTTTTCCCTAAAAACATGAGATACAAGTATCCACATTTGTCATCACACTTGTAGAAAAGATTTAAAAACACAATGATTTGTGTAGTTTGTGCTATACACGCAAGTTGGAGTTTGATTAAAATGGTTGGGCAGAATTGGTACACTTTCTGCCCCCTTGGAAAACGCATACTCTTTCAATCTGCATTTTCTCATCAATATTAAAAAATGAGAGCTGTAAATATGTATACATTTTGTTATGTGCTTGTCAGTGAATCTAGCCAATAATTCATTCTTTGAATGCACAGCCGATGTAAAAATGATAAGCCAATTAAATAATGATAATGCTTCTAATAAATGCCTACTAATGTTATTGTAAATAGTATAATCATGATCATCATCATTATTATTAGTAGTAGTAGTACTAGTATCGTTATTGATATTGTTATCATTATTTTTTTCATTATTATCATTTTTGTTATTTTATTTTGGTGTACAATGAACAAATTAAAAGCAAAATTTTCACAACAAGCCATGTGAAAATCTAAGACAGTTACCTTTAAGGCATTTGTGAGTACATAAATAGGAAAAAAACCTCTCACTTTTATCTGCCTGTTCTGATCACATGACTCATGCCTGTAGTCATGTGACCTGATTCAAGGGTTGCCAATAAAGATATCATAATGATTCCCATGGATGGTAAATGAGTTCACCTCTTATTAAACAACAGAGGTCTTGATCTCTTCTACAGACGTCAAGATATTGCTATTTCTGTGGCGATGACATTTAGGGAAGATAAAAGGAGACATTATTCCCCTTTTGTGAAAAGCAATGTGTTTGTATTTAATCTCCTTCCTGTTCAAAGTGACAACTGATGAACACAAAGTAGGTCAAGTAGGACATTGCCTATTATTAAAGCTGAAAGGATATGTTTCACAAGAAGTTCAGAACTTTATTTGTCTCCACATAATGTTCTTGAAATAAGGCAATTAAAGGTACATGTAATTGTTGAAGGGGGGGGGGGTTAAGATGACCTGTTAAAGATGATGTCCTTTTTTTCTCATTCAAATTACAGACCTCTTATTTTCATACTCTTCTTTCTTTTTTCTTGTTTTTCTTGTTTGTTTTCTTCTTTTTTCCTTCCTTTTGTCCCCACTTCTTGAAAAATCATAGGGGCACTTGCCCCCCTCCCCGTCACCCCTGTAGCGCTGCCCCTGAATTGATGTACACTGCAAAAACTTCGGTGTTGATTTAACACCAGCCCGGAATCTATTCCACACCTGAAAAGTATTGAAACAACACCAGTTTGGAATCAAACCGATGCTGTTTTAATACTAATTGGTGTTGTACAAACACCTATCTGGTGTTAGACCAAAACGAAACTGGTTTTGTTTAACACTTCTCTGGTGTGGATATACATGTATATAGATTCCACGTTGGTGTTAAATCAACACCAGAGTTTTTGCAGTGTACATCTATACTGTATGTCATATGAGATGAGATGATATCTCCCTTATGCTGTATTCGAATCCAGTGTACACTCGCAAAGAACCATTAATATTTTTACTATTTTGCAGACTGCCGACCTCCTTTGAGTCGAAACACGCGAGGATACGTTACTGGCTTGAAGCATCCATTATCAGGGCATCATGGTTCAAATCTAAGAGGAGAACCCTTCAAGGTTTTACCATCATCGAGCATGTCGATGTCAACCAACCCGAGCTATTGGTAGGCTGCATGTTCTCAATATTATGAGCATGTTAGGGGAATGAAACCCTTGTAACAAGTTGGCTTTTGCAAACAGAACCCCCCCAATGAACAAAAAAATAGAAATGAATAAATAAATAAATGAATGAACGAATGTGTGAATGAATGAATGAGTGAATGAATAAATAAATAAATAAATAAATAAATAAATAAATAAATAAATAAATAAATAAATAAATAAATAAATACATAAAAAAGATAAAAATGGGACCAATGAAAGTTTTTGAAAGGAAAGATTAGACAAATAGTGAGGAAGTTTATGAGTATTTGAATGTTACAATCACTAATCATTGTAGATACATGTATGTAATATGTCACACATTTACTTTCTGCTTTTGACACTGAATATATTCCCCATGAGATACCTTTTGGCAATTTGCCTTCTGGTGGTGTAGACATATAACTTTTATTTCTAATGTTGGTTTTGAACCGTGAGGCTGCAAATACAAAGAAATATCATTCTCTGAAGTTTCAAATTTAGTTGTAGATTATTATTATCTGTAGACCAATCAATCTGATGAACGTACAGTACATGAACCAAGAAGTGTACAAGAAACCCCGGCTGGTGTGTCATAAAAAGCTGTTTCAGTTATGAGTGACTGTTGATTCTGTCTTGTGATACTAGTACATCAAATTTTCATTGATCTTGATTTTTGCGCCTGTTAAAGGATCACCCGTCCGTAAAATCCCTTGTAACTCGTGAAACACTTCATGGAGCGTTGTTGCCCAATGGATTAGTCTTCTGACTTTGAAACAGAGGGTCGCGAGTTCAAATCCCAGCCATGGCGTAATTTCCTTCAGCAAGAAATTTATCCACATTGTGTTGCATTCAACCCAGGGGAGGTGAATGGGTACCCAGTAGGAAGAAATTCCTTGAATGCTTGAGCGCCTAGGCAGCCCTGGTAAAGCCGGGGTAATAATAATAGCAGGGCCCACTGGGAGAACAGGTTTCAAAACTGAAGTGGATACCCTGGGTAAATATACCATTATTATTATTATGAAACACCGAACAGGTCCAGAACAGGAATGTAGTATAGCAAAACAATACAAATTGAGTCATTTGTCAAGTAACGAATATTAATAATAATAGTTGACATTTCTATATAGTGACTTTCCACAAGATACAAAGCTCTTTTAGATGCCATTCCAATTCATATTAATATTTTTTTTCTCTGCAGGCACCAGTTCAAGAGTCAAGAGAGCATACAATCGGATGTTTATGTAGAAAATCGTTTCAAGCCACTGTCACATTGAACAGGAAGGGCTACTGTGCTGGTAAGAACACGCACTGTATGTGCAGAAAAACAAACCCACAATATATCAAGCAATGTGCATGAATAAAATGAATGATAAGAAATACATGATTATCGTTAAATTTAAGACAAATATATTGAATTGACTACCAATTCAGTGTTCTGATAAGGTATTTGATTCATATCTCTACAGGAGAATCCGTGCAAATCAACCTAGAGCTAGTCAACGGCACCAAGAAGTCTCTCCAGTCCCAGACGACGTTCCTTCAGAAGATAGAGTACAGGGTCAAAGGTCGAACGCACACGGACTCGCAGCAGATCAATGCCCTGGATCTCGGCATGGTGCAGCGGACGCAGCGTCATTTCTCAGGAAATTACTACATCCAAGTTCCTTCCATAGCGCCCTCTATAAACTCGTGTAAGATCATCACCGTTGGGTATGTCTTGCAGGTTAGTGACCCTCACATCCATGGAGGATATTAATGGTTGTTCCTTCACTTGCTTTTCTTCAGGTTATTTTTTTCATCTGTGTATGTAAATCATGATCACTGTTGTTTTAAAGTACAGTGGTCAAAGTCAGTCAGAACATTCCAAAATTCCACAATTTCCAACCAGCACCTATGTGCTACAATATGTAGCCCCCTACACTCTGGAATAGCTTACCCCTGGAAGTCAGGAAAATACCATCTGAATTTAAAGAGTAGGATGTTTTTGCTTATCCCCTTCCATTACATCAATCATGGTTTGGAAAGCTCTTATGAAATAGTTGATATATATCTGATACCAAATTACCAATCGTACACATAGCTCTAATGGTAAATGTTTGTTGTTTTGCTTCATATGCTTGTGTATTTACATTATTCATCCAAATTAATTTATGTATACCCTGGAGTATTCCTTTAAATATTTGCCCTTAATTTGGCATATAATGTATGTAGCATATTCTCATTATCATCAGTGAACGGAATAGTCATAGTAATAGTCATTAATGGATATCCCACCGGATGTCATGAATTACTGTCTACAGTATTTAATTGAAATATCATGAAGAATGGGGGTCATGTGAATGTCAGCCGTCATATATTTATAAGTCAAAAGTTCAGGGGACATTTCAACTTTTTGATGAAAGTGGTTGTGGAAAACAGGATATTAGGAGCTGTCTGTTTTTGGATTGATACACTATTTGGATTGTTTTTTGTGTTTCGTGCTTTTTTATTTTGATATGTCTGTACTTTTGATGACCTACATGTCCGTGTCATACCAGTTTCAAATAATATGAGTTTATTAAAATCCCATTTAATTACAGAGACTGGCAAACTTAAAAGGATCAACATGTGATTGACATCTATTTATAATTAGCAAGTGTATCAGGCATTATATGGCAGACCAAGCACGGGAGAGGGGGGGGGGAATAGGGGGGCACATGCCAACCTCCTTTATATATAGACGAATACCTTATGATATGTAGATGTGACCCCCCCCCCCCCCCAATAATGAGGGTGTAATAGGTCGTTGCATACATACTGAATATATGTAGGGGCATTTTGAGAGAAGTGATTTCTGTAAACTATTCATCCTTCCTGAATAATGATTAAATATTTCCCATAACTTTCCTGTCTACAGGTATTTAGTTTGTACCTGTCTCATGTTTTCTCTTTTGCAGTTTACAGTCTCAATCCCTGGTACCAAAGAAAAGGTGATATTTGACTGTCCCATAGCTGTTGGTACCATCCCATTCAGACAAGGACCACCTATCAATCACTACCCAAGCCCTCCACACCAACCTAGTCCAGGCCCAGGGCCTGGTATTGATGTAGGGGGATTCTGCGTGGATATGCCTCCACTCATAGACTGGCCCTCCAGAGAGTTCGGTCCCCCCTTGGACCTAGCACCAAACTCCTACCCATCCTGCGCACCTCCGCAGTATCCAGGAGGGCCTCTGAATGAAGAATCCAGCCTCCCAAGCGCACCTCCGCTACCGCAGTACGAATCTGGATCAGGGATGTTCACCGCACGGGATAGGACCGCATTGACACCTCTTCGGAACGCCCCTGAGCTGCCAGAGTTCCACAAGTCAGCCTCTGAGGGGAGAATCAACACTGCCTTCCTGCAAACTGGGTTCGATGTTGGAGGGAACCATCCCCGAGCCCCGCCGGTTGCCCCTAAACCGGCCTCACCAAGAACTAGTCGGTCCTCTCCTTCTACTCCTAATGGCAACCCACTGGTCCTTCCTGGAGATCCTACAGCAGTCAGACTCAAGCCCAACAGACCTGCTCCTAAAATGTCAAAAGGCAAAAAGCAAGGCTCGTCCCCTTCTCCCGAGTTACCTCCACCTAAAGTTTCACCTGGCCGTCACATCTTTCAGGAAGGTGGGGAAGGTATGAAGTCTATTTTGAAAATATGGCCCGTATTCTTAACTCTGGTTTAATATAAACTCTGGTCTGAAGTTGTGCTTAAATTATGGACAGCCAATTGTGACAGGTATCTCTAAAAGTTGAATTTGTCAGCTCTTTTGACACTAAATTCATTTGTTACTGACTAAGAATACTTACTGAACTACATGTAGTTCTCTTCTTCACTGAAACATGACAAAAGAACAAAGTAAAGATAGGAAACATACAATATAAACAAAATTTTGACATAATGTTAGGGTAGAGTTAGACCGTGGTCTAAGTTAAACCTGACTTCAGAAAACTGGCCTTTCTGTATAATTGACTTTTTGCAGACATTTTGCAAACAATCAGATATGTTTTTTTTTTCATTTGGGATAGAGATTTCATGTCACCATCTGAAATATTTGACTTTGGGATTGAGATTGGGCATCAGATGTTCCCCATATACTTGGATTACGGAGGGGGGGGGGGGGGGGGGGCGGGCGTAGTGGGGTGGTCGTGGTCTAGCTTTCCAGACTAATGGCATGTTTTCCTTCAGCAGTAATTTTACCCTCATTATGGAGGCATAAATTTGGAATGAGCAGTTGAGAATTCATCGAGCTTTTCTTTATTTGTGCCACCAATATGGGCCTGTAGCCGCTTTTGCCATGCTTTGAATCATCTGGGGAAAAAAACGCTATAAATGAGTTGCTCTGAATCTTATGATTTGTTTTTTTAAAGTGAAATTATGAAATTAATTCTCTATATTTTTTTTGCAATATTCATTCTGCAGACTGTGCTCATGCTTATGCAGAGTGCATCTTTTCATCATCTGATCAAGAAGATGGTGGCAGAGGAAGGGGCGGTGGAAGAGGAGGAGGAGAAGGAAAGGTGGAGGAGTACGACGATGATGTCGAGGATCAAGACCCTGACACATACACCTATGTTCCCATCTATGCCTACTCCATGCCAAATCTCCAAGTTAATGGGAGCAGTTGATGTGAAGTCACTCCACCAAAGAGGGCAGCTCCCGCATGGGACATCGAACATTATCAGGCATGGTTGCTCGGTGGTTAGAGCGCCTGCCATATGAACAGAAGGTCATGGGATCAAATCCCGGCCGAGTCATACCAAAGACTTCAGACGATGTGAGCTTCTGCCCTCTAATAAAACTTGGGGACATGGATCTCGATTTAGGACACCCCATTGCAGCAGCCAGGCCTATGCTTTTTCTTTCTTCCCAAGAACCTGCAAGGACTGGAACAACCTCCAACAGGATCCAGCCCATTACCCCTCGGTTGATGCCTTTAAGGCCTTCTTGAGTGGGATGCAGAATTAAACATTACTTTCACATCACCTGCACTACAAGAATAAGAGCTTTTTTTATGAAATAACAGTATGCGAAAAGTTCCACACATGCACACACCAGCAGTGCATTCATCTTCATCATCTTGAAGCAGCACTTTCTCTGGAAGAAGAAGAATCAGCTGCTCTGCATATCACAATAGCGAGTGTTTAGTAATATTCCACTTTTAATGCAGGGTCTAGGTATCTTGTCAATAGCCTGTGCTGCTTCTTTTAACAGGAATCCAGCTATGAAATGCTTAGTCTTTTCATTGTAGTTTTCCTGCAATTCCCGTTGTTTTGTCTATTGATAAATGTGAGAAATGATGAACGGCCACTTGCCGGATTACTTTGACTTTTGACCAGGTACCTCATCACACCAGGGCCCCATCTTACAAAGAGTTACGATTGATCCAATCTGTCATAATTTTATGGAAATCCATTAGTGTCATAATTTTTTCTACAGGAAATTTGCACAATGTCCTTTGTAAACAAAGAGAAGCACAGTGAATTTTCAAGGAAACAATGAATGCTTGAATATACATCATAGTTAGAAAATATTTTGAACAAACATGCAAAATAGATGGTGACCTTGCTGGCCGTCCATAGTTGAGATTGATCGGATCAACCGCAATTTTTTGTAAGACGGGGCCCAGAACAACATCTCTAAGCAATTCATAGATGTATCAATATCTATGAATGCAGGGTTATAATTCAAATAGGGTCTGATTGAAGACTAGCAAACAGGAAGAGACAGGCGCAAATATTCACTACTGAATGATTCGTGCCGTATAAGCTAAAACAACAACAGCAACAAAAAGTGTGTATACCAGCAATAAATCCTGATGCCACTTGTCTGCCTAATTGAGGGTTTCTAATATCATTATTAGTGTCATTGTTAACCATGAACTTAATACCCTTTTCAGAGAATTATGTGTTTTAAAAAAGGGTGTGTCCAGGGTGCCGTTTCATAAAGCTGTTCGTAAGTTAAGAGCGACTTTAAGAACGACTGGTGAACCTTTGTTACGCGCTAAACCTTTGCCAATGGTGTATAGCATTTACCAAAAGAAAGGATCACCAGTCGTTCTTTAAGTCACTCTTATCTTACGAACAGCTTAATGAAACACCCACCAGGGCACTGCAACACGAAGCATCATAATTGTTTGCATTGATCATTGTGTGCAATCAGTTGTATGAATCAACTCTACGATCAATGACTACGCTTTGTGTAACATGCTTCTGATGTATGTACTGCAGGTTAACAGGGAATGTGATAACAAGTTACATCTGAAAACGGATCTTGTATGTGTGGGTTCTTTGCTTGTAGAGGAAATTAGTAGGCTATGTTCATTTGCGGATTAATTGATAACAAATTTTGTCTTGAACTTCTTGTTTCAAAATGTAGATCAGGATCCAGTCTTACAAATTGTTGTGATTGATCTGATCAATCACAACTGTAGACAGCCAGCAACAGTTGCAAGTGTAGAGCATAAGATCTGGCACCTGCATATGATCAAAAACCCATCTATACTAAAATAATCTATATTTTAAGATTTAACAATATTTGTGAATGATTCAAATTATGTATATTCAATAGAGAACCCATCTTTATTTTTTAAATGCTATATTAAAAAATTGATAAAGATTTAAGCTATTCTGGATTTTTAAAAAATATGTACATCGCGGCCTCATCTATATTATCTTTTAAAGTCATCTATAAAAAGTCTTTATTCAAGATTTGAGCTATTTTTTAATGATTCAAGGTATGTATTGTATCTTTAGTCAAGAACCTTTCTGTATTTTCTTGAAATGAAAACAAAAAATTAAGATTTAGTTATTCTAGAACAATGAGAGTATGTATGTTGTGGCATATTTATGGTGAATTTCTGTTGCTGAGAATCTCTTATGTGACTGATGTATCAATTCTAATGTAATTATTTTGATGGCAACTCAATTACTTAATGTGCTGTGTATAGGTAAAAATATGTGCAAATTATAATCAAAAGTCAATATAGTGTGTTATATCAGTACTAACATTGTAGACAAATATTTTGTATTTTTTCTTAAAAGTTATGTATAATTTTTGAATTTGAGTTTAAATGTATATGCACTTGCCTGTATCATGACACCTTCAAATTCCGTGACATTTGCTCTGGCGACAATTGCTCTGATGGAAAATCTGCACATTAAGAAAAACATAAAATCTAAAAACCTCAAAAACTAAATAAACCCTAATGCTTATCTTCACATTTTTCTGAACCAAAAGCTCTATTACAATCCTAACTCTAACCCTATGCCCTCTGAGTTATTAAGACTGGAGCAAATGTCTCAGGAGCAAATGTCTCAGGAGCAAATGTTGTGTCACCGGTTTAAGAATTAGGCCATGTGGGATAAAGCCAAACAGACAGTAAATCAAGTGCCAATTTTCCTTTACCATTATTGAAACAAAAATCATTACCAGTAAGGGGATATATTTTTCACAGGAGTGACCACAATCACCATTAAAAAAAGGGGGAACAAAATCTAAAATTAGGTGAGAATCCTGGTTAGCGAACCACCTTGTTTTTTGTCTCACCTGCATAGCAGAGTGAGACTATAGGCGCCGCTTTTCCGACGGCGGCGGCGGCGGCGGCGTCAACACCAAATCTTAACCTGAGGTTAAGTTTTTGAAATGACAGCATAACTTAGATAGTATATGGACCTAGTTCATGAAACTTGGCCATAAGGTTAATCAAGTATTACTGAACATCCTGCCTGAGTTTCATGTCACATGACCAAGGTCAAAGGTCATTTAGGGTCAATGAACTTAGACCATGTTGGGGGAATCAACATCAAAATCTTAACCTAAGGTTAAGTTTTTGAAATGTCATCATAACTTAGAAAATATATGGACCTAGTCCATGAAACTTATACATAAGGTTAATCAAGTATCACTGAACATCCTGCATGTGTTTCACATCACATGACCAAGGTCAAAGGTCATTTAGGGTCAATGAACTTTGGCCGAATTGGGGGTATCTGTTGAATTACCATCATAACTTTGATAGTTTATGGATCTGATTCATGAAACTTGGACATAATAGTAATCAAGTATTACTGAACATCCTGTGCAAGTTTCAGGTCACATGATCAAGGTCAAAGGTCATTTAGGGTCAATGAACTTTGGCCAAATTGGGGGATTTGTTGAATTACAGCCATAAATTTGAAAGTGTGTTGGTCTAGTTCATAAAACTTGGACATAATAGTAATCAAGTATCACTGAACATCCTGTGCGAGTTTCAGGTCACATGATCAAGGTCAAAGGTCATGTAAGGTCAAAGAACTTTGGCCACGTTGGGGGTATTTGTTGAATTGCCATCATATCTCTATAAGTGTATTGGTCTAGTTCATAAAACATGGAAATAAGAGTAACCAAGTATCACTGAACATCTTGTGCGAGTTATAGTAGTTTTCAAAATCAGCACTGCTGCTAATATTGAATCGCGTGATGCAGGTGAGACGGCCAGAGGCATTCCACTTGTTTATATGATGGTCCACTCTTGCATGTATGTAGTTGTATTCAAGCTGAATTTAGGATATTGGTGTATACGTATACTATATCAACTTTTTTGATGTTGACAACCACATGTTATTGTAATTACGTTGGGCATTTTTTACCCAAACTCTAAGATGATGCCAGTCTTTAGACTGAAGAGGATATTGAAAGAGATTTATTCAAATTCAGAAAAAAATGTTAAACAATTAATATAGGGAAAATTTGGTACATGTATATTCTAAACCATACTGTACACAAATGGGACATTTTATAATGCCATTCTCTCATTTTCCTATAGAAGTGTCGTGGTGTAGCGGCTATGACTCTTGCCTTGCAATCAGAGGGTCGTGTAATCGAATCCCACCGCGGCCTAGCTTTCTTTGGCATGGCGTGAATCCACAACTTGCCACTCTCCACCCAGGTGTTAAATGGGTACCCATCAGGATGCGAAAGCCTATGTACTATGCCTAGCAATTGAGTCTTGGAACTCTTGTTGGAATGCTCCCCAGGGAGTGGAGAAAGGCATACATTGTATGCGGGCATGTCAGGATCCGATGACGGAGGTAATAATAATTGCAATGTAAAGCACTTAGAAACAAAGTGTAATAAGCGCTATATAAATGTAACTATTATTATTTAATAATTATTTTGTTCATTAGGAGCACAGACTTACATGTAGGATGTCCATTCATCATGATTCTTTCGTTGGTCAAATGAGAAACTAATTCATAATGTATAATCACTATCCTGACTCATGAAGAAACAAGTGGGGCAGCATTGTAAGACACTATCAAATTGACTCTGTGCATCAAATGTTTATAAGTAAATACTCCACATTATTGCAATTCCATGAAATAATCAATGCTATCTTTGTTTTTTATGTCTGACCCAATAGATTTTTCCCTTTGTAACTCTTTTTCGCCCCAAACCATTTATAATTCAAGAGCATTACAACTTTTCATATGAACTAGAAAACAGAAACAAATAATTTTAGGAAGGTTCCAGCAGTGGCAGATCCAGGAAGGGGCACTTCTGCCCATACCCCCTCTTTTGAGAGCCACATTTTTTGTTTAAAATAAGAATATGTCGTGCATACCTTATTTTTGCTTGCCAAATTTTTTGGGCAACAAAGGTAGCTCCATTTGTAGTGAAAACACCTTTGTTTTTTGTTTTTTGCTTGTCAATTTTTTTTCTGTACAAAAACTCCTGGATCCGCCCCTGGGTTCCAGATATAGGGGTTGGACATACATACCTTGAACAATTGGCCATGAGTATTTTTAAGGTTCATGATACTCATTTTGATGTGCAGTATAATATAACTAAGTCATATTTTGCTTCAACTCTTGGGCAATAAGGTAAACAAGTGCAATTCATACAAATATATTATAGTTTTCATATAGAGCACATCATTTCTGATGAAAATATCTTTTTTATAAATAATGATGTTCATCATGGGCGAATGTGTCATCATGAGTTGAATTCCCGGAGAATTTCTGTTAACATATAAAAAGGATCATAATTTGACTATACATGTATATAAACTTTATTTTAAGCAGCAACTGCATTCCTTATATGCATATCATGCAAACTTCTACAATTTTTCAATTTTCATACTTCTAAACATACAAAAAGCTGCATTTGTAAGTGCTTTCTACAAAGTTGCATGGTGGCTGTTATACATTATTTTTCAAATGACAAGTTTAATCTATATTATATTTGTAGTTATATTTTATATATTTCAATCCTTACCTTTAACAAGTCATTTTATATAGTTGGAGGCAAGGCCTGATGCAAAGTCTTACTAAGGGATTTTACTATGTATATTTTGTTATGACTGTGTACAGTGAAGTGAATATTCAAATATATCTTTACTGATTCATATAATCTCTTTATCATCTAGTCTTTATTTAAACGGGAAGTCCGCCCCAACAAAAAGCTGATCTGTATCAAAGAGAGAGAGAGAAAATAATTTAATCAAAATCAGATTAAAAATAAGAATATTATGCTTTATTTTGCTCAAACCAATATACCCAAAACAGTAATATCCAAATGAGACAGGCACTTGCTGTCATCTACTCACTATTTTTTTTCGCATGTTATTGAAACGCGGAGTGTTAGAACAATGGAATTTTTCCATGTTCAGGGAGAAATCAAAATTCTTTTGAATTATAAAGGAGATATGATTAACATATTATTTCATTTGATAAAATACAATAGAAGTAGTGAGTGTCTTCATCAGTTCTCTCATCTGCATACCAATTTAAAACTGCGTGTTGAAACTTCAGACTTTAGTGAGGACTATCTCATTTGTATTATTATTTTTAGGGGGAGAAAGTCAGCTTTTAGTGGCGGATTGGGAAAAAAAGTGGATGAAATTTTTTCCGCGCCCCTAAATTTTATGCTTCTGCCGCCAATGCTTAAATTAATGTCTAAATCTTAAAAAAAAAGGTTCAATTCGCGCTCGCAATAATTGCTTATTGAGAAAAATACCTTGTTTTTTAAAGTAAAAATGAGCTTAAATTATCCCGTTTAGAACAAAAAATCAGCTTGAACTTTTCGCTATACCCATCCTGTTAAAGAAACATAAAACAGAAAATGCTTAGAATGTCCCATTTTTGTCTCACCTGCATAGCAGAGCGAGAATGTAGGCGTCGTTTTTCCGACAGAAGCGGCGTCTTCAACATTGAAATCTTAACCAAGATTGAGTTTTTTTTAATGTCATCATAACGTAAGAAGTATATGGACCTAGCCCATGATACTTGGCCATAAGGGCAGTGGTACTGAACATCACGGTCAAAGGTAATTTTGGACCAACAAACTTTGGCCATGCATGTTCGGGTATTTGTTGAATTGCCTTAGCTTTGAAAGTTTATGGATGTAGTTCATGAAACGTTTACATAAAGGCGACCGCACACCTTACGATTGGTCTGCGACCCGATTTCAGAATAAAATGTAGTAGAATTTGCTGCTAACATTAAGACTTGGAATATCTTAATGTGTACTGTTTTAAATCATCGTCAAATCTGTGACTATGCTATCATCATTCTTAGAATAAAGCGAATTTAATATCTAGTCGTAATGACGTCATAACAGTCGTACGATTGGCTACGATTTGAAACTAATTTGGCCTTTACTCCGAAATAAAGGCCTGCAAACTTTCAAAATGCTTATTTTAGTATTTTTTTCAATTAATTTAAACCTCAAATAAAATGATATGTTCCATTCACATTTTCAGAAAATGAGCAAAATTCAATTTGTTCCAAAATCGGATCGCGAACGGTCGTAAGGTGTGCGGTGACCTTTAGTATCACTGAACATCCTGTGCGAATTTCAGGCCACACGACCAAGGTCAAAGGTTAGGTATAGGGTCAATGAATTTTGCCCATGTTGGGGGAATTTGTTGAATTACCATCATAACTTATAATTTTTATGGATTTAGTTAAAGGGATGGTCCGGGATGAAAATATTTATATCTAAATAAATAGAGTAAAATTCACAAAGCAATATCCTGAAAATTTCTTCAAAATCGGATAACAAATAACGAAGTTATTCAATTTTAAAATTTATCAATACTTTGTGAAATAGTTATACCCACATCGTCATGAATATTCAGTAGGTGGGCTGATGATGTCACATCCCCACTTTCCATTTTCTTATGTTATTATATCTTTTAGCGGCCGATTAGGGAAAATATGGATGAAAATACAAAGGCGGATCCAGGAGGGGGGGGGGGCTAGGGGCCCGGCTACCCCCCCTCCCTATTGGCGGAGCAAAACAAAATAATAAAAAAGGGAAAGAAAGAAAAAAAGAAAAAGAAGGGGAAAGAAAGGAGAAAGAAAGAGGAAAAATAAGAGGGAGACGAGGAAATAAAATAAGGTCAGGGGAAGATTTGGAAAATGATTTTAAAATAAATATATTTCATATCACTTTATTAAATTTCCGCTCGCGCTCGCATAGCCTGTTCGATGAGATACAGATCTTGCTTAATAGGCTGAATCAATTCACGAATCCTCCCCGAAGAAGGTAGATGACTACCGAAAATTTGGAAAATTAATAAAGTACTTGTTGGCATTGCAAACTTGCATTACTCGTGAATATTATCATTTGTTTCGCATTTCTGTTGTCTGTATATTGCCAATACGTGGAAAACCAAGATGCTTGCTCAATAGGCTGATATGTATATAGCTTAAATATCAAGTTTTGAAGTCAATATACAAAACATATTTCAGCTCGGACATCGAGCTTTAATCATTTTGTTTGATTTACAAATTGATTTTTTTAAAGCGCTCTGTAAAATGTCCGGTTTATGGTGTGAATATCATTTGCAGCTTTTTGCGCTGTGCGCTCGCATTATTTGATTTGCCAAGTAGGCCTACATAACTGTCTTTGTTTATTCCATAATAAGTCTTTGTATATTAATTATGTTTACGAACTATATTTAAAATCCCCCTTTTATGACAGTTTATCAAAAATTTCGTCTCGCGATTTACACTCGCATTAATAGTTCAAAATATATCAACTCATAAACCATTTTCATGATTACAAAAGTGCTTAAAATATCAAGTTTTCAGGCCTCAAATGTCAACAAATTTCACTCACTCCAGTGGCGTACCGTGGGTCACGGCATGGGGGGGGGGGCACCATAATTCTTTTTTGAGTCACTTAGTGAGCGCACGAAGCGCGCTAAGTTGCCAGGTATACTGACCTAATAGAGACATTTTAAGGACAATGCAATTAAACGCATATGTATCTCACTGATCAAATAATGCGAGCGCGAAGCGCGAGCTGAAATTTTTTTAATATTCAGACATAAAACGGGACATTATAATCAAATATTTGTAATCATGATAAGTACATGTCTCGCTAAACAATGCGAGCGCGATGCGCGAGCTGAGATTTTTGTATATATTGACCCCAAATAGGGAGATTTTAAGGACTATATTTTAGGAATCCATTAAGAGTATACATATCTCACCATAGTCATCCAATGCGAGTGCCAAGCGCTTGCTGATTTTGTTAGAATTACTTCTAAACACATGAAGCACTTGTAGTCATTGTAATCATGAATAACATACGCATCTCACTAATCAAATATTGCGAGCGCGAGCTGAAAATTTAGATAATTCAGACCTGAAGTGGGGCATTCTAAGGCTTGTTTGTAGGAATTCACTTAGACCATACACATTTCACAAACGAAATGATGCGAGCGCGAAGCGCGAGCTAAAAAATATTGATATGCAGATCAGAAAAAGGGACATTTCAAGGACTGATTTTCGGAATTCATGGAGAGCAGACATATCTCACCAATCTACTAATGCAAACGTAATCACGGACAGGAAATGTTTTATATTAAGACCTTAACATGGGGCAATAACTTTAAGTAGTTATGAAAAAGAAGCATAAAATTATGTCACTACATAAAACAATAATAACTTGACGTGCAATGAAATATATTTGGTGTATATTGACTTGAAAACGGGGGGTTTTAGTACAACATGATTATATATCTCGTTAAACAGAAAATGCGAGCACCAGTAACAATGAAGACATAGGCCCTAAGCAAATTATGTTTCATAAAGTTATGATAAAAATGTTTATGTAATGTAACATAACATAATTATTATATAATATAGCATTATAATAAATAATAAATTCTTCTTTCCCACTACGTTTCTCTTCCTTTCTCCCTCTTTTTCTCCTTTCCCCCGTTTTTTTGTCAGCCGATGGGGGGGGGGGGGGGGCACGTGCCCCCATGCCCCCCGTAGTTACGCCACTGACTCACTCATTAGGCTTATTATATTGATAAATATAATAAATAAAATGTTCATGAATTCCTAATAACTAAATTGTCCCTTTTTCAGAAAAGTATATCGACAAGTTTCATATCGCGTTTAGGAAGAGGAATATGAAGATAGTCATCATTTTCCTATGATGACAAAATGTCCTTAGGCCTAGAGTGTCTAGATCCTAGGTCAAAATAATAATAAAAATATCAGCTCGCGCTTCGCACTGGCATCATTTATCAAGTGCTATCCACATACACTTCACAATTTCCCTACACAGTGCTTCAGATACTGCTTCAATTGACCCTCTTTTCATACCGGAATATCAAATATTTTCTGCTCGCGCTTCGCGCTCGCTTTATTGATTTTCATAATAAAAAATTAAATGTATTCAGAATGCCCAGATTCTGCCTAACTCTAAAACACGCGCACACAATCATGTTTATTGAGATATGCAGCTTTGTTCAAAACGTGCTAAATTATCAAGTTGCGCTCGCACTATTAATGTAGGAAGATACCAAATTACCCATCCTTTTTCATGATTTACAAAACATGAATAGAGTGTCCCATTTTAGGTCTGAAATCTCAATTTTTTCCGTTCGCGCTCGCATCAATTGTTTAGTTTTATACCTAATATACCGTTCATTTCAAAAATTGCTTAGAATGTCATTTTTTAAAGTCGGATTGTCAAAAAATTTTATCTAAAAGTTGAAATATGTATCGTCTTATGGCTAACTGCAAATCGTCCTTAACCGGTCCCTTTTCGATCAAGCCAAAACCCTCAATTTTTTTTTGCTCATTACGCCACTGAGACAACCCCTTCAAGGAAACAAACAAAAATCAACTTTGAGCGGCCGATCGGGGAAAATAAGAGTGAAAAAAATAATTCGGGCCCCCTATTGGCGGGAGCTGGATCCGCCCCTGAAAATACCCCCTCCCCCATTGCCGAAAGCCAAAAGCTGGATCCTCCACTGTATGATACATTTACATTTCATTATGGGTATAGGCGCTGTCTGAAGGTACAACTAGGCCGAGTGTATTAGGGTTTAACCCCGGGGGGCCACTTCCATTGACGAGTGGATACCATGCGCGACCATGAGATCTCAAAAAACACCCTAAACACCTATTTTCCATATTCTGAAAATGCACCCCTTAACAAGTATTGGCGTGTGAAACCCTACCCTTAACAAGAATTGGAAACAAACAACAAAACGATACTATTAGCAAGTATTCCCTGAATTGAGCCCCTAAACAAGTACAGCGATATTTCAATTGTTATGTCACGGACGTCGGTCGTCGATTTTACCTTTACTTACATCATTGGCTGATTGGGTTTTTAGTTCAGCCCCACTCGCGCAAATCGTACTCGAAACACCATTGAAACTTGGGAAAAAGTACATCCCTTATAAAACATTTTAGTCTTGATTTTGTATACCCTCAAAATTTTGACCCTAAACACGTAAAGTTCCTATAAAAAATAGATACCCTTTTTTCATTATTTTAGTGTTTTTGACACCCTTATTACGTTACGTACGTAACGTGCCCTATCTTGAAAAAGACATCCTTTTTACGTGTTTTTGGGGTCGCGCATGGTATCCACTCATCAATGTAAGGGCCCCTCGGGGGTTTAACAACAAAGAAATTTCTGCTAACAAGCTGATTTTTTTCAGGATAGGTTCAGGAATATGTCTAGAACAGGGGCGTCGATTCATTTTTCAGATGGGGGGGGGGGCAAAATCATGAGTCATAAATCAACATTACAAAGGCGCTCCGGCGATTGCACAAAAAAAAAAAAACAAACTCACCCTTTTTTCAACATGTTTTT
Source organism: Lytechinus pictus (assembly GCF_037042905.1). Taxonomy (NCBI): domain Eukaryota; kingdom Metazoa; phylum Echinodermata; class Echinoidea; order Temnopleuroida; family Toxopneustidae; genus Lytechinus; species Lytechinus pictus. The sequence continues at coordinate 14,853,279 of NC_087249.1, forward strand.
ATTAAGGATTAAATAAACTCCAGATAACTACAAAAAATATAAATCTTCATTTTATATCAACAAGGATATGCAAAAAAAAAACACATATATATTTACCAAAAACTGAAGCAAATAAGGACGGAATGAAATTCCTTAAGAATATAATTTATATCTAAAAAAGACAAACTAACTAAACTGAGCCCCAACCATTTTTGTATTTTAATAATAATTAATATTGATTGACTAAATGATTTGCAGGAAAACAGAAATCAACATACATGTATTATCATTGCATCCCATTTTACATCAAGGTTCAACATAACTTTACATACTTATACACACATACACACACCCACCTTAACACCCACACACACATGCACATACCATGCATACGTAAACAAACACAATGTACGAATCTGCATAATAACGTTTAACTTTTCGCGAAATAGGATACAGAAAGAAAAGAACCTGCAAATCATATTGATACATGAGTAGGGGAAATTTAAAAGAACTAGTAACAAGAAAGAAGAAAAAAAGAAAATCATCAACATTCACACCAGGATTCACACTCGCACCACACTAGACACATCCCACCTGTTCACATTCAAATCTCTTTTCACTTTCAGTTCATCACATTTCTGTAAATGTAAACTTAACTTGCCTGACTTCGTTGCCAGGCGACTTTCTTCTTCTATACAACCCGTAATATATTTTGGTATTTGAATGAAGGTACCCGGCCTTCAGCTCTGGAATTAAAAATTGCATATTTGATAAAAAGAATTTCCCTCCAATTCAAAGTTCTTATTTATTTTATAACTAAACAAAAATGATCAATACAAAATTGCCATAGAGGTTTAACTTTTATGCAATCCATGAGCATATGAAAGTACGATTCAGTTTTTGTACAACAAAACGAGCAGTAAATATCTCCCACGAAACCAAATCTCATCAAATGTTCTTTTGTATATATTGCTCCACGTAAAAGCATAAACTGAAATTGCCTTTGTTTCCTTATCAGAGTTGTACTCCTGATATATCCAAATAATTTACAAACTTCTACATCAATAAAATTAAAATCACTGCGACCAGCCTTGAGTGTTAATTTGTAAAGTTCTTGTAGATTGGTAATAAACAAGTTATAAATTGTTTTTGATTTAATTACCTCAAAAGCTGTTTCCTGTTTTCCAATATTCATTCTTATCCCAAAGTCTACGAAATCAATTTTTTAAAACTTTATTGAACTATTGAAAATTTTCCAACTTGCTGGTATAGCGTGCACAATATCTATTATTTGGAGAAGTTGATTTGCGGTAATACCAAGATTTTGAAAAAAAGTCACAGGCTTTAAGTGGCCATTATCAAAAATTTGATCAACGCTAAATATTCCTTTATTGAAAAGATCATTGTCAAAAATTGTTTTATCTTTTATACAAATATGTTGATTATTGAATATAATAGGGTTAACCTCCTCTTCAAAATAACGATATTTCTTTAAGTCTTGCCAAGCCTTCATCATTTCTGAATAAAATTGGGATATATCCCGTTCTCCGTAAAGTAATCGTTTAAGCCACATTAAACGTTGAGACTTTACAAACAACACACACACACCCACCCACACGCACACCTACATCATCATGAACAAGATAGGTATATAATTATTGATGCGAGCACGAAGCGCGAGCGGGAAAAAAAACGACAGACCTAAAATGGGACATTGATGTTTATTAATGTTTTGGAAATCATGAAAAGGGTGGGTAATTGGGTATTTTCCTACATTAATAATGCGACCTGGATTCTGGGCATTCCAAATACATATTTTTTAATGAAAGTCAATAATGCGAGCGCGAAAAGTGAGCTGAAAAAAAAAATGACATTCCGATCTGAAAGGACAATTTATGCACTATGTTAAGCACTGTGTAGAGAAATTGTGAAGTGGATATGGATCGCAATGGAACATGATTCGATCGCGAGGCGCGAGCTGATATATCATTAGTATTATTTTGATTTAGGACCGGGATATTTTATAATGCCATAATGTATGAAAATGATGACTCTCTTCCTATTCCTCTTCCTAAGCTCGAGATAAAGCTTGTCGATATTCCAATTTAAAGAAAGGACAATTGGATTATTAGGAATTCGTGGATATATTTCATTAATCTAATAAGCCTAATGAGAACGCGAAATTTGTTGATATTAAGGCCTGAAAACTGGACATTTTAAGCACTTTTATAACTACGAACAGGATGCAGGGGTTAATACTTTTTATAAATCGATGCGAACGCTAATATTGGGCCCAAATTTTTGATCAATTGTCATTCATGGAAAGCTTTTATTCTGTTAGAATTAATTTAGAGATATACATAACTCACCTGGATCCACCTATGGAAAAAGGGGTTTGCCATTTTCTTGTTTATTCATTGGCAGAAAAGAATATGATGATATTCCTGCGTAAAATAATGTAGGGCCTACCTCAACAAAACTTGCAATGATAGATGGGAAACATTTCCCGTGCGGAGAAATCATGGCTTAGTACTGTACTATAAATGTGAATACTAAATTTTATCTTGTGTTAAGTGAGTTTGCTGATTTGTGTGTAACATTACAAGTTTATTTAATTTTTGCACTTTATACGGAATTATTATTATTATTATTATTATTATTATTATTATTATTATTTTTTTTTTTGGGGGGGGCAAAATTATATGCTTGCCACCCCAAAATTTTCATTGGCGGGGCGATCGCCCCCTTGCCACCCCATGATCGACGCCTCTGGTCTAGAATAACATATTAAAAGTCCTTATAAATCATTCGTGGATTTTTTCGTAATCCAAAATGGCGTCTAAAATGGCCGCTATTCACAGAAATCGGACATAACTCATTATCTACCCTAATCATCCATTGTATGTGTATATTTCATGGTTTGAGTGGGTAAAAAGATCTTCTGACACATGTTAGAGTAACTTGGCATAAGCAGATCTGGGTACCTGGAAATCCAAGATGGCGTCAAAAATGGCCACCATGCAAACCTGAAAATTCATAATTCTTCAATTTCTTACTTTAGTATTTTTATTTATGTTTCTAATTAATGGGTTTTAAGGGTCAAGTAGTACATTTTGGATAGATGATTTTTTGTGTTTATAAAACATGGTTTAAAGGGTCAAATAATAGGATAGACAGAGTGTCCATAAATCCTAGATGGCTTCCAAAAAATTAAAATGGCTACCGATACGGGGACATCCCGATAGACCGCGGGTCCGATAGACCGCGGGTCCGATAGTCCGCGGGTCCGATAGACCGCGGGTCCGATAGTCCGCAGTGTGTGTAAAATTATGATCAGATATATCAAATGTCATCGAGAGGTCCAAAGATCAAATGATACGAGGCCATGGGGTTCTATCAGGTGCGGATCCATGGAGGGCCGAGGGGGAACTGCCTCAACCCCCCCACCCCCAGCTCAAAAAAAAAGAGGGGGGAAGAGGGGAAAAGGGAGAGAATTAAAAAAGAAAGAGGAAGATGGGAAAAGAAGAGAATAGAAAAGAGAGTAAGAAGGAGAAAGGAAGATAAGAAAAAGGGGAAAGGAAAGACAAAGAAAAAAAGGGAGAAGAAAAAAATGGGAAAGAAGAGGGAAAAAAGAGGAGGGAAAAGGAAGAGAAGAAAAGAAAGGAGAAAGGAAAAGGATGAAAAAGAAGAAAAAAAAAGAGGAAGGAAGAGAAGAATATTCAAATAGAGAGGAAGATGGGAAGAAATTAAGAAAAAAGAGAGAGAGAGGAAGAGGGGAAAAGAAAAGAAGAAAGAGAGAGAGGGAGGAAGTGGAGAGAGAGAAGAAAAAATATTAAAAGAGAAAAAAGGGAGAAGGAAAGAAAAAGAAAAAGGGAGAAGTAAAGGGGAAAAGAGAAAAAAAGTGGAAGAGGGAAAAGAAAGAAAAGAAAAGAACGGAGTAAGGAAAAGGGGGAAAAGAAGAAGAAAAAAGAGAGAGAGTAAGTGGGAAGAGAGGAAAAACGAGAAAAGAGAGAGGAAAAGAGGGAAAGAAAAGACAGCAAAAAGAGAAGAAAAGGGGGAAAGAAAAGATGGGGGGAAAGAGAAGAAAGGGGGGGGGGGGAAGAAGAGGGGGAAAGAAAGAGAGAAAGAAAGAGAAAGGAAGGAAGGGGAATGAGGATAAAAGAAAGAAAAAAAGAAAGAAAAGGAGATGGGAAACGGAAGAGGGAGATGTTGACCTGGACGTCGATTTGATGGCGCCAAAATGACGTTCGAACTATGGGGCGCCGAATTGATGTTCGATCTAGCGGGGCACCAAAATGATGTTCGAACTAGGGGAGCGCTAATTTGAATTTTGACCATATGCGACAAATACATGTTTCAGAGAGGGGAGGGAGGGCAAAGTTATATTTCACATGATGGGGGCGCCAAGTTTATGTTCAACCGAGGGCGCCAAATTGACCTTGAACTTAAAGGGCTTCATGCAAATTCATTTTCGACCGGGGACGCAACATTGCCTGTTTATAGTATACAAATATACAATGACACTCGAGGATCTGGTTAAAACTATTCGCATCGAAGGAACATCATATAGTACTATTCTCCCGAGGGCCATCGGCCCGAGGGAGAATAGTACTATGTGATGTTCCTGAGTGCAAATAGTTTTAGCCAGTTCCGAGAATGGGTCAATGTATATTTGTTTTATATCCCTTCCACTCATATATATTCTTCATACGATATTCTTCGTTGATACCCGACTTTTACAGCAAAACGATTATTAATAAGTCGATGATGGAACAATCGTTGAGAAGTTTAGAAAACAATAAGCCTTGCCGTATTGATCGTCTGTTCAGGGAGCGCACCTGGTTAGTGCAGCTCGCCGAAAGTTTCCCGTGGCATGCAGTAGAGAGTACCGTTGGGCTGAGCAGCGCTCTGCTCGCATCGCGCCGCACAGCTCGCGAATCGAGTAGGGGGCGGGGTAAAAAAACGTACAGTTCACTTTTTCCCTAGGGAAAAAATGGACTATGCGTGACGTCAGCAAGGAAAATGAACTATTTCATGGCAAACGTTTTTCGTAGTAAAACTATTCTTTTTCTCCTTGTGTACACTCTCAATACAACAATCTTAAGTAAGGGATATAATAAAATATATGTCCTGCCAAAAAACTTCAATTAATGCGGCTGAATTAAAATATCCAGTTTTTACGATAACAGAAGAAAAAAAATGTTTTCGAGTTTTAAGTCTGTTTAGCGAGATAGAAACCCTGTTCAGGGTCACAAAAAAGGGTTATTATCAAATTCAGCTCGCGCTACGCGCTCGCAATATTTGATTAATGATGTATGCATCCTCTGCTTCAATCCCACATGTAAGTGTTAGTGTTTTTCAAGTCAACATACATAGGTCGATCCAGGGGGCAAAGATTTTGCCCCCCCCCCATGGTGGCGCAAAAAGGGGTAAGAAACAGAAAAAAGGAAGAGAAAAGGACAAGCAATCAAAATAGGAATTATACCTTATAGTCCTTCTTAAGTCAGTATATAAATACAGCTCAATAGGCTGATATGTAGTTTAAAATATCAAGTTTTGATATCAATATACAAAACATAATTCAGCTCGGACATCGATCTTTCATTATTTTGTTTTATTTACCAATTTATGTTTAAGTGCTCTGGAAAATGTCCGTTTTATGGTTTGAATCAACATTTTGTGCGCTCGCACTATATGCCAAGTAGGCCTACGTATTGTCTTTTTATATTTCATATAAGATTCTCTAAATATACCTTTTCAGGTGTCTCGATTGTAAAAAAAAATAATAAAGGCCTATGAGCTAGCGCTGTGCGCTCGCGTTTTGATTGGTGAGTTATGTATACCTATATATTAATTTTATAACAAACTACTTAAATCCCCCCATTAAAAAAAATCCGGATCGCGATTTGCGCTCGCATTATTTGCTAAAAATATATCAACCAATGAATCCTATTCATTATTACAAAAATACTTAAAATATCCAGTTTTCAGGCCTCATGCACTGTCAACAAATTTCACACACTCATTAGACTTAACAGATTAATAAATATGAAATAAAATTTGTATAAATTCATTATAACTAAATTGTCCCTTTTTCAGAAATAAATTTTTATAAAAGAAAGAGAAGATAGTCATCATTCTTATATGATGACAAAATGTCCTTAGGCCTAAAATGTCTCGATCCTAGGTCAAATAAATAATAAAATATCAGCTCGCGCTTCGCGCTCGCATTATTTATATAGTGCTATCAAATTTCCCTATATACACAGTGCTGTTAACAGTGCTTAAATTGACCCTTCTCATATCGGAATTTCAAATATTATTTTCAGCTCGGGCTCTGCGCTCGCATTATTGATTTTTATGATGAAAAATGAAATGTATTCAGATTGCCAGAATTCTGTCTAACTCTAAAACAGGCGCACGCATGTTTTTAGGATACAAAGCTTGATCTTATTCAAAACGTGCTAAAATTATCCAGTTTCGAATCAGAATATCAAAAAAAATTTGCTCGCGCTTTGCGCTTGCATTATTATTGTAGGAAGATAACAAAAATTACCCATCCTTTTTCACGATTGACAAACATGAATCGAATGTCCCATTGGGGGATTTGAAATCTCATCTTTTTAGGTTGGAATATCAAAAATGTTCAGCTCGCGCTTCGCGCTTGCATTATTTAATCGTTGAAATATGAATCGTCTTAATGGCTAACTGCAAAACATCCTTAACATGTCCCTTTTCGACCAGGCCAGAACGAATATTTAACATTTCTGCTCGGCTTCGCGCTCGTGGTAATTATCTAGTTACATACGCTGTTCAGGTTCACAAACATTGCCCAAAATGTTCAATTTTCAGGACAAAATACATGAAATTTCATTTTTAGATTACATAGGGCTTAAGAGATTATTACACATTTATGTTGCTTATAAAGTAAAGCTAGGAAATGACTGTTAGCACACGGGTGTTTTGCCCCCCCCCCAAAAAAAAAAAAAAAAAAAAAAAAGAAGAGAGAATCAAGACTAAGAAAAAATAGAGAGAAAATGTAAGGGATTAGGATGAAATATAATATTATTTTCCAAATATAATGTCAAAATCTATCACAACCTTGTATTTTTGTAATAAAAATGTCAGCATATTTGCTTGCTCGCTTCGCTCACTGGCAACTTCTTATTAATTTTATGCGATACACCATATCGAGCCCCCTCGAAATTGTTGGCTCATTACGGCACTGGGACAACCCCTTCAAAGAAACAAAAAAAAAATCAACTTTGAGCGGCCGATCGGGGAAAATATGGGTGAAAAAATGGCCCCTCACCCTAATGGCGGAAGCTGGGTCCGCCCCTGACTTAGGCTTTCAGGATATAATACATGATAAATCTAAAAAAAAATCAGATCGCGCTTCGCGTTCTCATTATTTATTTAGGCCTTGTGAGATACCTCAATTTGTTTTTAAGAATGAAATATCAGATTTTCTTTGACGTCTACCCCCCCCCATTTCATTCATTTTTTTTACTTGGTGCCCTCGCCACCCACCCCCCCCCGTGCACCCATGCTGAATAAATACGCCACTGATGAGGAGAATTAGTCGATTGCTTCGAGATTGCATTATTCCCAAGAGGTTATCATTAATATTATTGAAGGGTATTCTAACACAACAGTAAAGAAACTACAGCTCCCGTTCACAGAATATTCTAGTAGGGCCTACTCTGGTAAGAAGTTAAACCAAATTGAACCCCCCCCAAAAAAAAAAAAATAATAATCGCTCGTGCTTTGCGTTCCCATTGATATTACATTATATATTCACGGATTTTTTTTTCAAGAACACATAAAAAAGTGGTCTTTGGTTTTTTTAAAATGTGATTATAAGATAATTCAAAATCCATTTAATGCACTTTAGTTAGCCTGGCCGGGAGGGAGTGGGCGCCATTTTTCGAAAAGTACACATATATGGGCGCCAAAAATCAGGTCAAATTTGCCCCCCCCCCTCCCTCCCCACGAAATCCTGGATCCGCGCCTGGGTTCTATAACAATAACCCAATTAGGGCAATCACCCCCTGACAACTACTTCAAGGAAAATATTATCCCCATATTTTTACCGGCGGGGACTGATACCCCCCCCCCCCCCGGAAATTTACCCTCCAGATAATTACCCCGGATAATTACCCCTAGTACGGAGCCTCGAAAATGCCATTAACGCGACGACATGGCGTGGTACTTTATCTTGCCATGTCTTAATTAATCATTGGCGGCGGAAGGCAAAAAATTTAGGGGGGTCCACCTGAAATTTTGGGATGGACACAGGTAAAAAAATTGACAAGCAAATCAACCAAAATTTATAGGAAGGACCACCAATTTTGAAATTTTTTTGACAAGAAAAAAAGGTTATAAACCAAAATTAGGGGGACAAAAAGATTTTAGGGGGGGGTCCACCTCAATTTAGGGGGGGACATAGAAAACAAATTGACAAGCAAAAAAAAAAGGTTCTCAACTAAAAATCTAGGGGGGACCGTCCCCCACCTCAAATTTAGGAGGAAAGGTCCCCCCCCCCGCTTCCTCCGACTAAGTAATTAATACGCTTATTATTTCGACATAGCGATATATTCTATCTTGTCAAGTCGATATGTCCACATGGCGAGATATGAAGTGTACAAGTCCCGGCGAGAATCCCGATATATCGCTATGTTGACATGTAACTTATTTAAGTCGACTTGGCAAGATAAAATATCTCGCCATGTTGACATATAACTTTTTATAAGTGGACTGACTTGGCAGGATAACGTATCGTGCCATTATTTAGTCGACATGGCAAGATAAAGTATCTCGCCATGTCGTCAAGTCGATGGCTCCGTATGGCGTCTAGAGGGTAAATTTCCGGGGGGGGGGGGTAACAGTCCCTGACGATAAAATATGGGGATAATATTTTCCTTGAAGTAGATGTCAGGGGGCGATTGTCCTTTGGGTCATCGTTATATAACCCCAATGGACTCGTATCATTGGCCTTTTGACCTCTTGATGGCATTGGATCTCACTATATCCTGACCAGAATTTTACACACACCGCGGGCTATCGGACCCGCGGTCTATCGGACCCGCGGACTATCGGACCCGCGGTCTATCGGACCCGCGGTCTATCGGACCCGCGGGCTATCGGACCCGCGGGCTATCGGACCCGCGGTCTATCGGACCCGCGGTCTATTGGGCTGTAACCGCCGATACATTAAAAAAACCCCGAAAGGTTGTTTAATATGCATTCCTTAGCATTTCGTACCAGAAAAAAAATTGACAAGCAAAAAAAAAGCTTCAAGCTCGTCAGGGGGGGGGGGGGGGGGCAATAAAGGTCTTCAAGCTCGTCAGGGGGGGGGGGCAAAAAAGGTCTTTCAAGCTCGTCAGGGGGGCAGGGATACGTCCTTTGCATGGGTTGTGGCTCGTCAGGGGGGCAGACTGCCCCCTCTGCCCCCCCCCCCCCCGTAGGTACGCTAGTGACTACGTCCCATTTTATGTGGGTGATCTCATGTTGACCACCCGGCATCGCTTATGACTGCCGAAGTAATTCCTCGGCGGTACTGTGGGTGTCCCACATATAGTAAGCAACTGTATAAGATCGACCAACAAACGTTCTCGATATTAGTGTGGTCAAGAACGGTCAAGATGCTTACCAAGTTGTCATCAATGTAAAATCCTTACTACTAGTTTTATCAATTTAGGAATTCTTTCTTTCAGCAGGTACGGAGCATCAATATCATTTCTTGCCAATTAGTACAACCCTAAATCCGTTATATTAAAAGATCTATATTTCATGCTTATCTATTTGACAAGTTTGTTGTCGCAAGATTTCTCTTCTCCATAACGATGATTTCTTGCGGAATTTACAAACCTACAAGAAGGACTGTACGACCTACGGCGGTAGGCCTATACTTGGAGAGAGTAGACTGGCCTGGAGGAATAAAACTCAAATAGACCAGCAACGCCAGATCCAATGTTAATGCATAGTCATTGGCATACCAGGGAATTTTGGTATCTCGTATGCATGGTTCACAAATTCAAAGCGGAATAGTTTGTTTAAATGGGAGGGGGTAACGCCCACAAAAGCATTTATGGATCATTATTCAGATCGTCACTTTAAAGGTCATGTCTATCCCGGAAAGGGTTGATTTGAATCAATAGAGAAAATTCAAACGAGCCTTACGCTGAAAATGTCATCAAGGATATAGAATAAGAAAATTAAGACATTTTTATCGCTTATTTTTTCCAAAACGGTTACATTAACAGCTCGGTTATATGAGAATGAGAAAGTCGATGATGATGTAGCTGCAGACTTGTTTGAGAGTTCAAAATAAATACAAAGGGCTCAACGGGAATTTAGAGTTTCATTTCTTTATTCTTCATTCTTTAACTTCTTCAATTCTTTGAATGCTTGAGACATGAAGTATATTCCTTAATTCCAAGAAGCAATTCCATAATTCCTTTCCATGATTCTTTTCCATAATTCCGGGAAATATGTAGGTTAAAACAGAATACAAAAAGTCATAAGTACAAGCACAATAAATCCTTTACATCATCTGTGACTTTAACCATTGTGACAAATCACGATCCAGCTTAAATTGCATTGACCTACGAACCTATTTTGCCCTGAAAAGCCTTTTGTCACTAAATACAACCCAACACCTGACATTACATCTAAGTTACATGGCATTTGTGTACTTAATAACAAAACACAATTGGCTCATAAGACATGTAAGATGCATGTGTTATTATATAGCATTATCAGGTGTTTACTTTCCAAGTGATATGCATTAATTGACGCACATACTTTCTGTATAAACTACATGCACCTTCACATTATACATTAATGCAATAAGCCTATTATACCTTGTCAATATGCTAAACCAAAGCTATATACATTCATAGTTCTTAAGTAGATATAAATCAATGTTTCAACTAACCTCTTTGCCTCTAAAAATCTTCTAATAAAGATCAATCCCATGTAGGATGCTTAAGATTGATGTAGATTTTTACTCCCAAACAGAATCTCCAGCACTGATTCCATCTGATCAAATCTGTCATCTCGGTTGACCAAGAGATGGCGCTAACAATAGAAACCTCAGGCAAGGCATATATAGCACATGTATTAAACAAGCACTGTGTGAACTATGTACAATACGAAGGTATATGTGTGCTCACCCAAGCACATTATCTGCAGTACAAGCATATCAAATACAATTAGTCCGAACCTCAGACCCAAGGAGACATTTTAGTCTTGACAAATTAAAACGTTTGATGTTTTTTTCGGAACAAATCAGATTAACAGAATTTGCACTCAAAACAGCTTTCATTACAGATGTCACTCACTCACTCATCATTTCTTTTTTTTATTGTTTGAATTATACAATGTTTCATTTTTTAAAATACAGATTTGACAATAGTAACCTATTCGACCGGACCACAAAATGTTAACTTAAAACAATTTTTGTAATTCCACATGTTCAGGGAGGAATAAACTTTATTTCACGTGACAATCAGGAGAAATGGAAATAATTCATATTTCATTTAATGAAATACAAAAGAAATAGTATATTCTGCTTTCATTGAAATGAATTAAAGTCAATAAAAAAAAATACAAATGATTATAAAGTGATTAGCGGGTATTTTCTTTCGGGGAAATTACGCGTAGTTTGCTTTCACATTACCAAAATACTGGTATTTTCTGATCGGGGTAAATTTCCCGATCAGAGAATACCTGGAACTGACGAACTTCGAGGCGGTCTGAAACCACCTAAAGAGAGTTTCAAAAAGTCTCAATCCCCACTGCTACCCATACGACACGTTAACTATATTTACTCTTCTCCCCAAATTTAAAACTAAACGAGATGATAACTCATTAGAAGAACGTGCGCCCACACCCCCTCCCCCCCCCCCCACTTCGGGGTCTGAGGGACCGCATGCGTGTTCCCAAATTGTCCGGTAAAGGGGTACTTTTTCGCGAGACAAGTCCGGCCCGCGAATCGCAAAACAGGGGGTTGTATCTGACTTTTCAACCAGAGATTTCTTTAAAAAGGGTGTCTTTTTTCCTCTTTCTCTCTTTGGAATCCTGAGAAATTTAAAAATCTTTCCTAAGGTATAGTGGGTTCCCACAAGCAGCCATATTGGAGGACAAACAATAAAAACCTGTGCATCAGACTATGAAAAGTCATTGTTTTCATGGTTTTGCTATTGTTTTGTCCTCCATCATGACATCAGGGAACCTCTATGTAATGACAGCTTACCTGAGATGAAAGGGGGTACATTGAGCAGTGTTCTTGATTTAGGAGGGTCTCCAAGGCAGGAAAAGCCCGCGAAAGGGGATTCAGAAATTTTGGCAGACATGAGATAGAGGGGTGCTTTCAAAGGGAGGGAACGAGGCGTACCCTAAATAACACTGAGGGGGAGGGGCGGGAACGTGTGGCATATATCAGATCCTGGATGCTCCAAAAAGTAATGTTGAATGATAAGAAAACTGTATTATTGGTCACTGGTACCCCACGTCATGTTTCAAAGTTTGGGGGCTACAGCTTAATTGTTGGTGATTCGGTCATAACTCCATCCGATCATGCAAGAAATCTTGGTGTATTATTTGATACCCACTTAGGCATGGAATCACAAATAAACAAAGTTTGTACATCTGCTTCTTGATCTACATTGTACCTCGGGGGCCACAGAAGCGGGGAGGGGGGGGGGGGGGGGCTTCAGCCCCACTGTTTTTCAAAACCCTGTACAAAAACGTAAAAATGAAATATGATTGTGATTTTTTGCATGGTCAGCCCCCCACTTTTGGATCAGTCCCCGCCCCCCCACTTTGAAAACCGTTCCACGGCCCCTGTAACTTGAGACATATGCGTAAATTCTTTGACCAGGATAACACGAAAACTATTGTTCATGCTTGCATCACAAATAATTTGGATTATTGTAATAGTGTTCTCTAGGATTACTCAATTCTCCATAATCCGAATAGCATATAGAGTGCAAAACGCATATGCACGTTTAATCTGTCGTTTTCCAAAATTCTCTCCAGTAACCCTTTTATTGAGAAAATTACACCTGTTACCTGTCCGACAAATCATATTTAAGATTCTCTTTGATCTCAATTATTGTCTTTAAAGGTCTTAACGGTCAGGCCCAACTCTTGAAATTAAAATCCCGATCTCATGACCATTACCTTCGTAGCTCACAAGATACACTCACACTGCAAGTACCCCTGCAAGACTAAAGCAACACGTACTAGGTCATTTCCTGTATCAGCCCACAACTATGGAACAAACTTCCCCTTGAAATTACGAATTCAACCATTTTTAATATTATGTAAGGTTGTTGACTTCATAATTTCAAACTAAAATTAAAAACCTATTTACTCCAGCATTATGTACAGCATCTGGGGCCTGTTGCAGAAAGAGTTGCGTTTAAACGCAAGTCAAAATATCAAGCGCAAGTCCCGAATACGGGTGATTCATTGGTTGAAAATCAAGTTGCGCAAGATATTTTGAGTTGCGTTTGATCGCAACTCTTTCTGTAACCATTGTAACGGGCCCCCGGCATGTCGGGGGGCTTTTGCAATAGAGTGTATAGAATAGTTTTTGCGTTATTTAAATGCATATTATTATCAGTATTACTTACCAGGATGTGCATAGCCATATAACTGTCTTAAAAATTAAACGAATTTAACATGTCATAACTTTATTATTTCATATCCGACTTTGATGGAATTTTGAGTAATTTACTTCTTGGATTTTTATCTTTATAGTTTTATTCAAACTTTTAGTTGGGGTGCACTTGTCCTTTAATGTTTCCTGAACTACCGCCGCGTCGTCTTCATATTCCAAAGCTCATACTGACGAGAGTTAAGGGCTCATCTATGATTCAGTATTGGTAATGGCTAAATCGAAGGCTGAGCAGTCGGGGAGCTTCCTTGCGGTAGAGAGACGGCTGGGGCTGGATCCTAAGGTTGATCATGAGGAACGGGTACAGAATGCTGTGATGGGTCGTTAGACAGCAGGAGCAGCAGGAGCTTGGTTCTGTGTCTGACCTTGGTTTTGATCCTCCTTTGAAGCTTCCGGGTATTTGCCTAGGATAATGAAGAAATATAACGAGGATTGATTTGCCTTACAGACACTTACAATTGATTATGCGTGTTTTCCTGTGTTTTACCTAGGGACCCATGAAGACACATAAAATTTACGTTGGATCGAACCTTCGTTATGTTTCTCAGCTTCTGTATTAAGATAGTTAACTTTGTAATGACTTAATTGGGTTAGATCTTCTGTCAACTGTTCATGGCAATCGTGGTGACGGCGACGACGACTGCTAACATAATTATAGGACGATTTTTTTTCTAGAACTCCAGCCTAGTCATACCCCCGTTGTTGCTGCATACTACTGGTGCACCTGCTACATCTACTACTGTCTTCTTTCTCTTCCTTCTCTTCTTTCTACCTTTTCTTCATTTTCTTCTTGTTTTTGTTTAATTCTACAAGAACAAAGACCAGGAGTGACAAGGAATTCTACGACAAATATTGATTAGAACAGAACAACAACAGTTCCGACAACTTCTTTTAATTCCACAACTCACAATCAGGACTGACAACTACTACTGCGGCACCTATATTCTACAACCCGTCTTATAACCATTTCCATTACTGCTCTAATACTTCTGCTGCTGGTATTATTTCTACTACCACTATACTTATTCTACTACTACCACTATACTACTATTACTACTACTACTACTACTACTACTACTACTACTACTACAACTACTACTACTACTACAACTACTACTACTAACTGCCACTCGAGTCTGTTGCGATCATATTACGTTTGGTGTGTTTAATCTCAGAATTTTATCAAAACTCGTCCATAAACAAAATCGTAAGGACATCGTACGATCATCATATGCCATCCAATAGACCTCGTGAGACTAGAAGTATAACAATAAGTTTACGGTCTCATTGCGTTATTGATCGTAGACAAATATAATATACGAGTCATTACCTGTTTCTGCGTAATCTATGAGATCCTTTTCGAGTGTCAGAAGTTTGTCTTGGGTGTTGTTCTTTGCTTTTCCACCAGCTGTTAAAGAACTCCCTCCAAGTTTCCCTGCAGCTGCAAACACCAAGGGTACTGCTGTGACCACGTACTCGACGAAGGAAGATATCTGAGTGGTTCTGTCAATGAAGAAAACAATGAGAGCGACGATGCCAAGGAAGACAATTCCAATGATGATGTGCTTGATAGTGTTGAAGACGTGACTGTAAAAAGGTAGCCATTTCCGGATAATGTCATGGAGAAGACTGGACTGTATCATGAATCCGTCCTTAGTTGGCTCAAAGATTTTGTTCGGCAAATTGTGGTCCTGGTCTACTTTTGTGCCAACAGAGTGGATCTTGCTGAAGAGGTGTTGGTAGCTGTCGAAAAACTCAATTATGCTAGCAACAACGACAAATGCACCAAGGATGATATTGATCCAGACGGGGCTTCCATACCTAATATTTATGGCTATTCCAATTGAGGTTAAAACAATGATCTCGACCAGCAGCATCGCTGTTGCAGAGAACCGGAAGAAGCAAAAGAAAGCTACCACACTGTAGTATTTGAGCCTCACCTTCTTACTTTGCCAGTTGTCATGGTTGTTTTGTTCCTCATTGACTCGTTCTTGGTTATCATCCTCGTTACCTTGATCACTGAGCCGATGCTTGCAAACAAAATACATGAAGATGATAGCTCCAATTAGATAAAAGATGTTTGCTAATACAAAATCAAGACCCCAAACATGGGCTTGCTGGAACTTTTCGCCACGCTGGGAACTTCTGAAGGCAAATTCAGATGTAGTGACATAGATCAGGAAGAATACCAAGTAGATGACGATCGGTATGGCGTAAACCAAACTCCAGTATACCACGTTGACTATTTTTTGATGCCGTGTCTCATTAGATGCAAGTATGAGCAACACAGGTGGGATAAGATTGATTCGTAAGATGTTTACTTTCTTTCCAGAGCCTTCATCCTGGTAATCAAAATCTCTGGAGTAAACCTTCCACAATTCCCAGATAAGGGCCAACAAGAGCAATGTGTAAGTAATCCCAAAAGAAATAGTAACGATAGTACCTTCAATTGTAAACGAAGGGTCCTCTACGCAGTTGTCCTGATCACATGTCTCTATATTCATGATATTCCAACATTTGTAGTAGCTGCTCGACTGCAGATCGAAGAGACTATAACCAGGGATCAACGTAGCCCGAAACAATGGTAAGCTAAGATACCTTTCTTTACACAAGACGTCATCCCTGGCATCCCGTGAAGCACCACCTATATTAGTTAACTGACGCCGAACTTGACGTAGCACTTTGGACAATGTATATCCCAAGCAACCATCAGAATACGATTCGTTTAATGCTCCAATGTTGTCGATTGTGACATTGACCCAGTGAAACCCGAAGCTCAGAGTGTTCAGAGACAAGGACTTGTTAACGTAGGGGAAATGGAGGAAGGTTCTTCCCCTGCCACCTAGCCCCCAGTGCCAGACCGATGGGTTACTCTGCTCTGAGTTGTCTGGTAGGTTGTCATCGATAAAGGCGATACTAATTCGGACAAGGCTTACATAATCATCGGTCACTCTTTGAAGTTTTGAAACGATCTCCTGCACTGTACTACTATCAATGGCTAGTTCATTGTTGCATGGTAAATCCATCTTTGTGTGATTTTGGATAAATGATGAGTCGTTGTCAAACGAAGAACGGCGATATATGGCAAACTCGTCAAAGTCCGGAGACATCCCCTTGCGTTGCGTTGAGTACACTATCAGAAACATGCAGAGGAGAAATATTAACGGGATGCCTACTATCAATTTCCTGCTGATGTTTGATAGGTTTTGCAAATCCATTTTGGGTATCCTCACTATCTACAAATGAAACATAAATTTAATGATACAATTAATTAAATAATTACCCTGATTCCTAAGTAGGACCTGAACTCTTTCATATCTTCTTTCTAGTACAGATTTTGACACAAAGGCTGTATTTCAAAATGATTAAAAAAAAAAAAAACAAAAAAAAAAACGTATAAGTCGTTTTCAACTTCATTGAGGTTCGTGAAATTCCTGGAATAACTGAAACATATTGAATCTTTTTTTCTCTCTCTTAAGAAGATGATAAATCATCAAGACCTAAGATGTTGATTTTCAGAGATCTCATTAAGGACTTCCCCTCGCATTGCTCGAGCGTAATTTGTCAGAATTCTTTCGGTGGACCCCCATATATTTTGTCTCCTTAATTTTGAACTTGATTGCCCGGCTCTACTTTCGCTATGACGTGACCATTGCTGGTGTAGGCCTATTTTGTTAAGAGGGGAGATGGTACAGAGACTAGTATTATTCAGTGATTATTTACATGTGGTAATTGTATCATGTAGCTTAATCACAATAAAGACTTATCAATTCTTTAAAGTCCCAGACCAAAGCGAAATTGTTAAATGGAAAATATACAGTGTGTCCCACAAAAAATGTTAAGGACACTAAATAATAACGAAATCATACAGTACAGCGGTTCCCACCGAAATGTTAATGGCACATAATACGAGTATAATGTGAAAATTACTCGTATTGTACATAATTTAAGAATCTTTAACTAGCGTATATTTCATACAACCGGCTCAAATTTTATGCAATATGGTCAATTGAAGAACATGTCAAGATTTGTTTGTGTTCGAACTGTTGCTCTTCGCCCCGGTCTTCCCTTGTTAAGACTTTTGCCTTTACTCGTTTCCCTGTATTTGAGTAGATTTCTGAGTATTGACATCTTGCATGGTGCTCGTTGATTGCAATTTGCCTCGAACTCGTCTTGTACCTTATTCAGATTCCTATTTGTTTGAACAGAAGCACCAGAATCATTATAACCACGGAAGACCTCAGTCTGCTCAGAAATAAACTGCTGCTCTATACCATAAATGATTCTTATGAATAATTGAGAATTGCGCATTTTCTTTTGATCCTAGATGCAATGAAAATGTTGGTATTTTATGAATTGTGGTCAAGATGACCTACACTGTGAGACCCCTGTTTCAATAAATGCATCTCTAATTTGGGTCATCTTCAAGTACTGAAAAATAGAGAATCATTGCAGGTTTACGCCTGTGGCTGAACATAAACTGATAATAAATATTATTAGCTGAACCTGACTGCACATACTACTTAATACAAAACTTGGATGGAGAGGTTTCCTGTTGTGTAATGAAAAAAAAATGCTAATATTTTTATGAGCATTATCACATAAAATTTCACCCAGTTGTAAAAAAAAAAATAGTTTTAGCTTACAGGTGTAAAGGTATAAATAATATAATGTTGTATTTTTTATATTATACCCATCTAAAGTGCCATTAACAGTTTTTTGGGACACGCTGTACAGAACTTGATGATTGCAAACTAGCATTTGTTTTTATATACAACTGACTTAAATTTATATGGTTCATTGAACCTTCTTTCAGCACTTATCAGACAACCTCTTTATCCAAGTTTCGTTATGATGTTGAATAAAGTACTATAGTTTAATTATTTCTTCATTCACTCTTATTTCATTTTCTTTTTTTTTTTTTATAGATTTTTCGGTCCACAACTTGCGGGCCCATACTAAAAAAGGGAAGATGTCTTTAAAGGTCAAGTCCACCTCAGAAAAAATGATTTAAATCAATAGAATAAAAATCAGACAAGCAAATGCTGAAAATTTAATCAAAATCGGATGTAAAATAATAATATGACATTTTAAAGTTTCGCTTATCTTTCACAAAATAGTCATATGCACAATTTAGTCACATGCAAACTAGAGAATCGATGCTGTCCCTCACTCACTCTTTCTTTTGTTTTTTATTGTTTGAATTATACAATATTTCAATTTTTACAGATTTGGCAATAAGGACCAACTTGACCGAACCATAAAATGTTAAACAATTATATTTCCACATGTTCAGGGGAAAATAAAACTTTTTCACAGAACAATGAGGAGAAAAATTGAATATTTCATATAATAGAATACAAAAGAAATAGTGAGTGAGTGATGTCATCAGTTCCCTCATATGTATACCGACCAGGATGTGCAGTTAACTATTTTGTGAAATTAAGCAAAACAAAAAAATGTCATAACTTTCTTATTTTACATCCGATTTTGATGAAATTTTCACTGTTATGCTTGTTTGATTTGTCTCTTTTTATTCAAATCAACATTTTCTTGGGGTATACTTAATTTTTAAGCTTCAACCAATCTTAATGATTATTTGGGCTGATCTTAATTTATCATCCCCAACTGATGAAAGCTTTCTGTGGCATGCTATCTTCAATCAGACATTTTTGGCCCGAATTCGCAAAGTTGGTTTTGAAAACCATCGGTTAAATCAAAAGGTTGAACCCATGGTTTATGCAGATTTCCTGTATGAGAACGCTTATTTACCGCATATATTAACAAATTGTCCAATGCTGGTGCGCGCTTTTGTCACAGAGCGCCCAATTGACGCCTGTTGCCATTTTATTCATGAGTCCACTGTTTTGAATTAATAAATGAGTCCACTCTTCAAAAGAGTGGATTTATCAATAAAATTAGTCTAGATTCTAGAGGTCGGTGTACTTGTTATTTCTCTCCCCTTGCTTCATTCTCCCCTGCGCGCCATCCCCAGTGATCGCGCTATCCCCTCTTTCAGGATCTCACCATGAGGGTAGGAAATCGTGGGGCTGTTTTCATTTCGGGCGTAGAGGTCGAGGATTGTGTTATTGATCAACTGAAAAGCAGAACAGTCCTGGCAAAAAACTACAATAAAATAGGCGTCAATTTTATTCTATTTATACATAGTTTTCTAAGTTCCCCAGTCATCCATGTTTTTTAATATTCTTTCTTCATGGAAAAAGTTTTTATCATCCATTGTAAAGACGTAAAAATATACCTTAAAAACGGTTGCACTTTTGTTCAACGTTATTACTGGAACTAACATCAAATTTTTAAAGAAGATTTGTAACGATGAGTCACCAACGCTTCAATTAGTCGGCGGTCATCCTTACCGTCGTATCAGTCAATTTTGGTCCAAAAAAAAAAAAAAAAAAATAGATTTTGAGATTTTTTCATAAAATGAAAGTACAAGTCCTACTCTATTCATAACTAAATTTCTAGGCAGCAATTTATTTTATTTTCTGAGATATGAGAGGACTTTCACGGCGATGCCACACAAATTTTTAATAAAAGGCGCAAATCCCATTGGAAACGTATACTGTAACAGAGCAATACGACGTTTTGACTGACCGCGATTTCAATGCGCGCAGTCAGCCAAACCCATAGAGATATATACTAATAACGTAATTAGTATACATCTCTATGGCCAAACCGTCGTATCGGCACTATACTAGGAACTACTTTGACTTTGCACGTAAAAAGCGATACGACGTTTTGACTGATCACGCGCATTGAAATCGCGGTCAGGGTTGTTGTATTCCGTATGGTGTTTTTGTTCAGAGAAAATCTAAATGATGGCAATTCAACAATTAAACCCAACATGACCAAAGTTTGATGACCCTATTAAAATGACCCTTGCCTTTGGTCATGTGACCCGAACCTCGGACAGGATGTTCAGTCATACACCATTACCCCTCATGAACTTGATCCATAAACTTTCAAAGTTATATGATGCCAATTCAACTATCAAACCTTACATGACCAAAGTTCGTTGACCCTGAACGACCTTTGACCTTGGTCATGTGACCCGAAAACGCAGTCAGGAGGTTCAGTAATACACAATCACCCTTCTGTTTAAGTTGAATGAACTAGATCCATAAACTTTTAAAGTTATGACGAAATCTCAAAAACTTAACATTGGTTAAGATTTTGATGTCGATTCTCCCAACTTGGCCAAAGTTCATTGACCCTAAATGATCTTTGACCTTGGTCATGTGACATGAAATTCATTTAAAAAACATTTCAAAAACTTAAACTTCACACTTAGAAAAATAGGGGTGAGATTTCATGTTGACGCCGCCGTCGCCGCCACCGCCGTGGGAAAATCAGAGCTTTTAGTCTCGCTCTGCAATGCAGGCGAGACAAAAAAATGATTCAGATTACGGCGTTCTTCCTGCCAAAATGTGTTCTCAGTAAGAAGAAAGAAACAATTGTTGGATTTTGTCATTTAGACAATACAGGCAATTAACGGAACACAATTTCTATTCAACAAGGTTGCAGTTCCTCCCTAAAATTTGAATGAAAATATAAGTTGCAAAAAGAGGCGAAGTTTCATCCGAAATCAAACAATAGCCAAATATCAATTAAACAAAAACACAAAATCTCACGTGCACATGACAGTCCTTTGATTATAATAGTGTAAAGTTTAAAATCTTCTAAGAGAGTTTAAAATTTATTTCACATCGGAAAGTGTCCTTTTAAGGCAAAGTTCAATTATCAAGGAAAACATTTTGACAATCCAAATTTTGAATACGTGCCCAACATTGTACATGAAGATTTTCTTTGCTTATGCCTTTGTAGATTACAATAAAATGATCATTATCTATTTATTATCAAGTTCGAAGCACTGAAAAAAATGTTCTTCCATTTTTGCTGCCTAGTTTGATCTGCAGTGCCTCTATGCTTACTCTATGTAGGTTTGCCACCTGTTTTTTTCTTATAATTCTTTTTTTTAAAAGACATTTTGAACCTTACTAGCATTCCTAACTTCTAGACATTCTCTGAGGGGGATCGTGCTCTTGAAATCGAATGAATTTATTGCCATATAATAATTTTCACGTTTGGGTGGTCATCATCTGATCATGATCTACACTGCAAACAAGGCATGTTTTAGCTTCCATATTCCTTTGTCAATCGTGAATAGGGATTTTATGCTCTGAATGCCATGCACATTGGCGAGACGCAGTCACGATCAAATGCAAAGCGCTTATGAAAAGGACTTGCCGCAATTTTTGGCGTTTTTCCCATCATATTCATAACAGCAAACCTCTATCACCTTGATAATTCGTATTCTGCAACAACAATACAGTCGCCTAACATTATTCACGTTGGTGTTTTGGTTGATTTGTCAAATGCATTTGGCGCTATAAATCGTGTTATCAAGTTATTTTTCAGGCACTGTGGGATTCGAGGACTAGCACATAGTTGGGAAAGTAGCTGCCTGTCCAATCTCTTTCAATGTACAAAATATAATACCTGCTCGTCTGTACCTAAGAAAATAGTGTGTGCAGTTCAACAAGGGTCCTTGCTGGGGCCTCTGTTATTTAAATTGTACATACATGATATTGTAAAGGGGTCAAATACTCCGCCATTCATACTGTCTACTGGTATGCTGACGATACAAATCCATGTTCAAAGGTATAGTTCTAGCTTCCCAGCAAGAACAATGAAATGATACTTCTCTAAGCTTTGTACATTGTTTGAGGAAAAAGGTAAACAACTCTGTAAACCCCCGTAAATGTAACTTCATTATTTTTTCAATAATCGTAATAAGATATATCAGTGTGAGTCTTTTAAATTAAATTTGACTTGTGTCAGAGTGTCGGGATTGCTAAAATAATAATAAAAAAATCCTGGTGTAGCTATTGTCTAAAAATTAACTTGAAAATGCCATATACATGTACAAGATATGGATGAGAAAATATCAAAGAATACTGTCTGGAATTATACCAAGATTAAGGTACTTTTACCAGCTGATATATTACCCATATTGGATTCCACGCTGTAAAAAAAAATATTGGGTAAAGTTTTAACCAGCACGAGGGTAATGTCAAACCTATTTTGGGAAGTATTTTACCCAATGCGGGAAGCATATTGTCCAGTAAGGTAAAAAAAAGCAACAATTACTTTAGAATGGGCCAAATTTTTATCACACTGGATAAATAAAATGCCCCCCAAATGCCCAATGTTGATTGGACACATAATTACCCCCATGGAGCATTTTTACCCAATATTTTTTTTTAAATGCACACTTGTTTTGTCGTGGGGAAGTACTTATAAGTCTAACCTAAAGCAACTGGTCGCAAAACAACTTAAAATAGTCAGAATCATAGCTGAAGCAAGAAGCAAGCTCAATATAAAAATTTAGCACATACTCGGGTGTTAGCTGCACCAGAAATATATTTTTATTCATCAATGTATTATTTAACTTATGCCTATCTATTTCGCTAAGGGGGTTTTGATGCAATATATATATATATATATTAATATATATATATATATATCATATAGAAAGTCGTAAAAATCATATAGATTTTGAAAGGAAAACGGAGCATAGCTCTCAAAGAATGAAAAGAAGAAGTCACACTCTCAGTCAATATATATATATGTACATATATGTAAATACAATTCACGCTCCCCTTCATTAATCCCTTTGCCAAGACACAGGCCTTGTTCTTATAAATGTATCATTAATTTCATAGGCCATAAAAAGTGGAGCAAAGTGACATCAGAAATGCACTATATCTAAATTGTTTATTACGAAAAGCTACGTCTGGTCCCTAGATCGAGGGATTAGCCTAATTTGGGTTGGGGTTGATTGGTTGACCATTAATCGTTTCATGGGGAAAATGGGAAAAATATTATTTTTAATGACATGGTATTACGAAATATCACATGGCTAGTTGTGGAAAGAGAATTACCATAAATGACCTGTGCCTCATCGAGTGACGTCAGTGTTAGAAAAAGCGTTATAAGCACCAATTCATTGATCTGCCAGAAGTTTCAATGACCTCATCAAGTTTTTATTCGAATAAGACCTTATTTTGATTTATTAAAATGCCATTTCACAATGTAGAAATGAGTGAAGAGATGTTCAAATTCTTTAGTGCAATTGAAGGAGAGACCTCTTGAATTATTTAGAAACGATTATACGTGAATATTTATTATTTATTAGGTAATGGTTTCATTTATATGATGAAACATTCAACATAACTGTTAGATATACATATTGCATTGATACAGTTGGCACTTCATAGATAGCGTAGTAACGACATAGTTACTCATTGAACTCCGTGTTATACGAACTTGATGTAGTGTGAATCCAGAGTTTGTGCGTATTAAAGATGAACGTTGATCAAACACAGTTGTAGTCTTCGAGACTGATTACTGGATGTTCCCTATAAAGAACCCTATAAATACACAACAGTTTGGCGACGAGTTGGTTGGGGAATGTCATGATGGCAAATGTGAGTAATTTCGGACAGTTGGGGGACGAGGACTTTGATTGTTATATCGAACGCTTTGAGCTTCATTTGGTAGCGCACGGCTACGAGGTCCCACAGGCGACTGCACCGGGCGGCGCCCAGCAGACTCCGGCGGAGAGAGCGTTGGAGAGGAAGGTGGTGGCAGTGTTTCTGAATGCGTTAGGAGCAGATGTTTATAAGAGAGCTAGGGATTTGTTAGCCCCAGCTAAGCCGGCAGATCAATCGTACCATGAGCTGAAAGCAGTATTACGCAGACATTATAAGAAGACACCGATTACTGTAGCGGAAAGACGAAAGTTTATCCGAAGGGATCAGGCACAGGGAGAGTCTACGAAAGACTATGTTGTGCAGCTGAAACATTTGAGTCTGAATTGTGAGTTTGCTGATAAGCTCGATGAACAGCTTCGTGATAGGTTTATCAGCGGAATTAAGGATGAAGGAACAGCCTTAAAGTTGATGGAAAGGTCAGCAGAGAACCCCAACTTGTCATTCCAGGATGCTGTGTCTTTTGCCCTGGATCGTGAGGTCACGCTGGGAGAAGCGAAAGCTATGAGAACGGGGTCAGATGGTGTTTCTGTGCACGCAGTAGCTGATCAGAGGAGGAGAGCAGGATCAATGTTTTCTGGTCAGGGCAATCCCGGCCAGCGCCAGGGTTATCCCGGCGCGCGTCAGGGCAATCCCGGCGCATCGCACCTGTCTAAGAGGTCTGGAACAGGAAGACAGCAGAACCAGCACAAGGACTTTGAGTGTTTTCGTTGCGGACAGCAAGGACATTTGGCGAAAGGGTGCAGCTTCCGAGGACAGTGCAGAAAATGTGGAAAGAAGGGGCATATTGCTAGAAAATGCAGGAGCAAAGACTGTGAAAAGTATAAATTTGATGTAAAGAAAGACAGAGACAGTAATCAAAAGAGAGACGTTAAGAGAAGTAGTGTTAAGAAGGTTGGTGCAAATGAAACACAAGAAGAGTATGATAGGTATGATGATAGGCACACTGGCCATAATGAGGATTATGATCGTACTACTATGTTCAAGAATGAGGTTCACTCAGTTGGTAATTCAGAGGGTAATGCCCCACCCCCAATAATAGTAGAGGTAGAGATAGAGGGTCACAAGATCGCTATGGAGTTGGACACCGGTTCAGGTGTTAGTATAATTCCGTACAGCATGTATATGCAGTATTTTACTCATATTCCTCTAGAGTCTAGTGTAAAGGTGTTCGTGTCAATAAGTCCAGGTGAGACTGTACCTCGAGGTAAGATAGAGGTAGAAGTAAAATATGGGAGCTTCAGAGGTAGTTTGATGTTGTACGTTGTAGACACCGAGTTTGTGTTATTCGGCAGAGATTGGTTGAGTTGTATAAAGTTAGATTGGGCTGCAATAATCTCTCAGTCTGGTAGAAGTACTAGTTATAGTTCGCGAAGTACTGAGGCAGTTACGGCAGTGCATAGCTTAGATAAGATTTTGGGCAAACATGATCGCTTGTTTGAGCAGCGGCTAGGCCGTCTGACAAAAGTCAAGGCGCATATCACAGTACGCGAAGATGCACAGCCGGTCGTAACAAAACCGTTTCGGGTACCTTATGCGATGAAGGGAGCAGTGGAAAAAGAATTGACGCGCTTGCAAGAAAATGGCGTACTTACCCAGGTGGAGCACAGCCAATGGAGCACAGGCATAGTGGCCGTGCCCAAGAAAGACGGTAGCGTACGAATTTGCGGTAACTATAAGACCACAGTGAATCCAAATCTCGAACCGGTACCTCCTCCAAATATCAATGTCGAAGATATTCTAGCGAATTTGAATGGAGGGGTCCTCTTTTCGAAGTTAGACTTGGCACATGCGTACAATCAGTTGGAACTCGATGAAGAGTCAAAGAAGTATTTGATACTCTCAACCCACAAGGGTCTGTTTCAACAGAATCGACTCGTGTTTGGAATTACCAGCGCACCGAGCATTTGGCAGCAGACGATTGAACAAGTTTTGCAAGGACTCCCGGGTGTCCAAGTATACCTAGACGACATTTTAGTAACCGGTCGTACTGAGCTAGAGCACTACGAGAATCTAGACAAAGTGCTCACGCGCTTAGAAGAGAGAAATCTCACTCTAAGGCAGGAGAAATGCAGGTTTGCGCAAGAATCGATTGAGTTTTTGGGGCATGTCATTGATAGGAGCGGAGTACATAAGACCCCCGACAAAATGAAGAAGCTCGAGGAGCTAGAAAGACCACAAAGTGTTTCAGAGTTGAGGTCTTATTTAGGCCTATTGAACTATTACAGGAAGTTCATACCTAATTTGGCCCACGAAATCGCGCCGCTTACAGACTTATTGAAGTCAGAACGAAAATTTGTGTGGAATATCGAAGCAGAGCGAGCATTTCTACGCTCCAAGTCATTGTTGAAATCATCGGGATTTCTTGCACATTTTGATCCGACTTTACCGATGACGGTTGCCACGGATGCCAGTCCGATAGGAATAGGGGCGGTTCTATCGCAAATTTATGCGAGTGGTGAGGAAAGGCCAGTCATGTTTGCCTCACGTGCGTTGACAAAGGCAGAACGCAATTATCCGCAAATAGAGAGAGAAGCGTTGGCGATAGTGTTCGCACTTAGAAGATTCCACATGTATATATTCGGTCGTAAGTTCACACTGGTGACTGACAATAAGCCACTCACAGCTATATTCGGACCGTACAAGAGCTTGCCTGCTCTAGCAGCCGAACGGATGCAGCGATGGGCGATGTACCTGGCAGGCTTTGATTTTGCCCCGGGAACCTCGACACGACGTCTTTAGACAGTGTCGAGGTCCTGAACGCTCCCACTCGTTCTCACCGGAGTGCACTGATGCACTAGATTAATCGCTAAATTACAAAAACATGGATGATAAAACGAAACCAAAAATACGACAGTTAGGACTGACCTTACCTAAACAAACTGAGTTCAAGATACGTTCTCCTTAAAATTACGAACATTCGATGGAATCGTACAATAGAGGATCAATTTTCGGATTTCGTACGAATCGCCATGTTGAATTAAATTAAAAACATGTATGCGCATGCGCAACATGAATATTTATAAGATGTCGTCACTGTTAAGGTTAATGAATATGCATTACAAGAAGAGATAAGAAAACTTCGGTCGAATCACGAACTTGCTTTTCAAATAAATCGCGATTTAGGTATTTCAGTAATGGATATCAATCTTGCTTGCATTTAACATAGAAAAAAAAACATTATTTAAAGAAGAATTCATTTCATTAAAATTATATTTATCTCAATCTGTATATTATGAACAAACATGACTGCGTTTACAAAATACATTTTTTTTTTTTAAAGAAGAAAAAAGAAGGTATTCAACTTCAAAGGAGGGGGCCACTATGGTGGCTTGTCAGGGATCAGTTGTGACTCATCGGGGGGGGGGGGGGGCATAGCTAGGGACACGTCCCTTGCATGGGTTGTGAGTGTGACTCGTAAGGGGGGGGGGGCATAGGTACGCTAGTGGGAAGATGTTGCCTGAGAAAGACGTATCCAGCCGGTTGTGGTAAACAAAAAAATGTATATATATATAGGGGAAGGCGGGGTAAGTTGAGCCATCACCCCCGGGCTAATAATAGAGTTTTATTTTTTTTTATTTGTGACGTCATATATGCGAGCATTTCTCTTTCTTTTTAAAGCAGGTATTTCTGCATTTATTCAAAATTGCAAATTTATAACAATTATTTAAAATCAAACATACATAATGATCAAATTACAACGGTGACAATGTAGTTGGCGGTGGAAGCCAACAATTTTAGGGGGCACCACATTTTTTTGAAAAGCAAAAAAAAAATGACAAAAAAAATTGAAGCAAAAAAAAAAAGGTTATCAACAAAAAATTTAGGGGGGTTCGTAACCCCACCTAAAATTTAGGGGGGATACTCCCCCCGCCCCCACTTCCGCCGCCTATGGTTATAAGAAGATATAGACATAATTCATGTAAACAATAACAAATGAATTCAAATGCAGAGACCAGCTACCGTAAGCTGAATGCTTGAAAAAATAGCAGCCATATATATGGCTAAAATCAATTCAATAATGGTTTGTTAAAAACATGCCTCGCAGCCAAAGGCTGAATAATTATTTTGTACAACAATTTACAACAATAGAATAATACTCAAATACAAACATGAAATGATATCAAATTACTAGTACTTCTTAATATAATACAAGGAAATAAATTATTTGCAAAGAATAGGCTTCATCATTTCAAGCGTCAATACAAACCACATAAAATAGGCTATCAAATTATCTTTTTACTCACAAGGTGTATCAATTGTTTTCAATTATGCATATTAAAAAAAATGTGCACACCACGTGCATAATCTCTCTCGAAAAAAAAAAAGATGATAAAGAAACTAATTTAAATATAGAGACAATAGGTAGAAAAGTAAAGAAAAAAGAATAAAAAAGAAAACGAAAGGGAAAAGAAAAGACAAGAAACGAAGAAACAAGAGCAAAAGTCAAAAAGAAAAGAATGAAACAGTAATTAAAGAAAGGAAAAGAAAATCAACTACGAAACGAAAAGTAGATGAACAAAATATGAAAATAATAAAAACAAAACGGAAAAGGGGATAAAAAATAAAGAAAGTGAAAAGAAATCACGAGGGAGAACTAAGAAATAATATTAGAACACGAGAAAAGAATGAAGAAAAAAATTACATGAAAAGAAGCTAATCGAATAAAAACAAAAGGCCGTTAAAATAGTGATTTATTCACTGGCTGCCACGCAGCCAAACCATCGAAAAAGAAATTACGCCACTAAGTTAGACTTATGAATATTCATATTACCCTTTCTCGCATGCCTCATACGATAGCCTTTTGTCAAAGACTTCTAGTATATTTCTATAGGATCCTCAGTGAATAAACAGGGTGAAATTAATAGGAAGAGCGTATTATAAACGTATTATAATTTTATTTTTTTGTTTTTATAAGGATTAGGCTATTATTTTTCTTTTGTTTTTGTTTTCTGCTAGCACGAAGATAAAAATCAATTTATCTCGTTGCCTCGTCAAAAGGCTATATCGATCCTCCATTGCTTCCTGTACAAAAGACTTTTAATGCACACCGGCAAAATTTTCCGACGTTTTTGCTTCGTTTTGGGGAATTATTTCGAAGTTTTGAGGGCCGCCCATATTGCGCCTTAAGTTGTAAGTATGTATTGATTCCTTTGTAACAGTTTTGTGCAATTTTATGTATTTTTGATTGATTCCCGATGCTCATCTGGTTTGATCTGGTGAGCCGGGGTGAATCACAACGCAGCCCGAACACAGTACGTGTTCGGGCTGCCGCAGTAAGCTTTGATTATGATATTCGATATCGTACATCCCAAGCGAATGCCAATGCCGATTGTTTTTCACGGTTACCTGACAGAAAGGAAGAACCGGATGTTCAAGAACCGGAAAATGTAGCTATCTGTCACGTAGATGCTTTACCGATGAGTTATGAGGAATTGCGCAACGCGACGCGCAAGGACAAGACACTGTCGAGAGTAATGCGCTATTCTCTAGATGGGTGGCCTAAGCGGTTACCGGAAGCAGACAAAGATCTGCAAGGCTTCTATGGGCGCAGATTCGAGATTACCATAGAAAAAGGAATTTTGTTATGGGGAATGCGAATCGTGGTACCACTGAAAATGCGCAGTGCAGTTTTGCAAGAAGTACATGAAGGGCACTTAGGCGTAGTCAAAATGAAGGCCATTGCGCGCAGCCATGTATGGTGGCCTGGCATTGATGCGCAAATTGAAGATGCGGCGAAGCAATGTCAAACATGTCAGGTGGTTCAGAAGCAACCATCGCCAAGTCCATTGCATCCATGGATCCCAGCAACGCGGCCTATGGAGAGGATTCATGTAGATTTTGCGGGTCCCTTGGAAGGACTGATGTTCATGATTGTTGTTGATGCATATAGTAAATGGCCAGAGGTGACTATTATGCCAAATATTACTACCGAGAAAACCATTGAAGCATTGAGAAGCATATTTGCAAGATTTGGACTACCACAGATCCTAGTATCGGACAATGGTCCACAGTTTACATCCGCGGAATTCACAGAATTCATGAAGTTGAATGGAATAGTGCATAAGCGAAGCGCGCCCTATCATCCGAGTACAAATGGGCAGGCCGAGCGTTTCGTACAATCAGTGAAACAAGCACTGAGAGCATCCAAATCAGACGCAGGAAATGTTCAGTCGAGATTGGACAGATTTCTTTTGGCATACCGGAATGCCGCACATTCGGTTACGGGCGAATCTCCCGCAGCGTTGTTCTTGAATAGACCTTTGCGTAGTAGGTTGGATAACCTCCGCCCTAACGTCACAAGAAGGTTTGCGAGCCAATTACACGAGCAAACCATGCAGAGAGAAACACACAGGAAGACCAATAGATTGCGAAAATTTGAGATAGGTGACCATGTTTTGGCCCGTGATTATGTAGGAAGGATTAGATGGGTACCAGGTCAAATAGTAGACAGGGAAGGTCCTTTAGGATACAAAGTACAGGTTGAGAAAGGGGTATGGCGAAGACATGTAGATCAATTGTTGCCTAGATTAGTAAAGGAAGATGGAGAGACTGAAACTCCAGGTACAGAGTTTGACTTAGATACAGAGATAGAAAAGTTACAGAGTAGATACAATGATGTTGGTAGAGATCCAATAGGTATTGGTACCAGGGAGCCTCAAACTAGGGCAGATTTGTCTATGCTAGAACCATCTCAACGAATGGGTAGTATGGAAAATGAAACAAATGGGAATCAGGTGGATTTTCCCAAACCTGACAGCTTCAGGTTGAGAAGATCTGACAGGGTAAGAAAGCAACCCAGTAGACTTGTTGAAACTATGTGAGTTAAAGATTTATTGGTGTTATTGCATCTGGTGTTCAAAGGTGTCACAAAAGTCTGTGACCAGTTGTTTTGTTTATTTTACATATTGATGTTAAAGGTTAACTATTACAAACAGTAGCATTAACTTATTTTCTTTGGAGATAATATGTTCAGTTTTTACCATGAACCATGGAAAAGTAGGTTCTTTGGAGATTTAACATTAACAAACTCATTAAATATGAGAGATGCATATGTTAAAAATTTATAAGTACTAGAGAAGCAAACACAAATAATTACCCAAAACGAACAGTTACTTTGGTTGAGTGATATTTTATTACACAGTTAAACTCACAAAAATGTAAATTTGACAGACTTGGTTTCATTACAGAATAATATTTATACTTGGATATGTGAAGGTATTACATTACAGTAAAGAATGTTTATTCTACTATCGAAAACGGACATGGGTAAACCAATAGTATGATACATTGAATAATTGGTAGTAATGGTTCAATTATCATGTTTTTGTTATTTTAAGGTGAATTACAAGTGACAGAATTACATATTAATAGGTATGAAATGCATATTTCTTTATACCACAGGTATACAACTTTTATATTAGGAGGGGAGAGAAATGTTAGATATACATATTGCATTGATACAGTTGGCACTTCATAGATAGCGTAGTAACGACATAGTTACTCATTGAACTCCGTGTTATACGAACTTGATGTAGTGTGAATCCAGAGTTTGTGCGTATTAAAGATGAACGTTGATCAAACACAGTTGTAGTCTTCGAGACTGATTACTGGATGTTCCCTATAAAGAACCCTATAAATACACAACAATAACAATACACAAATAGTTGACAGGAGAATAGTTTAACGAGTCAAGGGGAAGTATTAGGAAGGGAAGATAAATAATATATTAGAAATAGTTTGCTTCGCCATATAGCAGGTATAAAGAATATAACAATCACAATTGGTAATAATAGAATGCCATAAAATCATATAGATTTTTAAAGGAAAACGGAGCATAGCTCTCGAAGATGGAAAGGGAAAGTCACACTCTTAGTCAGTGTACATGGTGACACATAAAAGGAGAATTACAAATCCGTTTCTGAAACTGTCGTAAAACACGCCTATTCGTGGGAATAAGAATTGTATAGAAGTATTAAATGTGGGAGACAAACACTTACCTAATAAGTGTCTCCACAAGATGTTCGAGAACTTGGTCCTAAAATGCAGCAAGAATCTTGCGATAGCTTCTTTGACGTTGCTTGTTGCTGAACACTCTATCGACACTTGACTTGACACTTTCACATATACTACCTCAGGGTCATTGGGTGGGAATATGGGATTGCGAGCGAGAAGGCGTAATGTTCGCACGTATGCGCAGAGGTGAGCGGCATATATCGCCGGATATAATGCGCAGGGCACATTGTTTATGCTACACCTCGCCCTATATATAGATTGGTAGATGTTTTGAAATTGCGAATTTATAATTTGACAATCTCTAAAATGAAAACAAACCAAAACAAAACAAATGTAGGTAATTCCTGATTGTCAACACAAACAAATTTAACCAACAGGAGGATCTACAAACAATAAGCAAGTGCAGCATACACCCATTAAACGTAGTAAGGAACTCAATGGTACTGTTAATAGCATTGTCTTGTCACCAAAAGGATCTTAACTCTGCTACCCACATCACCGATGAAGCTTAGAAATCGATCCCGAAACTATATTAAAGAAACAGTGATCTGCATTGTCATGAATCAAACTAGACAGCTGGCAGCCGTCTGTTTCGAGGAGTTTTTTAACATTTTTTATTTTTTATTTCTCCTCGTACACAGACGGCTCGCTAGCGTGCAGCCATCATTAGGGGACATGCAATGCAAAATCCCCCCGTCGGGGCTCTTCAATTTTTGTCTTTAATGAATAAAAATTTTGAAAATTAATGCGACCAAAATGCAAATTAATATTCCCTCTTGTCATTAATTGCCAAAAAACGGAGAAAAATCAAGTTAAAAGGAACAAAAACAGTGACTTACCTCAGCTGTCGCGCAAATTCACTTCCCCGTTTTATCCAATCTTAAGTACATAAACATATGGCCATTGAGTCCCCTGTACAGATCGCGCTAGAACTTCGGTCTCTGTATTTGGTGAGTGAAGCCAACGGAGTTCAGCTGAACAACCAACATAACAGAGACCGAAGCTTTTGGTCTAGAATCAAACCATCCTTCAATGCGGGATGAACAGCTTCGAAACTTTCGAGCAAGACCTCAACTCATGAGAGCTTTAATTAATAATTTTTTTTCATCCGTGCAGGATGCTCATTCAACCGATATTTAATAGATGGAGATTCCGTGATAAAGGGCATCAAACTTTCACGTCTGTCAAAGAGACCCGTTAAATGCAAACCACTTTGAAATGTTCGCATTGGAGAAGTTTGCGACCTTCACTTCGGCTGTTCAAAGTAGTCGCAAAGCTTGAGTCGTTAGCTGAACAAATTATTGGTCTAACCCCAGCGAAGAATTTTTTTTTTCTCAACCACAATTAGGGTTGCAAAATTCCCGGGAATTTTCGCGGTGGAAACTTTCCACGGGAATAAACGGGAATTTATTGGTAATTTTGGGAATTTTCGGCAATGATACTGATTGTTTCAAGCCAAAGTTTCAATCCAAATATTATGCTAAGACAGTCAGACAAGGCATAATTTCAATGAATTTCATGTAAAAGTTGATTTACTGTATCAGTGGCTGAATGGTACGTGCAATGGCAGTACATGTACACTGCAAATGCTTTACACAAGGGATATACATTTTTTTAAAGCAGTATTTCTGCATTTATTAATAAATCAAAATTACAAATTTATAACAATGATATAAAATCAAACATATATACTGATCAAGTTACAAAGGTGACAATTGTATAGTAGTTAAGTAGATATATAGACATATTATTCATGTAAACAATAACAAATGAATTTAAATGCAGAGGCCAGCTATCGTAAGCTGAAAGCTTGAAATAATAGCAGCCAGGAACGATGTTGTTCATGGAACGATGCCTATTGGATATTCTGGTCTTTCTGCAGCTGATGGGAATCAATATTGATAATAATTATAACATTATTGTTGTTATAAGCATTATTATTATAATTTCATTATCATTACTTTATTTCTTATTTATTTCTGCATAACAGAAGTGAGAACTTGGTGCTGTTTGCGGCGTTAATTTGATGAACTCATACAGATTGCTGGTTCCAGCTTAAAGTTTATTTTAGTTCATTAACCCTCTTTAGAAATAAACATTTTCGTTCATTATTTTCAAAATACTAGATCAAATTAATGAAACTGATATGAAAATGTCATTTAATATCACAAAATATATGAAATTAATAACAAGTTTCTCAATCTCGATCATGGTCAAAGGTCATTTGAGGTCAACAAACTTAGTGCATGTTTTTTTTCTCCCTTTGTGAAAAATTATTCATCTTGGTTTCAAGGACAGCCATTATATTGTTATTTCTTGACCCCCCCATTTTTTCGGGGGTGCACGGATTGGGACATCTCAGAAATAAATTAGTAATTTAACATTTTTCGTTCCTGGACCTGATTTTTCCCATTTAAAGACTCAAGCCAGTGCCATAGCTGGTGGTGGGATTAGTCTGCTGTGCAAACTTAGTCTGCATGCACAGACCCTGATTGAAACTTTGATCAACAAGTATAGTAGGTCTCCACGCAAAATCTTGCCGTTTCCTGAGCGAGAGGGCCTTCAGTACACAAGGCATGAGTAGGCTTCACATTCAGACCCTTAAATCATGTGAAGGCTTTGCACAGCAGACTAGCAAACCCTGCACTCGAGGAAAGTGTTCTGAATATGCAGCTAGGTGTCTGCCAATGACTTGTGTACAGAAGGTACTTTTGTTGAACAGAAAATTGTATTCCTGCTAGTCTTGTGTGAAGACCTACTTGTGGAACAAAGTTCAATAAGGGTCTGTGCGTGCAGACTACATGTAGGGGGCAATGTTTTTATGTAATGGCAGTTCTCACATAAAAAAACCCTTGACAATGAAAAATTGAAAATGGGTAAAGCAAAGCTTTATTTTTTTACGTTCAATTGATAAGCTTCATTTTGTACAATGCTCCACCATGTTACTGGATACATAGACATGTATTATAATGTGTTGCATGTACAGTTTGATTAATATTTTATACCATGGGCAATTTAAAGAATGAAGAATAGTTTAAATACAAATGGAAAGTATAATGTTTGAGGATATCAATTCATAATTTTGTATTTAAAAACAGAATTTATCACTTTTGGTAAAAAAAATGAAAATTCCCGAAAATTCCCAAATTTCCCGGCAGCTGAAAATTCCCGAAACTTTCCATGGAAATTTTCCAATTTTTTTCCAGCCCTTTGCAACCCTAACCACAATAATCCATCGTCGCGGAGAATAATCGAGCTGCTACGAGAAATGGCGGAATGTGGCTTTGAAACTTCTAGCCAATCAAGGAAACTTCGGATGTCGTATAGACAATGACAACGTCACGCCTGGCATGCATCTCGTCGCTGATGGCGTTCACTCAAATGGCTCTGCTTTACCTGTACTGGCGCAAAAAACATCGCTTACCTTCGCGGTTTCGCTTCACGGCCAGCGTGTCGCCCTTAAGAATCTTCTCCCACTGTCATCAGTGATCAGGCAAGGAGGAACGACAAGCTATATGAATTAATAAATTTATATTACCAAAATGTTCAAATTTATAAGAATTAGGCAAAAATATTTGATAAAACAATACAGGAAACATCACTAAATGTTAAATGGGAACAATTATCAGGTCATACAATTTAAACTAGTGAAAAATTAAGAAAAAAAGATTTAGTTGAACGCAATTCACGCCATGCCAATAGCCACTGACAAATAACTAAACAAGCTAAATCCTTGATATACACAAATTACTTGTTTTATACTCTCTATCACTAGGCCGTGAAACAAATTTTAATACTTTTTCGCGTACAAGTGTTTCTTAAAAATGTTTCTAAATGGTGAGCAATTTATTGATCATTAAAGATCACCAATTTAAATGGATGGAGCTGCTTGCACAACGCCAATAAAATATTGAATAGGGGAGACAAGCACTCATCTAAGTCTCTCGACAAGATGCCCGAGATCTCGCAGCGGCGTAACAGGGGTCGGTGGCCAGGGGGGGGGGGGGGGGGGGGCAAGAGCCAAAAATTTCCCGGTCATATCATGGTATGAACAGGCGTAATGGTGTAATGAGGCGACGATTCTGAAAGGGCGAGACATTGCGTATCAGACAGAATTTATCTTTAAAAAAAAAGTTGCGAGCAAGCGAAACGAGCGAGCAAAATGTTTTGACATTTTTAATACAAAAATCAAATTTTGACATGATTTATCCAGAGAATACTTTATTTCACTCTTCTCTCTTTCAAATGTCATTCATTCCTTTTTTGTGGTCTGTATGCCACTGTGAACATGATTCTTTGCGGAAGTAGCGTGAAGAGTAAACAAATGAGAGGCGCAGTATGGCGCATGTGCTAAAAGCTGCTTAATATAAGTCCCGAGCGAGAATAAAAATCACATTTTCATAAGAATTTTAATTTGAGACAGTTTTGACATAATATTCAGTAAAAAAATATCATATCCGACTCGTTCAATTCAATTCAATTCAATTCATTTATTATTTTCCATTAAAAAACAACAAAATATGTACATTTGAAATACACATGTATATACATAAATAGATCAAATACATAAGCATAGTAAATTAATATTGTAAGTAATAGAAATAAATGGAAAATGGAACACCTGTAGAAAGCTTTTTTTTAAAAGCTTGTAAATGGCAGGAGTCCAAAAGTTAACAAAATACAAATATAATAATGATAACAATATTAGATGGCGCATGTATTTGAATTCAACGTCTTGCCCCCTATCCCCACCTGCCCCCGGTCCCCACCCCCCCTATCCCCACCTGCCCCCATCCCCCCTATCCCCACCTGCCCCCTGTCCCACCCCCCTACCCCCATCTCTCTCTCAGGTAGAATTCAAAATTAATATAGGTTAAAATCTAAATTGAAATAAAATTAATATGACAACAAATAAACTTTAAGATTTTTTTTGAAAGTATTCAAAAAGACATTCTCCGTAATCGAAGTTGGTAATGAGTTCCATACTGTGGGCCCTGTATATCTAACTGTTTTTTGCATATACTGCTTATCAATATTCCAGATATGTAATTTTTTACTATTTCGAGTGTTATATTTGTGAATCATAGAATTAGTTTCAAACATATTGGCAAGAGGAGGCAAAACGGTTCCTTTGATACACTTGAATACAAAAATGGCAATTTGATAAGTGTTCAATTTATAAATATCTAATGTGTTTAACTGTTTGAATAGAGGTTTAGAATGAGCTAAATAATGCGAGTTTGTACAAATACGCAAGCAACGCTTTTGCAGTAAAAACAATGGTTTCAACTTTGAAGGGGTTGAATTTGCCCAAACGATATTACCATAGGACAAATAAGATAAAATTAGTGAATTATAAATAGTAAATAATATATTCAGTGGTAAATAGTGTTTAAGTTTTGAAAGTAATCCTGTAGTTTTGCTGATTTTTGAAGAGATCATTGTAATATGAGGCTTCCATGAGAGATTCTCATCTAATAGTATACCTAGGAATTGTATGTTAGATACTCTTTCAATAAGAGTTTCATCTATATATAATGGGGGTACTTCATATATTACTTGCTTTCTACTACTCTGTATTGTTTTGAAAAGAATACATTTTGTTTTTGCTAAATTTAGTGATAATTTGTTAACTTTAAGCCACAATGATACCTTTTTGATTTGTTCATTAAACTGATTAACTAATAAATGTATATTGTTATTACTCATAAACAATGAAGTGTCATCAGCAAATTGTATAAACTTTAAGAAAGGGGCAGAGTTACAAATATCATTTATGTATAAGAGAAATAATAGGGGGCCCAAATTTGATCCTTGCGGAATTCCGCATTCCATCAGCAATTGTGAAGAAGTACACCCATTATATTCTGTAAACTGATATCTATTAGAAAAATAACTTTTGATCCATTTCAATGCTATCCCTCTTACACCATAATTAGCCATTTTCTCAAAAAGTATAGAAAAATTTATAGTATCAAAGGCCTTACTCAGGTCCATAAAAACACCAAAAATAAACTGGTTTGAATAAAAAGCATTAACAATTCTATCATGAACAGATATCAAAGCAGAATCTGTAGAAATATTTCTTCTAAATCCATACTGATCATTATGTAATACTTTATGTTTTGCTAAAAAATCATATAACCTATTGTAAAATATTTTCTCAACAATCTTTGAAAAGCAAGAAAGGAGTGATATAGGGCGATAATTACCGATTATTTCTTTATCCCCCTTTTTAAATATTGGAATAATTTTTGATACTTTTAATTGCGAAGGTACTATCCCTGCGTTAAGTGAAAGATTAACTATATGAGTTAGGGGTTTTGCTATTGCATATCTAACATACTTAACAACGTCGGGACTAATGTCATCCCATCCACAAGACTTACCATTCTTAAATGAACCAATTATTTGATAATTTCATCCTCATTAGTAGGTTTCAAGAATAAACAGTCTTTAAGAGGAGGACTCAAAAAAGAAGAAAAATAGTTATCACTGTAATTACTATTTTTAATTGAAGATGCTAATTTTGGTCCAATGTTATTGAAATATTTATTAAAAGTGTTAGATATTACCTCAGGATCGCTTAAAGTGTTTCCTTCATGTTTAAAATGTTGTGGTAAAATAGACTTTTGTTTATGAATTACATCATTTATCAATTGCCATGTTTGCTTAAGATTAGTTCTACAATCATTAAATTTTTGATAAAAATACACCTTCTTTGCTTTTCTAAGTTCTGATGAAATATTGTTTCGAATTGCCTTATATTTCTTTTCATTTTCTTTTACAGGGTAGCAACGAAACTTTTTATACAGTTTATTTTTCAGTTTGATTTTTTTTAGCAAGTCAAATGTTACCCATGGTTTCTTTATTTTATTTTTCTTACTTTTCTTAACAAGTAAAAATGATTCATTGTAATGTGTTTGAAATTTAGAAAAAAAGAGATTGTATGCGTTATTAGGACATATGCTTTCATAAACATCTAGCCATTGTTCACAACATAGTTTGCGAAAGAATGATTTCTTTGTCTTGTCGTTGATTACCCGTGTTTTCTTTTGCATCTCACTTTTCTGATACATTGGCATGTTGCTTACTATGACGAAGACCGGTAGGTGATCTGAAACATCAGAGTAAATGATGCCACTTTTCAAATCTGAAGTGTATGAATTAATAAAAATATTGTCGATTAATGACACAGAAGTTTTTGTAATTCTTGTCGGTTTACTTATCATAGGCCTTAAACCATTTGAATATATATTATTTAAAAAAGTATTTACCCTAGTATCAATAGAAGACTTTAATAGGTTCAGATTAAAGTCACCTAATACATATACATTTTTGTTTTCTTTTGCCAGAGACTGTAGAATATTATCCAAATTATCATTGAATTCTAATATATTTGAATTTGGTGGCCTATAGACAAGTAATATCAAAATATTTTTCCCACGTGGGACTTGAATTTCGAGAGCAAAACATTCTTGACAATTCGTTATCAGACTTAGATCATTCCGTATTGAATATGTAACAGTAGTTGAGATAAGAAAAGCTAAGCCGCCTCCTCTACTTGATTTTCGATCTAAATGAATAAATTCATAATCTTGAATGTGAAATATAGGGAGGGAATTATCCGAAATCCAGGTTTCCGTAAGCCCAACCACTGAAAACGGATAATCTAAGGAATGAATTAATTGTTCTATATTAGATGAGTTCTTATTTAGGCTTCGACAATTTATATGCAACAAACCAAAGTCAAATTTATCATTTTTTCCTCTATATTTACAACAAAAATCTTCTGGAAGAATATATTGACAATCTTGAAGCAACGGATTGAAATTCCTGTCCGGATCAAGACCAATGACATCATCATCCTCATCATTAGTTATGTCATTAAGAGTCTGTGTAACTTGTGTAATCAATTCTGTGTCATCATGTTCAACAGAATCAAGAACATTTTCAATAAATTCTATGTTGTCAGAAATGTGATTAAATGGGAAAATATTACATAGACATTCATAGCATATCCAATCAGTTGGGTATCTTTGATATGCATTTGATACCAATCCACAATTATCTGCGTGATATTTCAAACAGTTAGTGCACTGTATACCATTACCATCTATACAGTCACAAGTACATTCACTGAACGTTAAATTGTTGATCATTTACATACTGATCAAAGTGAATTATTATCCTGAAAGTACCAATCCCAATGGAACCTGTATGGCTACATGTAAATAGAATAACAACTAATGGAAATGCAGTGAGCATTTTGGGCGAGAAACATCTAAAAATGGTAATAAAACCATATATAACCAAGTCTAGTAATAAAGAAGTGCACATTTTGAGAGAGAACCAACAACCATAAAACAATGGAGATAAAAACAAGAATAAGGCAGTCGAAAGGCAGTACTTAGCTTATAAGCACTACTACTACTACAGACTATTTACAAGTGAACAGGAATATGAAGCTGTTCTTCAGTCTTATAATCTTATTCAGAGCCAGGAGCCTTAAAGGCTTTTACACAAGTTGTTGAGTTGACTTAATGAAGTTATAAGTTTTTTTACTGGCTCACTTCCGTTCGTCTTCACAGTGGCAAAAATTCTTCCGTCATAATACCATGCGTTTTCAACCATTGGATTTTTTCTCGCGGCCATTAGAAGTTTGAACTTTTCATTGACTAAGTCTTCTGCTAATGTGAGTCCTGATCCTTTCAGCTTCTTCTTGATTAGCATTATCTCATTTCGTTTTCTGTAAGAACAAAACTTTACCAGTATGGACCTTGGTCTAGGCTTATCAACTGCAACCTTCCTCTTGGTCTCAGTAGTTTTTTTCTGCGTGCCCTTACCGACATCAGGCAGTCCTTCAGTGATGGGTGTACTGTCGACGGCAGATGTGATGTCCTGGATGTCTTTGACGTTACGTGTGGCGATACCTGGAGGCCTCTTGCCAACTCTGTGGGACCTATCAATGTCTCCATGCGTCAGGGGGCAACCAAGAGTTTTGGTGACAATATCAATAACAATGTTATCAGTGTTTTCATTCAATGACTCATCAACACCATAGATTCTGAGAGAATTGCGGCGACTATATTGTTCGAGCTCTGTGATTTCATTTTCAAGGTGCAACAGCTTTTCAGTTGTTTTTTCAAGAAAATTTTCAGTATGAACCATATTACTTTGTGATTTATCAATTTCATTTCGTATATCATGCAAGGTTCCATCTATCATGTCTATTCTTTCTTCATTTTTGTTTATTCTTGCAGATAGTTTAGCTCTCACATCATCGATGCATTCCTCAATCAACTTCTTGAGTATTTCTTTAAACTCTTTATCCTTGAAAATTTCTTTCACAATTTCAGTTATACCGGTACTACTTCCTTTAACTTTACTCTTTTTGTCAGCTTTGGCTTCTGACTTCGTACCTGAACGTAGAGTAATCGAGTTCTCTTCGGACATGCTACCCGGAAGTGTAATGTAAACATCACAAGAATTGCATCGTGTGGGACCGAAGTGCCAGTTCGAGCGAAGATAATGTTACCACTCTCAGAACAATCTCACAACAATCCACTTAATCGAGAACATAAATTACCATTTATGCAGCTCTGTCCGACTGTCCAACTTAAACTTCAGTTTTGCTTCAATTTGTCAAATTTTGGAGCATAAATCGTCTCAGAGAAAAATAAATCTGGATCACCAATATAGCGCCATCTATATAAACTCGTTTCCTTTGCTTTTCTTTCCTTTTTTTTTTCTTGGTTGAAGAACTTTTGGGGACCATGGCCCAACCCTTCCATAATCATATACGGCAGTGCTATGCGGTTGGGGTCTGTCTGGAGCTCCCGGAACTTCTTGATATCAAAGCCATATAAACCTCGAAGATTGCCGCTATTTTTAATGAAATCGCGGGTATATACAGAATATAGCTGTTACACAACACATTCATATATGTTTA
Organism: Lytechinus pictus; assembly: GCF_037042905.1. Lineage (NCBI taxonomy): Eukaryota > Metazoa > Echinodermata > Echinoidea > Temnopleuroida > Toxopneustidae > Lytechinus > Lytechinus pictus. Next base: position 14,895,484 of record NC_087249.1, read on the forward strand.
TGAAGGGAGAGAGAGAGAGAGACAAAGATTACATCAGTGCGAGATAATGCATTACATGTAACTGTTTAATTAAGCCAATTAGTACAAACATGAATTATCTAAAAAGACCCATTTTCATTCTGTTTGGTTGCCATGTCCCTGTTGAAGGTCAACTTTCCATGCCTATCGATCCAATAAATCTGTCAACATCACCACAGTAATTGTTATTATTATCATTATCATCATCATCATTATTATTATCATTTATTCGGCAAAGGAAATTACAAAAAACCCAATACATTTCAGCATAAACAATACAAGATAAGAAATATCAAACACTGGAACGCCAGGGACAGAAGAAATTAACCAAATTACTGTGGCATAACATAAAGCCTTCTGTCCCAATTCCAATGGTTGATTCACAATCTACATTATAATATAAAGTAAACAATGATAAAGTACTAGTAATGTGAAGGGATATGACATGCGAAAGGAGTATTCGAAAACAATGTGGGATATAGATCAATTGCAATTTAAACTATATGAGTCACTCTCCCCAATAATGGTGGAGTCTTGCAAAAGTTACAAACCTCGATCTACGACTATCCTTGGAAAGAGTAGCTTGGAGAACTAAAACAGGAATAGACCTGCCACGCAAGAACCGACATTCGAACTGATGGTGAATAGCCGTTGTTACACTAGGAAATTAGGTAGCCTCTTATGGGTCGCAAATTCAACGCGGAATATTTTGTTTAAATGGGATAACGTGAGGGAAACAATCATAAATGAATCATTCGATCGTGACCTACTGAATTCCTAAAGTCCATCCTGATAAAAATGGTTCATAAGTATATTGGTGATGGCTAAAGCGAAGACTGAGCAGTCTTGGAGCTACCTTGGGGTAAAGAGACGGATGCGACTGAAGTTGGAGGTTGATCATCGTGACCGTTACCGGGTACAGAATGCTCTGACGGGTCGGTAGACTGATTTATGGATCCGGCAGGAGCAGCAGGATCTTGGTTCTGTGTTTGGCCTTGGTTTGGATCCTGCTGATCTGGTTCCGATACGCAGCACATGAGACAGGAGAGCCATCTGTAGAACGATTGCCCACAGGAAGCTTCAGGCAGCGGGAATTCGCCTAGGATAATAAAGAAACAAAATCGAGATTGATCTATTTAGAGATGATAATTTGCTTTTCTTAAAGGGTTTAATGTTTAGCTATGATAAGGGTAGAGGTCGAAGGGTATGATGATGATTTTTCTACCATGAATTAACACGAGGCTATTTTGCAATTACTGTCTTATAGGCATTGCGCCCTCTCCAGTGCCTAGAGTACACACTAATGTTGCTTCTACTTCTATCGCAGTACATTTTTTTGCAGGGGGGAGCAAGACACAAATAGATTTTGAAGAAACTAATGGGGCGCTTTTAAATTTTCTAAAGTGAATTAGAAGGATTTCAAGCACACCTTTGTTGAAGCTAGTGATATTTTTCATAAAAATGTAAGTTTCTTAAATTTCGGGGGGGGGGGGGCTGGGGCTTTTGCGACTAGATGGATATGAACAGGTAAGGTTCTCCTTACGTTGTTCATGGTACATAAAGAATATTATACCCCTTACTGAAAATTTGTTATTGATTGGTCGAGGGCCCTTCACGCGTGACTAATCATAATTTCACCCGACCATAAGATCAAAATAGTTGGTGACGTCGGGGTAGAATAGTTTTTTTTTTAAATAATATTTTGGGTCCGACTGAAAACCACGCAATCATCACTCAGGCACAGCGCACGACGGACTGCCTCCACCGGGTAAGTCTTGTGATGCAACGGCGCTCGACGCAGGGGTCTGCTCATGGGTCTGCTGAGAGATGAGCGCAGCGCAATCAACACAGGTAAAAATGCAATGCTAGCTGAATCACAAACTCTCCGATAAATAACTGTCAATGTGAAATCGCGTCTTCCTTGTTTACAATGAGTCTGTATGCTGAAAATAAAATAAGTGATGACCATCATTAATTAGATCATCGAATGATTCGGGCCCCTTGATTTTAGTTCAGCAGGGTTAGTTCACAATCGGTAAGAGGAATTATGAGAAGATCGATCTCACTAGTTCAGCCGCCGCGCCGCGCAACACCAAACCACCTTGGGTGATGCTTGGGAGCCGACGGTAGTTTATTCTCGGTCGGTCTGGCAATGTTACTATGTTTAAGTAGTAATTGCCGAACCAACCTCGGACAACGATATGTCCACTATACTTTCTCAAACCAAATATATTTGTATGATATAAAAGGTGCATTACCTGTCTGGGCGTACTCTCTTAGATCCTTTTCGAGTTTCATGAGTTTGTCTTGGGTGCTGTTCTTTGCTTTTCCACCAGCTGTAAGAGAACTCCCTCCTAATCTCCCTGCAGCCGCAATCACCAAAGGTACTGTTGTGACAACGTACTCGACGAATGAAGAAACATGAGTGGTTCTGTCAATGAAGACAACAATGAGAGCGACGATGACAAGAAAGACTATTCCGATGATGATGTGCTTGATAGTATTGAAGACATGACTGTACAAAGGTAGCCATTTTCGGATAATGTCACGGAGGAGACTGGACTCTATCGTGAATTGTAATTGCGGAGATCCGTCACCTGTCTGCTGAAAGATTTTGTTTTGCAAACTGTCATCCCGGTCCACTTTTGTGCCGACAGAGTGAATCTTGCTGAAGAGGTGTTGGTAGCTGTCAAAAAACTGAATTATGTTAGCAACAAAGAAAAATGCACCAAGGATGATATTGATCCAGACGGGGCTTCCATACCTAATATTTATGGCTATTCCAATTGAGGTTAAAACAATGATTTCGACCAAGAGCATAGCTGTCGCTGAGAATCGGAAAAAACAGAAAATTACCACAGCAATGTAGTAAAGAACCCTCGTCTTCTTACTCTTCCAGTTGTATTGTTCCTCAATGAATTGTCCTTGAGTACCATTGTCACTAAGGCGGTACTTGTAAATAAAGTACAAGAAAACTACAGCTCCATCAATGTATAAGATGTTGGCTAATCCAAAATCAAGACCCCATGCATTGGTTCGGGTGAACATCTCTCCACGCTGGAAACTTCTGTAAGCGTATTCATCAACTCGGGTGGCATACCACAGGAAAGCTACAAAGTAAATGATGAATGGTACAGCATAAACCAAGGCCCAGTATGTCATGTTGAACATTTTGTGATGCCGTGTGTTATTTGAAGCAAGCATGAGCAACACAGGTGGGATAAGATTGATTCGTAAGATGTTTACTGACTCTCCAGAGCCTTCATCCTGGTAATTAAAATTTCTGGAGTAGATCCTCCACAATTCCCAGATGAGGGCCAACAAGAGCAATATGTAAGTAATCCCAAAAGAAATAGTAACGATAGTACATCCAATTGTAAACGAAGGGTAAACTAAACAGTTGTCCTGATCACATGTCTCTATATTCATGATATTCCAACATTCGTAATAGCTGCTCGATTGCAGATCGAAGAGACTATAACCAGGAATCAACGTAGCCCCAAACAACGGTGAGCTTAAATACCTTTCTTTACATAAGACGTCATCCTTGACATCCTGTGAAGCACCACCTGTATTCTTCAACTGACGCCGAACTTGACGCAGGACTTTGGACAATGTATATCCCAAGCAACCATCGGAATACGATTCGTTTAATGCTCCAGTGTTGTCGATTGTGACATTGACCCAGTGAAACCCGAAGCTCAGAGTGTTCAGAGACAAAGACTTGTTGTCGTAGGGGAAATGGAGTAAGGTTTTTCCCCTGCCACCAAGCCCCCAGTGCCAGACCGATGGGTTACTCTGCTCTGAGTTGTCTGGTAGGTTGTCATCGATAAAGACGAGATTGATTCGTACTAGGCTAACATAATCGTTGGTAACATTAAGTCTTGAGATGATTCCCTGCACCGTGCCATCAGAAATGTTTAGCTCTTTGGTGCACGGTAAGTCCATCTTTGTGTCATTTTGGATGAACAGCGAGTCGCTGTCCAACGAAAAACGGCGATATATGGCAGAATCCTCAAGGTCCAGAGACGTCCCCTTGTGTTGCGTTAAGAGCAGTACCATAAGCAAGGAGAGAAGAAATAACAGAGGGATGCCTACCATCAATTTCCTGTTGATGTTTAATTGCTTTTGGTGAGCCATTCTGGGTATCTTTGCAATCTACAAATATAAAAAATGTCAATACTAAAATTAATTATGTTACCGGGATTCCTTTAATAGGTACACTCATATCAATTTTTTTTCGAGAAAAGGTTATATTTCGTTTTCAACATCATGATTTTAGTCTAGGTGAATTGATTTTCTATTTCTTTTAAAGGGATGGTCCGGGCTGAAAATATTTATACCTTAATACATAAAGTAGAATTTACTGAGAAAAATGCCGAAAATTTCATCAAATCGGATAACAAATAAAAAAGTTATAGAAAATTAAAGTTTAGCAATATTTTGTGAAAACAGTCGTCATGAATATTCATTAGATGGGCTGATGATGTCACATCCCCACTTTCCGTTTTCTTATGTTGTTTATACATAAAATCATATTTTTTTCATTATTTCATACTTGTGTGAATAATATGTCTACCTTATAATAAAATAAGTTGCAGTAATAAATATCTAATGCACTAAATCAGTTGTCAATCCAATTTTTCTAGTTCTTGGAGGAAAAAAATTGAATAAACCTAATTTTATATGATAAAATACAAAAGAACAAGTGGGGATATGACATCATCAGCCCACCTAATGAATATTCATGACGACTGTTTTCACAGAATATTGCTAAATTTCAAAATTTAATAACTTTGTTATTTGTTATCCGATTTTGATTAAATTTTCGGCATTTTGCTCAGTGAATTCTACTCTATTTATTAAACTATAAATATTTCAGCCCGGACCATCCCTTTAAGATGATAATTCATGTTAATTTTTGGGTCATGTGGGCCTTCCCATACATTGCTCGCTCGTAGCCCGGCTCCACGTCACACCATAAGTATACACTAAATACTAGTAAACCAAAGAACATGATATTTGGGTCCAAGCAGCGGCTCCATAATTTTAAAAATGTTAAGATTGTTAATGGTAAAAGGGAAAATGAGTGAGTATCCAGTAATAAGTATCTAGGTGTCATACTCGATGAAAAAATTTAATACGAGAGGCGCATAGATCACATCGCTGAAAAGATTTCAAGAAAAATTGGATTTCAACGTCGATCTGCAAAGCTTTATATCCCGGATGACATTTTTACACTACTCTGTAATGCTTTGCTCATGCCTAATTTGATTATTGTGACGTAGCTTGGTCTAATATTTCACTCGGTTTCCTTGACAGACTTACTAAATTGCCAACAGAATGACAAGAATGATCTTAGGGGCCCATCCGCGAACTCATTTATTTTTCTGTCCTATAATGGAGAGATCTCTTTTCCAGACGGCATTTTCACCGAAATGTGTGAAGTATTTAAATATGTTAACTGTATTGCTCCCTCATATTTAAGTGAACGATTCATTAAACATAATTATGATAGACAAGATAAATGTCCACTGTCTCTCTTCAGGTAAACAGTGTACAATAATAGGGGCAAGAGGACGTTTCAATACATCGGGACCGCCGACTGGAATAATCTTCGGATAGATCAACGCTAGACAATATTCCTCAACTCATTCCGTGCCTCAATTAACGAATGAAAATGGATAAGCCTTGCAATGCAAGATACACAACAATGAGTAGTTGATTTATATTCTAATTGGGCAACATTTACGTTACTCCAATTCTACTCATTACTCATTCCTCAACATATTCTCAAATTATTTCTTAATCAATTGAACAATACTCTAATACCAGTCATCCTTCCGTTTCCTGTTAAATCGTATTTAGCGGTTTCCGATTGCCTTAACCTTTTTTATTTGTCTTAACTTTAAAGTAAAGCTATTTTTGCAATTCAATATGATCTTTTATATGGTTGTATTTTAATGCTTATCAATCTATTTTTAAAGAAATAATGTAATACCTGTATATGCCATTTTGATTGATATATTCTTTGTAAATATTGCAGAAGTTGATTTTTTATCCCAGGGCCCTCAAGGACAGTAGTTTATGTAACTGAGGCCTCCCTGATTAACTAAAACTGAAAATGATTAATGAATTGATAAATGAATTAAAAATATTAATAAATATATGACATTTTGCCAAGGACGAGATGACACAGAAACAATTGTTTTTAGTGGCAGCGTGTCTCAAATAAAAGGTCCCTGCCATTTATCACTAGAAAATTATTAATTCAAGTTTGATATGAAATATAGGTTACATATTTGGAAACCTCAATTTATTTACAGGTCTTCGCTAGTCCCGAGTTCAGTTCACAAACCCTGACACGCGATGGTATAGGTACATGTATATGTCATATGAATTCAATGAATTCAGTTATCATAACAAAAATAATGAGGAGTCGATAAGACTGACCAGTACATGTATATATTTGGCGTCCTTAAGTTCAAAGCCCATTTTGGCACCCATTACTTATCAATTTGGCAACGCTCAAGTTTGATCAATATGACGCCCCTACACGTTTAAGATCAGTTCAGTTGACATTGCCCCCCCCCTATATTCCGCATTATAACGCATTTTCCTCCTAATGTCCCCCCTTGTCTTTCTCTCTACATTCTATAATCCCTATTCGCTTCTTTTTTCTCCCCCTTTTCCTTTCTTATCTTTCCCCTATTTATCTCTCCATTCACTTTTTTTCGCCCCCCCCCCCTTTCGCACCAACCTTTTATTTCGCCTATCCGGTTAAAATTGCCTCGTTGTGGCCTCCCCTGGATACACGCATGATGCTCCCTCGCATTTCCGTAAATCACTGTGTCATCTATGCTGTTTGTGTTATTATCCAGGGTATTGCAGGGGAGAGAGTCAGCTTTCGATTAACCTTCCTGCGGCAAACCATATTCTAGACAACATCCGCCATCCAGCAAATATCCGGGAGAGTTTTTTTGTTTTTCAAGGGGGAGGAGGGAGGGGGTACTCGGGTTTGGAATGGGTTGGGGAGTGTGGCCCCAAACTGATACCATAGTTGAAGACCTATACAGTTATGCTAACGTTAACCGATTTATTCAGTTATAATGGGGTGGTGGAAGTTCTTGGACGAACCTCGCTTTTATAAAACATACTAGTGCTGAATTTGGCATCCAACTCTATTCTACAGCCTAGACAATAACATAAATAATTTTCCTGACCTGTATGAATGGTTTATATTAAAGGTACCCAATCTTTTACCAGAACTGGAGTACGTCCCATAATACATTGATGAACGTGCTCTTATTGTAATTGCCGATCTACCCCCACGACATTCGTCTACCACATGTTTCATCTGATCCCACATGGGCTAATCCTAGTTCGTCTACAGCCACTTCGTCTATCCTGGTCTGACATTCAATTCAATTCAATTAAATTCAAATAAACATTTATTTTCTTCCATTACGTTACATTTTTCATAAATATTAATTAAAAAAAAACTATTTGTTATTAAAAAATTAAATATGTACATATCGAGTTTAAAGAAGATAGCGTATACCCTAAAAGATGAGGCTTGTGGCGGGATACGCCTATAGACAAAAATACAATACAATTCAGCCCAGATGTTACCTCGTTTGATTTCCATGATAACCATTTGGTATAATGTCCACATGATCTACTCCACCTAGTCTATTATGCTTTAATAGGTGAACTGTTTTAAGAACCATATTGTTAGTAGACGAAGTGGAAATTAGACCAACAGGGCGTTAGGCGAAATGAGAATTAGAATAAGTGGGTATTAGAGCAAGCGTAGATCGTATGACAATTAAAACCAACAATAGTGGAAAAATTAATATAAACCACATGTATCTTTAACCGACATGTGTTAGTTAACTTAGATTTAGAAACTGTATACATGTACGCCTACACATCTGCACATGGGAAATACTTATATCATACTACTATTATATCATGTAACAGAAGTAATCATGTAAATAATGAAACTTACCACCAATTTACGCTGAACATTTAACTGGATGAAACGAATACCTTGTTACTGCGTTGGAGATGGGCAGGCAAATTGCGACCTATGAAAATACGGCAGATTTTTAAAGACAGACAGATCTGAATCGATATACTTTCGATGTCAGGCCAATTGAAAGTCCAGTTGAAGCTATATACGCGTTTAAGTGTGTAGTTAATGGCCTCTATCAAAACCACATTCCCATGACTATACTTTCAGGAAGTTTATGACAAAGGTACATCCGTATCGGAAAACCGAGAGGCGGAACCAGGACTTTAAAAAATGGTATTACATGCAGTCGAACCATGTCGAACCAACTGTTGGAATTTTGACTTATGAAAACTATTCAAGTTTCAATATCGCTGCAGTTCTCATTGACAAAATAATTTTCTTTTACTTTTTTTTCTTCTTCTTCAATCTCCTTCTCCTTCATTTCTCATAACCTTCTTCTTCGTCCTCCTCTGTTTTGTGTGTGTGTGTTGGTGGAGGGGGGGGGGTGCTGTTAAACATATTGGACTAAATTTGGAAGCGGATATGGACCCTCCTAAACAAATTATGTCAGCACGAAGCGCAAGCTAAACATCTTTTATTTCCCATCTGAAAACGAGATATGTCTATGAAGTCCGGACCCACATTGTAACACTCTAAATTTCATAGATCTGAAATAAATAAAGACCGACTGGAGTCTGGGACCGATCGAATTCCAGAGTTCCAGCGTCCCATAGAAGCTGAGCACTAATCTAAGTCCTTCAAGGCCCCAAGCCCCCTCCCCAAAACACCAACATTTCAGTCCAAAACCCAGATAACGACAGGCACTTAGCCAACCCAGATCCACTACAAATCCATGGTAGTGTATGAATTTTGATGCACCATCATGACCATACGTCGATCGAGCGATTACGTTTATTACTAATGGTCTTTATATATATATATATATCTAAAAGCATTTTTGCAGCTCAAAAGGCTGAATTACAAATAATCGTACAAGGTAAGCGATTCTCATAGAACTGTAAAGAACAGTTTACGATGTACTTGTGATGTGTTTTGGGGGGCATTTTGGACTGGTTGACGGCTGGACACCCCTGGTCATCGTACAATGGCCGAGGCTCTCATGAGTCTCAGGTAACATCAGAAGGGTGATCGGACAAAGATAATTGGGAGTTTTGATCTTCCGATGTCCCTGGTACCGATCTTTCTATTCTTGACACATCGTTAAAGTATCGTCCAATTTCCTGCCGTGAATCGACCGGTGTCCCTAGCATTGGAGGTCAAGTCCTTGAGAGCAGGCATCGAACAGACATCGGTTGATTATCGATCAACGTCTAGGTGTCCGGACATTAGTCACTAACCGACCGATGTCTGACCGGTATGCATCGACGTATGATCTATGTATGGCCTATTTGCTTTGACATCGGCCGGACAACAGCCGGTGATTACAGATGCATCAGGGGCCCTTGATAAACCGCGTTTTTGTACACTAAACAAGACACCACAACACAGGAAGATGCAAATAGGAAAAGTGAAATATATATATATATATATATATATTCAAAACCACATTCAAAACCACATTCAAAACCAGACATGCATCTCACAAAGCGTCATTTAAATAAAAGAGAAGAGGCACAGCACCGAGCTCAGTAAGCATATCTGGAAACTGAAAGATGAGGGCACACCCCACAAGATAACCTGGATAATCGTACGCCATGCACAACCCTACTCTCCACTCACAAAACGCTGCAACCTCTGCCTATGGGAGAAATACTTCATCATCACCGCAAACAGAAACAACAATTTGAACTCTCGAACTGAACTCATATCTACCTGTAGACATAAGAAAAAGTTCCTCCTTGCTGGATATGGATAGCCCCACCAGCCCCCCCCCCCCCCTCACATGTAACCATGTAGTAATGACCCCTAAGTACCCCGATGTAATAAACAATACACATGTACCCCTTCAGTAACCCCTTTCATCTCTGTCAACCCAATGTTATACCCTAATGCACATGCTCTGTATACTTTATTCTGTCCCAAAATTGTGTTCTTCATACTAATCAGTCGCTGATGAGCCTTAGGGTGAAACAGTCTGTACGACTAGCTTAGTTAAGCAATCCAACCAATAAATTATTTATATATATATATATATATATATATATATATCTAACGATATTACATTCTGAGAGTTCAAACAAAGTTTATTTCCAAGTCTTGGAAATAAACTTTGTTTACCTCTTTTTCTATTATATATATATATATATATATATATATATATGTGTGTGTGTGTGTATATATAATGCCAAATTTCGAGGCCCTATTATATGTCACCCATGTGGAGGTGCTACCTAATGACGAGAACGTATCTCTGTGGATAAAAAAAAAATTAAAGAAGGACGGGGTGAGAAGTGTCACAAGGCAAACACAAGACTCATTATTTCTTTATAGTCACATGTGTAAAAAAGTAAGATGGGATAAACTCACTTTAAAAAGAAATAAATAATGACAGAATTCATACTTTGCCATTAAAAGATCAGCAACCATCCTTCATTTTCTGTGAATATGGTGATATCTTCAACGTTTTTCTCAATAAGTGGTCTGAAATCCAGAATACTCTAAAACTTAGCTGCAGCAAAGCTAATAACAGGTATTCTTGGGCAAATAAAAAGAGTTCCCATAAAACATTACAAGGATCAAACGATACATCTTCCCTGGACTTAACTGAAGCAGTAATAGTCCCGATTGATGTTCAAATGATAAAGTTAGCCTATCAGATGTGTATCGTTAATTTTGTATGAATATATCTATATGTATGACATCATGGTGGTGCGCGGTCACAAGTATTTAACAACATTGTTATCGTCGATCTTGGAAAAGAGATCTTCGTGAAACGGTTAACGGACAAGACATGCAAGAGCTTTGGCAATTCTTTTATTTAAATATTGTAAAGAAATGGATAAAGAGAACAATGGTAGGCGTAGCTTAAATCAAGGTTCCCCAGAGCTATCTACCCTTTGGAAAAATTGATGCCGAAAAATGTCTCTGCCGGGAATCGAACCCGGGCCCCCAGCTTTGAACGCCGATGCCTTAACCACTAGACCACAGAGACGGGTTAGTGGCTAGGGCGACTGGTTATATATATATATATATATATAATAATCGTAGATTTAAGTAACACAATTCGATAAATAAAGTTATCTCAGATGACATTTGTATTTAAAAGTAAAACGGAGGGTCTTAACGAAAAAAAAACAAAGCTTGTACAAAAGGCAATCCCCTAACTTAGTTTCATTACAAACTTACAACAAAAAAATATTGGGTCGTAATAATATATAGAAATATTGTTTAAAAAATTTGACTCAAAACTCTTACGCCTAGGTGCCCTTTATATTCATAAATCCTTATGTAGAATATTTAAACTGAGTCTTTCACTAAGGTCAGTCCCCGACGATTGGAAGAAAAACAGCTCCTATATATAAAGGAAAGGGTCTAAATTGGAGAAGACAAATTATCAGCCAATATCAGTTGTCTGTCATATTTAGAAATCAATTGAAAAAAATGTTAAGAACAGCTCATTATCTTCTTAATTACGATCAGTTTGCTTTCTTACCAAATCACTCTACAGTTTCTTGTTTACATAGGGTAGCCGACGAGTGGGACGAAGCCTTTAACGAACATGAAGTTGTTGGAACTAATTATCAAGTCTTCATGCTTAAAATTAGATCCACGGATAAACTTATTCATTGATGATAAGCCAGTAGAAAAAGTAAAAAAATGTAAGATATCTTGGAGTCGAAATAGACGAAAACCTTGAATGAAATTCATATATTGCTCTATCATCCAAAAGTTAAGCTTATAAGATTTTTTTAACTCGGTAAATTACGACATATCCTAAATAAAATCCTACTGAATATATTATACAAATTCAATATAGAACCTTGTTTCTACTATGCAATATCGGTTTGGGGAAATAAAATTTGTTCAAATGCACTCTAAAAACTTTTTAGACTTCAGAAACGAGCTGCTCGATATACGCTACCGTAAATCTCTATCTTATAAATCATATTGGGGAACATAATGTTAAGGAGATTAAATGGACATCTATTGAACAAAGAAAGTAATATTTTTAGCAAACTTGATTACTATAAATGTGATCATGGACTGGCCCATCTCGTTTATATAATAATATTGAAATGGTTTGCGACAGACATGATGTTAGGACACGTACAGCAACTTTGATACTGTACACTAAATGGTGTTCCACCAAAATTGAATGCCACAAGAAATATTTTATGTTTTCCCGCCGCACATGTCTGGAACAACTTACCAGATTCGCTTAAAAACGCAGTTTCCGTAAATTATTTCTAATTATCTTATTAAAATATGTATTTCTTATGATATTGCGTCAAATCTAAACTCACGTTGGGTGTCTGATACAATTTTCATGAGCATATATGAATGCATTTGTATGTTCGTCTTTCCTTTTCATGTTATTACGTATGATCCTATAGACCCTTCTGTTGATTCCGGAAAGTATTTGTAACCCAACGCTCTTGTGTATTATAACCTTTACTTCAAGTTATCATTTTAATATACAATTCCCTCATTCCTGTATAACATTTATATTACGTTTCTGTTGCTTGTAATAATTCGAACTCTTTGATATTTTATAGTTTTAGATGTCTTTGCTGGTATGGGTTTTGTGTATACTGCGAGTAAGGTAAGGTGTCATCGTCATCTGGTAAAGTGACCCACCCTAGACCAATTATAGTCAAATTCGCAACATATCGTGTTCGTCAGGCTGTACTACATGCGCGTCGAAAGCTGAAAAACTCAGGGATTTCGATCTCAGAGGACCTTACGGTAGCAAATTATACCATCCTGAAGACTGCAAGAGAATCAGCAAAAGTCTCAGCAGCGTGGTCCACCGACGGGCGCATTTTTGTTGCTCTTCTTTCAAGCAATGGGTCAACCGTCAAGAAACTTGTAAGATCTGTAGAAGAAGCTAAAAATTTATGATGATGATGATTGTGAAGGAGTGAATCATTTAGTGACTTGCCAGACCTAATTTCCTGGGAGATACGCATCATTTACAGGGATATTTTTAGACACTTTTATTATTACTGTGTGTTAAGTTGTTAAAGTGTTGAATTCTTTTACTTCATTTTACTTCATCATTTTAGTTGGGATTGTGTGTGTGATGGGTAAGAAGTTTCCTTGTGGAATATGTGAGAACTCTGTTAAAGTCAACCAAAAGGGATTACAATGTACTACTTGTCGGAAATGGATTCATTTGTCATGTACTAGTGTAACTTCAAATTTATATACTAGTAGTTCAGTGCAATTTGTTGATTGGGAATGCTCCAGATGTGTCCTGCAACGGTTACCATTCTACGATATATCAATGTCATCCACTGATTCTGAAGATTTATGTGAAAATTTAAATGAAAGGGTAAATATGACCAATGATTTGAAATATAATCAATTGTTAAATACTAAGGGCATGAGATGTATTCAGTTGAATGTCGTCAGCCTACTCAAACACTTGGACGAAGTCAAATCAGTACTGTACAGTAACAACATTGATATCTGTGCCTTGAATGAAACAAGACTAGATGATAGCATTAGCAGTCATGAAATTAATATACCTAATTATACTGTGATACGCAGAGACAGGAATAGGAATGGAGGTGGTGTTGCTACATACATTTGCAATAATATTGATCATCAGCAACTGTTTCACAACTCCATGGAAAATCAACAAGGTTGCAGTTCCTCCCTAAAATTTAAATTTGAATGAAAATATAAGTTGCAAAAAGAGGCGAAGTTTCATCCGAAATCAAACAATAGCCAAATATCAATTAAACAAAAACACAAAATCTCACGTGCACATGACAGTCCTTTGATTATAATAGTGTAAAGTTTAAAATCTTCTAAGAGAGTTTAAAATTTATTTCACATCGGAAAGTGTCCTTTTAAGGCAAAGTTCAATTATCAAGGAAAACATTTTGACAATCCAAATTTTGAATACGTGCCCAACATTGTACATGAAAGATTTTCTTTGCTTATGCCTTTGTAGATTACAATAAAATGATCATTATCTATTTATTATCAAGTTCGAAGCACTGAAAAAAATGTTCTTCCATTTTTGCTGCCTAGTTTGATCTGCAGTGCCTCTATGCTTACTCTATGTAGGTTTGCCACCTGTTTTTTTCTTATAATTCTTTTTTTTTAAAGACATTTTGAACCTTACTAGCATTCCTAACTTCTAGACATTCTCTGAGGGGGATCGTTCTCTTGAAATCGAATGAATTTATTGCCATATAATAATTTTCACGTTTGGGTGGTCATCATCTGATCATGATCTACACTGCAAACAAGGAATGTTTTAGCTTCCATATTCCTTTGTCAATCGTGAATAGGGATTTTATGCTCTGAATGCCATGCACATTGGCGAGACGCAGTCACGATCAAATGCAAAGCGCTTATGAAAAGGACTTGCCGCAATTTTTGGCGTTTTTCCCATCATATTCATAACAGCAAACCTCTCTCACCTTGATAATTCGTATTCTGCAACAACAATACAGTCGCCTAACATTATTCACGTTGGTGTTTTGGTTGATTTGTCAAATGCATTTGGCGCTATAAATCGTGTTATCAAGTTATTTTTCAGGCACTGTGGGATTCGAGGACTAGCACATAGTTGGGAAAGTAGCTGCCTGTCCAATCTCTTTCAATGTACAAAATATAATACCTGCTCGTCTGTACCTAAGAAAATAGTGTGTGCAGTTCAACAAGGGTCCTTGCTGGGGCCTCTGTTATATATAATTGTACATACATGATATTGTAAAGGGGTCAAATACTCCGTCATTCATACTGTCTACTGGTATGTTGACGATACAAATCCATGTTCAAAGGTATAGTTCTAGCTTCCCAGCAAGAACAATGAAATGATACTTCTCCAAGCTTTGTACATTGTTTGAGGAAAAAGGTAAACAACTCTGTAAACCCCCGTAAATGTAACTTCATTATTTTGTCAATAATCGTAATAAGATATATCAGTGTGAGTCTTTTAAATTAAATTTGACTTGTGTCAGAGTGTCGGGATTGCTAAAATAATAATAAAAAAATCCTGGTGTAGCTATTGTCTAAAAATTAACTTGAAAATGCCATATACATGTACAAGATATGGATGAGAAAATATCAAAGAATACTGTCTGGAATTATACCAAGATTAAGGTACTTTTACCAGCTGATATATTACGCATATTGGATTCCACGCTGTAAAAAAAAATATTGGGTAAAGTTTTAACCAGCACGAGGGTAATGTCAAACCTATTTTGGGCAGTATTTTACCCAGTGCGGGAAGCATATTGTCCAGTAAGGTAAAAAAAAGCAACAATTACTTTAGAATGGGCCAAATTTTTATCACACTGGATAAATAAAATGCCCCCCAAAAGCCCAATGTTGATTGGACACATAATTACCCCCATGGAGCATTTTTACCCAATATTTTTTTTTAATGCACACTTGTTTTGTCGTGGGGAAGTACTTATAAGTCTAACCTAAAGCAACTGGTCGCAAAACAACTTAAAATAGTCAGAATCATAGCTGAAGCAAGAAGCAAGCTCAATATAAAAATTTAGCACATACTCGGGCGTTAGCTGCACCAGAAATATATTTTTATTCATCAATGTATTATTTAACTTATGCCTATCTATTTCGCTAAGGGGGTTTTGATGCAATATATACACAACAAAAAAAGTAAGTCCCCCCTAAATCAAATTGCTGTAACTTTTGAACAGAATTATTTTGAGATATGATATTCCGTAGGTGGTTTTCTACACTCATTAAGCAACTCCTTGGGAAAAATAAGATTGATCAGTTGAGTCATGCATGAGTAATTAAAGATTGAATTTAAAATGACAATTTTTGAAAGTCACAAGAGTCGTTTTTCAGATTGTGCAAATACAAAGTTGGGCAAATGTTGTCTTTAGGTGAATTTTATGGTGTTATGCTGTTTTACTATCCATCATTTAGCCACTCCACACACAATTTTGATATCATAATGTTCATGGTTGAGTGAGCACAATGTATTGCAGGGGCCGCGGAAGCGGGGGGGGGGGGGCTGGGCGGGGAGCTTCAGTCCCCCCCCCACTTTTTTCCAAAAGCATGTACAAAAATGTAAAAATTACCATACGATTGTGATTTTTTGCATGGCCAGCCCCCCCCCCCCCACTTTGAAAACCCTTCCCCGGCCCCTGTCTTGTGACGTATCATCATAGGGGTTTATGGTTGTATCCTCTACAACATGTTAGATCATGTTAACATTTGAGAATTTTGGTGGATGGCTCCCCCGATTATAGGCCCCTCCCCCATTTTAAAATTCTGGACCCACCACTGATTTGTCCATAGATTAAACTGATCATGAGGAATTGTTAGGAAAAGAATACATTTATGCAGTATAAGGAGTATTCATTCCTAAGTTTTCAAATGTGCTCGTTCAACCATGAAAATGTTTAAAGTTCGGAAAGTATGTGGTGATAGAAATGATGGATGATAAAAACAATAGCAATTTGAAACCGAATTTGCCCCCAATATTCACTTCATTACCCTTTAAAATGAGTCTGTGACATTGAAAATACCAATTTTCTCACTTTGATGCGTGCTCACTCATCCATAAATAAACAAATCGATTTCATTTTTGCACAGAATTTTGCCCATAGGTTGATAAACATTACTGCCAAATGACATTGCTAAAGACAGCCGTGAAAAAAGTTCCACTATATTGAATAAGGGGTTACTTATTCTTAAACAGGTGCACCCATAATGTACACAAGTCTATGAGAGACGAAGTCAAAATTTTAACAAATATGAAATAAGGGTTTGTTTCATGGACGGTTTTTGTTACTTCTGCCAATAGTTATTTCATGGAACTTCGTACATGGCTTCAGAGTAACACTATCCAAAAGGCGCACACACCAAAATAACCATTCGATACGACACAGAGTGGGGCCAAGGCCTTGAACTTTCTTCTCATTTGCATAATTTTCGAATATTGTGTGCTCACTGATGCATGAAACATCGTGATTTTCATAAAAATCAAATCAAATTAACTATGCAAGGAGGTTTGTGACAGATATCCATAGTAACTAATTGCATTTTTTCCAATAACGTAAAAAAGAGCTAATCGCATTCCACATGTTCATTCAAGCGTGGATATTTAATTAAACGCGTTTGAATCACTGAAGCATGTTAAATGGTCATGAACATAACGAAAAAGTTGAGAAAAGATCATTTTCATTTACCAAAATGAACCAATACTTGCCTATGATATTTGAAAATCGTATATTTTTGTTTTCAATAAATGTTCATTGAACCGTGAAACGATGAATATTGTTGAAGAAATTCTTCCAAAAATAACTGTCATCATATTCTATCATTTTTATTGATATAAATGTGTAAAAAATCCAATTAGAGCAAATTTGGACTTGTGTTTATTCAACCGTGAAATTTAGCCAAACAAGTTGTATCGTCTTTTAGAGAGTACCTTTTACAAGCCTTCTGACTATTTTTTATGATGAGAATGTAAAATTAGTTCCAATAAAATGGAATCAAAGTCATGATATTTGGCTTGTGACTTTTGAAAAGTGACATTTTTGCCTTCTGACGGTGCTCACTGAAGCATGAAGTGAAATACGTACATAACGTTTACTCAGAGGGTAGCTTATAAAATTACCTACACGCTCATGTAAAAATATATTAAAAACTCGCATTGGTTCGGAAATTATTGATGTTTGTTTAAGGGGGGACTTACTTTTTTTGTTGTGTATATATATATATTAATATATATATGTACAGTATATATATCATATAGAAAGTCGTAAAAATCATATAGATTTTGAAAGGAAAACGGAGCATAGCTCTCAAAGAATGAAAAGAAGAAGTCACACTCTCAGTCAATATATGTACATATATGTAAATACAATTCACGCCCCCCTTCATTAATCCCTTTGCCAAGACACAGGCCTTGTTCTTATAAAGGTATCATTAATTTCATAGGCCATAAAAAGTGGAGCAAAGTGACATCAGAAATGCACTATATCTAATTTTTTTATTACGAAAAGCTACGTCTGGTCCCTAGATCGAGGGATTAGCCTAATTTGAGTTGGGGTTGATTGGTTGATCATTAATTGTTTCATGGGGAAAATGGGAAAAATATTATTTTTAATGACATGGTATTACGAAATATCACATGGCTAGTTGTTGTGGAAAGAGAATTACCATAAATGACCTGTGCCTCATCGAGTGACGTCAGTGTTAGAAAAAGCGTTATAAGCACCAATTCATTGATCTGCCAGAAGTTTCAATGACCTCATCAAGTTTTTATTCGAATAAGACCTTATTTTGATATATAAAAATGCCATTTCACAATGTAGAAATGAGTGAAAAGATGTTCAAATTCTTTAATACAATTGAAAGAAAATGTCACGAGACCTCTTGAATTATTTAGAAGTGATTATACGTGAACATTTCGCAAAGGTGATGGTTTCATTTGGAAGATGAAACATTCAACATAACAATACACAAATAGTTGACAGGAATAGCTTAACGAGTCAAGGGGAAGTATTAGGAAGGGAAGATAAATAATATATTAGAAATAGTCTGCTTCAGTTCGCCATATAGCAGGTATAAAGAATATAACAATCACAATTGGTAATAATAGAATGCCATAAAAATCATATCTATTTTTTAAGGAAAACGGAGCATAGCTCTCAAAGATGGAAATGGGAAGTCACACTCTTAGTCAGTGTTCATGGTGACACATAAAAGGAGAATTACAAATCCGTTTCTGAAACAGTCGTAAAAACACGCCTATTCATGGGAATAAGAATTGTATAGAAGTATTAAATACGGGAGACAAACACTTACCTAATAAGTGTCTCCACAAGATGTTCGAGAACTTGGTCCTAAAATGCAGCGAGAATCTTGTGATAGCTTCTTGACGTTGCTTGTTGCTGAACACTCTACCGACACTTGACTTGGCACTCTCAAATTTACTCCCTCTGGGTCAATGGGTGTGAATATGGGATTGCGAGCGGAAGGCGTAATGGTCGCACATATAGAGGTGAGCGGCATATATCGACGGATATAATGCTCAGAGCACATTGTTCATGCTACACCCCCTAAACCCTATACAATAATGTTACCTGAAACTCATGCAAGACGATCAGTGACGCTTGCTTACCATTTTGTAAATTTATTTAGGAACTTGATCCCTAAACTTTCAAAGTTAGGCTAGCATTATAAAAAGTATCCCGAGCCTGGCCAAAGATCATTGTACATAAAAGACATGAAACTCATGCAAGTAGATCAGAGACACCTGATCAAAGATTATCAAAATTCAAAAGCTGCAAAATGGCACAATATTGAAAGTCACTGTTCTTTTTTCCGTGGTGATGAGTGAGTTTCTCAGCGGTTTTGTTTTTACTTTGACCGATAATTCCTCATCGGTTTTAGTAAATATCAATGTGTAATTAATATCAATGAATAGATCATTTAATTTTCTTTAAAATGATTCCCTATATGATATGATTATCATTCATATGGAGGTGCAGTGCCTTGAAATGTGGGGCAAGGTCAAAATTCAAAAGTTGCAAAATGACGCAATATTGAAAGTCACTGTTCTTTTTTCCGTGGTGATGAGTGAGTTTTTTCAGTAATTTCTTTTGATTGTTTTCATGCACCTTAACATCAACATTAACATGGAATCATCAAACACACCTCTGCACAAGCAAAAACATAACAAACAAACATGCATGGGTATTTCAAACAACGACACAAACCATGTTATCTCACAGAACCATCACTACAGAAGCAGGGGCTTGGTTTGAATGGATTTTCATCTTTACAGTGCGTCCCAAAAAAACTATACACTTTTAATATGGCTGCCAAATAAAAAATGTAGCACTTTGGGGAAAAAGACTTACATATATGGAAAGCCAATAAAGTCAACTTTCAAATGACACCAAAAGGGTGGAAAACGATTCATGCTTGAGTGAGCACTGCCCACTGAAACAAAGGGTATGAAAATTAGGGTGGGCTGGAATTAGCCTTCCAATTTATGTCAGTTTTTGAGAGGCAAATCCTTTCGAACTTGCAAAGTTAAGAGTCGTTTTGATAAATTAATGATCAACCGTGACCAGTTTTGGTTGCTTAAGCAAATTTTATAAATTATTAAATTGAACTTTAATGCAGGAGTGAACACAAATTACACTTTTTTGGGCAACATTTCAACTTCATCATTTGGATCTCTTTTTGGGCACTTTCAACTTTATCATTTGGATCTCTTTTTTGGGCAGCATTTCAACTTCAACTATCATGTGGATTTCAGCAATGTGTTCATGGGAGTCGGGAGAATGGGGGGTGAGATAGAACTTAACTGGGAGAAGTAGGTTGATGGAATAAGGGTCAACAGAACATTCAGCCCCCGCCCCCTACCTCTTTCCCGCCCTCCCCTCCTGTTGAGAGACTGATGGCTATTGGCATGTACGCGTGAAGTCCAGAGCAGAATGTTGATTTCAAGATTAATTCTGAATTGGGGCATCAACTTTTTCCTATCAATCATTTAATCAACAATTTATCAGTAAATCAACTTATTCAATGTGCAATGTGATCAATCAAACATTCAGTTTTTTTTCAATAAATTATTTCATTAATCATCATAATCATTAAATTTCTTGGTAATCATTCAATAAAAAAATGACCATCAGCCACCGGTCACTTGGCAGTTAAGTTTTGAATAGGCTACAATCCAGGAAGTGCGACAGAGAGGGGGGGGGGGGGGGGGGCTGGGAAATGGAGGTGGAGAGGGGAGGGTACATATGACTTTTAATTTGTAAAAGGACAAAAAGAAGAGGAATGCCCTTTTAACCAAGTCTTAGCATATCTCGGCCTCTTGCTTGTAACAGGTACCATCACATTACTCTGACTCTCACGAACACACTTCTGAGGTCCACAAGATGAATATGCTACACTAAAATTACAATTCCAGTTCACTCGTGCATTAAATTTCAATTTAGTAACTCATGAAATTTGCCTAAGAAACCCAAACTTATCTCACTCATTCATTTAGCTTAGCAAGTTCCAAAGGACTAACCACTCAAAAAAACTGTAAGGCTAGTTCCTGCCCAGCCTAGTCAAGCTTAGTCTCTCAGGAGGAGAGAAGCAGGGGGGGGGGGGTTGAGATGGAAAGAGGGGTTGCTAAATGTTCTGTTGACCTTTATCCCATTAACGTACTTCACCTACCTAAGTCATATTACCCCCTCTTCTGACTGTCATGAACACATTGTTCAGATCCACATGATAAAGACAAAATGGTGCACTAAAAATTGCAATTTATGATCACTCATGCATTAAATTTCAATTTAATAACGCATTAAATTTTCACAAACAACAAACTGATCACAACTGACTTTAATTCACCAAATAACCCTCAACTCTGCAAGTACCAAACAAAAAAACCTGAAAGAAATTGGAAGGCTAATTCCGGCCCACCTTAATTTTCATACCCTTTGTTTCAGTGGGCAGTGCTCGCTCAAGCATGAATAGTTTTCCAGCTTTTTGGTGTCATTTGAAAGTTGACTTTATTGGCTTTCCATACCTATAAGTCTTTTTCCCCAAAGTGCTACATTATTTATTTGGCAGCCATTTCAAGAGTGTATAGTTTTTTTTGGGACGCACTGTACTGACACAGACAAAAGAACCATGTTCTGTATTGACCCTTCATGACTATTTCTGCTCGTTTTGCAGCTTTTCGATTCAGACCTCATCCAACACTTTTGAATCTTGCTCTTTTCGTGATGGCATGATCATAACAAGCATGGTATCATCTTAAAGAGCATTAAATCATCTTTCGAATGATATCAAATATGCATTGTGCAATATTAGGAGTTGGGAGAAAGGAATGGTCAACTCAGATTTCCAAACCCTTTTTGCTCGTTTTGCAGCTTTTCATTTCAGACCTCATCCAACACATTTGAATCCTGCTCTTTTCGTGATGACATGATCATAACAAGTATGGTATCATTTTAAAGAGCATTAAATCATCTTTCGAGTGATGTAAAATATGCATTGTTTAAAATTGGGAGTAGGAAGAAATTAATGGCCAAACACAAATTTCCAAACTTTTTTTGAGAGGTTTATTTCCGCCCCTGTGGTTCCAATGGTTGATATGATCGGTTGCCATGCTTCCTCGCACACGTACAATCGCCACTCCATTACAGCAGCACAGTGTTCGACTGTCGATTAAAATTTTAAAAGTTTCACTGGTGTAAAGAGCAAAATTTCTTTCAAACTCTAGATTGCTTTATCATAGGCACTAACTGTGTTTTGGGTTTAAAATGATAAAATAATAAAAAAAAGATAGTCGGATCTCGACTTCAGTGCCCAAGTTGGTACAATATATGGGTGATCTTTTCCTGACGTTCCCGCATCGTAATGCTTCCTTAGCACCGCAGCTGGTAGATCGATCAACAAACGTTATTAAAACTGTGGCAGAATTGTCATTTTTGCCTTAAACCTTATTAGTTGTTTTCAGAATCGTCTCATACAATAGGTTCAGGGGTAACAACAATAGTTTTTTTTTTCCAATTAGTATACCCCTGAGTCCAACATCTAAAACGACCTTATTTTTCATTTTGTTTGGTTGCCATGTTCCTGCGGAAGGCTTACCCTCCATGCTTATCGATCCCATAAATGTTTCACCACCACAGTCATCATTATTAATCTTATTTTTTTATTCGGCAAAGAAAAAAAAGGCAAAAAAAAGTAAAGAACACACACACACAACAAACACACGGTATAAACAATACAGAATAAGAAATATCAACCATTGGAACGACATGGGCAGAAAAAGTTAGCTACATTACTGTGGCATAGAGCCTCATGTCCCGATTCCAATGATTGATTTACAATATATATCAATAGCTAAACAATAATAAAGTACTGGTAATGAAAAGAGATATTAACATGCGACAGGAGTATTCGAAAACAATATGGGATATAATGTAGATCAATTGCAATTTAAAACTACAGTGCGTATCAAAAAAAGTTTACACTTACAAAACATCCTGTAAAATTATACATTTGTAATATCCTGAAGATTTTTCCACATTTTAACATTGGTCCAGATCTATTTAAGCAAATGACGATATAACTGTCGAAAAATATTTCCGCTTGAGTGAGCACCACTTACTTTTGAAAAGTTAGTGAAAAATAATTTGCGCAGAACTTTGAAATAGTTATGCGAATAAAAGTAGACCTTAATCATGAAGAACACGTTGAAATTAGCTAGTAAAATTGATTTGAAGATATCTTTTACCTTTTTAACTTATTTCCTTGCCCAAAACACTTCAAAGAGTGCATTGCGCCCAACCCCACTCCCCCACACACCGAGGCCATCGTGACGATATTTGCTTTACACCGAGCTGTGATTTACATGAAATGGCTTAGGCTTGATTTTCATTTTGTTAATCATTGTCAAGCTTGGAAAAGGTGTGGAGAAACAATTATTAAATAAAAAATGAAATGTAAACCCACTTTAAATGATAAAAACTTAGTGAAAAAATGCTGGAGATGTCTGATATAAACTTTTGTTCACATTTAGCTATGTCCTCAGATCCAGCTGGCACAAAAGGGGTAAAGGTTGTGCTTACTAAGTGTTGACATTTCAATTTGGGTGGCAAAATTGTTACAAAATGCTTGAATGTATCTGTTTTATTTCAATTGACTAAAAGCGCAAGGGAAATGTATGAGAAATGTTTCGCAGGGTAGATTTGATTTCGCCCTTTCCCCTTGACACAGCGTGAAAACTAGCATTTCTGCGCAAACAGATTTCTGCGAGCTTTACAAAAATGGACAGTGCTCATTCAAGTGTAACATTCTGTCAAAACTTTTACTTTCATTGGATAGGTGAGACACAAACCTAAGATTATATGTGAAAAAAATACCCACATGTTGTATATTTTTTAATTCCCAGGGCTTTTTCAAAGTGTAAACTTTTTTTTGATACGCACTGTATACGAGTCTCTCTCCCCTATAATGGTGGCGTCTTGCAAAAGTTACAAGCCTCGATCTACGACTATACTTGGAGACAGTAGCTTGGAGAACTAAAACTGGAATAGACCTGCCACGCAAGAACCGACAATCGAGCTGATGGTGAATAGCCGTTGTTACGGCTTATTATAATCACTCGGGTCGCGTTCGCGTTCGAAATCACTCGGGTTTTGGATTTTTGGCGATTTTTTTATTTCGATGCAATTTTTTTTCTAACGGTGTCTTCAATGGGACAAACACGCTGGGAAAATAAAATGAAATTGAAATTCTAGTTTCGTTTTAAGCCGGCAAGTACCTTAGATAAAATGCACTCGCCTACTGCTTAACATAACAAACAAACAAATCAGCCATGTGGCTCAACTATCCTAGAATACATCCAGACTTCTACTGTTTTTATACGAGGACTCCGAGTCGGAACTTGCCATATCTGCCACATCGATATGACATCGTCATTCCCATGTGCGGACATGCATGCCTGCATGCAATGGTTTATTATAATCACTCGGGTCGCGTTCGCGTTCGAAATCACTCGGGTCGCGTTCGAAATCACTCGGGTTTTGTTTTTTTTGCGATTTTTTTTTTATTTCGATGCGATTTTTTTTCTAACGGTGTCTTCAATGGGACAAACACGCTGGGCAAATAAAATGAAATTGAAATTCTAGTTTCGTTTTAAGCCAGCAAATGCCTTAAATAAAATGCATCATCTTAAAGGCGCAAGTGCAATTAAAATGTAATAGAAGTCGCAAGCACGCGCGATGATTCGGAACATGTTATTAAAATGCTGTGGGGAGGTAACGTTTTCAAATCAATTTATTACTATCTTCAGAAATTAACTTTTGATAACCAAGAACAAATATAAAAGAAGCGGGGTCCGCTATCACCACGAGGTTGAAGAGAAGTGTCTATCATCATAAAGGAGGTAAGAGAGTAGTGCAGTGATGTCCGTCGGTAATACGACCTTTACAAGTTCAAGGCGGCGTCCGCTATCACCACGAGGTTGAAGAGAAGATATCTATCCTCGTAAACATCGTCAGAGATAATACTGCGTCTTTCTCCCTGATTAATGCGACCTCTAAATAGCTAGCACCTCAAAAAAATCTTGAAATATGTTCTGAACGATCACGCACTGTAACTAGATCTACGCCGATATTTTATATCCGATTTTTCCTTCAAGGGGCATGATCGAAGATTGGCAGGTGATCGCGCCGATTGTGGTAAAATCGGGTAAAATCGGGAGCCGATTTTAAAATCGGTTAATTAAAACAGGTACAATTACGATTTTAAAATTAATTTAAAATCGATTTCCAAAATCAATTTTAAAATCGATCTAAGATAAATTTTAGATCAGTTTTAGTATTAGTTTTTAAAAGCCCATTCACATTTTTACTGATGCTGACGAAAAGTTAGTTTGGTTGTCAGAGCATTATTTGTCCTGCGTCTAAATAACTATGTCCGATCGAAGGACCGTTTTAATTTCGGAAAGGTAGGAGAGACAGAGAGAGAGACTGATCCCCGTTCAGCTCAACGTATACGTTTGGCACGCGAGCACAAAGAAGATCAATTAAGCACATCACCTAATGCAATGTTTCGAGAATTTAGGTAGGGAATTTTTTAGGTCTCCAGTTACTTAAAACATGATATGGCCATTTTATCTATAAAATAAGACAAATTTTATGAGAAATGGACAATAGTTAAGAGCAGAATTTTAAAACGCCTATCGGAAAGATCGTCCTCAAAGCTCATTACGTATTAGACAGCTGGCAGCCGTCTGTTTCGAGTTTTTTAACATTTTTATTTCTCCTCGTACACAGACGGCTCGCTATGGTGCAACCATCATTACGGGGTTAACAATGCAAAATCCCCCAGACGGCGCTCATCGATTTTTGTCTTTATTTCATAAAAATATATGGAAAGAACTGTATCAAATAAATATTATTATTCCGTTTTGTCCTAAAATGCACACAAAAAAGAGAAAATAAACTTAAAAGGGGAAAAACAGTAACTAATTGCTTCGGCTGTCGCGCAACTTCACTTCCCCGTTTTATTGGAACGTAATGCATAAACATATGGCCATTGAGTCCCTGTACAGATCGAGCTAGAACTTCGGTCTCTGTATTGGTGAGTGGAGCTAATGGAGTTCAGCGGAACAACGAACATTACAGACTGGAGACCGAAGCTTTTGGTCTAATTACGTATATATGCATTAAACCACGGATGGCTGGCTATGCATACCGCTGAATAAAATACTTTCGGACGAGCTGCAGACTGACTGGCACTGTAACGTGGGATCTAACTCGACTGGACTCACGTTACCTTGCTCCATGCTACCGATGCACGCCGTGTCCGACCGTGGCCGGGTCCCGCCTTGGGGCCATTGCATGCAGGCATACATGTCCGTACATGGGAATGACGATGTAATATCGATGTGGCAGATATGGCAAGTTCCGACTCGGAGTCCTCGTATAAAAACAGTAGAAGTCTGGATGTATTCTAGGATAGTTGAGCCACATGGTTGATTTGCTTGTTTGTTATGTTAAGCAGTAGGCGAGTGCCTTTTATTTAAGGCACTTGCCGGCTTAAAACGAAACTAGAATTTGAATTTCATTTTATTTTCCCAGCGTGTTTGTCCCATTGAAGACACCGTTAGAAAAAAAATCGCATCGAAATAAAAAAAATCGCCAAAAATCCAAAACCCGAGTGATTTCGAACGCGACCCGAGTGATTTCGAACGCGAACGCGACCCGAGTGATTATAACAAGCCGTTGTTACACCAGGAAATTCGGTAGCCTCGTAAGGTTCGCAAATTTAAACTTTGTTTAAATGGGAAGGGGGCACAAAATGATCAATAGATGATTCGATCGTGAACTAACGTTCCCCTACCTACCGCCTCCAACAAAACCATCTTTAATTCCTAAATTCCACATTGACGAGAAGAGTAAATTGCTGATGCTACTTAAAAACCCCGACATAGTTTCTCAGTATCCAGGAATATGATTTTGTGTTATATGTATTGGTGATGGCTGTAGCGAAGAATGGGCAGTCGTGTAGCAGCTGCCTTTAAAGAGACAGCTGCGACTGGAGTTGGAGGTTGATCATCAGGACCATGACTGGGTACAGAATGCTGTAATGAGTTGGTAGACTGATTGATGGATCTGGGTTAACATATTGATTCATGCGCGAAGCGCGAGCTAATATTTTGAATTTCTGACCTGAAACCAGGGGAGCGTTTCATGAAGGGACTTTGTCTGACAAGTTCTGTTTTATCCGACAATTACCATAGTAACCATGGTAACAGTACCTCTCAGCCAATCAGAATTAAGGAAAGATGTCAGATCTGACAACTTGTCGGACAAAAATGTTGATGAAACGCTCCCCAGGGCTCCGTAACACAAAGATTAGCGATCAATCGTTAAATGAATTGACCAATCAAGATCAATGTTACACGCGCATTTGTCGCAAAATATATATTCAATATATATTTGCTATTCATCGCAAACCTTTGTGTTACGGCCTGTTTGTTATCACGAACAAAATGCGTATCTCACTAAAAATTAATCCGAGCGCGAAGGTGTGATGAAATAATTAACATACATACCTGAAAAGAGCTATATTAATGACTATTTGCAGTGACTCATGAACAAAATGTATATCTCTTTAATCAAAACATGCGAGCGCGAAGCGTGAGCTGAAATTATTTGAGATTCTGATTGAAAACTGGAAATGTGTACCACCTTTGCAATCATAAATAGGATTGGTATCTTATCAAACAACTAATGCGAGCACAAAACTCGATCTAAGTTTTTTTAAAGTTAGATTTAATTTCCCTCCCCAACAGAAGCAAGTTTATATTATAGTTAATTAAGTCTATCTCACAAAATTGTATCGAACCTAAATCATTTCTCCAATCACTTGGAATTGCATGATATATTTAACCTATTGTAAACAAATGATCACTTCCCATACCAAGGTTAAAAAAGTATGCGACTGGTTTAACATATCCATTGTCAATGATATGTTTCACCTTAATTAACCCTCGTTTTAATAAATCTTTATCAAATATCATCTTATTTTCTATACAAATATTCTTATTATTAAAAATGATTGGATTTTTAGAACCATTGAAATGTCTTAAATTATCGATCTCTTGCCAAGCATCTAGCATTTCCAAATAATACGATGGAATCTTCAACTTACTTTTTATCTTTTTCATTTCATAATCACATAGAAAAATTAACCTTTCTCCAACTGAACTTAGGGAATAATAACAAATAACTTCCACCCCAGATTTCTTTCTCCATACAAAAGTCTTTTTACCCATATAATACGCTGCGTTCTAACAAATATTTCAAAATTTATCATTTTAACCCCACCACAATAATACTTCTGATACATAATTTTTCTTTTAATACGATCTTTCCCTCCCCATATAAAATCAAATGATAATTTGATTTTATACACCCACATACACACACACGCTATTTCACTCTCCTGTTAATCCTCTCTTTTATATTAGCTGTGCACATACAATTCAAAATTTACATTTTTCATCCTAAAACAAAACCGAAACGAAAAGGATCTTTGCTAGTCAACAAAATGTTTGAAAGAAATTTATTTCAATATTATTTATGTTTCAATAAAAAGACTGAGTAAATTGGTTTCTACGTGTTAGTTTGATATTAACTATAAACTAAGTACATGATTTAGTGTGATTTTAGTCAAATTCCCTGTACAATGTTAAACACAAATTAAATGTTTTTTTTTTGTTGTTGTTGGGGGGGGGGGGGGGGGCCATGAACTGTAAACAAAGAATAAAGATTGGAATGACAACAGCAAAACTTAAGAGTAACCTTCCATTGATCAATCTAATCACTAAAACTCTCGAGTTGTTTTAGTTCATGGTAATTTGTCTGTGTACATAAAAAATCAATTCGCCATCGAACCCATTCTGATTTTATAAAAGGACGAAGTTTATTTGCTTATCTAAGTAATGTTCAAATGTTAAGAAATTAACGAAATAGATGAAATAGATAGATAGATAAGAAAAGATAAGATAGATAAAATAAATAAGATAGATTAGATAGATAGATATTTATTCGTCTTTCTTTCTGCACATATATTTTGTCTTAATAAGTGTGATTTCACATTCTACAAATGCGAATCAATCATAAACCGTTGTTTCAGTAGAAAAAGGAAACACAGCAAATAACGAATTACGTATTGAACGTACAAGGAGAACCCCTAAAAGGCAGGGCTTGTAAGGCTAGGGTCTCCTTTGTTTCAAGTAAATGACTAAATAGTATTCAGTGTATACATGTAATATCTCTAAAACTAGAAAAAAAACTACTAAAAAACAACCAAGAAAACAAACTTAAACTAATCAATTACAAAAACACACAAAAAAGAATAGAGTAAATCGCTTGAATATACCATTTTTAAGTCTAATAAACTAACAACAATAAAATTAAGTGATATATGATGGAAGAAGAATAAAACATGCTAAGGTGAAAGAAACACAAGAAAAGAATACAAAAGGAAAAAACGGGCTGACCCTCTGCAGAAGAATCCAGTTAGACAAGATACAAGAAAAATAGATACTGATATATCATAACATTCTCCTGTCTTCTGTACACTTTTTATAGGCTCCAAAAGTAAAAAAAAACAGTATAAAAAAGCATATCTTAACCTAGAGCGACTCACAAATAACAATTAAGAAGATAACCTTTAAGTACACGCTGAAAAGTATATATGCTTACCGATTTTTTTTATATTTGAATTGAGAGAATTCCAGAACCTGGGTCCAGTACTTACAACTGCCCTAAAAGCAAAGCTTGTACGTAACTTTGGTAAGTGGAATGCAGAAGCATTTCGTGTATAAGGTAATGATCATTGTTAGTGATCAGTAACATTTTGAGAGAGACAAGTGTTAGCTTTATTGAAGAATAAGTCAGATGCTTAACTATGTAAATAGTTTAAATTGAGTTAGAACGTGCATCTGATCACCAGTTGCATATCATGTGAATTAATCATAGCGGGGAACTTGCATTATAATATGCAGCATTCATATCGCGCTTAATATAAATGATTTTAAGCGCTCCATACTATTACACCGGCTCTATAATGACATGTGCTCGTATAATACCCCTTTCATAAACCCAATAAAACCTATCCTCCAATTAGCCGCCTAAGAGTAATGCGGATAATTCAATAAAAATTGCGTTCACAAACTCCGAAAATTATCCGCATTATTTTTACGAGCGCCCGTCCTGAAAAAGGCGGATAATCGTCATGACAACTGGACACGTCCCCTCCGATGCGGTTGTGTTGGAAAAGGGTGACCTTGTGACCGCACCATGGCAATTATCCGCATTATTTGGAAATACGTTCATAAACTCAAAATCTTGTCCCGATGCCGCTATTATGCGGATAATAGCAGCATCAGAATAATGCGGATAACTCTTGTCCTCCTCTGATTTTACGACCAAATTATGCTGCTATTATTTTCCCTGTATAACCACCAAATTCCTCTGCAGGCGTAAATAACATTGTTGCCAGTATAATGAACCAAGTGAATACTCATGCAATTGTAATTAGAGACTTTAACTGTGACATGAGCTCTGCCAAGAGTGATTCATGGTCAACCATCTTACAATCAATTATGTCAGGGTTATCATTTTATCAACTTATTGACCAGCCCTCTACGGAAACACTTTCTTCTGAAACAATAATAGACGTGATATTTTGTACTGGTCTGGAAAAGACACAATATATTATATATATTATAGTATATTATATTATTATATTTGCATTTGAGCGCAGCTTTAGATGGCGTAGTCTTTTCTAGTAGCACACGGTCCAGGGGAATTTTCGTCACTGCTCCGAGTTAAAGAATAGACCTTTCCCGTGATCCCAGAGTAGCAGTGAAGGAAAGCATCCTGCCAGGCATTAATAACCATATACGGACGTCACTGCTGAAGAAGTGCAAGTGCACTGGTTGGTGGTGAGACATTTCCTTTTCAAACGCCGCAAGGCCAACCGGTTTACGACCGTGCTGCACTGGTCGTCATCCGCCCTTTATGCATCACCAAGATGTGCCTCAGTGTTCCCAGTGAGAGACTTCTGTCCGGAAGTTCCTCTTGGTGTCGCCAGAGGTTAGGATGAAATCAAAGTCGACTTGACGGATGGCTAATTACACCGGAAGATTGGACAGGAGCCGTAGGATGCATTCCCACTGTGCTGGCGTGTATTTCGCCACCTATTTTGAATGGATCCGTTAGGCAAATTTCCGATTGGAGTCAATTATTTGGCCCAAAACCTCTTCTTCGAAATCCAGATGGGAGAAGTTCAAAGGATCACAATAAATAAGAGCTCCGCCAGTTATGGGTAGATACATGTAGTGGTCCGTGTCACGGTCTTGGAGCATTACTCGGCGCACATCTTGGGTTCCTGACGCGGAATTGGTCAGCTTACCATGATATCTAAGCAAATATCTGAAAAACAACACTATATATATATAATTTTTTTTTTTTGGGGGGGGCTGAAATAGGCACATGTATACTCTCCAATCTGATGATGAAAGAGTACTGAGAAAAAAAATATTTTTGAGCGGCTCTGAAAAAAATCATAAAATGCCTAATATCTCAACTTGTGCAAAATGTGATATTACGTTTTCCATTGGGAGGCAGACTAGCAGGTCTTAGGTTAGTGTTAGAAGAAGTCTAAGACTAACCTAAGAATGAGTGGGCTCTGCAATCTCTGCCTTGAAGAGAAGTACATCATTATCACCAATAGCAAAAAGTGCCTCAACAAAAGATCAGAAATAATATCAAAGTGCCGCCATAGACACCGGCCAAGACCCCCAGAAAACCAATCAGGTGTGACGACCCATCGCAGCACGCAGACACAACCAAGTCGTCAAATCATCAGTCTGCCTGAAGATCGCCGAAAGTGTGAAACCGTCGCGACGGTAGTAGACCGAACTGACCAAGGTATGAATATATATATGCTCTGCCCCGGCATTGAGCACTTTTTGGAAACCTCAACCAATCCTATATATATATATATATATATATATATAGAGAGAGAGAGAGAGAGAGAGAGAGAGAGAGAGAGAGAGAGAGAAGTACATCTTCATGAGATAATACATTAAGTTCCAACGAAAACTTTATTCCAATGTATATTCCAATTTTTCGACTCAACACCACGTCTTCTTCAGGGATACAAAACTCACAATGACATGGTTCATTCATGATTGTGGTGGTCATGGATACTCGCGGTTATAGAAAAACATAATAATAATAATAATAATAAAAATAATAATAATAAGCACCAAAAGGCGCCGACTGTAAAAGTTAAGCGTAAGTGAGGAAATTATTATGCCATAATCAATTGAAATTGACGCAACCACATTCATGAATATTGTTAGCAACGAATCCAGTTCGGTACCTAGAGCTCTGACAGATTCAGCCAGTTGAACGATAGAATCACAAATTGACAAATGAATATGGTCAGGTAAGTAGTGCCTATGTCTAGGAGAAATAATGAATAGAGATTGCTTTTGTTCAAGAGTGACTTATTTCTTACCATCCATTCATTAACTTCTCGAAGTAATTTCTACATCAACGAAAAAAAAAGCATTGCGAAAATTAGCTAGGAATTTGGGATCAAATGAAGTTGTCTTATAAACAAAGTGAAGAGTAGAGGTCCTAATTCAGAACCCTGAAGAGCTCCGTATGGCAAATTAACCCTCTACGATATTTGGTAACCAATTGACACTCTTCATGATCCAAATACGACCTAAACCAATTATGTACAGTATTAAGAAAAAAAATCAGCGTGTAAACTATTCAAAAGTAAGTTGTGATCAATGGTGCCCAAGGCCGACTGCAGGTCAAGCATGACCATAAAATGGCGTTTATCCATTGATAACAACAATTCTGTAACCGATAACATTATTGACCCGAAGTAAAGCCGATTCTGTGCAATGAATAGCTTTATAAGCAGATGGTAGTTTTTCGTACAGATTACAACGATCCAGAAGCGCCAATAATTATACTTCTTGATGTAATTCTAACAGTATTACAAACATTTTTAAAGAGATAAAGAGATGACGATCAGAAATACATAAAACCAAGTAAATACAAAGCACAGTGAAAGTGTGATACTGATGATTATTGCGAATTATTCTTGAAAACATTGTGAAATTACTAATTAACATTGTATTTGGCCAGCCAAGAAAGATCTCTACTTAGGCCAAACTGAAAACTTCTGCTATGACTTGTGGCTCGTAGCTCAGAAAGTTTCCGCTCATTCCCGGTTCTTATGATAAAGAAATACTAACGTTATTGACCCTAAATGATCTTTGATATTGATCACGTGACCAGAAACTCGTGCAAAATGATCAGTGATACTTGATTACCCTAGTGTTCAAGTTGTATACGATAGATCCATTTCAAAGTGGTTATGGATTTAAAAGTTCTTCATCCAATTACATAAACTCGTGCAAGATAATACATGTAATAAGTAATACTTGCTTACCCGTTTGTCCCAGTTTCATGAAATAGGTCCGTATAACCTTGGTTAGGAATTAAATGCTGACACGCCCAACATGGTCAAAGTTCATTGACCCTAAACAACTTTTTACCTTCATCATGCTACCTTAAAGTCATGAAATACGATCAGTGATACTTGCTTACCCTAATGTTCGATTTTATGAACTTAATCTTTAAACTTTAAAAGTTAGGCTAACATTCTAAAAAATATCTCAGCCTGGTCTGAGATTATTGTAACTAGATGACATTTGACCTTTAAATGCTTAATCATGTGACATGAAACTCAAGCTAGTAGATCACTGACACCTGATCCAAGAATGTCATGGTAACATTAAGTTTCATGAACTAGATCCATAAACTTTCAGACTTACGATGATACTTCGAAAAATTAACATTAACTAAGATTTCAATGTTGATTACCACACCTGGTCAAAGTTTATCGACCCTGAGCTTTGACCTTGGTCATGTGACTTGAAACCCATGGAGGACGATCAGTGATAACTGTTTACCATTATGTCCAAGTTTCATTAAAATAGGTGCATATACTTTCTATGATGAAATTTTGATGAAATTAAAAGAAAAAAATCAAAGGTGACGACGCCACAGTCGCTTCCGCCGTCGGTAACACGGCGCCTGTAGTCTCGCTGTTCTAGGCAGGCAAGACAAAAATGGGAAACGCTTGAAATTCATTGATGTAATAAGATCTGATCAGAATGTATAGTTACCAAGATATTCACAATATCAGCTTCATTGGACAAAATTGCATAAATATTTTCATGTTCAGTCACCATGCCTCCTCGTAAACGTATAATTGCCACGTCTATTCAGCTGTACAGTGCTCGACCGTCGGTTAAAAAGTCTTAATATTTCTGGTGTAAATACCGAAATTCCTTACAAAAACACCCCATCACTGGATTGCTTTATCGTAGGCATTTGACTGTGTTTTAGGTTATAAATGCTGGTTTGTAATGTTGCCTAGCACCCCGGCCGTAGTACACTTCAGTAGATCGATCCATGATAGGTCCATGATCGATCAACACAAGTTCTCAATTCTGTGGTAAAATAAGGTCAAAACGCTCATCAGGTTGCAATTTTTGTAAAAAATTATTAGCTATTTGAGGAATTGCCTCATTCATCAGGCTCAGGGGGTCGAAAATAGATTAAGCTAATCAGTACAAACCTGAATCTATCTAAAAAGACCCATTTTCATTTTGTTTGGTTGCCATGTCCCTGGTGCAGGCCAACTTTCCATGCCTATCGATCCGATAAATCTTTCGCCATCACCACAGTAATTTTTATTATCATTATCATTATTATTATCATTTATTCGGCAAAGGAAATTACAAAAAACGCAATAAATTTCAGCATAAAGAATACAAGATAAAAATATCAACCACTGGAACGCCATGGACAGAAGAAATTAACCAAATCAGAGGCATAACCTAAAGCCTTCTGCCCCAATTCAAATGGTTGATTCACAATCTACATTATAATGTAAAGTAAACAATGATAAAGTACTAGTAATGTGAAGGGATATGACATGCGAAAGGAGTATTCGAAAACAATCTCCCCGACATTCGAACTGATGGTGAATAGCTGTTGTTACACTAGGAAATTAGGTAGCCTCTTATGGTTCGCAAATTCAACGCGGAATATTTTGTTTAAATGGGATAACGTGGGGGAAACAATCATAAATGAATCATTCGATCGTGACCTACTGAATTACTAAAGTCCATCCTGCCAAAAATGGTTCATAAGTATATTGGTGATGGCTATAGCGAAGACTGAGCAGTCTTGGAGCTACCTTGGGGTAAAGAGACGGATGCGACTGAAGTTGGAGGTTGATCATCGTGACCGTTACCGGGTACAGAATGCTCTGACGGGTCGGTAGACTGATTTATGGATCCGGCAGGAGCAGCAGGATCTTGGTTCTGTGTTTGGCCTTGGTTTGGATCCTGCTGATCTGGTTCCGATACGCAGCACATGAGACAGGAGAGCCATATGTAGAACGATTGCCCACATGAAGCTTCAGGCAGCGGGAATTCGCCTAGGATAATAAAGAAATAAAATCGAGATTGATCTATTTAGAGATGATTAAAAATGATTATTTGCTTTTCTTAAAGGGTTTAATGTATAGCTATGATAAAGGTAGAGGTCGAAGGGTATGATGATGATTTTTCTACCATGAATAAACACTAGGACATTTTGCAATTACTGTCTTTTAGGCATTGCGCCCTCTCCAGTGCATAGTGTGCACACTAATGTTGCTTCTACTTCTATCGCAGTACATTTTATTGCAGGGGGGGGGGGCAAGACACAAATATATTTTGAAGAAACTTAATGGGGCGCTTTTACATTTTCTAAAGTGAATTAGAAGGATTTCAAGCACACCTTTGTTGAAGCTAGTGATATTTTTCATAAAAATGTAATTTTCTTAAATTTCGGGGGGGGGGGGGGGCTGGGGCCTTTGCGATTAGATGGATATGAACAGGTAAGGTTCTCCTTACGTTGTCGATAGTAGATAAAGAATATTATATCCCTTACTGAAAATTTGTTATTGATTGGTCGAGGGCCCTTTACGCGTGACTAATCATAATTTCACCCGACCATAAGATCAAAATAGTTGGTGACGTCGGGGTAGAATAGTTTTTTTTTTACATTTTGGGTCCGACTGAAAACCACGCAATCATCACTCAGGCACAGCGCACGACGGACTGCCTCCACCGGGTAAGTCTTGTGATGCAACGGCGCTCGACGCAGGGGTCTGCTCATGGGTCTGCTGAGAGATGAGCGCAGCGCAATCAACACAGGTAAAAATGCAATGCTAGCTGAATCACATACTCTCCGATAAATAACTGTCAATGTGAAATCGCGTCTTCCTTGTTTACAATGAGTCTGTATGCCGAAAATAAAATGAGTGATGACCATCATTAATTAGATCATCGAATGATTCGGGCCCCTTGATTTTAGTTCAGCAGGGTTAGTTCACAATCGGTAAGAGGAATTATGAGAAGATCGATCTCACTAGTACAGCCGCCGCGCCGCGCAACACCAAACCACCTTGGCTGATGCTTGGGAGCCGACGGTAGTTTATTCTCGGTCGGTCTGGCAATGTTACTATGTTTAAGTAGTAATTGCCGAACCAACCTCGGACAACGATATGTCCACTATACTTTCTCAAACCCAATATATTTTTATGATATAAACGGTGCATTACCTGTCTGGGCGTACTCTCTTAGATCCTTTTCGAGTTTCATAAGTTTGTCTTGGGTGCTGTTCTTTGCTTTTCCACCAGCTGTAAGAGAACTCCCTCCTAATTTCCCTGCAGCCGCAAACACCAAAGGTACTGCTGTGACAACGTACTCGACGAATGAAGAAACATGAGTGGTTCTGTCAATGAAGACAACAATGAGAGCGACGATGACAAGAAAGACTATTCCGATGATGATGTGCTTGATAGTATTGAAGACATGACTGTACAAAGGTAGCCATTTTCGGATAATGTCACGGAGGAGACTGGACTCTATCGTGAATTGTAATTGCGGAGATCCGTCACCTGTCTGCTGAAAGATTTTGTTTTGCAAACTGTCATCCCGGTCCACTTTTGTGCCGACAGAGTGAATCTTGCTGAAGAGGTGTTGGTAGCTGTCAAAAAACTGAATTATGTTAGCAACAAAGAAAAATGCACCAAGGATGATATTGAGCCAGACGGGGCTTCCATACCTAATATTTATGGCTATTCCAATTGAGGTTAAAACAATGATTTCGACCAAGAGCATAGCTGTCGCTGAGAATCGGAAAAAAACAGAAAATTACCACAGCAATGTAGTAAAGAACCCTCGTCTTCTTACTCTTCCAGTTGTATTGTTCCTCAATGAATTGTCCTTGAGTACCATTGTCACTAAGGCGGTACTTGTAAATAAAGTACAAGAAAACTACAGCTCCATCAATGTATAAGATGTTGGCTAATCCAAAATCAAGACCCCATGCATTGGTTCGGGTGAACATCTCTCCACGCTGGAAACTTCTGTAAGCGTATTCATCAACTCGGGTGGCATACCACAGGAAAGCTACAAAGTAAATGATGAATGGTACAGCATAAACCAAGGCCCAGTATGTCATGTTGAACATTTTGTGATGCCGTGTGTTATTTGAAGCAAGCATGAGCAACACAGGTGGGATAAGATTGATTCGTAAGATGTTTACTGACTCTCCAGAGCCTTCATCCTGGTAATTAAAATTTCTGGAGTAGATCCTCCACAATTCCCAGATGAGGGCCAAGAAGAGCAAAATGTAAGTAATCCCAAAAGAAATAGTAACGATAGTACATCCAATTGTAAACGAAGGGTAAACTAAACAGTTGTCCTGATCACATGTCTCTATATTCATGATATTCCAACATTCGTAATAGCTGCTCGATTGCAGATCGAAGAGACTATAACCAGGAATCAACGTAGCCCCAAACAACGGTGAGCTTAAATACCTTTCTTTACATAAGACGTCATCCTTGACATCCTGTGAAGCACCACCTGTATTCTTCAACTGACGCCGAACTTGACGCAGGACTTTGGACAATGTATATCCCAAGCAACCATCGGAATACGATTCGTTTAATGCTCCAGTGTTGTCGATTGTGACATTGACCCAGTGAAACCCGAAGCTCAGAGTGTTCAGAGACAAAGACTTGTTGTCGTAGGGGAAATGGAGTAAGGTTTTTCCCCTGCCACCAAGCCCCCAGTGCCAGACCGATGGGTTACTCTGCTCTGAGTTGTCTGGTAGGTTGTCATCGATAAAGACGAGATTGATTCGTACTAGGCTAACATAATCGTTGGTAACATTAAGTCTTGAGATGATTGATATGCAAAGCCTTTCATACGAATTGATAAAGAGCGAAATGATATTCCTTTGATTTACAATGCTATGTATGTTTAAATTGTCACTTCCCACTCTATATTTTGGTGTTAATTGTTTCTGATGTTAGATATTTTGTATTTTGTATTTTTGATGTTGTTTGTTGTTGTTGTTCATAGTTATCTTGACATGTATTTTAAACTGCAGGGCGCCTTTGTAAAGCAGTTTTAAGAACTGAACAGGCCTACCCTGCAGTATAAAATAAATAAAACAAAATAAATAAATAAATAAATAAATAAATTCCCTGCACCGTGCCATCAGAAATGTTTAGCTCTTTGGTGCACGGTAAGTCCATCTTTGTGTCACTTTGGATGAACAGCGAGTCGCTGTCCAACGAAAAACGGCGATATATGGCAGAATCCTCAAGGTCCAGAGACGTCCCCTTGTGTTGCGTTAAGAGCAGTACCATAAGCAAGGAGAGAAGAAATAACAGAGGGATGCCTACCATCAATTTCCTGTTGATGTTTAATTGCTTTTGGTGAGCCATTCTGGGTATCTTTGCAATCTACAAATATAAAAAATGTCAATACTAAAATTAATTATGTTACCGGGATTCCTTTAATAGGTACACTCATATCAATTTTTTTCGAGAAAAGGTTATATTTCGTTTTCAACATCATGATTTTAGTCTAGGTGAATTGATTTTCTATTTCTTTTAAAGGGATGGTCCGGGCTGAAAATATTTATACCTTAATACATAAAGTAGAATTCACTGAGAAAAATGCCGAAAATTTCATCAAATCGGATAACAAATAAAAAAGTTATAGAAAATTAAACTTTAGCAATATTTTGTGAAAACAGTCGTCATGAATATTCATTAGATGGGCTGATGATGTCACATCCCCACTTTTTGTTTTCTTATGTTGTTTATACATAAAATCATATTTTTTCATTATTTCATACTTGTGTGAATAATATGTCTCCCTTATAATAAAATAAGTTGCAGTAATAAATATCTAATGCACTAAATCAGTTGTCAATCCAATTTTTCTAGTTCTTGGAGGAAAAAATTGAATAAACCTAATTTTATATAATAAAATACAAAAGAACAAGTGGGGATATGACATCATCAGCCCACCTAATGAATATTCATGACGACTGTTTTCACAAAATATTGCTAAATTTTAAAATTTAATAACTTTGTTATTTGTTATCCGATTTTGATTAAATTTTCGGCATTTTGCTCAGTGAATTCTACTCTATTTATTAAACTATAAATATTTCAGCCCGGACCATCCCTTTAAGATGATAATTCATGTTAATTTTTGGGTCATGTGGGCCTTCCCATACATTGCTCGCTCGTAGCCCGGCTCCACGTCACACCATAAGTATACACTAAATACTAGTAAACCAAAGAACATGATATTTGGGTCCAAGCAGCGGCTCCATAATTTAAAATTTTTTAAGATTGTTAATGGTAAAAGGGAAAATGAGTGAGTATCCAGTTTTAAGTATCTAGGTGTCATACTCGATGAAAAAATTTCATGCGAGAGGCGCATAGATCACATCGCTGAAAAGATTTCATGAAAAATTGGATTTCAACGTCGATCTGCAAAGCTTTATATCCCGGATGACATTTTTACACTACTCTGTAATGCTTTGCTCATGCCTAATTTGATTATTGTGACGTAGTTTGGTCTAATATTTCACTCGGTTTCCTTGACAGACTTACTAAATTGCCAACAGAATGACAAGAATGATCTTAGGGGCCCATCCGCGAACTCATTTATTTTTCTGTCCTATAATGGAGAGATCTCTTTTCCAGACGGCATTTTCACCGAAATGTGTGAAGTATTTAAATATGTTAACTGTATTGCTCCCTCATATTTAAGTGAACGATTCATTAAACATAATTATGATATTAGGACAAGATAAATGTCCACTGCCTCTCTTCAGGTAAACAGTGCACAATAATAGGGGCAAGAGGACGTTTCAATACATCGGGACCGCCGACTGGAATAATCTTAGGAAAGATCAACGCTAGACAATATTCCTCAACTCATTCCGTGCCTCAATTAACGAATGAAAATGGATAAGCCTTGCAATGCAAGATACACAGCAATGAGTAGTTGATTTATATTCTAATTGGGCAACATTTACGTTACTCCAATTCTACTCCTTACTCATTCCTCAACATATTCTCAAATTATTTCTTAATCAATTGAACAATACTCTAATACCAGTCATCCTTCCGTTTCCTGTTAAATCGTATTTAGCGGTTTCCGATTGCCTTAACCTTTTTTATTTGTCTTAACTTTAAAGTAAAGCTATTTTTGCAATTCAATATGATCTTTTATATGGTTGTATTTTAATGCTTATCAATCTATTTTTAAAGAAATAATGTAATACCTGTATATGCCATTTTGATTGATATATTCTTTGTAAATATTGCAGAAGTTGATTTTTTATCCCAGGGCCCTCAAGGACAGTAGTTTATGTAACTGAGGCCTCCCTGATTAACTAAAACTGAAAATGATTAATGAATTGATAAATGAATTAAAAATATTAATAAATATATGACATTTTGCCAAGGACGAGATGACACAGAAACAATTGTTTTTAGTGGCAGCGTGTCTCAAATAAAAGGTCCCTGCCATTTATCACTAGAAAATTATTAATTCAAGTTTGATATGAAATATAGGTTACATATTTGGAAACCTCAATTTATTTACAGGTCTTCGCTAGTCCCGAGTTCAGTTCACAAACCCTGACACGTGATGGTGTAGGTATGTCATATGAATTCAATGAATTCAGTTATCATAACAAAAACAATGAGGAGTCGATAAGACTGACCAGTACATGTATATATTTGGCGTCCTTAAGTTCAAAGCCCATTTTGGCACCCATTACCTATCAATTTGGCAACGCTCAAGTTTGATCAATATGACGCCCCTACACGTTTAAGATCAGTTCAGTTGACATTGCCCCCCCCCCTATATTCCGCATTATAACGCATTTTCCTCCTAATGTCCCCCTTGTCTTTCTCTCTACATTATATAATCCCTATTCGCTTCTTTTTTCTCCCCCTTTCCCTTTCTCATCTTTCACCTATTTATCTCTCCATTCACTTTTTTTTGCCCCCCCCCTTTCGCACCAACCTTTTATTTCGCCTATCCGGTTAAAATTGCCTCGTTGTGTCCTCCCCTGGATACACGCATGATGCTCCCACGCATTTCCGTAAATCACTGTGTCATCTATGCTGTTTGTGTTATTATCCAGGGTATTGCAGGGGAGAGATTCAGCTTTCGATTAACCTTCCTGCGGCAAACCACATTCTAGACAACATCCGCCATCCAGCAAATATCCGGGAGTGTTTTTTTGTTTTTCAAGGGGGAGGAGGGAGGGGGTACTCGGGTTTGGAATGGGTTGGGGAGTGTGGCCCCAAACTGATACCATAGTTGAAGACCTATACAGTTATGCTAACGTTCACCGATTTATTCAGTTATAATGGGGTGGTGGAAGTTCTTGGACGAACCTCGCTTTTATAAAACATACTAGTGCTGAATTTGGCATCCTACAGCCTAGACAATAACATAAATAATTTTCCTGACCTGTATGAATGGTTTATATTAAAGGTACCCAATCTTTTACCAGAACTGGAGTACGTCCCATAATACATTGATGAACGTGCTCTTATTGTAATTGCCGATCTACCCCCACGACATTCGTCTACCACATGTTTCATCTGATCCCACATGGGCTAATCCTAGTTCGTCTACAGCCACTTCGTCTATCCTGGTCTGACATTCAATTCAATTTAATTAAATTCAAATAAACATTTATTTTCTTCCATTACGTTACATTTTTCATAAATATTAATTCATAAAAAAATATTTGTTATTAAAAAAAAAAATATGTACATATTGAGTTTAAAGAAGATAGCGTATACCCTAAAAGCTGAGGCTTGTGGCGGGATACGCCTATAGACAGAAATACAATACAATTCAGCCCAGATGTTACCTCGTTTGATTTCCATGATAACCATTTGGTATAATGTCCATAATGATCTACTCCACCTAGTCTATTATGCTTTAATAGGTGAACTGTTTTAAGAACCATATTGTTAGTAGACGAAGTGGAAATTAGACCAACAGGGCGTTAGACGAAATGAGAATTAGAATAAGTGGGTATTAGAGCAAGCGTAGATCGTATGCCAATTAAAACCAACAATAGTGGAAAAATGAATATAAACCACATGTATCTTTAACCGACATGAGTTAGTTAACTTAGATTTAGAAACTGTATACATGTACGCCTACACATGGGAAATACTTATATCATACTACTATTATATCATGTAGCAGAAGTAATCATGTAAATAATGAAACTTACCACCAATTTACGCTGAACATTTAACTGGATGAAACGAATACCTTGTTACTGCGTTGGAGATGGGCAGGCAAATTGCGACCTATGAAAATACGGCAGATTTTTAAAGACAG
Source organism: Lytechinus pictus (assembly GCF_037042905.1). NCBI lineage: Eukaryota > Metazoa > Echinodermata > Echinoidea > Temnopleuroida > Toxopneustidae > Lytechinus > Lytechinus pictus. Next base: position 14,938,539 of record NC_087249.1, read on the forward strand.
ACAGATCTGAATCGATATACTTTCGATGTCAGGCCAATTGAAAGTCTAGTTGAAGCTACATACGCGTTTAAGTGTGTAGTTAATGGCCTCTATCAAAACCACATTCCCATGACTATACTTTCAGGAAGTTTATGACAAAGGTACATCCGTATCGGAAAACCGAGAGGCGAAACCTGGGGCCCATTTCATAAAGGTACAGCGTCAGCGTCAAGTCCCAAAACAGCATCAAATTTTCACTTGCAGCGTCAAATTTAATATTTGACGCTGCAGCGCATTTCATAAAAAGTTGACGCTCCAGTGGGAGCGTCAACTTTTTACTGGAGCGTCAAGTATGGTTACTGGAGCGTCAAATAGGGTTAAATATTTGACGCTGGTCATGGGGGAGCGTCAAGTTGACACTGTAAAAGGTTTTTCATTGTGAAGAATGGCATACGTTGTGCTCAGGCATGCCCAAAGGGCTCTTACAAGAGAACGGATATCTAGATCGAGCAATGTCTATGATAATAATGCTAATGAATAATATATTAAGGTAATGCTTTCTAGTAGAAATGCCGTTTCTTTTTTGTTGTTCTACCTATCCCCCCCCCAAAAAAAATGTTAAAAAATTCCTACGAAACAGCAAATTTTTCAGTCTTTCCCAGGGCAGGCAAAGGGAAAAAAGGGAGGTTATAGACAGACTTAAAAACAAAAAAAAATTGAGAGGATTTTTTTTCTTGTGGGAAAAAATAGAGGAAGGTAGATCTATTATGTGGAAGTGTTTAATTCAAGGCCTAAATTAAAAAAGCCCTAGGCCATAAACAAGGTTACACTTCGGAATTCCGAAGGTTCTTTATTCCGAAGGTCCATAATTCCGAAACACGTAAATTGCCTATACCTCGACGTTCGTTAATCTGAAAACGTAAAAGGGTTCGTTAATCCGAACATTTGTTGCGTTATTTCGAAGGTTCGACAATCCGAAAACGAAAAAAGGTTTGATGTTCCGAAGGTTCGTTAATCCAAGAACGAAATAAGGTTCGTTGTTCCGAAGGTTCGTCAATCCGAAAACGAAATAAAGTTTGTTAGTCCGAAAACGAAATAACGTTCGTTAATCATTTCGTTTTCGGACTAACGAACCTTCGGAATTACGAACCTCATTTCGTTTTCGGATTAACGAACCTTCGGAATTACGAACCTCACTTCGTTTTCGGACCAACGATCCTTCGGAATAATGAAGCTTCGGAATTACGAATGTATGCGATAAAAAAATGATTGCTTTTTTTTTCAGTTTCTGACTTTCTAAAAAAAAAAAAGTTGTGGCCATGGCATTGTTGAATCCATTTACTGAATGGTTATTCACTGTTGAAACCGATAACTTAAAAATCATTTCCATTTTGAACAAAAATAATCTTTTAAGGTCATTTTCGATGTTTCATGCATAATTAGAGCCTACAAATTTACTTGCTTCAGGGTGATTTTTAACAGCACTGCACCTGCAGTGGCCTGCGCCTGCCTTGTTGTTGATACAACCTTGCATTACCGACACAAATAGTGTGGGACTGGGATTAAACTTGTACGGTAGAAACTTTGTTGAAGGTGAAATTTCGACCGGCAATAATGATGCCTTTTTACTTTTTTCAAAATAATTTTTTCCATGGCATAGGGCTAAAATATATCAATTCTCTGAAAACTTACACAATGGAGAATAATGCTATGCCATCCCAGGAAAAATTAGTATTTTCTTCTTACTCTCTTCTAGAATTGCAAGCCAGGCATCACCATAGAGCCATCACTCTGTATCAACGGCTAGTCTTATATGCTGCAGACCCTGTTTGCAGCTGCTAAATAACAATTTCGCTCCCAAAAAAATTTACAAGCAAAAAAAAATATATATTCTCCTTCAATTTTGTTTCTTCTAATTTTGCTTCTCAAAGGTGTGGGGGGGGGGGCACAGGCCGGCTGTGCCCCCCCCCCCGGATCCGCCAGTACTTTCTACCTAAACTTATGACTTGAATTGAAAACAAAAAACTGGAGAGAAAGGGGATTTCCCCCTAATCAGCCTCGTACATGACTATTCAAATAATTCGCTGGAAAGTCAAGCTGACTTTCCAGCGAATGTGCTTCTATGAAATGCAAAGTTGCTAGCATAGCAAGTTGCTAGCATAGCAAGTAAAAGCTGCTATTCTACCAGAGTTGCTATCATAGCAACTTGCTATGATAGCAACTCTTTATGAAATAGGCCCCAGGACTTTAAAAAATGGTATTACATGCAGTCGAACCATGTCGAACCAACTGTTGGAATTTTGACTTATGAAAACTATTCAAGTTTCAATATCGCTGCAGTTCTCATTGACAAAATAATTTTCTTTTACTTTTTTTTTCTTCTTCTTCAATCTCCTTCTCCTTCATTTCTCATAACCTTCTTCTTCGTCCTCCTCTGTTTTGTGTGTGTGTTGGTGGAGGGGGGGGGGGTGCTGTTAAACATATTGGACTAAATTTGGAAGCGGATATGGACTCTCCTAAACAAATTATGTCAGCACGAAGCGCAAGCTAAACATCTTTTATTTCCCATCTGAAAACGAGATATGTCTATGAAGTCCGGACCCACATTGTAACACTCTAAATTTCATAGATCTGAAATAAATAAAGACCGACTGGAGTCTGGGACCGATCGAATTCCAGAGTTCCAGAGTCCCATAGAAGCTGAGCACTAATCTAAGTCCTTCAAGGCCCCAAGCCCCAAAACACCAACATTTCAGTCCAAAACCCAGATAACGACAGGCACTTAGCCAACCCAGATCCACTACAAATCCATGGTAGTGTATGAATTTTGATGCACCATCATGACCATACGTCGATCGAGCGGTTACGTTTATTACTAATGGTCTTTATATATATATATATATATATATATATATCTCTCTCTAAAAGCATTTTTGCAGCTCAAAAGGCTGAATTAAAAATAATCGTACAAGGTAAGCGATTCTCATAGAACTGTAAACAACAGTTTACGATGTACTTGTGATGTGTTTTGGGGGGCATTTTGGACTGGTTGACGGCTGGACACCCCTGGTCATCGTACAATGGCCGAGGCTCTCATGAGTCTCAGGTAACATCAGAAGGGTGATCGGACAAAGATAATTAGGAGTTTTGATCTTCCGATGTCCCTGGTACCGATCTTTCTATTCTTGACACATCGTTAAAGTATCGTCCAATTTCCTGCCGTGAATCGACCGGTGTCCCTGGCATTGGAGGTCAAGTCCTTGAGAGCAGGCATCGAACAGACATCGGTTGATTATCGATCAACGTCTAGGTGTCCGGACATTAGTCACTAACCGACCGATGTCTGACCGGTATGCATCGACGTATGATCTATGTATGGCCTATTTGCTTTGACATCGGCCGGACAACAGCCGGTGATTACAGATGCATCAGGGGCCCTTGATAAACCGCGTTTTTGTACACTAAACAAGACACCACAACACAGGAAGATGCAAAGAGGGAAAGTGAGCTATATATATATATATAAATATATCTAACGATATTACATTCTGAGAGTACCAACAAAGTTTATTTCCAAGTCTTGGAAATAAACTTTGTTTACCTCTTTTCCTCTTATATATATATATATATATATATATATATATATATATATATATATATATATATATATATATATATATTCTCTTCATCCATTTCTTTCACACAATATTTAAATAAAAGAGTTGCCAAAGCTGTAGTACATGTTTAACTTCACACATTTATATATATAATGCCAAATTTCGAGGCCCTATTATATGTCACCCATGTGGAGGTGCTACCTAATGACGAGAACGTATCTCTGTGGATAAAAAAAAAATTAAAGAAGGACGGGGTGAGAAGTGTCACAAGGCAAACACAAGACTCATTATTTCTTTATAGTCACATGTGTAAAAAAGTAAGATGTGATAAACTCACTTTAAAAAGAAATAAATAATGACAGAATTCATACTTTGCCATTAAAAGATCAGCAACCATCCTTCATTTTCTGTGAATATGGTGATATCTTCAACGTTTTTCTCAATAAGTGGTCTGAAATCCAGAATACTCTAAAACTTAGCTGCAGCAAAGCTAATTCTTGGGCAAATAAAAAGAGTTCCCATAAAATATTGCAAGGATCAAACGATACAACTTCCCTGGACTTAACTGAAGCAGTAATAGTCCCGATTGATGTTCAAATGATAAAGTTAGCCTATCAGATGTGTATCATTAATTTTGTATGAATCTATCTATATGTATGACATCATGGTGGTGCGCGGTCACAAGTATTTAACAACATTGTTATCGTCGATCTTGGCAAAGAGATCTTCGTGAAACGGTTAACGGACAAGACATGCAAGAGCTTTGGCAACTCTTTTATTTAAATATTGTAAAGAAATGGATAAAGAGAACAATGGTAGGCGTAGCTTAAATCAAGGTTCCCCAGAGCTATCTACCCTTTGGAAAAATTGATGCCGAAAAAATATATCTGTCGGGAATCGAACCCGGGCCCCCAGCTTTGAACGCCGATGCCTTAACCACTAGACCACAGAGACGGGTTAGTGGCTACGGCGACTGGTTATATATATATATATATGATAATCGTACAATTCGATAAATAAAGTTATCTCAGATGACATTTGTATTTAAAAGTAAAACGGAGGGTCTTAACGAAAAAAAACAAAGCTTGTACAAAAGGCAATCCCCTAACTTAGTTTCATTACAAACTTACAACAAAAAAATATTGGGTCGTAATAATATATAGAAATATTGTTTAAAATTTTTGACTCAATTTGACTCAAAACTCTTACGCCTAGGTGCCCTTTATATTCATAAATCCCAATGTAGAATATTTAAACTGAGTCTTTCACTAGGGTCAGTCCCCGACGATTGGAAGAAAAACAGCTCCTATATATAAAGGAAAAGGTCTAAATTGGAGAAGACAAATTATCAGCCAATATCAGTTGTCTGTCATATTTAGAAATCAATTGAAAAAAACGTTAAGAACAGCTCGTTATCTTCTTGATTACGATCAGTTTGCTTTCTTACCAAATCACTCTACAGTTTCTTGTTTACATATGGTAGCCGACGAGTGGGACGAAGCCTTTAACGAACATGAAGTTGTTGGAACTAATTATCAAGTCTTAATGCTTAAAATTAGATCCACGGATAAACTTATTCATTGATGATAAGCCAGTAGAAAAAGTAAAAAAATGTAAGATATCTTGGAGTCGAAATAAACGAAAATCTTGAATGAAATTCATATATTGCTCAATCATCCAAAAGTTAAGCTTATAAGATTTTTTTAACTCGGTAAATTACGACATATCCTAAATAAAACCCTACTGAATATATTATACAAATTTAATATAGAACCTTGTTTCTACTATGCAATATCGGTTTGGGGAAATAAAATTTGTTCAAATGCACTCTAAAAACTTTTCAGACTTCAGAAACGAGCTGCTCGATATACGCTACCGTAAATCTCTATCTTATAAATCATAATGGGGAACATAATGTTAAGGAGATTAAATGGACATCTATTGAACAAAGAAAGTAATATTTTTAGCAAACTTGATTACTATAAATGTGATCATGGACTGGCCCATCTCGTTTATATAATAATATTGAAATGGTTTGCGACAGACATGATGTTAGGACACGTACAGCAACTTTGATACTGTACACTAAATGGTGTTCCACCAATATTGAATGCCACAAGAAATATTTTATGTTTTCCCGCCGCACATGTCTGGAACAATTTACCAGATTCACTTAAAAACGCAGTTTCCGTATAAATTATTTCTAATTATCTTATTGAAATATGTATTTCTTATGATATTGCGTCAAATCTAAACTCACGTTGGGTGTCTTATACAATTTTCATGAGCATATATGAATGCATTTGTATGTTCGTCTTTCCTTTTCATGTTATTACGTATGATCCTATAGACCCTTCTGTTGATTCCGGAAAGTATTTGTAACCCAACGCTCTTGTGTATTATAACCTTTACTTCAAGTTATCATTTTAATATACAATTCCCTCATTCCTGTATAACATTTATATTACGTTGCTGTTGCTTGTAATAATTCGAACTCTTTGATATTTTATAGTTTTAGATGTCTTTGCTGGTATGGGTTTTGTGTATATTGCGAGATGTAGACAGTGATTTCTTACTGCTTTGTACATTTCAACTTTGAATATTATCTGATAATAGTATTCTGAACAATCTTCTTCTTACCTTCGTTAGTATTGACTTGATTATATTAATGCATATTATTATTTGTTTTCTGGATTACTCAAATTCTATAAGCTTATTCTTTAAACACTAACTCGTTATAAGTAGTGTAATACTAGACTTTCATTATGTTACATGAGTGAATGAGTTTGAACATTTACCCAGTTATGTTAGATAGTGTTGTCATTGGCCATGTATTTTATAAAGTCAATATTACAATTTATTGCTGGAATGAAATTGTATTACCGAATATGAGCATATTGCTATTCATCTTACTTATATAATGATGATAATCTTACTCTGTTATATTATTTATACACGTTATTACTTAGTAGTTATTGTTTCATTCAAATTTATATTTCCTATAGTGCCCGTAATTATTAATTCATTAATTTCATTTCAGTGGATTTTATCAGTGAATAAATCTTACGATTTGTAGTTCATATATTTAATTTTACGTTCTGATAACTTTATTTTATTCATTTTCATGTGAATCATGTCATCATTTCATGCAAAAATATTTGTTATGTTTATTACTCAGCATCGCCTAGATAATGAGTCAGAATTTGATTTTATTTACATGTATGTAAGTGATTTTGTTGTAATCTTGGTTTTGCTTTTATTAGATCATTAATGAAAGCTTGCTTTTTGCCAATCTTTTGTACCTCAATAAATTTATTCTAATTAAACAAATAATTCCACAAGCTCTGCTTCAACAGGGCTGCCTGTCGTTCTTTCCTTTCACATAATGTGTGCCACTCCTCGTATTTTTTAATTTTTTAATTTATCTGTTTAACTGAATTGTTCTCTGTAATGTTTGGAAGACAAAACAAACCTGAAACGTGTGTACTAAAATGTAGCATTTGACCCAAGTCACCATTACTTAGTATCCAAACCAGCGACTCCTCTTGAAAATTGGTCACAGTCCTTTCTTTCGGGGTAGATAGCTGGTAAAAATACTTTTATTTGCATTGTCAGTTTATTTGCATTACACCAGTCCTTGGTGCATTTTTTTTAAACAGATTTCTACCTGTATCTGATATATCAACATTACGTTCATCGCAATTAAGTGTAAGGAGTAAATTGAAGTAATCCGCGAGGCTGAAGTTGAACTAATCAGAGGCAATTCAAAAGATCGTTGATATACCACAACCTTTTTAACAGCAAGAGGACATGAAAATTGACAGTTTTTTTCGAAATTGAATGTTTCATACAACACGTACCAGTAATCCATGGTTAAGATTTTTCTATTTGGTTTAACATTATACAGTGCGTCCCAGAAAAAACGAAACCGAGATTTAGCGATGATTTATCATAACTTAATCACAAATACAATAGACAAATGATCTACCATTGTAAAGCTTAGAATCTCCTCTTTCATCTGATATTACTTAGATTATTCCTCATTCACGCATGAGTGAGCAAAACAATTTGAAGAAAGGATACCAAAAACTCATTTGGCGGGGGGTATCTGAATTTTAAAAAGAAAATCACATGCCTTAAAAGTTCAATGTATGCCACATTGTGGGAACAGAGAGTAATCTGGTTCCAGCGTTGATTTTCTTATTGCATTTGTGAAAATTAAAATTTACGATTTCTTTTTGTCTTGTTATCATTATTTTCTGTTAGTGTTAAATTGATGGGTTGTTTCGATGATGATTTTGAATGTCGTGATTCACATAGACTTTGAATAGAATCGAATTGTGGGATGTTTTACGAAGTAAATGTCCACCAGGCCCGTTACATAGCTAGGGTTTTCTCTTGTTTTTGACTAAAATATTTTATGGGGCTCCCCCTCGAATTTTACTTCACCTACTTTGTTTTTCTGCTCTACCACTCTCCCCCTTACGAAATGCACTATCTGCCACTGCCGACACCCTCAGTTCTCATTATAGGACAGCCCCACAACGGGGATAGGGGTAATCGACTCTATTGTTATTCACGAAATAAAATGATAGGACTAAAATGGAGAAAAGGGGAGAGAAGTAGGAGAAAGTAAGTTAGAAGAAAGAAAATATAAAATAGAGAAGTCTGACCGGAAAACTACTAGTACAATGCCCTTATAAATTCATATGAGGAAATATTACGTCCTTTAATTGTTCCATTGCCCCCCATCAAAACATCCTGGGGACACCCCTTGCATATGTGTAAGAGTAAAACAATCAATGATATGAATATAAAAAGGGCATTACTATACATCACACACACATGTAAACACATTGGTACAAAAAACAAAGCGGTATTTCGGAAGTTTATTTGTTCCAATTTTGCAGACTATTTATTTTACTATCTTTTTTGTTACATCTCACATACTTCTTGCTAAGTAGCAATCTCATACATGTAATGAAAACTGCATAGACTACATATAAATCGATGCTAAGCTCTCCAATGTATCCTGTGATACATTGTGAATGTTTCATCCACGAATTAAGAATTTTATAGGTCCTATTGTCTGCAAGATTGGGGAGAGGGTCGTCTCGCTCTGTCTAAAATGATACAAAAATCTCTTGAAATCACAGCACATGCATCGACAAGTTATCTGCCAACGTCTTATTATTTTTGTTATTATCATCATTATCATCATCATCATTATTATTACTCTTATTATTAATGTTGTTATTATTTTATTTCTTTATTTTTTGCTTGTCATACACTAATAGAATTTTAGTTCAGATTTGAACCGGAAATCAGTCAGGTTGGGCCACTCCTCTTCCCGAGTAAAAAAAAAAAAAAGGAATGTAATACGATCCGATGTGATTGTTTTCTGGTTCAGATCCGGCTGTCACTGTGCCATCACTTTAGACATGGAGAGCTGCCCCCAATGGTTTATGGGTCAATATAACTAGGTATCTTTTTAAAAGGGAATAAAGCCATTGGAACACACTGGCTCGTGTTCAAGCAGCAAATTTGAAGAATAAGATGTTTCAGTGAAATCTGACAAGCAATACGAAAGTTATGAGCACTTGAATATTGATAACGCTATGATATATTATGCTATAAAAGGAGATCCTCCCATCGGAAATGTGAGAAAGGTGTGTGATGTCTCAAGTGAAACAATTCTCCGCTTTTGGACACTTAACATTTACCCCATTTTTATGATAAGACAAAGTTAATCCATGTTTTGATACTTGTAATACATATCTTGCCTTTAAACAAAGTTCAATTGGTTTCAAGCGTCCCATTTTACTTTAAGAGTGTCTTTTTTTTAGGAATATGGAATACAAATCTCAAGGGAAAATTGTTTTGGATCAGAGGAATAACTCTATAATATGTAGAAAGCAGCATATCCATGTTTCCCTTATCTCATTTATGCGAACAAAATTATTCCGAAAGATCTGTCTCGTAGATAGGCTTTAACAGTAAAATGAAAACTAATGAAGTCCATGCCAGTTAATCAAACTTTTCACAGTTATGCTTTGGTGCCTATGTACATGATTTAGGCCACAAATGCAAAAAGAAAATGGATGTTAGCCTACGTTTTTTTCTCTCTTTTGGACTTAAAATTAACTAAAATGGACCATAACGAAACCAAATCTAAGTCGACCGATTATATGCTCATTGGAATTAACGTTTAAACTTTGGTCGGTTTGGCCTGTATAGCTGTGCCGTCAGACAGCATGACACAGTAAAAAAAATAATGGTGCTCCTCTTAGAACTCACGGAATTGAAATGTCATAACCCATGTAAAAAAAATCAAGTTAAGGTCAGAATTATACCTCTTAATTTGTGTACTTCATATTTGAAAAAAAAATACGATGAAAAGATCACCGAAACTAAACCTTAAAAGGTTGAAATCTACATTAAGAGAATAAACAAGCAATAATGATGTGCTTTATTAAAAATCCACGTAATTTTCACCAAATATGCCAAGTTGTTGAGGAAAGTATACCACTGACAGTAACGAGAGAGCTGGTATTCGAACTTACAACAACGTTGACTGTGATGTTTGTATCCTGTTGAGACGTTGCCATGGTTGCGGAATATATTTCGAAGTATTAGATTTAAAATTTTATTTTTTCAGGTGTTTTTTTTTATCCCTAAGACTATCTCAAATTCAAAATTAGACTGAGACACACATGACAAGTAGTAGGAACAATTTAAGCTTGCACTTCCAATGGTAGCCCTATGCTTTGCTACATTGGTAGGATATCATCAAACGCATACAAAAATGAAATATTATTTTCCTGAGATTTCTTAACTATAAATATGCCTACCACATTTTGTTTCGTATACCAAGGTCCTTATCATTCGTGTTAACGTATATCAAAGTGATATGCACTCTGCTGCCAGGTGGTTACTCAAAACTCATGAAAATGCCTTGCCTAAGGACCTTAGAGCAGTTGGTTGGAACTTGAATCTCAAAACTATGAGGCAAGTGACTTTTTATTTTACAATAAACCTAAATATAAACAAATCTACATAAAAACAAACAAACAAAAATCACACGAATGCTTCGGCAATTCTTCCCCGAGTCCGACCCATATTTTGATCTTGAGGTTCGTCTCGAATATATTGGTTCTGCGTCCGCCAAGGATCAGCAAGTGGCGTTTGTCCATAACCTAATGAAGAATCGTAATATGTGCTTGCGTCAGGAGACGTCATTCTATTCGTCAGAAGCGACGCACTTTCGCCGCGTTCCGAAGTTGGTGTCGAATCATACCTCAACCGCGGTGCCGAAGACCGTGGACTACCTAAGGGCAGTATGATGCGAGCCGGTGATGTTGTAACCGGGTTGGCCATTACCGCGGCAGTTTTACCGCTTCGCCTGTCATTAGCTGAAGGAAGAGTATCATACTTCACTCGAGCCGTCGGTGACGCTGAGCTGTGTGAGGTCGGTATATTGCTTCTTGACAACGTAGAAAAGTTCCTTGATGTCGGCGACGTTGAACGCTGCCTGTTTTTCTCTGAAGTTGGTGACGTGCTGTGTTTTCCCTTTCCTGGCGGCGACCGCGGACTGCAGGGTACAGGGAGGACGTTATTGTCTGATGCGCTATAGTTGGATATTATAGGTAAATCTTCAAATAGTCTACTAGGATTTGTCCTTGTAACTGGAGAACTGCTTTGAATAGGTTCAACCTCCCGAAAACCGGATACTGCAATATCGTAGGATGGAGGTGGTGGCACTGACGATAGATAAAAAAGATAAGTCAATCAATAGATTTGTTCTTTCCCCTATCTATTAATCTATCTGCAGATATCTGTATATACCAGTCCATCTTAATCATCTTTCAATGTACCTGTCAAATCTATCTATAAACATTTCTATCTAATATTCTTAGCTGCTAATATGCATATGTGTTCTTAAGTTTTAATCAATAGCTTAAACTAGTTCATTTGCACATTCTCTTCTCTTGCACTTGTGCAGCTTCTTTAAAAGGGGCCGCAGAAGCGGGGGGCTTCAGCCCCCACCTTTTTCCAAAACCGTGTACAAAAACGTAAAAATTGACCGTATGAATGTGATTTTTTGGCATGGTCAGCCCCCCACTGTGAAAACCGTTCCGCGGCCCCTGTTTAATAGGTGCATTACTTTGTGCACCTTCCCCCAAGGGTACACCCCTAAATGAGTACAAAATGTTGCTAATTGAACGATAGAAATGCGACCCTCTTTTTTTGTGTGTGCACGTACCCATTCGTTTGACTTCTGACTGGTGGGTGACGGCCATGTTGACTGATGGCCTTCGATAGGTATTGATTGCAGCAATGGTCCCGATGGATATAGGCAACTTCAAAGTACACGCCGGAGTCTCGAACCCTACAACTGCTGATATCTATTTGTCACATGGATGTGAAAAAAAATATAGAAAAAAAAAATCGTGTTACTAACCAATCTCTTCTTGCTCGGATGTCATTGAATTAGAGTAGACAATCAAATGCCTTCAAGCTGTATTATGATAATAAATACAGCGCCAACGAGAACGATAGCTTTCTATAATTTGAATACAGTAGTTTGAAGTGAATTTGAATTATCGGTCTGCAAAATTATTGGGAAAGCTTTCAATTAATATTGATCGTTTGACACAATTTTCCTCGATTTTGATAGGATAAGAACGGGAAAGCTCATGATAACTTTGAAAGGGAAGAGACAACACGACTTAACGGTGACGGCTATGTTTAGGTGACACTATTTTCGTTTCACTCTCTGTCCTTTTCTTCTTATTATGCTCTGGAGGAGGGGGGGGGGGGAGCTGGGTCACGCACGGATAATGGCAATGTGGGTATGTGTGAAGACCGAATTTGTTATGTCTTGCCAGTTGTTCCCAAGCATATATTTGTCAACCTTGTTGCATAGATCAACTCATTTTCCTCGTTCCTAAGCCCCTCATTTCAGTCAGTTCTCCTGACTCCCATTAAATGTTTAATTCGATTTTCCAAGCACCCCAATTTGCAGAGGGCCATCTAACGTGAGAGTTTTTTAGCTCCTCATTCAATACGCAACTTTCGTTCTTAACGGTATGGTTTCAGATTTGGGGGTCACACACCCTCTTTCCTAATACCTTCCCCCGGACTTTTCTTTCATTTTCTCTTTGTTCATGTTTTTAGCATAGTCTGTCGGGATACAGTTGGTAATGATCGGTCGCACCGGTAAAACCGTCTCCAGGGTCCCGTCTTACAAAGAGTTACAATTGATTCAATCAACCACAACTATGGAAAGCCAGCAACGTCAACATAAAAAACCTCGTTTGTTCAAAATATTCGATAAATGTAATGAATATTAATGAATTCATAGTTTTCTTTAAAAAGTCAGTGTGCCTCTTTTTGTTTTCAAGGGACATTGTGCAAATTTTTCTAAATAAAAAATTATTACAATGATGGATATCCATATTACTTGAGGTTGATCGGATCAATCGTAACTCTTTGTAAGACGAGGCCCAGACCGACCAAAGGTATTACGTTATTTCTAATGACGTACTATCAGTAAGTTTGATCGTAAGTGTGACTGTAGCATTAATCTACAACAGGGCCCTAGGCGTAGCAATAAGGGCATGACTGACCTGAAGCGAATACTCGAGGAAGATATTCGGGCAGGTCTCGAAGGCGCAGGGGACGACAGGAGGGACTCTGAAAGCGGTGGGTTCGATCGCTTTTTTCTGGTACGACGGACATCCTTCCAGTTCAATCTCGACGATGTCGTCTCGGATTCTCTTGTCGTCCGTCCGCCAGCCAGACTTGGAGAAGAAGGTCAGTGTCTGGATCGTATGAATAAAGATTTCATTTCAAAAGGACAATGTTACAATAGCTGTAATTTTTTATGAAACTGGTCCCCTACACCTTGAATAGTAACGGCACTACCAATAAGTCCCTCCAGACCACGTTTTCATTCAAATGGTTTTCTGTGAGCCTTTAGTCTTACAGAGGTTTCATGTACCAATAGATTACGAAAGAAATACTATTAAAATTGCGGTTTTTATTTTTTATTTTGCCTCTCGCTCGACAATATTGCAAATGATGAATATAAACATAGAATGCGTTAAAGTCTAAGTGGAATTGATAGGAATTTAGATTGTTCGCCCACTTCTCTCATAACTGTATCATGTTTTTAGGTAAAGCGCCTGGTTAGACACAATCAAGAAAGCTCGAGGCGCAATCCCGACATGGCATTTATGCCACTGAGCAAACCGTTTTACCGAAAACATTTGTGCTATAGGCATTATAGTCGGGTCGTAACACCTTGGGGGTCATCAAAATTAGTCTTCCATCTATTTACAGGCCTGTAGGATATTTGAGGAGGTACATGATCTCGACGAATCCTCTATGGTCGACCGTTTTGTCGACAAGCACAAAGGTTTTGAGAAAGTTAACACCTTCCCACGAGGTCGTAACTTAATTTGTGCCGCCTTAATATTATTTGTACCAACGACAAATGCATGTGAGAACAATAATAATAATAAAAGAAACACAACTAAAACGCTATGTCGGGCATACCTGCGTCAAGGTACAGGAGATGTAAGACACGTCGTTGTTGCTCTGGTTATCAAGACACCCTGAGACCCACATAGACTCTCCTACCACATAGCCTCGTTTATTAACATTGACGTCTAGTGTGATTGGACCAGTCTCACAACACAGGCAGCCCTCATTAACTGTCTTCTGATCTCCTATCGGAACCTTACGAGAAAAAATATATGTACAAAATAAATAAGACATGTCTGTTGCAGAAAGAGAAGCAATCACACGTAAAGTTTCAATAAATTAGAAGCGTGTTAAAACGGCGGTTTGTTTCTTTTCTTTTCCAAAAGACACGTTCATGCGCAATTTTGGGGCCCTGGAATATATATATCAAAACAAAAGAATATTACGATGTATTGCATAGCCCTAGCTTAGGGTATTGCTACCCCTAAAAATATTTAAAATCTTCCTTTTATATTTCGCGATAAAAAAAAACCACCTACCAAGGGTGCAAGATGTGTTCTGTCGACCCTTTGATATAAATTTCAGACTAAAAAACGCAAGATACAGATCACAAAGTGCGTGGAAATGTATGGGTTTTTTCCTGACTCATGAAACTACTTTCGTGTAATATATTTTTACGCGCATGATGATGATTAGTTGGGTCGGGGTGATAGAGTCCCCCCCCCAAAAAAAAAAAAAAAACGCAACAACTACACAGACGTTTTCTACAACGCACCTTTGAAGACGCAAGTGAAAACACAATTGACAGCTGAGAGGTTTCGTCGAAGATTCGTTTGTCCAGAATCCATGACGACACTGCTGTTTTGATTCCCATATTTTTGACAGATATTTCTTTGTTATTGAAGGGCTTTTGACAAACGAATCTCTGCGTTATAGATAGTGTCTGCGTAGTTATTGCGAAAACTTCCTACTATTAAGGCTTACGGTCGCCTGGGCTACTCACCAGCACTTCGGGGATGATATTGAGGTCGACCAAGGGTTTGATCTTGAAAGCCCTCTTTGCCGAATGGTCGTACTTCCGGGGGCGGTCGATGACAGCTTTGACCATGTAGGAGACCTGGGCAAACTTGCAGTAGAGCTCTGGAGGTAGGCCGAGAGGTAGGCGGTAGCGAAACGGGAACTTGTGTTCACCGGCTGGAAGGATGTGACTCCGATCACATGTATCATCTGAAGAAACAAAAAATATTAGGGTCCTATTCAGTGATTTTATTCATCAAGTTGTATTGTCTTAAAATAAACACAAACAAACTCTGAAGTCTAAATCAATGTTTCCACTCTTCAAATTGTGTTATACTGAAATAAAAACCTCAATGTGCTATGCTAGCGCCGTCATCTTAAAAGAAAGAAAAAACAAATTATCTTTCAGCCCAAACGCAGTGCTTTTACAATTCAGGTGTGATCCTGAAAAAAAAACCTTAATATTCATGTAGTAATAGTCAAATATGTCGAATGGGCTATATAAAGGGCCATGGGAACGATTTTTGTTTCCAGGGGTGCTGATTTAAGTTTGGAAAGAAAAAAAGGGGCTCTACTACAAAATGAAGGTCATTGTGGTCCCGAGAAATTTGAACAAGCAAAAAAAATGGAAAAAAAAGTTTGACTATACACAATATGAAGGTCATTTTGGTTATATTTCTCCATTTTTGCACACCTTACAGAATTACAGAGGGTGCTGCGTATGGAGAATATTGCACACAGCACCACAACGAAAATATTAGGCTTCAGCACGCATAGCACCTTGGCTTCTTAGGGCCATGGCTACTACGAATGTCCATGCATTTCCTTCCTTCTGTATTGAAATATTAGGGAAAATTCGAGCGAGTTAGCGAATATTATCCGTACATCTTCTTGATTTTAAAAATATATAAACTCCTCAAAAAAAGTTTAGAAATCTGACTTTGATCGATAATACCTCCTCGGTTTTAGAAAATATCAATGTGTAATTAATATCAAACGATAGATCATTTAATTCTCTTTAGAATGATACCATCCATGATATGATTATGGTTCACATGGAGGTGCAGTGCCTTGAAATGTGGGGCAAGGTCAAAATTCAAAACTTGCAAAATGACACAATATTGAAAGTCACTGTTCTTTTTTCCGTGGTGATGAGTGAGAGTCTCAGCGGTTTCATTTGACTTTGATCGATAAATATCAATGTGTAATTAATGTCAATGAACAGATTATTTAATTTTATTTAAAATGATAACCTACATGATGTAATTATCATTCACATGGAGGTGCAGTGCCCTGAAATGTGGGGCAAGGTCAAAATTCAAAACTTGCAAAATGACACAATATTGAAAGTCACTGTTCTTTTTTCCGTGGTGATGAGTGAGAGTCTCAGCGGTTTCATTTGACTTTGATCGATAAATATCAATGTGTAATTAATGTCAATGAACAGATTATTTAATTTTATTTAAAATGATAACCTACATGATGTAATTATCATTCACATGGAGGTGCAGTGCCCTGAAATGTGGGGCAAGGTCAAAATTCAAAAGTTGCAAAATGACACAATATTGAATGCCACTGTTCTTTTTTTCCGTGGTGATGAGTGAGTTTCTCAGCGGTTTCTTTTAATTATTCTCATGCACCTTAACATCAACATTAACATGGAATCAAACATACCTCTGCACAACAAGCACATAACAACAAACAAACAAACAAACATACAAACATGAATGGGTATTTCAAACCACGACTCAAACCATGTTATCTCACAGAACCTTCACTACAGAAGCAGCTGGGCTTGATTTGAATGGATTTTCACAGGCAAATTAATCAAGTTCTGTATTGACCATTCATGACTATTTCGCTCGTTTTGCAGCTTTTTCAGTTCAGACCTAATCCAACACTTTTAAATCCTGCTCTTTTCGTGATGGCATGATCTTAACAAGCATGGTATCATTTTAAAGAAAATTAAATGATCTTTTAAATGATGTAAAATATGCATTGTGTAAAACTGGAACTTGGGAGAAATTAATGGCCAAAGTCAGATTTTCAAACTTCTTTTTGCTCGTTTTGCAGCTTTCCAATTCAGACCTCATCCAACTCTTTTGAATTCTACTCTTTTCGTGATGGCATGATCATAACAAGCATGGTATCATTTTAAAGAAAATTTAATGACCTTTTGAATGATGTAAATATGCATTGTGTAAAATTAGGAGTTGGGAGAAATTAATGGCCAAACACAGATTTCCAAACTTTTTTTGAGGGGTTTATATATTTTTTAAATTTTCATATATTTTCATTTGTTTACTCCATTAATGGAATCCATAAAATATCCTTTGTAACCTTTGAATAATCTTTGAAAACTCCTGGAAATAGGAAGAAAAGGAATCAGTGGTAGGGTTCCGATTGTAAAGTGTTTAGTAACGTGTAAGTAATTGATCACAAGAATCGTTTACATGATGGATTTTGTTTATCATTTGTGTGAGATCAATCGTAGAATCAAACTCTACGATCATATTTTCAAAATACATTTTTCATAATGAATTCAGTTATGACAGTGAAGGAGCAGTTGAGATAACTACAGCACAAGGAGAATTGGTTATGAAATAAGAATAAAAAAAAAAGATAAAAATGATATGCCTGAAATGTTTTCCTGTAAGCGCATACGGAATTTCAGTCTATGCATGTAGTTAATGATTAAAATAATTTCCTTTATTTGTTTAACATTAAGAATGTTTCTTATTCCAATTACTAAAATATTTTGTATTAACACTTGCTCATGTGGATATGCCGAATACGTTCATATTTTTGTTAAAAAGTACGAAGTTTTAAATAACCCCTTTAAATCAAATGGAATGGAAAATGCCTGATGACGTTTCTCAGTTCTAATGCCCACCCTTTCTTTTTGTTATTCGGGACTATTTATTCGTGACTTTTGGACCCCAATGAAGCGGGAAAAACAATTATGCATTTATTGATGGAAATGGCTATTCGGGTGTTCAGAGCAAACGGGTTAGCCGGACATCGTGTGTTTCGGAGGGCAAATCGATTCATGTCTGATGTTCCGTTGGGGTGGGGTGGGGGCGCCATGTGGGCGTGTGACTTCTAAAATGAATCAAGCATAATATACACGACAAACAATCATTTAACCAAATGATGTAATTGAAAATGAATAAACACGCATTTTTAATGATCAACAGTTTTGAAGAAAACAATGCTACACAGGGGTGATATGATAAATAGTTGATGCCATCGTGGTTTTAGATTCATATTTATCGATGCTATTTGTTTTATATTGATGGTTATTATGGTGCTGATGCTCGTTATGGTGATCATAAGACCCAATTTTCATTAAAGATGATGATGATGATGATGATTTTGGTGATGATGATGATGTTGATGGTGATGGTGATGATGATGATGATGATAATGATGGTGATGATGATGGTGATGATGATGATAATGATGGTGATGATGATGACGATGATGGTGATGATGATGATGATGATGATGATGATGGTGATGGTGATGATGATGATGATAATGATGGTGATGATGATGGTGATGATAATGATGGTGATGATGACGATGATGATGATGGTGATGATGATGATGATGATGATGGTGATGATGATGATGATGGTGATGATGATGATGATGATGATGATAATGATGGTAATGATGATGGTGGTGATTGTGTTACTATTTTTTTTCTTCAATAATACGAAAAAAGAAATATTACAATTAAATATCATAATATGATAACATAAGGGTCTGCACCAAATAAAAGATAATGACAATGATGGCTTATAATATAGTGTGATGACTTTATTTACATCCCGCCCATATTTGAAGTGTTATTTTCTTTATATCTCTATTCAAATCAACTTTTTTGGGGGCGGACTGGTACTGTAAGGAGGGGTGGGTGGGCAAGAAGACCTACTGTTTCTCAATTAATTTGAATTACAATTTAATATCACATGACTAGATATCTCTCATTCATTTTTCATGCCCTTATATTTTCCTCTCTTACATGTTCTTTATCCCTTTTTCCGTTTTCCCCGTTATTATTTAACTTCTTGAGAAACCACATGGACCGGTGTCCCCTATTGCCTTCTTTGAAGTGCCATGTTGTAAAGTTGATAGCACTTCATCAACATTTTCAAAATAACTTTTGATCGAGCACCTTTTAGTTAAAATCATTCCAAAGCACATGCTGTGAACCATACATCATCAGTATATAATAGCACTACATCAAGTACAAATCACCCTTGTTCAAATACATTCAATCACCATCGATTTCAAGTGATTTATATATTTTTTTCCGAACTCCTCCTCTCGTCATAATGGCGAAGCGTTGATTTGATGTCTCTGATCGCTTTGCAAAAAGTGTAATCATCACGAGAGCATTTTATAGGCCTATGCTATTTACATACTAATGGTATAAGTCCATAGTGAAAAAAAAAACACGCTTTGTTAGAAATCATATACAAGTGAGTTCACATCTACTTCAGACGTACATGTATATATGCTAAGACATAAAGTGCTAAATTCAGCACGTCTATAGGAGCTTGTATAAAAACCTCACTTCAGTTGTTGATTTTCAGCTTTAGGGGCCAAACGCAGCACTTTGAGTGCTTTATATAACACATCAAATGCTGTTTTCAGCACCTGAAGTGAAGGCAGTCAGCACCTGTAGGGCAGTAACAACAAGCATATATCCTAACAGTGTTAAAAATAGCTCGAAAAGTTATGAACATAGCACTTATTTTTAAGTGTATCATTAGAAAAGCATTTTGTTATGCCCTTTATATGTCATTGATATAAATCAATATGAAAAAATAATGATTTTTGTTTTTGAAAGAACATGATTTTTTACAAATATTACTAGTATACAAGTGCGTTCACATCTTCTTTAGACTACACACAAAGTGTCCTATTATAACACTTTAAGTAGCTTGTATATAGTAACTTCACTTCCGTTGTTTATTTTCAGCTTGGGGTGCTAAACGCCGCACCAATATAGTACATCACATGCTGTTTTAAGCACTTGAAGTGGAGCATCTCCCGAAGTGCATTATATCCTAGTTTGTAATATTGCTCAATTTAGTACTATGTATTGTATTATTGTAAAAAAGCATTTGCAATGCAGCTGCTATTTGCATGCCAATTACATAAAACAATATATATATATATGGGGGCCCGGGTTCGATTCCCGGCAAAGAAATTTCTTCGGCATTACCAATTTTTCCAAAGGGCAGATAGCTCTGGGGAACCTTGATTTAAGCTACGCCTACCATTGTTCTCGTCATCCATTTCTTTCACAAAATATTTAAATAAAAGAGTTGCCAAAGCTGTTGTACATGTATAATATCACACATTTATATAATTATGTATATATATATATATATATATATATATATATATATGTGTGCATTTGTATATATGTGTGCAATTCATGAACTTGTACGTTCACATCTACTTTAGACGCACACTCCAATAGAAAGCATATAAAATTCAGCAATTAAAGTAGCTTTTAAATAAAAGTAACTTAACTTCAGTTGTTGATTTTTGGCACTTTAAGTGCTAAACGCAGCACCTCTTATGGTCAATGCAACGAATGCTCTCTTTAGCATCCAAATTGATGGAAATCAACAAATGCAGTTCAGTGATCATAACATACGAGCTCCTGAAAATGACCATTCTAGCACTTTATCATTTGTATAGTGTGTAGGCATATCATTGCAGTCTATATCTACGCTCTTTAGTCCAGCATGCCAAGCGTGAAAAAAGTGATAAAAATTTATTGAAAATGTTGGGGTTTTCAAAAGAAATAAAAGACATATATATTTTCATATCTACTTAAGACGTTAAATTACATGACTAATGACAGTGCTTCAGCAAGAATCTTGTCAGTAATTTCAACTGGCTAAATTGCTTTCAGCCAATCGGATGCAAGGATTTCAGTGGCTTGTAACTGCTTTCCCTCCATCATCGCGTTCTCTTCGTACATCAAACATTTCAAACTGTCGTACAAAATCCGAGAGTGTAGACAGATAAGCAACTTATAAAATCACTTTCATCGCCTAGAACCTATTGCATTTTTATCTCTATTATATTCCGTTGTATTTCCATCTTCTCCTGTATAATGCACACATCATTTTGAAATGTATTCCCGTACGTAGTTGGGAGTTCTGAGAAATCGAAATATCAAATGCAAGAAAAAAATGACATAATGAGTCGTTATGATCCACGGTGGAGTCGGTCTAATATATTTGCAATTTCATTCCTGGAGAGGCTTGAGAACTGAGTAAAGAATGGAGTAAACAGCCATGCTGATATATCAACCAGACTATTAATCGGGCTAGTCTACATCCAGGTTTATTATGATTAAACACATCAATATTGTTTTTATTTGTGTAGGATAAAATAAGTTAACATAGAGGTAAGCAGTATCCCCTTTTCATTCAAAGTTATTTCATGGAGAGAAAAAAGAACGTTGGTCATGTTGATGTTGGATGCAAATATTGAACAGCGAAAACCTAGATAAAATCTGATAAAGTCTGAGCGTAGGTTACAACCACCTTGTCGATGAGTGTCCCATACAGCAAGTGTTGAAGTAATGTGGTCTCTCATTTCAGACAGCATTAGTGAAAGAAGGGTAAAATGTCGATATATTATCTGTTTGCATTCAAAACATACAATTTCGAAATAATAAATAAGTTCAAATCTATTTTATTTCCTTTATTCCAAGGATGATAGAGAGTTATACATCTTATGATATAATTTCATACTGTTATTATCTTGAAAAGTGGGCTGAATCAATCAGGCTAACTTCTTCACGAGCGATGGCTGTGCACGTGTTAATACGATCAGTCAGTGAGATGAAGAATTAGCTTGATTAAATTAAAGGGTATGAACAGAAAATACAGAATAAAATTCGGCCCGGTTTCTATGAAATACGGCGAGTGTTCTATTATGTGAATATCGAACAGCAGACTTTAGAGGGACAAGAATTGGCTTAAATATATTTTGCGTGCGTTCCCCAAGTTTTTTTCTTCAAGTATAGTAAAATTTGATATTTGAAAACGGAAAGTGGTATTAATCACAGTAATTACACCTCGGATCCACTCCAGACTAATGAAGAAATTTAGTAGATATTTTTCATGGAATACAAGTGTTCGATTTCCATAACAATCAATATTCCTGAAAAAATAATGTACTAAATAGCATAATTGTCTCTATCAATTAATTCCTCATTTTATATATGTAGCAAAGCATTTTGGGGTAACACTTTTAATTGCAGAATTATAATAATGTGTGCATGGTGAAGGGGGGGGGGGGGCAACTGGCATTCAATACAAATGTATTAATGTTCTACCCCAAAATGAAACATAAAAAATAGTCAATGCTATATATTAGAATAACGTCGATAATAGTTTGAATTAAATAATTCATACGTGGTCTCAGTAAGTGACAGAAAGTAAAGCAAAGATGAAGCACAATCTAGCAAACATTTAAGATAAAGCGTAGAAAACAAAATCATTTAGACTTCGTTTGTTGAAAGGGTTGTTGGCTATAAGCGTTGTGTTTCGGCTGGGACGTGCAGTTTGGCGTTACATGAAAAAAGGTAATTTTTCAATGGCTTATTTGCTCTAAGCCAATCAGATTAAAGCATGTACAGTAGCTGATCACAACAATAATTCAATTTTTAATTCAATTCAATATACCAGTAATCATGTATGTATCATTGACTGTTTGGTTTATGAAATGCTCCCCATAAGGTTTTAGAAATTACCTTCACCAAAGACGAGGGCAGTATGTTTGAACAATACTTCTTTCCATAAGAAGTCTTCTCCATCATCGTGGAAGTTTCTCCATTCCGTCTTCGTCTTTCCCTTGAATTTCACTCGAATACCTGGTGAAGGAAACAAAGGGGAAGGGGGTTATAGAAAATAATAATATGAAAATTTGCAAGACACCAATATAGATCTACTTTAGACAAAACTAATGTTATTCTGTTAGATTAAGCGTTATTCATCACCTTAAAAAAACGAACCACCCCCCATCATTACATAACGAATCATCTATTGAGTAAATCAAAGCTAGTCAGTGCACCCCCATAACGCAAAGATTCGCGATGGGTCGGGGATTATGAATGCGCGATTCTGATTGGTTCGTGGTCAGTGATTTGAATAGAGTGCGCGTGCAACAATGTCTTTTATTGGCCAATGCGTTTTAGGGACAGATTGAAAACCTTTATGTAGCGGAACCCAGAACGAAAATAATAAGAAGAAAAAAATCATGGTAAATGTGGGATCGTAAAAACACTTGAATGTTATATAGTTTTATATGTTCATGTCATTTTGGGCTTAATAGCATATATTCTATTTTGGCAAGGTCAAACCTTCGAACAAGGAAAGAATCCTACAAACGCAATAATTTCTTCATTATAGAATATATGTTTCCTTTTATTGTTTCATCGTCTGCACACAGGTGTGTCGCCAAGATATTTTGATAGATTGGATGTTAAATTCACACAACCGAATGAAGCTTTTTTTTCAGTCGATTTGATAAAAGGGACATTACATAATTTCACGACCCAGATCACTGTATTCCATATTATTATCATTCTTTCTTTCATTTTGTTCCTCTCCCACTTTTTTCTACTTCTACATCATTCTACATCCACTGCTTCTACATGAAAAATCATGCGGGCCGCCCCCCTCTGTCCACTGGTTGCACCAATTCAATTCAACGTTTATTTCCAAAGTCCAAATCTTTGTTCAGAATTATGTCATTCGTATTGGTTACCGTAATCTGGAGATGGCAAGTCCAGCTGTTAGCTATTGAACCGATAATACATTGAATAAAAATATTGAAAATGCTGCGAGGAAGTTCCTTCCATATTATTACAAAATAGTGAGAAAAGAAGAAGAAAAACATATGATAGATAACAAAACAATAAACTTGAGAAAATGCCTTTGTGAAAATAAAAAACGTGGTAAACTATATATTATATCTAATCTTACAGGTTGAATGATCTAGTCATGTTTATTGCATTATGATATGTTTAAAATGTCAGATTGAATATATGAATGTCCTGTTTTCCATAATAATTTAAATAGAAATTAATGCCTTCTAAAAAGGTCCGCGCTTGATGTTTTCAAAATAAAAAAAAAATGTTGGTAAAACATGAAAGTGTACGATAAACATAATAAAATCATTAAATAGCTTTTCCGGACCATTGCACGTTCGCTGGTATATACCACACCAATAAGCTCATGATCATCGGATGTGGTGGGAATAAATTCAATTTCACTGGACGACCATGGATATATGAATTTGTCAATCGACCGCATCCACAGAAATCAATCAATCGGCAATTCACGGGCAACAAATTGAACAATCATATTTGACAAAGCCTCAATTATGGTTTGGTTGTAGAGCAAATCCTTGCAATTGCATTCATTTTAATAAATACGGGATTTGATCGAATATACTCTACGAGCCTCAACATTGGGATTATTATTTTGGATACAAACATGCTTTAGTAGGCTACGTTTTTTTATCAGGTTTACATATTCATTCTTTATATCGAAATATAATAATTCAATCGAAGGCGCTGACGACATCTTTGTTTAATCTTGATAAAACATTATTACAAAACCTACAGAAATATCTCATCACTCTCCTATTCTCAAAACATGCATTTGCAGTGTTTTAAAACTTTTAAAATGGTTTCGATTTCAGATTTATCTTTTATCAAAACGATTTTTCTCCTCTTCTGATTTATTGTCAAGTCGGAAAAAAAATCAATGGAGGGGCCGTCTCTGCTTTCTCCATTTTCCCTTTGGCACCGTTACGGTACTAGCCTTGTCAGAAAAGCAGAAGAAAGGAGAAGGTACGATTATACCAATACGGGGGGGGGGGGAATAATGATCTCCACTCAAATCCTTTGTAAAGAGACATTCGCACTTAAAGGTCAAGTCCACCCCAGCAAAATGTTGATTTGAATAAAAAGAGAAAAATCAAACTAGCATAACACTGAAAATGTCATCAAAATCGGATGTAAAATAAGAAAGTTATGGCATTTTAAAATTTTGCTTATTTTTCACAAAACGGTGATATGCACAACTCAGTGACATGCAAATGAGTCAGTCGATGATGTCCATCACTCACTATTTCTTTTGTTTTTTTATTGTTGAATTATACAATATTTCATTTTTTACAGATATGACCATAGGGACCGACTTGACTGAATCACATAGTATTAAGCAATGCTAATATCACATGTTCAGGGAGGAATTGATCACTGTTTCACTTGACATTGAGGAGAAAATTAGAATATTTCATATTTCATATAATAAAATACAAAAGAAATAGTGAGTGGATGACGTCATCAGTTGCCTTATTTGCATAACAACCAGGATGTGCATATAACTGTTTTGTGAAATTAAGTGAAACTTTAAAATGTCATAACTTTCTTATTTTACATCCGATTTTGATGAAATTTTCAGTGTTATGCTCGTTGGATTTTTCTCTTTTAATCAAATCAATTTTTTGATGGGGTGGACTTGTCCTTTAAAGCAAAATCAAACAAACAAAAAACAACAGCAACAACAACATAATAACCCGACTCCAGTTCGTTATATAAACCTCCCGCAGTTGGCTGGGAGTTGGTTTTGTTACTGTGACTATGAAGCATAATAATACCAATATGCTTACATGCATAGCGTATATCACTGCCAAATGCGTCCCTATGTGCTTAATTGGATATTATTACCCTGGCTTTAGCCCCGCAGCCTTTTACAGCGTGGTGGCATTTCAAGGAATAAATTTCTGCCAGGTACCCATTTATCTCACCTGGGTCGAGTGCAGCACAATGTGGATACATTTCTTGCCGAAGGAAATTACGCCATGGCTGGGATTCGAACCCACGACCCCCTGTTTCAAAGTCTGTAGACTACTCCACTGGGCCACAACGCTCCAAGCATTATGTTATTTATTTATCTAT
This sequence comes from Lytechinus pictus, assembly GCF_037042905.1. NCBI lineage: Eukaryota > Metazoa > Echinodermata > Echinoidea > Temnopleuroida > Toxopneustidae > Lytechinus > Lytechinus pictus. Next base: position 14,964,654 of record NC_087249.1, read on the forward strand.
CTATTTATTCATCTATTTATTTTTTCATTCATTCATTCGTTCATTTATTTATTTATATATTCATTTTTTATTTTGTTTTATTATATATTGTATGTATTGATGTATCTATTCATTCATTTATTTATTTACACACACACACACACACACATATGTGTATATATATATATATATATATATATATATATATATATATATATATATATATATATATATATATATGTATATGTATATATACACATGTATATATATATACATATATATGTAGATATTTATATATATATATTTATTTATTTATTTAAACCCCTCAAAAAGGTTTGGAAATCTGAGTTTGGCCATTGATTTTTCCCAATTTCCAATTTTGCACAATATATATTTGATATCGTTCTAAAGATCATTTAATTCTCTTTAAAATGATACCATGCTTGTTATGATCATGCCATCATGAAAAGAGTAGGATTCAAAAGTGTTGGATGAGGTCTGAATTGAAAGCTGCAAAACGAGCAGAAATAGTCATGGATGATTGAAGGGTAAAAAAAGAACATGATTCTTTATTCTGTGTCAATAGAGTTGAAAATCCATTCAAATCAAGCCCCTGCTTCTTCATTTTTGATGTTTTGTTGTGGTTTATGTGGTGATTGTTTTGTGAGATAACATGGTTTGAGCCGTGGCTTGAAATACCCATGCATGTTCGTTTGTTATGTGTTTACTTGTGCAGAGGTGTGTTTGATTCCATGTTGATGTTAAGATGCATGAAAAAAAAAAAAGAAACCGCTGAGAAACTCACTCATCACCACGGAAAAAAGAACAGTGACTTTCAATATTGTGTCATTTTGCAACTTTTGAATTTTGACCTATGCCCACATTTCAAGGCACTGCACCTCCATGTGAACCATAATCATATCATGTAGGGTATCATTTTGAAAAAAATTATCTATTTAATGGTATCAATCACACATTGGTATTCACTAAAACCGAGGAGGGATTATCGATCAAAGTCAGATTTCCAAACTTTTTTTGAGGAGTTTATTTACTTATTTGTTATACGTATGTTCAGTCGGTTTTGTTGGTGTTAATATGACATTACATGTATGCTGTGGTCACACTGGTGAAACCTACTCAAGACCGACCAAAGCTGTTCCAGTATTTCTAAATTCATTTCATCGGTCGGTTCGGAGCCGGTTTCGTTAGTGTTACTGTACATTAGAATGGTCACTGATAGTCGATTAAGGAACACCAAAATTCTTAATGCTACACAGTCACACCGCAGGCAAACCGACTCCAGACCGATCAAAGGCCGTAGCGTTATTGTTATGAATACATTGTACATGACTGCACGTATCGAATATTATGTACATTGCAAAACACCGGTGTTAATTCAAAACCAGCCTGGTATCTATATCGGTCCACACCAGAGAGGTGTTGAAACAACCGGTTAGTCGTTAGGCTAAGATACCAATGTGGCATTTAAGGAACACCGATTAGTGCTAACCAATATCGGTTTGATTCTTAGCTGGAGTTGTTTCAACGCTTCTCCGGTGTGGACCGATATAGATACCAGGTTGGTGTTAAATTGACACCGGCGTTTTCGCAGTGTAGAATGTTAATTATACATTGATAGTCAATTGAAAAACGTCAGCGTCGTTGAAGCAAGCATCATCTACCGTGGCGTGTCTACCTGGAGAAGCAAACGTCCCCATTTTTCTATTTATATCAGAGTTTGTATGTGCATGAACCTATGTGAGATGATTGATGATGATGTAGTCCCGTAAATGAGAATGTCGAGTCTTGTAATTATTTCTCCACGGCGGGACTAGATGAACTTCTCACCTTCCTCTCATGCACAACGCTCCATGCCACCCATAATGAGATGCATTGCTTACATGATTTTCTTTTTCTTTATAATAAAATTATAATTTCCTTGATGACCAGAAAATTGTGGGGTGTGTGGATAATAATTTGCCTACCCGAAATTTGTATAAAAGAAAAAAAGGACAACAACAACACTGGAAAAAGCTATGAATATAAAAAATCGCATACATTCGTAATTCCGAAGCTTCGTTATTCCGAAGGTTCGGATATTCCGAAGGTTCGTTATTCCGAAGGTTCATATTTCCGAAGGTTCGTAATTCTGAAGGTTCGTTAGTCCGAAAACGAAGTGAGGTTCGTAATTCCGAAGGTTCGTTAATCCGAAAACGAAATGAGGTTCGAAATTCCGAAGGTTCGTCAGTCCGAAAACGAAATGATTAACGAACCTTATTTCGTTTTCGGACTAACGAACCTTCGGAACAACAAACCTTATTTCGTTTTCGGATTATCGAACCTTCGGAATAACGAACCTTCGGAATAAAGCCACAAATGTTCGGATTAACGAACCCTTTTACGTTTTCGGATTAACGAACATCGAGGTATAGGCAATTTACGTGTTTCGGAATTACGAACCTTCGGAATAAAGAACCTTCGGAATTACGAACCTTCGGAATTACGAAGTGTAACCATAAAAAATATGTTTATTCACTTCTGAAGCGTGGCGAGGCAATCGCTTATTTGCCATAAAACTAATGCCAGTAAAAGTACAGTACATTATATACAATGAATTGTCCCTTTAAAACTGACGAAAATATCGGTATATTTTTTCCGTTCCAAATTTTCCAAAATAAAGGTTTTGAAATGGTAAATTCGGAAGTTTTATGACAAGATGATTTTGACAGGAGGTGACAGAGCGTTTCATCATCATTACCGTCTTACAAGTTGTCAGATCTGCCAACTTCCCTTGATAATGATTTGATCATAGATGCATAATTGTGTCTTACTTTTACAAAGGTAACTGATGGAGAAACGTGCTTTGGCGGATAAAACATCCACATCCTTTCATGAAACGCATTTAAAGACAAATGCACTTTCTAATTTCTTATCTAAAAAAAACAAAAAAAAAGTATCATGGGCATTCAAACATTGGAATGACATTTTGATTAGATTTTCAGCGGTTTATTAGTTTATTTAAAAAAAAACGACTGGTCGTTGCAAAAAAAAGCAAATTAAAAATGAAGTTAAAATGTATACAAAACATTTTTTTAGATAGTCATCAATATAGCTGCTTCACTTCTTGTACATTATTTCATCTGTTTATTGTTTATTTTCTTTCTCCTCCACACCCTCTGCCCCCCCCCCACTTTCTCTTTCTTCTCGATGACGATTGCGTATAATGAGCTATCTCAAAGATTAGCTTATATCGTGCTTGGCCCCAGGAGTTGTTCCCTTTTCTTACGTTCTATTTAATCCTTAATAATCCATCCATCCTTCCAGCAATTCTGCAGGTCAGTGCACGTTGAAATAGAAAATAGTGACAACAAAATAATCTCATATTAGCGTACTACAGTTCACTCACCATTGCAGCTCACTCTGTACCTGAATTTCAATTTTTATTGTGCACTTTTCATTTCAGTATCAATTCGAAATACTTTAATATTGTTTTAACCGGCTGATACTAAGGGCCTTTTCACACGTGAATCTTGAATCATCATAATAATGATGATAGAAATTCGTCTTTAGAATCATCAGATCTTTCCCACGCTCACTCGAAAACTGTTATTTGAATTCGAATTACCACTGTATCGCAAATACAAACTACGATGAGTGCATGAAAGCGCTTGAAAGTCACGTAAGCTCCACCCCCAAAAAGATGTTTTGGAGGTCAAACCTTTCACACGTAAAATTCGTATTGTAATTTGAGTGAAACTTTACCGGAATTCACCTTCGGAGTAGAATTGGAATTCGTGATTATGATTAGCGGTCGTGATGCTAATCATGTTCTAGTTTGGTTTCACACGACGTGCTAAAAAAAAATCGCCATTAGCCTTATTTTTCGCTGGAATCATCATCCAAATTACGATTTTTTTCCGTGTAAAAGGGCGGTACATACTCTGCCGATATAGTAAAGCAAATCGTTTAATGATTTTTTTTCTTTACACACTAGCATGGTTGTTAGGGAAGAATTTAAAAGAGTTGCTTTGCGTAAATGTTTACTCCGTGTTTGATGCTAACCTCGCGCAAATACCTCCAAACTGATTATAAATTTGATTAAAAAAATATTTTATCGGTGTTACATATCATCAGTATTGTCTTTATCATCAGATAAACCATCAGTAACACAGCAAAGTTTCAGAATAACACACAGACAGGACTGGTAATGAACCAGTGGTGTGGCGGCGTTCTTTAAAACAGAGAACAATCAAAACCTGTGCCTTGGGTCCAAAATCCTGACAAGTATCCTCTTAAAACTCCAAAACGTATAAACTCGAAAATCAACAACCTGAATTGTTTAAGGTGAACCAACGGAATATGTTGCCTCAAAAATTCTTAGGTCACTTTAGGAGAAGAACTCAAGTACATCAACGGATATAGACAGAAAGACTTTAACGCTTGCCTTAGTACTAAACCAACGGCCTTCTGGCGCGATGATGCTCTGCGGTCCTGCCGGGAGTTTGTAAACCAAAACGCCACATCCTGGACTAAGTAGCTTCTCAGTAGGGGCTGATAGTGGAGATCTAAATTGACAACTACTTGAAAGGAAAAAGATATTTCATTGGAATACTTGGACCGGACCACTTATGTCATGCCCGCTGGTAAATATTTCTCAGTGTTTCGTGAATACAAACTGAATAACCGGATGACCTTTATTTTTCTTCTTTTAATTTATAATTTAATGAAAGATTTTTTTTCAATTTCTGATATGCCTATCTGTCTTTTCGTCTTTTTTTTTTCTCTCTCTCTCTCTCATACACACTCAGTGTTGTGTGGTATCCAGTTTTGTCCACACTACACTCCTATCTAGAAAAAAATGAGAATTTATTTGTGTGTCCTCATTTTACCTTTTCTACTCATTCCCTACATCAGGGCTGGCACCAGGATACTTCGATGGCGAAGGTGGGAAGAGGGGGGGGGGGGGTGGGGTGGGGGGGGGGGGTAGGGCGAGATTACCAAAATTTACGTCAATTCTTGTGTCATTAGAGTAAAGGGTTTTTATAGAGTTTGGCCAGCCAAACCTCTATTTTTACATGCTTCATTATTCCTTATTCCATTTTCTCGCTCTTCATTCCGTCTTGATAAATGATAACACCCCTGCCTATGCCTCCAACCCCAGAACCCCGACTATAAAAGCATTGCAAAAGATTTCAGGAAATTGTTATTTCAATCGGAGAGTGATATAAATCATTGCAGCAACTGATAATGATAATACAGGAAACTGGTATAAATTGTCTTTGCTTTATACCCTCGATCTAGTGTATAAAGAAAAATCCCTTTTCATTTGTCGTGATGCGGAGTCTCCTCAATTTTGGAAGTGAGGGATAAGCGAGAGAAAGCTGACAAAATAAGGCCCGCGCACCCGTAAGCCATTTCAAACACCTCTTAATACCTTCCACACGACAGAGGTACTGTTTAAATATTTGACAGTGTTTAAAGTATCATCCTCATAAGAGTAGACCTTATATATAGATTATTTATTGGTAGGACAGAGCCATGATCCTCGCCCCTCTCATAAAAAGATTAAATGTTTCTATGGAAATCATCATGGCTTATTGCTGATGACGGGTCCGAGGAATAAATGGAAAGTAAATTAATTATTTTCGGCATGATTTAGGGAAATATTCATGTATTTATAAACTATTAATGCTCATAGTATACACACACTCACACCATCACATACGCACACACACACCCCTATATATATATTCCTTGATATTTAAATTCACATCCTTTAACGGTCAACTTGTCATATCGTACTATGTCTAAGCCTCGGTTTTATTTATATTTTTTATGTAAGAGTGCGTACGAGTACGCACGATGCGGATGGGGTATTCTAAAGATATACAAACCCTTACTAATGAGTCATGTTTATATTAACGTATTGACAAATTGAAAATTACATTATAAGTAATAATTTGTGTAATCAAATATGTTGAAATCCAAACAAAGCAATATGGATAAACAGTGTATGTGTACATGCACTATAATACATCAATCAATATATTTATTATGATCGTTCACTCTACATGCATGACATGTATTCACCTTCGTAGGTATCCACTTACCTATCTATCTGTCGATGCAATTTTCTATCTATCTATCTATCTATCTGTCTATCTATCGATCTATCGATTGACCAATCCATCGAACTAACTAACTAACTAGCTAACTGACTGAATGACTGACTGACTGACTAAATAACTAACTATTAACTAGCTAACTAACTAATTATCTAACTAATTAACTAACTAATTAACTAACTAACTAACTAACTAACTAATACCTACCTACATATCTTATATCTATCTATGTATCTATATATATATCCATCTATCTATTTATCTATCTATCTGCGTATGAACTACAAATACGCAATAACATTTACATCAAATTTTCCATTTCGATATTATACTAAATCTATAATTTTTATATTAAACTTTAACTCTCGACCTGAGATAAAACCGTGGATATGATATGGAGGCCGGGGAAAATAAATTACACACACAGTAAAAACGCTGTTTAAGATTTTATACAACGCTGTTTACTATATGAACCTTACAGTATTTGTTTAACCGTTTAAACAATCATGTTTAATTTATTGAAGATTAGATATTAAAAATCAAACTTTGTTGCTTAAGATTTAAACACTTGTTTAAACTGTTTAAACAATTACTGTATGGTTCATATAGTAAACAGCGTTGTATAATTTTTTTTTACTGTGCATGACAAGTTATCATACACAAACAACGCACTAGTCTCTGTATACCGGCCTATACATTTCAATAATTCATTCATTAGGTAATTAGCTTGCATCTGTTTCCGTCATCAGATCTCAGAACATCGCCTCCTTCTTTTAATCCTCGATAGTTACTTTCTTAAGGAAGTCCCCCAGCAATGGCAAAGGCTATTTACTCTCACCCTACTTCATGCAAGTCCGAAAAAAGTGACTCCTTTATTGAATTACATGGCGACACGTATATTGATGCAGTGCTGCGATCATTGAATTTAATATACCCCTTCGAGTCGGGGCTATCTACTGAGTAATCCATTTTATACTTATCATAAACCTAAGTAAATATCTGATTGGGAATCCATGCTAATTGGCTATTTGCTTTTCTTATTCCAATCGAAGACGTTTCAGTGGGTTAATTTAAATAGGAATGCCAAACTAGGCATACATCTATATTTTTCGAGGTTATGAGTTCAGATTAGTATACATGTATATAGTAGCAGCAGCGGCAGCAGTATTATTCTTATTATTGTTGTAATTAGTAGTAGTAGTAGTAGTAGTAGTAGTAGTAGTTGTTGTTGTTGTAGTAGTACTAGTAGTAGAAGCAGTAGAGGTAGTTGTAGTAGTAGTAGTAGTAGTAGTAGTAGTAGTAGTAGTAGTAGTAGTAGTAGTAGTAGTAGTAGTACTAGAAGTAGTAGTAGTATAGTATAGTAGTAGAAATAGAAATAGAAGTTGAAGTAGTAGTAGTAGTACTAATAGTACTAATAGAAGTAGTAGTATTACTACTACTACTAGTAGTAGTAGTAGTAGTAGAAGAAATACAAATCGGAGGAGTAGTACACTGTAAAAAATGAAGTGCTAATTAAGCACTTACGGTGCTTGTATAGTGACTGCACTACGAGTGCTGATTTTCTAGTTCAAATTTAAACTAGAAAATCAGCACTCATAGTGCAGTCACTATAAAAGCACTGTGAGTGCTAAATTAGCACTTCATTTTTTACAGTGTAGTAGTAGTACTACTCGTAGTAATATAAGTAACAGCAGCAGCAGCAGCAGTAGCAGCAGCAACAGCAGCAGCAGCAGTAGCAGTAGTAGTAGTAGTAGTAGTAGTAGTAGTAGTAGTAGTAGTAGTAGTAGTATAGTGTAAAAAATGGAGTGCTAATTTAGCACTACGAGTGCTGATTTTCTAGTTTAAATATGAACTAGAAAATCAGCACTCGTAGTGCAATCACTATACAAGCACTGTAAGTGCTAAATTATCACTTCATTTTTACAGTGTAGTAGAAGTAGAAGTAGCAGCAGTAGCAGCAGCAGCAGCAGCAGTAGCAGCAGCAATAGCAGCAGCAGCAGTAGCAGTAGTAGTAGTAGTAGTAGTAGTAGTAGTAGTAGTAGTAGTAGTAGTAGTAGTAGTAGTAGTAGTAGCAGTAGTAGTAATAATGGTAGCGGTGGTGGTGGTGATGATGATGGTGATGGTGGTAGTATGAGGATATATGTGAGAGTATTTCTATATCACATCTTAATCACCGAATGGTACATTAGATAAAAAAATCGCGAATTCTCGTTTGTTACGTGTCCTACAAATTTCGAGAGTTGTCCTGATTTGTTAAATAGATTGTCACAATATTCTTCGTGATCTCGCTTTTCAGACAGCTACCTCTCAACTTCTACTATTCTCTTTTACTTACCTCCCCCTCCCCGTACGTAAAATATTTTTCTTCATGTCCAAAGTGTGTGTGTGTTTTAAAGAAAAAAATATCCCTTCAGAAGATGAAAATAAAATCGTGGGTAACATAACAAAATATAAATAAAAAAAGTTATGAAAAGTAAAGGAACAGAGGTCGACTACCCAAGTACACTCCAATCGAAAATTTTGAAATAAAAGTGAACAAAATGCGAGAGAGAGAACAGTAAGTGAACAGCAATCCATATGATGTACAAAACAACTGAACAAAGTGAATGTAGTAGTCTCTTTTAACCAACGCAAAAAATTAGGATATTTTTTTCATTGTAAGCACGTGAAATAAAAAGAAAAAAATATCTACATTCCCAGAGAGTAAAATGTATACGGCATAGAGGTTGTGTCTACATCAGTAAATCCGAACATATCCATTCCTATTACGGTGGATAAAGACTAAAAGGTCACGTGCGGAAGATGCAATCCAATATACCTTTATAGATATCAATTTTTCTCGTTGCGGAGATGAATTGTATTGAGCAATTGATTTTGCTCTCTCCTTCACGGAGATACATTTTGTTACGGCTTCAAAAAATTGTTCGGGCTATTTGCAATGGATGCGTGGATGGGCTGCAGTAGGCTGTTGGGCTTTCAAGGGAAGGAGCGGGTTTATAAGATGGTATCGCAAATAAGGTGTCACGAAAGTGCATCTTGTTATTTCTTATTAAAGTGGCCTTGCTTCTTTCGTGTACTGATTGCAATACTTCTTCATCTTAATCATCTTCCTCTTTATTCTTCTTCTTCTTCTTCTTCAGAGTGGATTTGAGGGGTTATATCAATAAATTATTATTTAGATTCTTATTTATTCATTTATTTATTTATTTATTCATCATTATTTTTCATTTATTTTATTTCATTTACTCGTATTGCATTATTATTATTATATTTTCATTTATTTATTCATTCATTCATTTTATTATTATTATCACTATTATTATTTATTCATTTATGTTTGGGAGGGTCAGTTCCTTCGCATGATCTCTAGGGTGTTTTCGTATTCCATCATTAAACTAGACTTGGGAGAGAGGACAATGACAGTGAACATATCTAATGGTTATCAAAGATTAAATAATTGAATCAACAACAATAACGAGAAAAAACCCTAATTCATTACGATTATTATAAATTTTAGAATAATGGCAATACCGCATCGGTTATAGTGTGCTTGGAATGACTTTAAAGATATACATTTACATTCATGTAAATTATGCAGATTATTAAGTATAGCTAAATAATAGTTCTAAAGGGGAGGGGAAAAATATAAGACCAACCACCTCCTATGTTCCAAGTGCATAATAAAAGGAAATGGGTTTTTTTTAAGAGGGAGAAAAGGGAAATAATAGAAGAAAAGAGGACGTGCTGCTATAAGAACATGCCACTGTTTTTGTATTACACTAAAAACATGACGTCACGCTCAACTATTCTTGCATTACTGAAAAAGAAAATCCCCATGCAGCGCCGCCCATGTTGCCTTAGCCCGACTTTCGTAAATGTAAACTCTTAAAATGATTTCGAAATGTGACAAGAAAATGCGGTCAATTTAGAAAGTCTTCGTAATTAGAAAATAGAGATTGGTGTCAGATCGAACATTGAGGTAAAACTTTGACTTGATATGAAAATTGGATTAAGTTTACATCTACCATGGACGTAAGAACCCTAATGAGAAACGTCGTGTGAAGTTGTGTACTACACATCGTGTATGGAAATCTGTTAAAATAAGAAATGCGTATACATCGTAGTTGATCACATTTTAAAAAAATTAGTCTTCACGTTCAGACTCTGATAAGAATATCAAGCTACCCTCTTAAAACAGATTGGTCAAAGTAACCAATTTGGTCAATGATTGGTCAATATGACTCCGACCGATAAAAATTGTCAGTATAAACCAAAATACCGGTAGCTTCTTACCAAATACATTGGTTGATTTTAATCATTTTTATCGGTCGGACAGTCATATTGCCAACACATTGTTAATTACGATCAATTCATTTTACGAGAGTCTAAGAATAGTTTAGTAATGTATATTTCACCCGTTTTAAATGAGTATTTATTGTGCGAGTTTAAAAGTAGCAAGTACGCCTAAATGTAAGTTTTACCCGTTTTAAATGAATAAGTGGGCCTACGTTTTGAGTTATCGGAGGCCAAGTAGCCACCATAAAGTTCAACTAAAAAAAAAAGATGACGTATATTAGGGGTCATATTGCACTGAAAGTTTCATCGAAGTCGGATCGATAGTGGCTCAGTGGTCAGACGCCTGCCTCTCGAACAAGACGTCGTGGGTTCGATCCTCTGCCGAGTCATTCAAACGACTTTTAAAACATTAGAACTTCTGCCTTCTTGTCAGGCGCTCAACATATCGGTATGAGTATGATAATAATATTATGCCATGCATAACCCTCTTGAAAATCATCTGAAGCAGAAGATAGCTGAAATGATTACCCTCGGTAAATAAAAATTATAAGTATTATCATTATTGTTATTCATTATCATCATCTTCATTTTCACTATTAACATCATCATCATTATTATTACTAATAAAACAGTGATACACACAATATTATTTATTATGGTATGCAAATGGATTCGGAGATTGTGTCATGCACTCCCTATCACCGTTTGAAATACATATCACAAGAGATATAAGCATGTGATATTTCCATAGAATTTCAAACATGGTTTCAGTCCTCATGCAGCATGTAATAATCATAACTTCCTAAGAATAGAAAGATTTCGTCATATGAAATCGACAATAAGTAAAATATATCACAAATGCCATAATTATACAAAAATACCATATAACAATGTTTTCAGAATGTTGATTGTGTGTGGTAATTTGCTCATGGACGTCTATACCGACACCGTCTTGCAATTGACTGTTTCATTAAAATGTGAAACGAAAATGCTTGATCGGCCCAATTCAATATTTCATGATATTAATATCTTGCTAAATAATTAAAACCACATTAAGAGCAACTACTGTCTACTGCATCTTCTAACAATACACATTGATTATTATTCAATTCGAAGCTATCGATCGCTTGTGCGAGACGATAGACAATAATTCACTTCGTGCGAAGCTTAGATAGCAACAATGACTACACCAAATGGGTGACGTGTGTGTCGTTAATACACCGCCTTTGTGTCGATAACAACCATTAAATTAATGACCTGGGGCTGTTATTACTAGAAGCCTATTTGCAATTAATTGCAAATTACACGTGCCAATTTTCACTACAATAAAGAATGTTCTCAATGTTGCAGAGAGGTACCGGCAATTAATGATGAATTCTGATTGATTTTAGGACCCAAAATATACTTGTAATTGATTTTAAGTTTCTTCCAACGCTCTCTTGAACAAAATGATAACAATAAATATTATTAGGACGGTAAATGACTGCGTCAATTTCACAAATAATTATTTTACATAACTGCTGTGACAAAGCATAGAGGCAGAGTTAGTAATAAACCAAGGGACCGATGACTTAGGGACAATTAGGGAAAGCCCCTCTCAATGGCACTCGTAACGCACAGACTGGGCTCCAAACCAGGATGTCGATTGTTCGAACAAAGCGTGACATCGCGCCTACTCTTGTAGATAAAAAGTCGTCTCATGCCAAGAATATACTTGAAACATATTCTAAAAGGAATTAATTAAGGAGGCAATTAAAATATTCCTATAAATATTGAACTTGACTGGGTGGTAACTGTTATGACTGATTGCTTAGAAAGAAAAATGATAGACGAATACCACTACATGACGAATGGATATAGGGAATATGATGCGTGACATATATGAGGTAAAGGTCGAATGCCTGCTTTAAAACAGCTTAAACACATTCATTAATTTAATCTGACTGCTCCCCAGGGAGTGGAGAAGGAACACTTAATGTATGGAATAGTGATGGATCAAAAATTAATGATCGGAGGCACTGGCGTACCTAGGATTTTCCAGGATTTTCGTCAGGGGGGGGGGGGCAAAAAGGTCTTTCAAGTTCGTCAGGGGGGCAGGTATACATGCATGGGTGGTGGCTTTGCATGGGTGGTGGCTCGTCAGGGGGGGGGGAAGACTGCCCCTCTGCCCCCCCCCGTAGGTACGCTGGTGATCGGAGGTATAATAATTATTTGAAAAGCACTTAGAAACACAAAGTATGAAGCGCTATATTATTATTACTATCATCATCATTATTAATATTATTATTATCATTATTGTTATTTTTATTATTATTACTAAGTTTAAGATTATTCATTAATGTTTTATGTCGTTATATCTGTAGGTGTAATGCTGTGCTTGATACAGTATATAGGTAAATACCTGGTGGGTGTTTCCTTAAGCTGTTTGTAAAGTTACGCACGACTTTTCGCACGAATGGAACATGTTCTTAGGTCACAATTCAAGGGATATGACATAGCACAAGAAAGGATTACCAGTCGTGCGTATACCAGTCATTTGTATCTTACGAATAGCTTTATGAAACACCCACCAGATTAGACAACCAGAGAGCTATTATATTTATGTATAGTCATTTTTTTCTGCGGATATAGAGCGATATTTAGGGGCTAATGAAATGAAAGCAAGAACGGAAATATTAAATTCCCTTTGAAGTGTTTGAAATAATGAGATAATTAGAGTTTCATAGTAAAATATAACTTTTTAATGATATGCTATTCCTTGTCCTACTATGTATTTATATAAATTCATGGAATTATTGCAAGACCTCATGCTGTGATGGTCACTCGATAAAACTCCGATTACATGCACAGATTAAATTAATTGATGATATAGACTTTTTATAAAAGGAAATATTGTCATATTTTTTCCTTGACATCTAAAACAATAGAATCTATTCATTTTTTATCCTAATAGTTTTAGGAAAATAAATTTATCAACATTTCTTTGAAAAGGTCTAAATGTATATTTATATATAAATATAAATATATATATACATATATATATATACATATATATACATACCTATTGAACGTCTGAACATTGAATCTACGCTAACTTGGGACATCGAAAAAAAGTCAAACTTAAACCAAAGAAAAAGTGGCTTGTGCAATCTTTGCCTGGAGGAAAAAGTGTTCATAATAACAAACAGAAACTCACTAAACAAAAGGTCGGAACTGATTTCAAAGTGCAGACACCGGACGAGACCAAACCGGAAACCACCGAAACATCAAATTGACCCGCCGCACCACACATAATAGTCAATAACGTCAGTCTGCCTGAAGATCGCCTCAAGTCCGGGCGTGAAACCGCCGGTAGCAGACGTTCAATAGGTATGAATATATGCTCTGCTTTATATAGCGTTGAGCACTTTGCACAATCATCGGCATCTACACATCTAAGGATATATATATATATATATATATATATATATATATATATATATATATATATATATATATATATATATATATATATATATATATATATTTCCCCCAATTTCAACATACTGCTTATACAGTGATAAAGACCATAATTATATTTTTGAACGAGAAGACCTGTGATTTTAAAGATGCAGAAATTGATAAATGAAATACGAATTGTGTATTGCCCGCGCATTTATATCGCATACGCATAGCATTATGGATAAGAATACACAAGCGTGGTCGGTCAAGATATATATTTTTATATGGGTAACAAATAAATTTCACAGAATTGATCTGTACATCAAAACGAATGATTTCTCTTGACACAGGAATTTTTGAAAGACCTTGAATTCGCACTATTTGTATAATTCCAATTTGAAAACTTGTCTTCTGCAAATAAGGCAACCAATCACTTGACAAGTGCGGCGTATAAACAGAGTCGAAAGAGACCTCCGTGCACTGATGCGTGAAATTTTAATTGCTTTCATAACGCTGGTCAAATCAATTAAAAATGGACATAACAGGTAGACTCCATAATAAAAATAGCCTCAAAGCTTCCCGCGCGCATAAAAGTGACGATAAAGAGATTCAATTTGATATAGGTACGTACAGTGTTCAAGATCTATGGTTGACAGGTTAACGTCTTTTTCACCTACTGATTGCCATGAGGTATATATCGGTACGATGTCATAAAATGAAAATGGCGGTCATTTTATAAATGTTTTCAATAGCAATATCGATGATTCTATTATTAGTAATGGGCATGATGATGGGGATGTCATTATGATAAAACATTAATAACAACAAGAATAATAATAGTGATAATTATAATGATTATAATACTAATAGCTAATAATGACAAAATAACGAAAATAATGATAATGTTTTCCAAAAACGATAATTGTAATAATGATGACAATAAAATGAACTAATCAATGATGTAAAGTTTAGTCGTAATAATAACGATATCAATGTACTACCACCAAGTATCGTTTGCGAAAATCATAAATTACGTGCCAGAAAATGAACCTTTCGACAGGTGTTATACCTTTTATGGCGTAACCGTCTATGGCGTAAGGCAGGGATTTAAAAAAAAAGAAATAGATATGATATTTGTCAGTTTAATATATAAGACATTAGAATGATATTATTCTACTTAAAAATACTAATACATATTACTTTGTTGTTATTTGCCATAGATTGGGATGTGTTTTTTCTTCTTCTTACATTCTTTCAAAAATAATTTCAGTGCCAAAACCACGAAAATGATTTCATTGAAAACTCTACTCTTACTATCAGTATAGTAAGTGATTAACAGCCAACCTTTCCCTTTAAATCGGAGATGGGTTTTCTAGGCCTTCCGCCTAACATCCAAAAAGTGATGCATTCCACGGATGGAGATGGATGATGGTGGAGTTGATAATTCCATCACGTCTAGGAAGAACCATCCAATTATATCGACGGGTGTGTGTTCGGCCGGAGAGGTTATATTTACTCTAGATATTACCGTTGGAGAGAGTGCATCCATGTAACCACACGTAGAGAATGGGTTAATCAGCCAATACCCCAATGATGGTTATTTCAAAGAGAGAGAAAAATGAGATGGGGAGGGGGGATAATGAACTCACCTCTGATGTGCTTTTTCTCCGCCGAAAGAACGACGAGTACGAATCCCTGAATGACATCGCCGGGCTTGAATATATCGACGTCATTGTTCTCGAAGACGATGTCGAACACTTCCAGTTTGCTGCTCATTGTGGAAGTGAGTGGTGGTGGTCGTGGGAAGTCGGTGTCATGGTTGGAAGAGTCGAAGTGGGAGAATGAGAGAGAGAGAGGGAGGAATAGAGAGAACCCGTTTGTGTTCCCTCAGGGGATATTGGTAGCGGGCTGAAGCGAAGTCGCTGATGAGGGCGTGCGCGCGTGTGTGTTGCATTTGTAAAAATCGTGCGAGCTCCGCAGGTGTTAGTCTAAACCAAAGGCGTTTTATAATAGTTCATGCTTTTTCAAAGACAGCACAATCGAGGGCCGCGGAACCATAAATCGTTCCGTGACCACAAAAGATAAATAGGGGCACCCTAAGAATATCATTTATTGCACTTTTTACATATATATATATAAATGTGTGAAGTTATACATGTACAACAACTTTGGCAACTCTTTTATTGAAATATTGTAAAGAAATGGATGAAGAGAACAATGGTAGGCGTAGCTTAAATCAAGGTTCCCCAGAGCTATCTACCCTTTGGAAAAATTGGTGATGCCGAAAAAATGTCTCTGCCGGGAATCGAACCCGGGCCCCAGCTTTGAACGCCGGTGCCTTAACCACTAGACCACAGAGAGGGTTAGTTGTTAGGGCGACCCCGATCCGATTGACCGT
This sequence comes from Lytechinus pictus, assembly GCF_037042905.1. Lineage (NCBI taxonomy): Eukaryota > Metazoa > Echinodermata > Echinoidea > Temnopleuroida > Toxopneustidae > Lytechinus > Lytechinus pictus. The sequence continues at coordinate 14,980,893 of NC_087249.1, forward strand.
CAGATAGACAGATTTTCGACACTATACCAATTATAATGTCCTTTGTCGGGTGAAGGTGGGTTTTGAACAATGTCAAGCCGCCATGCTTCAGCTGGATCAAAGCTATTGCTTTGATACAGTACACGTATGGAAGAAAGTATACAAATGTGTGAAGTTATACAAGTACAACAGCTTTGGCAACTCTTTTATTTAAATATTGTAAGGAAATGGATGAAGAGAACAATGGTATATGCCGAAGCAGACTATTTCGAATAATATATATGTATATATATATATATATATATATATACATATATATTATTAGAAATAGTCTGCTTTGGCATATAAGGAATAAAATAATCTTAAATGGTTTCGTAAAATGCCGTAGAAATAAAATTGTAGATTTTAAGAGGATCGTAGCTCTCAAAAATGGAAGGTAAAGTCACACACTTCGTCAGTCTGTGCCCATGATTTGACATGAAAAGATAATTCAAAATCCTTTTTCTGAAATATAGTCCATGAACAGACGTGTTTTTCACGACTCTTTTAGAAACGGTCATCATGGGCACTGAAGAAGAGTGTGGCTTTATCTTTGAGAGCTACGCTCCTTTTAAAATGTAAAGTAAACAACACTCTGCGTGGTACAAAAAAACCCTCATGAAAATGGTAAAACGTATATCAAGTATAGGACTGCGAAAATGACATAAAAAAGAACTGGAACATTTTATCGAAGCTTATACCTAAGAAAAATAAAACCACGAGTCATGATGTTAAATTAACAATTGATAATGATCAAATACCTAACAATGAAATAGCTCACGTTCTAAACAAAGCCTTTAATGAAGTCGGCTCAAGGTTGCAAGCCGCTTCGGGTAATTTCTCGAAAGATTTATTAAACAATTTACAAACTCTGTTTATTCCAGATTGTGAATTTAAATTTTATGCAATCAAAAAGGAGTATGTTTTGAAAGAACTATTACATATTGATTGTTCGAAAGCGGTCGGAGTAGATGGCATTCACCCTAAGTTTCTTAAGCTGGCAGCAGAGAGTATAGATGGCCCTTTAACCCATTTATTTAATGCAACTTTACAAACTAGTGTTATTCCAGAAGATTTTAAAACAGCAAGAATTACTCCTGTACATAAGGGAGGATCATTTGATATTGACAATTATAGACCAATTTCTGTGCTTCCAGTCCTGTCCAAAATACTAGAGAGAGCAATACATGATCAATTGTATAAGTACTTAAATGTGAATGATCTACTTGCAAATTGTCAGTCTGGCTTCAGACCGTCTTATTCTACTGCCACTTGTCTAACTGAGATTACAGACTTTTTGTATGATAAAATGGACCGAAAACATGTTACTGGTGGTATTTTCTTGGACTTACGCAAAGCTTTTGATGTTATTCCTCACAATTTTATACTTGCAAAACTTAAGTACTATGGTATTACTGGCAATGAATACAACTGGATGGAATCGTATTTAACAGACAGAAGGCAATTTGTAATGATTAACAGTTGTCGCAGTGAATTTTTGAAGATAAAATCAGGTGTCCCACAAGGATCTATACTGGGTCCATTGATATTTTGTATTTTTATTAATGACATGTGTAATTTGAAATTGCATGTACATTCTAAAATGTCTCTTTATGCTGATGATACCGCCATTTTTAATCACGGTGAATCAATTAAGGAGGTACAAAAGTATTTGCAAGATGATTTTGATTCAATAAGTAAATGGCTAGACTTAAATAATATGCATTTACACCCGCAAAAAACAAAAGCCATGGTATTTGGTCAAAAGAAAAAGTTGAGGGGTGCTCATTTGTCAGTGAAATTCAGGAACATACAATTAGAAAATGTAAAAAAGATTAAATACTTAGGTGTCATGCTCGATCCGGGCTTGACTTGGTGCGAACATATTACTAATATCGTTTGTAAAATATCTCGGGCAATAGGTTGTGTAAGGCGGATTAAGCACTTACTGTCCTTTGATATTATGAAGAAGCTGTACTTTTCTATGATTTTACCTTACATTGATTACTGTATTACATCTTGGGGAAGCAGTGCAAAAATACATTTAGATAAGATACAAAAGCTTCAAAATAAATATGCCAGAATGCTTTTGAAAAAAGATTATAATACATCACAAATTTCTTTGTTGCAGTCACTGAAGTGGCAATCAGTAGATCAGCGTATAAAATATCAGTATTGTGTTCTTGTATATAAAATAATGAATGATTTAGTTCCAAATTATTTAAAACCTTTAGTATGTAAACGGCCCGTGAAATACAGGACACGGTATTCTTTACGATGCCCCCTTCAGCTTCCCAAAGCTAGAATTGAACATAAAAGAAAATCTTTCGCATATGTCGGACCCAAATTATTTAATGCACTTCCTTCAAATTTACAAGTTTGTACCTCCTTGTTAGTTTTTAAAAAATTATGCAAAGCCTTTCATACGAATTGATAAAGAGCGAAATGATATTCCATTGATTTACAATGCTATGTATGTTTAAATTGTCACTTCCCACTCTATATTTTGGTGTTAATTGTTTCTGATGTTAGATATTTTGTATTTTGTATTTTTGATGTTGTTTGTTGTTGTTGTTCATAGTTATCTTGACATGTATTTTAAACTGCAGGGCGCCTTTGTAAAGCAGTTTTAAGAACTGAACAGGCCTACCCTGCAGTATAAAATAAATAAAACAAAATAAATAAATAAATAAATAAATAAGGTCTTTGTGATGTCACTTGCACGCATCTCCTTAATTCTTTATACAACATGAATTTCATGTTTTGACATTCAGAAATTGTCAATGATGACTACAAATGATTATTGTTTCCCAGAAGCTTTTCATGTCTGATGAGAGATGTACATGAAGATTGAACGTAAAGATATATATCCTGTCAACTTACTTTATGTCTCTTAATGAAATTACAAGACAGATGGAGAGGCTGCTCGCATCCGGTGTTGCAAAAAAAAAAACCATTAGAAATAATGATGCTCTTTTGATGGATTTGTGGCAAATTTTCATACTGTTAATCTTATTGATTCAATACAAGCCCTGAATCAAGTTTGTGAGCTTGTGTATACGGAAAAATCAAAGACAAAAATAAATGAATATCTGAGAATAATAATAAGAGACTTATCAGAATTTGATTGTTGTGATCACAAATGGTTTGGGCATCATCAGTTGGCAAACTCACAAATTCTTTATTTTTTGTACATGTTTTTTTTTTATATTTATGTTGTCACCTTCATAAAGTCTATCCAATCAATGATCAGGCGGGTTGTTTTTTTCTCGTGGAAGGAAATATCATTAAACCTTTATTAAACATAATGGACAAAGAGTTTGTACTATTAGAATCAGCCAAAATGTAATTTTTGGGTGTATCATTTCAATGCATACATTTGGGGTATATTTTCAGTGTACACAGGGGACAATAGTACTCGTGTGTCAACACAAATCATTATCACATTCACTGGCGCACTATAACAAATGAGGGACGGGGAGGGGGGGGGGGGGGGGCTGGACGCCAAACATTTTCCCGATAAAGAAAAATGAAGAAAAGGGAAGAAGAAGTATAAAACATGATATTGTTTTCTGAAAAAGATGTCAATAACTATCACAAAATTAGATTGTCGTATTAAGAATGTCAATAGTTTTGCTCTCTCGCTTCGCTCTATCTCAACTTTCTAAAAAATTTGCCGCAAAACGACATGCCTGGTTGGTGTTTCATAAAGCTGATCGATAAGAGCGACTTTAAAAACGACTGGTGAACCTTCATTACGCGCTTAATGATCACCAATCAACATTGATTTAACACAAGAAAGGATTACTCTTAATAAAGCCACTCTTAACTTACGAACAGTTTTGTGAAACTGCCCCCAGGCCTCTCAAAATATTTGGTTAATTACGCCACCGGTCACATTGCCAATATGAGGTTCTCCACATTATTACTGATTTCGACATGCAAAACGGTCACAACTATTTCATGGTTTGTTCAATTTTTCTCAAACCTTCATTGATTTTATCCTATGATTCTTTTTCTGTTTTCATACAAGCCAACATGTTCCAAGCATTTCATTCTTCTTTAGAACCAGTTTGACGCAAGTGTGACCTTCCCCTTTAATTGAAGTGTGGCATGCGTGATGCAGAACGCCGAACAGGTGGCTTTATTGTACAGACAGGAAATGTAGCATTGATGTACAGTATAGTCGAATACTGTCTTGCACCCGATGACTTCATTTTTTTTCGAAGAGGCGTATTAAGGATAATCGTTTTCTTCTACAATCCTGTTTTCGATTTAGCCGGGCGATGTAGTACGAACAGGGTATCACAATTTCAAAAATCAGGGGAAAGGGATATACTATCAAGCCTGGATACGTGAAAAGGGATAATTACATATCGTCCTGTCATGAAAATATAATATTCAAGGAATTATTTAGGGTGGGGAAAAACATGAACAAAAATTAGAGTACTCTGAGCGGGGGGTCGGGGCTTAGTTGAAGTCCGTGTACGAGCATGGCCGGGTCGCGAAATTATTTTTCCCACCGAGTTCTGGACCAACATATGAATATTCATGACTTGCGTCTTCGGATTGAGAGTACGCATGCGCAGTGGACTTGGCCTCGACCAGTGCCGATCGTAAGCATTCACGTTGCTCAGAATGAATTAGCATCGTCAAATTACCGGTACCCTTACATAGTTACATAGGTCTTATAGGCTTAGATATATATATATATATATCCAATTCTTAAACACTTAATAAACTAGCTGCCATTAATGGCAAGACATGTGCTAGGGTAGGGCTAGCTTAGGCTAGCGCATTAACTTTACCTCAAATCTGGACCTGTCTAATTAATGCCTATATAGTACTAATCAGTGCTGTAGTGCCTTGATGCTCGGCCTTGGCCTTAAGGCGCCTTAATGCCTAGCTACTTATTCAAAGCCTTGGCCTTGAGGATTTTGAGCCTTGAAATTTTAAGGCATTTTCAAGGCATTTTCAAGGCATTTTCAAGGCTTTTTCAAGGCATTTTGTATTTTGTACTTTCATTTGTTTTAAATAAGTAATTATAAATGTTTCAATTGTTTTTTATATATATATTTAATAACACTAATGGTCGATACTACCAATCACCAGTAATAGTAGCAGCAGCAGTAGTAAGTGTACTAGCAGTGTCATCAATTGTAATTGTCACCATATCAAGAAATTCAAACAAAGAATACATCAGTTATGAAAAATAGCATTATGTATTGGTAATGTGTTGTAATCATATGATGATAATGACAGTAAATAATAATGGTCATGATCAAGATAATAGTGCTTTGATGACAAGAATAATTTTTACATCTGACTGCAATTTTGACAACAATTTTCATACTTTAAACATAGCTAACTCTAAAGAACGATAACAAGGTTGATTTCTATTCCATTAGGATTTTCCTTGTATTATTTTCTTTGGCCAACAGGAATGTTTTAAGTCTTAATGATATTCTGAAAAGATTTGGTAAACTTGAACACAGTCTCCAATTTTGTCATATCCAAATGGGTTATGTCAATGGCATGATGAGCCAGAAACTTTGAGGGGCCAAGCATGGCATATATAGAGAAACATTTCTGTCAAAAAAAAAGAAGAAAGCGATTGAAGCGAGCGAGTGAACAAAATTTGTCCCCCTCTTTCTATAAGAAAATCTAATTTTGCAATAGATTGTTTAAAAAATAATATCACATTTACTCCATCTTTTCCTTTCCCTTCCCCCCTTGTCTAAGTTTATTCTTGGTGGTGGGACTTCTTCTTCTCTCTATCTCTCTTCTAAACTTTATATTTGTTTTGGGTCAGATTGACAAAACAAAGGGGAAAAAATGTTTACTTCTTTTTAATCGTATATCGTTCAACATTGAATCTCATTTCTCTACAGTTTCAAGGAAATAAACAACTTTTTTGTTTTTGTGTCAATATGGTTTCAAGAAATAATAATTAATAAAAAATAATTTAATAATTAATAATTATTAATATTATCAATAAGTATTAATAATTAATGATTAATTGACTGTTTAATAAAAGTGGTTGTAAGCAGAAAAAAATATGAAAACTGACAAGAGTCCTAAAAATGACTAATTTTCAGTTTAAGCATTTGAAAATTTTAGCTTGCGCTTTGTGCTCTCTTGCCCCCCCCCCCCCAAAAAAAAATCCCTGTAGGATTTTTTTTTTCAAATGAAATATGCCCTTTCAAAAAAAGAAATACATGTACCTTCTTTAATAATAAAACATAATACATTTTAGGTTCGAAAATCACAGATTTTGAATCGCGCTTGCATCAATTATTGTTTAGTACAGTACTGCTAATGGTTAGAAAAATGTATAGAATGCTGCTTTATATGGTTGAAATATCACAAATATTTGGCTCGCTTCCTGCACTCGCATCAATTATTGTACTCGTTCTCTTCCCGTTCACAAAAAAATGCTTAGAATGTCCAGTTTTCAGGTTGGAATATCACAAATTTTTGAGCTCGCGCTTTGCGCTCGCATTATTTTTTATTGGTGAGTTATGTATCTTATTTAAAATGCAGTAATTAACTGCTTAATTAACAGCTTCCTTTACTGGTCAGTATATAAAAAGAATTAGCGAGCGCAAAGTTTATTTTTTAGTTAGAAACACATCTTTTTCATGATTACAAAACCAGCTCAGAATACTAATTTCCATGTCTTATTACACGACATGTCAAGAAGTTTGAGCTGGTGATTCGCGCTGGCAACATCGCGCAAGGAAATTTCAACAATGATTAGCCCCATAATTGACCATAAATCAAGTTTTACAACATCAGCATTGATTTTTTTTTTCAAAACCGCTTGCTCGCTATGCTTTCTCGCTGAGAAGTAAAACCTAAAGCAAAATATTTATCTTATAATTGAAAATCACTTTAGAAAGCCTTTGCTCAACTTAATTTCTATAAAACACACAATTACTTCACGCAGTTCATAATCTCATTTTGAAAATACATGTATCTGTTTGCACAAAAAAAAACAAATTTTGATAAATGGGTGCCTTTTTGGCGTTGACCCCCCCCCCCCCCCATAATAATTTTCTGCTGCCCCTGTCCCAGGGAGTGGAGAAAAACATACGTTGAGAATGCCAGGATCAGATGACCGTGGTAATAATAATTATTGCAATGTAAATCGCCTATAGAAAAATTATGGATTATGTGTACACAGGTAACTATATCATTATTTTAATATGTCTCTATCATGAAATTATTTTTGTTTTGAATGTACGAAGGTTAATTTTTTTTCTCGCTTAGTCCCCTCGCTCACATACATTTTACCATGTGTAATGTCTGCCGCCCGAGTATTGTTAGTTCATTGTTCTGTATATCGTAAGTTTGAAATGCCTTGGCCTGGAGGTTTTCAGGCCTTGGCCTTGGGTTTCCATGCCTTGGCCTTTGGTATTGAAGCCTTGGCCTTGGGTATTAAAGCCTTGGCCTTGGAGGTTTGAGCCTTGACTACAACACTGAATAGCCGACTAATACCATGGTTAACTTCAAACTGGTTAATTCCGAACTTCACGTTTAATTAGGTTTAAACAAATATTAGCTTATTTGCCATGGTTTGATATGTCTAGTCCGTATACAAAACCAGTACTAGATCTAAAATTTTTTTTATCTTAGTTCTAGTCTAGTCTCTATATCTAGACTCTGATCTACGCTGTATCAGCATGGAACCACTAGTGTACCAAGGGGGGGGGGGAGACTGCCCCTCTGACGAGTCTCAACTGATTTTTTTTTCATCTAAGAAATCCATAATTTGGGGTGAAGACCCTTTTTTTTTGCGGGGGGGGGGGGGGGCTTGTCACATTTTTTCGCGGACGAAATATCCTCTAAAATATTTGCCCCCCTTTTGGAAAATCCTAGGTACACCAGTGCGTGCATGGAACGTATTCTAACGTCAGTGATCTTGATCCCCGTCTTCACCCAAAATTAAGGATTTCGTAGCTGAAAAAAATTTGACAAGAAAAAAAAAGATCTTCACGTTCAAAAAAGGGGACATACGTCTTTTTTCGTTGCATTTTGACATTACAAATTATTAATTTGGCTTCTCAAGGGGGGGGGGCACGTCCCCTGGATCAGTTGTGACTCGTCAGGGGGCAGTCTGCCCCCCCCCCCCCCCCTTTGGTACACTAGTGGTTCAATGCTGATAGCGCGTAGATCAGAGTCTAGATCTAGAGACTAGACTAGAACTAAGATATTTATTTTAGATCTAGGACTGGTTCTGTATACGGACTAGACATATTAAACCATGGTAAATAAGCTAATATTGGTCCAAACCTAATCAAACGTAAAGTTCGGAATTAACAAGTTCGAAGTTAACCATGGCATTAGTCGGCTATTCCTATTAGTATTAGGCATTAGACAAGTCCAGATTTGAGGTAAAGTTAATACGCTAGCCTAAGCTAGCCCTACCCTAGCACATGTCTTGCCATTAATGGCAGCTAGTTTGATAAGTGTTTAAGAATTGGATGTATATATAGATCTAAGCCTATAAGGCCTATGTAACTATGTAAGGGTACCGGTAATTTGACGATGCTAATTCATTCTGAGCAACGTGAATGCTTACGATCGGCACTGGTCGAGGCCAAGTCCACGCGCATGCGTACTCTCAATCCGAAGACGCAAGTCATGAATATTCATATGTCGGTCCAGAACTCGGTGGGAAAAATAATTTCGCGGCCGGGTCTCACCCTTCTAATACAATTAACACCCCCCCATTCCGGGTTTGCGATGGGATTTTGAAAATTAGCTATGATAACTCCAACCTGTAAGATCATAAAAATTAGAATGCAAACAGTGATATTGATCAAAATAGATCTTCCAGTCAATTGCAAGAGTCCTGGGTATTACAAAAAAGCAAACTAAATTCAAAATCGCAGTGGCGTCATGGTAAATCCTATTTCATTTTAAACGTGGATATGTTCATATCTACCTTAGAGGTGAATTTATCAAATGTGGGGCCACCCTTAAGAGGGGAATTGCAAGCAAAATAGCATTTTCCTGTATATTGTTTTGCCAGCCTATCCCCACCCCCCCCCCCTGTGTGCGCTTGCTTGATACTAACATCTTTATGCCCAAAAATAGTTTTAATATTGGTAGCGAGGGAGGGAGGGGGGGGGGGGGGTCGGGTACATGGAAGAGGAGACATTAATATTGGTAGCGAGGGAGGGAGGGGGGGGGTCGGGTACGTGGAAGAGGAGACATTAATATTGGTAGCGAGGGAGGGAGGGGGGGGGTCGGGTACATGGATTAGGAGACATTAATATTGGTAGCGAGGGAGGGAGGTCGGGTACATGGAAGAGAAGACATTGGTATTGGTAGCGAGGGAGGGAGGGGGGGGGGTCGGGTACATGGAAGAGAAGACATGACCCTCTTATAGAACACTGATATAATATCGGCATATTTACCACAGGGTACAAGTTAAATTTTTACAAACTACAAATGATTTTGGCCATTTGAGATTGACACCACTATATTTTCTGAGAATTAGTTCCATAAACAGTTGATGCTATTAATATTAAAGCAATGTGCTATTGTTAATATATATTATTCGTTATGTTACATATGGAAACGGATTGACGCTTGAATACATTCAAAGAACTTGCATAGAATTTTCTTATAGGAAAATAAATAATTCATGATACAATATAATTTGTTTTTACTTTGTTTTAGTTCCACCATTCTTCAAATAATTTCAGATGATATATTTTGCATAGCGCAATAATGCTACGAAATCGTGAACATGAATCTTAAATCGTGATCATGTCTTAAACCCTTAATATAGGTTGGAGTTATATTAAAATTAGGACATTTATATGAATTTTATAAATATAGGCCCAAAGTCCGTACGATTAGGTGATTGATCAGTGCACTGAAATAATGCATCGAATAGCAGACTGGTCGAACAAGTAAGAATAGATTAGTACTCCTTTTATCGATTGATCTAAAATGGTGTGCAAACTAGACTTTACGATTAATTTCCCTAACACAAAGTATACAGCGTTAATACGGATAAAATTTTTCTCAGTAGTTAGTCTAAAATCGAGGCTAACATTCTTTAGTTTGTTAATTAGATTTTTTTTTGGTTATGATGCCATTCGCGCGTAGCGCTTTTTAGCTTACAAAATGACGAAGAAAATGATTTTGATGTGAAGGAAGCGAGAAAAGATGTGCGATGATAGCCACTCGTATTTATAAGTTTGTTTTTTTAAACAAAAAGGTTCGATGCCCCCCAGGATTTTACCGTTAAAGAGGCTTTATAGGTAAATTCCACCCAAGCAGACAGTTGTTAAAATATTCAAATCAAATAAGCATCATGCTGAAACTTTCATCAAATTGGATGAAATATAAAAAGATTATGACAATTTTAAATGCGCTTTTCATTTCACAAACCACACACACACACAAACATATATATATATATATATATATATATATATATATATATATATATATATATATATATACACATATATATATATATATGTATGTATATATATATATAAATATATATATATATATATATATAAATATATATATACATATATATATATATATATTTATATTTATATATATATATATATATATACATATATATATATATATATGTAATTATGTGTATATACATGTACATATATATACACAGAATATACAACATGTGGGTAATTTTTTCACATGTATACTTGGGTTTGGGTCTCATCTATCCAATGAAAGTGGAGTTTTGACAGAATGTTACACTTGAGTGAGCACTGTCCACTTTTGCAAAGCTCGCAAAAAACCTGTTTGCGCAGAAATCTGTTTGCGCAGAAATGCTCGTTTTCACGCTGTGTCAAGGGGAAAAGGCGAAATCAAACCTACCCTGCGAACAATTTCTCATACATTTCCCTTGCACTTTTAGTCAATTGAAATAAAACGGATACATTCAAGCATTTTGTAACAATTTTGCCACCCAAATTGAAATTTCAACACTTAGTAAGCACAACCTTTACCCTTTTTGTGCCAGCTGGATTCGAGGACATAACTGAATCTAAACAAAAGCTTATATCAGACATCTCCAGCATTTTGTACTAAGTTTTGAACATTTAAAGTGGGTTTACATTTCATTTTTCTTTTAATACTTGTTTCTCCACACTTTCCCAAGCTTAACAATGATTAACGAAATGAAAATCAAGCCTAAGCCATTACATGTAAATCACAGCTCAGTGTATTGCAAATATCGTCACGATGGCCTCGGTGTGAGGGGGAGTGGGGTGGGGCGCAATGGCACTCTTTGAAATGTTTTGGGAAAGGAAAAAAGTTTAACAAGGTAAAAGCTATCTTCAAATCAGTTTACTAGCTAAATTCCATGTGTTCTTCATGATCAAGCTCTACTTTATTCGCATAACTATTTCAAAGTTCTGCGCAAATAATTTTTCACTAACTTTTCAAAAGTAAGTGGTGCTCACTCAAGCAGAAATATTTTTCAACAGTTATATCGTCATTTGCTTAAAAATGGATCTGTACCTATGTTAAAATGTGGAAACATTTTCAGGATATTACAAATGTATAATTTTACAGGTTTTTTCTAAGTGTAAATTTTCTTTGATACGCACTGTATATATATATATATATATATATATATCTATATATATATATATATATATATATATATATATTCATATCTACTTAACAGTAGAATGTAAATTAGAAAGTAATTGAGAAAACTCACTTCTTTTTCGTACTTTTTTCAAATTTTATAACATATAGAAAATATCATTTTTTGCTGATTTGGTAATAAGGAGGATCTTCATGAAATCGCAATAGGTTCCAACAATGACACTTTCACATGTCCAGGGAGGAATCATACTCTGTTTCACGTAAGGAGAAAATTAGAATATTTCATATATCAAATAAAATACAAATGAACAGTGCGGGAAGGTGTCATCTGCTCCCCTCATGTGTATGTACTAAAAAAAGGTATGCATAACTCTTTGTGTAATTAAGCAAATCTTTAAAATGAAATAACTTTCGTATTTTATATTCCGAAATTTACAACGTTATGCTTGCTTGATGTTTTTTTTATTCAAACAAACTTTTATTTATCTATTTATTTATTTATTTTTTTATTTGTTAATTTATTTATTTTTGGGGGAGGGGGTTGGGGGTGGTCCTTACCTTAAAACGTGATTGATAGGAAAATCTATAATTTGCCTCTGATGTGCTTGGCTCCTTTATACAGTGCGTATCAAAAAAAAGTTTACACTTAGAAAAAATCCTGTAAAATTATACATTTGTAATATCCTAAAGATTTTTCCACATTTTAACATTGGTACAGATCCATTCAAGCAAATGACGATATAATTGTGGAAAAATATTTCCTTTTGAGTGAGCACCACTAACTTTTGAAAAGTTAGTGAAAAATGATTTGCGCGGAACTTTAAAATAGCTATGCGAATAAAAGTAGACCTTAATCATGAAGAACACATGAAATTTAGCTCGTAAAAATTGATTTGAATATATCTTTTACCTTTTTTAAACTTGTTTCCTTGCCCAAAACACTTCGAAGAGTGCATTGCGCCCCAACCCAATCCCCCATACACCAAGGCTATCGTGACGATATTTTGCTTTACACTGAGCTGTGATTTACATGAAATGGCTTAGGCTTGATTTTCATTTTGTTAATCATTGTCAAGCTTGGAAAAAGTGTGGAGAAACAAGTATTAAATGAAAAATGAAATGTAAACCCACTTTAAATGATGGAAACTTAGTAAAAAAATGCTGGAGATGTCTGATATAAACTTTTGTTCAGATTCAGTTATGTCCTCAGATCCAGCTGGCACAAAAAGGGTAAAGATTGTGCTTACTATGTGTTGAAATTTCAATTTGGGTGGCAAAATTGTTACAAAATGCTTGAATGTATCCGTTTTATTTCAATTGACTAAAAGTGCAAGGGAAATGTATGAGAAATGTTTCACAGGGTAAGTTTGATTTCGCACTTTCCACTTGACACAGCGTGAAAACGAGCATTTCTGCGCAAACAGATTTCTGCGAGCTTTTCATTAATGGACAGTGCTCACTCAAGTGTAACATTCTGTCAAAACTTTTACTTTCATTAGATAGATGAGACCCAAACCGAAGATTATATGTGAAAAAACACCTACATGTTGTATATTTTTTAATTCCCAGGGCTTTTTCAAAGTGTAAACTTTTTTTTTGATACGCACTGTATTGATGATGCTGATTTCTACGATTGATTGCATTTATTTTTTTGTTTGTCGGAATCTTTATTATTCATTCACTTCAAATGAAATTCATACATACATGAAATAGAAAATATCATACAAAATGATATAACAAATTAATTGCAGCTGTGAATACATAAATCAAATGACTTTATAGACAATTGTAAAAATAGCAGATAAATTGTATCAGGACAGAGAAATAATAAAAAATCATACAAAAATAACATTTTCAACGACTACTGTATGCAGCTAAAGCAATTAGAAAATAACGAACATAACGTAACAGCTAAGCAAACTGAAGGAATGAATGTATTAATATGCATTCTCCCTTCCCATGAGCCCCCTTCTTATATAATCAGACATAAAAGCTCAACAAACGAACTCACTAACAACAACAAACAGGAGAAATAGACCAAAAAACAACAACACCATAACATCAAGGAGAGATAGAGCAAGAGCGAGGGACAAAAAAAAGAAACAAACATACAAAAGACAAAAGACAGAAAAAAATGATTGGTGTGCATGGTAAGTCGTAGAAATAATAATCAGCCTCACGATCAATCCCTATGCTTTATACGTTGCATTAATATTTGCTCGATGTTTATTCATTTTTTTAGGCTGAACAGAAGGCTAACTTCAAATTATCAATCTGCAGAGCGTATTATGCTCATTAAAATGAGATAATGGTTGCTCAATCTTACTCTGTTCTATAAATCATAATCTTTCACAGTCCATCGTCCATGCCTCTTAAAATGCTATATTTATTTGCTAACACTGAGGTAGTAAGTGGACAGGCTGAAGAACATGAACCCTCCCCCTGTCTGTTCAGTCTCTCTCTCTCTCCTCCCCCCACTCCTTCTCTTTTCTCTCCCTCTCTCTCTCACATTACTAGGCCCTACAGGTATTATGTTTTGAAAGGAAAGGTAATGCAACATTAAATGATATGACATCACTTAATATTTATTACATATTTTTATTGCATATTACTCATTCATTTTGCCTTTCCCTCATGTTTTCATAATTGATATATATATATATATATATATATATATATATATATATAATGTTTTCATTTATTGAAGACGAATAAACCTGATACTCCCCGAAATTTCCATTATTAGTTAATTTACAGGTGATTTTATTCATTCATTTGATCTGTACTGATGAGTCTATTGTCAATGAATTACTATTTTGGAGGGTTGTTTATTACACGCCTGTTGTTTCCTGACCAGCGTTACTGAATGAAAATACATTTTAAAGCAAACTGTACGTGATATCTGAATTTTTAATCGAGTATCTGAATTATAGAAACGGCCAAGGTCCAATTTTTGCGAAATTGAGTTGAATATGGGAAACTGTTCATTATACAATTACTAATCTTGTGTATAAATGATAAATCTGAAATCATCTGAGAAATGCCTAAACTAAAGGGGGAAAATCGGGTAAGAGGGTAAAAAAGCCCAAGTCGAGGACATGGGCTTTTCCTGCATTTATATCATAGCGCCTTCTCTCATTACTTCTACCACTTACTACAGAAGTCTACCATGTATATGAATGTAAGAATGAACCAAGTCTATATGACTCTAAGAACGACCCAAGTCCACCAGACAAAAGGCCCCGCCCACAAGTAACGTGAGTATTAATGTTCACTTAAATTTGTTATATGATGTTTTATAAAGGTCTTTTTGGCCAAATACATTTGATAGCCCAAATTTAAAATAATATCATTTTTCTTTCAATTTTCTCGAAATGACCTCTTACATGTCCTATGGACTTGGGCCTTTTTTATATTCATATACTCAATTGTTTAATGTTACAATTTTTCTCCAATAGTCTCAATGTTTTATCCATGCCTGTCTCCCTTTGAACTATAGAGGGAGCTTATCAACTTGACTGACGTGCAGCTTTAATTATTATTGTTGTGTGTGTGTGTGCTTTGAGTATAGTATATGAATTGTCACTTTTTCATACTACATACCCTTTGTAACGTATCAATTATGTGGCACAACTTCGGAAAAGGATAAATCGTCCACGCGTGGTAGACTACAAACTAACAAATACTGAGGCATGTCAGAAATGATTTGCACAGAAACTAACGAGTGAATCTGAATCCACGTTGCAAGGTTAATATTTAGGTCACACGGCCACTTAAGGTAGCTGCGGATGCTAATATTTAGTTTCCACTCACGATTTACGCCATGAATTGCCTTTCGTAACCGATGCGAAGTGGACCTTCCTAATAGCAACACTGCTAGTGTTTAATACAGGAACACTAAACACTGCCGTGTGTTGCTGCCCTATACGTTCGTTGTTCAAAACGTGCTAAAATTATCCAGTTTGCGCCGCATTACTAATGCAGGGGCTGCGGAACAGTACTGTTTTAAAGGGGGGGGGGGGGCTGACCATGCAAAAAATCACAATCATATGGTAATTTTTTATGTTTTTGTACGCCCAGCTCCCCCCCCCCCCCCGCTCCACGGCCCCTGTAATGTAGGAAAATACAAAATTACCCATCCTTTTTCATGATTTCTTCTTCTTCTTCTGGAAACAGTACAGTCCACCGTCTGGTGTAGGCCTACTGTCGTACTGTTTACAAAACATGAATAGAGTGTCCCATTTTTAGGTCTGAAATCTCTTTTTTTTCGCTCGCGCTTCGCGCTTGCATCTATTGTTAAGTTTTATACCTATACCGTTTATTTCAAAAAGTGCTTAGAATGTCAATTTTTTAGGTCGGAATGTCAAAAAGAAATCAGCTCGCGCATAGCGCTCGTATTATCTAAAAGTTGAAATATGTATCGTCTTAATGGCTAACTGCATATCGTCCTTAACAGGTCCCTTTTCGATCAAGCCAGAACCCATATTAAAAATTTCTGCTCGTGCTTCGCGCTCTTAGTAATTATCTATACATGCGCATCTTGTTCAGGTTCACAAACATTGCAACTTTGAGCGACCGATCGGGAAAAATATGGGTGAAAACAAATTTCGCCCCCCCCCCCTATTGGCGGAAGCTGGATCCGCCCTTGTAAGTATACGCCACCACAAGTTCTAAACTACTCATATCTGGCCAACATAATGCAACATGCTGAGCTGTGTAGTCTTGTAATTCAGCCTAGTTTGAATGCTAAAACAACAATTCCCCACTGAATAAATTCATACCACACTAATTATGTTACCAAGTAGCAAAACAAGTACTTTCCTCTGAACCTTGCTTAGTTTCTCTGTATGAATACAATTATAAGCTATTTCAGTCTCTGTACTATTGATGGTTATATCAAAATGTATATCTTTAAGACTAGTTATACATAACACATAGGCAATGAGAGACCACACAAAGTGTTAATGGATTTTGAACCTTTGTAGGAGTATGACATCAATTGACATCTGCATTTATTCATTTCAGTCATGCCTTACTTTGGCGCAAATCAAAATTTGTATCACTGTAAAGAATACATCCTGGTCATCCAAGCGTTAACACATACCACTTAAATATGGTATCAAATTATTTGAGAGAAAATACTCTTTCAGGCCGTATATAATAATTATTTATTCGTGACATATTAGAATAGAAAGGATGTAAGCGTATGCATCTCGTTAATAAAGTATTTAAACCCTTCGGTTAACCCCTTCGGAACTGTCATCTACTTCCATCCGTTTTAATCTGCTAGCTTTCAGATGAATATCCGTTTAACATCCGCGCTACATACTCCCCACGTCCATTCTTTTCCGTTATGTTTTCGCAAAATTTGCGATAATTTTGTCCATTTCTGGAGCGGGTGAAAACGGATGGAGCCACCCCGAAATTTTGCGAGTCCGCTGTGTCCTTTATGAATGCGTTTTGTGTCCGTCAGCCATGGGACCAGGCTCCAGTCATTACAATTGTCCGCGCTGTTTTGTTTGAATTTGATTTTGCATTCTTAATAGGGGTCTCCCCTTTTTGCGTGAAAAGATGAGCCTTTGATGTAATACTATATAGGTATCCAAAGAAAGAGGTAATTTCTTATCTTATCATGTTGCAAAATCATTTGCTTGTTCTTAAAAAAATCTATCCGGAGATCCCGATTCCTTTATTCATACACAAGTCATGTATGATATTGACAGTGGGAAGTTTGTCAAGATTTGAGCTAAAGCTAAGATTAATTGCTAATATGAACTAAGAGTCGTTTAGATTTTAGTATCATCACAATAATAACACTTGTTGTAAATGTTATCACTATTATTATTATGATCATCACGATAATCATGATTTATTAAAATTGGCTCACCATCCTTTGGTATACTGAGATATTATGACCCTGTCCTTTCATCCTGGAAAAATTTCCGTTTTTCTCTGTCTCTATTTTGCTTTCCGCAATGTCTCTCACCCTCTTCAACTATACACACAGACACAGAAACACAAAGATCAAAAGGCAGAACCAGAAAATGCATTAATGAAAGGACAATATCATTATGTTATTAGGAAAACTGAATCTACCATTCAACTTAGCCTACCGAAATTATGCATGTACATGTATCTTTCTCTCTTTCTTAGTCTCTTTCTATTTTCACTGTGTAATCTCTTATTTCTCTCTCTCCTCTCTCTTTCTCTTTGACTACACACAGACACAGTTCTAAACACAAAGATCGATATGCTTATATGTATTGGTGAGTGGTGGAACAACCAAAATACAGAGACTCAAAACTTTTGGTCTATTCCCCACTGTGCTATTGCAGTGCGTTTGGCTAATTGTGCGGCTCGTACAATAATTCGACAGCATGATGAAACAAGAGTTCCAAATTACATATTTTGCTAACTGCAGCGAGTTGACTGCGGGCACAAGCCATTTCCCAATCAATGTATTTTTTTTCTCTTTTTTCAATATGTAAAAATACCTCAAGGTCAACTGAAGCAAAAGTTAAAAACTAAAGCACTTTTGATCATTCGGCCCACGGCCTAAAAGGGGTACCCGGTGGGATGTATAAAGCATCCGTAGTACGTCTAGCAATTTAGTGTCAACCCCCTTCTTGGTCTGTTGGTTGTAAATGTACCAGATGTATATCGACGATCTTACATATAGTGACAACTAACCAGGAGTTAGTTGTCACTACATGTAAAGCCATACAAAATGTTTGTAGTAGAAAACATCGAGCACGCCGGTTATACACATGTGATGAACGAAAAATGCCCCCCCCCCTTCCGATCGCGCCCCGAGGACAATTTTACTAAATGTATGCCCAAACATTTATAGAGATATTAAATTAAATAGTACCAAAGAGAAGCTCTACTGTTGGTCATTCTCTAACCGAAACTCAGGAAGGGCGCAAGTGGGAAAAACAATCTTTTTGAAGTTTTCAACCAATCAAAACCGCCAATTTCTAACTTTCTTTTTATTATCTTTGTTTACGACGTTTCGTGACTTTTGTTCAGTGCCACACAATTTTTGACACAATTTTTTTTCACGCCTGGGCACGTGTTTCCAAAGTTACGTAACGATTTACAGGTGCAACCCCAAATTGCTAAACAAAATCTTCATGTACAAATTCATCACAATATCTGTGTCAAGGTCCATCTTTACTTTTCCCCTTCTACTGATTAAAAAATGTTGGGTTGTTTATGATCGGGAAAGTGTCGTTGACAATTTCAATTAAAAACAATAATAAACAGAAAGGACAAAAAGTATAGAAAAATGTGAGAAAAAAAAATATAAAACAATAACGTAATTCGGATTTTGATTTTTTTTTTATCAAGACCACATACTTTACATTGTAAAATATAATATTTTTAACTTTTATTTGCATAATTCATGAATTTACAAAATTTGAAACATCAACTGTGCAATTTCGTCTATACTCGAATACCGATATCGAGGGGGGAGGGGGTTCTCAGGTCTCTCAGCCCAGGCCTCCCCCGTCCCCAACTGCACGATCAACGAAAACCGCCAGGCCTTGTTAGAGTTAATTGCAACATCTTCTGAAATGGCCTGAAAAGGTCCGTGTCATAAAGGGCTTACGATTATAATAAATTTGCTATTATGGTAACTCCCATACTACCATGGTAACACAGTACACGGCAGTCAATCAAACTCATGGTTTCCATGGTAATTACCATTATGGCAACTTTACGATAATCGCTATGTTGGGCAGACCTTTTTTAATGGTTGGTCAGTTTATGGAACTATCCATCAGTAGTCAATTCATTCTACACAAATGTCAAAAATAGAAATATTCAGTTTTTATTTGCATGACTATCGTTTGGATTAAGGAGGGTTTGACAAACTGTGAAGAAAGCACAATCATACATGGTTAAAGGTAATGGATTGAGATAGGGTTTTATTCAATTCTGTTCGAAATCAAAGCAATATAATCATAGTTGTTCAGTGTCAATCATAATGATTCATAATCAAATAATTAATGAAAACTATTTTTTATCAGAATTTATGCTCTAGAACATCACATTGCAGTAATATACTAGAAAGCTAGAAACAGAAACTCTAAAAACACAAAAGGTGAAAAAGGATAGATAGCTTTTGAGCAGTGACAGCGTTTTTAAATTGTGTTCTACTCCTTTCACCATTCCATTTTTTCAGAGTGTAGGGTTATGCTCAAATTGTTGGAAAATAATATTCGCTGTAATTTTACGCTTTAAAACTGAAATGCAACTGGACAAGCGGAATAGAAATCCCTATCCAACAGATGGGTAAATGCTGGTTATTCGACATTAAATTTTCCAAAGTTTAATGGGCAGCGTGCAACCAGAAGTTGGTTAAGAACTCGACAAAAATACATTGATCAACTTTTCAAGTTAATTTTTTTTTTTTTTAGAATCATTCCACAGTTTTTCAACGATTATAACATTGTTTAAGCGAAAAATCTCAAACCCACATCTTTTTTTTAAGTTGGGAAAATACATATTGATTATAAACAGACTGAAGAAATATGATAAATGTCAAATGCATGTACAATGAAATATGGTAAAAACTATACATGAACATTTCAAACCAGAATAAACTATTCGGATTCTATGTAAACAATAGTGGGCCCTCAACTGTATTTTGATAATCGTCAGAAAAGAAATTTTTGCTGCCAAATGCAAATGTTTTGTCAAAATGAAACCTCATTACGATATGGAGAAGTATATATATAACCATACATATATACTGACTTACACTCACACACACACACACAAACACACCCATACACACATATATATATATATATAAATATATATAATATACAACAAATCTGAAGAAAAAGACATTCATAAAGGTGGTCAGTTTTTACTTTACTACATGAAGTCTCTCAGATATAGAATTCTCTGTAAAAATCTCTAAGTTGCATGGATTTTTTTTTACTAAGAAAGTTTTTTTTTATTTCTTACAATTTATATTATGAACATTTCATGGAATATTATATATGTTTAAATTTTGTGACATGTATTGTGTTGATAATTATATTATGTACTGTGGAAAAATATGTATTATATTGATTTTCAATAATAAAGGAACCATGTGGAAGGGTAAAAAAGTAGGAGGCTTTAATTTTGCTGGGAATGTAAATATTCCATTAAGTCATTTCATGTGTGAGTATATTTTGTCGTTGAATGTTTTAGCATTGTGTAGGATGTAGGCCTCTCAAAATCTTTTTAGACGGGAACAGTAGTTATAAAGGTCCCCTCCTTTCAACTTTTGTCATTAGAAGCTTTAATAATTTTTAAATTGTGAAATTTTCCATGATTTGTGAGTAGTTTTTCTTTGGAAATCTTTTTTTTTGGTTTAATTCTTGTTCGAAATTCAGTGAAAATCAAGTAGCCATCCATTAACCACTCCAAAACTGTGTATCGAATAGGGGAATAGAGGAAATTGCACCATTCGTTAAAAAGAGAATAAGAAACGGAGGTTAATAAAAATATTTTTATAAACATCACGAGACATGATAGAAGGGCTATTATAGCTATCCAAGTACGTTAAGAATTTGTTGACTCCGCTTCATGATTTCATCAATGAATTGCTTATTTGCGAGGGAAATAGTGATTTTATATGTCTTCCTTGTTAATTATTATTCTATTCCTTGATCTACATGACATATCCATTTCGTCACGACTGTTTTTTCATCAGAACGATCACTATGTCTTTATCAAGGCACTTCCTAAAGCAAGCAGTTCCTGATGTGCCTATCATGTCTATCTTTGCCACGTTTACCTTTGCATTAAGATTAAATTAAATCCAATTTTCCACCACGATCAGTAGGCCCAACGCTGTCAACTCTCGTTTATTTCAAATTGCCCCAAGGTATTTAAAGTTTGTAAAAAGAGTCCCTGTTAAATATTAAACTTAATACTAATAATAGCATCTTATTACAAAACACGATGTACTCGGGTAACGTATTATATCCTATAGGCAGATCTGGGTAAGCCTTCAATTTTTTTTTTTTTGGGGGGGAGGGATGGAGGTATTTGTTTTGGGGGCGGGAATTAAGACAAAAGTGCACTCAGGCATGATCTTTTATCCTACATACAATCAGAAATTATATGAAAATAGTATAAGTATTTTGGTAGGAATTTTGTGCACGATCAATGTTTATCATCCAAGAGGTTACAACTGAACATGCTGTCGGCAAAGGGTGTGGAAACGAGGGGTGGGGACTTAATTCAACCAAACCATCTTTCAGTGAACGTGTGGAAAATTAACATGATTGTTTTTTCCTTTTAATTTCTTATGTATGTTGATACCCTCCCACCCCCTCTTCTTGATTTCTAAATCATTATGCGGCTCATGGTCAGATAAAAAGTGAATAACCCTCTTATTAAGATCACTTTATTCCCCGGTGGTACGAGCGCGTACATCAAAACAAAGAATGAAATTTTTCGTGTAGTGTAAACCCTTGACGAAAACGTTGCCAGGGCAACGCTGGCTTTTTTGCTTTCATGACTAGATAATCCTACCCATTTGGGCCTAGTAGAAAAAAGAAAAGAAAAAAAAAATAATCCTCACAGTGGCATCCTACCGCTCGACACAATAGTGATAGCTTCGATTTGTTGGCATAAAAAAAGCTCAAGCCCCCAAACACCCCAAGGAAAATAGACAACGACAAAATGAATATATACGTAGGCCCTATATGCGTACATTGTATGTATTGAATAATGCATTATTCCATTCATTTCGTCAAATACTCTAAAATAATGCTTTTACCAGAGGCGGATTCAAGATTTTCCGAGGGGGAGGGGGGCACATTTTCCCTAGAGGTAAATTTGACAAGCAGAAAAAAGGGTACCCCCTGGATCCGCCATATATATATATATACATAAATAATATATAAATAAAAAATTAGTCTTCCGAAGAACCGTCGCTGATGAGCCTTAGGGTGAAACAGTCTTTACGACTATACATAAATTATATATAAATAAAAAATAGTCTTCCAAAGAACCGTGGCTGATGAGATCTCATTCATCACCTGAAACGGTTTAATACTCCTATCTCACGCACCAGTTAAATAGTTCCTTAACACTCTAAATTACAGGGATTTAAAACAAGTCCACATGGACTGTAGTTAGGGACCAATCGAATTCCGGATTTAGTTTGAATCCTTAAGATTCATTTTTAAATCTCGAAAGATTTAAATTTAAATCATTTGAGATTTAAATTTAAGTCGTTAGGATTAAAACTAAATTCAGAAATCGATTGGTCCCTAGCTACAGTCCATCTGGACTTATTTTAAATCCCTGTAATTTAGAGTGATACCCCCCCCCCCCCAAATTTTTCTTGTATTAGATGGCGAATCTACGATGGCAATGAAATAGTATTCTATTAATATTCATATATATGTAAATAACAAGTTGTCTAAAATACGTGAAAAGATTAGATTTAAAAAAAAATGTCCATGAAAATGTACTTACTACATAAAGTACCGAAGTACATTTCAGCGTTTTGACACCATATTTTAGCATGATGAAAAAAACCCACCATCAAAATTTGGTGGGAATTGGGCCATGGGGGCCTTAGATATGACCTCATGAATACATAATAAGCCCCATTGAAGTCAGTGTATTATTGGCCTGGTTACAAATAATAAATTCTACTAATGTACATTAGGTGTTAACTACTAATTTACAAATTTTGTTTTACAGTGCATGGTATTGTTGAAAGGGAATAGGGGCAGCTTCCCAAGATCATCTCTGAAGCGCTGTCGCTCGTTGAAACAGCAACAAAATAATTAGGAGTTATACACCTGTAATGCACACAAGAAAAGGTGTAATTGCGTAGGATCTGGAATGATGTGAAATAAATTTTCGGTTTGCTGTGAGACACTGCAACAAAGAAAGGAACATTGACATTTCACAAGTTTAGATTTTTTTTTGGGGGGGAGGGGTCATACTTTAATGTGCAAAATCTGAAGAGCAACGCTCTTTAGGGATACTGTTTAACATGACATTCTTGTCAAAAAGGGGGGGGGGGTGAATACAAATGATTTTTCTCTCTTTTGCTCTACTTCTTGATGTTTGAGAAATAAACGTAGTTTGCGCTGTTCTATTCCTTCGTAGCTTCGTGCGTATTTTCTAACATCTTCATGAAACAAGGTGTAACGTCAAAATGCAGTGATTTTATGCATTTGTTTATTCTTGATATGCATTCCATGACATGTGAAAGTGTATAATACAAAGTTTACAGTGCGATGCGCTATCAATGTTTATTCACCAGAAATGATATCCGATTTTTAATCCGTTTACTACTTTCAAAAGTGTTGGCATTTTTGACGTCGCTCTCACCATAGTTACGATAAACTGCGAGATAATGTCAAGAAAACCAATTACAGATACACATCACGTTTATCTAATTTTACTTCACATTCATTTACAATTAATACCGTTGATTTGTCAGTGTATGTACATTAGTTTTAAGGTGATATACTAAAGGACATCGGGAGAGAAATAATAATAATGATAATGATAATAATAATAATATGAAATATAAGAATATTTGTATACATGTATAATATACATTATATAGCAAGAATACAATACTATCACGAGAGAAGAGAATATCATCATACATTGAATGATTATAATTGCATATCTTCCAAACAATGATGATTACACAATTAAAGAAAAATGGTATAGATGGCGTAAATTATATACAAAAGGGAGAAATGAATAACAAAAATAGATGTATTCATGAACTTAATGAACGTATGATAGTGCTGTTCTTAATAACCATGATTACAGAAAGCCATTCAATTTACGCATTCGTAGAAGTCATTAATGGCGAAATAACATACAAATCATATTTGATACAGAGAATAAGTTTCCTCTTTTATTTCAAAAAATAAAAGGGCTACTTCATGAGCAAATCGATTATGCTCGAGTGTTTTACGTCCATAATAACAAAATCGAATTGTCGAGTTATGCCTGAATTTTAGATTTAAAAAATAATTTAAATTCAAATTCACATTCATTCATACGCGCAAAAATATATCATGTTCAATTTTTTTTTTGACGAAAGTTCTCTATTCATGCTTTTGTAGCTTTTGTTGCTAAAAGTTGCCCAGGCAATATACAATTCTAACACATATTTGAACCTCTTAAATTCCTTTCGAGAGAAAAGACCATGAAATTATTTTACATCAAAATTATTCTAAATCATATTTATATATAATTCTTGCTAGGGCCTCGAAGTGGTTCAAGAATTACCTCATAGATCGAATGCAATTTGTCTATGAATGGAGTATATTAAAGGAGAATAAAACACTAGGAACAAGCTATCTTGTGTGAAAACAGAAAAAACAAGCAAACAAGTTAATGAAAATTTGAGAAAAAATGAGTAAATGAATAGAAAGTTATGAGCAAGTGAATGTTGACATCACTGATGTGGGCATCCTCCAATAATTGGCAATTTGACCAACATGTGTTATGTCACGGCTGTGGAACTCCCTAATTATTTTTCTTTATTTTTTTAACTTAAATTTATGAACTTATGAACATGAAAATTAAATTCATTGATGCATCAATCAATTTGATATTGAATAATTGTCAGTTCACACGGTTTGTAATAAAAGACCACTCTTCAACTCTTCAACTCTCTTCAACAATCAGGGACCCGTTGCATAAAACTTTTGGCAAATGAACAAAAACTCTGACAAACAAAATTATGCCATTGAAAATTACTCATAAAAAAACTCTTGCCAAAAAAAAGTTGATAGAATTTTGTATGGAAAAAGTCTTATGCAACGGGTCCCAGGTGTTTTTTTTCTTCAATTTCAATGGTAGGACATGTTTTCTTTTTATTGGGGTTCCATAAAATAGATCATGGACAACTCCTCAATTAGACATATACATGCATATAAATGTGAGAAATTGTACATGTACGGCAGCCTTGGCAACTCTTTTAGTTAAATATTTTGTGAAAGAATTGGATGAAGAGAACAAGGTTCCCAGAGCTGTCTGCCCTTTGGAAAATTGGTGATGCCGGAAAAATTTCTCTACCAGGAATCGAACCCGGGCCCTCCGTTTGGAACGCCGGTGCCTTAACCACTAGACCACAGAGACAAGTTAGTTGCAAGGTCGACCCCGAATAGACTGACCGTCAGATAAACAGATTTTCGACACTAAGCCAATTATAATTTCCTTTGTCGGGTGAAGGTGGGTTTTGAACAATGACAAGCCGCCATGCCTCAGCAGGATCAAAGCTATTGCTTAGATACAGTACACGTATGGGAGAAAGTATACAAAAGTGAGAAATTATACATGTACAACATCATATATATACACATATTTGTGGGTGTGTGTGTGTTTGTATATATATATATATATACTCAACAAAAAATAAAGTCCCTCCTAAATCAAAATGCTATAATTTTCTAACGGAAAAATTTGGGGAAAAAGTTGACCGATCCTTTGAGTCATGCATGAGTAATGAAATATCAAATTAAAAATGACAATTTTTGAAAGTCCCAAGAGTCGTTTTTAGAGTGTGTAAGTACAGAGTTGGGCAAAGGTTGTTTTATGTGAATTTTATAGTGCTTATAAATGCTGTTTTACTATCCATCATTTAACCACTCCACACAACATTTTGATAACGTAAAATCCATGGTTGAATGAGCACACTTTTTTGTGACGTATCATCATAGGGGTTTTTGGTGGTACCCTCTATAACTTTCATAAACACACGTTAACATTGCAAAATGTTAGTGGTTCCCCTTCCACAATATCTCTGTCATGTCTGTCCCCCTCCTCATTCAAATTGTGGATCCGCCACTGATTTTTTCCCCATAAATTCAACTGATCCTGGGAAATTGTTAAGAAAAAGAAT
Source organism: Lytechinus pictus (assembly GCF_037042905.1). Classification (NCBI taxonomy): domain Eukaryota; kingdom Metazoa; phylum Echinodermata; class Echinoidea; order Temnopleuroida; family Toxopneustidae; genus Lytechinus; species Lytechinus pictus. The sequence continues at coordinate 15,007,426 of NC_087249.1, forward strand.
GCATTAGAGTATTCATTCCTGAAAGTGTACTCAGCCAACCATGAAAGTGTAAAAAGTTCGGAAAGTATGAGTGGTGATAAAATGATTCATTATAAAACATAAACTGCAATTAAGTCATATGTGAAACAGAATTTGCCCCCATTATTCATTTTATAACCACTCAAAATGAGTCTGTGACTTGAAAACGCCATTTCCCCCTTTCATGTGTGTTCACTAAAAATATAAACAAATCAATTTCATTTTTGCAGAGGATTCCGCCCATATGTTGATAAACATTACCGCCAAATGACATTGCTAGATACATTTTTGAAGAAAAAAGTTCCACCATATCGAATAAGGGGTTACTTATAACATATGCACCCATAGTGTACACAATGTCTATGAGAGGGGTAATCAAAATTTTAACAAAACTGAAATGAGTATTTTTTTTCATGGACGATTTTGTTACTTCTGCCAAGTTTTTTTTAATGAAACTTCGCCTGTCATGGCTTCAGAGTGACACTATCCAAAGGGCGCGCACACGAAAATAATCATTTGATACGGCACAGAATGGGGCCAAGCCCTTCAACTTTCTTCGCATTTGCATAATTTTCGAATATTGTGTGCTCACCGAAGCATTAGCCATCGGGATTTTCATAAAAATCAAATCAAATGAACTGTGCAAGAAGGTTTGTGACATATATCCATAGTAAGCAATTGCATTATTACCAATAATATTATAATATTATATTACCAATAACGTAAAAAAAAAGAGCTATTCACATTCCACATGTTCATTCAAGTGTAAATGTTTAACCAAACGCCTTAGAATAATCGGAGCATGTTATCATGAACATAACAAAAGTTTGATGGGATAATTTCAGTTCCAAAATGATAGAATAATTGCCTAGAATATAAGAAAATCGCATATTTGTTTTTATTAAATGTTAATTCAACCGTGAAATTATGAATATTGTTGAAGATACTCTTCCCAGAAAATAAATGTGATCATATTATATCATTTTTATCCAGAGAAATGTGTAAAAAAAATCAAATTAAAGCAATTTTTGACTTGTGTTTATTCAACCATGAAATTAAACAAAAGAAGATGTATTTTATTTTAAAAAGTACCCTTTGTAAGTCTTCTGAATATTTTTCATGATGAGAATGTGGAATTAGTTCCGATAAAATGGACTCAAACTCATGTTATTACGCTTGTAATTATTAAAGTGATAATTTTGCCTTCTGGCGGTGCTCACTGGACAATAACATAAAATACGTCTGTAACATTCACTCAGAGGGTAGCTTATAGAATTACCTTCATCCTCATTTAAATTAAAACTCCTGCTGGTTCAGAAATTATGGATGTTGAATTAACGGGGGACTTACTTTGTGTATCCATCGATCAGGTATTGTTATTTAATGGGAGGACATGTTATCTCCTTATCGGGGTTAAAATAATAAATCATGGACAACTCCCATTTATATTTTTACATTTATCGCCTGCATTTTATCAAGTGGCCTTCACTGTTTCCAAAAGAAGAAAAATAAAAAGGAAGAAGGGGAGGAGGAGGAAGAAGAAGAAGAAGAGGTTTGTCCATTGATCAGGTATTTTTATTAATAAGCGGACATGTTATGTGGTTATAGGGGTTCTATAAATAAATCATGGACAAAGAGTTTGATCTACAGAATGTATTTTTTTCTCAAGCTTTCATTGATCTTATTTTCCATATTTTTCTTTATACAGGCCAAATTGATCCAAGGGTTTCATTCTCTTTGAATGTAAATTGCATCATTTAATTCACAATATGAATAATAATAATATAACCATTTATATAGTGATGTTATCATGTGCATAATACTCAACTGCGCTTTAATACGAGGTATACATCATAACCCGCTTTATTAAGTGGTGTCATGCCCCAGTCGTAGCTGAGCCGACATGTCGGCGCTAAAAAGCATCAATAAATAAATCTTACCGGGTACCCATTCACATCACCTGGGAATGCCCAATGTGGATTAGTTTTTTGCTGTAGGAAAACACGCCATGGCTGGGATTCGAACTTATGTCCCTCTGACTGAAAGACGAAAGTCGTAACCACCAGGCCACGGACGCGATGCCCCAACAATATGGCATATTAGGCCTCTTATCATATGCTCAATTTAAATCGGTAACATTTGCACTTCAAATTGTCACTAATTTTCACTTTTTGCCGATTCAAATATGTTTTTAATTTTTTTTATTCTGATCCTGAAATATGGTTAATTGCAATCATTTGTGCGGATTAGAGTAAACTATCTCCATATTTGTAGGAAAGTAAATTTTATTGAGTAATTCCTTGGCTTAAACAATGTACCTGTAAAAAACCCTGTTTAAGACTATTATCCAATAAATAACGAGGTTTCCTTAATCAAATGTCTTGGTTTAATAATTGACATGGAATTAAATTTCATATAACTACAATATTTCTCGAAAATTTTAATCAAGTTTGGGGTTTCTGATGAACCCATTTTGAGCAAACTCCACTCCTCTTACTTCTTATTTCTCCCTGACTTTACGTCGTATTATTGAATGATGTCTTTAAAGAATGACGCATCTAGCAGAAACATCCTTCGTATAAGAATAGAACTGCAATTCATTTTTGTAGAGAAAAGCAAGGAATATATTTTTGTACTCTTGATACTCCCGATTTTTAAATGGTATTTGAATAAGTCATTATTTACATGATTTAATATCTTTATAATGTATATTCGGTTTTTCTTGAAAAATTATGTATGGGGAAATTACGCCTAAGATACTACGTATCTTAGGAAAACTTTTCTTTTTAGAATAATTTTTTTACATCAAGAATTAGCTTCAGTTAGAACACACATGAATCTGCATTTAAAGAATATGAATTCTTGATAAGTTGTGTTATTCATAAAATGCAATTCTTGATAACAAGAAATTGGATTAGAGTAGAAACGTCTGGAAAGGCGTAGAATACGTCGGCTGAAACGGACCAGCAGCCCCGTAGCCATGGTAGCAGACATTGAGAGTTGCGTTAAAACGCATCCCCCCAAAAAATAAAAAACAATTAGTCCTGAATACACACGTTTTCAGGGGCGGCGGAACGTGTTTCCGTTGGGGGGATTAGAAGGGCACTTATATGTTAAAATTGGCATTTTGGTGCAAATGGATAATTTCACCATGAGATTATCATCTGCGTGAAGTAGCTGAGTGGTTAGTTTTTATCAAGCTGAACGAAGCCTTTTTGAAGTGATTATGATTGATAATATTTTTGATATTATCAATGTCCAATAGTGAGAGATCGAGATTCGCCCTCGAAAAATCTCGCAAGGATATGCCCTTCCAACAATTAGCGCCATTATTGACCAAAAAGCGAGTTGAGTTTCAAAACTTCAGCTCGCTCGCTCGGGGAAAAAAATAAAGCCAATTTTTGGTCAATAATGGCGCTAATAACTGTTGAAAAGGCACATCCTTGCGAGATTTTACAAGCGCGAATCGCGAATTCACACTTTAGGACATTCATGTAATAAGACATGAAAATTAAACATTCCGAGCAGTTTTTGTTATCATGAAAAAGATGTGTTTCTAACTAAAGAATTGGCGTAAGCGCGAGCTGATTTTTTTAATATACTGACCAGAAAAGGAACCTGATAAGGACTGCATTTAGTGACTGATGAATACGATACATATCACACCGATGCGAGCGCGAGCTGAAAATGTGTGATATTCCAACCTGAAAACTGGACATCCTGAGCATTTGTGTAACCAAAGACAGAATTAGTACCTTAGTTAATTGATGCGCGCGTGAAGCGCGAGCCAAAAATTTTGCGATATTATATCCTAAAATGTACTATGTTTTATTATAAAAAGGGTATTTCATTTTGAAAAAGAGCACATTTCATTTTGAAAAAGGGCACTTTCCATTTTGAAAAAGGGGAATTTTTTCCTAAGGGGATTTTTTTTCATTTATATATAATATATATTTTTTTTGGGGGGGGAGGGGCAAGTGACCACTGCCTTCCGGTTCCGCCGCCCCTGCGCGTTTCATTGACTGACAATCAAGTTACGATTGATTGTGGGAGTTTCGGTTGATAACACCTCTTTCTGTAACAGGGCCCCTGGCGTGTCATGTATGCCAACCCCTGGGGCCCGTTACATAAAGCTTAGCAATGAACGTAGAACATTTTTTTTACGATTGATTGCATTAACTATAATGTACAATCAATCGTAAAAATCAGGCGTACGATTACTCGCTAACCTTTGTGTTACGGGACCCTGGTCACCCCTGCTTCTTGTCACAATCGATCCTCTTTAGTCGTTATGAACTTCAGAGACTGGAGAAGGGGTGCAGATCTTAAATGAGCAGCAAAGATATCGCACAACCTGTCGAAAATGCTTTCGATATTTGGAACCCATCAAGGCATAGATGAATGGATTGACGGCGCTATTGATTAGCAATAGCACAGCCAAATACAAGTGACCATTTAAATAAACATTCCAAGACATGGCACCGGGAATGAGAGCAACGGTGTAGAAGCCGTAAAACGGGAGGTTGAATGCGATGTACGCGAACATCACTGTCATGACGATGCGCGCACTGCGTCCTCTGCGGCTAACTTGCCTCGTTTTCGATTGAGGGGACGATTGGGTGGCGGAAGGATAATTGGTTGCGTCCTTCGATGAGTTTTCGTCAACGCACTCGTTGCTGGTGGTGGATGTTTCCATTGGTTTCGAGGCGGGAAGACGGAATCTTAAGCCGGGCATTTTTCGCCGGATCTTGGCTAAGATACACAGATTGCAGAAGAGAACGATGCTCGTGGGCAAGTAGAAAAGGACGACGTTGCTGTAGACACCAAAGACCAGTTTTCCATGGACCCATGGCAATACTGTCTTGCAGTAACTAGCAGTCTGGACCGTGAAGACTGCAATCGGGATGTGGAGAACGAACGAAACTGTGAATGAAGATTGATATAATGAGGGTTATGAGGCGGTTAGGAAACACACTTAAATACAAAGTTCCCCGAGATAGCTTGATTTTTTTAAATTTAGTTTGCGAAAAAAAAATCATATATAGATCAATGGTCACAGTGGGATCCAAGCAGAAGCTGATGACGTGCATGATCGGTAATCGCGGAGGGGAGGGGGGGGGGGGGCGTCCCCTACTATTTGGAAGGTAGGGGACAAAATATCAAATGCCCCTCCCACTATTTATGGTCTTTTATTATGAAAAACAAATATGTAAACCCTAAACTGTAAAAACTTTCCATTTGTCATTTTCATTTTTGGCTCCCGTCAGGGTCTTTAAACCAACATAATTCATTCTGATGAAAGAACAATATTTGATGCAAAAGAATATAGTAACAAATCGAAGACGTAACTTTTATTCGGAGCAAGATTTAGTGAAAGGAGAGGGAAAGAGTAGGATAAAAGAATATAGTTTTACATAAAGATGTATAGAAAGGGATAGTAATAAAATTCTCTTACCAATCCATACTGCAACAAGCGAAAGGGTGACACTAAGCGCTGATCTTTCATGTAAGTTCTTGAGTGGTCTGACGATGAGCTTATAGCGATCAATGGATACGGCGGCTAAGGTCAACGACGACGTCTGAACAACCACCTGTATAATTATGACAAAATTATAGGCATACATTATTCAACTGAATGCATGGCCCTGTGAAGCGGGGGTGTTGCATGTGTTAGTGTTATTTTCCATAGGCAACCCCCTGGAAATTTGGTAGGTATGACAGAAATGTAATGAAAATGAACGGCGTTTTGTAGGGACCCCCTCCCCACTTCCGAATTTTCCTACACGGTGCTTGAAATAGTGCTTAAATTTCATTTTCAGATCCGAATACCAAATATATTTCAGCTCGCACTTCTCGCTCGCATTATTGATTTTCATAACAAAAATATTTATTTAGAATGTCCAGATTCCTGGTTTAAATCCAAACACGCACACGCCTTTTTATTCAGATACGCAGCTTGTTTTTTTATTTTATTAAAAACGTGCTTGAATCACAATGTTTCAGATCAGAATATCAAAATGTTACTGCTCGCGCTTCGCGCTAACATTATTAATGTAGGAAGATACCCATTTTTATTTAGGTCAGAAATCTCAATTTTGTGTCTGCTCGCGCTTCGCGGTCGCATCAATTGTATAGTTATATACCTATCCTGTTCATGATTAGTAAAGTGCTTAGAATGTCACGTTCTTAGGTCTAAACTCTAAATTTTGTTTTCGTTCGCGCTCGCATCAATTGTATAGTTATATATCTATTTTGTTCATGATTACAAAAAAGTGCTTAGGATGTCCAGTTTTTACGTCGGAATGTCAAAATTTTCAACTCGCGCTTCGCATTATTCGATTTTTGAAATATGTATCGACTTCATGGGTAACTGAAAACAGTCCTCATAACAGGTTAATTTTCGATTTGGCCATAAAAATAACTGCTCGCGCTCGCAGGATTTATCATACGCATCTTGTTCAGGATCACAAATATTGTTCAAAATGTTCAATTTTCAGGACAAAATACATTACATTTCCAAAAATTAGCCCGCGCTTCGCGCTCGCAATTATATATCTATCGCCAATGTTTGTGTTTGGCTTGTTTGAAGCTACCATATGATTGTATAAATATTAGCCGGCATGTTCAGCCTAGGCCTTGTTGAATAAAGGTGTTCATTTTGCATCTCAAATCTGATGTGGTTATTTCTTCCTTGAGATTGTCGTGGTGTCAGCGCTAGGATCGTTTCCCGCCACATAGGAATTTTTAGTCCAAAAATGGGTCACGCATGCATCGACAGTTAAATACGTAGCTGTAGTTATTTTTGCAATTTGAATCGGCTGATTCATCGCTCCATCAGCGAATACCGACACACAGGTAACGCTTTGATAGCCTCACGTATAGTACGATACGATGACGCAGTCAGCGGAAGCGCCCGCACAGTTGCGCAGGTTGAGTAAGTACGAGACTCCCGAATCCTTTCTGGTATTGATTGATTGATTGATTGGTGGGGATTTTTTTACCTGATTGCTAAGAAAGCATGAATGCTTGTAAGCAAGCAACCAGAGGACCGACGGCTTAAGGTCCTCTCCGAAGGACCTGGTAATGAGGATTAATGCCTTACCAAAGGGCACTAGCGCAGCAAGTGTGAATCGAACCCGGGTCACCAGAATACGAATCCCCCGCTCTACCGACTGAGCTATCGCGCCTCCTCAAACCATGGACCTTCGTAATAGGTCCATGCTCAAACACAGGTATCAGAGGCCTAATTCAATCCCCATAGACTCGTGTGTTAAAGTGGTACCTAAAAATAATTCCTTAAAAATAAGGAGGAAATTCGAGGGTTGAATGTTTACTATCAGTGGATAGGATAAATGTCTGACATTCCATATCTGACCAGAAAAGGGTACCTCGACCGGCTCATTGTAAAAATAAATCAGCATTTATGAAGACTACACCTGACGGGATCAAATTCATCACTTGAGAGAGTCAAATGGCCCTAATTCTTCCGCCCGTAAAAATTTAGTTCCATAGTGGTGATATATCTTTCCAATTTGGAAAAAAAGAAGTTCAGTGTTAGATTGTCAATCATATTCATTCATTTTTGTCAATCAGCAATATCAAATTAAAAAAATTAGAATGGGTTGGGTCGAATGAATATTTTTTGACTGCCAGTTGTAATTAGGCCCGTGTGACCTTCTAGAGTGGAATCGTAGTTTATTGATGAATTTGTGTTCATATACTGATTTTTCGCCTTTTTTATCTGAGGGTGTTTCATAGCAAAGGGAGTCGAAGGCAAATACCTTACGGGGTTTTGTTGACGATCCCTTTGACGTTGCTGGCGGTAAGACAGCCGCTCAGAAAGTTGTGGTTTTGGAACTCGTGCTGGGGCAAATTTCAGCTTCTTGCCCGTTTATCGCCAGAGGTTTTATTGTAATGAAGTCCACTTCACTTGCAGACATATGGGATCTTGTTTGCATACATTTTGGTTTCTACAGACAAATACTAGCCAATGACAATTATCAATATCATGTCAGTCAAACTCAAAGTCTTGATTGATGTGAAGATGAGTTGGATGACAATGAATTGAGACATGGTGCAGGACGTGAGAAAAATAATGTCAGTGAGTTGAGACGTGATGAAAATAAACACGAAGACAATGTCAATGATAATGAGTTGAAATTCGTTGAAGGATGTGATGAAAATAAACACGAAGACAATGATAATGAGTTGAGATGTGATGAAGGAAGTGATGTAAATAAACATTAAGACAATGTCAATGAAAATGAGTTGAGATGTGATGTAGGAAGTGATGAAAATAAACATGAAGACAATGTCAATGATGAGTTGAGATCTGATGAAGGAAGTGATGAAAATAAACGTAAAGACAATGCCAAGGAGTTTAGCTTTGTACATGCGGACGAAGGTGGTATCTCCAGTCGTGAAGTTGATGACACTGCTTTGCGAGAAGATGGAAGAAGTAGTCATGACGTGTTTCATTATGGTTGTAACATTGGAGTGACAGATGTAGATGATTTGAGTAGGCCTATTCTCGCTAGCAATGCTTCGAGGTTTAGCATTGAGTTAGATGGGTCTAGATCTATATCATCCGGAGATTTAGATTTGACCAACCTTGTTACACAGTCTGTTACACTTGATGGTTGCGCTGCTGAGTTGTCGGCAGTGCATGTGGCTCGTCGTGATGATCATGGGTCTCACAAGGATGTGATGTGTAATCCGGGTATTCCTTCCGATGATGATTGTTCATCGGAGCGTGATTGTTTCCAAGGTCATGAACTCACTGTTGGACTGGGATGTGATCCCCCTTCACTTGATATGTCATCAGGCACTTGCACACTCGGTGCGAGTAAAGATCAGATAGATTTCTGTGCTGATGTTGATAGCAATGTTCGCTATGTTGGTTCGTCAGAGAGAGACGAAACGTCTAAAGACTTGGCAGTTATCCCTGGCAGTGCTCCTGGTTTCTAGTTTGTGCCATCTTCTGCTTGCATTGAAGGAGCTGATAGGCTCTTGCGCTCAGCCTCGGTTGATACGCTGTGCTCTCATCACACGCCCGAACATGACAGACTAGCCGACCTCGATCTCGCTACCAGCCAAACTAACAATCCTTCTGTTCGGTTTGCACGTTTGAATGATAGACTACCCGATCTCGCTATCAGCCAAACTAGCAGTACCTCCGTTGACATGACATCACGTCAACTTCACCTGTATATGCTCGAACCAGCGTCTAGCAGTCAGTCATCTCCAGTTAACGCAACTCGAGCCACTGATCCAGGTGCTGATCGTAAGTTCACCATGGACTGCTTTGAGCCCATTACCATCCCTGAACTACGTCAGGATCGACCACATTGTCTTCAGCTTGAGAATGCCCTGATCCCCCCAGGACACCCCCAGATGTCCATATTTGCCAGCAAAGTGTTGCCCATGCTAACTCTTTTGTGGTTGATGCCATAGCGACCACCGTCCATGATGAGGAATTCCAGTGTCCTCCACACCGACAACATGATGACTCCTCTTACCAGCCTGTGAAGGATAACGCCTCTGATGTGATCCCCAGCCTGGGTACAGTTCTTATGGGTACCAACATCTCGTCTCCCATGGGTCGACCCCCTGATGTTCAGCATGTTCGCGATGTCTCCACTTCGTGTAGCAGTGAACCTGCCCGAGATTGTCATCACACCACCCTCAAGATGGGTCCTACTACAGGAGTTTCATGGCCTCACTACAACTCGCCTACGGACTTTCGCGACCTTGGGTCTACATGTCCGCTGCTCTCTATGATCCTCGAGCTAGCCCCTCGTCGCTACTTGGACTGATTCGGAGCACCATCAGTTGTCCAGACATAGGTCCAAACATAGGCCCAGACATAGGTCCAGACATAGATCGCTTTGCTAGCTATGCACCGGATATTACTCCCACCTCCCCCGGCCCCTCCTCACCCCTAGCCTGTCCCCTGCATCAGTGTTTCTAGTTAGCAGCAGCCGGTCACGTCGTATTCTACGCTGCAAGAACTGTTGGTCTATTTATACTGCTTTCACTTGACCGCTGCACTCTTGTACTCTTCCTTTGATTATTCACAATTATTTACTGTATTGATGGTGATTTATTCCTTGTCGATTTGTAATCTTTGTCTTTATATGTTTATGACAGTGTTTTTGTTAGTTTCTTAATCATGTTTAATGTCAATGCCATGACTACATGATCTGTTATTATCTTAGACATGTTTTACTCTTGTCCATTTTGGTATTTTTGTCTATAGGCGCCGCTTTTCCGACGGCGACGGCGGCGGCGGCGTCAACATCAAATCTTAACCTAAGGTTAAGTTTTTGAAATGACATGATAACTTAGAAAGTATATAGACCTAGTTCATGAAACTTGAACATAAAGTTAATCAAGTATTACTGAACATCCTGCCTGAGTTTCAAGTCACATGACCAAAGTCAAAGGTCATTTAGGGTCAATGAACTTAGACCATGTTGGGAGAATTATTTTATAAATCTTAACCGAAGGTTAAGTTTTTGAAATGACATCATAACTTAGAAAGTATATGGACCTAGTTCATGAAACTTGGGCATAAGGTTAATAAAGTATCAGTGAACATCCTGCTTGAGCTTCAGGTCACATGACTAAGGTTAGAGGTCATTTAGGGTCAATGAACTCTGGTCAAGTTGGGGGTATTTGTTGAATTACTATCATATCTTTGAAAATGTATGAATCTAGTTCATGAAACTTGGACATAAGGTTAATCAAGTATTAGTGAACATCCTGCCTGAGTTTCAGGTCACATGACCAAGGTCAGAGGTCATTTAGGGTCAATGAACTTAGGCCATGTTGGGGTAATTGTTGAATTACCATCATAACTTTGAAAGTTTATGGATAAAGTGCATGAAATGTGGACATGGGTGTAGTTGACAAGTCTTAAGTCACCGTTCAAATGTCATTTATGGTCAATAAATGTGGTATTATGTCATTATATGAATGGTGTTTTTGTGAATGATTATTTTATAGTAGTTTTCAAAGTTAGCACTGCTGCTATATTAGATCGCGTAATGCATTATTTTATATGCATTATTTTATATGTAGGCCTCATTTGTGATCTTTCCTATATTTTCGATCGCACCTCTTGACTTTATGGTGTGGCTATTTTTGTCGGCATGATTTTTGATGCCTTTCAAGTTCTGTTTTACTTGTTTTGTGTTTTTAGCTTTATACGCCCTGCCACAGGTAGCTGCTTTGTCTTGTTCCTTACAATATGATGTACAGGAGACACCACAATGCATATATACACAACAAAAAAGTAAGTCCCCACTTAATCAAACATCAATAATTTTCGAACCAATGCGAGTTTTTGATATATTTTTACATGAGCGTGTAGGTAATTTTATAAGCTACCCTCTGAGTAAATGTTATGGACATATTTTACGTCATGCTTCAGTGAGCACCGTCAGAAGGCAAAAATGTCACTTTTCAAAAGTCACAAGCCAAATATCATGACTTTGATTCCATTTTATTGGAACTAATTCCACATTCTCATCATGAAAAATAGTCAGAAGGCTTGTAAAAGGTACTTTCTAAAAGACGATACAACTTTTTTGGCTCAATTTCACGGTTGAATAAACACAATTTTTTACACATTTCTATCAATTAAAATGATCGAATATGATGACAGTTATTTTAAGGAAGAGTATCTTCAACAATATTCATCGTTTCACGGTTCAATGAACATTTATTGAAAACAAAAAATACGATTTACAAATATCATTGGCAAGTGGTGTTTCATTTTGGTAACTGAAAATGATCTTTTCTCAACTTTTTCGTTATGTTCATGATCAATTAACATGTTTCAATGATTCAAAGGCGTTTAATTAAACATTCGCGCTTGAATGAACATGTGGAATGTGAATAGCTCTTTTTTACGTTATTGGAAAAAATGCAATTTGTAACTATGGATATCTGCCACAAACCTCCTTCCATAGTTCATTTGATTAGATTTTTTAATGAAAATTCCGATGTTTCATGCGTCAGTGAGCACACAATATTCGAAAATTATGCAAATGAGAAGAAAGTTCAAGGCCTTGGCCCCACTCTGTGCCGTATCGAATGGTTATTTTGGTGTGCGCGCCTTTTGGATAGTGTTACTCTGAAGCCATGTGCGAAGTTTCATGAAATAACTGTTGGCAGAAGTAACAAAAACCGTCCATGAAACAAACCCTCATTTCACATTTGTTAAAATTTTGACTTCCTCTCTCATAGACAATGTGTGCATTATAGGTGCATATGTTTAAGAATAAGTAACCCCTTATTCAATATGGTGGAACTTTTTTTCAAGGCTGTCTTTAGCAATGTTATTTGGCAGTAATGTTTATCAACCTATGGGCAGAATTCTGTGCAAAAATGAAATCGATTTGTTTATTTATGGATGAGTGAGCACGCATCAAAGTGGGAAAATTGGTATTTTCAATGTCACAGACTCATTTTTAAGGGTAATAAAGTGAATATTGGGGGCAAATTCGGTTTCAAATGTGACTTTAATTGCTGTTGTTTTTATCATCCATCATTTCTATCACCACACACTTTCCGATCTTTTAACATTTTCATGGTTGAGCGAGCACATTCGAAAACTTAGGAATGAATACTCTTTATACTGCATAAATGTATTCTTTTCCTAACAATTTCTCAGGATCAGTTTAATTTATGGACAAATCAGTGGTAGATCCAGAATTTTAAAATGCGGCCCCTGCAATACATTGTGCTCACTCAACAATAAACATACGATATCAAACTTGTGGAGTGGCTAAATGATGGATATTAAAACGGCATTAACACCATAAAATTCACCTAAAAACAAATTTTGCCCAACTCTGTATTTGCACAATCTGAAAAACGACTCTTGTGACTTTCAAAAATTGTAATTTTTAATTCAATCTTTAATTACTCATGCATGACTCAACCGATCAATCTCATTTTTCCTCAGGAGTTGCCTTATAAGTGTAGAAAACTACCTACGAAATATCATATTTCAAAATAATTCATAAACATAGCTCAATATAACTATCAATTAATTGAGTAAAAGAATACATTCAATGAAAAGTTTAATCATTACAAAATATCATATCAAATTAATTTAAAAAAAAGACATATGGGGTGGGTTAATAAATGAGAATCAAATGTACATAGGTATTAACTGCCCTGAAATACAGCCTAATTTATTGTTCAGTCTCAGTTTTAAGTTTTATTTCATATTCCACATGAAACAAAACCTTATATACACACATGCTCGTAAATATAGCATAATTATATAGAATATCAGTTAAGAAGTGGTAATAACGATAAGGGCCCAAAGCTAAACAATGAAAAGGGAGGGTAATCGATATGATAAACAACATTTAAGATCTAAACGTTACAAATGTGCACATTGCAGCCAAATTAATGAATATATATATATATATATATACATGTATATATATATATACATATATATTCATTTTGAATGAAGTTTGTTTAACTGCAGTGCACCTTAAGATTGTAAAGCATTTTTTTTCAAAACTGGACAGGCCATTCCTGCAGTGTAGAATAAATAGAACAAACTAAATAAATGATAAGAATAATATAAATGATAAATTATAAACATTGAGTTTGTATTAGTGAATTACCGTATGAAGAAAGACTGGAACGCAGTTCCATGACTGTAGGACATCGACGTCCATGAGGTTGCCGATCCTCCTCACAATGTTCTCGAGGAGGAGAATGAAGTCCGCCACAGCCATATTAAGGAAGTGGTAGTTGGCCGCGGTGTGGAGATCGCGGCATAGCGTGATCAATAGAATGACCACGACGTTGCCGACCATGCCCACGATGTTGATGACAATTTTGAAGTAGAGGATGACCATGGCGAAGAGAGTATCATCATCACTATAAAGATGACCCTCTCCACGATCATCGACCTCAGAAGCGTCGTCGTAAAGAGTAACGTTTATGCCTTCGTAATAGACATCGGTGGTCATCATCATTGCTGTTGCGTTGAGGAGTTTTGCTGTCGCCATGTCTCTTGCCGAGATTTTCTCGGTTGGAAAAGAAGCTCAAACCTCCTTTCCCGCCTCCTACTTTTCTATCAGCAGATCAGGAAAACTAAATAAACTTGGCTTATTCGTCAAGAACGGGCAACGAAATGGCCGTCCGGATTTATCCGCCAATAAAACGCTTTGACTTTGCGATCCTATCCGAGATATTACCAAAAGAAACTACTTCATCGACTCGGAGCTTCCACTTGGACTTTCTCTTTGTCGTTTAGCTTTTCACGCTCTGCTTTGTCATACTCCATCTGAAGTGCATCTCTCTTTATATGGGAACTGATCACATCCTAGATAAAGGGAATAAAAACCTTCTCTTCGTTATGTTAAAGGAGAGATGTGAACCAATCAGGGCGGAGCGCGCGAGGCCATGATCAGTCATCAAAGTAATCGGCTTCAATGATAAATACATGACGAGTTCCATTCCCCCTGCACAAGAATGTGTATTGGTGTTTTTATATTCAGTGATTAATTATGATTTTCTTACTTCTTAAAGGCGTTCAACTACCAAAACAACATCCACGGAAGAAGGAAGCATTAGGGCCTAATAACAAATCGCGATTTCTGGTTTATTTTTTTAAGGCTACCTTCTTGGGTGTAGAGGTTGTTTTAAAGTATGTCACCGCCTTTAAGAACTTGGAAAAAAAATCATCATCATTCACGGACATAAATCCCGGGGGATGGAGGGGATATATCCCCCACTCTTTGGAGAGGGGGATAATAATAATAATGATAATAATAGCCAATTTATATAAAGCACTTTTCCCAGAATGGCTCAAAGTGCGTTACAGCATATTATATTACCCCGGTCATTGGATTCATTTCAATCCCGCACGAAAAGTGCACAATTTCCACTCCCTGGGGATGACATGTACAATCTCCCCCCACACACACACACACATACACACACATTTCATGACAAAAAGGACATGCACACACAAAAATAGAACTGAAATTCTGAGTAACAACTCTTTGTACTCATGAAAGCATGTAAGGCTAAAATGCATTATTAGTATCATTACACATTTTGCAGAGTGAATTACCAAGCAAAAAGTATTACTCGTATATGTGATAAGCTGGGTATTAACCGGGGATTTACAAGCGAAATTAGTTTTCTTGAACCGAATGAAAACAGAATAATGCACTTGGATGAGTAGTCATCAAAATTGCTCATGGAGCTGAATAATCATACTAACAATATATAAGAAATAGGTTTGCAAGCACTTCTAAGTTTGTTACCAAACAGACAGGAACTTACGCATTACCTGTGTGTAACACACACACACACATATATTATATATATATATATATATATATACATATGTATATATATATATATATATATATATATATATATATATATATATACATATATATATACATATATTTGGATATACTCTCGTCATATTTCGTGAATGAGTTTTCTGGGACGAGAAATACAAATTCTGAGTTAAATGATCAATAGAACTGAAATTCTGAGTAAAAACTCTCTTTACTCATAAAGCAAATGTAAGGCTGAAATGCATTATTACTATTGTTACACATTTTGCAGAGTGAATTACCAAGTAAAAAGTTTTACTTGTGTTGTACATGTGATAAGCTGGGTGTTTACCAGGGATTTCCAATCAAAATGAGTTTTTTTTATTAAATGAAAAGAGAATGATGCCCTTGGATTTTGTATTTATTATATGTATGTATTTGTTACTTGCATGCAGGGCCCCCATGAAAAACAGTGCTTAGTCCATTGATGGGGTTACCCTGGGTAAACAAAACGAAATAAATAGATAAATAAAGTAGTCATAAAAATTACTCATGGAGCTGAGTAAGCATAATACTGACAAGTTTGCTGTGATCACTTGAACATGTGTGATAACTTGGCCATGAATCTGTGATCGTGTCAGTTAAACCATTTTGATAATTGCCTGCCATATTAGAATAAAATTAAGAAACTCAATAAAGAGTTGAATGCTTCTTTTTGTGAGTATATTTATTCTCCCGGGTAAATAAAATCAGTCACTAAGGAGTGTAGGCGAGACATGTTTCTGTTGGTCTTTCATTTCATTTTGCAAACACAAATAGTTGTTTCATTGTTTTTTTTTAATAATGCAGTTGGTATATTTTCATGCTTGAAGATAATATGATGGCCACATGATTTTTCATTTCATGTATGTATGTAGGTTGGAATGGTATTCTCCATTTGTGGACAGTATAGAACTGTATGCCTTTTCCCGAACACCTGTTAAGAAGAAAACAAAAATGTCACTTAAACATTTATTTTCATACGACCCCCCGAAAAAAAATTAATAACAATAATAAAATAAAAATAAAAAAGATTTCGCCAATATTATAACGATCTAGAAGGGCAATTGAGCTCTAATCTTGTCTATTGATAAAAGCTAATCTGTGAAACTACAAACAACTCATACAGGATTTGTTAATAATTATGTATAATTAGAATTGATCCTCTCTTAGGTTACTCTGGATTGTATAATGGTATGAGGTATTCTTTGTGTATTTTGCTATTGGTAGGGTATGTTCAACATTAGTACTAATTGTTGGCTGGGGTTGTTGTTCTCAACATTGGTTTGTTTTTTCGAACAACCTAGTATAAGTTTTAGCCTAAAAGTAAAAATATCCGCTGAAGTATTTTTAAGTGATTAAAGAAAAGAAAGAAAAAAACACACAACACTTTCCCCGAGATTCTTCTAAGAAAATGTACACCTTATTCGCAAACATCTGTAAATGGTATACTTATATTCCTGTAAAATATCATTTAAACAATGTGAAAGCAACACACTCCTATATATATTCATATAATTTTTCTTGCCTTTATGAAAACCATGTAGGTCTATGACGAAAACTAAGCAATTATCTTTGATACAAGTATCACATAACGTTGACAAAAATTCACTGAAATCAATTACTGTGGGGTGAAATGTTTTACTATCAAATTTTCTATTTGTGTTTTAAGCAGGAAATTGATACCAAACCACTTTTTGAATTTAGCACTTCTTTTATTATGGAATCCATACCTGCATGGTTTATGTTTTTGTTTATTGACTTAATTATATGTTTAAAGCATGTTGGCGACTTCAACTAAAGATTTGCTTACTCTGATTGTTAGTTGGAACGGGAGTAATGCCAGTGAATGCTCAGTGCCTTGATATATCCAAGGAGTGATATTTATTTAAGAGTGATATTCATTATAAAAAATACTACTGCAGGTATTACGTTGGTCTAACAACCTTCTTCGTTTCACGGTAACTAAAGAAAAGGAAACTTACATGAACAAAAACGACAATTATTTCAGGAGTTTTACTGCAACCGTCTCATGTCTCCTTACAACGAAAGGTATAACCTATGTGACGACTTTGTGGAGCAAACTGACACAAGGATATGTGGTTCAAGCAGTCCATTACCCTCGCCAGTTTTGCACACGTAATAGCTTATTCCGATATGTACTGCACATTCGTTACAGAACACAAGTTTTATTAAAGAGTTGTAAAGGAAGTTCTTTGAAACAACATTGACATTTAGTTGGTGTCTTTAGTCTGGTGACTCATAGAAAGTGTTTTTTTTTTGCATCGGTTACACCATATACTCTACATGAGTCCATGAAACCAAACACTGAATTAGTACACTAGTTTACCCACTGCGTAGTTAACACTATGATTAAAGAAAATGTATTGGAACGTTCTCCCATCAAGCTAGTTATTGCCATCAGCATGAAGGCACACATTAAAAAAAATACCCCATGTTATACATTCATGTATGTTTTACAGCTATGATGATGTTAGCACAAGAACATGACAGCGTCAGATCACTGGTCATCAGTGAATATATATATTTACATTTAAATATCTGTATTTACATTTAAAAAATCATTGTAAATCATTCTAAATACGCCATGACTGATAAGTGTTTTTTAAAGTAATTTTGTGCACATTTAAAGATGATATTTTACTCTTTTGATATGTCAACACGAGGTCATTTGATTAACATGTAACTTACTCAGTAAGTACAGCTAGTTTACTCATCTAGTTCGTGCAGTAATGGACTCATGATTTCAGTCAAATTCATATACTCATTTTGTGTGTGACATGATGAACTCGCATTGTGAGTAGGCATGTGTACGCATGTGGTGTGTCATATGAACTCGGTGTGTGAGTTAACTTGTTCACTCATTTAGAATGTCATGATATACTCGCTGCGTGAGTAAACCTTTTACTCAAGTTTGTGTCATGATGAACTCGGTGTGGTGTGAGTAAACCAGTTTAGGCCTACTCATTTGGTATGTGATACAATGTACTCGCTTTGTGAGTACTAACCTGTTTACTCATTTGATGTGTGGCATGATAAACTCAGCGTGTGAGTACAGCCGGTGTACGCATCGAGTGTGTAATTTATTGTGGACACAGTGTGTGAGTAATCTTGTTATCAACTCGTTATGTGGTATGATAAACTAGTTACGTGAGTTTTAACCTTTATTACTCACTGCTGGATAAGTCTAGTGTCAGTGCATTAATACTCATCATTTGAGTAAATTTCTACGTTTTAACTATTGTCTGTGAGTACGTATTTATCCCTGTAGAGCTGGATGAACCATGCAGTGTATCCTCACAGAAATGAGTAGATTTGCCAGATTTTTTTTTCTGTGTGTGTTTTTCAAATCATTATAATTTATGATTGATACTGCTCTTAATGCGTTGATTCATCTCTAAATGCAGTCAAGGTGCGTAAATTGGCCCAATTTTGCATTCTTGATAATGCAAAATAATTTCTCGCGCGGTCGCTCCGCTCCCCCGCTCAATCTAATTTTACAAAATTCTGACAAGTCCCTACGTTTAGCTTAGGTTTCATGAAATGTTATCCCATGGAAAATCTGCACATTAAGCCAACTTGAAATACAAAACCTAACCTCCAAACCTAACTAAACTCTAATCCTTATAATTACATTATTCTGAACCAAAAACTCTATTTGAACTGGGGTTGTGGTCTTATCCTGGCATCTTTTTGGTATTTCAGGTTATGTGTACAATGAATCGGTGACATCGATCAAGTCAATGCCGTTAATAAAACACAGAGGCAAATTAGGAGAGCAACATTTCCCACACAATGTACAATTTCATTTGTTTATATAGATTTTAAATCAAATTAATTCCTTAACAATCAAATAGATATTTCAAATATGATTTTTTTTCTTCAAAATTTGAATGTTGCATCATCTCTCAATTTAATCCTAAAGATTATTCAAAATATTGTCTTTTTGCAATAACTTCCTTTTAATATGCATCATTGTGCTATTTCCACATTTTTAAAAGTTATATTTTGACCTGTGATTGCCTATAATCATTTTATAAACCACCCTTAATCCCGGTACTCATGATCTTATTTTTCCCCATTCTCATCTCACTTTTAACCATTGGCGGCGGAAGCCCAAAAATGTAGGGGGTCCACTTGAATTTAGGAGGGACGCAGGAAACAAACTTGACAAGCAAGCAAGCAAAAAAAAAAGAAAAAAAAAGGTTATCAACATAAATTTTAGGGGGCCGTCCCCCACCTCAAATTTAGGGGGGCAGGACCCCCCGTCCTCCCCGCTTCCGCCGCCTATGAGAGAACGAGTTTTCATTCAACGAAATCTGGGGACCATTTCATAAAGCTGTTCGTAAATTAAGACTTTAAAACTTTAGGTTGTCAAAGCTCTTTTATGTTACACCTGATTTTGATGAAATAAATAGTATTCGGCGTTCTAGTTGTTTGATTTTACTCAATCTTCTCATAGCAACGTTTGGTTGCAATATATCAGATTTTTTTTGCAATATCCTCACTGACTGGTAGTCTACTCTGTCATAATTATGTATAATTACCTCAACATAATTATACGGAAACCGGGTGTGCACTCTCAGAACTCGAACCAAATTCTAATTAGAATTGTTTCCGTAAGTCTTGTTTTGGAGCAGAAGAACTTAAGGCATTTGTTTTATTTCTTTTTAGAAAAGTACTTACGCCTAATGATTTGGCGCGATCAGCATGCAACGATCGCTTAAGGGTCATGAATCGTCAGCTTTGTCCTTCATTGGGAAAATGATAAAAACAAAAACAATAAAAAAATCATTTGTTGAAAGTAAATGTTTATGCAACAACACCAAAATCAATGTCCTGGTTAAACTAACTGATATCATTATATCCAGGAGACAGATTATTTCCATTCTTATTTCAACGAATGAAAGTTTTGATAAATAAGCTGATGGAAATCAAAATTATGGAGAAAGCAATTTCAATCTTCACGGGTGTTACTTGATACGCATATAGCATCTAACAAAGGAGAGAAAGAGATGTCTTTTTTTATGGGGGCGGATAACAGATCAAAACTTTATTAAACATTATAATGACACCTTTAAAGAACGTCCCTAAGTTTTAATAGGCTATAGGCAAGGTTCGGCAGTTCGGAGTGTATACATTTTTTCTCTCTACCCATCGGAAATAGTGTTGCGAAAACATTTTTTTTTGCAATCCTTCGCGTCTCCAGCCAAGTCGCAAAGAATATAGTTATGGGTCCTATAATGATATCATATTGAAAGAAATATCGTCTTGTTTGGGAGCCTCTGTTGCAATTTCAACTTGGAATAATACGTTCACCCTGGAAAGTGAGATAAACATATTCTTTGGGTCAGCCGGGCCGTGGAGTGAAGTTGCAAATGAGGTGGGGGGGGGGGGGTGAGGGTATAAAGGAAAATAAATGGGCACTTGCTCTTTGGAAAAAAAAAACTACAACTATTAATAATAATGAAAATAGTAACCGTAATATCAAAAGAAATGATAATGATGATATAAATATAATAACAACAATAATAATAATTAAAAATAATGATAATTTGATTTGATTTGATTTATTTATTTCCACATTCCAATAACAAAAGTATACACAAGTGTAATATTTTTTTTCTCAGCATAACATAACAATAAGCAAATGACATAATGAATAACATGCATACATGCATTCTAACAATATCATTGAAATATATTTATACCTGAGTGATTTTTTTTTAATTATTAAAACAAATAGCAGAAAAAATACAAATATCGACATAATACATTTTGAAATGTGGGAGACCTCCATCTTAAGCTTAGAGCTTGAAATTGATAAAGGTGTCGAAAGGAAAGGGGAAAGAAAACCAGACAAACAATGCAATTAAAGACACTTATCTTTATTGCACAAAATAACAGGAATATTACCAAAAGAGTAGATAGGAAAGAAAAATTCACATGAGAAAGTTATCATCATATTAATAAAAGTGAAAGTGCAAGTGTGCGAGAGTGCCGGTGCGAGGGTGTATTATTGGTTGGTACGAAACACACAGAGATTTTAGGTATTGTATTTTTTTACAGTGTATTTCTTTTCAGAACAGCTTTGAATGAATAAAGTGTAGAGCTTAAATTAATGTCAGGTGATAAATTATTCCATGAATCTGAACTGTAATGTCTAATTGATTTGTGTGCTATTATTAGTTTTGGATTTGTTAAATCAAATTTTGCAGAGTTTCGTATGGGATAAGAGTGGATGGTGTTGTTGATACTGTGATCCTGTGTAAATACAACTGCTCTTTTTTGAAGCAGGAAAATCGAATTAAGTTTTGTATTACCGCAATTACCCCAAACTATGTTGCAATATGATATGTGAGGGAGAACCAAGGCATTATAAAGACGAAAAGGAGTTTTTTGGGGTAATAAGAATTTGGAAATTATCCCAACACCTCTGGCATGTCTGGATACGAAAGTGGTGATTTAGCCTAAATGATTATTCCAGGATTAATTTTTATCAATATAGTGACACTTAAAAACTTTGAATGTTGTTTTTGTTGTAAGGTTACGCCGTCAATATTTATCGTTATCGTTAAGCATGGGTATTATAATGTTTAAAGTGTATAAAATGTGTTTTGTTTATATTTACAGACAATTTGTTGCATTTGAACCAAGTAGACACTTTACATAATTCATCATTTAAAATAAATATTACAATTTCTAGTTTTGGGTGAGAATAAAAAAATATTAGTATCATCTGTAAATATTATAAAAGATGATAAGGGGGGAAGTATTTCATACATCACTGACGTACAATAGGAAAAGGAACGGCCTCAAAATTGAACCCCGCGGCACACCACATCCTATACAGTTTTAGAGGTTGAATATATTCCATTAATGTAACATATTGCTGCCAATTTGATGAATAATCGTCTATCAATCGATGTGCGTAGCCCCGTATTTCCGTATGAATATAGTTTATGAAGTAATATTTTGTGATTAAGTGTATCGAAAGCTTTGCTCAAGCCCCAAAATATTCCAATAACATGTTCTTTGTTAGCAATCGTTTTGGTGATTTTGTCATAAATATTTACTATTGCTAAGTCTGCCGAGTGATTATTTTAAAAACCGTATTGATTTGGATTTGATAAATTATGCAAGTTTGAACATTTTTATAATCTTGTGTATATAACTTTTCTAAGATTTTTGATATGCTACAATGTATATAAATTGGGCGGTAATTACTTATTTCATTAGGATCATCTTTTTTGTACATTGGGGCAACTTTTGCAATTTTGAGTAAATTCGGACAAATACCTGATGAAGTCGATTGATTAGAAAATATAAGTTAGTGGATAAAAAATATCATGAATAATATCTTTAAGCATAAATGTACTTATGATAATAATAATGTAATAATAATTATAATGATGATGATGATGATAATAATAATAATAACAATACAGCATGTGGGATCAGGGGCGGTGGAATGTTTTTTTTTTTTTTTTTTGGGGGGGGGGGGGCAAAGTAAAAAAAGGACACTTTTATTGGGTGAAAACATAATTTGTGCTATCAGATGAGGTTTTTGCCTGGCTTAGCTCTGTATTTCGTGGTAATTGAACTCGAAAAAAAAATTGAAAGGACACTTCTGAACTGTGTTTTTTCTTATCATGAGCGAGTAATTTTGATAAAAAATTGTAATTCTAAGTCGTAAAACCATCTTTGTGGTATGGTTTTGCAGTAATTTCAACTCTGATTTTGTGTTCGTGTAGTGTGTTTAAAAAAGCTATTTTTTCCCCCTGAAATGATTTTGCACGAAAAAGATGAGGTCCAGTCCACCCCAGTTAAATATGAGGCGCCGAATGTGCCAATATTATATAGAACAATTATTTGTTATATAATCATTATTTATTAAATAAATAACTATTATTTGCGAGAATAAATACAGATCGAACATGAAATTGCCGTTTCTCAACTTTATTGCCTCTGGGGGATTTTACCAGAATCATTAAAACGACATTTACAATATTTTAACAAGTACACAGTTTCTAAACAATATTCATCAAGCCACAATCAACCAGATTTTAAGGGGGAAACCGGGTCACGTGACCTCCCAGAAGGAAGAGATCCAACGGGATCCCAGGACAGGTATTTCCTGGGGTGCGGATTCCCCTCTTTACATTTATCATCTATTCAATACAAGATTATCTCATGTGTGAAATAAAATTGGGGGAGAGGCTTCAAGACCAGAACGTGAATTCTTGGAAGGGGAACCTGCCGGAAGACATCCAGCCGGACTTCCAAACCAGGAGACTTTGGAAAGTTGGGTTCCCCTGTCCCGATTTTCTTGACATAATTAGTATACAGTGCCTCCCCCTGGTGTTGAAATTTGACCGATATAAGAAAAAATACTCAGTAATCAGGCCAAACACCAAAACAAGCCCATCCTACCAGCCAAAACAAGCCCATCCAACCAACCATATCAAGCCCGACCAACCAACCATAACAAGCCCGACCAACCAACCATAACAAGCCCATCCAACCATCCAACCATGAAAAGCCAATCTAACTAGCCAAACGAGTTTAAGTTCACCTTGTACATCATTACCACATACAAACATAAATCAATTATAAATGATATGATGCATAAACAATGACAATACATATAAATTGTAATTACAAGTCAACTACGGACACAATTTCAATATTTGTACAATAGTATTATCAGCTTGGTTGAAACTGAGGGGATCTTTCTAAAGGATCTGCTGATAGAGCGTGGATCGATATGATCATAACCAATCAACTAATCATAACAAGCCCAAACATCCAACCAATGTTAGCCCATCCAACCAAACAAAACAAGTTCCTTTTGAACTTCCGTCATGTACATCACAAAAAATTACGGTACCAATCAATATGCATCAAATGCATTAACACAAATACACATCAATTATAATTCCAAATCAACTGCAAATTATGAAAATTTGTGCAATTGTAGTCAACCAGAACAAGCCCAGCCAACCCACCATATAAAGCCACCAAACAAATTTCAGTTCATCTTGTACATCATTACCAAATACAAACACGAATTAAATATGCATCATAGTGCGCATAAACAATTTGCAAATACATATAAATTGTAATTGCCGGTCCACTACAGACAAAATTTTAAAATTTGTACAAAAGTATTAATAGCTTGGTTGGAAATGAGGGGATCCACTAAAATAACTACTTGGAGAGCGTGAATCCCTATGATCATTATAACCAACCAACCAATCATAGCAAGCCCATCCACCCAACCAGCGCAAGCACATCCAACCGAATAAAAACGAGTTCATTTTGAACTTCCGTCATGTACATCATAAAAAATCACGGTACAAATCAAATATGCACTAAATGCATAAACACAAATACACAACAATTGTAATTACCAATCAACTATAGACAAATTATGAAAATTTTGGCAATTGTATTAACAAGAACTTGGTTGGAAATGAGGGGATCCACTAAAAGCCTTGCTTGTAGAGCGTGGATCCTTATGATAATAAACAACCAAACATATCGCCCAACCAACCAATGCAAGTCTATCCGACCAACAAGCCAATCAAGCCCATCCAGTCAACTAATACAAGCCTATGCAACCAATGCAATTCTATCCAAACACATGCCCAGCCAACCAACCAAAATAAATCCATGTTATATATCAACAGTATAACCAACCAAAATATAAGGTTATTTCAATCAACTGTAACCGGCACAACTTGCACTTAAACAGGCTCATTGAGCAATCTCGAGCCCCGTCTTTAAAATTCGCTATTACCACATTTAGATTAATTAGCACAATCGCCTTTGACAGATTTGAGTATAAACAAAAATCACGACAGAATTATTAACAACCATGTATTATATCATCCAATCTTTTTTCATAACATGTGTACCACATTTTTGGAGGCAGAAACAATACCCTCCGACCCTGACAATATTATAACCAACCACTCACAACCATTATTAAATGGGCGGGAGGGAGGGCAAATTAACGTCTTGCATCCCCCAGAGCTTAGTTGAGAATGAACATGTGCTTCCAAATCTGTCGCGTATTGCGCACGTCCCTGAATTCTTTCAATGCATTTCATTGGTTCTTTTTAGCGTAGAGGCTGTGCCCCCGTTGCCGTTGCCGTTGCCTGGCTGTCACCAAGGGCGCTGTGTAACGGCGCCATCCATGACATGCCCAGCCAATCACAGACATGTTGCTGGGGGCGTGTCCATGGAGAATTCCCGCGGAATCGCAGGGGCGCGCTTTGTTTTCGCGGGCCGTGTATGGCTTGCCAATAATTGGTTTTTTTAGAAGACCTGTCTTCTCTCGCAAACTATCTTCTTCGCTTATTCGAATAATCTTATTATATATAATTTACATTTTATTTGTAAATAACTACTATTATATTAAAATAACATTTCTAATTATTTGTATATAATTCCAAGTAATATTTCATTATTTGTAAATAATAATAGTTCGACATTCCATTATTTATAAATAATTATTAGTTGTTTTTCATTATTTATAAATAATGATGATTTGTTTTTCATTATTTATAAATAATGATGATTTGTTTTTCATTATTTACAAATAATGATTATTTGTTTTTCATTATTTATAAATAATGATTATTTGTTTTTCATTATTTACAAATAATGATTATTTGTTTTTCATTATTTATAAATAATGATTATTTGTTTTTCATTATTTATAAATAATGATTATTTGTTTTTCATTATTTATAAATAATGATTATTTGTTTTTTATTATTTATAAATAATGATTATTTGTTTTTTATTATTTATAAATAATGATTTTCGTTTTCCATTATTTATAAATAAGTTTTCTATTATTTATAAATAATAATTATTTATTAACAATGCCAGTGCACATTTCTTTATTCATAAATAATTTGTTGAGTTTTCCATTATTTATAAATAATGATTATTTGTTAAATAATGAAAACGTCTACTTCATTATTTATAAATAATTTTTTCGAGTGCACCATTATTCTCATTATTTATAAATAATCATTATTTAATGTTCGAGTTTTCCATTATTTATAAATAAAGATTATTTGTTAAATAATAAATTATCTACCTCATTATTTATAAATAATGAAAATTCATCGTGTTTCATTATTTATAAATAACAATTTTGTTTCAATATCCCATTATTTACAAATAACCATTATTTGTATATAATGGCAAACTGTAAAAATTGTTTATAAATAATGATTATTTATAAATAATGGGATATTGAAACAAAATTGTTATTTATAAATAATGAAACACGATGAATTTTCATTATTTATAAATAATGAGGTAGATAATTTATTATTTAACAAATAATCTTTATTTATAAATAATGGAAAACTCGAACATTAAATAATGATTATTTATAAATAATGAGAATAATGGTGCACTCGAAAAAATTATTTATAAATAATGAAGTAGACGTTTTCATTATTTAACAAATAATCATTATTTATAAATAATGGAAAACTCAACAAATTATTTATGAATAAAGAAATGTGCACTGGCATTGTTATTAAATAATTATTATTTATAAATAATAGAAAACTTATTTATAAATAATGGAAAAACGAATTGCAATTATTTATAAATAATGAAGTATGTAGTGTCATTATTTATAAATAATGAAAAACGAAAATCATTATTTATAAATAATAAAAAACAAATAATCATTATTTATAAATAATGAAAAATAAATAATCATTATTTATAAATAATGAAAAACAAATAATCAGTATTTATATATAATGAAAAAACAAATAATCATTATTTATAAATAATGAAAAACAAATAATCATTATTTGTAAATAATGAAAAACAACTAATAATTATTTATAAATAATGGAATGTCGAACTATTGTTATTTACAAATAATGAAGTATTACTTGGAATTATATATAAATAATTAGAAATGTTATTTTATATAATAGTAGTTATTTACAAATAAAATGTAAATTATATATAAATAATAGTTATTATTTAATAAATAATGATTATATAACAAATAATTGTTCTATATAATATTGGTAAATTCGGCGCCTCATAGTTAAATGTTGATTTTAAACAACAGAGAAAAATCAATTAAGCATAACGCTGAAAATTTCATCAAAATCGGATGTAAAAAGAGAAAGTAACGACAATTTAAAAGTTTCGATTATTTTTCACAAATCAGTTATATGCACAACTCAGTGGCATGCAAATGAGAGAGTCGATGATGTCCCTCACTCACTATTTCTTTTGTAATTTATTGTTTGAATTATACAATATTTCAATTTTTACAGATTTGACAATAAGTACTAATTTGATTTAACCATAAAAATAATGTTAAAACAATAAGGTAATTTTACATGTTCCGGAAGGAATAAAACTTTGTTTACAGGACAACGGGGAGAAAATTTGAGTATTTCATATATCATATAAAATACAAAAGAAATAGTGGGTGAGTGATGTCATCAGTCCCCTCATTTGCATACCGATTGCCAGGATGTGAATATAAACGGTTTTGTGAAATTAAGCGAAACTTAAAAATGTCATAACTTTCTTATTTACATCTGATTTTGATGAAATTTCAGTGTTATATTTGTTGGATTTTTCTCTTTTTATTCAAATCAACTTTTTGTTGGGGTGGACTTGTACTTTAAGATGTAAGACCAAATGCCCTTTTTAGGCATAAAAATAATGTTCGTTAAGTGGAATTCACTCAATTATGTCTTCTCTGTGTTGTTAATGATAATGGACAACAAAATCATAACATGTCACATGAAATAAGTAACAGGTAGAAGATAAATAAACTTCAGGGACGAAGATGCGCAGATTAAAAAAAACATTACAAAGGGCAAGTATCTCCCTCTTAATGCAATCACCTTTATACATTAGCTGACTACAATTTTTGAAAAAAAATATAATTGGAATTTTTCAGACCTAAATAAGGGCATATACAAATTTGATCAGAGGTGAAAAAGGGCACACTGCAAAAGAGGAATTTCACAATGAAAAAGGGAAGCTGAAGGGGACAATGAATATATTTTGAAAGGAATTATTCAATGAGAAGATGCACAAGCAGAAGGGAACATAATAGTAAATAAAGAAAATGGCCGCTGATCGAACATGAAGGGAGCGGTTTTAAAAGTCAAGTCAACCCCCTCCCCCCAAAAAAATGTTGATTTGAATTAAACGAGAAAATCAAACAAGTTTAACGCTAGCGCTGAAAATTTTATCAAAATCGGATGTAAAAAAATATATATCATTCAATGGGAATATTTATCCGAGGTTGGTCTGGCAATTACTACTACAAATACGGTAGTAATATTGCCAGTCCAACCGAGGATAATAATTCCCACTATGCTTTCGAAGGAAACGTCTTATATATTTGTTTTATATCCCTTCTTTCAGTGAGAACTGTTATAACCAATCTGGACCAAAAACGTTAGATCGTCCTGGCAAAAAAAAAAAAACAGACGGTCTATAGACCCAGCGCCTGAGCTAATGCTATCTAGACCTTGGGTAGGCTGCGCGCGGCTTCTATATACCCGACCCTTGACCCGACCCCAGTGAATGAGAAGTCCGCTGCGCTGCGCTCCTGCTGCTTTGTCACTCAAGGCAAATTGCAACGCGCTGGCCGGCTAACGTTAATTACATCGGATCTTAATTAACTCACCTTGTTATGCTTCTTCACAATTTAATTATCCTGTATGAGGTTGCAGAATAAAGCATCAAAAACTCTCGAAGATCAAAAGATGGCAGTTTGCATACCGTCTCCAGCGCAGCTCGCAGAACCTTTCTCGTGGCGCTGGCATGCATGCAGCGCAGCGCGTACCGGTCATAAACTAATGTCGCAGCAACGCATATACCGTGTTTACACTTAATCGGCATTTGGTTCTGAACCAATTGCCGATGCAGAATCGGCATTTGGATTGCGTTTACACGCTGTTACAGCTCGCGGTTCAGAACCGCGAGCCGATGCAAAAACCTAAAATGATACGCATACCTACAATATACGTCATAATAAAGACAACGCTGGATCAGTGCGCTTACAATTACGTCACAATGGTAAAGTAAATGAAATGCGCACAAATTGCCGGTGCAGAATCGGCTTTCTGTTTACACGTAGTAAAAAAGCCGATTCTGCATCGGCTCGCGGTTCAGAACCTACTACTTTGGTGGTGCAAATTGCCGGTTCTGAACCGCGAGCCGATTAAAGTTGCTCGCGTTTACACGCTATGAAAAAGCCGATGCTGAATCGGCTCGCGGTTCAGAACCGCGAGCCGATTCAAATGCCGATTAAGTGTAAACACGGTATAATGTCGCAGATTGCGACATTATGCCAAGAGCGTCCAACGCATAATGTCGCAGCAACGCATAATGTCGCAATAGATTTATATACGTTTTGAACTGGTACCTGTTAAGGACATGCTTGCACTTAGCCATGAAGGCGTTACATATTTCAACAATCAAAAAATGCGAGCGCGAAGCGCGAGCTGAAAATTTGTGAAAATTTCTAAAGAAAAAATGGAAAATTTTAATCAATTTTTGTAATCGTGAACAGGATAGCTATATATTTCAACAATTGATGCGAGCGCGAAGCGCGAGCAGAAAAAAAATCGAAATTTAGACCTAAAAATGGGCCATTCTGTTCATGTTTTGGAAACAGCCATAGGCTGATCGAGGGCTTTTTACCGTGTTTAAATAAAATAAATCAATCAAAATCAATGTTTTATAAATCATGAAAAGGATGAGTGATAGGGGGTCTTCCTACATTAATAATGCGAGCACAAAGCGCGAGCAGAAAAATTTTGATATTGTGATCTGAAACATTAAATTAGAGAACAAGTTGAGTATTTGAATAAACATGCGCGCGCGTGTTTCATATTTAGACCTAGAATCTAGGCATTCTAAATACATCTTCAATCATAAAAATCATGAAACTTTGATATTCCGATCTGGAAAAAAAACCAATTACAGCTTTATATTTCAAGCACTTTGTAGGAAAATTGTAAGATGGATATGGATCGCACTTAAAAAAAAAGAGCTAAAATTTTCATTATTATTACTTTTGAGTTTTGACATAGGACCGGGACATCCTTACGACATGTCATGAACATGATGACTATCTTCCTATTCCTCTTGCTAAGCGCGAGATGAAACAAAAGGGACAATTTAATTATTAAATCAATATCATATTTATTAATGCCTAATGAGGGCGCGAAATCTGATGATATTATGGCATAAAAATTGGACATTTCACTTTTGTAATTATGAATAGGATGCATCAGTTAAAGGGGAATGAAACCTTTGGAATAAGTAGGCTTGTGTCGAAACAGAAAAATCAATGAATAAGAACAAAGAAAGTTTGAGAAAAATCAGACAAAATAAGGAGAAAGTTATGAGCATTTGGATATTGCAATCACTAATGCTATGGAGATCCTCCCATTGGCAATGCGAAAAGGATGTGTGATGCACTGAACTAGAAATATTTCTAGTATTTCTAGTTCAGTGGTGTGATGTCACATGTGAACAACTTTCCCTTTGATAAACTATAAAATACCCTCAAAATGTATCTTTCTGCTTTTTCTTGTGGTGATACAAACTCTTTATCCATGATGTATTCTTTAAAAATCTGTATTACATGCCCTCCTATAGAAAGAACACATGATCCACTGATAGATGTGATCCCGGGATGTGATAAAAGAGGCAAAAACCATAAACCTGACATTTTTACAGAGCACTTTTAAAAAATCAAATTGTAAATCACACAAAGTAATGAAAGTTCGATTTCCGAGGTGAAATATGTTTTGCATATTGACTTCCAAACTTGATATTTGAGCTCCATATTGAACAAGATATGTAAATCACATAACAGGCAATGCGAGCGCGAAGCGCGAGCGAAAATTTTATTTAGTGGCACGAAATATTCTTTTTATTTTCCAAGTCTTCCTTTCATCTTATTTTATGCACTCGTCGTCCTTCTCTTCTTTTTCTCCTCTCTTTTCCCTCCTTTTTTCCTTTTTCCTTCTTTCTTTCCCTTTTTTTCTTCTTTTGCTCCGCCAATAGGGGGGGGGGGGGGGGGGGGCTCGGCCCCCTGGATCCGCCTATGGGGACAAGGGGCGGGAAATTTGACAAGCAAAAAAAAAGGTTATCATCCCAAAAGTACGGTCATCATGTCCCAACTCGTCCCAAAATACATGTTTTATTCCGATTTGATGATATATTTCTTACCATCATAAAAGACAAAAAATAGTAGGGGGGACAATTGATATTGTGTCCCCCTACTATTTTGAACAGGGAGGACACGTCCCCCCCTGTCCCCCCTGGGATTTCCGCCCATGCGTATAGGCCTATGTAACGTTATAAGGTGTCAAAAACGATGTTTAAAATACTGAAAAGGGGGATATGTTTTCAATACTTGTAGGGTTTCACAAGCTAAATACTTGTTAAGAGATGCATTTTCATAATCTGGAAAAGACTTGCTTCCCTTAGGGTGCTTTTCGAAACCCCATGGTCGCGCCTGGTATCCACTTCTCAATGGAAGTGCCCCCCGGGAATTTGAATCTAATCCCCCGTTTCTGGGGAAAGTAAAACATAATGCCCATTACATTGTGTGCTATAGAGGCATATCGTTTGTGTAGAAGGAGTAAGCAAAAGAAAAAACCCCGCAAATTTGGCTGGTGTTCAGACGCATTTAGCATGTTTAGGCCTATTGCCTATGCCGTGGACATATCAACGCATGCGACATAGTTTCGGCTGGAGACATGGAAAAGGTGATCTGACCCATTGAATCAATTGCCAGTGATCCACCAATAATGCACATTAAATGCAATATCGATTTGATGGACTGTAATGATCTATATCTAAGCCTTAATTCAATAACTTTTTTCTCACTCAATTATGTACTCGATTTGTTTGAAAAACCACTTTCTTATCCATGTCATAATCTATTGTAGGCCCTGCATTTCGAATATCTCCAGCCAGTTGTAATAGTAGAGGCTCGCCGCCGGCTCAGGGGGCATATACGATGATGAACATCAGTCGTAACGTACATGCATGTATGGTGCGGGTGTCGTGGGAAAGAATTTTGCACACAAAAATCAGATCTGTAGGGCCTGTAACCCCCCTGTAACACAAAGCTTAGCAATGATTGTAGAGCAGTTTTCTACGTTTGATTCTATTGACTTTAATGTACAGTCAATCTTAAAAATCAAGTGTATGATTAAGTGTTAACTTTTGTGTTAGGGGACCCTAATATTACAGTCCGTGAGGTTTGCGAAAGGTGGCTAATGTCGCAATCTGCGACATTATGCGTTGGTGCGACACACTTGGGACCTTTCGCAAACCTCACGGACGTACAGGGAGGGAGGGGGGGGGGTCTTGATTCCACACTAAAGGGGAAATAAATACAAAATTATAGAAGGCAACCTAATGAAATGAATGGAAAACAATATGTTATTTGCTTAATATAATAGAAAAATCTGTCACATAATTTGAATTTTATTTCAAAAGGCCATTTTTTTCGGGCTCGCTTCACTCGCTGGCGACTTTTTACAAATTTTCCCACGTTGCTATGTTGTGTCCCCTCAAAATGTTTGGTTCATTACGCAACTGCGTTGAATTAATGTTGTGTAAAAGCTATACTGTACATACCCGCGATTTGATTAAAAAAATAGCTGCAATCTATGCGGGCTCTCCGCATAGCACTGGCGTAAAGATGGAATAGTTCGGTCATGGCCTCCAAAAGTTCTACAACCAAAAACAAAAAAAGAAAAAGTGTAAGATATGATGTTATTTACTGAATAAATGTGATTTTTTTTCTCGCTCGCTTCGCTCGCTCGGGACACATGTTAAGCAGCTTTTTGGCACATGCGCCATAATGTGCCCCTCTTTTTCGCGCACAATCCTGTTCACAGTGGCGCACAGACCAAAAAAAGAAAAAGAAAAGGAAAGAGAGAAGTGTGATATATGATATTAATTTTTGAATGTTATGTCAAAATCTATCACAAAATTTGATTTTTGTAATAAAGATGTCAAAGTTCTTGTTCGCTCGCTTCGCTCGCAACTTCTTTTTTAAAAGATAGATTCTGTCCTTAACGCCATATCTGGCCCCCTCAAAAATGTTGCCTCATTACACCACTGCCTGTTCATACCATGATATGACCGGGAAATGTTTGGCTCTTGACCCCCCCTGGCCACCGACCCTGTTACGCCCTTGTTATGACATGGATAAGAAAGTGGTTTTTCAAACAAATCGAGTACATATTGAGTGAGGAAAAACTTACTGAATTAAGGCTTGGATATAAATCATAAGTAAAGGTCATCCAAAAAAGTAGAGATGTCGATTTATGTTATAACTCGTCATTGCGAATGACACCTTCTTGTCCCAGGGGTGGATCCGGATCTATCTTTTATGAAGAAATCAAACTAGTTATGAATACATTTGCCAACATTATAAAAATATACAATCATTAAATAATGACTTATTTAAATACCATATAAAAATCGGGAGTATCAAGAGTAAACAAATATATTCATTGCTTTTCTCTACGAAAAATGAATTGCAGTTCTATTCTTATACGAAGGGTGTTCCCTGCTAGATGCGTCATTCTTTAAAGACATCATTCAATAATACGACGTAAAGTCAGGGAGAAATAAGAAGTAAGAGGAGTGGAGTTTGCTCAAAATGGGTTTATCAGAAACCCCACACTTGATTGAAATTTTCGAGAAACATTGTAGTTATATGAAATTTAGTTTCATGTCAATTATTAAACCCAGACATTTCATTTGAGGAAATCTCGTTATTTATTGGATAATAGACTTAAACAGTGTTTTTGCAGGTACATTGTTTAAGCCAAGGAATCACTCAATAAAATTTACTTTCCTACAAATATGGAGATACTTTGCTTTAATGCGCACCAATGATTTGCAACTAACAATATGTAAGGATCAGAATAAAATAAAACAAACACGTATTTGAATCGGCAAAAAGTGAAAATTTATGAAAATTTGAAGTGCAAATGTCACCGGAGGCCTAATGTGCCATATTGTTGGGGTGTCGCGTGGTGGTCTGGTGGTTACGACTTTCGTCTTTCAATCAGAGGTCATGGGTTCGAATCCAAGCCATTGGGCTGCACCCAGGTGAGGTGAATGGGTACCCAGTGTGATTTATTTCTTGACGCTTTTTAGCACCGACATGTCGGCTCAGCTCCGACCGGGGTATAAAGCGCAGTTGAGTATTATGCACATGGTAACATCACTATATAAATGGTTATATTATTATTATTTATATTGTGAATTGAATGATGCAATTTATATACATTTAAAGAGAATGAAACCATTGGATCAAGTTGGCCTGTATGAAGAAAATAAATAGAAAAATAAGATCAATGAAAGCTTGAGAAAAAAATGCATTCTGTAGATCAAACTCTTTGTCCATGATTTATTTATAGAACCCCTATATTCACATGTCCTCTTATTAATAAAAATACCTGATCAATGGATAGATTTCTTCTTCTGGAAACACTGAAGGCCACTTGATAATGCTGGCGATAAATGTAAATATATAATTGGGGAGTTGTCCATGATGTTTTTCATGGAACCCCTATAACCAGATAACATTTCTTCTTATTAATAAAAATACCTGATCAATGGATAAACTTCTTCTTCTCCTGGAAACAGCGGCCACTTGATAAATGTAAAAATATAATTGGGGAGTTGTCCATTATTTTTTTTATGGAACCCCTATACAACCAGATAACATGTCCTCTTATTAAAAAAAACTGATCAATGGATAGACTTCTTCTTCTTCCTCTTCTTTTTCTTCTTCTGGAAACAATGAAGGTCACTTGATAATGCTGGAGAAAAATGTAAAAAGATAATTGGCGAATTGTTTATTTGTTCTTAGGTATAAGCTACCCTCTGAGTTAATGTTACAGACGTATTTTATGTCATTAGCGAACTTTCGCAATCTCGAGGACGCAGATATAGGGTCCCGTAACACAATGGTTGACGATTAATCATACACTCGATTTTAAGATTGATTGTACATTATAGTCAATAGAATCAAACATAGAAAACCGTTCTACAATCATTGCTAGGCTTTGTGTTACAGGCCCTATAGATCTGTTTTTCGTGTGCAAAATTCTCTCATGCGACACCATGCATGTCATTCCAAGTATTGAGAATCCCGCTTTCATGCATGTACGAGTCGTCATCATAACATATGCCCGCTTGAGACCGCGGGGCTCTACTCTGTCAGCTGGCTGGAGATTATATGAAACGCTAAGCGTGCATGGTAACAGGCGGGGGGGGGGGAGGCTGCCCCCTGGCTGATTTCACCTGGAAAATAAATATAAAAAAACGGGAAAAGGAGAAAAGGGAGGGAGAAAGAAAGGGAAAAGGAAATGAAAGGGGAAAAAGAGGAAAACAAGAAACTTGTTAACGGGAGGTCGAGGGTATAAGGTGCTGCACTCTTTTAAAAATCGACCCACATTAGGCCCCATATTGACCCCTCGGTACATGGCCAAGATGCCTTTAAGAAATTAGACACCAAGTTGAAAATTGTTCCTTGTGATGTCACCAAACTTATGAAAGTGAAAAATCAAACTGAAACACACAAACAAAATGGTCGCTGTATATGCATACGCATTTAGCGGTACCTTTATCTCCAAGCAAATGCTTTACGTATAACAGACAGTCAGCAATTGCTGCTTGAGCTAGGGGGGGGGGGGGGGCACTCGACCCAGTATGGTAGGTATATGCCACTGGCAAGTCAAAATTAGGGGGCCCCGGAACTGCTCGTTATGAAAGTGGCCGTGGGGTACCTTGGAACTACTTAAAATATTGGAAAAAGAGGGTCCCTGGAACTAAATCTTTATGTAATTATGATGCCCTGGAACGAATAAACATGACAAATCATGGGGCACTGGAACTAGATTTTTAGTAAATGTCGATGCCCTGTAATTTGTTTCTTGGCCATTCTAAATGCCTTAGTCTTGGATCAGTTGAACTATCAAAGGGGGGGGGGGCACTCAGTATATAATGCATAGTGGGTATGTGCCGCGGAGGGGACCCCCATTTTTACACTCAAATTTCCGTTCCAAGGCATATCATTTTTTGTCTTATTGAGAAAAAGAGCAAAGAAAGCTGCTCCAAAGCATAGCATTTTCTTCTTATCGAGAAAAAGAAGAAATAAATCTGCTCCAAGGCTTCGCATATTTTCCGTTACGCCGTTCCGGTCGCATTGTTCTGCTACAATGAGCCGCAATTTTGGTGAAAAGCGGCCGCAGAGCGCTGTCCGACCATCGCCTCTGCGCGAGCGCACCCGGCGCCCGTGCCGCTGGGCTAGCTGCAAAGCAGCTGCATGCACGTTCCATAGGGGTGCATACGCACTCACAACCATGGTGGGACTTTTAGGTTACCCACCGGCAGTTTTGGTTGCCATTGTCACCCGGGCAACCGCTAATTTCGAGCCCTGCTTTGGATTGGGGATGGTGGATGGAATTTCCCTCAAGTGTGATCTGTTCTCACAGACTTTGGATACTTTGGCTGGTACCCAAGTGTGGTCTCTTGGATGAAGAACTCTCACTGGCTGTCCTACATGCAGTGGTGGTAGATAAGAACTTGCATGTCGAGAAAATCAGTGGTAGTACTAGTAGGATCTCTCGAGAAATAGTGACTTGGCAATGTGGTTACGATGGGTCTACCAAATAACATTTCTGCTTGTGATCTCAAGTTACTTTCGACTGGTGTTGCCCTCAGGTTCATCATTGCTAGTTGACTGTCTTGGCCAGTCTGAGAACATTTTGTCAACAGATTCTTGACTGTACGAACCATCCTCTGAGCTAATCCGTTTGATCTTGGATAGTGTGGAGAAGAATTAATGTGCTTGATATTCCACTTCTTTTCTTCTGCTGTCTCGCTTGATGTTTCTGGCATGTTTCACACTGCTTTATCAACTGGTCGATGTCCTTGCTGATGTTTGGCCAGAACACTGTCTCACGAGCAAGTCGTCTGGTACTTTCGATTCCCATGTGTCCTAGGTGAAGCTGTCTAAGGATATCATTCATCAGTGTCTTCGGTATGATGACTTGACTTCCCTTGAAGAGTAGACCATGTGATACTCCGTTTCATCTCTGTATACGACCAATACTGCCTAAGGGATTTTGGTAACTCTTGGATTGTTTCAGGCCAACCCTGAGTAACTATCTGCCATAATGATCTGAGAATTATTTCTCGCTGAAGTTCTGTCCTCTTGTGTTGTCCAAAGAGTATTAAGTCGATCGCATGCGAATCTTCAACCCCAGGGCAGATTGAACTCTGACATCTAGCGGTACATCGCGTGCTTCCTTGGGATTAGGAAGTCGACTCAAGGTATCG
Organism: Lytechinus pictus; assembly: GCF_037042905.1. Classification (NCBI taxonomy): domain Eukaryota; kingdom Metazoa; phylum Echinodermata; class Echinoidea; order Temnopleuroida; family Toxopneustidae; genus Lytechinus; species Lytechinus pictus. The sequence continues at coordinate 15,045,249 of NC_087249.1, forward strand.
GAAAGAATCATATATTTTTCCTGGTCGGTACTTGACTTGACACCTGTATCCTTGGACTTTGATAAGCGATCGCTGTAGACGTGGTGGTGCACTTCTAAGAGGTTATTTTCCATATAATTTCCAGTGTCTGTGATCGGTTATGACTGTGAATTCCTTCCCGAACAGAAATGTATGAAAGCGTTTGATACCAAACACTAGGGCTAAGTTTTCCCTCTCTATGTTCGAGTAGTTGGACTGTGCAGTAAAGACTTTTGGATTAACGCAACCGGTTTACCTTCCTGAAGCAGGCATGCTCCTAGATCTTTCATCGATGCATCTACCTCGAGAGTTGTCTCTTTCTCTGGGTCATAGAATTATAGACATGCACCTGATGATACTGCGCTTATCAGGATGTTCAAGGAATGTTCATGATCATCGTCCCAGATGAACGGTACTTCCTTATGAAGAAGTTCTCGAAGTGGTGCTGACTTCTCCAAGAAATTAGGAGTGTATGCTGCTAGGTATTTGAACAATCCTAGGCATTTCTGAACATCGTCTTTGTCATTGGGTAATGGTACTCGGGTACTGTGTTGGCTTCTACCTTGCTAGGATCTGGGTAGATATCTGATCTAGTGCACTTGGAGCCAAATAAGTTGATAGCTTTTTTCTTGATTGCGCACTTGGAGGTGTTGAACACTAAGCCTACTCGCTTTGCTGTCTCCATGAATAAGTAAAGATTCTTGTCGTGTTCCTCCTCAGTTCTCCATACAATAGCTACATGTATGTAATCTACAATGCATATGCAGCCTGGCACATTCTGGACAATCCTATCCATGTGCTGCTGGAAGATGTCTTGGCTAGTGCATAGACCAAATGGTAATCTTTGGAAGCAGGACCTTCCAGATGGTGTTCGGAATGTGGCAAGGTCTTGGCATTCCTCAGCCATGTAAACTGACCAGTAACAAGCCTTTGTGTCCAACTTGGAGAAGTACTTGGGTCTTGTAAAGATAGCTTGGACCTTCTCTAAGGTTGATACCTTGTGTGGGCATCTTTTCAAGGCGTTGTTTAACCTCATTGGGTCAAGACAATTCTGATAGAACCGACTTTCTTCCCAACGGTGGTCATGGAGCTGCACCAATCGGTGTGGTACTCGATTTTCCTTGGTGACTCCTTGCTGCTCCATCTTGTCCAGTTCAGCCTTGATCTTGTCCTTCAAGTGTACGCTGCACTTGCGTGGTGCGTCTATGGTAGGTTTAGCGATGTCCTTGACATGAAGCATCGCTTTTCCTTTGAAACTACCAATAGCATCGAATTGCTCTGGAAATGCTTGTTTGAAATCCTTATCACTTGTGATAGTTGTTTGTTTAGGTTTAGGTGTAGGTGTGTCATAATTGTGCATTGAGTGAATTGTGATAATTCCAAGGTCAGTGCAACCTGTCAACCCTAGGATAGCTGAACCCTTGACATCTGCTACATAGAATGTCTGTGTTGACCATTTTGGACTCTAACATTTTATGTCTTGTGTACCTATACATGGAATTGGAATCTCATCATAAGCTACAAGTTTTACTGGTGTATGTTTCACTAATGATTCCCACTTTGAACTGTATAATATACAGTTCAAAATATTATTGCCTTGGCGGTACGTACTGTGATAGTGTAAGCACTTGCACCTGAGTCAACTCTTAGGTAGATCGAGCTTATGTTGACGGAATTCTGTCTATGGGCATAGTATGTCAATATTAGCAAATGCTACTGTACCTTCTGAATTAACTGTGTGTGGCCCATTTGTATGTATTGTGTCAAATTATGCAAAGTTTGATGGACTGCCTTTAGATTGATAATGATCATGATCTGTGACAGTATAGTGTGCTGTGTCCATTTCGCTGATCGGTTAGTTCTTTCGACCTTTCGATTTTGATCGTGATTTATTTTGTTTTGGTTAACAATCATCAGATACCATGTCAGATCTTCGGTCATCTGAACTATGATTTGGTTTTCGACTACGATACCTTTCTGATTTACGACAGAATTTCGCCCAATGACCTTTCACTGTGGAGAGCCAATCGGGGCACTCACAAATCCCCGACAGTACACATTCCATTTATTGACTCATATGACACCCAAATTTTTCATAATTTTCTGAGAATGATAATTGAGGTATTGAATCTTTTTCTTCATTATGAAAGCAAAAGGAACAGAGTAGTAAATATAAGAGATATGCAATATAAACAGAACTTTTAAATTTTGGCTCTTCATACATTTAGAAGAGTTAGACCGTGTTCGAAGATAAACCTGATTTCGGAATACAGGCCATAGATTCAAAATACAGATAAGGTGGGGTAGCTTCGACATGTTCCTTTGAGTTGTGTATTGATGTGTCAGAACTTCATCTCTATTACCTGCAGTGCTAGGGTATCTTATAACTGTTTCCAAGAGACTTCATTGAATAAATTTGTGTATGTTGTAACAGAAATACCTTTTGTCTTTACATCCTTCTGAATCAGATAAATTTCTATTGCCATGCACCACAATACATACTGTACGTAACGGCGTGTTAGACATACAAACACAATCAATGCGAGAGGCTGATCAAAGCTATGTATTGTTTGAATGACATACCATTAATCACTTTGCAATCGTTTTCATGGGTGTGACTGCCACACTGAGGTTGCTTTTTGGCCTCACTTTAGCGAAAAATACATTCAGCATATTTTCCTTCTATCTAAGCAAATGAAGCTACTAATGGTGGCATGAAGCCTGCCAATATTCTCGTTGATACATCCTCTTCCATATCTAATGTTCACATTGTGCATTTATTACTGCTATTCATAATAAATTTGATCAATAACAGTGCATGAGCAAATTTTTACCAAAAACCTTTTGGCCAGAAGTCTTACTTCTTTCAAAAACTATATTAACCGACTTTAAATTGAAGAATAAAGGGATTGTAGTAAATTTCTATCAACAAAATGATAGATAATTTCGAATTATTTAAGGCCTATTTCCATTTTCTTGGTCGAAAATGTGAAAATATACATTATATCTATTAAGTCTGCGATATGCAGTAAAAAAACTATATTCATGAAAATTGAATTTTAAAGTTTGAGACATTATAAGTTTGTAAAGAAATATGATATCACTTTGGAATTTCGTCCACTTAATAATTGTATATTAGGAAAGTTTTCTAAAAAAGTTTCAAGGCAATTCCTTGATTTTCCTTAGATTAATGGTCATTTATGTATTTCGCAAATTTTAATTTTTTTTGGAAAAAATGTCAAAAATGCACTTTTATTAAAATCTCAGCCGAATTACCTGTCCATCACCTTTAAATAGTATCAACTTGTAGAAAATTTATTTATCTTTCATATGACACTAATTTTGTGGCGAATGAATGTTTGAGTCGGAATCTATGTACGAAAATCCAAATTCCATGAATATGGAGGCCATTTTGGACGCCATCTTGGATTTGAACCCCATGGGACAGTATTTCGTTTTGGGAACATCAAAATTAATTCACTAGACATCTTAAGGATTACAAAAATGTAGGTTAAAACAATATATCAATGGGATGCATGGGAACCCCATCTCCCTACCATGCCCTGGAACGGACAATCAAGTGTAAATACGGGGGTCCCCTCAACGGCACATATCCACTGTACACAATATACAGAGGCCCGTATTCTGAAGTCTGGTTTAACTTAGACCATGGTCTAACTCTGTGCTAAAATTATGGCAAGCCAAACGTTTCAATTTTTTTTACAGTGATTGCTTCTCACGTTTACTGTGCTCTTTACTAATTCTTTAATGGTGAAGACAACTGTCATACTTATCCTTCCCAGGCAGTTAATAATATTTTGGGGATCTATTAATGAGCTGATACATGTATGGACATTGAACCTCTACTGTTATATATTTATGTAACAACTGGCTTTCCATAGTTAAACCACAAATTAAAACTAGAGTTTGAATTAAATCCGACTTCAGAATACGGGCCAGAGTGTTTAATAACAGAAAGAACATGAGCCATCCTACCCCTCCCCTTTTCCAGGCCCCATCGCCACTGCAGAAACACAAGCAATAAAAACTGCAACAGACAGAATTTTTTTTTTTGTATTAGTAGGTAAATATGTAGTGCTAATTTATACAGTACCATCAATACTTGATGACGAAACATTGATGAGAATCAAAATTGCATTAATAAAAATTATTCCATGAATTTATGAAGATACATATTTTATGACAATATACAAAATATCACTCTGTTAAATCATTTGATTCATATCCATACATTTTTGGAAAATATAAACTTCTTTTTTGCTCTAATCTTCAAAAATACATAATCATAAGTGACTCAAATACAAAATTTCTCATTTCTTTTCTACAGAATTGTCCTATCACTGTGTTAGTACACAGAGCACTGAACTTTCATTAAAGACGGTATAAACATTTTATTCTTCATACGATTAACCATGCAGGCAGAGTGCTCGTTTCCTAATAAATGTTGGCAAATTCAATTTGGGGAACAACTTAGTTATGTCAATCCAAGGATTCTCAATTATTTGAATCCCAACAGTTGAAATATGCAGACATTATGATTGAAAATTGGTTGTTCCTTTCATTGTCATCAATGAAAATGTTCCTAAAGACTACTTCATTTCAATGCTAAAATGCAACATCCATCTTTAATACTTTTGATCATCTCAATGGGATATGAGATCAGGGCCCGGTATCACAAAGCTAAGAGTTTTATCATGGGGCTGATTTCTGAGATTGATTACATTGAATAATGCGTATGATCAATCATAAAAATCAGCCTAAATATTAATCACCACACTTCATGCAACAGTGCACAGCAGATTAGATTTTTTTTTAAAATAATGATGATTTTATTTAAAATTCAATTAGAATTGAATAAAAACTTAGCATACACCTACAAACCACCGTATTGGAAAGTTTGTTTGCCTTTGAGTAGAAAATACTGAAATGCTATATGATATATATCTCAGGAAGTAAAAATCCTTTTAATGTGAAAGAAAATGTGTCAAACACAACCACTGACCGATAACCTAACTTGAAGATGAATATAGATAATACTACAATAAGAATATACATTAAGGAATCTTCATACTATCTTTATATCAGCAGCTATATGATAATTGTAATATACAAACTCTATATAAAATCATTAATTAACTCTATTAACTGACCCTAGACTGACAACAAACTGACCATTCAACTTAGCTAAGAAGCCATTCAGATCGTCAATGATTTTGGAAACCCTTGACTGGTTTGAGTACCCTTAGCAACATGAGCAAAGCATGGGGATTATTCTTTTGTACTTCTCTTCAGCAATTCCTGAACTGCTCAACATCAATCAGTATACTCCAGCCATAAGATGCTTGAAGGCACAGAGCATTTCACTCCCCCCATTAATTGCTACTGATTGCATCGACCAGTTTGAGACTGGATGATTACGCTTTAGCCTGTTGGAGACCAGATGATTATACTTTAGCCTGTAGGAGATTGAGCCCACATATATTCGGGTAAGACTATGGAAAGCCCATGTTATAGCATAATCATTCAGTTTCCAACAGGTTAAATCATCTTTAATTGACTTAAGCCCACATAAATGTCTGCTCAATTTTCAACAGTTTGTTCTAAGTAGACAGAGGCAGAAAAAAACCCCTAGATGCAGAAAATATGGACGGTAATCTTTCACTGGTACACCAAATATATAGAATCCCTGTTGTACAATGTTGTCACTAATGTCCATGGTTATCTCCATGGTTACAATAACTAACAACCAATCAAAATACAGGTTTCAACAAAATTAACAACTGTTAATTAGTGTTATACGATGGGCCCCTGATTCCTGGACTCCTCACTAATGCAATGCTAACTGACAGAGTCTAGATTAGCAGACTAACAGCAAAGATACTGAACTACATGTAAGCAAGACCCGGGCCCCATCTTAAAAAGAGTTATGATTGATCCAATCAATTGTAACTCTATGAAGATCCATCAGACCATAATTTTTTCTACAGAAAATTTGCACAATGTCCTTTGTAAACAAAGAGAAGCACAATGAATGCATGAATATACATCATCGATAGAAAATATTTTGAACAAACATGCATAACAGATGTTGACGTTGCTGGCCGTCTATAGTTGAGATTGATCGGATCAATCGCAACTCTTCGTAAGACAGGGCCCTGGGTGGTATTTCAAAAAGCTGTATGTAAGTTACACATGGTTTTACACATGTTTCAGACACACAAAATTAACATGACTGGAACAAGTACTCTGGTGCTAGGTCAGCTACATAAGGTAAACCATTCAGTATAAGAACTAGGGCCCGTAACACAAAGCTTAGGAATGATCGTAGAACATATCTCTTTTTGATTGATTGCAATGACTTCAACATACAATAAATCATGATAATCAAGCATGTTATAAAATTGTATATTTCACTCTGTTTCCCTTTGAAGCGAGATAATTAGTCTGTGATTTTTATGAACATAATACGTGTATGTTTCCATGGAGAAAAACGATTGAACTTGTGGTCGTTATAAAAAAAGGTTCTAGTTTTATACAGCCAGGCTGCTGAAGCAGGGTTCACTGTCTCAAACATATTGTATACAACAGCAAACAATTTTTACTGTATAAAGCAACTACAATCAAACATAATTTTGAATAAAAGGAGGATTATTTTTTAAACTTGTACTCCAATTCTTTTTTGTTTTATATTTTCTTTTACTTGTCATTCTATATTCATATGTGCTGCCATCAGTAGGTAATGAGCCCCCCCCCAAAAAAAAAAAAGAGCCATGAGTAAAAAATTGGCATTTTTAATACATGAATAAAATTTTTGAATTTGTACTCCCAATTCTTTATTAAAAAAAATTCCTTTTCACTGAAATTGTGAAGGGGGGGGGGGGGGAGCAAAAAGGCTTATAATGCACAAGAAAAAAGCCAATCCTGTACTATACTTTTATGTGTAAATTAGGGGTTAGAACACCGGAAGCTGTACTTAAAATGCCACTGAGTAAAAATAAAATTCTGGGTTGCCAGGAGATTATGGTTGCACCATGGATATAGGATAACAAGACCAGGGATTAAATATACTTCTTGCTAATAACATAAAACTTTCACTGAATATCATCAAAATCATGCCCTGTTTTCCTAGTTGCTTTCTTCAACATATACAAACAAATTTGGAATGGACAAAATATGGATACTGCCTCCATACATGAAAATTACAGATATAGATATATTAATATTGAACTTTATGACACAACATATAATACAAAAGCTGTAGTAAAATAGACTATTTTGATGTTGAATAATACAAAGAATCAAAGAAAAGACGAGGTCAACTAGTAGGCCTATTATACATGTATACTATAAACTACAAATAACACAAACTTGATAATAAACCGATCACATTTTGGAGAATCATGTTATTTTTATAGCTCCAAGGTTACTGGTTGCATGACTCTATTAGAATTAATTAAAATCTGCACATACAACTTTCACCCTTGATTTGAATGACTTATACCCCAAACGAATCTTAATCAAAATTCCAAATCTAGTATGTATGAACAGTGACAGAGATGCAATTGGCAAATTCCCACCATAACTTTCCACACAAGCCAATTGGAATCACAACTTCACATGATTTTGATCATCATATTCCAAGCTTGTATTGACAGGAATATCTGCACAAACTCATGCTTGGGAGATTAAAATTGTTCAATAGAAAATAAAATGAAGTACAAGTATATGACCACCGCTCTTACATGTAATAATTCATCTTAAATACAACAGTTTTAAAAAAATTCTGATTTTCCAGTTTTGTGTGGTACTGGTATGCATAAAGGTTTGGATGAACAAGCCAGGGAAGTAAGGTAGAATAATGGATGTACACTTTTAATATGCCACTGGGCAAATATTTCATAGTCCCATTATAAGGGAATCCCCCTCATCGTGATTCTCATTCAATTGGTAATTGGTGAAACATCGCAACAGTGAGTTGTTATTTCCATTTTATCAAAAAAAATTCATCATTAGTCCCATGTTTATGTTCATCAGATAGCATTGCAAGATTACTATGTTTTCTTGTACTGTACCTGCATTGTTTAAAGACTGAAATAAACTGAAAATTGGAGAAAAAAGACGTAAGGCGGTGCTGCACCAGCCCGAGTTTGCTCAATTTCGAGATTTTAGCCCGATCAACCCTCTTCGCGATTAATCTCGAGATTCAAGAAACCCCATCTCCACCAGCACAAGAAGAGCAATTCATGCTCGAGCGAGGCATCGATGCATTATTGTCTGATGCCGTGAATAAATAATCCCAAGTCAAATCTTGAATCTGCACCTGCGAATTGGCGGGATAATTCGTAAATAGCGCGCTATTTTGCAAATAATCATAAGTTGACTTAGATTAATCCAGCGAACAATCGCGATTGCGTCTCCATTACAAATAATCTCGAGATTGTTCAGATCGGGATAATTTGCCGGATTAGAAATAGCGCGATTAATTGAAAACTTGGGCTGGTGCAGACAGCCCTATTAAAAGGATATACATTCCTCCTAAATGCATAATTCACAAGGTCTTGGCCGTCTATAAAGGTTACCAAAGGGAGACAACAGTCTGTGGTTTTTATGAATATAATTCCTGTATGTTTCCATGGAGAAAAGGTATTCAACTTGTGGTCTTCATAAAAAGGTGGTAGTTTTATACAGCCAGGCTGCTGAAACAGGGTTCACTGAATCAAACAACATATTGTATACATCAGCAAACAATTTTGACTGTACAAGCAACAACAATCAAACAAATTTGTGTAAATTCATGGATATCAGCTTGCTGAAAAATCTCATCAAAAAGTATGTGAATATATCTCCATGAAGCCTTCAATTAATTCACCCCTAATAAAATATAAGTGAAGTTAGTCAATCATATCGAGATAATCTTCATAGTTCCATATACATGTATACGCTGACCCCCCCCCCCTGAAGAATCAAGGTAATCCCTGTAAGACAAAAAACAAGTTTGAAAAATAAATCTCCCTCAGAAAACATTTAATCAAGTTTAAAATAACATAACTTGTAAATTATAAAATGTAAATTGACATTTATTTAATGCAAATTGAAATTGAAATTAAAATAATATACCACTGTTAGCAGCTATTTTAGACATGTAGAATGTCTTCCATACTACTGAGTACAATGGAAAGCATAGGCCTACACATGTCTTGCAGCACACTAAGAACAATCAACATATATATATGAGGGATATTCAAATGCATCTTTAATCACTATATCAAAGCCAACAGGATGATATACATCATGGAAAAAATATAAATATAAAAGGAAAGACAAATAATAAAACTTCAAAATGTGGAAAAAGGTAGATTAATCACTCCAAGCAAATCAATCATTTTCTTTAACAATATTTCCTTAAAAAATGTATAAGAAAAGGGTTACAGCTTGCCATTTTCAATACTAAATATAAATGTCAACAAATGCAGACTGTTCTTAGATGTTGTTATTAAAACCTTTCATCAAATATTCAGAGAAAAATCAAAGAATGAATAAAAAGAAAAATGAGAGGGAGATAAAAATACACATATAACCCTATATCTTTTCAATAGAAAATGTTTTTGGTTACCTTCAGTTTAAGTACAAAGTAAAATGTAAAGCTCCTTGATTCCGTTCATTTTGTGAGGATGACTGTCATTTGATTATTTTGACTGTGGCACTATACCACGAAGCACAGCGATTGATTGTTCATTTGATTTCTTCGCTTTTGACTGCACATAATGATCAATCAATGCCGTAAGATCAAGCGCTAAGCATTGTGGTACGGGGGCCCTGCTGAATAGCATGATAATTTTAGGATTGAAAGAGAATGCAAAAAAATGAGGTGATCCAATAATGGTTGTACGCAGCAGGGAAGGGGGGGGGGGCATTTTACTTGAAAAAATGCAAAAGCGCCCCCATGACATGCTCTCTTGCTTCACTCCCTCGCTTTCAAGTTTGTTCAAAGTTTCATATCTATGCGTCTTGCTCCCCTTAAATTGCGTTTTTGTTTACAGCCATGTCTCCCATAATATATTTTTTCATCTTAGTGTGACTTTAAAGAAACTGGAAGATGCCTATCAAAACTTCCTGTTTTGTTTCAACTAAGTCGGATTAAAATTAATCATAGTATAATTTTGACAAATATCAAATGTTCTTGTGCAACATCAAATTTCTGCTAATGGGATCAAAGGAATGGACAGTCTAATCAAGCCCACAAAAACATGTTAGAGTTGTTCGTAAAATCATGCAGAACTTTAATGAAACAGCTTTGATAGATACATGTATGTATATATATTACATACATGTATATCGTTGGAGGGCAACTTTTCGAAAAAAAAATTATGCAAGAATTTAATCTTAAAAAGAGGAAGAAATAATGAGAAAGAGACAGACATCCCCCCAATGAAAGAAAGAAATTAATAAAAGATTAAACTTCCCACATCAAAAGTCCCGCAAAGTATCTCATTTGGAATTCATAACAAATTTAGTTCAATGACTAAGAACAAGGAAGAACTTTTCCAAATGCTCAGTAGCTCAGTAAGTTGGTGAGTGTATTTCCCACTAAAAAAATAAATAAATAAAAACAAAATAACTTTTCTTTATTTTCTATAATTTTACATAGTTAACTACTGAGGGTAATCTTCATTAGATATTTTTTTTCAAATTGAGTTCTTCAATGCCATAAATCACCAGAGGAAGAACTTCAGCAAAAAGCTCAGTCCTTCAGCATATTGGTATGTTTCCCCCCCCCCCCAAAAAAAACTTTTCTTTAAATCATTTTCACAAGTAATTACTAAATTGATCTGTCTTGTTAGAATAAATTACTCAAATGTTCAGACCTTCTATCACCATTAAGTTGGTGTGTATAGTATCTCTCACTTAATAAAACACAATTTTTTCTTTTGTTTTTAAATTTTTGACATGATGGAGGATAACGTCATCGATTTGGATTTATTCATAATCTACGTAGTTCCGCGGGAAATATCCGGACTTTCCATTGCATTCTCCCTCCAGCCAGTTTTCATCTATTTCACTAACTATGGTGACATTGTCCCCTTCTCCGAAAGGAAGCTCCCCTTCATTCTCGGGCTCAAAGTCGTATAGTGCCCTGCAAACCTGGTATTTAGGAGCTGCTGGTGCTGGAGCTGGATCTACAAGAAAAAAGAAATACAGTTAATAAATAATATAATAATTACTTCTTATTAAGTGCTTTTTCAAAAGTTACAAAGCGCTGTACAAATGACAAAACAAATACAATCGGTGAAAACTTAAAACAAAACTACACAAAATGAAACACTACTTGCAATATATTAAACATGTTAAAACAAATGAGATTTAAGCATCTTCTTAAACACATCAATAGAAGAACATTGTCTAAGTTTATGGGGTAATCTATTCCAATATTTGGGGGCAAACACAGAAAATGACCTATCACCTACTGATCTTAATGTTCGGGGGATTTGAAGAGGGATTTGTGATGATGACCGAGTGTTATACATTGATTGGCGAACTGTTAGGAGGTCTGACAGGTATGATGGAGCTTGATCATTAAGACATTTGAATGTGATAGTCAGAGACTTATGCTCAATTCGATTTTTTACTTTCAACCAGTGTAATTCTCTTATCAGGGGGGTTGTCTGTGTATATGATGGTTGACAGTAAATGACCCTAGCTGCTTTATTTTGTAATTTCTGAAGACGATCTAGGTTCTGAGAGGTGACACCATTATAAAGAGAATTACAATAATCTAATCTAGATGTAACCAGTGACCTAACAGCAGTATGACATGTATCATTATCAATAAACTTTCTGATTCTATTAATATTTCGAAGGTGGTAGTTAACTGACTTAGACACACTAGTAACTTGATCTGACATTGTCATATGTTTATCTAGAACACAACCAAGAATACGAATAGAGTCTGATGGAGATAAGGTATGTTCATCAATGCTCAAAGAGACGTTTTGAAGAGTACGATAATGCATTGGTGACGAAAAAATGATGAAGTCCGTTTTCTCACGGTTAAGGTGAAGTTTATTGATTTGCAACCAATTTTGGATATCCTTCAAACAATCAGATAGTCGGCTGAGAGTCACATCTGCCTCATTTATGCTGAATTCTTCATACACTTGTATATCGTCAGCATACATTTGGTACTGAAACCCATGCTCTTCAATTATATTTTTAATAGGTTGTAGATATAAAGTAAAACATTTAGGACCGATCACTGATCCTTGTGGGATACCAAATTTCAAGTCCTCAACATTTGACTGAGCACCATTTACTCTAACATGGTACTTTCTACTTTGGAGATAGGATGAGAACCAGTGTAGTGCACAACCTGTGATGCCAAATGACTCCTCTAAGCGCTTTAGGAGGATTCCCTTATCAACCGTATCGAATGCAGCTGATAGGTCAAGACTTATGAGAGCAACTGAATTTTGATGATCAAGTGAAGTACATATGTAGTTCTGGAGACGAAGAAGAGCAGTTTCTGTACTATAACCAGCTCGATACGCTGACTGCATTGGATCAGATAGTCCATTTGATTCAATGTGCTTAGTGAGTTGGGCCGAAACAGCAGACTCGATCAGCTTCCCATAGTAGCGAATGTTTGACACTGGCCGGTAGTTTTGTAATTTATCTTTGTCAAGTGATGGTTTTTTTAAAACTGGCGTAATGACAGCTGAGCCAAGAGCTGCTGGAAATGTCCCTGTTGACAGCGAAGCATTAATGAGTTCAGTCAGAGTGGGGAGGAATGATGAAATGTGACGTTTCTAGAAATTTTCTAGAAAGTTGCTAGAAATAATTGTGTGAACAGAGTCTGTTGGTCTTGAATGCTGTAAAACTGTCTTTGCAAATAATTCATACGTAATGTAATAACAACAACAATAATGATACAGGGAATAATTTTGCTTTACAAATTTGAATAACATTTTTGGTCATAAGAGAAAAGCTCTCAACTACAAGTAATGTACAGTCCTATGTAAAAATATGCTATACAAAAGAATTTTAATATGCATGGCAGTCTTTCAAAAATGTGGAGCAAATTGCAATGCGATAGCAGGAAAATTATTCCCTGTAATAAGAAAAATAAAATTGCTTTTACATGTAGCACATAAAGTCTGAATGTGTTTTACATGTACATGTACATGTATGTAAACATTAATTATATGTAAATGTTCAAACTAATATATACACTGTACAATATGATCGTTGAAAAAGAACACAATACACTATATAACTTAAATCATCATTGTACAATAACATCGCACAAAATAATATGAGAAAGCACATCTACATGTAATGGTACAATTTCTTTTAAGACAATAGTAGAACATTCATACCGTACGGTACAGCAACACCTCAATATATTTTAGGTGAATGTCATTAATGCAATTCATTACTAGTAAGATTAAAGGTGTATGCCCTAAAAAATCTACATGTATTTAGAATATGAAATGAAAATGTGCTTTATTGGCCGGTAACAAATTGTGATTTTTGTATGAAAATGTATCTTGTTCAGGAGCCTGATCAAAATATATTTGTTTGTTTTAAAACATTTTCACCAAGGTTTGAATGGATTGAATATTTCAGGAAATTATTTTTGTCTGCAGTTTTCCAACCTCCAATCCCTGAATTTGAATGATGTGCATAAAGGGTCAACGTCAAGGAAAAATATAATACATTACTGAGGGAGGGCGCTAGATATATATACTCTAATTCAAATTTTTCACAACGAATCAAATGTTGGAAAAGCTCAATGGCCACTAAACTTTTGTAAGATTATATATTTGCCCAGTTTCCAAGGTTTTAAACAGGCTTTCATAGCTATTACAACTGAAGGAAAAGTCAACTTGATGCATACGTAGGCACTAACAAAATTTACCAGTATGTGGTTTTGACTGAAATATGCAAATTTTGTAGTACTATTGGCTCATTAGAATGTACAGTAGTTTCAACTACATGTACATGATGCAATGGCAGAAATTTGATTTGCTTCTTGTCGCGACCAAATCATGCAAATAGCAGCAATGGCTTTCAAATTGATGTACGCTTCAACTGAAAGATTACAGTAATTGTCAATAATTCAGGATAATCAATTGTTTTTTTTTAAGTTACAAAATGGCAAAAGAAAGACGAATGCAAATAAGTTTATTAAAGTTTACACATATCCTTCATGGGCATGTTTAAAGGGATGGTCCGGGCTGAAAATATTTATATTTAAATAAATAGAGTAAAATTCACAAAGCAAAATGCTGAAAATTTCACCACAATCGATAACGAAGTTATTGAATTTTAAAGTTTATCAATATTTTGTGAATACAAATATGCACATCATCATGAATATTCATTAGGTGGGCTGATGATGTCATATCCCCACTTTCCTTTTTCTTATGTTAATACATGAAATCATAAATGTGTCATTTTTTCATACATGTGTAAATGATGTGTCTCCATTTTGAATAAATAAGTTGCGGCAATAAGTAACTAATGCACTTAATCAGTTGTCAATCCAATTGTTTTAGTTCTTGGTAGGATTTTTTTTAATAAACCTAATTTCATATAACATACAAAAGAAAAAGTGGCGATATGACAGCATCAGCCCACCTAATGAATATTCATAAAGATATATGCCTAGAACTGTTAAACACCAGAAAAATGCATATCTTTCAAATTCAATATCTTTGTTATTTGTTATCTGATTTTGATCAAATTTTCAGCATTTTGCTCTGCGAATTTTACGCTATTAATTTAAATATAAATATCTCCAGCCTGGAACATCGCTTTAAATTGATTGGCTCAATTACAAAGAAGCTACAGGTAGTAAACATAAAAAAATTGTAATGCCTTACACCACAAACAGGCCTGTTAAAAAAATGCCACTCTTTGCAAGAATAGAGTCCACATATATTTTACAGGGTTTGTGGATTTAAATCATGTTGATTTTAATAAATCACGATTCAAACACCATAATTTTTTTTTTATCATTTTAAAATCACTTCCATTGAAATATGTACAAATGATAGACAAATTTTTGTTTGTGGCAGTTTCATTTTTGTTTTACTCAAAAGAAAAAGATTTTATCAAGTTTATATCATCAATACATGAACAATCCTTCACATTTGAAATCAAGTCAATAAAACCAGGTTGACATTGCAAACCCAAAGATTTACATGTATAGCCTATAAGCGGTTAACACTTTAAAACCCCTCCTTGACTTTTACAAGTGGACTTACACAATTTTTCCTGTGAAATTTTTCTTTGTTGATACTATAGTAAAACAAACTTCTTATTCCTTTATGTCAAAATCAGAAACTGTTTTTAGAGGACAGTTTTAAGAAAAATATATGAGCAAATAAAGGGTTGTTGGTAATTCTTCTATTTTGATCATTCACATGAACTACCGTTCACATTTGCTGTGTCAAATGGAAGATGAATATTTTGTCCAGTTCACAGATTTTACATCTAATTATTATTCCTTCTTGTTATCAAGCAACTGGTGCTTTAAAAAAAAAAAAATACCAATGCAGTAATATCCACAATTTCTTGTTTAAAAATATCTTTAAAAAATATAAAGTTAGATTAAGTTACTGTTGGCTCATTTCATTCTCAGTTCAGTGCTACAAATATTAGAATAAATTTTGCATCTCATATTATATGGAGAGGGCTCTATAAACTACAATTTGCAAACTGAAAACAGAAATGGCAAAAATAGGTAACTAAGTAGCATAATCAGTACCAGTTAAAAGCTGTGTTAGATTGAAAAAAAAAAAACTTCTTTTGTAATACACATGAAGCTTTGCTGTGCACAGCTTTTATCATTTGAGTGAAAAGTAATCGAACTCAGTATGTTTTTGAGCACTTCTTTTGTAGATCACACGTATATAAAAAACCCCAAAAAACTGCTGTTTAATAGGAAACAAGGCAAAAGCGATTTTGTGTCTCGCCCACTTATGAAAATAACCAGAAATATCGTGATTAGTGAGGGCACGCACGCAAATTAATGATCACTGCAAAATATGTTTAAAAACTTTGTTCCTGCTTCAGAAGAAAACAAGGAAGTCATATATTTTTCACTGTAATGATAGTCATACATTATGAATGTATATATCCAGGCTGCATCTTACAAAGTTGCGATTGATCCGATCAATTGCAACTATGGAAAGCCAGCAAAGTCAACATATAAAATGCATGTTTGTTCAAAATTTGTTCTAGATCCATTAATTCATTCATTTCTTCACAATAGTGTGTTCTCCTTTGTTTACAAAGGACATTTTACAAATTTCCTGTAGAATTTTTTTTTGACACTGATGGATTTCCATAGTTATGCTTGATTGGATCAATTGTAACTCTTTGTAAGACAGGACCCAGATGAATAATATATGACTATCATCGTATATTGAAAAGCTCTACCTATCTATAGATGTAGTTCATGTACAGTGTACATGTACATGTACCAGAGAAAAAGTAAAAAATCATTCAGCAATAGTTTGAATGTTAAGAAGTTATTTAGAAGTTTAGTTCATCAATTCATTTACAAGAGAATGGCAAAACATGCAAGAGCAAATTAGATTTCTGTTTATCCAATCAAATTTTGTATCATCAAAATTCATCTACATCACAGTGCATGGTCCTGTTAATGGATAGGGTCCACTTTCTGTCAACCTTGGGGTCCAATTTTTAAACCCATTTATAATTTGTGTTTTTCTTGAAACTTAAGAATATACATGTAAGTTTTCAATAGATAAGTACATCTGGACCTTGATTCCATCTGTTACATCTGGACCTTGATTCCATCTGTTACATGTATATCTCATACTATACTCAATTTCCTGATCTTACACTGTTACAGCAATATTTTTCAAAAAAAGTGGTACTACGTGTAATTGTAAATAAGATTTTTAACTTAAGGAATGGACTTTATACATGTATAAATGCCAATTCTTCTTTTAGTACCGAAAACCCATCAATTTTGCTACTCAAGATCCAAATATGAATGAACTTCCTCAAGATTTATAAATTTTGCAATGCTTTTATGCCACATTTTCAGTATTGAAATGTGAATGTGACTTGCAAAAGTTCTGTTCGTAAAATATTTACAAGATCAGAAGACTATGTCATTGGTCCAATCAAAATTACCCTTCCCATAGTGATATCTCATACCGAATATCAGCACAATTCTTGTACTGTTTGTAAACAGGGGACTGCGCCAAAGTTAATTCTCTTGAGACCAAAGAAATCTGTTTGACTATTAAAGAGGAGACATGTATTTCACATTTATACAATGCTTCAACTAATAAGGCCATTATTCAAAATTACAAAATTAAGGTCGACTTTAATATGAAGAGACAACTTGATATTGAATAGGAACTTATGAAGAGTCAACTTTTTTTAATATTGAAGGTGGAAGACTCTATTAAATGGATATGGAATGTGGAATGAAGTATAAATGGTAAAAAAGAATTACATTTTCATTATGTCCTCGTTTATTTGACAGGTCTTTTTGTTTGCTGTGATGAAGGAAAAAAATAGCCTGTCGATCAGATTTTTTAAAATTTAATTTCAGTCACTAGATCTATTCTTGGAAATTGGGGGTTGTATAAAATACATGTAGGAGCCTAATTACTATACATGAACAATGAGTTACAGAAGCCATAGATTAATTAGCTGAAGATTCCATTTAATTGATCTTAGCCTGACAGGAAATTACTTGAATGCAATCACAGGCAATTAATTTTAGTAACGGCAAAGGAAGAGTCTTGTAGATATACATGTACACAATAATGAATTTCCTGTACATACTTGTATAATAATACATGTTATAATACACAAGACAACACACTTTCCATCTTAATAATTAGATGCCCAAGGTGCTTCAGAGCATTTGAGAGAAAGAGAGAGAGATAGAGAAACAACTTTAATACAGGGCCAAAGTTTAACAATGAAACTGATCCACAATGTGCTGCACTCAACCCAGGTGAGGTAAATGGGTACCGGTAGGAATTAATTCCTCAAGAAGCTGTGTGCGCTGTGAACGCCTAGCTTAGCTGGGTAATATATGAGCGCCTTGAGCACCTAACAAGGTGGATATGTGCGCAATATAAATACCCTATATTATTATTATTATTAAAATAATAAATCAACTATGTCTGTCAAAAAGCACTTTTGCATGTAGTGTAATTGATGTGAAACTCCTAGGGAACCTATATCATAAATTATGGTGATTTTCACTGACTATTCATACATAAATACACTAATATTGCCAATCCTTACATCCGACTCGGTCAGTGACCGAGAGCAAATTAGTCACCAAAAAAAATCACTGCCAAAATTTTTCATGAAACTTCCTGGTTGAATATAACATGGCAGCAGCAGCGGTAAATTCATGTACTGCCAACGCATCCACTCACCAGATGGTGTACCTTCATTAAGTCCTATGCCATTCCGTCCATCAACATTTCGTCTCACAACCATTTGGTCCAATCATCACTTCATCTTTAAATCAGCAATTCGTCTCTGACCATTTCATCTCATAGTCAGTTGGTCTAATATCCATTTATTTTCATTCATTTCTCCCAATTAAAGGGGAATCCAGCCTTGGCCATAAAATTTTGTGTTGGGAAGGAGAAAAATAGATTAAACAGAATGGTGAAAGTTTGAAAGAAATCGGACAAACAATAAGAAAGTTATAGCTGCTTTAAAATTGAGATCACTAATAGTATGTAGATTTCAAATTGGCAACTGGGTAAGTAAATTATGACAAGGGGCAAGGACAACTTTCCCATAGGCCATGTACTTTATTATCAGGATTTGTGGTTTTCTGCTAAGTACCCATTCCCCTGGGGCAGTAATCTAAATATAACCCAGGTAGTATATTGTTTAATGTCCTCATGAAAGAAAAATATAATTTGAAATAAAACTTTTGGGAAAAATGACATTTTAGCCATAATATGTATTGGAGTACTTGGAAGAGTAGTCCTTGCCTTACATCACTATGACATCCCATATGCGGCCAATTTGAAGTCTCCATGGGTATAGTGATTACCAATATTTACAACTTTAAAAAATTCATAACTTTCTTGTTGTTTGTCCAATATTGTTCAAACTTTCACCTATCAACTTGTCTGAATTTTCTTTTTCTTATAAAAACAAGTTTTTATTTGGGTTGGATTCCCCTTTAACAGTTAGTCAAATTAGACCAAATGATATACATGTATGGACAGAATGGCTATTGGGCCAACTGGTTTCAGATGAAATGGTGAGTGGACGAAATGACAATTAGACCATGAGGATAGTGGATGAGATGATTGTTAACCAAATGATAGTAGACAAGTTGGTATTGGTAATTGGATGAATTGGTATTTAGACCAATTGAAAATTAACTGCAGGGGGCAATATGGCATAATTTTGCTATCTCTTATTTTTCTTGAATAGAACAATGAAATCTTGTTTATTTTGCCTGACATAGTATAAAATTCTTTTGTCATCAGGGGCTCGGGGCAATTTTGCCCCCACAATGCTAAAAAAAGCCCTGGAAAAAACTTAAACAGATGTGTTCTAAAAAAATAATTTATATAAAAGGTATATTAAAAATCCTACATCACACAGAAAAGAATGTTACTAAATTTCGAAATTCTTATACAAAACAAATACGTGATGCAAAAAGAGATTAGTACTTTTCTAAGTTTCATATGCTTAAAGGAAACATTAATAAAACATGGAAAACAATTAATGTTCTGTTACAAAGAAAAAGACTCCATAAAAATACCTCTGTATTCCAATGTAACGGTACACTTATTAGTGAATCCAAGAATATCACTGAAGGTTTCAATGATTATTTTAAGAATATTGGTCATGAAATAGCTGGAATGAATGATAGTAACACTTGCAACAACTTTGAATCATTCTTTGGTAAAAGTTGTCCCTATACAGCTTATTTTTTACCTATTACAGAAAAAGAAAAAATTAATATTGTTTTATCTTTCAAAAATGGAAAAGCTCCTGGGCTTGACTCTATTGATTGCACTGTTGTTAAAAGAGTTATACATGTCATTTCTAAACCATTTTGCAGTATTTTTAATTTATGTATTGAAAAGGGTATTGTACCTCAAGGTCTGAAAGTTGCTAAGTTAATCCTATACATAAAAAGGGACCAAAAGATTTATTTACAAATTATAGACCTATTTCCTTACTACCACTATTTTCGAAATTTTTTGAAAGATGTAGCTATAAACAACTTCAAAACTTTCTTTATAAAAACAAAATTCTTTGTAATAAACAGTTTGGTTTCAGAGCTGGACATTTCATCCATCATGCTATCTTATATTTTTTAATGAGTGTGCCAAAAGCAATTGAAAACAAAGATTATTATTGGACTGTTCTTAGACTTTAAAAAAGCATTTGACTCCATAAATCACAAAATACTTTTAAAAAACTTTCTCATTATGGAATCCGTGGTGTTACTTTTACCAAATTTATTTCACAGTTATTTGAGTAACCGCAAACAATTTACAGTGTACAATTCTAAAAACTCTAATTATCAAATTGTTTCTTGCGGTATTCTGCAAGGAACAATCCTCGGTCCAATACTTTTTTTGATTTACATCAATGATTTAAATTCAGTATCTCCACTATTAAATTGTTTGTTATTTGCAGACGACACCAATATATTTTATAAACACAGTGATGTGGAATGTCTCACTAAAAACTTTAACTCTGAACTTTCAAGGGTTAGCAAATGGGTTGAAGCGAATAAATTACAACTTGAATATGAAAAGATCCATGTAATGCTGTTCAATTCTCCGAAAAATAGTGCAAAAGAAGTAAATATATATATTAATGGCAACTTAATTCAACATGTAAATACTACACCATTTTTTAGGAATTAGTATATACAAGGATTTAAAATGGAAGACACATGTTTATGAGGTTTTAAGGAAAGTTTCCAAAACAATAGGAATACTGAGTTAACTTAAAGACATTTTACCACAAAATATGCTTCTTACAAGGTATAATAAATTGATTTTACCTTACATATCTTATTGCAATATTGTTTGGGGATCCTGCAAGCAACACTTACTGAACCTTATCTTTCTTCTTCAAAAGAGAGCAGTTCGTATAATATGCCATAAACCCTTTCTAAGTCATAGCAGACCTCTTTTCTTGAAATTAAATATACTTCCAATTTCTTTACTACATGATTTTCAATTATCTGTTTTTATGTATTCCTATTATAACAAACTTTTGCCTAATAATTTTGACAACATTTTCCAAACCAATAGAGATATACATAGATATAATAATAATAATAATAGTGATATTTTATATAGCGCGCACACCGTCCAGAGACGCTCATGGCGCTAGGCCAGCAACAGTTCCTTTAGATAGCAAATATTAAGAAATTCAGCTGATACTCATGCAATATATGGCCATTATTCTTTCTCAAACAACATATTTTTATGTAGGGGTCCTATTATTTTGGAATAAGCTCCCTCAAAATATTAAGCAGTGCAAAACTCTTCAAAGCTTTAAAAGACATTTAACAATACAATTCATGCAGAAAGTCTAATACTAATAGTAATACTGATATAGATACAATTGTTTACTTTTGTTATGTTTGTTTGTTCTGTATTTCCTTACTGCATTTGTTTTTTAATTGTGTTGTTTTGTGTTAGTTTCAGGATCACTAATTTAAAAGTTCCTTGTAACTTTTCAGTGATCCTTCCACTATTCTTGAATATACTCACTTGTGTTATAATGTACATGTATGTTATTGAAATGTTTATACTCCTTGATTTGTATGTTTTTTATGAAGATTGTGGTAAATAAAGTTCCAATTTCAAAGTTTCAATTTCAATTTTAATTTCAATTTGCATAGCAACCAGATTTGCCAATCAAGATTTCATTCATTGAATCACAATAGGTCACGAAACTTGCAATTTTCTGTTAGGAACAACTTCGTTTCAAATTATAACATAGAGAAAGTAAACACATTTTATGTAATCATATATAAAGATTCGCAAGTGGTTAATGCCATTGGATCGCAGATTTGCATAGCAACCAGGATGCACATATATTTCTGCGAAATTAGGCGAATTTTAAATTGTCATAACTTTCTTTATATTTTACACCCGATTTTGATGACATTTCCAGTGTTAAGAAAATTATATGATGGGTTTTGCTCTTTTTATTCAAATATAACTTTTCATGGAGTACAGTTCCACTTTGATGAAGATTTTTAGAACACCAGCAACACAGGTTTTACAAGTAAGGAAACAGAAAGCTGAAGGTCAATGGACCAGTAAGGTGACACAACATTTGCTCCGGTCTTAATATCTCAGACGGCATAGGGTTAGAGTTAAGATTATTATAGAGGTTTTGGATCGGAACAATGTAAAGGTAAGGATTAGTGTTTATTTAGTTTTGGAGGTTTGGGTTCATGTTTGGCTTAACGTGCAGATTTTCAATCGGAGCAGTTGTCGCCGGAGCAAACGTCATGACACCACCAGTAAATATTCAAAGAATTGATGGAAAGGGGGCTTACTTGTTGGTTTGTATGAGATCTGTTGGACACCACTGTCATCATCATCATCACTGTCCATAGAGGTTGTGGTGTGAGAGTTACTGGACAGTGTACTGGTCACTGCTCTCCTTGGCTTGTAGGCCTTTGGCTGGTTCTCAGCATCCATTATCCTACAAAAAAAAAAGAAAAACAAAAAATGATGAAGCAGATTGAAAGGCATTAATTAAATAATGAAAAGATTTTTATTTGCAGGATGCTGGGAGGGGGGGGGGGGGCATTTAAACAATATAAGTGTACATGTGTATTACCAAAAATAAAATGTGTTATATGGGTAGTTTTGCTGGTCAAGATTGACATGGTACATGCATCGCATCTTTAGGCAGTCAACTGTGAAACAAATGTTTATGTTTTTTTTTTCAACAATAGGCAACAATCAAGGAATATAATAGGATCATTTCATACAGTCACAATGAAGTTTACAGGTACTTGATTTTTTTTAAGGGGGGGGGGATAATTTCACCTTTAAAAAGTGCTTAAGGAGTG
The DNA here is from genome assembly GCF_037042905.1 of Lytechinus pictus. Classification (NCBI taxonomy): domain Eukaryota; kingdom Metazoa; phylum Echinodermata; class Echinoidea; order Temnopleuroida; family Toxopneustidae; genus Lytechinus; species Lytechinus pictus. The sequence continues at coordinate 15,068,383 of NC_087249.1, forward strand.
GTTTCTAGAAATTGTAGCTTGTGTTGACAGTAATATACACGTTCTTATGAAGATGATGCAAAGGAGAGAGAAAGTATATAGAGAGACAGAAATACAGAGGGAGGGAGAAAATGGCAAGGGAGGGGGGTTATTGCAGCTGCTTTTTGTCACTCATTGACACATGTACTTGTTCTGTAGTCCAATATCAACAGTCATTTCTACAACTCTTCAAAAGAAGATTTGGAAAAAAAGCGAGGGTAACAACTTTCCGATTAACTGTAGCTTGGGGGTGTGCAAGACGGTTCTTTTAAATAATGGTTTTATATTTGGAAATAAAAACATCTGATTTTTTTCTTAAGGATTATTCAATTGTAATATAATTTGGAATCAAAGCTATATACCATGTCAGAGGAGTTTTCATTCATCTGGGCCATTCTTACTACAGAGGGCGCTACACTATTTTGAATTGAGCATGCATCAACTCTTCAGCAAACAACTGTAGCCTATTGTGTGCAAAAAGCCATGTGTAGGCAAAATGTCTATGGATTGGGGACCTTTCACTTTCATACCCACGTATGGGAAGGTGACACATGCCTCCAGCATAGAAGGTAATATGACTCAAAATGGATAAAACTACTAAAAATGTAAGGTATTTGGGTATTCATGCATGAACACTCTAATGTGGAATAAAAAAAATCAAAAGGCTTCAGCATCATTCAGAACGACCTTTAGATTATCGAGTTAATACCGGAATGTACCTGTATGCAGTTGTCATCCTTTATGGATATTGACTTTATTCATGCCAAACAATGTCTGCTATTGTATATGAACGATATATGTACCTAATACCTAAAGAAAAAGTGTGCATCAAAATACTAGAATGAATTATGTGCTATTGCACCCATCTTGACTTTTTGGATGCATGCAGATCAGATGTACCCTTGTCATGAGTTTATGGATGCAGATACATGTAATACCGTTTTACAAAGAGTTACAATTGATCCGATCAACCTCAATTACATGTATATGGAAATCCATCAATGCCATAATTTTTTTTTAAAGGAAATTTGTACAATGTCCTTTGAAAACATAGAGTAGCATACTGAAATGTCAATAAAACAGTGAATGTAAATGTATATGTACATACACAAGTATTTTGAAGAGACGTGTATTTAGATGTCGATGGCTTTCCATAGTTGTGATTGATTGGATCAATTGTAACTCTTTGTTAAACACGGGGCACAGATGTGGCTTTATTCAATCCCATTAATGGTTGGGGATCAGAGTAAGCTGGAATATTCTAGTTCTGCTTTTTTGATTTAGGAGGACTTGTTCTGAAGTCCATCTAATGGATTTTTAAAATTTCATGAACAGGATTCTCAAATAATGTGGTGTATTCTGTGGTAGAAGGTCTGGTTTCCCACATGCAGGCACTGCACTGACTTGCCAAGATGATAAAGCCATAATAGTTATTTGCTGCATTTGTATCGTAGGTGGGTGTTACAATAAACTTACGATCATTCGCATGTCTATTTTTGGTCCCTAAATCAAGCATATGTCTTGCTATCAATTGCAAATTTGTGATCGATCGCTAATCTGCTCGTTGAAACAAGGAGTGTAATCTGATTTGCTAGAGCTAAATCCGATCTATCAATTGTGAAATTAAAGCAGAATATTTGCGATTGATTGCAAATACTTTCTTGGAACACCCCCTTAGTGTCAGTACAATCTCTCTGACTTAGAGAATTTGACTTTTGTTATTAAAAAGGTATGTGTTGTACAATCTTGTAAATATATATTTTTTTCATTATGAAAAACTAGACTACATAGAATAGAATTGTTTAATACTGGGCTAGCAACATGAGCCTTCCTGGGCCCGTAACACAAAGGTTAGCGATTAATTGCTATTAAATGAAACGGCCTTTCAATATCAACGTTGCATGTGCATTTTGCTCAGTCGACTGACGACGAACTAATCAGAATTATACTTTCAAATTTGCGATTAATCGCTATTAACATTTGTGTTACGGGCCCTGGACACAAACTTGTTTTTCTTACAATATTGTTCCTTTTTCCTCCATACCACAGATAACCCATTTTGATGTCAATTTTCACCAAAAAAAAACGAAGAGAAAAATGAAAATTTTCTTTTTTCTGCAAGTTGGGTTTTGAGCCCGCAACTTTGCCATTAAAGCAGAATGCTGATGGGTCGCCCAACTCATTGCAAATTCTGTTATACCTTTACGATTAGGACTTTTCTTGGTGTGATAGACGGTATTCCGATGCCAGGGGGGAGGGAGGTAGGTGGTAGGAAAACAATTGAGCTCCCTGGATGGTGTGTGTGTCTTATGGCCTTTTCACATGTGAATCTTGAATCATCATTTATATTTAAGATATCCATTATAAATGCTTAAATGATGTTACTGCCTTGGAACCATTGGGTATTATGTTCATAAAATGAAACTTGAATAAATGAGATCCATAGAAAATGTAATTTGACTTAAATACTTTAATTATACAAATTGTTGTAATTTTATTTGTAAACTTCTGTTGACTTTATGAATGCAGGTTTTTTTAAAATCATTTCCAGTGCGATGAAAGGATTAATTTTGATGATGCAAAGTACAATAATGTTTGATGGAAATCAAGGTCTTTGAATAAACCAATTGTAGAACATCATCATTGTATTGATGATTGCAATTTGTCTTTAGAATCATCTGACCTTTCACACGCTCACTCAAAAACTGTGATTTGAATTTGAATTCCCAAGCGAAGGCGGTATGTGTCCTTGATGAGTTGTCCAACAAAGAACTGCATCGATACGATGTGTGCATGACAATTGTATTATCTACGGAAGTGCTTGAAAGAACACATAAACTTGACCCCCCAAAAGACTTTTGGGAGGTCAAGCCTTTCACACGTATAATTTGTACAGTAATTTGAGTGAAACTGTCATGTAACTGGAACTCACCTCCGGAGTAGAATTTGAATTCGTGATTGTGATTCTGGATTGGTTACACACATGCTAAATATTCGTCATTAGCCTTATTTTTCATTGGAATCATTTAAATTACGATTTTTTTACCGTGTGAAAGGGCGGTTAGTCTAGTACACTATCACCATTCCTAGGCCATTTCATACAAGGAACAGGTTTGTAAAATATATATCTGTTTGGGACATGCATCCGTTGCATACAACATGCCACTGGAGGACTCTCATGCAACAATCAGGAGGTCATGAATGCAAGGTCATTTGTCTTTCCATCCAGTGAAGCTAGGCTACGGACACGCACGCACATACATGTGCACAGACAGACAGAAGGTCACTCACATGTTCAAATAAATGAAATCCCCTCGCCCTGAATTGAATATTCTGCAATGGAATATGTCCTCATAGATTTAAAAGTGGGTTTTAACAGACAGGGAAGAAATCACAATGCATTGATGTGTCCATGCATGCAGTCCACAATGCTGAGGTAGTACCACTGCTCTCATCACCTTCAAGCAATACCAGACTTCAGAGAATACAACTAGATTATACAGTCCTGGAAATTACATTCTTTGGTGATGGACACAGCAGCATATCAAGGATTGTCCAAAACAGCCCCCCCCCCCTCCTCCAAGAAAATGATGCTTATGATAATATTCCTAATATCGCACCATCTATCTACAAATAATCTATTCCTAGGCGCCCTATCAAAACTACACTTGGCTACACGTAGCTTTATCCTGAACTGCTGTTTCCGGTGCTACAATCACACTCCTCCTTTGTGCCAAATTTGTATCAATACAGTAACACAGTGGTGGATCCATTTTTACAGTAGAGGGGGAGGAGGGGACATTAGGATCCACAGGTGAACAGATGCCTCTCTGGATCCACCACTTGATGGCCTACTTTCATACAAAGCATTGGCAAACTTCAGCACAATCGGATGTAATTGGAGTGATTACTTTCTTGAAGGTGGGAAGTGGGCGCTCTTCTGGTCAATCCTTGATTTGCAGTTGTATCCATTCTTATCCTTGTCCATTCGTTTCATTGTTTGTTTGTTTTTGGCGGGGAGGGGTGGTTTGGGAGGGAAGGCAGGAAGAGGCTGTATGGTAGGTTAGATACTGTACACAATGGTGTAGAACCATGGACTATGCAGATTTATTTCATTATTAAACCTGCTTCATTCTAAGCGCACTTAACCGAAAGCGTGTATTTAATTAGATTTAACTTTTTGTACGCGATGAGATAAGCGTAATTATGTTAAAAATCTGCATAGTCCATGGTTTTGTACCATGGTACAATTGAAACCTCTTTTGAGAATACGGGCCAACATGTAAGTGTACAAATACAGTGCATCCTATTAAAATATCTTGTACCATGCACCTGTTTTATGATCATACAATCATATCAAAACTACCCAAAAATCTAAAGTTTGAAACACAGATACCACATGTACGTGAATATGTATGATTGTGCTAGATAATGAGGTATACTATTGACATGATGCACCAAGGGAATCCATTCCGAATGAAGGGTTAACTTAAGCGTGCAAAGCAGATGAGACTAGGGATCTTTTGCAAGGTTCGACTCTAGAATAAAAATATTTACTTGCAACTCTATGGCATGACACGAATCCTTTTACAATGAGAAGTTATGTGATTTTCTTTAGAACATCATCTTTTAAAACCTCAAACAGGGTAAGACCAAATCAAAATACGGTTCTGACATTTTTGGTCACCCTCAGATGGTTCAAGTTATAGAATTCCTGGATCTTTAACACAAATGTTTGCAATCAATCTAAAAATGACAATGACCAATCAAGCTCAATGTTGCATACTTATTTTGTTCAAGAACCAATCACAGTTTTTCTTTCATTTACTTGCAATACACTGTGAAACGTTCATATTACAGGCTCTGTTCAGATTACCATCAATAAAGTGCAAGCATAGACAAATTCAACAAAAAAAGGGGTAAAACTATCAGATACGTCGATCTAATCTCTCAAATAAGTGCTATTAATATGTCTACCAATAGAATTGTATGCACACCTTTCAGTTTTGCTCAATTCTCATCTTGACCTTGCTTTTATTTGATACATTTTTATTTTTTTTTATTTATTTATATATTTATTATTTATTGATTTATTTTATTTATTTATTTATTATTATTATTATTATCATTTTTTTTTTTTTTTTTTTTTTTGGGGGGGGGGGACATATCACACATGCATTCTTGAAGTGCTCTACATCTACAAGTACATGTACATGTATATCTTCATAGTACATGTATGTCTTTTCCTTCAGTAGGTGATCAAATTTGTAAATTGGGGGAAAAGAACTCACAGCGGAACAGAGGGCTTGAGAGGAGAGAAGGAGGCAGGGAGAAGGGGAGAGAGCGCGAGATAGAGAGAGATGATGATGATGGTGTTGGTGACTATCATGGCAATGATTGTTGAATCATTACCATGATGATGATGATGATACCATGATGATGATGATAATGGTGATGACAGAAAGGGTGGTAATGATTATGATGCTACGATGATGATACGATGATGATGCTCATGATGATGATGATTGTGATGATACTAATGATGATGCTCATGATGATTATGACGATGATGATGATGATGATGATAACAATGATGAAGGTGATGATGATGATGACAGAGTTGATGTACATAGAAGATGATCGGAAGATTGGTGACAGGGCTGATGGTTGGAGTCAGTAATGGTAATGATTAAGTATGATGATGATGACAATCAAATGATGATTACCATGATGACAATAATGATGATGAAAAAGCTGATGATATAAATGACGATGATAACCTTATAACTCCTGCTACCAATGAAAATATCAAGTGACAATGAGGTTGATGATTATGATGATGGTTATTCCTACCTGTCCCCAAGGCTGGAAGTAAGCTGGTTCAGGATATCTTGAGCCTGTTGATGGAATTCAAGCTGAGCCTCTACCAATGCCTGCAGCTGCCTCACTTGTTCAACCTATTACAGTGCAACAAAAAAGTAAGTCACATAGACCAATGAAAAAAAAAACTCACTTTTTCAAAATGATGTACATGTAAACATGATCCTTATTCTGGAGTGTTTCCTAAAAATTCATAAAGTGAGAGTTTTATTTCTTATTACACATGTACTATACTGTTACATTGTGCTATAATGTCTATAAATCTCATTCATGAATATTGAGTAGGGCTTTGTCCTCTGTTAATACTCAATTCAAGATAAAAGTAAGTTCTGGTTGTAAATTTGAAACACTAGCAGAAACTGTCTCAATCAATGTGACAGTGAAAGTCTCTTATGTAATGAAAGAATAAGTGATGCTATATTAAAGCACTGGAATCCGCACCAATAAATTATTAAATGACTATTGTTTTGTAGATCATATTTACTGCCATCCAAAGATACGTACTACAGCTGCATATAAATTTTGTCACTTTTTCCAGGGCTATATTTTTTTTATATTTCCATGGTTCACTGTGGCATTTCAAAGTGGGGGGGGGGGGGGGGGGGAGGGCAGCGGCAAATTCCCTTACCCCGTGTAATTTTTCCCAGCCTGGCCATTGTGAATTAATAATGCCTTGTATGAACAGCATATTAAAAACAGAGTCTCAAATCACAGATTAAAACTACTGTACCTGTGAAAATGCCGAGAAACAAATGTGCAAATTAATAGAATATCATTATTAAAAGCTTACGTCACTATCCACGAGGTTGGCCATTCCATTCATTACAATATCCCTAGACTCTTCAAACTTCTCCCGCGCCATGCTAACCTCTTCCTCTGGGATCTGGGAACCTACAATATCACATATTCAAATGGAGAACAAAAACAGATTATCACGGAGGAAGTTTATGGTACACCACCATGTGTAAAGTCCTGGAGGTGGATAGAAATGGAGGTGAATTGGAAAGGCGAGAAAGTGGAGATTGGAATATTGAAATTATACATAAAATCACAATCAACACAAACATAATATATTAAAGAAGAAAGGTTGTTTTTTTACATGCATACATGTACATATATGCATCACACCCTCAAATATGGAAAGTCCATAAATTATCATATCACCCCCCCCTCCCCCAACAACACAAAAAATAATAATAATGATAAGTTCCATAAAACTTGCTCCTGCGATGAATGCTATGGAAAATTCATGATACATATGAAACCTTAAGTTGACCCAACCCTAACCAAATCCTTGCAACATTCTGAACTAAAAACCATGTTGTGTACCTTCACAAACCAACACCTCTACATTTTCCGAGAAATTGGGAGAGCAATCGTTGCAGGAGCAAATGCATGATTGCGCTACCTGTATTTGTGCTCAATCATTAAAAATTCAAGCATACATGTAAATCTAGAAATAATAATAATCAAACACCTCAAAAAACAAATCCAGGTGTTGAAAACAAGTACCATTAAAAAAACACCTCAGAAATTATAAACTGGAGAAAACAAAAACAAAATGGAACAGAACAGTCATGCAGGGGCGGAACACTACAAAATATGAATACAAACAGACACCACATGAGCATTACACCACTTTAAAGCACGGTTTATAACCACCAACATCTAGACTAAAGACAAGCCAGCAAAACAAAGAAAGCTAAAAAATTATATGGAAAATAAAAATATGAAAAACATGTGTAAAGTAATACTTTCTGAGCACAGAACAAGTCCATTGGGTGAGTGTAATTGACATGTAAAACACCCCCTCCCTAAATAAGAAAAAATTTACTTGAAATAAAAATGACTAAAAGTAAAAAAAAAAAAAAAATGAAAACTTTATAATTATTACAATTAACATTGTTATAAAACACAGACTGTATTAATACTGGCTACGTGTAAATTAAAGCTGGGAATATGATAACCAAGTCCTTTGGAAGCACATAGAAATGTTATATGCGCTATAACTGTTCATTATCATAATCATTAATTCTTTTACTCTCTAGGCAATTGACTTGGTATCTGTTAAGAAAAGGGGCTATAGAAATGTCATTATTCTTTTACTATAATAATGAAATAATGAAAATAATAACAACAATAAAACAGGAAGAAATTAAAAACAGAATATCAAAATACAAAAATACTTAAAATAAGCACATAAAAAGAAAAAAAAATGTGTGGCCTTTATGGTGCTATATAACTTTCATCTCACCACAATGCATGGTGAAAGATAAATGCTTTGTATTATTAGCTTTTCTTCGTACATGTATGTACCAGTCTAGTATAGGGTCAATACAAAAACTAGTACACCTGTGAACTACAGAACTAGTACAATAGCTACCCTACATGTACAGATTACAGAAACCCTTGCTCATTCAAGTTCAGAAAATTAATCAATAGTGGATTAGCCAGAGTGCATATTGAATAGGTTATTTAGTTGTTGACTTTGAGATGCTAACAAAGACCAGCAAAGTATGACATAATAGAATAATAGAGCTCTGAAGTTCTATCAAGTGTACAGTACAACATATGGACAGAAAATGTTTTGGTGCTTCTTTAGTAGAGTACATGTATGTATGTACAAAAATGTACATGTAAGCATGGACTTTAGAAGAAGGGAGGGGGGGGGGGGGTACTGAGGTTAAAACCCCCTATCTTTGCGTTGAACCAAATGAAAAAAAAAAAAAAAAACAGCCAAGATTCTTTTGCAAACTCTCTGGCCAGGGCTATTTTGGACATGGGGGGATTAATAATAATAATAACTTATTCTTATATAGCACTTTTCATGAAATCCATATCATTTGAAAGCACTTTACAATTCAGAACATAAGAAATATAGAAACAAAAGTGACTAAGAAATCATTAAAAAATAGGACACTGTAAATGGGGCTATGTTGAATATTAAAGCCCACAACACCCCTCTTCCTCAAGATTTAAGATTATTGATGGACCTTTTACATATAACATGTATATTGAGCTTCACACAGTAAATGTACAGGGAATGTTTGTACTCCCAGGGAGTTGGGAGTATCTACATGTACTCCCAACTCCCTCGTATTAACATGTACAATGAAGCTTAAAGTAGTTTACTTTTTTACTTTTTTACTTTGCTAGTTCAAAACTACAATTCCATTAAGAGTCATTTTCATAACTTGCATGCAAAAGCAATAAACCCCTGTACAGGAGGAACCATCAATTGAATGAATGGATAGGACATGACTCAGAGAAGAAGAAAAAATGCTCTGGACATATAATTTGAGCTGCATTGAACAATTTGACAGTATTATGAAATTAGAAAATTCCTTGGGGGTCAGAACGTACAATAAACAATATGGTAACTTTATCCAACGGCTTTACATGAAAACAATGCTTAATGTAAAATCACAATCAAGATTGTCAGAAAAGCTCTATTGGATGGTAAAGCAATACTGGTCATTAAACTTTTATACCAAAGTAAAGAATTGTATAATAAACATACAAATAAAAATGGCTCATTGATACATGTACATGAATTTATAAATAAATAATTAAAAAAAATATATATATATGATTAAATTTTCATGGGGTGATCAAATTTTTTACAAAGGAAACGCAGGGATGGGGTACCCCACATTAAAAAATAAAATGCAACAAAAACGTTATCACCCATCAAAAAGAGCATATTTGATGGGTCATACATGTATGGATGGGGGATCTTGGCCACCTCCCTGGATCTGCGCCTGTGGATCTTCACGACTGTTCTACATGTACATGTACAGTAAATGTATTCCTACAAAGTGCTATATTAAAAGCCAGCACCCAAGAAGATTACGGTTTAGTACTGTACATGTACAGTACAGTACATGTAGTTGCAATGCTTTACTGTTTAGTTTATACACTGAAACAAGTACTTGTATATATGTTAAGTTATTATGCTGCTGGGAAAGTGGGGCATTGCAAAATCATGCAGATTGTATTGATATTTTACACTGGTGTTTCCACAGATCCAAAACAAATTTCCCGAACCTGAATCTGAAATTTCCCGAAATTCATCGACATTTCCTGGAATTTTCAAGTTTGATTTTTAACAAAACTTGGACAATGCTACAGGGAGCTTTTAACTTGGTCCAAGTGACCGAATTCAAGGAACTTAACCTTTTTTGTTCAAGCCCCTTTTTAAAATAGGAAAAAAATCATGAAATGCGAGTGCGGAGTGTGATTGAGCTACGTATGAAGCAAAAAATATAACATGAATATTGAAAGTTGCTATGTTTAATTGTTGTTTGATTGTAATTTTTGGATTTCCTGGAATTTCTTAATTTCCCGAAACTTTCCTGGAAATGATCCAGTTTTCCAGAAAATCAGGAAATTTCTGTCAAAGTGGAAACACTGTTGTAAACTGAGAGGCAAAAAAAAAAAAAAAAAAAAAAAAAAAAAAAAATATATATATATATATTAATCACATATATATATACTCTCAAAAAATATAAATCAGGTACATGCATAATAGCAAGGGGGGTTGTTCGAGATTTGATAATTATCAATGCCCTATACAAGAAGAGCAAATTTCTTTTAGACTGTTGTCTAATAGATATATGATGAGACTCCAGCTAGAATTCATCATCTCTTTTTTTTAATTTTATAAATGTTCCCTCACCCCACTAAAAAAAGTTACACATCTACCTACATGTACATGTACACACATTTGTATATTATAATGTGGACAGCTGTGAAATGAAATTGACTGTAATTTATTGTGCAACGAGCGCAGGGACAAGACTTTCGATTTTGACCAAGACATTAAAACTTCCTACGATTCCTACGATAAAAGTACATGTACACTCTTATTAAAGGGTACAGGCATTTTTCAAAATAGGATTTGTTCTTCCCACAACTATTTCTTTATTCATGCAATCATTCGTTAACCCATTTTCCTTTTTTTTTTCTTACATGTACACCATAACAGAATTTAATGACTTTTGTACAGTATCTTCATTCCATTTTCCTTTTAAAATAGTTTGTTCTTTGTTCCACCATATTAGAGATGATTCATGACAAAAATAGGTCTCATTTGCGATCATAAGACTGTACTGTACAGTGTGCCAGCAAACAGTGAATTGCCAATGACGGTCTTCATTAATTTTCCATTAGGTCTCTACCCATATGATAAAATCCTACATGCAGTTATGCTGCCTTCACATTTCCCTTACGGCGGCCGTATAGTGAGTTGAAAAAACAAAAACAAAGTTCCATTCATTTTTATTCAAACCACGTATGTAGATGGTACAAAAAACAGTTAAAATGGCTTGTCTAATTGCCATTAAGCCCATTTTCCAATTTTTTTTCTAAATTTTAGTTCTAAGGCTATTCCCATTTCCTCTACTAATCACTTGCTTAACACACACCACGTGTAGTCATGAGATAACTAAAGAATTTATCAAATTTTCATTTGACAAAGTACGAACTATTTTTGGTAGGCAAAGAGAAAATTAGAACACCTGGGCACTAGACTAAATTGGTTCTAAACTAAGTGTACATTTTTATAGTGAAAAGGGTTAAAGTCCATGTACATGTATGTAGTATCAGACTAGACCAACTACCACATGTGCAGTATAAACCCATACATGTACATTTACATATATGACATGTACCTCTTGACAATGTTTAGTTCTGGATAATAGCTGGTTTATCATAGGCAAAGCAGTGATCCCTTATAAAGACACAAAATACTTCACCAATATTGAAAAATTGTATACTCTATTCCATGCGGGTTAGCCAGGCATGCAAGTGTTAAAACTATTATGGTATTCATTGAAATATTGAAAAATTAGAAAAAGGAATTAAATGTGACATAATAAGGAAGACAGGTTGAAATGTTACCTCCTGGGTGGCCAAGAAGGGAAGAAAACAGTTTTGAGAAAGAAAACAAAAAAGAAGAGAGGGAAATCCATCAGTTTATCAATAACATGGCTAAGAAAGTATTAAATCATTGACAAAAATATTAAAGCATATACCATGCCACAACAAGAATAAAGAAAAAGAGTCTAAAAACTGGACTCAATCAATAGATTCAATAAATGTTAAACATTATTGTTATCAAATAATTTCCAAAGCACATTGGCATCACCACCAAAGGGGAAAGTTCTAGTCAAACATCAAGAGTAGAATTAGTTAAACACTTTTTCCAAAGAATAACAATATTTTATAGCATAAAACCTTCACAAAAAGACATATCATATGAAAAATGGTTATTTACATGTATGCAATATATCCAAGGCAATATAAATGAAATTTGTCAAAGTTCTCAATAAATAGAGTTATTGTCCTTTACAACTAATTTGGTGCTGCAGATGTTGTAAATAATGAATCATGATTAATCATGGTCCGATATAGATTTGGGCTATACTTGTCTGTGGAATAGTATATGGTAAGGGCTTATGTAACCATGGAAACAATCTCCTATTTCGTAACTGTGATGAGCAGTCCTTTGATTTGTTAGATCTTATCAGGCAGAAACGCTCTCTTCAAAAATATTAAAGTCTGGACAAGATTTTTATCAACAGTATCTGTCTACATCAAAGTCAGACACAATCAACTTCTACTTGTACTTTTCTAATGCAGAATAGTAGAGATGTATTTCTGTGTGCCCTAATTTTGGTACGGAAGAAAGATAAAATCTTGACAAAAATAGCTCCCATTATAAAACTGTAACGAACTTGGATATTCGTCAATTATGGATAACCAACAATCAAGGACTGCCTACAAATGTACTTTTAATAGTGCAATTGGCATTTGATAAAAATTACTATTGCACTATTAAAATCTTTTTGTATTGAGAATAAAAATGCCTCTTTCATACTATTGTATCTTTGCTTGCTGATTTTTTTTCATACCACTGCATTTTTTTCATTGCTCTGCTTTCTTTATATACAAAGATGTCCCTTTTAATTGAAAAAAAGGACATTGCTATAATATTTGGATCGTAAAGTAATGAGTTTTTTTTTGCAAGTTTTGGTTTGCTCGCGGTGTTTAGTGAGGCCCAAAGCCCATACTGTATAATACCAAATGCGAACATACATGTACACTGTTCAATAATCATGTATGCTCCCTTATAAGTTACACCAGCAAGAGTGTTTCATGAAAGGCTTTGATAGTGATTTTCAATGACAGATGTTATAATGTAAGCTACTGAAAATCCTTGCCTCTGATTTGCTTCGGCTGAGAGCAAATTAAATGAAATTACTGACAGGATTTCATGAAATACTCCCCAGAAGAGTGAAATAAATACATGTGATGGGAACTTCTTGATCAGTCATGTGACATTTAAAAAAAATGTGATTCTGTTGATAGTTTTCACAAGTGTTAACCATCCTACATGTATTTATAAACAGTGAATAACATCTATTGATATTTTAAGGAAGTGTCCGTGTCTGTGAACGGTAAATCCTTTTGTTCTGTCTTCATTAAATCAGAACCATCACAGAATACATGTATGGCAAGCTAGTTTAAAAATATTCTGCTGTTTATATTTGACAGGTAAAATAATGTATTGCCATTTTCATCATAAATAACAACCCAATAGCATGATGTATTCCAATTGTTGGTTTTTCTGATATGTTTGTTTACATCAAAATTTGTCGATAAAACTGAAATAATACAGACCAGAGCATACTGGTTACTTTAAATTGGTTTTTAATAAAGTGCACACTTGATGATGATAACATTCGGTTGTGGAATTGCTAAAGAAACAATTGTCAAAAATGAAAGTACAAGTAAAAGAGAATTTACATGTATAATTTCCCCCTTTCTATGTCCAAGTTGTATTGTGTATAGACTCCTGCTATTTTATAATTAACATAAATATCATGGACATCACATCAGTAAATGATACTTTTTATATATTTTGATACCAGTAACATAATATCCTGTTGAAATAAAAACTTAACACATCAAGTTGTATGAAATGATCTCTATATTAAGTTTATGAAGACAGGGAAGGAGTCTTTAAAATGAAAACATGATAGCATATAAATGTCAAATACACTATGTACATGTATCTAGACTATGAAAAATACGAGGGAAATAAAACTAATAAAGGTCATACCTTTCTGCACCTTCCGCTTTTTGCCATCATAGTCGAGTCGGCGACTATGCATCTTCTTGCGGTGATGCTGTTGGGAAGAACAGAAAAAGAAAGTGATTCATCAAACAGAAAAAATCAATTTCAAGTGAAATAAAATCAATTTGATGAGAATGATTGGTTCATCAAGTCTCAAATTGATTTTATAGCTCTTTGTGACCTTGCATCTACTGTGATGTTGGTGGGAAGAACAGACAAGGAAAGTAGTTCACAAACAAAAAAAACCCCATCAATTTCAAGTACGATACAGCAAATTTCATGAGGTTTGTATGGTTCATAGATTCCTAAAATTACAGGGGAATCCTACCCAAATAAAAACATACTTTTAGAGGAAAAAGAAAAATTAGAAAAGTTGATTGGTGAATTGGACAAAGTTATGAATCTTTAAAAGTTGTAAATATTGGTAATCACTATAACCACAGAGACTTCAAATTGGCCACATATGTGATGTCATCGTGAAGTAAGGCAAGGACTACTCTTCCATGTAGTCCGAAAAAAAAAATGGCTAAAATTTCATTTTTTTTCAAAAGTTTTACTTCAAATTATAATTTTCTTTCATAAGGACATAAAACAATATATTAACTGTGTAAAATCTAGACTACTGCTTCCTGCAGGGAAATGTGTACTCCGGAGAAAACCATAAATCTCTGATTTAGTTGTCCTTGCCTCTTGTCATAACTTACTTTATATATATATCAAGTTGCATATTTGAAATCTACATAGTCTTAGGGATCTCAATTTTAAAGCAGCCATAACTTTCTTATTTCTTTCAAACTTTCACCATTCTCTTTTATAAATTTTTCTCCTTTCCAACACAATATTTAATGACCAAGGCTGGATTCCCCTTAAAATTCCATTGTACATAGCAATGTTTGGGGGTACAGGAAATGAACGTTTCCAGACAGAGTATTCCTATATCAATGCAGAGATGCCTACATGTACATTTAAACATGGGTTTGTCAGTCACCATTACCGGTGACTGATAGGAGTGGGAGACTTTAGTAGGGGGAAGCTGGGGTGGAGGTTATTTTTTTTTCATGTTTCTATTCCTACCTGGAAAAACATTGCGGTGCTCTTTTGCAATCTATCGGGGCTATTCTTTAGAGACGTTGATAAATATAGTAAAGGCTCTGTAAAACAGAGCATTTTGGGAGCTAATCGGACCGTATGACCCCATATAATGTATCTATATTTTGCTTGAGAAAACCATCCACATTGTCATATGTGACATGTACGTGGAGGAGTATATCATGAAAAACAATGCACTACTCTCATACATGCAACATGCTAGTGAGTACAAAGTAAAACAAGAACACATCATTGAAGAATACATGAAGTCTCCATGTGCTTCAATTCCAATCAAGAGAGCACTTGGCGAACACTCTCGCTTTTAGCTTCCTGCTATCCATAGACCTTTCTAACGCTACAGTCGCACCAACGAAACCGACTCCAAACTGATCAAAGCTATTACATGCATGTAGTTCTGAATGAACTAGACATTGATACTGAGTTTGAAGTCAGTTCCTTTTGTGTGACTGTATCATAGATGTGAACACCATTAATCAGGATGTCATTCACACCCTGTTCAAAAAGTAATCAATCACACACCACTTGGGTTCATTTTCACTCTTGTGCACAGACAAGTGTCCAAGTGTGAAGTTGATTCATCAATTTTTACTCCTGGAGTAGTCTTCAGGCACAGACCCTGATTGAAACTTTGATCAACAGGTGGGTCTTCATTTGGGGGCTGCCCCATATAAGAACTTGCTGTGTGCCTGAGCGAGAGGTCTTTCAGTTAGGTTGGCTTTCATCGCACCTGGACGACCTTTTTCTACATGGTCCAAATATTTTGTCTTTCCCTTGATTTAATCACTAAACAAACTACTTTCACATAAACACTGATGTAGGCTTCAGTTATCAAAAATATCATCAACTCTTTCTGATAGTTAAAATGATCATTTAAACAAAAATGAAATAGGCAATGCTAAAAATACCATTAAACTGAAGACTACAGCATATTTCACAAAGGGTTACCACTCTAGAAATTTCCCCACAATGGCAAAAACCATCATGGTAACATGGCTCAGCAGCCAATCACAATCAAGGTCTCCACTGTAGTGGTAACTCTTTATAAAACAGACCCTGATGTGATCAAGTCTTGAGGATGTCTTCCATACCGATATTTCCTTGAGTTCTTTGGTCCTCAGGTGGTCCAGAGGATCAAGGAAGTTCTGCCTGACGTTGAAATCCAGACTGTCTTTGATATCAGCTAGCTGCTTGTAGGCCTCACCGACCTCCAGTAGTCCATTGCCTGGATTGCATGGGAAAGAGGAGGAAAAGGGTTCTTTAAAGGTTTGTAATGGTATATGCATTTGCAGCACACAATGATTTCAGGAGAAAGTCTTTAAAATCAAGGTTAATTGTTAGAGATAGATATAGATCTGGCTCATCTGCATTAAAATCCTGATTGCTGAAAATAATGACACTGAAGATAACCAACACATGGGCAAGCACATGTGGGAGATAAATATTTCATTGCATGGGAAAAAGACACGACATCTGACTGGAATGCAATAATCCCTTTTCTAACAAAATCGATTGACCCATAAATATTTTATTTACCTTAAAAACACAATACATTGAAGTACATGTATAAAGTACTTGTACCATGACACAATACACAGTGATATCAGAGAGTATGTTCAGTTCACCAAATATTTACATGTACATTATGCAGGTGACCATTTTACTGGATTCTGTTTGAATTCAATTTTAGAGTATTACCACAAATGACATTTCTGTATCTAAAGCCCGTCTCATAGTATGCCATCTGGATATGAAAGTTCCAAGTAGTAAAATTATTTTATTTCAAGTTTGGCATATTGTTAGGAAAACTAAAATCATATTTTTACTTTGCGGCAAGCCCTATGGTCAAATCGGCTTCAAAGTACAAATCGGCTTCAAGTCGTAGCCGATGATGATGTCATTACGATTGGAATTGAAATTGTTTTTATTCATTCAGGGAGGCTCTAACTGGAATGAATTTCAATTTCAGTAGTCCTACCACTAGGGCTAGGACTAAAACCAGGGTACCCGGGTCCCGCCTGGAAGCCTCGGGTACCCGGGTAGAAAAATCAATACCCGGTACCCGAAAATTGCTTACCAGTATAACGTATATGAATTCAATTTGTATTGCGTAGTGTAAGACATGATTGTAACTCATCACAAAAGTACACAAGTCTCATTTTGAATCTCACCAATTACCCTCGATACAAGTTTTTCAAGTGATGATGTGACTCCGATCGTTTGATTTTCTTTTGCAGCTTGAGCATACGAAGCGCCAGACAACCACGTTCGTGTACCATTTTCTGTTCATCATAAACCGAAAATAAGGTTTATTGCTAATCAGAATCGCAATGCGTCATGGGATCGAAAAGGGGGCCGTTAGCTAGCTCTGCTTGTGCGCAGAGCTCGCTAACGGCCCCCTTTTTGATCCCATGATGCATTGCGGTTCTGGTTAGTGATATACCTTATGGTAACACGATCGTGATTCGGCGCTCCGAAACTACCCGGAAATCAATTGACTTTGTGCATGTATACTGTAGCGATAGATTCTGCAAACTCACGAACACGATGTAATATCGACGCTACTTCGTAAGATTTTGATGGAAAAGCAAGAAGCAATCAAAATTTGCTTACCTCTGTAGTATCAGTGAAAAAACAGATCCTCCGAGAATACCTTTCATAATTAATATGAAATATAGGAAAGTGGGATTCTAGGTCGATTTTGGTATGAGGTGACAGAGTATTGCAGACTTGTTTTGATGGAATACTGCATGGGGCATACACGGGAGGCTTGCACTGCGCATGCTTACTATATTTTCATTCACAAGTTTGCTTGTGGCCCAGTGGCTGGATGACGTCACCTTTGGGGTTTTTCCACCAATCATATTTCACGCGACATGATTTTAGGGTACCCGCCCGAAAATTACCATGGGTACCCAAGACAAAAATACCCGAAAGTCCCAGGCCTACATGTTCCTACCCCTATTCTTATCTCTGATCCATAATATTTGATTAGTTGGAATATCCATATCAAATGTTATCACAATTAATTTGAAATTCGGATCGCATAGTGTGAGACGGGCTTTATAAAGGTAGAAACCGCATGAAGGCGGTCAACAGTTTAAAAGCAGCGTGAGACCTACCAAAGACTGAGTTTTCACCCAGATCCCTTCCAAACTTCAAGAAGCATTCTCCTAGATTGGCCTCGGGTTGTGGGTACCTTGAGTTCTTGGTCTGGCCTCTCATCTTGGAGACTGTCATCGCAGTACTCTGCTTTGCTCTGGTTACTGAAATGGCAACATATATGAAAATTAATTTGTTTATCTATTTATGCAAATACTGTACATGTACATTGAAAAGAATATCAAAAAGGGCAAATAAAGCGGGAAAAAGGGTAATATTTTTCAATAGCCCTGTGGGGCATGTGACCTAGTAAGGGTTTGCATTTCATAATCTCATGAAAATATTAATATCTAAGACATTTTTTAATACAGTGGGGGAAAAACTTGACAAAATACTTGTTTTAGGGTAATTTCTGAAATCCAGATATGACCACGGTGTCCACTTTGTAATGACAATGGCCCCTAGGGAATTCACACATGTATATGGACATACACATTGCCTTTGTCTATCAGTGTAATACTTTTTGCCTTTAAAGAGATGTTCACCCTGACAATATTGTTGGTTTTGATAAACAAAGAGAAATTTGAGATTAATATTTGAGAATCTCTGATGAAAATCTATCAAAGAATACGAAAGTTATTTTGTCAAAGTTCTTATTAAAACTGTGACCTATGTATACATGTGAGCAGCTTTCCAATATATCATGAAATATAAATTCCATAAATGGAATGTGATATTTTTTTTTCTTATATATGTAGAAGGCGGTATGATATGAAGTCTCAGATGACATAGCACCGCACAAATAAAATCACATTTTATAAAGCTCTTGAGAAAGTGGCACTTTGGGAATTTATATCACATGCCATAGGGTCTACTTGTCTGTGATGTCACAACAGAAACACTTAAAAAAAAATCATATTCTATGATTTTCTTTGATGGATGGTCATCAACCTTTTTTCAACCAATATTTTTTTTTCTTATCAGGGTGAAAAGAAATTTTCTTTAAAACAATTATGGTTCTGCTGGCTTTTTATACTTAAAATTTACTTCTTCTTTGGAATGAAGCCCTGGGTCTCATAAATTAATGCAAATGTTTAATATTGAAATCATATTTTTGATTTTCAGGATTGATGGTATATTGTAGTCAATGCATACGATTATTGCTATAAAGCTTTGTGTTATCTGGCCCCTGGTCATACTTACAGGGATTTGGCTGAAGAAGCTCATTTGTCTTGGTGATGATTTCATCAACTGCAAGTGAAGTTGTATCAATAGTCTGCAAAAGTAAAGAGAAAAAAATAAGAATGAGAGAAAGTCAAAAAGAGGAGATGGGGGGGGGGGGGGGGGGGAGAGAGAGAGAGACAGACAAAGTAAGTGGGAAGAGAGAGCAATAAAACAGTCTACATTCATTAAACTCTGAAACCTTGTCAATCTCATAAAGTGATTTAATTTTGAATGAGCTTTCAGTTTCAAAAGCTTGTACTCTCCTTTCAATAGATACTATGTATATAAATTTATAATTGCAGGTAAAATGATTAATTGCATGAAAACAATTCTGTTTCCTTGAGCTGCAAATCTGAATAAGAACATTTCAATATAAAAAACAACAACAGAAAATCAGTATTTTCGTGAGGAAATTCGTATTTTCAAGGAAATACCGTAGGACAACACATACATGTACATGTATTAAAATAGAAATCATTATTTTGAATTATAACCATGGGTATTCTTCTCATTTTTCAGAAGGCCTACTGAATTCTGAAAATCAGTACTACATGTACATGTACACGTAGGTGGCAGCTCTGTACATCAATGTACGTACAGTACATTCAGGAACTTCCTCAAGTGATGAAATCAAATTAATGACCAAATACAGACTATGGATAGATCTACATACATATACATGTACATGTTGTATACTACATGTACTTGTGAGCTGTGAGTTGTGTGTGTATCTTTCAGACATCACCTCTCGTTTCTTGATTGAGATCAATGACCTTTATTTACTTGGGCGACACTCTGGCATTGATTGGATGGACTCTTCGTAATATCCAAAGAAGTTTTATACACGTGTCATTCGTTTTGTGAATGAAGGGCCCTGCATGTATCAGTCTGCAAGCTCAGCCTTTATCAAACAAAATTTTGTTTATATATCTTTGAATTATTAACATCTTGAAAAATTCATAAACACACATGTAATAGCTGGTTGAGCACAGACCACAGGAAGAGGTAGGCCTATTTCTCTCTGTGTGAATTGCTCCAAGAGATGCTCTCTCCCAGAGCTCTTTCCTTGATTAAATTTTATACACATGCAACACTACATACAGTCAAGCTGTGCAGTCTACTGGGTATATATATAGACCTATGATGCTGCATGGTGAGATCACTAGGACCATTGCAAATTTACATATAAACACCATGAATGAATCCTCTCAGAGTCCCACAATAAAAACACATACCCAAGGTAGATAGATCTACAAGCTAATACATATGTATGCAATTACCATTATTTCTTTCATTTGATGGAATATGGATGACAAATTGAAAAAAAAAGAGTACCGAAAAGTCATCTGATGGATGGTATCTAATTTGAATTTCAAAGTGAAAAGTCAGGTTTCTCTACTTTCATATCACATCCAATGCAGCCAAAATAAGGTTGACATACAAAATTTTGTAGATTTATTTTTTAAAATCAAACATTTGCTACACCTGTACTTTTTCAACAAATATTTTTTCGATGTTTTCACTAGATGCTTGAACAGTGATCGTCAACGAATGGAATGACAAGTTAAAAATTGACAGGCCGCAAGGGAAACAAGTGATGCAAATATATTTTTTTTAAATTCTAATAAACTGATACCCTATCTACAGTGCGTCCCAAAAAAAACTATACACTTTTGAAATGGCTGCCAAATAAAAAATATAGCATTTTGGGGGAAATAACTTATAGATATGGAAAGCCAATAAAGTCAACTTTCAAGTGACTTCAAAAAGTTGGAAAACTGTTCATGCTTGAGCGAGCACTGCCCGCTGAAACAAAGGGTATGAAAATAAGGGTGGGCCGGAATTAGCCTTCCAATTTCTTTCAGGTTTTTTGTTTGGTACCTGCAAAGTTGAGGGTTATTTGGTGAATTAAAGATCAGTTGTGATCAGTTTGTTGTTTGTGAAAATTTAATGCGTATTAAATTGAATTTATTACATTGAAATTTAATGCATGAGTGATCGTGAATTGCAATTTTTAGCGCAGCATTTTGTCTTTATCATGTGGATCTCAACAATGTGTTTATGAAAGTCAGGAGAAGAGGGGGTAATATGACTTAGGTAGGTGAAGTACGTTGATGTGATAAAGGTCAACAGAACATTTAGCAACCCCTCCCTCCATCTCAACCCCCCCCCCCCCCCCGCTTCTCTCCTCCTCAGACACTAAGCTCGGCTAGGCTGGGCAGGAATTATCCTTACAGTTTTTTTGAGTGGTTAGTCCTTTGGAACTTGCTAAGCTAAATTAATGAGTGAGATAAGTTTTGGTTTCTTAGGCAAATTTCATGAGTTACTAAATTGAAATTTAATGAATGAGTGAACAGGAATTGAAATTTTAGAGTAGCATATTCATCTTGTGGACCTCAGAAGTGTGTTCGTGACAGTCAGAGTAATGTGATGGTACCTGTTACAAGCAAGAGGGCGAGATATGCTAAGACTTGGTTAAAAGGGCATTCCTCTTCTTTTTGTCCTTTTGCAAATTAAAAGGCATAATTATGTACCCTTCCCTCTCCACCTCCATTTCCCAGCCCCCCCTCTCTGTCTCACTTCCTGGATTGTAGCCTATTCAAAACTTAGCTGCCAAGTGACCGATGGCTGATGGTCACTTTTTTGTTGAATTATTACCAAGAAATTTAATGATTATGATGATTAATGAAATAATTTATTGAAAAAAACTGAATGTTTGATTGATTACATTGCACATTGAATGAGTTGATTTACTGATAAATTTTTGATGAAATGATTGATGGGAAAAAGTTGATGCCCCAATTCAGAATTAATCATTAAATCAACATTCCACTCTGGACTACACGCGTACATGACAATAGCCATCAGTCTCTCAACAGGAGGGGAGGGCGGGAAAGAGGGAGGGGGAGGGGGCTGAATGTTCTGTTGACCCTTATTCCATCAACCTACTTCTCCCACTTAAGTCCTATCTCACCCCCTATTCTCCCGACTCCCATGAACACACTGCTGAGATCCACATGATAAAGTTTAAATGCTGCCCAAAAAGAGATCCAAATGATAAAGTTGAAATGCTGCCCCAAAAGTGTAATTTGTGTTCACTCATGCATTAAAGTTCAATTTAATAATTTATAAAATTTGCATAAGCAACCAAAACTGGTCACGGTTGATCATTAATTTATCACAACGCCCTTAACTTTGCAAGTTCGAAAGGATTTGCCTCTTAAAAACTGACATAAATTGGAAGGCTAATTCCAGCCCATCCTAATTTTCATACCCTTTGTTTCAGTGGGCAGTGCTCGCTCAAGCATGAACAGTTTTCCAACTTTTTGGTGTCATTTGAAAGTTGACTTTATTGGCTTTCCATATATGTAAGTTTTTTTCCCCAAAATGCTATATTTTTTATTTGGCAGCCATTTCAAAAGTGTATAGTTTTTTTTGGGACGCACTGTACAGTATGCAAATATCATGTAGGTACTTTTGATTTATCGTGATGAAGTTACATTGTACATGTATGGGCGTGTACATGTACATGTACTTGTACATTGTATCAAAGACTGAGGATATGTACACTGATTTTTCTCTTCAAATTCCATCAACTTTTGAATACTGTAGAAGCTGTTATTTTCGCGGGGGTTTTATTTTCGCGGATTTCGCGAATTGCCGATCGGCCGCGAATTTAACAACACGCGAAAATATTGACACATTTCTTAGTCAGTGCCAATGTCCGTAACAGCAAAGCTTTTCTGTAGAAAACATCCTGTGTAGTGAGAAATTGGAGATATGCACCTGTATATGTACAAAAAATAAGGCTTAGAAAGTACAGTTAGTGATTCAAAAAGTTAGCTAGAATTTCACTTTTTTAAATTTCTCAAACAAAATCAGAGCCTAAACTATTTTCTAATATCATTTTATCAATATTCATACACTCCCTGTAATATCAAAATGTATTTTTCATGAAATAATTTGATTTTATTTTCATCTAATTGACTCTATACACACGTATTGGCAGCTATTTGCATACTCATTAATATTCATAAGTCACATGACCAGAGCTTTTAGAGGTGAAGATTCTGTTCACAAAATTCCAAATTTTTGCACTTTTACCAACTTTTTGAAAAATGAATCGAACAAATCACAAATTCCAAAGATTGCTAAACCCTGTAGATTACAGATCAAATTGTGGCATGATGAATTTTCAGAACTAAAGGTAAAAAAAGGTGAAATTCAAGCCACCTTTTTCCACAGTTTGTAACTGTTTTTACAGGGACATATTTATGTACAAGAGACACATCAGCATGAGGACTTTGAAGAGTATGAATTTGCACGTAATTTCCACTAGTTTTGCTTATTAGGAATGCTGTGGAAATGTTTTGTACATCTTCCCATCGCGAATTTAACAACCCGCGAAAATGTCAGGACCCCAGCGATTCGCGAAAAATTCTGTACGCGAAAATAACAGCTTGTACAGTAATAGATTAAGATCCAAGCTAGGCACATGTATGTAGGACTGACTTTTAAAATGATACTGGCTACTACTGCCCCCATTTCTTTTCCTTCTCCACCCACACAAATGTCACAATCGTGCACACGTGTTGCATGCTTCCATATGGCCGACAAATCTATTTCAATATAACAAGAAAAGAAACACTTTGGCAGATTACAATTATGTCAATCAATGGGAAGAGATACATGTAGCTGAACCAGTATTACAGTATGTACATGTACCTACATTATGTTGGCCCTTACAAATTGAATTAAGAATCTACATGTACATGTAATTGTGATTGGAATAGGAATGAAATCGAATTTACATGTATTCAAGAATCATGAGACTGGTTTAGATCCAGGGGAGACTGGACCTACATGTGTAGAAAGATCAGAGCCAATATATCAATGGCTCTTGAATACAGAGATCCATCCGTATATTTTTAAGTGTTTATACATGTACAGTGTAGTGCAATGTACATGTATTTTGTTGTGATTTTTATACGGTAAACCAAACCAAACCAAAGAATGTGTGAGACTCACACTGTGTACATACTGTAGGATTTTTCATAACCCTTGAGTTTACTATAGACCCTATACAGAGTACTGTACAATAAAGAATGAGATTATTTCTGATAAAACCAGCTTTGGGGGATCAAATAACATAAACTGTACTTGAAATCACATGCCAAGTTCATCAACCGACATTTAATTGCCCTACATACATGTGATATTTGAGGGCAATACATACCGGTATTGTTGGCTCGAGTTTGCAACTTTCCATGCAGGAGTTTAACTCCCAATAGAGGTTTGCATTCATCAATGTACATTCATGTACAGTACAGCAAAGTAAAGTTTTTTAAATCTGTTTTTTTTTTCAAATTAGCAACAAACATCAATATTTCTACACATGTATTCTCAAACTTCAAAATTGAATGACAACAGTAACATTGCTAATTAGCAATTTTTAAACAATGATTTTATTTCATCTTCATTCCATTTTATCTTCTTTCAATCTGAGCACCAAATACTCTCTGTTGAAAGCTGTGAGCCTACTTTTTTATGTATATTGTTTTTTGGTCAAGTCTTTTTCTCTCTCTAAATCGTTATTTTATCAAGAATAAATATTGGAATGAGAATAAAAAAAAAACTGTAAACATAAGTGAGCACAAGCTGGTGGAAGATACAGAGCATAAAACCATCTCTTGATCCCCTGTATGATTTATACTGGTTGGAAGTGCTATTAATGAGGCAATTGTGAAAGGACACATGCTCTGTTGTACTTAATATGTGTCAATATCTATGATTGAATTCCATTTGGAAGCATTGGATCAGCTGTACTAATTAGGCTCTACTAGTCTGATTGGTATTTTTGTGTTGTACCTCCCATGTATGTATATTACTGTACCATGGACAGTATGGGCCAGCATATATACATACAGGTATGTACATGTAGTATTGATTATTTTGAAGTTGCAGTTGATCAAAATATTAAAACCAAGGTTAATTGTGAACAAACTTCATAATATCGTTTACAAAGACAATGAGAAGTGGTGATCACATTGATTTTTATTTCTTGATTTTTTTAATTATAAAACAAGGCAGCATGGGGGAGGGGGACATGTGTTCTCTTTTGTGCCTGGATTTTAAAAGCTCACTTAAAAAAAAAAATATATATATATATACATTACCCTTTTCCACTAAAGCCAATCATGCAGGGCCAAGACAGGTCCCATCAGTGGCACAACAAAGTCAGAACCAATCCCACCCCACCCTCATTTAAAAAAGAATCTCATTAATATCAGGTGTGGCAAGAAACTTTACATGAAATAAATTGTAAGTACTGTAGAAAGTCTCAAATTCAAGTTCATACGTGTACATCCTTTGAAAATATGCAAACTTGTAGTTGATTTGTATTCAAGTGCAGCTCGACATTCTTGCAATGCCCAAATTTTTTTTAGGACTGAGGGCTTGATTTGCAATTACATGTAAACAATGATTACTATATGTCATAACTTTGGAAAAAAAAATGCTTTAAAGAAGTAATAAAATGTATTACTTGTTTTTTTACTGAAAACAGTCACTTGTACTCGCTTGTATTAAAGCACATGAATGTAGGCCTACTGGTATATAAAGTAGGTCAGTATCATTTGTCTTGTCCGGCTCAACAACAGGATATATTGTATAGTTTGTCATTATTATTTATGGCTCTTACCTCATCTCTGCAACCCTGTGTACAAACAATTTGAGCAAGACAAAGTACTCTACCCAGTATCTATTAAATGTAGGCCTGCCTATTTTTACACCATATGCACATGTACAGAAGTCTATCATCAAATTCAATGAAGGTGTGACATATGCATATGACTATGTTCCATGATGAGTTCAACTCATTGGAGGAAACACACAGAATATCTGACATGAATGAAGATTAAAACACAAAAGAGAAAACCTGCAAGGTCACCAGTTCTCTTTGCATACTGCCCAAAAAGATTTCTGAAAATGTGCAACAAATTGTAATCATCGCTAGTAGTCAGGCAGCATATGTCATGATTTACCGGCTACTTCGACAAATTGGCTAAGTCTGATTTTTCACTTTTATGTGATTGGTGACATCACAAGGAACAGCTTTCAACTTGGTGACAGATTTATAATGGTCATCTTGACCATGTTAGGGGTCAAAATATGGTCAATAGGGGTCAATTTTTTAACTTGCCCCAATTCTGTCAAATGACTTATCGAATTGTTTGCCTTGTTATACTGAACAAAAAAGTGTATACAATCATATACTCTTGACCTCCCGTTAAAAAAGTTATGACCGGAAAAGTCAAAGGTCAACGAACTTTCGTTAAATGGCTAATTACACTGAAGGTGTTAAGAAAGCTCATTTTTCCGAGTTTTAATGCATGTGTGAACTTTATTATTTTCGATTTTGGTAATTCCATCGTCAGAAGTCCTTATCCAGAAGATATAAAGGGTCAAGACAAGGTCAGGGAAAGGTCATAAGGTCAACAAACTTTCATTGGAAGCCAAAGTATACTTCTAATAGCGGCTAGAAGTTTAGAAGTCTTATTTTTCGTGGGTTCTTTATTTTGAGTCTATATCTAAGAAGACATTTTATATATAAAGGGGTCAAATGTGCTTATTTAGGAACAAAGTAGATAAACAGAGATAGACGTCGAATGCATTCAGTGTGGTATTGCGGGAATACCTTGAAAAGACTTGACAAACCCTTATGCCCTTAAAATCTTATCATCTTTAAGATGTGATAAGTGCAACCAGGGAGTTTTTTTATTCATTTAGGAATTCAATTCCAGTTCAGTTCATTTTCAATTTACTCATCTTTGATATGTAAAGAAATATTTCCTTCATTTGCTTTGTACAGAAAAATTAACAGAAATTATTGTAATGTATTGGGGTATAAGTATAATGCTATGTTAACAGAATAAACACATCGATTGATCAGTGCTCCCAGCTCCTAAGAAAGATGCCTAACATTTCATTTGGATTATCTTGCAAATAAGATAATGAGGTTAGGATTGAGGATGATAAGTTGGGCTCCAATTGCTCCTCAATTAATTCTAATGTATGACGGTTATATTGTTTCTGACAAAGAAGCAACTTCGTGCATGCATGCTCATTGTAGTCCTAGATGTCCATTATGCTGATGTGATATATTCTGTCCATTACTCGATCTCTGGAGTCAAGAAGGACTACACATTTATGGTTCATGTGCTGTTCTAAGCTTATCATTGGGCCCTTTTGCATTTTGTAAAGTGAAAATTTATAAGGATTTCGTGCATACTTTTGGTCAATTATATTTATTTTTTAGTAATAATGCAAGTCTTCACAATTTCTGGGGGCAGCTGCCCCCCCCCTTCCCGCTGCGGTATGGCCGTGGTTTACTTCAATTATATAATTATTCTTTCTAGTAACATCCAGGTAATTCAGCAAGTAGGAAAAAACAAGAACGACAAAAGAACAAAAACAAAATCTGCATCTGGTATTAAGTTTAGTTTCACGTTGTCTGCCCTGGAAAAACACACTTTATAAAATAGTACAAGACGTGTTAATGTCAACACATAATCAGGAATGTGTAATGGTCAGGACATATCACATCAGCATGATGGACACCCATGAGTGACTACAATGAGCATGCTTGCACGATGTTGCCTCTTTGTCATAAATAATATAACAGTCACACATTAGAATTAATAGCAATCTGAGTCCAACTTATCATATCATCCTCATTCCTTACCTCATTATCTTATTCGTAAGTTAATCCAAATAAGATGTTAGGCATCTTTCTTAGGAGCTGGGAGCACTGATCAAATGATGTGTCTGTTAACATAGTGCACATAATCATATACCCCAATACATTACAATACTTTCTGTTGATTAAAATATTATGTACAAAGCAAACGGATTAAATGTATCTTTACATATCAAAGACTAGTAAATTGAAAATGAATTGAACTTGAATTGAATTCCTAAATCAAGAAAATCAAGAAAGTCGGAAAGAGCTGGTTGCACTTATAACATCATGAAGATGATACGACTTTTAAGGGCATTAGGGTTTGTCAAGTCGTTTCAAAGTATTCCTGCAATACCATACCACACTGAATGTATTAGACGTCTATCTCTGTTTATCTATTTTGTTCCTAAATAAGCACATTTGACCCCTTTATATATAAAATATCTTCTTAGATATAGACTCAAAATAAAGAACCCACGAAAAATAAGACTTCTAAACTTCTAGCCGCTATTAGACGTGTACTTTGGCTTCCAATGAAAGTTTGTTGACCTTTTGACCTTTCCCTGACCTTGTCTTGACCCTTTATATCTTCTGGATAAGGACTTCTGACGATGGAATTACCAAAATCGAAAATAATAAAGTTCACACATGCATAAAAACTCTGAAAAATGAGCTTTCTTAACACCTTCAGTGTAATTTGCCATTTAACGAAAGTTCGTTGACCTTTGACATTTCCGGTCATAACTTTTTATCGGGAGGTCAAGAGTATATGATTGTGTACACTTTTTTGTTCAGTATAACAAGGCAAACAATTCGATATGTCATTTGACAGAATTGGGGCAAGTTAAAAAATTGACCCCTATTGACCTTATTTTGACCCCTAACATGGTCAAGATGACCATTAGAAATTTGTCACCAAGTTGAAAGTTGTTCCTTGTGATGTCACCAATCACATAAAAGTGAAAAATCAGACTTAGCCAATTTATCGAAGTAAATGACATATGCTGCCTGACTATAGAGGGTATTCATTTGTCTCGCAATCTACTATGGTCAACAAGAAATACCTCTGGCTTATTTGCATATACGCCCGACCAATCACGTAACGGATCAGTGCCCATCAATTGTTCCCGCTTTCGTGCGTACGGTCCTGGGGTTTGGTATAAATTAGCCTCTTGTCGAGGCCCTGGCGGCTGCTTCCCGAGCGAAGCAGGGGATTTCCTAATTCGCGAAGCGAATTAGGCCTGGCGCGAGCCAGGCCTCTTGACATCTGAGCTGAATTATATATTCATGAGGAACGTCTTCCTAATGAATATACATGAGTTGTAATATCACCAGTCACCTAGTAAACCAATGAAATGTCAAAGCTGTTTCGTCCGGGGTTCGGAATACTATAGTAGTCCACTATTCTGCAGGGGATTCAATTAATTGCGGGACAATAAAGGGGATATAACCAGCAAAATGCTACAAGCAGTGGTACTACTACTAATACTGGCCGTAAAAGACCCATCACCGCCCCGAAACTTCCAGGGAGATACTGGTCAGCCGCTGGTCAGACTCGAGTCAAGGGGAAACAACTCTGCTCAGCATTCCCTCACTGCACCGCGGAGAACGATAATCGACACATAGTTGAATCGCATGAAAGATAACATTTTTTCCATATCCTGTGGGTAGATTTACAAAAACATCTCGTCCTTTCAGTGCAGATTTAATTTTATCGACTTGCAAATCCTTAAATCGGTCAATATTCAGCATTTTAGAGGCATATTCAATGCTCTTTGATATTTCGTCGTCACTCTTCGCCAAGAATCGCCATTCAAGATGAGCTCATGAATATTCAATATGACGTCATATGTAGCAGCCCGCGCTCTCATTGGATGATTTTCACCGACCAGTTTTGGGTCGGTATATTGGTAAAAACAATAAAATAACAAAAGAAAGTCGGTGAAATTCGGCCCAGATGTCAAGAGGCCCTGTTTCGCGGCGCTCTGCTTTGCCATGTTCGCTCGGAAAGCAGCCGACAAAAGGCTAGGTATAAATAGACTACCGTATCAGATAATTTTCGTCACTTGATAAAGAGTTGCAGCGGCACTCGAAAGCTCGTGAACTTGTAAGCTAGTGAACACTTTTTGCGAGAGTGATCACGAATTTCCTAGAAAGCTAGTGAACACTTTTTGCGAGAGTGATCACGAATTCCCTTGTTGACCATAGTAGATTGCGAGACAAATGAATACCCTCTAGCGATTATTTCATTCCGCAATAATGAACCTATTTAGTAAATTGTAATCATATCATAACTTTCTACATGTATCAAGTTTCACATTCATATTTCGATGAAATTAGGAGTGGGCTATACATGGGTCAAAAATACTTTTTTTGTAATTTCAATATGACAACAGTTTTTTTTTATTCCTTGTAATGTATCTCAACATGAAATGACAATATTTTTTGTCTCGGGTCCGAGAAAAAAGTGTGCCGGGCCAAAATCCAAAATGGCCGCCAAAAGCCACCAAAATCACAGTTTTGGCCACAACTTCTTTATTTGGTGGTCTTTTTATTTGGTTTTGGTGTCTATTCATATGTTTTTGGGGGCAGGCAATTTGTTTTTCCTATGATTAGTACTTTTAAACCATTATTTGTAGAGTTAAAAGGTAATTATACCTAAATTTTCAAATTTTTATAGTTTTTTTTTCAGCCAAAAAGTAGGTTTTATCGTCCTGGGGTTCTTGGATATTAGATTGTACGAGGTCAACAATAGAAAGCAGCTTCATATAGCTATATTGCTTTTATTCCTCTATTTTGGGTTTTACGGATATTTGTGAAATATATATCTTATTAAATAAAAATGTCAATTATCCATTGGGCCTATACAGTACATATATACAATGTACTGTACATACTGCACTACATAAATGCATTGGCCACCATGACAGCTAACAACGCCTGTACAAACTATAGTGTCATAGAAATGAGCTCTCAGGTTTAGAATTAGATGCCTCAGAAATTGAAGATATGTTTTGTCTCAGAAATTGAGGACGTTTTGTCAAATATGCTAATTCAGGGGGCGGAGAGAGGTAATTAACCCCACATCATGGCATTTACACTAGACACTGTAGCTATTCTGGTCCCTGTTGCATAAAAAATTACCATTATGTTAACTTAACTTAATGGTAACTTGCATTGAATCCTTGATTCTGATTTGCTGTTGATCAGCGTTACCATGATATTTAACTGACCCCATAAATATAGGCCAGTTTAGACACCACAACCAGGTAAAAAAAAGCCTCAAAATGGAGAAGATATGGTTAAAAATGTGATGTACGTATATGATATACATGTATATGTGATATTTTTGTGCAATTTACGTTGCTGGTTTTATCATGTATTATACATCAGCTGACAAGCAATCAAATTCACAATTCACAATCTAATTCTAAACATTAGGAGCTCATTTCTATGACACTAGTTTATATACAGTCCTTTTCATATGTCATGGTGGTTAATGCATGGATATATGCAGTGTAGTATGTACAGTACAGTGCATTGTATACCGTATAGCCCCTATGGATAAATGACATTTTCTTTTATTTGATAAGATATATTTCGCAAATATCCGTAAAACCCCAAAGTAGAGGAATAAAAGCAATTTAGCTATATAAAGCTGCCTGCTACTGTTCAACTGGTATCGTCTAATATTCAAGAACCACATAATGATGAAATCTACTTTTTGGCTGAAAAAATGGCATTAAAAAGTGGTAAATTTAAGTAAAATCACCTTATAACTACAAATAATGATTTAAAAGTACTAAGTTTAGGAAAAACATATTCCCTGCCCCCAGAAACATATGAATAGACACCAAAACCAGAGAAAAAGACCATCAAATAAAAAAGTTGTGGCCCAAAATGTGATTTTGGGGGGTTTTGGCGGCCATTTTGGATTTTGGCCCGGCACACTTTTTTCTCGGACTCGAGACAAAAAATATTGTCATTTCATGTTGAGATAAGGTAAAAGGAACACAAAAAAACTGTTGTCACAGTAAAACTAAAAATCACCCATTTATAGCCCACTCCTAATGAAATGTTCACTTATGATTGACTACACATACATGTACATGTACTGTATATCTTTCTCGATTGGATGGGTTAAAATCTGTGTAACAATACAGAAAATTTATAGCTGATATTGTTATATTTAATAATAAAAACATTCACACTACATTAATTTTGCATATTTTACACACGATTCATGTACATGTAGGCCTACATTTTTTTATTATTGAACATTGCATATAATTATAATTCATTTTTGGACTCATTAGTGTCCTTTATACTGATTTATATCAGTGATTTTTGTCATTTAATACATGTATATAATTTGCAGCCTAATAGGCATGTTAATTGGTTTGCTCAACGCAGCAGGCATGACAATATTTATCACAATAGGGTATTTCCTTCCTTGAGGTGATCGTGACAGGAAATCATGAAAATCCATACCAAGTACTAGCTAGGCATACCACGGAAGGAACATTGGATGAGATCATGAGTAATACCTGCTGCTGATGGTCATAGCAATTCAAATCCAGACATTGTGATTGTGGACAGAGCTCTATACAAATTTGAAGTTCTAAATTCTATCACTTTTCAAATACTCATATCAAAATTAATTGACATACAAAAAAAGAAAAGGTAAAAAAAAAAGAAAACTATAATTTTCTCCGTTTGTGGATTGTTTCATTTTTTTCTTTTTTATATATATACAAAATCATATTAATTTATTGTTCTCCCCTAGCAAAAATTATTGTACAAATTCCAACTTAAAAATGGTAAAATCTGACTTTGTGAAAATATGCCACATTGGGAGTCCATTTTGCCATTTGGGGTCAGATAAGCACTGGCATAAAGTTTGAGGGGGGATGAAACAATGGATCATCCCCGGGGGGGGGGGGGGGAGGGGCACTTCCATTGATGAGTGGATACCATGCGTGACCATGGGGTTTCGAAAAGACAAGTGTTTTCCATGTTCTGAAAATGCACCCCTTAGCAAGTATTGGTGTGTGAAACCCTACCCTTAACAAGTATTGAAAACAAAACGGTACCCTTGGCAAGCAAGTATTCCCTGAATTGACCCCTAAAACAAGTACTGTACATGTACAATGATATCTTCATTGTTATGTCAATCACAGACTTCGGCTTTACTTTCATTGGATTTAGTATCACCCCACACACCTCGCTCAAAGCACGTAGTGTTGGGGATTTCGATGTGCCAGATCTAGATCTCTGATAATATGGTGGTAATACCTTGATTTCAAAAGCTTTCTCATAATGAAATACCGGTAATTGTTTGCTGCAATTACTTTCTTTAAAAATGGTCTGTATGTACATGTTCAGTATATATATTTTTCAGAATGTGGACATAAGCTCGGGTTAGCATGTACATGTAATGCTGTGAGTGACTGGGCATCGACCAATCTGATTTCTTACAAAGCAATTAAATATTTCTGGGAGCACAGAGTGCTTCCTTTGTATTTCCTACACTTAAAGCAGATATCCTCTTCATTTCCTCAAAGGTTGTATTATGAGCTCATACATTCACAATACAGATCAGATACAATTGGCACTGAACAGAGCATTTCATCATTGATTTACCATTGCTCTTCTCCCAGTATCTACTGATGTAATGTAATACTCATATTTCAACTTACCTTTTCCAATTCGACAAATTCTTCATCATATTGCGTCTTCTCTGCACCTGCTATCTTTTCGTTCAATAACTGGAGAAAAGAGAAAAAGGCACAGAAACCATAGAAATTATTAAAGCACATGAAATATAAAATTTTTCTTAATTTTTGAATTAAATTCATATCATGATATGAGCCAAATGAATTTATTTTTACTCACTGTATAACCATTGTAATTGCAGTTGTAAGAGTTTGCAAGTATTTTCCTACATGCACAGTAAGACTAAAGGCAAGACTATAACATTTGGCAGTAAATCATGCATTGTTACTTATTTACCAGAAAAATTGCGAAGTGAAATTTTGTCTTTTAAAAGAAGATTGCACAAGAGTGATCCCTAACAAGTACATCATTGAAAAGGCCTGACTTTAAAGAGTTGAAATATGCATTGTTATTATCATCTTTAAAAGGGTTTAAAACTTTCTCTGATTCTAAGAATTTTGGAGAAGTACAGTTTTTTCACATTTGTCCACATATTTTAAACTTTAACTTTGACATTACCCTATGCCATTCCTGATTAATTTTTTGAATTCCTCAGGCAATTTCCTTTCAGAGTATATACTTTTATGGGTATAGGATGTCAAACATAAGAAATATATTCAATTACATGTAAATAAAACAGCGCGATTGGGGAGGGGGGATCTGAGTTGTAATGGAAATGGGCCCATCTCAAAACGCATGGCCACCTAATTTATGCATGTACATGTAAGCAACTACTGTACATGTATGTATATAGGCCACTGCACACCTTACGACTGTTCGCGATCCGATTTTGGAACAAATCGCATTTTGCTCATTTTCTGAAAATGTGAATGGAACACATCATTTTATTTGAGGTTTAAATTAATTGAAAGAATATATAACAATTTTGAAAGATTGAAAGCCTTTATTTTGGAGTAAAGGCCAAATCAGTTTCAAATCGTAACCAATCGTACAACTGCTATGACGTCATTACGACTAGATGTTAAATTCGCTTTTATTCTAAGAAGGATGATAGCAAGCCATAGTCACAGATTTGAACATAGGTATTCGTACGATGATTTAGAACATTACACAGTAAGATATTCCAAGTCTCAATGTTAGCATCAAATTCTACTACACCTGTAGATTTTATTCTGAAATCGGGTCGTAGACCAATCGTAAGGAGTGCGGTTGCCTTAAAGTGACTACATGCATCGCCAAGCGGGATATTTCTGAAAGGGTGCAAATGTACTGTTGAGTAGCTTGTTCTGTACATCAGGGCTGCAGATTTGGGGGTGTTGATACTGAATTACTTCCAAGGTACCGTCAAGGACATAAGCCATTGACAGGATTAAATTGAGTAACAAGTATCAAAATGTAATTGAAATTATAAACAATCAAGAATGCTAACTCAATTGGCAGAGTAAAACTTCTTGAAGATACTTTTGCCAAGATAATGTACTATACAATCAGGGATCATTCATGTGATCGACTGCATCATTGGAGCTTGAAGAAGTGCAGGGGTGGCCCGTGGGAGGGGGATGGACATGTGGGGCACACTACTGTTCACAAGCTTGAAAAAAGTATTAATCCCTGGGCTCCATTGCCCAAAACCCTTGCAAGAGGAGTTTTTTTTTCTTCTTTTTTTTATCACAGGTTACCCCCAGGAAAGTATAACAAACAACCTGTGATTTCATATTGAGCAATCTACTATTGTTCACGTGAACATTGCAGGATATGCAGGTCTCTCTTCATTATCAGTCCAGGCTGATCGATTATTATTGTCCTAGTTTAATCACCTCTGCAGCACTGATGCCTAATATTTTGAATGTGTAAATAACAAGAAAAAAGTGTGATCAAGCTCTGCTTACTGCTACACCTACATGGACAGCATGTGATATTGGTGTTTGTATTGTAAACCCGACAA
This sequence comes from Lytechinus pictus, assembly GCF_037042905.1. NCBI lineage: Eukaryota > Metazoa > Echinodermata > Echinoidea > Temnopleuroida > Toxopneustidae > Lytechinus > Lytechinus pictus. Next base: position 15,104,215 of record NC_087249.1, read on the forward strand.
CAGTACATGAACTCCAATGTACGTAAAGCAAGGTAGAGCAATTAGTATGACTTGCAATTTTACATGTAAAGGATATATACTGTGCATTACCTACCAAATAATCTGGTTTATAATAATCATCAGGATAAAAAAATCCAGGCTCTGATGTTTATGAATTCATACGTATGTACATGTAGTACTATTATAGTAACAGTCAATGCATAGTGTTTCATACTGAATCTAGTTTGTTTTATAATTTGTTCATGCTTGCATGAATTCGGTCAATATGAGAGTGCAATTCTTGACTTGAGCCAAATTGCTATTAAGCTATTGAAACCTTTCATTCTTTCAAACAACCATTCTTCTTTTCTGTACTGGTATGATTACATAGTACATACAATGTATGACTGAAACATTTTTTCAGTCAAATTTATTATATTGTCTGGAGTTCTATCACACTAATCACAGTGGATTTTGTTTTGGCCCAGTACATGTAAGTCTCTAAAAGGCAGAGTTAACAATTTTTACAATATTCTGATCCCCGACACTACCTGGCAGTTTGTGTTTTATCTCTATTTGTTACAGAATACAGACCGGGCGGGTGTTTCATTTTTAGCTGTTCGTAAGTTAAGAGCGACTTTAAGAACGACTGGTGATCCTTTCTTGTGGTAAATATGATATTGAATTGGCGATGGTTTAGTGCATAAGAAAGGTTCACCAGTCGTTCTTAAAGTCACTCTTAACTTGCGAACAGCTTTATGAAACTGCTCCCGGGAATGGCATCTTACAGTGCTTAAATTGTAACTCATCGAAAACTGTAATCTTTAGTAATATTAACCATGATTATTATCACTTTTAAAAAACATATTGGCAACCAGAGGCTGGCAGTGAAGTTTTTTCCTGCCAATACAATTTTCCCAAGTACATGTACATACAATAGTCTCGCTAGCATCATATATACTGTATGAAGAAGGCAAAATCAAAGCATTGGGGGTAGATACTCTTACCTGATTTGCTTTGCTGAACTGTTTCTTCATGTCTTGGCTACTAAACACTTCACGCATACACAGAGGAAAAACAAAACTTTCAATATTTTCTTTCACGGAAGAACTGAAGGATCAGGATATATTCCCACAGAATTCAAAACTTTAACTAATTCGCTACAGATGCCTATACTACGAATCTGTTCATGTGCGTTTAAACCGGAATGAACATCCCTCATACATGTGCGTGGCTTTCGATGCAAGCAAGTATGTGCAGGGGGAAGACCAGATTAAATCATAGTTTTACTTGTTACCTCACAAGTTCAGCATACTCATTATCTTGGCACCTACAGTGTAGGGTAAAAACATAATTGAGTCACAGGATACAACAGATATTGGGAATTATGGAGGGGTAACAGTAATACCCTGAAGAAAAAAATGGGGGGGGGGAAATGACGAAGAGCTAGCTGCCAAACGATAAAAGATATAAGCTGCAAAACGGGTGGTGTACATGTATGTTAAAAAAAATATTTTTCATCTTCATCCTTTTATTCTTTATAAATCATCCTTATCATCATCATACATTATTATTACTATTATTTTTTTATCATGACTTTTATTATCATTAATATTATTACTTTCATTATAAAACTATTATTATTACTTAAAGGGGAATGAAACCTTTGGAAAAGGTAGGCTTGTGTCGAAATAGAAAAATCAAAGAATAAGAACAAAGAAAGTTTGAGAAAGATCTGACAAATAATGAGAAAGTTATGGGCATATTGAATATTGCAATCACTAATGCTATGGAGATCCTCCCATTGGCAATGCGACAAGGATGTGTGATGTCACATGTGAACAACTTTCCATTTGATGGACTGTAAAATACCTCCAAAATGTTTGTTTTTGCTTTTTCTTATGGTGATACAAACTCTTTATCCATGATGTATTCTTTAAAAATCTGTATCACATGCCCTCCTATAGAAAGAACACATGATCTACTGATAGATGTGATAAAAGGGGCAGTTTAAGTGAAATATATACTAAAGTAATGGGGAGAGTTGTTCACAAGTGACATCACACATCTTTGTCGCATTGCCAATGTGAGGATCTCCATAGCATTAGTGATCGCAATATTCAAATGCTCATAACTTTCTCATTATTTGTCCGATTTTTCTCAAACTTTCGTTGATCTGTTTCTTTGATTTTTCTGTTTTCACACAAGCTACATGTATCTAGTTCCAAAGGTTTCATTCTCCTTTAAATATTCCCGCTTCTCCTCCTCTTCCTCCCCTTCTGTCTTTGATTATTTCTTTTATTTTTGTCTTCTTCTTTGTTGTCATCTCCATTCTCAAGGAAAAAATTACATTGTACACTTAGGGCAATTATTGCCCTGGAAGATATGCAAGAATGGGTGCCTTCATTAATGGTTTCCTTGAACCAGGTGTCCCATAAATAATGGATTCAAGAACGCCAAACGAGCGAAATAGGGGACGATCCCGGAAAATACGGGACACCTGGTCACCCTGCTATTGACCTTTAAATCAATAGGCTTCCTGGGGTCCATGCTAGTACCATACACACCAAAATATAAGAGCCTAGGCTAAGTAAAAATAAAGTTATCGCGTTTACAAAGAAAAGTTAACGGATGGACAGACGGACGGACACCGAGCATGATACCATAATATTTCCCGTCTAGGACGGGCGTATAAAAAAAGAACGATTGGAGCTCCTATGGCAGTCTCACCTGCAATACTTTATAGCTTGTAAAATTTGAATCTAAAACTTAGGAACTGACCACTTACAAGTCCATTTTCATTTTATTTGTAATGATCATGAAGCTTGGAGAAATTCAGAATTATGTTAATTATGAGCAAACATGTACTTGCTCATTTGGGGACTAAGTTCTTTCCCCATTCGTGTTGGCAGACATGTACATGTACAGTAAGGTGTACTTTTAAAAATAAAATAATACATCAACAAAATATGTTTATATCTTTTTTTCCACATCTAGGGCCCATTGCATAAAACTTTTGCCATAAAAAACTATGGCAAATTTTTTGCCATAGTTTTTTAATGTGCAAATTTTAATGGCATATTAAGTTTATTTGCCAGAGTTTTTGTTTATTTGCCAGAGTTTTTTTATGGCAAAAGTTTAATGCAACGGGCCCCTAAAGTTAAAACAATTTCACTGAGATTTTTTAATTTGAAATTTATTTTGAAAAATCTCTTTTTTGAGGTCCCATACTGGTTTTATGCCTCTTCAAATTTCCTAATATCAGTATAACTTTTTGAGTAAGTGTAGGCCTAATTACCGACCAGCCTTGTATTACTGAACGTGCGCATCATGATCATACACATCAGAATATCATTTAATTGGCTCAAAACTTTGCAACATCAGGGGAACTCGAATAGGGAGAGGATGAAAAGTTGTCTAAAACACATTTTCAAAGTCTTCATTATATTCTCAAAATCATAAAATATTGTAAAAATAACTCATCAGTGATCTTGTTTTCTCAAATTTTCCCACAGAAAACACAGGTTTAGTATACCATTTTCAAGTGACCAAGACATTTCAAATGCGAAGAGGAGTGCAATTGGAAGCTAAATAGCTAATACCGTTAAAAAAGAAAAACTATTTTGGTAAAGCTTTCACATCAATGATCATTATATCATGAAATATAGGCCTATAATATTTCAAAGGTATTTTTATATTTATGGTGGAAGTTTGATGAATTTTAAGGGAATATTGTGTTTAATATGATTGAATTTATGAAGTGTCCGGTATGATCCACTAGTACCATATGTGATTACATACATGTACATGTACCGTATCTATTTGGACTCCAGAAATAAAAGTGGAGGGATCAGCTACGAGTACATTTTTTTGGATAAAATACATGTACATGTATTTGACCTAAGTCCCAAGATCAAATGTCATCAAACTTCACAAGAATAATCGGTCATACATACATGTACATGTACAATGATCTAAAAGTGCCGAAATAGTCCTGTTATACAATATTAGTGTAACTTGCTGGCACTCCCAAAAAGCAGCCGAATCAAGCGAAACGGTTTAACACTTCATACTTGTAAGCCCCTACTCCACTTTCACTACATGGTATAATTTTTGTTAAATCATTGATTTAATTTTAAATAACTTCCATTGAAACATGTACAAATGACTGAAAATATTTTTATTCATGCCAGTTTAATTTTTTTATACTCAAAATAGAAAGATTTTATCAACTTTATATCAGCAAAACATGAATAAATCCTTTATACAAAGTAAACACTTAGCCCCCTACTCCACTTCCACTATTTTTTTTTAATCATTGATTTAAATCACTTCCATTGAAACATGTACCATGTACAACTCCAGGTTTATTGTATGTGCAGTCCCCCTTGTCTGCGCACACGCGTATCTGCGCGATTCTAGTAATTAAGTAGATATGCAACGAACAAACTTTACACATGCAACACATAGACCGATATTCATTAAAAGATCACTCACATTGGTGGAATAATAATGAATTTTGAGCATTTCATGTGACGGCCTCAAAATACGGCCTTTCTTATCAAAATACCTGAATCATGTGCATGATTTATAGGTCAGCCCAAATTTCATTTCAAACACGAGTTGTCCGACCTCCTGCCCATTCTTGCCTGTCACATCATCATTTCCATTCATGCATCACAAAGCCGGTTTTTTAATGTATTCTTCTTATTATGTAATTACTTTAAGAGCAGCTGTGTATCTTCTCTCCATGATCTTTCCTTATTCTCTATCTCTCTCTTTCCCTCGTTTCCCCTTTCTTTACTTGCCACTCTATGTCTTTATCTATATGTCTTTATCTATTAAATTGACTTCTTTCTTTTTGCTTTCACACAGTCTCTTCCATCCTTTTTCCTCGGTTATCTCTCTCACTCGTTTTTTATTCTGTCGTATGAGTAATTATTTTGTTATTTTTGCTATACATTTTCATTTATATTCCTTCAATGTTAATATTTGTTGATTTATAATGTCATTAGTGTTTATTTATGTATTTCATATTACAATGTACTGCCAGTGGAGGAAAAAAAATTGTTTTTAATATGGACCAATAAATGAATCTGAATCTGAAGTGAATGGGTGCACAGACATGGGGTCTTTCAATCTGAAAATGACTGCCTGAGGTTTTTTACAAGAAAAACCTATATTTCTTTCAAAATTTTATGAGATATTTGGTACACTTTTTAATATACATGTAAGGTACATTATTAACTGAAAGATTTTATGAAATAAAAAGAAATTCATGTTAAATCTGAACTCGAATCGTTAGGTGCGCAGTCTTGGGGACCACCATCATACTAAAAGAAATAATTCAAATAAACATGCAAATTTTTCCCAAGAGTCACACCATGGCAAACAAAACAACCAAAAAGAAATGTAGTTTTCTTTAATAAGCACATGATTTTCAGTCCTTGGCTTGAAAATCATGAATGTTTCTCTTTCGAGAATGTGAGTCTCTGAGTCATGACTTTTTTTCCAAAGAAACTGATCCTCATTTCATGTTTGAATAGGAACACTTACTTTGCAGTAGCTGTACCAAGGCAGTTCCTCAACTTGGACCAAACCAGTCACTAGGAGCTAAATTATTTTGTAAATACATGTACCCTACACGAGAGGATGCAGAAACAGCATCTTCAAGACCTCATGACTTACATATTCTAGAAGGGGTGATATTCACTATTGAAAAAAAAGAAGACATAAATGTACTTAAGTGAGCGCGAGGGAGCGAAGTGACCAAGGGAGGGAGGGTGTGGGAGGGGCGTATCGGTATCCCCCTCCCACGGTGGGGACTTTTTGCATTTGGGACTTTAAATGGTGCAATTTTGCGCACACCTTGAGGGGAAATTTGGCTTTAAAAGACTTATTCTTACTCAAGGCCTTATTGTTCACATCTATAACAAAAAAATCACAGGATCTAGACCTACATGTTATGTATAACAAAAAAATCACAGGTCCAACAGAGATTCACTGTAGATCTATCCAATTTGGCGAAATAATAATCCAAAAAGAAAATTAGTGCTGAAGAAATCCAGAACAAAAATTCCTTCAATCAATGAGGTGAATTCCGTCACAAGGCATGCAACAGTCATGACAATATGCGTTATCCTCCTTTGTAACTGAAGTGTTCGTGAATATGATACGAAGACGATGCTAAAATTAAAAGTAAAAAAACTTGCGAAAAACGAAGCTCAGCTAGCTCAGTCGTCGTAAACAAGAAGAGAACAATTCATTTGCATGTCAATATCCATGACCAAGATCACAGTAAATAATGAAAGTTTGATCCCTGCAACTGCCCAAATTCCCCTTGAAAGAAAACTTAAAAGGTTACCAATAGACGATATTCGTAACGTGACCCGCGAATGAACATTTGCACTCACACGTTCCAAGATGCTAGCTGCGCTAGAGCCCGGTGGCCCGGGTAGCCGCGGGGGCATGCATGCAGCTAGCTCAGGTGTACGGTCGGAATCACTGCGGTGCTGAAATTACAAATCATTAGAGCCACGCTGTGCAATATACTTGCTAAAAATACCAAATCAGAAAAAAAATCGGAAAAAAGATTGGATTTTCAAAATTGGGCAAAAATGAAGGAAATTGCCTTGCTGGAAAAAAAAAGAAGGAAATTTGATTTAAATCGGAGGAATATCACCCCTGATTCTAGTCTAGATCCCTATATAAAATAAGTTATATTTTAAATGGATTTTATTAATAAATAGAATAGAAGTTAATAATAATTTTAGTTGTGAAATGTAACGATTTTGAAAATGATTTCAATGTATAAAAGGTTAGATCTATATTTTTGGTATTTCCACTTTGTTTTACTTTTTAGTTTTAGAATTAGAAAATATTGACTTGTTATTTAAAAAAAATAAATAAAAAATCTTATCTTAATTTAGAAAATCTGATTTAACATTAGGTCTACATCTAGACCAAAAGCTTAGGGTCTCTTTTATGTTGGTTGTTCTATTGAACTCCGTTGGCTCCACTCACTAAATACAGAGACTGAAGTTCTAGCTCGATATGTACTGTTGTACAGGGACTCAATGGTCATATGTTTACATGTATGTATTAAGTTTGGATAAAACAGGGAAGTGAAGTTGCCATCGTTTTTCCACCTTTTAGTTTTACAGTAAGTAATTATTTTCTCCGTTTTGGTGCATTTCAGGACAAAACATAATTAATAATCTTTATTTTGGTAGTTCTTTTTATATATTGAAATAAAGACAAAAATCGATAAGCCCCATCAGGGGGATTTTGCATTGTCAACTTCCTATGTGGCTGCATGATACTGAGTGATAGCGAGCCGTCAGTGTACGAGGAGAAATCTAAAAAAAATGATAAAAATGTTAACTGTTTAACAAACTCCTCGAAAGACGAAACAGAAAAAAAAAAAAAAACGAAAAGTTCTCTCCTTCTACCCAGTCTCGATCGGCCATTTTGTTACGATTTTTAACAAAAATGGCCGATCGAGACGGGGTAGAAGGAGAGAACTTTTCGGTTTTTTGAGGTTCCAGACTGTGCCCAGATGTCAGGAATCTGCCACTCGTTAGACCTTCATCCATATAATCGTGGTAATTGTATACTTTCTGTTTTCACAATTCATTCGGAGAAATATTTAGACCATAAATCACCCTAGTCCGGTGACAATGGTAAAATACACGGTAAGCTTCTGGGCTCCCGCCCGCTGCGCGGGCGGGAGCTCTCTGGGTTACTCTAACGTTAGACTGTTAGATAGGCAGGCGGCCGGCGCCGGCGGAAGCTCCTGCGCGTCATCGATTCGAACAAGTTTAACATTAGTTTTTGTTATTCTCACTCTGTAAGTCTTACTCTTACAAGTTACAAAACCTCACTCACTACTGGAGTCCATGCACGGACATCAACATCATAAAGACCTTCTTAATACATTACCTGATTAGCTTTGTTGATTTGCTTCTTAAACCCAGCAAACGACATCTTGCTTTATTCTCCAAAGTCACTCCGTCTGTTTGTCTGGCTGGGGGCGTACGTATGCGTTAACACCTATTCCAACATCTATAATGCAAACGTAAATCTGAGTGCATGGGACCAGGCTTGGCAAAATTTCCGCGGTCACCGTGTAATCTCAATGAGGAACCTCTCTTCGCTGTCTCTTCCTCCCAAACGATACCGCAAATGCGATCGATATTGTTGATCGAAAAATGATCTACTTTACACGACTTTTAATTGGTCAATTCTTATTAGCCTCAGGAATCGAACCATTGAGCGTTCTCGTGCCATATATATACTATTCTACAAAAAACCATAGCTGATTGGGTAATTTTACTAAGCACAGCCTTCATTCTCCAATCAAATCACGTTTTTTTCTAGCACTGTAAGTACCTTCAATCTCCCGCCAACTTCAAGCGAAGTCGCGGGATATCGCTTCGATCAAATTCGTGAGTATGAGTTTACGTGGAAATTTACGTTGTCTATAGCTATATATATATGCGTAGCTGAGCTAGCCTGAGGGATAACTAGAGGCCGGATTCTACTTTTTCATAAGTTCATAACAATCAGAAGATATTAAGATTGCATTGTGTCATCGTTGTTTTAAGGAGAAGGCCTAGATTCACAGAATAAAAAGGTAAATAAACTCCAGCGTCAGCTAAAGTTTTATAAGTAATTTTAAACATGAATCTAGACTTCTAAAGTTCTAACTTCTAGTTTAATTTAGTTAGGAACGAGCTGCCTTGCCCTTGGCCTTAACCCAGGGAGCTCCGGCCCGCGCAGCGGGCCGAAGGCGAAGCCCAGGCCAGGGGCTTACCGTGTATTTGACCATACTCACGGGACTAGCGTGATTTATGAATATGGTCTAAATATTTCTCCAAATGAATTGTGAAAACAGAAATTATGCACTTACCATGATTATATGGATGAAGGTCTAACGAGTGGCAGTTTCCTGACATCGAGGCACAGACTGGAACTTCAAAAAAACGAAAAGTTCTCTCCTACCCCCGTCTCGATCGGCCATTTTTTTTATGAATCGTAACAAAATGGCCGATCGAGACTGGGGTAGAAGGAGAGAACTTTTCGTTTTTTTGAAGTTCCAGTCTGTGCCTCGATGTCAGGAAACTGACTTGCAAGAATGACATTAAAAAGTTCAATGAGATAAATATTGCATAGGCCTAGATCTAGGTCCTACTGTACTGTATTATCATGATTATCTGATTGTTTGTCTCCTTTGGTTGTGGGTTGTAGGTATGTGACAAAAAAAATGAAAATCATCAAATATGAATAAATTTGGTATCACTTGAAAGCTCTTAAAAAGACCTTTAAAATGATACCAAGAACTTTAGTTTTCATAAAGAAATTATAAAGTTATTCCAGTTTAAGTCGCACATATTCATCCAAATTTGTGGTCATTGTCTTAATGTAAAGTCAATGGAGTACAGAATCGATTTTTGTGACCATTTTGTCATTTTTGTGACCATTTTGAACCCAAGTCTTCAACAGGCTCTAACTTCTTTGTTTTTGAGCCCTATGAAGTAATTTAGGTATCAATGGAAAGGTGAGAGAATGCTTAATTGATGTGTATCAATTCATCTAGTAATTTTTCTTATTATGTGTAAAATAATTTCTTCTAATTAATTCTAATTAATTATGCAAATAACAGAAAATCACAATTACTTGCCTCTTTTTTTTGCCAAATGAAGGTGATTATGATAGATAATTCATATAATTTAGTTGGCATCAAAACAGCATCATGTAGATAATTTCCTAATGAATTTGTCTAAAGTATTGTTTTTGTAATTTCTAATGTATTTCTTTGTTTTCTGATATAAATTACAAGCTCTTTTTCAACTTAGTATTGTAATTTTGTATATGTGTTTGTACGGGGGTCCTTTTTTACATATGAAAAAAAATTATTTTGTACTTTGTATGACCAAATAAAAATATGTGTGCTTTTTTCTGATGTATTTTATTGTTTCACCAATTCCTTATGTATTCTATTGTTTCAACAATTTGTTATAATATGTAGCTTTTGATTTGAGAGACAATGGACATGTGATTACATTTTTAGAAGGAATGAGCAGCTGAGTGTAAAATATGTATGTAGAATTGTATGCAATTTATTTCAAGTATCAAGAAGGACGAAAATGAAGTTTTAATATATTGTATCAGTTGTCAATTTCTTAGATTTGTATACATACATTGTATTACAAAAGCCCTGTTTGAGCTCTCTTTTTAAAGGAGAATGAAACCCTTGAAACCAGCTGAATCCATATCAAAGAGAAAAATCAAAGAAACATATTGTTGAAAGTTTGAGGAAGATTGAATGAATAATAAGAAAGTTATGAGCATTTGAATATTGAGATCACTAGTGCCATGTAGATCCTCCCATCGGCAATGCGACCAAGATCTGTGATATCACACACGTACAACTCCCTCATTACTTTAGTACTTATTTAACTTATATTCTCACTTTTATAGAGTCTATCACAAGGTGAGGTGTTCTCTTTATGAGAGGACAAGTACAGAGGTTTCACAACATTATATCATTGATGAATCGTTTGTCATATGATTAGAATGAGCAAAAAGAGATGTTTTGGGGTATATTTTCAGTGTCCAAATGGGAGAGTTGTACGTGTGTGACATCACAGATCTTGGTCGCATTGCCAATGGGAGGATCTCCATAGCATTAGTGATCTCGACATTCAAATGCTCATAACTCTTTTATTGCTAGTCCTATTTTACTCAAAGTTTTGTTGATCTTATTCTTTGATTTTTCTGCTTTCACAAAAGCTAACTTGCTCCTAGAGTTTCATTCTCCTTTAAAGAAAAATAAATTCAAATTATTAGTCGAATCCAAAAGAAAAGGAAAAGAGTGGTCTATTTCTTTCAAAACAATGCAAAAAACAACCAGGAAAAATATATAACAAAGCTTTAAACAACAACAACAAAACAGACATCAAAGCTCCAAACAAGCACTAAAAACAAGAGAAACAAAAACTTGTACCAATCCCATCCCCATTTTCCAATTCAAAATACAACCCCCACCTGCACCCCTAAAAAAAGAAAAGTGAACAAAAAAATAAATAGTACAATTAATAATAAACATAAATACAGGACTCAGACCCATCTGGAAATGAAATATTCTTTCCTCTGAGTTTTCATGTATTTTCTTACAAGAGTGAAAAAAGTTACAACATAAAATAAACAACATCTAGTTCGTGCATTTTAATAAAAAAAATCAACATTTAAGATATTCTCCTTTCAAAAGCAAATCCAGTCTCCAAATAATGAAATATGAAAAAAAAATGAAAAAAATAAACAATATAATAATTTAAAAAAGAAACTTAAAAAAATATATTAAAAAAAAAGAAACTAAAAAATAAACATAATTTTTGCATTTTAATTAAAAAGTCAACATTTATGATATTCTCCTTTCAAAAGCAAATCCAGTCTCAAAATAATGAAACATGATTGAAAAGTTTCAAAATATTTTTTTTTCTACAAAAGAAAAAAAAGAAACACTATAGATTAACATTAATATTCCACTTCCAAAAGAATCCAGTTTCCAAATGATAAAATATGATTCTATAACCTTAGGAGGAAAGAATGTTTTTGTGACAAAATGTATATATTTAAATCAATATCAGAATAACAATCTACGGTATAATGACAGACATTTTCAGAAAAAGGCACAATATTATCAAGTGAACAATTTAGTTCAATCCAGCATGAACGACTCACTATCGACCACTCCCGTCACCAAGCCCTCCGCATCGGGTACCGGTAGCTCGACTGCCGAAAGACCGTCGGGAGCCCACCGCATCGGGCAGCTCGACTGCCGAGAGACCGGCTGTGACAAGGGTAGCTCGCGCCGCTTATATCTGGACTGCTCCACGAAAGAATCTTTTGATTTAAGTTTTTTTATCAATTTGAATATATTATCAAACAGTGAGGATACATAATTGGATCGTAGTTCTACTTACAATAAAAAAATTTCGATCATTTGCGCATCCAAAAATTTGATGAACTTTCAAGCTCCGATATCCACACTTCACAGGCAAGTATCCACATTGAAACTTATATGTACAGAAAGAGCAAGTTTTCAACTGTCTGTATCAAGGCACGAGATTGCATCAACTATGTGCGCATGCGCATGAAACCCCATTTTCGATGAGCCGCCCAGACAGAGGCGATGCCACTTTCAGCAAAACCCGCGCGAAAACCGTGCAGCCAAAACCAGCGCTCGCGATGCGCCCGTATTCACACATACCTATGGGTTGTAACTTAGTGTACGTTCCTCCATCCATTTTGAAATCAGACAAAGAGAGCTCCCCTTGTAATTGTATGTCAAAGAACTTAAGAAGAAGCTTTTTGAGTTGTGCTCCCCTAATGCTCCCCTTAAAACTTTTTTTAGGAGAGCTTTTTATTGCTCCTTTCATAATGATAAAACTGAGTCCCTGCTGTCTCTGAAATTGGACACCAAAATTCTTAACAAAGGTCCCTCACATTGGAGATAATCTCCCACATGGGAGACAGTCTCCCATATTGGCCGTCCTCTACTGCTGGGTTTATAGAGTCTAGGTATAATCTGGCCGTGGATGAATGTGATGGATGGACCTGTAAAGTAGGTCCTAGCATCTGTCTATCTTGCTGTACAAACCAACATATAATTTGTAAAAAGGTGATAAATCATCTTGAATTCATAATCTGGTTTTTTCATTAACATTTTATACTTTTTTTTCATGAAATTCCACCCCCCCCCCTACAAACAGGAACCATGAATGATGCACAAAGAAATGATGTTGTCAGTCCACCAGCAAAGCGAATGAAGCAAGGTCAGTAAACTTTTTTTTTTTTGAAACCTTGGATTTCAGATGACTTCAAAACTCATCCAAATGAAAATGAAAAGGAAATGAAAATCATTACCGGGTAGGCCTATTAATTGCGTACTACTTTCCTACTATCACTAAGCTCCCATAACCATTTCCCACTTGTTTCTCCCCTTTACCATATGAAATTAATTTGAATCTGTGTTATTATTTATCATTTCTGCATAGATTATACTGTGGTGGGGGGGGGGGGGGGGACAATCACATGGGGGCTGAAGACGATTTTGCCCCTGAATGCCCCAAAGAGCTAGCCCCAGAAAATTTCCATTCACTGCACTTTTAAAGCAGAGCTTATCCAATGTAGCAGATATATATATATACATATTATAATATTATATATATATACATATGTATGAAAGCATACTGAGATGCAGGCTGTAAATATTGTGACGCAAGTCGCTGGGCGGGGTGGTTGGGTGGTCCGCCGGCAGCTCGCTCTTGTCAGGATGCCTGCCGCCGGCGGGTGTCTTTGCCACGTCGATTTCCAAACTTTTAGTCGCGGATCCGTTTGGCAGAGATATACTGCCGCAATTGACACTTGCACACGCCTCGATCCTGTCAGTACCACCACCAGGCAACCTCCAGACGGCTACACTCTTTGTTGTCAGCTCCAACAGCTCACCCGACCATATGCATCTAGCTTGTGTAGTTAAGCTCTCTCGACCATATGCATCTGATTCCTGTAGTTAAGCTATCTCGACCATAGGTATGGGTTTCTCCGTAGTCAAGCTCCCACGACCATACCTATGGACTCTGGTAATTTCCTCGGTCGTCTGCTTACGACCAGTTACTACGTCTGCTCCGTACTGCAACCACGTCTGATTCCGTACTGCAACCAGGTCTGTTCAGTACAGCAACCATGCACGTCTGATTCCGTACTGCAACCACATCTGTTCAGTACCGTAAACCACGTCTGATACCGTACTGCAACACCGTCTGTTCAGCACTGCAACCACGTCTGTTCAGTACCGGAAACTACGTCTGGTTCTTCGACCATATGTATGGGTCCTTCTGCAGTCAGGCTCTCACGACCACACCCATTGGCTCTGCTCTACTTGTAGTTTTCCTGTTGTCTGCTCCAGACCTCCGACCGTCTGCTTCAGACCAGCAACCATCCGCTTCAGACCAACCCGTCTGCTCCGGACCACCAGCCGTCTACTCCAGACTCCGAACCGTCCGCCTCCAGACCAACCAGACTACCAAAAGAGCAAGCCCTGGTATAGTCTCTTGCTGGCGTGCAAAAGACCCAACACACAAGGAAATCTAACCACAGTCGTCGCCTAGGACTAGAAATCCATCCTAGGTTTCCCCGTGGAAAGACATGCGAACGATCATATAAATCATTTCGATCGCATCCACCAACTTTATTTATTGGATAGCAATTCCAAATCAATCTGCATACTTTACGTGCAATGCACCCCGTGGGCACCGTATTTCAACAGATTATCGGCAAAGCCTCAGGAATTCAGAAACCTAACGTACTTGTGCATTAATTATACATTTTCTGTTACAGTTAACCTCTGGTACAATCTTAGATTAGCTATAACTTTGCTCTCCGAAATCGGGTATGCATGAATGACATATCAAATTAAAGCATTTATTTAGATCAAGCTAGTGATAACCACAATAACCAGTTAAACATCTCCAGTAAATTGTTATTCAACAAAAACGGTTCAAAGCATGCATACCTTTCATGTTGTTATCTACGTCATTATTAGTGTAGAAACATGCATGTAATATCGCAAGCTACAACAAAATCATTATAAATCAACCAAAGATAATTTTCTACACACGAAATAAAACCCATTTCGTGACGATATTATGGTGTAGTACTGTGCCTCAGTATGCTTTCACTATGATGGTGATGCTTTTTTAACCTGCGCGTTTCCATGACTACCATAATCATGAATGTATCTATTATTTCAATATCTTGTCACTGTGAGCTTTGTATCCCTGACGAAGACGCGAGGTTTGCGTCGAAAAATTTGGAATTGGAAATAAACTTTGTTGGAACTACAATGCATTACAGTACCTGTTTGTCTCTTTTATCTCATCTGTGTCCAACACGTAGAAAGGTAGAATGTAATATTGTTATATATAGATATATATATAGATATAGATATATTGTGATGAGGCAAACTCAAAAGATGACGCAGGACACCATTCTGCATCATCTTTTGAGTTGGCCTCATCACAATATGTTTTATACTCACACCTCAAGAACGTTTGGTACAAGTAAACTTGTCATCACATTATACAGTGCGTATCAAAAAAAAGTTTACACTTTGAAAAAGCCCTGGGAATTCAAAAAAATACAACATGTGGGTAATTTTTTCACATATTATCTTGGGTTTGGGTCTCATCTATCCAATGAAAGTAAAAGTTTGGACAGAATGTTACACTTGAGTGAGCACTGTCCATTTTTGTAAAGCTCGCAGAAATCTGTTTGCGCAGAAATGCTTGTTTTCACGCTGTGTCAAGGGGAAAGGGCCAAATCAAACTTACCCTGCGAAACATTTCTCATACATTTCTCTTGCACTTTTAGTCAATTGAAATAAAACGGATACATTCAAGCATTTTGTAAAAATTTTGTCACCCAAATTGAAATTTCAACATTTAGTAGGCACAACCTTTTACCCTTTCTGTGCCAGCTAGATCTGAGGACATAACTGAATCTGAACAAAAGTTTATATCAGATATCTCCAGCATTTTTGCACTGAGTTTTTATCATTTAAAGTGGGTTTACATTTCATTTTTCATTCAATACTTGTTTCTCCACACTTTTCCCAAGCTTGCCAATGATTAATAAAATTAAAATCAAGCCTAAGCCATTTCATGTAAATCACAGCTCAGTGTAAAGCAAATATCATCTCGATGGCCTCGGTGTGTGGGGGAGTGGGGTGGGGCGCAATGCACTCTTCGAAGTGTTTTGGGCAAGGAAACAAGTTTAAAAAGGTAAAAGATATCTTCAAATCAATTTTACTAGCTAAACTCCACGTTTTCTTCATGATTAAGGTCTACTTTTATTTGCATAACTATTTCAAAGTTCTGCGCAAATCATTTTTCACTAAATTTTCAAAAGTAAGTGGTGCTCACTCAAGCGGAAATATTTTTCGACTGTTATATCGTCATTTGCTTAAATGGATCTGTACCAATGTTAAAATGTGGAAAAATCTTCAGGATATTACAAATGTATAAATTTACAGGATTTTTTCAAAGTGTAAACTTTTTTTTGATACGCACTGTATATGTATATATATATACATGTATAAAAATCCTGGAACACAGAGATGGACATTGTTGTTGAGACAAAACCGACAGTTCAATGGATTTCAGAGCGAAATTGACATACTTTTATTACTGTGGAGGGGTAAAACATGTACATGTATATTTCATTGTGATGATATATCCTCTTTAATATTTGTTTTCATTTTTATTTTCCCCCTTCTCTATCTGTTGTACAGGACGGCTTCCATTCTTTACTCTTACAAACAAGCCAAACATTTCTTCAACTCCATCCCCTCAAATTACCAAGAAGCCTAAGTTGGTCGATAAGGCTAGCCCTTTCCTCTCCGGAACAGGGAAAGTGAAGCATGGCGATAAACATACAACTCCCCTCAAGAAAGCTGAGACACTCCATGGGAAGAAGCCTTCAATCATGAAGGCACGGAAAATAGGCTTCAGCAGCGAGGTGGCAGGCAAGCCCTGCGCCCCTCCGGAACAAGAGGTCAGCTCTAGCTCAGAGGACACCAAGCCTTCGGAGAAAGAATGCGATTCAACAGTGGAGACCAAGGATTGCACCTCGACCGGACTCCCCAAAAAGGTCTCCAAGACAGCTTCCCTTGATAGGTTTGTGCAGAGTACCCAACAGCCCCATGTCTCAACCTCTGCTATCATCGACCTCACTGATGCGGATGATGAAATGGAGGACGATGACGACTTTGAACCTCCAAGGAAGAGCAAGGCTGAAAAGAGGAAACGAGAGAGTCCAACTGAAAGTCCTACGGGTACCAGCACTGACACCGGTGAAGCACCACAAGACAACGATCCAGCCGTCAACACCAGCATGTCTTCAGCATCATCATTAGAGCATGCATCTTCCGATGAAGAGGGCTGTGAGGCAAGTAATCATAGCAACAGTGTTGAGAATGACAAACGAGACACACTGATGGAAGCTGCTACAAGTTGCTTGGAGGAGAAAGGTGCTTCAAACAATAAGGTCAAGAATGAGTCAATGCAAATGCCCCCACAGCCAGTTACACCATCAAATCAGATGAAACCAATAAAGAAGGTAAATATAGATTCGAGTTGATCACAAAATTCATTGCATGTACGTATGTATCTTGTAAAATGGCCAAATATTTATTGTAAAAAAAGAAGATTCCATTGTTCCTCCCTGTATGTAATTTCTGAGTTTGAAAAAAATGCATGGTCCGGCATTTCATGAATGAGTTGTAAGACATTTTAACATGTAGCTGAAGAAATTATGGTGTTTTTTTTTTCTGCGAGTTACCCGAGGAACTGCTTCTCAGCCAATGAAATTCAAGGAAGAGACAACAGATTTTGATGAATCGCTCTACTGGCTTTTGAAAATTCTATGTCCATCAGATAGTGCAAATATAAAATATCAAGTATTTGGGAAAGCAATTCAAAAGGAAATTGTTCTCAAATCAGAAACTTGGTCTTGATCTTTTGATTGATAAATGTTTTCATTCAACTTCCAAGTTGGGTATTGGTGATGCTTGAAGGTTATTAGAGTACCAGATGACTTTATTACTCATGAACCTTAACTTTTACAACTGTAACAGACTCCTATGTCGGCAAAGGCTTTGCAGAGGCTCAAGGAGCAAGATCAGAAGAAAGAGGAAAAGCAGAGGCTCCGGGAGGAGAAGAAACGCAAGCTGGAGGAGGAGAACGAGATGAAGAAACGGCTGAAGCTGGAGCAGAGGAAATCCAAGGAAGAGGAGAAAGAGGCCCAGAGGAAGCAGAAAGCTGAGGAGAAGAAGAAAAAGGAGATGGAAAAGCAGCTGAAGAAGGAGAAAGAGGAGCAGGAGAGGATAGAGAAGAAGAAAGCCAAGGAGGAGGAACGGATGAAGAAACAAGAAGATATAGAGTAAGTGTTTGCTTCCCTAAAAATTAACCATTACTGTGTGAAGAAAAGAGGTGGGGGCTCTGAGGTTCCCTCAAATCGGTCATGAGACTGCCTGACATTCACACGCCTTTCTCTTTCATTTTAACAATTTCACCTTATGTCATGGAAGATACTGCTCATATCATCTTTCTCTTTCCTGCATTTCAACTTCCATCTTTATCACTCCACTGTCCAAGGACTCCATCATTTCAAGACCAACCACGAGGTGAACTGCAAGCCTCTTCTAGGTACATAATCATCTTTCTTGATTCATTTTACAGAGCTAAGCAGGAGGAGAAAAAGAAAAAGCAAGAGGAACGTATCAAGCAAGAAGAAGAGAAAAAAGAAAAAGAAGCCGCAGAGGTGAGTGAAACAAACAGTACATATTCATGTCTAATCTCTAATTTATAAATTCATTTTTTAATTTTTTTGCAATTCTGCCAACATGCAACATGTGATCAAAATGATAGGTTTTTGTGACTTTTGTGTTTTTGCACTTTATAATACAGTCAAACTTACCTCAATTAAATATCCTCAGTCTAAAAATAACTGATACCACTAAATTATAATATGAATCTGTAAAGAGCTGACTTTGTGAAGGAATTTGATTTAATTAGGCAAAGATTAGATGTCAATATAGGTAAGTGTACCATCCGTACCAAAAGTATTACTCTCAGATGAAATTTATTTCTATGACATGCACTTTTGTTTCTAGCTTCATCGAAATATTGGGATGGAAACAAATGTGACCGGAACCTCGTTGCTTCCGTCAGTTTTCGGTTGCAGACATTACTGACTTACATTTAGCTGAATGATGAAGCCATAATTTGTCATTCTTTGGGACATTTCTTCTTTTCTTTTTAATAGCTGTTCAATACATGTAGTTAACAAGTTTCCTATTTTGTTTCCCCCATTTCCAGCTTTTGAAGAAAGAGAAGCAGTCTCAAGCCTTCAAAAGTTTCTTTAGCGTCCAAGCTCAAGCACCGGTCAAGAAACCAGAGGTCAAGGGTTGGTTTGCGCCCTTCGAGGTCAAGTCTGATATGGTCCTAGCACCATGCCGGCGAGTACAGGCCAAGGACCTGGACTTGGAGCAGGTTGATAAACATCTTAAGACACCAGTGAGTGATAAAAAAAAATGTTAATGAAATTGCAGTTTGGCAATAGTCATATTTTCACTTTAATAATAAAAGTGTTTGATATTTCAAGCAGTACAGTCTCTACATGTAGGTTGTTAGAGCTGATTTTCATTATTTATTACTGAAAACTGAGAAGAATACTGATGGTTTCATGCAAAATACTGATTTTTTTTTTTAATGTGTTGTCCAGATGGTATTTCTTTGGAAATGCTGATTTCACCAAAGTTTCAGCTTTTAAAATGTACTTGTTCTGGTTGGCAGCCCTAACTCTAATATTGCAATATCACCCCACCTGCCCGGTACCAGATATTTTTACCATTCTATGCCCTGAAAATCTTTTTTCCCTCTTTGAATTTATATGGTATATTCATTCTGGGTTAGAATTTTTAGCACTTAAAATACTCCACAGGGAACAAAAAGTACATTGGGGATCAGGGCTAATTTGCCGCTAAATGCCCCTGAAATCCATATATGATCCAAGTAAACATATAATCGCAAATTTTGGCTGTTGAGCTGAAAAAGTTAGAATTTGTAAACTGATATATCGACGATCCTGTTTACAAGTTTATGTTACATCTTTTTAGAAAATGATTTTTTCACAAATTCAAATAATATTTAAATTCACACGCCATTGCAAATCCAGTTGAATACATGCACTTCTCAGTTGACACAATGATAAATTATTCAGGTTCACTCTCTTTCCTTATTTCACCGTCCCCATATTTTTTTGTCCTAATTTGAAACTAATAATAATAATAAGAGTTGTGCTTTCTTTCCTCATTTGTTATGCACTATCACCTCTAGCATTGTGGATCAAAAGGGTTTTATTCTCATATCAGAGATTTATCAGAAACTGCAGTTAGTAAACTCTGCCCGGTAGCATTTCTTGTTTCACCACTGGTTGTACCTTCATCGCAATTCACATTTCTCCTTCCTGAACTAACACCTGTTCGTTTTTCTTCTTGATTATAGTCAACTGGCAGTCTGTACCTGGATGGGCTGAAATCAGGAAAGTTCAAACCAAGGAAAGGTGTCCGTACACCGGGACCTTCAAGGGCTGCCCAAGGGAAAGACAGGTAATGAATACAAATACTGGTCACTATGCCCAAGTCAAATCGTTTGAGACCACAGAAATCTGTTTGACTTAGGAGAAATTTAGTTTAATTATCATCTAGTCCGATTCCCAAATTGTCTAATTTCACCCCCCCCCCCACTTATTATTTTGCATTGTGCCATATGAAAATTTGATTATAAATGGTATATTTTAGCATATACATGTACAAAATGGGTTTCCAGCCTAACTCAAATAAATTGTAAATGAACTATGGCCATTAGATCAAGTGATTAGTAGATGAACTGGTTGTACACTTGACAAGGATGGTATCATTGGTTGAATGAAACCATACCAAAAGTACAGGAAGTCATTGTTGACCAACTGGCATTTGACCTCTGCAACTATCTCCTAATAGCATGGATGTTGATGTGCCTACCACCTCGTCCGATGATCCTGCATCGTCCAAGAAGAAGTCAAAGGAGAAGAAACCCGATGGACTCAAGATGAAGCTGCTGCAGTTCCATGAGAATTACCGGCCAGCTTACTACGGGACATGGCAGAAGAAGGAATCTGGTGTCGTCACTGGACGTAACCCATTCAAGAAGGATGAGGTGAGAGGATAGTGTACATGTAGCTTTAGGCATAAGACTCCCAGTTCGGGTCCAAGATTTGATAATGCATGTTGACTATGGTGTTCAAGTTTAACTATGTTTCTCTCCTGGGAACCTTGTAAACAGTTACACCTGTCTTTAAGAGTGAAAAACCTGTCTTTGGTGTCCACCAAGATTATCTCCTTCTTGAAAGGAATGTGTGTTAAATACCCACTTTTTCCCCCCCTTTGGCAGCCCTAATTTACAGGTTTGAGTGTATTCAGTTTACCCATTCAGTCATTTTTTTTTCATGTGCGATATTAAAGGTCAAGACCACTCCAGGAAAATGCTGACTTGAATAAATAGAGAAACATCAAACTAGCATAGTGCTGAAAATTTCACCAAAATCGGATGTAAAATAAGAAAGTTATGACATTTTAAAGTTTTGCTTATTTTTCACAAAACAGTGTTATGCACAACTAGGTGAGTCAGTCAATGATGTCCATCACTCACTATTTCTTTTATTGTTTCAATTATACAATATTTCATTTTTTATAGATTTGACAATAAGGACCAACTTGACTGAACCATATAGTATTAAACAATGCTAATTCCACATGTTCAGGGAGGAATTAATCATTGTATCACTTGACAATGAGGAGAAAATTAGAATATTTCATATAATAAAATACAAAAGAAATAGTGAGTAGATGATGTCATAGTCTCCTCATTTGCATACCAGCCAGGATGTGAAACTTTAAAATGTCATAACTTTCTTGTTTTACATCCGATTTTGATGACATTTTTAGTGTTATGCTTGTTGGATTTTTCTCTTTTTATTCAAATCAACTTTTTGTTGGGGTGGACTTGTCCTTTAATTTACAGGTTCGAGTGTATTCAGTTTACCCAGTACCCACTCAGTCATTTGTTTTAATAATGTGCAATATTTTGAATCCTGTGTGTATATATATTTCTTGTTGCTATGCCTTGTAAGTTCCTAGCAAGCTTTCAGTTTAGCTTTCAAAACAAATCTTTGCAAAATTTGATTATAATAATAATGATAATAATAATAACGGTATATTTACCCAGGGTAGCCACTTCAGTTCCTAAAACTGTACTCCCAGCGGGCCGTTATTATTATTACTCGGCTAAGCTAGGTTACCTTTTCGGTGCACTCGGCTTTTTGAGGAATTACTTCCTGCCAGTACCCATTTACCTCACCTGAGTGCAGCACACTGTGGATGAATTCCTTGCTGAAGGATATTATGCCATGGCTGGGATTTGAACCCACGACCCTCTGTTTCAAAGTCCGGAGACTAATCCACTGGGCCACGACGCTATTGCTATTATGCAGTGTATTAGCCTTTGCTGCATTATGTTGCCATTGGCTCTGTTAGTCTTCATCCTGGCATTGGTGTAAGCCAGGATTTAGACCATGTGAGATGAGGCCAAACAGAAAGTAGACACAATGGCCCAAAGTCACAAAGGTGGTTTTGAAAACCCACGGTTGAGTCAATGGTTTATGCAGATTTCCTGTATAGATTATGCTTATTTACCGCGTATATAAAAAAAATGTCCAACGCTGATAGGTGCTTTTGTCACAGTGCGCCAAATTGACGTCTGTTGTCATGGTTTTCCACGCTATTTTATTAATTAGTCCACTGTTTGAAGAGTGGACTCATTAATTCAAAACAGTGGACCCATGATTAAAATAGCGTACTTAACCATGGCAACTGGCGTCAATTTGGCGCACTGTGACAAAAGCGTGCATCAGTATTGGACATTCTTTATACACGCGCCCGATACGCGGTAAATCAAGCGTAATTTATACAGGAAATCTGAATAAACCATGGACTCAACCGTGGGTTTTCAAAACCACCTTTGTGAATTCGGGCCAATGGGTGTAGACAAAGTGACAATTTACCTATCCATCGTATATTCCATTTAATTTAAACTATTCTGTAATCTGTAATCCTTCAATAATTTTCTTTTCAGGATATTTTTGACTATGAGATTGATAGTGATGACGAGTGGGAAGAGCCTGGTGAAAGCTTGTCACATTCAGAGGTAATGTCTTCCATTTGTAATAGGTCATTTAACTTTGGCATAGAATATGCACGAGGCTTTTGGGCAATTACAATCGCCTGTCCAATTGGTCCTAAAATTATCCAAATGGCATGATTTTTGGCAACCTTATTTTGTACTAGTTGCCCCAAATCTGCCACTGATGAATATTTAGAAAATTATGAATATTCTCCACACCATATACTGCACTTGCTCGTTGCGCAGAATTAGCATTTGAAATCAAAATAAAGAGCACCCAAAGTTCAGGATCTGATGACCAGGGCCCAGTAACACAAAGAGAGTTTAGATCTGCGATGAATTGAAAATATGAAAGAACCACACTGATTGGCTCCTGGTCAGTATTTTAAACAGAGTGCCCATGCGACAATGATCTTGATTGGTCATTGATATTTAGTGATTAATCGCTAACCTTTGTGTTACGGAGCCCAGATATTATATCTGTAAAGTACAATAGAGACATTGCTATATATTGATTGCCATAAAAGGGGAATATTGTTCTCGTTATATATCATCATTACTATTATTGTTATTGTTAGTATTATTGCTATTATTATCATTACTGTTATTTTAATTATTATCTTTATTTATCATTTTTGTCTCGCCTGCATAGCAGAGCGAGACTATAGGCGCCGCTTTTCCGACGGCGACGGCGGCGGCGTCAACATCAAATCTTAACCTAAGGTTAAGTTTTTGAAATGACATCATAACTTAGAAAGTATATGGACCTAGTTCATGAAACTTGGACATAAGGTCAATCAAGTATTACTGAATATCCTGCTTGAGTTTCAGGTCACATGACTAAGGTCAAAGGTCATGTTGGGAGAATTATTTTCAAAATCTTAACCAAAGGTTAAGTTTTTGAAATGACATCATAACTTAGAAAGTATATGGACCTAGTTCATGAAACTTGGGCATAAGGTTAATCAAGTATTAGTGAACATCTTGCTCGAGTTTCAGGTCACATGACCAAGGTCAAAGGTCATTTAGGGTCAATGAACTTTGGTCAAGTTGGGGGTATTTGTTGAATTACTATCATAACTTTGAAAATTTATGGATCTAGTTCATGAAACTTGGACATAAGGTTAATCAAGTATTAGTGAACATCCTTCCTGAGTTTCAGGTCACATGGCCAAGGTCAAAGGTCATTTAGGGTCAATGAACTTTGGCCAAGTTGGGGGTATTTGTTGAATTACCTTCATAACTTTGAAAATTTATGGATCTAGTTCATGAAACTTGGACATTAGGTTAATCAAGTACCACTGAATATCCTGTGCGAGTTTCAGGTCACATGACCATGGTCAGTGGTCATTTAAGGTCAATGAACTTTGGCCGTGTTGGGGGTCTTTGTTAAATTACCATCCTAACTCTGAAGGTTTATGGATCTAGTTCATAAAACTTGGACATAAGAGTAATCGAGTATCACTGAACATCCTGTACGAGTTTCAGGTCACATGACCATGGTCAAAGGTCATTTAAGGTCAATGAACTTTGGCCGTGTTGGGGGTATTTGTTGAATTACCATCCTAACTCTGAAGTTTATGGATCTATTTCATAAAACTTGGGATATAAGAGTAATCAAGTATCACTAAACATCCCCTGTGAGTTTCAGGTCACAAAACCAAGGTCAAAGGTCAGTTAAGGTCAATAAACTTAGGCCATGTTGGGGTAATTGTTGAATTGCCATCATAACTTTGAAAGTTTATGGATAGAGTGAATGAAATGTGGACATGGGTGTATTTGACAAGTCTTAAGTCACCGTTCAAATGTCATCTTTGGTCAATGAACGTGGTATTATGTCATTATATGAATGGTGTGTTTGTGAATGATTATTTTATAGTAGTTTTCAAAGTTAGCACTGCTGCTATATTAAATTGCGTAATGCAGGCGAGACTGCCAGAGGCGTTCCACTTGTTGTTATTATTAACATTATTGTCATTTCAATTTGTTGCTATCTGTTTTTATTTTTTGATCATTATTGGCACTGTGATTGATGGGTATTCACTTTTCTTTCTGACCAGGGTGAAGATGAAGATGGGGATGGTGATGACGATGATGAGGAAGAGGATGGTTTCTTTGTTCCTCATGGTTACCTCTCAGCAGGTGAAGGTGGAGAAGATGAGGTGAGATCTGAATCTTTGACAAATGATCAGAAAAATCATCAAGGGCATTACCAGGCCTGGGCATTACTACCCTTGTACGTACACGCCTGAAATACCTTTGGAACAATTGTAACATTTTGAATACAGTATTTGAAGAAGTGTAAGGAGCTGCCAACCTTAATTGTGAAAAAAAATCATATTTTTCATTTCCTTTTATCTTATTTTCAAGCTTAAAAATCCTATTTTTCTTCAATCCAACCAACTGGTACAACCTTGAAACCAACAATTCTGAATTAGAGACCTCTCTCTTCCAGTATTAACTATGGATAATGTGTGCCATATTGTGGGAGTCTGTGCCTTTATTATTATTTTTTTCACAGACAAATGGTATTGTAGAAATGCTCTTTATCATCATCATCATCATCATCATTACCTAAATATCATTCTATCCTTTCCATCTTCTTTCCTTTTACCAGGAGGACACGGATAACCTCAAGGTGCGACAGGCGGCCAAAGCCAAGGCCTGGGAGAATGAGCTAAAGCGACGCTGCGAGGCGCTCAAACCCATGATCGTCACGTTCATCCAGGTGGCATCGACCAACAAGACCCGACAAGATGAGAGGAAGAAACTAGAGGCCTACCAGGCCATGCCTCTTACCAACCTTCCAATCGCCACCAGCTTCACCAAGCGAGAGAAAGCCAAAGGAGCGGAGGAGGGTGCTAACTCGATGGAGGGAGATGCTACTGCAGCCCAGAGGCTAGCTGGTGGCATGGGCAATAAACTCAAGCCAGTCCCAGAAGAAGGTGAGAGATTGTTTATTATTCAAATAAGTAATCATAATAATATAATAGATTAAACGAAACCAAAACCCTAGAAGAGAAGCAATCTTATTAGAAAGAGTAAAATGCGAGGAGCAATCTAAAACTTGTTTTTATCAAAATCAGTTATAGAATAAGCGAGTTATGGAAGTTAAAAGACTTTTGTTGAACTTTTTATGGGGATCCTCAAATTGGCAAACGTGCTTCAAAGTGGCTGATTTTTTTGACAACTCTACATTTGTTTTGTACACAAATTTTCCTCATTATCTTTCAAATTGCACCTTGCCTCCTTCTGAGCACAACATGTGTCATGGGAAAATATAATTCACACCACATCTGTCAAGATCAGGAGGAGATAATGTGAAATACATAAAATAAAGGGAAAATCTGAAAATTTGTGTACAAAACAAATGGAGAGTTGTCCACAAAATCAGCCAGTTTGAAGCACGTTTGCTAATTTAAGGATCCCCGTAGAAAGTACAAGACTTTTCAAACGTCCATAACTTGCTTATTTTATAACCGAATTTGATGAAACTTGTGTTAAATTTTTCGGCCGTCAGATGGTAAAACGCTCTATTTCGAAAATTGCTGTTCTGAGAAAAATGACTTAAAAGTTTAGAGGTTTGAGCTTTTTATGAGACGGGTATAATGCATTTTTAGCAATGGGACAAGAAGAAGCATAATTAACACTAATAACTGAAGAATTTTGTCCTTACTGTATTAGGGGGTAAGATGGTAAAATGGTCTATCTAAGAAGATAGACCATTTTACCATCTTATGATGTAGTATGAGGGGTATTAGGGGGTAAGATGGTAAAATGGTCTATCTAAGAAGATAGACCATTTTACCATCTTATGATGTAGTATGAGCGTATAAATGTGCTGTGGTTAAACAGTCTATCTACACAAAAATCTCGTTTATTTCATAATTAAAACCCCAAATAAACACAAAATTCTTCAGTTATTAGTGTTTATTGTGCTTCTTTTCCCATTGCTAAAATGCATTATTCCGTCTCATAAAAAAGCTCAAACCTCTAAACTTTAAAGTCATTTTTCTCAGAACAGCGATTTTTGACCGTTTTACCATCTGACGGCCGTGTTCCTCTCATTTTACTCTTTCCAAAAAGATTGCTTTTCTTCTTGGGTTTTAGTTTCCTTTAAAAAATTGGTATATGCTATTGTGTTTTATAAGAACTAACATCCTTGTCAATAATTAAAGAACAACCTGCATATAATCAGATGTCTGCTTATCAGTGTAGGCTGTAACTAATATATGTTGTCAGAAACATCGGGGAAACATGAAACAAATTCACAAATACACTAACAAGAGATAACATTTCTTTTGTTTCACATCCACATTTCACATCGTGGCAGAACACAGCAGAGATATTAAGACATGGTATGTCTTTCTTTGCCATCACTTGGAAAACGATTCTTTTGGGACTGATCCAAAGAATTAGGAGTAGACAATGTTTGAAGCTTTTGGTTTACTTCATTGTGACTGATCAATATTAATGTGCTGTTGAAACTCTCAGCATGTGAAGAAAATGGTATGAAAAAAATTCATGTATCATTCTCATGTTTGGATTAACTTTACATTTCCATATTTTAGAGCACTCTTCTATAAACATACATGTAAGATCTAATGATTCAGATGCCACAAATTTCAAGAAGGATTTTTCATGACATTAGATTACAATCATTACATTGATTGTTGGAAGTAGGTATTTTTATATTTTTTTATATTTTGAAATTAGGAGGTCATAGCTAATTCTGTTTTGAACCCATTTGTTACAATTGCAGCTATGCCAGAGCTATTGAAGCTGGTACATGGTAACATGGCAGGTATCAAGTCTCTTATCCGGGAATTCAGGGATTACTGGCGCCGCAAGCAGCATCGCCTGGAGACCTCCAGCCCCGGAGCCCCTGCTGCTTCTCCAGATGGTTCCCCATCTCAACCTGCAGGGGGCCAGAGTATTTCCGCCAGAGAGTCTCCACTAGGATCTGCCTCAGCTGCAGGACAGGAAGCTAGTCCAAGTCCTGTTCCTGGATCAACCACTACTCAATCCCCGCAGTTCTTAGATCACATAGATCATGTCATCTCCAAACGTCAGCTGGACCTCAAGATCATTTCTATTGCAGTGAGAGAAAGACGTCCACAGCATTTCAAGCGGATCTGCTGGTACGTGCATGACCACATTCTGGAAAAGTATAATCTGACCGATCTTCCTGTTCCCACTGCTTGGGTGAATGGTGTGGGAGCAAGAGATGGACAGTCATCACCACTTCCACCCACCAACATAGCAGCCAGGCCTGCTGCAGCTGTTCCCAAGCCTGCAGTGAGTAAACCTGTAGTGGTGAAGGCGCCTAATCTCCATGAAGCATCTCTGGCCAAGCAGCATATCTACATCCCATCAAGCACCATGCCGTCCGCCTTCAATAAGGTGGTAGGTGTGTCGAATGCCTCTGGTGCCATGCACCTTCCTGGGACAGCATTCCAGAGCACTGCTCCTATTGGCTATATCCATCAGGGTGGGGCTCTTCTGCAGCCAGGACTTGCACCCATCCAGGTAGTGCCTTTCCCAATGCAACAAGCTATCAACCCAGCAGCGTTCAACATGAGTAACCTCCTGCAACAGGCTGCAGCATCCAGTCTTCTGGCAAACATGCAGCATGCAACAGCACTTGGCAACACCCTTGTTCAGCCATCCAACACCAAAGTCCAAGCACCTAATCCTTCTCTTAAAGTACCCAATACCAATGCCCTACCTGGTGCTCAACAGAAGATGCCAGGTACTGTCTCTGTACCACCACCCCAAATTAAAGTCCAAACACCCGGTATTGCGATAAAAAAACTTGATACCAGTGTTCTGCCCAAGACTTCTGGCAGTCAACAGAACATGGCCAGCAGCAACCCTGTTCAGCCATCCAACACCACTGTTCAAACACCTCCCACTGGTGTTGAGTCACCTATCAGCAATCCGCTACCCATCTCTAATGGTGCTCAACAACGAATGCCAGGAGTGGCACAGAACAGTATAGGACAAGTCTTTGATAGTGTGAAGCAGAAGCAAACTTCCCCTGTCTTTAAACCTGGCGTCCGATCTCCCCCAGGTAGTATTACACCAAGCAGCTCTGCAGGAAAGTTTCCTGGAAGTGGTCCCTCACTGCCCTCTATAATGAAGACGTCCCCACAGCGCCTGGATGCAGCTATTGCCAAGATGTACGAGTCCAATGCCTTGTTACAGAACAAGGAGAAAACAAGTCCAGTGCCAGTCAAGAAAACAAAAACCCTTACTAGCTTCTTCACGGTCCAGAATCCTAAGAAAACTGACAACAAACCTCAAGAAAATCCATTGGAAGCTCCTAAAGAGTGAAGCTATACTAATAACCTCCCCCCCCCTTCTGTCCTATTTCATACTATAACATGTACCAAGATACTTAGTTCATACTTGTTCATGAATATATGTAAGTAGATACATGAGAGAGGCTGTTTATGCATAGAATATCCCTTTTACATGGCATTTGCATAGACTTCAAATGGGTTTAAGCTTGATGCATCATAACATTAGCTATGATCATCGTATGATGGAATAGTCTCTGATTGTTTGAATGCATCTTTGTCTGATTCCTTGTGTTGGTCTCCTAGAAGGCTGAAGACAAAGACATACAGATTTGATCGTCATACGGTAACCCGTGGTGCATTGCGCTGATCATAGGATATCCATTCAGAATACCATGCCCTTGCGCTGATGAATGCCGTATATTGTACGAGTGCCCTGCACTGTTTATCCGATGCCCCTACATGTCTACTGTGTAATAAGGGATACAATTTTGACAAATTTGTGTAACTTGACCTCTGCGGTAGACCGTACAATGATCATGAACCCTTGAAGAAATTTTACAATCGTGTGCCAACCTTGGGAGGTCATATGGCTACCAGGATATAATCACCTAACAAGCACTCTACAATGATCATCGTCGACCAAATGTAAGCAGAGCATTAGAGCTTGATTTTCTTTGCTTCCGTTAAGTTCTGTTTATTTTGTCTTGTGGTAGGCATAGTCCATTGTGTTTCACATTGTCTGTTCATATAGATTAAGAATTGTCTAGAGTTTTTATGTTATTTACCAGTGTTCCATTTCAGTTTGTTATCTCCATCATAAGATTGTTAAGTTATAGACTTATGACATATACATATAGTTAATTTATGATTGTTTTCATTCCATCCCTCTTATTTACTTCCAGCAAGATTCTTTTTCTCTCTGTTTTTCTTTCTTTCTTACTCTCTAGTTTCTTCCTTTCCATTCTCTCTTTGTTTTTTACTTTCTCCCTTCCCTGTCCCCTATCTTTATTTCCTTCCTTCCTTCCTTCATTCCTTTTCTTTCTTTCTTCGCTTTTCCTTTCTTTCCTTTCCACATCATCCTCTCTTACATACTGTATTCCTTCTCCTTTCCCCATGTCAATAGATTTCTTTAGTATTTTATTTTCATTTGATCTTTGTTTTGAAAACTGTATTTTGAACATACATTCTGTCTCTCGCATGTTACACACAAGTTCTTTTGTCAATACATAAAATACACATACAGCTTCAATATCAATCTTCACAGATCATAGTTTATTTTTTATCTTCTACAAATATTTATTGCCTACACATTAAAACAAAATATTCATTTGAATACAAAGTACTTTTTTGTCAAGGTATGCCTACATGAAATGTATATCAATCTCTCAAATGTACGTCTATGTGGAATTGTATGCAATTGAGCATTGATGAAGGGGGTGGGGTGGGGGGTAAAAAACAAAAGCAAAGCTGGCAGCAATGCAGTGTTTAACAAATTGTATACATCAAAGGGCACTTAACAGAGTTGGTTCTGTACCAAACTTGCATGAAAATGAAACAAGTATTATGTGAATAGCATTGAAATTACTGTTGAAAATCACCTGAAACTCTAATCCTCTGTACTTTAGGATTGCAACTTCAAATCCACCCTTTCAAAAGACAAAGATAATATGTATGGTCTATAAAGACTGGGGTTGTTGATATTAGATAATGAACTGAATTGAATATGATTCCTAATTTTGCTCTATCCAATTAATTGAATTATGCCATATTTAGATATTTCATTATGTATTTTAGAATATGCGACTCTACCTATTGGTAGCCCCCCTAGAATTTTGTAAAATAATATGCCCCTTTATTCCTTACTCATAGAAGGCAGCTCATTTATCTTCTTTTTTTTTTTTGCTTTTCAAGTATGCATCAGAAAGTGTCTAGAGGGTAAAGAAAGCGGAGAAAAGGTTTTGTTGGTTGGACCTTATATGCTGATGTGCTGTTGAAACCACATTAGCACTTTGCAAGATTTCCTATTATATGTACATGTGTATCAATTTGTTTGGAAATCTTTGGTGAATAACAATTGGCCATGCCAGAGCAGAGATTTTCTCTTTCTATATCCATGCTTCAAACTTTGGATGTGCATTGGTACAGACTTCTTACGGAGGCTGGCTTTTTTGAATTTGTAGGGATGCTTGGTGCTATCAAACATTATTCTTTGGTTCCCCGAAACTGGATGCTGCTTCCTCTGAAATTACACTGAATTTGAATAAGATTATGATAATATTCAGTTGTATATAGTGCAAATTACAATTAGGCCTGACTTAGTGCTCTTAATTCTGTATAGTGGACAGAAAGTGCCATAGGGCTTTGGATCCGGTCTCACAAAACATGTTATCAATTTCATAAGATAATGTTGTAAGCTACTGAAATAGTGCTATTTGATTGATCAAAGGCACAGTTTGTCATAAATTTCTAACATTTTATTAGATGATTGATAACAAGCTCTCAGAAACAGTCCAGGATATTGAATTGACACCAATAGAAATAATGCATTACTTGAATACATGTATTTGAAATACATACATACATTACACATTATGGAAGTGTGAAAAGGTATCTAACTCAAAGATGTTTATGTGCAACATTTCAAAATAAATACTGGAACAGTTCCTTGAAAAAGAAAAGGATGTTTATGTGAAGGTTTCCCCTTTATAGTTTTCTGGAGTGTAAATGGTGATACTCGATGATTATGAAGGTGGTAATGATGATGGTGGTGGTGGTGGTGGTGATGATGATGATAGTTGTGATGGTGGTGATGATGATGATGATAGTTGTGATGGTGGTCATAATGGTGATGATGGGGATGACGGTGGTGAATTTGGTGATGACGATGATGGTGGTGATATCTGATGGTGGTCCCCTCCGATTTCCTTCATGTCCTTAAATCTGTACTTGACAATTATCAATAAGGACAACTTTATCAGAAAGGGAGATTTAACTAAAAAAGGGATACATTTATGAGAAAGGTAGGTGGGGAAAACCAGACAGGGAGGGGGATTTCCTTGAAGATGATTATGTGCACCAGAGGACGAAAGATACATGTATATTCATGAACAAACACTCGGAATCATCTTCCTGAAAATAAATTGCTACTTTAATGGAAATTGATTCAACGAAAATTCATGTCCAGTTTTGCAGACAAATCTTGATTAATTAAAGCTTCTCTTTTGTGTAGGGTAGGGCAAAGTGATTGGAACTATAATCCAAATTGGCAGTACTATGCAAATAACAAATCTGGATGGTACACACACAATTTTTATTCATTTTATTATTTTTTATTCATTTTTTCTTTATTTGTGTTGATCAAATAATGCACACATACACATTGATATACTAAATTATTTTACCTTTGAGGGCATATAAAGGAAATGGCAATGTTTTAAAATTGGTATGACATGAATGCTTTAATTTTGTTTCTTGTGGGGAGGGGGTGTTATATCTCACTGTCTGGGGCTTTTACTAGCCTTATGAAATATAAAACAGGTCAAAAATGTTCTAAACTCATGAATAAATGGGGGTATGCCGTCAAGGTTTGACATTTTCGTCCAATATGACAAAAGTGTAGTTACTGCTATGAAATATGGCATAAAACCCTTACATGTTTTTGGTCGACCACAATCTTGCTCTCAGTCAAATTATTTTCACCAATCCCTTTCCCTGCACGGGAAAGCAAGATGACCAATCAGTAAAGAAATAAGATCTAGATCAATTTTACTCTCCCTCAGTCTTTTCATATCATATTACTCATTGTCCTTTTCTTCTACCTTAAAAATAATATTTATCAATATTTTTTTCTTAGGAACTGTTGGTCGAAGAGGAAAATTGGTCAAAGAAAAATTGGCGTTCTTTTGGTCATTTTCTCATTATCTCCTTCAATCTTTCTACTGTTTGCAATGGTTTGTGTCACTTTGATTGGTAGCTTGCCTGCAATGTCCCTATTCCGTGTATTCAGGCACTCATCATTTGTTGACCTATCGGCGATTTTTCATTGGCCTAATCCCGTCTTTCTCTCCTCAGTGCTCGATTCCACGTCACAATGATACTATTTCAGTTAATCCTTGCTTCACTTCACATAAGGCTGACAAAATACAATTTCTACATAATTCAAGCCACAATTCATCGTTTTTTAACAGGCACGGATCATTGCGAAAATATTTTGAATCCTTTGTTGAAGAACTTGAAACTCGAAACCGTCCTTTTCGGCACAACCCTTGGCGCCTTGGGCGACGCCAATTTTGTCCTGGCACCGTGGTGCCCATGCGCATTAGCGTTAACGCTTCCACTTTCCGTTGCGGTAACCGATTTCTCTTCAATAAAAAGCGGTTTCAGAGGCATGTGTCGTTCGGCTTCCCTCCGAATCTCGCGGACAGTCTCGTGAAAAACGTGTTCGACATCCTCGTAATCGCCAGCAGACGAGACTTCGTGGTAGTTGCAGGCGTACTGGGTTGCCAGGGCACTTCCGTCCAATTTGCTGACTTGCCTGAAAGAGGGACAAAATATGATACATTAATTATGTTACGCACAAATATTCATTCGATGAGGTGTCGGAAATAGTAGTTTTTTACCAAAGTCATATATGCCTACATAGATTCGCCGGCAAATTCTCACGTCGAGTAACATCATTTCAGTGACAGTAAAACAGCACTTGTGTATGAGATAGACCCCCCCCCCCCCTCCGCTCCTCAGCATTCCCTTCATCTTTTAAAGATTTGATCCATTGAACATGTTGAAGGAAACTAAAATGCACCTTTCAGTAGAAGAAACAGAGGCATGAAGTGATATTCAGATAATTCTGACGGGCTTGTGATCATAAATTAAGCCTCAAACCAATCATATTGTTATATTAATTTGAGGTAAAAGGGTTATTGTTATCCACTACCTATATCGTTCAGAATGTTCAGGAAATGTATCTACTGTATAGCAGTTGCAGGAGTCGAAGATGATCACCTGGTTTACATGGAGTTGATCTACTTTTCCGATAGTCTAACATGGGTTAAACCCAATTGGTGTCTACTATCAATTTAGTCTAATTGCCATTGGGTCTACGTGCACCTGGCATAATATTCACTTACTTTAATTCTCATTAAATCTAGTGCTCAGTTGGTATAATTTCCACTTCATCTCTAATCATTTATTCATTTTGTCAAATGAAAATTTGATTCATAAATACATAAACAGTTAACCAGATATACTAAAATGAGTGTGACCAAGTGGCAATTAGACGATATGGATGTAGCCTAAATGGGAATAATATTGGAAGAAATGGTAAATAGATGAACAAGTGTTATTTCACAAACTGGTTGTAGACAAAAATGGAATTAGACCAGCTGGGATGAGACCAAACAGACAGTAGGCCTACGCCAAGTGGATGTGGACCAATTGGTAATAAGGAGTTTTCGCAACACTATACGCATACACTATCTGGAACGTAGAAAATCTGTTGTCGATGGTCCTTCCTAACAAAGCAGTCTTTGTCGAAAAACGGTGAATCAAAACGGCAGTTTCGACCGTGACTCTGGGCAAACGACATATTTGCAATTTTTCGTCAGCTTCGAATCTTAGGACGATCTACTCTCCCAGTTCACCAATTTTCGACAAAGACCTCTCAGCTATTCTTTGTGACTTGACGAATATTTTAAATGCATTCAATATAGGTTCTAAAATCTATCTGCGTTGCAATTGTCAACTCACCTGTACCTCTCCATCTCGTTCTTGTTGCCTAGCAACACTATTGGTAGTTCCTGCGCATCCCTGGCTTTCTGTGAATCTGAGAGCTCCTGGAGTAGAATCTTGGCCTGTTGAAAACTCTGTTTGCTGGTGATGCTATAGACAATAACAAGGCAGTCGGCCCAGTTGATGTATCGCATCAGACTTTCCGTATCCTGTGAGAGAATAGTCAAGATAGATCATTTTAAAGTATTTGAATAGAAAATTATAATTAGATAGATTGACAGATGAATTGGGAGAAAGAAAGATAGATAGATAGATATATAGATAGATAGATAGATAGATAGATAGATAGATAGATAGATAGATAGATAGATAGATAGATAGATAGATAGATAGATAGATAGATAGATAGATAGATAGATAGATATATAGATAGATAGATAGATAGAGATAGATATATGGGTATATATCAGATAAATAAACCAGGGAAACAGAAAATTTAAAATTTACAATGTTATCACGAAATCATTCAGGGCCATTATTCAACTTTATGTCGTCATCGGTGAGTAAGGGTTGCGGTAGAGGGGCCGAGGCGACGACGTCATGACTTTTTTCAAGCAATGAACAGGATAGAAGGGGAGTCTGAGTCGTGTTACCCCACACTCATGATAATTCAATTGAAGAAAAAAGGTGACCTTTAGGTCTTCCTGCTCTTTCCCTATTCACCTATTTAGAAAATATGTATAGAAATAAAGAAATATATAATTATAAAAAAGTAATAAAAAGAATATAATAAGACGACATACCTCTTGGACTGTATCCCATATACTGATGAGGACTGTCTGGTTATCTACAATATCTTGTTTGGTGTATGTGCCCTCTGAAAAGAAAATAAAATAAAACAATAACAACAATATTAGAAAATGACATAAAACAGAATGGGACCTGTAAATACTGATATGCACAAAATATGGTTAAATTGTGAAGAATATCAGGAAAAATAATAAGAATCACATCCGGGTACTTCTGCGTGTTAATGCTATATACATATTCGACGCCACTAGCATACAGGGGAGGGGCAAGTACTACAGAAATTAAACACTGAAAAAAAACCCTAAAGCAATGATGACCCTTTTGGCCAAACAATGCATCGGATGCAAAAACACGGGCTTGCACTTCCCGATGACCTTGTCAGGTACGTATAGGCCTACACCACCGACTGCCAACAGCCCCTCTCACTGTCGCCATACTACCGTGTGAGTAGAAAAAAATGATACCTAAAAAATCCCCAATCTAAGGAAACATATTTCATGAACATATGATTATTATATAGGCCTGAAAGAGTATCTTCTCCCGAATAATTCGATATCACATTCATGTGGTATGTCTTCATGCTTGGATAATCAGGAATCTTCAGTAGTTTTTTTTTTACTTCGATCTAAAGTTCGATTTGCGCAAAAATAAGGCATGGCTGCAATGAATGAATCCAAAATAGTAAACATGTTTGCAAACCCCTTTTCAATTAGAATTAAATTGAGATCTTAAAAAGACAGTTCTGATAATAATTATTGAAAAGGTGTTTTGCATTGGATTTTAATGCAACCCTCGTAGGATAATGACATAATTGACATCTGGATTTATTAATTGGGGTCATGCCTTACTTTTGCCGGAGTCAAACGTTACATCACTGTAAAGAATACCTACTAACTATATCCAAGCGTGAAGACATACCGCAAAAATATGGTGTCAAAATTTTTTTGGGGGGAGAAGATACTTTTTCCTATCATGTATAATGATTATGTGCTCATGTCATCTTTTCTCCTTAAATTGGGAATTTGTGAGGTGTCATTTTTTTACTCACACGGTATATTTGGCAGCTGAATGAAGCATGTCTTGGCATATGCTTTTCAATCGTACTATTCGATATTCAATATTTTCAGGAACCTGTCTTCATCCTCATTGTCAGAGTTACGTTTCTTCTTATATTTCCTTATCGCGAAGTTGAACAGAAACCGGGAGTTATGCGAACGACTTCGGCTCGCTTTAGTCAAATATCCACCACCTGTGTCCGGCGAACGAGTGTACGCATGCAATGATATCATTTAAACCCCGGACTTCTCCTCTCGTGCATCACATCATCAGCATCTGTTTCTATGGTGACGCTGACGGATGCAGTCATATTTGTTCAGACAACAAGGCACATTGGATTGTCTGCTAACACAGTATTATAAGAAGAAATCGGCGATTGGGGGAGGAGGGTAGGGGGGGGGGCGGCTGTAAACGGATATGTAAGATGTGGCAAGGATGTTCCGAACTGTGTTAATACGGAGAGAAATGGGGTTAGAGACCGATGGCATTTCGGCGCTGTCTTTTTTTTTTCAATTTTAGTACATATATAGCACAATAATTGTTCATGGAAAGGTTTCTGAATTTGGGGGTTAAAGGAAAAAATTTAGGGCGGCGCAGCAGGTTGTGGGAGGGGAGGGGGGGGGGATGGAAAACTGTCTTTTTTGTACTCTTTTTTTTTTTAAGTATAGCAAAATAACAAGAAAGGAACAAAGGTCTTTGCAAATGGTGAGCTGTGATTTAAAACTTTATAATGGCCTTATTTTCTTTCTCTTGGACAACTGCCATCTTTTTACTCTTTCTTTTTAAGTTTAGCAAGGTCATTGAAAAAGGTGAGCTGTGATTTATAACTTATAATGGCCTTATTTACTCTTTTTTATATCTAAAAAGGGAAAAGTCGCCTTATGTATAACTAATACCAAAATGTGTATCATGGGAGTAATCTAATCGACGTGGTCCTCTATGAACACAAAAGAACACCACAGTTTGGGGGTTTCGGATTATAAAAATTTCAGACTCTGACTCTGAAAATTATCGTTGTCAAATTCATTCTCACGCTCAGTGTAATCATGGACCTACTTCTCTATATATACTGTATATAATAATAATGATAATAATAAATGATAATGAAAAAAAAAGATAAAATGCTTCCCCGGCTAATCCCAGTTTCATTAAACGCAAAACTACGATTTCCTCTCCGCAATCATGCACTGACATACAAAATTTTCCCCTTCCAGCAATTCTGCCTGATCATAAATTCCGATGGCGAACATTTTTTTTTCTGAATGAGAGGGGAAGAAATATGCGTCTATCCTCTCAGGAGACGAAGATTTAATGAAATGTTTCAACATATACAATATGTCATAAATCTGAGCAATCCACAAGGATTTAGGCAAACAGACACAATAGAGACGAACCTATGATATTTAATATTTTACAGAGCCCTCTGGAAGAACATTAAAACGTATCGACGCCGCTATTCAGGGAAGGTAATACTGATATAATGTGTTCATATTCTGTTTGTTTTTGTTTTTAAACTGTTTCTTTTTCGTTCATTGCATTCGTGTTACTGCCTTAATAACGGACATTAATCTGAAAGACCTTTATGTTTAAACAGGTTTGTTTTTCAACTAAATTCTGTAAAAAAAAAGAAGGTCTATTACCACGGTCGTGTTTTCAATACATTTCGATTGAACATGACAGAAGCCAATTTCAATCCGGGAATGATGCGGGTCAGAGGTTAAATCCCTATTGCTCTAACAATTTATGTGCGGATCAAAACTAATAGCTCTATGGTTGACTTTGTCTTGGAGAAATGTTCCATTTGTTTTATTCTGCATGTATTCAAGGCCGTATCCTTTGTCTGTAACAGGAGAGTGTGGGCGACCACCTCACGTATAATTGCTAAAATTATAACAAAAAAAATAGGCGAACATTATAAATGAAGAGCATCTATCTATTAGGAGGGTAAGGTGATAATGCTAATAAATATCAATGATTTTTCATTAAGGGGGAAAAGGTCGTTACCTTTCTGTTTTGTTGCACCCACCACTATCAAAATGCACTGGCATCGAGTCATGGCGTAAGGGCATAAACATTCTAAAAAGCTGCATGATAGCCAAAACGAGAGAGAAAATATTAGATTTTTTTTTACTACAAAAACTTGGTGGAGTGAGGAGGGGGGGGGGGGTAATAGAGCTTGATCTGCTATTCAGAGAATATTATCGTATATTTCGCTTGACCGTTTCCCTTTCTTTAACTTTCTTCTTGGTTGTGACAATTCTGGGTGTCCACCCCCCCCCCCCCCCCAAGCCCCCATCTGTAAGCCAGTGCTGGCACCATACCTTGTTTGAAAGAGAAAAGAAGGATACGACCGGCAGCACATTCCGGGAATATATATACATATATATACATACATATATATATATATATATATATACATATATATATATATATATATATATATATATACATATATACGTATTGTTATATATATATATATATATATATATATATATATATATAACAACAACGTCAGTGAAAAGAATACAACATAGGGCTACATGTAGTTTATAAATATGTAAGATATTAGCTGATTGCTGTTAACTTCTCCAGAAAAAAGCTCCAATAATAATTTTTGAAACACACTTTAGATCACGTACTGATATCTTATTTTTTTAAAATAACATTCTTAAAGCATGGACCTGTAGTAGGTCCATGCTTAAAGTAAGTGACATATATCTTTTCGAACTTAGTCAATTTATGTTCAAATTAAGCAAGGACGACCTTCCCGCCATTTTCTCTAATATGTTCCGTAAAAATAC
Source organism: Lytechinus pictus (assembly GCF_037042905.1). NCBI lineage: Eukaryota > Metazoa > Echinodermata > Echinoidea > Temnopleuroida > Toxopneustidae > Lytechinus > Lytechinus pictus. The sequence goes on from NC_087249.1 coordinate 15,143,740, forward strand.
ATCCGTACACTGCTACCCAACAAGGCAACGACAATATTATCATCTCCCTTTAACAAGAACTTTATTTGCAAAGAATTCATTTGTCTTCTCTGGGCCTGCCTACTGGAACTCTCTGCCTCAAGATTTCAAAGAATCCCCCAATGTAAATATTTTTAAACGCAAACTGAAAAAAAATGTTAATTCTGCAATACTCGTCGCAAACAGGTCAAGCTGAATAACTAAATCAATTATACTCGACTTTTGTGTATATGCGTATGATATGCGCTCATATTATATACATAGTCATGCATATTATTATTTGTTTTATTATTTTCTTCTTATTAAAATTGCAATTAGCCAAAGTACCTGCTCCTGCTGCCCTCCTTCTTTCTTCTTTCTTTCTACTTAGTGTACTGCACTCCTCTGTCCCTCCTGTCTTCCCCCCTCACCTCCCCCCTCTCTTATAATATTGTAAAACGTAATTTTTTCTCACACGATCCATCAGTTATACGTTTTTGTCAAGTGCACAAAAATTGTTTGTATTTATTTTTAAACAAAATTATTATTAAGACCCAATATTTATTAGTTGTTATTTTGTAATGTAACTAAGATAGGGGCTTGTCTCTTGTAAAAGCTTTACTTTTTTCGGAAAGTCTCTCCGTTTTACTTTTAAATACAAATGTCATTTGAGATATCTTTATTTACTGAATTGTGTTCCTTAAATCTATGATTATGTTATATATATTATATTTTGTCTTGTAGTTTTTTCGACCTTGTTATGTTATGTTTATCATATTATGTACAATTGTGAAACGGAAATGAATAAATCAAATCAAATAAATAAATCAACTGCTGTTAACTGCTAAAATTTGATATAAAAGCGAAAACAAAACAACAACAAACTATGATAACTACCCCGACTATAATGATTTTAGGAAGTCAGTCAGCAAGAGATGATGAAAAGAAATAGAGATGCACCCTGCTCTGTACTTAATAATATTCTACCCCTCCCACTTCTTTGAAAGACTCATATCTTCAAATATCACGAATTTATGATAGTTTAATATGTTTAGAATACTTCGCATAATTCAAATACTTTCATTTTTCAAAATGTGCACGTGTGTTGCGTGCGATCCGCTTTATTATGATTATGCTGCGAATAATCCGTTATCTGTTTAATCTAGAATGTCTGACTACGTGCAAAGCCGCAATCGTTTGCGTGGAAATGTGACATTAATGTCCCATTTCAATAAAAAAAAAAGCGAGGGGCGTACCTACTCCTCCCCGAACCCCAAATAGTTCAAAAGCAGAGGAAATTTAGAAGAAAATATCCAAAGAGGGGGAATTTAAGGTAAATTATGAAATAAGGCATGAATTTTTAAATATTATTTTAAGATCTGTGAAACGGTTAACAGTTTCAAAAGGTGATATAAAGTTTCGTGTTGACCTAATGGTGTTGGTGTTAGTGTTAAGACAATTTTAATGTCAGCATAGCATCAAACTTAAAATGCAACTGGAACAGGAACGAATTTCACTATTGATATGTGATAATTTTTATAAACTTAGAATGGTATTTGAAGGTAGGGAGAGGAATCTAAATTGTGCCTCCAACACCAACATCGAACTTGAAACCATCCATTTTTTTTATTCTGTGTTTGCGCACATGCGTCGTTCTTTCGCAGCTATTTTAGAAATAAGCCCCGCCAATGCCATGTTCTGTCCCTCAAGAGTTTGTCATTACAACACTTATCAATATCATCGCTCGGTGTTAATCCATTTACTCCTCTCCTACAATCCCGAAGTAAAATATGGTAAAACGATATAAGCACCCCCCCCAAAAAAAAAAAAAAAAAAAAAATCCAACAAATTAGACATGAGTGCGAAGTTTCTTCAGACATCAAAAACAGCAGAACCGACATCATACGGCGACTCCTGCCCTTAATATCATGTTCCCTATACTGAAACCAATGTATGATCGTAAAACAACAAGGAGTCGTAAATCTGTATAGGGTCGTAAAAGGTGTCCCAAATCATCGTCCACAAGGCATGTTATTTACACGTTTTCGTTTTTTTACATAAACATTGCGACACAAGGAAAGGGCATTGACGACAAGCAAAAGGGAAATTCAGAGAAATTAGGTCCATGAAACGTTGAAAACAACAAGGATGGCATTTAAAGTTGACAAAATATTTAATTCAAGGGGAATTTTACCCAGATATGCAGACGTCAAAATAATGTTTACAGAAGTAAAAATGCGAGAACCATTTTATTAATGGCGGCGAGATCCACCAGATGATAACAAAGTGGTATTCGCCAAGCCTTGATTTTTTTTACTATAGGCCTACAATGTAAGGCTAAATCACTAGTTTAATTATGTTATATTCATTGGGATTTTATCAGCAATCTAACTTAAATGAAAATTTTATAAAAATGTATTTAATATACCATATCGCTAGGCCTATATGTTGATATGACATGAAATAAATTTAGGGATCGTAAAATAATAATAAAAATGAAATTTGAATTTCATATCACATTCTATCGGGGGGGGGGGGGGAGGGGGTGGCTGATCACCGGCCCCCCCCCCCCCCCCTCGGTTATAATTCTCGGTTATTATGACCACGTCATAATCCATGTAGATCCACTGGTGTTTTATTGGTGCTTGGGGGCAGTGGACCTTCCTCCCCCTTCCTCCTCCCAATGAAAATAAAAAAATCCACGGCCACAGGAGGAAAAGAAAGAGGTTTAAGAGGAGAAAATAAAAATATAAGGGGGTAAGAGGTAATGTTATTATCTGGAAATGATGTCAAAATCTAGTAAAAAAATCATTTTAAAATGGTCCAGTTTATCGTTGGTTCACATTAACTTGTGACAATAGGAGCTGTGTCCACTCGTTTGTGTTCCTTTTTTTCTGTTTTGTTTTGTTTATTCATTATTCCACTTAAGCCTTAAATGAAAAACGTAAAAAAAAACCTTAGAGTTCGAGACCTTCCACGCTCTGATTGTTAAAGAGGCAATCCAAAATCGGTAATGATGGCCAGAATGAAGTATAAAAGAAATACAACATAAAGTTGCAGCAATGAATTATTGTTCGATTTGTATTGCTTGTAAACTTGAATAAAAGATATATGATTCGTATTAAAGCATGCAACAGTGATTTCTTCTGCATGAATGTTTTGATATCATGCTGTGCTTATAACAGTTACAAAGTAAGCTGTACTATCCCAAAGTGCTACGACCCCAGAAACGAACCCGCTTTTTTCTCATCGAATTTCCTTTCCACAGTTTTCTTCTTTGAGCCGATGAGGCCTATTACATGCATGTGCAGAGGTGCTTCCCGAGAAGGGTTAGGGAAGTACCAAAAAAAAATGGTGGTTGACAGATAGATTATCGTGATGTTGCAGGCATTGTTTGTCTAATAATGAGAAATATGGCACATCAAGTCGTTATATAGTGCCAATATGCCCTGTCAAACGTACGTGAGGTTGGGTGGGGTGGGGGCCGGGGGGGCTAGGGGCAGTGGCCCCTCTCCAATGTACTCCAAGTCGAAGAATGTTCCTCTTATAAGTTGACGATGTGCTGTTAATGGCGTGACTCTTACAAGAAGACGCATTTTCTTCTCCTATCCTGTTACCTGACCCCGTCAGTCCCAGTTATGGATCATCTACCAAATTGCCCGCCTACCAAGAAGAAAATGGACAACCAGTGGATATCGAATACCGTTATAATTTCAAGACTTCCAGTGTGTGCTCTCTGAAAATAGCCCCTTGCGTGCAAGCGTGATGAATTGAGAAAGACCTTGGATTGGACGAATGAAAGGGCTGTCTAAAATTTCAACCCATCATGTTACTGCGACCTATATAATTGCTAAATAGATGTAAAAAAAAGTTGAATGCGCACTCACTTCGTTTGCACGAAGAAACCGTATCCATCATGCCATAAATCATATTCGACCCATTATCTCTGTCTGTAAAAGAGCTCTAGCTTATTCTTTGCATGTTTTCTTGAAACCTCGTTGATAATTTGACATAGATTTTGCTTCTTATATATTCTGAGTGATGATTTCGTATCAGTGAAATGCACAAAATAAATTGTCATGATGTTAATATCCACTGCAAATGAAGATCACTATAAAGTGTCATTAATTGTAAGCCTTCAGAGCTACCAAAAAAAAAGTAGAATTCAACATATCATTTAGATACAGGGCCTACGCTATTGACAGAACATTATTCTAATACCTGTAGCTTTTTAACTTGAATTCCCCAGAGTATGTGCAATGTCATCATCCACCCCAGCCCGGTGTTTATATATTGAGCATTGGGTAATTAAATTCCATAAATTATGTAAGATATGTCATGAATATTATTTTCACGCATTATTTCCTTACGCCATTGACTTCCATAATGCTGTAGAATGTCATGGAAATTGTTATTAATTGTTATTTACATGAAGGTGTTGTATGTATAACCATGGACCTATGGTATAACTCTTACGTATTCCTGATAATGCTTGTATCGTACATTTCTTTTTCCTTCATATATACCTCGATCTCATAAATGAATAACAGTAAATTTCCATTTCAATCACGCTTTTGTGATGATTCTCGATTTTGTACATTTTTCATCGAAGGTTTCTTGGCTAACATTAGCTTTTTTCACATTTCTGTGACCAATCTTTCATGTCTTTGTGTCGTTGGCACCTTATCAATTTATCGGAAGACCGAGTTTATTGTTCGATTTTCCAAATCAATTGATCAGATTGCTTCTCATTATTCGAGCGATCAGTAAAGCGATGCATAATGTGTCTTTAATCACAAAAAACACCCTTACAATAAGAATCTTCTTTCATCTCTCGAGGTCGCAGTCGGAATGATCCCCGGTGAGGCATATTTGGTGATTTTTTTTATAAAGCGTGCAAATTATAAATAAGAATCGCCCGTTTTACATGCTTCTTTCATCTGTCAAGGCCTGGTTTTTAAGTGGAGCATTTTAATGTGATAAATCTGCACAGTTTTCTTCAAGGTCTGTAAGCAAGTAATCGATGAAAACATCCATTCTTTAAAATTATAACACAGTGGCCTTTGGGGATGGGGGTAGAGTATGTGATTTTTGTCTTTCTTCTTCTCTGTACTCCTCTTAATTTTTGAAGGTGTTTTGTAAAATAAAAGTCGAAACGGTATGCCAATCTATTCACTGACGTTACATTCAATCTTTATATTTGTAAGAACTTCTGTCTGCCTGTCTATTTGCGAATCTCTTCGTTTTGACCCCCTTTCCCTCATCAAGGCTTTCCTGTGAGAGCAAACTTTACCAAGCCTAATCATGATAAAACCTTGAAGGATTCAATACTCCATAGTAATACATAAAAGCAAATAAAATTAGTTTTTACAACTTTTGCCATATCTGTCCCTATCCGTAGCCACCGCCCACACTCTGGTTTGGTCGAGGTATATTAAAAACAAGGACACACCTAATAAAAGTAAGAGGCGGGTGACTACGGGGACAGCATAATCAAGGAATTCTCCTCTCGTTATAGGCCTAAATTTTGGTCAATATATTATTGCCCTGAAATGCCAAATGTACGCCAGAATGCAATACCCCTTAAGATGAAATGTCGTTTTTGACTTGTTTGCTTTGCTTGCTCTCTCTATATCATAATTTTTCATATTCATTTATGAGCCTATATTATTGGTTATCACATGAAAGACTGGGCCCCCGAAGCTTGAACATTATTACAACGTTACAACAAGCGTCTTTCAGGCGGCCGTTTTATTCGTCAACATTTTTCGTCTGAAAAGATATATCTAAAAATACAAACAAGTGGAATGCCTCTGGCCGTCTCACCTGCATCACGCGATTCAATATAGCAGCAGTGCTGATTTTGAAAACTACTATAACTCGCACAAGATGTTCAGTGATACTTGGTTACTCGTATTTCCACGTTTTATGAACTAGACCAATACACTTATAGAGATATGATGGCAATTCAACAAATACCCCCAACGTGGCCAAAGTTCTTTGACCTTACATGACCTTTGACCTTGATCATGTGACCTGAAACTCGCACAGGATGTTCAGTGATACTTGATTACTCTTATGTCCAAGTTTTATGAACTAGACCAACACACTTTCAAATTTATGGCTGTAATTCAACAAATACCCCAATTTGGCCAAAGTTCATTGACCCTAAATGACCTTTGACCTTGATCATGTGACCTGAAACTTGCACAGGATGTTCAGTAATACTTGATTACTATCATGTCCAAGTTTCATGAATCAGATCCATAAACTTTCAAAGTTATGATGGTAATTCAACAGATACCCCCAATTCGGCCAAAGTTCATTGACCCTAAATGACCTTTGACCTTGGTCATGTGACGTGAAACTCATGCAGGATGTTCAATGATACTTGATTAACCTTATGTATAAGTTTCATGAACTAGGTCCATATATTTTCTAAGTTATGATGACATTTCAAAAACTTAACCTTAGGTTAAGATTTTGATGTTGATTCCCCCAACATGGTCTAAGTTCATTGACCCTAAATGACCTTTGACCTTGGTCATGTGTCATGAAACTCAGGCAGGATGTTCAGTAATACTTGATTAACCTTATGGCCAAGTTTCATGAACTAGGTCCATATACTTTCTAAGTTATGCTGTCATTTCAAAAACTTAACCTCAGGTTAAGATTTGGTGTTGACGCCGCCGTCGCCGTCGCCGTCGCCGCCGCCGTCGGAAAAGCGGCGCCTATAGTCTCACTCTGCTATGCAGGTGAGACAAAAACTGTCCATGTTTTTGGTTGGCCAAGAAGCGCAGGTCTACATGGTAACTCTCGGATGAAATAAACTTTGTTGGATCATCCAACAAGTGATTTCATGAAACGCTTCCCAGGGGTATTGGGATTTGGGGTGTGAAACTTTATGGAGGGGGCAGCACGTAGCAACCATTTCAATGGCCATCTTTATACGGTGTAATTAGGAAATCAATAAGGTATACTCATGAATAGTTTTTAAATCGAAAAGAATGATTAAAAAGATTCATCTCGTCCCATTTTAGCGATGACAGTTGGAACCGCGTTAACCGCGATGAAAAGAAGACCCCGCGCTTCCAATCAACGAGAAATCGTGACGAATGTCTTCTGACATAATTTCCATTCATGCTCCATAAATCAGGTCACCGATTCAGAAATCGCCAATAAATTCGCTCAATATATATGTCTTCTCTTTTTTATTACGTGGGGACAAAATTATACAGCTTGTAACTTATCATATACGTGTATATTTAGATTGTGATGAGTATGTACTTGGGCTTTCAATGACAAGGAGATGGTGACAATTTTGCGCCTTTCCCCTGGTCCTTGCTCCATGTCATATATAGTGTTATTGATTAAAATAGTATTTATGCCAAATGAGTCGAGTGACTGATATATGATGTATACAAAGTACACTTTTTTTCTGACGCTGATGATGATCACTATATAAGTTAGAGAGGAAACGTGAACGTGATGAAGGGTTATAAAAGGATAGGACCTATACTTTCGGGTGCTATAGATTACAGTGTAACCAGGTCTAACATGTCAAAACTAGCATTATCCCTAAAAATGGCTCAGAATAAAAAATCATCAGAATGCACCCCCCCCCCCAAAAAAAAAGGAGGGGGTACTTATTCGGATCCAGGATAGCATATTCTTTGATATAGTTGATCACAAAAATAGTTATGTAAGGATCGGCATACACGAAATATGTTTCGTTAAATCAATGAGCGGAGATGGGGTAGTAAAAAGAGGTTCCTTTTTATCAAAATATAATCTTTTACAGATTTGGACACTCACGAGGTAATTTTATTCAAACCGAGCTTAAGCTTTCAAACGAAATCTAAAAATCACTCAAGAGAGAGAGAGAGAGACAGACAGACAGAAAGAGACAAAACAAAAACCAAGGGGTTTCCATATTCCAGGCTATATCACCACATAAAAAAATATGAGTAATGATAAAATGCATCACCAAATTCATTCATGATAGAAAAAGGGTGGTTTTGCAAGACTGGTCCATAGTCGATCGCGGGGTCAAACGTATTTTGGGTATTTTTTACCAAAGCTTTTTTAAAGACTAGCCAAACGTGTTTAGGGTATGTTTTCCCGTCAGGCCTTTGCCCCGATTTTCCCCGGGACTTTCTCCTCCTCGTTTCTGAAAAGTGTTCGGGTTCTTCCCCGATTGTAAGCAACGACCCTGGTAATGGGCCTGGGAAACGGGAAAACGGTCATGAAATTTGTCGCCTCTCTGTCCACCCCACAACTTGTTTAGGGGCCAAAACGTGTAAATGAAGCCAACGCGAAAAAAAAAAACTTGTTTAGGGGGGTTATTTTACACAGAGAAAAACTTGCTTAGGGGGTGTTTGGAAATAATTTGGTCACGCATGTGTACAGCAATACATTTGACTGCCCCCCCCCCCCCGGTTCAAAACCCCAATTCTACACCAGCATGAAAGAATAAAAGGACATTTTCGTGAAAGACGAGCGTAGTCGAAGTTTATTTTATCTACGTTACGATTCGATGAGGAATGGAAATAGGAAGTAAGTTGTTGCTTGAAGTGTGTCGGTGGAAAGTATATAAATTCCATAAATAAATATATACTTGGACATTGACAGTGCAAGACGACCGGTGGCAGTCGTATTTTAGACTTGACATTTGATTCCACGAGATCTATTAAAAACCTTTTGACTCAAGTAGCTTACTTCAGAGTCATGACCATCGCCAAGGCGAGGACTTATTATTTTTTGAAGGAGTGAAGCATAAACAGGTTAATTTGATAAAAGCATAAGCCCAAAATGGAAAAGCGATAAATTTTGAGCGAAGTGGATCTTTTTCAAGGATTCGCGTATACAATTTTCGATTGGAACATCACATTCTCAAGGGGAAAATCGTTTGGTTGATGAACATAATTATGATATATATAGTTTAAAAAAATGTTTGGACAAACAATATTATGAATATTAGACATCGTCTTCCAATAAAAAATAAAGAATCAAAATTTGTATTCCAGGCCCAATGCGTTGACTGCTGTATCTGGTACGCTGCGTCAATACCGGGCATTCATTGACGCAACTCCCCTCGAAAACTAACTTTGATATTAGGCAAAAACTGATTCCCATATTGCGATTCTCAGAGATCAACTTTCAAGAGCAAAATGGTGGTGGTGATAATTTTACCCGATTACTTAGAAAATGTGTTTGTTTTTAGCTAGCAACCAGAGAAATGATGGCTCCGTCCTCTCCGAGGGACATGGCAATGAGGATGAATGCCTTAAAAAAGGGCACGGTCGTATACGAGGTGAGATTCGAACCCGCATTTCGCAACCTGTCCGCCGCTTTACCGATAACAAAAACATAATTCATCTGTCATGTCTGTTGATTGGGGTGGTGTATTGACTTGCAGAGTAGTTAGTGATAAATTCCAGTGGTGAACTAATCGTAACCAAATAGCGCCGGAATTACTCCTCCGCAGCGGAGTGTGAGGAGAGGAGTAGGTGCAGGAACCATGTTCAGTCGACATACCCTCGTCTAATTAAAAAGTGACACCGTTTTTCTCTCATCACTGCCGAAATTAGCTGAGATTGAAAGATCACCAACAGGGCAGGGATCACGTATGAATAAATGAATTTATGATTGTAGGGCATTCGGTCTTGGGTATAGTTTTGTTTTACATTAGTACAATTAAGCGTATGCTCAAAACAGGGAGGTGCCACACGGGGGGGGGGGGGGGTTCGGGGTGGGTGACCACCCCTATGAGAGTAGAAAAGACCTGAAGATAACGATACTTGTTAAACTTTAAGTTACGGACCCAAGAATCGATTTTTAATATGTTATAATAATGTCATGAAAAAAACCTGGTGATAGTGTGCGTTTATTTTCCCGCACATGCGCAAGGGGTTTCCTCAGCTTGGTACGACAAGATCTACATCGAAATCCACCTTAGACCGGAAATGGGATCTACAGTTATATACCCCTTTCCTCACCGGCTTGACTCGAACACATCGGACTGCAGAACGCTGTACATATTATTGCCTTGGCCTTGGAACCTTCATAAATCTTTCTGGCCTTTCGATCAACCTTGGCGATGGCAATAAACTTGGCATGTAAAGCATAAAGGGAGGGGAGAGGGGTAGTGCAAATTAGCGGGAAGGGGGGCGGGTCAAATCCATTATGGTCAGGGGAAAAAAAAGATGAAAGTCTGCTCCTTACAACCAAAAATAAAAATCAATGTTGCCATTATAGACAATTTGAATTAGACATGTTATACCTGTCAAGCAGGGGAAAAGGTCGCGGACACATTTTGAAACAAAAATATTTCAATCGTGCCTAATAAATGAATTGAAAGCTTTACATAACAAAACTTATTGGCATCTATCGCATCCTCCGCATTTTCCCCATGAACTGTTTATTATGTTTCATGCAAGCAAATAAAGACGTGATCCAGGCTTGATGAAAGACTATGTGACCTATCAAGCTTTTGATGGGATGGGAAACACGTGAAATAATTTCAATTTCTCCCAAAAATAAAATCCACAGGACGTTTTCCATTAAGGAATGATAAAGCTAAAGGGGTGCTGGCCTTGAAGGAGAAAGCCATTCCATATCCATTACAATGCTGGAACAGATGACTTTGATTTTGATTTGGTGCCTTCCTGCTATGCTAGCTAGCTGGGGGAGATGGTTGAACTTGAACTTAGGATGCGTGTTAAGAATACGCGCCGCATCAATGGGAATGGGGGGGGGGGCGTGATGGAAGGGAGAAACAGCTTCCACGATTCTTCTTTTTGCAAAAAAAAAAAAATGACAATAGAAAGTCCAGGAATAAAATTTTATAGATTAAAGATCGTGTTGTTCCACGTCCAGAAGCGTGTCATTTTCTCGATGTGAATAGAACATGACATAAAATACCATCCATGTGCGTATTTTGATCGATAGAGGGGTTAAATTAGAGGCAAAGAGAAAGGGGTTAAATTGTTGGAGGTGCCGTGGCCGAGTGGTCTAAGGCACCTTGCTATACATAAAAGGTCCTGGGTTCGATCCCCGGCCGCGGCACCTATGCCTGTGAGCAAGGCATTTAATGTGCAATGCTCTTTATCCTGCTTTCAAATAAATGGAAATGCTATAGGCATTATTGGTAACTTGGTGTGCACTTGTTTAAAAAAAAAATTAGAGGCAAAGTTTACTCCAACATCTGGCAGATCTTAATGAAAAACAAACAAACAATCATTATATTAAAACTTTCATTGATTTCTATTACAAAAATACAAATCTTTATTATTAATATGCTTTAACGAAAAGGTCATGATGAGGAATGCGACTGACACTCCAAGGAGGGATCCATTGAAGCCGCACACTATATCTAAAAAAAAAAAAAAAATTTGAATGCATGTATTTTAATTTTCCGATTAAATGATTAAAGAAGTTCTCCCTAACAATCAATTTCCATAATAATGACCTGCATTCACATTCCGTGAAATGAAAAAAAGAATGATTTACTTGCAAAATGTCAACCGGCCGATATAACACAATCAATAGCGAATTATCAGCTACATGGTACGTCTTCATTTTTGCTTATTATTAATCTGATTTTGATGCAGTTTCTAGCGTTGTGTTTGTTTTATTTGCAGTCTTTACTCATCGAAATGTTTCCGAGTCGGCAAAATAGGGAGGAGGGGGGGGGGGGGTGGGGCTTTAATTCTCACTCCCCTGGCATCAAGCAAGACCTTTACAACTCCTGCTGGAAGTGACAGATTTTTGGTTCAGATTACTGGTCCCATTGAGACTGATGAAAGGATTAGGGTGAAATGAAGAAAACATTTACTTGAAGAAAAAAAATAAAGTCGTCCATCACGGACGGCTTGGCGCGCTTTCGACGTGATGCTATTCGTGTTTTCTGAAGATGGAGAAAATTATTATTCCCTTCTTGAAGTGTTAGACTTCGTTCTCCTGTTTTCCTTATCGTACTAACAATCCTTCTTTAATTTCTTCAGATGTAACTGAACATGAACCTTACTTTGAACTTGTTAAAGTAACTTGATTAATAATTGGTAACTTAAAGGAGAATGAAACCCTTGAAACCAGCTGAATCCATATCAAAGAGAAAAATCAAAGGAACACATTGTTGAAAGTTTGAGGAAGATTGAATGAATAATAAGAAAGTTATGAGCATTTGAATATTGAGATCACTAGTGCCATGTAGATCCTCCCATCGGCAATGCGACCAAGATCTGTGATATCACACACGTACAACTCACTCATTACTTTAGTACTTATTTCACTTATATTCTCACTTTTATAGAGTCTATCACAAGGTGAGGTGTTCTCTTTATGAGATGACAAGTACAGAGGTTTCACAACATTATATCATTGATGAATCGTTTGTCATATGATTAGAATGAGCAAAAAGAAATGTTTTGGGGTATATTTTCAGTGTCCAAATGGGAGAGTTGTACGTGTGTGACATCACAGATCTTGGTCGCATTGCCAATGGGAGGATCTCCATAGCATTAGTGATCTCGACATTCAAATGCTCATAACTCTTTTATTGCTAGTCCTATTTTACTAAAAATTTTGTTGATCTTATTTTTTTATTTTTCTGCTTTCACAAAAGCTAACTTGCTCCAAGAGTTTCATTCTCCTTTAATTAATAATTGTCCTCATTTTTATCATTTTTTTCATTTAACCATTCCAATACCCCTCCCTCTAAAAATAGTGTACGGTTAAAGGCGGCTGTAGCCAGTAGCGACATAACTAATAGAGGGGGAAGGAGGAGGAGAAGGAGGAGAGGACAAAGAAGAACATGAAGAAGAAGAAGAAGAAGAAGAAGCAAAAGAAAAAAGAAGAAGAAGGAGAAAAAAGTAAAAAACAACAAAATTTAAAAACAATAAATTTCTTCCCTCTTATCATTTTTTTCTTGGCGGTAATTTTTTGGGGTGAGGTTCCCCCTTAATAAAGAGACCAAAAAAAAAAAAAAAAAAGTAAATAAATACATAAATAAATAGATGAATAAATAAATAAATAAACCAATAAATAAAAGACACACCATTGAGCATTACATACGTGGGATGGAAACCTGGATCACGGAGAATGAAACCCTTGAAACCAGCTGAATCAATATCAAAAAGAAAAATAAAAGAAACATATTGTTGAAAGTTTGAGGAAGATTGAATGAATAATAAGAAAGTTATGAGCATTTGAATGTCGAGATCACTAATGCCATGTAGATCCTCCCATCGGCAATGCGACCAAGATCTGTGATGTCACACACGTACAACTCCCTCATTACTTTAGTACTTATTTCACTTATATTCTCACTTTTATAGAGTCTATCACAAGGTGAGGTGTTCTCTTTATGAGAGGACAAGTACAGAGGTTTCACAACATTATATCATTGATGAATCGTTTGTCATATGATTAGAATGAGCAAAAAGAGATGTTTTGGGGTATATTTTCAGTGTCCAAAAGGGGAGAGTTGTTCATCTGTGACATCATAGATCTTGGTCGCATTGCCAATGGGAGGATCTCCATAGCATTAGTGATCTCGACATTCAAATGCTCATAACTCTTCTATTGCTAGTCCTATTTTACTCAAACTTTTGTTGATCTTATTCTTTGATTTTTCTGCTTTCACAAAAGCTAACTTGCTCCAAGAGTTTCATTCTCCTTTAAGTGTGTTTTGTCAGTATTTGAGGCCATATGGTTAGCAACCAAGGCAAGGTTGCTTTACTTCTGATCGTTTGCTCTGCTCTTTTGTTTATTGAATAGGAAGAGGTGGATACTTATTTTTAGCCTTCTCAAATTTTGAGATGAGGGCCCTTAGAAAGCTAATCGCGGATACTCCGCGCAAGTACATGATTATCGAAGGCGTTTCATACGAAGTTTTCAGTTTATGTTTAATCAGTGGTATTATATTCCTTTCTTTCATTTTCGTTTACGATGATATAACAGTTTGGGGACAAGTTCACTGATCTATTGTTTATGAATGAGTACAAGATTGATGAAATTTCAATATTGATAGTTTCCGAGCTCTGCCTCAAAGGGCCATATACTAATGAAGCCTAGGAATGGCCACATTCACACCAACGAAACCGACTCCAAACCAATCGATGATATGTCTTTTTTTTTTAAACAAACAAGTGCACACCTAGCTTACAAATAATGCATATAGCATTTCCATTTTTTGAAAGCAGGATAAAAGAGCATTGTAGATTAAATGCCTTGCTCACGGTCATAGGTGCCGCGGCCGCGGATCGAACCCCGGACTTTCCATGTATAGCCAGGCGCCTTAGACCACTCGACCACGGCATCTCCACTTGGTCATAACGATAATAGCTTTGATCAGTCTGAATGGGTTTCGCTGGTGCGACTGGGTCATAATAGACGATCTGGCAATATTTCTTTTTGGTACACACACGATAAATCAATGTCACAAAATGGGAAGCAATCATAATGTGTATCATGACAGTGTGGAGCCAGGGCCATCTCAGGCACAAATATTTACGCTCAATTGCTAATTTCAAACAACAATTCTGGTTGGCTGATGGTCAGCAATGAACAAACGGCACATGCAACAATGGTAGTGATTGGCCACTTCAGGTTTACTATTGATCGCAACATTCGTGCCCCTGTGCCTGATGGGTCATCGCTCAGGCAGGGAGATCCTTGCTCAAGCAACTTGATCAGATTGACGGATGATTATTATTGGACATGTATAGAACGAAAGGCAAAGCGAGGATGAGAGTGGGGGTAAAGAAACGATAAGCTTCAATAAAGGGTATCAGAGGGAAGGAGTAATTCCTCGTAGCATATAGAAGCCGTTCCGTCTTGGGCATGGTAAGGGTATCAATTGAATTTCTTCCAGATCACGGGGCAGAGGAAGGAAATGGACACCTAGGTGAACGGAACGAAAGAGGCGTCTGCATCCGATTTGATGAACCCCCACCTGCTCTTGTAAAAGATGCAAGTCTTCCTCACAAACAGAGAGGCATAAACATGACTTTATTACGAAGAAGGGGAAGGGGCAAATGTGAATTTAAATCAGTTGCTACCAAGTCCGGACGCAGATATTATTTTTCTTTCTTTTTGTACTATATACATAGGGAGGAAAATACTTAAAATATGCAAGCGAGTGCACGAATCGACCAAGCTCATTGCAAAGCTGTTTTCTTTTTGTATGTGTCCTTTTTTATTTTTTGTTTTATATTGTTTTTTATTCTTTGGCCATTTAAGGTTAAAACGAAGAATTCCTTTCGAATCGTATTTTGATTGCTTTCAAGGACTCCAAAATCATAAGTCTGGTAAAGAAATATTTAACCCGCAAAGGCATCGTCTCTATCGAATCTCATAACTGTATTTTTGTGGAGCGCACCTTCTCCCATATTTTTTGATGAGTTTACAAGATCTTACCCCTACCTAAGTTTAAGTCCCACTTAAATCCCCCACATGCGTATCACCTGCCATTGCACTTTCAGTAGACCCCACACGGTCTTCAACAAGTTAAGCAGAGACTTGACCGCTTTCTACCCGAGCGATCAGTGTCGAGAAAGGAGTCAGAGAAGCGTGAAAGAGATATCACGCCATACCAGTAGCAGATTGAAGGAGAGGTGGGGGTGGGAATGGATGGACACTCTCTATACGAAAGCGCTTGAATGACCCGATGTTAGAGGCGTTCATTTGTCAGACAAGTTATCAGATCTGCCAACTTCCCACAATTTGATCGGCCGAGAAGCACTGTTTCTATGGTCCTTTCATAGTCCTTTCATAAACTGCTTCCCCGATATCTAAAAAAATGTTCTCGTACGACTTATTCCTATCCTATATCATATTTCATTTATTCCTATATCTCCCCGCCCTTCTAAAAATAACAGAGGCGCAGAATGATTATTGTATTTTTTCTGCACTAAATTAATAACGATATCAAGGCAGGTTTATTCCACACATAGGTCGGTTTAGAATTAGTTTTGTCCACAAAGGAAGTTGTTGATTGATTTTCATTTTCACATTTAACATTGAATAAAATTAAATCAATCAAGAAATCACAGTAATAAGCAATTAATTGTTTACCAATGTGGTATCGTGACAGATTAATGCGTTTGAAAAATAATGATAAATTTTAATCATGTTAGTTCGTAGCAATGCACTTCGTTTTCTTCTTCAGAAAACAATTCAGTGGTTCAATGCACTTATTCTGTACATATCAAATTGTACACCTGTTTTTCCCAATCTCCAAGATTAACAACTTTTACAGCCATGTCTTTACATGTTCCGCCATTATTACAACTATTGCATTTGGAATGGCAGCCTTGCATTCAGTCTTGATTTTTTTCTCGAGATAGCTATAATGAAAAATAAGATATCCTCAATAAAAAGTCGAGGGAGGGGGGGGGAGGAAGTGAGGGGTGGGAAAGGGAGGGTGTGGATAAAAATACATCAGTGGCGTTTTGAGTCAAACGTTTATAAAGAGTTGTGAGCTTGCGAAGCGAGCGGCCAAAAAGGTCGACATTTTTAATACAAAAACCCAATTTTGTGATAGATTTCAGAAAGATAATATCTTATTTTACCCTTCTCTATTTCCTTTCTTTATTCTTCTCTTTTTTTTCTTAGTCGTGTTAAGTTTTGAGGCAAGGGCCCTCCACCCATCTGTACGCCACCGAAATAAATGAAGACAGAGTTTATGAATTAGTATAGTTAGGGCATGTATGGGCGAGCTACGCGGGGTTTGACTAAGAACTCAGCATGGAGATCTGAAGCATTACACCACCTCGTTTCACCTGGGGAAATCATCATTATTCTTTTATCGTAGATGAAATAAATGAAAATGCCGAAGACATCAATATGCCAAACTATGTACGCTATGTTTTTTTTTTTTTTTTTTTTTTGGGGGGGGGGGGTGGTCTTCGTTTAAAAGAAGTTTGATTGATTGAGTGATTTTATTTCTCATGATAAAAAACAATACAAAATATATACATTCAGAATATAAAACGTTAATAATTGAATTACATATATAGTAATCAGGTACATGAATTTGAGATTATAGAGAACTTATAAGAGAAATATGGGAAAAACCAAAAAGCTACAAGGAGCTTGAAAGGGGTTATTCCCATTTAAAGAATACGATTGCAGAAATACATATACATAACTTGATAAAATAACATACAAATAAAGCATAAATAAACTTAACTGTAACTTGCCCAAGAAAACTCCTAAACACCCCCCCCCCTTACATGAACAAAATCGACCTATCTTCCAACTAATATGTAGATAAAATATGGTATTTTAATTTTCTTTTGAATGCCGATAAAAATGAGTATTGCTTGATCTCAGTGGGAAGTGAATGCCAGACATCGGGGCCCATGTGTCTTATTGATTTAGATGTTAACAAAGTTCGCGGATTTATTAAATGGTAATTTTCTGAGCCTCTTGTGTTATACGAATGAATTTGGTAATTACATATGAACATAGAATTGAATTGGGAAGGCAATATTTTATTTTTCAATCTAAACATGAAAAGTGCTGTCTGGATGGTATTTATATCCGCGGTTGATCTTCTTCATAGACTCAATCAACTATGGAGAGTGGGGTTATTATGGTAAATCTGATATAAGAGTTTAAAGTGATAAAATACTACGTCAAAAGCCTTGATATCAGACCACGCACACATGAAGGGCACAGCTCTGTAGGGGAGCCTCGAGTTGTAATAAGTAACATTTGCCATAATCTGGAAATAATGATGGCCGAAATAACGTTGGCAAATGCTTTGCTATTGTAGAGATTGTCAGCGATCCAGACAGTCATGTCGGTTGGATTATTTTACATAAAACTAGGGTTTGCAGAAGTTATATTAGAAATGTTTGATTATTCATTGGGGCTATTAGTTATTCTCTTCAATCGACATTGGGTGATAATTATTCCATGTTTTAAAATTGTAACATGTTACAATTTTAGCATGAATTACTTGCACCAATTTATCTGTCACTTCACATTTTGGCTGTAAATCTGAATATTTGGTTTTGAAAATCTACTGCTAACAATATGACTTCTTTGTTCCTCACCTTTTATTTATCATGAATTAATGCTTATTTCCCTTCCTTTCCATCCCACTGATTTGACATTTTTTCTTGAAATAAGTCTGTAATTTGTTTCCAATTAGTCAGAAACTGTCTAATTTCTATTATTTTTTAAACTTAATTTTACAATGATTGTAGATGCTAGAGTAGGCACTTTCACATTTATTATTATATCAATGCCCTTTTCTGTTTTCCTATATGCCTGCATCGTTTGTATTTTGTATTGTGATGCAACAATGTTATTACTTTGATAAAGCCATCGCGTCTCTCCTAGCTTTCTCTCTGTCTCTCTCGCTTTCTCCCTTTTCCTCTTTCTAATCTAATTGTCCTTATACATAAGAAAACCTCTCTTTAATACACCAATCATATACAATGTCAAATTGGACAAGTAATTAAGCTTTAATGAGATTTCTTTCGTTGAATTTGATATATTGAACTTGACATGAAATGAAATGATTTATGATGCCTCGCAATCAGTGTCTAGAGACCTTGAAATACCATCCACAGGCCTGAGCTATGGTTCGAGTTTGTAAATACACATTGATTGTATGAAAGGAGCTGCAATCTGAAGTAGATGCAACGAAAGTATACACGAGAGGGCATATTCCTTAAAGGAAGAGGGGTGCGACATTGTTTGATTCTCAGATCCAACGTGATTATCATAACCTCTCTATAAAGAAGTGGAAATAATCGTTGTAATTTTGTGAGATACGCATACTCATCGAGATAATTGTTTTTGTGTTTTGCATTAATGGTTTGACTGGAGACGCTCCAGTAATGTCACTGTATAGTGCTACTGTGATCTTGGGAATATAGGCCAATGCATGACATGTTAACATGTTTCGAGGTATTTTATACCGCAACAAAGTTTCACCCTTGTGCCCCCTTCATTAAGTTGCAATAATGTTCACATATTCATCGATCAGCAGTAGAAGGGCTCTCCTAATTAATTCATT
The DNA here is from genome assembly GCF_037042905.1 of Lytechinus pictus. Classification (NCBI taxonomy): domain Eukaryota; kingdom Metazoa; phylum Echinodermata; class Echinoidea; order Temnopleuroida; family Toxopneustidae; genus Lytechinus; species Lytechinus pictus. The sequence continues at coordinate 15,162,773 of NC_087249.1, forward strand.
GCTTTATTTGCCTGTCGCCTTGAACAATGCCATGATCAGGGGATTAATTAATTCACAATCGTCGGATGTCATTCCCTCAATGAAATATCATGGTCAAATACCTGTAGCTGCCATGGAAACTGACGGGGAATGGAGGGGCGGGAAACTCATACCACCATGGTTAAAGGCATATCTTTAAAAGGTGAAATAATAAGCATGTCGTGCATTGGGTATCCAAATTGTGGAGAGCATGCAGCTGGGCGTACCTGGCAAATCTTGTCAAAAGGGACATTTTTTTCAACAGCTTACAAAACAAATAAACAAACACTTTCGGCTAACTTTTTTTTGACAACTAAAATAGTTAAAATGTGGTAAACGGTCACCAGCGATGGCGGGAACACTTTCCCCTCAATAAATATTCTTTTATGTTAAAGAAAAAATCATCAAACTTCTGTCAGGGGCTGTCGCACCCCCCCCCCTCCCGCCGCTCCCCCTCCTGTTCGCTTGCGGTTTATAGAGAACATGGATCTATTTCATATTACGATTCAAAGTTTGGAGTTTTACTTAACATCACAAACCCAGTCCTGTGAAAAAGAAGTCAGACAGCCAGTCGTCTGTAATCATCAGCCAGCCATCTCGGGGCTGTATATCAAATCTATGAAGAACTGATGGACTGTCAAGTCTGATATCCATTCACAAGGCCTTATCGTAGAGACACGCCATATCTTCGTCCTGGTAGTCGTCCGACACTTCAAAACCTGGGAGACGTTTTAAAAACTTAACGATTGACTGTGAGACTATTTTTGAAAGCTAGATCATAGAAGTCACTCCACAATCGATCTCTAAGTTATATGTTACGGGACTCTAAATTATCAAAATACACAAAAAAAATCTGTGAAATTCTGTGAAAAATAATGATACAAAAATTAATTGCTCACAGAATTTCTTGCAAAGTGCGCACAGATCCTTCACATTAATTTTGGTTCAACAGAACAGAATTAGGCATCCTCTGGATGAATTCGGCAGCTTCGCTCCCTCGCTCTTACATCATCAATAATATTTATGTATTTTTGCCCCGCAATGGGGATAACAGGGCCATGGATATGAGCTTGATGTCCATGCGGATAACTATGACAGACCTATGTGATAGGGTTTCATCAGACGGACGAATGATATGAATTGAAAGAGAAAACGTTCACGAAGACACACCAACATTCTACATCTTACATCCTTCGAATACCTGGAGAATATATATTTCAAATAATATGAGCTCGATTTTTTTAAGTTTATCCCTATGGCTCTGCCTTGGGATCAACTGTAAGTCCACTATTTAGCATTCTTGCACGTCTTTTAGCCAATCACAGGACTCGCAGATTAGGGCATGGAAACTATCTCTATCGTCAAGATCTTCGAAATATTTCATCTATCTTCTCGATTACATCTGAGAGTTACTTTTATCCATACTGTCAGTTGTCTTTGAAAGAAAATATGCTTAAAATGACAAGATGAAAGCTCGCTGTGTTTCGTATAAAAGGGGGCGTTTCATGAAATGTTTTGTCATTGATTTTTCACGGACTAATTTGCTCTCAGCCAATCAGATGCAAGGATTTGGAGGAAAGCTTATAACATCTGGTAGTGAAGATAACTGACAAAATTTCTCAAAAGCTTCTTCTTCTTCTTCTCAGTCTTCCTCTTCTTCTTCTTCTTCTTCCTCTTCTTCTTCTTCTTCTTCATCACCCTCCTTTTCTTGTTACACACAACCCCGTTGCATCAAGGTTACTATTATGGTAACTTTGGCATCCAATGGTAACTATACCATGGTAACGCTATTAATCACCAACCAATCAAAATCAAAGGATTCCAGACAGGTTACCACTAGATAGCAAAGTTAACCATAATGGTTACTTAAACGGGGTTCTGGATCCACTCTACTCACATCCTACTTCCCTCAGGGACTCACCTTTAGATACCCGGGGGGAGGGGGGGGGGGGGGCTGGAAGTTTGGGTTGATGCAAATGTTTTCCCCCTTTCTTCTTTGAGTATTTTTTTTCCTTATTCCATTGAGACAACCCCCCCCCTTTCAGATGATTTTTCAGTTGACCAATTATTATTTTTTTTTACTCTGGTGGTGAGTCAGTTTTTTCGTTGTTGTTCATATAGCAAATCAAGTTTTTTTTTTTTTTTTTTTTTTTTTTTTTTTTTTTTTGGGGGGGGGGGGGGAATCTTCCAGCCCCCCTGGATATATTATGGTGCGTCCCTGTCGTTTGTGCTTCATGTTTATCCAAGGATGGTAAAAAACATCATCGCACCCCCATTTTCATCTCTCCCCGCGGCTAATGCATGAACCAAGGCGGGAGTCCCCGATCTCCAAACTATGCTAAAAACGCCCAACAAAGCAAGCATTGCCATGATTGCAGAGCTGAGGTCAACTCCGAGATCTAGGAGTGTTGATACCATGCTTTCATCGGGTTCTTGAAGGCTTAGGCCGGTGTCTTGGCTTGGACTTGTGGGGGGGGGGATTCTCAAGAAAATGAAAAGGCCCTTCCAATCTCGTCGAATCTCTCTCAAATATGACAGACTGACTGGATAATCAACGAAGGAGGGGGGGGGGGGGGCTCGAATGACTTGACATAACTGGGATCCGCAGAGAGATCGAGATGCCCTCGCAAAATCTAATTCATGGGATACAATGAAGCCCTTCGTGGTGTATGATGGTTCGCATGGGTCATGAACACTTCAAAGATTAATTCATTTGGTCATAATGAGAGGGTTAAACAAATTCGTTCATCGTAATGAAAATACATAATAAAAAAATAAAATAAATAAGAAATAAATAAGAACAGAATTGACTTAATTAAACAAATCCCCGATTCAAACAAAACATAATGTAAACTTCTACTACCCCTAACCTTTAGAAAATTAAACGAAAAAAAAACCCTAACCCCCGTACAAAAAATGAAACGTTTAATTTTTTTCGTATCAGAACAAATGGCAAAGATCAGAAACCAAACACAAATTTTTACTTTTCAAGCATCATCAATAACTGCTCCATAAACACATCAATCAAATATATTGTCTTGAATGTAATATCGTTTACTTCCTGCGGGCCAATTTGTGACCCTTCTTTTCTAAATTCTTTACAAAAATAAAGTGGCAATGTACTTTGTCGTTTGTTTTCATGACGGATGCATCTCTTGCGTTGGTATTTTTTTTATGAATGGTTCGTATTCGCATCTGGGGGTATATTTCTGGCGGCGAAGTGTGGCGTGTGATTGATTCGTTCTAACTCAAATCATTCAAAGACGGATATTGTCGAAGAACAGTAGAGAGGGACTCGAGACTGACTACTTCCAGAACAAAACAGAAAATAAGATGGTTTCAACAGTTGTCTAATGCCCGTGGGGGTATTCTCCCAAGTCAACAGAAGGATTTCGTCTATGGGGGAACAGCTAAATTGGAAAGATATCGGCAAGCGACCTTTTTTGGCAGAGTTCAAACGCAGTGTCATCTTTCCCTTCAGATTTCAAAAATGTCAAATATCGTTTTAAAGGGTCACAGGCCTAATATTAATAATATCCAGATGTATGTGGCTTGGGAGCATAACTACAACGCAGCTAGTGGCTGTAGAGCCCGACGAAGCTTGCAGCAGACATTACATGCATAGGCCTACATTTGCAATTAAATCATCAATAATATTGGTATGGCCAATGACCACTCATGTGAAGCATGGTCAAGGGAAATGTGAACAGATGTGTTACGACGGTCAAGTGCAAGTGACCGCTTGACCCCAACTTCAGTAGAGCCTGCCTTCTTGGACCTCGAGAACAGTGGGTCAAGATTGCGGACGGTCATTCCAAAAGTCAATATCGGGAAATTGTCGGAATTATTGAGTTTCCTGCCGGCTCGGGGGAATCGCCGAGAGTGAACAATCATCATCATATTTCTTGACTCAGTAATTTAATAATTTTATTAATATCGCAAGGGATCCCTCTGAAGGAAAAGTAGATCGAGCATGCACGAAATAAGTTCAAAAGTTCAAATATCATGACCAGGTCATACGACTTCACCCGTAATCATCTGCTCTTTGAACATGTTGAACCACAAAGCCGGGATACTTTTTGGAAACATGGACATTAACATGCGTCTTAATTTCATTTCTATTTTTAAATAAAGGGAATCATGATTATTTGTATATCAATTCGTACAATCCGAATAATTTATATTAACATACAGTAGCTAGGAAAGTGAAATAATCATAGTGTCAGGCGCGTTTGAGTATTACCAACCAAGACTTCATTTACAATTTATATGTTCTATGTACTTACATTCTCCTCATACTGTCATATTTTCGTCAGATAGACGAGTATTTTTTCTTTCCATTTGCCCTCTAATTTTTTTTTCATTCTCCTCTTTCTATTCGGCTGGTATAATACACTCGCACCTGAAATCTGGCGGGTCGGTCAGACAGCATGCCTATTTGCGCTTTTCCAGTGATTAAAGGCGATGTTAATCACCAATATGCATTTTGCAAAGGTGTTTCTTCTTTGAAGGCTTGAGTACACTCTTAAAATGTTGGGCAACATACTGTCGACACAACAAGTGGTTAAAAATTAAAAAAATTCCCCAACTCTGGGTAGTTTTCAAGCAATACTATGTAGTTTTCACCCAAAGCACACATATTGGTTTAAAACTACCCAGAATTGGATAAAGGTTTACCCAATTGTTGTGTGGACAGTATGTTGCCCAACGTGTTTAAGAGAGTAGTTTATAAACACAATATCACTATTCTGATTAAAAACATATTGCGAACATGACGAATTAATGATTAGAATTTTTAGTTCAACAATTCCTCGGTCTGCATGTAGAATCCATATCATTATTTACTCCCATTGACATCTAAATGTACTTAATAGATTGACAGAAAAGGATGTGAAGGTAAGTTTGACAAATTATTCTGTTATGACTGTATTACTGAACGAAACATCCATTTTGCGACGATGGGATACACTCAAAATGATAGCAGGAACCTCATAGATTGAACATGTTGAAAACCACCACTAAGAAATGACATCAAACGGTAATATGAACTTCCATCTTACTATTTGTTTCCTTCTTGTTGAATATTCATTGATTTCATTTGCCAAGAATGCAATTGTATAACATCAAATGAAAAATCAGTAAGCTTTCACAGGGTAACCCTAACCCTACATCTTAGACGAAATTAAGCCCGGAGCAATGGTCGCAGGAGAAAATGTCATGTCACCTGCACAGGACCTCGAATTCTTATTTTCAGCAGTTCAGTGTTGTTGTTGTTGTCAGGGGGAGTTTACATATTATATATATCTTTTATCGATAAGACTAATAATACAGTTGGTCTTGAATAACATGAGTAATTATCACAAGAATTTGAGATTTTTTTCTCCCTTTGATCCAACTAATTCCAAACACCGTGGACTACTTTCCAATTTTTTTTGCTTCAATTAAATTGACCTCGAATCAGCGATCGATGTTCTTTTGTAAGTTTGGCACAAGGAACTAATAATGATCCACTTCGTACCTACATAAAACATGAAAAAAACTTCATATCTCGGGAAAGTCATGCCAATGAAAGAAATCATAATAATGATTAGACAATTAATTTGCTCCAAACTCTTGGAACCCTAACCAAACTGTTTGTCAAATTTTTAGCATTTATCTACAGTTAATGTAAAAGTAAACTATGACAGTAAGATTGTGTGAGGGATGTGGAGTACTTTGGAGGCAATTAATGTCGAATCTTTCTGACAAGTACTTCATGGTAATGAACCCCTCTTTTGTAGTTGTTATCATGACTATTCTTAAATTTGAAAGCACATTCACGATATGATCAGAGCAAACTGAAACACACTTGCTTGGATGGGGCAAATTGATCTCGAATCACTAACATGACCAACCCGGTTATACATAATGGAATATCACCACGTTTCCCAACATCAACAAATCGTCATGGACATAGTTTACACAGAAGGAAGGTGCTATGCAGAAAGTGGCGCAAGATCATTTAGACGGGGGGGGGGGGGCAAAGACAATCTTACGATGATAACATTGTTTAATCAATTAAATAACGGGGATAAATGAATAATATGTTATTCTCATCATTTCTTCCCATTTCTTCTCTTCGTCTCCTTTTTGTATTACTTTAAAATCATGGGGGGGGGGGGGGTAATTCGGCCTTGTCTCCCCTCTTAGCGCTGCACACTGTTGCTAAGATTTGCATCTCTGGATGACACTATATTACATCTATCTCAGTCCAAGATGTGAAAACATTCCCCTTCTATATGTTCTTGAATATGAATACATCAATGCGTTATCTTCTCCCATTTTCATCAGGGGTGTACCGTATACATGGTATATACAATGAATTATTACATTTAGTTTTCTCTGGCTAAGAATTTCGTAAGCTTGGCTATCAATATTAAACTACTCGCATTTCACGAGATACTAAAACGTTATATAATTATATTTCAAAATCCTCTTCAATTTTTTTTTCATCCCGAGTCCGCCAAACTTCATGTCATTATGGTTGGCGGAGACTATTTCCAAGGGTGTCATATGACACGCTCCTCCCAGAGGTAGCAAACAATTGTTGAGAATTACCATGGGAACCAATGGCTTCAATAAAGTAAAGAAAGAACTGAGATTCCAATTTCGAAAATTGAGTTTCCGTTGTACATAAAAGAGTCCAGTGTAGACGCAACACCACCTTTAATGGAAGTTAGTAAGTATCAAGCCGACCTCCAGGCCTTCCGATTTTGAATGTCACACTTCTTTTCTTTCTATAAAATTATTCTTCTTATACTACCCCCCCCCCTCCTTTTTATTAAAAAAGTGGCTAATTAACAATCCTTTTAGATGTCGTCTTTGAAAACTCAAGACGAGGCAACTGAAAATTGAAAGTTTGTATTTTAAGTATGTATGCATTAATGTATGGGAGGCTGAACAGAGTTACGAGCAATCACAATTCGGAGCACCGCAGCACCCCACCTCCTCCTTCCTCCAGGTACAACAGTTTCTGCATTGCTTCTGAATGTAAGGATAGCCATGTGTATACAGTTAAGCGCAAAGGCAATTAAATGACATGTACGTAGATGCATGTTTATAGTGAAACTTCTTCATTTCCACCACATCAGACTTTTATCTATTGGTCTTCATAATCACAAATAGTGTAACCCCCCACATGCTGTGTCAAAGTAACGGAATAACAGAGCACCTCTATTTTCGCAATATAGGTGTCCTTTTCATCTTTTCATGACCTATACTCGACTTGTTAAAAAAGTAGAACGGAGGTTGTTTCATCCAGGGCAACGCCAGCACGAGATTGACGCAATACCAGTGGCCTACCACTAGCAAGCCATCTGGTGTCCAATTCACCTCCAATTATCCGATTAGGACCACCGTATCACAAACCGTAACCATTGGTCGTAAGAACCATTTTCACGATTGTTTTGTATTACCCGCAGTGCCCAATCAATCTTCAAAATCGACCGGAATATCACTTGCTAAGTTTGTAACAAGCCTCCCTTTGTCTACGGTAGATGTTAAAATGTTGCAAAAGTTCGCCAATGTGTGCAGCACTTGATTGTCCAGAAATGGCATCTTGTATTAAGGCTTAAGCACTACCAAAAGGTTAAAAACACAAGTGTCTCTGACTTGAGATAAGGGGAAGCCGGGGCGCCCTGTTAATTATAAAAAATGGGGGTGGGGGTAAGCTAAAGGCATATTATTCAAATTAAGAAATGCTTGGATGAAAACGAAGCAAACTAGATTATGAATGAATGAATTTATTTACTATCCAATGCAATGATAATACCAATTTACAATCAGTTATGAATACTTAGAAAAGCAAGGATAATAGGAACCAGAAAATAGCATTATTATGTTGAATTAGCGACAGCGCAATCAGGAATATGGGACCAACTAAGGTAAGATTTCGATGTCCTACAAGTCGAAATGCACAATTGCTATACTACCTAACTTGAGAGTGTAGGCGACTTTCATACCTTAAAGGCGTTGACCGCATACCATCGCGTTACGAAATAGACCCCGTCACATCACACTACACCCACATATTCACATTCGTGTAAGTGAGTCACTGATTATGCTATGTAATATGGGTGGTGTTGAAAGAGAACCAGCATCAAGCCCCACTTGCTTCACTCGACATCTTCAAATCAAACAGTACAGAGGCGAAGTTTGGATCATTATGATCATGGATGGGGACACGGGGACCTGTTCTGTGATCCTGACTCGAATGCCACAAAGAAGTTAACGATTTATTGAATTAATATATATATGAGCTACGGTGTAAATAACAAGGCCACATGGTGTTTCTAGATTCTATAGGACCTTCAGGTGTTAGAAATACATCAGAGAAGAGATTGGATTGAACATAACACCAAAGAATGTCCAAGTAACTACCAGATGTGTTCAATAGCTGATAATATAAAACCCAAAAATAACACTGGAGTAACACGACTGGTGTGATCATCCTCTTACACCAATAACCAGATTAACACAAGAGTTGTTGATGTGTAAAATCTACGGTGCCATATAGATCTAGAGGACCCGCATGTGCTAGAAAGGAAGTAGGACGTAACATCAAATAGGCCTACTGTTAAAATTACGAATAGATTGTGTAATAACTAACACCATATATTCAACGCTTGTGTTATTGTTGTCCTCAAGAAACACTCATGTCATAATTTAACACTACTGTGTTTGATATTTAGAGAGAATGGAGAGAACCACCACACAAAATTTTGATAATGTCACTGGTTTACAGATGGGGGACATTGGGGGCCATGGACCCCAAATATTTTTTATGACCAAGAAAAAAAACGAAAACACAAAATAAAGGGAGGGAAAATTGTGATTTATAATATTATTTTCTGAATACTATGTCAAAATATGGCACAAAATTAGATATTTGATAAAAAAAACCCCAAAATATTTCAGCTTTTATAAAATTTTGCCCCATACACCCAGTCTGCCCCCTCAAAATTGCTAGCTCATTAGTTTCTTGGTACTGCTTACCGACAAAAAAATGATGAAAGAGAACAGATACGAGAGACGGTCAGGACCCCTCAAATATTAAAGTGAATTATTAAAAAAATTGAGTTAAAAAAGATCAGGGCCTACAACAAAGAAACGAATAAATAATGAAAAAAAGTCTCTGCGATCAAATGCTATCAAATCTAAAATCTAATCTAAATCTAAAATTACGTTCACCAACTTGGGGTTGTACTTCAGGTTCCTTTTTCAATTTTCAAAAACCTAGGTGAGCGCTGCAAACTTTTCATCTATTGACATTGTTTAATTATTGAAGTCAATCTTAGATATGCAAATAATTAACAACAGAACTTCAAAAGACCCACCGCATTAGTGACCTTACTGGACCTGACAAAGGTGACATCTATCCTATCTTTTACGTCGTAATGTATGCGATTTATTGGGATAAAGCAACAATCTTTCGCAAAAGACGATATCACCGCCGTCGGGTCTCCGCATTTCAAGTTAAAAGTTTGTTCTGGTATTGTACAAGATAAGAAGAAACAGGTTAAATAAGTGCGGTTAGAGTGTATATATAAATTTTCCTGCCATTGCCGTGATTACTAATCACAAAAAAGTTATTTTGGTTCAACACCGATACAGGACACGGTCATTGTGCTTTAATGTCATGTTTGCTGTTGTAATCTAAGGCAAGCGCCGGGTACATGTCATTTTCAATTGTTTTAAATTAATCTGAGATAAGCACAAGACTTCAAAAAAGATCGACCGAAACTTTGCGAACTTCTTGACTTTGAATTAGAAGAACAGAAAAAAAAAATGGATACGCTGTGATAAAATACGTTGATTATTTTTAGCGATAATTGCTGGCAAAAGCAAGATGATACTTTTATACAGTTAAAAGCGTATTTCGGTTTTATTAGTGAAAACACTTCAAAAATGTAAAAAGAGAAGGAGTTTCGCATTATAAAATCAAGAAGCTATTGATCATACCACGACTTGTTTACTTCCCTGCTCACCACATACATAATAACACTGTCATTGTTTGAATGAGAATGAAGAAGACATCATGATAACAACTTCTTGAGGAGGAATGGTAGATATTCCATTGGAATGTCTTTACATTGTAATGTGAGTGACGTGTTTACCAACTGGCCCACGAGAGTGTCATTTTTGGCGACCTTTCAAAGGCGCCACCGGCAAGGTGCTTCTTATGAATTGGTTTAAAGAGCATTTATAACAACTTTCTCCTATTTTTCTGACACCGATACCCTTAATCTAGTTTCATATAATTGAGACCATGTCAGATTGATTTAAGATTAATCCTGATTGACTTTTTACGGGGTTTATATGGGTCATTCGTCATCATATGCCGAACGACGAAATACAAATATTTTGGGTCCTTTTTCATGGCTATTTTTTTTTTTTTATGATTTCAAATATTTTTTTTTTCACAAAAAACAATACAAAGATTTTGCCAAGAAAAAAAAAACCCCGAACAAAACAAATGAATAAACTATTTACAGTACTGCCACTATGGTATCATTGGCGTAATGAGCCAATATTTTAGGGGGCCAGGTATCAATGGCGGATGGACAAAGGTTCTAAATCGATGCGAGCGAGCAAATGTGTTGACCTTTTGTAATGCAAATACATGATTTTGTCTAGATTTTTGCATAACATTCAGAAAAGGATCAAATATTTTCCTCTGTCCCCTTCCTTTACCTTCTCTTCTTTTTTTTTTTTGGGGGGGGGGGTGGAGGGGGACCCAAACCCCCACCCCATCTGTACACCAGTGTATGACATTGTGAATGAATGGAGGGGAGGACCCCTAGCCATATTCTGATTATATTCACAGGTTAAAAACTCACTTATAGAATCATATTGGTGTTTCAACTTTTAAATGCCCACTATCGAACAATGTTTATTGAGAACGTCTTTTAAGAGTTTCAATTGTTTATCTACGGTATGACGTCATACCCATGGCGCTTAAATCCCAATACTGCCTCCCTTTTTCTATTGGAAATTGTGTGCAATTTATAACATGCACGAGGAAGGTAAAAACGGAGAGAAGTGGAAACATGTTAATAATACCAGATATGATTAGGTATATAACATAACCAACAAGTATAACACAACATAATAGTGAGGACAAACTGTTTCAGAAAATTTATACTGGAGGGCGGCCTTCATTGCCTTTGACATTTTGAGTCAAAACGTGCCACGTAGACCTGAATAAATTGTAACTAGGGAATACTACATGCCAATTAAATGTTGTATTCCCATTTCTCATTTCAGTAAGCATCAGAGGATCGGGTTGGCTCAAATAATGTATCACTTTAACTTGTAAATCACATCTCTCCGCTACAAAAAATGAAAGATTCGCCTCTCAATTTCGATCACACAATAATCATTCGCATGGCAGGAGAAAAGACGTTTGAAAGCTGAACCTGATCTCTTTAAATGACAATTGACGTTGATCTTTTGATAATCAAGTGGATGCAGAATGCTTGTAAACAACGTCAAGGTAGCGATATGTCTGTCTGGAAAGAGTGATTGAGGCAGAGGAGGAAGATGGCTTTAACAAAGAATTTCGGGAGGTGTCCCCTCCCCTTTACTGAATCCTGTGAGATGATTGTGAGATATAGGAAAGATAGAGGGGTAAAGACGGAGAAGGGGGAGAGTGACGAAGCAGAAAGAAGAAAGGGGAGGGTAGGTAGAGGGGTAGAAGTAAGGAAAGAGGAACAAACAGAGAGGCAGAGACAGTGATAACGAGAAAACGGGTGAGGGAGGTACGGGGGGGGGGGGGGGTGGCCCAGGATATTTTGATGGGGGGGGGGGTGTTGTTAACCTCTTCCCGCCTTTTCCGATGCCCCCGTCTACACCAGGGACGCCCTTGCGAGGAGGGAGGGGGAATGAATGAGCAATTGATGATGATGGAACGAAAATAGAGGAATACATAGGAATAACTGGGAAAGACATGAGAGAGATGGACAGAAAAGAGGCGGTGAGGTAACGTCTTAAAATAGACTAATCGAGATGCATATAGACCGTTTATTTTACAAGATTATCTTCAAGTGGAAACGGATCACAAGCTTTCGATCTCAGGCATGCGAGGATAAGGAAGGAATTCTGTTTATATTACAATAGATTATTAAGCACTTGTAGCAAGCCATCGAATGATTTTTAAATATCATCCATCTTATTCCAGACGAGCTCTTCCGATTTAGAAATGCATTATGAAGTTTTAACATAGGATAGCAATCATTCGAGCTTTCCATTTCAATGGAAAGATAATATTAAAGATATAATTGTTATTGATGCCTGTCAGCCAGGAACGGGACGTTAATTTTAAGGGATTACACATGTTTAATTTACTACATTTTCTACATGTAGTTTTGTGAGTATATTTTCTTCGAAGATGAAAGAATGTGATGATTTCTTTATAATGAAATGACGAAATTCAGACATTAAAACATCCCTTTAGCTGTCACAATGTAAAATTGAAGTCTTTAGGAAGACATTTCAAAATATTTTATCTAATGAGATATATTTATGTAGGATATTAGTAATATTTTTGTTATATTTATAATATTTTCATTAAAAAAAATCATAAAGAATCACATTATTTACAAAGAATTTATAAAATTAAAACAGTATCTTCCGGTCTGTATGCCCAATGATTATTTTGAATTATTTTCATCTTCTACTTTTATCTCCAAGTAGCATGTGTGGGTATAGCTGTCAAAACACCAATCTGTCAAGTCCTTCAACATTCTACAGTAATAAATGGAGGAAATTGGAATGAACCCGTACTTGTTGAGTAGTCTAATGGAGGGGTAGATTTCTTACCGCCCAGCTATCAAGAAAGTAGGACGGGATTGGCCCTCATGATTATGGTGTCTCGGAGTGTTGGACAAGAAACTGAAAAGAGTATTAGATAGAGTACTAGTCAAGTAGGCCTGCACAGCTGTAAAAGGTGATCTTGGCGCAATATTCAGATTAAAATAAAACCCAAAACACTGCAGTTTATTGTTCAGTGCACAATTTTTGCATTAACGGGTATCCCATAGTTTTCGTTGTCTTTTTTCGCATTATGCCTGCCAGAAAGATCGTTAAATCATGTAAATATATTGTACACTGCCCATTAAGACAAATTTACATTGTTAGAGATTCCTGTTCCTATAGTTTGGCGAGTAAATTGATAATCATGTCTGTTTGATCGCCTCTGTATTTCGCTTTAACTTCTGGGGGTAAAGATATTTGACATGATTATAGGCTAAGCTGTAAATCACAATCAAATGAATTAACAAATGTGAAATGTCCGCGCTTTGTCACTCCGTTTTAAGGTTTAAAAAAAGTTATTTTCTACAAAACTATCATTAATGATTTGAGTGTTCTATTTCCTAATTGTCCAATGACCAAACTTATAACTAAGATTAAATATGTTCCCATTTAAGGGAATAAAGTACCTCTGAGCTTTATTATTTTAAATTCATATATACATATATGTATATATATATATATATATCGGCCGTTCTCATCAAGTCAGCTATCAGGAAATTGAACTGTCTTGCGACGGTGCAACCAATAACAGATGAAAGAACAGAAAAAATGCAGTTTACTCGATATAAATAGCTGGCGAATACATTCCTTTCTTTTTCTACTTTTATTGATCTAATTGCAGAACTAGTTCATCAATACACGGACAATTCTCCCTCCCTATCCCCCCTCTCTCTCCTTCGTTTGAAACAATGAAACATTCGAGATTGACATTTTCACTCCCATGTCGCCGTGCTATAGCTCGTGCTGTCGACAGCAAACTGTTCGATGAAAATTAATTGTCACCGTGAATGTGGCGTATATAATGGACAGAAAAGACTCGAGGGACAAGGTCGCTGCTATATCTGTCGTATTTTCATCCAACGGGTTTTTTGTTATTATTTCCGAGCATGCAGTAATGCAACAATAGATAGAAAATGTCGGAGAACTAGTTGGCACTTTCCACTTTCTAAAAGTAGACCTTATTCTCTTATTATTATTATCAAACTACCATTTAAACTTTCCTGGATATCGTTGTTGAAAACGGCTTGAAAGTTCGCGTTTCCTCCCCTTTTGTTTTTGTTGTTTTTTGCTATCTAGGGATGGCGCATGGAAGCGTAGCGTCGGCCGCAGTAAAAGTAGTAAAAGTGAGGATATAAAGAAAGAATAGGGGAAAAGCAGACGGCACTCTTTCCCTAAAATACATGTACCTTCGTGTCACCCCTGATTATCCTCCTTAATTTCTTTCATTTATCGACCTGTGAATATATGTGGAGAATATATATATAAAAAGTAAATACAGAGGGGAAATTTTCCTATCTTTACTAGCAATTTTACACAAGGAATCCTTAATACAGACAAAATCGCTTGTTATGGGTTTGTCATAATGCCCGATTTTCGTTTCAATTTCTGGTGGTAATATATATCACAAAGCGGCCACCTTTGTTATTCCTGACATGCCGTGATAAAGTACACGCAGGAGAAGAAAGTCTATACAATGACGTGTAATATAAGAAACGCTTGTTCCAGTTTTCTCCCACTAACTCACGCAATTTACTTTAGCCTTGTCCTTAATCTAAGAGGTCGTGCGCGGAATGGGGGCCACTCTCCCAAACCTTAAAACAAAATGAGATTTTGAGGCAAACAATTTCTCCCGTCTCTTTCTATTTCTCCATCCATTTACTGTCCGAGGATACATCAAAGAAAATTATTTTGTTGACTGTCTGTGCGTATCTTCTCGAAATAGTTGCCGAGTTCCGAAAAGGATCCCATTATTACATTTTGAATGCAGGTGCACATTATTTTGTCTGCAAAATGTTAATCGGTTCCGCTCGGATTGAGAGCATTGAAATGAATACGTTGACACTTTGTGCTTTTAGATAAGTTGTAAGCCCATTTCTTCAACAATACTGACCCGGTTTATCACCGTAAAAAAAGAAGAAAATTGTATGAGAAATACGCTGCACCTAAATGGAAGAGTTTTGGCGTACGACTTCTTGTTATATACGGTTACATAATTATTAGGTTACATTTTGGTTCAGTATCTTCATTCCATCATAAACATTTAGGCCTACATAGAGAAATATTTTATTGATTTTTACTCCACGACATAATGGGGAAGCTGCTCGCATATGACGTCACAAATGAAAATTGACATTCTAATAACTGTTTTTTAATCGTTGACGGATTTTCCTCAAACCATCAACACTATTTGTTATTATTTGTTCTTTCTGTTAAATATACAGTAAACCTTTTGTCAGCGTGAACTTTCCCTGTACGTCTTTAGGCAAAGTAAGAGTAATGCTCGATCACTTTATCACTCAATACTGTCCAGTGAAGGAGCACAGATTCTCTGAAAGATATCAAACTAGAGGCTTTAAGTGACACCCAGATGTTAAGATACGGGAGACGATCTAACCTTTTAAAAATCATATTTTGCATCTTACTAGGCTATATGCCATAACAGTGTTTAGTGGCGTAATGAGCCAAAAGTCCTAAGGGGTCAGGCGTATCGGACAACATTTATATATTTATATAATCTAAAAAATGCGAGCGAGTGAAGCGAGCGATCAAAACTTTCGACATTTTCACTACAAAATCCAATTTTGTGATAGTTTTTTGTGTGCATAATTCATAAAATAATATCATTATTTCACCCTTCTCTCGTTTGTTAAATTTCCTTTCCTTGTATTTCTTGGTCGGGGTGCCCCCAAGACCCCCCCCCCCCCCATCTGTACGCCACTGATAGCATTGGAGAGGTAGGTTTGTGTTGAAGAAAAAAATATCGAAATGGGATGTACAGTCAATCCTTGCTTTCATCTCAACATCAATTACACGCCAACCGTTTTTAGTCTAGAAACTTAACGACCATCATGACCATGGCTACTATTTGAAACACTCACAGATGTCGTTTATCATAACCTTAAAATGTTTGATAATCCCTGAGACGCTTTGACCAAGTCTGCGACCAAGGATGATTTTTTTTATCTTTCGCGAACTCAACATCTTCGGTAGACGAAGTGCCTTTGGACATTGACCGGCTTGTCAAACTTTTGTGATTCATGCCTGTGAAGCGTGCACTAAGATAAACTGATAAAGCCTTAAACGGTCGATTTGAAAATGCTTTCTGGCGGCCATCAAAACAATGGGCAGATAACAAAAATGCTAGTGACATGAATCAAAGTTGGCATTTATTTCATCATGGATTGCTTCTATTTCCCCTCCTCTTCTTCTTCTTCTTCTTCTTCTTCTTCTTCTTCTTCATGACCTCCCCCTTCTTCCCTTTCTCCGTACTTTTCTTCTTATCCTTCTCCCGCCGACTCCTACTTCTTCTTCTCCCTTTCATTCTCCTCCTCCTCCTTCCTTTCCTTTCCTTTCACTGTTCTCTCCCTCTTCCTTCTTCTTCTCTTCTTCTTTTTATCTTTCGCCTCCTGTTCTTTTCCTCCTTCGTCTGTCCCCCTTTCTCCTGCTTGTTTCTACTCCTTTGCCCCCCTTCTTCTCCTTCTCCCTTTTCTTCTTACGTCTCCTTGACCAACCCATATGGGTTTTATGATTTTTATTCTTCTTCTACAGTCATGTAAGCAGAAGTGGATGGAGGGGGCCAGGGGTTAAAGCATTAGTTAAGATATAATGTGAATACTTTAAAAATCACTTTCTATATTAGTTAAGACATGGATGCAATCGCTTCTATACTAGAGTATGATGAATGTGAACACCATAAACCTATGTTCACGCGACACACACATTCACATTACTGAAATTCGTTACATTCCGGTGGATGGTATCCTTAAAACCATGAAACGGCTAAGTGAAGGGAACAGAACTTGAGACCATTCAGGCAAGCGGTGTCAACTCTCAAGAGAGAGAGGGGTGGGGGAGTGGAGGGGGAGCGGGTTGGTGGACCGAAAAGAGCGACGTATTCCCTGTCGTGATTACAAAATCCCCACATATCGAATAAATAAATACTCCCAGTAAAATAAATAAGATGAAAATGAAATCAAAGAGATTGGTATATTTTCAACAATGTATCCCAATATAACATGGGAATGAGAGGAATCATGCCATACCATTGTTCTTGTATTCCGGCTTTTGTTTTCTTTTCCCAGACCTCATTTCGTCAGAAACAAAATACACATCGTTCAGTTCTGTCTTGCTATTTCTTACAGACAGTGTATCCATTAAGTGCCCGTGCACCGTTTTAATGTTATTCATAGATCAATGTAAAAGCAAATATTTGAAGAGAGCAAGCAGTCTTGCGTTTCTCTACATATTTTCCATCGTTTCCATGGGGATCACTTTTCTTTCGACCGATTCATCCCTAGCATCCTCCCAAGAGAACACTATACAGCTTAAGCGTTGGCACGAATGTGATGTCACAATCACACTGGCGCAACCGAGAACAGGCCGACAAGAGCTATTACGTTACGACCAAATGACATATCATCGGTCGGTTTGAAATCGGTTTCATTTGTGTGACCGTAAAATAAAATTTTCAAGCTCTTGAAATATTCCAATAGGGAGGGGGGCGTGGTTTCTATATAGCACAGGCAAAAACATTGTCCGGATTTAGGAAATACTTGTATATACTTCTTCCTATATGCACCAATTTCGCCAAGTATATCTTACTGCAATCAAAAGGTGTATATGCAGAATCTTCTAAGAAATTATAAATTTTGCATAAAAATGATTTGAATGGAAGGTGGTACACATTATCACGCCTATTCGTATTGTTTTACAGCCCCCCCCCCCCCCGCAGACACACACCCCATACACTAGCTCGTTGCACATCTAAAAGGAAGGGGTAGGCCTAAATGAGCAGTCCTGATCACCCGGCTGGTGGATGGGTGGATTGACAGATGAATAGATGAATGTGCGCAAGGATGTGCTTGCATTACTTAAATAAAGAGATCAAATATCAATATTTTGCTTTTAAAAATAGATCTTACGAATGACAATTCTGTCTGTTTATTAATGATTAAGAGACGTGACTTACCAAGAGTTGGGTCATATTCATTGATGAATCGCCGTGTAATAAACTTCACAGTCAGGGCTAGAAAGAAGAAATAATGACAAAAAAATCTTACCAGTATTAAAACAAAAATACTAACAACATTATGAAAATCTAAAACGAAATAAAGCATTGAAATCACAGATCAATTCGTATAGAAATGAAACAAAAAGGAAATACAATGAATGCATTTTATTTTTATTATCACGAATAATCCTATATTTCGACGGTGACAATCAAATATAAATATAAAGGAATTAATTTAGACATTCGATACCGTAACAGAATCTCGTTCAGATTACTTAATATCTAGAGTAGATGTGTATATACATTTTTTTCATGGGTGGCGAAACCGGGGAAAGGGGGCAGGTAGCCCCCAAATGATTTGAAGAGAAAGAAGAAATCATGTTATGGTTTTAGAGAAAAATAGGATAACAAGAAGAAATGAATAAAAAAAAATTTTTGGGCATATGTATCAACAATAATAATTACAATATATTTTGGTCTGTCCCCGTAACAAAGTACGCTGAACGTAAGGCCGCAGATGATTTCTTTAAGTTGCTTCTTTTAAAAGGACATCATTTTCTATGTACGTGTATGATGTAATCAGTTACCACATCGCCTTTTTACTGCAGATGCAATTCATACTGCATTTTGATAATCTTTTCTTATTATTTTTACTTTTAATAAGACAATAGTTCAAATACTCACTAGAAATCCATATTTTTAACAAAAATGCGCACTCATTTGCATAAAAAATGCATGTAACATATTTATTCATTAGATGCAAGGTGAAAAAGAGCCATGCCAAGGATCTAACCCCGAACTTATACCACTGTCGAGACCACTCGGCCGCGGCAACCCCACCGACAATTGTTTAGGCGGTTAGCAGGTTACAGGCCACTGAAGTCACACTACCGAAACCGACTCAGAACGATCAAAGCATGATTCTTAATAGCTCCATGATCAAAGCTACTGCATTGTTTCAAATGGCATTTCATCGGTCGGTTTTGAGTCCGTTTTGTTGGTGTGGCTGTTGCATTAGACATATGGCAGCCAGGCGTACTAACGATTGAATCAGTCTTCGCCTAGAGTCAGAGATGTTTTTTTTTCTGCGACCCGAAGATGTCCGAACTCGATCACCGTATCCTCACCCCGTAACGTATGGTTGATGATGACTTCTGATAACAAACACACCACAACTTCACCCGACCATTATCCATCTTCATTGATGTAGATTCACAGTAATCACCAGATGCAATGCACACATCACTGGCAAAATTACAAAAAAAATGCAAGCCCTTTTTTATATTGTTCTATTTCATTCATTAAAAAGTACTGTTGTCAACCATTCAAAAATATTTGGGAAGGGGAGACTTGGCCTTTTTCAATGCCGACGGCAAGTAGTGACCAGAAACTTTTTCAACAAGGGGGAAGACAAAATTTCAAAAATCCAGATTTTAAATCTTTGGGGGTAGGGATTAAAATGGGTGAAAAAATGAAGATGCTCTTTCATACCCCCAAACTGTTAACCAATGTTAACTAATACTTTTCGTAAAGAAATCATGGCCTTGTATGTTAGTAAGATCGGACACCAGTCTGTGAGTCTCTGTGACAGTTTTTTTAAATGTCTGTTGTCAATATGATCAGTGCTCGATTGTGTACCGATTCCGGGTCGCTAATATTTCGTGATTTCTACCAGTTTCATTGTAATCAATAATTCAACAACAATAACAAAGAAAAATTCTGAATGAACATACCAATGCTAAAGTGGCCTTAGTGTAGCCCCCCCCCTTCCCCTAAGGGAAAAATGATTATATATAATCGTCGATATGAACACAAGACTGTCAAAGTGAGCGAGACAGGTAACAAGGAAATGGACTTTATTGAATGCCGAGAGGGACAGATAATTTATTTTTTCATTTTATTTATTATTATTATTATTATTTTTTTTTTTGGGGGGGGGGGGGTGGAATCTATTCATTCAAGCAATATATTTCCCCCAAATCTCCACAATTGATGGGTTCACCTGCACGGAGCGATTACAAAAATGTGTCAGTTTTCGACTAGTATTGTTAACGTTTCTCTTTGTGATAACAGTCCCAAGCCATATTTGATAAGTTGCCTTAATAGTTACCCCCAGGCTGTTTTCGCTCCTGTTCTATAACGTCTCCCATAAAACGACGGAGTTTGGGGCTGGTACGTCAAAAGAGCGTGCGACCTATATTTTAGGAAATAATAAAAAGGGTGATGAATGTGAGCTATTTCAGCAAAATGAGTTTCGCATTTAACCCTAGAAAATCAGGCTTTCATGATTGTATTCAGGGGACAATTATGGTCGTCAGGTGTGGACCCACGATTTTGGAAGGGTGGGCATAGAAATTCATAAATTAATTTTTGAAAAACTAATTTAGGCCTACCAGTCTTTTTTTTCAACTTCAAAGTGTAATTCAGCCTCTTCAGAACCTATGAAAAGCAAAGCCAAGAAAAATTCAGCAATACAAAAATACAATAAAACAAGCGGAGAGTTGGGTACTTCAAAAGAGGTGGTATAAGGATGAGTGCTTACTCAAGGGCCTAGCATTTTTTTATTTCATAGTTGCGAATTCAGTAATAAAACTCAACCTGTCAAAATGATCTCAAATCATTTATTCTCAGGTTTTCCTACAAACGCCCAATCAACAGAATATCATATTCTACATTAAAAAAGAAAAAAAAACTTTCTATGATATAAAGATGTAGATGTTAGTGTCATCAATTCATATCAAAAAGAAAAAAAATATTCCTGAATATAAAACATTAAAACGGAAAAGTAAAGTTTTGATGGTTGATGATCTGTTATGTCCGACGGGTATGATTTGTTTTTCATAGTTCGTCAGTCGCAAGTGACTTGCTTTATATACACATTAGGGGTTCTGCAGTTTAGACCTCAAGAAATTGCTAATAATTACAAAACCTTTTAAAGTGCAAAACTGTTTTTTTTTTTTTTTTTTTTTTTTGGGGGGGGGGGGGCGAGGAGAGGAGTTTAACCATTAGCCCCATCCACTTTCCTCGTCCTTCGCAGGAGGGGGGAGGGGGGTGGGTGGGTCCAGAACGTTTGTGGCTATTTTCGTTTTCTTTTTGTTATTATTGAAATACATATTTCCCCCTTCATTCTACTTTTTCATCGGATCCAAGCTTTTTCTCGGAAAGGTTTTGGCACCCTACATATGCACGCGGCGACAGACATCAACTTGATCACGCGACAAATGTCAAAATACATTTGGATGTTTCAGGAAAACAAGGGGCGTGGCCTAACGAGAGCAAATCTCAAGGATTTGAACAGAATATTTAGCATTCCAATACTTCGCCAGAGCTACACACTTGGAATATATACCTGAAGTAAACTTTTGCCCAGTCTTGATTTTTTTATATAAAAATATCACTGATATGTTTATATATAAAAAATACATATTTTCTGAATAAGTATGTAAACAAGTTCACATACAAGTATCCTCGAAATCAAGCGGAATAACTTGCATCGGTTCGAGTTATGGGTTCATTTTTATTCATTAAACATGAAACAAAATCTTCGAGATAGGCTGCAGAGCCCTTTGAAGATTACAGCAGATGATGATGATGATGAAACAATCGTATTTGATTTATTCTAAATCATTTTCTTTCATTTATTTTTCATTCATTTATATTCCATTTCATCTGTTGTATTGGTTTCATTCTGTATAATCAGTAGGTCCATGGTATAATGATGTAGGCCTAATATGTAATCTCAACAAGATAGGACGTAGTGAAATTTTAATTTAAAAAATGTGAACAAGTTCCATTCATTTACATTTCTACAATTTCGGGCAACCATTTCTTCATTGACGCTTATTGTTGTAATAACAATTTGTTTATGAAAGGTGCGGAATCAATAAATGAAATCAAAATAAATTATGAACTTGATTTCTACATTCCGTCTAAAACTACCAATTCATTAGATCATTCGTTACGTGTGAAACAATAACCAATCAAGTTTAGTGCAATTTGACACCAATCCAAATATTGGAGCTCAATTCGTGCACTCAGTTTATATCCAAATACAGGAATTAATTCCAAGAGCAAATATACACTGATCAGAAGCTTTTAGAATTATCATAATGCCAAAGGAAGACATCATACACGTGCTAAGGCAAATTTGCCTCGCACAATGATAATTACATCGATTTAATCCGATTACAGATAAGTAATTCCATTAATAGTTTTTTTTCTTTATATGATTTGCACTCTTTGCGTATGTTCTTTTCTATCTCAAGGCCTACTCGTCTCCCCATATAAACCCCACACACACATTTTTGTATTCTCTCCACGCGCTCAGTCATTTCTTTATTTTACCCGCTCCTTCTTTTTTGCTTCTTTTTAATGTGTTTCTTTTTCGAGCTTTACCACCTCTGCTCTACTGTAACTTCATTGTAAAGAACAAGGGCGGATCCAGGATTTTCTGGGATGGGACATTTTTCAGAAAAAATAATAAAGACCCCCCCCCCCAAAGTAAAAAAAAGATCTTTCATCCCCAATCAGGTGAATTTTGTCACGAAGGATTTGACAAGCACACACTTGCGAACCTCCGCCATTTCCCACTACGAATATTTTTTTTTATTCCTCTCAAGGGGGGGGGGGGGGGGGGGGCGGACCGGAAGTGCCCCCTCGCTGAACAACACAATTTGTTGATCCGTTCTGAGAGGATCACATCCTAAACTACATCTCTCCATGAGACCCGTTGCAATAGTGTAAAGTTAACAACATTATGTGCTCTTAATGACACCAATTGGGTGCATTTTTACCTACTCCACTCCGACTGGTCTAGATTAATTTATTTCAACACGACATCTTTGATGGGCTTTTAAAACTAGTCAGGTAAAGTGCTGATACATTAGAAAACAATACTAACAAAATTACGGGCCCACAAAACTTGACAAATATATGGATTTAACTTGGGAGGGTATACGTAAAACAACTTCGCATAATATTAGTCTATCGATTTTATAGTGGCATTAACGTAATTTGTAACCAAGGCGCACCATGTACTAAGACATATAAAATTCTTATTCTTAACAGATATACCATCTATTTTTAATCCATAACTTAGTTTGTACGATACACTATAGGAAACCCCATGAGAAATTGCTTCGTCGTTGTGCATTGAAAATTTGAAATGTATATTGTTTTCTCTCAGGATTTTTGGATTGGGGGAGGGGGTGGCTAGCCAGACCAACGAAAGGGGTCAGTATAAAAAAAAAAAGTCGTCATAATTATAGAGTTACACCGCCCAGTCCTGTCTTTCTCTCTTACTCTTCCTTCTTATATCCCCTTTCTTCTGTCTTTTTTCGAGTCTCATTTTGCACTATTGGATAATGATAAGGGGGAAGCTGTCCCCTGCTGCCGCATGTGGTACCGCAGCATGACTGAAACTCTGAAAGCAGTTTAACAATGGCATTTCGCAACAATCATTGAATCAATACACTTCAAAATGGCAAGTGTGTTTTCAGCCTGCTACGCCGTGTGATGAGAAACTAGAATACTTATAATTTCTCACTACCATAGTTACGATACTTTTACTTTAATTTCTTTTTATACGGAATGAAACCATTATTTGCTTATTGTGTTCATTGCGTTATGCCCATTATCAAATATCAACATCTTCCCATCCTATCTCAGCGACGCCTATTCTATTGTTAAACACATTGTTAGAGTGGATCCGGTTTCCATGGTAATTAATTCACACCATCTCCAAATGTTCAATATTCCTTGGTGTTCGCTGACTGCGGTCAATTAAACTGTGCATACAGACATATAAATGCCTCCCGCCTGAGCCCCCCCCCCCCCGACCACCATACAGACGTTATGCATTATTGATCTGTATAAATTCAAAATTTTTTTTAACAAGCTGATAAAAAATTACCAGATGAAAGGATTATTATTTCAGTCATAATTTGCTATCTACATGTGTAAAGAATATATTTAAGATGTTTTGAAAATAGAGCGACATAATGCAACATTCAGTTATTTGCTCCATATCTTGCTTGTACATGTAACTTGCTTATTGTAGGGGTTAGCAAAGCCCCACGTGCTCTTTCTGATGTTGGCTGGAAGGAAGCATGTCGAGCCTAATTCACAAAAATTGCGTCGATGTGATTGGAGTTGACAACGCTGCTAAGATGCGGTGAGCCCCCATCCATTTTATGAAATTGTTCCACTGTGACTGGAAGCTCATTTCAAATCATAGATTGCATCATTCTTCTTATCTCTTTAGCAGCGATCAATTTATCACGTAGAGACAGAGGTTGTGGGGTGGGGGGGGGGGGATAGAAGTGGGGGAGATAATGGAATAAGCGGGTGGGGTAGATGAGTTGAACATTATACCTATTTACAATACAACATTATCGGCTCATTATCGTACTTTGACCGTCCATGGAGATAAACAAGTATGCTTGCGGTTTATCATGAATCACATTAAGAAGACATAAAATGTTTGAATAAACATGATTAACGTATATCTACATTTGGTACGGCTTGAAATGATACGAATGTGATATATACGTTACAAATATTAGTGAGTGGAAACAAAAATTCCAGAATGTGACATTTCTTTGGAAATAAAAAGTATTGCTTGGCTCACCATGTGACTGGCAATAGTTTTAATCTACATATTTTGTTTTGGCACCATTTTCTCTTTTCTTAGGGCAAGGATGGCTCTATAGGAACGGTTCGCAGATTGCCTGTGAGATGAAGATTGTGAAACAATTAATAAACTGCCAAAAAAGGAGGTGGTGAATAGTATTGTTGGTGTGTGCGAGTAAGGATGAGTGCGAGTGCAGCATAGAGAAAAAAATGGTCAGAACGTAATATGGAATACGACTTCTAAACTGTTATCGGGCATGTCGGGGGTCCTAGATAATGTACATTGCAGGAGGAGTAGTAGTAGTAGTAGTAGTAGTAGTAGTATTCATTTCCGAATTAAAAGCATAGTATGCTTTTATTCGGAAATATACATAATACAATAATATTGTATTACATACAATAAAATACGGTGGATTGCCCACATTCAGCTCGACCTGGCAGTCATGCTCGTCTTCCGGAACACTGGTTCCGAAGTTAATATTCTTATGTATTCGTAATACTCACTTCTTAAACAAATTAAAACAATTCCAACGAACTTACCCGATTTCCCAACACCAGGACTTCCGAGGAGGGCAATTTTACATTCTGGTATCATCCCCGCACTCCCGTTGCTACGGTTACGGAAGTTACGCGACGTCATGGTGAAATTCTCGTGCATTTAGAACAAGCTCTTCAGCAGATAAAACCAAGTATATCAAACATCAAATATCTGTTTTAAAAGTGTTAAATGCGATCTCCTCGTGAAAACAAGAAAAGTGAACTGTCGTACTCGAATAATTTTAAGTTCAATAGGAGGTTATTGGTTATGACGACTTTTGTTGATGGATAGTTAGTAAAAAGTACTAAAGGTTGAATTTTTTTTAATGTAAATGCTATTCCTATTGTTTTTCGCAGGGCAATAGTCCACAAACTCGACAAGACAGCATGCACTGTACATCACTAGGTGTCCATAATAATCTTTGATCATGCCAATGTAGGTTCATTCCTTTGTTGTCTTCATTTAAAGGGATGTGTGTATTGATATTTCGTCAGTGTTCGAAGGCATTCAACGGGCCTGCCCTGGACGAAAATCGATAACTTCTGAAGCCAAGCTGAGAACAGTAAATCTTTCGAACAATCAAAGAAACACGGAGGTTATATCGAGTGGTTAAAGAGCACTGTTTACAATACGTATGTCCTCACTCTTAAAAATCTTGCCAGCCGAGATGGACGGATGTCAAGTAAGGAAAACAAAACAAGTAGAATCCTCAATCGGCAATCAAAACACACTTTCAAATAAATCTAGTACTGGAGCCGTTCCCGCATCTCTACAGAAAATGTTTTTGGAGCAACAAAAAAAACCCACTTCGTAAGAACAGAGGAGTATTACTAGTTACAGGAGAACGTGTTCAGAGGGAGAGTTCAGTATTTGAACCTGATAGCTAAATGGAGCCGAGGTACTCATTTGGGAGACATTTTGGCCTTCGAGGAAGTCATTTCTCACACATCACATTTCACAAGTTAGGTTATCAGAGTAGCTGTACCCCCTTTCTAGGTCGCACCCAAGTGGGAAGTCAGGCTTATGCAAAGTTCACGACCGACGGGCGACAGGAAAACCATAAAACTTGATATTGCGCGAATATAAAAGCTTGAAGGTCAATGTTAATCCGAAATGGGTCTCGACGCTAAGTAATCAGAGTCGAAATACGCACCACAAAATCAGTCCCCCTTATTCCATACAATCTTAAACGCAGACTAAACTTCAATTATCGAGCGCATGTATGTTTCCTCATTCTTGTCGAAAGAAAGCCGGGGAATTTCTGCAAGAAATCAAATAGACTGAGTGCCTACAATTGAAATGGCACAAAGATATAACTGTTTGATGGTGTTTTGAGGTTACACAAAAGATAACAACCGCGAGGCAATAACTTCCTACAAAAGAACCCTACAAAGAATCAATTGTACTCTCCATGAACTTGAGTTAATACCACCGGCTGCGAACCCAAACTCCACTCGTTTTCGTTTGATTTTCAGTTTTCTCACAATTTTCTTTTCAAGATCTCGTTTCACTGCTCGTAAGTTGTAAATCACGGGAGTAACAAATTTTTCGGTTTGGGGGCAGACGGTGCACGTTTCGCGGTCAAATGAGTGAGGTTTGTTGTACAACTCTTGGCGGGAGAGGTGACTCTGAAGTCATATGTTAGCAGTGGATGTCAACATGAAGTCCTCTACAACGACCCATCTTGTAATTGTCCTTAACTCGACCCCGATGTATAATTCAAGAAGTTTCGATTCCTCCACCAAAGTGTATCAACAAGAATCTTGAAAATCAGAGAAGTTCGTAATTTGGTTGACGGGGATTTATCTTCTTAACATAAAATGGTGCGATCCGTCAGAAAATGGGATATCGACTCAAGCTTCTTTGGGTATTTGAAATGGGATAAGCCCCACCACTTCCAAATGGTGTGAAATGCTTAAAAGTGTCTCAATTATGAAGCAACGGTGGATTTCCTCAAGTCTAATAAGCTTAACACTGATGTAATCACCTCTTGATAGACTACAAGACGATTATAGTTTCAGCCAATCAGCACTTTCTTTTTTTTCTCAAGCTTAGCACTCGGTTAAGACCTAATTATCACTCCTTTGAAGAAGATAGGTGAACAAGTATCCTTTGTATTTTATTTTTTGTGAGTTGGTCAAACCGATTTCCTAAAGATGATCTTTGCACCTCCCCTCGAGAACGCCGTGCGCATGAAGTTGAAAATAAAATGTTATCTCTTTATCAATCAGGATATATTTGTATTCGCATTTCGTGGTCATCTTCTAATCCACAATTTCATGTAAAAAATAACGGGGCATAAAGACACAGAGCACTGTTATTGAAAGTCCATCATCATACCTAGATAGAGGAACGTCTACACACCAAACTTTATTTAATTCCCCCCTTCATCGTGCTGAATAGAGATATTCTGGGTTTTTTTTACAGGTGACCGGGAGCCCGAGTGACAGAAAAGAAACCCAAGACTTTACCGGGCTTCTTCAAATATGCCTCCGACCAACAAAACCACGAAAAGTCGTGCTATTCTTCTGTGGTATTATTATGCTCAACTGTGGTCCTACTTCAGATCATGGAGGCGGTCAAACAATCACAATACCCGAATGTTTGCGAGGATGACGCGCAGTGTGCTCGCCAAAGAATGGAATGTCCTCATGAATGTGCTATGTTGTCCACCTCTTTCTCTTCTTATCGCTTAATTCCAGAAAAAGAGAGAAAATATTATATCCAGGGCAGCGTTTCTGTTGCTTTGCGTAACCGTTGCAGACGACACCTCATCCCTGAAGTCATTCAATATTTGTGGAACAAAATTATAGACTGACGCACATTTAACGCTCGATTGAAAACATAGCCTACATCCCATTTCATGAATGTAAAGTCTTATTGTGACGTCGTATATCAGAATATCGGCCACATTCCACAATAGGTAAAAGCAATGATACTAGCTACGTTGGTGAAAAAGGGTGCCAAATGCTCGTCGATATTTTGAACGAGTGTTGTGGAAAGAGGGGGCATGTCGTCTGCTTGCAAACACAACCCGCTGAATGAACACGCAAGTTGGCGCCTCCACCGCGGTGCACCATGAGCTTTGGAGGCTTATCAGAAGGGCGACCTCAATGTAAACTTATCAATAAACTTGGCTTTATGGAGTGCAAGGGGATGGAGTACGAATTGATGAAGAGGTTCGAGGTCCTAGCCACGTCTTTCGGATGGTGATCTTATAGACATCCCCTGATTATCTACTTGATCATACCAATTGCACACACCAGATAGAAACGGCGGGTGACTTTAAATTTCTTTTTTTTGCAACGCCACTTTAATATAGTGGATGATTTTCAAGACCTTGCACAACTGTAAACACACAACAACAAAAAACAAGAAGAATATAACTAGCTCACTTTTTATCCTTTGTGATCGGATTGTAAATACAAATTCTAACACATATAACTAACAAAGTTTTATAAACTTGATGTCATAATACAATAAATTTTTATTGCCACAAACCAAAGTACATGTAGATTTGATTTCACCTTTTTCAGATATTAAATCCTTCTTGTTGCTCTGGATCGAATCAATTAGAATAATCATCGGAATACATCTCAACAAGTCGAAAACGAAAGAAAAAAAAAGAAAAATGAAAACCCTCAGGAAAACACAAGGATTGGCATGCATGACTGTGTATTAGTCCAAGCATTGTCTAGGCTAGAAACACTTGTCTTTATCGACAATAGTCCTGCATTGCCGACAATAGTACTGCATTGTCATTGGCTGTTACCTCTTTTTAACGGCACACCCATTTGCCAGTCAAACATTTGACGGAGTGATACAAACCAACCACGTGAGCAAATCAACGGTAAGATTTCTGAGAACAACTATTGGCGCAAACAACAGACTTAATGACCTCAAAAGTACTTCAGAATCGTAGAAAAAATGAATAAAAAATAGAAATAGCATGAATAGCGTCTGCCCGTCTTTTGGTGCGGAGACTGGATTTCCAAACACTTTTACGTTGTGTTTAATCACTAAAGGGCAAAAACCTCACGGGTATCAGCTTAGGTTGGACTTTGTTTGGGTTTATTTCACTTTCTACTTTGAACATTGTGTTTTATATGTGCACTGTGCTGTCCACCGACTTTAATACACTAAAAATGATAAACACACTCTAAAATCTATCAACCAAAACAAAGCGACTTATCATCCTAAATATAAACATGCAATGGGTCATATTGTTTTTTTTATTTTAACTATTTGAACATAATTTGTGCCATTAAGTTTCAAAATACTTTAAGAAGGCACCATGTAAGGACAGAATAATAAAAAAAAAACATTGGTCATATTAAGTTATACATATACAAATCAAGGTTGTTTCTTATTCCATAGCTTTTCGTTTCTGAAAAAGAAGTATATCTATTACAACGTTTATTTTATTTTATTTCATTTTATTCTTCTTCTTCGTCTTCTTCTTATTATTTCACCTTATTTTATTTTATTTTTATTTTATTCATTTATTTGTATCTTATTCATTTTACTATTTTTTTTTTTGGGGGGGGGGGGGGGGGTGGGGTTGTATGCGCCTAAATGATGGGAGGTGCATAGGCATATACAACAGACAGGACACAATCAATGTGTTGATAAAAACATGTTGTGATATTCACACTTATTATCTGTTTATTATTGCTTGTCTTAATGTTTGAACCAAGTAGGTCCATGCTTGAACTTACACCAGTTCTAAAATCGTATACTCTTCAAATGTAGGGCAACATACTGCCCACACAACAATTGTTTAAAAAAAATTATCCAACTCTGGGTAGTTTTCAACCAATACTGTGCCGTTTTCACCCAAAGCACACATTTTTGGTTTAAAACTCCCCAGAATTTGATAAAGTTCAAACAAAAGTTAAAAGTTTTGTGGACAGAATGTTGCCAAACATTTTAAAGAGTGTATTATGCTTTTCCCCGGGGATAGATTTATATAACATGTATAAGGCGACTGTATATCAATATCGAGACCTCTGATGATCAGTTTGGAAGACTTGGGGCCACTGTCCTGTTAAAAAAATATATTTTGTTGTTGTTATTAACGTACAGATCAGTGGATCACGACCCAGGACATTGTGGAAAATCTACAATTATCTCAACAAAACCAGGCCATTTCAACAGTTGGCACCCCACTCGTTGCACATCAAGACGTTACTGTACCAGAATGTTTATTGCGAGGGAGAAAGTAGCGCTATTGTCCTCTCCCGCTGTGTTGCACAGGGGAATAAAGAAATGAAGGGAGATAAAGAACAAAAAATACCACAACAAGAGAAAAATCATCTTTGCTGAAAGATTTACAGGAGCACGAGACTGAAGACAAACAACAAGCCATCCAACCTGCTCCTGACAAAGGAAATTTGTGTAATTACGGGCTCCAAGTTCAACACGATTTTTTTTGTTCCACCCCTTCCTTTTGGAGTTAATGCTGAAAATGAGTCGGATTACAGGTGTATTTTGATGGAAATGAGTGGCCTTTGTTTGGCATTTTGTTCGAACATGTCGAAGGGTGGGAGAGAGTTAAAGCATACAGTGCCACGTACCAACTTCATTGGACAGAAGAAGAGAAACAGAGCGAGAGATGGAGAGAGAGGGGGTGGGGGCAAAACCGATCCGTGGATTTAATGGAAAGTTATATAAATGGAAGCTCCCGTATAATTATGACAACAGGCGATGTTAAAATGCACATTGATTTTCATTGGTAATACGATTTCTCCCAGTTACCTAGTTGTACGTCATGAGGAAATGATTCGCCTCGTAACCCTTTCCTTACAAGATTAATTAGTAATTCACATTATTAGCACTCAAGTTAAAATTCTTAGCCTTACAAACTTTTTTGAAGGGGGTGGTTGTATTGCTTTTTTTTTGCTTTTTCTTGTCATAATTTTTGGGAGGAAAGTATTCACTGATTTAGGTGTTAATTGCATATTTGCACTAGGTGTTTGCTATTTAGTTATTTTTGTTTTTTTTAGCTTGTCAGGTTTTTTGGGGAGAACACACCCACCCCTACAAACACAATACAACGAGTGAAAAAAAAACGTTATTCCTGTCAATTTCTTAATGTTTATGTGCTTAGTTACAAAGTTCGATTATTGGCGAGGAAATAATGGTATTGGGCATGTTGGGGGGGGGGGGGATGGAGGGTTCGATAATACAACACATTCCCACTGGACATTTACAATAGCCATGAAACTTTTCATGGGGGGGGGGGGGGTTGCTGTTCTGTCGATGAGGCACTGGTGTAGTTTGAAAAACTAAATGCATGGAGTGAAGCAATCGGTCCCATTCTTTCGCATTTATCTTTCGTCATGCTCAGAGAACAGTTTTATACAATATTCATAGTTAATGTTTAACTTTGCACTAGCTTGTCGTGTTAATTTCCAATTATTATGCAAACGAGTCATCAAGCTAATTACCTAATTTCGATGAGGGTGTGTTATTTTGGAACTCGACTCGTGGTGAAGAGATGCTGAGTAGTGTTGTGATGGGGGGGGGGGGGAGGAGGATTCCTAGTTAAATTGATGGTATACCATGTAAGATTATCAATGTTTACCCTGTCCATTTTTGCTAGTGATCTGTAGTTTATTTTACCACATCGTGAGGAATGGCGACCTAAGGAAAATAATAGAAAGGGTCCTACCATAAACTATGATATGATTATGTGCAGTAATACTTCTTTGTACTTATAAATGCGTGTGCCTCTACTTCGCAGTATATTTTGCGAATGAATAAGATATAATTATTTTTTTTTAAAGTTAGTTTGGGAATCAAAGGGCACGCTCTGCTTATTGTTGGCCCTCAATTTCAGATTCAATTTTCATTTCTTAAAATATTATACATTATTTGTAATTTTTCTTTTTTTTTGACACGATAACTAAATAAAAATCAAAATGAAACAAGATTTTCTTACAATGATACATATTCAATTAATACACATTCGTCAGGTTCGTACAGTTGCACGTTGCTAACTTTTTTTTTATTCCAAAGTACACAACACCACTGTTTATTGACAAACATGACGTTTCGTAGGTTTGGTTGTCGTTTGACAAATAGATCCTCAGAAACGTCAAGGAATGAACACGAAGGAGGGGGGGTGGTAATGTGTTCGTATGTGTGAAATTGTGAATGCGTCATGCAAATTCGTATTATGTAGCGGATTTTTTTTTCAAGATATCTTCAGGGGTCCCCCTATGAATCCCTCTTTTTGCATTATTGATTTGGTTGGTCGGGGGGGGGGGGTAGATCGGAGTCATGATTTAATTTTAATCTAATTTAAATCTAACATGATAATTTACTAACACTTTTTAGAGTAAGGAAATGACGATATTATTTCCCCTAATATCAATATGATATACATGTACCTTCGTGACTTTGGGAAAAGAGAGGAATTAAAGATTTTTGACAAAAGAGGGCGCTACTAATGTCAGAGTTTTCTGCATTATTGTGCGTAGGGACGTTTTAGGCAAAATAATCTCCTCTAAATAACAATCTTTTATCCATTTTCAAATTTTCTTTCTTGTAATATTATGTGCAAAAGAGATTATTTCTATTCTGCTGAAGAAATAAAAAACATCTTTAACAAAGTCTGTTTGTATT
The DNA here is from genome assembly GCF_037042905.1 of Lytechinus pictus. Taxonomy (NCBI): domain Eukaryota; kingdom Metazoa; phylum Echinodermata; class Echinoidea; order Temnopleuroida; family Toxopneustidae; genus Lytechinus; species Lytechinus pictus. The sequence goes on from NC_087249.1 coordinate 15,195,670, forward strand.
TGTCCATTTATATATATGTATATATTTTTTCTATTCTGATTTCACATTGTTAATGAGAAAATGTAATTTGTAATAAATCTGAAATTGTTTGTAATCTGAATTAATATTGATATATTTATTTTTTTATATACATGTACAAAACTTTGATTTATGTGAATTGTGATTGTAATCTTATTGATTTGAAAGAGGAAGTCAAAATAAAATATCATTTATAAAAAATTATTGATTCCATATGTTATTCATGGTGTCTTAATAACAAGCAACATCGTGTTTGAGAAATAAGACTGAACAAAAAATAAAGCTTTATGAAATATAAGTCGAGCCAGACAAAAAAAAAAATTTGTACAATTTTTTTCCTGAATTCACACCAGTCCAATTTTTTTTTTCATTGTTTCAAAAGTTTTTTTTTTCTCTCTTTGGAAGGGCTAGAGGGACAGTGGTGTACCTCCCTAAATCAAGAAAAAGAAGAGAAAAAGCAAATTAAAAGGGGAAAAAGGTTCAAAGGGCCATCATAAAAACATTAACTGTCCATAATAGGCTGAAGAATGAGAAGTGGGAAGTGTTAAGGCCCAATCATGAAGTTCGATATGTTTCCAAATATAGGCGTATAATAATAATTACATATTCCCCAAACTAGACACTCAGACCAAAAATATATCTACCAATATTTGTAAAGAAATACTTTTTTTTTTCCACCAGTATTTTAGGTATTGTTGAAAGATATGCTTATTTATTAAAATGTGGTACTGTGATGATCACCCCAACATGTTTTTATGCATTTCAATAGACGATAAACTATTCTATGAACATGATGAATAGAGTTTAGGAGGGTAATTATTAAGAATACTACCATGGACATGATGGACATGCAAATAAGATTATGCACGTACGACTTTTTGCGATTGTTCATGTGTGTGCGGGTGTGTGTGAGCGTGTATGCCTTTCTTTAAACATGCATATCGTGTATGCTTACTTTGTATGTTTTTATGATTAACATTTTAAGATCGTGCTCTGCAATTATCAATCTTTGAAATATGAAAATGCAAATAATTGATAACCATTTTATTTGTATATATCCAACCTGCAAAGTATGCACGCATAGTCATGACAGGGCCCTGGGAACAATATTTTTATTATGGGTGCTGATGTAAATTTGATAAGCAAATAAAACGTTTTCGCAGAAAATGGAAGCCATTTTGGTCCCAAGAAATTTGAAAAGCAAAAAAAAAAAAAAAAAAAAAAAAAAAAAAAAAAAAAAAAGCAAGATCAAAACAACCCCCCGCAAAAAAAAAAAAAAAAAAAAAAGTTTTCACTACATTTTCCCATTTCGTTGCGCCTTCCAGAATTCCAGGGGGTGCTGGAAAATAATACACGCAGCACACCCCCAAAAAAAATATTTGGGGCGCTTAAGCACTCCCGCTTCCCAGGGTCATGCATGATGGTGGAAATTCTTAACATGGTCTGATTAAGTATCTTCGGGTACAAGGGTGGAATTCTCTCCCAAAAGGTAGCGGGGGACAAGGGGCTGGAAAATTTGACAAGCAAAAAAAAAAGAAAAAAAGGTTATCATCCCAAAAGCAAGGTCATCCCGTCCTAAAATACATGCTTCATTTCGATTTTTAATGATGAATCATAAAAGGCCAGAAATAGTAGGGGGACACAATATTTTGAGTAGGGGAGACTCGTCCAGTTGTCCCCCTGGGATTTCCGCCCATGCTCGGGTATGTTAGGCACATCTACGCACAAGTCCGATTATTGAAAAATATATACATAAACAGTGGGAAAATACCACAGACATAAATCAAGAAAAAAAAAAACAAGAGAAAGAAAAGCGTAGACATAGGATATGTTGAAAGGTATTATAGAAACTAAAAACAAAACTCTTTGGTAATCAGGAGACATGCACGAAGTGGTTGCATTTCGATATATAGGCCTAATGAAAATTTATTAGTCAAATAGCCTATAAATGAAAAATCCAAAACGAAAACAAACATCTGACAATGACTCTTTTTATTGCAAACATGAATTTTAGCAAAATTTTTTGCAAAATATGAAACATTATAAAAGTCGAGGACCGATTTGTTCAGAGATGACCTATGTATCGCTTATCTTCGTTTGTTTGATCAATGAGGGCAGGGTATTTCATCATACAATTTACATTCAGCTGCGCTGATTTAGAGGTTTATTCGCTTCATTCTAAAAAATAAACTTTCTAAATAAGAAAATAATGATAACATTTATTAGCAAAAAATATTTTTTTGACTGTATGTGAAAGTCTATCGGGAAAGAGTTGAAGATTGATGTATCCTGTATAAAGAGAAAGCTTTTTTGTTGTTGTTTTAAGTGGTAGGACATTAATTGTACCAATTGTAATTGAATTCATAAATGTTACATGTCCGACTAATAAGAAGAGAACTTATGTAGAGGTAACCGACACTTAACAACTTTCTAAACCTGCACTGCTGCAACGATAACGAAGGGAAAGACTCTTGAAATGGAGGAGTGGTTTCAAAAATTAATATATCACTTTAAGTTCTGGTTAAGATCACTTGGAAAGCTCTTGTATTGTAAACTCGAGGAACCTTTCTTCTCGAACTGAGGGGGGCACCTGTTTGATATGGGAGATGTGGCAAGACTATATTGGTACTAATTCATCTATCATAGTGGCGAGAACTATCACATGGATGTACGAACAAAAGTCCCTGATTATACCATTTTGGGCACTGAGTTTCATTATGATTGATTGTTTGTATGATTTCTGTGTGTGCCTTTTTCTACTTTCTTTGCACTGCTGGTAACCGAGGATGTACAACCATCAATTCATTGCTGTTACTGTAAAGTTTTCTCGTGAATGTGAGAAAAAGATGGAGCACTAGACACAAGCACCTCCCATTGAGAAACTCTCATAACTATCAAAACCCAGCAGAATGATAACCTCATGTGATAAATTATTGTTTTGCCTGTCATTCTGGCTGATACATGAATATAATATTTACACCAGGGCCGACCAACACAGAGGTCTGAGATCGATTGAGAAATGACAATGGCCAATAATCTTGTAGCATGCGCATTTTGTTTCGAAGACCAGTTAACAATAAAACTTTATCCCAAAGTAGAGATCAATCGATAGCATTTGTGTCATCGGACCCAGGAAAACCTTGACTGAATATTTTCATTCTACATGGTCAAGTTGGGAGGTGACATGCCACTGGCACATGTTTTCGTATTTCAGTCAAAGTACGTCGTATCTTTTTCTGGGCTTGGCAATTGTCAGGGCATCCTCTTCTCAGATGATTCTAACTACTCTTCAAGGATCCAGGATGTATCCAAACAAAGTTTATTTCACACTCGCATCTATGCTAGTCATTGTTCAAAGCCTTGCAGCGACGTTGGTCTGTGTTCCGGGTAACACATCTGTGACAACAACGGTCTTGGCATCAATCCACACCTATTGCACACTGGATGACACCGTGTCAACGAATGGCACTTTTGTTTGGATGAAAGACCAGCAGGTGATAGGATCTTGCTCAACTGAAAATTGCGACAGAAATCTTACCAGATACGACTTGATTATTTCCAAAGGGATCCCTAAAGTGTTATCGATGCACATGTCAAACTTATCCCCTACTGATGATGGTGAATATTTCATAACTTGGAAAAATCATTCAGGAACTGTTCAGGAGATTCTTGTTTTGAACCTTACAGTTGTCTTTCCAAACCTTGAACATCCAGAATGCGTCACAATTCTAAGGAAAGAAGTACCAACAATTGGACTTTCCTGTCGGGTGAGGAATCTGTTTAAACGTAAGCTTACCGTAGTATCTATATCCAATGGAAACACATCACTCGCCGAGGGTCACTTTTATAGTAAAATTGGAAGCAGGACCTCTAGCAAACTAAGCAACGAATTGAAACTCGACGTCGGCCTTAGAAATATGTTATTGAAGGAAACACCATACATTTGTTTTGTATGGACAAGTGATGAAGGGAAATTTTGCAATTTTTCTCTGGAGCCGAAATCGGTAAAAATGTCTGAGGGAGATATGCCTAGTGTAATATGCGAAGAAACTAATCCTTATGGAATTCGCCCAGAAATTTGGCTCATCGATACCACATTTAAGCTAAAACAGCTCCAGCCAATCGGGAACTCTATCATAGGAGGAGACATTCTGCATGATAATCACACAATTTATGCTCTATGTGGAGCAGAGATAGATGGTACCATACAAGTAAACAAGGTTTTTAAACTCGAAATTAACAAATATGACACTTGCTGTGCTGCTCATGTCAGGGGAAGCGAATCGGAAACTACCTTCAGAATTTTGTGTGGATGTGCTTTCACTACAGACATTGCCATTCCAACATTCCATTCAGAGTTTCCTGAAGGCCAAGAACATGAGACAACCATATCAATAAAACCATGGACCAACATGAACAAAGAGACTTTGGTAACCATGAAAACACAACAGGACGTCAGCATAATATCAGAGGTCGGTGACGGACGTTTTGTGGAAGACGAAGACGGATGGAGCCACACTGTCGTAGTCTACATCGTATCAGCACACGCCTTTCTTTGTAGCATTGTAACTTGTCTTTACATAGCACGTAGGCATACTGCCAAATACAACAGAAGAATGGATTTAAGATCATATCATCGGAGCAGTTGTCAACAGAGAGGTGTCATCGATTTAGAAATGACAGACATACAAAGAGTTGTAGCTGGTGATTTAATGCAACCGGATTCAAGTGTTAAAAGACATGGTAGCATGGGTGAAATGCAATCCAAGCTCGGCACGGGCGTGGCAAGTAACCAAACGTGGTCGCCGCTACCACCAGAGTTACCCCCGAGAGAAACAAGTTGGACACCTAGTCGACAAAATAGTTTGGAATATAAATTCCATTCGATTGACAAACGGAATAGAGGGGATTCTCGTATGACAATGACACCACACGACACAGAAAACTATAATCAGATAAAGGAAACTGTCAAAACCAAAGACGGCGCTGCAAAGAAGATCTTCGGTGAAACTGATGGAGAAGGTGACGACGGGGCTGTGTTGAAAGAAGTTGACAATATTTACAACACTGTTCGTGACGACGAAGATGAGATTCTTGATGATTGTCCAGCCGATACATTCCACTCTGTAAGCTCACACACTTTCCCCGATTCAGCGGATTCCACGAACCTACAGAAAGCTGGCGGTGGCTTAGAAGAAAACCTTTATTCTGCATGTAAAGAGTCATCTGATCAGGCTCCCTTTGGTTCAACGGATGTGAACTTGGACAAGTTGTACGCAAAGCCAAAGAAGACGAAAGCGATTTCCCTTTCCCACCCTAGAGGAACAAGAGGTTCCCCTGACTCCCCTGAAGAAACCTCTTTTATCAAATTAAACATCCTATAATGTGGACGATACTCTGTCCAATACGTCTGATATCCCCCAAACGAAAATTATGTAGGCCTACATGTTTGACTACATTGCTCCACATTTATAAAACTTTACACAAAACATAATTATTTGTACAATATCCTCATTACGAATGCAGTTGATAATAAAATACATGACTGAAATGATACGTCCTAACGACGGATTAATTTCCGGTTATTCGGTCAATGCCTTGGGATGAAGTTCCTAAAAATGAAAAGTTCCCTTGTATTCAAACACTTTGTCAGAATATTTGTTTGTTTTATTTTTATTTCTGCGTTCACAATACATTATCATAAATATTTACATTGTTTGTAATATACAAAATAATTCATAATGCATACAATATAAACATAATACATAATTTGAAGGAAAAAAAATGGTGTGGGCATATACTTCACATTTTGATGATAAAAAAGGAACATTAACAAAATTTAATGAACGCAGGAGACCGCCATCGTGAGCGGTTAAGCTTGTAATTGATGGCGGCCTCATAAAAAGGGTTCGTGACTATGAGTGGTATTACTGAACAAGTGGGTGCAATGCAGGTGCAGGTGCGGGTGCAGAAGATAGCTGTATGTATAATTTATATTTTTTATTTAATTTATAGTGGTAAATGAGGATTAATTTGAAGGTTGGGATGAATAAGATCGAATGATATTTCTTTTAACAGTTGATTTTAAAGAGTATAAAGTGGAACAAGATTTAATATTTTCTGCAAGATTATTCCAAATGTCTGGACCATGATGTCGAATTGATTTAGAGGTAATTAACAGTCTGGGGTTTGTGAGATGGAAGTTTCCAGATGTACGAGTTGGGTAGGTATGGACAGAACTATTGAACTTAAACATATCATCAAAAGACGAAGGGAGTAGGTTATTAATATACTTAAACATAATGATAGCTACTTGAAGAGTATACAAGTCGGCAACTTTTAGTGTTTTCTGTTTGAAAAATAATGGATCAGTGTGAGCCAAGTAATGAGATCCTGTACAAATGCGAATAACTCTCTTTTGTAATTTGAAAATAGAAGTCAGCTTCGTTGAGCCACAATTAGCCCAAACAACGTTACAATAAGTAATATACGGGAGTACTAAGGAATTGTACAATAGGAATAAAGTTTTAAGAGGCAAAATAAATTTTAACTTAGAAATAATTCCAATGCTTCTCGAAATACGCATTGTAATATGGTGCAGATGCTCATTCCAAGATAAAGCTTCATCTATGATAACCCCTAAAAATTTAGAGTGAGTTTTCCGTTCTAATGACTTGCCGTCAATCTGTAGGTGAACTTGAGTGTTAGAAATATGAGAGTGATGTTTAAAATATATGTAGTGAGTTTTTTGTGTGTTCAAAGATAATTTGTTAGCTTTGAACCACTGTGATACTTTGTTTATTTCATGATTTAAAATATTGTATAACGAAGTAGGATTTGTATGAGAAAAAAAAAATATTTGTGTCGTCAGCGAATAATACAAAAGATAAAATGGATGATGTATTAATAATGTCATTGATATATAGTAAAAATAATAGTGGGCCTAATATGGAGCCTTGAGGGACACCACAACGAACTAAAAGTGAGTCAGAGTCATAACCATTAAATGCGACGTATTGTTTTCGATTTCTTAAGTAATCTTTAAACCAAAGGAGGGATTGACCTCGTACGCCATAATAATTAAGTTTTGAGAGTAGAATGTCGTGATTAAGTGTATCAAATGCCTTACTTAATATTACTTAATATGAGATATTTACTCCTGATAAGAAAATAAAGATAAATTATAATGGCAAATCTTGGATGATACAACAAAGAAGGAAAACGAGAGAAATTACTTTGGCCTAATCTAACAATTAAGTAATTAAGATGACAATTATAAAAAAAACAAGAAAAATATCTAAAGGAATACTACTTCTGTGACAGATGCACCTGGTGCTGAGCTTAACGAGAATGACTATAGTAAGCAAATTGCTGATGGACTTTTTAGTTTAAGTTGTTAATTTATCTGAACATTGTCTTTTCTCCATATTTGACGTGACGTTGATTTCATCATTATTTCTTGGTGAATTAACTCCAAATGTTGACATGAAAATGAAGAAAAATTATATATTTATTGAGAATAACACCTTAATGTTATTCCTGTACAATCAGGAAGTATTTCATAAGACTTTTCTTGACTAATATTGTCTTTGAAATGATGCTTGAAAAGATACGATATATACTTGTAAAAAAAGATTAGAGTATTGTCATTTAAAAAAAGAAATCTCTGTAAAGACGCGCAAGCGTATAGTGCAATCGTATTTGAAGTCAATAAAGTGACGCAATCTCATTCCTTTGCCACACCTCCTGGCAGAATGGATTTCCAACGGTTGAGTGATATGAGAGAGCTATAGAAGCGCGTTTCTAATTGGATATTGATTGAAAAATAGGTGTGTCTTACAGAGATAAAATGAAGATAAAATTGTTCTCAGAATACCAATTCGGAGAGATTTCAAGGGTATTTTATCTCACTGATTTTAACGGAGATAAAATATTTTATTTTATCTGAGATAAAATGGATCTCAGAATACCACCCAAGGTTTCTATGTCTTTATGTCCGGATATGCAACCTTATACAATATGTATAATGATAAAATACTATTCAAGTGAGTTTCTTTCGTACTTTGGGCTTATATATTAGAGCCAATATTGAATATGCTTCCCCTATCTGGCACCCTTCTATCACCATCAAAGAACCTGGTAAACTGGGATAAATATTGTTCAAAAGTGAGCATTAAAAATGTAGGATATGACGTTAATTAATATCATGCTCTAGTAGTAAGCAAACTCACTTCATTATCTTCAAGAAGTAATTCATTTTCCTAAAGTTTGCGACCGAAATTGAGATACTCTGATCACCATAAACACCTTCTGCCCACACCTAGGTCTCTATCTATTGCTGGATCATTACGCAATATAGGCCGAACTACCGGCCTTGGGTGGTATTCTGAGATCCATTTTATCTCAGATAAAATAAAATATTTTATCTCCGTTAAAATCAGTGAGATAAAATACCCTTAAAATCTCTCCGAATTGGTATTCTCAATTTTATCTTCATTTTATCTCTATAAGACACACCTATTTTTTAATCAATGTCCAATTAGAAACGCGCTTTTATAGCTTTCTCATATCACTCAACCAATGGAAATCCATTCCGCTAGGAGGTGTGGCGAAGGAGTGAGATTGCGTCAATTTATTGACTTCAATACGCTTGCACTATACGCTTGTGCGTCTTTACAGAGATTTCTTTTTAACAAAAATGGCAATACTCTCATCTTTTTTTCGAAGTCTATATCGCATCTTTTCAAGCATCATTTCAAAGACAATATTAGTCAAGAAAAGTCTTGTGAAATGCTTCCTGATTGTACAGGAATAACTTTAAGGTGTTGTTCTCAACGACTATATCATTTTTCTTAATTTTCATGCCAACATTTGGAGTTAATTCACTTAGAAATATTGACAAAGTGAACGTCGCGGAGATAGAATAGCCCCTACCCTCTTTTAAGTTTATTTTTATTTTTTCTTTAAAGTAACTTGGGCGCAAGCACATCACCCGCATTGCAATGGCCAGATACGCGATGGGTATGTCTACGCAGCCACTGCTCTGTTGCGTATCATCATAAATACGCAAGATAAAATTTATACGCAAGATGAAATTTTAAACTTTATCTGAGAGATAAAATGTCATCTCAGAATACCAATTTCATTTTAAGAGATAAAATAAAATATTTTAAAGATAAAATGACCTCAGAATACCGCCCCTTGACACCATTGAGCCTACTATACTTTTTCGTTGCTTGCACTCTGAACCCTTTTTTTGTCCGATACAGTAATTAATTAGTTTCAGTCGTATTTGGATGGTCGATCATTTAGAGTGCCAATTGGTAACCAATTAACAGATGGTTAACTTGCAATACGGAGTTCCCAAGGGTTCCGTATTGGGACCTCTACTCTTCACATTGTATTTGATACCACTTGGGGACATTCTAGGGCATAACAATGTGGAAGTTTCATTATGTTATATGCTGATGATCAATTCTACTATTCTTTTGACCCCAAAACCCCAACTAGTTTTCACAATGCTATTTTTCTCTCTTTCCAACCAACTACTTCCATACTCCCCTATGCACATATTTCCTTGGGATTTCCATTGTTATTTTGTATATATTATATTTAACTGAGTAATTATCATGTTGAATGTAGGAGGCCTGTAAGACAATCTGTATTTGTGCCTTATACATGTACTTGTAGGATATTATGCGTCTATATAGTTTTTCTCATTTAAAGATATTATATTCACTATTTTTTTTATTTCATCGCCTCACCCACCTTCACCACTTTCGATTATTTTTCTTTCTACCTTACTCAGTTTTGTTATTCCATTTTCCATTACCCCTGTCACTCTTTCTCTCATCCACCCCCTGTCCCTCTTTTCATGTTACCTTCATGTCATGAAACATCTTCCATCTAGACTTTAAGTTTTGATACAATACTGCAATTATGTTTTTTTATCATTTGCTTTGTAATTATATTGTAATTCATGTATTTATGTATAAATTGACACCCCCTTCAGCATCGGCTTTTGGTCAATATTTGTATGTGCATGTATTTATCAATAATAAAAAAAGTCATGAATTTACATGGCGAAACAAGTCTTGTTGTCGTAACCTTTACGTTATATCAACTTGGATTATACCTTTTTAATGGAAAAGTGGTCGGATTGTTCCTGTTCCCAAACATATCAAACGACAGCCGACGATTGTGAGATAATTACGGCCTACATGACAACCCATGGGGGCACTTACATTGACGAGTGGATGCCATGCGGCCATGCGCGACCCCCAAAACACGTAAAAAGGATGTCTTTTTTAAGATAGGGCACGCTACGTACGTAGCGTAATAAGGGTGCCAAAAATAATGAAAAAAGGGGTATCTATTTCGCTAGGAAAGCTACGTGTATAGGGTCAAATTTGCGAGGGTATAAAAGACTAAAATGTTAAGCCCCATATTATCCAATTGAACAGCGATATTCCATAGTTTATATAATAACTTGAAATATTAATTGTAAGTGACTAATAGGAGCTTACATTGAATGGATGACTAAATTTCCATAATTTGAAGAGTGAAAAATGTTGTTTTGGAGCAATTTACAGCTTTTGTAGCTGTACAAAACATTTTTTTTCTGTTTTCAAACTTTCCGGGGGGATCCTAACGGGGGGGGGGGGGGAGCAAAGAATAATATCAAGTTAAAATCATAACCAAAACCAAGAATCAGATATCTCAGGTTTATGTTTTTTTTTTATTACCGTTGTTAACTGGTCAAATATAAACCATAAACCATCAATACATTCCATTCCACCCCGTTTGTTTCAACATGTTCAAAGAGCAATTTAAGCATGATCTGGATATCAGAAGTGCACAAACATAAGTTCTGTAACAACATTTCAGTCAATTCCATGAATGAGAATTTCTTCAACAAATAAAAATAATAACTTATTTGTTAATTTTTGAAAATAATTGGTGGTTGGATATGAAGTGACTTTGTAAAATCGGATTTTTTTTTTTTTTTTTTGGGGGGGGGCTATCTTTCATTAATCGTCTGCACTTTTATACATGTCATAACTGTTTCTGATACTTAACCCTAGAAGAACTGGGCTCTTTGAGATGTATTGAGGTCGAGCCGGGGGGGATCATGCCCCCCTCCCTTTTGATCTCGGCCGCCGTTCGCGAGATCGAGCCGAAATTTTGCACGCACATTCTTACTTCATTAACTACAAACCAGTATGAAAAAAAACTTAAAATTATTATTTTGTATCAATTATGAATAAAACATGCTAATATATTTGTCTAAAAAAAAATATTCAACACTCAATTTTTTTTTATGTATATATTTTTTTTCATCTTTTGTTTTTTTATATTTTTTTTTCAATGGAAATTATTGCAGACCATTTAGCAACTAAATTAAACCCTGAATTAATTAAGCAGACCAATCAGAACAAAAATAATCACCCTACTATGAATTTCATCTCCTATAGTCTTTGTAGACAAATGAAATGAGCCATTTTCGGCACGACAAAAGGTCATGCGGCGTCGCGATGCTATATCCGAATGTCTCAAAGGTTACCGTATATTTCAAAGAAAAAAAGGCATAACATTTTGCGGCGCTAACTTTTTGCGTTTCGGAAATATCGCGCGAAGTGTTGAGGACGGGGGTGGGGGCATTATGGCCCCAGTGATTTTAGGGTTAATCATATTTTAAAACCGTTATTATGGTCCATGATATATACCGACTTTTTATGTACAATGATTATAATGAAAGAATACTGCATATGTGTGTGAGAGAGAGAGAGAGAGAGAGAGAAGAAAAAGAAGGAAACATCCCCAGTTCAAGTAATGATTTAAAAATGCCTACAAAAAACAAGAGGCAGTCGGATTCTTGCCAAGCTCCCATAAATTTGTTAAGACTTTAGGTAGCGGTTTCAAAATAACCTATAATATACATGATATAGGCCTATCCGGGCCTACATGTGTATCTGATCCATCTGCACACAAGGTATCACAAAGTTATGTTCATGACGTATAATATCAAAGGGGAATTCCCTATCCAACCTCCATGCAAATCAGATTTTTTGATTTTTTTCGGTTCAAAGTCCATTTCTTGACTTCTGTTTCCTGCTTTGTTATCACTTTGCTCTGCTTATATTAGGTCTTACCGCAGATATGCTGATGAAACATACAATTTCAACGACATGAGGCAGTCCGATTCTTGCCATGCTCTCATGAATTTAGCGGCTGGCATGGCTTGGGTCTCATCTTGTGTGCCCATGTGACGTGAATGTAGAGCAAGCTATCGATAAACTACTTATCTCTACAGTGATTAGCATGGAAGTCGTTCACGCATCGAGCTTGCCACCATGGATACTTTTCTCCTTAGTGCTTTTAACTACACATACACGTAAGTAAGGCATATGTGGAATAGAGTCCGTGTACAAATAGCATTGGCCTCATACCCCTGTCATGTTTGGGGGTGGGGGTTGTTACAACCGATAATGTCGCAGCGACGCATACTGTCGCAATTGCGACATTATGCGTTGACTGCGACATTATGCGTTGGATGATTTTGGCATAATGTCACAGTCAACGCATAATGTCGTAGCTCAAATTACTAACGCATAACGTCGCAGGTCTTAACGCATAATGTCGCAGCTGTATTTCTTTCAGGAATCGAGTTGTAGATAAGATATAAGATATGTTTTTACTCAGTACTTCATTCAAGCTCTGTCATCTGAAAGTTTTTGAAAGTGTGTTTGGTGGGACATGCGCAAATGCAGAGGGGGGGGGGGCAGTATTGAATTCATTATGATGAAGAGTGGTCACCTTTTAAGAATCTAATATTTTATCGTTTATCGTTCATGACATTTTAAGAAAGAAATTATGTTTCGTATTGTAACTCGGAATGTACCGTATGAACAATAATCTTAAAGCGATAGGTCCTATTCATATCTCACATGGGGGAGACGGGAGCATGTGATAAATTAATAACATGTTGGTACGTAGCGGAAGGGGCAGAATTAATGCCCCCTCCCCCGGAAAAAAGGTGAAAACCTTCCTTTCTCACTAAAGAGTTTCACACACTTCACTAAAATGTGCACGAAATCATTGAATATCACATAAGATTCGTTTTTCACATGATCACATTCCCTCCACAGAAAAAAAAATTGTGTATGTATTTATTTACATACGTTTCGTTTCTCTTCTAAATAACGAGAGCTTCCGATCAGTGGCGGTACCAGGATTTTAAAACTGGTGGGTGGCAAAGGAAAAGGGATAGAGGGGGACTAAAATTTATTTTGCATGTTTCACAAAATGGAGTGTGAAGCGCGACTAGGGCGCTGGATCCAACTTTTGGGTCCCTGCTGGAGTCCAGGGTCAGAGCACGCATGTACTTGTTTCTATTAATACAGTACATTCATGTTTCCCCATGGGCCGCGCGCAAAGCCAATTTTTGCTGTTGGTTTATATAGAGGGAGCAGTCCCAACTAAAGACTGAAGTTTCAAGTGCATTTACTTCGCTTTATTACAAACAAGATAGGCTATCTCACATTGCATATATAGATAATGACAGCGCGAAGCGCGAGCTCAACTTTTTTGTTATTTGATGCATTTAGACCAAAACAATTTGCATTCTGAGCAGTTTTTGGCGGTATATGCGAGCGCGAATCGCGCGCTAAATTCTTAATATATTCATGGCACATTCCGAGTAACAATACGAAATATGATTTCTTTATTAAAATGTCATGAACAACAATGAAATGTTACTAAATTTGTATTTAAATTTCAGCTAGATAACCTTGATTCTCCTGCAAAATAAGTTGAATTGCATGTATAGCGATATGCACAGATGAATGGTGATATGCGTATACTTGCGTTTCACTAGTCGACACACTTAAAATTATTCAAAGTCCACCCCCTTCTCCTGACAATGAATTCGATACTGACCCCTCCCCAACATCTGCACCTGCCCCCCCCCCCCAAAAAAAAAAATGGACAAGGAACAACAAAGATACTTTATTTTAAAAAATGCCTTATTTCGATAAAACAGTTCTATGCATGTCTTCATAAATATTCAGTGAGCAAACTGATGATGTTATATCCCGACGTGCTCTTTTGTATTTTATTCCATGAAACTATATGTTTATAATTTTTTTTAATAATTTTTTTTCCTCCAAGAACTAAAACAAATTGTTATATTCATTGCAGCAACTTATTTTATTATAAAGGAGACGCATCTTTCCCAAATATATGAAGAATAATATAATTATGATTTCGTTTAATAACATAAGAAAAAGGAAAAGTGGGGATGTGCCATCATAAGCCATAAAGAATGTTAATGATGGTGTGCATAAAAGACCTAGATTCGTTTTTACAAACCATTTCTAAACTTGTATATTCAATAATTTTATTATATGTTATCAGATTTTGATGAAATTTTCAACATTTTTGCTCGATGAATTTTACTCCATTCATCTTCATATAATCATTAGCTTTCGTTTGAATCATAATATTTTTTGTGTGAATAAACACTGTAAAACTATGTTAGGCCCGGGGATGGGGGTGAACTTCATCATATTTTCATAATTATGATGAAATGGGATAGTAAATGTATGACATCATCGTCTTCTTCTTTTACGTATTATACTTCTGTTAAAATAAGCAAAATTGTTGGATGGTCATAGTCTGTTTTTCGATTTTGATCCATTTTTTGTGTGTTTAAACATGGTTTAAAGTTGCTTCAATCGCTTGTCTCAATTCTACGATTGGTCAAAGTAACCGATCTGGTTGTAAATATATGATAGACCATAAAAAGTGGTCACTATCAGTCAAACCTCTAGGACAGGCCTGCTCTAGGAGATAACCAATAATTTAGTTGAGTTGACCACTTATGTTGGGTGCTTAAACGCAAGTCTTATTCACCAACACATCATTTGGTCAATCCTTTTGGGTAGAGTGTTTTCGAATTTTATCAACTTGTTGCAGGAAGTGAACATGATCACAGTAAAAATAACTCCTTTTTTCGGTTTTTTCCTTTTTTTTTCTTGATTTTTGTTTTTAATCCAATGTAGTTGCTGTAAATAATTCCATTCGCCTTTATGGAGGATATTCGGACAAAGACGGCGTGGTTCATGTCAACGTGTTAGGTGTATGGAAAGCCATCTGTAGCGACGAATGGGACGCACTCGATGCCATGGTCACGTGTAGGCAACTTGGATTTACTGAAGGATATTCAATGTTCTCGGAAGAAAAGAAATCTCATTCACATTACTATTACGAACAGACTGAGCCACCGTCATCCACATTTCCAATTGGAGGAAACCATTTTGCTTGCAATGGAAATGAGAAGACACTTCTATCCTGCAACCATTCGGCAAATATTTATTGCACAAAATTAGCTACAGCTGCCTGTGGTACGAATATTTCGCTTGTCAATTCATTTATTCAAACCCTTATGAAATGCAACTTCAAATAGCTGTATAGTAATAATTCATTCAAAATATTCAAAGTTGCAAATTTTAATTATCAATACCACATACGAAGATAAATCTTTTCGCTTAGTCCTCTATTGTAATTTCGGAGAATATAATATAAAATATATTTAAAATAATGCTGACGATAATGCTTTGATTGCCAATACAGTTTTTATTGTTCACTCGAATTTTCGAGTGAACAATAAAAACTTGTAAGCTAGTGAACACTTTTTGCGAGAGTGATCGCGAATTTCCTAAAAAGCTAGTGAACACTTTTTTGCGAGAGTGATCACGAATTTCCTTGTTGACCATAGTAGATTGCGAGACAAATGAATACCCTCTAGCGATTATTTCGTTCCGCAATAATGAACCTATTTAGTAATAAAAACTGTATGTGAAAACTGTATTGGCAATCGAAGCATTATCGTCAGCATTATTTTGTTACCTTATACAGAAGCCAATACGTGAAACTTTAAGATATATATATATACATATATATATATATATATAGAGAGAGAGAGAGAGAGAGAGAGAGAGAGAGAAGCTAGAAGAAAAGCAAGGGGGAGAGAGGGGGAAAAGGGAAAAGGAGAGAAGAGAGAAGACTAGAGAAAAGAGAGAGAGAGAGAGAGAGGGGGGGGGGGGAGAGAAAGCCGGGGAAGGGTGTCTAGGGGTAAGCCTCACACCTTTGTTGATATATCAACACTATTTCACCCGTAACTACCCATTGGAAATTTTTACAGATATTACAGATGTCACTTACGGCGAAGTTCTGTCAAATGTGAATCCATACGGGGATACAGGCGTATTCCAATATACTATTAACACTTCTGATGGTAAGTCCCATGGCCTGGTACTAGCAACATCCAGCCTCAGTTATGATCACATATTTCCGACAGGTGGTATATGCGACATGGACCAACTAGCGGCAATGAGGATATGTGAACGACATGGATATTCTAATGGGGGAGAGGTAAGTGAGTGAAAAAATATTTAATTATGCCACGTCACTTGGGATCAGGCACATCTCCAGATGAATTACATTAACTTTAGGAGGCCGATTATTTTGCACTTACAGTGCCTCCTGCCCTGAAATAGTGATGTAGTATATCGAACCTTGCTGGATCCGTCACTATAAGGAGTGAGGGGGTGGTAATACACATCCAGAGCTAGTTAAAACAAGATGTTTTACCATTGCTCTCGACCGAGCTGTCCCAAATCTTGCTGAAAAGTCTCTGGTTTGTCCTACTCTACATTGTTTAGTTTATTTGTGTGTTTTCCCACCTAAATTGAGACAGGCAAAAACAAGACGAAGGAGCCTATAATGGTGGAGGTACATCTGGCCCGTGCCCCCCCCTCCCTTGAAAGGCAAGTCTATTTTGAAGGGGAATATGTTAACAAAATTTACTAGATTTGTTATCAAATTCATTTTTTCTTAATTTGTCTTGGTACTAAATGATCTCGATGTGGTACAGATTTTTTTTTCTTATTTTTTTTTTTTTTGGAGGGGGTTTGTCAAATTTTGCGTGGTACGAAATGGCTCCATCGTGCTTTAAGTCATCTTGGAATACCTTGTAATATCTATATATTGTTTTTGATTTTTTTATTTCCCATCTGGATGTGAAGAGAATCAAAGTAGATTCCCCAGAAGGCCTTCCAATACTAATCAGCAAGGTATCATGTAACAATCGTCACGGCTGGGGATTAGACGGTTGTGATACAGAGATAACACAAACCGGTGCCTGTCCGCAAGGAATCAAATACAATGGGGTGACTTGTTGTGAGTAAAATACTTCATTTCTTTTATATTATGAACTTGAACTAATTTATACTGTTTCTTCTGTTTTAAATGATATTCCGCTCTTACAGATTCGAATATTCCTAGTAGTTGCATATATATATGGAATGCTTCTTCGTGGGGGGCAGGGGCGTCGATCCATTTTTCAGATTGGGGGGGCAAAATTATGAATCAACGGTCCCGTTCCAAAGGCGCTCGATCACACGAAACACACCCACACACACACACACATAGGCATATATATATATACATATATATATATATGTATATATAACTCATGAGAAAGAGCCACATATCTCACCAAAAAATTAATGCGAGCGCGAAGCGCGAGCTGAATTTTTTTTGTATACTGACCTGAAAACTGGAAAAAGGTACCTGTTTAGGACTGTTTGTAGTATGAGGAGGATACATACCTCACTACACAGATAATGCAAGTGCCGAGAGCGAGCTGAAGTTTCTTTATATTCTGACCCGAAAGCTTGATATTCTAAGCATTTTTGGTACCAAGGATTAAGATGGGTATCTAAAACAATAGATGCGAGCGTGAAGCGCGAGCTGAAATTTTGATATTTCGATCTGAAAAAAAAAGACAGTTTAATGGACGTTTTTAATAAAGAACAAGATATATTACAAATCGAAACGGGAGTTCTTTTGAGGCTTAGAATTGAAAACGGGACTTCTATTCACAATTTAATCATGAAAAGTATGGGTTTTTACTACAGAATTGATGCGAGCGCGAAGCGCGAGCTGAAATTTTTTACATTCCAATCTGAAAAAGCGGACATTTTGAAAGCGATTTTAAATAAAGAATGAGTTGTGTATCTCAATCTCGCTAACTGATTTCTGTGTAACATTACAATCTTATTTTATTTTTGCACATGCGGAATTATTGGGGGGGGGGGGGGCAAAACGATATGTTTGCCCCCCAATATTTTCATTGGTGGGGCGATCGCCCCCCCTGCCCCCCCAGGATCGACGCCTCTGGTGGGGGGGGGGGGATGGCACGAAAATTCTCTGATAACAAAGTATGTCGGGACGGGAGGGGGGGGGGTACTTTGTATTAGTAGGCCGTTTCGGTAGTCAACCCCCCAAAAATGATCAAAATAACAATTGACATTTTAATATTTCTCTATTTTTATAAAATGGTAATATGCAAAAAACGGATTAGTGGCTCATTGTGATAGCCGATGGTGTTCAAGTTTCATCAAATATTTCTTTGTTTACAACCATGGCAGTTTTGAATGAATTAAAAAAGGATACACCAAATTCATCTAACAATGTTGAGGGATGAATCAAATTTTGTTTTTTATGTTACGAAGAACAATATCATAACAAACTATTATAAGTCAGGGATGATATGCAGTGTAGAGGTGGGTCGATACAGAGGCTCAAGGGGCGTGCGTAGCCTCAGCAGGCACATTACTATAGATGAGCTATAATTGATAAAATTGTCAAATATGAGTCCGTGCTTGCAGGCGAGGGCGTGTGCCACCCAATTAAAGAGAAAGAAAAAAAATGACAGTGTAAGTTTCCTTATAAATGTTCTTTCTTTATTAGTATAGGCACTTCCGTTTTTCAGATTTTCCCCTTTCATCCCCCTCTCCTCCCTCCCAATTTCTCTCCCCTCTTTCTGTTTTTTTTTTTTTTTTTTTTTTGGGGGGTTGTATCTGGTTTAGCGACTGATAATTATTTATATGCTTCACAGAAATGTCACGATCAATTTTTGTTCTTTTTGTGAATTGATAATGCCATGGAGTAGGTCCATGATAATGTAAATATCTAGCCCCACAAAGTACATGAATCGAGAAATAATAAAAGAAAAATGGTTAGCTCTCTGCTCATACAAAAATTCCCGAACCTTAGACACGTAGATATACTAAGGTGCGACTTTTAGTAATGCATATTTTGAAAAGAAAAGGTATAATCTTTAAAATTTACGTTTGACATAAAAAGTATAAGAAATAAAAAGGTGCATTTCTCCTCTATTTGTTTGTTTGTTTGTTTCTATTACCATGATTACAGATAAAGATGTGAGACCGTATGTCATTGGTGCTTTACTTTTCGCTGGTGTTTCTTCTGTTTTCATCTTCCTTGTCGGTGCGTGTAGTATACACTTCATCCGGAAAGATCGAAAAATTCGTCACACTACTCTTGTGAACGAGCAGGATGACTTCACAACCAGTCGTCCTCACCCAGATTCGTGATATTCAATATATTTATGTAAAATACACATACTATTGTAACCTAGGGGATATAGTTGTATACGTTTGTCATTAACGTTTTGTGTTGGACATGTTTAGATCTGATAACTTATCTCAGCACCAGTGTCTTACTTTAACTATAGTAATTGACTAATAGAACATCTGAGAAAAATTTGGATATATAAGCTCCACTTTCGCGTTAAATATATTTGTAAGAGGTATATTTTTTGCAGTGAAAGTAAAGGTTTTTACCTACATTCTCTTTGACATGTAAAAGTTTCACATCATTAGGGGGAAAGAAAGGCGATTATTTCCTGTATGGAGCGACTTATGTTTTCTGTGGTATACAGATTTAAACGAGGCAAACAAAACCTTATCTTGTATCATTTTTTTTCGTCACTTGATAAAGAGTTGCAGCGGCACTCGAAAGCTCGTGAACTTGTAAGCTAGTGAACACTTTTTGCGAGAGTGATCACGAATTTCCTAGAAAGCTAGTGAACACTTTTTGTGAGAGTGATCACGAATTTCCTTGTTGACCATAGTAGATTGCGAGACAAATGAATACCCTCTAGCATGTCTAGCGATTAATTTTTTTATTGTCGATCAATTTCGAAAATTATTGTAGCACGCTGTTCATTTACATATGTATTGTTGTATGTGTGTGTGTGGGGGGGGGGGGGGGGGGTAGGGGATCATTGTCATGTTAACATATTTTGTAAAACGGGTTGCATGTGATACGAAGGTGAAAGGCTAATTATGAAAATCTAATTCTTATTAATAAGAAATATGTAACGAGTGTTATAACGGCATTTAGATTCAGTGTAATTATCAGTAAGGGTGAGTAAGTTACGGTCTGTTTTTTTAGGGGAGGGGTGTTGTCAGATTTGTAAAAAGAAAAAGTAGCCCCTTTTTGGTCTTTCTACATGGTAAATCCTGGCATATGCCTGGTGCGGCCACTGATGTCACCGACCATTCCAATAGGTAATGTTGGCCTGGCGATCATAACACGCTCTTTTATAAAGATATATTATATCAATCAGGTATATCAATTATAATTCCTTAATGAAAATAATGATGGATTAATCCATGATTGATTAAATGCACTTACTCCGAAGGTGCAAATTGCCTCGAAACAGTTGAAAGATAAGAAATACACCGTTTAACGCTTAGATCGAATTCGGCTAAGCGTAGCCGTGACGTCATGTCTGAAGATGAATATCCATCTGTCATGTCTGTCCATAGTGATAAAGTGGGATTCAAACAACCGGGCTAGTAAGAACCATTACACAAAAGTGGCGGCACGAGGATTGGCGATGTAGATGGACCATAAAGGGGCTACATTTTCGTATTTCTTATCTAACAACACGCCCTAAAAACAAACAAATAACTTACTCACCCTTACTGATAATTACTACACTGAATTTTCAGAAAATAATCTACTAAATCCTAAACAGTATATGGATTCCGACCCATGCATTCTTTTTGAAACGGCTCTTTTTCTGTATGGTCGATGAATTAACAAAGAATGTTGATAAATGGTAACTGAATGGCTTAGCACTGAAAGATTTATGTAAAGCATTCAATATGGTAGACCACCAAAGTCTCATTGGTAAATTGGCTAAATGTGGTTGTTCTGATCAATTAATCTATTAGTTTACATAAGTTTGTAGATTTGAGTTTGCTCTCTATTTGTATCTTAAATGACCCTAATAAAAACCAGAGTTTGTACTTATTTGGGCTACCCTTCCTCTTTGAATATGTGAAATGAATAATTAATAATAATAATAATAATAATAATAGTAAAACGATGCCTGCTAATTGGACCGAATCTTTGAGTAGGCCTATATCATGCACCACGTCCCATATTTTGTTTCATGCAACATGCTTTAACACTTTACATTATTTACCTTACAGTTGGGGAGGGGGGGGGTTGTATATAATACGCTTGAATATATTCATGTACGTGACATTAGTAAACGGAGACAAAATCGCATATGAGACAGTTTAATTGTTTGCACTGAGTACGATAATAAAGGGGCTGAAAGGCTGAAGTCCAAAATCATTGAGTTGCAAAGCATTCGATGAATGTTGTATTAATGGTAATAAAAAAATGTCATATGGGCCTTGGATATAAAGGCTTTCGAATATAACATAATTCCTCGTTAAACAATCGTGGCAATGGCTGTCCTAAAGAAGTGTGATCTTCTACTATTGTTCTTCATGACGTACTTCATGGACGCACGTAAGACACGCCATTTTGTTAAATGATAAAAAAACGACAGTAATAATTGTGCAATGTATATTGAAACTCAATTTTAGTCTGTGGTCATCAGATTGCAATTTTACAAGTTTACAAGACGTAGGTTGACTCGTATAAATTGTGAAATTATGTCAAATCATATCACTATAACATAGTAGAGAATCTTTCTTTTGTAAAACACCTTTTTCTTTTGTTTTGAAATTGTACGTCGAAAAGTAAGCATGGTAAGTGACCATTGGATATCGGAAAGTAAGGGACATACCTGTAAAGTACATTCTGAAACTTTCCCAAATTTCATGAAGGTAAAGTGTTTCTATATGACAAAAAATTAATGAATTAAAAGTAAGCAGAAAAGATGATCATTCACATGACTTTCAAGGATGTGCTACATGGTTAATGCATATTCAATAAGATTGAAACCAACGACTAAAATAGAATTCGAACACGCCTTAAAACAAATCATCAGACGGCAATGAAAGTTCGAACCTCGAACTGGATTCTACCGTATACTACCTAAAATGGCGTTTATACAATAGTGAATGGGGAGGGGGGGGGGGGTTACGAAAAAGGATGTGAAAGCTGACATGAAATGGTGATAGTAGTGTGTGTGAGGGAGAGGGCAAGACCTCTGAAAGAATGCTGTAAGACCATGAAACTTGCTTGATCTTTCAAGGGTTTTTCAACGAGCTTTCAAAGATCTCCGAGGTCTTTCACGATTCCTGATGGATCTTTCAATAGTCTTTGTGGTCCTCGTGAGTCCCAAAACTTTTTGAAACGGTTCAAAACAGTCTTTCAGCAGTCTTACAGGAAAATTGTCTTTTGATGGTCTTCCAGCAGTCTTTCAGTGGTCTTTCAATGAACTTTCGAGGTTCTTATTAGTATTTCCGTGATCTTTCGGCAGTCTTTCAAGATTTTTGCGGTGATCACTGTAAGACTCATGAGAGATCATTGAAAGATCATTCAAAGATCATTGAAAGACCAGGCAAAGTCCATGGAAAGAATTCTGAAAGATTACTTGTTGCATGAAAGATCTCTGAAAGGCCATTGAAAGATCTCTTTAGGACTAGTCTAAGACCAGTAAGAAAACAAATATCCATCAGTCTTTTAGAGTTCTTTGAGGGGTCTTTCTGAGCCATTCTACAGAGTTGACAAATTTCAGTGATCTTAGAGACTGCTGTAAGACCTTGCCAACTTAATGCCCCCATTCCACAGAGGGGAGATGGCGATGTAATGACTTATCATCTTAAACCTGTAAGGTGTTGGATGGGGTGGGGGTCCTATGATATATATAAGAATAATAACGAAAAGCTAACAACAAAGTCAATGAACTCGTATCGAAGAAACAATGTCCTTGATACACACCAGAGCTTCCTGTGCAATATATTTGTTTCACCCCAAGGTGCAAGTAACCATTCTATTCGGTTGAGTGATGGGGGATCTCTAAGCAAAGGATACGTTCAAGTCAATGTCTCAGGTGTATGGAAAGGCATTTGTAGCGACGGATGGGACGCGCTCGATGCTTTGGTCACGTGTAGACAACTTGGTTTCACTGAAGATTATGCTTTACTTTTTGAATCATCTGGATTCGGGTACTTTACACCCGACCCATACGACAGAAAAGTTTATTGCGGAACGGATTTCGCTTGCAATGGAAACGAGGAAACACTGTTATCCTGCAAGTATACAAAATACAGCTCTTTTTGCACACGACCAGCTGGTGTAGCCTGTGGTAAGTTCAGTGGTAACTATTCAATTGCTCATTACTTTTGTCCAGTTTTATCATTCAAACGTTTATTAATCTGAATAATTGATATTAATTTGGTTCATATAAGTTAACTCCAAGGAGCAAGTAGGGGGAGGGAGGAGAGGGTACGAGGGTGAGCCGGAGAGCAAAAATAAGACAGTGAGTAACTAATTGTATTGGTCCAGTTCCCATCGACTTTATAGTCCTACACTTACTTGCCATATATTGTCACATTTACATTAGTCGTTGATTTTTTTATAACATTATTATGATTTGCGTTGTTACCCAACGAAACACCAATACATGAATACATTTGTATAAAAATAGTATTCCTGACAGTTTAATGAAATGTACCAGATGGGAAGCTCTCAAATCATGTATCATAAATTCAGAAAACACTCAGCTCCTTAAGACGACCGCACCCCTTACGATTGGTCTGCAACCCGATTTCAGAATAAAATGTAGTAGAATTTGATGCTAATATTGAGACTTGGAATATCTTACTGGGTAATGTTCTAAATCATCGTTACGAATACCTATGTTCAAATCTGTGACTATGCTATCATGATCCTTCTTATAGAATAAAAGCGAATTTAATATCTAGTCGTAATGACGTCATAGCAGTCGTACGATTTGAAACTAATTTGGCCTTTACTCCAAAATAAAAGCTTGCAATCTTTCAAAATGGTTATATGAGTATTCTTTCAATTAATTTCAACCTCAAATAAAATGATATGTTCCATTCACATTTTCAGAAAGTGAGCAAATTGCGATTTGTTCCAAAATCGGATCGCAAACAGTCGTAAGGTGTGCGGTGGCCTTTAAGCCCCTTTCACAATTGACGTACGACCTGTTTACGACCGCCTGCATAAGATTTTTCTTGTTGTTGCACGATCGATCTCTTGGTGTCTTGCGAGCACTCGCAGTGGTTGTAGACGAACGCACGAATTTGAGGTGGTCGGAGGTGGTCGTGACTGGTCGCATCTGAATCTGAACATGTTCAAAATCCAAACGCGATCAAATACGATTGGTTTACTCGCATCAGGTCGTACCATCGGTCGGGCGATCATCGTGTGAGTGTTGTTCAACGTTGTACGACTTGGTGCGAGAGGTGACACAACTACGTATAGTCGCATTTAGTCGACTGGAGGTCGTACAACACTTGCACATGCGCTAGATACCTACAGAGACCAGTCTTGCGACTGGTTGCGATAATATAAGACTGTTGCAAGACCGATCGAAATTACGGCTTACAACATTCCACTACCGTTGCATTCGCATGTATGCGACCGTACAGCCCCTTTCACAATTGACATCCGACCAGTTTACGACCGCCTGCAACAGTTTTTTTCTGCTGTTGCACGATCGATCTCTTGGTGACTTGCGAGCACTCGCAGTCGTTGTAGACGGTCGCACGAACTCGAGGTGGTCGTGACTGGTCACATCTGAACTTTGAACATGTTCAAAATCCGAACGCGATCAAATACGACCGATTCACTCGCATCAGCTCGTATCCGGGGTCGTACCATCGGTCGGGCGATCATCGTGGGAGTGTTGTTCAACGTTGCACGACTTGGTGCGAGAGGTGGCACAACTAAGTAGTCGCATTTACTCGACTGGAGGTCGTACAACACTTGCACATGTGCTAGCGACCTACATGTACAGAGACCTGTCTTGCGACTGGGTGCGATAATATGATGTGCCATAAGACTGTTGCAAGACCGATCGCAACGGCTTACAACATTGCACTACCGTTGTGTGCGACCGTTCCCCTCGCAATCCCTCGTGCAACACTCGCATGTGATCGCACGAGCACAATAGGATCATAATCGACTTACTCGTGCAACGGGTTTTACTGGTTGTTTTTGTTGTACGACAGCTGTTGCAACTGTGAAAGCCTATGTGCGATATTATGAGATGACTGGCGATTGATGCCTGTTGCAGCCTGTCGCACGACCAAAAGGTCGCAAGTGGTCGTACGTCAATTGTGAAAGGGGCTTTACATGTCACAAATTGTGTAATGCGTCATTCATTGTGTAAATGAGCCAAGATTGGGTGCATATAGGGTATGCATGAGTAATTCGCTCGCGTGTTAAATCACAGCCCATCCGAAGATCATTAGAATTCAACCCCTCTATATGTAGTTTTCGCTTAAATTCACAGTAAACATTACAAAAAATTGGGTACGTTTATCGGGTACTTGTCCAGCTCAAAAAAATAATGTTATAATTACTTGAAACATGACTAACCATAATATAGGTCTGTCCGCAGCAAGGAAAACCGGCAATGCTTTTTCGAAAATCAATAATTAAAATAAATAACACAAATACAGCCCAGCATCTCCATAGGCCCAATTCTGAAAGAATCTGAACATAGAATTGATTTTATCAATTAAAATTTGCTATGCGATCATTTTGTCTAATTTTATTCCTTATTTTATCAATGAATTCGTGTGATCTTAACTTACACCTGAATGCAGAGTGCGCGGATGAATTACTCATGTGCGCCCTTTACCGTTTCCATTTTCTGCAGGTGTCACAAAAATCAAATATGATGAGATCCTGGCCAAGGTATATAGTCACAACCGTCCTGAGTTTTCCTTTTCTTCAGAAGGTAAATCAGAATACCGAGTATTATCCGACTCTGGAAGGAGCTCTGACAACATAATTCTGACTGGTGGCGTATGTGACATGGACGACCATGCAGCAATGACGGTATGCCGTAATCAGGGCTTCATCAACGGGGGAAAGGTACATCTCTGAAGAGAATGAAACTCTGGGAACAAGTTAGCTTGTATGTAACTAAAAAAAAAAAAAAGAAAGATAAATGAACAAGAAATATGACAGTTAAGAGCATTTGAAAGTTGAGATCGCTAATTAAGTTGACATGCTTCCTTTGGCAATACGACGATAATGCGTGATGTCACACTTCTGGCCCCCGGTTGTGGCCGCACACCATCACTGATTTGTAACCGATCAGTGCTCACCATTTATTAGCTCTGGTCATATCGGGGAGTTCCCCCTGAACTGCGGCCGAGATCAGAAGGGGGGCATCATCATCCCCCCTCCCCCGTATACATCTCAAATACCCCAGTCCTTTTAGGGTAAAGGCTGTCAGACCCCCTACCGAGAAAAAAGCTAAAAAACATGGCTTAATATTTTCAGAAAATGAAGGATATTTGATGATCTCTCAATGACAAGGGTATGAATCGTCCTATTATTAGCACTTTTTTTGGAGATTTTATCACATCTCATTTTTGACACATGAGCCTATGGAGAAATATTTATAGTGTGCACCAAATATTTTTTTCCAACTCTCCTATTACTTTTCCACATATTTTTCTTATATTGCAATTTTTATCAAGTCTATCCATAGACTGACAGATCATTGTTCTTCCTTTCATGCGAGAACATGTTATTAATATAACATGATCAAAGCATTAGTGATTTCAAAATTCAAATGCTCATAACTGTTTTTCCAATCAATTTTTTTTCACATTTTCATTGATGTTAGTTTTTCTTTGATTCTGGGGGTGGGGTGGTTCGTACAAACTAACTTGCTCCAAAGGTTTGCTTCTCCTAACATTTCGTAACTTTACCTGTTTATTTTTATTTTTTTTTGAAAAAAGTACAAGAGTATTTCATTTGTCGCCTTTTCCTTAGTCAGCAGGCACAGATCCATATTAAAACTTTGATCGACAGGTTGGTATTCACCACAAGACTAGCACATATAAATATTCCTTTTTCAGGTCTTCTGTATATACCTACCCAAGTCATTACGTTGTAGGCTGTGGGGTCAGTGGCGAAATGAGTCAAAAGTTTTTATAAGGCCAGACATGGCATTAAGTGCTTTAAAGTGCATGCACTGCAAAAAATCCATTAAAAATGGTGATTCATCCCTCATTTAAAGAGAAAACGAACATGGCGGATTGAAATAAAATCCAATCAGAAATGTAACTTTGTTAAAATAAACAATAAAAAAATATAACAGAAGGTGAAAGAAATAACAAAATTGAACAAGCGATGAGAAAGTCATTTATTAATTAGGACAATTAATTGTGGAATACCACAAGGGTCATTACTTGGCCCACTTGTGTTTATTTTATTTGTTAATGACATTTATCGTTCGTCAAATCTCCTTTCCTTTATCATGTACGCCGGAGATACCAATATTGTTTATTCTGATAAAAATCTTTATCACTTGTGTGAAACTGTAAATACTGAACTAACAAATTTTTGTAAATGGTTTTGTGCAAACAAGCTTACCATTAACTAACAAAATGCAATTACATTGTATTCCGCAACTCCATAAAGGCTAATTGATCTTAATCATTTAGTGGTGAAGCTTAACAAGCAAATTATTCCCAAAGTTGAAAATACTATGTTTCTTGGCGTTATCATTAATAGTAATTTGACATGGATACATCACATAAATGAAATTGAGAACAAAGTTGCAAAAAATATTGGAATACAATACATACATTTTACTTGCCTAAAACTGTATTGCCTACATTATATTGCTCTTTAATCTTGCCATATTTTATTACTGTAATTTGGTCTGGACTAACACATACCAAACCCATCTTAAACAAATTATGTTCCCTTCAAAATAAAATTGTACGTATTATTTCTCTAGACGACAAGATACCACTAGCAAATACTAAAAATTTGTTTTATTCCCTAAAATTGTTGAAATTAGACGATATTAATAAACTTCAACAATGCCATTTTCTCTACATGTGTTTAAATTCTTAAATTCAACAAAAAAAATCGTGATTCGTTTACGCATGTTTCCAATATACATCATTTTGATACCCGCTCAAATGATCAAATATTCATTCCCAAACATAAACAAATAATCTTCCAACACAACATTCGTTATACTGGCCCCAAAATGTGGAACGAAATTCCGGATTACATAAAAAATCTCTATCGACAATTAGCTTGAATAATAAAATGAAAAAAAGTGCTTCTGTCATTTTATATATGAATATTTTCCATCTTTCGTTTCCTTTTGACTTTAAGTTAACATGATAATATGGATCATGGACAATAATGTTGTTGCGGCATTTATATTTTCCCCCCACTGATACATTTATTGAGCATTCTATTTTATTTAGTAATTCATGCCCGCCTCCCCGCTCACGCCCCCTCTCTCGTTCCCTTTCCTTCTCTTCTTTTCTCTGCCCTTTCCTTTGTATTGTTTTATTGTATTGTATTGCATTTTTTGTCTACAGGCATATCCTGCCACAAGCCTCAGCTTTTAGGGTTTGCGCCTTCTTCTTTAAACCCAACAAGTACATATTTGTATTCAGTCATATCAAAAATTTATTTTTGTATTGATTAATGTTTACGAAAAATGTAATGAAATAGAAGAAAATAAATGTTTATTTGAATTGAATTTAATTGAATATTGAAGATTTGTTTTTAAATCCTTTTGCCATGAAATAGGAAATAAGATAATCGAAGCCCTATATCTATTAATATTGAGACATATAGATGCATGGAATAGGGTCTAATTTTTCTATTTGATCCAGTTCACCAAATACAAAAATGTATTTTTTTGCAAAATTATTACCAAAATAGTTATTTGTAAAAGGACAAATAAATGCATGACATAAACGTGATCAATGTTATATCTCAATTATTGCTATAAATATGTAAACGTAAGTTATTGGAAGAAATAAGCGTATTCCTGATAATTAACAAATTTTTGACAAATTATGTAGTTGCTGCCGAAACATGCCACCAACTCTGATACACAGCTTAGATAACCAATTTCAAATAAAAAAAAGTGGATTCAACTGAAGGGTAAGCATTTAATTTAAGGTACCGAATTTAAGGTATCGAAATATGAAATCATGGCTTCATGAATATTAGTATTGGTCAAGAAATATTTGACATTTTAAAATAAATGAATTAATAAAACAAATAAATTATTATTCTGTCCTCAAAACTGATTTAATGCAATTATTTTAATTTATTTAGTCCTGTCAATCGAATCCCCCCCCCCCCCGCTGAACAGAAAACCAAGCTGGCAACAATAAAAGGACTACCAATGATGATAAGCAAAATAACGTGTCGTGTCAGTGATAGAGTAAGATATATCTTCTACTGCGACCACGAGTTTACATCAACCGGTGTTTGTCCACAGGGAATTAAATACAACGGGGTGCATTGCTGTAAGTTATTATTGATCAGTATTTGGAACTTCGTTTTAACTCAAACCATGGTTTTGGTTTACCTATGGATAGCCGACTATGTCACTAATCTCTGACAGTAAATATACAAGTATGTTCCATTCCGCAGCAATTTTTGACGGTGATATATCAATCTAGAATTGTCTGAGACTAAAAATAGTTTCCCTCCCAATGAAAGCATCAGGAAAAAAATAAACACTAGAAACTTCCCAATATGTCAGCACAGAGATAGACCATTGCTAAGATAAAAGCCTACTCCAGGCTGAACATATTATGATTTGAATAGAAAGAGAAGAATCAGGCAAACGCTACAACGAAAATGTGATCAAACTCGGACAAGGCATAACAACGTTTTGGTATTTTGAAGATTGCTTTATTTTGGCGAAACAGTTCATATTCTGTAAAAAAAATGAAGTGCTAATTTAGCACTTACAGTGCTTGTATAGTGACTGCACTATGAGTGCTGATTTTCTAGTTTAAAATTTGAACTAGAAAATCAGCACTCGTAGTGAAGTCACTATAAAAGCACCGTAACTGTTAACCTAGCACTTCATTTTTTACAGTGAAGCATCTCTTCATGAATATTTAATGTGCAAACTGATGATGTCATATCCCCACTTGTTCTTTGTTTCTTATTATATGAAATCATATTAATTTAAAGTTTTTCCTCCGAGAACCAACTAAATAAACTGGATTTACAATTGATTTCATGCATTAAATATTAATTACTGTAACTTATTGTATTATAATGGAGACATATCATACACACATGCATACGAAAATATGAAGAAAAAAAAAAGATTTCACGAAAAAAAATAAGAAAAGGGAAAGTGGGGATATGACATCATCAGCCCACCTAATGAATATTCATGACGATATGCATATAACTGTTTTCAAAAAATATTGTTGTCGCATTTTGATGAAATTTGCAGCATTTTGCCCCAGGGGGGGGGGGGGGCACTTACATTTGCGAGTGGATACCATGCGCGACCAAAAAAGAAACCACGTAAAGGGATGTCTTTTTCAAGATAGGGTACGTTACGTACGTAACGTAATAAAGGTGTCAAAAACACTAAAATAAAAAAAGGGTATCTATTTCGCCAGGAAAGTTACGTGTTTAGGGTAAAATTTGTGAGGCTATAAAAAACTAAAATGTTTATAAAGGATGTACCTTTTGCCCCAGCAGTCAACACTACGTGTTTAGAGTACGATTGGCACGAGCTGTGGGAGGTGGGGCCGTACTAAACCCAATGACGTAGGTAAAGGTAAAACCGACACCGACGTCCGTGACATAACAATAAAAAAGGATGTACTTGTTTAGGGGTAAATTCAGGAAATACTTGCCAAGAGCATCGTTTTGTTTCCAATACTTGTAGGGTGTCACACCCCAATACTTGTTTAGTGGTGCATTTTCAGAATATGAAAAATATGTGTTAAGGGTGCTTTTCGAGACCCCATGGTCGCGCATGGTATCCACTCGTCAATTTATTTTTTATTCTATTTTATTAGATATAATCATTTTTAGTCTGGAGTACCTCTTTAAACTTTAGACTCCAAAATACAAGTCTTTCCCAGCTCGGAAAATGAAATAAAGCTGTTGGAAAAGGTATGGGGGGGCGGTGATTTCAATTTCTATTAATAAAAAAAGGTCTTCATTTATAAATATCATCTTTAAAGACTGCAAAATTGGAGAAACTAAATGATGATTTAAAATAATCTTGACAAATTATTTATCTTGCTTTTTGCATTGAAAAGCATCGATTGTGACGACTATAAGTTGATATTTTTAAACACCAAGTTGTTTAAATGCTGCAAACAGAATTAATTTAGAAAACGTTGAAATTATTCGATGTCGTCATTATAATATGGACTATACAACCAATCTGTGGCGGATATATATATATATATATATATATACATATATTCATTTATTATTATACAACATATATAAACATAGTTTTATGCAAAATTTGTTCTCAACGATTCCAAATTCATTGCATGAAAGTAACTCCAATATTTTAAATTTCACGCAAATATTTTATTGTAACAATCCAATTCCCATGGATTTGTAGACAGTGACTCATTCCAGGCTAGGTCCCAATTTGCCACCTGACTTCAAATGCTTACCTAGGCAATGAGTTTGCCACTAGCTAATACTTATTAACATTCACGAAGATATTCTGAAATATGGACATAATGTTATATGTGTTAATATGTTTACTAAAATACATTTTTATTTCTTTTTAAAGATACCACACCGGCGCCATCCGTCCTTGGGGCCTTGATTTTCTCCGCTCTTGCATCGCTACTTATCGTAATTGCTGCTGTGTGGGGGATACATTGGATCCAGAAAGATCGAAAACCTGCTGGTGATTCTGTAAATGTATTCGTGAATGAGTATGACGACGATGATCTGGCCAGGACGACACCATAACTCCATCTGTCACTACACACACGCACACACCACCACACACATTTTTCATCATGTCTTTGTGCGCCCGAAAAAAAACCAGAAACCGAAATATGTCGATGATTTATCATAATCTAATCACAAAAAATGATGACCTAACACGGTAAAGCTTAGAATATCTTCTTTCGTGTGGTATAGTTCAACAGGTTCCTTATTCATGCATGAGTGGGCAAAATTATCTGAAGAAAGGACACCAAAAAGTCGCTTGGCAGGCGGTATCTGAGTTTAAAAAGGAAATCATAGGTCTAAAGTGTTCAGTATCTGCTCTTTAATTTGATACCTCAATCACCAAAATTGGTGAAATATAACCAAGTTTTGTTTATCTGAAGTAAACGAAACTTGAATTTCAATAATAGTATAAAATGAAGATGCTTTACAGGCGAGATGTCAGACTTGCTCAACACTCCAAAAGAGACACCATGCAAAATACAAAACCCCAACCACAAACGTATCTGTCTCTTACCTGCAAAACGTGAAACCAAATTCGCTTGCCAAAGTGTAGAACGAATAGGTATAACAATATATTTATTCCATGGTGCTTACATAAATTGCAATGATGATTTATGTTTTGTTTCAAATTCTTGTTTTTGTTTGGACTGAGTTAATAATGGCAATATTATGGGCATGCAATTTAATTCTTGATTTTATATATGTAGGTCTATGTGTTCGTGTTTTTTAATGAATAATACTAATAATTTCTATAATTTAGATGTTTTTAAGATACTTTCTATTATGATGTTTATTCATTTTAAACATATAATTTATCAATCTTTAAATTCATAATTGTCAACCATTTTTATTTGTACATAATCCAACCTTGTATACGGTTGCAATAAAGATTATTGAATTTTTTTTTTTTGTGATTAAGCTACGCTAGCTGATAAATCATCGAAGAATCTCGGTTTCGTTGTTTTTTTTGTGTGGGACGCACTGTATATTTAATCAAAAATCGATTAGAGATCAAAGTAAAAAGATCCATTATTCTTCATTTTGTGTTAAAAGATATTTACATAAATCTGAAACAAATAATAATGAATTGCCTAAAATATAAACTAAGAATAAACCCTGCCCCGTTCCTCTACGAAACTAAAAACACGAATGATTTGCTGAAAGCAAAATTCAACATGATATCATTGCTAGTCGTTTAAGATTTGCTTCAAGCAAATATCCACACAAGCACATGTGATAGCAATGTATTTTTAAAAATTAATTCTTTATCTATTGATTGATTGTTTGATTTATCCATTTCAGTACATATAGTTGATTTACTTACATTCGTTGTTCGTTATTATAATATTTGTTATTTTCATTATTATTATTATTATCATTACTATTCTTATTATTGATATTATCATTATTATTGTTACTATGTTGATCATTATTTGTTATCGATTACGGCATCTTCTTTGGAGGGGCGTAGCTACATGTATACCCGTCTTCCTCATCGCAAATGCTTTTAAGTTGACACTTTTGTTTTGATTTTCAGGCATTAATTATTGATGATGATGTCAACATGTACAAATCTAAGATTAGATCGGTCGAATGCATGGAATAATAAATGTTACAAACTTTTAATGCATTAAATGTAAAGAGGAAAATAGGTTACCAACCGGGGCCCTGGGGACGATTTTTAGTAGGGGGTGCTGGTTTAAATAAGAACAGATTGACAGCCCACCCCCCCCCCCAAAAGGGGGAAGGCTATTCACTAAAAACATATAGGTGCTTCGGGCTAAATTTCTACTTTTTAGCACAGCTACATAATTACCAGGGGCGCTGCCTATGTGAATCAGGGGCCGCTTAATCCGCGCGGGGGGGGGGGGGTGGTTGGGAGGGCCTCAGCCCCCCCTTTTTTTTTTTCCAAAACCGCGTACACAAACGAAAAAAAAAACTTTTGTTTGTGATTTTTAATAGTCAGCCTCCCTTTCAAAACCGTTCATCGGCCCCTGTGAATAACACACGCAACAGCCTCCCCCCAAAAAAAAATACCTACGCCCAAAGCGGTCAGCATTGACCTCCAAGAAAATTTGACCAGCCCCCCCCCCCCCCCGACTAAAAAAATAAATAAACCAATCAATAAACAAGTAAAAAAAAAGTATGTACGGCTCTGGAACATCTCCAATAAGGCAACTGCAATTTTGTTACACCTAATCAATCATTATTATTAGTTTCCTATAAACCACCTCTCTTCTAATCGCTAGTTTCGTAATTTGCATGATAATTGTGAAGTTTTATTTTTCAGTCGGTTAAAATCTTCTGTGTTATACAAATAATATGTTCATATAATATGTTTAGAGGACATTTTCTTCATCTTTCGACATGCAAGTATATTCTTTTATAATGTTTCATTAGAAAAGTGTTCTTTGAAGTTTGTATCTCTTAGTGTTTGTCAATATATAAGCCAACTATATCTATTTCTAAGATTTAGTTTGAATAAAAACCCCGGTTTATTGTAGTCAAAGTATGATACAGTATCAAAATCGTTGACATGGTTGAATAACTATGTAGTGTGTCAAAAATAAATGAAAAAAAAAAGACAACACTAAGAAAAATCTTAACTTTAAATAAAATTCCACTGTCAATGATCATGAGATTCTAAAAGTAAGATATGGAATATAATGTGGCGCAGGTAGGATAAACATGAAAAGTTGGGGAGTGGGACAAAACTAGAGACCGACGTGGAGACGCCGGGGAGCGAGTTTAGATAAAGGGGGAGGGGTGGTGAGGCACAGGACTGAATGATCAAGCATGTCAAGGAGAGAGGAGAGGTACTCCGGAGTGGTGGAGGCGGAGAAGAATCGACCAACATCAACTTTAGCAATTTTTATACCGGCTGCGATAGCAAGCATGAAATAGAGCCTTTCTTTAGTTCTGGCACAAAGTGCATATTACTATTCCGGTTCATTGTTTAATTATTCAGTCTATTTTACTCAGTGTACACAGGTTAGATAAATACCCACTTTATGAAATAATATTTGAAAAATAATATTCCCAATGCTATTTTATTCCACATAAGCCATACAAAACACAGGAATATAAATATATATATATATATATATATATATATATATATTAATGAGGCAAAGTGGTAATGCATTGTACTTTGTATATATATATATATATATATGAAGGTAGGCGTAGCTTAAATCAAGGTTCCCCAGAGCTATCTGCTATCTCCTTTCTATTTCACAAAATATTTAAATAAACGAGTTGCCAAAGCTGTTGTACATGCATAATTTCACACACACACACATATATATATATATATATATATATATATATATATATATATATATATATATATATATACATTAATGCTTCAATGCTTTTTGAGCTTCTTCGCCAATATATATATACACATTACATAGATATATATATAGATATATATACATGTATACGGGATGCAATGTAAATATCGACATTCTCAATCTTGACTCGCCTGTGAATACCACTCGCAGAACTCACTCAACCGAGGAACGCACCACCTTTATGGAGTTTTTGTTTGCATACAATGCATATAACTATAAATTTCACAATATGCATGCAGGCTGTACAGTTGCACATCGGCTGACGGTGCCTTTTGAACGCTCCTTATGTTGCTGGTGTACGTGGAGGCATATTCATGTTGACGTGTAAAATCATACTCGGACATGTCGCAAAGGAATCCTATACTAACCCTTACAACTCGTGTAAATTTCAGCTGGTAAAAAAGAAAAGTTCGCACGCCGATGGGGTGCATGTATTAAATCAACACCTACTGAACCCTGGTATATACTTCGTACTGGAATCAAATCATGGAGCAAGTCACTTTGAGTCACATTGTATTGTGCCATGTCATAGTCATCACTATGTGCACATGTAAGCGTTTCATTTTCTCTCGTGTTGCTGGCTCTTATATATATAGACAGCGAAACCGACGGTATAAATCTCAATTTATTACACGATACCAATTAAGCAGTATGTGTAACCAAAGGAGTTATGGAGCAAACGTATAGCTAGCTAAGCTAGCTGAATATACTCATTTATACTTGGTACCTGTACAGAGCGGTAACATGCAGTATTGAATACCCATTTGTTTTAATAGGGCCTAGTGTTCAACTTCAGGCTCAAGTTTGAATTCAATTTATAAACATATCATAAACCTCTTCATTTTTTTATATCAATCGTTACAACATAATAATCAGGCAATTGGATATAGGAAAGTATAAGCGTCCCCTCTTTACACATCCGTCCGAATTACATACATGTACGTATCTCCTAACATGCCTATGGTATATAAACAAAAATTTGCATGTTAAGAAAATTGGGTTTATTTTTCCCTTTTAGCCAACCTGATCTAATGGAATAACCGTTGTTGGTATTAATCGAAGTAGGGCCTATGGGAATATAAGTTATTTGCATTGCAGTAACAGTAGAGCTTTCTTTGGTATGGTTTATGTGGACATTTTTCATAATGAAGAAAGGAGGGAAAAAAAGTAAAGTGCTGTTTTGCTTCAAATGTTAATGAAATTTTAAAGGTCAAATTCACCCCAGAGAAAAATGTTGATTTCATTAAATAGAGAAAAATAAAAAGGCACAATTCTGAAAATGTTATTAAAATGAAAATAGAAGTTTCAAACTTTTGCTTGAGTTTCACAAAACAGTTGTATGCACAATTCAGTGATATGCAAATGAGAGACTCGACGATTTCCCTCACTTTTTATTTTGTTTCGTATTGTTTGAATTATTGAAAGTTATAATTTTTACCGATTTGACAATATCCTGACTGAACCTTAAAATATTAAAACTGTAATTTTACATGTCCAGCTGTGATGAACAATACTTTGTTTCACGGGACAATGAGGAGAAAATTATAATAGAAAATATTTCATATAATAAAATGCAACATAAATAGTGAGTGGGAGACGTCATCAGTCCCCTCATTTGCGTATCTACCAGGATGTGCATATCTGTTTTGTGAAGAAAAAAAAGCTGAAAACATCATTACTTTCTAGTTTTACATTCGATTTTAATGAAATTTTCAATGCTATGCTTGTTGAATTTTCCTCTTTTTGTGCAAAGCAAGTTTTTGCTGGGGTTGATTTGTCCTTCAATCAACATGCTTGTTCACTTGTACTCTATTTCATATCTTGTCATTTTCTTTTACTTTGATGGACTTCGCCTTTTAAAAATAATGACATTGAGAATCTCCTATGTAGAAATTTCCGATGGAGTTAACTTTTTTTCACTTAGGTTTTATTTCCAGTTCCGTGACGTCTCAAAATTTTGCTATAATTACATAATTTACCTAAGTTGAATAACTTGTACATAGAACTACATACGATTAGAATGAAATATAGATAACGAGCATTCTCAATTAATTTGCTTGCATGGAGGGGGGAGGACCAAGACCTAACTTTACTCCATTAAATATAGGTGTACTTTGCAATTGAAATAAAAAAACGCTACCATCTCGCACGGGACACACACAAACACACATATAAACAAACAAACGATATAAACAAACAGAGAAAAAAATGGAATCAAACGATGAATAAAGTACATCAAATAGATGGGAAATGTGGAGATCCTAGGAGTAATATGACTCAACGGTTCTACTCTGTAATGCATTATATTTTTAATGCATGTGACAACATGCATTAAAATCAATCGTACCAAAAACATACGAGAGAACACCACGAAAGAGTAACATCATTTGTGATAACGATCATTTTATTCTACTAATCTCTTGGCAGTTGTCACTAGCAGCTCGATTCGCCTATATGGAGGATCTTCCGAAAAGGAGGGCGTGGTCCATGTAAGGGTGGCAGATATGTGGAAAGGCATTTGTAACGATGGATGGGATGCCCTCGATGCCCTGGTCACGTGTAGACAGCTGGGATTCACGGAAGGATACGCCATGCTATTCAACGATGATTACGTCCAACCCCCTCCTAAAACTACAGATGTCCCTTTGGTTGATAATACTAGGGTCTATAACTCGGGTGATGTGGCTGATATTGATGATTATGGAGGAAGGGGGTCTTCGGGAGCGTCAACCGAGTTTTTCATGATCATGGGAAATGAATTTGCTTGCAACGGCAGTGAGGAATCTCTCTTGTCCTGCAAATACAAGCCATACAACGGGTACTGTAGAAAACGGGCCGGAGTGGTTTGTGGTAGGTTAATTGTTCTGTGTCAAACCCCGACCCCCACCTTGTTTCCTTCCACCTATCTCCTTAATTAGAGGTCAATACAACGTACATTTGGCTAAGGAGAGCCCAATGAAAAAATAAACCAAACAAAACACATGTTACTAAAAATTTCATTAAAATCCGATGTGAAATAAGAGCGTTATATACTTCTTAAGTCTCACTTTTTCACAAGACAGTGTGCACAGCACTGCGATATGTAAATGACAGCAGATTACGTCACCTATTCACTACTTCTTTTGTATTAATTTTTTGCTGATTTGAAAATAAGGATACATCTTTAGGAATAAAAAATATATTGCAACAATTGCAACCCAATATTTTCAGGGGAAAATCGAACCTTTTTCAAATGATAACAAGGACAAGAATAGGATATATTTTATATATTTATATTTATATTTATATATTTTTTCAATAATATACAGATATTGACTAATGGGTTATGTTATATACTGTATAAACATTCTGTGGACTGACTGATTAAATATAAATCTTTTAGGCGGTCCAAAGAATGTTTATTTTACACATCCAATCAGTCAATATAATTTTTATTAGTTTGCTTAAAATGATGGAGATTCTCGACTGTAATTTGTAGAAACACTAGATCTAGGCCTATATTAAACTAGATCTACATAGGCCCTAGAACATACAAAATATAAAATGTACTTACCAGACCCATTTCTTACAAAAATTCCAATTCCAGCATAGTTAAATCCAAAAGCATCAATAAGGAAAAAGTCCTAGGGGGAGTGAAGTTCCAATGAAATTCCAACTGTTCAACGTAGAATAATTAACAACAAACTCGAATGCATCATATTTACATAGGGTGCGATGTAGTATTGTCTTCTTGTTTATTATGTTTACGACCTTTTTCTGGTCCACATCCAATTTCTTTGATACAAAGTTAATTTGAGGTGAAGAATGTGAGTCCAGTCCAGGTCTAGGTCACAGGGCAGACCGAGATCCATGTTGATTCTGAGCCGTAACATCAGATGCACATTCTACACTAAATTGGGGATGAAATATGACAGGACTAGGTGGCGGCCTGCCGACTGTACATGGTGGTTTTGATCTTCCTGTTGCCAAACCAGATCCAGAACCAGGACTAAATCTAGCACTAACCTCAGACCTAGTACTCCTTGGATGAGCAAGCCCAACCTTCAATTGACATTTCTCTGACAAGCAGAAGCTCATTTGTTGTTTGCGTCCTTCGTCAACGCGAGAGTAAACGGTTTAAGACTGCTCTCACTTTTATGTCCCGAAACCGTCATGATATGCCTGGCCTCAAATCCTTACTCATCTTATGTAGAGATAGTAGTTGATCTAAGCAATGGTTCGTGTAGGGCCTTCAATGCTAATGTTTTTCATATTGTTCCCCAATGCCAACAACCTGATGATCACACCATGGCACATTTTGTTGGTACTATTCTACTGTCCCTGGTCCTGGACCACTTCCAAGTTTGACATTTTTGGGAGGCGCATTTGATTTTGGTCGTTGCCAAAAATTCGGAAATTCGGATGCGAAACATATTCTCAGAATGACTTGACAGGACAATTTTCATCATTCGTCACCGACCACATTGGCCCCTTGAGTCATCATCTTTGTCTCCTCAGTGATTTTTAGACAGCTTATCCTTTGCACCTTCTGTTGCTAGAATCTGTAGCAATAGCTAGATCCTTAAGATTCTCATTGCATCTATCTGTTACACAGGTGTAACATTATATTCACAAACGCAGCATTCTGGAGACCTCTCGGAGTAGAACGGTCCAACGCTCGCGAAGTCATTATTTTTCGAATTTTTCCTTACTATTAGGATCCTTGTGTGTTACTGAACCCTACCTTCAGCTTTCAGTTTATTGAGGATTGCAGCAAACATGTCGTTTGCACGTCTAAATTCAACCCTGTTTACAATGTCCATTGCCTTTGTTTTCAGAAAGTGCTTCTGGAGACCATGGCGTAGTGTGAACATGGAACTCATGCACGTCTAAATTCAACCCTGTTCACAATGTCCATTGCCTTTGTTTTCAGGAAGTGCTTCTGGAGACCATGGCGTATTGTGATCATGGAACTCTTTGCGTAACGTTGGCCATTTCCCTGTCGCACCTCTGCGTAGAATGATCGAATACTCTCGCACAACTCTTGCTCCGAGTATTCCGGCTTCACTTGTCCAAAGTCAAGAGACTTTGCCCTACAGTAGCAACTGATATATCTATTGCCTATTTCACAAATTTTTTTGTAGATTTAGAATCCTTATCGTCTAAGAGCTGATCTACTTCCTCATTGCTCATCAACATAAATCTAGGCTCCGTTTTGAAGTATCGTTGAATTAAACTGGGACTGGACCTGTACCGGACTCACTACTACACTACAGCGCTTTTAAATTACGCGGTACTCGGCCCGGAAATTTATTGCAATGTTGATATCGAGTGTTGATCGATTGCATACGATCGCTACTTTAGTCCCATATATTTCAGGTGCCGTGGCCGAGTGGTCTAAGGTACAATGAAGTTCGGGGTTCGGTTTCCGGCACGGCCCTTAACTAAGGCAATTTTATGATAGCAATGCTCGTTTATAAGCAGGTATTATAAAACATTGCAGCCCTATGCATGATTCATATACTAGACATTATGCTGGAGTATAGGTTTATTTTATGTATTTTTTTGTAATCTCCGTATAGACTGGTTGTAAGACTCACATGATGATGATAAACCGTTCAGACAGGTCTTTGCCTGCCTACTAAATGCCAACCACCTTTTTTTACAGCCCATGCCACGCAGTTGAATTGTATAGTCTAACCCCGATTACAGTAACTTATGCCTTGTTTTGTATTATTGTCATATTCTAGACATCACTCCTCAACAATTTAACCAACTCCTCGCCAACGTCCAGGGCGATTATGAACCTCTTTCTTACACCATAGCCCCGAATGGCCATTCGGAAGGCCGAGTGCTGGCCGTTCAGCAACGGGACTATACTCGTGTGATTGTCACCGGCGGTGTTTGTGATCTTGGTGAAAAGGTGGCTCCCATATTGTGCGACGACACACAGGGATACACTAATGGCGGAAGGGTAAAACAAATTAATTTCTCCCACCAAAATAGATCATTATGACCCATACCATGATGCCCATATACCCTGCAAAACCTTCCAGCAGACATCGGAAACCCGTTAATGCTAATGAAACAAAGCCAATTTGAACAGCACCAGTCCCTGACCTAA
Organism: Lytechinus pictus; assembly: GCF_037042905.1. NCBI lineage: Eukaryota > Metazoa > Echinodermata > Echinoidea > Temnopleuroida > Toxopneustidae > Lytechinus > Lytechinus pictus. The sequence goes on from NC_087249.1 coordinate 15,237,229, forward strand.
ACATCCTAAATCATTACCAAGGGTGCAATGTTTTTATAATGTATCACATAGGCCTAATGACATGAACAGTAGTATTTCTTTGCATTACCTGTGTTATGAATCTATTCAATTTATCCCAATCTTCAAATTTATTGATGGTATTAACGATGTTTTTCAGGCAACACAGCCACCTAGCTTCGAAAACCTACCAATGCTTGTCAATAGGCTATCGTGCAATAGTGCTTACTGGATAGGGGGCTGTGACGCTGAGCTCTCCGTTGATGGCGCGTGTCCTTCTGGGGTCCATGGAAAGGGCATCGAGTGCTGTAAGTTCATCAAGGATCCTATCATGATCTGGCATGTTTTAAGAAAATCCATGAGAGTTTCTTGTGGAAGAGTGTATTCTAAATTTAATTACAATAGGAATTTGAATGTCCTTTAAGAAAAAAAAAACATAATAGGCCATGTCTAGTATATTATGCACATTTCTCAAAGAGAATTTAATGCAGAGGGGGAAAGATAGAAAAGAGGAACATTTGTCTGCCATCTATTCCTTAAAACGGTATCATCAATTTTTGTTTTCAATAAGGCATTCATAACTTTTCTTAAAAGTTCAAATTATTAAAAAGAAATAGAGCAAAAATATCACAATATACATATCTGATATTTTTGAAAGGGTATACGTATAATTTCAAGACTATAATAGGCCTACACATGGCACTGGAAAGAGCTTGAGAGCTCCATGGCACTGGCGCACAGATGGCTTTTTGCCACCACCCCCAAGAAAAGTCACGATCATGCGATACGCCATATCTACCCCCCTCAAAATGTTTTACTCATTACGCCACTGCTCCATGGAATTCAGTTTTCATATATATATACAATGACCCTCCATTTAAACTCATTTTATTATACTCACATAATTATTCCCACCTTGACCGATAAATGTATTTTTGAATTTTTCTATTTGATACAAAATTAAATATATAACGATTTCACACACCTTTTCCCCACCTCGTGCAGACACAACACTGAGGCCGTCCGTCATGGGAGCACTGGTCTTCGCTGGCGTCGCCACCATGATCATCCTCGTCGTCGGTATGTGTTTTATTCATTGGATCAGGAAAGATAGGAAGTCGGGTTTTAACCATTCCATTCTCAGAGTGAGTGATGATGGCGGACCTGTGTCCAGCTAACCATGGCACCACACCTTTACTTGTCTTGTCACGAACTTCGTCTAAAAAACGTTGATTTAATGCCTAATCCCACTGGCCAACGGACACAAAACGTATGCATAACGGATACAGCGGACAAGCAACATTTCGGGGTGGCTCCATCCGTTTTCATCCGCTCCAGATATCGGACAAAATGGGCGAACAATGAAAACACATTGGGCGGATGCTCGATGGATATAGAGCGTATGAAACGCGTATGCAGAGAGTACACAACGGATACATAACGATTTCCAACGGATGGCAAGACTCTTTTCTGATTTACACCCTCTCTGCATCCGTAAGTGCAGTGGGACCAAGCCTTTAGTATCGTCTCACGGAAAGTATAAACATGATAAACGGAAGTTCTTGACACTCCATTGCTAATTATTTTCATGGGGAAAGGGAATGCAATATATTTTTTTGTAATACACTGTAGTTGTCATTATGATCTAAAATGTTAAAGTAACGATTGGACTTTTGACATTTAATACTGTAATTGTTATTTCATGGTATTATGCTTCTTAAAGATGAATGCAAGTTGTGGTAATCATTTCAAAATGGGTCCATACAGGATTGAATAAAATGGCCAGCCAAGTGTCTTGACCATGTATATGACAAAATGTGCCTTGTGATTCTGGAAGAAATGTTGTCATTGCTCAGGTATTAGTAAAATAAGCATTGCATTTCAGAAAAAAAATATATATCGTGTTTCAACTTAGATTTCTGGATTTCGCAAGAGTCAGTTTTTGTAAGAGTACCTGGACCAGATCTATATCTATCATGTCTATGGTAATAATCTATGTTGACAATTATCATTGGTTTTATATAGACTTCTCGTGTAATCAATATTTACTGCATATCCTTCCATTTAAACCACATGCAATACAAATGTTAGACCTACAGAGGATATTCTGTAGAAGAATTTACTTTACAATACGAAACAACGTCTCTAGAAAGGAGAGTCTTTCAAATGTTGGTTTTACTATAGTAATTTCTAATATCGTTTCAGAAAGTCACGCTATGTTAAACACACAAGTTGGAAAACATATCAAGGTTGAAAACGCCTCTTAAATTGCCAACAATCATGGTAAATGTCTCAACACTCACATGCCTTTAGGAACGTACTTCCACATTTTTGAAAATCTGAAAGAATTCGTCTTTTGTGGGGAAATAGCAAACAAAAAGAAGACTGGGGATTGAAGCCCTGAATTGATGATTCTGGAACATGAAATGATCCGGCATCATTTTATAATGATTTCTTTTCTTCTCCCAAATCTCGCACAAATCTAAGACCAAATTTGTGACTGCGGTTCTGAAATATCCCCCACACCATGTAAGTATATATTAGATTCAAAGTTGCTCAAAATCGATTCGGGGAAGATACAAATCCGATGACATTTCATGCCTAGCCGAAATTAATGTTTATTGCCAGAAAATGATCGCAAATAATTCCCATCGAATGACAATACAAACACCTACGAAAAAGACAGAAATATATACATTAAAAAGACAATAAAAATACATAAGAAAACATTGAGGAATTTTTAATGTGATTTTGTTCAAAGTTCCATAGTCTATAAACAAAACATAAGCTCTTCATTAACAAATTGTCTATCTAGATGTACGGGCAAATGAGCATAATTAATAAAAACAAATCTGAATAAATTAGGAAGAATCATAATCAGGGCTCTACAATTTTTTTTTCTCGCAAGTTTTTTTTCATCACTTGCCCGACAGGGCAAGTGATGAAAATAATTTGATAGCCCGATAAAAAAACTGCTTGCCCAATTTGTTTTATAATTTTCTTTCATTATTTGTTTTATGACGGTACTATTATTTTTGAAGGTCATACAAAATTAAAACGATTGAGAATCATGTAAAGCAAAGAGCACACATTTATAAGTTTATTTTCAGCAAAGTAGGTTCGAGTCATTACGTTTATTAAAAAAAAAAACTTTCGCTATACTAGTAGATCTAAATGGGCGTCGAAGGTAAAAAACCTTCACAAAAAGTTGCTAAAATTTCATATTTTGCATCTTTAAATCCATGAATGGTCATCTGTTTGCCACATTTCCTTGGAATTGTTTTGATTTAGTTGGAAAAAAATATTAAGAAAATGAAGAATATTCAGCTCTTTCTTGACTCTGCAAAAGATCATTTTATTTTTAGAATACCCCAGGCTTATTCTGGTTAAGGAACACGTTGTCTCTCTATTTACACGTTTCTAATTTATGGTTGAATTATCACACTTTGTTTGTTAAACGTGTTAATATGGTTTTTATGCTACTTGCCTTCATTTTAATGAAAGAATAAGGAAACAAAAACAAAAATAAACAACGGGCACAATTTCCATTTTTACCCCTCCTTTCCACGAGATGCCTTAGAATATTTATTGCCTAGTTGTTAATTATTTAGTAGTGGAAGTATTTAATCATGAAGCTGGAAATAGAAGAGACGCTTTTACTTTTTTCTTGTTGGCCAACGTCTAATGGTAAAAGAGCTGTCTCTGATTTATCGGATGCTATTGTTGCAAGTTTTGTTTGTTACATCAATGTAGCAGGATAATTGTTTACACTCCTTTCTGTTTATGTTTGCTGTTTCTTGAAATTATAAAATTTATTGTTTTGTACACAATGTATTTTGAAGGTTTTCATTGCAGCGTAAAAACTAGTAAGAATCTCCAACAGAACAGAAACAAAAAGACTTAGATAAAGAAAAATAATAATTCTACAAACTTAATTATTTTACTAGTAATCTGCATCTTTAGGTATTCATTTTTGTAAGATATTCGTTTAGGTATGTATTAAGTCGTATTACAAAGATACATATTTATATATTTGGCAACAAAAATTGCCAAAGCTGTTCTTCTTGTATAATTTCTAACATTTATATATATATGTATATATATATATATATATATATATATATATATATATATATATATATATATATATATACATACATGTATATATTATGTGCTAGTCTTTGCGTGGAGACCCACTTGCTGATCAGAGTTCCAATCAGAGTCTCAGTGCCTGCAGACTATCTTCCATCCCCTGTCACTTTTATTCCTTTTTTTAATCTATGTTTCTTCATTATAGTATAATATAATATATAAATAAAAAATTGGGGCGGGAGATTAGTGTGTTCAAATTAAAAGCAAAAGTAGTGTCTTATGACGCATAGACATATTACTCCCTCCCCCCTCCCAAAAAAAAACGGTGTAAATTGTGAATAAAGTGACCTTTAACACTAGAAACAAGCCTGATATTTGATTCTGTTTCTTAATTTTGCCTTGACACATAAATATTCTGTCAAAATACGCTCATTCCAGAAAATTGACGGATGATCAGAAATGTAGAATTCATGAAAATGATGTTAGGGGACAGCTCGTCACTATGTAACAAGGTCCCGTGATGATTATAAAGCGGAAATAGGAGAGGAAACGTCATTTACTACATCAAAAGAAAAGACGAACGTAAACGACTATTTAATGATATTTACCATTGCAAGGATTGCATGGAAAAACACAAGATAAATTTATGGTAGCAACCCCATATGGTCAGGCCTTCAAGTATTATTCATGTCGGAATGTAGGCCTAATATATTCGTATTCCTTATTCCCCAAATTGCATTACGATTCAGGTTAATTACTTATAGTTTTTATTTAAGTATGACTTCAAGTGTTCAATGTAGAATAATTAACAACAAACACGAACGCATCATATTTACATAGGGTACGATATTGTCTACTTGTTTATTATGTTTACAGTACACTGCTGGAAGTGGTACTGTACGACCCTTTTGTGGTCCACATCCAATCTGTTTGATACAAAGTTAATTTGAGGTGAATAATGTGAGTCCAGTCCAGGTCTAGGACCCAGGGCAGACCGAGATCCATGTTGATTCTGAGCCTGAACATCAGATGCACATTCCACACTTATTTGGGGATGAAATATGACAGGACTAGGTGGCGGCTAGTCCACCTCCTGGACTGTTGTTATTTTGTACGATACGACTACCAAACACATAACACACTACATCCCCATAACACGCATACACACACCCCCTGATTCGGGGAAAGTGAATCAGTGGGTTAGGTGAATCACTGGGTTAGGCGAATCACTGGGGGTAAGTGAATCAGTGGAGGGCGTGTGTGTGTTGGTTATGTGTGCGCGCGGGGGTACCGGTACGGTCCGATAGGGTTTGCCCCTTTGTGTTGGAAGCTCCTTGGTTTGCCCAATCAATAAAAATCGTCCAGGACGTGGACTAGGTGGCAGCCTGCTGCGTGGTTTTAATCTTCCTGTTGCCAAACCAGATCCAGAACCAGGATTTGAGAATTTTGTAAATTGGCTGCTCACAAAGTTGAATAATACCTTTAAGGTTAAAGATAACTCTATACCACAATTGAAAGAATATAAGTTTCTGGGTATTTGGTTTTATGTGAAACTCACCTGGAAAAAGCACATCGATTATATAAAACTCAAATGTTCAAAAAGAATTTGTTACGGTGTATAGCAGGAACAACTTGGGGAAATAATAAAACGATTCTTTATAATATACAAAGATCTTATTAGATCCATATTAGACTACGGATGTGAGATATACGACTCGGCTAGCCTTTCGCTAAAACGAGAATTAGATTCAATCCAATATCAGTCACTGAAAATAATAACTGGTGCAGTATATAACCCTGCCCTTGAAGCACTGCAGGTTGAATGTGGTGAAAGACCTTTACAACTAAGAAGAGAACTGTCTGTTGACAAATACATGTTTTATCTTTTAACAAACAGAGATACTCATCATCCTACTTTAGAAATTATTGAACCTTCCTGGTATATTGATCAATTTACTTGGAAATCAGGTCGTGGACCCTTTTTAGTTAGAGCATGTGAGCCAAATGTAGAGATCCAAATTGAACAACTAAGCCAAAGAATATTACGAGAACCTTTTTGGTCATATGAAATACCTAATATTTTTTACTATATCCATAAGATTATCAATAAACAACGTAACTTAGTACAAGATATGAAAAACTGTGTCTCAGAAAGGATACATACAAGATGGAAAGGTTACTTAAAGATCTACACTGATGGATCAAAACAAGAAGACAAGAGAACCGGCTCTGTATTTCATATACCAGAAATGGATATTAAAAGATTCTATAGATTAAATTCTGTAAGTATAATGAGAGCCGAATTAACAGCAATGGTAATGGCACTTGATTGGCTAAGAGATAAAATAGGTATGTCCGTGGTAATTTTTACAGATTCGTTGTCTGCTCTTCAAGCACTCGAAAGCAATCGTATACAAAACATCTTACTGTTGATATCTTGTATAAAATCAAAGTTTTACAGTCATCAGATAATCATGTCAATTTTGAATGAATACCATCCCATTGTGGTATTCACGGGAACAAAGTGGCAGACCTTTTAGCAAAAAAGGAGCATCAAAAGAACAAGTTGAATTAAACATTCCATATATCAAAGAGGAATGGAAAACCCACATGTCTTTGATTTATAAAGAAATCTGGCAGGCTCAATGGGTATCCTCATCTATTTAGACCAAAGGAAGACATTTATTTAGCATCCAACCCAACGTGGCAGATACAATTAGTTATCAAGGTCTCATTTGGTTTGAAGAGACTATGATACACCGTTTAAGACTCGGAAAATGTAAATTGAATTATTATCTGTATAAATGTAATGAACATGAAAATGGTCTATGTTCCCATTGTCAGGTTCCTGAGACAATAGAACAATGTAAGAAATATGAAAGAGAAAGAAGAATTATGCAAAGGAGCCTGAAATTAAACAAGCCAATATCAGATCTAGCAACATTATGGGAAGAAATGCAGATTATAAAGTCATCCTGAATTATGTGAATAAAACAAAGAGATTCGAATAAAAATATTCCACTGATCTCTCTCCAACTCTTTCTCTCTCTCTTCCTTTTGTTTTGATGATTAGTGATAATTCTTAGACTACTAAAATTGAGCTTCGACCGAGCTTCTAATATAAGTTTGCATATTATATGAAGTACAAAAACGCACAATTTAATGGTGGAGGTAACTAATCATAATTATATTGCACCTCGCTATATGACAGGTCAGACTTGTCTAACGCCGAGGACATTGAACTAACTCGGAAACGACCTGGCACAGATAATCTACTATATAGATTGAAGAGCGCCAACTTAACTCCAACACCAACCAACCTATAAAGCGTCTGCGAAGAGGATGCTATAGGGCACACGAGTGTAATTCATCTGCGCGCAAAGCATGCCGGACAGGCGTAAGTAAAGATCACATGACTTTATTGATTAAAATAATTCATTAAAAATAGATCAAATGTTTGTATATCAAAAGAAAAACGATAGAGATAATGCTATGTTCATACTCTTTCATAATTAAGGCGTTTGGGGAGGCTAGACTGCATTTTTGTATTTCATTTTAATTATTATTACCCACAATGCAGTTCTGGTTTTCTGGCGGTAGGCACTTTTGATGACAAAGTACAGCGAGGGGCGATAAAATGTCCAGCTCTACGTCACTATCCATCCGACGGTTCGCCGATGAATATTCATTAGATCGTGGTCGTGTGCATGTGTGTGTGTACAATACCGAATGTGAACAACCAAAGAGAGTTTTCATATGGTGTGTGTGTGTGTATAAAACAACGTAGGAGTTTATAGTGTAGAAAATAAGTGTTTGATGAAGTTTTTACATAAGAGGAAATAATATAAATATATGGAGGACAATGTAAGATGAGCTGAGGCAAGTGTACAGTGAGGTTTTTCAAAAAAGGAGATAATACAAATATATGTGGAGGACAATGTAAGATGAGATGAGGAAAGTGTACGGTGAGGTTATATAAAAAAATGTATAATGATAAAATATATGTAGAGGACAACGTAAGATGAGATGAGGCAAGTGTACGGTGAGGTTTTATCAAGTAATCAGTTTTGAGGCTGATCATTATTCTGTGACAACTATTTCATGCAAGATTCTATGCCATTAGTGTATAGTGTTTTATTTTATTTTATTTTTTTATTAATTGTCCTCATACCATTTTAGACAAAATTTGCAACCACATTGCTGCCTATACAACAGTCTTAGGAGACGATGTAGAAACATTGTTAACATGCATCTGTTACCACACATTAAACTTTGGTCATGTTTTGACTACTATATACTAATACTACTTCTACTATTATAACAGTACTTGCCAACATCATACACTAGTATGATTTTTTATTATTTCATTGATCCTGCCACTACCATTTGTAAACGTTATTTATACTATTGTATCATATATACATATATATATGTGTGTGTGTATATATATATATATATATATATATATATATATATATATATATTAAAACTTCAGTTTCTTTTTATTATCATGTCCTGCTATAGTATAATACTTGCCAGTAAAAAAAAACATGTTAATTGTAACATGCTTTTTTGGCAGATAAAAATATATATTTGGGCAATACCATGAAATATGTGTGGGACCTTCCTGAAATTTTTTGTCTCTGATTTCTTGTTCTTTTGACAGTCTTATGCTCTCAAATGACCATGGCTTGGTCAGTTTATAAAGTGAAGTAAAACTTGAGAAAAATTTGGGTCACTTGTAAAAAAAGTTGATCGTTTTATGCAATATTGACAAGCTATATGTCTCCAGCCACCCTAAAACTAACAATAAATGCCATATATTAATTTGAAGATTTTCATTCATCTTGAACAAGCACATCATGAGCTTTAAAATGATATATCAATTGAGGTCAATAATGTCCCTCTTAAGTACTTGATTGAATGCAGGAAATTTGGTAAGAGCTTCAACGAATTCGGAGAAAACAAGGTTCGATATGTGGGGTTCACTCAATTGTGAAATGTGTAATATGCAACCTTAAACTATTAAGCAATGGTTTTCAAAGAAACTCTTGTATTTTTATCTTCAACTTTTACAACCTTAAATTTTGACAGTATAAAGAAAAATAATTACTCTTTTAGATTAACTAAATTTTGATATTTTTTTCTTTTATTAAAAACTATTGTGCTTATTTACTAAAAACTGTCCATGGCAACTTATTGTTGATTCTGGGTGGCTGGTCACATTTAGTTTTGATGAGAAAAAAAAACACACATAGTGTATGAAAAAAATTAAAAAAAAAGTTGCCTAGCTGTTGGTATTTTCTTGTATTTATTATGTTATCTAACTCTTATAGATTTCATTTAATCACAACAACCATTAATCTTGCCTCAACCAGGCAACTGATATTGTAACAGTAGGCCTACTTACACAACTTGATAAATCAACAATATATAAAGCCGTGATGTAGAAGAACTTAGTGATCCTGTAATTACCATTAATTACATATAAATAGATTGTCTTTCAAGCGTTATGACATATAATCTCTTTCCGTCCAATATCAGATTCTACTATTTGATTCAGCTTACTGTCAAATGTAGTGCTTGCAAATTGTGAAAGTTCTTTTGTTCAAATAGGTTGTATTACCTGTTATGCATTTATACTGTTTGTTGTTGTCGTTTTTTAAAAATATATTCTTTAACTTAATTTCTTTACATGTGCATTGTCTATATAGTTTATCTTTTACAAATTAAGTCAATGTATGCTTACCAATTAAAGTTGACCAGACACACAGTAGGTATCAACTATCACTGAGGACAATCCCCCTCCCCCCCAAAAAAAGAACAATTACTTGAAATGTGTATAGCTACATAAACCTGAAGCATAAGTCAATCAAATATACTATGGCTAATTATATACTCTGAATGTTATTATTACTATTCTTATCATGACAACGTAGCTTCCACTTGTGCAACAGTATGTCATATATATTTCAATTTGATTAATTTAATAAATTCAAGACTAAGTGGTATTTTGGCATAATGTTATAACTCAAGTGCTGTTGTCCTCTCACAGTTTGGTGTAGTAATAATGTGTGCGTCCCGTTACAACAGAAAATTATTAATCAAGCATGAGAGTGTTAAGTTGATTGACTCAAAGTGTGAGAGTTGAAGTTTGTGATGATGTAAATGGTGTGAGGTATATTTGAAAGTAATCGATGGTAATGATGATAAGGTTCAGGGCTGGTATTCAATTTTATGGTGCCGGGTAAATATGGCAGAGTTAAAAATGACAGAGGTAAAGATCATGACATGCTAGCTCAGCAAGGAAAAGATATAGCCTTTCCACTTAATATCAGTTATGATTATTGACCTTGAATGGACTCCTATCGACAAAATGAGTATTATGAACTGACAAGATATTATTTTTTGATTTTTTTCAAAATCAACACTTAGAGTTAACCAGCCCACGTAAATTTGTCTCGGTCAATTTTTTCTGGGACCATAGTTTTCCTACTGACTTGGGTGAAACATGACTAAGAAAAAATATTAAGACAATTGTTTTGCATATTCTGGTTTTAAAAAGACAAAACAATTATTTCTATCAGATTTGCATCTTTTGGGAAGAGATTTCATATATTTTGGGAGTGGAAAGATTCAAAATTCATTCATGCAAGCAGGAGGTTCAAACTTCAAAGCACTCGAGATGTTAAGTTCATTCCAAAAAAATTGGCCCCCAATTAATCCATATGATTTGAGACTTGCCTTACCGCCACGTAAGCCTATTTTCATTACATTTTTGTCTTAAAGTTCAAGTCCACCCAAGCAAAATGTTGATTTGAATAAAAAGAGAAAAATCCAACAAGCATGAGACTGAAAATTTCATCAAAATCGGATAAAACCTCACTTTACACTTGCCTCATCTCATCTTACATTGTCCTCTACATATATTTCATCATTATATAATCTTTGAAAAAACCTCACTGCACACTTGCCTCATCTCATCTTACATTGTCCTCTACATATATTTTATTATTATTATACATTTTTTGATAAAACCATCACCGTAAACTTTCCTCACCTCATCTTACATTACTTGTATTATCTCCTCTTTTGAAAAAACCTCACTGCACACTTGCCTCAGCTCATCTTACATTGTCCTGTACATATATTTTATCATTATACATTTTTTTTATAAAACCTCACCGTACACTTTCCTCATCTCATCTTACATTGTCCTCCATATATATTTTTATTATCTCCTCTTTGTAAAAAACCTCACTGCACACTTGCCTCATCTCATCTTACATTGTCCTCCACGTATATTTATATTATCTCCTCTTTTGGAAAAACCTCACTGCACACTTGCCTCATCTCATCTTACATTGTCCTCCATATATATTTATATTATCTCCTCTTTTGGAAAAACCTCACTGCACACTTGCCTCATCTCATCTTACATTGTCCTCCACATATATTTATATTGTCTCCTCTTTTGAAAAAACCTCACTGCACACTTGCCTCATCTCATCTTACATTGTCCTCCATATATATATCCTGTAATATTTCCTCTTTTGAAAAAAAACCCACTGCACACTTGCCTCATATCATCTTACATTGTCCTCCGCATATATTTATATTATCTCCTCTTTTGAAAAAACCTCACTGCACACTTGCCTCATCTCATCTTACATTGTCCTCCACATATATTTATATTATCTCCTCTTTTGAAAAAACCTCACTGCACACTTGCCTCATCTCATCTTACACTGTCCTCCACATATATTTGTATTATCTCCTTTTTTGGAAAACCTCACTGTACACTTGCCTCTGCTCATCTTACATTGTCCTCCATAATATATTTGTATTATCTCCTCTTCTGATAAAAACCTCACTGCACACTTGCCTCACCTCATCTTCCATTGTCCTCCATATATTTATATTATTTCCTCTTATGTAAAAACTTCATCAAACACTTATTTTCTACACTATAAACTCCTACGTTGTTTTATACACACACACGTACACACCATATGAAAACTCTCTTTGGTTGTTCACATTCGGTATTGTACACACACACATGCACACGACCACGATCTAATGAATATTCATCGGCGAACCGTCGGATGGATAGTGACGTAGGAGCTGGACATTTTATCACCCCTCGCTGTACTTTGTCATCAAAAGTGCCTACCTTTTCTGGCAATGAACTGGCCGAAATTATGGTTAGTCTTATTTCAGGCCATTTAACTTTTGATTGAGCTGGGCAAGTACCTGCTTAACATGTCAAGTCTTAATGTACTGTTAATTGTGATTAATGTCAGTGAATTAAAGCAAAATCTATCGAGGGATTGATTTTTAATGATTTTTTGATGAGCTATGATATAACACGTGAGTGAATGGGGGTCTGTAATACTCATGTGTGCCCTATAGGGCACATGAGAGTAATTCAACCGTGCGCAAAGCATGCCGGACAGGCGTAAGTAAAGATCACATGACTTTATTGATTGAAATAATTCATTAAAAATAGATCAAATGTTTGTATATCAAAAGAAAAACGATAGAGATAAGGCTATGTTCATACTCTTTCATAATTAAGGCGTTTTGGGGAGGCTAGACTGCATTTTTGTATTTCATTTTAATTATTATTACCCACAATGCAGTTCTGGTTTTCTGGCAATGAACTGGCCGAAATTATGGTTAGTCTTATTTCAGGCCATTTAACTTTTGATTGAGCTGGGCAAGTACCTGCTTAACATGTCAAGTCTTAATGTACTGTTAATTGTGATTAATGTCAGTGAATTAAAGCAAAATCTATCGAGGGATTGATTTTTAATGATTTTTTGATGAGCTATGATATAACACATGAGTGAATGGGGGTCTGTAATACTCATGTGTGCCCTATAGGGCACATGAGAGTAATTCAACCGTGCGCAAAGCATGCCGGACAGGCGTAAGTAAAGATCACATGACTTTATTGATTGAAATAATTCATTAAAAATAGATCAAATGTTTGTATATCAAAAGAAAAACGATAGAGATAAGGCTATGTTCATACTCTTTCATAATTAAGGCGTTTTGGGGAGGCTAGACTGCATTTTTGTATTTCATTTTAATTATTATTACCCACAATGCAGTTCTGGTTTTCTGGCAATGAACTGGCCGAAATTATGGTTAGTCTTATGTCAGGCCATTTAACTTTTGATTGAGCTGAGCAAGTACCTGCTTAACATGTCAAGTCTTAATGTACTGTTAATTGTGATTAATGTCAGTGAATTAAAGCAAAATCTATCGAGGGATTGATTTTTAATGATTTTTTGATGAGCTATGATATAACACGTGAGTGAATGGGGGTCTGTAATACTCATGTGTGCCCTATATCGCGACTACACTTCTACACTGTCGTTGCTATGGCTGGGCGTCGTCTGCTAGAAATCGGTGGTGAGAAAGCTTCAAACAGTTTTATGCAAAGTGATAGGTTATGTTTAACAACAGTTGATAAGTATGTAACTCGGCATTTAGTGCATTTATCGCTTACGATGCTGAAATGACGCTTTCAAATGTATATTCAATGCTTTTTATCATTTATTATGCAGAAATGCGAGTTTCTACTGCCAATAGGAGATCACGTTGGTTTGAGAGTGTGAAATAAAATAAGTAGGGATTTCAAAATGATAAATAACTTCTAATTATCATCAGGATTCCTATTTTCAATATTTAGAGCACGCAGAGAAAGAAAGATGAACAAAACATTAAAATACATAAACTTGTCTCAGTCAGGTGTTATACATTATTGCGCAATTGAATACTATTCACTCCGTTGAAAGCTACAGGCGGGGGGGGGGGGGGGGTTGGGGGTGGAACTGAGTCGGGGTACATACCCCATCCTCCTGGCTTGTAAGCAGGGCGGGGTTGATCCCTATAGCACCCCCCCCCCATTCTTCCTCCAAATCAACGGTTATAATGAGGAAGAGAGGCGAAATGAGCAAAAGAAATGCTTACATTCTTTGTTTGTTATCAATTTTCTTTTCTTTACTTTGTTTATTTTTATGCGAATACAAAGGTAATAAATCACCTCGACCAAAATAAACATGTAAACAAGAAGTTGTAAATCCACACAATACATATTTAGCCCATTGATGGACATCAAGCAAGTAGAACTTGTAGCTGCAATACCATAGGAAGCGCACAAAATATATGAATGGAACACTGCATTTTTACATTAAAATGAGGGGTGTCTAATGAGACGTTTTCTTTTCTTTTAATACGTTTAGTCAGATTAGGTATTGAATGCAAGGTATCAATCTCTTCAGGAGAACCCACTCTTTCTTTTGAGACCAAAATTTTTGACTTTTTGTCATTTGACCCTCAGTATAGGGCACACGAGTGTAATTCATCTGCGCGCAAAGCATGCCAGACAGGCGTAAGTAAAGATCACATGACTTTATTGATTAAAATAATTCATTAAAAATAGATCAAATGTTTGTATATCAAAAGAAAAACGATAGAGATAATGCTATGTTCATACTCTTTCATAATTAAGGCGTTTGGGGAGGCTAGACTGCATTTTTGTATTTCATTTTAATTATTATTACCCACAATGCAGTTCTGGTTTTCTGGCAATGAACTGGCCGAAATTATGGTTAGTCTTATTTCAGGCCATTTAACTTTTGATTGAGCTGGGCAAGTACCTGCTTAACATGTCAAGTCTTAATGTACTGTTAATTGTGATTAATGTCAGTGAATTAAAGCAAAATCTATCGAGGGATTGATTTTTAATGATTTTTTCATGAGCTATGATATAACACGTGAGTGAATGTGGGTCTGTAATACTCATGTGTGCCCTATAGGGCACATGAGAGTAATTAATTCAACCGTGCGCAAAGCATGCCGGACAGGCGTAAGTAAAGATCACATGACTTTATTGATTAAAATAATTCATTAGAAATAGACAAAACGTTGGAATATCAAAATATGAATGATATAAACAATGTCATAATCATACTCTTTCATAATTAAGGCCTTTGGGGAGACTAGACTGCATTTTTGTATTTAATTTTAATTATTATTACCCACAATGTAGTTCGGGTTTTTCTGGCAATGAAATTACTGTGTGTGTGTGTGTGTGTGTGTGTGTGTGTGTGTGTGTGTATTTAAGTTTTGTCAGACATGTATTAATCAGATATGATTATGTACGTCTGGGACCGACATTTAACGTCACCATGGGTCACCATCCGAAAGACGTGACCAGGGCTCGAACCTCTGCATCAATTTGTAACTTCCCTAAATAGCTTGGATTACAGGCGCACGCCAAAACGCCCAGTTATTGGTCGAAATTATGGTTAGTCTTATTTCAGGCCATTTAACTTTTGATTGAGCTGGACAAGTACCCGATTAATTGTGACTAATGTAAGTGAATTAAAGCAAAATCTATCGAAGGATTGATTTTTGATGATTTTTTGATGAGCTATGATTTAACACGTGAGTGAATGGGGGTCTGTAATACTCATGTGGGCCCTTAACCACGATATTGAGTTATGTACATTCACACGGTGGAAATTCAGTGAAAGGATGTGCACGAAACACACGACACAATGCACAAGGAAATGATTACTTGAATGTAAACATGGTAAACATGGAGGTTCACGCGTGTTGGATATCCACTGTTGCCTGTTTAGTTCTGTGTATCATGTGTATGGAGTCATGTAAGTACCATTTACCTAATATTTATTCCTAAGTGTAGATTGTAGGCAAATATATCTGTATATATTGCAAAGGACGTGAACGAGTAACATGTATTTTGATTTGTTTTACATGTGTGCCTAAATAGTGTCATACAGTTGACTGTCATGGAGGCATATTTCATGAAGACCTGCGCGATATCGTTTCCGCTGGTTCAGTAACAACATTGCCTGGATGTTGAAACATAATGTATAATATATTCTACTGACTGATGGTCTAATTCATTGACTTGATGACTTTCATTATGATATGCAAAACGTTCCTTACATTTCTCTCGTTTCTTGTCTTTAACCATTAATATAGATGCGGTTGACAGCTCGATTCGCTTGCATGCGGGATTTTCAGAGAATGAAGGATTCGTTCTAGTCAACATGACAGGTGTATGGCAAGCCATCTGTAAAGACGATTGGGACCCATTTAATGTCTTAGTAGCCTGTCGACAATTGGGATTTACTGAAGGGTATGCCTTGAAATGGGAAGACACCGATTATCAGTACCCTAACTCATGGCGTCCTCGAAATGAGTCAAAAGAAAGCTTCCCAATCAGGAGGACCAAATTTGTCTGTAATGGGAGCGAAGCATCACTGTCATCCTGCCAAGTATCTGACAGATCTAATGATTACTGCTCAATATACGGAGGTGTTGCGTGCAGTAGGTGATATTTCATTTGTCACATCTATAGCTACAAGCAAGAGAAGCCCATAATAAAATCACCCATAATGAAAGAAAAAAAAAATAAATCTTGTGATTTTCAAAATGCTCTGAAGATGCTTTATAATTTCCATCGCAGAAACACCTCACATTTTCCTGCTTTTTAAATATGTATCAAATCGTTTAGGATACGAACGCGAGTAAATTTTTCAATTGCATAATATACAACAATGCTTGATCGTTAGATTTCATACATCATATTTCCCTTGTAGTTGCAAATGCGCATTTCAGTCTTTCAGAGAGATACTAATTTGTAAAGGGCATTGATTAGAGACATAACTTCTATTACACTCAGAGAGAATATAGCTAGAACTTTGTACTATAGACGTAGATTATGTTTCATTTCACCAGTCAAACTTATCAATTGGTGCTTGTTAATATTATGTTATTTTTATTTACTATGACACTCCATTGAGTTTTTGGTATACTTTCCTTTTTCTTATTTGTTCAAAGATATATCTACTGCCGAATTAACAACGTTACTGGACAGCGTGAGGAATGATTACGTTTCGCTTTCTTACGATATCCCCATGGGTGTTGCAGAAGGTCTAGTGCTTGTCACAGAGATCTTCAAATATAGCGAACATGATCATAAAATGTTAGTTGGAGGAATATGTAATTTGGACGACCGAGCAGCAATGTTGATATGTGAAAGGCGGGGATATCCTAATGGTGGCAAGGTAAGTCATATCAAACGATTTTGCAGCTTATCATGCTTATTTCTCGATGAAGTAAACTTCGAATGAATCTAAATCAAGTTCTGAATAATGCTAATTTCAGACGGGATTTCTATGATATTTGCATTGTCAAAGAATAAGAAATCCCAACTCTAGAGCAGGGAGGGGGGGGGTGGGGTGAGGTAGGTATCTCACTGGTTAATCTTCCATGATAAAGTTCAAAACACGCTTAAAATGTTGAGCACCATACTGTCCACTGCGTTGGGTAACACTATATATATATATATATATATATATATATATATATATATATATATATATATATATATATATATATATACACACACACACACACACACACACACACATATATATATATATATATACATATTCCGGGCAATAATTATCATATGTAGAAAATTTATTACCCAATTATTAGTTTTTATTACACAATGTGTGGGCAGATTTTAACCAATGGTTGTATGGACATTATATTTCCCAGGGTTAATTAAAAATATGGCACTTTTTTTCGCCCAACTATTCTCGTGTGATATATATATATATATATATATATGATCATTGACAAAACTGAAGTGAGCTCTAATTACATGCAGTATGCTGTCTCTAATTATTTGATTTACATTATTGGAATGAAAACAATATACGATTACGATAGATGAAAAGAATGTTAAAGTAACGGGAATCCGGTAAATCATGAAACTATACATTCCTTTACATGGTCAGGAGTGGCGTAAAGAACACCTTTTATTAGGGGACTAGATATGGCTTATCGGGCAAAATTTATAAAAAAAAGTTGCGAGCGAGCAAAAAAAAAAAAATCGACATTTTTAAAATCATTTTTTGCGATAGATGTTGATATAATATTCAGAGAATAATAGCATACTTCAACTTTCTTTCTTCCTATTTCTCTATTTGTTTTTCTTGGTCGTGTTTTTTTTTTTTTTTTTTTTTTTTTTTTGGGGGGGGGGGAGCAAGCACTTCCCAATCTGTACGCCTCTAATGGCCAGGAGACGTGCCTTACCTTAAATTTGGAGAAATGGTTTGATCGACACAAGAACGAAATATGTTTGAAACGCCCTCTCTGCAATTAACATTATATTCCTAAACATTGGTACCCCAGTGAAGTAGATACGGAGTTTTATGCACTTTATTCTAATTCTAGCTTAACTTCTCTGATTTATTGGCTTGTGAACAAAACTAATTGTATAAAACTTATTTTAATAAATGAGGAAAACTACTACCGTTTCCAATAATTGAAACATATTACGGATACATTTTTTTTGGGGGGTGTCAGTAATACTGGACAGTTTATTATAATGATCACTAATATTAGCTTTGGTCGGTGTCCTATTATTTTTGTATTGTTTCTTCTTCTTCTTTTGTATTTCTTCCTTATTCTTCTTCTTTCTTCATCATCTCCTTATCATTCTCACCATCGTCGCCATTATTATCACTATTGCTGTTATTTTTTATGAATGTCTACGTTTCAACTATCTACATGTCGTTGATATTTTATCTATAGTAAGTTCAAATACCATTAATTTTATTTATAAATTTCCATTAGGAATGTTAAAGGCTTGCTTGGAATTTAAGCCTATCTACTGGGTTGAAAGCCATATATTGCATTCACAGATTTCCATTTATTTATTTATTTGGATAATAAATGCAACCTTACTTCAATAACCTTATGATATCGATGCTGTTGCCATCATCGTTAAATCCTTCTTTTCAGCCAGCCGCGTTCCCATCTTCAGAGAGGACGATGCCTACGGTATTGAGTGAACTTGATTGTGTTTATTCAGATAGTCTGTCTAGTTGCAGAAAGGTATTTTCCTTGATTGGAGACTGCAGCCAAGCAGGGGTCATGAATAACGGCGTCCAGTGCTGTGAGTATAGCCCACTAAAGGTCAAATATATCGAACATAAGAAGTCTGAATAAAAAAGATAAAGATGAGAAAACCATATTGTGGCCATTGTTATCAAAAGTAGATTTGATCTTATTATCTTGATATGATAATATCACTATTCAGTGACATGCAAATCATGTATGTTATGGAACAAGGGAGCAATGATTCCAAACGATCACTGTATTTCTTTGTATTCTGTATTTTTTTGTGGACCTACCAAATATTTTCCCTCCAGTATAATGTAAAGCGTTATTAACCAAAAAGCGTGGGACTTTTCTACAACTTAGTTATGACATTTACAATACGAATACAGCAGTCGGAAACTGATAAGCTATTTTTTCCGAATTGCACTTACTCTATAAAAATGAAGTGCTGATTTACCACTTACAGAGCTTGTATAGTGACTGCCTTTCGGAGTGCTGATTTGTCTACTTGAAATTTGAATTACTAAATGAGCACTCCAAAGTGCAGTCACTATGCAAGCTCCTTAAGTGCTAAATTAAAACTTAACTTTTTAGAGTGCAATATTGAAATAACCGAGGTAAAATTATGTCCTTTTTTACCTGATATATCACAGATACATCATTAAGGCCATCTGTAATTGGAGCGTTATCGTTCGTCGCCCAGGCAGCTATCATCATTGTGGTTGCCGGTATCTGTGGAATATGCTGGGTCCAGCGACACAGCAAGAATCCTCCTGCTGATAGGAGACAAATCTATCTCACGGTCAGTGGAAACGAGTTCTATTCACCTGGCCAAGCAACCTATCAACCATCTAGCTGATTCTAACTGAATCTGATGAGAAGATAATGTACCTTGTTTGATATACTACTAACCCTTCATTTCATTAGTGTTTGCAGGCTTATACTTGAAGATATGCATATCGGATATCAAAGTATAGATATACAACATACAATGACTATTGTACAGAGGAATCTGAGCTAGTTTTGTGTGAAGACACTCATGTTGATCAAGGTTTCAATCAGAGTCTGAACCAGACCTGTAGACTAATATGCACCTACTGGTCACGCAACTTCAGTCACTCTCGCATCATCAACTCATCTCACAACGGTCTCCGATGAGTTTATCGTCCTCGCAAATGTTCGGCTCGTTATTATTATCATTTTTTGTGACGCATGAAAAGTATAAAAAGATATTCTGTTTAAAAAATATACGAAAAAAAAACTCACACAATGATGTATATTTTCAAGAGTTCTAAAATAATTTGGTAAGGGGAAAGTTACACATTATACATACATTAACTGAAGGGGTAGGTAATATATGTTATTTCAAATACCCATCAGTCAATATATGTTATATTAGATATCCTTGAATGATGAAGATAGATCTGCATGCAGGAGATCTAACGTTAGACTTGTTTATGATAACCACAGTGACTGATGGAACTGGTATAGATCTAACGTTAGTCTAACGTTGAGCACAGTGATTGACCCTTTCCTAATCAAAATCAAGTTTAGATCTAGGGTCCATGAACCAATTAGAACGAGAATGCATGTTGAGCCATGATCAAGTGCACATTCTGATTTATCTTGGGGACGAGATAAAACATGACTAGATTTAGATTTAGATCTATATCAGACTAGTTCGCCGCTGTATTGTTGGTGGCGGTCCTGATCTTTCTGTTGTTGAGCCAGGTCCAGCTCAGAACCAAATATAACGTTTTGTTCGCACTAGATTCTAGATTCTAACCTTAGATCCTAACGTTAGCAAGATTAGATTTCTCTAACGTTAGACTCTAGTCTAGATCCTACGTTAGATCTAACACATGAAAATTTTAGACCTAACTTATAGATCTAGGCCTAGAACTTAATCTAGATCTACTTACCTAACTTTATCGTCCAAACGCTGAACTAATTCCCATTGCTTATCAGACATCACCACAAATCTTTAGACCAAAACTAAATAAATGTATTCAAAGTTTCAGTCTCTATCCGCTGAACTACGTTGGCCACTCCACTCACCAATACATATCCATATATTGTTAAATAAATCCCCAGAAACGACTGTTATACCTGTCTACACAAATCTAGGCTTCAGTTTAGTAACTGAAGTAAGCTTAACTTTTTTTTTTTTAATCATATTTTATTTCTTCCTCATATCACATGTAAAAAATAAATATAAACATGACATCATTAACATAATTGTTTCAAGTTTACGCATAAACATTTTAACATAGTGAGAAAAGGAATATATATGAATTTCAAATTTAAACTTATAATAACGAAAGGGATTAATACAGAACAGAATCCGGGTACAACATAGCTGACGTTAGCTTAACGTTATGTCGGACTCGCCTAATTGATCGCTTGCAAACGATCGCCACTAATCAAAGAGAGGGCGCCATAAATAAAAATATATTCATGGACCGGCTGGTCAATATATTCATCGAAGGTGGACTGGCTGGGAAAATACACTGATTTCGATCATATCACATGATGTGCAATGGACCAATCACGCTTGGCTATCTAATATTATTATCATTTACAGTAATACATTTATATGGACTGGTAATGCTGTAATATGGAATATACGCGTTCAAGTTTAAGAATGGTTTTTAAACCTGTAGGAGCACATAAGTACAACGATATTTTCGAGTGCACCCTCTTTTAGTATAAATGCTAATATCATGTACATACTGTACCATCATTCCCAATTAAGCAGCCTCTTACTACCTGCAGAATCACCTCTGTTCTATTGAAAATTGATGTCCCGTGAATAAATAAGGAATCCGCTCGTGGGCCAAATAAAGTCGGATGTGTACTGTCATAATGAAACAGAAGACTTCACTTCAATCATTTTGCATGGCAAAATCATCATTTGGTAACCGGATCATCAGAACCTTATCAGAAGTGCAATCAGTGAACAATGTTGGCAGGCTAGACTTGACAAAAAAAATAAAGGAAAACCAATGATATTTCAATACCCAGCTGACCTTTACAAATTATTTACACTTTTTTTTTATATACCTTAACCTTTGAATACCATATGCCTACGTGTTGCAATTATTACCATCTGATATATATATGATATATATATATATATATTTACAGTATATATATCTATTTTTTTTCCTTTTAATTCGCAAGTGATGCCTTAAACAGGCTGAGGATGAGGCCACTCTCTGAAACCGAAACTGATCCAGTAGCGTGTACATGTCAGTTCATAAGTAATTGATATCTTTGCAGATTTACGAAAGATTGATCCTGAAGTATATCCTCTACTCTTCATTATAATGGAGTATTACATTTACGCTGAACATACGAGCGTGAGGGAGATGAGAGGGGAGACAAAAGTGGGGAGAATAAAACAAATAAATGTAATACACAAATTTAACAAAAACAACGAAAAAAGACAGATGAAATACGAAAGAAACGTTCGATGCAGAGAGGTTGGTCTGAAGATTCGTTTTCTACCAGGAGGGGGGGGGGGGGGGGGGATGGTCCTCGTTTCCTCAAAACAGAAACACTTAAACAATCGATGGAGCAATAATTTTTTTTTTATCTGCGCTTTGATTTCATTCAAATTTGTTTATGATAGCTAGCCACTGCATTTTATTTTATATATTATAGCTTACATGTATATCTATGTAAATTATTCTTCTATTATGTAATCGTCGCAATTTGTAATTGTTTCATTTATTTTTGTATTTCTTTATATTCATTATGATTGCTGTGTTTCATATATTGAATTTTCAATAAATGCAGAAACACCTGCAAAAAAAATAAATTCAAATTTGTTCTGAAAAAATCTGAGCTCAACGAGGACGCAGAGGAAAATTGGCAATGAACGGTGGTTAAGCTTTTCTATAAGTATTTTGGCAGTTATGGCAACTTTTGCTAGAGATCATGAACCCTTTCACTTGACCGTAGTCAATTATGCAAGTTGAGTCTATTTGATGCCACAAATCATCCACAATTTTATTTTTTT
Source organism: Lytechinus pictus (assembly GCF_037042905.1). NCBI lineage: Eukaryota > Metazoa > Echinodermata > Echinoidea > Temnopleuroida > Toxopneustidae > Lytechinus > Lytechinus pictus. The sequence continues at coordinate 15,260,303 of NC_087249.1, forward strand.
TCAATTTCGTCAAATTAATCATATGATTTCGTGGCATATAGGTTTTGGTCTGAAATTGGAAATCCCATTGAATTAAAGGGGGAGATGAAGTGTAAATAGAATATGACACTTGCTGTACTGCTAATGTCAGGCAAAGCTGATACGGACAATCTTCAGAATATATCCTGGTTGTCCGCTCACATCTCCAGACATTGCTCTCTCAATAGCTCCGGGGATTTCTGATTCCAGCATACTGGAGTCTTCGATGACAACGGATTGGCCAGGTAATACAGATAACTCTGTTGATACGACTAAGACGAATGAAGTCACCATGGAGGCCAAACACACCGTAGCGCATATCCATGACTGCAGCGATAAGAAAGACAGGAATCATATACTTTACTCTCATGGCAGACTTTCCTTCGTAATATATGGGCTTCTTACAGCACTGGGCTTTGTGATGTGCATCATCATTTGCACCGAGGTTCTCCTGCATATGACACAAAGGAAGAAAGAAGATAAATTGCGATGCATTCGTGTCCAATCGTTCCCGCTTGAAACTACAGATCCGGTTGGTTCCAATTCTTCAAGGTCTGATTTACAAAATCCCAAACAGCACACGCCTGCACCTCTAGTAGCTCTACCGCCTTCAGTGCCTCCGCGAATTCGCAATGCTTCGAGAGAAAGGGGAGCTACTGGAGGGCATTTCAATGCAGGCCCAGTATCTACTAATGCATTGAGTGAAATGATGGGCTCTGGAATAATTGAACCAACAGAAGTAACAAGATTAAATATCCACGAAATGGATGCGACTGGCGAGAGGCTACACAATAAGAGTAACGAGGAGATACTGTATGCTGCTCGAATCTATAACACAGCAGTGTAAATTGTGACAATATTGGTGCTGATGCACTGAGGATACCCCATACCCAAACACTGCGCTTGTTAATGTGGCAAAACTATATTGTTTAGCTGAGAATGCACATATAATTACTAATATGTACGACATGTTATATTTGTAATCTCATCATATCCACCATCATTTATTCTCATATTATTCCGTCTATTATTAAACAAGTACTTCTATCAATAACAGCTTTAGCTGAGCTTGAGTTGTAGATACGTCAGCATATTTAATTTTATTATTATTTATTTTTGCAGGATGACTGATTTAGCATGCTTACTACCAATGCAGTTTGGCGGGGGGAAAATAAATTATGATAAAAAATATTTCAAAAGGTTGAATTTTAGATATGACATGAAACAAAACAATTGTAATTGAATAACGGGAACAACTGAACGCATTGCTTTAATCAGTAGGAATACGAAATAAATATCATTAAATGGTTAAATAAAGCCACTCTTTTTTTTATATCGGGTTATAAACTGATAATATGGCATGTGAATAGAGATTTATGAATATTGTGCTGGAACCATATCAAACAAACACTAAATTAAGCAGCAATAAGATAAAGAAAATATTGAATATGGAATGACCAAATGAGTTTGACAGACATGAAAACAAAATCCGTACCCTTTAGAAAGATTAATGATAACAGTATGTGCTTAAATCTTGAACAGATGATACTCTTGGTCGGGAATGTTTTGAAACTAAGACAACACAAAATCATTGTAAGCACATGTCAAGTAATAGGCCTACATATTTCAAAGCATTGTAGTAGAGTAGAAACCAAAAGGTGATGAATGATTTGTCTTGAGCACGGATGTTCTCACTTAACCGTCATCAGCATGAACAGGATCATGTTTAGCAACTACTTCAACATGACGAACAGAACTCCGGATGTTTAATCGCTATGTTTATCATGTTTATAACCCGAAAGTGCAGCACGTAATGCAGCCATATATAAAAGAAAAACGAGTTATATTTCCTCTCAGTATGATTCTGATACTGTTAATCCCCAATATATATACCGATACGAAATTATGGATTCCAATGATTTTCTCAAGTTCCTTGCTATACTGGTTCTGGCATTTTCACATGAGTCCAAAGCGTATATCCAGTGCCATCCTGGGGACCTGAACATCACCCCATCTCTTAACAACATTGGCCTCATGAATTGTGTCATCGAGAACATGGGGGAGGAACCGAAAATAAATAGCCGTTTTAGTGTATTCGGAGACGGAAGAGAATTCGAAGTTTGTTCCTTCAAGATGTGGACTAAATGTGGGAACAGCATTGTATGTAACGAGATAAATGGGGAAATAAGTATGTCTGATTATGTGAGTGAATACAAGGACGGGCAACATATTGATACTTCTACTCTTGCAAATACATTGACATTTGATCTTCAAGAATCGCCAATTTGTTCAATGCTTTTTCGAAAAATCGATTTGTCCATTTATGCAGCATGTAAGTGGAACTTCGTGCAAGGGGACCTATCTGTATCATTAGTCACTAAAAATAAAACAGTAATTGAAACAGTTTTTCATCAGGAAAACAAGATGAACAGCTCGTTTTCTAACAAGGTGTTTGGTGAAAACCAAGTCTTTGCAGGTTTCACGTTGCACGAGTTATCATCAAGCATTGTACCAGTGACTTGCTATATTTCAGGAGAGAGTAATGGTGGCTCATGTCGTTTTCCACTCATGCTGAAAATAAGAGATGGCGAAGGTTTTTTTTGTAGACGGCAAGGGACGGATCAGATTGATGTGATGTTAATTGAAGCGAACCAGAGACAGATAATCAAGATGAACCCAAAGCGTCCAAATTTAATTTACAGAGATTTCACATATTTTGTGATATGTGGCAAAGAGATAGACGGTGTGATAACGGTGAAACGTCTTGCTAAAGTTGAACTAAACCATGAGAGCAATTGTAACACTGCTAATATTAGTGAGGAGTCACATGGGATAACTTTTACTATTTCTTCCGGTTGTCCACAAAATAACGCAAGTGCAACTCCTGGACCCCTTGTCACTGCTAATAAAACAGAAGACGGATCAACAAACTTGAACTCGCATATGAATTTCATGGAAAAACAACCAAGACAGGCAACTAGTATACCCACACCCACAAGCACAAGAAAGTCTTCGAAAGACAGTTCAATGTTCAATGGTGTTTTTATTTCTAATATCCTGATTGCACCGATTCTGATATGCAGCGCATTCACTTGCTTGTATGTTCTCATCTGCTTTAAGAAATACAAGAATGGCAACGTGAACATGCCTTTAGACATTGGCAATCGGTTACATTTGGATACGGCAAGAAGTTCCAATACCGCCGACGAGCCAACTTCAGAATTTCATCGAACTAGTAGAGTTGGGGGTATTCTTAAAACATATAACCACGGTCCGGCGTTACCTCCAAGAGAATCACTAAAATCACAAAACAATAGAAATGCATCGAGCGTCCCATCTTTGAAAATGCACACTGACACTAATAGGCCTACAGATACGTCTTCAAATTGTGAAAATCCAGACAGGATGTTTGGCGATGGGAGGAACCTTCGTGGGACAATGGAAAGATGCCAACAGGATAATCTGAAAAATCTCCAAACGTCGAATGAAACCATCTATTACACGGTGGATGAACGCGTCATTGATCATGTCAGACTTGCAGGAAAAGACAAAAGCCCATCCGGGCCTTCCGATAAAGCAGCTTTTAATATTCCATCTGGATGCAAGGACTTCACTTCCCATCGAATCAAAGGGGAAGATATGTTATCGGGAGGCGGTGCATGTTTTAACAATTCGTCATTCATCCTTGAAGCAGGCCAGGACTGTTGTGTGTATGCGAAGCCAAAGAAGAAAAACCCCAAGCATACCTTGCCAATGTCACCGTCAATGAGTTCCCCATGCTTGTCATTTATTGGACATAACAATGCTGTTCTTTCACCTGCTTCCGGAAAACATTCTGAGACTTCTGGAATGCAAAGCCAATGCGCTACGCGCTTTGACTCGAAGTTTGTAAAGACCACCGGATCAAAGAGCTCTTCGGAACCTAGCCTTCGTTCCAATAAAGTGATAAATTCTCACAATTATGTGTCTCTACGACCAACCAAGTTGTCTTTATATTCCATCGATATTGTAGGTGATGACGACGACCCTAAGAGCGACGAAGATACCAGCAATTATGACAAAGTCAACCATCACGGTTGCAAGGCAATTGGAGGCACGTACAGCGAGGCAAAACTCTCTGAATAAATGACGGCAACACCAAGATCAGCCTATGATGTGCTTCAGCGTGTTTCAGTAAAGCGGCATATCCAGGGGCCCACCACCATAACCATTAGTCGTGTTTAGACTCTTTTATCGTCCAGAAGTGAACAACAAATTTAAGCATAAAGTGCTCGAAAATAAGATGCCCGGCCCATCCGATAAAGGCGTACATTTTGTTTATGTTGTAGACTGATATGTTCATTTTTCTATGGCTGAATATACCTTCTAGGCCTACTGATGGAAAACGGATGAAATAGATTACAAACTATATTAAATGGAGAGTCGGTCACCATTATATTCCACACATAAATAAACGCTTTCTTGAGAGGAACTATCATAACCCCTATGCAAAACAGGAACAAAATGTTACCAACGTCCTCTACACTGGACTGTGAATAAAAAAATACGACAACTTAGTTTGTTGAATATTATGCAAAACATTATTCACTAACGATTTTAGCGGTTTTACATGTGATATGATTTGTACAATTAGGTGTATTTCTCTTTCAATTAGGAGATATTAGAGTAATTATTTTAAAGACAATCATGAAAAATTCTCGAATCAATGGATAAATCAAAAGATGTACAGACTTAGTGGAAGGGATTATCACAAGGGAATAGAGTTATAATATTAAATATCTACAAGGTTGTAGTGAATGTAAATAAAAAAGAATGAAACAATATTTTGTACATATTTGCACCAAATGACATATTATGTCAGGTTGTATCGACTATATCCCTTAAAATCATTTACCTGTTACATGTATTATGATTGTGTGATTGACATAATGTAGCAGTGTATAATATATAAGCGTGATATTCATATTCCTAAATCTACGGAAGCTTAAAAGTGCCACCGAGATGACGAGATAATTCCTCGTCTTCTCGACTTTTTGGGTCCGATAAAGCGAGAAGGCGTGATCCGGTATCTCGTCTTCTCAGCCTTTTTTTGTCCAATAAGGCGAGACGGTGAAATTCCAAATATCGTCTTCTCGACTTCTCGGATACGAGAAGGCGATAAAGCGAGATTCCAAATCTCGTCTTCCCGAATTCTCGGGTATGTGAAGGTGAGAAAGCGAGATTCCAAATCTCGTCTTCTCGACTTCTCGGGTATGAGCAGATGAGAAGGCGAGATTCTAAATCTCGTCTTCTCGACTTCTCGGGTACGTAAAGATGAGAAAGCGAGATTCTAAATCTCGTCTTCTCGACTTCTCGGGTATGTGAAGATGAGAAAGCGGGATTCCAAATATCGTCATCTCGACTTTTCGGATACGAGAAGGCGATAAAGCGATATTCCAAATCTCGTCTTCCCGAATTCTCGGGTATGTGAAGATGAGAAAGCGAGATTCTAAATCTCGTCTTCTCGACTTCTCGGGTATGTGAAGGTGAAAAAGCGAGATTCCAAATCTCGTCTTCTCGACTTCTCGGGTATGAGCAGATGAGAAGGCGAGATTCTAAATCTCGTCTTCTCGGGTATGTGAAGATGAGAAAGCGAGATTCTAAATCTCGTCTTCTCGACTTCTCGGGTATGTGAAGATGAGAAAGCGATATTCCAAATATCGTCTTCTCGACTAATCGGGTATGTGAAGGTGAGAAAGCGAGATTCCAAACCTCGTCTTCTCGACTTCTCGGGTATGAGCAGATGAGAAAGAGAGATTCCAAATCTCGCCTTCTCACCTTCTCGTACCCGAGAAGTCGGAAGACGAGATTCCAAATCTCGCCTTCTCATCTTCTCGTACCCGAGAAGTCGGGAAGACGATATTCGGAATGTCGCCTTCTCCCCTTCTCGTACCCGAGAAGTCGGGAAGACGAGAATTGGAATGTCGTCTTCCGACTTCTCGGGTACGAGAAGGTGAGAAGGCGAGATTTGGAATCTCGCTTTCTCATCTGCTCATACCCGAGAAGTCGAGAAGACGAGATTCGGAATCTCGCTTTCTCACCTTCACATACCCGAGAAGACGAGAAGACGAGATTTGGAATCTCGCTTTCTCATCTTCACATACCCGAGAAGTTGAGAAGACGAGATTCGGAATCTCGCTTTCTCACCTTCACATACCCGAGAAGACGGGAAGACGAGATTTGGAATCTCGCTTTCTCATCTTCACATACCCGAGAAGTGGAGAAGACGAGATTTGGAATCTCGCTTTCTCACCTTCACATACCCGAGAAGTCGAGAAGACGAGATTTGGAATCTCGCTTTCTCATCTTCTCATAACCGAGAAGTCGAGAAGACGAGATCTGGAATCTCGCCTTCTCATCTTCACATACCCGAGAAGTCGTGAAGACGAGGTTTGGAATCTCGCTTTATCGCCTTTTCGTATCCGAGAAGTCGAGAAGACGAGATTTGGAATTTCACCGTCTTGCCTTATTGGACAAAAAAAGCTGAGAAGACGAGATACCGGATCACGCCTTCTCGCTTTATCGGACCCAAAAAGTCAAGAAGAAATCTCGGTGGCACTTTTAAGCTTCCGTATAAATCAGTTAACCGTGTTAGTTTTAATAGCTATTTGATAGTAAGTACTGTTTGCATTGTTCGAGGTTTTTATCGGGATGTGTCAATGCAACCTAATCCAGTACTATAAACAAATTAATACTCGTATATGTATATATATAATGACGATAATTACTTAGATGACGAAAATACAGTCCCGGAGGCAACCACTTCCTTTTACACAGTGAAAAGAGGAAATATTGGTAATTGTATTCTTCGAATCCTTTACACATAATACAGGGAACATAAGTGCACCCTCACTTTTCGATCAGCTATATATATATATATAAATATATATATTTTTTTACACAACTTCAAGCTTTCTATTTCGAACAATGGTATCTAGACACTTTCGTGGAGGTGTCGTGTTGTAGTCGTTCAGTTACTTGACTCTTAAACCAAGAGTCGAGGGTTCGAATCCCACGAGGCGCTAATGTCCTCTAGCAAGGCACTTGAAATCCACGTTTACCACTCTCATCTTAGGTCTCAACCCTAAAAGGACTGGGGGCCATGATGCCCCCTTCCCTCTACGCTTCGCATGATATTTCCTGAACGCAATAAGATAGAGCCGACTTTTTATATGTTTTGTCTTAAAATAAAACTTTAAAGACCGAATTCGCGATATACAATAATACCATTGCGACGTCACATGACTTTTTACGAGACAATGTCATGCCAAAAATGTCTTATTTTTATACTTTGTGTACAAAGTCTATGGGAGATGAAATTCATAAAAAAGTGATTATTTTTTTCGTTCTTATTGGTCTGCTTAATCAATTTGGGGTTGAATTCAGTTGTTAAATTGTCTTAAATAATTTCCATTGAAAAAACAATGACAAACAAAAGATAAAAAACAAGGAAATACATAAGGAATTTAAAAAACTGAGAAAGACATATGGAAAAATGGCTTTCACCATTATTCTTTGTGAAAACCTTTAAATTAGATTACAAAGATGACATCTGGGGAAAAAAAGAAAATATGAAATAAAATTGGGTGTTAAATATGTAAATATTGTTTGTCACGAATTTATTTGCATACAGTGTATTTTATTCATAATAAGAACGGCGGCCGAGATCAGTCCTCAATACATCTCAAATAGCAATGGTCAATCCGGTAACAATTGAACAAGTACCAGTTCAACGGTAACCATGGCAACTAGTGATGTGAACGTTACACTTTCAGACAGATACGCCTCCCTGTCAAACTGCTACACAGGTAAACAAGTTAGAGCTGAAACATTTTTCCTTTGGATAGGAGTGCTTACAACACTTCTCACTCTCACTTTTAAAAACTGAGAAAGACATATGGAAAATTCATAATAAGAACGGCGGCCTAGATCAGTCCTCAATACATCTCAAATAGCCCAGTCCTTTTAGGGTTACATGGGTGCCCGGTAGGATTTGAACATCAAAGTGATTAAATTGGCATGTGTGCACCGATGAATTAACGGTTGGCTGGCCAGGATACTCCCCAGAGAGTGGAAAAGGTGCACTGTATGTGTGGAGCAGTGATGGATCCTTTGGCAGGGGTAATAATGACTACAATGTATAGCGCTTACACAACTTATGAAGCGATATATAGATGTAAAGAACTTTTGATACTATCATTAGAGTCCAGAGTGTCAGGCCTGATTGAAATTAAAGATATGTATTCAACCCCCCCCCCCAAAAAAAAAATGTATATAATAGCTTGGCAAAAGCAATCGTGCCCCTCCGAAGCATGATATGTGTCTGTACGAATTCATTTTGGCGCTCTTTGGTTTCTAAATCAATTTTAAAATGAGAATGCAACATATTATCACTTAGATGACTTTCTAAGTTGTGGACATTCTAAAGTAGTTTATAGAAATTTAACTCCACCCTTTTTCTATGAGACTATGTACACCATGTATAAAAACAGAATCAACGCTATTCTTATTGAAATTATAACATTTAATTCTTATGATGATTGGTAACATAAAAAAGAACATTATGGACGTTTTCTTGCTACGTAACAATCTGTCTCTGGTATTTTTTCTTTATCATGTTAATATGACAATGATAATAAATTTAGCTTTTTATGTTTTACCTGCGACAGTTAAAATTCATCATCGCGTTCTATTTGTAGTGAAGCGAATGGGAGACATTATGGAAAAAAGAGGGGTGGATGATTCAGATTTTAAATGATTTTTAGAAGAGTGGTGTTTTACAGGTTGATCGACAAATTGTCGATTCGGAGTGTGGAATTATGATTGAAATGACAAGGATAATGATGAAGCTGAAGACGATGATGAAAGGAAAAGGGGCGAATTGAGAACGAAGAATAATTTTTATGAGAACATGCTTTGTTACAATATACATAGTAATCTACCGACATGTCCGATATTTTCAAAGAAAAGAACAACTTGTCATAAGCTTGGAAAAAGATGATCACTAGCTTATTCGTTTAAAAGAAACATGGAAATAAAACTTTTCAAATTATGATGAGTAAACATCTCGGGAAGAGATATAAACAATCCTAATTCAACAATATCCTTCTAATACAGATTTTGGTGCATTTGCTTGTATGTCAAGGTGACGAATGCGCCTTGTACAGCAAGTTCATTACTTCAACGCTTCGAAATTTGCCCACCTCCCTCGACTCCATGATCTGTAATTTTAATACAGAAGGAATCAAAATATGCATCTATTCCCTGAATGTTTTTATGCAAAAAAAGAAATGCAATTTTCAGTCCATTTTGATTACGTCATTATGAGGCCAAGATTAGTTCTACAACTTACTTTCTATCAGATCAGCGTTCACTTTAAAGAGCAACAGGGAAATTGTGATCGGCGTATTTTCTCCTTAAAGGTCAAGTCCACCCCAGGTAAAAGTTGATTTAAATAAATAGAAAAAAATAAAACATGAATAACGCTGAAAACTTCATCAAAATCGGATGTAAAATAAGAAAGTTATGACATTTTAAAGTTCCGCTTATTTTTCACAAAATAGTTTTATGCTCAATTTATACAATATTTCAATTTTTACGAATTTGACAATTAGGACCCCCTTGCTTGAACCACAAAATGTTAAAATAATGGAATTCCATGTGTTCAGGGAGGAATTAAATTTTGTTTCACATGACAGTGACGAGAAAATAAAAATATTTCATATTTCATATAATAAAATACAAAAGAAATAGTGAGTGGGTGATGTCATCGGTTCCCTCATTTGCATACCGAACAGGGTGTGCATTACTGTTTTGTGAAATTAAGCGAAACTTTAAAATGTCATAACTTTCTTATTTTACATCCGATTTTGATGAAATTTTCAGTGTTATGCTTGTTTGATTTTTCTCTTTCTATTCAAATCAGCTTTTTGTTGGGGTGGACTTGTCCTTTAATAATATTGAAAGGGCTATCCCAAAAGTGAAAATAGAGATTAACAAAAACCAAAGGAGTATTTTGAATGGACGCATTCGTATTTGACTACTGGCATGAATGACGGTCAAAACAAGCCGGACAGATTGTTGATAGACAGACAATGGGTGATTTCAAGTTCAGTTTTGACCTTTTGGTGTTGGTTTTAGGTCATTTTTTACACGATTATAACACCAAACATAAAATGAAGATGGTCCCGAAAAGTCACTCACTATAGATGTTGAGATTTCAATAAAATGATCTGGATCAATTATACAAACTCTGAATAAGTTTTAGAGCTAGGGGAAGCGATCCAAATTTCAACACGAACACTAAGACCAAGGCCAACACCGGACTTAAAATCACCCAATATCATAACAAGGAAAATAGATATACATTGGGTGATTATTTCGCAGTTTTTCTAATTTGTATAAACTCCAGTGTAGGCATCCCGCATCCGCGCGCTCTTTTTGAACGTCCGCCATTAGGTTATATCAAGAACTTGATTTTATGGAAAATGGTGCCAAGGACATTTACATGATCAGCCATCTATCACAAAAAACACATAATTTCAATCTTTTTTTAAGTCAGACAATTGTGACTGGATTGTAAAAAAAAAGGAGTTGCAGATAAGGATCGCTTTCAGAGGAAGGCGTATAACACGTGGTCGTTTCAACCCCTGCATTTTATGATGATATTTTGATAATTTTAAAGACAATACTCAATTTGGCTCAGTTACGTCCTGTGATAAAATCATAAGGCAAACATAAAGTCATGCGGATCTTACTTTCGTTTTGTTGCTTTGTCTTGTTATGATAATGTTATCATTATAGTAATTTGAAATATTCTCGGATTAAATCATTTTGCGGAGTAGGCCTAGATGTTGCTCAAAACATAGTACTCGGTGAACATTGAAAGGAAGTGTCGATGTATTAATACTTGCATTCATTTACCCGAGATCATTTTGTTGAAATTTAAAAATGGAGTATTTATTGAACATGTTGAAGGGATCCGTAATAATGTTTGCATTGTCCATCATATTCAACGATTCGTATCAGGTCACAGCGGATCGGCAATGTGGGCTTTGGTATAACACTGTCATCAGGATAAACCAAGGAGAAACAGTGGAGATGCCTTGCATATTGGAAACTACTTTACAAGAAGGTCAACTAGTAATCTGGAGAAACGGAATCGGTGATAGACTATCTGAATGTGCATCACGAACTTGCTCAAATATTTTACCTCATGCCCCAGAAAGAGTGCGAATAATTACTGATCATAAACATAACTTTACACTGAGCATCATCAATATCCAAGTTGATGACTCTTCGACTTACCATTGCGACTTTTACTCTAGCAAGTCAAGAACTGGTTCTTGTGAGGCCACTGCAGTTGCGCTGAATGTGACGACAAAAGATTACATTCAGACTGTCAGTACATTCCCATTGCTTTCATCTAAGCAGGTTGGCTCCATGAATAATGCAACTGTAAGTCCAGTAAGTACTAACTTAGCAGGAAAGACTATCTATAGTTCGATAATAAAAACTATGGGCAGTCCATTCGAGAATGCTACAAGTACCAGTTCAATATCAACTACCGATGGTGCCTCGGTAAAAGCAATGTTCAATCCGGTAAACAATTTAACAAGTACCAGTCCAACGGTAACCATGGCAACTAGTGATGTGAACGTTACACTTTCAGACAGATACGCCTCCCTGTCAAACTGCTACACAGGTAAACAAGTTAGAGCTGTAACATTTTAATTTTTGGATAGGAGTGCTTACAACACTTCTCACTCTCACTTTGCTTGTCGTGACCTGCTGTCTGATAGTAAAGACGTGTGCAATGTGCTTCCGACGAAGAAAAAATAGTAAAAGGCGATCTATCACTGACGAAAGTAACAGTTTTGAAATGCTTTTCATTGGCAGAGGCGATGATGATGTCGATGGGGACAACGATAATCAGAGGAGGACACTTAAAACGACTCCACAAAATCGAAATGATGCTGGAAACAATGTAGTCAATTCATCGGATCCCCAGTTACGCGTTTTACCAATAACCACGACGAAGGCATCAGGACATATCCATGGAGACTCATATGAATTCTCACAGGCACGTTTAAAGAACTACCTCTGTTACCCAACAATGGAACTTGAATCAAACGTTCACCCATCACATAATCCCCCAGAAAAGTTACACACATTTGATGGAAAACATTCCGCTTCCGGTCCGACACGTAGAATGGGGTTTAAAGACATGTGGTCAGGAGAGCATCGGGATACGAACGAACGACGTAGCCCTTTTCCGCTAAAAATAAAACGAACATACTTTTCACCTCTTCATTTCCCGGAACCAAAGGATTCGGGATCAAGCGGCAGAAAACCGACATTTGATAATCAGTTATTTAGCCCACATTTCGATGACCTTAAAGGTCACACTTACATGGATGTGTATGATCAAGACAATCCTTTTCCTAACATGCATCTTTGCAAAATAGGATACCATACATCCCTGGGACCTTCGAGAGGACAAGATGCAGTAAGACATTTACCTGTTCTTTCAGACTCCATTACACCCCCTTCCAATGAAAGGGAAATGGATAGACACATTTGGTATGCCATAGAAGAAGATAGAACACAAATGACATCAAAAAACGTCAAAACGTCCACTCTTTCAGGCAATCCATCTTCGTTCACACAAAGGTGGCAAGAACGAAGAGATCGCCCAGACATCAATTTCCCGACACCACCACCTCTTCCTGCCAGTAGACATGAAAATAAATGATTAATATACAAAAAAATGGAAATACATTTCATAGTTAAGAGTAACCCCTCCCGGGGTTCAAGGGGGCACTTATGGATGGTGTCCTTAATACGTCTGTGCTCTTCTTAGCGAATATCAGTGACGTAAATTGCATAGAGCTGTGTCAATCTTCAACCAGTCGCATAGCATCCTTGCTGGGGAAAAACTTACACAGTGTGTTCACATCGTGGACTACGTATCATTTACATATTTAAAATGCTCAATTTCAACAATGTGAATATATTTTCACACTGTGAACACTTCTACAGTGTGACTGTTTACAGCTTGCTCACATGGTCGACTATGTGTGAAAATGCGATTTACACTGTTGAAATTAATGCTCAAATTTAACAGTGTGAACGTGATTTCACATTGTGCTCCACACTGTAAACACACACTGTGGGACGCAGTGTTCGAGTAGGGATATGCACACATGCACAGGTTGGCTACAATCGGCTACATTCGGGCATGTAGAACATAGCATCTGCGCAAGAGTCTGTAACGTTGGTGTCCCTGGGCAGCTGGCGCCCCCTGCAGCACGTATGTCCAAAAAAATGTTCTTCACTCCCGAAGGCATTACCTTTATATACAAAAAAATAATGCACGGGACTGGATGTCACGTTTGGAAAAAAGCAAGACAAGTAATTCAACAATATCAATGTAACTGCACAAAAAACAACATAAAATGAGGTGTGCAATTTCAACATGAAAGGTTAAGAGAGAAATAAATAGAGAGAGGTGAATAGAGAGAGAGAGAGAGAGAGAGCATTAGAGAGGGGGGGGGGGAGGGGAGAGAGAGGTGAATGTGCCATTGATGGTTGAGTAATCAGTCCAGATACCGGCGTTCAATTGAGTGCTATTTGTACTGTGTGCAATGCTTCATGCAGAGCAATGAAAAGAAAGTGGTATGGCATTAACACTTGTTAATGAACCTTAAACATGTTTTGTATATTAAACTCTTTTGTATTAGCCTTTGTCATGTTTGTGTGTAGATAGATAGCGGTTGCCGCTGTACTAGGAGAGTGATAAGAAGACACACCCTTCGAATCTGTCTTGTGCAGAGGTGCAGATAACCTGTTCAAGCAAGCCAAAAGATGGCTGGTTTATATTCTGATTATATTTTGGAAAACCAGAAAAAACACGGCAATTTTCTTTGTAAAGTCTTCTTTACACTTGTAGTTTCCAAGTTTATTCCCTACACTAGTATCGGTGAGTGATGATTGCGATATTGTTATTACTATCAAAGAAATGTGACTTTATATATGTATTCTGCAGAAGTTTAGTTGAGCATTGTACATAGCATGCATAGTGAAAAGCTCAATAAAAGTAACAGCTATAAGATAATCAAAATGTTATCAAACGAATGAGATTTTTTGCAGCCAGTTTAAAGAGAACAATGTTGTTTGTGCCTATAATCGTTTATGTGATTTAGATATGGCATATTACCCAGAGCTTGGTGTTTTGAAACTACAGTCGTATCTTCTTAGCGTCAACAAACTTTGAAGCACATGGAAATTTCAACGAAATTGGCGTCATATACGGACATTGGTGAAAACTAATCTCATTTATGGTGAGCTGTATCAAACCAAAACTTAATGAATAATTGACTCTTTGTGATGAATGAACTACAATAAAATTGTGAGAGTGATTACGAATTCAACTTGAGCATGTTGAGACTGTTTCACCAAATTGTTAGATTATTCCAAGAACATTATCATATTTGGCCAATATGTATTGCAGGGCCAGTAAAAACGCCATACATGTAGTTTGATGTGGGTCCGTTTGTACATAGATTTTAGAGAGGAGTAATAACGGAGTCATATTCACCCTCCGGATGGAACCTGTGGATATTTCTGATCCACATCCATAGTAGTGAGATGATGGAGAGTTAGAAAGCCTGGTCAATTGAAGTGAGATAAGGGTGGACAGTACAGGTCCACTTCTCAAAGTATCTTATGAGGGATTGTTTTTCAGAAAGACTCGGAGATTCATTAATTAGAAATGTCAGTATAATGAGGCTCGAGTTATAAGTAACGCCTCGTGTGTTGAACATAATCTGAGGGGATTGCTTCATACCCTGAATCCGACATCAATTGTTATATACAGTAGTTGACTTATGAGAATTTTGTAAATGCGCACATATAACTTACAGATAATACAGAACTGCGTCGCCATAATGTATGTGGTGGATATGGATAATATGATTTTGATTATGATTATGATTAAATTTGAATTGTGATGATCGTTAATGGCATTGTGTTCGTTATCCTTATTTTGAATGGTACCCTGTGACACTGGATGTCACATGTGTAGGACAATTTATAATCTTGTATAGCCCCAAAAAGAAAAAAAGAAGATAATAATGAACAGCCAAGAGCAAGTAATTGTTTTACTGCTACATCTTTGTCTTTTTATATATTTCTATTCAATTCGAATGTGAAAACTAGTTTTACGACTTGTAACCTTTTGAAGGCAAAAATAGTAATTTGAACCTCCACTTGATTATCGGAATCTCATTTCTTAATGACATCTCGGGAAAAAATAACCAACTATTAAATTTGTGAGGAAGCAACGATCAAGAATGGTGCTAAATATATCTGTCACTGACTATGATACGGATGAGTAGTCAAGTTGTGTGGTAAATAGTTCTCCAATCCTCTGCCTATTTTTGAACGTCCGCCATTAGGTTATATCAAGAACTTGATTTTATGGAAAATGGTGCCAAGGACATTTACATGATCAGCCATCTATCACAAAAAACACATAATTTCAATCTTTTTTTAAGTCAGACAATTGTGACTGGATTGTAAAAAAAAAGGAGTTGCAGATAAGGATCGCTTTCAGAGGAAGGCGTATAACACGTGGTCGTTTCAACCCCTGCATTTTATGATGATATTTTGATAATTTTAAAGACAATACTCAATTTGGCTCAGTTACGTCCTGTGATAAAATCATAAGGCAAACATAAAGTCATGCGGATCTTACTTTCGTTTTGTTGCTTTGTCTTGTTATGATAATGTTATCATTATAGTAATTTGAAATATTCTCGGATTAAATCATTTTGCGGAGTAGGCCTAGATGTTGCTCAAAACATAGTACTCGGTGAACATTGAAAGGAAGTGTCGATGTATTAATACTTGCATTCATTTACCCGAGATCATTTTGTTGAAATTTAAAAATGGAGTATTTATTGAACATGTTGAAGGGATCCGTAATAATGTTTGCATTGTCCATCATATTCAACGATTCGTATCAGGTCACAGCGGATCGGCAATGTGGGCTTTGGTATAACACTGTCATCAGGATAAACCAAGGAGAAACAGTGGAGATGCCTTGCATATTGGAAACTACTTTACAAGAAGGTCAACTAGTAATCTGGAGAAACGGAATCGGTGATAGACTATCTGAATGTGCATCACGAACTTGCTCAAATATTTTACCTCATGCCCCAGAAAGAGTGCGAATAATTACTGATCATAAACATAACTTTACACTGAGCATCATCAATATCCAAGTTGATGACTCTTCGACTTACCATTGCGACTTTTACTCTAGCAAGTCAAGAACTGGTTCTTGTGAGGCCACTGCAGTTGCGCTGAATGTGACGACAAAAGATTACATTCAGACTGTCAGTACATTCCCATTGCTTTCATCTAAGCAGGTTGGCTCCATGAATAATGCAACTGTAAGTCCAGTAAGTACTAACTTAGCAGGAAAGACTATCTATAGTTCGATAATAAAAACTATGGGCAGTCCATTCGAGAATGCTACAAGTACCAGTTCAATATCAACTACCGATGGTGCCTCGGTAAAAGCAATGTTCAATCCGGTAAACAATTTAACAAGTACCAGTCCAACGGTAACCATGGCAACTAGTGATGTGAACGTTACACTTTCAGACAGATACGCCTCCCTGTCAAACTGCTACACAGGTAAACAAGTTAGAGCTGTAACATTTTAATTTTTGGATAGGAGTGCTTACAACACTTCTCACTCTCACTTTGCTTGTCGTGACCTGCTGTCTGATAGTAAAGACGTGTGCAATGTGCTTCCGACGAAGAAAAAATAGTAAAAGGCGATCTATCACTGACGAAAGTAACAGTTTTGAAATGCTTTTCATTGGCAGAGGCGATGATGATGTCGATGGGGACAACGATAATCAGAGGAGGACACTTAAAACGACTCCACAAAATCGAAATGATGCTGGAAACAATGTAGTCAATTCATCGGATCCCCAGTTACGCGTTTTACCAATAACCACGACGAAGGCATCAGGACATATCCATGGAGACTCATATGAATTCTCACAGGCACGTTTAAAGAACTACCTCTGTTACCCAACAATGGAACTTGAATCAAACGTTCACCCATCACATAATCCCCCAGAAAAGTTACACACATTTGATGGAAAACATTCCGCTTCCGGTCCGACACGTAGAATGGGGTTTAAAGACATGTGGTCAGGAGAGCATCGGGATACGAACGAACGACGTAGCCCTTTTCCGCTAAAAATAAAACGAACATACTTTTCACCTCTTCATTTCCCGGAACCAAAGGATTCGGGATCAAGCGGCAGAAAACCGACATTTGATAATCAGTTATTTAGCCCACATTTCGATGACCTTAAAGGTCACACTTACATGGATGTGTATGATCAAGACAATCCTTTTCCTAACATGCATCTTTGCAAAATAGGATACCATACATCCCTGGGACCTTCGAGAGGACAAGATGCAGTAAGACATTTACCTGTTCTTTCAGACTCCATTACACCCCCTTCCAATGAAAGGGAAATGGATAGACACATTTGGTATGCCATAGAAGAAGATAGAACACAAATGACATCAAAAAACGTCAAAACGTCCACTCTTTCAGGCAATCCATCTTCGTTCACACAAAGGTGGCAAGAACGAAGAGATCGCCCAGACATCAATTTCCCGACACCACCACCTCTTCCTGCCAGTAGACATGAAAATAAATGATTAATATACAAAAAAATGGAAATACATTTCATAGTTAAGAGTAACCCCTCCCGGGGTTCAAGGGGGCACTTATGGATGGTGTCCTTAATACGTCTGTGCTCTTCTTAGCGAATATCAGTGACGTAAATTGCATAGAGCTGTGTCAATCTTCAACCAGTCGCATAGCATCCTTGCTGGGGAAAAACTTACACAGTGTGTTCACATCGTGGACTACGTATCATTTACATATTTAAAATGCTCAATTTCAACAATGTGAATATATTTTCACACTGTGAACACTTCTACAGTGTGACTGTTTACAGCTTGCTCACATGGTCGACTATGTGTGAAAATGCGATTTACACTGTTGAAATTAATGCTCAAATTTAACAGTGTGAACGTGATTTCACATTGTGCTCCACACTGTAAACACACACTGTGGGACGCAGTGTTCGAGTAGGGATATGCACACATGCACAGGTTGGCTACAATCGGCTACATTCGGGCATGTAGAACATAGCATCTGCGCAAGAGTCTGTAACGTTGGTGTCCCTGGGCAGCTGGCGCCCCCTGCAGCACGTATGTCCAAAAAAATGTTCTTCACTCCCGAAGGCATTACCTTTATATACAAAAAAATAATGCACGGGACTGGATGTCACGTTTGGAAAAAAGCAAGACAAGTAATTCAACAATATCAATGTAACTGCACAAAAAACAACATAAAATGAGGTGTGCAATTTCAACATGAAAGGTTAAGAGAGAAATAAATAGAGAGAGGTGAATAGAGAGAGAGAGAGAGAGAGAGCATTAGAGAGGGGGGGGGGGAGGGGAGAGAGAGGTGAATGTGCCATTGATGGTTGAGTAATCAGTCCAGATACCGGCGTTCAATTGAGTGCTATTTGTACTGTGTGCAATGCTTCATGCAGAGCAATGAAAAGAAAGTGGTATGGCATTAACACTTGTTAATGAACCTTAAACATGTTTTGTATATTAAACTCTTTTGTATTAGCCTTTGTCATGTTTGTGTGTAGATAGATAGCGGTTGCCGCTGTACTAGGAGAGTGATAAGAAGACACACCCTTCGAATCTGTCTTGTGCAGAGGTGCAGATAACCTGTTCAAGCAAGCCAAAAGATGGCTGGTTTATATTCTGATTATATTTTGGAAAACCAGAAAAAACACGGCAATTTTCTTTGTAAAGTCTTCTTTACACTTGTAGTTTCCAAGTTTATTCCCTACACTAGTATCGGTGAGTGATGATTGCGATATTGTTATTACTATCAAAGAAATGTGACTTTATATATGTATTCTGCAGAAGTTTAGTTGAGCATTGTACATAGCATGCATAGTGAAAAGCTCAATAAAAGTAACAGCTATAAGATAATCAAAATGTTATCAAACGAATGAGATTTTTTGCAGCCAGTTTAAAGAGAACAATGTTGTTTGTGCCTATAATCGTTTATGTGATTTAGATATGGCATATTACCCAGAGCTTGGTGTTTTGAAACTACAGTCGTATCTTCTTAGCGTCAACAAACTTTGAAGCACATGGAAATTTCAACGAAATTGGCGTCATATACGGACATTGGTGAAAACTAATCTCATTTATGGTGAGCTGTATCAAACCAAAACTTAATGAATAATTGACTCTTTGTGATGAATGAACTACAATAAAATTGTGAGAGTGATTACGAATTCAACTTGAGCATGTTGAGACTGTTTCACCAAATTGTTAGATTATTCCAAGAACATTATCATATTTGGCCAATATGTATTGCAGGGCCAGTAAAAACGCCATACATGTAGTTTGATGTGGGTCCGTTTGTACATAGATTTTAGAGAGGAGTAATAACGGAGTCATATTCACCCTCCGGATGGAACCTGTGGATATTTCTGATCCACATCCATAGTAGTGAGATGATGGAGAGTTAGAAAGCCTGGTCAATTGAAGTGAGATAAGGGTGGACAGTACAGGTCCACTTCTCAAAGTATCTTATGAGGGATTGTTTTTCAGAAAGACTCGGAGATTCATTAATTAGAAATGTCAGTATAATGAGGCTCGAGTTATAAGTAACGCCTCGTGTGTTGAACATAATCTGAGGGGATTGCTTCATACCCTGAATCCGACATCAATTGTTATATACAGTAGTTGACTTATGAGAATTTTGTAAATGCGCACATATAACTTACAGATAATACAGAACTGCGTCGCCATAATGTATGTGGTGGATATGGATAATATGATTTTGATTATGATTATGATTAAATTTGAATTGTGATGATCGTTAATGGCATTGTGTTCGTTATCCTTATTTTGAATGGTACCCTGTGACACTGGATGTCACATGTGTAGGACAATTTATAATCTTGTATAGCCCCAAAAAGAAAAAAAGAAGATAATAATGAACAGCCAAGAGCAAGTAATTGTTTTACTGCTACATCTTTGTCTTTTTATATATTTCTATTCAATTCGAATGTGAAAACTAGTTTTACGACTTGTAACCTTTTGAAGGCAAAAATAGTAATTTGAACCTCCACTTGATTATCGGAATCTCATTTCTTAATGACATCTCGGGAAAAAATAACCAACTATTAAATTTGTGAGGAAGCAACGATCAAGAATGGTGCTAAATATATCTGTCACTGACTATGATACGGATGAGTAGTCAAGTTGTGTGGTAAATAGTTCTCCAATCCTCTGCCTATTTTTGAACGTCCGCCATTAGGTTATATCAAGAACTTGATTTTATGGAAAATGGTGCCAAGGACATTTACATGATCAGCCATCTATCACAAAAAACACATAATTTCAATCTTTTTTTAAGTCAGACAATTGTGACTGGATTGTAAAAAAAAAAGGAGTTGCAGATAAGGATCGCTTTCAGAGGAAGGCGTATAACACGTGGTCGTTTCAACCCCTGCATTTTATGATGATATTTTGATAATTTTAAAGACAATACTCAATTTGGCTCAGTTACGTCCTGTGATAAAATCATAAGGCAAACATAAAGTCATGCGGATCTTACTTTCGTTTTGTTGCTTTGTCTTGTTATGATAATGTTATCATTATAGTAATTTTAAATATTCTCGGATTAAATCATTTTGCGGAGTAGGCCTAGATGTTGCTCAAAACATAGTACTCGGTGAACATTGAAAGGAAGTGTCGATGTATTAATACTTGCATTCATTTACCCGAGATCATTTTGTTGAAATTTAAAAATGGAGTATTTATTGAACATGTTGAAGGGATCCGTAATAATGTTTGCATTGTCCATCATATTCAACGATTCGTATCAGGTCACAGCGGATCGGCAATGTGGGCTTTGGTATAACACTGTCATCAGGATAAACCAAGGAGAAACAGTGGAGATGCCTTGCATATTGGAAACTACTTTACAAGAAGGTCAACTAGTAATCTGGAGAAACGGAATCGGTGATAGACTATCTGAATGTGCATCACGAACTTGCTCAAATATTTTACCTCATGCCCCAGAAAGAGTGCGAATAATTACTGATCATAAACATAACTTTACACTGAGCATCATCAATATCCAAGTTGATGACTCTTCGACTTACCATTGCGACTTTTACTCTAGCAAGTCAAGAACTGGTTCTTGTGAGGCCACTGCAGTTGCGCTGAATGTGACGACAAAAGATTACATTCAGACTGTCAGTACATTCCCATTGCTTTCATCTAAGCAGGTTGGCTCCATGAATAATGCAACTGTAAGTCCAGTAAGTACTAACTTAGCAGGAAAGACTATCTATAGTTCGATAATAAAAACTATGGGCAGTCCATTCGAGAATGCTACAAGTACCAGTTCAATATCAACTACCGATGGTGCCTCGGTAAAAGCAATGTTCAATCCGGTAAACAATTTAACAAGTACCAGTCCAACGGTAACCATGGCAACTAGTGATGTGAACGTTACACTTTCAGACAGATACGCCTCCCTGTCAAACTGCTACACAGGTAAACAAGTTAGAGCTGAAACATTTTTCTTTTGGATAGGAGTGCTTACAACACTTCTCACTCTCACTTTGCTTGTCGTGACCTGCTGTCTGATAGTAAAGACGTGTGCAATGTGCTTCCGACGAAGAAAAAATAGTAAAAGGCGATCTATCACTGACGAAAGTAACAGTTTTGAAATGCTTTTCATTGGCAGAGGCGATGATGATGTCGATGGGGACAACGATAATCAGAGGAGGACACTTAAAACGACTCCACAAAATCGAAATGATGCTGGAAACAATGTAGTCAATTCATCGGATCCCCAGTTACGCGTTTTACCAATAACCACGACGAAGGCATCAGGACATATCCATGGAGACTCATATGAATTCTCACAGGCACGTTTAAAGAACTACCTCTGTTACCCAACAATGGAGCTTGAATCAAACGTTCACCCATCACATAATCCCCCAGAAAAGTTACACACATTTGATGGAAAACATTCCGCTTCCGGTCCGACACGTAGAATGGGGTTTAAAGACATGTGGTCAGGAGAGCATCGGGATACGAACGAACGACGTAGCCCTTTTCCGCTAAAAATAAAACGAACATACTTTTCACCTCTTCATTTCCCGGAACCAAAGGATTCGGGATCAAGCGGCAGAAAACCGACATTTGATAATCAGTTATTTAGCCCACATTTCGATGACCTTAAAGGTCACACTTACATGGATGTGTATGATCAAGACAATCCTTTTCCTAACATGCATCTTTGCAAAATAGGATACCATACATCCCTGGGACCTTCGAGAGGACAAGATGCAGTAAGACATTTACCTGTTCTTTCAGACTCCATTACACCCCCTTCCAATGAAAGGGAAATGGATAGACACATTTGGTATGCCATAGAAGAAGATAGAACACAAATGACATCAAAAAACGTCAAAACGTCCACTCTTTCAGGCAATCCATCTTCGTTCACACAAAGGTGGCAAGAACGAAGAGATCGCCCAGACATCAATTTCCCGACACCACCACCTCTTCCTGCCAGTAGACATGAAAATAAATGATTAATATACAAAAAAATGGAAATACATTTCATAGTTAAGAGTAACCCCTCCCGGGGTTCAAGGGGGCACTTATGGATGGTGTCCTTAATACGTCTGTGCTCTTCTTAGCGAATATCAGTGACGTAAATTGCATAGAGCTGTGTCAATCTTCAACCAGTCGCATAGCATCCTTGCTGGGGAAAAACTTACACAGTGTGTTCACATCGTGGACTACGTATCATTTACATATTTAAAATGCTCAATTTCAACAATGTGAATATATTTTCACACTGTGAACACTTCTACAGTGTGACTGTTTACAGCTTGCTCACATGGTCGACTATGTGTGAAAATGCGATTTACACTGTTGAAATTAATGCTCAAATTTAACAGTGTGAACGTGATTTCACATTGTGCTCCACACTGTAAACACACACTGTGGGACGCAGTGTTCGAGTAGGGATATGCACACATGCACAGGTTGGCTACAATCGGCTACATTCGGGCATGTAGAACATAGCATCTGCGCAAGAGTCTGTAGCGTTGGTGTCCCTGGGCAGCTGGCGCCCCCTGCAGCACGTATGTCCAAAAAAATGTTCTTCACTCCCGAAGGCATTACCTTTATATACAAAAAAATAATGCACGGGACTGGATGTCACGTTTGGAAAAAAGCAAGACAAGTAATTCAACAATATCAATGTAACTGCACAAAAAACAACATAAAATGAGGTGTGCAATTTCAACATGAAAGGTTAAGAGAGAAATAAATAGAGAGAGGTGAATAGAGAGAGAGAGAGAGAGAGAGCATTAGAGAGGGGGGGGGGGGGGGAGGGGAGAGAGAGGTGAATGTGCAATTGATGGTTGAGTAATCAGTCCAGATACCGGCGTTCAATTGAGTGCTATTTGTACTGTGTGCAATGCTTCATGCAGAGCAATGAAAAGAAAGTGGTATGTCATTAACACTTGTTAATGAACCTTAAACATGTTTTGTATATTAAACTCTTTTGTATTAGCCTTTGTCATGTTTGTGTGTAGATAGATAGCGGTTGCCGCTGTACTAGGAGAGTGATAAGAAGACACACCCTTCGAATCTGTCTTGTGCAGAGGTGCAGATAACCTGTTCAAGCAAGCCAAAAGATGGCTGGTTTATATTCTGATTATATTTTGGAAAACCAGAAAAAACACGGCAATTTTCTTTGTAAAGTCTTCTTTACACTTGTAGTTTCCAAGTTTATTCCCTACACTAGTATCGGTGAGTGATGATTGCGATATTGTTATTACTATCAAAGAAATGTGACTTTATATATGTATTCTGCAGAAGTTTAGTTGAGCATTGTACATAGCATGCATAGTGAAAAGCTCAATAAAAGTAACAGCTATAAGATAAATCAAAATGTTATCAAACGAATGAGATTTTTTGCAGCCAGTTTAAAGAGAACAATGTTGTTTGTGCCTATAATCGTTTATGTGATTTAGATATGGCATATTACCCAGAGCTTGGTGTTTTGAAACTACAGTCGTATCTTCTTAGCGTCAACAAACTTTGAAGCACATGGAAATTTCAACGAAATTGGCGTCATATACGGACATTGGTGAAAACTAATCTCATTTATGGTGAGCTGTATCAAACCAAAACTTAATGAATAATTGACTCTTTGTGATGAATGAACTACAATAAAATTGTGAGAGTGATTACGAATTCAACTTGAGCATGTTGAGACTGTTTCACCAAATTGTTAGATTATTCCAAGAACATTATCATATTTGGCCAATATGTATTGCAGGGCCAGTAAAAACGCCATACATGTAGTTTGATGTGGGTCCGTTTGTACATAGATTTTAGAGAGGAGTAATAACGGAGTCATATTCACCCTCCGGATGGAACCTGTGGATATTTCTGATCCACATCCATAGTAGTGAGATGATGGAGAGTTAGAAAGCCTGGTCAATTGAAGTGAGATAAGGGTGGACAGTACAGGTCCACTTCTCAAAGTATCTTATGAGGGATTGTTTTTCAGAAAGACTCGGAGATTCATTAATTAGAAATGTCAGTATAATGAGGCTCGAGTTATAAGTAACGCCTCGTGTGTTGAACATAATCTGAGGGGATTGCTTCATACCCTGAATCCGACATCAATTGTTATATACAGTAGTTGACTTATGAGAATTTTGTAAATGCGCACATATAACTTACAGATAATACAGAACTGCGTCGCCATAATGTATGTGGTGGATATGGATAATATGATTTTGATTATGATTATGATTAAATTTGAATTGTGATGATCGTTAATGGCATTGTGTTCGTTATCCTTATTTTGAATGGTACCCTGTGACACTGGATGTCACATGTGTAGGACAATTTATAATCTTGTATAGCCCCAAAAAGAAAAAAAGAAGATAATAATGAACAGCCAAGAGCAAGTAATTGTTTTACTGCTACATCTTTGTCTTTTTATATATTTCTATTCAATTCGAATGTGAAAACTAGTTTTACGACTTGTAACCTTTTGAAGGCAAAAATAGTAATTTGAACCTCCACTTGATTATCGGAATCTCATTTCTTAATGACATCTCGGGAAAAATAACCAACTATTAAATTTGTGAGGAAGCAACGATCAAGAATGGTGCTAAATATATCTGTCACTGACTATGATACGGATGAGTAGTCAAGTTGTGTGGTAAATAGTTCTCCAATCCTCTGCCTATTTTTGAACGTCCGCCATTAGGTTATATCAAGAACTTGATTTTATGGAAAATGGTGCCAAGGACATTTACATGATCAGCCATCTATCACAAAAAACACATAATTTCAATCTTTTTTTAAGTCAGACAATTGTGACTGGATTGTAAAAAAAAAAGGAGTTGCAGATAAGGATCGCTTTCAGAGGAAGGCGTATAACACGTGGTCGTTTCAACCCCTGCATTTTATGATGATATTTTGATAATTTTAAAGACAATACTCAATTTGGCTCAGTTACGTCCTGTGGTAAAATCATAAGGCAAACATAAAGTCATGCGGATCTTACTTTCGTTTTGTTGCTTTGTCTTGTTATGATAATGTTATCATTATAGTAATTTTAAATATTCTCGGATTAAATCATTTTGCGGAGTAGGCCTAGATGTTGCTCAAAACATAGTACTCGGTGAACATTGAAAGGAAGTGTCGATGTATTAATACTTGCATTCATTTACCCGAGATCATTTTGTTGAAATTTAAAAATGGAGTATTTATTGAACATGTTGAAGGGATCCGTAATAATGTTTGCATTGTCCATCATATTCAACGATTCGTATCAGGTCACAGCGGATCGGCAATGTGGGCTTTGGTATAACACTGTCATCAGGATAAACCAAGGAGAAACAGTGGAGATGCCTTGCATATTGGAAACTACTTTACAAGAAGGTCAACTAGTAATCTGGAGAAACGGAATCGGTGATAGACTATCTGAATGTGCATCACGAACTTGCTCAAATATTTTACCTCATGCCCCAGAAAGAGTGCGAATAATTACTGATCATAAACATAACTTTACACTGAGCATCATCAATATCCAAGTTGATGACTCTTCGACTTACCATTGCGACTTTTACTCTAGCAAGTCAAGAACTGGTTCTTGTGAGGCCACTGCAGTTGCGCTGAATGTGACGACAAAAGATTACATTCAGACTGTCAGTACATTCCCATTGCTTTCATCTAAGCAGGTTGGCTCCATGAATAATGCAACTGTAAGTCCAGTAAGTACTAACTTAGCAGGAAAGACTATCTATAGTTCGATAATAAAAACTATGGGCAGTCCATTCGAGAATGCTACAAGTACCAGTTCAATATCAACTACCGATGGTGCCTCGGTAAAAGCAATGTTCAATCCGGTAAACAATTTAACAAGTACCAGTCCAACGGTAACCATGGCAACTAGTGATGTGAACGTTACACTTTCAGACAGATACGCCTCCCTGTCAAACTGCTACACAGGTAAACAAGTTAGAGCTGAAACATTTTTCTTTTGGATAGGAGTGCTTACAACACTTCTCACTCTCACTTTGCTTGTCGTGACCTGCTGTCTGATAGTAAAGACGTGTGCAATGTGCTTCCGACGAAGAAAAAATAGTAAAAGGCGATCTATCACTGACGAAAGTAACAGTTTTGAAATGCTTTTCATTGGCAGAGGCGATGATGATGTCGATGGGGACAACGATAATCAGAGGAGGACACTTAAAACGACTCCACAAAATCGAAATGATGCTGGAAACAATGTAGTCAATTCATCGGATCCCCAGTTACGCGTTTTACCAATAACCACGACGAAGGCATCAGGACATATCCATGGAGACTCATATGAATTCTCACAGGCACGTTTAAAGAACTACCTCTGTTACCCAACAATGGAGCTTGAATCAAACGTTCACCCATCACATAATCCCCC
Organism: Lytechinus pictus; assembly: GCF_037042905.1. Lineage (NCBI taxonomy): Eukaryota > Metazoa > Echinodermata > Echinoidea > Temnopleuroida > Toxopneustidae > Lytechinus > Lytechinus pictus. The sequence continues at coordinate 15,287,520 of NC_087249.1, forward strand.
AGAAAAGTTACACACATTTGATGGAAAACATTCCGCTTCCGGTCCGACACGTAGAATGGGGTTTAAAGACATGTGGTCAGGAGAGCATCGGGATACGAACGAACGACGTAGCCCTTTTCCGCTAAAAATAAAACGAACATACTTTTCACCTCTTCATTTCCCGGAACCAAAGGATTCGGGATCAAGCGGCAGAAAACCGACATTTGATAATCAGTTATTTAGCCCACATTTCGATGACCTTAAAGGTCACACTTACATGGATGTGTATGATCAAGACAATCATTTTCCTAACATGCATCTTTGCAAAATAGGATACCATACATCCCTGGGACCTTCGAGAGGACAAGATGCAGTAAGACATTTACCTGTTCTTTCAGACTCCATTACACCCCCTTCCAATGAAAGGGAAATGGATAGACACATTTGGTATGCCATAGAAGAAGATAGAACACAAATGACATCAAAAAACGTCAAAACGTCCACTCTTTCAGGCAATCCATCTTCGTTCACACAAAGGTGGCAAGAACGAAGAGATCGCCCAGACATCAATTTCCCGACACCACCACCTCTTCCTGCCAGTAGACATGAAAATAAATGATTAATATACAAAAAAATGGAAATACATTTCATAGTTAAGAGTAACCCCTCCCGGGGTTCAAGGGGGCACTTATGGATGGTGTCCTTAATACGTCTGTGCTCTTCTTAGCGAATATCAGTGACGTAAATTGCATAGAGCTGTGTCAATCTTCAACCAGTCGCATAGCATCCTTGCTGGGGAAAAACTTACACAGTGTGTTCACATCGTGGACTACGTATCATTTACATATTTAAAATGCTCAATTTCAACAATGTGAATATATTTTCACACTGTGAACACTTCTACAGTGTGACTGTTTACAGCTTGCTCACATGGTCGACTATGTGTGAAAATGCGATTTACACTGTTGAAATTAATGCTCAAATTTAACAGTGTGAACGTGATTTCACATTGTGCTCCACACTGTAAACACACACTGTGGGACGCAGTGTTCGAGTAGGGATATGCACACATGCACAGGTTGGCTACAATCGGCTACATTCGGGCATGTAGAACATAGCATCTGCGCAAGAGTCTGTAACGTTGGTGTCCCTGGGCAGCTGGCGCCCCCTGCAGCACGTATGTCCAAAAAAAATGTTCTTCACTCCCGAAGGCATTACCTTTATATACAAAAAATAATGCACGGGACTGGATGTCACGTTTGGAAAAAAGCAAGACAAGTAATTCAACAATATCAATGTAACTGCACAAAAAACAACATAAAATGAGGTGTGCAATTTCAACATGAAAGGTTAAGAGAGAAATAAATAGAGAGAGGTGAATAGAGAGAGAGAGAGAGAGCATTAGAGAGGGGGGGGGGGGGGAGGGGAGAGAGAGGTGAATGTGCCATTGATGGTTGAGTAATCAGTCCAGATACCGGCGTTCAATTGAGTGCTATTTGTACTGTGTGCAATGCTTCATGCAGAGCAATGAAAAGAAAGTGGTATGGCATTAACACTTGTTAATGAACCTTAAACATGTTTTGTATATTAAACTCTTTTGTATTAGCCTTTGTCATGTTTGTGTGTAGATAGATAGCGGTTGCCGCTGTACTAGGAGAGTGATAAGAAGACACACCCTTCGAATCTGTCTTGTGCAGAGGTGCAGATAACCTGTTCAAGCAAGCCAAAAGATGGCTGGTTTATATTCTGATTATATTTTGGAAAACCAGAAAAAACACGGCAATTTTCTTTGTAAAGTCTTCTTTACACTTGTAGTTTCCAAGTTTATTCCCTACACTAGTATCGGTGAGTGATGATTGTGATATTGTTATTACTATCAAAGGAATGTGACTTTATATATGTATTCTGCAGAAGTTTAGTTGAGCATTGTACATAGCATGCATAGTGAAAAGCTCAATAAAAGTAACAGCTATAAGATAAATCAAAATGTTATCAAACGAATGAGATTTTTTGCAGCCAGTTTAAAGAGAACAATGTTGTTTGTGCCTATAATCGTTTATGTGATTTAGATATGGCATATTACCCAGAGCTTGGTGTTTTGAAACTACAGTCGTATCTTCTTAGCGTCAACAAACTTTGAAGCACATGGAAATTTCAACGAAATTGGCGTCATATACGGACATTGGTGAAAACTAATCTCATTTATGGTGAGCTGTATCAAACCAAAACTTAATGAATAATTGACTCTTTGTGATGAATGAACTACAATAAAATTGTGAGAGTGATTACGAATTCAACTTGAGCATGTTGAGACTGTTTCACCAAATTGTTAGATTATTCCAAGAACATTATCATATTTGGCCAATATGTATTGCAGGGCCAGTAAAAACGCCATACATGTAGTTTGATGTGGGTCCGTTTGTACATAGATTTTAGAGAGGAGTAATAACGGAGTCATATTTACCCTCCGGATGGAACCTGTGGATATTTCTGATCCACATCCATAGTAGTGAGATGATGGAGAGTTAGAAAGCCTGGTCAATTGAAGTGAGATAAGGGTGGACAGTACAGGTCCACTTCTCAAAGTATCTTATGAGGGATTGTTTTTCAGAAAGACTCGGAGATTCATTAATTAGAAATGTCAGTATAATGAGGCTCGAGTTATAAGTAACGCCTCGTGTGTTGAACATAATCTGAGGGGATTGCTTCATACCCTGAATCCGACATCAATTGTTATATACAGTAGTTGACTTATGAGAATTTTGTAAATGCGCACATATAACTTACAGATAATACAGAACTGCGTCGCCATAATGTATGTGGTGGATATGGATAATATGATTTTGATTATGATTATGATTAAATTTGAATTGTGATGATCGTTAATGGCATTGTGTTCGTTATCCTTATTTTGAATGGTACCCTGTGACACTGGATGTAACATGTGTAGAACAATTAATAATCTTGTATAGCCCCAAAAAGAAAAAAAGAAGATAATAATGAACAGCCAAGAGCAAGTAATTGTTTTACTGCTACATCTTTGTCTTTTTATATATTTCTATTCAATTCGGATGTGAAAACTAGTTTTACGACTTGTAACCTTTTGAAGGCAAAAATAGTAATTTGAACCTCCACTTGATTATCGGAATCTCATTTCTTAATGACATCTCGGGAAAAATAACCAACTATTAAATTTGTGAGGAAGCAACGATCAAGAATGGTGCTAAATATATCTGTCACTGCCTATGATACGGATGAGTAGTCAAGTTGTGTGGTAAATAGTTCTCCAATCCTCTGCCTATTTTTGGTGCAACATTATAGTAATTATTCATATTGTATATATAAAAAACAGGTTTCGATTTTTTTTTTAATTTAAGGGGAGGGCGAGTATTTTAAAAATACAAAATTAACCTACAACTGAAAAGTATGTATTTTTAAAACTGTATTTACTAAATTTCAGCATATTCGTTATCATTGCAACAATGCATTATGCTTATTTGTATATATATATGTATATATATATATATATTATATATATATATATATATATATATATATATATATATATATATATATATATATATATATATATATATATATATATATATAATAACAATAATACGACGTTGCTTGTATAGCGCATATCACTACTCATTGACGTCTCTATGCGCTTAATAGGAAAATAGACAAAGAAGAGAGGATTAAAGCTATTATGTAGACTGTCTCAATCATAAAACCGCTTAAACAAATAAGTTTTGAGGCGACTTTTGAATGCAGAGAATGTAGATGTCTCCTTAATGGAAGAAGGGATCATATTCCAAAGTTTAGGGACATCATGACAAAATGATCTCTCCCCATAGAACTTGGTCTGGACGCTTAAGCAAACATCTCTGTGAAGATCTTAGATTACGTGAAGGGACATATCTTACTGAGATATTCAGGGGCCAAGGAATTAAGACATTGATAGGTAAGTAACAGTAGCTTAAAGTTTATGCGTGATTTGATCGGAAGCCAGTGTAACTGCTTCAGGACAGGGGTTATGTGAGAATACTTCTTAGTTCGGGTTATCGATCTTGCAGCAGAGTTCTGTATTATTTGGAGTTTACATAGTTGAGTATCAGCCATGTTACAAAGCAAACTATTACAATAAAGTGACATGTCACGAGAGCCTGAACAAGTTTCTTTGTTGTTTTAGAGTCCAAACAAGAACGAATCTTTCCAAGTTTATATAGGATTGTTAACCCATATGTTTAAAACCAACCCCAAAACCTGGCCCCTTCAAGAGAGTTCTCAGTAGATAAGATGCTTCTGTTATAAATAGATTTCGTACAGACATGACATATGAAATTTTCCTGGTTCTCCTTTAACTCTGATATTTTTTTGTGTATCTTCTTATCATTAAATTATTTTTTCCTGGTTTTGTATTTTACGTATTGAAATGCGCAGTTAAGCATATTCTTCTATAAATTGTGCAACATAAAATTAATATAATAATTTTCATTATTCTTCTTAGTAATGGCTTCATCTTGGAAAAATGATCATATACATGTTTACTGTAGCCAATAGAATTGGAATGTGGCACTCCAGCATTCCCGAAACTCGAACTGTCAAAAGTCTCACTATGAGATTTCTTGCTATTAAACTATTAAAAGTGTTTCAACATTAGGTTGGTATCTTTGCACGTCATCAACATCGATTTGACATTATTGTTATGAAACTATTCTGACTACACGTAAAGTTTATGTACGATAGGTAAAAGGCGATTCTCGTGATGTATTCGAAATTGCGGATTTAACACATGTTGGCATTTTGCATTTCACTTAGCCCTTATTTTATCTGCTTTGATATGTAGAGAAAGGATATAGCGCTACAATTATTTTCTCTTTGCATTGTTTGTCATGAAAGTGCGTTGCCCTCTGTACTATCTTAATCAATGGAACGAGCATCATAAAAAGATTGCATTACTTATGTTTTTTTTATAGAATAATTATGTTATAGGATTTATTTTAGAGTGTGTGCTTTATTATAGGTTTTCCCGTCCAATTTCATCAGAGTTGCATTTAAATTAATGAAAGGACGTTCAAATTCGAAATATTTCGTCCACCCTCTGCACACATGGTTCATTTTCATTTATTTTGCATTCAATTCCGTTTTATATCATTCCTTTGAATTTTGTAGAAATTAAATTTTGAGAGAAATTCTTTCAAATTAATGACACAAAGGTGTCATTTAATTTCGCGACGACGAACTGATCATTTAATTTCGCCTAAAAAATATTTTCAATTTCATTTATCGGCACACAAAATTGCACTTTAAACGTCCAAATTGAGATAGCATGTTTCTGTGTTCATTTTTTTATTACGTTATACAATATTTTTTTTCAAACTTTACCCTATCTTTCTATTTTTATGACCTTTTCAGTTAAAATAATTCTATTCCATTATGTTTGATAAAGACTTTATTAATGTAACACTTACATGTATAGGATATGGTTGTAAACGGTTATTCGTTTAGTGATTGATGAGTGGGTTCAGGGGCGGATCCAGGATTTCCCAAAAGGGAAGGCACATTTTCCCGAGTAATTTGACGAGCAAAAAAATGTTTTTAACCAAAGGATAAGGGTATTTCGTCCACGAAAAGAATAATTGTGCCTCTAAAAAAAAGGGGGCACGAGTTGGTTGTGCCCCTCCCCCTGGATCCGCCAGTGAGTGACCTATGACCATTGCCAATGGCAGGTATATTCTCTTCATCATCTTGGTCTTTTTTATTTTACATAATAGGATAAGAAACATATTGAAAGTGGAACAAAAACGAGTTGTGGTTCCGATGATGGTTTGTCAGATGGATGATACATTTTAGTAAAATTGTAAACATCCAATTTAGAAGTAAAACCCATTTCCATAATTATTCAGAAGAAGTAAACAACAACAACGAAAAACACTGTCCATATCCTATAAGTGATTGCATATTAATGATTTTGAATTCCTAAACGTTTGTAAGGAAGGTACCGGTGCGAATTTGAAAACACTTCTTCAGCTATTTTAATTTGATCGTGCTTCAATGAGATAACCATGAAATCGCGTGCCAATAGATTTAGATTGAATTAAGTATTTGGATATTTAAATGCTGATCTCATAGGTCATTCAAATTAGTTGTAAATTGAATTATTACATCATTAAATCGGTTGAAATTTTGACGAAATTGGACGGGAAAACCTACATGTATATTTGAAAGGTTTATTCCATTTCCTTCTATGAATATCACGCTAATGAGCCAAGGACTTTGCAATAAAATACTTAAAGTTGTTATCATAATAATACAAACTGAAATGACATTGCTCTGGTTGTCCGCCTCCCCTTACCATTTTTTTTAGTTAAAGTGCATGCCCCTGCCTAGACAGGAATAACCGTCGTTTATGGGGATTTATTCAACAATTTCTGACATTTTACTGTAATCCCCATTTACCGACGGTAGGGTGTACGTGTGGGCTCGCATGTGTTCTCATTCCCTCCCTTTTGTCAATTCACAGTCCAAAGTTTGATGTAATTTTACACATCAAATTTACAATCTAAGGATGTATAACCAACAAACTTTTAAAACTTGATATTCCATTATCAAAATACTTTAAACGATATAGATGAAAAGGCATGAGACTATACTTTACCGATGTTTAATTGGGTTGAACACGATAAAAATGGTCAAAATGGCAGCCAAACTATGAAATATTTACAAACGAACGGAGAGGGCGTCAACAATCACGAATGTGATATCGATATTGCTTTCGATATTATACGATCTGCTCCTTATACGATACGATACACTACACGAAGATAAACGATACTAGTTATAATTGCGATATATCGAGACATTAAAAACTTAATAACGATAATGACGTCATTCAAGATGGCAACTTGCAAGAAAAACCGTCAGGTCAGATGAAAATGTCTTAGATGACAGATTTCTCAATCATCCAGAGGATTTTTTTCAATAACTCCGGCCCAAGGTATGCAATTACTTAAGTTATTTATATTTCCCTGATAATAGAAACCATGAAACTTTTAAATTTGCTTAAAAAACAGTTTTAAATCGCGATCTATATAACGCTACTTCACTATACGTTGGCTGCAGGTACGGGCCCCTATCCTCTTCAGTCTATGTATTGGTCAGTGAGCCAACGCAGTTCAGCGGAACAACCAAAATACAGAGACTGAAGCTTTTGGTCTAGCCCCTGCCCTACAATTTAATTTGTCTAGAAATACATTATGAATGAGGAACTTGAAAGGGGAAAAAGAGAAAAGATCTACGAGTCGCCACAGGATGTTCACGTACACCAAAACGGTTCTCGTTCATTATCAACAGCGCCAAAAAACAGCACGCGCTCTGGATTTTGTTAATACTTAATTTTTAGCGGATCCTATTGCTCGAGTTGCGATTGCAGAACAATCTTAATGCATGGCAATTTTATAATATTATTTAATATCAGAATGAAAGACCATGACTATATGATAAAGGTACCCCACAGGAAATTATTAAAGTGACGCCAAACAATTATATTATAATGAAAACAATGATAATGATAAAACCTGTTTTAACCCAGATTTGTGCCTCTTCATGAGATCAACGATACATTTTCCAATTCGTTAACTATTCCAGGAAACCCTGTCCTATGTGGGGAACCATGGTTTTCATTAATAAAAGTCTGTTTAAATTATTGGTTAAAAATGAACTAAAATGAATTAGGCCTATTTCGGGCTAAAAAAATAACAATGATAATGATAATATTTTGCCAGTGTGAGATTCAATCCACGGGGAGTAACTGTGCTTCCTTGTCGGATTGGTAAGCAAAGATCAATCTTAATGAAAATAATATGGATTAAAATAAACCACTTGATCATTACAGACGCATTTGGCTTTGGGATTTATTTTGAAGAGAGATAGAAAGAGAAAGAGAGATAGGGGAGAGGATACAGAGAGACAGAAAGGTGGCATTGCGTCATTGATTAGTGGACCAAAAATTACTTTCAATATATTTTTTTATTTTGTTGTCTGCCTTTTCACAGCTCCAAAAGTCACAGGAGTGGGTAACCCTTGCCCGAGTAGCATTGCACCTGAATAAAGCACCTAATCAATCAATATCGGTATTGTTCGTCATCGACACAACTTTCTTTCAAATGATAAATCGCTCTAATTTTCTTCAAGAACCAACAGTTATAATCCTCCACAATGCACGCAACACACATTATCTGGAGTTTGAGTTTCGATACTATCTGTAATTAATAACAAAAGACAAACTTGGCATGTTTTGTGTTGTATTAATGTCACCCTTGGAAGCTGATAAGAATCCAATTAATAATTAGGGCATCCTGATATCGGAAGGAAAAATACATGAAATCTACTTTCCCTGTGATTAATGACCGTGGGTTTTTATGTTATTTATGGTACTTATATGTGAACCCGCTTATTGCCGGGATTTTCATTCACAATAAACTTTGAATTTAGACATATTCTACTTTTTTATGGCAACTAGAAATGATGACAACCCTGAAAATTGCATTATATAAACAGGAAAAATATGATGTATATTTGCTAATAAAATGATTTATATCTTGTCCATATGAAGAGTTTAGTTGCAAAAGGGGTTAGGTCCACTTTGGACCATTCCGAGAAAAAACATGTTTTTTATTATCACTTATTGCAATATTCTCATTAGAAATTAAATTATCACGATGTACTACCCTATCATGTGAACATAAAATTGGGTATAACAGAAATCTACCTGTCTTCAATTTTTGTTTATAAAAAATATCAGTGTGGACCAAACCCCTTTTGCAAGTAAACTTAAATGAATCCAATCTCTTTTGATTAAAAAAGTGTTTTTTTCTTTGCCACGTTCATTCACGTTTTAATTTGAATTTCAAATTGTCTTTGGAATAATCAGATTGACTAAACATTTTGAGGTTTAGAGACAGAAAACAATAAAATTTATGAAAAATGGACCTAACCCCTTTTGACAAATGAGTTCTTCAGAAGAGTTTGGTTGCAAAAGGGGTTAGGTCCACTCCAAGAAAATAATTTTTTTAATTCTCCCATATTGCAATATTCTTGCGCGAAACTGAATTTTCATGGTACCTACCATGAGAACATATGATTGGGTATAAGGGTATATTTACCTGTCTTCATATTTTTAAAGATATTCTTTTCCAAAAAAATTGTGTGTGGACCTAACCCCTTTTTCAACTAAAGTGAAATGGACCTAACCCCTTTTGAAAAAAAGTGATTTTTCTTTGCCATTTTAGTTCACTTTTTAATAGGAATTTCAACTTTTCTTTGGTATCATCTTATAGAGCTACTAAAAATCTATCTATATAGGAGCGCCTTGAGCACATAACAAGGTGGATATGTGCGCAATATAAATACCCTATATTATTATTATTATTATATTGAGACATTAAAATCAAATTTGATGAAACAAATGGACCTAACTCCTTTTGCAAGTGAGCTCTTCATTTGTTTCAACGCCTCTCAGGTGTATTTGGGCATAAATGGATGTAGTAATTGCGGATGAATGTAATTTCATATCTCCCGTATTAACAATGGTGGAACAATTTAAGGTTAAAACTTTACATAGGAGTTAAATTTGCATTATTTTATAGACACTGCAAAAACGCCGGTGTTGATTTAACATATCGGTCCACACCTGAGAGGCGTTGAAACAACACAAGTTTGGCGTTAGGCTGACACAAATTTGGCATTTAGGCAACACCGATTAGTGTTAACCCAATATCGGTTTGATTCTTAACTGGTGTTGTTGCAATACTTCTCTGGTGTGGACCGATATAAATACCGGGCTGGTGTTAAATCAACACCAGTGTAGTTCATCAAGTTGTTTAAGCGGAAAAAAATATATACATTAACGTCAAATTACACTATTGTCGAGGTGGTAAAACTTCTTTAAACATCACAACGACCTCGTATAACCGACCTTTATGAATGTAAGATACTTATACTTAATGTATGATACTTATGGACACATGATTTAACCCTTCATGAACCTTGGAATGAATTAGAAATTATGTGTGTGTGAAAGTGGGGGTAAGTGAAACATGCCTAACATCCCATGTTTGTGGTCATTTTCACGATCTTGAACATGCTTACTGAAGGGGGAGGGGCACATCTTTGTTTGCACGTGGATACTAAAAAAAAACGTGTTATCGTGTTCGGGATTGGGATGAAGCCAACCCCCCTCCCCTTTCCCACGACCCCTGCTGCTGGTTTAACTTTTGAAGGGGACAAATTCATAGCAGCAACTACCAAAGAAATCACCGAAATATATCCTATGGAAAAAACTCTTTCTGTTGTGAATAAAAAAATGTCTGACAAATTTCCTATTATCTGATTATAGACCTTATTTTACTTACATAAATAAAATGGACAACCATGAATATAGACATGGGCATTACAGATACTAAAAACTTCATATTTCTTAGAAATGAAGCCGGGCATTGCCACATTGACCAATCCCAAGACTAAGTGTAGGTTTCATATTGTAAACTGTTATCTATTAGTTTTGATATCGTTCTGTCATCATTCCAATGATCCGTGGTTGGCTCCACTCTTATCGCGCTATAATAAAATGAAAATCAGATTTCACTACCAAAGCATCGGCGATAAAGGTTATGTATTTTGTGTGTGAAGATTGGACTGCAGTATCCATCGTCCAGCCAAAGAAAACTTCCATTTGCAGTAAGGGATATCTCTTTGCGATTCCTAGTCATGATTTTGACGAAGATATTGGTAATGCTATTTGTAGTTGTAGCAATATTTGGCGATTCAGTTTACGTCGCTGCGGATCAGAAATGTAGCGAATGGAAAAGTGATACTATGGATGTTAATATCGGGCAAACTGTTAAGTTATCTTGTACACTAGAACATAATTTAATGAAGGATCAACAGATCATCTGGAGAAATGGACTTGGTGATAGACTCATTGAATGTAGCCATACACCAAAAACTTGTTCAAACTCGGAAACAATGGAAATAATCACTAGTTACGAAAAAACGTTTACACTGAACATCTGGAATGTACAAGTTGATGACGCCTCTAACTATACCTACCACTGTGATTTCTACCCAAACAATACTTTTTCGTGTGAGGTTTCCTATTTTATATTAACATTAAAAAAGGGTGACATTAAACCATCAAGTCCTTACCCATTGCTTTCAACTAAAGGATCTGTTTCGACGAGCATATTCACGTCCAGTTCAAGCAGGTTCATGTCTAGTACAGTGAGCTTGTCAACTATCAGGAAAGAAACATTCGGAGGCAGCACAACGTTGCAAGAAACCAAGTATACCCTAGTAATTGTTATAATACTACTTGTTTTAATGCTGTTTGGTGCAGTAATTTGTATATATATCACCAAGATGTTTCAAATCTCTTTTAAGCCAAGAAGCAACATGAGCAATAATCGAGAAAACAATACACTCGAAATGAAACTGATAGGAGGTGTCGGGGATGAACAGACTACACAAAATAACATTAAGAATGATGGGACTGTAGGACCAAAAGCAGACCTCCATGAAGTTCACCAATCAGGGGAAGAACATCCGCTCCTAGAAGCATCAAGGCTTGAGGACAGTTATGACTATCCTGAGCCCTTATATTTTACAGTTAATGCTTCGAAACGCGAAGCAGATGATGGTTCAAGGACAGGTATTATTTTCCTTCCAAATACAACCGAATCAGCAGCAGCCTGCAACAATGATGTCGCCAGGAATGACCCAGAATATCTTATCCCAAACTTAAGGTTGACATCGCAATCCGAAGCTGAACTTCAAGATTGTTCAGCTTACTTACAGCACACCCCTGAGATGAATACAGATAATGATACGGACCTTGAGAATGAACAAGACCCGTCGGATGGTGCAACTTCGTCATCATCTTCGTCGGACGCGGTACCACCACGACCGTTACCACCTACACCATTACCATCCCTTCATAATATGCCTGAACCTGCACCATCTCAACCACCTTCGCCTAAAGAGCTTCAGAATGAATTACCTAATGGACACAACTCACTTGCCAGAATGGCCAGTGGCGGAACATACGACAGACTGACCCGCTAAAATAAGTTGTCAATTCATTTTACAAACACTGTGGCTTATCAGAACTTGCATGTAAGTTAAGTCTTGTCATGTAAATACGTCATTTTAGGTTTTTTTCTCTAATACGAGGAACGCGTTCACTGGTAGACGTAAATTTGATACTTCTTCAATGAAAATAATAATTTTTGCTTAAGTGACTTTACTAGTGCACAGAACGTACCTTCAAAGGAAAGGATTATATGCACTCTCCGCAAATTGTGTTCTTGCGTTTTAATGAAATATTCATAACATTTTGCTATATCACTCGTACTTGATAAAAAATAGCCATGATGTGGTGCTTGTAATTAAAATGTTTGTACGGTTTCATCACTAGTGATTTTAAGATTACAGTTTGTTCTGAGACCCTTTAGGCAAATTTACAATTGACGTGAAAGTAACATAAAACATTGGTAGATTTCAATTTCATTCCTTTTACCGCCAAAATAAAGGCAAACAAATGAGAATTTGTTACTTCGACAAATGGGATTAAACTACATAAATATTCAATATACATGTAAGATCCAGAACCATGTCATATAAGTAAATGGACTCATTTGCTGTAATTAGGAATAACCTTTTTTTAACAAGTGTTGCTTGGGATCGATCCCTAAATTAGGTATATGACTACGTGTTACGGTTTTGAATATGGATATTGAGCTTCTAACAATGCCAGATTTAATTGGACACTACCACGGCTATTAACATACGTAGCTTGACCCCATTAGTATTCTTCAAATATTCTATGAACATTGTTAATTTCTATTTGTATTTGATAAATTTTTATCAGTTATTTATTTCAGGGGACTCACATAAACAAGCGAAGCTTTCCAGTGAGTTCCCTTTTTTTCATTTCTGTTATTCATACTCTGTTTTGTTCCTACTTACTTTGTCAATTTGTTTGAAATGAAGAAAAATAAATTCAATCAATCAATCAATCAACAGCAATCACACAATCATTTATAGGTAAATCATTGTATAAAGCATTGCAGTAAAATGTTTCACTCTGCAGCAGTAAACCATGAAAACAAAATTACCGTTAGATAAACGGATTATGTAAAGCTTTGTTTTTTGCTCAGGATGTCATGTTTGGTTGGTCAAGGTCAAGCTGAGGAGGGGACGGGGCATGGGCGGCTGGGTATTTCCTGGTTGGGGGCAGGATGCGTGACCTCCTTGACGCTGTGAATGGCCGTACATGGTCTGGTGGCTTCGTTGGTTCGTTTTGTTCGAATGAGTTCATGTGGGTAATGTGCACGTCATTGGTGGGGTTATTGGATGGATGGTTGGTCATAGAGTAACAAAGTGTGACGTCAGTAACCATGGTGTCATGGCGGGCTGGTTCTAAACAGAGTCGCAGCTGACGATTGTCTGTACACATTCGTATTTGCAAATGACTGGGTCGTCTGAAAAAAAAAATAGGTTGCAAGCGAGCAAATTCCGATACTATAGCCATTTCCTCCTATGAGAAACACGCTTTCAGTCGGCGGGTTCATTTGTTTTGAACCAGGCCGACGTGTCACCATGGCAACTGACGTCATCGCTTCGGTACTCTATGGAATTGGACGAGGGATGGGGGGGGGGGGGGTGGTTGTCTGTCTGGTGCATATATGTGCATGTGAGAATTTGTATTTGTGAATGTGTGATTTGTTTAGATGCATGGGTTTTGTGCAGGTGTTCATAAAGAGTTCTTGTCGTGTCGGCGGGGCGGCCGGCAGTGTGGCCAGTCGCGGCGTCCTTGGTCGCGACTCCTCCTGTCCGATCGATCGGGAATCCATGGCCCGCTTCTGTCCCGACCCTCTTTTACCTCTGACCGTACATGCTCCCGGGATGGGCCTCTCATTTCTTCTCCTTTTCTGCCGGGGCTAGACTTGATAGCTCTGCTTTTACTAGCCCCTGCGACATTATCTGCCATTTTGTTTCAATTTATCTCTTTTATATGTAAATGGAACAATTCTTTTTTTTTTCTTTTTGGGGAATTTTCTGTATGGTTTTTAATGTGAAATAAATCAAACGAAATGAAATTTTAATCATACGGTTGGTAAATAGTTGTGATTATTATTTAGGTGAGTTTTTCTGGTCCATTTGGGGTGATAAATAGCATTAATTATCTACACATGTATATAGAAGTTACATCCTTGTATTGGTTATTACGATGTTTAAAAGGAGTAGATCTGCGGGCTGAGCAGGGGTGGGCGATAAGCCTCATCTCGACAACGCTAAGTGTGATGAGACTACCGGCATTTAAAAATAATGTGATTCGCGCGATCTGATATGTGCACATAATACTAACAGAATTGTAATTTTCCTATGATAATGAGAAAACCATACGTTTCGTTTTATAAAGATCTATAGATGATAGTAACTTTCATATTATGATAATTTCCATAATGGAGATCTTTTTTTTTACTGACCACTTTCCAAAACGGTAGTTATAATATTAGTGATCCAGGCAGTGATGTAAGCTGGTCAGTGCGAGTTTGAAAAAAAAAATGAATATCAATTAAAATTTTGATGTTAAACATTGGCAGATTAGCGTTTTGTATTATGATGTTTTATATGTTTTTTGTACATTTTTTCATTAGTCACAGCTCCGATGCTATTTAATATTAAATATATTGATTTCCTCTCCAAGTCATGGTTTGCAGTTATGTAAATCGCAGACTAACGTTTTGTATTTGAGGTTTTATACGTTTCATGTATACTTTTTTTTATTAGCCACAGCGCCAATGTTATTTATGAATAGACTGATTTGCAAAATGTATGAAAAATGAAAAAAAATCTAAGTGAAGCAGAGGAATAATCAAAATTTACCTAGTTATGTGGAAAATGATTTGTGTACGAAATAAAAAGTAAACTAGTTTTGAACACTACGTCAAATTGCTTATGTCTTCAAGTTGATCTTGAGTAAATTTTGGATAGCCTTGGTGAAGAAAACGAACTAAGAAGAAAGCATTTGTTCGGAAAGATTAATTCTATGTTAAACATAATTTGTGACGAAATATATTTCAACTATGATATTGTGTCCTGGATATATGTTTCGCTATACCAATATTCTGACGTCATTATTTCAGAAAACTAGATATTTAGCTAAACTCTCGGGCGCACCGGTCAGCCAGCTGTCTCTCCCATGCAAGTCCAGCGATGCGTCGGCGCAGGCACTAATCCGCGTTCCGCTGAGCGCGGTAACCGGACTCTGCAAGCTCGATCAGCGAATAGAGTTTGGTTCTGAATGATTAGAAGTAGGATATAAAGCAAATATATGAGGCGTTTCCTTCAGAAAACATAGTATACAGATATTGACTGCCTAGAGGGGAAATATAACATTTGAGATCCTCGAGGGGAGTTATATTTTTGTCGAGGGATATTATGTTTTTCCGAACCGCGTAGCGCTGAGGAAAAATATAGTTCCCAAGACAAAAATATAACTACCCAAGGGAAATGAAATGTTATATTGTTCCCGAAGGATAAAGTCAATATCTGTTATATTACAATGACCTGTATAGATGCATATTACAAGATAGGTAGACAATTGAAATGACTCACCAACATTGTAGTGCCAGTGCACTAGATGTTAAGAAATCCGAAAAAAAAACATGATAAAATCCAATTGTAAAATATTTCCAAACACCAACAAGTTGAAGACACTAAAATTCCAACGCTTTAAAAGTAAACACGATGCTGAATACGTCTAGTCTCTATCTATATTCCGTTGTATAGATTTTATAGTCAACTGTTAGTTGTAAAAATTGTACTGCCGCTTCTTGTCCAAGGCTAATTTGTTCGAGACAACATTTATTTGAGGTGAATACTGAGACTGTGAACTTTGTGACGATGCATCTTCGGTGTTTGCTGCTGGCACGAGAGCTGTAGGATTTTGTCC
The DNA here is from genome assembly GCF_037042905.1 of Lytechinus pictus. Lineage (NCBI taxonomy): Eukaryota > Metazoa > Echinodermata > Echinoidea > Temnopleuroida > Toxopneustidae > Lytechinus > Lytechinus pictus. The sequence continues at coordinate 15,303,520 of NC_087249.1, forward strand.
TGGTCCTGGACTAGTAGGCCTAGTAGTAGAACTAGGATGAATGCGAGAAGTTAACCCAGGGAGCCCAGGGGCTTACCGTGTATTTTACCATACTCACGGGACTAGGGTGATTTATGGTCAAAATATTTCTCCAAATGAATTGTGAAAACAGAAATTATGCACTTACCACGATTATATGGATGAAGGTCTAACGAGTGGCAGTTTCCTGACATCTGGGCACAAACTGGAACCTCAAAAAACGAAAAGTTCTCTCCTTCTACCCCAGTCTCGATCGGCCATTTTGTTACAATTCATAACAAAAATGGCCGATCGAGACGGGGGTAGAAGGAGAGAACTTTTCGTTTTTTGAGGTTCCAGTCTGTGCCCAGATGTCAGGAAACTGCCACTCGTTAGACCTTCATCCAATAATCGTGGTAAGTGCATAATTTCTGTTTTCATAATTCATTTGGAGAAATATTTAGACCATAAATCACCCTAGTCCCGTGAGTATGGTCAAATACACGGTAAGCTCCTGGGCTCCCGCCCGGGCAGCCGGCGGGAGTTCCCTGGGTTAGCGAGAAGTGGACTGTGCTGTAGGCCTCGTCTGTGTCGATGGACCAGCTGTTCCATCACCCATAGATGACAGGCATCTGCTCATGCATCTTTTTAGCTTCATCAACATAAGAGTAGTGTTTGATACTACTTTCCGACTTGTGTCCGGATACGGACATGATGTGTCTCGCTTCAAATCCACTCACATTCAGGACGTGGATTGACGTTGCGCGTAAGCAGTGGTTTGTGTACACCTTTGATGTGTGGGCTTCAAGTGATATTTTCTTCATTTTATCACCCAAAGTATTCTTGCCTGCGGGAGAATTATAGTACCACACTTGTTGATTTCTTTCCACACTTATCTTCGGACGCTAAAAAAAATCCGCACATGCTGGATTAAGATGAGAAACATACACTTCAAAAGTTTAAACGGGACAGTCCGGTTTATGGGTTTGATACATCCTTCCTCGTTGACTGCGTGAGTCGTCCAGTGATTCTCCACGGTGATTTTTTAGTTAATTTATCAGTGGCAAGGTAGACATATTTCTCATTTGTTGAATCCTTTACAACGACGAAATCTTTCTTAGAAAAATTCCGCAAGTTTTCTCTCCCACGATTGCGCAGATGCATCATAATGTCCATAAAAACTTAGTTTTGAAGTCCTCTCGGTGCGTTCACATCAGTTGCTGTCGATGATTTAATTTTCAAAAAATCATCTTTTGTGATCGGTTCCTTGTGATCAACATATCCTTTTCCTTCCTTCTTCAGCTTTACAAGAACAGCATGAAACATGTCATTTGCTTCTCCGAATTCCGGGTCATTCACGATGTTGAAACAAAATTTGCTGAAATGTCTCTGCAGTCCATATCGTAGCTTTATCATCGAACGTTTACTGTACAGTTCACCGTTTGATCTACGCACCTCCGCATAAAACGATCAAAGAAAATTGCTCAGCTCAGCTGATGTGATTGTTTCTTGAATTGTAAATCCTTTGGCCCGTATTCTGAAGTCAGGTTTAACTTAGACTCAGGTTTAAAGTTGTGGTTTAAGTATGGGAAGCCAAAAGTATCAAATTTTTTATTAATTTGTACGTTTCTTATGTTTACTGTGCTCTTTCCTGATTCATCGATGGTGAAGACAATAATCTATATATACTCCTAGACAATTATGAATGATTTGAGAGCCAAATGAGCTGAAATATGATATCTCTACCGTTAGTGATTGATGTAACAATTGGCTGTCCATACTTAAACCACAACTTTAAACCTGAGTTTAAGTTAAACCCGACTTCAGAATACGGGCCTTTGTGTTCACAATAAGCTTTGAGAACATTCTCCGCCAAAGTGATAACCCATAGTTGAACGGGCATCTTTTTGATCAATGATTTCCTCCAATTGTTCCTTACCAAGCGATGCGAATCGACTCGCTGAAGCAGCCATTTTGACGAACAAAAATTTTGTTTCTTCCAATTTCGCGCTGCGCGAATGCGGCGCAAATATGCTCATGTGACGTCATACCTCGGAATACAACTGCGTTATATTTCGAGGTATGACGTAATCACAGCGTTAAATTCCGAGGTATGACGTATTTTACGTTATGTTGGGAAAGATACCGATAATCATCCTGGTTACGATGGTCACGTGACGGTATGCTGACCAATCGCGAATAAGTATCTATATAGGTCATGTAATATTAGGATTTATTAATCCTCTGTTGATCTGGCAAAACTACTACAATTATAGTGATTGCCAGACCAACTTCGGATAAATATTTCCACTATACTTTCTCAAAGCCTGATATATGTGTTTATTGTTTGAGCAGGAAGTCGTTCATAATGGCGGCTAACTTAACACCATGTATGTGAGTGAGGGTATAATAGAATTGGAACCAGTTTTGCTGCATTAAGGCACATTTTCTCGTATTTAGACGGAGGAGCAAATTTTCGGTCTCTACGCCTTTCTATCTCTCAGAGCATGCTACATCTGCCCTGCATGAGTAACATTTCGAGATAACGCAAGTTGTTTTCCTTTTAGATTAATATACATTTGTCACGTCAATATGTAGATAAAATTATTTAGAAATAAGGTATATTGTATACTTTGTGCAATTTATTCAAATAGAAAGAACGAACAAATAATATTAATAAAATGAGGATGTATAAGGCTTGGATCCAGGATTTCGTGGGGGGAGGCAAATTTGACCTGATTTTGGCGCACCCGTGTACTTTTCGAAAAACGGCGCTCCCTCCCCTCCAGGTAAATATTAGTTCCTTAAATGTATATATTTTATAGTCACATGAAAAGGGGCAATTGAAGAACACCTTTTTAATGATGTGTTCATGAAAAAAAAATCCATGAATATAATCAATTTTAAAAAGGAATAAATGCGAGCGCGAGGCGCGAGCGATATTCTGTTTGTCTGTTTCAAGCATTTTGGGTTTTCAAATTTGTTGTAAAACTTCTCATCAGGGTGGGCCCCATTAGAATTGTGTGAGCGGAAGCTGTTTTTTTTACTGGTCGTTTTAGAATTTCCTTCAATAATATTAATAACCTCTTGGAAATAGTGCAATCTCGAAGGCAATCGACTCAATCTCCTCATCAGTGGCGTAGCTGGGATTTCTTCAGAAGGGGGCATCGGGAGGGGGGCTTGAACTTTTGTAGGGGGCTAAGAGATAATTCTTTTTCTGGGGGGGGGGGGGTGGAGTACAGTCAGAAAAAAAGAAAATCTGAGATTAATTTAAAACACACACACACACACTACGAGGTATCTTACAAGGCCTTAAAGCTCAAGTAGTTGTTACGATAAACACGATGAATATCTTATCAAAAAATAATGCGAGCGCGAAGCGCTAGCTGAAATGTTTTATGATAATTTTTTTTTCAACAATTTTTCAGTTGTCAGGTTAGAATATACAAAAATAGTTCGTGCTTCTTGTTAGCATAAAACTGTCAGGGCAGGATCTGTATGTAGCTGAACAATTTGATTCGAGCGCGAAGCACGAGCTGATATTTTTTTATATTTTAACCTGACAACTTAAACTTTAAGCATGCTTAAAAATAAACAAATAGCTGTGTATCTCGCGAATCAAGTAGGCCTATACAAGCGCGAGCTGCAATATTTTTCATATCTCCATCTGAAATCTCAATGAATGATTGATACGAGCCCAAAGCGCAAGCTGAAATTATATTATACTGACCAAAAGTGGGAACCTTTTGAGTACTTTTTAACATTCAGGAATTTTTTTTTTAAAGATGATACGTACCTCACAAAGTGAATGATGAAAATTAAGAGCAAGGGCTAAATATTGTTGGCTATCATGAACAGAATACATGTACATATTAGGGGAAGTGGGGGTAAAACGGACTACCTAACTTTGGCTCGTCATATATCTGTCATATAAAAGGTCACAGGTTTTCTAAGAGCAACGTAGGATAGGATTGGGCAAAACCTACAAAGGCCCTTATTCATTTTGTCCTGATTCCATTATTTTTCTTGAAAATGGAGCCCATTCTTTTTTTTGGTGAAGGCCCGTTTTACATGTACCTCATGGGCTGGGCAAAAGGGACCCAGGTATATGGAAAAACGGACCACTTTGCATCCGTATCACCTGGATTCCACGAGTTTCTCGTTGGTCTCCGTTTATAATCTCTATAGGCATTGTGTTACCTGCACATGAAGGCCATCAACTTAAATTTGCTATACAGTGCATTATTCAATCAATACCATATTTTCCCCCAAAAGTACTTTTCGTAGCAACATTTTCTAGTAAAATAAAGGGGCCTAGTCATCGTCTTATAATCAGGTTTCATTGTCAGATTTCATCACGGGTTCTTGCCCAACCTTAACTATCTTTATCTTACCTACTATATTGAAATGAATGCAATATAAATGTAATTGTTTTGGCAAATTTTGTGATGAAATTTGCAAACATGAGTGAGCCTTTGTCAGAAGTTATTCTAATTCCATTGGGGCAAAATGGACCCATGGTACGTTTTGCCCCCAAGACCAAAGTCCTTCTTACTCCCTCAATAGCGAGTATTCGCAAACCACTGGAACGCGACATTAGGGTCCGGTAACACAAAAGTTAACGATTAATCATAGACTCGATTCTCAAGATTGATTGAACATTATAGTCAATAGAATCGAACGTAGAAAACTGTTCTACAATCATTGCGAAGCTTTGTGGTACATGCCCTATAGCTCTGTTTTCGTGCGCAAAATTCTTTCATGCGATACCAGCATGCCTTCCAAATTGTTAAAATCCCGCTTTCATGCATGTATGACTGGTCATCATAGCATATGCCTGCCTGAGCTCGCGGCGGGGCTGTACTATCATGACTATCAAGACTCCAGCTGGCTGGAGACATGCGAAGCGTAGATTATGACATGGATAAGAAAGTGGTTTTTCAAACAAATCGAGTACATATTGAGTGAGGAAAAACTTACTGAATTCAAACTTAGATATAAATCATTACAGTCCATCGAATCGATGTTGCATCAAATGTGGATTATTGGTTGATCACTGGCAATTGATTCCATGGTCAGATCACCTCTCCAGCTAAACCATTTCGCATGCGTTGATATGTACAAAGCATATTCAATATGCCTATCCGTCTGAAAACCATCCGACTTTGCATTTTTTTTTTCCTTGCTCCTTCTACACAAACGATATGCCTCTAGCACACAATGTAATGGGCATTATAGTCCAGGATAGGCCCCATAGAAAATTGTACAAACCTTGTTTTTTCATATATACAATATTTTTTCATGGTTTCTTGTCAATTCGAGGGTGCTGATTACGAATCTGAATGATGCCACTTGTGTAACCTTGAGCATTTTCCGCAAATTGGCAAAATCTAATATGGCCGCCAAAATATGCAAATTACCCATGAAAATCATAAAATTGCCAGAAGATTGGCTATAAAATGTATGTAATTGTGTTGCAGGAGTGAAATACTCTCTGAAAAAACGATTTTTGAAAAAATATGTATTTTCTTGATATTTAAAATGGCCGCCATAGACCTCTGTATTCAACTTTATGTACAATATGAATGGGGAAAATAATTTTCACAAAAGTGAGCACTATTTATTTATTTATTTTGTTTTATTTATTTTATACTGCAGGGTAGGCCTGTTCAGTTCTTAAAACTGCTTTACAAAGGCGCTTTACTAAATGCAAGTAATTGTGATTTTTTGTGAAGTAATGGATGAAAACATGATTGCTAACGAAATATATCATTTTTTATGTCATGTGTGTAATAAATGAAACATTTTAGTATTCAAAAAGCCACCAAACGCCCTGACAGTATTATGTATAATGTTAATGGGGACAAAAGAAAATCACAAGAGTGAGTACTAAAATGCATATTATTAAGATAAGCGAGTGGCATATTGGCTAAAAATTCAATTTTAACGGAATATAATATTTGAGATGCAATTTATGTGATAAATGCTGTATTTTGAAATTCAAAATGGCCGCCATATGCCCATTATACATTATGTACAATGCGAATGGAGAAACTCATTTTCACGAGAATAAGTACATAAAATGCATGTAATTGTGATATACGAGTAAAATATTGTCTGAAAACACGTTTTCAAGCTAAACATATCATTTCTCTAGTCATGCATGAAATAAATGCTGTATTGTTAAATTCAAAATGGCCCCTATAGGCCCTAACAGTATTATCTACAATGTAAATGGGGACATGTAATTTTGTAAGAATTTGGATTTGCTTGACTATGAAATCCATATAATCCTTTTGAATGAGTAAAATATTATTTGAAAGCATGATTTTTATGAAATATAGCATTTCTTCTGCCATGTAAGTGATATATACTGTATTTTGACATTCAAAATAGCCGCTACAAGCCTTAACTAAATTATGCTACATGCGTTTAGGGAAACTTATTTTCAGTGGTAATCATAAAATATGCATGTTGCTGTGATGTACGAGTAAAAAGATTGTCTTAAATATGATTTCTAAATAAATACATCCCATGTTGCTCATGGAGGTAATAAATGCTGTACTTTGAAATTCAAAATGGCTGTCATAGGCCCTAAAAGTATTATGTACATTGTAATTTGGTACATATAATTTCGACAGAATTTGGCTTTGCTTGACTATAAGAATTGCATATAATTGTGATGAAAGAGTGAAATATTGTCTAAAACCATGGTTACTAACGAGATATATCATATCTGGTGTAATTAAGGTGGCAAATGCTGCATTCTGAAATTGTAAATGGCCGCCATAGGCCCTTACTGTATAATGTACAATTTGAATGAGGACAGAGAATTTTCACAAAAGGGCATATGGCGGCCATTTTCAATTTTGAAATATAACATTAATCACATAAATTTTATGTAATATGATATATTTCGTGAGTAATCATGTTTTTAGACAATATTTCACTCATACACCACCTTTTAGTCAAGCAAAGCGAAAATCTGTTAAAATAATTTGTCCCCATTCACATTGTACATAATAATGTTAGGGCCTGTAGCGGCCATTTTGACTTTCAAAATCCAGTATTTTCACCTACCTGGCAGGAGAACTGATATATTTTGTTAGAAATTGTACTATCAGACAATATTTTACTCATAGATCAGAATTACGTGCATTTATGGTGCTCACTCCTGTGAAAATTGATTTCCTAGTTCGCATTGTACATAATAATGTTAGGGCCTGTAGCGGCCATTTTGACTTTCAAAATCCAGTATTTTCACCTACCTGGCAGGAGAACTGATATATTTTGTTAGAAATTGTACTATCAGACAATATTTCACTCATACACCACCTTTTAGTCAAGCAAAGCGAAAATCTGTTAAAATAATTTGTCCCCATTCACATTGTACATAATAATGTTAGGACCTGTAGCGGCCATTTTGACTTTCAAAATCCAGTATTTTCACCTACCTGGCAGGAGAACTGATATATTTTGTTAGAAATTGTACTATCAGACAATATTTCACTCATACACCACCTTTTAGTCAAGCAAAGCGAAAATCTGTTAAAATAATTTGTCCCCATTCACATTGTACATAATAATGTTAGGGCCTGTAGCGGCCATTTTGACTTTCAAAATCCAGTATTTTCACCTACCTGGCAGGAGAACTGATATATTTTGTTAGAAATTGTACTATCAGACAATATTTTACTCATAGATCAGAATTACGTGCATTTATGGTGCTCACTCCTGTGAAAATTGATTTCCTAGTTCGCATTGTACATAATACAATATATGTCTATGGCGGCCATTTTGAAAGTCAAAATAAAGTATCATAACACAAACTTAAAACCTGAATGAGATATTTCGTTAAAAATTATGTTTTTTTAGACAGTATCCCAATTATTTATCTCAAATAAATGCATTTCAGTGCTCACTCTTGTGATTTCATTGGTCCTCTTTCCCATTGTACATAATACTTTTAGGGCCTTTGGCGGCCATTTTGAATATCAAAATACAACATTTATCACATACATGGCATATTAAATAATATATTTTGTGAACAATTATGTTTTTAGTCAGCATTCCACTCGTTTACTTTAATAATATGCATTTTAGTGCTCACTCTTGTGATTTGTTTTTGCCCCCTTTGCTGTAGTACATAATACTTTTTGGGCCAGTGGCGGCTATTTTGAATATAAAATATAATGACATGATAAATGATATATCTTGTTAACATTGATGATTTACATACATTACTTCGTCCATATATCACAATTACTTGCAGTTTAGGGAATATTTTTGTGAAAAATATTTTTCCCTATTCACATTGTACATAATAGGGTATATGGCGGCCATTTTGAATATGAAGAAAATAAATATTTTTTTCAAAAATCGTTTTTTCAGAGATTATTTCACTCCTGCAACACAATTAAATACATTTTGTAGCCAGTCTGCTGGCAATTTTATGATTTTCATGGGTAATTTGCATATTTTGGCGGCCATATTGGATTTTGCCAATTTGCGGAAAATGCTCAAGGTTACACAAGTGACATCATTCAGATTCGTAATCAGCACTCTCGAATTGACAAGAAACCATGAAAAAATATTGTAGATATGAAAAAACAAGGTTATGCCTCTTCTATCCTGGACTATTATGTTTTACTTTCCCCCGAAATGGGGGATTAGATTCAAATTTTCGGGGGACCACTTCCATTGACGAGTGGATACCAGGCGACATGACATCACTCACTCACTATTTCTTTTTGTATTTTATTGTATAAAATATGAAATATTTAAATTTTTTCCCTGTTGTAATGCGAAACAAAGATTAATTCCTCCCTGAACATGTGCAATTAGAATTCTTTAATTTGATATGGTTCAATCAAGTTGGTCCTTATTCATGTTATTGTCAAATCTGTAAAAAATAAAATATTGTATAATTCAAACAATAAAAAAAAATATTGAGTAAGGGACATTATCGACTGCCTCATTTGCATGTCACTGGGTTGTGCATATCACTGTTTTGTGAAAAATAAGCGCAACTTTAAAATGTCATAACTTTCTTATTCTACATCCGACTTTGATGAAATTTGCTGCATAATGCTTGTTTGATTTTTCTCTATTTATCCAAATCAATATTTTTCTGGGGTGGACTTGTCCTTTAACAAGTATTGTAGGCCTATACGTAACGTACTTGCCCACTCTTTCCCTTTTTACGCCTGGTCGCGCCTGGTATCCACTCGTCAATGGAAGTGCCCCCCCCCCCCCCGGGCGGCCTCTCGAGCTCTGGGAGGAACCAAATGTGGCTCTGGAAAGTCGTCCTAAATCGGATATATCGCTGTTACCATAGTAGCAACCATAATTTTGCACACGAAACGCAGATTGAATGTTTCCGTTGCAGATGCGAAACGAAAAAAAAATATCATGTCACACAACTTACATTGCAGGACAGTATTTTACAATGATGACGACGGGCCCAAAAGCCTCCAAAATCAATATACCGTTGTAAAGTCCGTCTGCGTTGCAACAGCGAAAAGTGGGGAATGACCTTCTTGACACGCGCCAGTGACCCCTTAGGTAAATTGCCAATTCGTCGACTGCCAACTCGTCCCCCGCTATATGGTCTACCTTATTTTGGTCTTATTCCATTCTGTCCATGAACATTTCGTCTAACAATCATTAAATTTTGGTTAAATAACCATTTGGTCCGATCATCACTTCGTCTATTCACCAGTTCGTCTCTGTCCATTTCATCTCATAACCAATTGGTATAATATTCGTTTATTTCATTCATTTTGCACTTAGACCAAATGGTACATGGACTAAATGACTATTAGACCAACTGGTTATCATAAGAAATGGTGAGTGGACGAATTGGCAATTAAACCATGTGGATAGTGGACAAATTGATGGTAGACCGAATGATAGAAGACGAGCTGGCAAATGGACGAATTGGAAATAAACAATCGAAACATATGCCAATTCATACATCAATCGATACATGCATGATTTATAACAAAATCTCCCAAAATAAACACAAATGGAAATGTAAAATTATTCACAAAAATAACCCTTAAGGACGTTCCACAGTTATGTTTGTACGCATTATGATCTGCGCATATTTTATACTCGCGCTGACGTCACAATGGATGAACAGGTGATTAATTAGCTGTGGGTATGAGCTGATTTTTCTCATTATCTGCACTCTAACTGCAGATCCGATGCGTTATTTTATGAAGCTAAAAAATGGAATTATTCCATAGACCATTAAAAAAAAATATCTCTACAATTTCAAAATATTTTACTCTGCAGTGCTGCAGATAATCACGAATATGACCCCGAGTTTGAATAAATGGTAGAGTGGTTTTGAATTTTTCTTCACATAGCTACAAAGCATTTGGCGATTTTTTTTCTAAATGACTGCTGTTACTTTAAAAATGGACATAATCCATTTAAAATCCACCAAGGAGATGTGATATCGGTGTCCACACTATGGTTCATGGTTAAAATAATACGTTTGGACTGATTACATTGATATGCAGTTGTCCAGTTTGCCTAAAAATCCAAGAGGGTTTTTTAAAAAGGGCATCTTAAACAACTCATATCACTCAATAATAGTCAGAGTAATATGTATCTGTAAGAAATAATATTGGTGTCTAAATTGTGGTATAAAGAGTCAAATAATACATTCGGACAAGTAACAAGGATGGTTAGTATTAAAGCAATATTGACTGGCCTCGGGGCGATACGACATATATCGCCCAAACTAGATTTATATCGCCCGAGTTGTAGACGAGGGTGATATCAATTTAGTTAGGGCGATAAATGTCCTTTCGCCCCCGGCCGCGAAATTATTTTTCCCACCGAGTTCTGGACCGACATATGAATATTCATGACTTGCGTCTTCGGATTGAGAGTACGCATGCGCGTGGACTTGGCCTCGACCAGTGCCGATCGTAAGCATTCACGTTGCTCAGAATGAATTAGCATCGTCAAATTACCGGTACCCTTACATAGTTACATATAGGCCTTATAGGCTTAGATCTATATATACATCCAATTCTTAAACACTTATCAAACTAGCTGCCATTAATGGCAACACATGTGCTAGGGTAGGGCTAGCTTAGGCTAGCGCATTAACTTTACCTCAAATCTGGACCTGTCTAATGCCTAATACCAAGGAGCTCCTTGCTAATACTAATAGGAATAGCCGACTAATGCCATGGTTAACTTCGAACTTGTTAATTCCGAACTTTACGTTTGATTAGGTTTGGACCAATATTAGCTTATTTACCATGGTTTAATATGTCTAGTCCGTATACAGAACCAGTCCTAGATCTAAAATAAATATCTTAGTTCTAGTCTAGTCTCTAGATCTAGACTCTGATCTACGCGCTATCAGCATGGAACCACTAGTGTACCAAAGGGGGGGGGGGGGCAGACTGCCCCCCTGACGAGTCACAACTGATCCAGGGGACGTGCCCCCCCCCCTTGAGAAGCCAAATTAATAATTTGTAATGTCAAAATGCAACGAAAAAAGACGTATGTCCCCTCTTTTGAACGTGAAGATCTTTTTTTTTTCTTTTCAAATTTTTTTCAGCTACGAAATCCTTAATTTTGGGTGAAGACGGGGATCAAGATCACTGACGTTAATTTGTGCCTGACGTTAGAATACGTTCCATGCACGCACTGGTGTACCTAGGATTTTCCAAAAGGGGGGCAAATTTTTTAGAGGATATTTCGTCCGCGAAAAAATGTGACAAGCCCCCCCCCCTCCCAAAAAAAAAGGGTATTCACCCCAAATTATGGATTTCTTAGCTGAAAAAAAAAAAGATCTTCACGTTAAAAAAAGGGGACATACGTCTTTTTCATTGCATTTTTACATTCCAAATTATTAATTTGGCTTCTCAAAGGGAGCACGTCACCTGAATCAGTTGTGACTCGTCAGAGGGACAGTCTTCCCCCCCCCCCCCTTGGTACACTAGTGGTTCCATGCTGATACAGCGTAGATCAGAGTCTAGATATAGAGGCTATAGACTAGAACTAAGATTTAAAAAAAAATTAGATCTAGGACTGGTTTTGTACACGGACTAGACATATTAAACCATGGCAAATAAGCTAATATTTGTCTAATCCTAATTAAACGTGAAGTTCGGAATTAACCAGTTCGAAGTTAACCATGGCATTAGTCGGCTATTCAGTGTTGTAGTCAAGGCTCAAACCTCCAAGGCCAAGGCCAAGGCTTTAATACCCAAGGCCAAGGCTTCAATACCAAAGGCCAAGGCGAAGGCATGGAAACCCAAGGCAGAGGCCTGAAAACCTCAAGGCCAAGGCATTTCAAACTTACAATATACAGAACAATGAACTAACAATACTTAGGCGGCAGACATCACACATGGTAAAATGTATGTGAGCGAGGGGACTGAGCGAGAAAAAAATTAACCTTTGTACATTTAAAAAAAAAATAATTTCATGATAGAGACATATTAAAATAATGATATAGTTACCTGTGTACACATAATCCATAATTTTTCTATAGGCGATTTACATTGCAATAATTATTATTACCACGGTCATCTGATCCTGGCATTCTCAACGTATGTTTTTCTCCATGCACTCCCTGGGACAGGGGCAGCAGAAAATTATCATGGGGGGGGGGGGTCAACGCCAAAAAGGCACCCATTTATCAAAATGAGTTTTTTTTTTGCAAACAGATACATGTATTTTCAAAATGAGATTATGAACTGCGTGAAGTAATTGTGTGTTTTATAGAAATTAAGTTGAGCAAAGGCCTTCTAAAATGATTTTTAATTATAAGATAGATATTTTGCTTTAGGTTTTACTTCTCAGCGAGAAAGCATAGCGAGCAAGCGGTTTTGAAAAAAAAATCAATTCTGATGTTGTAAAACTTGATTTATGGTCAATTATGGGGCTAATCATTGTTGAAATTTCCTTGCGCGATGTTGCCAGCGCGAATCACCAGCTCAAACTTCTTGACATGTCGTGTAATAAGACATGGAAATTATTTTATTCTGAGCTGGTTTTGTAATCATGAAAAAGATGTGTATCTAACTAAAAAATAACTTTGCGCTCGCTAATTCTTTTTATATACTGACCGGTAAAGGAAGCAGTTAATTAAGCAATTAATTACTGCATTTTAAATAAGATACATAACTCACCAATAAAAAATAATGCGAGCGCAAAGCGCGAGCTCAAAAATTTGTGATATTCCAACCTGAAAACTGGACATTCTAAGCATTTTTTTGTGAACGGGAAGAGAACGAGTACAATAATTGATGCGAGTGCAGGAAGCGAGCCAAATAGTTGTGATATTTCAACCATAAAGCAACATTCTATACATTTTTGTAACCATTAGCAGTACTGTACTAAACAATAATTGATGCAAGCACGATTCAAAATCTGCGATTTTCGAACCTTAAAATGTATTATGTTTTATTATTAAAGAAGGTATTTCTTTTTTAAAAAGGGCATATTTCATTTGGAAAAAAAAAATCCTACAGGGATTTTTTTTTTTGGGGGGGGGAGGGGCAAGAGAGCACAAAGCGCAAGCTACAATTTTCAAATGCTTAAACTGAAAATGAGTCATTTTTAGGACTCTTGTCGGTTTTCATATTTTTTTCTGCCTACAACCACTTTTATTAAACAGTTAATTAATCATTAATTATTAATACTTATTGATAATATTAATAATTATTAATTATTAAATTATTTTTTGTTAATTATCATTTCTTGAAACCATATTGACACAAAAACAAATACGTTGTTTATTTCCTTGAAACTGTAGAGAAATGAGATTCAATGTTGAACGATATATGATTAAAAAGAAGTAAACATTTTTCCCCTTTGTTTTGTCAATCTGACCCAAAACAAATATAAAATTTAGAAGAGAGATAGAGAGAAGAAGAAGTCCCACCACCAATAATAAATTTAGACAAGGGGGGGAAAGGGAAAGGAAAAGATGGAGTAAATGTGATATTATTTTTTGAACAATCTATTGCAAAATTAGCTTTTCTTATAGAAAGAGGGGGACAAATTTTGTTCACTCGCTCGCTTCAATCGCTTTCTTCTTCTTTTCTGACAGAAATTTTGCTCTATATATGCCATGCTTGGCCCCTCAAAGTTTCTGGCTCATCATGCCATTGACATAACCCATTTGGATATGACACAATTGGAGACTGTGTTCAAGTTTACCAAATCTTTTCAGATTATCATTAAGACTTAAAACATTCTTGTTGGCCAAAGAAAATAATACAAGGAAAATCCTAATGGAATAGAAATCAACCTTGTTATCGTTCTTTAGAGTTAGCTATGTTTAAAGTATGAAAATTGTTGTCAAAATTGCAGTCAGATGTAAAAATTATTCTTGTCATCAAAGCACTATTATCTTGATCATGACCATTATTATTTACTGTCATTATCATCATATGATTACAACACATTACCAATACATAATGCTATTTTTCATAACTGATGTATTCTTTGTTTGAATTTCTTGATAATGGTGACAATTACAATTGATGACACTGCTAGTACACTTACTACTGCTGCTGCTACTGTTACTGGTGATTGGTAGTATTGACCATTAGTGTTATTAAATATATATTAAAAAAACAATTGAAACATTTATAATTACTTATTAAAACAAATGAAAGTACAAAATACAAAATGCCTTGAAAATGCCTTTAAAAAAAAAAATTCAAGGCTCAAAATCCTCCAGGCCAAGGCCCTCTCGAGGCCAAGGCTTTGAAAAAGTAGCTAGGCATTAAGGCGCCTTAAGGCCAAGGCCGAGCATCAAGGCACTACAGCACTGATTAGTGTAGTAGGTTTCACGGTACACCAAGTATCTTTCTTGGGCAGATGTTGGTCCTGAAAAGGACCACCCAATCTCGAGTTTCGACAAGTGTGTTCTTGTCGTCCTCAGGAGAAAACGACAAGAACACACTTGTCGAAACGTCGATATTGGGTGGTCCTTTTCAGGACCAACATCTGCCCAAGAAAGATACATGGTGTACCGTGAAACCTACTACACTATTCTTCTTCGCCATGGAAACCTTCAGAAATTATAACACTGATTAGTACTAGGCATTAATTAGACAGGTCCAGATTTGAGGTAAAGTTAATGCGCTAGCCTAAGCTAGCCCTACCCTAGCACATGTCTTGCCATTAATGGCAGCTAGTTTATTAAGTGTTTAAGAATTGGATATATATATATATAGATCTAAGCCTATAAGACCTATGTAACTATGTAAGGGTACCGGTAATTTGACCATGCTAATTCATTCTGAGCAACGTGAATGCTTACGATCGGCACTGGTCGAGGCAAAGTCCACGCGCATGCGTACTCTCAATCCGAAGACGCAAGTCATGAATATTCATATGTTGGTCCAGAACTCGGTGGGAAAAATAATTTCGCCCCCCGGCCAGGCCAGTCGATATTGCTATTATTAACCAAATCAGACACCTAGAGCAAAAATTGTTAAAATCTAGATATTTCAGAGTTTAAGAATGGGAATCTATTTTGTCATGTTGAGCAGACTGGGCCTCTGAACTTTACCATTGTGACGTAATTGACATGACGCGTCCCTAGCCTAGGGACGCAGTATCCAACGTCGTCTCTACTTGATTAGCATTGTGACGTATAGCACTACGCGGTCCAAGGCCGCGTACAAAAGCGCGTAGAATACCCGGATGTTAGCTCTGCCTTATTGCCCGCTACATTTCCACGCATTTTCCGATCTCATTGACTTTCCTGAGCGAGCAATAAATTTGTCCGTGGTTGAACAAATGGAAATTTATTGACCGACAACTTGTTCCCGGTCTTAAGCAGGCAATAATGTACTAAATTTGCCCTGCTCAGATGTCTAATACGGTTAATAATATTTTGTCAAAAAAAATCCTTGGTGGATTCCAAAATTTTATCAAAATGGGTGCTGTTACCAACTCCTGAAACGATATGATAACTTATCCCCATGCATTTAAGTGTATGCAACAAGATTATTTCTCACAGGTGGATATTGTTTGAACTATGTCAATTTTTAGGTAACAGCCGTCACTTTGGAACCCATTTTTTTAAGCCAACCTGGATTTTTAAGGCAAATGGATAACTGCATATCATGGTAACCAGTCCCAAAGTCTTGTAACTTACCCTAGTGTATTACTTGACCCTTTAAACCATGGTTTAGACACCAAACTCATATTCCCCAGACAGATATTGAACAAACTATGTCCTTTTATAAGTAACACCAGACATTTGTCACTCCTTTTTTTGAAGCCATCTTGGAATCGTTGACATACTGACTGTCATTGTAACTTGTCCTAATACATCATTTGACCCTTAAAACATTTTTTTAGACACCAAAATCATATGTCATCGGTAGATATAAAATGAGCTTTGCCACTTTTAAACCTAAACAGGCCGGGGGGTTGAATCAACCCCCCCCCCTCAACATTTTTCTGCGATCATTCCGCCGCGCAATATTTTTTATACTTTTAAGTCTCGCGCATCTTTTGAGATCTAATTTACGACGCCCGGGTACGCGGTTCCAAAATTACGCAACATTTCGTAAGTGTATGTCAGACCAAAAATTAAACCAAAACGTGATTTTGTGTACAAAGTCAACACAAATTGAGTTTTCTCATTTTATTCATAAAGATATGATTATTTTTACTTTAAACAGCTGAAATCAATTGATTTTAGCATAATTATGCTTCAAAAAGGTTGTGCAATTAATATGGTGACAAAGACAAAGAAAAAAAAAAGGTTGAAAAGCATAGAAATACACAAAAAACTCATAAAACAATAATATACATAAGAAATTGATTTCCAAACCGAAGTTTTTTTCACCTGCGATTGTTAAAGATGCTAAGAAGAATATTTTTACCAAAAATTAGCATTCTAGGAACTTTATTTAGTGAATTAGAGCAAAAAGTATGATTTATGCATAAATTTGCATAATTAATTCATATAAAATAAAATGTCATTATTTTGGAAAATTATACCATACAGCCTTGTAGATTACATCGCACACTACCAGCGTGCAAATTTTTGCGGCGCTCGCGCAATCGGCGGCCGAGATCCCAGGGGGGGGGGGGGGTTGAATCAACCCCCCCCCCCCCGGCCACAGAACAGCCAAACAAGCCCGGCCTAGTTAGGGTTAAGTAACCGCAGTCAATTTAGAATCAATTTTTGGAAGCCATATTCGATTTTTGGACATACCAGACCACTGACTGCCCTTGTAACTTATCCTTATATATTATTTGGCCCTTGAAACCAGTGGTTTAGAAATCAAAATCACATCTCCCAGGCCAAAATGGAATGAGCTATGTCCGCTTTTAGAATTAGCAGCCATTTCAGAATCAATTTTTGGAATCCATCGCGGATTTTTGCACATACCAGACCACTAACTTTCCTTGTAACTTGCCCCAATGTATTATTTGACCCATTTAACCATGGTATAGACCCAAAACAAAATCATATTTATGGATATTGAGCAAACTATGTTGGAGCAACAACAAGTTTTTACTCCATTTTTGGAAGCCATCTTGGATTTTTGAACACACTCGACCACTGACTGTCCTTGTAACTTGTCCCAATGTCTTATTTGACCATTGAAAACATGGTCTAGACACCCAAATCATTATGTCTCAGGTGGATATGAAATTAACTATGTCCATTTTAAACTCTATTTTTGGAAGCCATCTTAGATTTTTGGACACCATCTTGGATTTTTTGACACACCAGATCACTGGCTGTCCTTGTTACTTGTTTCAATGATCTACTTCACCCTTAAAACCATTGAATAAAAACCAAATTAAAGCCACTTTAATAGATGAATTGTGGATTTTCCAGCCTACGGCAGCCATTTTGGGCGCCATCTTGGATTTGCCAGGTACACTGGAGGGCTTATAATTCATTCTAGCTTGTATCAACAATTTTTACCCCCTAGACCATGGAATATGTATTGAAATTGGATTTTAGGGTGGATAATTGGTCAGTTGTATCCATTTTCAGTGAATGGCGGCCATCTTGGACGCCATCTTAAAAATAACCACTTTCCCGGATGCGGATTTTGGTAGATTTTTAGTATGTTATTCCTGAGGTCAAATTGTACACAAAACCGTTGAAATATCATTTGTTGCAATTTGCTCTGGGTAAGGGTATTTTTGGTCGTATATTGACCCGTCTAGAATTCAAAAGTGTGTGTGAGTGGAGGTGAGCGAAACATGCATAACATTCACATATTTGTGATCATTTCATTTTCACGATCTTGCACATGCTTACACTATAAAGGGGTGTGCATCTTTCTTGTTTGCAAGTGGATACTGAGGAAAAAAAAATATGTGTTAACCCTTAAAGGACTGGGCTATTTGAGATGTATTGAGGATGGGGGCATGATGGGCCCCCTTCTGATTTTGGCCGTCTTTCGAGCGATCGCGATGAAATTCTTTACCTCATGATCTACAAGCCAATATAGAAAAGAAAATCTAAAAAAAATATATATATATGTATTATGATAAAACATGAAAATATGCAAATTATGTAGGATGTGAAAGTCATTGTAGCTTGTCCAGTACTGTGTGCGCCTCACCGGCGACTGACTGGAATACTCCCCAGGGAGTGGAGGATGTGCACACATTGTGTGCGGGAATGACTGATTGAATCCGTTGACCGGGGTAATAATTGCCAACTTTCGCAATCCTCACGGACGCTAATATTAGGGTCCCCTAACAAAAAAGTTGACGCTTAATCATACACTTGATTTTTAAGATTGATTGTACATTAGAGTCAATGCAATCAAACGTAGAAAACTGCTCTACAATCAATGCTAAGATTTGTGTTACAGGGGGGCTATAGGCCCTACATATCTGCTTTTCGTGTGCAAAATTCTTCCCCGCGACACCCGCGCGCCATACATGCATGTATTACGACTGATGGCTGGAGATATTCGAAATGCAGGACCTAAAATAGAATATGACATGGATACGAAAGTGGTTTTTCAAACAAATCGAGTACATATTGAGTGAGGAAAAACTTACTAAATTAATGCTTAGATATAGATCATTACAGTCCATCGAATCGATATTGCATTTAATGTGGATTATTGGTGGATGACTGGCAATTGATTCCATGGGTCAGATCACCTTTCAAGCCGAACCCATTTCGCACATGTACACAGCGTATGCAATACGTTTGAAAATGCAGGTTTCTTTTGTTTCTTTTGTTTACTCCTTTTACTCTAGCACACGATGTAAAGGGTATTATGTTTTACTTTCCCCAGAAATGGGGGGTTAGATTCAAATTCCGGGGGGACCACTTCCATGGGGTTTCGAAAAGTCTTTTCCAGATTATGAAAATGCATCTTTTAACAAGTATTTGGCTTGTGAAACCCTACAAGTATTGGAAATATATCCCTTTTTTCAGTATTTTAATCATCGTTTTTGACACCTTTATAACGTTACATAGGCCTATACGTAACGTACTTACCCACTCTTTCCCTTTTTAGGCGTTGTTGCGCCTGGTATCCATTCTTCAATGAAAGTGGGCCCCCGGGCGACCTCTCGAGCTCTGGGAGGAACCAAATGTGGATTTGGAAAGTTCGTCTTAAATCGGATATATCGCTGTTACCATATATAGTAGCAACCAGAATTTTGCAGACGAAACGCAAATTCAATGTTTCCGTTCCAGATGCGAAACGAAAAAAAAATCTCATGTCACACAATTTGCATTGCAGGACAGAGTTTTAAGACCATGACGACGGGCCCAAAAGTCTCTACCAAAATCAACTAACGTCGTAAACATGGTAAATAAGCGCGTTCGCGTTCTTCCAACGAAAGGTCGGGAATATATCTGTAAAGCGCTTATACACGTTCTTCCAATATATTAAGCGCTATATAACAGCGGATTATTATTATTATGCAAATTTATTCGTGAAAAACATTATTTGCATATTTAACATGCAATATGCCACTTCATTTTTTTCCAGAGGTCATCTTTGCAATCTAATTTAAAGGATTCCACTAAGAAAAATGGTAAAAGTCAATTTTTCCATATGTATTTCCTTGTTTTTAGAACTTATTATGCATTTCTTTGTTTTTCATTGTTTTTCTCAATGGAACTTATTCCAGATCATTTAACAACTAAACTAAACCCTAAATAAATTAAGCTCACAGATTAGAAAGAAAAATGATCATCCTTACATGAATTTCATCTCCCTCATACTTTGTACACAAAGTATAAAAAAAGCCATTTCGGCATGACATTGTCACGTAAACATGGTAAAAAGTAATGTGACGTCGCGATGCTATACTGTCTTGTATATCGCGAATTTGGGCTCAAAAGTTGCGCGAGACGTGAAAAAAAATGATTCCCCCACTCATTTTAGGGTTAAGGTGTTTGGGATTGGGATGAAGCCCCCCCCCCTTCCACAACTCCTGCTGCTGGTTTAAATTCCCGTGATTATTTAATAGCAATTTGGCAAATCTTAGATAGCCTTCTTATTGATTGAAGTAATGTATACATTATATATATATTGAAGGGGACAAACACACAGCAGTAACAAAGTAATAACCTAACAATATATCCTATAAAAAACACAAAGCCTCGCTTTGTTGTGAAAATTGAAAGATCAATCTGCTAGTATATGATTACAGACCTGTACATACATGCCATACATGATATTGGACACATGTCCGTATAGACATGATTACAAATGCTAAACACGCCATATTTCTTAGAAATGAAGCCGGACCTTGCCACATTGATTAACCCCATCACTATAAACTTCAATTAGTATAAAGTAGTCCATTAGTTATGATATTGATCATTCCAAGGGATTCCTAATAGTTAATAATCTCCACTCTTATCACGGTATAATAAAATGAAAAGCAGATATCACAACCAAACATCGACGATAAAGGTTATGTTTTTTTAATGAAGATTAGACAGCGGTATCCATCGCCAAGCAGCAGAAAACCTCGTTTTGCTGTTAACAATATCTTCTCGCGATACCTAATCATGCATTTGACGAAGATATTGGTAATATCATTGGTATTTGTAGCAATATATGGTGATTCAGTTTACGTTGCTGCAATTCGGCAATGTGGCAAATGGAAAGTTGAAACGAGGGACGTTGATATCGGGGAAACAGTTGAGTTGTCTTGTATCTTAGAACATGATTTAAAAAAGGATCAAATGATAATCTGGAGAAATGGATATGGTGATAGACTCATCGAATGTACACCAGCAACTTGTTTGAATGTTTTATTGAATGCCTCGCAAACGGTAGAAAAAATCACTGATAATGAGAAATCGATTACACTGAAAATCAGGAATATACAAGTTGATGACTTATCTACCTACCATTGTGACTTCTACCCAAACAAGGAAATTACCTTTTCTTGCGAGGTTTCTTATTTTACATTAAAATTGAAAGAGGTTGAACCATCTATTCCTTACCCATTGCTTTCATCTAAAGGATCTGATTCAACAAGTATGTTCATGTCGAGTACAGTGAGTTTGTCAACAACTATCCCGAAAGAAACCTTAGGAGGCAGCACAATCATGACAATGCTGCAAGAAACAGAGTATACTTTGAAGAGAAATCACTCTTCTGTTCTCCCGGCAATAATTGTTACAATAATACTCGTTTTAATGCTTTTTGGTGCAATATGTTGTAAATTTATCACCAAGACGTTCCAAATCTCTTTAAGGCCAAGCGGCAACATGAGCAATAATATAGAAAACATTATGCTCGAATTGAGACCCATAGGAGGTGGCGGGGATGAGCACATTCGACAAAATAACATTAAAAATGATGATACTGTAGGGTCAAAAGCAGACCTCCATGAAGTCCACCAATCAGGGAAAGAACATCCGCCCCATAAAGCATTGGGGCTTCAAGACAGAGATCAATATCATGAGCCCGTATGTTTTACAGCTAATGCTTCGAAATACAAAGCACATGGTGGTCCCAAGACAACTGGTATTGTTCTTCCACCTACAACCACACCAGCAGCAGCCTGTGATAATGATGTCACCAGCAGTGACGCAGGACATCTCAGCCCACACTTTAGGTTCACATCGCGATCAGAAGGTGAACTTCAAGATTCTTCAGCTAACTCACAACACACCCCTGAGATGAATAAAGATAATGATATGAACCTTGGGAATGGTACAACATCGTCACCATCTTCTTCGGACGTGGTACCACCTCGACCCTTACCTTCCCTTCATGATCTGCCTCAACCTGAATCACCTCAACCACCTTTGCCTGAGGAGCTTCAGCATGAATTACCTGATAGATACAACTTACTGGTCAGAATGGCAAGTGGCAGATCATACGACAGACTGACCCGGTAAAATGATTTGTTAATTCATTTTACATACATGTACACTGTGGGTATATCACAACTTAAATACGTTGATGTTATTAAGTCTAGTAGAGTAAATACGCTATTGTTGTTAACATTTTGTAATTATAAGGAACTTTTCTTCGGGTATGCGTAAATTTGGTATCACTCCTATTAAAGTAATTACTTAAGTCTCTTTTCTTATGCTCAGAACATATCTTAAAACGAAATTGATACTTGTACTCTTTGCAAATTGTGTTCTTGCGTTTAATGGAAATTCATCAAAGCTGGCCATAGCCGTGATGTGGTGTTTGTTACAAGTAACAATTTCGTACGGTGTCATCGCTGGTGATTTTAAGGTTACAGTTTGTTCTGAGGCCCTTTTGACACTTTTTAAAACGGGTGGATTTTAACTTTATTTACTTTTTACTCCCAATATACAGGCAAACAAATGAGATTTTTTTACTTTGATAAATGGAATCAAACTATATATCAAATATGATAATCCAGAACCATGCTATATAATTGAATGGACATTTACCCATTTCCTGTAATTTTGACCAACTTTTTTTTTAAGAACTACTGCTTGGGATCGGTTCCCTTAATTAAGGTTGTGACTCCTGGTTATGATTTTAAATAAATTTTGGATAGTGCAATATGAAGGATTCCAGATTAAATTGGACAGTATCACAGCTATTAACAACAATCACACAATTATGTCTAGATAGATCACTGTATAAAGCATTGTAGTAAAATGTTTCACCTTGCAGTGGTAAACGGCGAAAAATTACCACTATATAGATTACCGGAATATATAAAGCTTTGTTCTTTGCGATTGGTGTCATGTTAATCATATGGATGGGAGAAGATTTATGATTATCATTTAGGTAAGTTTTGTTTCTGATCCACTTGGGGTTAGAAGTAGCATTACATAGAGGTTACATCCTAGATTATTACCAGGCTTGAAAGGAGTAGATCTGCGGGCTGAGCAGGGGTGGGCGATAAATCTCGTTTCGACAACGCTAAGTATGATATTACAGTTACCATGGTTACTACCAGCATTTCAAAATTAATGTGATCCGAGCGATCTGAAATATGCACATAATAATAATAGAATTGTAATTTTCCTCACCTTTGTAAAGTTTCCCATAATGCAGATGCAGATGACCACTTTTGTATTACTTGACGACGGGCGCTAAACTTGGCGTCATGACAACATTTTATTGTATTTGGCCAAATCTATTCAAGAAGGCATAAACTCATTTGTCATGTTTGTGGATACTATTATGTACACAGATCATAAGGAAGGGCGATGGACAAAGAGAGGAATATCTACCATGCCACTAAAATTCACACAAACAAATCCCATACCAGATATCTGTATTTTTTGGAAGAAAACAAAGGAACTTCTGATACTCGAATTATCAGTCCCTTTTAAAATTAATATATCCAATGCACATGAGTTCAAATCAAACAAGTACTCCCACTAGTCACATATTTAGAAACCAATGGATATTCAGTGGTATTCCTTCCTTTGGAAATCGGCTCTAGAGGTCACATTTCACCGGACAATGCAACGAGGCTAAAGCGGCTGCTGAAGGAAACTGGGATTCCTATCCATCTCAAACAATTCCGAAAGAATATATCACAATTGGCCATTGTGTCATCTTTTGTTTTTTATTATTAAAAAAATCTGAATATGTGGGAAACCAAACTCCCTCTCCGTGTTTCAAGTGCATATAGACGGACTCCATTTTCCTTCCCTTTGCTCACCTCGGTGCATTTCCCAGTATTTTCATCCATATTGATATTGACCCGGATTAATTTTATCCCCACTCACTTTCTGACCATCAATAAGTCATTATTTTTTACATTTGGTCTTATTTTTTTTTAATAAGTGGTCTGCTAAGGCAGCGACTGTCGAGGCTGCATGCCTATAAGGGACGGCGCCATACATGACGCTTTTTTAAAGGACATAAGCGGTTCTTTGTCTGGCGATTGACCGGTCTCAGCTTGCGTCGTGCCTGTTGCGGTCCCTCATATGCACATACTGGTGTTTCGGCTCGGTGTAAAAATGGCAAAGGTAAATATGGCAGAGGTAAAAATGGCAAAGGTAAAAAATGGCAGAGGTAAAAATGGCAAAGGTATAATGGCAGCGGTAAAAATGGCAGAGGTAATAATGGCAGAGGTGAAAATGGCAGAGGTAAAAATGGCTGAGGTAAAAATGACAGAGGTATTAATGGCTTAAAAGTCTGAAACTCCCATCTGCCCATGCCAAAAATTCCAAAAGACCCTCAATGTACAGTAAATTAAACATGAAAGGTTCTGAGAAGAAAATAAGAATTCTAATGTTGGACGAATGGAAAGGATTACATTTTAAATCATACTTTCGATCTTCTGCACCAAATTGAAAACACTTTTTTTTTTCCTGGACTTACAATGCACGGCCTTCTCATGTCAAATCGCTCTTCTAATATTCAAATTTGAAGCTCACTTTGAATCCCAAGAATTGTACTAAATTCATTAAGGGGGAAATTCACCCTGAAATATAAAGTTTCTTGTAATAGAAAATAATTAAAATGATATTGGTGATGGTTTTAGAGAATCCAAAGATTTTAAAAGCTATTAGAATTTTATATTTTAATTGTGACGTCATTTGCGAGCAGTTTTTATAAAAATATCACTGAAATGTCATTTTCTTTAAAAAAAAAAAGTTTTTTATTGTCATTTCACATACGCTCCTGAAATATTTTTTTTGCATGTCATGATCTTTACCTCTGTCATTTTTGCCTCTGCCACCTTTGCCTCGACCTACCAGTTTTAACTCCGTCATTTTTACTTATACCATTATTACCTCCCGGGGCAGTCATATTTATTGCTGTACATATGAGTGACCAAATTATTTCCAGACACCCCCTACAAAGTTTTTGATTGTGTGCAAGATAATCCCCTGAACAAGTTTTCGCGGGCTTCATTTAGAAATGTTGGCCCCTAAACAAATTGTCGCCATAATTAATATGACCCCTAAAAAGTTACACGATCCGTTTTCCCGTTTCTCAGGCCTGTTGCTTACAATCGGGAAGAACCCGAACACTTTTCAGAAACGAGGAGGAAAAAGCTTTGGGGAAAAACATACCCTAAACACGTTTGGTAATACCTCGGTCACATTTGCTCTACGGCGGCCGTACGGCGAGTCGAAAGCAGCCGTTTTATTAATTGTTATTCAAACCATCTATCATGTCTATATCTGTTAAAACGACTGTTTTCGACTCGCCGTACGGCGGCCGTAGAGCAAATGTGACCGTGGTATAAGTCATAAGAAAAGCTTTGGAATAAATACCCTAAATACATTTGACCCCGTGATTGACCAGTCTTTCAAAACCACCTTTTTTTTTTTTTTTTTATACCGAGAGCTCGTGCGGCCCGCGTTTAAAACTGAAAATAAAAACACACACCCCTTAACGCGTTTTTTTTTTGGTCACGCGTGACTGTCCATCCACCCGGGAATACCTTTGCCATTTTTACCTCTGCCATTTTTACATTTGCCATTTTTACCTCTGCCATTTTTACCCCTGCCATTATTACCTCTGCCATTTTTACCTGGCACCGGTGTTTCTATATCTAGGTGATATGTTAATTATTGTATTATATTCTAAGATTTCTTTTTCTTCTGTATTGTGAACTTTATTGCCCTGCATTTTCTCATTATAGGGAAGTGTCCTGGCCGTATATTGTATTCATTTAATGTGCAGATTTGCAAAGAAAGTGATATAATAACAACTTACTTGAACATTTTGTATAAGCCACAGCTCCGATGTTACTTATGAATATATTAATTGCAAAATGTGTGAACAAAAAATTGCAAGAAGAACAAGGAAAAGCACAAGAATAATAAAACTTTACCAAGTTTTGTGAAAAAGTGACTTGTGCGCGAAATAAAATAAACTATAGTTGTTAACACTACGTCAAATTGCTCATGTCTCTCATCTTACGCGATTGAGGGACTTTTTAAACTATTAAAATAGAAGCTTCTATCAATGAAAGTTATTTCTGAACCCCAAAAGGTGTCGTTTCTCTTTGCTAGCATTTAATTGTTACAATTCCACAAATTGGAAGAAAACATTTTCAATGCAATGATTAATGTACATTTTGTGAAATTATAAGAATTTCGTGCAGTCCTAGTTAGATCAAAAGAAAGATAATAAAAGTGTGGATATCATGTTTGTCGGGGAGTGTGCTATGACTGCCTGTGTTGTGTAAGAAGGGGGGGGGGGATGCGCGTGTCCGTATATATGTTTACAAATCCATGGGGATCGAAAGATAAATCGTAATTTAATTAGCGAATGCAGGGAGATTGTCATCATTTCCGAGTACTCCCTCTTGACTAATTGATAAGATTGATTGGCAATACTTCTACTTTCATTTTTCAAGTATGGCAGTAAAAACTTCGCGTGTGTACATTCTGCGCAGATGGTCATTTATGAAAGAAAAAAATATCGATTCATTATCTTTAAAATCTGACGCGATCATCGAAATATGACATGAAGCGACCCAAGATCAGTATTCTCGAAAATATAAAAAAATATCGGCATATTTGTCACCGTAAGCGCCCATTCCGAAAAAAAAATGGAACTACTCAACAACCATTAGGAAATTATCGTTTTGCATGCAGATATCATAAAAAGTGAGTAAGCGTGGTAATGACAAATTCTATAACATTTTGTTGTACATCAGATATAAATATGTCACGTTTTGAGCTTATAATTTAATGAAAATTTCCACATAACTTTTGTCCACGAAGTTGGATTACTCCTTTTTTTTCCAGAACGGATTTCAAGAACAGCGCGCGTTCGTCGATCGAAATAGAATTTTGAGATTGGGATATACCGGCGAAACCCTTTGACCATGTTGACCCACTTCACATTTTCTGATTTAAAAAAATAATATTTTTGATTTTTCGATCTTGCAGTCAATGGGGTTATTATTATTTGAATTGGTTTTGTATAGAAAGATAATATTTCGTGAGTGAATTTTAGCCTGATTCATTTAATATCCGCGAAGTTTAGACACACATCGTGCATGTACATCTTAACAAATCGAAGGAGGGAGGGAAGAGATGCATAGAGTTTGGTATTATTTCCGATTATTCCTCTAAACCATGTTGACTAATGGGTAAGACTGATTGATTATTCTTCTACTTTCACTTTTCAAGTAGCCCACTCCTGAAAATTTGGGACAAGTATTAGATTGAATGTCACAACCATCATCATTCATATTTATTTTATTCCCACATGTCCTTGGAAAATTAATGAGAACATTTATTTTATATCATATTGATGTTTTACAGTGCAGCTTCATAATTTCCATGAAAAAAAAAAGTTTTCCAGTTTAGTTCATTGGTTAGACAATTAGTATTATAAAGCATGTCCTGGATTAGGAATACGCAATGTCCATAGGTAATTAACACTTCCCATCCATAGATTCCCGATATACATCCCTTTAATACCCAACGCAATTCTAACTAGCCGTTTTACCTAAATTCAACATTAAGTGTTGAAACTTCGTTAACATTACGCTCTAAAAAATAATTACTCAATATTGAGTAACATTTTACCCTTAGCCTACGTAAAAGGAAACATGGTTGTCATTGGAGTAAAACTTTACCCAGGACAGGTTTTGTAAAATATCTACCATGTGCAGTATTTTACTCAACAAATGTGCATAATATTTGACACAATGCTGAGAAATGTAAAATGTTTAGTATTTATGTTGGGTAAAAATGGAACATGGTTGTTGTTTGGTAAAACGTGACATAACACAGATTGTGTTAAGTATTTCACAATGAATGTGCAGCATTTTACTCAACAAATGTGCAGAATATACACAATGGGGAATGGAAAATGTTTAGTATTTATGTTGGGTAAAAAGGGAACACGGTTGTTGTTGGGTAAAACGTGACACAACACAGGTTGTGTAAAATATTTTACTCAACAAGTGTGCAGAATATGTACTGCACATTTGAAAAAAATATATAGACATTGTAAACAATTTTACAAGATCTAATGTAGAAGTTTAATGTATCGGACATGGGTCCATTATTTTTGTTATTCCATCAACAAGGATATGCTTGACGTATATAGAAAATACATTAACAAAATGCTAAATGTCGGTATCAATTCTGAGAGAGCAGAGATACATAGAATTCATTCAATTCCTTATTCATATTATATAAATATGTTTACATCTAGGTATAAAACTAGAAAAATGTATAAGGAATACTTATTTAAATATATATATAAAATGTATTCTCATGACACTTTGCATATCTATCTTTTTGTGTCCTTGAAAGGTTTGCGAGGCCAAGTGTAGAATTTTTTTTCGTTGACCTATGTTTGGGTGCCTTTCCTCTGTTTATAAAAGAAGGTCAAGTGGCAATGGTAACGGTTTTCAATGGCTTTTAATAACCTGGAGTCCCTTGAAGTGAATGTTATTGTTTGAAACTTATGTATTTAAACTGCTCAGTTTATCATTGACCTGTTCTAATATACAATGTTCTTTGACACAAATATTTATAAATAATTATGATAATGACAAATTGCTGTTTAGAGGATAATGAAAAAAAAAACTATATAATTTTATATATTTTATAATTGGGACTTGTTTAACTAATTTTATTAATACATGAAAAAAGGTTAATCAGAAGTCCTTTTTTGTGTAATTCACAGCATTAGAGAAAAAAGGCTAATTCAATGTTAATTTGAGTTTGAATAATTCATTTTATATATAAGTTTGCACATGTCATAAACCTCTGTAGAGCAATTTTTATTCAGAGTGTTGTTAATTTAAACAAGATGAATAATTTGTACATACATCAAATGCAAAATAAGGTAGACCACCAGTTTGATTTTAGATTAAGAATATTGTTGCAAAATTCGAACATTGACCCTTTTTCACCTCCATTCATTTTACTGGGAAGTCAGTCCTGAATTGTTTGTATCAATGATCATGCCACTTTAAGTATTGTTATACGAAGGCTTCCCATCTTCGTTATTATCTATGGGAGCTCATCCATGTTCGTTATGCATTTATTAAGAACGCAAAGGTTAATATTCAATGGACATTGTATATATGTAAATGTTTTCCTGTTGAATCTTTGTCTGTTTGTAGATTTTTTCTTGTTTGGTTTGTGCATAACCAGTATTTCTTTATCGAATTATTCTTCTCTCCAGGTCTTTGCCTCGCCTACACTCACGTGATGGCGGTATCCATGGTCTCTGCAGGAAGCGCTGTTTTGTTATTTCGTGTTATTCTCATAAAATTCCCGGTTATTGAATATCAACCTTTTGCAATGTTGAATGATGATGAGTTATAAAATTTGTTTAGGCCGAACACTGAAACCCAACTGAATAATTGCAATCTGCCTTATTTTGAAAATCTTGTATCCAAGGAAATGAATTTAGCTGAATATTTAAACGATAATAATGACAATAATTATCACAGTTCAAATCACTTTACCATAAATCAATTTAAATCTCCTGATAAGTCAGCGAATACATTATCAATTATGCATAAGGAGCCTGAGCTGCAACTTCGATAATTTACGACTTTTAACTGATTCATCTCCACCAACGAATTTGTCTGTAATCGCGTTAACTGAGACCTGGTTATCTCAGGAATCTAATAGTTTATACTCACTTCCAGGTTATACCTTCGTAGAAAATAATAGAGGTAATAGAAGAGGAGGAGGGGTAGGTCTCTATATCAATGAAAAGTTAGAATATTTCATACAGAGTATGAATGAATTTGCTGAATCTATATCGTTATTGAAATTCAAATAAAAAAATCTAAAAACATTATTATCGAGGTATTATATAGACCTCCCAACTCCAACACTCATAATTTTTTAGAATACTTGCAAGATTTTCTACAAAATCCAGTTTTTATCAATAAAGATTGTTATATAGCAGGAGATTTCAATATAGATATATCTAATTCTATCCACAATGCGTCACAATAATTTTTGGACATAATGATATCCTCATCTTTTTAAACCACTGATTACAAAACCAACCCGGGTTACTAACCAATCTGCAACCCTTATTGATAATATTTTTTGTAATGGTACTCCTTTACTCGAGTCGGGAATTATTTCATTTGATATCTCAGACCATTTTCCGATATTTTCAAGAGTCCCGTTAAGGTTGTCAAAAAATTATTCCCCGCAGCAAAAGTTCCGAAAAGTAACGCCAAATAATATAGCGAGGTTGAAAGAAGGTCTAGAAGACGCTGACTGGTCTGAGGTGTTCAGTCCGCAAGATACCAATACTGCATATTATATATTGATTACAAATTTTACCACACACCTAGATAGACGCGTACCATTAGTCAATAAATGTTATGATTATAAAAAGAGTCCAAGACTTCATTGGATATCGAAATCAATATTACGGTCAATAAATCGCAAAAAAAAAAATACACTTTGCCGACAAAATAAATCGTTCAGAGAAGTCGCATCGCAAATACACTATGTATGAAAATACCCTCACAAAAAAATTACGTAGCGAAAAACGAAAATACTTCACAAACCAATTAATTAATTTCAAGCATGATATAAGAAAAACATGGAAAACTATGAACAATGCCTTAAATAAGTATAGCGTAAAATCGCACATAAAAACAATAAAACACAATGATATCGAA
Source organism: Lytechinus pictus (assembly GCF_037042905.1). Lineage (NCBI taxonomy): Eukaryota > Metazoa > Echinodermata > Echinoidea > Temnopleuroida > Toxopneustidae > Lytechinus > Lytechinus pictus. The sequence continues at coordinate 15,334,573 of NC_087249.1, forward strand.
ATTCATGATTATTTTGGAGGTGCCGTGGCCGAGTGGTCTAAGGAGCCTGGCTATACATAAAAAAAGTCCGGGGTTCGATCCCCGGCCGCGGCAGCTATGCCCATGAGCAGGGCATTTAATCTATAATGCTCTTTTATCTTGCTTTAAAATAAATGGAAATGCTATATGCATTATTTGGTTACTAGGTGTGAACTTGTTTAAAAAAAAAACCGGATAGCTGACATATTCAATCAATATTTTTCACAGATCGGAAAAAATCTTGCCGACAATATACCATTAACATAAAAGAAATTCACCGATTTTATTCACCGACCAAATCCTAATTCTCTTTTTCTATTACCAGTACATAGGAATGAAATAATAGATACAGTGAATAACTTAAAGGACAAGTCCACCCCAACAAAAAAATGATTTGAATATAAAGAGAAAAATCCAACAAGCATAACACTGAAAATTTCATCAAAATCTGATGTAAAATAAGAAAGTTATGACATTTTAAAGTTTCGTTTAATTTCACAAAACAGTTATATGCACATCATGGTTGGTATGCAAATGAGGAGACTGGTGACGTCATCCACTCACTATTTATTTTGTATTTTATTATATGAAATATTCTAATTTTCTCCTCATTGTCAAGTGAAACAGTAATTAATTCCTCCCTGAACATGTGGAATTAGAATTGTTTAATGCTATATGATTCAGTCAAGTTGGTCCCTATATTATGGTCAAATATGTAAAAAATGAAATATTGTATAATTCAAACAATACAAAACAAAATAAATAGTGAGTGATGGAAATCATCGACTGACTCATTTGCATTTTACTGATTTGTGCATATCACTGTTTTGTAAAAAATAAGCGAAACTTTAAAAATGCCATAACTTCCTTATTTTACATCAGATTTTGATGAAATTTTCAATGTTATGCTAGTTTGATTTTTCTCTATTTAATCAAATCAACATTTTGCTGGGGTGGACTTGACCATTAACAAACAAAAAGAGTTGTGGGCATGGTGATATATACAATATTATTTAAAAAAATTTAATGAATATAATATAATTTCTGACTTTCAATTTGGATTCCGCCAAAAGCATAGTACATCTCATGCTACTCTTTCATTTGTTGAAAAAATCACAAAAGCTATTGATAACTTTGAACATACAGTAGGTGTTTTTCTGGACCTCTCCAAGGCCTTTGACACTACGAATCATGAAATACTTCTATAAACTTGAAAATTACGGAGTCCGTGGAAAGGCCTTGGAGTGGTTCAGGAATTACCTAAAAAACCTTAAACAGTTTGTTCACATAAATGAATAAAATTCTTCTCTACTAAAGATCAATTGGGGTGTTCTTCAAGGCAGCATACTGGGCCCACTTTTATTTTCGATCTATATAAATGACATCCACAACTTTTCGACAATGTCATCTTATATTCTTTTTGCAGGTGATTCAAATGTACTTTATTCTCATCCTAATCCCGATATTTTAGTCAATATATTGAACATTGAACTGGAGAAGCTAGTACAATGGATAAGATCTAATGGATTGTCAATCAATGTACAAAAAACTAAATGTGGGCTTTTCAGCAAATATTTAGATAAATTACCATACGATATCAACTTGGACAATACTGACATTGAAGTGGTTGCTACAACAAAATGTTTAGGTCTGAAAGTAGACAACAATTTATCTTGGAAAAACACACATTGATTCTATATGCCGTACACTTTCACATAATATTGGTGTTATTAATAAGGTCAAGTTTTTACTTCAAACTTCTTAGGGAGGAAGTGCTTTATTCAACATTAATTTTACCCTATCTAAACTACGGGATTATTGTCTGGGGAAATACGCATACATCATATCTAGAAAGAATATTACTTTTACAGAAAAAAGCATTGCGTGTTATTTTTAATATGTCTTGGAGATCCCATACAAACCAATTGTTTATTGACAATAAAATTGTAAAAGTAAAAACATTATATCAATGTAACTTGGGCCAATTCATGTATCAATTAAACAATAATATGCTACCATCAATCTTTGATTCTTCATTTAACAAAAACAAAGCTATCCATTAATACCATACACGTCAATCCGATGAATTTCAATTACCTCTACCCCGGACAATTCTTGCCAAATCAATCTTTACTTTCGAAGGCCCTCGACTTTGGGGCGCACTCTTAATAATACTATCAAAGATTCCCCAAGCCTAAATTCTTTTAAATTTAAGTTAAAAAAGTTTCTCCAAGATACTCCTTAGTTTATTTGAATCTTCATCACTCATATATTATTTTTTTCATATAATATATACTCATCATTACGAACCGTGACTTATGATATTTTTTGTTTTCCTGTTGATCCGTAATATTCGCTGTGAGTGCCGGGGCAAGAATCTGGAGACTATTGATCTCGCTTTTTATTGTCATTTTTTATTCTTTCTTCTTTTTTAAACTATACATTCACATGGATTCAGGCTCAAATGTCTACCATGTTGTATTTGTGTTTTGTTTATATTGTTCATACGAATATGAAATCGGAGGCTGCATTCTACAAGCTTCGCTTTTTAGCAGCTTCCTCCGTTTCAGACCTGATTCATGGTTATCTTGATTATTATACATATCAAGTTTCCTTGTTTTATTGATTATAATTATATCAAGATGTATGTAACAAAATTTATTTGTAAATGATTGTTGGAAATGGAAAATAAAATAAATGAAATGAAATATTTACGTGTTGAACGTAAACTGGCGCTGCCACCTTCTTTATGAAAAAGGTTACCTAAATGCCTAATGTTGAGTAAACTGTCGGCACAAGTCGGCGTTCGGGTATATGATCACCCATTCAAATGCCGCTTTGTTCAGGCATGTCAAATCGAACACGACTACCAACATGACCAATGCAGCTAGCTGTAGCCACATCGCGGTTGGCAACGCGTGTTGTATTGTTGTATTGTTGACATTCAAGTGAATTTTGTTAGAGGTCTGAAACAAAAGTTATTGACGCAAACCAAGAAATGTTGTCAATTATCATGCATAGGCGGATCCAGGAGGGGGCGCGAGGGGCCCGCCCCCCCCCCCCCCCCCCTCTATAGGAGGACCAAAAAATGAAGGAAAAAAAACGGAAACAAAGAAAAAAAAAAGAAAAAGAAGGGGAAGAAAGGAGGAAAAAACAAAGAAGAGGAAAAATAAGAGGAAGGAGACGAGTAAATAAAATACGGTCAGGGAAAGACAAGGGATAATTTCTAAAAATGTTTCATGTCACTATATTGAATTTTCGCTCGTGCTATCGCGCTCGCATTACCTGTTCGATGAGATACAAATCTTGCTCAATAGGATGATATGTATATAGTTTAAAATATCAAGTTTTAAAGTCAATATACAAAACATATTTCAGCTCGGACATCGGGCTTTCATTATTTTCTTTGATTTACAAATATATATATATTTTTTTTAAGTGCTCTGTAAAATGTCCGGTTTATGATGTGAATATCAACATTTTCATGCTTGCCCTGTGCGCTCGCATTATTTGATTTGCCAAGTAGGCCTACCTATTGTATATAATATATTTCCCTTTTCAGGTATGATTGTCAAAAACAAAGGCCTATCAGCTAGCGCTCCGCGCTTGCATTACTGGTGAGTTATGCGTACCTTTATATTAATTCTATAAAAAACTACTTAAAATCCCCCTTTTATGACAGTGAAGGCCTATCAAAAATTTCGGCTCGCGATTTGCGCTCGCATTAATTGTTAAAAATTATCAACCCATGAATCTCATTCATGAATACAGAAGTGCTTAAAATATTCAGTTTTCATGCCTCAACGTTAACAAATATCACGCACTCAATAGGCTTATTAGATTAATAAATATGACAATAAAATTCTTAGGAATTACTAATAACTAAATTCCACTTTTCAGAAAGGAATATCGACAAATTTCATATCGCGCTTAGAAAGAAAAATAGGAAGACCATTTTCGATGCATCATTTTCATATGATGACAAAATGTCCTTAGGCCTAAATGTCCCGGTCCGAGATCAAAATGATAATAAAAATATCAGCTCGCGCTTAGCGCTCGCCTCAGTTATTAAGTGCTATCCACATCCACTTCACAATTTCCTTACATAGTGCTTTAAATAGTGCTTAAATTGACCCTTTTCATACCGGATTATCAAATATTTTCAGCTCGCGCTTCGCTCGCATTATTGATTATCATGATAAAAAAAGGTGTATTCAGAATGCCCAGATTCTGTCTAACTTTAAAACACGCGCACCCATGTTTATTGAGATACGCAACTTGATTTTTATTCAAAACGTGCCAAAATTATCCAGTTTCAGATCAGAATATCAAAAAAATTCTGTTCGCGCTTTGCGCTCGCATTATTAATGTAGGAAGATACCAAATTGCCCATCCTTTTTCATGATTTATAAAACATTAATAGCGGTCAGAAAAATATTTTTTTTCACTCGCGCTTCGTGCTCGCATCAATATTGTTTGGTTATAATACCTATACCGTTAATGATTACAAAAAGTGCTCAGAATGGGGTAAAGGGATTGATAACTTGGGTGTTTATGTTGTTTTAATTGCTTGGTTTGATTGATTGTACATTTATTTTGTTTTATTTGTATAAACATAACATATTCTATTAGTGCTTCCGATTTAAAGGAGTCCGTTTAGAAAAAAAAATAGCTAAATAAATAAATAAATAAAAAACAAAATGGAATGTTTATGCCAGCACCAAACCCGTGCGCATGGGAGTGTACTTAAACAAGGAGGTTAAGTCTCTTTTAATATCCCATTATCATGATTATGCCTTCATAAATGTTATGTCAACAGGGTCAAGCAGGTCATACTGTGCCTCCCTAAACAAAAAAATGTTTATACTTGTATAGATATTATAATCAATCGTCCAGTTGATTAGCAGAATAGTATCAACTGCTAAATTGGTCAACTTGAATAAATCCGGCAATTGATCATGAGCTTCCAGCTTAGCCAACGTCTTAAGATGAAACCAATAATTCAAAACATGAAGATTCCCAGTATTTTAAACAATTAAAAAGAACCGAGTGGAGGACCTGATTTATAATTTTCGAAAAGATTGATGGCAAAATACTCCACTTCTTGCTGTCATTTCTCACTATTTAATTGAATAAAGAGATGGCATCAGAGCGTTTACCATGTAACTATCAAATGACTTCGGCATCGCCACTCAGTTGCCACCATTATTTCAAAACATCATCCTATCAGGTGGTAGGGTGTTGCTTTTGATAGTACATGACCTGATTGTAGGTAACATCTCAAAGATGGTTTCCTGTTTGAAAGATATTCTTCCAGTGTGCATGGCTAGTATGATTTTGCTTTTCGTTACGAGCTCAGGACAAAACATAAATTGCACACATGACACCATTGGCGGGACCCTTCTTCGTCAGGTCACTGTAAAGTGTGATTTGACTTCGGGTACACTTCTTGATAATGAAATAGCCGTGTGGTCATATGCAAATGGTGCTGAGATTGGAATATGCATTTGGATGGAATGTGAGCTAAAAAACAACGATTCTGATGTTGATAAACTAACACACAATAACCGTACATTCATGATGTACATCAAAGATATAGACGCAGATCCAGGCAAGTACAACTTTTTGATTGAGTCTCTTCATACCTACCTTACCTCTAAAAACGAAACAACGGGCATAGGAATCACTTCGTTGTATACTAACATGACTAATTCAATTGAATTTATCTCCACATCTACCATTGGAACTAACACATCATTCCAAACTGTTGACATCCCAACAGCAACATTTGCTTATATCAGGAACTTTTCACTGATACTTGTTGTAATCCTTTCAACCTATACTATTGCCTTACTTTTGCGAAACGTGCGTTCATTGTTCAAGTGTGCATTTCGTCATAGAGAATCCTGGAGCGTCCAGCGGTACAACGCCTCACCACGCTCACCAAGCATGCCAAGTGCCGAAGAGGTGCAAACGATCGAAATAGCATCATCCACACTGACCAGGTCTAGCCGAGATATTGACACCGAGGTGCAGAATCCCCTTCCTAGCGCTGTCAGGTGCAGGTCTTCTGCAACTTGGACAGATTCGTCAGAAGAAAAACCACCTCTGCCACTAAGAGACATGTTGGAGTCACCATTACCAAACAGATTCGACCTTAAAAGTGATTACCATCGGGAAACTAAAGAAGGCACAGAAAGAAAGAGCACTTCTGTGAAGGTATCTACCAGTGGGAATGGCTCAAAAATCAGTCCTCCTGCCGGGCGTTGTGTTTCTGAGCCCCTGTATTACTCAGTCGATGAACTAGATAATAAAAGAGATGAGCTATTCAATTCCGATGATTATCAGGTTGTTAATAAGAAGGGTGCTAAGATCTGAATCAACGAGCGTCGTTAGGCCTTTTCCAGTGGGGAATGGGGGTGGGGGGGCTCTGATAATCGGCAAATATCGTTACCGATAACCGACGTACGCCGACCACGCCACGAGTCTTCGACATGTTCCATATTCTCCTTTGTGCATTTTCTTTCGCCATACCCAAGAGCATTTCCAGCTTTCATCAATATAGGGGGGGGGGGGTTATTTTTATTCACATTTTCTCCGTCGCTGCCGCCAAAATGAGGATTTTTTTTTTGCTTTTTATAAGGGGTTAGATCTAACTAAATTTTCATTCTTAGTAACAATAAATGATAATTCATGTGGCCTGAAAATTAATAATGGGTGGCATGAAAATTAATAATGGGTACCCTGCAAACGCAAAGTGCGAGCTGATTTTTTTGGATATTTTATACATTTCAGACCTAAAAATTGAACATTTTGAGCAGCTATTTCGTAATCATAAAGTAGATGCATATCTAACTAAACTACCTATACGAGCGCGAAGCACGAGCTTGCATTACTAACATACATGTACTTGCGCACAATAAGACCTGTTTAAGACTGTTCGCACTGATCAATGAACATTATACATATCTCAACAATCCAAAAAATGCGAGCGCGAAGCACGAGCTGGAGATTTGAAATTTCGACCTGGAAATTCGATTGTAAACATGAAGACGATCGATAAATTAAAAATTCATGCGAGCGCGCGAGCTGAAAATGTCGAATTCCAATCAGAAAACTGGATATTCTAAGCACCTTTTGTATGAATAACCTGTGTATAATAATAAGCATTTCATGCGAGCGCGAGCTGAAACTTTTACGTAAAAAACTGTTCTGAAAAGGGACATGGTACTTTTGTTTGCAGTGACTCATTAACAGAATAAATTTCTTACTTATCAATTAGAGCGAGCGATTTAGGACTAAGAACAGGCCATCCGAAACAATTTAACCATGAACATGATGAAGGGCTAAGCACTAAGCAATCGATGCGAGCGTGAACCGCGGGCTGATTTTTTTTTACTATACAAAAATTCCTGAAAATTTGATATTCGAAACATTCTTTTTTGTAATTATGAATGATTTGCGTAAATAACTTGGCAGATTTAGAACTGAAAACAGGTTAATGTGAACAAGAATAAATTGGGCAAAGAACTAAGCAACTGTTGCGAGCGTGAATCTATCCCAAATCTAACATAGAGGGCATGTGGCTCACGCTCTCTAATCAAGGTCTCACGCGCGTAAAACATTCCCCCATAGACTTGTGTGTTAAAATGGCGCTTTTGAAAAATTCATAAAGAATAAACGTAAAATTAGAGGGTCAAATGTTTACTACCATTGGATAGGATATATATCTGACATTCAATATCTGACCAGAGAAGCGTGTTGTAGCCAGCTCATTTTAAAAATAAATTGCCATTTATGAATATAACTTTAATGGGATCAAATTTTATCAACTGAAACAGTAAAATAACCCAAATTCTTTCGCCAGTCAAAAAATAGTTCCAAAGTCATTTTATATCTTTCTAATTTGGGCAAAGGAAGTTCAGTAGTTACCATTTCTAGAATCAGTGTTAGATGTTCAATTATATTCATACACTTTTGTCAATCAGCAATATCAAATTGAAAAAAAAATCGAACGAATATCTTTAGCCTTCCTGTTGTAATTAGGTTCATGGAACCTCCAGGTAGATGAGTGGATTGACGCTGATAAGAGAGTGGGGTCATATGCCCTCTATGTTAGATTTGGGATAGGGAGCTTACATACACCAAGTCCAAGGTGCAATCTGGACTATGTCTGTAAGTGAATAAGCTGTATCTCACTGCTCATAATGCAATCACGAAGCACAAGCCGATGTTTGTGATTTACTGATCCGAAAGGGAACCTTTTTAAGCACTGTCCAACATGAATGCAAATTGTGGAGAGGATATAATATATAATGCGAGCGCGAAGAGCGGGTTAATTTTTTTTTTTTAGATTTTGAGAAACCGAGAATTTATAATCACTGTCGGTATGATGAAAAAAAAAATCCAAATTTAATGATAGCCGTATGCAATTGACATTCATCGACAAAGATAACGTTTGATTTTACAACCTGAAAATTTGACATACTAGACACTTTTTGCAATCATGAACACGAGTGGTATCTAATCAAACAAGTAATGCGAGTGCGAATTGCGAACTTTTTAAATGCAGTTTTTGTAATCATGAAACTGAGGGTGAATGAATGATGCGAGCCCGAAGATGAGTGGATTAGCACTGATTAGAGAGTGGGAGTCATATGCTCTCTATGTTAGATTTGGGATATAGAACTTCCATAGATGCAGACACTGAATTTGTTCTTCATATAAAAACGTGCAAATATGTTTAGTTTTTAAGTCCGAATATCAACAAAACAAAAAATGTTCGCGCTCGCGTCATTCATTGATAACCTTAGTTTCCCTTTCTCTTCTTTTTTTTTTCTTTCTTTCTTCTTTCTCCCTTCTTGTTTTTACCTCTCACCCCTTTTTTTTCATTATCATGATAATTGTGGCCCCCCCCCTTTGGCGACGGCCCTGGCTGAATCATTCAAAAAGAAGAAGAAAGGCATACAAAACCAATTTGGACCTATATAGGAAAAAACATATTTCTTAAATAGGTATGATTTTTTTTAATTCAACAGATATACGCCTATGTATAAAATCGATTAGCGGTATTATGTTATGGTCTTGGGAGGAAACTTTTTTGTTAAGTGAGGATATGTAATATCTGAGCGAGGAGGCCGAGGTGATGGAGGGGGGGGGGTATTATGTTAATGACTTCAATTCGTTTTCATTAACTTTTTTTTAGTATTTCGATTGTAAAAAAAAATGTTTTGTGAAAATGTGTTTCTCAAAAAGAGAATTAGTATTTTGAGTTTTTAAGAAGAGTTTATTTGTTCTAAGTGTATACACATTAGTACTATCAATATTATTTTTAACTTATTATGTATTACAAGATAGTGTGATAGTGTGGAGATTCAATCGAACATTCAATTATATGATTATGTGTTTAATGCATAGATACATATATAAAAAAAATGAACTGAGTAGCAATTATATTACAGAAAAAAGTATGTAATATGGTAGTGCTTCCAAAAAGAAAACAAAATATGATCATAAGTTATCAATGTATATAGGAATATTTCATTTGTTGTGTATATTTTATTTTGTACACTAGTTTATATACACTCTAAAAAACGAAGTGCTAATTCAGCTCTTAAAGAGCGTGTATAGTGACTGCACTTCGAAGTGCTGATTTTTTTGTTAAAATTCAAACGAGAAAATCAGCACTCCGAAGTGCAGTCACTATACACGCTCCTTAAAAGCTAAATTAGCACTCCAGTTTTTAGAGTGTAGGTCAATACAGCTTAACAAATAATAATCTACTTTTATTTACTACGTACAAGTAATTTTGTCCGAAAAAGAGCTTCGACACCACATTGAGACGCTCTCCCCAGTTCTCCATAAATATACACATTTCATGTAACATCTTCTTCCTCTTATACTGTATACTGTATTATATTTATATGTCGTCATGTAGTAACAATGCCAATGGTATCACATTATAATGAAAAAAAAAATCTGTGAGACATAAATGTAGGCCTATGTTTAGTTTTATTCATCACGTTTAAATCATGTACATTGCTACGTGAATAATCAATACAATCTGTCACGTTTATCAGTATACAACTTTATGACTTCTCATTAAAATAGCACATTGTTATTGTGACTCTTATTGAGAAAAAACACTTATATTGTTGTCACTCGTGATATGTGTATTAAATGTATAATCCCTTTTATGGATATTCATGGTATTATAGATAAACGATCGGTCTGTTCGTGATCACGTGATAAAGTATAATTTCGATGGGATAGATTTATCTCTGCTATAGCTCCATATAGCATACATAGTTTTTGGTATTGGCTTACTTTCATGGGGGAAACTGCCAATTCTCTGTTATGTTATCTCAATTGAGGGAGAACTGCACATGCCCCTGTTCGTTGACCGCGATATAAACTTGCTTCAAACTTACTGAGAACTGAAAATTCAATGCAGTTTATCATGCAGAAAGGACAGCCATCTTTTGATCATAGAGGGCTTTCACTCGTTTAATTTGGCAAATTCATACATGATAATTAAATTGTGAACGAGTGTAATCGTAAGTGAAAGCCTGGTCCTGGTCTATGGTTAAAATTAAAACTGAAGCAGTGTGGCGGACCTCTTATCAAACGGAGTCGGGTAGAAGTCACGCACAGCCTCGCCATAGACGTTGAGTCTAAACATGGACCTATTACAAATAGGTCCATGGTCTAAACAAGGCCAATCTAGTGTTCATGGTGTAAGAAATAGGCCATGATTGGTTACACAGTAAGACTAGACATACTAACTTGAAAGAAGGATACAGAACAAATACATAAAGGCACTTTCTTCGTAAACATAGTGAACAAATATGTACGGCCGCTAGAGGAGTTGGTTGGAACTATGGTTCCCGAAGCGTGCGTCTAGTCTAGTTCTAGACGATTTCAATTAAAATATATTCACCGTCGTATTATACTACCCCGTACGTGCATACACCCAAGCAGAATGAGTGCGCAAATCTGAGAACCTGTAGAGCCCAACATTTTCACTTTTCATAAGTCACAAGCAAAATATCATGAATTTGATTCCAGTTTATTTGAACGAATTCCACATTTTTACCATGAAAATAGTCAGAAGGCTTGTAAAAGCTACTTTTTAAAAGACGATACAACTTCTTTTGCTAAATTTCACGGTTGAATAATCACAGTCCAAATTTGTAATTATTGGAATTTTTACACAGGCGTTTAATTAAACATTCACACTTGAATGAACATGTGGAATGTAATCAGCTCTTTTTCACGTTATTGGAAAAAAATGCAATTGTTAATTATGGATATCTGTCAGAAACCTTCTTGCATAGTTAATTTGATTTTTAAGAAAATCTAGATGATTAATGCTTCAGTGAGCACACAATATTCGAAAATTATGCAAATTAAAAGAAAGTTCAAGGCCTTGGGCTCACTCTATGCCGTATCGAATAGTTATTTTGACATACGCGCCTTTTGGATAGTGCCACTTTGAAGCCATGAGCGAAGTTTCATGAGAAAAATATTGCCAGAAGGGCAGTTACTATTCACTCGGGTCGCGTGCGCGTTCGTAATCACTTGGGTTGTGGATTTCAGATACGATTTTTGCGATTTTTTTTTTACGGTGTCTTCAATGGGACAAACACTCTGGGAAATAAAATGAAATTGAAATTTAAGTTTCGTTTCAAGCCGGCATGCGCCCTAAATAAAATGAACTGGACTACTGTTTTAACATAACAAACAAGCGAGTTTACTCTAGTATATTATAAGTCGTATTTGATATATGAGTCCCTTTCGTTTCCAGTCTTAATACCGATCTTATTATCGTCATCACTCTTCCTCCAGATACCAGGTTGCTTCTTCGCATGCACATTAGTCTTGCCGCCAGCTCTTTTAAAGGTTGCGGCGGATTCGCCACAACCTTTATTCATGGAACTGGAAAATTTACCAGAAGTTGCAGCGGATCTGTGGCAACCTTTTCTATGAAAGGCCAGTGGATCCACCACAACCTGCATTCATGGAACTGGTAAATTTACCAGAGGTTGCAGCGGATCCGTGGCGACCTTTTCTATGAATATTCATGTAACAAAAATGGCTAGTCGGTCCACCATAACCTTCATTCATGGAACTGATAAATATACAGGAGGTTGAAGCAGATCCGCGGCAACCTTTTCCATGAATATTCATGTGACCAGATGACTAGCTAAGAAAGATTTTTTTTTTAAATTGGGCCAAGGATTCAAGGTCTAACAGTTATAAAGAATGCTAACTTAGATCTAGGGCCTAGATATCTAGATCTATTCTAATAGTGTACATCTAGACCTTCTAGATCTAGAGTAGATCTATAACATAATCTAAAATCGAGATCTGGTCTAGATCTAGGCCTAATGTTGTTAGTTCTAGGCCTAGATCCCCCTTATAGATCTAGTTGTATTTCTAGATCTAGATCTAATCAAAGTTTAGGGCATAGGATCTAGGTCTAACGTTAGAATAGGTTCTAGATCTAGATAGGCCTAACGCAGGCACGAACAATGATATCTAAAGTTAGATCTAGATCTAGCCTAGGTAGACCTACACCTCTAGATCTTAATATAATACTCATCTTGATCTAGATCTCTAGAGATCTAGATTCTAGACTCTACCCAGCAAAAAGGTTGTTGGAACGTCAAACTATTTTTTTTTATCTAGGCCTAAAATTGACTCTAGTCTAAGTGTAAGAGTAAGACAATTAGGACTAGATCTAGAGCTAGGACCATTAGCCTGGCCTGTTATGAGACCTAGGTCTAACAGTTAGATCTAGATTAGATTCTACTAGCCCTGGACCGAAAGCTTCCGTCTCTGTTTCGTCAGTTGTTCCGCTGAACTTCGTGTACATAGGTCTAGATCTAGATCGAGATTAGACTCGTCTAGTTCTAGAAAAATAGGGCCCAAGAAGTCTGTTAGATCTAGACCTAGGCCTAGATCTAGATCTTCTATGTCTTGCTTCAGTTCAGTAGATCAACATCTAGACTAGACCTAGAGGATCTTGATCTACTTCTAGTAAGATCTACCCCTAGATCAGTTCTATATTAAATATGTACGCCGTAGGAGAAAGTAAACAACAAGATCCAGTAAAAATTGAAATTAGATCTAAATTTCCCCCAAAGACCAAAGACAAGTGATGATTTGAGCTGTGTAACTTAGTAGGGCCAGAGCAAAGGCAGAGTCATGTACGATTTATAATATACTAGAATACTGATCTGATAATTCTGTCTGATTTACATTTTTGTCGCGTGTGAATCATACCCCGAATGAAAGGACGACAGAAAGACTGGAAACAAAATTTTAAAGGAATACGACTTATATACTCATAGATAGAATATTGGTCATTCATTCATAACAATGACAAACAGGGAAAAAAGTAAGCTACGTATAATTATTTACAACGAAGCGTAATATAGCGCATAGATTCTAATGTAAAAAAGCATGGCAAAAAAAGTAAACACGACTTGGACAAGAATATTTTTAAGGATACGTAGACCTTAGAAGTTTGTGTGTTTGTGACCAATAGGTCCTAACTTCAGTTCAGTACCTTACGATCAAAATCGAGCGTGCGGAGAAAGAAGTACTTTGGGAGAAAATGGGAGGTAAAGATGTGGACTGTACACAAAATTCAATAGAAATCAGGTCAAAAATGTGGAGCGTGATTTTGTTAAAACAGTAGTCAAAATTCGCTTGTTTGTTATGTTAAGTCCAGTTCATTTTATTCTAGGCACTTGCCGGCTTGAAACGAAACTCAAATTTCAATTTCATTTTATTTTCCCAGAGTTTTGTCCCATTGAAGAAACCGTAAACAAAAAATCGCAAAAAAATCGTATCCGAAATCCACAACCCGAGTGATTACGAACGCGCACGCGACCCGAGTGAATAGTATAAGCCGGCAGAAGTAACAAAAACCATTTATGATACATACCCTTGTTTCACTTTTGTTATTGTTGATTGTAAATTCCTCTCTCATAGACATTGTGTACACTATGGGTGCATATGTTTGAGAATAAGTAACCCCTCATTTAACGTGGAACTTTTTTTTTTCAAAGCTGTCTTTAGCAGTATCATTTGGCAGTAATGTTTACAACCTATGGGCAGAATTCTATGCAAAAATGAAATCGATTTGCTTATTTATGGATGAGTGAGCACGCCTCAAAGGAGGAAAGGGGGCATTTTCAATGTCACAGACTCATTTTGAGAGGTTATAAAGTGAATAATGGGGGCAAATTTGGTTTAAATGTACATGTAACTTATTTGGTGTAGTTTTTATCATCCATCATTTTTATCACTACACACTTTCCGAACTTTTTACACTTTCATGGTTGAGCGAGCACACTCGAAAACTTAGGAATTAATACTCTTTTTACTGCATAAGTGAATTATTTTCCTAACAATTTCTCAGGATCAGTTGAATTAATGGACACATCAGTGGTGGATCCATAATTTGAAAGTTGGGAGGTGCCGATAATTGGGGGAGGGGAGCCACTAACATTTTCAAATTTTAACATGTTTTAACAAGTTACAGAGGATACTATCATAAACCCCTATGATGATACGTCACAAAAAGAATGTGCTCACTCAACCATGAACATACCTTATCATATTTTGTGTGAAGTGTCTAAATGCTGGATAGTATAACAGCGTTAACACCATAAAATTCACCAAAAAACAACCTTTGCCCAACTTTGTCATGTTTGTATTTACACAATCTGAAAAACGACTCTTGTGACTTAGAAAAAATGTCATTTTTAATTCAATCTTTGATTTCTCATGAACGACCCAACCGATCAAACTCATTTTCTCCCAGGAGTTGCTTAACATGCTTAATGAGTGTAAAAAACCTCCTACGAAATATTATTTCAAAATTATTCCGTTCAAAAGTTACATCATTTTGATTTAGGGGGGGCTTACTTGTTTTGTTGTGAATATATATATCTATTTTTAGGGCAAAGTTCAGGACAGGTACACAAGGGGAGAAAAGAGATGTAATTATGCTGATATCAATTTTAAATTTAGTGTCAAATCAACTACTGTAATGTCTATACCTGAAATGGTATGTGGAATAAGATGCGTATAAATCTTAAAGGGATACTTCGGGCTAAAAATCATATGAAGTATTTAGATAAAGTAAGATGAGATAAATAAAGCACTGATCATTTGAAGGAGAGATAGAAAAAGAGGGAGAGAGTGCCGATGATTGATTCGCACTTAGCCTCCACCCCTTCCCCGACCTAAATCATTTGACCATGTCACCAAGTGCATGGCAACGATGGAAATAATATGACAACTGGGACATTAAAAATGCAATGATGACAATGAACGATGTTTCAGTTTTGTCCTACTGTTTTGATTGAAAATGCCCTCTTGACAGCCGAATGTAATAAAGATACACTTGTCAGTCCCCCATACTATGTTGGTACGACATAGCATTGTACTTGCAGATTATCGTTCTTGACTCGTTCATCAAATCTCATACTAATCTGACTTCATACAACCTTTCCGTGTGTCAATATTTTCATTCAGCTAGTGCCATCTGAATATTGTACATGGAAAAAAATCCACTAGAGAGACTAAGCCATTGCAAATAGGGTTCCTCTTTCTGCCATCTCCATTGTACTGCGAACGATCATTCAAATAAGGATGCCTTGTAGTAAAATAATCGTTTTACTAGTTCGTTTAGTCTGCATGGGAGCTTTGTGCATTCGTCCCATCAACGCAAACAAGACCACGTCATGTCTCGACTACCAGGCTAGTCCTTCTTTTACATTTGGTGTTGAAGGAGTTGCTGCTGTTTACGATTTGGCTAGTAGCTCTCATTCCCTTTCCCCGATATGTAAAGTTGTGTTTCTTCCTCGTGGTGATGACGGAAAATACATACAATTTCGATGTCTCTTTTCTGAAAATGATACGAACAGAGAGGGGAGAAATCTTACTATTCACGGTTTCCACCATGGTTCGTGCCATTTTATGAAGAAAGAAGATGTTTGTAGAAATGGATTAACGGCCGATGTTGCCCCACATGAATTATTGGAGAAAAACTTAACAGAGCCAACTTGCTCTTTAACAGCGCCAAATCCCAAACAAAACAATTCGTGCCATTTTCCACTCTTCCTTAGCCCACGTGGATATACAGTAGACGAAGTAAATAATGGCGTTTCTTGTCATCACGAAACGCATGAAACAAATCTGTCTACTGTGTCATGGGGTGACAAAAAATTCGAGAATGCAAAGTTTATTGAAACTGGAAATGGCACACATGGTACCTTCAACGTGACAAACGTGATGTATGAAAATGACAAGATAATTTTCATGTGTTTTTATGAACAAGGTAAGGAGGATTTCGTGATTGGGATTGGAGGAATTTCGCGCCAGAATACTTCGGCTCGCACATCATCGCCGTTACCATCTAGGAGTAGTATTCCCAGCACCAACACGGGAATGACATCTAATCAAGTTTCGACCGTTCAAACGGTAACATCTCTCCCAAAGACACCAGTGAGCAGACAATCGTATTTTGCACATCTCAATTTGATAAATTCAATGATGTCCCTGATCCTTAGTACCACAAGCACATGCCTCATCTTCATGGCATTCAGGTTATATCGCAAAATCGTAGCAGATAGACGGCATCGAAACAGTCATTCCCAAGTAGATAATACAGCTTCTGAAAACTGCGAAGAAGTAGATATTAATAACTTGCCGAGTAGATCTCTACCAGTCGTTCCATCTGATCAATTGGTGAATGAATTGGAGGGGGTGTCATGTGAACGAACTTCAAAGACGAATCTTGATTCTAAACCAACTATCTTAGAATCGAGATTCAGTGGTCAATGTGAAGGTAAATGCCGTTTCGCAATAAACGAAATCAGCCCACACCTAAAAGGTCATAGGTTCAAATTTCGAAGTGTTGATGGAACCAAATCTACGGAACCTAATCAAGAGAATAGACGAGTTTCTGCGACCTCCGACATTTATTACGCGCTGGACGATCTCGATGATGGGCAATATGAAAAACCAATCGGAATACCTGTAGCAGAACTGCCTCAGAAGTGTGGCAATCAAACGCATCACGCGGCAGAATGTTTCGACGATCTCTACACAAAACCGACAAAATCCAAGACGTCCCAGAAAATCACCAGGGATAACCTTGATTCAACCAAGGAGATTCCAACACATTGGAAGCTCCTTGATTCAACTTATAGCAGGCTGGAACGTCCTGTCATTGAGACCAGTAGCATGGAGCAAATCATAGGGTCACAGGTATCCCAGTATAAGGCACAGTCAAAAGTGTGCAAGTGTTTAACAGATGAATCACGCCCAAACGTCGAGATCTCTGACATGTCACAGGACGAACTTTTTTAAGGTCAGGATTATCAAATTTTGGAACCTGTAGTCGATGCAGAAAGAAGCACCAAAGTTTGAAATTTAATTGTATTTGTCAGAGTGGAGGGGGGGGGGGGTTAAGACACCATGTTAATTCAACAGCCTCATTCTATCATTTATGTGGTTTCTGGGACAACCGAATATGTTCCCGTGTGGTTTTGTTGCTTGCATCAACATGACCGGAATATGGTGCCTCAGTGGTAGAACGATCGCGTCATAAACGGGGATTCGTGGCTTCAATCCCCGACCCAGCCATTCCAACGACCTAAATAATTGTCATTCTGCTTTCTAGCTAGGTGCTATGCATTTATACTTTAGAAGGGCATTGATAATTTGTACTAGAAACCTCAATGAATTATAATTGATATTGTCTATGGGGCGGTTTTACTAAAAAAAAAAAGAATTAAAAAAATAGACATGTGTCTACCTTTTCGTTCTAGCTTCATGATTCATTGTGAATATCACTTGTACAATATAGTTTGTATGTTCATCTATCGTGATTATGTTTGACTTATCCTTCAATTCGCGTGATATCAACAAAAAAAGTAGACTAATACCTCGGTCACATTTTCTACGGCCGCCGTAGATTCTAAAATTTCTACGGCGAGTAGCAATTCTACGGTCGCCGCAGAATTTCCACGGCCACTTATTCTAGCGGACACATATGTTACGGTCGCCGCACGGCGAATCTTTTAATTTATGGAGAAAAATATCTGCGGCTGACGTATGTCCTTGAAATCATGACGTACGGTCGCCCTAGGGCGACCCTGCGCTGATCGTAGGTTTTTGACAAACACAAGGTGGCCGCAAGGCGCCCTCACGGCGGCCGCAGGGGGACTATTCAGTGAGTATACCATGAATTGCTTGTCACATGATATCTTACATTAGACATTTCATTTCAGAAAGTTTTCAAAGTGTCGCACCATGCCCATGCGCGTATTCTGGGCGGGAGGGAGGGGTGGGTTTTCGGGGTCCGGGCCCCCGGGTAGGCGAAAAGGGGGCGCCAAAAAGAGGGAGGAAAGAAAGGGAAATAAAAGGGAGATAAAAAAAAAGAGGGGGAAAGAAGAGAAAGAGAAAAGGGAGAAAAGAAAGAGAGAAGGAAAGAAGAAAAAGTGAAAAGGAGAGAAGAGAGAAGAAAAGGACAAAGGGGGAGTAATAAAAGTGCGGGGGCGCCAATTGTTCGACCTAGGAAGGGGGGGCCGCCAAATTAATGTTCGACACTGATCTGAATATTATACGATCAGTAATGTTCGACCTAGGAAGGGTGGCAAATTCGACCTTTGGGGTGATTCGCGCTTCGCGCTCGCATCGAATGATTAGTTAGATGGACATCCTGTTAATGATTACCTAAATTGCTTGGAATGTCTGGTTTTGGAACGGAATATAACAAAATTTCAGCTCGCGCTTCGCGCTCGCATCGAATGATTTTTAAGTGCCCATCCTGTTTATGATTACCAATAATGCTTATAATTTCCAAACTTTTGGTCATTTTGGAATATAAACAATTTTCAGCTCGCGCTGACAGATAGATAGATACCCATCCTGCTCATGCTTACAAAACTTCTCAGAATATTCTATTTTCAGGTATACACAAGCTATCAAAAATCGCGTTCGCATTATTTATTTGGACTTATGAAATAAATCTCCCTTAACCATGTTAACTTGTTTGTATGAATAAGGTTAATATGTTAATAAACGCGTTAGTCTTAAGTAAGAACTACACCCTAAGAAACAACAACAAAAATCAGCATTTAACTCCTCATAATAATGATAAATAATGATAATAATATTGATAACAAGGTCATATTTTACTCAGGTTAGCCGCTTTACATATAAAAAAAATGTTCTCCCAGCGGGCCCTGTTTAACATGATAATGTTATTATTACCCCGGCTTTAGCACGGCTATACCTTGATCGAGCGCTCAAACATTCGAGGAATGTCTTCCTACTGGGTACCCATTCACCTGACCTGGGTCGAGTGCAGCACAATGTGAGTAAGTTTCTTGCTGAAGGAAAACACGCAATGGCTTAGATTCGAATCAAATTAGATTTGAAAGACGAGAGTCGTAACCACGATACCATGACGCCCGATCGGGAAAATATATTGGATGAAAATACCCCTAGCTGTTCCCTATTTGCGAAAGCAAAACCCACCCTTGGTAAAGAAATAAAAGCGCCCATCCAAATAATTCTAGTAGGGCTTACTCCGATGAAAGGGCAATATATGTGCTCCCTGGTCACATTTGTTCTTTAAAAAGTGGTATTACATCATATTCATGGATAGTTTGCTTTTTATCAAGTCATCATGTGATTATGAAATAAGATAATTCAACATGCTTTCAAGGAACCTGTTTGCCTAACGAGGAGGGGTCACCATTTTTTACACAAGTACACAGGGGCCAAAGTTATATATATAGGTCGGGCCCCCGAGGTGCAAAATTCTAGATACGCGCCTCGTGCCTCTAGAGCAGATAACACAAAGGAGAAGGGGAAAGGAGGGAAGAAAAACACAAGGGCAGCCGCACGGCCACCGTACGCTCGACGTACGGCCGCCGTAGACCGTTCTACGTCATGCCTACGGCTAGTCTAATTTCTACGGCGAGCGTAGAAAAGAAAAAATGTTATAACTCCGCGTTAAAATTCTACGGCCAGTAAAAATAGGAATCCGCCGTACGTCGACCCTGCGGCCATCGCAGATTTTCTGCGGCCGCCGCAGAAATCTCTCGAATTCAGGTATCTACGGCCGCCGTACGCCTGCCGTAGAGCAAATGTGCTCTACGGCGGGCGTACGGCGGCCGTATACCTGAATTCGAGAAATTTCTGCGGTGACCGCAGAAAATCTGCGGTGGCTGCAGGGTCGACGTAAGGCGGATTCCTATTTTTTACAGGCCGTAGGGGCCGTAGGGGTGGCCGTAGAAATTTTAACGCGGAGTTATAACATTTTTTCTTTTCTACGCTCGACGTAGAAATTAGACTAGCCGTAGGCATGGCGTAGAACGGCCTACGGCGGCCGTACGTCGAGCGTACGGTGGCCATGTGGCTGCCCTTGTGTTTTTCTTCCCTCCTTTTCCCTTCTCCTTTGTGTTATCTGTTCGGGAGGTACCAGGCGCGTATCTAGGATTTTGCACCTCGGGGGCCCGACCTATAATTTTGGCCCCTGTGTACTTTTCGAGAAAAAAGAAATGGCGACCCCTCCTCGTCAGGCAAACAGGTGCCTTAAATGCATGCTGAATTATCTTATTTCATAATCACATGAAAAAGGGCAACTGCAGACCACTTTTTTAATGATGACTTGATAAAAAGCAAACTATCCATGAATATGATGTAATATCACTTTTTTTAAAGAACAAATGTGACCAGGAAGCATATATATTGCCCTTCCATCAGAGTAAGCCCTACTAGAATTATGTGGATGGGCGCTTTTATTTCTTTACCAAGGGTGGATTTTGTTTTCGCAAATAGGGAACAGCTAGGGGTATTTTCATCCAATATATTTTCCCGATCGGGCGTCATGGTATAGTGGTTACGACTCTCGTCTTTTAATCAGAGTGATTCGAATCCAAGCCATTGCGTGTTTTCCTTCAGCAAGAAATTTACTCACATTGTGCTGCACTCGACCCAGGTCAGTTGAATGGGTACCCGGTAGGAAGAAATTCCTCGAATGCTCGAGCGCTCGATCAAGGTATAGCCGTGCTAAAGCCGGGGTAATAATAACATTATCATGTTAAACAGGGCCCGCTGGGAGAACATTTTTAGATCTAAAGCTGCTAACCTGGGTAAAATATGACGTTATTATCATTATTATTATTATTATTATTATTATGGGGAGTTAAATGCTGATTTTTGTTGTTGTTTCCTAGGGTGTAGTTCTTTCTTAAGACAAACGCGTTTATTAACATCTTAACTTTATTCATGAGCGCTGAAAGGCAGCTCGAGCTAAAGCCAGGGTAATAAAAATAATAACAACGCGCCTCGGAATAGAATATTTGAAGAGTTTAGTTGCAAAAGAGGTTAGGTCCACTTTGGACCATTCCGAGAAAAAACATGTTTTTTATTCTCACTTTTTGCAATATTCTTATGAGAAACTAAATTGTCATGATGTACTACCCTATCATGTGAACATAAAATTGGGTATAAAAGAAATCTACCTGTCTTCAATTTTTTCTATATATTTTTTAGAAAATTAACATTGTGGACCTAACCCCTTTTGCAAGTAAACGGAAATTATTCCAATCTCTTTTGATTAAAAAAGTGATTTTTCTTTGCCACTTTCATTCATATTTTTATTTGAATTTCAAATTTTCTTTGGTATCTTCAGAGTGACTAAAAATAAAGAGGTTTAGAGACAGAAAACAATAACAGTTATTAAAAAAATGGACCTAACACCTTTTGACAAATGAGTTCTTCAAAAGAGTTTGGTTGCAAAAACGGTTAGGTCCACTCCAAGAAAATATTTTTTTCAATTCTCCCATATTGCAATATTCTTATGCGAAACAAAATTTCCATGATACCCTTTATGAGAACATAAAATAGGGTATAAAAGAAATCTACCTGTCTTCATATTTTTTAAGATGTTCTTTTCCAAAAAAGTTCTGTGTGGACCTAATCCCATTTGCAACTAACCTGAAATGGACCTAACCCCTTCTGAAAAAAGTGATCTTTCTTTGCCATTTTAGTTCACTTTTGATAGGAATTTCAATTTTTCTTTGGTATCATCTTATAGAGCTTCTAAGAATCTATACATTGAGACATAAAAATCAAATTTGATGATAAATGGACCTAACCCCTTTTGCAATTGAGCTCTTCATTTCTAGATAGATGGCGCTATATAAATGCCTATTATTATTATTATTATTATTATTCATACAAACAAGTTAAGGGAGATTTATTTCATAAGTCCAAATAAATAATGCGAACGCGATTTTTGATAGCGTGTGTATAGACCTGAAAATAGAATATTCTGAGAAGTTCGGTAAGCATGAGCAGGATGGGTATCTATCTATCTGTCAGCACGAGCTGAACATTGATTATATTCCAAAATGAACCAAAGTTTGGAAATTCTAAGCATTATTGGTAAAAATGAACAGGATGGGCACTTTAAAATCATTTGATGTGAGTGCGAGGCGCGAGCTGAACTTTTTAATATTCCGTTCCAAAACTAGACATTCTAAGCAATTTAGGTAATCATTAGGTAATCATTGACAGGATGTCCATCTAACTAATCATTCGATGCGAGCGCGAAGCGCGAATCACCCAAAGGTCGAATTTGCCCCCCCCCCCCTTCCTAGGTCAAACATATTCAGATCAGTGTCGAACATTAATTTGGCGGCCCCCCCCCCCAACTTCCTAGGTCGAACATCTATTTGGCGCCCCCGCACTTTTATTACTTTTCCCCTTTCTCTTCTCTCCTTTTCCCTTCTTCTTGTTTCCTTCTCTCTTTCTTTTCTCTCGTTTCTCTTTATTTTCTTTCCCCCTCCTTTTTTATCTCCCTTTTGTTTCCCTCTCTTTCCTCCCTCTTTGTGTTGCCTCCTTTTCGCCTACCCGGGGGCCCGGGCCCCGAAAACCCACCCCTCCCCTCCCTCCCGCCCAGAATACGCGCATCGGCATGGTGCGACACTTTAAAAACTTTCTGAAATGAAATGTCTAATGTAAACTATCATGATGAGTGTGACAAGCAATTCATGGTATACTCACTGTATACTCCCTGCGGCCGCCGTGAGGGAGCCTTGCGGCCACCTCACGTCTGCCGTAGTATTTGTCAAAAACCTACGGCCAGCGCAGGGTCGCCCTAGGGCGACCGTACGTCATGATTTCAAGGACATTCGTCAGCCGCAGATTTCTTGTCTCCATAAATTAAAAAATACGCCGTGCGGCGACCCTAACATATTATGTGACCACTAGAAAAAGTGGCCGTGGACATTCTGCGGCGACCGTATAATTGCTACTCGCCGAAGAAATTTTAGAATCTACGGCGGCCGTAGCAAATGTGACCAAGGTATCATTCATTTTTTTCAAACCACCTATATGTAGCTGCTGAAAAAAAAATATTAAAACGGCTGTTTTTTACTTGCCGTACGGCCGCCGTAGAGCAGATGTGACCGAGGTATAACTGATGAATGTAAAGTTCAAAGTAGTTCAAAGCAATCCAGTCAAGCACTTCAATTCATGTTAAGGTAGGTTAAGAATGACACCTAGCTACACGATTTGCATTAATACTTTACAAAGGGACAAATTTCTGAACCCAACATCGTATTTTTTTGTTATAATCATTTCAACGTTGCGAAAATGCAAATAATGCATTTTTTTCGCAAGTGATAAATACTCGCCATTTCCAAAATAATAATGACAGAAAGCAAACACATATCACATAACTAATTAGTAGTTAGTTCAGCCTATGAATAGTAATATGGAAGTTACGGTTCGAGACATATCTGAATGCATGTTGAACCAATAAAATGTAGGGTTAATACACTTAATTAATCTGGCATTTGGAATCACATCAAACAATAGAATCGAAAAAAAAGAGAGAACGATTTACGGAATTGAATATTCATTTTTGTTACAATTGTGTAAACATAGCTGGCGAAAGAGTATGCACCACAAACTCAAACCTGCACAAAGCATGCTATGTTTTAAGTCAAATTAAATGAAATTATTTCATCTTATTGGGTTCTTTCTCAACTTAGGATCTAGGCTAGCTACCGTCTGTACTCTGTAGCGCCACCTACAGGACGTGGGGTCATTGCTTGCCCCAACCCCACGAAACCGAGAAAACTGAAGAAAGAAAATGAAAACTTAATTGTAAATAGAAATTAAAAGCTGTCAACGAAATTACGTGTATAGCCAATTAGAACTCACAATCTTAATAAAAGGAAATGCACTTATTACCATTTAGGTCTCTGTGTTGATTATTCATCATCAAGAAGAGAGATAGGAAGGCTGTGATGGCGAGAAAAAAACAGACAGAGTGAAGGGGTAGAATTTAAAGGACAAGAGAAAGGAATGATATGGAAATGATTGAGCATCAAACGTAGGAAAGTCGACACAAGTTAACAAGAATGTGCTGGAAAAGTAAGTTTAAATTTAAAAAAAAGGAGAGAATGGAATAAATATGTGACATGACAATTTGCCTCTACACTGTAAAAAAAATGAGGTGCTGATTTTACACTTACAGTGCTTGTATAGTGACTGCACTACGAGTGCTGATTTTCTAGTTCAAATTTAAACTAGAAAATCAGCACTCGTAGTGCAGTCACTATACAAGCACTGTAAGTGCTAAATTAGCACATCATTTTTTACAGTGATAAGATTAACAAGTTGTATCAATTTTACAATCACGACTGTATTGTACTTTTAATTATACATTTTTTTTTCTACTTCAATATCTGTGGATTATTACTAACCACGCAAATTTATTTCAAAATTAATTAATGATTAAATATATCGACTTTAATGCTCTTTATTGTGCATGTTGCTTGCTCGCAAATTCACATTGAATAGCAGTTTTCATAGACTCAGCCTCCTAAATGAAGTATGCCTCATTATATCCCTTGTAACGGGATTTTTTTTGATGGTCCATTGTAAAAATCTGACTTTGTCCAGTAGTTTAATGGTTAATCAATACACTCATTATAACTTTCGATCCGTGCTTCTTTTAGTGATGATGATGATGAATTTGGAAGAAACAGAAAGCAGAAATCCATAAAAACATAACTCGCCATTAGTAACCGCAGGAAGGACAAGCACGCGATACGTTCGTCATTATCATTGTAACACATACCCACACACGCACACACACACCCCACACACAGATATATATATATATATATATATATATATTTCCGAGGAAAATATAATAGTTTTGCCAGTCCAACCGAGGATTAATAATTTCCACTATGCTTTCAAATGAAACGCCTGATATATTTGTTTTATATCCTACTTTTAATAACTTATAACAAAAATCTATGCGCTGAGCTAGCAAAGTCCGGTTACTTGCATGAATTACCTACTTTTCTCCGAGCCACCGCGCTCAGCGGAACGCAGATTAGTGCCTGCGCCGACGCATCACTGGACTTGCCCTGGAGAGAGAGCTCGCTGGTCGGTGCGCCCGAGAGTTTAGCTAAATATCCAGTTTTCTGAAATAATGACGTCAGAATATTGGTATAGCGAAAATCATATCGAGGTCTGAGGTCACGCAACATCATAGTTGAAATATATTTGGTCACATGATGCTATTTGAACCAATCACTATACAGGATTCAATCTATGTAGGATATAAATATATATATGTATATATGCATGAATGTCATTTCAGTTCCTCAATTGGTGATTCAACATTCGAAGGGTTATGCAAAATCTTAAAGAATATCTTTCATTATAATTAACTTAACTTTCCATCCGTGCTTCTTTAGTGATTGATGATGAATTTGGAAGAAACAGAAAGCAGAAATCCATAAAAACATAACTAGCCATTAGAAACCAGAGGAAGGACAAGCACGCGATACGTTCGTCATTATCATTGCAGCACACCCTCACACACACCCTCACACATTCTCTCACACACACACACACACACACACATATGTATATATATATATATATATATATATATATACATATATATATATATATATATATATATATATGTGTGTGTGTGTGTGTGTATATATATATCCACAGAGCATACAAGTAAAACAAGTGGAACGCCTCTGGCAGTCTCGACTGCATTACGCGATCTGTTATAGCAGCAGTGCTGACTTTGAAAACAGCTTTTGAATAATTATTCACAATAGAAAACATTCATTTGATGATAAAATACTATGTCCATTGATCCAAAATGACCTTTGACCATGATCATGTGACCTTAGACGTGTGCAAAACAATCATTCATACTTGACTACCCTTGTGTCTATGTTTCATGAACTAGATTTATAAACTTTGTAAGTTATGATGCCGATTCAACGAATACCTCCAACGCGGCCAAAGTTATTTGACCTTACAAGACATTTGACCTTTAATAGTCATGTGACCTGAAACTCGCGCAGGATGTTCAGGGATACCTGATTGCGCTTATGTCTACACTGTAAAAAAAAAATTGAATCAGTGGTTAACACTTAATGTATTTAAGTAGAATTTACAAATTGTAATTATTTTTCGTTGTTTTTTAAGTAGTTTTAACTTGTCTTTTAATTTACTTGATTTACTTGATTTATTTGGGTTCAATGTACATTTAAGAAAATTCACGTATTGATAGCTTGCTTTGATTGAGTAAATCTAACTCAATTAGGCAAAGATGATTATTACTTATAAAATCATGTTGAATGTACTTATATTTTTCAATTAACGCCATATCTAAATAATGCATGAATATTCATTAGAGCAAGTAAATGTTTTTTTTTTAATAACTGTCATATCTATTTGTGTTTGAAATTGTTTTGGATAAGGGTGTGCTAACTATTTTATTATTTTGTTGAATCAAAGAAAAGGCAACATTAAATAGTCATTTAGCAGAAAATTATTCTCACTGTTTTATTTGTAAGAATGAAACGATCGCGTATAAATATCAATGTCAGTACCTATACATGTACAGGTAAGTGACAATTCACAAAGTCTAATATTTGGATAAAACATGTCTAAAATGAAAATGATGCCACCAAAAGTGGGACGATGGGGGAGCGGACTTTCGAATCACGAAAGTCCACTCCCCCATTTGATATTTTCAAATATTTTAGTGATTGTTTTACTTAATTGAATTAAGTTATTGTAACTTAATTTTCTTGAGTTAAATGGAAGCAAAGAAAATAAGTAAATTTTACTTAAAACTGCCAAAGTCATAAATACTTTAAAAAATTAAGGCATTTTTTTGCCACAATTTTATTAAGTAATTTCTACTAATTTTTTTTTTACAGTGTAAGTTTCATGTACTAGATCTATAAACTTTCAAATTTATGATGGTAAGTCAAGAAATACCCCCAATTTGGCCAAAGTTCATTTACCCTTCATGACCTTTGATCTTGGTCACGTGACCTGAAACTCAAGTAGGTTGTTCAGTAATACTACATTACTCGTATGTATAAGTTTCATGAACTAGGTTCATATACTTTCTAAGTTATGATGACGTTTCATAAACTTAGCCTTAGGTTAAGATTTTGATGTTGATTCCCCCAACATGGTCTCAGTTCATTACCTGAGTTATGATGTTATTTCAAAAACTGAACCTTCGGTTAAGATTTGATGTTGACGTCGCCGCCGTCACCGCCGCTGTCGGAAAAGCGGCGCCTATACTCTCGCTCTGCTATGCAGGTGAGACAAAAATGAAGCTTCACATCATATTAGCTTCGTTTGCTTGTTGTCTGTTTTTTTATGTATGCGACCAAAGCGAAATGTAATTGATTTTTAATGAGTCTCTTGTGAGATAATTACGAAAACACAAACTATTCAAACATTTTTATCATGTTTTCCCTCATGAATAAGCTCATTTTACATCGATAAGGCTTCGTAAATGGTCGGAAGAATTATACGGATACAAAAAATATAATGATTAATATCGTTATATCACAGTACCTTATCACAGTATATCAAGTACCATCCCACCTGAAATATTACTCGTTATATTTCCAACTGCACATGCGCGTTAGCATGATCCTGATTGGAAACTCTCATGCTCTATTAATATCTGACAAATGAAGATGATGGTAAGTACATGTATACACTTCAAAATGTCAACACTAATGTGTAACTTGACACTTGAACAGCGCGCAACAATCAAACAATCCTATCATGCGAGCTCGTTGGCTGTGTAAAGGTCATTTCCCATGCTTTTTGTCATTAATTTTCAAGAAAAAATGTTGCTCACGAGATTATTATTTTACATGAGATCTGAAGTTCGAAATATTTTGGACACTCGTGTGTTGATTTTCTTAAACATTATTGTCTTTGCATGCAGACGGGTGAACAGAACTTTGATGGGTTAGCTCCAAGGGGAATTATTCCGCTCTAAATCCTACACACTAATCGAATGACAAACTTCTACACCGGGTTTATACCTTACCATAAACCTAGCATAAAACCATAATGCGACCAAGGGGCGGATCCAGGATTTTCCAAGGGGGAGGCACATTTTCCCGCGGAAAATTTGACAACCCCCCCCCCCCCCCCCATTCAAGTTTTCACCCACAATTGAAGGTAATTTCGTCAAGTAAAAAATTGACAAGCAAAAAAAAGGCCTCGCTTTAATTTTGATTTTGCCTCTCTAGGAAGGGCGGGGCAAGGGCACGGGCCGGATGTGCCCCCCCCCCCTCAGCAATCCTTACCCTACATCTAAGAAAAAAAATCAAGCCCGGAGCAATTTTCGAAGGAACGAATGTCGCGTCACCCTTTGCTGAGCTTAGATGTCACACGTATTGACTATTCAAAAAAAAAAAAAAAAAAGATCAAGTGGCACTTTACTTTCTGTTCGTACCCTCGTTGTAATCATGCCCATTTAAGCATGCCTATCCATCACATCATTGTCAAACCAGTTAATTTGTCCAGTCATCAATTAAACTGTGTTTTAAATATGTAAAAGTCACCTAGGCATGCAAATCAATACGTAATGTTTTACACGCCCCAATATGCGGCATTAAAAGTTAAACATAGATTCTACTATATCCATCATATTGTACTTGTATTCTGTTCACACAATCGGTAAATTGCCAATTCGTATACTGTCAATTCGTCCACTCACCACATGGTCTACTTTCATTTAGTCTAATGCCATTCCGTTTATTTACATTTCGTCTAACAACCATTTGGTTCATTTGTCATTTGGTCCAATTGTCAC
Organism: Lytechinus pictus; assembly: GCF_037042905.1. Classification (NCBI taxonomy): domain Eukaryota; kingdom Metazoa; phylum Echinodermata; class Echinoidea; order Temnopleuroida; family Toxopneustidae; genus Lytechinus; species Lytechinus pictus. The sequence goes on from NC_087249.1 coordinate 15,363,824, forward strand.
TACGTCTAATCACCATTTTGTCTACGACTATTTAATCTAATAACCAATTGGTCTAATATCCATTTCATTTTCATTCATTTTGCACAATTTAACACTTAATCAAATTAGACCAAATGGTTATTAAACGGTATGGCATTAGACTAAATGAAAGTAGACCATGTAGTGAGTGGACGAACTGATGGTAGACCAAATGATAGAAGACGAGTCGGCAATTGGACGAATTGGCATTAGAAAAATTTACATTGGACGAATCAGAAATAAACGATACAGTCACGGCGCAAAATAGAAAAATCTGCAAACGTCTTACAGTATTTTTCTCCGCATAAATTCGTAATTCCGAAGCTTCGTTATTCCGAAGGTTCGGATATTCCGAAGGTTCGTTATTCCGAAGGTTCGTTAATCCGAAAACGAAATATGGTTCGTAATTCCGAAGGTTCGTTAGTCCGAAAACGAAACGAGGTTCGTAATTCCGAAGGTTCGTTAGTCCGAAAACGAAATAAGGTTCGTTAATCCGAAAATTAAATAAGGTTCGTATTTCCGAAAATGAAATTAATTCATTTTGGTTACAAAAACGGTGTTGTCATTACAAGATAACACGATATTATGCAATAATAGTAATAACGAACGATGATACATGTGTGTGTTGTGGCCAAAACATGTATTGCATTACGAATAAGGGCCCGGATCAAGCATAGGCTTAATTTCGATTTTTATCTTAGCAATTGCTGCCTAAGCAAATGGTTTAAGGATGCAGGGGATTAAGTATGTTGGTCGCGTGCGAGTAACCTCTAGATAATAAGATTTGTATAGGAAGGGATGTAATTTTTAATAACAGCATCTGCTGGTAATAAAAATAAAAACAATGCTAATGATGATCATAATAATCCAAACGATGATCATAATAAAAATGGTAATAAAGAATATAAATGTTAATATAATTTTATTGATCGTTGCGCCTAGTGTTGATAATGTTAATGACGATAAAAATGATAACAGTTTAACATTTAATGTTCTTTTTTATCATGATCTATGTGAAATTTATAAATGGAATGCATTTCAATTCGTATCCACCGAACAGTCGGCCTATGTGTGTGTATGTGTATACCCAATTACCCATCCTTTTCATGATTCACAAGACATTAATATAGTGTCCCTTTCTCAGAACTAAATTCTCTTTTTTCCGCTCGCGCGTCGCGCTCGAATCAATTGTTTAGTTATATACTTATATCGTTCGTGATTACAACAAAACTGATCAGAATGTCAATTTTAGGTCGGAATGCAAAAAAATCGTGCTCGCATTGTTTAATTGTTGAAACCAGGGGCGGCGGAACCGGGGGGGGGGGGGCAAGTGCCCCCCAAAAAATCCTCGTAGGAAAAAATTCCCTTTTTTTCAAAATGGAAAATGCCCTTTTTCAAAATTAAAACCCCTTTTTGAAGCAATACATTTTAGGTAAAAACCAATCACAATTTTTTTGGCTGGCGCTTCACGCCCACATCAATTTTTGTTTAGTATAAGATATTCGTCCTGTTCTTGTATACAAAAAGTGCATAGAATGTCAAGTTTTCAGGTTGGAATATCACAAATCTTGGGCTCGTGTTTCGTGCTTGCATTATTATTGTTCATCAAGGTACTCACTTTGTTCCTGGTTACAAACAGTGCTTAGAATATCAAGTTTTCAAGTGAGAAAATCACAATTTCAAGGCTTGCGCTTCGCGCTCGCATTAATAATTGCTTAGTAAGATACCAATCCTTTTTGTACAAAAATGCTAAAAATTTCTAGTTTTAACGTTGGAATATTTTTGGCTCGCATTTTGCGCTCGCGCCAATTATTGCTCATTAATGTAGTCATTCTGATCCTGGTGAAATAAAATGCCTAGAATGTCCAGTTTCATGGATAGCATATCACAAATTTTCAGCTCGCGCTTCGCGCATGCATTATTAGATTGGTGAGATATGCAGGCCTAGCACATATCCCATTCATGAGTCACCAAATGCAAAAGGTTCCTTTCCTGGTCAGTATATGAAAAATTTCAGCTCGCGCTTCGCGCTCGCGTTAATTATTTAGTAGATTCACATTCTTTTTTCATGATTGCACAAAAAAATAGGAACATTTACTTTTTATGTGGGGCGTTGTGGCCTAGTGGATTAGTCTTCGGACTTTGAAGCAGATGGTCGTCGGTTCAAATACAAGTCATGGCGTTATTTCCTTCAGCAAGAAATTTATCCACACTGTGCTGCACTCAACCCAGGTGAGGTGAATGTGTACCCGGTAGGAAGAAATTCATTAAATGCCTTCTTTTGGGCGCCTAGGCAGCCCAACTAAAGGAAAATACCCCAAAGTAAAATACGTTCCGCCGCCCCTGGTTGAAACATGTATCGTATTCATGGCTAACTGCAAAAAATCCTTAACATGTCCCTTTTAGATCAGGTCAGAACTTATATTTAAAATTTCTGCTCGCGCTTCTTGCTCGCAGTTATTATCTAGTTACATAGGCATCTTGTTTTGAAGATCACAAACATATTGCCAATTATATTTAAAAAAGAATTATAGCTCGCTCTTCGCGCTCGCATTATTTAAAAAGGGCATATGATGTTATTACATATTTACTTTGTTTTATAAGAATAACGCTAATTATTGACTGTTAGGACTACCCTTTTAAAGAAACAAACAAACAAAAATCAACTTTGAGCTGCCGATCGGGAAAAACATGGGTGAAAAAAAATTCGCCCCCCCCCCCCTATTGGCGAAAGTCGGATCCGCCGGGGGGGGGGGGGCAGGGGACACTTGTACCCCAAAAAGAAAAAAAACAGGGAAATTATATTTTTCCAAAATGGGAAATTCCCTGCTTTCATGTGCCGTTTTTCGAAATAAAATACTCTTTTTAAAGTATACATTTTAGATTTGTTTTCAGGCTGGAATATTACAAATTTTCAGCTCACGCTTTGCACTCTCATTTATTCGATTGGTGAAATTTGTATCCATCGCAATAATGCCATTTCAACAATAATTGACCCCCAAAAAACGAGTTTTACAACTTCAGCTTTGATTTTTTTTCAAAACCGCTCCCTCATGATAATCTCTCGCGAAAAATAAAGCCTAAATATACATCTTTCCATAATCAGAAGTCACTTCAAAAAGGCTTCTCTACTTAATTACTATAAAACACACAAAGCTTCACGTAGATGATAATCTCAAGGTGAAAATATCACCAAAGTGCCCATTTTGACGTAAGAGTTTCATTTTTGTTTTTGCCCCCCCAAACGAAAATTCGTGCCTTCCCATCCTCATAACAATTGAACAACAACGGTGTTTCTCCCCCACCCCCCTTGCCTCTGCCTTTGCTTTCCCGGTTTTCATTTGTCGGATTAACGAACCTTCGGAATAAAGAACCTTATTTTGTTTTCGGATTAACGAACCTTCGGAACAACGAACCTTATTTCGTTTTCGGATTATCGAACCTTCGGAATAACGCCACAAATGTTCGGATTAACGAACCCTTTAAAGAACATCGGGGTATAGGCAATTTACGTGTTTCGGAATTACGAACCTTCGGAATAAAGAACCTTCGGAATTACGAACCTTCGGAATTACGAAGTGTAACCATTTTTCTCACTACATTGTTTCATCAACTACGAGTGACTGCCATTTTTAAGCTCTCAGAAATTTTAACAATGTAATTCTTGTTTCATGTTAGTATACATTATATATATTTATTTGCTCTAAAACAACCTGAAAAAAAAATTCACCAGAAGATGGCGCTGTGCAGCATATACTGTCTTTGAATCGTTGATTGAGGACTTTTAACATATTCAATGAACGTTTGCTTCGAAAGATCGAAACGAAAAATAACATGTTATTAGATTGATGCTGTCTGAATTTCAACATCCATTTTCAAGGCCAACAAAAACTTTCATAAGAAAACTATGCAGAATAATATGGCTGCCTGGACAAATCTGAGTAACATTTCAAACTTTAAAGACGTACAGAATACGCCATTAAGCCTCTCCCCCTCCCTCCTCCCTCCCCCTCTTTCCTTCCCCCTCACTACCTGCCTGTCTCCCTCCCTCTCCGACCCTCCCCCCCTGATGATGATGATAATACAAATGATAAATAATAATAATAATAACAATAATAATAATAATAACAGCAATCTTAATAATAATACTGGTGACAATACTATTAATACTACTGCTACTTCTAATGATGATGATGATGATGATAATAATAACAATAATTATAATGCTGATAATGATAATAATAGCACGATCAGCAATAATAATGCGCTACAGAAATGAACAATCTTATTAAGGTAACCTGAGGAACATGCTTGATTTCATTAAGATAATTCCTTTCCCAAAGCAAACTGACGGCTAATGAGGGGTGATATTATATATTATAATCATTACTATCAATTGTTACCGAATAAAGTTATATTTCATTGATTGCATCATCACGCCAAGCAAACTGACGGCTAATGAGGGGTGGGGAGGGGACTATCATAGGTCACATCATATCCGTATCACATCTGTCCGTCTTCAGGAGTCTCCTGAAGACGGACAGTCAACCTGTCCGAAACGTCGAGTCTCTCTACTACTCATCATCTCTACTCGCCGACTCAAGCCAGCATCTCCTCATCAGCTCTACTACTCAAGCTGTTCTCAACTCATCAATCTTTCCTGGTTTACAGTCCTTTTCAGGACTACTTTCAAGAAAGAATACTCTACTCTCAAATCTCCACTTTCTCGCCTATCCATTTCTTCTCTTCTTCTATCCACTGTTTCTATAACACTCCACATGGTGTACCGTAAACCACATCAGCGATTGAAGCGTATTTGTCTTCGATCAATTGGTGGTCAGAAATACTATACACTGTTAGAAAATTTATCCTTAAAATAAAAGAAGTTCCTGCACCAGAGTCTCGAGAACACCTGTAATCTTACCAGATTGCGTAATCTTACATTATAATCATGTAAAATTACATGAAATTGGTATTTGGTGTATGGAACCTTACAAATTTCCTTTAATAAAACACCCTTTTGCCTTTTTAAACAGACATGTTATGTTAAATTGCAGAAAAAAATCCTGTTTTGAATTTACAGAATGATTCTGTTATTGCTTTTTGCAAAATCTTCTTCGTTTTTCTGTAAAATCAGGGCTTTTTAACAGTGTATCGTTGTAATTCAGAAGGACGGTTTTGGGTAGTTATAGCAAAAAGAAGAGTAATTATGTCTATCCTGAAAAATAACAGGATATATATCATACCAGCATCTGTGTCAGTGTGTGGTTATTTCCTCCCTCCCTCCACCCCCCCCCCTCCTGCTTTCCCTCCCTCCTTTCCATGTCCCTGCTGTTATAAAGCGATCTTTTAAGTAAACATGGTAATTTTATTTAAAATAAAGAATAGTTGGAAGAATTGCAAGAGAAAAACAAAACACCCCCAAACAAAAACAAAAACAAATAAGTAATAAAAAATAAATAAACAACAACACCATCAATTTTCAATTTTATGTTGTCGATGGTAATATTTCAGAACCGTCCCAGTTGTCCAAGAATGTATTCATTTCGTTCAATTTGTCAATAATTCCAATGCTTTGACGGGCGGCATAAACACATGAAATAGATAAATCAAATATGGATTTCATATTTTCCTAGCGATTCATTACGGAAGTTCGATTATGAACGAGAATTTTGCTTTTTAATTGCGTCCCCATTATTACTTATTCCTGTTGTACTATCGACATGATTATTCTTAATATAATTAACATTGCAATATCATATTATGATTACAATATATTATTATGAATGTCCATCATATTGTTATAATAGTATACAAATAATGCACGTAAGCGCGTGCATGCAGGGCCAAATAATGAACGATGTGCGAGAAGAGTCAACGGATAAACCGCACCGAGTGCGGTATATCCGTTTGGCGAGTCGAGCACAGAGTTCATTATTTAGGTCCTCTATGCACAAGAATGCGTGCATTATTTGTTTTATACACGCCCCCCCCCCCCCATGTTACTGAGTTGCCCCAAATGCTATATTTTATCTAAATTTTAGATAATTATAGATAATTCCAGACCTTGCACTCTGACGTCAGAGTGCAGGTTAGTGCGTTTTGGATGCAATAGTGCATTTCGCTGAATATCATGTGATCGGATTTGGACCAATCAGATTACAGAACATTCTTGGGAGTTGTATAATTATTATTAATATCATTATTGTTTATATATTCAATTTAAATAATCATTGTTCTGCAATTATTATCTCCCATAAACCTCCCATAAAATGTTATGACATCATCGTCATCTTCATAACCATACTCAGTTTTATTTTCATTACCATTATCATTATCGGTATCGTCATAACCATCTTTTTTATCAGCAATATTAAATGTATTAACTTAATTATCATGAATTCTATTGATCCCAATGTATAATTCAATAAAAGATAGTAAACAAAATTACGATTTTGTTCAATTAAGAATTTAACTACGAGTAATTAAACAGGGATTTTTTTCTATTATTATTTCATTGTTGCCCTCGCATACATGACAAAAAATAAAGAAGGAAAAATGAGTGTGAAATGATTAGTTGTTCCTGTTTGTCGGGATCTGCTTCGAATGCTGCCATGAATGCCCTTCACCTCTCGGTATTTGAGAGGTTTACCCCATCCCCCTTCCTTTCTTCGTTTCGTCGGAAAAAAGGTCACCAAACACAGGGACCTGGATACTAAACTACATCCGCAGACCCACTCTTCAGTCTATCGACGTGCTGGAGGTCAGCTATTCATATTCTCCAGCTTACCCACGTGAACAGACAAGTAGAGCCTTGCCCTAAAGTATTGTGGAGGTGTGATAAATATCACAGTGGGTCTGCAATTCAATACTATACAAAATGTTCGCAAGTTCAAGCCCAGTACAAGTCGTCTCGAACACACGTCAAAGGGAAGTTCTTCTCTAATCTACTATCGGCAATTGACAATTTGAAAATGACAAGGCTGATGTCGCATTCGTAATTTTGTTATTGAGCCATCTGCTTCAAATAACTGACGGATGTACTTGATTTTAAACATTCCTTTCGATTCACCGAAATGTGGCACCTCTGACCAATCATATTTGTTCCTCTCTTGTCTTCATCTCCATCTGTATGTCTGTGTGTTTGTCTGTCAGCGATCACATGCTGCTCTTTGTTATTATCATATTTTCCTCTGTATCTCTCGCTATCATTTCTGTTCATTATTTCATTTTTTACTCGCTTATTTTTTTGTTTAGTTTACTTCGTTTTACTTTTACTTTTAAAAGCGATATATTTCACACGACGTCAATCTATATATATACAGGTTTCATCTCTACACACATGCGTTGATATGTTCAGTTTCAGTTCAGTTGGTTTATTTTCATTTCAACTCAAGTCAATTTAACAGTAAAAAAAATCATTACAAAGATTCATCTTTACTATTTAAATAAATGTTGAGGAAATGGAGGGATCCACTAAAAGCAGGGCTTGTTGAGTGTGAATTCCTCAAAGAATAAGTTAAAAGACAGATTTGCAGGTATAAGTATAAATGCAAGAACAAGAAAACAAATTCCTAAAATGCTATTGTGATGGATGGAGTGCGGAAATGATGGATGGAAAGTGAAAAGAAATGTAACCGAGAAAAAAGACTGGTGCACCTGTGTGGATGAAAGAGAAAGAAAGAAAAAAAATAAGGGTGATGGCAGGTGAAAGGGAAGGACAAAGAGGAAGGAAGAAAGAGAGAGAGAGAGAGGGGTTGGGTCCTGAGCGCTCAATTGGGGCTTACTCTATAAGATTCGAGAATGTGCTTTTTTAGCTTGATTTTAAAGCATGACTGTCATTGACTGTCATTTTCCTATCATCTTGGAAATCTTGCTATATCGACATTTATGTCGATGTTGTTGTTATTGTTAGGATTCTTACCCGTTATTGATGATAACTTGATAATCATCACACTCTTTTGCCCGTTATGGTAATAATCATCATCCAAATATAAGAAAAATTCACTTGTGTATACACAGTTTTACACACTAAGAAATGGGGGTTAAAATAAATACTAAGAAATGGGGTTTCAAATTTGAACCCTAATGGTTGGTACAATAACAGCACCCCAAGGGGTGCTAATTAGTGAAATTTTGCTCATTTGTGCTCTTTTAAGGTTGCAGTTAGCTAAACTAAGCACCCTATAGTTATTCGTGCAGAAGTGAACCAAGGTTCAAATTTGAAACATTTTTAATGTCAAGTATTATGCACCCCAAAAGGTTCAAATTTGCACCTTTCACGGATTTCTTGGTGCAAATAAGAATAAAGTGCATTTTTGCACTGTTATTTCCACTTAGGGTGCAAGATTACACCCCAAATGATTGGTATAAATGTTTATTTAGGGTTCAAAAATGTTATAGTGTCTAAATGTAGGCCTAATAATTTCCCTGATCGTTTCATATAGACATAAATCACACTTTTTGGTAGTTTTCATTTTAAGTTATTTAATTTTAATAATTGTGCTGAGCGATTTTCCATTTTCCATTACGGTGGTGAATATAATTACGTTTTATTTCTCTTTAAACGACTAATGTTTTTTCTTCGGCATAATGTTCCACGATTTATAGAAATACTGACGAGTTGTTTTAGTATAATGATGACTCCTTTTGTAACAGAGAGTGAGACAGGGACTAATATACCCCTTGGCGTTTTAGTAATTAAATCAAAGAAAAAGTGCGCCAAATTAGGTTAAACATCGAACTCCTTTAACCTGACTTGTCGAGATTTGATGTATAATGACGTCACTTCAATGATATCTGTATTGACGATCATCCTTTATTGCAAAAGGTCGATTATATCATCATGATAAAAAAACTAAGTGATTCATTCAGGGCTAATTCAATACTGTCCGCCACATCATGGAAATGGTACAGTCCTTCGTGAAAATTATGATTTTCAAAGTTTGTTTTATGATTCGTGTCACTCACTTAGAGGTCAACGAGTCATATTTTAATTCAATCAGAATCTACCAACCTTGTTCTCGTTAAACTCTATTACCGCTTGTGACGGGTTAACTATATCGAATTGTCTGGTATGAAATAATCTGGCCATTCTAGGAGATTTCATACTGTTATTAGTACAGATAGTCTGAGGCCAAGAAGAAGGGGATCATGCACACACTGTCTTGCAGTTCTACCTTGGTTGAAAAAGAACACTACCGATGCATTTCCATTTTTTTCCTTTCTTTTTAGCTATCCGTGTAACATGGACACAATTATGAAATTCAATTTCTGGAGACGAGAGGCACGTCAGTTTGTCAGTAGCGTGTATTAGCATCCACCTCGCAGACGCTTTCTGCAACATTCAGAATCTATTGAAAATACCCGTCAAATTACAATGAACAGATTAAAGGTCATTGTCTATAGTTGGTGGACTTGGACAGCACATCGTCCATAGATTCGAACCGGACCAAAATGCAAATGTGTCGTTTGTCTAGAGTCCAGGACGACACTGCTGTTTTGATTTACCGATTTTCGACAAAGACTGCTTTGTTATGAAGGGCATTTGACCATATATATATATATATATATATATATATATATATATATATATATATATATATATATATATATATATATATATGCGTTATAGAAAACGTCTGCAATGCGATTGCTAAAATGCCCTACTTGCTACAGTCACACAGGTGCGACCGATTTCAAAACTAGTTATCAATGACAGATCATCGATCGATTTTGAGTTGGTTTCATTGGTGCGCCTGTACACTGTAGAAAATATGCACCTCGGAATAGTTCACTCGATAGATGGCGCGTAATAAATGCTGTGTTTATTATTATTAAAATATTGGGTTAAATTTTTACAACCACGAGGGCAATTAAAGGAGAATGAAACCTGTAGAAAAGGATAACTTGTGTGAAAACAGAAAAATCAAAGAAACAGATCAACGGAAGTTTGAGAAAAATCGGAAAAATAATGAGAAAGTTATGAGCATTTGAATATTGCGATCACTAATGCTATGGAGATCCTCATATTGGCAATGCGACAAAGATATGTGATGTCACTTGTGAACAACTCTCTCCCCATTACTTTAGTATATATTTCACTTAAATTACCTCTTTTATCACATCTATCAGTAGATCATGTGTTCTTTCTATAGGAGGGCATGTAATACAGATTTTTAAAGAATACATCATGGATAAAGAGTTTGTATCGCCATAAGAAAAAGCAAAAAGAGATATTTTGGGGGTATTTTATAATCCATCAAAGGGAAATTTGTTCACATGTGACATCACACATCCTTGTCGCATTGCCAATGGGAGGATCTCCATGGCATTAGTGATTGCAATATTCAAATGCTCATAACTTTCTCATAATTTTTCTGATTTTTCTCAAACTTTCTTTGTTCTTATTCTTTGATTTTTCTATTTTGATACAGGCCTACTTGTTCCAAAGGTTTCATTCCCCTTTAATTTGTCCAACCAATCTGGGGCAATATTTTACCCAAGCGGGAAGCATATTGTCCAGTAAGGTTGAAAAATAAGCAGCAATTAATTTAGAATGGGCAAAATTTTCATCACACTGGATAAATAAAAATGCCCAAAAGAAATGCCTAAGTTTGGTTGGACACATACTTATCCTCATGGACCACTTTTAGCCAATATTTTTTTAGAATGTATTATGAACGTGAAATGCTTTTTTTTCTTTATTCTGAGTCCCGGCTCAAGTTGATAATTTATCATATTAAACACATTGGCCCGTATTCTGATAGCAGGTTTAATTTAACCCTAGTCTAAAGTTAACCCTGGTTTAACTAAACCTCCTCTAAACCTCACCTCTGGTCTAAGTGTAGTTTAATTATTTTGGTATTCTGATAGCCGGGTTTAACTAAACCTGGGTTAAACCCGGGTTTAAAATTATTTTTGGAAATAATAACCCTCTTTTAACCAAGACTAGCACCTTTTGGTAAATTACTGCTGCAGGGATGATTGCAACAAAGTTGAAAAAATGTTACTAAAGTTGTTTTTTCTTAGAAATTTGGATTTTATGGAAACTAATTACAACTATTGTAGTGAAAGAAAATCATTCATCACCCATATATGGTAAGAAATTTTCATTAAGTTTTTATTTATTTTTGTTGATTACTAAAACATTTCAACCCCAAACCGAGTGACTTGCACAGTTTTTTGTGTATCAGTCCCATTCATTGCTTTTCATGTTTGTCAAAATCTAAATTGAATAGATTCCCCTCAACCATACTCTAGACTAGAGTCTAGACTCTAGTCCTAGATCTAAAACAATAAGTTAAGAGGTCGACGTCTTTATTCTAACTTTAAGTAAGGGAATTTTTTTAACTTTTGAGAGTAGTCTTGGGTCTAACATTAGGCCTATAGTTAGATCTAGCCTAGGCCCAATTGTTTGGAGGAGAATTTAACATTGTTTTGACTGTTTTACTTTTACTTTCCTGAAGCAAAACGTGTCTACGATACGTAGTCTAGTGAGTTAGTCAGTATTTTTCTTAGTGGAGCAACCGAGACTGAAGATACATATTGGTCTAGGCCTAGAACAACATTCAGGACTTAGGCTGGCTTAGCTTAGGGACAGGGATAGATATATATTATTATTCTAACCTTAGATCTAACAAAGTTAGTGGAATACGAATAGATCTTATTTGTCTTAGACAAAAAGCTTTGAACATTCTCTGGGACCGGGTCTGGGACAGGGATCATACTAGATAACGTAGGCCTATACTGCTATAGATTATTCTAACCTTAGTCTAGATCTAGTGGATAGATCTGATACTCTTACTTAGACAAAAAGCTTTGAACAGTCTCTGTATTGGTTGCTCGCTGAACTATGTATGACAGTCTATGTTGGCCTCTCTCACCAAGGCAATGTGATACGACAGTAAAATGTCAGAATTTTTAAAATAAATCCCCAGAAACAACGGTTATTCCTGTCTACACTACTACAGTGTACTGTTAGATCCAACTATCGCTGCATTGCTTGCCAAGTAACTAGGTCTAGGCCTGGCTAAATTTAGAATTAATCCTAGAGTGGCTAGACATCTCTCTACTCCGGTTTTAGGTCCATATCTGTTTCTTTGAAGAGTTTTTTATTTAATTTTAAATATTTTTTGGGACTCGTTTAGGTTTCCAGATCCAGGACTAGAAAACAGGCCTAAACCTAGACCAACAGCTCATTCTTGACTAGACTAGGCCTGGCCTAGATTTATGTAAGAATTTAGATCTTGGCCTAACGTTTGTCTGTGCTAACTGCTATCTATTCTTTCTAGATTCTATTTCTAGCCTAGCCGGTATGCCTTGCAGACAGAACTATACCTCAAAACCAATGTGTGAGCCAACTTTTATAAGAACTGGTTGAAAACTAATGAAGGAGTTCAGATTTTCACCTAATTCATTATGTAATATGTTGTTACCATGGCAACACGATTTCTGATACATACAAAAATATGTCTTGCACATCTTCAATTCAAGACTAATTAGTGTGCCAAATTTTATGAGCATTGGTTAAAAAAAGATGAAGGAGTTCGAACTACCAAATTTTCACCTTTTTTTTGTTATTTAATATGTTGTTACCATGGCAACACGATTTCTGATACAGACAAAAATATATCTTAGACATCTTCACCTCAACATAAATGTATGTGCCAATTTTTTTTTATAGAATTGACCACTTGGAAACTGATAAAATAGGTCAAATCACTAAATTTTCATTTAACTTTGATATTTGATTTGTTACCATGGCAACATGATTTTTTTATAAAGTCATAAATATATTTTGCACATCTCCACATCAAGACTAATGTTTATGCCACATTTCATGAGAATTGGTTAAAACTGGGGAAGTAGTTGGAATTGCAAGATTTTTACATAAGTTTTGCCTTAATATACCGTTACCATGGCAACACAATTTCTGACATATGCAAAAATGTGTCTCGCAAATTTTCACCTAAAGACTAAAGTCTGTGCCAAATATCATGATAAATGGTTTAAAATTCTAAAGTAATAAAAACCACAAGTTTTTCACCTAATTTTCGATATTTAATATGTTGTTACCATGGCAATGCAATTATATACTTTAGGCATAGAATACGTTTTGCACATCTTCACAATAAGACTAATGTATGTGCCAAATTTCATGAGAATTGGTTAAAAACTGAGGAAGTAGTTGGAACAGCAAGATTTATACATATCTTTTGCCATAATATACCGTTACCATGGCAACACAATTTCCGACACATTACAAAATGTGTCTTGCACATCTTTACCTCAAAATCAATGTGTGAGCCAACTTTCTTGAGAATTGGTAGAAAACTGACGAAAGTATTTTAAACGGCAAAATTTTGGCCATAATATACTGTTACCATGGCAACACAATCTCCAAAAAAGGAAACACAAAATTCTTACACCTCCTTACCTTGAGAACAATGTGTGTTCCAAATTTCATGAAAATCGGTTAAAACTGAGAAAGTAGCTTGTAATGCAATATAGGCATAAATTCTAAAAAACGGCACTTTATAATCACTCGCGTCGCGTGCGGGTTCGTAATCACTCCCGTTTTGAATTTTTGGCGATTTTTTTTATTTCGGTGCGATTTTTTTTTAACGGTGTCTTCAATGGGACAGACATGCAGGGAAAATAAAATGAAATTGAAATTCGAGTTTCGTTTTAAGCCGGCAATTAAGTGCCTCAAAATAAAATGTACTCGACTACTGTTTTAACATAACAAACAAGCAAATCAGCCATGTGGCTCAACTAACTTAGAATAGATCCGGACTTCTACCGTGTCTTATACGAGGACTCCGAGTCAGAACTTGCCATATCTGCCACATCGATCATTCCCATATGCGGACATGCCTGCATGCAATGGCCCCAAGGCGGCCGGACCCGGCCGCGGTCGGACACGACGTGCATCGGTAGCATGGAGCAAGCTAATGTGAGTCGAGCTGAGTTAGATCCCACGTTATATATGAGGCGCCGATTGTACCAATATTATATAGAACAATTATTTGTTATATAATCATTATTCATTAAATAATAACTATTATTTATATATAATTTACATTCTATTTGTAAATAATTACTATTATATAAAATAACATTTCTAATTATTTATATATAATTCCAAGTAATACTTCATTACTTGTAAATAATAATAGTTCGACATTCCATTATTTATAAATAATGATTATTTGTTTTTCATTATCTATAAATAATAATTTTTGTGTTTCATTATTTATAAATAATGACACTGCATACTTCATTATTTATGAATAATTGCAATTCGTTTTTTTATTATCTATAAATAAGTTTGTCGAGTTTTCTATTATTTGTAAATGATAATTATCTATTAACAATGCCAGTGCACATTTCTTTATTTATAAATAATTTGTTGAGTTTCCCATTATTTATAAATAATGAAAATTCATCGTGTTTCATTATTTATAAATAACATTTTTGTTTGAATATCCCATTATTTATAAATAATCATTATTTATAAACGATTTTCACAGTTTGCCATTATATACAAATAACCATTATTTATAAATAATGAAGAAAAAAATCATTATTTATAAATAATGAAAAACAAATAATCATTATTTATAAATAATAAAAAAATAATAATCAGTATTTATTAATAATGAAAAACAAATAATCATTATTTATAGATAATAGAATGTCGAACTATTATTATTTACAAATAATGAAGTATTACTTGGAATTATATACAAATAATTAGAATTTTTTTTATATAATAGTAATTATTTACAAATAGAATGTAAATTATATATAAATAATAGTTATTATTTAATGAATAATGATTATGTAACAAATAATTGTTCTATATAATATTGGTACAATCGGCGCCTCATATGTAACGTGGGATCTAACTCAGCTCGACTCACGTTAGCTTGCTCCATGCTACCGATGCACGTCGTGTCCGACCGCGGCCGGGTCCGGCCGCCTTGGGGCCATTGCATGCAGGCATGTCCGCATATGGGAATGATACGATGTAATATCGATGTGGCAGATATGGAAAGTTCCGACTCGGAGTCCTCGTGTAAGACACAGTAGAAGTCCGGATCTATTCTAAGTTAGTTGAGCCACATGGCTGATTTGCTTGTTTGTTATGTTAAAACAGTAGTCGAGTACATCTTATTTAAGGCACTTGCCGGCTTAAAACGAAACTCGAATTTCAATTTCATTTTATTTTCCCAGCGTGTTTGTCCAATTGAAGACACCGTTAGAAAAAAAATCGCACCGAAATGAAAAAAAAATCGCCAAAAATAAAAAACGCGTGTGATTACCAACGCGACGCGAGTGATTACGAACGCGAGTGAATATAATAAGCCTAAAAAACTGTTGGCCATGATTTGTTGGATTTAAACCAGGCTTAAACTACCCCCTGCGCGAGTTTAACTTTTTGAGGATTTATTACCACACTTAGACCAGGGTTAACTTAAACCTTGCTATCGGAATACGAAACTTAAACCTAGGTTTAAATATGGCAGTTTATTACCACACTTAGACCAGGGTTAAGTTAAACCACGCTATCAGAATACGGGCCTGTATGTTGAACTCGTAACGTCAAGTGTTTATGCCTTATGCCGTAATATTTAATTACGATAATGTGAATACATCATTATCCTATATTTATATTAATCAAATGGAAAGCCAATCCATATAGCTCAGGCTTACTACCCGGATTCGAACTCAAAGTTGTGCCAGAAATGTGTAAACACACACACGCCCACCCATCCTCTCTCTCACACACATACTCACACACACACCCTCACACACACATACACCCACACGCACACTTCCTTTACACCTTATGATTTTAACATTAATTGGGTCTCTACGCATAATTTGATAGTAAGAAAATACTATTTTGTTACTTTTATTGATCCTGGTGTATCAAAGTTTGTCGATGGGCCTGCGCTAATATTGAATGGTTTCACATTTGGATATTAAACCTCTGATATAGACGACGGTGGACATTGAGTTCTATCTTTTAATTCTAGTACGGATAAATGTCAGTCTCAACAGACTACTGGGAAGTATCTTTGATATAATTTCCTTTTCACTCAGGTGAAATCCTACTACATGTATGTTTCAATAATCCTCGAACTATGATCCCTCCTTGCGGATAGATGTATTTAGTAAAGAGTCATAACCCCGAAATGACCTGACCACGAATGATTACCAGAGTATCATCACTACCTGACAATTGTCTGACTCAATGTTTGATGAAGTAGAAAATCATAAACGCTGTCATGAATTTCCCATTCAAAGGGAAATGATGAACTACATACACAAAGCCAAAAAGAATCTATATCGCCATTGTCATGCCCACAATGTTTAGTCATCAGGAAAAAATAAACAGTCGGCCACTCAACTTGTGATTTAACAAAATGCATCAACGTCAAGTTAGGAATTTGATAAAGGAAGATAAAATGATTGAGATGACGAATTGACTCGATCCGATAGGAAGTTCGTCTATGGTAAATTAATTTAATATTAGGCCTGTCTAACATTTGCTGAAAGTCCCATAATCATGTCAATAACCTGTTTGTTGGATGTTCGTTCTATAATGATAATGATAAGAATAATAATAAGAGGAATAATGATAGTAATAATGATAATAACAACAATAATAACAATAACAATTACAAAAATAAAAACAATAATAATTGTAATAACACTAATAGTAATAATAAAAATAGATATCTATCTCGTGTGATTTAGCGTGCCTTTTCCGTAATGTCTCTTGCAAAAAAAAAACATACATTGAATTTTAATATCCTGTAGATCTGATTATTGGCTTTCAAAACAACTTAAAGCATTTTAGAAAAATTATTTATCCCTTACGATAATCCGGACATTTTAGAACCTTGTCCATTATAAGATCGCATCGTCAATACTTCACGTGCTTTATTACATATCTAAGATTTCACAAAACACATGCTTCCAACCAAAAAGCATCCCATCATTTTTTTTAAGATAGCTCTCAGGCACAAATTAAAAACAAACTGTAAATCTGAATCGAATAAAATGAATTTCAATCTGTTTTTCAATCTAACTGTTTATTTTGCTTCTTCATGACTTTCGTGCTATTCCTGTTTTGACGATTCATATCGTCAAACAATTTCACTTGAATCAGGATCCAAACTGCAAAATGAGGCAAACAATTGTCACGGGGTAACACGAATGTATTTCAATCATTTCACGCCTTGAAATTAAACGTTTTGTCATTTCCTCCAACCACGGGCTCTTAACCATACCGCCAAACTACAGTGTAAATATCACTTCCCCTATCTATGTCAACAATTCAATCACACGGATTGATGAGAAGACAGTGATTTTTTTCTCATGATAATTATACCTTATTTATGGGTGTGCTGACAAGTTCATATCCGTATTGTGATACGTGTAAAAGCAATTATCGTACTAGAATTACCACACATGAGAGGCGGAATTTTATGGGACTTGTTTTGTTTTTGTTTTTGTTTTGGGGGAATTTTTAATTGTTATTTGTATATGAATTAAAACTAAGGAGGAAAATCGATTATAAATTTAAAAACATCCCCGGTTTAATCATTTAGACGGAAAAGGGCTCCAATAAGGCCAAGGGCCTATATATTGTATATTTTCTTGGTTGATATATAATTGAACTCCTCACTTGTCACTTGAGATAAAGAGAGGTTTCCATCAATGGTCGTGAAACTGGTTTAAATGCAGCAATGTTCCAATATGCACATGTGTAGTGCCACCATTTTGTCAAGAAGTCCTTATCAGAGGACACGGGTGTCGATCACGTGTGAGGGGGAGGGGGATGTCCCCCGATATTTCAGATGGGGGTGTCGTGTGTTATCACCGAATAATAATCATAATATTTATGATGGATCTTATGACAAATATGACCATGATGATGTGGAAATAAAGAGTACAAGATGAACACGATCATGAGGGTAATAATGATTGTTGTAGTAGGCCTACGCATGAGTACTATTTTTTTTTCTCTCGGAATTTTATTATGAGTGTTGTTACTGAATGAACCATTCCTTTCAGAAATTATTAAAAACAGATGGATAGAGAAAGAACAACACCCAGAATGAAATAGAATAACACGTTAATATTTTTGTTATACATAATCAAAATCTTTTTGAAATATACCACTCCCCGCAACCAAGCACATGGGGTGTGCCGTGTTTAATTTACCTTCTGAATGGCACTTCATTATTTTTGATATTCTTTATCCCGGTTTATGATGTGAAATAAGCGGACAACGTACACAATTTTAAAAGTGTAGTGAGGGAGAATAACCCTGAAAGTTCTGGAAATGGCTCATTTTT
Organism: Lytechinus pictus; assembly: GCF_037042905.1. NCBI lineage: Eukaryota > Metazoa > Echinodermata > Echinoidea > Temnopleuroida > Toxopneustidae > Lytechinus > Lytechinus pictus. The sequence goes on from NC_087249.1 coordinate 15,382,219, forward strand.
CACGTCATTTTTCAATGAGCATACTCTTCGCGCTCGCATTATTCAGTACCTAGTCTTGTTGTAGATAATAACGTATCTACTTAAGATTTCAGTATTAAGGATTACCTCCACCCCGACCCTTGCCAGTGTGCAGATATGGGGATGGGGCCAAGGACCACCAAAATGTTTCACGACATCGAAAGAAAAAAAGAAAGAAAAGACAATAAAACAGTGTGAAGTATGATATATATTTTTGGAAATAGCGTGTAGAAATCAATCACAAAATTATATTTTTTGCATTAACAAGGTCGGTTTTTTTTAATGTTGTTCGTTACGAAAATTCCTAATGTTTAGACTCATTACTCCAATTATTCCCCCCCCCCTCATCTAAATAAAAACCTCACAGAGAACCATATTTTTGTCTCAGTCATCCACTAAATCGACGTCCATGGCATAGCCTGATGTTCCCTTACCATGCTTACAGTCACACCAAAGACGCCGACTCAAAAGCGGTCGATAATATGGCATTGGAAATAAATAAACGCAAATTGGTCGATCAGAAGACGGTTTCGCAGGTGCGCCTGTGTCATGTGATATAAAAATTCACAAAGAAACATGGACAGTGAGGGTAGCTAGTAAACTCATTGTATATCCTCAATTTATTATTCGCCTTCCTTCCTCTCCTACCTGAAATCGAAAACAAACGTGTTCTTACCCCGCTGTGATAAAAATGAGAAATTCTAACTATACAACATGGAAAACGAAAATTGTCTTATCATGATAAAAGTCTTCTTACATCGTCCGGATCTCGTGATTTCCTTGTTATGTTTGACAAGCTCCCATAGTCGTCTCAGTTACACAAGCATTGTTTGATTTTCTTTTTCATCCTCGAATTAATGAAATAATATGTTAGGCTTCCCAAGTTATTTATCCACTCATTTTCTCCTGTATCGATCGATGTCAAAAGAAGTCATGTCTTAATTTACAAAAGTGGTATTGAATTAAAATAATATTGTTAAAATTTTGTTTCCTTCCACCCCCGGTCTCCAAGTGATTTAATGAACTGCTCTGTTTATTCCTTTAACGTCATGTTTTGCTATTACGAGTATTATAGTCTAGTATTGGGTGACGGACAAGATCGTCTTGGTGAATAAATGGCAATGCAGTATTGTAGTATGATACATGGGTTGTGAATATACCATTTTTTTAATAACAAATTTGGAAATGAATGATTCACTATAATATTATTTTCTAAACTTTTTTTGATACTGCAGTGTGTGACAGCCATTGTAATTATGAAAGGGCGTAAAGATGAAAATATTTTGTTGCTGTAATGGGGGGTGGGATGATACAGCAAAGTGTACTTTTTATTCTCCCTCTCGACATGGCTACCATAACATTTCAATTACACGGAAAGGTGGCACCGAATTACCAATCGGAAAGAGAGCATGGTAAGAACTCGGCATGACTCGTGTTGGGATCTTCTAGTTTTTCCTCTGATTCAACTCTTGGGACTGAGCTAGCTTTGGAGCGGAATTGATAGTCATTATCCCGCGCGAGGACACAACTGGGATATCAAGTCTTTGACAGCCCGTGCTTTCCCCGCAGTCTCATTTCAACCTCAATCCTTTCGTACCACGACCAGCAGCCCCCCCCCCCCCCCACTCTTTCTCTCTTCCTTCTCTGGTTAATTTTCACCAGGGCTCTTTGTTTTTACCTTTGGCAGCCGACGGGAAAACAATACCCCGATGTGCACGTATGCTCTGACTGGCCTCACACCTGTATGATTTTCATTCTGAAAACAGTGCCAAGTGTAAGGAGGCACCATTAACAGTTGCTCGTCAGGCAATTATTCTGAGCAGCCAGATCGATCAATGGAAACATCATGTGACTCTTCGCTCACCAATCATCGTTTTGTCTTGATGAACACTTTTTTTTTCATTCAGATTTAACTACGAAATAGTGAAAGAGGGAACTATACTTTGTAACGCGGCGAGTTAAGCCATTGGATTCCTCAATTCAGAGATTAGTTAGCCCTGCAGAGGAACACTACAAGATAACAGTGAACACATCACATTGATCTGAACTGTGTGCTTCCTACATTTTTGTTACTTTGATTTGAACCTGTGGAATGTATTTGTTGGATTAATGAATTATTAAAGATAACAACTTAAGACTTTCTTGTCGCCGATTTCATATTCATTTTCGCAACTTTGTGTTATAATCACGGTTTATCATTATCATTTTCGCTTAAAAAGGGCAAAGGCTTCTACATGATTTAGACGGATCTACCATCTCGAATCGTGTTTAAAATTGCGACTTTAAACATGACGATCTTGAATTCATTTAAGGTTGCTCTATTCTTGGTTTCACTACTCTATTTAGCTAGAACGCAGGAATTGAGTTTGAGGTCTGGTCCCAAGGACACAAATGTAATTGTTGGACAAAATCTTACATTGACTTGTACATTTTCACTTCCTTTGAGTGGGAACTTCAATCTATTTTGGAGAAAAGGGAATACTGACATTGGTCGATGCCAGATGTCACACAGATGCGATAACTTCGGTAACTCGAGGATATTTCTTGATGAAATTGATAATCGGACACATTTCGTGCTAAAAGTAAGCAACGCCAGGTTATCCGATTCTGGAAGTTATGAGTGCGGTGTGGAAAATAGGGTGAACAATACATTGAACTACAGGCATCTTCAAAAAGCCGATGTTTCAGTTGTGACTGAAAATTCAATTGCAAATCCGTCGTGTGAGGTGGAGATTGCGGAATCATTGGTTTCTGATGGACGAAATGATATTGCAACGCAGCTTCTTTGCACTTGGCCAACAAATTACACAGGTGCATCGGGGCAAATTGTTAACGATTTTCTTAACAGTGTCTACCACTCGAACGCTTTGGGACAAGTGAGGGGCCCAGCAAACGCATTAAGTACAAGCATGACAATTGACTATCTGGATTCCCAAGACGAGAACAAATGCCTTCTGACGATGCCTGGAGTAAGCTCAACACGCTCGTGCTCCTTTACACGTTTTCTTGAGCCCCCTGTTAACGAAATTGCAGAAGGAGAGACGGCAAGGTTCACATGTGAGATAGACGACAGGGATACGGTTTGGTTTGCGTTGATAAATGGCACCGTGATGGATAATGATAGCTTAAGTGAATTGCTTGATATGGACATGGTGCAAGGTACCCAAATTGCATTGAAAAATGTTCCAGCATCTTACAATGGACTCTTGATACTTTGTGCAACGAGGACAAGTGGAAACAAACTTCTGCTCTCTGGCTCTGGAAAACTATTAGTTAATTTTCAGACAACACAGTCATCTATAGTCACTGTCAAACCAATTACCAGCTCTGATCGACATGGACTGCATCACAGTCAGCTGGAAACTGTGAAAGTGAAAACGGCCCTCACATCGTCAGACAAACATTACGCTACTCCGTCAGCAACGCAAACAAATACAGATACAACGTTTGTTTTGTTACCTGCATGGATTAAGTACCTAGTTTACTATTGTTCGATAGCATCAAGCCTTGCTTTCGCTCTGACTCTAATGATCGTAATATATATATGCGTCACGCGTTCTCGAAGAAAGTTGCTACCACCCGAAGACGTGGAACAGCCGCCTCAGGTAGCTAAAGTGATGGCTATTCCATCTCACTCCAACGCCGACTATGCTACCATTGACTCATCCGAATTAAAGCAGAAACATCAAAAATGCGAGGAAACCTTGGGGGATGTAGACTTCAGGGAACGTAAGGAGTCGATTCGCTATTTTCAACCTAACAAGGTAGTTCCCATGACGACCGGGATAGCTGAGGTTGTTTCAGCATCAGATAGGCAAGGCGTACCGAGCGTCCCCATTCGGCGCACTCAATCGGAGTATCGGGCTAACGATTGCGATGACCCGACTTACTTCGACACCTCAAACAGTCGGCATCTTTGGAGGAATATGTCTCTGCAGGGTCAAATCCCATGCAATGTTTATGCTGGAAATGGGTGTCACAAAATAACTGCAGTAGATGAAGAATCGACTATTGGTTCCCGAGCAAGCATTTCTAGGGGAAAAGTAAAAGATGAAGTATTTTATTTCCCATTAGATAAAATCAACACCGGGGACGAAAAGTCCAACAGTGTCGACAACAACACGATGAAATCTTGTTTATCCGATGAGACAACACTTGGACGCCAAGAGCACCCTTATTTTACTCTCGAGCATACAAACCTAGAGGATGAGGTGTTGGCTAACAGAGAGAATAATAACTTTGAAACTGTATCGAAACTTCTAAACATCAACAAAGCTCCGATCGTTTCAGAAACTGATTCGGAGTACGATAATTTCCGATCAAAACGTGTACCCTTTTTGAGAGAAAATAGCACGGCCGACAATTATGACAAATTGAAGTGCAATTCTAATGGATAAATTCTAAACCACTTCTTTTGTAATGAATTTCGTTTGTCGTGTATAGCTTGTCTAGATTCAGACATAGTTACGCTGCACGAGCACTTAGAAAGTGGACGTTCATAAACAGTTTTAATTTTCGTGTGTGTATTATTGCAAGGGTGTAATGTCAGGAAAGTCGTGATCAAGATTGTAGATCATTTTGTTTGTTTCTTTTCACGATGTTTATTATGGATGTTGCAGGAAAGTCTTAAAAATCGATTGCAAATTTCAGTTGCGAAACAACTAACGATGTATCCATGCTAAACACCGGCGATCAACTGCAAGACTTATAATTGATTTGGGGACCTAAAATACTTACAATAGATTGTGAGTTTATTCCAACACCCCAATAGAAAGCTTTATTTTAAGTAAGGGGAACGCTCCTGACGGCAGTTTAGAGAACGATGAAAACACGTTCTGGACGAATACGTACAATATAAATTGCCAACTTTGCATGTAGGTCTGTGTTATCTTAGCTTCGGAATGCCAAATGCGTTTTTTTTTTATAATGTATAATTTAGTATAATGATGATAACGTTTTCAACTTTATAGTAAAGATAGTGGTGATAAACTAATCTCAGCAAATTAAATACACAAATATCGGACCTCTCCGGCGTCAACGGGGAAAAAACATAATTTATCATTTCTGAATAATGTAAAAAAACATATATATAAAAAAATAAGCGGAGTAACATACATATCGTGATTCTCAGAAGGAGTATACAACATGTACAATGCGAATTTCATTGTTCGTCGATTCTCCTTCAGCATATTGTTCGGTATATAAATAACGTAGCATGAATTAAAATAGACTTCCATCACACGTACATGTAAGTCGACACTTACCAAAAAATAGATTTCACAACTGAAGAATCAATAATTGAAAACTGACATTGGTAATTGTTAATGACTGAACAATCAAGAGTTTGAAAAATATCCCTATTTTCATCAATATCGACTCAAGGTAGGATATGGTGCAACAGTTTTTAAGTTTAAATCCCATGGGTATTGTCATATCATAGCTATATTTTCATTTTATGATTTGTGAATTTTACATGATAAATCAACACAGTTCCAGGTTTGGGAAAAGCGAAAAACGTAATATTGAAAAAAAAAATGAAAAGCAAAATGGGAAATGATAATTAAAACAATATGGAATAAATAAAACGTTCCTGTTTTTTTCATGAATTAGCTCTTATTGTTTTTGTATAGCCTTTATTCATAATTGGAGTGAAATTGAAAAAAAAAATCATTATTTTCGTCTTAGATAATGAAATGGCGTTGACCTATTCTTTTGTAAATCCTATTGCTCCCTCACCTTAACAATCTTCCGTTTTACTCAAAGAGAAGAAGAATAGCAAAATTTATCAAAAAGAAACGAATGTGGGTGGCGATCTTCAAATTTCAGTTTCAGAAAATCAAAAAAGGCAATATCTGGAAATAATTCTGACAATTTAATAAAATGAAGAATAAAAAGAAATATGAAATGTTATTTAATTTTTCAGTGTTTCAGTAAAATGAAATACGTTTGAATTTTATTTTCCTTTTCAAGAAAAGTGAATAAAATACATTGCTTTCAAGACATAGGAAAAGTAAATAATAACAAAAATAGTAATCGCATCACACTGGTATTAGATTTCTATATTTAGCAAAAGAAATTGGGAAACGAAGCATTTTCATTAATTTTTGTTATTGAACTATGAGATTTAACAAACATGACAAATTTAAAGAATTTAGGATGATAGCAGATTTCATTAAACATGTAAACATGGTTAAAGGGAACACGTGATCAACACGATCAACTGAGGACTAAAAAAAGTCGTTACTTATGATGAAAATGATACGGATACAAAATCGAAGTATAAAATGTATAATATTCTAAATATAATTTCGCATAGATAAATATATCTCTTCTCACGGATGTTATTTTCAAGTATGAGCCTACATTTACCACTTCAAATATTTATGATAATAATACGATTAAAACAATGATCTGAATAAAGCTATGCGTATTTCCGATATGAAATTGATATTCAAGCTGAAAGGGAAACATGAATATAAGTTTATTGCTTTCGTGGGAGAATAATATCATGTTCCAGTGAAGGTGTATGTTTCTTAATTATTTCATATTTTAATGAGAGAATGGAACATTGTAACATATCCATAATATTCACTAAATAAAGCGTACAAATGATTCGAATAGTGCCTATATAAAAAAAATATGCACAGATTAATGTTGTTTTGTTCAATTAAAGCAATTAAACAGTTCATCTAAATTCATTATCCATTTATCGTGTCTATGCAGCGTTTTTTGTCTGTGGATGTGAATTTATGTGTGGGTAGGGGTGCGTATGCGTCTACATGTGAAGGCGTGAGGTGGACGAGTGTGTGTGTGTGTGTGTATGTGGGGTATGTACGTTGCGAATGCTTGTGCGTGAGATCGTGATCGATTATGCAGAGATGATCAAGTTATCGATTAGGCGTGGTAGACAAATGTTAATTGGGTGCTATCCATTCATGATTTATTTGCTTATTCTTCGAAAAGCAAACACATACTTGCATATCATCACGAGGACTAAAAACAATTACAAAGTGTCAAAGATTATTTTGTACGTTAATGTAAACAATGCGCGATATTCATGCTCATTCTAGAACAGGATAATAATCACTTCGATAAAAAAAAACCTCCAATCCCTTATCAAGTTTTAAATATATATTGTTAAGTAAAATGAAAGTAACTACTACATTCTGGACAAGTGATTAGATTGATGATGACTTTCCTCCTATTTGCTGTCACTATAGATACAGTGTATTGATTAGACAAATGCGTTTTACAGATAACTGGTATCGTGTTGTGAGGCATGACCGTAGTGAAGCGGGGGTGATTTTTATATGAATCTGCTGCGTATTGGTACGCAGCACGACCTGGGAATTAGGTTGGTATGCTAAACATGTAGATATTAGACCCAAATCTGATTCAATGGCGGAGCGGAAACCTTTTTTTTATTTTATACTTGTTACTTTTTTTTTTTTTTGCTTCTTGCCATCTCTTTTTCTGATCAAAATCACCTTCGTATTGGAGCGAAAACTTCTTTTAGGGGGTGCACTTGCTTTTTATTTTTTTCTGACCGATATAACCCTCGTTTCGGTAAAAAAAAAATTATTGTCGTTTATTTCTAAGCAGATTCCCTTTATTTTATATTTCATTTATTTATTTCCATTTTTATTTATTCTTATTTTAATCTATCTATCTATATTATTATTATTATTTTCTTTTTTTGGTTTGGGGGAGGGGGGGTCTTCCTTATCATTTTATTTCTCACCGAAATCACATTAATGTTTAGTGAAAACCTTTTAATATTTGTTTTACCATTTGAAGAAGCTACGTGAGGAAGTAGACAAAAGAAGTGGACAAACAGTGGTGTCTTAAAATTATCATTATGTAATATCATTACGACCAATGATATTACAGATTGACAATGTATAAGTTAGACTGTATAGGATTGATTTATTGACCGAGCAACGTCTTCAGTACTGTGAAATATTTTTATTGACCCAATTATGATCGTCCCCTTAAAGACTGTCATTACGCATGTTCCCATTATTTCAAATTTAGCATGATCAGAAGCAACATTGAAATATTAATACATATTGTTTGTTATTGCAAGCTAGAAGCAAGAAAAATAATAATGATTCCCTTTTTATGGAGCGTCGTGGCCCAGTGAATTAGTCTCCGGACTTTGAAACAGAGGGTCGTGGGTTCAAATCCCAGCCACGGGGTAATTTCCTTCAGCAAGGGATTCATCCACAGTGTGCTGCACTCGAAAAATAATAATAGTGATACGAAGTCATTTATACACTTGCATCAAGTTTGCTGCCGTCTTTACGCCTGCAATTTAGGTGGTGAAACACGTTTACGCCAAAAGTGGATTGTGACCCCCTCATCCACAAAAGCCGCCTTCACGTCGCGTATTCAAGTGGCACGAGTCGCAGACTTTTCATATCAAAAATTTCTTTTTTTATTTATAGTTCAGTGGTTATGCCGGCCTGAGTCCACTTTGGGGTGATACACACACCGATTGCAGGACTGATGCCGCCTTCAAAGCACATCCAAAGGTAGTCCGATCTGACGCCGGCTTGAGTCCACTTCTGGCGAATGTGTATAACCACACCTCGACAATTAAAGTAGGCCTACTCAGTTATGCTTTAAACATATTGAAGCACCCTTCCCCCCTACCTTTTTATACCTGATTGATGGACGCTTGAGGTTATTCTGGAAAATATCCCTTTAACATGGTTATCACGTTAGTGAGGGGGCATTTTTCTTGCGTAAAAAGGGGCACTTTTTCCGTGCTTCAAAAAGTGGGGGGGGGGGGGCTCTGCCAGAGTTGGAATTTTACGAGATGCAATTTTGTCCAAAAAAGGAGCATCATTACGAATGAAGGGACATTGCATGTCGTTCGATTTGATTGTCTCCCGAAAAACCTGACAAGCAAAAAAGAAGAAAAAAAAAACGTACGGTAATCGTTCTGTTTTTCGGGGAGCGCAATGACATGCCTCTGATAAATGTAACATCGTCGTCATCGCTGTACCTGGGTTATTTCTCCTCGGCATGGACTCGTGTATTTTATCAAAGCAAGCGCAGCTGCATGTAGGTACTCGAAAGTAAGATGTGCATTACATGAATTTGGGGTCCCAAAATTGTGTTACGATTGAGGCTGAAAATTAAAGGTTAGCCGGAAAAGGAGTTACGTCCGCATGAGGTACACGAATTTGATCCTGATTATTTCTGCATTCGAGAAGGTCGTAACGATACATCTTTTTTTCTATTTACCAGTTTGAAATGTGTTTGCTATAAGTATGAACATGATGACACCAACTTGATTCATACGGTAAAATAATATTGCTTTGAAATCAGTGTACTCATTGTGTGCGTGCGTGAGGGTAGGTGCGATGTTGTGTGTTATTTGTATTATTATTTTTATTTTTTGCAAAGTATTTTGAAAAAGTATTGTATTATGAATTTAGTAAGAATGGAGGAGAATTCTTAACCTTTCCAGTGGCCACAAGTCAAAAGACTACATGCTAAAATAATGCATCCTGAGAATACAGGAGAAGATTTAAGGTCTTTCGATGATGAGTAAATGAAGATGTGGCATAATGCCATTAATTCTTCAGTTTTCATCCGGCTATGCCAATGCTTCGAAGACAATGGAAGCGAAGGCAGACTGGTGTCATTATCACATACACTTCTCGACCGAAACAAGATTAAAGCCATGCAGAATTATTAACTTAGGTAAATCATGAATTGTTAATTACATATTGCTGCTTGTACACACACATCATGCTGCTAGCGAAGTGAGCAGCATTAAAGATACACTGGAAGGGGGCCTATGATTCACATAAAGTTATTGCATTGCTCTATTGTTTTGTATTACGAATTCACCACTGACATGAATTCATCTGCAAGATTAATATCAGGGCGTTTATTCTATTAATATTTGCCATAGCTTAAACCAAAGCCCATCTTAATAAATGTAGTTTGAAGGAATAGAAATGATAGCACTGGCAAATTTTCAAAGTCAGAGTGCGTTATGAAATTCATACTCTTTAAGGGCTTTATCTTAATTTTACAAAACCGTGATATGCAGATCGTGAGCATGATGCAGAAGCTCCCTCCCCCGACCATTGTTGATACAAATTTACTTTGCTCAAATGTCTATCCTTCCAGTGAAAGTTTCTTCCGTCAACCTACCAATTAATAATTTTTTGGAAAGTAATATGGATATGTCTTGTGATTACTTCTTCAAGAGGCACGTCTAACCCCTGATTATGATGATAGGCCTATGAGTTGCCATGGTTGCAGCGGGAGGTTAACGGATTCTTGGAGTAATAGAAACTTAAGATCAGTTTCGATCTTACCATTTGAACTTGAAAATTGTTCTCTGGTAGGTTGTATATACGTAAATTCCCTTCAATTCAAGCTCCATTGTTTCAGAAATAAGAACATATTTTTTAAGGCGTAACGTAGCCGTTTGACAGCTTTCTGTCTGTACCTAAAGGGCAGCCATGTCTACAATGGCAACCGCTATGATTTTTCTTATTGTCTTCGTAATTGTCTTTGACCCTGTGCAGCCGATACCAAGTCACATTTCAGGGCCCGAGGACGTGTACGTGTTCAAAAATAACGCCGTGAATCTAACATGCAGTGTAGGGGCTGCTTCAGGTCATGCTGTCATTTGGCAGGCAGTGGACGAGGATGGAGCCGGATCGATCGTTGGGAAGTGTTTTAACTGCCCCTCTCAAGAAAGGTGTTCAGTCGGACCAGGATTAGAGAGTGAATACAGTGCCATGAAGTATGGTAGCATGTACATATTGACCATTCACCGACCCCAGGTTCCCAAAACGAATCCCTTTGGACATTTCCAATGCGGTTACCAGAAAGTAAGGAACTGCGAGTCTGATCCTGTCACGGAAGGCAGGTATTACTTATTTAGATCGGCTATCGTGTATACTTACGATTTCCCCTCGTGCGCCAGTGCACTTATCAATCATGAGGGTAACATATTCCATGATATGACTTGTACTTGGGTACCACGTTTCTACATCGGAAATGAACATGAGGTTCAGGCAGAGCTTACAATTAGCGATACCAAGGTTAAGCCAGATCTTCTGCTCCCACATGGTATGGTAAAACGTTCTAGATCGGGGAATGTGCAAGAATCGGAAGATTTATTCCTTAATGCCAGGTGCACTGTTATTCTCTCTGGAAAGTCATCAAGATCATGTGACTTTTCATTACCAAGGGAGCAAGAACCCTCTATTTTGATAATGCCATTAAAGGCATCTATCAAAGCCGGTCACGCACAGGAGTTTTCCTGCGACGTTCAGCCCAATTCAACTCTTAAACGCAGTTGGGGAATCTTCCAGGGTCGGGAAACTTCAGAGAAAATCCTCACCTCTACACGCTCTAAGGCAGGTGATGTGACTTTCTCAAGTGCCAACAAGCATCGTCTCCACCTTGAGACTCGTGATGGGGACGCTCACTATTACCTGGAGTGTAGCATACAGACAATGACCGGCGTGAACGTGTCTGCTTTCGCTTACGTCCGCACGCACATCCTCGACGTTGAAACAACAGTCAGGCCTCCAGCAGTGACGACGGTGAAGAAGTCAACAGAGTCTGTTGATATCATGCAAAGTGCCACTCTTCCTGCTGATAAGCCCAACGAAACCCCGCTAGCCATCGATGAGCCCAACGAAATCCCGCCAGCCATCGATGACAACACGACTGGGATTTTAATCTTCGTCATCGTACCCATCGTTCTGATTATCGCCTTCTTCATCATTGGATTTGCAGTCATTCGGAATCGAACCCAAAGGCACAGCTTCAAGCAACCCCCGCGGAAATTGGAGGTGAACTACTCCAACATGGGTTCCAAAGACAACATAATCGGTGTAGTAGATGATGACGATGGAGACAACGAGCAAGTTGTAGGTGCAAACTAATTGATTATTTTTCTTTACAAGGTTAGCAAGTAATATTGTACGTTTCATGACTATGGGCCTTATACAATTACTAATTTATTCAATGTTCTGTTGGAGATTAAGTTATGTCAATGAAATGTTCTTTCTAGCGTTTTTATATACCGCATACATTCGCAATTCCGACGCTTCGTTATTTCGAAGGTTCGAGTATTCCGAAGGTTCGTAATTCCGAAGGTTCGTAATTTCGAAGGTTCGTTAGTCCGAAAACGAAATAAGGTTCGTAATTCCGAAGGTTCGTTAGTCCGAAAACGAAATGAGGTTCGTTAAGCCGAAGGTTCGTTAGTCCGAAAATGTAAAAACAGCCAAAAAGGGGTCTTTATTACCCGTATTCTGGTCCAAACAATCAACTCCCACTCCTCGCGCAGAGCGATTTTTTTATTAGGTTTATAAGTGGTAAACCTTTAATCACGAATGCATCTTTTAGTAGACATTTTGAACTTGAAACAATTTCAAAATGCATCAACGCGCCCCTATCGATATTTGATTTGATAATTTCTATCTGCCCTTATTCTGGTTTTCGTTAATAGGTTAATAGTAGTTTTCTCATTGAATGCATTTATAGTTTATTTGTTTGATGTTCTGTAGTCTGTGTTTTAAGTGGTACTTAAAACATATTCAGTTTGGTCCTTGTGGCTTGGTATCATATACATTTATTCACTTTTAAACTGGATAAATAAAGTGAACAATCAAATAAATTTGCAGGTTTAGCAATGAGAGAAAAAAATGAAATAGCCTCATAAACCTATGATCATCCCTTTGAGAGAATTCTGCGTACGGAGGTAACGAAAGTTCAGCCCCTTCCCACAGGGGCGGTGAAAGTGGGTGGGGGCAGGGGGCACTTGCAACCCCAAAAATAAAAATAATAATAATAATCCCCGTAGGAACGAAATACTGTTTTTCCAAAATGGAAAATTCCCTTGTGTTTTCCAAAATGGAATGCGCCGTTTTTCGAAATGGAATACCCTTTTTAAAGTATATATTTCAGATTAGAAAATCCAAATTTTTTGGTTATTGTTATCATTTATTGTTTAGTAAAGTACTCATCGTTTCCGGTTATAAAAAGGCTTAGAATGTCCAGTTTTCAGACTGGAATATCTTTTTAGATCGTGCTTCGCACTGGCATTATTTGATGTATCCTATTCATGAGTTACTAAACGCAGTCCTTAGCATTTTCTGGTCAGTATATTTCAGCTCGCACTTCTCGCTCGTGTGAATTCTTCAGTTAGATGCACATCTTTTTAATGATTGAAAAAAGTTCAGAATGTTTCATTTTCATTTCTCATTGAAATTTCCAAAAGTTTGAGCTTGCGATTCACGCTCGCAACACCTTCCAATGATCCCTATTGACAGTTGACCAAAAAACGAGTTATACAACATCAGCTTTGATTTTTTTTCCAAAACGCTCGCATGTTACACTCTCTTGCGAAAAATAAAGCCTAAATATATATCTTACCATAATCAGAAATCACTCCAAAAAGGCTTTGCTCTACGTAATTAATTTACTTTGCCCCGGCGCCCTTCTTTTTGCCTCCCCATCCTCATAACAATTGAACAGCAATCGTGTTTCTCCCCCTACCCCCTCCACCATGCTTTCCCTTCCGGTTTTTCCGGCCTCGCCACAGATTATTTTATTTTTCGGATTATCGAACCTTCGGAAAAACGAACCTTTTTTCGTTTTCGGATTAACGAACCTTATTTCGTTTTCGGATTAACGAACCTTCGGAACATCGAACCTTATTTCGTTTTCGGACTGACGAACCCTTTTTCGTTTTCGGATTAACGAACCCTTTTTCGTTTTCGGATTAACGAACATCGAGGTATAGGCAATTTACGCGTTTCGGAATTACGAACCTTCGGAATAACAAACCTTCGGAAAAACGATTCTTCGGAATTACGAAGTGTAACCGTATCTACTGGATATATTCTATTTTATGGAGATTAGTCAAGAACTCCAATTGTAAAGCTCATTCATCTTTATTCGCTAATACGAGTTACGGTTCTAGCATTCTTGCATTCAACAATTCCCTGAAGATGGATTGCTTGATGAAATTCGTGAATCTAGAATAGCGAAACGCAAGAAAACAATATATTCCAATATACAGCATATCAGTAATCATCAAAAGGTGTTGTTTATGCTGTTAATGGCTATTTGTTGTATTGCTATAAATAAAATTGAGCAGAAGCATGCAGAGCATTTAAAAAAAAGGTGTATTGTCTTTTACTTATTTGCTCCAAGGTGCTAACTTACCAAATTGATGGAAGGGTTTAGCATTAACTTTCATAATCTATCATTATATGTTCATGATGTTGCCAATAAAACGTGCCTTGAAACACTCCATTGGCTTCAGGTTTTTAAAATGTCCCCCTTTTAAACTATTCAGTGAACAGGATGAAGGGTGAAAGGAATTCACATGACTGATCAATTGTAGCACTTTCGGGATCCACGACATGCATTAACATTTCGGATGATGAGATCAATGTAAAAAGTAGATTTGAATATAAAATAGATAATTATGTATACTTTTGAATAGTTAGTAATATTAGTTAAAAGAGGTTGAAATTAATTTTATCCGTAAATATTGTAAATACCAAGTAACGTGATTGATGTTAGTCATTTTGCTTAGAGGTTATCCCGGTGTGCAGCTTTATCTCACTTACAGTGGTGCTCAAAAGTTGGTGAACCCCACCAGAAAATGAACATATAATATTAAAGTGTTCAAAGTTCGGCCGTGTTTAAGATATTCTATTGCGAAGTCAGGTGATAAAGTATTACGTTCAATAAAGTTTAGAATTCTGAGCTGGCCGAACACTGGCAACCAACACTCAGCATGAAGGGGTGTTTTTTTGTGGTGGGTTTTACTAACTTTTGAGCGAAACCGTACATGATTAATGCTTTGTTCTGTATTGCTAAATCTAACTTTAGAATTAAAAAAATGTAATTTGGACTTACCATTTATATGATATCTGCTGAAAATTCTTTTAAAAAAGTGTACATATATCATTGCAATTATTAGCCATAGGTGAATGAGATGATAATAGCACCTCGTTTGCTTTTGAAATATTTAATCACTAACGACTGATATAATGCGCCTACATTATGTCCTGATTTAGAAATGAATTGCATGTATTTTATGTATAAGTAGGTAAGATAAGTTAGGTTTGCATTGTATGAATACTAAGTCTCTTCATGATATGAATTAGGTACCAAAGATCATGATAATAATCGATTTTGTATGATAAATGATGTATATATATGTATCTAAAATTAGTTTTAATATTTTCGAATTATTTATGTCTCAATACTATAGTTTACACTATTTTTCTCTAAATACCTAACCAGATACTGTGATAATTAGATTGCTATGTCAAGTGTAGTTTGTTTACTTGCCTGTAACAGCACTTCAAAATCGGAACTAAGCTATATTAGAGAATGCATACATTCTACTGTAGTTAAATGCACTTTTTTTAAGTAGGAGTATTTAGCATTGATATTGATGCAAATAGGGATATTGATTCAGGTTTGCAAATACCTAAGCAACTTTAAGATTGTAAAACAGACGAAAGCAAATGCAGCCAGTAGACGGTAATTCCTTTCTGGCTATTTTCTTATCTATTACATTATCTTATCGGTTGAAATTTCGTCTTCAACCAACTCTGTTATCAAATACGTCGAAGAACAATTTAAATCGAAGAAACATGCTGGTTTACTCTCTATTGAATAGGGATTTTTTAATGAACCCAAATGAATCTAAAAATATATTTTCATGTCTTTTCATCTGATTATGAAACATTTACCTGTCCGTCTAACCTCTAACGACATTAGATTAGATTTGAATTTGTATTTAGATCTTATTCATTTCCGTAAAAAATACAAAATACATAGTCCAAATATCAGAAAGAGTTCAATGATAGTACATAAAATATAACAAAACGTAAACAAGAGGAACTGCTGGTGAACTGCAATGATCTTGGAATAAATGGAAATAGAACGGATGTGCTTGCCAAGAAAAGACAAGCTTGTACATGTTGTATGAAAGGCAAGCTTGTCCATTTTTCTTAAACTTAGTTGCAATGCTTA
The DNA here is from genome assembly GCF_037042905.1 of Lytechinus pictus. Lineage (NCBI taxonomy): Eukaryota > Metazoa > Echinodermata > Echinoidea > Temnopleuroida > Toxopneustidae > Lytechinus > Lytechinus pictus. The sequence goes on from NC_087249.1 coordinate 15,398,281, forward strand.
GCTAACAAAGCTAATGTACAATGATGGAGAGGGACGAGGTTAAAACAATCACTCTATAAAATTTCAAAGTAGAGCGAAAACAAATGACAACAAAATTGAGAGAAAGTGATATAATTACCATCTATCTAGATTATTCAATGTGCGGTAAAATTACCTACGAACATGATGGAAGAAAATATGTCTGTACATAGGCTGCTACTACACATGACAAGAAATGCAGTTGCTTATTCTCTTTATTTGAAATCACGTTCAAGAATGTTATTGTTTTCATCAAGTCATTTCTAAATGACATCAATAACTAAGTCAGTAATTAATATTCGTACAAGAATTGAATTCTACTCTTTATCGAGTGCATTCTTGTGAAATACCTGACAAAGGTTAAGGTTGAAAAGTTTATAAAAAAATATATAACGTTGATTGCGACTTGAACATTTGTATTGTTATATTAAAATATTCATTCTTATGAAATTCCATTTTTTTTTTTAGTACACTCTAAAAAATATTGGGTAAATATGCTCCATGAGGGTAATTATGTGTCCAACCAACATTGGGCATTTCTTTTGGGCATTTTTTATTTATCCAGTGTGATGAAAATTTTACCCATCCTAAAGTAATTGCTGCTTTTGTTAACCTTACTGGACATTATGCTTCCCGCATTGGGTAAAATATTGCCCACAACTGGTTGGACACATAATTACCCTCATGCTGGTTAAATACAGTGTAAGTGATTGTTTGTTCATTTCTTTTCAGAAGGGGGTGTATGTAATTTCACTAAATATAGTTTTCAACAAACGATTATATAGGGGAAATCTCATTTCTGCATTTGGTATGAACGGCAGTTTACACGTGAAACAATTGATGAATTATTAAATTGATTTGGAAAAGAAGATTGATAAAATTAAATAATGTATCATGAATTTCACAGCCATTGTGACAAACACATTAATGAAAGATTTGACAGTTTATCTCTTGGTGAGATAAGTGTCAGTTACTTTCACTTTTGTAATCCAGATTTCAAGCATTGTTTTGGTTGTTAACAAAGCAAATCAATTTTATATTTAATGTCATATAGAAAGTGAAACTTTTATTTGTCACCATGGTCATGGGGAAATTATGATCATTTACAAGGCACACTCGAGCTTTAATTTACAAAATAGGTGTGATTAATTTGAATAGAGCTTAATAACATCGTGTTTTTTTTTTTTTTTTTTTTTCTCGTCAGATGAAATTAATGAGCACATGCCAAGTTGAAGTTCGCAAAATAATGCAAATGGGTATACGTTCCTAAAGTGGTCCAAACCCCATGTATTGCATTTGTTACACCAAACTTTGTGTATCATTATCATATTGAGTATGGAGTCACTTTCAATAATTATTATGAAACAATGATGTAAAAGATTATTTGGGTATAAACTTAACAGAATTTACCCAACAGAAAATAATGATGAAGAATTTTACGAACTGGGGATGTTGTTTCATTCTAAAAAAAAAACATATTTCATGTTTATTTATTCCCCCTTTTTTGTGTGCGTACATCCCATGAATTCCACGTCACCTTTCGAATTCATAACTATAATATATGAGCCTAATGGTATTAAACAGTTTCACAGGATGGGAATTTTAGCTGAAAACTAAACTAAGATTCACCTTTACATGCGAAAATGATTCATTTCTAAATAAAGATTGGACCCTCACTACAGTTTTGTATCAAAGATGGGAATTCGAGCTGATAACTAAAATAAGATTCACCTTGTACATCATATTTTAGACGGACTTTTAAAAGATACGATTGTAGTAGATTTACGATCACCATTTTGTGTTTGTGTGTTTGGGTGTCCCTGTATGTGTTTACACGAAACCTTACAAAGTAAAGCAAGCAAAATACGAAGATAAGGATGAGCGAATATATATAAGAGGGTAAATCAAAAGTAAAGCTGTTTTTGAATACTTTGAAATTTGGTTATTTATAGACTAAAAAATGAGTATGAGACAAGCTAGCTAGGGGGGCAGACTCATGAAGATAATTAAGTAATATAGTTTAACGATCATGCGGGTTGCTCAGTTTTGTAATAATACAGTCACTCCAACGAAACCAACTCCAAAATACCGACATCAAACTGATGGTCTATCAATGGTAACACACATCCCTGGGAAGCGAGGGTGCTGCGTACGTTATACACCATAGGCAGCACCCCCTGAAAATCAGGTTGGTATCATTATCCCCAAAATCACCTTCATAATTCCCCCCAAATCAACTTCATTTTGAAGCGAAAACCTTTTGTTCTTTTATTATTTTGCTTGTCATTTTTTTCATTCCAAAATCTCCTTCATTTTGAAATGGAAAAAAAGGGTTTTTTGTTGTTGTTGTTGTTGTTGTTGCTTGTCTAAATAGCAGACCGAGACTGTAATAGTAGGCGCCACTTTTCCGACGGCGGCAGCGTCAGCATCAAATCTTAACGAAGGTTAAGTTTTTTAAATGACATCATAACTTAGAAAGTGTATAGACCTAGTTCATTAAACTCGAACATAAGGTTAACCAAACATCTTGTCTAAAGTCCAGGTCACATGATCAAGGTCGGTCAACGGTCATTTAGGGTCAATGAACGTAGGCCTATTTGGGGAATCAACATCAAAACCTTAACCTAAGGTTAAGTTTGATATGTCATCGTAACTTGGAAAGTATATGAACCCTGTTCATAAAACTTGCATATAAAGGTAATAAAGTATTACTGAACATTACTGCTCGAGTTTCAGGTCACATCACATGACCAAGGTCACAGGTCATTTTGGGTCATTGAACTTTGGCCAATTAGGAGGTATTTCTTGGATTACCATCATACCTTTAAAAGTTTATAGATATAGTTCATAAAACTTGGACATAATGGCAATCAAGCATCCCTAAACATTCTGCGCGAGTTTCAGGCCACATGACCAAGATCAAAGGTCATTTAAGGCCAACGAACTTTGGCCGTGTTGGGCATATTTGTGGAATTGGCATCATAATTTAGAAAGTTTATAAATCTAATTCATGACACATAGACATAAGGATGATCAAGTATGAGTGATTGTTTTGCACACATCTTAGGTCAGATGATCATGGTCAAAGGTCATGTTGGGTCAACGGACATAGTATTTTATTATCATATGAATGTTTTCTTTCGTGAATAATCATTCAAAAGCCGTTTTCAAAGTCAGCACTGCTGCTGTATCGAATCGCACAATGCAGGCGAGACTACCAGAGGCGTTCCACTTGGTGGTCTTTTCTCACGAAAAAGGAATGAGATCCCTTTTTTGTCATTTTTCCCCAACAAGCACTCCTTCTTAAAGAAATCGTTCCCAGGGCCCTGTGGTACTAATGTAACATTTATCAATTTGCAGTTGTTATTGCCGGTGCAACTGTAGCAGAAGTCCTACAGCCGCTACATCCATACTTGGAACAACAGGAACATAATGTATGCATGCAACCTCTACACTCTTAGAATTTGGTGTAAAAATTTGCTGAGCGACGTCGCTGTTTAAAAAAGTTGAGTTATTTATTGATCAACATTGCGTTGAAACATGAAATTTTGCACATATGCACTACGCTTCCCATTGTACGGTGTCAATGTAAAAAAGGAATCGCCACCTCTTCGAGTAACACATATCACGATGATTGGTGAAATTTGACCTACATGTACTGTTTGGGTAAAGTCGACATAGTTTCTCAACATCCATGGTTTATAAAAATTTTACTTATAATGTTGAGGAAACTGTCGGCACAAGTCAGCGCGATATGCATCGCGAGCCCACGACGAATTCAATGATGGACACCACCAAAGAGAGGCGTACGAAACCTTCTTCGGAAGTGGGGCATGTCCCCTTATGTTGCTGCTGCATTCGAAGGTATGATTATTTATATAAATATCGTTTTGATATGTGACATGCACATTTGAAAAAAAAATATATATATATCAAATTTTAGGTGCCAGGTAAAAATGGCAGAGGTAAAATGTTAGAAGTAAAATGGCAAGGGTAAAACTGGCAGAGGTAAAAATGGCAGAGGTAAAAATGACAAAGGTAAAAATGGCAGAGGTAAAAATGGCAGAGGTAAAAATGGCAGAGGTAAAATGGCAGAGGTAAAAATGGCAGAGGTAAAAATGGCAGAGGTAATAATGACAAAGGTAAAAATGGCAAAGGTAAAAATGGCAGAGGTAAAAATGGCAGAGGTAATAATGACAAAGGTAAAAATGGCAAAGGTAAAAATGGCAGAGGTAAAAATAATCATAGGTGTATCTTAGGTACCATTCTATCGACCTGTTTTGAAGGAGAAGTTCACCCTGACAAATGGTTTACTGTAAAAATAGCAGAAAATATATTGCTGAAGGTTTAAGGAGAATCCATCAAAGATCAAGAAAGTTATTATGAATGTTAGGTTTTTTTTTAAATCTGTGACGTCATATACAAGCACCGGCCCCGTATTTTATGCACCAAAATGTATTTTTTAATTTTTTAATTATTTTTAATCAGCGGGTCATGATTGCTAAAAAAATCTTTCAGGAACGGATGTGAAATGATTTGTATGTTGATATACTAAAGGTACAATAAAAACCATTTTCATTTTTTTTTTGAAAATGACATTTCATTGATATTTTTTATTACACCATATATGGGGAAAAACTACTCGAAAATGACGTCACCATTAAAATATAAAATTCTAATAGCTTTTAAAATCTTTGATGGATTCGCTGAAACCCTCACCAGTGGCGTAACTACGGGGGGGCATGGGGGGGCACGTGCCCCCCCCCCCCCCCAATCGGCTGGCCAAAAAAAAAAAAAAAACTGGAAAAAAGAGAAAAAGAGGGAGAAAGGGAAAGAAACGTACTGGGGAAAGAAGAAATTATTGCTAATTATAATGTTATATTATATTATAATTATGTTATGTTACATTACATTAAAAAATCATAAATTAATGAAACATAGGCCTAATTTGCGCAGGGCCTAGGCTATGTCTTCATTGTTCCTGGTGCTCGCATTGTCTGTTTAACAAGATATATAATTCTGTTGTACTAAAACCTCCCGTTTTCAAGTCAATATACACAAAATATATTTCCTCGCACTTCAAATTATTATTGTTTTATGTAGTGACATATGCTTCTTTTTCATGACTACTTAAAGTGATTGCCCCATTGTAAGGTCTTATTATAAACCATTTCCTGTCTGTGCTTACGTCTGCATTCGTGGATTGGTGAGATATGTCTGTTCTTCATGAATTCCTAAAATCAGACCTTAAAATGTCCCTTTTTCTGATCTGAATATCAACAAATTTCTGCTTGCACCTCGCGCTCGCATAATTTGGTTAGTAAAATAAGCATGGTCTTCGTGAATTCCTACAAGCAGGCCTTAGAATGCCCCTCTTCAGGTCTAAATTTCCTAAATTTTCAGCTCGCGCTTCGCGCTCGCAATATTTGACTAGTGAGATGCGTATTGATAATCATGATTACAATGACTACAAAAAGTGCTTCATGTGTTTAGATGTATATTATTCAAACAAATTCAGCAAGCGCTTGGCACTCGCATTAGATGACTATGGTAAGATATGTATACTCTTATTGGATTCCCAAAATATAGTCCTTAAAATGTCCTTGTTTGGGGTCAATATATACACAAATTTCAGCTCGCGCTTTGCGCTCGCATTGTATGTTTAGTGAGACAGGTACGTATTATGATTACAAAAAATTGTTTACAATGTCCCTTTTTAGGTCTGAATTTCAAAAATTTCAGCTCGCGCTTCGCGCTCGCATTATGTGTTCAGTGACATACATATCCGTTTAATGGCACTGTTCTTAAATTGTCTCTATTATGTCGGTATACCTGGCAACTGAGCGCGCTTCGCGCGCTCTCTAAGTGACTCAAAATTTTTGCTGGTGCCCCCCCAATGCCGTGACCCACGGTACGCCACTGACCCTCACCAATATTGTTTTTAATTATTTTCTGCTAGTTTCACAATAAACTTAAGTTTATGTCAGTGAGGGTGAATTTCCCCTTTTGTGAATTAAGTACAATACTTATGATCCAAAGTGTGCTTCAAATTTGAATATCAGAGGAGCGATTTGACATAAGAAGGCCGTGCATGTAGGTCTAGGGAAAAAAGGAAATACCAACTCAAGTGTTATCAATTTGGTGCAGAAGATATACAGTGTGATTTTAAAACGTTACCCTTTCCATTAGTGCAACATTATAGTTCTAATTTTCTTCTCAGAACATTTCTTATTTAATCTCCTGTACATGGAGGGGATTTTTGATTTTTTTTGCATGGGGTTTAAGACTGGTCATTTATACCTCTGTAATTTGACCGCTGTCATTTATACCTCTGCCATTTTGATCTCTGCCATTTTCACCTCTGCCATTTTTACCTCTGCCATTTTTACCTTTGCCATTTTTACACCGAGCCGGTTTGTAATCATTAAAAGGATGTGTATCTTGCATATGAAATGATGCAAGCGCGATGCGCGAGCTAAAATTATTCATATTCCAATCTGAAAACTAGACATTGAATAAAAAAGACATCATTTCAAATAATAAAGTATAAAATAAAAAGTGGGGATATGGCATCATTAGTTCGACCTTTGATTATTCATGGAGATATGGATAGAACTGTTTCACCGAAATAATCCTTAAAATTACATAACTTCGTACCTTGTCCGATTTTGATAATAGTTTAAGTGTCCTGTTTGTTTATTTGTCTATATCTGTTCAAATCATATTATTTTCATCATGGAGTACACATTTAATGTGAATGCAAAGAGATATAGGCGTCCTGACCTGAAAACGGAATAGTTTAAACACTGTTCTCTAGAATTTAGGAATGGGTTACATACCTCGCTAATCAAATATTTGTTGTTATTCAGAACTTTTTGTAATCATGAACAGGATGTTTAATTGAGCTGAAACAAAATAATTAACTCAAATTGCGATTACATCATGTAGCTTCTATCGGATAATTTGTGCATACTGACTTAAAAACGGGATATCTTAAACGCCTTGTTTCATTCACTTTTCTGTTTTTTAATTCATTTTCGCCTCTACTTCCCATCCCCTTTTCTTCTTTTTTGTTGTTTGTTGTGGGCTACACTTCTTAATAAGATTAAATACTAGTTATCGTGGTTACAGCTATACGATTCATCAGCATTTTTACTCTCTTAGGTGAGGGGTTATTTGCAACAGGGAAACGTTTGCTTGTACCCACCAAATTGTGTTTTTATTAGGCTAAATATAGTAAATAAGTTGGAGGAAAAAATATTGTTTTCTAAAAACACATTCCTGTCATCATGGTAATAAAGTAGAGGTAACCCGGAAGTGATCACTTGAGTTTCAAGCCACTAGCGTGACTTGGATCGATTCATCGATATATAACACGGGAAATCACAGCAGGGGCGTCGATTCAGTTACAAAAATAAAGAATGAAAATGAAATACCCCGTGGTGACAGCTAAACGTTTATCTTGTTAATTTATTGGCTCATTGTACATAGATTATTTTTTTAATTCCCACGGTATTATAAAACGAATTTAAATGACGTCATAATTTTCTCATGGGTACTGTGATTGTTTAAGGGGAAGTTAACAAAAAAAATATATTTAGCTGCAATATCTCCTTTTATTGGCTAATCATAGACAGTTTTAACCCTCTTCGATACCAAGTATTTAATTTTTGTCTGTACAAACGCTTATTCAAACACATTAGGAAAGGAACACAATTCCCTAACGCGTATCTTTTCTTGCAATGGTGTGAGGGGGGATTGGTATTTCCAGGGTATGTTCCCTTATTTAACAATGGCCGGTTTATTTGCCTCTCGATAAATCAGGGGGATCTTGTATCTTGGTTTTATTTTGCTTTTTGGATATTTGGTACTTGTTTATTTCTTAGCATATAGTGGCATTTATTTATGTATTTATTTATTTTATATTTAAATCATTTATTCATCTAATGGTGAATTTTGAAAACTTTCCTCAAAACAGTTTGTTTGTCGAAAAGACCCCAAAATATATTATCGCGATTATCACATTCCTTCTGTCAGAGTTTCTTGCTTTCCAGTTTTGAGGATTAGGACGATGCAAATCGGAAGGACAGCTATATTTCACAAATATTTCACTAATAGAAGTAAAGAATTCTAAGGTTACGACAAACTGTCAAATCGTGTTTATAGTATCTTTCCCTATTTTGTTTTAGATGTTCTACACGTGGTAATAACTAGGGTACATAATTTGTGATCACGGTGTATACCAATTAATTGCCCCTTTCCCTGGCTCACCGTGTGATTGAGCCTTAGCCAAACAGCTGAAATTTACAAATGTGCTCATGAAATGTGCGTGGGACCTCGTACCATACATCTGGGCCCCGTCTTACAAAGAGCTGTGATCGATCCAATCAATCGTAACTCTATGGAAATCCATCAGTGTCATAATTTCTTATATAGGAAATTTGTAAAATGTCCTTTGTAAACAAAGGAGAACACACCAGATTGTCAAGAAATCAATGAATTAATGGATATACATTCATATCTAGAATTTGTTTTGATGAAACATGCATAATAGATGTTGACGTTGCTGGCTTTCCATAGTTGCGATTGATCGGATCAATCGAAACTCTTTGTAAGACGGGGCCCAGAAATACTACAAAATAATATTCTACACGGGGCAGTAATTTTGTTTTAAATATGCCATCAGAAAAAAAACACACACGCGCATACAAAACAAGCAATAGGCTAACGGGTAGTATTTAAAAATTGGATCAGCCAACCCCATACTGAAGCTGAAGGGGCTGTGCAGTTGCGGTAGAGAACACAGTGTCACACAGTGTGATCAAAGTGTGTTCACATAAAGAACTATTATTCACACTGTTACAATGCTCAAATTTAAGCGTGTTCACATTGTCGTTAGCTTGTTTTTAATTGCGAAACAGGGGCGGCGGAACGGTATTGTAAATGGGGTGCAAGGGGGGGGGGGGCTGAGCCAAAATTGGCGGGCTTACCATGCATAAATCACAATCAGATGGTAATTTTTATGTTTGTGTACACGGTTTTTGAAAAGTTTTTGGGGGCTGAGCCCGACCCAGCCACTACCCCCCCCCCCCCCCCCCGTTTCCGCAGCCCCTGCGAAATTAGTGGTGCCGATCTTGTGATTAAAAAAAGCGCGATCCTTAAATACTTGTATTCTGTGGACAAGGGCGCGAAATCGGACCATAATAAACATCTCTCAGATCTATGGCACACATTTGCGTGCAAAGCATGCCGGGCAGGCGTAAGTAAAGATCACTTTATTGATTATAATAATTCATAAAATAGATAAAATGTTTGTATATCAAAATATAAATAATAGAAATATTGCTGTGTTTATACTCTTACGTAATTAAGGCTTTTGGTGAGGCTAGACTGCATTTTTATATAATTTATTTCAATTATTGTTTTCCCTGTTTTTCTCGCAGTCAACCATAGAGATGTATACTAATAACGCTAGAGTGCGGAGTCGCCATAGGCGCGCGTATACTTAACGTCTGTGATTGCGCGGAGCGTGGTCGGCCATTGCTCGATAGGTCTAGATTTGCAAAAGTACCCGGATGTACACATAGCTCGTACGTGTAACGCTGTGAAAAAGGGTGCTGTCTCCGGCTTTTATCTTTAAGAAAAGAATCCAACTGACCTCATATACAATTGAAAATATGAATGACAAATTGCATCTCAATAAACTATTAGTGTGATTACATGGGGATCAGCTATTGATTTGTCTTTTTACCTGAATTCTCGGAATGAAATTCTCAAATAATTTGCATCTACGCCGCATCTACGATTACCAGTCCGTTTATAGGCCTATTATAATAATAGACAACATATTGATAACACATAAAGAAATAAATAGATAAATGGATAAATAAATAAAATAAAACATTAATAGTAAATGTTGACATTTAATTCAAAAGACAGTTAATCAGCCCATCTTATATGGATTTCCCTACCTTTAATTGGCTTTAACTGTCACCGTCCTTTGGCAATTCCTTCATCCACATGATTCCATGTTCTCATCGACCAATTTATGTTGGATATAATTTTAAAAAATTAATGTCACTTCACTTCAATTCATTTTTTAAAATTTCATTTCCATTCAAACATAATACAAAGTTATATTAATCGGATAGGCCCTATAACAATTTTACAGATGAACATTTTTATCTCGTAAAAAAAGAAAACAGTATAGGCCTATAAAATTGAGCATACTTTGCCTGCTATTATGTAACTTGCCTTAATTTGTATGAAATATATACTAGTAATAGTTTTTTTTTAATGTACAATAATTTGTATAAGTTAGTGTTTTTATCTTATACTAACTATATGAGCTATTTTAGTTTTATTAGCAAGTAGTATTTCAGAGCATCTCATTATTTTTTCTTGGTGAGCCTCTCGTTACACCATCAATGGTAAAACTATATTGGGTCTTCAGTGGTTTTGTTAATTTTTTTCTCATAGGAATATGATAAAAATCTGCAGGCCTGTACGGCGCCGAAAATGAGATATTTATTTAAAAAATATCTAGAATGACTTTTCATTGTTCCAAAATTTTTGTTTTTAATACCCTTCTCTTTGAGTTAGAATCGGTTTATTTTATTCGCTTTTTAGGGGGTGGGGTGAAGTGACATACGCATCCAAGCAAATTCCCAATCAATATAAAAGTATTCAAGTACAGGGGGCGCGACCGGACCCCTCCCTGAAGTGAAAATGAACAGTAGGCCTACATAATAAAATTTGATTGTGATTTTATGCACCCCCCCCCCCCCCCCGACCACCACTTTCAAAATCATTCCGCAGCCTCGTAATAAACTGACATAATAATTTTGTTCATCCATGGAAATTGTATCATTAAAAAAAAATGAGAAAATCAAATTCAGTATATACTTTTAGTGACCCAAAAAAGGGAAAAAAGAATCTGCAAAACGCGTGTTTATATCTGTTTATACACAGAGCCGAGAGGCCGGTGCCAGTGTTAGGAAATTTTTGTCATTAACATGATTAAGTTAGTATTCAAGCAGCACAGTCACATTTGATTAACACAATTTCAAGACAGGTATTATATTTGAGGTTAAATTAGGATGATCACTCAACAGCCGACAATTTGTAATATCTTATTCCAAGGATTTGTCAGTTTTACAATAGGCCTATATAATTATTGTTTAATATGTTTGGTTTTCGTACTCACAATTTTACAAAAGTTTTTATGATAAGTTTAAGTGTGCATGTATCTCTTTCAGGATATTGTTATCAATTGGTTTTATACACTCAGTTGCAGTAATAATGTACTTCGTAGTATAATATAAAAAAAATTATTATATCCCCCTCCCGCTCTGTTTATTCTCCTCTCCACCGCCTTCTTCCTCTTCTTATTATTCGATCCTTGATTTTTCACATAATATTGGTTCAATCATAGGATCACAAACACAATACCTCAGCCGGTTTGCCGATCAGCATGGTATTTCAGCCGGGGTGAATCAAGTTTAGATTTTCCAGAAAATCAAAGTGAAAATCTTTTATGCATTGTAATTTGTTTATCATGTTTACAAGGCAATACTGTTACTTGTAAACACAATTTCCCTCAATATTAGGCCTCCTGTATACATTGCAAAATTGTGCGACTGCATGCGCGCATTCGATATGCAAATTTTGCTGTCAACAAACTTTTTTACATTGATTTGCAAGTAAGAAAGTATATGATCGGATGGTTGCCAACATTGGAAATATAAATCATAAACTTATAGATTCATCAATTAACTGGACCAATGCGTAAATCATTTTCAAATATTATCAATAAAAAAGTCATTTTATGACTCACTAGTTATTGTGATGACGGTTACATCGACATTTAAATCCATGGGGAAAAGGGAGTTATGCCCATATGATTTCTATGTGTAGATCTATATACATGTATATATGGAAAATAAATTACAACAATAATTATTCTAAAAAAACGAAGAAATAAATTATCAGCATCAAGGTTATTATGAAACTACTTGAAAAAATGCAATTGTGTTTTATATCAATACATTGTGTCTCAGATCAGGCGCGGATCCATGCAGGATTTTCCAAAAGGGGGAGCCGGGGGTGGATAATTCAAAGGGGGTGGATAATTCAAATACACTTGTGTTTTAATGGCATTTAACATTACAAATTTTAACTGTGCATATCAAAATTGGGGGGGGGGGGTCACGAGCCGGCTCTGCCCCCCCCCCCCTCCCCCTTAGATCCGCCAGTGTCTCATATGCATTAGACACTGTGATATGGCCTGTAGGCCAAGCCTACTTTCTTGACTAAATTTCTGAGGTCAACTTTAACATGTTAAAATTTGTTAATCAGGACCGTCCCTAGAACAATAGGCCTATGCCCAGGCAGCTAGCCTCTCAAAATTGGGGGGGGGGGGGGTCACGAGCCGGCTCTGCCCCCTCCCCCTTAGATCCGCCAGTGTCTCATAGACACTGTGATATGGCCTGTAGGCCAAGTTAACTTTCTTGACTAAATTTCTGAGGTCTACTTAAACATGTTAAATTTGTTAATCAGGACTCCCTAGAACAATATGCCCAGGCCTACATGTTATTTTTAATATTCATCCCTTCCAAACCATTAGTGTATCGAAATGTTATGACCAAAGCAAAAACAATTGGGGATGTATCATTGGCCTGTATATTATGCGCTATATTGATATGCCTATAAATATATATATAGGCATTTTTGTTCTCAGTTTCGTTCGATTTTTTGTTAATTTAAACTGTATTTCTGTACATTCAATACTATTCAACTTTTCCATTTGCTTTCGCGCTCATATGTCATCATTTTGTTCCGTTTTTGTGCTATCACAGTACATGGCCCATAGGTACTGTACGCGCATGGCAGGCTGCGAAGACCTATCGAGTAATGGCGGCCGGTCTCCGCGTAATCACAGCGATTTGACGAAGTACGCCCTCTAGCGTTATTAGTATACATCTCTATGCAGTCAACTGACAGAAATCATGGTTAGTCTTCTATCAGGCCATTTAACGTTTGTTTGAGCTCAACAAGTACCCGCTTAATTTTGTTGTACTATATTCATTGTGATTACTGTCAGTTAATTAAAGCAAAATATATTGAGGGATTGATTTTTGCTGATTTTCTTTGTATGTGCTATGATTTAACACGTGAGTGAATGGGGGTCTGAATGACTCATGCGCGCTCTTCCAATTTCCTATCATGCGCGCAAAAGCGCACTACGTAAAACGTTTATTACGTTGTAAGTTTACGGTAAGGAGATGGCAGTATTCAGTCGTAAACATGGTAATCATGGTAATGGTTTTAGTCTGACGAAAATATTTCGACAATCTTGATTTCTTTATTTTTTTTTCGTGTTCAAACAATAGTTAAAACATGGAAAACGTCTATGAAATCAAGAGCGTGTCATTGATTTTTAGAACTCGGAATATTAAATTTTGACAAAAATAGTATAGTGAAATTGTTGACAAAAAACATTAAAAAAATGTATAAAATGTATTATTATTATTGTTACTCTTTTTACCAAGTATTGTTTGCCCCTTTGTTTCCTCTCATGCCCCGAACCACGCTTCCAGTGTTACGGTGTACGTGCATAATGACAATAACATCGTTTCGTTACACAACTGTAAAAAACTTACCATAACCATGCCTATGTTCCGATACAGTAATGTAATGAGCGAAGTATTTTGAGGGGATCATAAGAGGCATGTGGGGTAAACAATTCTAAGATGTTGTGTCCGAACAAAGCGAGTTAGCAAAATTGTTGATTGTATTCATATAAGAACCTAATTTTGGCATAGGTTTCGACATAATATTCAGTAAATTAGATCATATTTTACTCTCTTTTTTTCATTTTCTTTCCCTTTCTCTCGCCCATGACCGCCAAGCCCCCTACGTCATCTGTACGCAGGTGTTCCAATATAATCATCATTCACTCGGATTTTGTTTACCGTTAGAACTACAAGCATGAATTAATTTTGAAATGGCATATTAATCACCATCCAACTAATCACGTTGACGAACGGGTCATTATGTGTAGTCAATAAGCAAATGGACAAACAAGTCAATTAAATGGACTTATGTCTGAATAAACCAAAATACCATGAAATCATAGGTATTCTGAGCAGCTGAGGAGAATAATATCAACGTTACTGCCAATAGAGGGAGCACGTCCAATAAACAAATTTTTCGACATTAAAGACTATTCCGATGTTTTTATATAGTAATCTTATACTCTCTTCGTCAGTATTTGATTGGTCTTATTTCCGCAAATAATATCACAATAGCAATACATTTATTCACTAGTAAGTAATGTAATACTTTCTTCATTTTGTTTTCTTATGATAATTGTTTTTAGCGAAAGATACGTAATTCATACCAGAAATGTAGGAGACCGAACGTGAAATTGCCGAGTGCTTTGTGATGCAGAAGGTGAAAGTTTGCATATTAATCACCTTAGTTAACGTCACCATCGTTAACAACGTCATCAATTTTTGTATTCATTATCATCACCATCATCATCGTCATAATTTACCATCAACGTAATCTTCACCATCATTACCACCACCACCATCATCATCACCACCACCACCATACCGTAAATCCAAATCATCAATTATATTTTTTTTTCAATTCAAATAAGCATTTTATTTCCTTTTATTTTCACAAAATATAATTTTTACGTCGATTATACAGAATCGATTATCATTAAAAATGTTGATACATTTGTTAACAGAAAAAGGCATAATTTCCTAATGTCTAAAGCTTTTTCCATTTATTGGTTACTTAATTTGGTTTGCACGTGATAATCTCGTATCATCGTTGCGTAAAAGTTACCACTGTGGCAATTTTAACATCCAAAAGTACATGTAACTACCATGGTAACAAGGCTCAAAACGGTCAAAATCAAGGATACCATGAAATATACGACTGAAAAGCATAATGGTAACCTTTACTTTAAACGGGGCCCAGGTGGGATCCTTTTATGAAATACTGATTTTTATTGGAATGAATTAAGCGGGTTTTTACACTTTGTACAATGGATGTCTTTCTTTGTATCTGTGGATTTTAGTGACTTGTAATTGTAATTGTAAGGACAGTCGTTCACCTGATTGCACGTTCAGAACAAGGATTAAGTTATGCCCACAGTCGATAGTTGTCATGGTTGCTCTCCACTCTTTACAGGTGCATCGGATCTGCACAACACATGGGCTAGCATGTGATGGAGCTTTGGTCAAGCAATAAACTACCAAGACAACCGCTGCAGCAACTAGAAGAACACCGAAGACGGGAATGAGAAATTTGATCATAAGGTGCTTGCTACAGTCACGGCAGCCTACATACTCATTATTTTGCGTGGTTTTGATAGGTTAAAGGGTAATCCAGCCTTGGCTATAAAATGTTGTGTTGGGAAGGAGAAAAATAAATTAAACAAAATGGTGAAAGTTTGAAAGAAATCGGACAAGCAATAAGAAAGTTATAGCTGCTTTAAAATTGAGATCACTAATACTTTGTAGATTTCAAATTGGCAACTGGGTAAGTAAATTATGACAAGGGCAAGGACAACTTTCCCATAAGCCATGTACTTTATTATCAGGGATTTGTGGTTTTCTCCTAAGTACCCATTCCCCTGGGGCAGTAATCTAAATATAACCCAGGTAGTATATTGGTTTATGTCCTCATGAAAGAAAATTATAATTTGAAATAAAACTTTTGGGAAAAATGACATTTTAGCCATTATATGTATTGGAGTACATGGAAGAGTAGTCCTTGCCTTACATCACTATGACATCCCACATGCGGCCAATTTGAAGTCTCCATGGGTATAGTGATTACCAATATTTACAACTTTTGAAAATTAATAACTTTCTTGTTGTTTGTCCAATATTGTTCAAACTTTCACCTATCAACTTGTCTGATTTTTCTTTTCGTTATAAAAACACGTTTTCTTTTGGGTTGGATTCCCTTTAAGAGGTTGTGTTTCTGATACAGGCATATCCGCCGAAACCTCTTCAGGAGGTACGGTGTCTTTCTCGGAATTACACGTGCTTTTCTTGGACGGACGCTTAACATAGTAAAGGAATGTTCAATTTTCCTTAAGAAAACATGTTACTACAACCCCCTCGTCTTCAAGCTCGACATCCAATATCTTGAAAGTCGATGATGCAGCACTTGGTACTCGTGAGGAACTCATGTGTCGTGAAATTATCCACTAATTTTAGTTGAAATTCAAATTTGATTTCTTAATGTCGAGTTATATGAATGCCGAATAGGGAGACAGAGAGGGGTGAAAACTAACCTGTCAAACTATTAGCTATGACGAGGAAAGCAAGTAATAAATAAAACATGAGTAAAATCAGTTCACTTTAGGAAAATCTGAACTAGATATTTACTCAGGCTTTGGTGTGTACCCCTGGTTTGAACAATTGTGCCTACTGTACCACTCCTTCCCCTCTCCCGCACCAGGCTACTTTCAATATGAAATAATCAACAAGTCCGTATATTACGCACACTGCGATATTCATAATCAGAATAATGGAGTTTCGATGTCTTTATGATACACTGCCGCGAGAGAAGAAGATGGGGATTGCATATTATTAAACTGAAAATTCATGAATATGTTGCTGGTCTATCTTTTATGACTGATGTATTGTTAGTGTAGTAGGTTTCACGGTACACCATGTATTCTTTCTTGGGCATATGTTGGTCCTGAAAAGGACCACCCAATCTCGACGTTTCGACAAGTGTGTTCTTGTCGTCCTCAGGAGAATGAGCAAAGTTTGTAAAAGCAGGCCTTATATACTCTGTCGAAGTGCCGTATGCACGGTATCTCGCAGGGTACATGTCTTTGATTGGCTAGATAGGTCACATGACATCCACATATGCGGACGTGGGTGACAACACACAAATTGGGCGCGCAAAACCAGCGACGACCGGAAATTGCTGTCAGTTATCATTCCCGCTAGGATTAGCATGAATGACAAAAGTCACCACTTCCGCCCATACACTGCAGTGCTCACACGTGTGTGGAACGTCCGGGTAGGCTAATTAGGCAAATTAGCCTCTTTGTCTAGAACGGTAAGCCAGATATTGCTGAGTTGGAGGCCGCTGTCTTGAGGAACAGTGTTATGTTCCTCAATCTCCAACGCTTCTCTGACTCTCCGTTGGGGACACGGGTGACTAGTCTACTCTCGTCCCAAAGAATCCGGTGATCATGCGTATGGGCATGATCGATGATTGCAGATTTTTCCCTCTCGTCTCTCCTACCATGGGCCTTGTGTTCCTTAATCCGAGTGTTGAAGGAACGACCCGTCTCTCCGATGTAAACTTTACCGCATTCACAAGGAATTCGGTAAACTCCAGGGAGGTCCTTGGAGTTGCGCTTGTCCTTATGTGTAGTGAGGGCAGATTGAAGCTTATTTGAGGAACTATGACGAACCTCAATGTCGGCTTCTCTCAAAATCCTCTGAATTTTGTGAGAGGCTGCTCCCAGATATGGAAGAACGACTCTCGCCTTGGGTTGTCCTGCATGAGGGTTCCGCGAGGGGGGAAGCTCAGTGCAGATCTTATGTGAGGGGTAGTTGTTACATTTCAAAACACGTTTGATATGCTCAAGCTCACCTCTCAGGTGGATCTGGTCACTAACCTCATGCGCTCGTTTGACTAACGTCTTGTTGATGGATCTCAGCACTGATGGGTGGTGGAATGAACGATAGTTCAAGTACCGATCAGTGTGAGTAGGTTTCCGATAAACCTGATGGGATAGGGATCCCTGTGCCGTCCTCGTAATCTTTGTATCAAGAAAGGGGATAGACCCCTCATTCTCCATTTCCATGGTGAACTTAATACACTCGTGTTGAGAGTTGAGGTGCTGTAAGAAGTTGCTAGTTTCCTCAGCACCGTGTTGCCAAACCACAAAAGTGTCGTCCACATATCTAAGCCACACTTTGGGTTTGTGGGTTGCTGACTGGAGAGCCGTCTCCTCGAAATGTTCCATGAACATGTTGGCTACCACTGGGGACAGGGGAGACCCCATGGCAGCCCCTTCCGTTTGCCTGTAGAATGTGTCTCTCCATCTGAAAGAGGTGGAATTGAGGCACATCTCAAGCAGGTCATGGATCTCTAGAGGGGACAACTGTGTCCTGTCAGGGAGAGTTCTGTCAAATTTCAATCTCTCAAGGATGATGGCGCAAGCATCCTTAACTGGTACACTTGTGAACAATGACTCAACATCAAAGCTGATGAGGAGGTCATTGTTAGAGACGTTCATCTGACAGATCTGCTCAACGAAATGTTTAGAGTTTCTCACGTGATGCACGCCCTGACCAACAAGAGGCTGTAAGATGTAAGTCAAATGCTGAGCCAGTGCGTACGTGGGAGATCCTCTAGTAGACACAATAGGTCTGAGTGGAGTGTCTGGTTTATGAATCTTCGGTTGCCCAAAGATTATGGGACATAGACCAGACGAGCTCCGGAGTTGTCGGTAAATGGGTCTAGACAAGACATCCTTCCTCTGGAGAGAGAGGAGCTTATCATTAACCCTACGTTCGATGGCCGGTGTGGGGTCTCTAGGAAGTTTCCTATAGGTCCCCGAATCCAGTAGTCTTTGAACCTTGGTCTCATAATCCAATCTGTCCATCACAACAGTAGCATTACCCTTGTCTGCCTTGAGAATATGAATGGAGTTATCCTCTCGGAGACTAGCAAGGCCTGACTTCTCGGCTTTGGTGAGGTTGGGCCGAGGTGGGTTAACCGAAGTCAGTACTTGTGAGATTTGGATACGTACTGTGTCTGATTGAGACCGAGTAAGATGTCTGAGGCTGGGTTCAATCTTCTGGATGAATTCTTTTCGGTTTACTTGCTTAGGAGCCATAGCAAAATTAAGTCCCAATGAGAGGACCTGATGTTCATTCTCAGACAACTGACGTTGACTGAGGTTGACAACAGTTTTGCTAGGATGCAAGTTGTGTCTAGGCTGGCGGTTGTGTCTCGGCTGGCGGTTGTGTCTCGGCTGGTGTTTGTTGAAACGGGAAGGACGGATCAGTTTCTCAAACTTCCTCACTTGTTTGGACTTAGTTGTCTCAAAAACGAAGTGGCTGGAAGATTTGATGAAACGATCGATTTTACCCCAATCCTTGCTCGAGAGCTTCGACTTTAGGTATTCTTCCGATGTTTCAACAAAAGGTTGAAGTTGTCTGAGCTGGTTATGGACGTGTCTGATCCTCTCTCTGATGAGACTCTCAGAAGCATGTCTAAGAACCTGTTCCGCTCGTCTGGAACGGACAGGTGCATGGAGCACCAATCCGCGGGGGATTGTTTCAATCAACATTATCTACATAACTGACATAACTGACACATTGGTTTCCTAAAAGGGCATGATTTTCCCAAGTACTCGTCGTAATGCTTGACTACAAATGTCGACGTTGGCTGATTGATAACTGCATAGGCACCAGCATGTAACACGATGTCAACATTTAAGCGTCTCCTTGTCTTCCTCGCCGTGACAAGTTTTGTCGCAAATGATACCAGCATACGAAACAAAACCGGTAATGAGGGAGTAACGATTGAACTGAAATGCTTTGAACATCCAGACGACCCTTTACAACCAGGAATAATAATATCTTGGAAATATCTATATGAAGATGTTTACATCCAAGTCGCCGAATGTGCAGTCACCTCGTCGTGACGTTAAATGTTGAGCAGTAATTCGGAATTACGTCGTGTAGTAATTATTTACTACACGACGTAATTCTTTAGGTAGTGTAGTAATTGGAATTACTACATGACGTAATTATTTACGTCGTGTAGTTATTCGAATTGCTACACGACCTCAATTATTTAATACAGCGAAACTAATTCATTTAACGTCATGACATTAAATCGTTGGGCAGTAATTCGGAATTGCGTCGTGTAGTAATTCGAATTACTACACGACGTAAATAATTACGTCGTGTGTTATTTCGAATTACTACACGACATAATTATTTACGTCGTGTAGTAATTTGAATTACGACACGACGTATATCCGTGTTTTTGACAGTCTCCTGCTTCCATACCATACGACACATTATTTTGTTTATGATTTATTGACAGAAATATTCAGCCAATAGCGGTTTCTAACATAATGAATGTCTTTAGTTTAATAGGATTATCATGATCATCAGCCAAATAAAGTGATTGAAGACGTCAAAGAGACATAAAGTAAGAAAGTTTGGCTTCAATTTAGAGATGTCCCGTACAACACATTTTGAGTGTCCCGTACGCCACAATGTTCTCGAAAATGATAATTTGCTTTATTTATTCATGAATGTTTATCTTGTTTTCTGTCATAGATGTGTTTGTTCTTGGGTGATTAAATATCAATTTGAGTTCAGTTTCTATGAAAATTATCTGTCCAACTCACAGACTTTAGAGTACAAACTTGATGTTTATAAAAAAAACCACTTTTCTGCGTCCGTACGACACATTGCTATTTTAAATTTGTATTATAAAGGATGTAAATTCAATTCATGTTAGGTCTTGGTTTTCATAACACTCTGGTAGCACTTGATGACCACCTATAGTTACTGGAATATGTTTTGCTTTTCTTGTCAAAAAACTGTCAAATGTTCTCTATATGTCCCGTACGACACGTATGGAATCACCCCATGGAGGTAGTCCAGTTCAAAGGGAAGTAGAGCAATGCTCACTGATTCAAGTTCAGGTGTAAGTTCATGGTAATCAACTGCTTACCCGGCCAGTCAACTAGACCTACTTCATCGTACCGAACATGTCCCTCGTTGACAAGGTTGATCTTAATTCTATCGTTTTATGTGGGTAGATGTCCCTATATGGTTCCGTGATCCGTTGAAACATGAAGCACTTGTAAACATCCCCCCCCCCCCCCACTCAGGTTGGGGCCACGTAGCAGCATGTGAAATACACCAGTTTGTCCACAAAGAATTATATCGCCCCTCCAGAACGAAAGATACGGAAGGGTTCTTCCGGGCGTTGATTTGTTTGCCCATAAATTCTCATTAGCATTAATCTGTCACGTCTTAGTATCAACTTTGTCCTTCTGTATCAATCAGGTCAGAATGTTATTAGCAAAATCTCTTTTTGTGAGTACATAGATTTGTGATTTCAATTTATAATTTCACATGACTTGTCTTACCATAATCATATTTGTCTAGTAGCGTTATCAATACCAATAATAGTTTAATACTTTCATAACGTCTTAACATATCACGGCTACGAGAAGTTTGATTGTCCAAATTAATACAAGTATAGAAATATCAAAGACTTAAACTTGATTTCTTGAAAGATGAATATGAAATAAAACCGCCAGTTGATACTTTAAAGCTGGCAAAACCAGTTGGTATCTCAAAAGCTGGCAAACAAAAACTCGAAGAAACTCCTCTCAATGAGCAGTGTAGTAAAATCACGCGAAATCGTCATTACGCAAACACGTAAGAAAATGACGTCACCACATTGAATCGATTAAAGCGAGAGCGCTGCACATTCTCCACGGTTCACACAGATTTGCACGCAAACCCTATGAGAAACAAGCGAGAGAGAACGATTCCATGAGCTCTTCCCCTTCTTTCCCTTCCCAGCGATTTGTCCCAAAACAAAAGGATTTCCGCAAAGTACGATACTTTGTTTTTTAACTTTATTAGCATCCGATCTATCCTCGCCGATTAGATTTTTACCGTGCCATTTTTTTTATAAATTTGCCAAACAACATGTACATCAGTTTTGCCAAGCTGAATAAAACGACTGGTAGGCGTGTATGACAGCCGTCGTTCGTGCAAGCTTTTGTATCCGATATACGTGTGCACATATGCACACGTTACCACGTTAGCGTTTGTCGGCCCTACTGCATGCATTACCTCCAGTACTACCGCGATTTTGAAGGCTATTTGTGTGTTTATCCAATATCCTACATTGATTTATATCATCTCCATTATTGATCCTTTGTTTTTATTTGCCTAACCTGTTTCAACGAACATTATTTAACAACGTACTTTGGAAAAACGCGTTCTTATGTACCGGTACAATCCCAATGAAGCGATCTCGTAGTCGTACTTGTGGGGGTAAGTTTGTGGCGAAGTGCCGTAACATTCATCACATTGACTGGACAAGTAGCGATGAATCACCTTTGACCAGGTTTCGCACTGCTCCTTCGTCGAAAAAGATTCATATCGACGTTCAAGAAAAAATGAAGAAAGGAAAGGAAGCGTATGTTTGTAACGATTGTCTTACATATTCTGATGAGGGTCTGATAGTTTCCTCTGCATAAATCAAAATGGTCCCTGCTTTCTGTGGAGACTTCTCCAGCACATCCAATATGCCCAAAATAGCTCCACACCCCACTACCTACATGACCTATACAAGTTGTGCAGTCAACTTAGAGTACTTAGCATGCTTAGTGGTGGAGTTGATTTGCAAAACAAAGATCAGGTGCAGCTCCTTTCAAATGGATTATGAGAATTCAGGGTAGAGGAAAAAGTAGTAAAAAAAGTAAAAATGTTTCAGGGGGCACTCTGACATATGTATTTCGTTAGCATTTTAGTCGAGTGATTTTCTCAAATTAACTATGAGGAGATCACTCATTGTTTTCCGAATTTTCCTTACGTTTTATGGCTTCGACGTGACATTGATAAGGTTGAGGTATGAGTGACCAGTGTAGCACTCTACTACAATTGGCCATCTTAATACCTTTCTTCATAGCGAGCAAGGGCTTCCAGGATGAACTTCCGTCCATACAAGCACGGCTCATGCTTTTGGACCATCCATACTACAGCCAAACATTCTCGTTCGATAGTCGAGTAGTTCCGTTCGCGGAGTAGTAACTTCCTACCAGCAAATTCTACTGGAACCTTATCGGTATCACTTTCCTGTAGTAAGACAGCACCCAATCCTGTATCTGATGCATCGGTGCGGAGAATGAACTCACGGTTGACATCAGGCAGATGGAGGATGGGAGCATTACCAAGTTTAGCCTTCAAAGTCCGAGAAGCTTGCTCGTGTTGGTCTTCCCACTCGATACGATCCGGTTTGCCTTTCTTCGTCAGCTCTGTCAGCGGAACACCAACATGACCAATAGCAGCGAAGTTCGGCACGAAAATCTATAGTATCTTGCGAGTCCCAAAAATGACCGCAGTTGCTTATGCGTCTCTGGTCTCTTGGACTCTAGTATTGAGTCAATCTTGTCTGTTGGGTTTGAGACATCCTTTTACCACTTCATGGCGAAGAAATTCGATCCTCTCGAATCTTCCGAAGCATTTGCTGGGGTTCGCCTTCAAGGTAGCGATACTCAGGCGCTTCAGAAACCTCTTCCATTACCTCTATATGCACCTCCCAAGATTCTGTTTGAATGAGGATGTCGTCAATGAAATTGTCGACGTTCTTCACACCACGTAAGACTGTCCGCATTACACAACTGAGGGATGCATGCATATGCATTTATCAGCCAAAACGGCATCGTCTTGAACTAGTACAATCCATCTGGCGTTACAAACACCGTTAAGGGTTTTGCCTCCTCGGTCAATGGCACTTGCAGTAACCTTTTGTAAGGTCGATCTTCGTGAAGTACTTATCATTCGCCAACTTCGCGAAAATATTTTCCTGACCTGGCATTGGCTCAGCATCAGACACAGTAATCAAGTTCTACTTTCCAAAATCGCAGCAGAACCGATTACTCCAATCCAGGTACTAATGGATAATTCGTTTTTCCGTTTCAATCATGAAGAAGCGAAAACGGAAATCAGCCACCTGGTTTGGTTCTTGAAAACACAAAAACGAAATCACAAACGAGAAAAAACGTGTTGTGAAATCGTTTTTGTAGATCAAAAACAGAAAATTGAAATCAAAAATACTTTTGGGCTTTTTCTGATTTCTCATTCTAGGTTTTTGTTTTTATACATGTATATCAAAAACAAAATCAGAACACGCTTTCCGCTCCGTGATTCTGTTCTCGGACAATCGCACCGCAAACATCAAAATTGCCGTCGGCTCTCTGATTTCTAATTTGCTTTTCGTTCATCAATATTAAAGAGCGCCATCTACGTCAAAAAATGTTTAAAGCGCCATATTTCATACAGAGGCGTACATCCTCGTAGAACGGCGTTCAGAGTTAAAACACAGGAAGAGATGGGAAGGGGCTGTATAAGACAAAGCAGTCCTAAATACATAAAAAAAAAATTTAAATAAAATCTACAACATATTATGAATTCCATGTCTGTCGATAATAATCCAATTATTTTATAAATCTTGCTTAGAATTTTACTATAACGAATTGAATATGATTCCATTTTCTGGACCATGATAATAATATAAAAACCAACAAAGAAACTGGTAAACTAGCCATCCTATCCTTTCACATAATGTTTACTGTATCAGTTATCAATGAAGTAAATTATTAAAATCGAAAGAACAATTTGTATACACGCTTCTTGTAAATCTAATTTGAAGTACCTAAATTTTGCATTTACATGTATTTCATTCGAGACAAATAATGAGATAATTGTGTGACGAATACGCTATTAGAAATTTCCCATGAAATATAATATAAAATAATTTACACTTGCGTTATCCTGAATCACTAAATGTCAAAAACAAAATGCAGGGCATCTAAAGCAACCATGAACATGATGAAGGGAGATCGAAAATTGCCCTTTTCTGCAATTTTAGACGAATCCTGTAAACGCAGCATAGCATATGGTTCCACTTGTCGCCTTTCTATATTTTTTCCTTATCTACGAATGTAAAAAACCATCCGACTATCAATATTAAACAATTTTTGTACTTTCTTGTGACACCTCCTATTATTGCTATACAAAACCTATATTACATAAAGATTGCACATCCTGCATGCCCGGCAGTGTTGTAATGCCTTGATGCTCGGCCTTGGGCTTAAGGCGCTTTAAGGCCTACTTTTTCAAAGCCTTGGCCTTGGCCTTGAGGATTTTGAGCCTGAAATTTCAGGGCATTTTCAAAACTTTTTTTAAGGCATTTTGAATTTTGTACATTCATTTCTTTTTTATAATTTTCATTATGAATGTTTCAATTGTTGTGTATATTTAATGACACTTTAATGGTCAATACTACCAGTCAGCAGTAGCAGTAGCAGCGGCAGTAGTAAGTGTACTAGCAGTGCCATCAATGATTGTAATGATCACCGTTATTAAGAATTATCATTACATATGTAACAAAGAAAACAGCAGTGATGAAAACTAACATCATTAGAATTATTTATCGTGATCCTAGTTCAAATGTAGCTGAGTTTACGATGTAAATACATGCCTTAGTAAAATTATAAATGAAAACAAGAATATATATGTTATGGGTGACTGGAATATAAATTTGTTGAATAGCTCATCAGTTGCAAATGTCAATGATTTTTTTAAGTAATGTAGAATAATTCCCTCAGACCCTTGATTAACCGACCAACAAGGAAAACACATTGCTCGACAACTTTAATCGACAATAATTTTACGAATGTATGCGAAAAGAATATATCTTCTGGAATATTTATGACGATACAACTGACCATTTGCCATTTTTTTCAATTACCCGTAATATAAGGTCTTCTTCTAAAGCAGACGTCGATATGAATTTTAAGAAAAGAAGCATCAACAAAGAAAATATTGATAGCCTCAACAAAATGTTACTCGCTTTGACTGGAATCATATATTATAATTAGGTGATGCAGATGATGCATATAATAATTTCCTTGAAGTATTCAAATCAGCATTTAATGTGAATTGTAAACTTGAAAAAAGAATAAGATTACGGCTAAAAAGCCTTGGATTAGTCATGGCTTGTTAACATTTATCAATAAAAAATCGACTTCACAAACTTTTTTGCCAAAAACGTAGTAAATCAATTGAAGTGAAATATAAGAAATATCGTAACATTTTAAATCAGCTCTTAAGATCAGCTCGTAAAAAAATATTATTGTAATCTATTATCCAAGAATAAAAATAATCTTAGAAAGGTTAGGCAAATTATAAACGACCTAATGTGTAAGAAAAATAAACGAAATTTTCCTTTATATTTTATGAAAAATAATGTTAAAGTCTGTAATAATCAAGATTGTCACCTCGGACATGATATATTTTTTTCAGGACTAGTGAAAACATTTATTTTGTCCTAATCTTGCTCCTTTGTTGTATATAATGTTTAACCAGCTGCTTACATTCCTCAGGTGCTGTAGTGTAGGGAGCTTGCACGCAAAAAGGGCTGCTTCATTGTTAGGAGCTTGCATTGCACACTATTCTTTTTTGCTTAATTTTTCTCCTTTCTGCTACACTGCACAGAGCTGACACAAAATGAGGTCGCTGCATTGTTGGGCAATAGTTCACTGTAATTTTATGCCCCCCCCCCCCCAAAAAAAAAGGAATGCAATTAAATTGTCCTCTGTTGCTTGGCGATAGGGACAAGCAGTGATATTATTGGGTAGAAATTGAAGTGTGTGTTGGAGTGAGCATTTTGAGCAAGATACCCTGGGCAGAACATATTTTAACCTTGGTTTGGGAAGGTTAGGTTTTCACCTCTTCCTGTGTGAGAGATGTTGCTGAGGTGTCTTGAGTGTTGTCTTGAGAATCCTTCACATGACTACCACACACACCATGATCAGCAACAAGGACCGGAATTACCAAGATATCCTTTTGGTCTACCGCTTAGCTGGGCTAAGAGAGTATTATCCTTCCTTGTCAAGAGATAGGACACGGGCCCTGGGCCTGATGACACTACATAATTCCAATGTAATTGGGTGTTCGACGGACTCGCCGTCAACATTCAACACTTCTGAGTGAATGGTATCCAGGAACTACGCTTTGTTCCTGATGATTTTCTTCATACACCCCCGACTGTCGATTCGAGAGAACTTTCGTTCGCCAGTACAGACAGTGGTATTGTTCACCCGCTTTCATCGAAGAAAGTATGGCTTAACCATAATATTTGAAATCATTAAGTTTATACCGGAACTCAGTTTCTTTTCAAAAGAAAGAGAAATGTAAGTATCAATTTGCTGAAAGTGTTATTATTATATGCTAAAGTTACATGTTTTCCTATTGCATTTCTTATAATTCAGTATATTTATGTTCCTGCCCATAATTACGCAAATGAAACTCCATAGGCCTTTTCTAAATTGGATGTATTTATTCATCTAGGCATTGTATGCTGGTTTATGATTTTAGAATATTGAATTAAATAGTAGAACTACAAACTTTAAAAAGGTATTTATTGTATTCATGTTACTGTAACCGTGTTATTCAATTTAATTACAAGTAAATGGGTTTAATATTTTAAACAGGCAACAAACAAGAAAGTGACAAAGATATAGTAAATAAATTTAACAACTTCTTTTCCAACATTGCCTCAAATACCCTAAAACAATCTGCTCATAATTTCAAGTATCATTTTAGCCAATACCTAAGTAATCCATGTCAATCCTCTATGTATTTTTATCCGACCAATGAATTAGAAATAATTAAAATCGTTAAGGAATTAAAGTTGACCTATAGTACCGGTTTTGACGATATAAGTTCCTTTGTTATCAAAAAACTAATTTTTTCTATACTTAAACCATTAGTACATATATTTAATTTATCTTTATGTTCTGGCAAAGTACCTAATAGATTAAAAATCGGAAAAATCATCCCAGTTTTCAAAAATGGCGATAAACATTCCTTTTCTAATTACCAGCCTATTACATTATTAATTCTAAGATCCTGGAAAAAATTGTTTACAAAATATTAATTTCCTACTTAGATAATAATAGAATATTAAACAACTGTCAATACGGATTTAGGGTAGGACATTCATGTGAGCATGCATTAATTGACTTAAATAATACCCTCTTAATTAATCTGAATAATAATTACCACTCATTTGGAATATTCCTAGACCTTTAAAAAGCCTTCGACCTCATAGACCATAGCATTCTCTTGTATAAATTATCTCACTACGGTATTAGGGGAGCAGTGTGGGAATGGTTCCAGAACTACTTAATTGATCGACAAAACTACACTTCATTTAACAAGTATGATTCTCAACATTCTATCGCTCAGTATGGAGTCCCCCAAGGCTCCATACTGGGCCCGCTTCTTTTCCTTATTTATATAAAGATTTATGTTCAGCATCTTCATTCTTTAATTATG
This sequence comes from Lytechinus pictus, assembly GCF_037042905.1. Classification (NCBI taxonomy): domain Eukaryota; kingdom Metazoa; phylum Echinodermata; class Echinoidea; order Temnopleuroida; family Toxopneustidae; genus Lytechinus; species Lytechinus pictus. The sequence goes on from NC_087249.1 coordinate 15,426,468, forward strand.
TTTTATTTGCTGATGACACTTATATTATTTCTACCCATAGCAATTATATATATTTATACTGGAAAAGCAAATGATGAATTATGTAAGATTTGTGATTGGTTCGATGCAAACAAACTCGTTGTCAATTAAGACAAAACAAATGTTATGTATTTTCAAAAACCTAATTTATCCCACAATGTATCTTTTGACTTCAATATTGAAATTAGAAATGTAACTTTAAAATTAGTAAATTCCGTAAAATTCTTAAGATTTGTACTTGATGACAAATTGTCTTACAATGAACACCGCTCTTTTGTTAGTAATAAGATGTAAAAAAAAATATAGGTATATTAGCTAAATTACATAATAATCTTACAGAAAAAAAATTGCTTATGCTCTACAATTCTTTATTGCTTCCTTATATTTATTATGGTAATATCACTTGGGCAAGTTGTGGCACTACAAAACTAAACCCCATGCACATACTCCAAAAAAAGGTTTTACGTATTTGTTCTAACTCCCACTACCTATAGCTCCGTCACGCCCATTATTTTTTTTGATTAAACACGCTGACAGTTTTTGAAATTCATAAAATTAAAATTGCAATTCTAATGTACGTAAATCACAACTTAGCACCCCTTAATATGATTAATATATTTAAATATAATAAAGACAACCATCAATACAATACTCGTTCCCACTCTATATTCCATTATCATGTGGCATTCAATCAGTCAACCCTTTATTCATTCAAATCATCTGGTCCTCGAATATGGAATTCCCTACCTTCCAATGTAATTTCTAGCACAAATGTTACTGCATTTAAAACAAAACTCAAAAGTTCACTTGTAATTATGTATGCCAATTAATCACATAATTCATTTCCACACCATTTTCCTGACCCCCCCCCCCCCCCCCACTCCCCTGTAGGTTTACCGTCTTATTTCTTTTCTATTGTTTGTATTTATTATTGTTACCTTTTCACTTTTATGTACGTTTATATGTTTTGGGTGTCCCACTCATCAAGCTTTTGCTAAACTATACTGTACATTGCTGTATGATTTTGTATATATTTCGGTTTGTATATTGATTTTTTAAATGATTGAATAAAAATGAATTGAATTGAAAAATGAATTGAATTGAATGATTACATTTACAGCTCGGAATATTCAATTTTCACGTCTTATTACACGAAATGTCCAGAGGTTTGAGCTCGTGATTCCCGCTGGCAACATCTCGCAAGCCTGCCTTTTAATAGTGATTAGCGCCATAATTTACCAAAAATCGAGTTTTACATCTTCACGCAGTAATATATGTTTGCACCAAACTGCCCATTTTGACATGTAAGTGCCCTTTTTGGCTTTGACCCCCCCCCCTCCCAACAAAAATACGTTCTGCCGCCCCCATCCCAGGGAGTGGAGAAAGAAATACTCTACGTTGAGAATGGGCATGCCAGGATCAGATGACCGTGGTAATGATAATTATTGTAAATCGCCTAGAAAAATAATGTATTAAATGTACAAATGTAACTATATTATTATTCTAATATGTCAAAATTTATCATGAAATCATTTTTGTTTTACATGTACAAGGGTCAAAACTTTTGCTCGCTTACATCTTTTATACATTTTGCCATGTCTGTCGCCTAAGCATTGCTGGCTCATTGTTCCATTTATCGTGTATATCGAAAGTTTGAAATGCCTTGGCCTTGGGTTTCCATGCCTTAAACCTTGGCCTTGGTTATTGAAGCCTTGGCCTTGGGTATTAAAGCCTTCCCCTTGGCCTTGGAGGTATGAGCCTTGACTACAACACTGATGCCCGGTATGCAAGTGAGAAACCAATGACCTTTATAAACTCTTGTTTTTCAACGAGTTTTGGGCATTTGTGAACCCCCCCCCCACACACACACACACACACCCTGACACACAAACACCCGCCAAAGTGCGTGCGAATACACAAGCACTATCTCCGTTTCAAAACCAAATGAACAATATAGATAAATGACAATGATAGTGATAATGGAGTTTCGCTGTACATTAATAATGACTGAAGAGAAAGGGGTGTTTATACTCTTGATATAGCAATCCATAATGCTCGTTCTATCTACCGCTCAATGACTTTTCTCCGACTATTTCGGTTTTACCCAGTATGCATCTTTTTTTCTGATCTCTGTCGAACAGTGTATTTGTAGGTCGCTTTTTTTTAAGTCCCCACTATTAATTTTGGACTAAGGTGCTTATATTATATCTCGATACCAAAATGTACAGGATGCCAACATTTAAGATTCTCCTTGTCTTCCTCGTGGTGCCCAGTTTTGCCTCAAATTATACCACCATACGAAAAGAAACTATCACCGGTATCTTAGGAGAAGTAATCGAAATGAAATGTTCCCCATCTGATGATTTCAAAGCAAAAACATTAACATGGAAGTATTTGTTAGGAGACGAATTCGTCCTGGTCGCCGAATGTCTTGGCATACCACCTTTCGGCAAATGGGAATACCTTTCCTATGGACATCACTTAGGAGGAAATGAGAATTGCGACAATGGTATGGCATATGTGAGCGCAACAGAGTTGGGGAATTTCACATACAAATGTGAAGAAATGAGTGAAAAACACCCTGAGGTATTAAGGGAAGTATATTTCACTGTTTCCATAGAACCGAATTTATCATTATCACCGTGTATTGCGAAACGTGTTCCCTCGACCCGCAACTTTACATTCGATTTTATCTGTAGAGATTTTCGTCATGATGAATTATCTGCAGAATTTGGAAATAACAAGAAACTATTCATCCAACATTATGATACTCGGATCACCAATGACATTACTCTGGCTGACAGAATCATTACCCGTATAGAGCTTGAGAACGTCAACTCCATATCCGAGTACTCCTGTATTAATCAAAATGTCTCCTCAGCGTGTGTAGCTGATAACATAACACTTAACAATCCGATTGGGATAACACCGATAGTAAATCAAGTTACAGAGGGAGACGATGCTACCTTTGAGTGCAGATTTAGGGAAAGGATGGCTAAAGAATATGACTGGAGAATTTCACGTCACCTTCCCTCATCACGAATACCCACTACCATGACTACTGCCTCGTCGATTTTCAAGATACTGGATGTCGAGGTGAAAGATGCGGGTGTCATGGTGATATGCTCGACACACGTAAATGGAACTTTACTTTACTCTGAGGCGTTTTTGGAAGTCTATCCTAGACCAACTCACTCAACATCAAGCGAGATATCGTACCCTGCTGCAGTTTCGACGGGTATCTCTGTATTCGTAACACAGCTTCCTGAGCTATCAAAAACAAACACCAGAGCACATGATAGAGAGCATGAAGCCTGTAGCAAGCTACTGATGATGCACTTCTTAATTCCTGTGTTCACCATACTTCTAATAGCCGCATTGGTTATCCTGATGGTTTACTGCTTGACTAAAGAACCCGCCAATAACCTTTCCAAATTCTAGACTTCGTGTTATTCAAGGCACCTGACACTGAACTTGAGAAGGAACAATCCGATCCGAACAATGGGAGGGGTGAAAGTAATGCATTGAGCCGTAATTTGGAATCATTTGGGTCACCTCATAAAAATAATAATTCACTCATTTAAAAAAAAACAATAGAATGAATGGAAGTGATAGACTAGAGCTATTTAAAAAAAAAGAAAAAGGCTTGTATAAATCTCTAAAGGCATTTTGGGGTAAAAGTTGGGAACAGGGGTATTATACACAATTCATATGCGCTAAATCCGATTAGACCTGACCAAAATCTGATTTATCATGTTTTCACCACCTAATTTGCATAAACAAAATGGCTGCCAATCGACCATTTATGATATTATTTCTACAAATTATTTCTAATATTGGCTCTCGTTTTCATGGATCATGTTAATAATGCAAAATCTGCATACATAATGTGTATCACTTGTGAAAATTTGCTATTTTTATGTAGAATTGATTAATTGTGCAAATTTATGCATAGTTTGCAATATCATGATATAACTTGATAAATTCAGCTCAAATGTTTATAATTTTTGGGACAGATAACATTCACCGTATTATGAATAACCTTTAGGCCATGAAATATAATATCACATTCAATACTAATGTGGTTTTTTTTACTGTTATTTGAATTTCTCATTCATTTCTTTATAGTTTTTACCATTTAATTTGTTTTGTTATGAGATCTCTTAAAGTATTGATTATTAAAGACGGGAAAATAATTCTCTTCAATGATTTAACTATTTATTGTCGCTTTCTGCAACAACTTTTTATATTTTCAGGGACATACACACACATGCGCCCACACCTACACCAGCATCTAAATATAAAGTAATATACTTACAAGGGAGCTACCCATTTAAAAAGCACACTGGTGGGGATCCTGCGAATTTCCTGAACATGTAAAGCGAAGGTGTGTATTGATTGGTGCAATTTCATTTTGACTACATTATGATTTTCTGAATGTAATGATAAATCAATTAATTCATATTTGGAATTTAAGGCGATAAATAAGATGAAACCAAATTGTTCTTTTCAACAAGAGAGAAACGCTGAAAAACAGATAGAAAAGTACGAAGGGTGTATTATATCCATGTTTCGCTCGGGAAGCAGCCGCCAGGGCCTCGACAAGAGGCTATAGGCCTACTCGCAGTGGCACCGCATTCTGTTGGTTCACAAGTAGGCAAACCACGCTACCGCAACTGCGCGCGCATCAAGACATTCTCCTGCACATGGGCCTCCCGCACTCCATCAACGGCCGATCTCTGCATAGGATTACCTTATGCGCTCAAGTAGGCCGTAAGACAATATTTAAAAAAAGATGATCAAAATGTACAGTTTTCAGGCCTTGATATCAACAAATTTCGCGCTCTCATTAATATTAAATTAAAAATAAGATAACAGCTTATATTCATGAATTCCTATAAATGAAATTGTCCTGTTTTCGTGCTTGCATCATTGGTTAAGTGCGATCCATATAGACACTTCACAATTTTCCTACACAGTGCTTCAAATAGTGCTGAAATTGACCCTTTTCAGATACAGCTCGCGCTCGCGCATTATTGATTTTGATAATCTTCTTCTTCTTCTGTATCCTTCCTCCGCTGTATCGGAGATCCGCAGTTTAATACTGCATTAATATTAACGTTACATATTTTGACGTGTAGTCCGGGTTATAATTGAGCAAGGTGCCACACGGAAAAGGAGAAATTTTCATATAGTGCTTCTAGACCAGTTTTTCACGCTGAATATGAATATATGAGATAACCAGGCTGTATCCTGAAAATATACCCATGAGGGCGCTTTTTTCAAAATGGCCGCAAATTTTCAGAACATTTGAATTTTCGTACATAGATTTTGACATAAACATTCCATTGCCACAAAATTAGTGTCATATGAAATACAAATAAATTTCCTACAATTTGGTACCATTTATAGGGGATAAATAAGTCATTTGGCTGAGATTTTAAGTAGAAAACTGCATTTTTTGTCATTTTTTTCAAAAAATTGAAAATTTTGCAAATACATGATTTTACATAATTCTAAGAAAAATGAATCAATTATCTTGAAATGTTCCAAAAAACTTTATTGATATACTATTATCATGTGGATGAAATTCCAACTCTGTATCATTCTTCTTAGCAAATTTATAAGGTATCAAACTTGAATACTTAAATTTCGGAAATGTCGCTTTTTGTATGCATTTCCATAGACTAATACGTATAACATGTATAATATGTATAATGTATAGTTACAAATTAAATGCAATTATCTCTGCTCGTTAATCACTTGGAGAGTTAAGGGTAGGCTTTTCTCTATCAGCTACATAAAACAAAATGTTGGCACATCAAGGCATAACACTCTCATGGGGTGGGGGTGTCGAAGCCCCCCCCCCCCCCCTTGGCTATATCGTGTTGTTGTATATTGCCTATTTGTTGGAAAAAAATCACTGTTTTTTTGGAGCACCCATTGAGGCAAAAGGCATTTCTGCTATACAATACAGCCACTTTAATTACTTTCAAACCACTTGGAGAGGAAAAGAGTAGGCTTTGTTCTACCAGCTACATCAAAAGAAGTGGCACGTACATCGTAGCCAACCCCTCTCGGGGGGGGGGGGGGGTGTTACACCCACAAATGTAATAATCGCCCACAAATGTAATAACGCCCACAAATGTAATAACACTTTACCCACAAATGTAATAACGCCCACAAATGTAATAACACTTTACCCACAAATGTAATAATTTCACCCACAAATGTAATAATGCACTTTACCCACAAATGTAATAATTTTTGATCGCCCACAAATGTAATAATGACTTTACCCACAAATGTAATAAATTTGAAGGGATTTTTGGCGAATCCGTTCTGAACTAAAATCCTATAGTAATGCGTTCATATAGCACAAAAGTGCAAAGTCTTTTTTCCAGACTCGGTTAATAAAACATAGTACAAGTCTAAAGTCTTTTTCCAGACCCGGTTGTTTCAAAATTATAATATACGTCCAAAGTCTTTTTTCCGGACCCGATTAATTAAACAATTATAATGCAAGTCTAAAGTCTTTTTTTCAGACCCAGTTGTTTAAAAAATTATAATATACGTCCAAAGTCTTTTTTCCAGACCCGGTTAATTCAAAAATTATAATATACGTCCAAAGTCTCTTTTCCAGACCCGGTTAATTAAAAAATTATAATATACGTCCAAAGGCTTTTTCCAGACCCGGTTAATTCAAAAATTATAATGCTAGTCCCAAGTCTTTTTTTTTCAGACCCGATCAGTCAAAAATTATAATATACGTCCAAAGTCTTTTTTTCAGACCAGGGGCCTGTTGCAGAAAGAGTTGCAATCAATCGCAACTCTAAAAATCATGCGCAACTTGATTTTCAACCAATCAACAGCGCGCATTTGGGACTTGTGATTGATTTTTTGACTTGCGTTTAAACGCAACTCTTTCTGCAACGGGCCCCCGGTTGTTTCAAAAATTATAATATACGTCCAAAGTCTTTTTTCCAGACCCGGTTAATTCAAAAATTATAATATACGTCCAAAAATCTTTTTTCCAGACCCGGTTAATTCAAAAATTATAATGCAAGTTCAAAGTCTTTTTTCAGACCCGGTTAATTCAAAAATTATAATGCAAGTTCAAAGTCTTTTTTCAGACCCAGTCGTTTCAAAAATTATAATATATGTCCAAAGTCTCTTTTCCAGACCCGGTTAATTAAAAAATTATAATATACGTCCAAAGGCTTTTTCCAGACCCGGTTAATTCAAAAATTATAATGCTAGTCCAAAGTCTTTTTTTTTCAGACCCGATCAGTCTAAAATTATAATATACGTCCAAAGTCTTTTTTTCAGACCCGGTTGTTTAAAAAATTATAATATACGGCCAAAGTCTTTTTTCCAGACCCGGTTGTTTCAAAAATTATGATATAAGTCCAAAGTCTTTTTTTCAGACCCAATTGTTTCAAAAATTGTAATATAAGTCCAAAGTCTTTTTTCCAGACCCGGTTGTTTTAAAAATTATAATGTACGTCCAAAGTCTCTTTTCCAGACCCGGTTAATTCAAAAATTATAATATACGGCCAAAGTCTTTTTTCCAGACCCGGTTAATTAAAAAATTATAATATATGTCCAAAGTCTTTATTCCAGACCCGGTTAATTCAAAAATTATAATGCAAGTCCAAAGTCTTTTTTTCAGACCCGGTTGTTTAAAAAATTATAATATATGTCCAAAGTCTCTTTTCCAGACCCGGTCAATTACAAAATTATAATATACGTCCAAAGGCTTTTTCCAGACCCGGTTAATTAAAAAATTATAATGCTAGTCCAAAGTCTTTTTTTTTCAGACCCGATCAGTCTAAAATTATAATATACGTCCAAAGTCTTTTTTTCAGACCCGGTTGTTTCAAAAATTATAATATATGGCCAAAGTCTTTTTTCCAGACCCGGTTGTTTCAAAAATTATGATATAAGTCCAAAGTCTTTTTTCAAGACCCGGTTGTTTTAAAAATTATAATGTACGTCCAAAGTCTCTTTTCCAGACCCGGTTAATTCAAAAATTATAATATACGGCCAAAGTCTTTTTTCAGACCCGGTTAATTAAAAAATTATAATATATGTCCTAAGTCTTTATTCCAGACCCGGTTAATTCAAAAATTATAATGCAAGTCCAAAGTCTTTTTTTCAGACCCGGTTGTTTAAAAAATTATAATATACGGCCAAAGTCTTTTTTTTCAGACCCGGTTGTTTCAAAAATTGTAATATAAGTCCAAAGTCTTTTTTCCAGACCCGGTTGTTTTAAAAATTATAAAATACGTCCAAAGTCTCTTTTCCAGACCCGGTTAATTCAAAAATTATAATATACGGCCAAAGTCTTTTTTCCAGACCCGGTTAATTAAAAAATTATAATATATGTCCTAAGTCTTTATTCCAGACCCGGTTAATTCAAAAATTATAATGCAAGTCCAAAGTCTTTTTTTCAGACCCGGTTGTTTAAAAAATTATAATATACGGCCAAAGTCTTTTTTCCAGACCCGGTTGTTTAAAAAATTATGATATAAGTCCAAAGTCTTTTTTTCAGACCCGGTTGTTTCAAAAATTGTAATATAAGTCCAAAGTCTTTTTTCCAGACCCGGTTGTTTTAAAAATTATAAAATACGTCCAAAGTCTCTTTTCCAGACCCGGTTAATTCAAAAATTATAATATACAGCCAAAGTCTTTTTTCCAGACCCGGTTAATTAAAAAATTATAATATATGTCCAAAGTCTTTATTCCAGACCCGGTTAATTCAAAAATTATAATGCAAGTCCAAAGTCTTTTTTTCAGACCCAGTTGTTTCAAAAATTATAATATATGTCCAAAGTATTTCTTCCAGACCCGGTTGTTTCAAAAATTGTTATATAAGTCCAAACTAAGATACGATAATGATATTCTAGTGGAATAAAAATGAGAATCGAGCTTAGTCTTTTCTGCAGACCCAGTTAATTAAAACTGGTCGAAAAGTAACAAAGAACCCAACTCTCTTATTAATGTTAAATATACTGGAAATATAGCGTAGTCTTTCATTCAGACCCAGATCTTTCATACAACAAATGAATAATAATAATAATAAATTAGTAATAATAAAAAAAGCAAACAAAGACCCACGATCCTATTTGTTGAATAACACGGAAATATAGCGTAGTCTTTCCTCCAGACCCAGATTTTTCAAATAAGAAATGATGAATAATAATAATAAATTAGTAATAATTAAAAAAAGCAAACAAAGCCCCAAGGTCCTCTTTATGTTGAAAAACATGGAAATATAGCCTAGTCTTTCCTCCAGACCCAGTTATAAAAGTCATTTAAAACACAACAACAACAACAACAAAACAAAGACCCTGCAATCTTATCAACATTGAATAACATGGAAATATGGTGTAGTCTATCCTCCAGACCCAATTATTTCAAAATAACCAAAATCATTAAAAAAGAATAACAGAATCTAAGGCCCAACTATCCTTCAATCTAAGAACCTTCAATAAATATAGTTTAGAGAGTTTTCTTTATTCCAGACCTTGTCATTTTCAAAAATAAGATAAATGATATCCTCATAACTAAGACTCAATCATATTCTTGTGCCTGTTCAACATGAATAAGATGATTGGGGGAGTATTTCATCAACATTTATGTCCGACAAGTTGTCATATCTGACAAATGTCCCTGATGTTGATTGGTTAAGAAGCAGTGCTACCATGGTAAGTGTCGGATAAAACGTCAGACAACTCCTTTCATGAAATGCTCCCCGGTCTTAAGTTTTGATGTTGTTTTTTTATTATAAATTTCTTTGCCTGGAAGAAAAAGTGAATGTTTAATTACTTCATTCATTACAGGATGTTAGGCTGGAAGAGGGTTAAATGTTTTTTTTTTTTCGTTTTTTTTAATAAACTGGTCTGGTCAAATTAAGTATGCGTTATCACAAGGGTTTTATAGTTTGGAAGGTGCTGGGGTCTAAGTTTTAAGATTAATGTTTCGCTTAATTTGTATTTTTAAGAGAACTGCGTGAGGGGTAAACACAACACTCCAAGCCTAAGCATTTTAAGTGGGTTTAATTTTGAAGATTGGTCTTAGCTGTGATTTTTTCAATATTTGTTTATCTTTAAAATAACCGGGTCTAGACGAAAGACTAAGCATAATACTCGTCTTATTCCACAAGAATAAAAATATGACAAAGTCTTTTGTTTTTAAGATTGTTAAAGTCATTTTTAAATTACTGGGTCTGGAATAAAGACAACGCTCTAAACATGTGCTTTTCTACATGCATGGTCTTAATTTGGAGGATTGTTGGTTCTCAGATTCGTTGTTGGGGGTTGGGTTTTATTGATTTTTATTCTTGAAGTAATTGTGTCTGGAGGAAAGTCGATCTTCGACAATCGGTCTCCATGTTATTCCACAGTAATTAGATTATTGGGTATTCGTTTTAGAATATTTGTAAAAACTATTTTATTTTTTTTAAATAATAACCAAGTCTGGAGAAAGGATGTTTGCTTTACCCATGCATTATTACAATGTTTTGTAGGGGTCGTAGTCATGGGCGGTAATCCCAGGGGGACAGGGGAGACGTGTCCCACCTACTCAAAATAGTAGGGGGACACACTATCAAATGTCCCCCTACTATTTCTGGTCTTTTATGATGGTAAGAAATTCATCATTCAAAATCGAAATAAAACATGTATTTTAGGACGAGATGACCTTACTTCCGGGTGATAACATTTTTTTGCTTGTCAAATTTTCCAGACCCTTGTCCCCCTACCTTTTGGGAGAGATTTCCGCCCCTGGTCGTAGTATTATTTAAAAAAACTGGGTGTGGGGTAAAGACATATTTTTTTACTGGGTGAAACTTTGAAAAATTGGTCTTAGATTTGAAGTTTTTTAATTCATTTTTTTAATAGCCGGGTCTGGAGGAAAGAGTACACTTGATTCTCAATTTACCCTTAGCGCATATATTCACAATATACGCCGTATAAGTTGAAATAACAACAAGGACATTAATTCTACTAGTTTTAATTAACTGGGTCTGGAGAAAAGACTAAGCTCGATTATCATTTTTATTCCACTGGAATATCATTATCGTATCTTAGTATGGACTTATATTATAATTTTTGAAATAACCGGGTCTGGAAAAAGACTTTGGACTTATATTATTATTATTGGACTTATATTATTTCCTTCAGCAAGAAACTTATCCACAGTGTGCTGCACTTAACCCAGGTGAGGTAAATGGGTACCGGTAAGAAGTAATTCCTCAAAAAGCTGTGTGCGCTATGAACGCCTAGCTTAGCCGGGTAATATAGGAGCGCCTTGAGCACCTAACAAGGTGGATATGTGCGCAATATAGATAACCTATATTATTATATTATTATTATTATTTTTTAAACAACCGGGTCTGAAAAAAAGACTTTGGATTTATATTATAATTTTTGAAACAACCGGGTCTGAAAAAAAGACTTTGGATTTATATTACAATTTTTGAAACAACCGGGTCTGAAAAAAAGACTTTGGACTTATATTATAATTTTTGAAACAACCGGGTCTGGAAAAAAGACTTTGGATTTACATTATTATTTTTTAAACAACCGGGTCTGAAAAAAAGACTTTGGATTTATATTATAATTTTTGAAACAACCGGGTCTGAAAAAAAGACTTTGAAATTTTATTATTATTTTTTAAACAACCCGGTCTGGAAAAAAGACTTTGGATTTATATTACAATTTTTGAAACAACCGGGTCTGGAAAAAAGACTTTGGACTTATATTATTATTTTTGAAACAACCCGGTCTGGAAAAAAGACTTTGGATTTATATTACAATTTTTGAAACAACCGGGTCTGAAAAAAAGACTTTGGACTTATATTATATTTTTGAAACAACCGGGTCTGGAAAAAAGACTTTGGATTTACATTATTATTTTTGAAACAACCGGGTCTGAAAAAAAGACTTTGGATTTATATTATAATTTTTGAAACAACCGGGTCTGAAAAAAAGAGTTTGAAATTTTATTATTATTTTTGAAACAACCCGGTCTGGAAAAAAGACTTTGGATTTATATTACAATTTTTGAAACAACCGGGTCTGGAAAAAAGACTTTGGACTTATATTGTATTATTTTAAACAACCGGGTCTGGAAAAAAGACTTTGGATTTATATTATAATTTTTTTAAACAACCGGGGTCTGAATGAAAGACTACGCTATATTTCCATTATATTTAACATTAATAAGAGAGTTGGGGTCTTTGTTACTTTTCGACCAGTTTTAATTAACTGGGTCTGGAGAAAAGACTAAGCTCGATTCTCATTTTTATTCCACTAGAATATCATTATCGTATCTTAGTTTGGACTTATATAATAATTTTTGAAACAACCGGGTCTGGAAGAAATACTTTGGACGTATATTATAATTTTTGAAACAACCGGGTCTGAAAAAAAGACTTTGGACTTGCATTATAATTTTTGAATTAACCGGGTCTGGAATAAAGACGTTGGACATATATTATAATTTTTTAATTAACCGGGTCTGGAAAAAAGACTTTGGCCGTATATCATAATTTTTTAATTAACTGGGTCTGGAAAATAGACTTTGGACGTATATTATAATTTTAAAACAAACGGGTTTGGAAAAAAGACTTTGGACTTATATTACAATTTTTGAAACAACCGGGTCTTAAAAAAAGACTTTGGACTTATATCATAATTTTTTAAACAACCGGGTCTGATAAAAAGACTTTGGACTTGCATTATAATTTTTGAATTAACCGGGTCTGGTAAAAAGACTTTGGACGTATATTATAATTTTGAAACAACCGGGTCTGCAAAAAGACTTTGGACTTGTACTATGTTTTATTAACCGGGTCTGGAAAAAAGAATTTGCACTTTTATGCTTTATGAACGCATTACTATAGGATTTTGGTTTAGAACAGATTCGCCAAAAATCCCTTCAAATTTATTACATTTGTGGGTAAAGTCATTATTACATTTGTGGGCGATCAAAAATTATTACATTTGTGGGTAAAGTGCATTATTACATTTGTGGGTGAAATTATTACATTTGTGGGTAAAGTGTTATTACATTTGTGGGCGTTATTACATTTGTGGGTAAAGTGTTATTACATTTGTGGGCGTTATTACATTTGTGGGCGTTATTACATTTGTGGGTGCAACAGGGGGGGCGCTGGGGAAGTCACCCCTCCCCCTTTTGCTAATTGCCAATTTATTTGGAAATTCACCATTTTTGACCCAACATTGAGGTAAAAAAGTGTTTGTGCTTTATAGTATTTTATTGCTTTAAGAGAGTAGAATTAGTTCTACCAGCTACATAAATAAGCGCTAGCACATCGAACCCTAGCCCTCTCAGGGGCTGTCAAAGTCACCCCCTCCTCTATATCATGTATATTGCCTACTTATAGAAAATTTCACCATTTTGGATCAGCCATTGAGGCATAAGGGCGTTTCTATATCATACAGCCAATTTTATTTTCTTGCAGTTACTTGGAGAGAAAAGCTTAGACTTTGCTCTATCAGCTACATATTATTAACCCTTTCCATGCGTACTTCGCACGTATGCACACTTGGTGCCGTGCGAACTTCGCATTTCACGCTCAAGCAAACAATGCATTGTTTCCCTCCCTGAAAAGAATTCAGCACAGAGGGGTTCGTGGTCCAGCGCTCAAAGAGTTAAGAAGCGCTGGCACATCGAAACCTATCCCACTCAGGGGCTGTCTAAGTCAACCCCTCCCCCTCTATATCATGTTTATTGCCTATTTATTGGAAATTACACCATTTTGAATCGCCCATTGAGGCAAAAGTGCGTTTCTACTATATAGTACAGCCAATTTCATTTTCTTGCAATGACTTGGAGAGGAAAGAGTAGGCTTTGCTCTATCAGCTACATATATAAACAAGTGCTGGCAAAGAAAAGCCTACCCCCTCCGGGAAGCTGTTGAAACCACCCCATCCCTTTTGCATTATAGCATAATTATTGAAAAATTCACCATTTTGAAGCCCCCATTTACGCGAAAAGGGGTTTCTGATATATAGTTCTGCCACTTTTACTGCCTTGAAACCACTTAGGGAGGAAAGAATGGGTTTTGTTTTATCAGCCACATAAAGAAGTGCAGGCAAATAAAAGCATACCCCCTCCGGGAGGCTGTTGAAATCACCCCATCCCTTTTGCATTATTACCTATTTATTGGAAAATTCACAATTTTGGAGCCCCCATTTAGGCAAAAAGGCGTTTCTGATATATAGTTCTGCCACTTTTAATGCCTTGAAACCACTAAGGGAGGAAAGAATAGGTTTTGCTTTATCAGCCACATATAAAGGTGCAGGCAAATAAAAGCCTACCCCCTCCAGGAGGCTGTCGAAATCACCCATCCCTTTTGCATTGCCTATTTATTGAAAAAGTCACCACTTTGGAGCCCCCATTGAGGCAGAAAGTCATTTCTGATTATGTTTCTGCCGTTTTTCACCCTTGAAAACATTTGGAGAGAAAAAGAATAGGCTTTGCTTTAACAGCTACATATAAAGACATGCTCGCAAAAAAGGCCTATCCCCATCAGAGGGCTGTTGAATTCACCCTATTTCATTATTGCTTATTTATTGGAAAATTGACCATTTTTGAGCCCCCATTTAGGCAAAAAGGCGGTTCTGATATACAGTTCTGCCACTATTACCACCTTAAAACTACTTGGAGAGGAAAGAGTAGGCTTTCCTCTAACAGGTACATATAAAGAAGTGGCTCTACTATATACCAGAAACACGTTTTTTGCCTCAATGGGGGCTCCAAAATGGCGAGTTTTCCAATGAATTGGCAAAAATCGTAAAAAAGGTGGGGTAAAATCGTAAAAAAGGTGGGATAACATCTACATGTATCGTCCCCTGAAGTGGGTCAGGCTTCGATATGGCAGCAATTCGTTATATATATCTGAAAGAGGGGAACCTACTCTTTCCTCTCCAAGTGGTTTCAAGAAAGAGAAATTGGGTGTTTTATACAGCAGAAGTGCATATCGCCTCAATGGGGGCTCAACAATTGTGAATTTTCAAATAATTAGGCAATAATGCAAGAGGGGTGGGGAGATTTGACAGCCACCCAGATGGGTATGCTTCAATGTGCCAGCACTTCTTTATAGAGCAGAGCATATTCTTTCCTCCTTAATTGGTTTCAAGGCAGTAAAAGTGGCAGAACTATATATCAGTGATACCTCTTTACCTCAATGAGGGCTCAAAAATTGTGAATTTCCAATAAATAGGCAATAACGCAAAGGGGTGAGGGGGCTGATTTCGACAGCCCCCGGAACGGGTAGGCTTTTATTTGCCAGCACAAAATTATGCAGCTGATAGAGCAACAGGGTTGTTGATTTTTTTGATTTTTAAAAAAAAATAATAAAAAAATCGGATTTTTTTTATTTAAATCGGATTTTTATGATTTAAATCAGATTTTTTTTATTTTTTTCCAACGAAAAATAATGGTCACACTTAACAAGTTTTAAACTATATTTGAACTGTTTTACACCAATAATAGTGGTCAAGTAGTCTTTTGAACATTGTGTATTGTACTATTTGACACAATAATCCACTTATATACAGGTAATTTTTTTTTTTTTATTCATTTGCATTATAGAGAGGGACATTTTATGGAAGCCCAAGTAATGTTATGTATTATGTATACATTTAAACTCTTGAAATTTTTATATCAGTCAGTTCAAAACATCCGAAGTGTTACTCCAATGCATGAAGTACTCAAAGAACTTGAGAATTTCCAACAAAATTGACATTATTAAAGGCCTGTTAGGGTTCCTATACTGCCCTTGGGGAATTCTAGCTGGGAATATTTCCTAGAATTATCACATGGGGGATTTTAGCTAGGAATATTTCCTAGAACTATCACATGGGGGACTTCCCAACTAACAGCTGGTAATAGCTAAGAAACAAAGGGTTTTGCAACTTAAGTAATTGAAAGAATGGGTACTAATAGCAACAAGAAGGAGGTACATACAAGTAGTTCAGCTGTTTTGTAAAAGTATCCAAGTTGTGGACTTTGAGCACCTTTGTAGATTTTATATATTATTTTATTGAAGATTTAACAGTTTGGTGTACATGCAGAGAGTTATTTATCATTACTTCGTTGGAAACTTGTTGTTTTCATCAGTTTTGCTTGTTTTACAATTTGAAAATAAAACAGTGGTGTTACTGTTAAATCAGACTCCATGAGGGTGTATCATTCTTTTAAAGTCTCTCTAAAGCATGTGGAACAGAAATGAAAATGATTACATTGAAAGTATCTGTTAAGAAGAAGAGAAAATAGAGAAAACTAATTTTTTTCATAAAAGTTGATTTAAATCAGTGATTTTTTTGAAAAAAATCAAGTGATTTAAATCGCAATGATTTAAATCAAACAACCCTGTAGAGCAAAGCCTATTATTTCCTCTCTAAATGGTTTCAAGGCAATAAAAGTGGCAGAACTATATATCAGAGACACCTTTTTGCTTCAATGGGGGCTCCAAAATGGTGACTTTTCAACAAATAGCCAAATACCGAAAATTAGTGGGGTAACTTCGAAAGCCGCCTGAAGGAGATAGGCTTCGATTTGCCAACACTTATGTAGCTGATAGAGCAAAGCCTACTCTTTCTTCTCAAAGTCATTGCAAGAAAATAAAATTGGCTGTACTATAGTTATAGTAGGAACGCGCTTTTGCCTCAATGGGTGATCTAAAATGGTGAAATATCCAATAAATCGGCAATATACTTGATATAGAGGGGGGGGGGGGGTGACTTAGACAGCCCCTGAGAGGGCTAGGGTTCGATGTGCCAGTGCTTATTTATATGTAGCTGGTAGAACAAACTATACTCTTTCCTAAGTGGTTTCAAATCAATAAAATGGGGTGTACAACAAAGCACAAACGCTCTTTGGCCTCAATGTTGAGTCAAAAATTGTGAATTTTCAAATAAATATGCAATATTAAGCAAAAGCCCCCACCCCCCCCCCGAGAGGGGTAGGCTTCGATGTTGGCACTTCTTTGGATGTAGCTGGTAGAACAAAGCCTACTCTTTCCTATCCAAGTGGTTTCAAAGCAATCAAAGTGGTTGTACTGTATAGTAGAAATTTCTGTTTTTGCTTCAATGGGTGCTCCAAAAAACAGTGATTTTTTCAACAAATAGGCAATATACAACAACATGATATAGCCAAGGGGGGGGGGGGGGGGCTTCGACACCCCCACCCCATGAGAGTGTTAGGCCTTGATGTGCCAACATTTTGTTTTATGTAGCTGATAGAGAAAAGCCTACTTTTAACTATCCAAGTGATTAACGAGCAGAGATAATTGCATTTAATTTGTAACTATACATTATACATATTATACATGTTATACGTATTAGTCTATGAAAATGCATACAAAAAGCGACATTTCTGAAATTGAAGTATTCAAGTTTGATACCTTATAAATTTGCTAAAAATAATGATACAGAGTTGGAATTTCATCCACATGATAATAGTATATCAATAAAGTTTTTTGGAACATTTCAAGATAATTGATTCATTTTTCTTAGAATTATGTAAAATCATGTATTTGCAAAATTTTCAATTTTTTGAAAAAAATGACAAAAAATGCAGTTTTCAACTTAAAATCTCAGCCAAATGACTTATTTATCCCCTGTAAATGGTACCAAATTGTAGGAAATTTATTTGTCTTTCATATGACACTAATTTTGTGGCAATGGAATGTTCATGTCAAAATCTATGTACGAAAATTCAAATGTTCTGAAAATTTGGCGGCCATTTAAAAAAAAGCGCCCTCACGGGTTAATTTTTAGGATACAGCCTGGTTACCTCATATATTCATATTCAGCGTAAAAAACTGGTCTAGAAGCATTATATGAACATTTCTCCTTTTCCGTGTGGCACCTTGCTCAATTATAACCCGGACTAGTGAGAGTAAGGCAGACAGAGAGAGGTGAATCTTATGCAAGAAATTTAAGACAAGTAGGTTGAGGTCGTTTTTGGAGGAGTCTGCTAATTCGACGTCAGGAAGAAACAGGATGGAAGCGGTAAATTGTTGAGGTTCTTGATCATTGAAATGCACAGAAAAATACTGCAGTTCCTCGTCTTCTTTTATTAAGTTTAGAAGTGTTTTCCTGTGTGTGCTAAACGCTGGGCATTCTCCAACAAAATGTACAACACTTTCCAGTTCGGAGTGGCAGAACTTGCAGGACTTTGTGGTACTGTTTCAGAGAGAATAACCTTCTATTCGTTGGGTATGTACTGCAGGATAATTGAGCTCTGATGGACATAGCTTCGCTCAGGAGAGGGCTGGAGACTTGCTTTGGGTAATAATTCTTTTTATCACGTTGGGTCATGCCCGACCATAGACTTAGAGAAGATTTTTTAGCAATTGCAATTTCAAGGGCAGCATAGTGTTGTTTATAAATTTTTCCCAGTGCTAGCTTCTTCCATACTTTATATGGAATGTGATCTCTAAGGATGTTAGTGAGACTTGGAAGCTCATAACTATTGAGGATTTTTATCCAGCGTCTTACCAAGGGTGTATTGTATGCTATACCATTCAACAGGATTCTTCTCTCAGTGCGCTCGTCTGAAAGGCTTGCATATTGCCCAAGTAGTCGATTCGCTTATCCATTGGGAGGATATCGAGCAATAAATAAACAATTTCGTCCGCCGCACTCCTTGGCAAACCAAGCACTCTTTTAAAAAGAAATGTTTGAGCCTTGTTCAGACGGGACAGCATGTAGTTGGTAAGTTGAATAATCTGAATCCCATATAGCATTCTTGGTATGCAGAACATTTTCCAAAGATGAGTACATATTGGTGGCAGCAGGCGTAGAGTTCCTTGCTTGGTTCCAGTGAGAGAGAAGAAGGTGTTATATCCCTTTGAAATGATGTTATTGGTATGGTCAATATTACAATTGCTTTTTACTATGCCAAGGTGTGGGTGCTCTTTGCTTTCCTTGATCGTCAATCATCCCATTTTCCACTCGACTGAACTTACATTGGTTGATGCTTTTTTGTTTATTACTACTACGGCACTTTTTTGTGGATTAATTTTATATCTCCAAGCACAGGAATAAGAGAAGGTGAGGTCCAGCATTGATTGGAGTTCTCGGGGGCATGTACTGATTAGAGCAACATCATCTGCTAGTACTATCACTCCCATGTAGCAACCATTAATAGAGCATCCAAGACAAGCGTTCCTTAGTGATTTGATCAGGCCATCGATGAAGACTGTATATAAGGTGGGAGAGAGCAGACTCCCCTGTTTTACACCTTGGAGGATTTGAAAAGGAGAGCTGACTTTTCCTTCCCACATGATTCTACTGGTACTACCGTTGTAGAACTCTTCCAGTGTAGATAACAGGGATTCATGGAGGCCTAGGTTTTGAAGCTTAGAAAATAGGCCTTTATGCCAAACGATGTCAAATGCTTTCTGTGCGTCGAGAAGAGCAAGGTATGTTGTACATTTCTTGGCAGAGTTCAGTTGGATTATTAATTCCAGTGAAGATGCAGTAAGGATAATCAAAGAAAGGTATTTCAAAAACACGCGCAGTCATGTTTATTGAGATACGCAGTTTGTTCTTCATTCAAAACGTGCTTAAATTATCCAGTTTCACATTAGAATATTAAAAAAATCTTCTCGCGCTTCGCGCTCGCACTATCAAAGTAGGAAGATACCCCATTACTCATCCTCGTCAAGATTTACATAACATGAATGTAGAGTGTCCCGTTTTTAGGTCTAAACCTCATTTTTTCCGCTCGCGCTTCGCGCTCGCATTAATTATTTGGTTATATACCTATCCTGTTCATGATTACAAAAAGTGCTAAGAATGTCAAATTTTTAGGTCAGAATGTCGAAAATTTTTAGCTCGCATTATTTGATTGTTGAAATATGTATCGTTTTCATGGGTAACTGCAAACAGTCCTTAACAGATCCCTTTTCGATCAGGCAGAACGTATAGTCCTATTACAAATTTCTGCTCGCAATTCGCACTCGCAGTAATTATTCAGTAACATACACATTTTATTCACGATCACAAACATTGCTCAGAATGTTCAATTTTCAGGACAACATTACATGAAATTTACAAAAATTGCTCGCGTTTCGCGCTCACACTATTCGATTAGGACTTATATGATATCATAATTTATTTATTTTTGTAAGAATTAAGAAGTGACTGTTAGGACTACCCCTTCAAGAAAAAAACAAAAATCAACTTTGAGCGGCCGATCGGGAAAAACATGGGTATTTTTTGCCCCCCCCCCCCACCCCTATTGGCGAAAGCTGGATCCGCCCCTGAAATACATGTGTATCGCCTTGGTCATTTATCGAACTACGAATAGCTGACATCTCCATACGATATAATGTTTTTCTGTTAGCTAATAAAGAGACTATTTTCGGAGGATGATGGTTTCCTGACATGTTTGGTCTTCTAGTGGTGATTATCAATCCGCATTTTTGACAGGCATTATCCCCAACTGTATCCAATAGCTTACCTACCTCAGCTGGCAGGCTGCCTGTAGGTCTACAATATCATCATCAAAGTCTATAGGCAATAGTATTCGATTATACACGTAGAGCCTTAGTTACCCTCTTCATAACCAAATTCATTGTTAATGACGAAATGAATCGGCGAAAGTATGCAACCTTGACGTACTTCTGTATGTACCTTAAATCAGTCAATAAAACCATCTTCTCTCCTTTCACAACACCACAAATTCCCAGAGATTGTATTGATGGTAGGCAGCATACTTTACGGGAAATCTTGGGAGGTGGGCACCTTCAACAATGACACTTTTTAGTAATTTGGGCTATCAAAACAATGTATTGCTGAAATCAATAAAGTTCATTGCAATAAGTATCCGGTATCACTAGCACAAGTTTGACTGGAAACTTGCTTGTTCTTGCCCATGTTTTTATCATTTCCAATACTATATTCATTTTTTTTTAAGAAAAATAGCTTGCTCTAGAAGCTCTAGTCTTCAGCTACCACTTTGCCTTGAATACAAATTGTTCTTTGCATAGTTAGCTGCAATGATTGCAGATCTGATGGGAACTTAAGCAACCTTGAAGAAATAATTTTGCTACAAGGATGTTAACAAACGTATGATGCTTTATCCGATTAGCATTGTAGATCACATTACGTAAGTCACACGTTTATTTGAATATTATCTATTATCTAATTATGGACATGATGTATGAAAGTATTGAATAGTTCTAATTTCAGCATGATTATTATGTTTATCAATTTATATTTATTTTCTTTTTTTGTTTGTTCGTGGAATTTTAAAACTGTCCTAATTTAATCAGTATCAGTGTGTTTTTATATTGGGCATGCCTCTTTGAGTAAATTGCAGCCAAAGGCGAGCGAAGGGTTGATATAAACCAATAAGACGAACGAACAGTGAGCAATGGTTTGATACGGCGTGCGATTAGAAACGTAGACGAGGGAATAGATCGGGCGTTCTTGTACGTTTGTGTCATCGTGTTGCTTCGTTAAGGGTTCTTTCGAGATTGGTCCACTTTGGCAAAAGCGCGATGAGGGACTATATATGCGCGACAATAACACACAACCGATAAACATGATAAACGAACGATTACCGCATACTAAATAAGAGACGCGAATTCAAACAGGTAACCAACGATTTTTCAATTCGTCGGGAAATTTTAAGCATGTTCAAAATTTCAACGCGAATTTGAATAATCGCAGCTGTTAGTTCAGAAAGTGTACGAGCCCAAACACGAAGGGTAAATATGATTTACTATTAGTTACCATTGAAAACGATTTAAAAAATGCCGTTCGCCAGCCATCGCAAGGCCTAATTCAGGCAATTCTCGCTACCCCAAATAGGAACAAAAATCTCATAATGCGCGAGACGAGATGATTTTCACTCCGTCGGGTCGTCATCACCACTTCCGGTTTAGAGTCATGCTCGCGCGAGGTTCGCGATACTGAGTTTTCCACCACGCTGAAATCGATGCCAATCAGCGTAATATGTACAGAGTATAATACTTTTTATTACATTTGGTCAGTTTTGATTCCATTTGAATTATAAATAAAAATAAAAAATATATTTCACGTGAGAATAATTTTTATTCATGTTTTTATTTAGTTTTATAAAAAAATCAAACAAATAATGAATATCTTAAAATTTTGCATTTAGCGACCGGCCTGACATCACGATCGTATTCAACTAGACACTAAAATTTATTCAGCATTCATTTCGTTCAATTTTTCGTCGACCACAAAATGGATAAAAATCAGTTTCGGAACTTAAAAAAATCTTAACTGACAGATGAATACCGTGCAATGGAAAGCGTCAGGCAGAATTAATTAGTGACTTTAGCAGAAAAGGCTGTAAAACTGTTAGTGAAAGAGAGGGTTGTGATCACGAACTTTCCGAGCGAAAGCTACGTTGTGTTGTTGTGCATGACGGCACTGTTGATCTAAATGGCAAAACAGTGCGTTGGACTTCCGAACAGGAAGTTGTAATACCGAAAAAGCTATCCCATAATGCAATGCACGTTACAGGGATTTTCCCGGATCTCGGCGAAATCGCTATTTGGGGTAGCGAGAATTCGGTTAGGTGTGAGGGGGCTCTAAGACCATATTCGCCATGTTATTATTATCATTATTATTATTGTCATTATTATCATTGTCATTATTATTATTATGATTATTATTCTCGTTATTATTGATATTTATAATCATTGCCATTTATTTAATTTTTATTATTATTATTATCATGATCATGATCATCATTATTCATTATTAATATCACTTACCAAAAAACCTATGTACGCACAACCTGCATGCCCGGTATGCAAATGAGGAAACTGATTACCTTAATAAAATTTGTGTTTTCAACAAGCTTTGGGCCTTGGTCCCCCCCCCCCCCCCAACACACACACCCGCCCACGCGCGTGCGAATACACAAGCGCTTTCCCCGTTTCAAAACAAACAAAGTATATAGATAATGATAGTGATAAAGTGCATAATGGAGTTTCGCTGTACATTAATAATGACTGAAGAGAAAGGGGTGTTTATACTCTTGATATAGCAATCCATAAGGCTCGTTCTATCTACCGCTCAATGACTTTTCTCCGACTATTTCGGTTTTACCCAGTATGCATCTTTTTTTCTGATCTCTGTCGAACAGTGTATTTGTAGGTCGCTTTTTTTTAAGTCCCCACTATTAATTTTGGACTAAGGTGCTTATATTATATCTCGATACCAAAATGTACAGGATGCCAACATTTAAGATTCTCCTTGTCTTCCTCGTGGTGCCCAGTTTTGCCTCAAATTATACCACCATACGAAAAGAAACTATCACCGGTATCTTAGGAGAAGTAATCGAAATGAAATGTTCCCCATCTGATGATTTCAAAGCAAAAACATTAACATGGAAGTATTTGTTAGGAGACGAATTCGTCCTGGTCGCCGAATGTCTTGGCACACCACCTTTCGGCAAATGGGAATACCTTTCCTATGGACATCACTTAGGAGGAAATGAGAATTGCGACAATGGTATGGCATATGTGAGCGCAACAGAGTTGGGGAATTTCACATACAAATGTGAAGAAATGAGTGAAAAACACCCTGAGGTATTAAGGGAAGTATATTTCACTGTTTCCATAGAACCGAATTTATCATTATCACCGTGTATTGCGAAACGTGTTCCCTCGACCCGCAACTTCACATTCGATTTTATCTGTAGAAATTTTCGTCATGATGAATTCTCTGCAGAATGTGGGAATAGCAAGAAACTATTCATCCAACATAATAATACTCGGATCACCCCTGACATTTCTCTGCCTGACAGGATCATTGCCCGTATAGAGCTTGAGAACGTCGACTCCATATCCGAGTACTACTGTATTAATGAAAATGTCTCCTCAGCATGTGTAGCTGATAAAACAACACTTAGCAATCCAATAGGGATAATACCGATAGTAAATAAAGTTATAAAGGGAGACGATGCTTTCTTTGAGTGCAGATTTACTAAAAGAAAGGCTAAAGAATGTGACTGGAGAATTTCACGTCACCTTCCCTCATCACGAATACCCACTACCATGACTACTGCCTCGTCGATGTTCAAGATACTGGATGTCGAGTTGAAAGATGCGGGTGTCATGGTGATATGCTCGGTAAACGTAAATGACTCTTTACTTTACTCTGAGGCTTTGTTGGAAGTCAATCCTAGACCAAATCACTCAACACCAACCAACCTTTTCGAAAGTACGGAACATACCACGTTACCAATAACGTCCCTAAATGTCTCAACGTTACCAATAACGTCCCTAAATGTCTCAACGTCAAACTCCTCGGATCGCCAAGGTAAAGGTTTCGAGCGGATTTTGGTTATAAGTGTGTTTATCATTTTCGCAGTATGCATCTTCGTTCTTGTTTTGTTCAAATCAAAAACAAAACAGATATTTCGAAGGTTTCCTAATAGAGAACCCAGCGTACATGCTGGCACTGGGATTACAATATTAGACTCGGACGTCAGCCAAGTTTTTTCACCCCCAATTCCAGTCAGTTCTTCCCCAATGCGAAGACCATCCGATCCTTTACCAACACCAATTTATGGTGCAAGCCCGGTTATTCACGAGTTATTTGGGTCCCCACTTCAGAATCTTGATCATTTAAGCGAAAAATCTTCAACCATGTCAACCAAACACCCTCACCAGTCACCTTCTTCATCGCACTCTCTCGAGTCACGGGGAATTAAAGATCATGTTTACCATGAATTAGAAGGGGGTAAATATTCCCCGCCAATTCCTAACTCTGCAGCTCAACCAATACCACAGAGTCCAAATGCATCAAAGACATTGGAGACAATGCCTTGTACGTCCGAGACAGTCCTAGATAATAACGTTCTACCTTCAGATGAGAAACAAAATGCAGCATCCCTTCTGGTCAAGAGGGCTTCTGAGCAGTCTTTCAAAGGGACACAATCGATCCCCTTGACAAGGAAGGGATCTGCAACCAATCAACCATTGCCTCCGATCCCAAACTCACCAGGATCACAGGATATCAAAAAATTATCTTTATCATCTGAACTGCCAGAAGCAGTCACCAAGCCGATGACCCATGCTTATGCTACCATCGATGATGAAGGGCGGCGTCAAAACAAATCGTCAACCCCAGATGGGGCCGGGCTTCCTAGTCCTTCTGTGTTAAATGGAAATCTTGACTTTCTCAGTGGATACACGGAAAATCTCGAGAAATGTCTCGACGATGAAGAAAGTAAAATTACAAATCGAGACAGCGTGTTCACTCCGGAATACAATGCCTATTCAGTACCGTATGCAGACGACAGTGTTGACATGTCGACAAAGTTGATGTACTACACAAGCGATCAAGATAACGATAACAAAGGACTGTCTACAGAGGAGCAAGTGTATCATGGTGGCAGTGCTTCTTCTTGTCCCAACAGGTTCAGCCGTCATATTTACGAAATTCGAGAAGATGATACTGCCACAGAGGTCAATTGCCAGTCCATTTCAGAAGAATCATTTTATTTTACACTCGAACGTGGTGATGATGTCAAATTGTAAGATATGGCCGTTGAGAAATAAAATGCAGATGATACGGCGTCGTAGCATTTGAACATGGAAATAAGAAGGCGCATTGTTCCCAGAAGGAAAAAACCAGTTCCACTGGACCAGTTAGACCAGTGGAGACCAACTCTGGAAATTGGAACATCGGCTTACTGGTCTAACTGGTCATACTGGTCTAGTTAGAATTTTATTGGTCCAGTTAAAAATTAAACTGGTCTTGAATTACTGGAATTTTATATACTGGTCTTGTTTCTGGTTGTCGTTAGTGGTCTCACTGGTCTTCATACTGGTATCCAATTCAAGCTGGTCTTTACTGGTATTTTCTACTGGTCCTCGAACTGGTCCTCGTACTGGTCTTACTGGATTTATGAGTGTGTGTATTTGAGTTTTGTCAGACGTGTATCAATCAGATATGATTATTTACGTCTGGGACCGACCTTTAACGTCACCATCCGAAAGACGTGACCAGGGCTCGAACCTCTGCATCAATTTGTAACTTCCCCCGCATAGCTTGGATTACAGGCGCACGCCACAACGCCCAGTTGACATGACATGCATTTGGTTTGTTATATACCATCGTCAGTGAAATGTGATGGAAAAGATGGTTAGTAAATTTATCTTTTTGCTGTAATTTTAAATGTGATATATGAAATTACACATTTTCATTGTGAATTAGTTCACACACTTATTTGGAAAGTTTTTAAACAACAACGAGTGCCATTGCAAGGATATTCCATTC
This sequence comes from Lytechinus pictus, assembly GCF_037042905.1. NCBI lineage: Eukaryota > Metazoa > Echinodermata > Echinoidea > Temnopleuroida > Toxopneustidae > Lytechinus > Lytechinus pictus. The sequence goes on from NC_087249.1 coordinate 15,452,801, forward strand.
TAAATCCTGATTTTTCTTTTTAAAATAGGAAATATGCAAATGAGGTAAACCACGTGATCAGCATCATCAGAATTACTGGTATTACTGGTCTTGACCAGTTCAATTTCAAACAATAAATTACTTTAGACCAGTTGACTATATCAGAGGAATATATCTTGCTTTGATGTAAATCATAAGGAAATAATTATTTTAATGATAATGTTAATAATTGATAATTATGATAATATTAATAATAATAATTACAATATCAATAACAATGATAACAGTAATAATAATAAAAACAATGATCATAATAATCATAATAATAATAATTATGATAATAATTATAAGAAGAATGATGATAACAATGATAACGATAATAACTTTCTCTGAATTGCAAGATTTATTTTCCATAATTCATCAAATGATCTGACTTGAAATAAAGTCATTATTTATTGGACCAGTAACACCAGTTTGATAAAAAAAAAATTTAACTGGTATTACTACTTTGCTTCAACTGGAATGCAATTGTTTGAACTGGTCTCCAGTTGATTTTTACTGGTCCAGTTAAAAATCAACTGGTCCAGTAAACATATACTGGAAACCAGTAAAAATCTACTGGAAACCAATTATTGGACCAGAAACACCAGTTTGATAAAAAACAATTTAACTGGTATTACTAATTGCTTCAACTGGAATGCAATTGTTGGAACTGGTCTCCAGTTTATTTTTACTGGTCCAGTTAAAAATCAACTGGCCCAGTAAAAATATACTGGAAACCAGTAAAATTCTACTGGAAACCAGTAAAAATTCTTGCTGGTCTTACTTGTTTTTACTTTTGGGTTAATAAGAAGTGATTAAAATATTTTCAGGTTATGTACGTTTGATATGATCCAGCTAATCACAGTATGCATTGTTTCGTGGTAGTCCAAGTCCAAATTTAAGCACCCAGCTAAATTCAAGAACATCGCAAATGATCAGGTTGACCCAATCTCAATTTCACTAAACGCACTTTTCTCATATTAATATCGACCAAAGTAATGAATGTAAATGAACAATCACAATGAAAGTATTATGTTTTAGTATGATTAACTACGGGCAAAGGACATGGATTCATCTTTTCAACAGTCATAATATCCATATATACAGTGTTTTGACACTTTCAATTTTTCAACAAATCAATTTATTTTAGAAAATCTAAGGATTTTTTAATATATTGTTAGGGCCCGTCTTATCAGGCTTGCAAAGGGTTGAGGCGAATTTAATTCATTGAAAGCCTGGTATATACCTCAAATTGTGCAATTAAGTGATCTGAATAAAGATCAACCTCAGTTTGAGATTTGATGGGTTCGATCGCAACTGGTTAAAAAACAGGGTCCTATAAAGATTATAAAAAACTCGTAATTTTCTTGAAACTCTGAAAAGAATTAGAAGTGGAAGCTTATCCTCGACATTGCCAGCGAAGCTCGCGTGATGCCTTGATCGTAATGACGGGGCAATGACTTATTTTGATGAAACTGAAACTTATCAGATTGGCATCTTCAGAGGAGATCACAGTTAATTATTGCTATCATGTAACATTCGTTATTATTATCGAGTTTCACTTTCTGATCAGCATGATCACAAAAAAGGTCGATTAGACAATAGCTTAAGCTATGAAGAGTCAATTAGCTTTCCGTTAAATAATAATATGAATAGGGCACAAGGTTTGGGTTAATTATAATGTGTGTTCTGAACATGATCTCATTTGCAGTATGCAAGGTGGGATTAATTTACTGTCGATATTGTTCTTGCTAGGGCTATGAATTGAAAAAAAAAGTAGAGTAAATGTCCCCAGTAATGTAACATTATTGAATTCATGTACGGCCTCTCTGGCTTGTTTGTAAGGCATGATACACATTATTAGTCTTGTTAAACGACAAGTCCATCCCAACAAAAAGTTTATTTGAATAAAAAGAGAAAGATCCAAGACAAGCATAACACGTACGTATAGTAAAAATTTGAGTATACGTATAGCAATACGAATTGTGGCAGCGACGGCTTTTCATAGCTTTCTATATCAACTACTCCACGCTTGCGCGTACGCTGTGGACATATTAATCTCGCCTTTTTATTTTGAGGAAGTCAACACTTAGCAAGATACTCTATGTCGACATAACTTTTTATAAGTCGACTAGGCGAGATAACGCATCTCGCCATGAACACATATTACTTTTTATAAGTCGACTTGGCAAGATAACGTATCTCGCCATGTCGACATATAACTTCTAAAAAGTCGTCTTGGCAAGATAACGTATCTCGCCATGTTGACATATAACTTTTTTCGACTTGGCGAAATAATGTATCTCGCCATGTCGACTTGGCAAGATAACGTATCTCGCCAAGTCGACTTGGCAAGATAACGTATTTCGCCATATCGACATAATTAGGCTATTAAGTAGACATGGCAAGATAAAATAACTCGCCATGTCGACAAATAAAAAAAAATGAGATATTGTATAATTCTAACAATAAAAAACAAAAGAAATAGTGAGTGAGGGACATCATCGACTGTCTCATTTTGCATGTCACTGAGTTGTGCATATCACTGTTTTGTGAAAAATAAGCGAAATTTTAAAATGTCATAACTTTCTTTTTTCCATCTTTATGCCAATTTGATTTTTCTCTTTTTATTCAAATCAACATCTTTCTGTAGTGGACTTGACCTTTAAACATAATGGTGATTTAAATGTTATAAAACTCACTTATGAATAGTTCCTTTTGTATTATCTTCATGTACATATTAAATTTTGATATAACTGTTTACTTTCTAAAATATGAAAATAAATATATGCTGTCAAATACAAATTTTTCAAATAGTTGCAGACATCGTCTACCATGTCTAATATGTTCGTGAGTAACTCCGAAGAGGAACACACTAAAAATCGAAGAGGTAATTTAGCTCTTAAAGAGCGTGTATAGTGACTGCACTTCGTAGTGCTGATTTTTCTCGTTCATATTTGAACGAGAAAAATCAGCACTCCGAAGTGCAGTCACTATCACCATGATCACGCTCTTTAAGAGCTAAATTAGCTCTTCGTAGCTCTTCATTTTTTAGTGTGAATTATTAATGAAATGAAAGCTGTGGGTGCGGTAGGGCTATTTAGGTCATGGGAGTCGATCAGTGTTCATGGCCCGGGGGGGGGGGCACTCAGTATATAATGCATAGTGGGTATGTGCCGCGGAGGGGACCCCCATTTTCACACTCAAATTTCCGTTCCGAGGCATAGCATTTTTGTCTTATTGAGACAAAAAACAAAGAAAGCCGCTCCAAGGCATAGCACTTTGTTCTTATCGAGAAAAAAAAAGAAAAAAATCCGCTCCAAAGCTTCGCATATTTTTCGTTACGCCGTTCCGGTCGCATTGATCTGCTGCAATTTTGGTGAAAAGCGGCCGCCGAGCGCTGTCCGACCATCGTCTCTGCGCTAGCGCACCCGGCGGAGGCCGCGCTAGCTGCATCATGCACGCATGCCCGTTCCATAGGGGTACATAACACACGTACTCGCACGCTGGCGATCCGTTCCAAGGACCCCCGTTTTCACAAAATTGTAGTTCCGAAGCCCGTTCCGAGGACCCTCCTTTTTACAATAAGCCCGCTCCAAGGCCCCCGTTTTTTTTCTCGCCCGCGGCACACCCCTACCACTTTTTTGGTCGAGTGCCCCCCCCCCCCCGGGGTTCATGGTTAGGAATGACTGACACATATATTGTTCTATGTGAGGGGTTTTATGAGCCTAAACTTTTTAGGGGCCAGACATGGCGTGAAGGGCAACACTTATTAAAAGGTGCGCGCGAGTGAGCAAAAAATTTGATATATCAATACACAATCTGATTTAGTAATAGATGTTTACATGATACATAGAAATATATAATACGCCTTTTTCCATTCTTTCTTGGAAGTGAACGTTTTATTTTTAGGGGGGTCCAATGGCCCCCAAACCCCTCGTCGGTATCAGTTGGGGGCAGTCCTTAAGACTTCTTAAGGGCTAGATCAATATCAACGCGAGGGTAAAGTGGGAGGTTAAATTTTTGAGAAAATGGTCTGAAAATAAGCAATTTTCAAGACTCTTATCGACTATTACGTTTATTTTCCTGTTATTCACCATATCGTTTGTTTGTTCTCCACTTATTTTTATATCATGAACCTTGATAAAGAAATCTAAAAAAAAAAATGAAGTGATATTAAAGGAGAATGAAACCCTTGCAACCAGCTGAATCCATATCAAAGAGAAAAATTAAAGAAACATATTGTTCAAAGTTTGAGGAAGATTGAATGAATAATAAGAAAGTTATGAGCATTTGAATATTGAGATCACTAATGCCATGTAGTTCCTCCCATTGGCAATGCGACCAAGATCTGTGATGTCACACACGTACAACTCCCTCATTACTTTAGTACTTTCACTTATATATTTCACTTATATTCTCACTTTTATAGAGTCTATCACAAGGTGAGGTGTTCTCTTTATGAGAGGACAAATACAGAGGTTTCACAACATTATATCATTGATGAATCGTTTGTCATATGATTAGAATAAGCAAAAAGATATGTTTTGGGGTATATTTTCAGTGTCCAAAAGGGGAGAGTTGTTCATCTGTGACATCATAGATCTTGGTCGCATTGCCAATGGGAGCTCTCCATAGCATTTAGTGATCTCGACATTCAAATGCTCATAACTCTTCTATTGCTAGTCCTATTTTACTCAAACTTTTGTTGATATCATTCTTTGAATTTTCTACTTTCTCAAAGGCTAACTTGCTCCAAGAGTTTCATTCTCCTTTAAAAAGGGTGATATTAAAAAAGGTGTAAAATAAATGGGACACATCACATGCATCATGCACTTGGTTGCGAGGAGGGGGTAAATTAAAAAAGATAATAGAGAGTTTTAGGAGCAGTGAACGTGAACGACGTAGCAGTCATCTGATCGTTCGAGTCAACGTCGTCGTCTGCCCTTATGTTCACTAGAGATGCGAATACTTTAGATTTCACTCGACTTGTACGTGTACGTACGTCCACATGAAACAGCGCGATAACCAGCGGGTCATGACACGCTGCCCGACCCGGAAGATCTGGCGCACCATCGCTTGGCGACCCGGTCGGGTGATGCGAAGGTGCAACGTGTGCACATGTGCCCTTTCACTTGCTTTGATTCCTTTTTACGCGAGTTAGGATATATATCGATGTATATTTTGGAGATCAGAAAGCAATTTCAAATATGATAAACATAGTACATCGTACAACTTACATTAATTTTGTGAAAAGTCACTGAAAACTGTGTTTAAAAGAGAAAGGTTGATCTTCATGCTGGGCTTGAACGGTCAAAAAGACGTCACTCACGTACACGTCCACTATGATTTAGGACAACCGCAAAATGGATGTGGCGAGGTTCTCGATTCTGATAGTGGACGTGTGTGAGGACCTGATGCAAATGGCAGGCCAAAAAATGACGTCATCTCGTACCAGTCCACTATGTGGACGTACATTTCTAAAAGTGCTCAACGCGTGTGTAAGAACATAACATAATCATGAACATGTTATTCTATTTCATACTTTTTATATCAATCTGTTTGTAACGGTTTATACCAACTGAATGGTTCCAATCAAGAGCATCAGACATAAGAAAAAAATGTGAAAAACAAAATTAAGGGTCATCACCAATACGGTAATCATATCATCATCATAATCGTCGTTGTTATAATTACTATTATTATCATCATTTTATTCATTTTTCTATTATTTACTTATTTATTCATTCATCTTTAATACTGAATTATTATTGATAATATCAATATTGCTATTATTATCTATGTTATTATTATTATTATTACTATTATTATTATGATAGTTATGATGATGATACTTGTCATATCATTTATCATATTAAAATGTTATGGATAATCCATCTGAAATATTGGAAGGGATATATCCCCCGGCACCCCTCCTTCTGGGATCGACGCCCATGCTGTGGGACAAAGGTTGTATCATGGTATGTCGATCTGTAGGGGTTGGGGGCTATGTAGGGGGGGGGGGACAAACATCAATTAAGAATGACTTCAGTTATTTTCTCTTAAGTATATGATATAAATAAAGTTACTCAACCCGAAACATTCCTGTAATAAATATGTTTCTTTTCCCCGTCTGTTCCTTTCCTTCCTTTTATTTTTCTCCAAATTTTTTTTAGTATTCATTAGCACGAGGGATGTCCATTGTCGGATGAATATGCAGAAGGAATGAAGTGACATAGTTGTGTTTCGTGTGAAGACTTAAAGGAAAATCAATCTATGTTTGTATGTTTGAATCCCTTACAAAAGCTAGATTGTATTTGTTCGTAATGTACACATCGTTTTGTAAAAAACGTGCAGAGGGCTTTCGCTATATATATTTTTTTTAAATATCGATCTAGTGTTTGGGGGAAGAATGCACTGTTGAAAAAAATTTAACAACACTGTTGACTATGTGAATCGCAAAGTAATTGTTTAAACACTTTAAACAAGTGTTTAGAATGATAAACAACCATGCTAAAATTATTGATAATTAAATATTTGAATTTGAACTTTCATGTTTAAGATTTTAAATACCTTTTAATTTTTAAACAACTACTGTGCGATTCACATAGTAAAAAAGCGTTGTTTAAATTATTTTTGACAGTGTACATACGGTATATTCAAATATATAAGATATTCCTTCTGTCAGTGTCTGTAAGTCACTCTCTTCTTCACTCATCAAACAATGTTTTACGACAATCTAAGTTTCTCTATAAAGTCATATTTTTCAGATACGACAGTCGGAACGATTTCTATAGATATATAAAATTTGTAATCCCTTTTTTTTTACAAAGAAATAAGAATATTCTCACTTGAAATTCAATTTTCACACACTCGCTTCGATATATTTTGTATCTGACCTGATAATCATGATAATAGAGTAGTAGAGACTTTTGGTTGATGGAGGACAAATAAACATGATAATCGAGTGATAAAGTAACAGAATATCCACTAGTTTATTATTATCTTATAGGAATACACAGTACGTATTACCGAATAATATTGTTTTTACATAAAGAAATATTTCTCGCCAAAACGAATGTTATCGAGTTAGAATGTGGGTTGTTTTCGGGCAATGCGAGTTGAAAAATCAGAGTCATTTTTGACAAATTGCCATTTCTATATCATCATTTTCAGCGAGGAAAGCTGGAAAATCGCCCCTGTTTGGTATTTGGCAACAGGTAAAATGATATAAATGCAAGTCTAATTAATAGCATGATAGTTTGAAGTGGACAATGTAATAATAGCAGATTCCCAACCCCGTTTCATCTGGTCTTCATGGTCTTCATGGTTTATGTATGCAGACAATGCAGTGGTTCCTTCATTGGAGTTGAGAATAGCGCAGATTGGTATAGTCATTATAATGCCGTTAAGAAAAAAGAAATAAAGAAATATACTCGTTGACAGAATAAAAAAAAGACTCAAACAAAATTCAACAGTACAAATACAAAATTGTACCGCTTTTTTTTTTTTGCGTGCTATTGGGTGACAGTGTTTGACACGATGAATATGAATTGATAGGACATAAATGCCATCCCAAATCTCAAGCGCAAACGAAAGCAATAATGGTAAGCAATGAATACTTATTTGTAATATTAATTGGTCAATCAAGTTTTGATCTATGACATTACAACAAATTTCATTATGCCAGTGCTATACTGGGATTTGACAAAATGAAGTGTATTATTCAGTGAAATTTTTTAGTATAAGTGCAACGGTGTCCCTGATTGGTAAATCGAGAACGGATCAAGGTGATTGAAACTAGAAAAGGGGGCGTTTACTAATAGTAATTATAAGTGCCCCCCCCCCCGCCCGCCTCTCTACAAACACATCCAAACGCTCATCCTGATTAAAGTTACACCATATTTTCAAAGTAAATCATTTGGAACCATTGAACTTGTCATTTTGGTCATGGGGTAAAAAAGGTTCCCTTGCTCAAATAACACACACGCATTAATCGATATTGGCGGGAGTTGGATTTCAGCGTGCATTATTTAGATATCTTGATTTCTGGCATCAAACTTCACTGAGTCTCACAGGATGCACAGTATGCATGACTGAACTCCAATGAGTGCCCTCTCCATCCCACCCCAACTTTATTAACACTCACTCTGATCTGTTTTCATTTCCCCCTTTTTCAGCTTGTTCTCTTTCATTTTGATTTCTTTATTAATTATTTTTTTTATGTTTATACTAATATAGACCTATATACATATATTTATTTCAATTATATATTTATTCATTCATTATTTCTTTTTTTCTTTCCTTCTATCTCCCTCTCTCTCTCTTTCTCATCTCTGTGTCTGTCTTTATTTCTTTCTTTCTCATCTCTGTGTCTGTCTTCATTTCTTCCTTACAATTGTTCCTTACAGGCTTACAGAAGCTGCAATAATTTTGATGGTAATGGCAACTATATGGTTTGTCAGGTTCAGTCTTAAAATTTGTGTAGATTTCATTTATAACACAATAAAAACATTCACATTTAACGATATATAATCATACAAACACTATGAATTGAGATATCTATTTCCCCATTACAAAAAATATAGGATCAATTAAATTATCGATATACATGTATAGTAAACGGTATTTCATTTTCTTTACTAAATTTTATTGCCCTTGGTAACTGAATTCTGGAATTATAAACGACGTTGTAGTCGAGTCGACCAAGATTCATTGATTGCAATACTTTGTTCCCCCTTTCACATATTAAACATTATTATATCACACTCAGTTGAAAAGTATAACAGAAGAAAGAAACATCCAAATTTATTTACTCTGGATTTTTTTCTTCTCAGAACTATTATTATGATTCACGGTTGGATAGGTTATTTCAAATGAGCGGTTGTGCTCAAGGTTGATACAGGTCACCAAAAATATACAACTAATTCCATAATCATTGACATTGTGTCGAAGAGCGTATTTCTCAGCGACGATATCCACACTGATGGGCCTATTTTGATTTTGTATGAAATTCCAGTTATCACAATGTCTGGCGCGTCGTTATGGGGTGATTTGAAAGATTTGATTTCCATCAGTAAACTGGTTTCGAATATAAAGCGTGATGCAAATGACGGTATCACCGTATATCACAAGTTCGTCCGAAATGTGGAAGAGTTTCCTGAAAGCGTGGGGATACTTTTTGAGGATGAGTCCTATACCTACGCGGATATCTACCACTCGTCCAATGAGATCGCAGGTTGGATCTTCAACCAGCTCGAGTCCTGGACTTGGAATGATCATCGTTTGACGACAGAGTCGACCTCAGAAGCGGCATCGAATGGGTCAGCAACCGCAAACCAAAGCGATGTCCACGATTACGCCGGAAGTTGTAGGGCTACTGTAGCCATCTTGATGACGAATGAACCTGCATTTGCTTGGCTTTGGTTGGCATTGGTCCGTTGTGGTATGACGTCGAGTCTTATAAATCACAACTTGAAGTCTAACGCGATAATACACTGTCTCAAAGTCAGCCATGCAAATGCTCTTATCGTGTCACATGGTAAGCTTTTTACTTCTTTAAAAGACAAGTCCACCCTAAAAACGTTTATTTCAATAAAAGAGAAAAAGTCAACAAGCATAACTCTGAAAATTTCATGAAAATCGGATTTAAATAAGAAAGTTATGACATTATTAATTTTTTTCTTAATTTCACACAACAGTTATATGCACATCCTGGTCAGTATGCAAATGAGGTGACTCAGTGATGACATCACCCACTCACTTTTTATTTTGTATTTTATTATATAAAATACAAAATAAAAAGTGAAAAATGAAATATTATAATTTTCTCCTCATTATCCTGTGAAAAAAGTTTTGTCTCCCCCTGAATATGTAGAATTACCAGTGTTTTACATTTTATGGTTCAGTCAAGTTGGTCCTTGACTTCCTATCCTTAAAAATTGAAATATAGTATAAATAACAAAAAAATTGTGAGTAAGTGACATCATCAACTCTCTCATTTGCTTAACACTGTGAGATGAGCATATATTGTTTTGTGAAGATAAGCGAAACTTTAAAATGCCACCAGGGACCTGGGAACGATTTTTTCAGTGGGGGTGTTGAAATCTCTCCTCAAAGGTGGGGGGGGGGAGGGGACACAATTGAATTTTCCATAATTACACACACACACACCTCTAAGGGCACCACACACACCCACCACCACCCCCCCCACACACACACACACACATATATATATATATATATATATACATACATACATATATATGACAGTCACTTCTTAGCTTTCTTCTTATAAAAGAACATAGATATATAATTAGATAACTCGATCGCGAAGCGCGAGCTCTTTTTTTTTTTGGGGGGGGGGATTTCATGTTTTTTGTCCTGAAAAAATAGAACATTTTGAGCAATGTTTGTGGTCCTGAACATTAAGATGCGTATGTAGCAAATAATAACTGCGAACGTGATCAGTGCGAGCAGATATTTTTTATATACGCTCTAGTCTAATCGAAAGGGAAGTGTTATAAGGACTGTTTGCAGTTACCCATTTAGGCGATACATATATCAACAATCACATAATGCGAGCGCGAAGCGCGAGCTGAAAATTTGACATTCCGACCTAAATACTGGACATTCTAAGCACGTTTTGCAATCATGAAGAGGATAGGTATATAACTATATAATTGATGCGAGCGCGAGCGGAAATAAAAAAGAGATTTCAGACCTAAAAACAGGACATCTTAAGCACTTTTCTAATCATGAACAGGATAGGTATATAACTATACAATTGATGCGAGCGCTAAGCGCGAGCGGAAACAAAATTGAGATTTCAGACCCCAAAAACGAGACATTCTAAGCACTTTTCTAATCATGAACAGGATGGTATATAACTATACAATTGATGCGAGGGCGAAGCGCGAGCGGAATTAAAAATGAGATTTCAGACCTAAAAACAGGACATCTTAAGCACTTTTCTAATCATGAACAGGATAGGTATATAACTATACAATTGATGCGAGCGGAAACAAAATTGAGATTTCAGACCTATAATTGGGACATTCTATTCATGTTTTGTAAATCAAGAAAATGATGGGTAATTGGATATATTCTTACATTAATAATGTGAGCGCGAAGCGCGAGCAGAACATTTTCGATATTCTGATCTGAAACTCCACACTGAATTTAATATGGTATGAATAGATAAAGAAAAATCAGACGAACATAAGAATAAAGATTTGATCAAAATCCGACAAGATATATCAAAGTTATTGCATTTTAAAGATTAGCATTATTCCGGTGTTTTAAGCATGTCTTCATTAATATTCAATGAGCAAACTTATGTCATATCCCCACTTGTTATATTGTATTTTATTATATTATATAAAATTATGTTTATTTAATATTTTTCCTTCAAGAACCAAAAAAAAGTTGAATTGACAGCTGATTTAGTCCATTAGATATTCTTCGCTGCAACTTATTTCATTATAAGGGAGACATATCATTCACACTGGTATGAAAAAATGAAACAATTTTGATTCCATGTAATAACACAAGAAACAGGATAGTGGGGATGTGACACCTTCAACCCACATGGGCAGAAATCCCAGAGGAGACAGGGGGACGTGTCCCCCTACCAAAAATAGTAGGGGGACACAATATCAAATGTCCCCCTACTATTTTTGGTCTTTCATGGAGAAAAATACATCACTTCACAATCGAAATAATACCTTTTGGACTAAATGACCTTACATTTTGGGTGAAACACTTTTTTTTGCTTGTCAAATTTTCCAGGCCCTGGTCCCCCTACCTTTGGGGACAGAATTCCGCACATGTAAATCCACCTATTAAATATTCATGACGACATGCATATCACCATTTTCATAAATTATTGCTAAACTTTAGAATTAAATAATTTAACTATTTGTTATCAGATTTTCATAAAATTGTATTTGATAGAAATATTTTTAGCCCGGAGTAGCCCCAAAACAAGCTGCGTATCTGAATAAACATGCGTGCGCGTGTTTAGAGTTAGACTTAGTATCTGGGCATTGTAAATATATTTTTTAATTATAAAAATCAATAATGCGAGCACGAAGCGCGAGCAGAAAATATTTGATATTCCGATCTCAAAAAAGGTGAATTTAAACACTATTTTAAGTACTGTGTCAGAAAATTTTGAAGTGGGGGGAGTTCTACAAAACGTCGTTCATTTTCATTACATTTCTGTCATTTATCAACTTACCTCGAGATTTCCAGGAAGTGCTGCCTATGGAAAATAACACAGGCAGCACCCCCAAATTTTTTGGGGTGCTTCACCCCCAGCACCCCAGCTTCCCAGGGCCATGGGGCAGGGCGAAAAAGACTGTGAAATTTTATTTCTATTGTCTGACTTGTAATTGTTTATAAAAGCAAAATGCGGTCGGGCCCGCGCACACTTGATTCGACATAATATAAAACCTGGAAGTTTCAAGTCCACCACACCCATGTCCCTCCCTGCTATTAGGTGAGCGGCCAGAAGCCAAAACGTGCCTTATTTCTTGACTTTAATCCCCCCGGCTGGATCAAAGCAAAATCATACATCAAATTAAAGGAAATTTTCTGAATTTTCGAGAATTGGTCATTAAAAATGCCGTTATGTGTAGCATCACCATGGAAACCAGCCTTGAATAAGCCACGCCCATTTTAAATACTTACTCAATATTTATCGTGGATTCTGATTTTTTACTCATTAATTCAAATTATCAGGTATTTTTTCTTACTTTCAAAGGATAGATCCACAATATATTGTAAGAAGAATTACTGAAAAACAACTTAGCATGAATTTTATGAACATTTTCTCAGAAATTGTTGCCTAGCAACATAACTTTCCTTAGCAACCATTTACCTCCTTAAGTAAACCACTTATTTTTCCATTTCAAACCTAACTTTTAAGTTTTAACTAGGGTAAATTAAACCAAATAAATTACACCAATTAAATCATATAAAATATTATTGAAAAATAATAAAAAGAACTGAAAACCACCATTTTAACTATTACGAACCTCAAATAAATTTGCTAAGCTCTACCTGACATAGCCCTTCACATCGTACAAATCGCCATATTATTGTTAATTTTGACTACATTGCTACACGTACGTACAAGTCAAATACTTTATACTATTTTGTGGTGAAAAAGTTGATTGAGTTAATAATACCTGATCAATTAACATGCAGTATCTTGTCTTTAATAGAACAACAACAAAATTACCATTTCATATTACCCATGGATACCAATTTGTTGCCTAGCAACGACTATTTTCCATAGCAACGACTATGTTAACACTCTCTTCCCTGGACAAATCTGTGGAAAATAGTCCATTATGAGCAATAATACTGACACAATTATCATATAGATGCATACAACCTCGTTTTCAAAAATCATTCAACAAACTGACTATTTTATAGCTTCCATGGAGACAAATGTGTTGCCTAGAAACACTATTCCCTAGCAACGGCTATGTTAGCACTGAGGAAGTTGTGCCTTAGAGTAAAATTATTGTGAAAATTAACATATGATAGTTTGTTATCAATAGGCAAACAGCATTCCGGAGTTGTACCATTATCTACTGACACAATTCCATCGCCTAGCAACATTATTTACCTTAGCAACGATATATTTTCCCCTTAACAAATTTTGAGGAAAATAATCCACTTTTAAGTGTACAGTGCCATTTGTTCAATAATATTCCTACATGCATACTGGCAATGGTAAATTAAAGGACAACACTTCATTTCTCTTATTTCTTAAAAAAAAAATTTGTTTGTCTACCAATTCTAAACAGTACGATGAGCATGGTATTTAAACTTTATCATATGAAAAAGAGAAATTCAAATGTTGCAGATAAAAAGAGAATAATATGGTTTGGATTCATAGCTGGGTAGGTAACATTTTATTTTTAGTTTGCTACATTAGATGTAGTATTGATAATATAATAGAATGAACAACACTACTTTTCAGGCAAACTCCCTGATTAAAATTTTGATCATAAAGTGGGTCTTTACCTAAGGCTTGTACAGATAATTTTTTTTTCAATTTCAGGGACCTCCTATACTCAATTAAGTCATTGGCAGAGGCTTTTGGCTGCATATTCAGATCACTTTCCTCGAATGAATATGGAATGGTTAACAAATGGATCTGTCTTGTCAAATACCTAATCACCCATGCATGTCCAACTTCCAAGGTTGTGTCTGTGTGGAGGCTGTAGCCCAAAGATGCCAAAGCTGTGAGTTCGATAAGTTTCTGTTGAGACGTTGATACTATTAATAAATGTCAGAATTAGTTTAGTCACAGGGAACTTATGATCTCACTTTCAATCTGATAACTGTCAAGAAATCAGAAGGATGAAAGCATGCAAACTTGGGATCTTAAGCCTTAATATGGTTGTTGTTTACCTGATTGCTAAGAAAGCAAGAATGCTTGGAAGCAAACAACCAGAGGACCTGGTAATGAGGATGCGCCTTACAAATGAGCACTAATGCACCGAGTGGGAATCAAATCCAGGTCACCGGAATCCGAAACCCCCTCTCTACCGACTGAGCTATCATTCCTGATTAGGCCAAGAAAAGAACAAGAAAACCATTAAGGATAGTAAGCACTAGCGTACCTAAGGGGGAACAGACTGCCCCCCCCCTGACGAGTCACAACTCATGCAGGGGACGTATCCCTGCCCCCGGCCCCCTGACGAGTCACAACTGATACAGTGGACCCCCTCTTTTGAACCTGAAGACCTTTTTTTTTGCTTGTCAATTATTTTTTTCTGGTAAGAAATCCTTTTTTTTTGGTTGAAGACCTTTTTTTTTTTCTTGTCAAATTTTTTCGTGGACGAAATATCCTCCAAAAAATTGCCCCCCTTCTGGAAAATCCTAGGTACGCCAGTGATAGTAAGGCTTATTAAATTGGGAGATGTTGTCTATGTCTAAGTGTCATTATGTAATATGTCATGAGGTTTGCACACATCTGCTGAATAGATAACCAGGGAGGGGCATACAATAAACATGATAAAAGTCCCAGAATATAGATAGGAGGCATATCAGCTTAAAGGGGAATTCAGCCTTGGCCATAAAATGTTGTGTTGGGAAGGAGAAAAATAAATTAAACAGAATGGTGAAAGTTTGAAAGAAATCGGACAAGCAATAAGAAAGTTATAGCTGCTTTAGAATTGATATCACTAATACTATGTAGATTTCAAATTGGCAACTGGGTAAGAAAATTATGACAAGGGGCAAGGACAACTTTCCCATAGGCCATGTACTTTATTATCAGGGATTTGTGGTTTTCTCCTTAGTACCCACTCCCCTGGGGCAGTAATCTAAATATAACTCGGGTAGTATATTGTTTTATGTCCTCATGAGAGAAAAATGTAATTTGAAATAAAACTTTTGGGAAAAATGACATTTTAGCCATAATATGAATTGGAGTACATGGAAGAGTAGTCCTTGCCTTACATCACTATGACATCCCATATGCGGCCAATTTGAAGTCTCCATGAGTATAGTGATTACCAATATTTACAACTTTAAAAAATTCATAACTTTCTTGTTGTTTGTCCAATATTGTTCAAAGTTTCACCTATCAACTTGTCTGATTTTTCTTTTCCCTATAAAAACAAGTTTTTATATGGGTTGGATTCCCCTTTAAGTTGTCTGATGTTGTCCTTCAGGTATTTTCTGCCACACCGATAGTGTCAGTGACTCCGGCTGTTAAAAACTGATGCCTTAAATACTCAGTTTAAGAAAATATGTCTGAAAAAAAAGACAAGGATTCCTCTCAACATGCAAACATAATTATGTAAAGGTCATTGACAAAGGTAAAGCTTCGGAAAACAGGTACACATGCCACTATTGTAGGGCGTACACTAACGCTACTGTTCGTTCCATGGAGATTTAGATCAATGTAAGTCTTTAAAGACATCCATGGTATAAGAAATAATATGTCTGAGAAAATATCTAAAACTGATGTAATTGGGATGATACCCCTACAGTATTGGTAAAATATACTAATCTGTATTTGTAATGATGATTTGTTCAAATAATAAGGCTGGAACATCTAAAGGCATAATTTTGTATCACTGCTTGAATGGAGTGGAAAAACATTGAATTGTGCAATAATCTCTTAAGTAATAATCACTCCTCAGTGTGCCAAAACGGACTCAGTGATGATCTGGCAAGTGTAACTCCTTACTGTGCTATAAATCATATCTGAGCCAATCCAGAAAGACCCCAGGTTAGTGTATTCCACCTTAAAAACAGAGAGCAGATCAAAAACTGAGGGTCAGATGGTAACAAGCCAACCTACATTGGCGTCATTCTAGACCGTTCTCTTTCATAGAAAGAACATGCTGCCAAAACAAATGCAAAATTTGGAGCAAGGAACATCATTCTGAAGAAGATGGGAAACAGATGGGAAATTGACAGATACCAAATCTATCTGTACCACAGCTCTTGCTCTATGCTTCTCCACTGCTGAGTACGCAGCCTTTGGCGCTATATTGACCCCAAGTCTTGAATGGAGCTTGCAGAGCTGTTTGCGACTAACAGAAGTGAATAATCTTTACCTACTCTGTAATATTGCCCCACCATACGTCGGAAGAGAAGTCATCAGCACAGATGAAAGAAAAACAATCAAGAAGATATAATATTCCACTCGTCAACCATGAACCTGCCAAGAGACTCAAATCTACATACAGTTTTCTCCGCTCAACAGAATCCCTTGGTGACTCTGCACGGATGAAAGCGTCACCCTCTGGTCTAACAATCTCCAGTCTGTGATGCACAATCTCACCTGGACTTAGTACATCACTCTCCAGGTCCAAGTGAAGAATGGCCTATCTGATCTTGTTTGAATCGCCTATAGGTCTAGAATAGGAATGGATAAACTACCTGCAACTGTAAGGATGATCATAGGATACAACACTTTTGTGTCTGCCACCTCCTACCAGAGCTATGAACTGCCACTACACTAGTGTCTTTTCACATGAAACCTACATGTAGCTTTTGTACCATTAACAGGACACGACATCTTTAATGACCTAAGAAGAAGTTTGTCATTAATTATCTGACTGGTAGAAGACGTCACCTATTTATGGTAATCTGACATTTGGGGGAAAAAATGATTATTTGCTAATGGGTTGTTGGATGGGGGAGGGGGCTTGGTTCCCTAATGGGGATGTCGGTTAAGCTAAAACTTTGCTGAAAACGGTGCCTATATTCTGATTGTTAGTGTTTTAAGGTGAAAATTACAATTTGCCAGTGGAAGAGCAAAGATATTTGATGCTAACAATCTTACCCCATATCTACATTCCCCCCTTAAAAAGCCACCTTTTGGATAGACAAACTCCTGCACACCTAGGCTCCAATTTGGTCATAGTATAGTGAATGATTTTAAAGGGCAATATTTATTATGTGCCCATCTTCTCGTGTCACTACACATGTCCTGTGTAGTAGAGGGTTCAAGCAAGATCTGACTTTTGGGTTGAACGACTCCAGATCTTTGGCAGCGCACGGCTCTGGCAAGACGGGGGGGGGGGGGGGCAGACCAAAAGGTGATGCACTGTCTTATCCTCCCCTCAGTCGTAGATAGTGTCTGCATCCCTGCTCAGTGTAGCCCCGAACTGCATATTAAGGACTTTGCATCTTCCTGTTCCAGACCATAGGCGATTAAGACATAGCCAGGATGGTCATTTGTCTCTTGAACCTGGGGGCTTGATTCGCTAGGTCACATGGAATGCTTTTGCGTCACAGACTGGAGGTGGTCTGACCATAGGGGATCCTTTGGCTGTGTGCATAGCCATCAAGGGATTCAGTCAAGTGTAGGAAACTGTCTTGATTCGAGTCTCTTTTTAGCAGGTTCATAATTAAAGGGTTTTGCTTGTTTTTCCACCCGGGCTGATACCTCTATGTATGGGGGACTGTGCCACACGGTGCCAGGTAAAAATGGCAGAGGTAATAATGGCAGAGGTAAAAATGGCAGAGGTAAAAATGGCAGAGGTAAATATGGCAGAGGTAAAAATGGCAGAGGTAATAATGGCAGAGGTAAAATGGCAGGGGTTATAATGGGAGAGGTAAAAATTACAGCTCTAGGTAAAATATGGCCAGTCTTAAACCCCCATGCAATGAATTGTCAAAAAGCATTTTAACACATTTTAACATTGGTACAGATCCATTTAAGCAAATGACGATATAACTGTCGAAAAATATTTCCGCTTGAGTGAACACCACTTACTTTTGAAAAGTTAGTGAAAAATTGGGTGCTGGTTTGTTAAAAAGCCGAGAAAAAAAAGTTTTCACTCCAAAAATTTGGTTAAGGGGGAAAATGACACAAAAAATTATTTCAACTAAATGAAGTTCTTTTAGATCAGAAAAAGAATTACAACAAAAATAATAACAGTTAGATAATAAACAATGTTTTTTCTTCTGTTTGAAAAATAACAGAGTATTTGTATAAAATCTCTACATTTTAGCATACCAAGCTAATTACCAAGAGGGTGCTGCTTATGGTATACAAAATACCCAACAGTACTTCCGCTTCCAAGGGTTATGACCATCAAGACGTTTATATCATATTGGATGCAGTGGTAAAGGTTCAGGGTCTTCTTTTATGCAAAGAATCTGAACCAGACGGCCCCCCTCGATCGACCCCAAATTGGTTTACCAGTCAAAACAAGATTATTATTGATTTTCATAATCTGTTACATATTCAGTGCCAAGCCTGGGAACGCATGCTTATTGTCATTCAATTATTTAAAAAGAATAGTACAGACGACATTACAAATAAGGACATAATATTTAACCACAATCATTCGTGACAATTTCAACGTCTAAGCTTTCCCCGCTATGTTCTCTATGTTTTCCCCGCCCCTAACCCTCTCTGTCTCTCCACCTCTCTTTTGTCTACTCTTCCTCCTTTTTGCATCGGTAAACCTGGCAAAATTTTAGATATAAATAAACCAGCCAGACAAAAAGGAATGTTATAAAATGATGAATGAGAATAGTGCAGTTTCATTTTGCTCCTGATAAATTGAATGAAAAAATATCTGTCGTTTGATTTCTTTTTAAAAAGCGTTCACGGTACACCTCCAACGAATTCGTAAATAGCATTGTTAGGCCGATCAAGACATAATGATAATGAAATGCCTAACCGTGACATGCACTTCTTATTTAATGTATGTACATGCGGGGGCTTTTTGACAATTCATTGCATGGGGGTTTAAGACTGGCCATATTTTACCTAGAGCTGTCATTTTTACCTCTCCCATTATAACCCCTGCCATTTTACCTCTGCTATTATTACCTCTGCCATTTTTACCTCTGCCATTTTAACCTCTGCCATTTTTACCTCTGCCATTTTTACCTCTGCCATTTTTAAGGTAAAGATCATCTACTCTTTTTGGTAGCAGACAGCCAGAAATTGCTCTGCAAGCAGCATTAGGACTGGGTTAAACTGGTAGCATACAGCAGAGCTGTTGAACCGATGGTTTGGCATCTACTCCCCATAATGTGTTAACAAGCCTATTTTTTATGTTGTTCCTTTCTCCAGCTTTTGCCTTTGTCTTGGCAACATGTTCTTTGTACGCAAGAGTGATGTTAAGGTAGGCAGGCTTGCTGGTGTGCTTCATTCACTTTCAACACCATCTGACCATCAGTTTCCGGTCTGCATCTCTATTGTTAAGGTGGAAGACGCTAAGTTGGGTTTCATCTGGATAGTAAAGAGCCAGATATGCCAGAGCATCGCTGAATGTTTTCCCACCTCTTCAAATGACTGCTTCTGTGAGGCAATGCACAGTTCATCCGCATAGGTAGCTCTTGGTGTTTGGGTGGATTAGTTGGTCGTTTGTGTAGATGTTAAAGAGGAGTTGGGCAAGGACACTTATTTGTGGGAGACCATTTTTCTGCCTCCACCATTTGCTGCTGGAACCACTGAGATTCACAAACAACCGGTTTGAGGGCATGTTCTGAATTAGCCTTGTCAACTTGACGTCCTTTGCTCCCCGGGGGGGGCACTCGACCAAAAAAGTGGTAGGGGTGTGCCGCGGGCGAGACAAAAAACGGGGTCCTTGGAGCGGGCTTATTGTAAAAAGGAGGGTCCTCGGAACGGGCTTCGGAACTACAAATGTTTGTGAAAACGGGGGTCCTTGGAACGGGTCGCCTGCGTGCGAGTGCGTATGCATCCCTATGGAACGTACTTGCAGCTAGCCCAGCGGCACGACTGACGGGCGCGCTAGCGCAGAGGCGATGGTCGGACAGCGAGCTGCGGCCGCTTTTCACCAAAATTGCGACCGGAACGGCGTAACGGAAAATATGCGAAGCCCTGGAGCGGATTTTTTTCTTCTTTTTTCTCGAGAAGAAGAAAATGCTATGCTCTGGAGCGGCTTTCTTTATTCTTTTTCTCAATAAGACAAAAATGCTATGCCTCGGAACGGAAATTTGAGTGTAAAAATGGGGGTCCCCTCCGCGGCACATACCCACTATGCATTATATACTGAGTGCCCCCCCCCCCCCCGGGCTTTGCTCCCAGGTTGTTTTCTTCAGGGTGAAACGTCTGTGAAAGGAAACTGTGCGTGGAGTGATGGCTGCATTCACCTTCAGCCCAATAGGTCGATGTGGGCGGGTCAAGGGTCAAGCACAACCTTCTCACCTTTTGTTGGTTGATGCAATCTGATTTGCATCTGACCAGCTCTCCACAAGTTTTCCATCTCGTTGGTTTCTTCATACCCCCAGATAATGCTGTGACTATTGAAATCCCCAATAATTACATTTCCTCGATCGAAGGGGGCTTCTCGAGGAAGGGAGAAAGATTGGTTAGAAGGTTTATAGAAAGAACTTAAAGGAGAATGAAACTCTTGGAGCAAGTTAGCTTTTGTGAAAGCAGAAAAATCAAAGAATAAGATCAACAAAACTTTGAGTAAAATAGGACTAGCAATAAAAGAGTTATGAGCATTTGAATGTCGAGATCACTAATGCTATGGAGATCCTCCAATTGGCAATGCGACCAAGATATGTGATGTCACACACGTACAACTATCCCATTTGGACACTGAAAATATACCCCAAAACATCTCTTTTTGCTCATTCTAATCATATGACAAACAATTCATCAATGATATAATGTTGTGAAACCTCTGTACTTGTCATCTCATAAAGAGAACACCTCACCTTGTGATAGACTTTATAAAAGTGAGAATATAAGTGAAATAAGTACTAAAGTAATGAGGGAGTTGTACGTGTGTGATATCACAGATCTTGGTCGCATTGCCGTTGGGAGGATCTACATGGCACTAGTGATCTCAATATTCGAATGCTCATAACTTTCTTATTATTCATTCAATCTTCCTCAAACTTTCAACAATATGTTTCTTTGATTTTTCTCTTTGATATGGATTCAGCTGGTTTCAAGGGTTTCATTCTCCTTTAAAGAAATGCTCATAAGTTCAATGGTTATTACTTTGCCCTTTAGCTTGATGAGACAATATTAGGGCCTATACTCCTAATAAATTCTTCTTAAACAGATATTTGACCTGCTAATTAACTGCTGGAATCAATAATATTGAATGTACAGGGACTAACCGGTTTTAGTGAGCAACAGGCTCAGATTATAGTAATTTTTGTTGTCTACTTGATTATGTACGACATATACTGTGGATCTCTTGATTTGTGTTTAAATCACGGCAGATGATCATTGAAAAGCCTTTTTTCACCAAATTGTCCAGATAAACCAGCAATCCTGCTTGAAGGTCTGCAGGTAGACTATTGTGTTAACGGCCCCATTGCCCATGCATTGGTATAATAATAATTTAAAAAAAAACCTTGCAATAACACAGTAAAATTACCAGAATTGTGATTTTCATTGTGATTTTCATATTTTAGTAGGTACCCCATTCAGTAATTAGCTTTTGAGTTCACATGATCACTACAGTTTAGGAATTATATTTGCCATATTCGTTTCCCATTGCAGACACTTAAAGACTAATATTGGTTGGTCTTAGATATGGGCAATTCCATGGAAAATGTTCACTTTAGAGAAAAAATGAAGTTTCAGATTACACTTAAGCAGGCAAAATTTCTTAAAAAGTAATCTATAAAGTCTCAATTTCCAATATAAAAATCGCAATATTGATAAAATTTTGTAGTTTTTTCCATCATCAAAAAAATAGAATAGTAAATTGCAAAATGTAAAAAACATGGCTATTTTTAAACAATTCATCTTTCCTGTCTCTACTAAAAGCAAACAAGGTCTCAGAGGTCTCTTTTATCTTTTGAATAGTTGATTAATGTTTAAATCAACAGAAAATCATCGTTAAATTTTATGCCATTCATCAATTTTAGAGAAATCTGTCTCTAGATTTGTGTGATTTCTTTACCATTATCACTGTCATGTCCGTTACGTTTTTCACTTAAATTTTTCACAGCTTACAGGAAATGTGTCTAAAGGTACTGCAGATTCAGATTCTATGTTAGAATTAAACCCCCTACCATGTGTAGCAATCATTTTCCCTTACCACTTCTCATTTTCATAAAAATGGCGTAACGGACATGACGCCTTATATATGACAAAAGGCAGCATTCACAAAAACAAAATATTAGGCTCAGTGTCACAGACTGAGGCCAGTCTCAATTGCTTGAGGATAGCTGGATGTAATAACTCCTAGAATCTGCATGTCATTCAAGCTATTCTTAGAAGTTGGTGAATGATGAAAGTTCAGCTCTTGTTCTGGTAGATTTTTCTAAGAATTAACGGTATGCCACATTATATTAAGATATGATGCAGCTAGATCTGGCAACATACTCAGATCACAATCTGCATCATTTGTGTTTGAACAATACAATTGATTATCTTAGGTGTTTGCACTGACAGTTTGGAGCATGATAAAACTCCAACTTGTGAATTCATGAGATCATTGATGATATTGCTTCAAAGTATCTGACTTTCACCAACCTGTACTTCTTCAGTGATGGCACGGGCTCACATTAAAAAACAAGTTTGTATTGATTCAGATATCTGTGTTACATGATGTAGCTCTATGAATCTATGAATCTACAGTGGCACTTCTTTGCAATATCACAAAGCAAAGGGGCTGTGGAAGGAATGTGGCGCAATCAATAAATTATGTCATCATAGTATTTTGGTCAGCCATAATCACGATTTGAATGATGTATCTTCATTGTACACAAGCAGCGCGGACAATGCAACGAAATTAGATACAGCCACATTTGTCAGCAAGCAAGATCGTAAGATTTAGAACATTCAAGATTTGATGAAAGGATGATTATACTCAGGATGATATTTATTTTGAATGAAAAAAATCTCAGAAGCGATTTACAAACATTCCGATTACCTTTCAACTCATACATAATTGATAATGAAAGACTGGTTTCCAGGTCCAGCTATTAAATTTCAAAATACTTTTTACTGTCATTTTTTAAATCTTAAAACTGACATTAATACTAGTACATATTCTTTATCATGAACACATTTCATAATATGTTCATCTTGGATTTATACAGGTCTAGTACATTTTGTTTTCTTTTCACAAAAATGAGATTTGGTCTTCTCAGTGTGCCGTAGTGGTACGATAAACATTGTATTCTATATAGAATTATCATGTAGGCTATAGCTATTAAATTAATGATACCTGCCAATAAT
The DNA here is from genome assembly GCF_037042905.1 of Lytechinus pictus. Taxonomy (NCBI): domain Eukaryota; kingdom Metazoa; phylum Echinodermata; class Echinoidea; order Temnopleuroida; family Toxopneustidae; genus Lytechinus; species Lytechinus pictus. The sequence continues at coordinate 15,476,499 of NC_087249.1, forward strand.
ATCTACATATTTTTCTTAAGAATGTTAGTAAAGGTACTTTGCTGTTACATGATTACATTCATTATTCATATTTCTTTCATTTTGAAACTAAGAAGTGCTGATGAAGTTCACTTCGTAAGGGTGTCATGTCCGTTACGCTAATGTATATTATCAAATAGTAAGCCATGAATAAAAAATAATCTTTACTATCAACTTTTTCTCCTTTAATTAGGTGTGGCGGATGGTAGTAACTGGAAAATACTCATTAACTGTTGTTAATTTGTGTAAAAGAAATATTTCTAAATATTTTTTTGTTTTATAAATATTGTACGAAAAGCCCCCCTCTCAAATTGCAAAATAATAGGAGATATTACAGATTACCAGTTATGATGTGTGTCTCTAACCTCTAGCCTTAACATGTAAACAATTAGACTTGTACCATATTTTGTAATAAAATAATTATATTCGCTTACAAAAAGTGGACGAAACTGTCATGTCCGTTACGCTTCGTGTGTCATGTCCGTTACGCTACATTTTGAGCTATGAATACAGAATGCACTGCAAAACTGTTGTTAAACACCATTTTATGGATAGAGCATGATCTTACGGTTAAATTAACACCAACGTCAGGTGCATGCAATCTAAGAATTCACAGGAATTTTGATAAGCAATATAGGAGGTAAAAATGCTTTGTCCATTTCGTGTCATGTCCGTTACGCTAACAAAGAGTGCAATTTCTCCGCGACTGTTCAACGAAACGATTTGAAATTTTATGTGTATGTAACTGATACTTAAATGTGTCTGATAAGCTTAGTAACAATTATCAAAAGACTGCTAATTCTAATGTATAAACCTTTGAATTACAAAAATTTGTCTGAACGTCATGTCCGTTACGCTGGAATTGCCCATATGTATTAACCTTCCTAAAATGTTATATGATAAAATGTTCCAAATAAAAAACTAAATGATATTGTTAAAAACACCAATTTCCTCTCCCATTTCCGTACGCAGCAAAAAATTACAATTGTTAAACTGAAAATTTTCACAAAATTCACCAAAGGTGTACATGATATCCTTCAATATACTATGAAAAAGCGCCCCTTGTCAAACTCAGTCGCTTCGCTCCCTCGCTTTGTTTCATGGAGATTTTTTTAGTCGTCTTGCCACCCCAAGGAAAATTTTTGTGCATACAGCCATGCCATCTCTCAATATGCCGACTGCCTGGCCAGATGGCTGAAATTAATTGCCATCACCACGATAAATGCTTAGAATAGTATAAGATGCATTTTGAGGACCAAAAAAGGGAATTTTGGGGAGGTACAGGCTTGAAATATCGCTGAAAAAAATATGGTTGCTAGGGAAAATGCTGTTGCTAGGCAACATAATGGTTTCCATAGGTAACAGAAAAATCTATTAATACTCAATTATTTAGATTTGAACAGATAACATGACACAGCAGGGTATAAGAATGATTTATAACAATATCATAAAACCCATTCAATGATAATAGACCATACTGATGCGTATAGTCCTATAATACACACAAAAATAGTGATATCCGTCACATGCAGGGGTTAATCAAACATGGCAATAATGTAATTTTTCATGATCATAAATGCATTATACATCCTAGTCTTCCTCTTTTATTCATTTTTCATCAAAATTCACCTTCTTTATTAGTTTTTACAAATTAAAAACTTAAAAAAATTATATAAAATTAATTAATCTGGTAAAAAAGAGGAATATTGAAAAGTGAATATGGTTGCTAGGGAAAATACTGTTGCTATGCAACAGTTTTGAAATCAAATATGTATGAAATATATATTTGGTTGCTAGGCGTTATCATATCATTCAATCTGTAGTGATTTTATCCTTGTAAAGTCTATATTTATATATAAATTAGTGTAATTGATTAACAAATATAAATAATAAGTTACTGCTTTGCATTTATCACAAAAATGGGCATGGCCTATTCAAGGCTGGTTTCCATGGTGAAGCTACACTTTGCGACACTTTTAATTCTCAGTTCTGAAAAATTCAGAAAATTTCCTTTAAAATGATGCATGTTTTTGCTTTGATCCAGTCGGGGGGATTAAAGTCCCAAATTTTGGCCTCTCGCCGCTCGCCTATATCGAGTAGTGTGGTTATCACCACGTATCGCGCGCGACCACGTCTGTATCGGAGCTTGATTGAGTCGCATTATATACGAATGTGAAAGACTATGTAAATGATTTGCGATTGTCGGATGTGATAATTATGTCCATTATAACATATATAAAAAAATACAAAGGGAACCTGATTTCGTGGGGGTGCTGCCTATGGAAAATAATACACGCCCAGCACCCCCGCTTCCCAGGTCCCTGAATGCCACAACTTTCTTATTTTGCATCCGATTTTGATGAAATTTTCAGTGTAAGTTGTTGTTGTTTGATTTTTCTCTATATTCAAATCAATATTTTTTTCTGTGGTGCAAATCCGTCAAACGGAGGGATGATGAAAGTGGCAGAGGGGGGGGGGGGATGCAAAAATCACAGTAAGATGTGGTATATATATATATATATTTATATGATTTCTTTTTAAACAAAAACTCGCACACATTCATTATCCTTGTTTTCTTCTTCTTCCTTTTGATCTTCTCATCTGAGAACGAAATTAATCTCCAACATTGTAAAATCGTATAGGTCACGCCATCTACGACAGCTGCATTATCTCGTTTACAACACGAATTATAACTTCTTTCACAAGTCCACAGTTGCTCTCATATTTCTGTACTGCAAACACAATGAACAACAACAAAAACACATTAATAAAAACAACAACAATGGAATACCCGATTATGTACTGGAAACCATGATAAAAAGGCAATTAACTTGATGCGCTCATTTCAGTGCGTGTGAGCTAATATAGGGGCAGGCCAGCTATGTAGGCCTACGGGTCAAAACTGTGTGTAAATTGGAGGGGGAAAGGTCATAAGCGAATGAACTAGCTAAAACTGGGACCTTTTTTTAATGAAAAATGTAATTTTGTGATAGAGTATGATATAATGTTAGGTAAACCACTATGTCTCATAACTGGCTTGATCCTCGCCCCGCCCCCAAAAGGAAATAAAGATTACTTAGTGTCGTATATAATAATCAAACACTTTCTGGGGGAATGACAGGGTCCCTGTAAGCCTACTCCTCTGACATCTGCAAACCAGTGAGACAAAATAAATATTACATTATACTGCTTAACTATAGATTTTGAACAAATATCATCAACTTAATAGCGTGTTATACAGATAAGGCCTAACCTAATTGCCTTTGTCATTGAAAAAAAAAAATGATAAACATAACCCAGGTCTGTTCAGTTTAGACATAAAATGCTGTAAAAAAATCCAAACATGATGGGCACAGTTGCAAAAGGGGTAGGTCATTTTTTCATCAAATTTGATTTTTTTTTTGTCTCACTAGACTTTAAATTGCTCTATAAGAAAATATTAAAGAAAAGTTGAATTTTCCATTAAAAAGTGAACAAAATGGCAAAAAAAATCTCTTTTTTTCATAAGGGGTTAGGTCCATTTCAGTTTGGTTGCAAAAGAGGTTAGGTCCACATATTTTTTTTAGAACATAGTATTTGAAAAATATGAAGACAGGTAGATTTCTTTTATAACCAATGTAATGTTCACATGGTAGGGTATCATGAAAATTTAGCTTCGCATAAGAATATTGCAATATGGGAGAATTAAAAAAAAAGATTTTCTTGGAGAGGACCTAACCCCTTTTGCAACCAAACTCTTCTGAACAGTTCATTAATTTTGTCAAACATGTCAAAATGGGTTAGATCAAATTTTCATAAATTTCGTTGTTTTCAATAGATTTTTAGTCGCTCTGAAAAGCCTCTGATGATATCAAAGAATATGAAATAACGTGAATAAAAGTGGCAAAAAATTTCTTTTATTCAAAGAGATTGGATTCACTTCAGTTTGCTTGCAAAACGGGCTAGGTCCACAATGATAATTTTTGAAAAATATATAGAAAAAGACAGGTAGATTTCTTTTACACCCAATTTTATGTTCATAATAGGCCTACTTAGGGTCATTGGCGTAAATCCCGGGGGGGGGGGATATATCCCCCCACTTTTTTGAGAGGGGCCGGGGATGGCGTGTACAAATATTCCCCCACTTTTTAAGAAAGAAAATATATTTTAATTGATCCGTTAAATCTTTGAATATCTGTCATAAACAACCATCATATTTTAGAATTTCTATTTGAAAATGCGATTGAAAACCCAAAAAGTTGTTATTTTTGGCTTTCTCGCTTTGCTCGCTCATATTTTAGAATTTCTGTTAGAAAATGCGATTAAAAACTAGAAAAAAATTTGTTATTTTTGGCTCACTTGATTCGCTCGCTCGCAAAATAAATATTAAAATGTGTGTAAGAGGGTCTGTGGGGGTCAGTGAGAGTGTGTGCTTATACCTATAAGTGTGAGATCGACAGAAAAAAAAAAATCGTCAAAACAGTCAATCATCCCCCCCCCCCCGGCCCCCACTGCACTCCTCAGAGTGGATTTACGCCGGTGAATAGTGTAAATCATGACAATCTAGTTTCTCATAAGAATATTGCAATAAGTGAGAATAAAAACATGATTGTTCTCGGAAAGGTCCAAAGTGGTCAGGACCTAACCCCTTTTTTTGCGACCAAACTCCAAAATACCTCTCGATTGCCGCAGCCGCAGCGGATTGTTTACAAAAGCGTACCGTAATTTCATTCACGCACACGATCGAGGCCGCGCCGAGGCTTGGCCAAAATTAGACTCCGCCCTCATTTTTGTTTCGCAACAATTTTTCGTGTGCACATTGCGAGCCATGCATGACTAGCATCGATTGGTAACATTTTCTGTCAAATTTTCACTTAATTGAACATTTGATTCGATGATTGGAGACACTCTCTGGAAAGTCAGTTGCGAGCTTCACCATAAGAGCAGGTTTAAGATTTATTAATATTTCGTTTTAGACTTTATTTTTGCAAAACATACGGTATGGTACATGCCGTATTATTATGACAGTCAGTGATGTTGTGATCATGTGTGCCGCATCTGCAGCGGACTCAACACAGTACAGAGGCAGTGAACCGGCCGAAGGCCTGTCTCTCCGGGCTTAATTATAAATTAACCCTGTGGCTGTGCCGTTGTGGAAATCTCCTAATTCGGCCTTTCTGGCCGCCAAAATAACTGATTTATCATTCTCTCAATTTGTTCACTCTACCGGCAGTTACATAGGCTCTCGATCTCGTTTATGTCCAATTTCCAAGATGGGAGACTGGGAAGTTTTTGGATTTTCTGCCCTTGTTGTGAGCCTCATCGTGGCCGGAGTGAAGAGGAACTCCATTGCGAATTTCATTCAGGATTTTAAAGATGTATCCAGCTTAGCCAAAGCTCTAATTGGCATCAAAGGGGCAGAAAGGAAAAATAAAACTGTCATTACTGTCTTAACGGATGGAGTGTCGCATTATCCAGACCGTCCCTTTTTGCTCTATCAAGATGAAAAATACACATACAGAGATGCAGAGTCAGAGTCCAACCGCATTGCCCGATGGGTAAAGATGAACTCTGATTTGAGCCAAGATGAAACAGTGGCAGTCCTCATGAAGAATGAACCGTCTTTTATATGGATGTGGCTAGGTTTTGCCAAGCTAGGAGTTGGAACAAGCCTTCTCAATTACAACCTGAAAGGAGAGAGCTTGATGCATTGCATGAGAATTAGCAATGCGAGATACTTAGTGATGTCAAGAGGTACATGAAAAAGGAAATTAAAATAATGTGTATTGTGGATGAATTGAATATTCATTTTTTTTTTCCTGTTATGGGTCTAGTAATAAGCTCAAATAATTTCTCTCGATCAATTAATTGGTAGAGTATTGCAAATTAAGAATGGTTCTTAAATGTATTGTAGGCCTATAAATCATTCATACACGTACAATTTACTTCTGGGCTGGTTTTACTTTTACATGTAAGAATTAAAAAAGAGAGAAAAGTTCCAGTGATAGATCAAATTGAAGATCCAGTCTCACAGGTTTCTTATACATTTTACCTTTGTGGAAAGCCATGCAATTAATTTCTTATCAACTCGTATTTCGATGTTACTTTGATGAAATGAAGATTGAAATGATAGAATTGAATCAAATTTCCACTTCCCTAGATAGGAAACCAACTGTTTGCCAACAAATGTTTTTAACCATGTTTTACTACAACTTTAACAAGCACATAACTTGCCTCCGATGATATTTGTCTCTGCGCTTCAAAAATATATGCTTATTCCCACTAAAGTATAGTTGAAAATGAACACTACTTTCCCTCAATGTTCATTTGTTTTGCATCCATGGTACGAAAATACATGTAAAATTAACAAATAATCTCCAGAAGTTACATGTAGGCTCCAAAAATTATTAAGCACATTTGATATCATAATTGATATTAAAATTCAATGAGAGAAATAAATTATGCTTTGACATTAATGATTAATTAATTTTTTTTTCTTCTAATTTTGGTTAAATCTAAATAAAAAAAGAAAAAAAGAAAGGTCTATCAACCCAAGGTCGCTCTTCAGTACTTTGCACAGACTGATATTTTGGTCTGACCTTTTAATTTTCTCAGATCTTATTATTCTATTGTCATTCAGTTTTACATGTAATGATACATTTTAAATTTTAATCCAACACATGACTTGTGAATGTCCTGTTAAATACATAGTGAGTTTGCAAAGACGGGATTTTGGTTTGTTTAAACTCTTAAAAAGTTTGAAAACACAGGTCCTGTTCCCAAGCTTTAAAAGACTGATTGATTAATACGGAGAAGTCATAACCTCCCACTTCCCTGATTGATATTGCGGTGCAAGAAACTCTATGCGTACCTCTGTCGTACACTCACCTGAGCACTATTCTTATTTCTTACTGTTTTTCCATGTAGCTTTCATCGACATTGCCAAGGAGCTCCTTCCTGAACTGCAGCAACTTGGAATCAAAGTATGGGTTTTGGGTAGCATCTCCAATGGTACAAAGGTTCCTGATGGAATGGTTGCCATGGATACCGGTCTCGTGACAGGAAATCCACTCCCAGCCGATCATCTAGCTCCCATCACCCATAGCACAATAGCATCTCTTATCTTTACCTCTGGTACTACAGGTTAGACTACAGACTGTTTTTCATACTTTCTTGGTTCAATTCCCTCTACCCCAAATAAATAAAAATTCTGAAGGGGGGAATGTATTTCTTTCCCAAAAGTACATACATGTACGTTGCAAAAACTTGCAATTACTGCATGTATCTTTTCCAACCTGCAAAGTCTACTGTAGATTCTTCATATGAAGTCAACCTTTGTGAGTCAAATGAGCGCTTATCTCTGACAAAGCATTGGGTATTTTAGGCCAGAATATGCAACATTTGTTACTAAACGTGGTTGATATGAAACTTGAAAATGAAGCTATTAAAAAAGTTCATATTCAGCTTGAACTACAAAACCAAGGTGTTGGGGAATGACCTTATGGAATGTAATCTATTATTATTTTATCCTACATTATGTTATCCTTAGGTTGTAATTCCACTTCCATCAATAACATTGAATGCTTCCGATAGTATTGTTCCAGGGTTCAAGGTCAAGGCCTGAAAACTATCTGGCGTTTGGTGCGGGACAATCATGAGATCATCATTATTGAGTAATTGAGGAAGTTGGCTTCCTTCCAGTTCAGAAAAACTATTTGGTAATAATAAGAGCAAGGTTTTTCAAGTGTCAACAAACCTCCACTGTGGCTTGTGAGCTTGTCATGAAGGCCATTGTAAGGTATGGTTTGGAGAAATAGGCTACTATCGATGTGGTCATTAGAGGCCTTTTTATAAAGTGTTAACATTTCTTTTTTCATTTTGTTCATAATTTTTTTAAAGACAATACCAATTTTACATAAATTTTATTAGCAGAGTATTGTTACAGTTTGGAAAAATTTGAAGAAAAAAAATCAAAAGTGTACAAATAATGAACATTCTGTTTCATGTTCTATTCATTTTTTTTTTGTCTACAAGTACAATTATTATTATCGTAGTATAATGGAATGAAAGAGGTTGAACATGTATGTAGGTTTAAGTTTATTGAACCCTGCAGTAGTGATGTTGGGACTGGGCAGAGTAAAAAAAGGAATCTCACCCGCCCAGTTTGTTTGGGAAATGGAAAGAAAAGGGATGTGGAGAAGGAAGTGGAATTGGGATGGCCAATATGAAAGGTCCAAATGGAAGAAAGAGGGGGGGGGGGGGGGGTGTTGGGGGATAAGTTTGGGTATGATGGACTTAGACCAAGCAATGGGACAATGTACAGTTTCCTGAAGGTGAAAGGAGGGTGAGTCATGAAGATGAATGTGGATGGCAGCTAGTATGTACATGTACAGTAGTCTGCTGTTCAAACCCTTTACTTGAGTCAAGTGGTCTGAATACGCAGCCTACATGTACAATAATGTGTGTACTGAAGGCGCTCTCGTTCACAGCCAGTATATGGGCTAGTCTTGTGTGAAGACCCACTTGTTGATCAAAGATTCAATTAGGGTCTGTGCCTGCAGACTAATTGAGAAGAGGGATAGAAGATGAAATCACAAATACAGTAAGAGGCTGTTCTCACTACGTTCCTAAAACTAGTTTACTAGAAACTAGTTTAGTGGAAACTAGTTTAACGCGTAGTGGGAACGGTCAAAGCGGTCTTGGAAGCGATCTTCCAAACCAGTTTGGAAAACCACCTTGCGATGTAGTTTTCAAGATCGCTTTGCCTTGTTAAACTGGTTTTAGCGTATAGAGGCTGTTCTCATTACGCTTTCTAAAACTAGTTTTTACTGGAAACCGATTCAGGAAACCACTTTGGAAGATCGCTTTGCTAGCGTTCTCACTTGATCACATGAAAGTGGTTTTCAAAATCACTTCACGTAAAGCGCTCTTGTTGCTATGGAAACGCTCTCAGTGGGGTGACACGTTTCGCGCGAAATTCGAAACCGCAGCATAGGCATTCTACACCTGTCGTGTGGAGTAGCGCGCTCAAAATGAGCGAAGATCTCTTCCCGAAGAACGGTTGTGTCCTCACTTACGCTAAAACCACTTTAACGAGGCAAAGCGATCTTGAAATCTACATCGTGAGGTGGTTTTCCAAACTGGTTTGGAAGATCGCTTCCAAGACCGCTTTGACCGTTCTCACTACGCGTTAAACTAGTTTCCACTAAACTAGTTTCCAGTAAACTAGTTTTAGGAACGTAGTGAGAACAGCAGGACACAACCGTTCTTCGGGAAGCGATCTTCGCACATTTTGAGCGCGCTACTCCACACGACAGGTGTAGAATGCCTATGCTGCGGTTTCGGATTTCGCGCGAAACGTGTCACCCCACTGAGAGCGTTTCCATAGCAACAAGAGCGCTTTACGTGAAGTGATTTTGAAAACCACTTTCGTGTGATCAAGTGGGAACGCTAGCAAAGCGATCTTCCAAAGTGGTTTCCTTAATCGGTTTCCAGTAAACTAGTTTTAGAAAGCGTAATGAGAACAGCCTCTAATTCCTCTTTATTGGCAATTCTATGCACAAATGGTCCCCATTGGTGAAAACAAGAGATACACAGTTAAAAACATAGAGTATTCTGGAATAAATACTGTACATGTGCAAATTTAATAAAATGTGGCCCAAGTCAGGAAGGATATTTTTTGTCCTGTTGACCAAAGAGTTTCTTTAAGACGTTGCCATGAAATTCAGTGCATTTTGCATATCGTAAGTTTCATTAAATTCAGTGCATTTTGCATATCGTAAGTTTCTTCTGAAGTAAAAACTGTTGCCATACAATTTCTTTCAGCTGATAATATTTATGATTAATGAAGCTGACTAGCTGAGCAGTCCTACATGATTTTGGAAGGAAGTATTTTCTGAATAATTGCCATTTGGGTCTGCAATACAATCAAGTATGTAGCATTGAAAAATACAATAAATGTTGCCAATTTGAAGGGGAAAATGGTGATTATGAAAGGCCTCAAATAGAATTGTCCTATTAAATGGGGATTTACAATGGACTTTGTTTACATGTATTGTACAGTATGTAAGACTTGTTAAAGGACAAGTCCACCCCAACAAATAGTTTACTTGAATAAAAAGAGAAAAATCCAACGAGTACCGGTATATTAAGGTCACATAAAATGTTATCAAAATCAATTGCCATCGATTCCCATTTTCTCCTAATTGTCCTTTGAAATAAAGTTTCATTCCTCCCTGAACACATGGAATTACCATCGCCTGAACATTTTATGGTTCAGTCAAGTTGGTCCTTATTTTGAAATCTGTAGAAATTGAAATATTGTATATATAATTTCAAACAATATTAAAACAAAAGAAATAGTGAGTGAGGGCCATCATCGAATCTCTCATTTGCATGTTAACTATTGAGTTGTGCATACAAAATATTAATGTTTTGTGAAAAATATGCTAAACTTGTCATAACCTATATTTTACATCCGATTTTTATAGTAAAATTGTTATGCTTGTTTGATTTTTCTCTATTGATTCAAATCAACATTTTTATTGGGTGGACTTGACCTTTAAGGAGCTACAACGTGTACTTTGTGAACCAGAAGTGAACTTCCAGCAGTACTATAGATCTACAAACAAAATCATTATTTACTTGTACTTTGGCCACGAGATTGTGAGATACGAGGTATATCTTCAATTAGAAATTCTTGATATGAATAGAGGTACCGGTACACGCATTGTCTATAAAGTACTGTGTAACATACCACAGTGGCATAATAGGCCTAAAATTTTGAGAGGCACCATATGGTGCACCTTTTACATTTACATACATACATGTACATGTATGTGGGGAAATTGAGAGCAAGCAAAAAATGTTTAAAATAAAAATATTGACTTTGACATTTAATACTCAGCAAGTTTTATTATATTTTACTTTCTTAAAACTGTACAGCAAACTACATGTAATATCATTGAGTCAACATTAAAATGTAGGTACATGTATACATGTAGGCCTAAACATGCATTATACAGCATGTTTACTCCAGGCTTGCAACTCAAAAGTTTGGTGACCTAGCTCATATCCTAATTGAACTGTCATGTGATAATAGTCACCTGATACTGCTCGTACTTATTTGGCCTTGCATACATGTACATTGTAGACCAGCCAACTTCAAATCCTACCAAACTGAAACTGAAAATTCATAATGTGCATTAATTAATGTTCATGAACACCAAAAAAAAAAATCAAGGATTTGGAAAAAATCTCTGCTAAATGTACATTGTTCTCAAATTTTGTTTGCTAATTTTCTCTCAATCTTGTGTGTACTTCAAAAAAGTGCATGATGATGAAGTAAGGTTAGATCTTCTTCAAAGTTGCCGTCATCGCTGTTACATGTACATTGCATTGTATGGTGTAATTTTGTAAATTTAAAGGTCAAGTCCAAAAATCAAACTATAACGCTGAAAATTTCAACAAAATCGGATGTCGAATAAGAAAGTTATGACATTTTAAAGTTTCGCTTATTTTTTACAAAACAGTGATACGCACAACTCAGTGATATGCAAATGAGAGAGTTGATGATGTCCCTCACTCACTATTTCTTTTGTTTTTTTATTGTTTGAATTATACAAGATTTCATTTTTTACAGATTTGATATTAAGGACCAACTTGACTGAACCATATACAGTATGTACATAGTATCAAAACAATGCTAATTCCCCATACCCCCTGTATTCAGGGAGGATTTAATCTTTGTTTCACTTGACAATGAGGAGAAAATTAGAATATAAAATTCATATAATAAAATACAAAAGATGTAGTGAGTGGATGACGTCATCAGTCTCCTCATTTGCATACCGACCAGGATGTGTATATAACTGTTGGGTGAAAATAAGGGAAATTTTAAAATGTCATAACTTTCTTCCTTACATCCGATTTTGATGAAATTTTCAGTGTTTAATGCTTGTTGGATTTTTGGGGTGGACTTGTCCTTTAATGTTCTGATTACCATATTATGTAAATATCTGGATACGGTAATTATCATTGATGTTATGGAATATAATCATAATGACAATGATTCGTATCGTATGTGTTTGTTATGAATGTATGAAAATAATTTGTATTAATGTATTATTCTTTACATACATGTAAATGTTCTTTTGGAAATAAATCTGAATTTGAATTTCTGCAAATACGTGTGTGCATGTATGATACATGCACAGTAGTACTTTTAAACAACACTTTCGAATAATCTTGAATATATCAATGATGACATGATTGTTCTTGGAAATACCGCAGGCCTGCAGTGTAACTTCTTTATTTTTTAATAAAATTTTCTCCTTTTTTCCCCTTTAAGGTCTCCCAAAAGCAGTGAAAGTGCCTCATAAAACCCCAATAAAAGCACACTATGCATGGTCTCTATGTGGAGGTCTCAAGCCAACAGATGTCCTGTATGTCTCTCTTCCTCTCTACCATTCTTCAGGCCTTTTAAATGGTGTCCTCAGCTGTCTCAGTGCAGGTAAAAATGATTTTAAAAATGTATACATCAATTTTTTTCTTCTTGCTTTTAATTCCATGCCTCAGATTTCAGTAATTTTATTGTTCATGTGTTGTACATGTTCAGATTTTCCCATATTTTTCTAGCTTTTTCAATATTTTTGTTTATTATAATTTATTCTTACTCTTTTTCTTCACATTATTATTATTGTTATTATTATTATTAGTTGTATTAGTAATATTATGATTAGTATTATTATTATTATTATCATCATCATCATCATTATCTTCGTCATTGGAGGGGAGAGGAGACCTTGTCAAAATAGGTAATGATATCGCAACTAGGTGGAAATGACACAAATAGCAAACAAAAATCAATATTTTATAATTATCCATTATTCATAATGCTTTGGATGATTCAGTCAATTTTTTTTAATAAAGCAAAGCAGCTATTGGTCTTTTGCTAAATAGTTGGTGCTTCCTTTTTTTTTATTTGCTTCTTGTTTCTTTATGTCATAAAATTGATTAATTATATTTTCCTGCATTTATATTTATTTATTGTATGAATGTATTTCTAATTAATTAATTAATTTATTTGTTTATTTATTTACATAACTTATTGATTGTGTAAAATATAACAAAAACATCCTTTGCTCATAATCAGTCATTTCATAAAAAGATAAGCAGCTCTTTTATAACTGCATAATTAATTTTGTATGGGTTCTTGTTTAACTAATTTTTTGCCTTTATTATTTTTTTCTCTCACTATACCGAGCACTGCGATTTCATACCCTCCTCTGCTACATGCATTTGCTGTTAAATATGTTCAAGTTCCTTTACGGGATCAGGAGTACTAGTAATAAACCTCCCTCGTGGCATGTGTTTCATATAACCATCCCAAGTGCTACATGTATCTGGGGCATACATTTTCTGTTTGTTGTTGTTGCAAGCCTTTAGGCAACCTGCCAAGTTCTTGAGTATTGCCAACTACCCCAGGATCACAAAATCCTGGTTTTCAAGTTCGTTGTAGAAATAAAGTAGGTCAGGTCATAGACCACCAGTTGCCACGGTGACGCCCTGTTCATCCACCAGAATTTGTGGTTTTTGTCTCCTGAGATTTGTGCCAAATTGAGCTGGAGTCTGGAGATGGTTTTTCTTGTATACAAACAAAACAAGGTTCCTCATCTACAATGTACATGTAGATCTGGATTGCACCCCCTTTGCTCCCCCATACATGTCAGTGATGTTTAAAGGGGAATCCAATATTTTGTGTTTTCTTTTTTCATCCTGACAAATTATTTCACTGCCAAGGTAAAATTTGAAAAAAAAAGGAATACATTTTGTTCACGTTGAATTAATACTAAATGTACACTACCATACTAATTTACCAATCCTCTCTTTTTTTCTTTAGTTTTAATACTCTTTTCTCCTTTCAATGTTATTCTTTTCATTCTCCTGCAATAGTGTGAGCTTGTTTTCATATTTCTGCTCCATACTGCTATTTATTCTATTTCTTTTATTTGTACACATACAATGTGCAGCTTTTGAAATAAAAATTAGCATGTTATGTACACTTCTTTCATTTTTTTTTTCATTTTGTAAAACAGTATTTGTATTTGCACAACATCAAATCTTGAGTGTTTGTACAGTGACATATTATCGAGTGGCTCAAACTCAGGGAGTGGTGTTTTATGGAAACACATGGACTGCTCAAAAGGTTCATATCCTCTTGTTTGACATCTTTCATGTATGTCTATGTATGTACTTGCACAGCTGTACCAAAAAAAGTGATTAACCAGATGTGCCTTTACTCATGTGTTAAAATGAACCGCAACAGCCTTGAATCTGGTTTCTTTTAACGAAGATATTGATTTCCTCTTGCAGGCTGGTATTGTGGACAATATTACAAGTATTACAATTTGATAAATGTGCCTGTATATTTTTTTAACCCAGAAACAAGTGTTAACTCCAATGTCTATATAGTTGAGCAATTCTAGAATCACACATAAACAGACCAATATGGGAGAACGGATATGAACAAACTCCAGCAAATGAACAAACACCAGAAATTTACCCATTTTCCTTGACATGATTCTTGCAATTTTGAATACTTACAATGCACACATTTTCTCATGTTGATACATTTGCAGTACACCAATGCAGTTTAGTTTTCCCCAGTCCCTGGTTTATGGTGAAGGTGACATGGTAATCAGGGGCGGATCCAGGATTTAAGAAAAAGGGGGGGGGGCATATTTTTCAGATGAAAATTTGACTAGCCAAAAAAAAAAAATGGTTTTCACCTAAAATCGGAGGTCATTTCGTCTGCGAAAAATTTTAAAAGGAAAAAAAAGTCCTCATTTTACACATGGGTAAAAGCTGTATATTTACATTATTTTTTTATTATAGCTCTCAAAAGGGGAACAGGGTGGGGACACGGGCTGGCTGTGCCCCCCCCCCTGGATCTGCCAGTGTAGTCAGTATTTTCATCACTTCATAGAAATACATTTAGTCTCTTACTAGCTATTTCCCCCATCTTTAGTTTATCATACCATTTCTTCTCATCTTGATTGTTTAGGCTGCACAGTAGCTCTAGCACCCAAATTTTCAGCATCACGCTTCTGGGATGACGTCCGCAAGCACAAAGCCACAGCCTTTCTGTATATTGGCGAACTTTGCAGATATCTTCTTGCGCAACCTGAAGTAAGCCTTTTCAATCTTTTGTCTAGTTGCATTTGTAGAGATAGTGGTTTCCATTTCAGAAATGGTATTTTCCATTTCTGAAAAAATCTTGTAATTCCTTTTCAGACTTGATCTTAAATGGCAATTCTGTTTTATCATGCACACTGCAAAAGCATGAATTCCGTTTTGCAAAGATTTATTCACATGAAAAGCATTTTTTAAAAGCCAAAAGAGATTTTCTTTTTTCATTTTATACAGTGTACCTGTAAGTGTGAAAAAATCCCTATCTCTACAATTGAGAGATTCTGTTAAAACAAACACCTAAACCCTTATGTTTTTTTTTTTCTTTTGATTTCTGTGTTATCAAGCTAATTGCTAAAATTGGACTTTGGGGGAACAGAAGGAGATATTTTTAGAAAGATCTTAAAGTGCATATTGTGCATTAGCTTGCAGGCATATACAGTACACATATTTTCTGCAGGAGTGAGGAAGATAATTTGCAAGTTATATGTTAATGTGTTTATGGAAAACATTTGTATTATTGAAAAATTTACATATAGCAAGTGTATTTCAGGATTTTTCTGTACCAAGCAGCTATGCCCTATGAATAAACTTGTTAACAACCATGTTCTAGTAGGATCTTTTTTGTGCACTCATTTATTTTACTTGATTTCTGTTGGTGTACTCTTTAGCAAGTGACTGCTATAAAATACTTCGGTTGACACGATCACATCTTTAGTAAATTTTCTTGTCAAATGCTGTCTTTACTCCTAAATTCTTCTCTTGTTTTTCATATCACAGAAGCCAAATGATGGCCAATACCCAAGCCCTTTGAGAATTGCGTATGGCAATGGCTTGGGGGCAGATATTTGGGAGCGGTTTCAGAAGCGTTTCAAGATCGAGAAAGTAGTAGAGTGGTACACCGCAACAGAGGCATCGGGAGGATTCATCAATACCGATGGGAAGGTTGGAGCCGTAGGAAGGTACTCCTGGTTGGCAGAAGTAAGAAAGGTTTCATATTTTCCTGGAGCAGGGATAAGACGATCTTGAAAAATATGTAAACAGCAGTGACAGTATTGTGGCCAATAAATGCATTAAGTTTACCCAAATTCTTCATGTAAACTGCTGGTGAAGAAGGGAAATGCTGTCAACAATTTGAGTGAAATAATACATTTATTGACCACGATGCATTAACTCTCACAGATGTATTTATGTGTGCCAATACATTTGGACTATCATTTTTTCTCATGAAGTTATGCATACAAATTCAATTTCAAATTCAAATGTTTATTGATATAAAATCCTGACATTAATACCCCTTTCATAAACCCAATTATGCGGCTAATAGCAGCATAATTTGGTTGTAAAATCGGAGGAGGACCAGATTTATCCGCATTATTTTGATGCTGCAATTATCCGCATAATAGCAGCATCGGGACATGATTTTGAGTTTTTGAACGTACATGTATTTCCAAATAATGCGGATTATTGCCATGGTGCGGTCACAAGGTCACCCTTTTCCAACACAACCGCATCGGAGGGGGCGTGTCCAGTTGTCATGACGATTATCCGCCTTTTTCAGGACGAGCGCTCGTAAAAATAATGCGGATAATTTTCGGAGTTTGTGAACGCAATTTTTATTGAATTATCCGCATTACTATTAGGCGGCTAATCGGAGGATAGGTTTATGAAAGGGGTATAAAGGATCATCAAAACAAGAAAAAACGTAAAAAAGAAAACATTAATATATAACATAAACATAACATATTAACAACGATTACATACATGTAGTGAGATCATTTATTTATTTCCATTATTGTGGAAACTCTTTATTGGGTGTTTGATCACTTCATCATCTGCCAAAGTTTCAGGGTCAGACATGGCCTTCTAATGGATGTGCCTGCTGTTGACTTGAAAGTAAAGCTCACAGAATCTGTAGTCCTATTCATGAAAGGTTTTGATTAGGCCTACTGCCCTTTATTACTTCATCAATGAAAAGGGGTCTTTTGACTTAGAAACTTAGGAGAATATAAATAGGAGTGGGCTATACATGGGTCAAAAATACTTTTTTTGTAATTTCAATATGACAACAGTTTTTTTTTATTCCTTGTTATGTATCTCAACAGGAAATGACAATATTTTTTGTCTCGAGTCCGAGAAAAAAGTGTGCCGGGCCAAAATACAAAATGGCCGCCAAAACCCCCCAAAATCACAGTTTTGGCCACAACTTTTTTATTTGGTGGTCATTTTCTCTGGTTTTGGTGTATATTCATATGTTTTGGGGGGCAGGCAATTTGTTTTTCCTATGATTAGTACTTTTAAACCATTATTTGTAGAGTTAAAAGGTAATTATACCTAAATTTTCCCATTTTTTGTAGCCATTTTTCAGCCAAAAAGTGGGTTTTATCATCCTGGGGTTCTGGGATATTAGATGGTATAAGGTCAACAATAGCAAGTAGCTTCATATAGCTATATTGCTTTTATTCCTCCATTTTGGGTTTTACGGATATTTGTGAAATATATCTTATTAAATAGAAAAAATGTCAATTATCCATTGGGGCTATACAGTATACAATGTACTACATACATACATGTACTGCACTGCATAAATGCATTGGCCACCATGACAGATAACAAGGCTTGTATAAACTATAGTGTCATAGAAATGAGCTCTCAGGTTTAGAATTAGATGCCTCAGAAATTGAAGATATGTTTTGTCTCAGAAATTGAGGACATGTTTTGTCAAATATGCTTATTCAGGGGGCGGAGAGAGGTAATTTACACTGGGCCCCATTGCATAAAAAATTTACCATTATGTTAACTTAACTTAATGGTAACTTGCATGCAATCTTTGATTCTGATTTGCTGTTGATCAGCGTTACCATGATACTAGTAGTTACCTGACCCCATAAACATCTATAGGCCAGTTAGACACCAGAACCAGGTTAAAAAAAGCCTCCTAATGAAGAAGATATGGCTAAAAATGTGATGTACCTATACGATATATACATGTATGTGATATTTAAGTGCAGTTTACGTTGCTGGTTTCATCATGTACATCAGCTGACAAGGAATCAAATTCACAATCTAATTCTAAACCTTTGAAGCTCATTTCTATGACACTATAGTTTATATACAGGCCTTGACATATGCCATGGTGGTCAATGCATGGATATATGCAGTGTAGTATGTACAGTGCATTGTACACCGTATAGCCCCTATGGATAAATGACATTTTCTTTTATTTGATGAGATATATTTCACAAATATCCTTAAAAACCCAAAGTGGAGGAATAAAAGCAATATAGCTATATGAAGCTACTTGCTATTGTTGACCTCCTACCATCTAATATCCCAGAACCCCAGGATGATAAAACCCACTTTTTGGCTGAAAAAAAGCTACAAAAATGGGAAAATTTAGGTATAATTACCTTTTAACTCTACAAATAATGGTTTAAAAGTACTAATTATAGGAAAAACAAATTGCCTGCCCCCCAAAACATATGAATAGACACCAAAACCAGAGAAATTGACCACCAAATAAAAAAGCTGTGGCCAAAACTGTGATTTGGGGGGGTTTTGGCGGCCATTTTGGATTTTGGCCCGGCACACTTTTTTCTCGGACCCGAGACAAAAAATATTGTCATTTCATGTTGAGATAAGGTAAAGGGAACACAAAAAAACTGTTCCCACAGTAAAACCAAAAATCACCCATTTATAGCTGGGCACTCCTAATATAAAGAATGTAATGTATTCAAAGGATGTGTCAGTTTCAGCATATAATCCTTTTAAT
Organism: Lytechinus pictus; assembly: GCF_037042905.1. Classification (NCBI taxonomy): domain Eukaryota; kingdom Metazoa; phylum Echinodermata; class Echinoidea; order Temnopleuroida; family Toxopneustidae; genus Lytechinus; species Lytechinus pictus. The sequence goes on from NC_087249.1 coordinate 15,495,457, forward strand.
CTGTTCACAATGTCCAAGGAGGATGCTTGAGCCAACCTTTTGTGCTGTGGAAGTTTAATGTCTGTATGCGTGACTGGTCCCACTCTTCCAGGCTCTTGTTTCCATCGTCCTGGAAAGTACAGGCCTGCAAACCTTCTCAGACTTTTGCCTTCTGTGTATTAAGCCTTATCTCAATGGTTTTGTCTTTAGTAGAGCACAGCAAGGTATACATCATTTCTAAGTAGAGTGATACCGTTCCAACACAGTTCAAATACATGCTCATTTTTGACATATTTGTTGGTTTAAGGCAGAGGTCACATTTTGTTTCTTCCTCCATGTACAGCCAACCAAATCCTGCCTCCATGCTTCAAGGCCATCCATCAGTTAGTACAATGTTTCATTTCCATTTTTGTCCCTGTTTACCATACACTCATGGCAGTATAAACCCCTGCCTCCACTTTCACGATTTAATAGTCACATCGTCTATCCTCAACCCAACCCTCCTATTCTCCCCCACTTGCTTCTTCTATATGTCTTCTTCGGCCAGCCCCTCCCCCCCTTCCTCAAGCCACCAACCTAAAACTCAAATCAATGTATCTGTAGCATGCATCAAGTATAGGAGTAATACATGTAGCTGTCACACTTGATTTGATCTCAATAGGTTGAGGGTTTTCCCCCTTTTGTTTGAAATGAAAATCTAAGGTATAAAAAATGTCAAGGTTACAAGAGAACAATAAATGATGTCAGGGTTGACAAAAATAGAAAATATAATTTGCAGCTTCTGTGATTTTTTTTTAGATCTCTATGGAATATGTTTTTACAGATGAATTAAACCATGATGTATTTGCTTGCTTACACTTTGTTATAGTTGGATGAGTAGTTTATACATACATATTTGATTTATGTTCCCACAACTAAGCTTTAGAAAATCATTCATGAATAATGACGTTGGTGGGCAAATATTTTTGCTACAGATTTGCAAAAAATTGTTTGCTATGTTTCTTTCCCCATAGGCATAGCTGCTTTGCCTCTCTTTTTTCATCACCATTTCTTGCTAGATTTCACTTAAAGTACACACCCGAAGAATCAAAAGTACTTTATAATGACTTTTTGTGGTCATCATTGTAAAGGGGAAGTATTACTAATCAGATATATAACTTCACTTTTTAAAATAGTGATTAGAGTTTGCAGAAATCAGCTCTCAAAAATGACTTATTTTCATGGCATATTTCTGCCTTCAACGATCATCCGCCAAGCTCCAGCTGAGTGACATCACACCAAGAGCAGTGAGCAGCTGAGCTGACAGCAGCCCATTGAAGACGATCTTTCCAACCAGCGTTTTTTGCTCTTAGAATTGTTTATTCCTCACAAGATTGGTCTTATTATATAGATAAAAGTTTGAATTTCCTGAACAGTAAAATGAAATGCGCATTTAACATATTTTGGTAACCGATATTTAGCTTAGAAAAAAATAAAAAATTCAAGAAATATATGTGGATAAACAAAGCATATTTTCACTTAGAAATCACACTTGCATCACATTGATATTATAATCAATAAAAAGCAGACATTCTTCTTTACGACTTAACTAAAATTATGAAATTTCATTTCATGTCAAGGAACCACAAAAAACATGGCAATATCCATCGCGAAATGATTGGAATTGCAGTTGAATTGCCGAAGCATTATGAGGCAACAGTGGCGAACGGACTTCGTTTCATATATCATTAAAAACCCGGAATTGAGAGGCAAACGGTCTGTGGCCAAATCTGTTATGCCATTGCTTAGATTAGTGCGGGGACCCTGTTTCGAACCTCTGATTCAGAGATTTTTTTTAATTATTATATTCCTACCCAGCTCTTTTTTCTCTTTTTATTTTCACGTGAGATTCTATTCAGACCTGCATTTATTAAATCTTACTTCTTAATTGCTGCTTTTGATTTTCAAGTTCTTGATTAGATTCTACACTTATTTGGGCAGGGATGGGAGGGGTAGAGGATGAGTTAAAAGTCAAGTCCACATCAACTAAGAATTTTTTAATAGAGTAATTTCCCTTGTTTTTGTGTTTTTTTACTCAAAACAGTTATATACACAAAACAGCGATATGCAAATTAGAGTTGATTATGTCACATCACATTCATTTCAATTTTTTGGCATTTTATTATTTAAATTTGAATCAAACTTTTTATGAAATTTTCTGCAATATTTTATTATTTTTCTTTAAATTCAAATGAATTTTTGGTTGGGTGGACTTCTCCTTTACTCTTCACATGGAATGCATAGCGATATTTATCCAGAAACAAAATTGTCTTAAAATATGCAAACCAGTAATTGGACACATGTTCACTTTCCTTTCATCCAGGCCACTTCCTCACATCCACCAGGCTTTCTGTCTTATAACAAACATGATGAACCATCACACAACTGCAAACAACATTCACAGTGCTTCACAATAAATATTTCACTTTTGTTCATACATGCAATGAATATCAAAACAAATAAGAGGCGTACCCATATTCAAATATCGTTTAAAAGGACAAATATATTATACCTTTCGAGAAAAAATTGTGACGATATATACACGACACCTAACTTTCAGCAATCAGCATGTTATAGAACTGATACAGAGTCGCTAACAAAATATAACTATGGGGCATTGCAAGAAACTTAAGTTCAAAGCGTAAGTCTCAAATTCAAATTCAAGCGTAATAAGGTCGAGTTGCACGTGCAATTCAATTAAAATGTTTGTGTTTAATCAAAGGACTCACCCTTGATTTGGGACATGTGATTGAGTAGAAAATTTCTCACAAAATGCCCTAGTTACATTAAAATTGTTCTTTTGTTTTAAATTGTGTGTTCTTATTTTTGACAAGCTGTATTCCTGTCCAATTCAATATTATAGTCCTCTCCAAAACTGCTCTAAATTTATATTTCCAAGATCAATAAAGATGAATTTCCTGTTGTATCATTATCAGTCCAATACTTGCAAACCGTAGCTCCAGGAAAGCAGAGTGAAGAAAAAATGGCCACATGTCCATATCAGAATCTCCCAGATTGAAGTAGTAAGCAGAGACCAGAGTCAGCAAGTGTGCAGATCTGTATGTAGAAGAGAGAGAGAAAAAAAGAGAAATAGTCTAAATAATCAAATCAAAGTATGAATTTTATTATGTTGATGATTAAGAAGGACTACAAGAAATACTGTCTGCAACAGCCACAATATTTTTGAACAAATTGGTCAATAAATGTACTACAGGCTACGGTAGGAAGTATGTACACTAGTAGGAAGCCTACCAGACATTTTTAGTTTGACTTAAATCAGTTTATATTCTAGTTTTGGTGCACGGATTATCATCATCATCTGATACAGGAATAAGTCGGTGCAGTGGCATGTAATTCCCGGTCGACGACAAATAATAGTATGTTTAGACTGTGAAAAGTTCCACTCAGAGCACCAGTGCTCTACCTCAAGTGATGTTCGTGTAAGCTCCACTCCACTTCACTACCGCTACACTTCACGTACGCTACCCGGGTATAGGTGTAGCGGAGTGGAGCCTACAGGAACATCACTTGAGCTGTGCTCTCTGGGTCATTACAAAGAGTGCATTTATCTTCATTGTTGAAAGAAACACCAGACTCTAATTTCGGTCAGGAATCAGGGTAACCACTGCAGTGCTGAAATTTTGTCTGGCTTCATGACATCCTAATTCCAAGAAGAATAAAAATAGCTTAATTTACATTCCTCTGAAACGGCAGATTTTTCAGTCTAACCAAGCCAAGCCATTGCCTGGCCAGTTTATTTAGAAATCTGACGGAAGAAAAAATCTGCCGCAAAAACCTTTTTAAAAAAGACTTTACGTAGTCTTGCCTCATGGATGGTAGTACAGCATGAAATAATGCATGATTCTAAAATTATATTATTAGATCTTGTATCTGTCATCTGACCTGAATGCATTGTCAGACGCCAGAACAAGTACAATTTCCAAACATGCTTACCTTGACTTTAAGGTATGACGCCTTTTGTGGATGGATCAAACAGCGGAACGTGCAGCATCGGCTTCCCTGCAGTGCCCCAGCGGCAAGTAGTGAATGGCCCGCTACAGCTTGGGAGTTTTTCAATAAACACTGACTCACTCACTCAGTCACTGACTGGAGCAACACAACGACGCCTGCCCAGTGGACAAAATCGGTCTTTACAGTTCCCAATTCATTAAAAACGGGCAAAGTAACACAGTTCTGGTTCACTTTTGATCTGAAGTTGTCGAAAACAGAAATCGGATACCACATTACATGAAGAAAATGGTAAATTCGGAAGATATTGAACAGGTCAGTAAGGTGATGCACAGAGGGATGATGAGCTCGTTGATTGTGTGACGTCATTATTCTCGACTGTTTTCTAGTGCGCGATTGTTGGTCTGGGGGCGGCTGGGGGGCTGAGAAGTGTCTCTAATAATTTCATTTCTTGCATTTCTACGACATCAATAAGACTTTTTAGTGACATATTTGTGTATAAAAAGACAAGACCTTTCCATCCATATATAATTTGTCTATAATCATCACTTTCGTGAATTTTCTTCGAGTGTGTACTTTAAATAAATCCAAGTACAATACCCTATCATTTGGTAGCTCTAAAATATTGTTACCCTTATTTCCCACTAGCCTGGGTATCGTAGTGTGGCATTAAATTCTAATGCATGAATTTACTGAAGAAATAAAATGTTTGTACACAAACAAAGATTAGGAGAAGACACATACTTTTGAATATACAGACTATTGAAATGGTGTGAAGAAAGAGGAGTTTAAAAGGAGAGGAGTGAAAGATTTGAGGTGATGATAAAAGAGAAAGTTAGGGGACCAAAGGTTGGAACACGGTATGCTTTCTAAAGTCAAGAGAGGGAAGGGGGGTAGAGGGAAAAGTAAAAAAAAGTGGAGATTGGACTTTCATGTATTAAAGCTCTCTTTCCCAAAGCTACTATGTAACATAGAGGGGCATGGCTGGGGGGTGGTCAAAGGAGATAGAGAAAGAGTATAATAGCACCATACATGGATGCATTGGTTCTTTTTTTCCTCTTTTTTTTGTTTTGATTTGAGTATCAGTTTTGAAAATGCCCATTATTGTTTTGAAAGGATGTGGCCTTGAAACGTGACTGAAAGAACTTTGAGAACTTTTAAAATTGTGTCATTTAAAAAATTTTGTCTTCAGTCTCTGTACAATTAAAGCACTTTACATAACCTTGTCCTCTATTTTACTACATAAAGTATATCCCACATTGAAGATCGGTAGTTTCAATATGTCTTTTTTTCCATTAAAATTCAGAAACTTGCAGGAAACTGTGTTGTGGTTGAATGTGACTTTGCTACCGCCCAACCCATACGAGGGTCTGACGGGAAATGTAAACCGGTTTCGAGAGGTGAGTCAGGCATTGTTTAGTTATCCGTGTATAGTTGTTCTTCTTTAAAGGGGTAGCCCACCCTTAACAAAATTACTATTTCAATAACAAAGAGAAGAATCACACTGAATGCATTTGAAGTAAGAAAGGTGCATGACATTTTAAAGTTTTTGCTTGATTTCTCAAAACAGTTACATGCACCTCCTGGGGCCTGTAACACAAAGCTTAGCAATGATCATAAAACATTTTTTGTACGATTGATTGCATAGACTACAATGTAATCAATCGTGAAAATCAAGCGTACGATTTATCGCTAACCTTTGTGTTATGGGACCCTAGTCATTTTATATGCAAATGAAGTAGCCAATGAGGGTTATTTTTTGTTCATGAATTATGAGATAATCCAGCTTTCTCCTCAGTATTTCATGTGAAAAAGTTTGATTTTTTTTCTGAAAATGGAAAACTGCCATTGATGCAACCTATTGGGATTCAATGAAGAGCTTTCATATTGTCAATTGTGCAGAAATTGAACTACTGATATTCAATCAGTAAAATACAAAAGAAATGGCGAGTAGGTGTCATACTTTCTCACTTAGTTTGCATAATACTGTGTTGTGAGTTATTAAACATATATGTAAAAAATATCACATGAAATTTTGAAATGTCATAACTTTTTAATCCCATTTCGATAAACTTTTAGCACTAGGCATGGTTGAATTTCATCTTGTAATTCAAATCAATAATTTCTTGGAATGGACTTCTCCAAAGTGGTTGTTGTTGTTGTTTTAGCTAATATGGTGTGTATTATTCAGCAGTGAATATTTGACTTCTGAGTTTGCCTTGTTTCAATAGCCAATGGATTTGTGGGAATGTTTATTGTTAGAGGGTTTTGTTCGAATGATAATAATAGTAATAATAATATGCAACATTTATCTTCCAATTAATACTCTAGATGAATGTATTTCAAAATTAATAAACACCAGTTTACATAACTTCCCCCCCAGTACATCCATGAAATTAAGGGAAGAATTATTTAGCACAAGCAAAAGCTGTGAGCATCATATTGAAATGCTCATGACGTCTACGGCAGCAGTGCGCATTTAGCCTGTACAATTCTGGATAGTATGTGTGTGATGGTATAAACAAGCTCAGCCCCCCCCCTGCCCTGTGGACAACAGGGCATAGGTGTTGTACAATATGCAGTGGAGTGCACTGTTACATTAGAATGATTTGATAAGCGCGTCAACAACATTTTTGTCAGACAAATTATCGCCACTGACAAATTTCTTTGATTTTGTTTGACAGTTCCTATGGTAATTGTTGGATAAATCATCTGACAAGTCCTTTTATGAAATGCTCCCTTGTCCAATGTGGTGGTGTGTATGTATTTACCACATGAAACTGGGAATTTTTCATGCCATTTTTTAGTCACACTATGAATGTTCTTAAATCTTCATGAAATACCCCATTAATTACATGTATACAGATGTGAAGACTTATTTGAAGAGAATCCATATTCTTTACCATTGCAACCAATTCCCTAACAGGTGAGACAGGGCTGATGCTGTTCAAACTGGACAACTTCAACAAGTTCCTTGGCTACCGCGGTCCCTCGCATCAGACCCAGAACAAGCTGGTCCGTGATGTCAAGAAGACCGGTGACCTGTTCTTCAACAGTGGTGACCTGATGATGATTAATGTGGATGGATATGTGTACTTCAAAGACAGACTAGGAGACACTTTCAGGTAAGGTATTGCTAAAGGAGACACTTTCCTCATTTGTTGCAACAAATTAGTTATAAACCTCTGATTTAGTTGCATTCAATTTGTGCATTTCATAATTCATGTGACACCAATGGTCATCATCATGAGAGGATTGTTGGTGAATCACTTTTCCACGAGTGAGATTATTAAAATTCAAGAATTATTAAAAATTGAACAGAGCATCTCAAGCACATGGAAGAATAAGTATTACTCAATACATGACTACAAGTGAGACGTATAAAAACTGTAGTGTTTAAATGGAGTTTACTCTGAAAGAGAAACACTGATCAGTGGATGGTGTTGATCCACTGGTTGACCATTCTCTCGCGATTGGCACAAAGGAGCAATGTCACAATGAGGGTAATCAGTGCACATGTATTATGAAACTGCTTGAATTGCAAATCTTTCAAGTGATGGATCACTTGAATATTACACATCCATTACACTGTACTCTTTGTTTGTTGGAAGAAAGCAAAAAGTGATTATGGATTTGAAATCAATTGCAAGACTATGATAATTTTTTTTTACATTTATGCTCTAATTACCATTTCCATTACATGTACATATAAACTTGTGGTTTGGTTAGCTTGTTGGTCAAATAAATATCTAGCATCGCACAAAATTTTTATTGCTGGTTCATCAGCCGACAAAGAGTTGAGTTCTCTCCTCTAAAATTTGATTAAACACTTAAGCTTATCTTGAGAAGTACATGTGTAATATGATTTGGAGGTTCAATGAACTTTTGCTGCTCCTAAATATTGCATTAAACTGTCATTACAAGATAAAACAATTATTTTAAAAGAGTAATAGAATATTATTGAATGAAGTGGTTGCTGGTATATGCATGTATGGTATATGCATGTATATGCATATGTAAGTTCTTTATTTTAATATGGTATTCATTACAAAACAGTTTTTATCTCTTGATGAGATATCCCTTATCAGTTATGAAAGCTTAAATCAATAGTCGGCATAATACATGTAGATCAACTGTTTGCATAATATTATACAAAATTTATCCCCCCCCCCCATTTTCACCTCCACGAATTGAGACTCCAAAATATCCCCCTTTCATGTGGTAAAGATGACCACCCAAGTATTGGGGAGGGGGGGGGGTTAAGGGAAGCAGAAAGAGAGATGGGGAGGGAAATATAGTGGGGAGAAAGAGTGAGGGTGGAGAGAGATAGTACAGAAGAAATTGGGGTGGAGGCAAGGGGGGATGTGGTGAGCAAGGTTTGCACTCTAGTACAGTACATGCATGACACGGAAGCATTATAAGAAGACTATCGGTAGTAACTACTCTATAACTCTTGTACATTGTATACAGTTTATGAAGTCTATGGCCTATAAAACTTGCAGAAAAGGAGTCTATGACACTATTTTATTAGAAATGCCTTGACATTCAAACTTTCAGAGTTCACATTGTGTAATGAATCAGACTATTTACTTAAGATTGGGTATGAGGTCTATTTTCAATGTCGTAATCAGTCAAACTATCAAGGGTTCTTTAAGAACCCTTGATAATATTGTGTAATGGATCACATTATTTACTTTAGATCAAAGGTGAGTTGTTTAATATGATATATACTATCTTTAAAGTATGCGCATTGTCAAATCGAATATCGATAGTATTGTAGTGGTTTGTTTGAATTAAGATCTGATGTACATGTAAGTAAGTGTTCGTTGACCTTATTTGTTTCCTAACTCATGTGTCCTATGCCATTAACTGTTTCAATGAAGCAAATTTTTGTACATGTTTGTTAGCCCCAGTGACATGCCTCTACAATGTACATGCAAATGCGTGTCCCTAATTTGTGGAATGCTTTGTCTCTGCCCAATACATATATACTTTTGTTGTTTTGGGCAGGAAATAGGCCTACATAGAAAGAACATAACACTTGATCCCTGCCCTTCCGACTACCTGTAGTACTCATATATTTCTTTCTCTATTATTCTCCATTACATCTCCCTAATACATGTAGGTGGAAAGGGGAAAATGTATCCACAATTGAGGTATCCAACATCATGAGCAGACTGCCATCTATAATGGAATGCAATGTCTATGGAGTGGAGGTCCCAGGTAATTATGGAAAGAAGGATGATTTTTTGTTGTTGGTTAAATGACTTGAATATGGATCAAGATGGAAGAAGTGGAAGAAGAAGAAAAAAAGAGGAGAGAAGATGGAATAGTAGGAGGAGGTGGATGTTTAGGAGGAGGTTTAGGAGGAGGTGGAGGTTTAGGAGGAGGATATATCTACAGTTGTGCTAAAAAGTTAGTGAATGCCACCACGAAGTGCACTCTTTCATGTGGAGTGATGAATGTAGACAACCACGCTAAAATGTAGTTTGGTGAGCCCAGAGAAATAAACTTTATTGAATGTCATATTTTATCACATGACGTCTCAATTAGATATTGAAAACATGGCAGGACTTAAACACTTTGAATATGTTCATTTTCTTGCGGGGTTCACTAACTTATTAGCAACAATATATATTTTAGTAATAATTGGTTGTTATTTTTGTTTTATCTGTTTGGTTTCATTCTTAAATTGCTACCACAACCCAAATTCGCATTTAGCATGTATGTTCCTTTTATTCCACATTTTCAGGTTGTGAAGGAAGAGCTGGAATGGCTGCCATTGTTCTACAAGATGGCCACAATCTAGATTTCAAACACCTCTACGACCACGCCACCAACCATCTCCCGGACTATGCATGCCCCAAGTTCATCCGTGTCATGCTCGAGATGGACATCACCACTACCTTCAAGCACAAAAAGAAACAGCTGGTCAGCCAGGGATTCAACATAGAGACAATTTCCGATGACCTCTATGTCGTCGACAAGGCCAAAGGTGCTTATGTTCAAATTAGTTCCAACATTATGGAAAGTATACAGCGAGGAAGTTTCAAACTTTAAGCTGTTTGGGGTTCATCACTTTTCTTTTGCTTACTCTCAATTAATCCTTGAAGGGTGTAGTTTTCTTCACGAAGTGCTTTTTCTGTACTCTTTATCTTTTGATCCATTCTTTTGTAATGATATATATATCTTTCCTTTTTTAACCCTAATTCTCCCGGGGGGGGGCCATAATGGCCCCCCCCTCGACAATTTTCGCGATATATCCGCTGCGCAAAATTTTTTGACCTCGCCGCTCACTGACTTTTTACTTTCAAGTCTCGCGCAAATTTTGAGACCAAATTTGTGACGCCCGGATACGCGGTTACGACATTACGCAACATTATGTAAGTGCATGTCAGACCCAAAATTGCTCATAAACGTGATTTCATGTACAAATCCAATGCAAATTGTGTATTTAGCCAAAATTCATAAATGTATCATTATTTCTACTTTTACTGATTGAATTTAATTAATTTTGCCTTGCTTATGATCAGAATTAAGTCTGGAACGATTTCCATTGAAAAAACAATAAAAAACAAAAAGTAAAAAAAACAAGGAAATACATAAGAAATTCATAAAACAATAAAATACATAAGAAATTGATTTCCAAACCGAAGTTTTTTTAAATTGCGATTGTTAAGAATGCTACAAAGAATATTTTAACCAAAAATTAGCATTCTAGGAGCTTTATTTAGTGAATTAGAGCAAAAAGTATGATTTATGCATAAATTAGCATAATTAATTCATATAAAATAAAATCTCATTATTTTGGAAAATTTTACCATACAGCCTTGTAGATTACATCGCACACAACCAGCATGCAAATTTTTGCGTCGCTCGAGCGATCAGCGGCCGAGATCTTAAGGGGGGGCCATAATGGCCCCCCCCCGGGAATGACAAGAATAAAAATACCCCGGGTGATTGAGGGTTAAGTATGAAATATGAATGTTTCTTCAACTTTGGATATGAATTGGAGAAAAGCCATCGTATTTCACATGCTATTCTTTTATCCTTATTTTAATTTCTTTTTTATATAACTGGTAATTTGAAAAAAAAGAATGCGTTATTAGTGAAAACCCATAACTCCTAAAACAAGCTAAAATAGTGGTGCTTATAATATAAAATGTTGTTCTGTTTATGATGGTTTGTTATTGTATAGGGAATATTGCTGCTTTCAAGATATAAAGCCATTTTTGTATTAAGAGATCCTATATGAAGTACTTGGTTTTATGTTTTCTATTGAGGGCTGCATGCGTTGTCTTTCTTTCTATTCTGTGTTTTGTTTTCATGGTTACTGAAGCTTTATGGTTCTGAAAATTGCAAGTTTCAGGCATTTCAATATAAGACTGAGATTTACCATGCGGTTCACGCTGATTTCTCACATGTATGACAATGTTATTGTTCCATAGGTCGAGATTCTGTAGCAAAACTATAAATATTTCTATAATTGTCAACGAAAGTAATTAGTAAAACCAAAGTTTAACAAGTTTGCATACATGTGCAGAAGTGATTTGGTGGCTTGGTAAATCATTAGCTACGCAACCCAATATCGCATGTTATACAAGAATAGTGTCAATATGAAGCCCCAAAAATTCAAATAATAAATATATTGTCATGTGCTTCAAAAGAAGTCCATTTATGTGCAAGTGGCTGTATGTCACCACTTATATTTTCCTTTACAAATAATAGCTTAAAGCCTACCACACACAATGTGATCGGATCACATTTCTTTTATTAAAAGACCTGTCAAGATCTTTCATTGATATGAGTAATATAAATAGTTGAAAGCTACATGTATGTTTGTCAGTCTTTGTTAATTATTTCGTAGCCTCATTGTATATACAATTATACTTTGGAAAATAAAATAATCATTTATTTTTGTCATATATTTCTACTGAGATACATACAGGGTATATTTCGATTCATTAATCAGGTCAAAGTGATTTTTATTTTTTTACATTCGAAATGATGCTATTTGAAATCACCTTCAACTTCTAAGCTCTTGGCATATATTGCTTATCTTATAGACAAAAAAAAGAAAACAAACAAAAACACTATCAGCATTATTTGACAAACCTGTCAGATGGGCATGAATAAAATTTGTTGATCTCTGCAAAATTTACGAATTTCTATTTAGTACAGCATTAAAAACAAATGATTTTATTTTGTATTTGTTTCCTGAAGTGCGTATTTAGAAGCCTCGCTGGCATTTTGTGTGTGTGTCAAATTTAAAACTTTCACTGCCAAAAGACTCTATATTTGGATTTTTTTTAATTAAATAAATGCCCAAAATATATTGCTCTGTTTCTCACATTGTCGATTGTGCCAGCTCTTTGGCCACAAGTTAAAGGTTATAGGATATTTTTGGTATGAAAAATAGATAAGATGGGATGATTGATGTGGTGTTTATACTTTTCAGTCTTATACAGGTATGATAATTACGACATAGCTTTTTTGTGTATTGGTCACAAATGATTATCTCCTGGGTACTAAAATTACTTTGGTAGCTTGGCCCTTTGAAAATTCTGTTTTTCAATTTGGCTAAGTTTTTTTGGCTAAAAGCATCATTTTTTTTTCTTTTCGCAAAGTACCAAAGTTTAATATTTCATCCTAGTTCTACTGCCTTTACCTGTAGTTTTAGAAATTGCAATGTTTTTGGTTGTAACTTTGAAAGTTATTGATGTCGCCTGAGCTAAACCAAACTTAGGATAGAAAGCATTTTTTTTAATTATTTCTTGTAACAAATGTTGAAAAACAATTTACAGATAGTTGTAAAAAAAAACAGTTCATTCTTTAAGAAATATAAATATTTATCATTTACATGATATTACCTTATTACACTACATTGATGGTGACGATAGTGGAAATCAGAAAATGTGCTTTAGAAGAACGGATTGACTCACAAATTTTCTTGTGAATATCACACCAATGACTGGCATGTGAATGCAATGATGGTGGCTTTGTATACTCAGGGAAACTTTGATAAATCTACCAATTTTCAATAAGTCATATATATATATCCATCATGTACTCCTATTTTGTATCTATAGCACCTATATGTATATGGACAGTTGTTTGGTTTATTGTGGGCTTTTATTCAATTTTGCATGTATATATATATTTTTTTTTTATGAAACAACATCTGGCTTTACCCAAAGTGTTTTCGTGTGTTCAGGAAACTATTGTACTCATGGACTAACATATTGTCTGCATAATTATTTTTTTTAATCAACATAGCATACTATAAATATCTATCTTTCCAAGAAGGATGCAATTGAATTTAATCAATTTGGGGATTACAAAGATATTGTGTATGAATACTAATTTATCTATGAATATACAAAAAAAAAATGAAGGTTTACAAGTGTATCTGCCTTATGATAGAATTCAGGGATTTTCTTAGTAGAGTAGGATTAGTGGATGAGATTGTCCTTTCATATTTGAGAGTTTCAGAGCTATTTCTGTCAGGGGAAGGGGTTGTATTTATATATTTTTTTATTTTATCATACCCCTCAATAAACTCTCTGATGTGTAACATTTATTTTGGTTAAGAAAAAAGCGAGGGCTTAATTAGTCAATATACTTAAATAGATGAATTGATGCTAATAGTATTGTGTCTCACTGCAATTTATACAATGTAAGATGATATTAAAGCAGTGAGTCTTCGAATCCATTCCATGGAGTATTTGGGTATTGCACCTTTCCTGTAAATCAAAGTAGAATCCATTTAGGTGGGAGTCCTTGTAGGGAATGTTACAATACCAAGCAAGAATGTGAATAGACAATTAGAATGGATATTATTCATATTCTGTTATCCTTTAACCCTTTTTCAACCGCGCCGCTCGCTGACTTTTTTTTTCAAATCTCGCACAACTTTTGAGACCAAATTTGTGATGCCCCGTTACACAGTTACGAAATTACGCAACATTAATTAAGTGCATGTCAGACCCAAAACTGCTCAAAAACGTGAATTCATGTACAAATCCAATAGAGATTGTGTATTTAGCCAAAATTCATTAATGTATCATTATCTACTTTTACTGACGAAAATTGATTAATTTTGTCTTGTTTATGATCAGAATTAAGTCTGCAACAATTTTCATCGAAAAATCAAAAAGTAGAAAAACAAAGAAATACATAAGAAATTAAAAAAGCAATAGAATAAATTAGAAAAAAAATTGCGATACCAAATTTTTTAAAAAGTATATTTGATCGGGATCCTACAGAGAGTCTGTGAATAAAAAATTTGTGGTTTTTTGGGCCGTATGATAGTTGATTGGTGCAAATGTTTTATTTCATGCGTAATTTAGCATAATTAATTTAATAAATGAAAAATCTTATTAAAAAAATCAGCCATACAGCCTTGTAGATTTTATCGCACACTACTTTATCGCACACTACTACCGTGCAAATTTTCGCGGCGCTCGGGGGGGGGGGGGGGGGTGATCGGCCTTTCCCGGCTGTGAGAGGGGTCCAAATAACCCAGCTCTTTTAGGGTTAACTTTTAGTTTACTTATATTAATAATGAAAATAGCTGGATTTATATTACGCTTTTTGTACCATCACTGGCATTCAGTGCATGCAAGGAATTAATCAAGCCAGCTCCCAATTCACCTCACCATAGTCGAGTGCTGCACAATGTGGATAAATTTCATGCTGAAGGAAAACTCGCCATGGCTAGGATTCGAACCCACGACCCTCTGTTAAAGGCGAGAGTCGGAACCAATTGAATAATTTAGTATTTGTGTAGGGAGAATATCTCTAGATGAATTTATATGTGATTAAACTGAAATCAAGAATGTGAAGGCATCAAAATACATAACACTGAAGCTGATAAATAGTTATTACAGGGCCTTTTCACACGTGAATCTTGAATCATGATGATTGCTATTGTAATTGTGACTGTGATTAGCGTTCGTGATTCTAATCATGTTCTAGTTTGGTTTCACACATGCTAAATATTCGTCATTAGCCTTATTTCTCACTGGAATCATTCAAATTGCGATTTTTTTTTGTTACTGTGTGAAAGGGCGGACAGAGGTATTGGAGGGGGTAAGGTTGTACCCTTAGGAACAATTGAGGGAAGTATATATACCTATTATGTGGCTAAAGAAATAAGGTACTTACATTTTTTTTTTTGAAAAGTCGATCAATATGGATTATTTTGTTTATTGCATATGTAAGCATATTGATATTGTATTATTTTGAATGCAGTAATTAAAGCAAACATACAAACAATAGGGTGGAATAACAATTAATGCACCCCATAAAGGGTAAAGACAAGGAAGGGGAAAAACTCTATTCAGAAGTAATTTGCCAGTCAGGAGTAAAAGATAACGGTACCGGACCTTGTTGCATAAAATATACTATGGTAACTTTGCCATCCAATGCTAACTACCATGGTAACGATGATCAACAGCAATCAAAATAAACTATTTCAAGCAAGTTATACCATTGCATGACAAAGTTACCATAATGGCAACTTTTATGCAATGTGCCTCAGGAATTATAATGCCTCAGGAGAGACCTGCGGGTCAGAGTGATTCAGTTCGCTTTTAGCCTCCCAGGCGCAGGTGACGCCAAAACAAATCATAATAATAATTCAAGTTATGCTTATTTTATCAGTATATCAGGGCTGCCAAGTATACCAGATTGTCAGAGATACTCCTTGAAAATTGACTGATTTTCGAGTAGAAAACTGCAGATTTTCATCTGATCTTTACATTGACATCTTTCTTTTGATTGTGTGTAATTGAGAAAGATCTCTTTTTTCTTGTCATTAATTCTCCCATGAAAAGTGCTGCATCCACATAACGATTGTGGGAAGAATATCTGGCCAAGATACCACGGGCTGTGCAGGGTCGGTGTATTTCCAGAAGCGATAGTGCCATGCATACCGACCTAACGATTGCAACTGCTCAATTTGTATTTTGATGGAGTAGATAGCATTGTTAATCTAGACGATGGATTCATTCAAGATGAAAGATCCAAGGGTCGTAGATTCTCCCTGGGCTTGTCAGCAAGGGCAAGTTACTCTGATCGGCAAGCAGTTGCAGCAAGATACTCCTGAATAGCAATCAGGAGTACCTTGGTCAGAGGAAGAGATTGCACTTAGTTCCCCCAACCCAAAAAATCAATACGACATTGTTCACACAGGCACTATATGCTGATATTTCCTCCGACATTCTTCCTACCACGCTTCCTGCGACCCTTCCTCACAATTACTTTGATAAAGATTGCCTTTGTCTGACCAAGGTAGTAAAAAGTTAAATTGTTAACAAAATTATTCAATTCATCCTCTTTCTTTTGACAGCAGTAATGCATGGCCAAACATGAATAACTATGAATGCAGAATTGGATTTTAAAAGCTGCACTGGGCCTGCCATGCTTCAGAATTAAGGAACAAAAGGCATCCTTTTATCTTATGCTTAAAAAATAGACTCCTTATTCAGACATGGATTAGCGAACTTGACTGTGGCCTTCCCAGTTCAACATCATTGTTCTGTGCAAATTGATTCTGGCATGCATGAGTTTAAATAGTTCCTTTGCAGGCATGCGTTCAGATCTTTTGTCCGATATCAAATGAAAGAAAAGTAAATGATCTTTATCATGAATTTTATAGTTTGATAAGTCTTGTGTGGGATGAATGAGTATATTTTTCTTATTTGGGATGCACTGATTGTTGGATTCTGTCTACATGGTGGGGCCTTTGATGCCTAAAAAAATGAATATGAGTAACTAATTGTTAGGTATGTTCACCATTGAAATGTCTTCAAAGATATAGATGTTTTGTATCATTAACTTGTGTAAATCAAATTTGTTATTCCGCCATCCTCTTAAAGAAGAATAAAGTTTAAACTTGTTTCCACTTTCGAGTATTTTAAACTAATCAAATTTTTTTGTTATCAAACAGCAAGAGGATATTGTGTTGTAAGTCTTTTCCATGAATATTTTTTGAAGGGGGTTGATATTTTCACTATTGTAAAATTTATGTTTTTTGTAAAAGTATTTATCTTTCTAATATATAATATATGATAAGTTATATCAATGTTGCACTTAGCATGTTATGCTTTAATATTAATTGTTGAAACCAAATAACTATAGACAATAATAAATTTTTGACAGATGAAGTGATATATGCAGTTTAATTCAGGAAAAAAAATTATGTCAAAATATTTTATTAATGTCTCAGTTTTTTTTTTAAAGGACACAGATTTGTGAAAAGAAAATGAATTACTATTTTGTTCTCAAGATTGTGCCATTCATTATATATATATATATTTTTTTGTCATTACTATTTTTCAGGGGGGGGCATTGTCCATTATATCCACTTGGTAGACTGTTGTGTACTGTTTTTACTACATGTAAGTGTTTATGTATTGTACCATTGCATATTTAGAATAATAACATGTACTCATTTTGTTTGATCCACTTTTATTGTCAGTATCTCACTGTTTTTGGTGAAGTTGTATTTTGTATGGGTATTATTAAAATGAATTTATGATATTTTACTACAAGTGTGCAGATGTAGTTTTTGACTGGTTCGGCTTATGGGAGGCCAATGTGGCAAGATTGATGTGATTTTTATTTTATTTATATAATGTGAAAGAAGTGAATATAGAGAACAATGGTGAACGAAGCTTATATAAGAAGTTCCTCCGAGCTACATTCCTTTTGATATTTTGGTGAGGCCCCGAAAAATGTCTCTGTAGGGAATTGAACTCGGGTCCTCAGCTTAGAACGTCAGTGCCTTAACCACTAGACCACATATATCTCAAATAAAAAAACGGAATGTTTCAACATTTTTTGTCCGACAAGTTGTAAGGTCGGACAACTTTCCTTGATTTTGATTGGCTGAGAGACATTGTTACTATGGCAACTGTGAGATAAAATGGGACTTTTCGGAACAAACGTCTGACACGTCCTTTCGTGAAACGGTTCTATGCCATTTGCTCCGGCGACAATTGCTCCGCTCTATTTTCTACACGCTAATTGAATGGCCAACTTCAATGAATCAGTTGGTTTCAAAATAAATGAAACCCTCATATAAAACAAACCCCCAAAAACGATTTTGAAAAAAGTAAACAAATCATAGGAAGTTCGTCCTAATCCAATAATTAAAATGAAATTAATATCAAACTAACACATTTTTATGAAACCAGGCCTTAAAATGACTATTTTCCTTCATATATTTTGATTGCTTTATACGACATACGGAAAATCATGAATTTCTTCAATTTTGATTATTAAATCCTGATTTAAAAGCATTTAACGACCGACTGTTTCTTTGATTTACATTGAGGTTGTTCCACCCAGCATGTCCCATGATTGCAAATGCCCGACTGGCCGCACAATAATTATTCAACTTTATGGTATGAAAGAGCTATTCATGCAGACCAACAACCCTGACTCCACATCTTAGACGAAATTAAGCACAGAGCAATTGTCGTGTCGCCTCATAAAACGCTCCCCTTGACCATCATGACCATAGATAGAGCTTCAACTTAACTCTACATTCAACTTAAAGGACGCCAGCTACTGTCCATATGAGTCGATGTATATGTTTGTGAATTTATTATTCAGATCGATGCTTTCCCACTGAATTGGCTTTCCATGGATCAAAAGAGTTGTATTATTCATCCATATGCCGAGGTTGCTAGTTTCTCGTCTTGTCTTGAAAGGGGTGGTCAGGCTTGAAAATAGTTATAAGAAAAGAGTATAATTCACTGAGTAAAACGCTGAGAGTTATACAAATCTGATAACAAAGATATTGAATTTTAAAGGTAGCAATATTGTGTGAAAACAGCATAATATCTCTCATTTCCACATTGACACTGGCAATTACTTAATGAATATTTAGTATCATTGGGGTATCTTAAATATCATCTGACCTTTTTGCCCCTTTTACACGGAAAGATGATTACAACATTGTTTCTCAAGCTAGAATTTATTTTTATTTCATTTCACTTGTTATCTTTACTCACTTGCAATTTGTTTTCAATAGCACTCGGCCTCGTCAAACTGTTTCATTCGCGCTTAAAGAGATGGTTCACGCTGGAGATATTTCTATCTCAATAAATAGAGTAAAATTCACAAAGCAAAAGCTGAAAACAGTTCTCGGCATGTCTTTATGAATATTCATTAGGTGGGCTGATGATGCCATGATATACCCACTTGTTCTTTTGTATTTTATTATATGAAATCAGGTTTATTCAAAAATTTTCTACCAAGAACTTAAGCAATTGGATTGACAACTGATTAAGTGCATTAGTTATTTACTGCCGCAACTTATTTCATGATAATGGAGACACGTCATTTACGCATGTATGAAAAAATGAAACATTTATGATTTAGATGTTGTTTGATTTAATTTAATAACATAAGAAAAAGTCAAGTGGGGATGTGACATCATCAGCCCACCTAATGAATATTCATGACGATGTGCATATGTTTTCACAAAATATTGCTAAACTTTAAAATTCAATAACTTCGTTATTTGTTATCCGATTTTGATGAAATTTTCAGCATTTTGCCCCGGGGGGCCACTTACATTGACAAGTGGATACCATGCGCGACCAAAAAAACACGTAAAAAGGATGTCTTTTTCACGATAGGGCACGTTACGTACGTAACGTGATAAGGGTGTCAAAAACACAAAAATAATGAAAAAAGGGTATCTATTTCGCTAGGAAAATTACGTGTTTAGGGTCGAATTCGCGGGGATGATAAAACAAAATTAAAATGTTTTATAAAGGATGTCCTTTTTGCCCCAACACTTCGTGTTTAGAGTCCGATTTGCGCGAGGTGTAGAAGGTGGGGTCGTACTAAACCAAATAAGGTAAAGCCGACGACCGAAGGACCCGTAACAATAAAACATTCCTGTACTTGTTTAGGGGTTCATTTCAGGGAACATTTGCCAAGAGTATCGTTTTGTTACCAATACTTGTTAAGGGTAGGGTTTCACACGCCAATACTTGTTAAGGGGCGCATTTTCAGAATATGGAAATTACGCGTTTAGGGTGCTTTTCGAGACCCCATGGTCGCGCATGGTATCCACTCGTGAATGGAAGTGGCCCCCCCGGGCATTTTGCTCTGTGAATTTTACTATATTTAAATATTTTCAGCCCGGACCATCCCTTTAAGATTAACATCATTGAGTTAACCCCCCCCCCCCTTCCAAATAATACCAACCATTTGGGTTTCACGCAAAATTTACGAATCACAGATGGGTTTTTTCCCCATTTTTTAATCCAGTTAAAATGCATGTTAAAATGCAACGTTCACCAGAGAAAACAATTCACCCTCTATCGCAGGCATCCCCCAGAAGCCTGTATCGATCGAAAGCTCCCAATCAATGCGTGCGCACTCTCTGTGTATGGCTCTCGTGCATATTCATGTTCTGATCGTCAATCTCCGCGTCGGAGCGCGCTCCTTCGCACGCCTCATGAATATGTATTATTTGAAATAGTTAATACGCCGATTTCAAGATATGAACACACTTTTCCACTTAATTTGCAAATATTCGCCGTTCACATGCATATCATGCGGTGAAAACGCACCAGTTTATTCTTCTACTACATATATATACATCATATACTACATCGAGTTTAACGTTTGCAGAGATCGAGTAAAAATTTAGCTATATAAGTGCATGTATTTCAAAAGACTAACCGTTTTGTTGCAGATTTTTCGAAAGACCGTTATATATAGTTTAACTGTTGATGTTGCCATTGCGGTCCGGAGGTAATGGCATAAACCCACATTGATACTTTGAATTCTCTCTTATGGAATAGTCTGATACTTACGCCATTACCATTCATTGACCGTTTTGTTCCCTGAATTTAGGTAAATTTTATATGGCAAAAAATAGGCTGCTGAAAACTGCTTATCTAATAAACGAGAGCCAATGGGGTAAATTAGAAAGTCAAAAGGCGCCTAAGCTTTCGATCCTAGCAGAATCTTCGTCGGAGGCAAAATGACAAACATATAAAGTGGAACAACCATAATCGAAAGCTTAGGCCCCTTTTGACTTTCTAAATTTTATATGACAGCTTGTCAAAATTGGTCCTTGAAAGCATCTGCATGTTAACATTTCAGTGATATTTCAATTAGCACGAAGTTTCGAGATGTTAGCTGATTAGAGAAACAATCACACAAAATAAATTATTATCAAATACAAACACAAAGAAAAGTGAAAGTATAGCAACACGGAACTACATGATAAGAAGAAAAAGAAATCAGACTAGGCTTGTGCAAGTCAATCGAAATAAACCTCTCGTCCAATTAAAGGTCGTTACTGATTAATTATAAAATATTTCCCCCTTTTGAAAAGTCTCAATTTTGTACGAAATCAATGAGACATCATGAAAATTGTTTAATGTTAAACTGCATTTCCACGTGTATAAGAGTTTTGTTGCAAAAGGGGTTAGATCCAAGTCACCGGCGACTGACTGGAATACTCCCCAGGGAGTGGAGGATGTGCACACATTGTGTGCGGGAATGACTGATTGAATCCGACGACCGGGGTAATAATATATCTGTAAAGCGCTTAGACACGTCGTTCCGATGTATTAAGCGCTATATAAAAAAGCGGATTATTATTATTATTACCATTCCAAGAAAAATCACATTTTTTTTATTCTCCCGTATTGCAATATTCTTATGAGAAACTAAATTGTCATGGTGTACTACCTTGCCGTGTGAACATAAATTGGGTATAAAATAACTGGGTCTACCTGTCTTCAATTTTTTTTAATATCTCTTTCAAAAAATTACAATTGTGGATTTAACCCCTTTTGCAGGCAAACTGAAATGGATCCAATCCCTTTTGAATAAAAAAGTGATTTTTCTTTGCCACTTTTATTCACGTTTTAATGCGAATTTCAAATTTTCTTTGGTATCACCAGAGCGACTGAAAATCTATAGGTTTTGAGAAGAAAAAAAAATTATGAAAAATGGAGCTAAACCCCTTTTTGACAAATGAGCTCTTCAGAAGAGTTTGTTTGCAAAAGGGGTTACATCTACTCCAACTGAAGAAAATCTTCTTTTTTTCATTCTCCCATATTGCAATAATCTTATGCGAAACCAAATTTTCATGATACCCTACCATGTGAACATAAAATTGGGTATAAAAAAAATCTACCTGTCTTCATATTTTTAAAAATATTCTTTTCAAAAATTTTCTTTTTGGATCTTACCCCTTTTGAAAAAAAAGTGATTTTTGTCATTTTGTTCACTTTTAAATAGGAAATTCAACTTTTCTTTGGTATCATCTTATATTAAGCAGTCCCACAGTACAAGGAAGAGTTCTAACCTTTGTCTCCACATGTAGTTGTTGTTGGTTTTTAGGCATAGTATTGAGATTAGTTAATGACTGCATTTTTAAATTAAGCTGCCTTCATAGAGTCTTTACTTTTAACATATTGATTTCTTATTAATAGCCAACAATAGATATTGAAAGTTCCTGCTCTTTCTTTGATTTGGATTTAAGTAAATTTATTACCAGACAAGGTGGTGTACATGAATGTAGACAAAGCAGAGGCGGCGGAACATCAAGCGGAACAAGCTCTCCGCAGTTGGTAGACACTTGAATGTAACATTGAATTCTATATTTGAAAACTAAGAAAAACATTAATTCCGTTCTTAACCTATTATGGATTGTATCTCTTTCTTGTTTGTTAACATTTTTTTTCTTATCTCAGCTTTTTCCTTCATAACACTGTTTGGTCATAGGAGGTGATAACACAAATCGGTGGACAAAATCATTATTATTTTTTTTAAGATGACAACATGCTATTTTTCTCGCCGAGCGGCCTACTCGGGAAATCGTGCCTTCAAAACATTCACTTCTTAGAAATTGTAGCAAGATCCAGTTGAAAATATATTTTCCATACGGCTTGTCGCCAGTGATCTGTCATCTGATGCTTTTGCAACTATCGACTCGAGAGGCAGCTAATATCAATTTGTTATATTTTGTACTCGTCATGACTCCATTCTTGGATTGCAGTTGTTTTTAAATTCGATTTGTTTATCATGCATTCCGCTGAGCCCGGAAGAGACAAATTTCTGAAATTTGAGATCATTCAAAGCCCAATTTAGGTATATTGATTACCCAAAAAAAAGAATCATGGTGGAAAAACAAAACAAAAAATGGAATGAAACAAGGACAAATATCCAAGTACATGCTTGGGGGGGGGGCAGATTACGCGTTCTAATTTTGGCTGCTTTCGGGGGCTCATCTTGGACTGGGGCAGCAGCATGGTGCATGGACGAATTAAGATGGAAATACATGCGTTAGTGATTGAAGGAATAAACCCGAAGCTTAGTTGTTCGATTTCTTTGAGTGGATGGGATAAGATAAGTATCTGTGATGTCTTAGGGTCGAGTGCTGGGCACTGCAGCTTTTCAAGAGTCCTTCGACGATTTGACTCAATAAAGACATGATGAAGAGAAAATGTACAGTTAGTCTACGGCATAAAGTGGGGAATCCTGTAGGGATTTTCCTCTATTTAATTTGTTTGTTCTTTTTTCATATAACGTATTTGAATCTCATTTACACTATGATTATCACAATGTATAATAATTTCAACATAACCCTGCATATACTTTTTCTCATTTTAACATTCCTGCCGCTTTCTCTTATATCGTCATATGATGACATTAATCATTAATTTTGTAAGATTTTGGTAGACCTTATACCTGTAAACGTTACCAAATTAAGAGGCTATTAGGTCGTCCTCCCAAAAGTGTTGTAGAAGATGTAATACAAAAGTGCGAAGTGCTGTGGTCGAGTGGTCTAAGGCACTCAAATACATCATAACAAGTCCCTTGAATCGACCCCAGGACTGCACTTTTTTCATTTTTTTTTAATGTACATTGCTTTTTTATCTTGCATCATAATATGGAAAATACTAAATGCATTATTGATACCAACGTGTGGACGTATTAAAAGTAATAATAATAAAAGGGGGATGAAAGAATCTACCCCTATGTTACAAAATAATAAATAGTCTCATCTAATTACCCCTTTCCATAATTAGTGTTAAAAAGGTGTTGTAGATGATTGAAAAGAGTAAAGAGAGGAACGGGAGGGGGGTGCTTCAGTCGTTACCATGATATTATATTTTGATTCCTGACGTGTAGTATTCTTATTAGGGTCGTGAATTTAACACAAAAATGCACAATCGGCATCGGTGTAGAAAGAGAGAGAGAGAGAGAGTAAGATAAAACGTTGGATGGCAATATTGAATTCAACAAGTTTGGCATTATATTGTGCTCAAACTTTTGAAGTTGAATATTTGAAGAAAATAATGGAACATGCATAGCATTTTTTGACGGGATCATTGAGAAGCGCATAGAGACGTTATTCATAATGTGTTATGCGCTATACAAAAACTGACCATTATTATTATCTTAAGGTTTGAGGGAGTACCATTATATTTTTTAAAGATATAATTATTTCATATTCCCTGTTGGTTTTCTTTCTTCCGCTTTGTCTGCGATTGTAATTGTGTTGTTCCCGGTATGTCAATATCACAGTACCGTGACCTATACTATCATGAATAGCTGATGCTTATTTTATTAGTACTACTACTACCATGACTACTACTACTACGTCTACTACTACGACTACTACTACTACGTCTACTACTACGACTACTACTACTGCTGCTACTACTACTACTACTACTACTACTACTACTACTACTACTACTACTACTACTACTACTACGACTACGACTACGACTACGACTACTTCTTCTAAACGAGATAGTTACAAATGGCAGATTAGTATTGAATGATGTATAAGTTATAAGAAATTACTAAGCGACTCACAGACTAAAGTATGGAAAGTCTCCTGATATGGAAAAACAGACATGAATAGCATATGCCCCAATTTAGTAAAGCACCCATTAAACCCAGTTTCTGAAATTACAGTCGAATGATGATCTCCAAATGACCACCGAATCGAGAGCATTTCGGGTTTTTTCTACGTAAGACAAAATAGAATATTCTGTTTAACGATGCTGCTTTAAACGGGTACTTATGTGTGGCTTTTCAAGGAAGCGAGTTTGTCTTTTCCGTTCTTAAAGGACAAGTCCACCCCAACAAAAAGTTGATTTGAATAAAAAGACAAAAATCCTACAAGCCTAACACTGAAAATTTTATCAAAATCGGATGTAAAATAAGAAAGTTATGACATTTTAAAGTTTTGCTTAATTTCACAAAACAGTTATATGCACATCCCGGTGGGTATGCAAATGAGGAGACTGATGACGTCATCCACTCACTATTTATTTTGTATTTTATTATATTAGATAGGGAATATCCTATTTTTCTCCTCATTGTCAAGTGAAACAATGATTAATTCCTCTCTGAACATGTGGAATGAGCATTGTTTAATACTATATGATTCAGTCATTTGTTGGTTCTTATTGTCAAATCTATAAGAAATGAAATATTGTATCACCCCCTATAATTTAAATAAATAATAGATAAGTTTGTATTTAAGCGTGTTTCTTGTTTAAATGTTGCCCATTACATGAGTTTAAGCGCAATATTGGATGAACATGTCTCTAGTTCAGTCAAGTTAAATCACACACAAATCCGGACCACCTTGGGGGAAGTGTACGTGATCCCACCCATAGGCGGCGGAAGCGGGGGGGTGGGGGACCTGTCCCCCCTAAATTTGAGGTGGGGGGGACGGTCCCCCCCTAAATTTTTAGTTGAGAACTTTTTTTTTTTTTTTTTTTTTTTTTGCTTGTCAAATTTTTTATATGTGTCCATCCCAACATTTTAGGTGGACCCCTCTAAATGTTTTGCCTTCCGCCGCCAATGATCCCACCCCCACCCCTGACTTTCTTCGACGTCTCCCTCTAATCTTCGAAGAAAAAGTCGGGTCGTGTGGTTCAGTGGTTAGAGCAGTGGACTCGTAATCGCAAGGTTGTGAGTTCGAATTCACACTCTACCATTGTCTCTACCAGAGAGTAATATCTGTCGTCTATAATGTCAGCCACTGTGACTGATTAACCTAGACGTAAAATGTTTCCTACGTAATTGGTTATATTATATACCAGCTTGGCGTTTACCAGCAAAATGCTGTCCTGCCGAGTTCCTACGGGAGTTACCATAAAGAGAAACAGAAAAGGTCCTGTACTTTCCAATTTTTTGTGACGGGACATCCCAAGAAACGCCAAACGAGCGTATGGCCCAGAAAATGACCCCTTCATATATATTACATAAAAAATATTTTTTCTGGAATCGTATGTGTGATATTTGTATTGTGTCATAGTATGTTTTTGTTTGTCTCATTATTTGCTTTTTTTTGCCTTGTTTTGCTTAGTGTTTCAGACGCGTGCGATGTAAGTGCTATGCAGCTGTGCATAATGTCTGGATACGCCGCTCGGTAGGTAGGGATGGGAGATCGTCTCGGGCCACGATGTAATCGCTTGGTCATACTATACACGACATAGTGGCCGATTACACGGATTAGGATCAATCAGACCAAATCGACGGGTCACTTTTTAAGATCACCCTTCTGTAATTTCAGCTAAGGCGGGGTTACAAGGTGTTTATCAGAGATCAGCATTGAGGCTTCACCTTTTAACAGTTTACTTCGAACCTGCATTAATGTGCCAATCCTCTCTGTTTTCCTACGATTCTCTCCCGAACCCCCTTAACTTCTAATGTGTGTGTGTGAGGGTGTGTTTGTTTTTTTGTTTACGTTATTTGATTTTTCAAAATCATTTCTTTTCATATTGCCCCTTGATCTTCCTTGCTTACAAAGTGTGTGGGACTAAAGCCAATCATTTTAGGATCCATGCCATTATGGGTAATGACCAGTGAGATTCGATTGGTAAGGACGCTCTACGTCAGACGGATAAACTGGAAATATCATGACTCTACATAATCATGAAAAGTAAGATATCAGGTGACAAGCTTTAGCTCATCTATTATTCTCTAGTGAATTTATGTCATTGTCATGGGAAATTCATTTCATATTTGCATTTTTCGAACGCCGAGCTTTATCCCTAGAGATAAACTTAGCCTTTATTAAATGTCAAGTCCACCTCAGAAAAACGTTGAATTAAATCAATAGAGAAAAATCAGACAAGGATAATGCTGAAAATTTCATCAAAATCGGATGTAAAATAAGAAAGTTATGACATTTTAAAGTTTTGCTTATTTTTCACAAAATAGCTATATGCACAATTCAGTCACATGCAAATGAGAGAATCGATGATGTCCATCACTCACTATTTCTTTTGTTTTTTTATTGTTTGAATTATATAATATTTCATTTTTTTACAGATTTGACAATAAGGACCAACTTGACTGAACCATTAAATGTTAAACAATGGTAATTCCACATGTTCAGGGAGAAATTAACATTTGTTTCACAGAACAATGGGAAGAAAATTAGAATATTTCATATAATAAAATACAAAAGAAATAGTGAGTGAGTGATGTCATCAGTTCTCTCATTTGCATACCGACCGGGATGTGCATATAACTGTTTTGTGAAATTAAGCAAAACTTAAAACTGTCATAACTTTCTTATTTTACATCCAATTTTGATGAAATTTTCAGTGTTTTGCTTGTTGGACTTTTTCTTTTTATTCAAATCACATTTGTTGGAGTGGACTTGTCCTTTAGTGATAATAAATTCCTCAGCGAAGTAGATGTAAGTTGGCAATAAAGGAAAAGTTCTGTTTTATCAGATTCTTAAACTGGGCCGATGAAGAAAGTATATAGGCCTGCAGACACGTGAAAGTTTTTCCGTTGGGACATAAGTCCGAGACGTTGATGAGCCAAGGTTGATAACTAATTAAATTATTGCTATCTTATTGAGTGGTATTCTAATAGCCATGACACCTGGGTTAACTTGAACCACATTTTTGTATGGAGTGCCAGTCGTCAACTCATTCACCAGTAAAAATTACTCTTATCCTGCTGCAAGAAATTTTCAAAAAGTTAAATGAGTCGCGAATGGGGAAGAATGGGAAAATACAAAAATGTCATAAATTCAATCAATTGATACGTTATAATTGCCACAAATATGGAAGAAATGTTTAATGAAGCCCAGCATTCCATAGAGTTGTGGTTTAAACTTCTAGTTTAGACTATATAAGGGTTAAGCCCTAATAGTTTTGATTATCAGAATGCCACCCATTGTATTTTAATAGCTGTACATGTATATTGACAATAATTATGAAAAACAAAATCAAGTGTGTAATTAATGAGAGAAAAATACATGATTTGCTGCTGATGACGAATATCATGATGATCATTACCGTGATGCTGCATTGTATTGTTGACAAAGATCTGACGATTATCAGACCTCGCGGTGTTCAGATGCAGATCTCACATGAAATAGGGGAAAATGGTGACGGCATATCGTCTAAAAGACAGATGTAGATCAATAAAAAGGCGTTCCATCAAAGAACAAATTAAAGGTTAAAACACTTTCTTATCAATAAGTATTTTGGATACCACCGGAGTATAACTGGGCATGAGAACACCCCCTTCCCTAGTTCCAAGAAAAAAGAAGAAGGAGGAAATGGGGAATAAATGACATCATATTGCTTCCTGAATATTATGTTGAAATCTATAACAAATTATTTTTGCTATCAAGGTACAAATTAAGGTCGCTAACTTTTCTTGGTCGCTTAGGAAATGTCAGAGATCTTGCTCTATATCATGATGAAGGGATGTTTGGTAGTCCGGTAATTACTTTTCGTTTTAGAATTTTCAATAAAATAAAAAAAAGTGGCACTGGATCCTTTATATAACTAATCTCGATCTATACAAAGCATGAAAATAAAGATGCCCTCGTGCTTAGCTGAAATGTGTTGCAAGATTGCAGCTCTTTGCGAACGGCCATGATAAAATATAGTAAACACACAAGATAATAAAAGAAGAATTGCACACTTCTTTCAATGTGCGTCATTGAAGTTATTCCCTAATTTCGAATATGCTTTTGTAATGGTTACCTTTGACTGTTAAGATTCCATTTTAGAATTTCAAGTGGTTATGTGAGATTCGCCCCTGGGCGAGACCCAGGGTTTGAATTATCAGAAGTCGCCCTTGAAGAATTGTAGTTTATTGTCCCCCTTTTTTGCCCTTTAACAGTTTAAGGACAATGCATAACCTCCAATTATTTTCTGAACTATAGTTACAGTGGGAAATTTAAAATCAAAAGCATGTTATGAAATTAGTTTTGTGAAATCAGTGGTTAAGTAAAACTGGTCTCGTGCCAGATTTCGATTCCATGTAGGAATATTAATTTTGAAAATTTCCTCTTTCACTTTTACTGAAGTATTTTCATTTATATTAATTTAAGCCCGCAATACTATTGATCCATTATTAATTTCATTACATAACACAAGAAATATACATTTATATTGTGCCTTTGGATAAATTTATTTAGAAAGAAAGTGTACAATAATTGATTCTGCTAATTTATGCGTAGGCATTAGTATGTAAGAAAATACTTTTTTCCACTAGCTCCCTATAAAGCTCCAAAAGTTATATTTTTTGGTATAGAAACTATTTGTGGTGTTTTTTGTAAAACTAAGTGAAAAAATGAGAAATCAGATTAATTTGTAATGTATTATATTGCATTTTTCAATTTATTATAAGTTTTGTTTTTGAGACCCCTTTTCCAGTGAATTTTGTCGGGGACTCTTTTGAGATTGTAAATGGCATAAAATACATCCATTCAGACCAGGAAAATAAGCATAAACATACATTTATGATTTTGGGTTGAAAACACTTTTTGCATTAACATGTACACGAAATCATGTTTTTGAGCAATTTTGGGTAGGGCATGCATGCAGTGAAAATGATGCGTAATTTCGGAACTGCGTACCCGGGCGTCGCAAATTTGGTTTCAAAAGCTGCGCAAGACCAACAAAAAATGAAACGCGAGCGAGTGGCGCGGTCAAAGAAAATTGCGAGGTGAAAACATTGGCCCCTCGGCCTAGGAAGGGTTAAATCCAAAACAGTTCTGGTTTTTTTTAATCTCAAAACTAGCTTTATAATTTCCAGTCAATGCATTGACAGATACTAAAGACAGTAAAACGCCCCGAAATGCTCACTCATAGATCTATTTTAGTTCAGTATCAAATCTGTGTATGCGAGAGTGACCACTTTCAGGGCGGCAGTCCTTCTGGAGGGAAAGGGGACCTCCCCTCCCCCGCCCCCTTGGATTTCGAATTTCATGCAGCGACCTATTAAGATCGCCGTGTGTGTGTTCTGCCTTCTTGTATGAATTAGGGATCCATAGGTGGCTTGAATTTTGAAAACGGTAATGTGTGTGTTGATCGTTTGTCTGTGCGTGTGCGGGTATAGATATACTGGTTGGTGTTGGTGCTTTCTTAAAGTTATGCTTCATATTATTTCTTGATAGCGCAATCGTGACGTCGAACTGTTATACATGTATAGCAAATTTTTCATCTACCAGTTTGTTCAAACTTAAAATGGTATTCGGTGTGACAACAACACTTGACATAATATACTTGTAGATTGATAAAAATCTTGACGATGAAATTTTGCGTATAGTGACGAGCCGCGTAAAGATTTTACCGCTGAAATCTATCGGCCTCCTGAATCAATTCTAACAATCTAGATCAGATAAGATTATAAGATAAATGGATTTTAATAAAAACATCCCGTCTTGCAATACAAATCTAAATTGAACATGAATTACAAATAAAGATAAAGATAAGATATTATTAAATATACAAGTAATATTTTAAATCAAGAGGCAATTTCCTATAGTGCATTCGAACATCCAGGCACCGCAGAAGGGGTACCTGGATTTTGGATCTTCACCTAACATGTCTAAAGTGTACCATGAAATAGACCCAAAATATACTTTACATGAGATTAAATAAAGGCAGAAGACTGGTTTAGAGATCAAAAATAAAAGTTTGCTTGAAATCCAGCTGAGCCAGGATGGAAAGCATAAACAAAGTTCAATTTATTCGTATGTGAAACAAAACCCTTATCAAAATGAGTAAGTAAAAATCCAAAACACATTACTAAGACTTAGTCTGTAAACCTAAAACCGGTATTTATACAGGGAAAAGGGAAACCCTGAAGTGAAATAACCTTCGTTAAAGGACAGATTTCAGCGTTAAAAGCATCACTTACTCAAAAAAATATATCACAAAATATAAGAAAGAAAGGTGTCTATGTTTCATCTTCTCCTTTAAAGTCCAAATTCTTTCAACAGTCTGTACTGGGCAAAATAAACAGGGCTATTTTCCATTCTTGTAGTCCTTCTTTTAGGTTCTACATAAACACGTTATTTCCTATGCTCTCGACGTATTACAGTTGGTGCGAACCACCCTCGCACTACGATCAACTTAATCTTGAAAGCACTGCGAGCAAAGGAGTCACAAGTGGACCCTAGACAGCACCTGAAATGTCGCAACGATTTCTCCAATAGCTTCAAGCGATGAAGCCTCTTGGGAGGAAACATTCGAACTTTTGTTTTAAAAAGTTTTTCCCACAGTAATTCATTTCTTGGGATTGTATGAAAGTTTACTTGTTGTATCGTTCATCATGTTCATTGCGGAAACTTTTTTTAATTCCCTTTTTTTTTTGTTGGGGGGGGGGGGCAATTAGTAAGAAACATTAACGCCCTGAATCATATTCAAATGCTAAGAAGCTGGGGTTAGACATGTTAGAAGCTCAATGTTTTCCACGAAAAGAAGATGGATATTGACATATCTCGAAAGATTATCCTTAGATTTGCATGCACAATGGCAAGATAATTAGAACGCTGGGCATTATACTACTAAAAAGACTATAGAAGTCAAGACTCTCATTTGAACTTAGACTTGTCTTGGATTTACTTAATTCATTCTCTTATTCAAGATGAAAATAATATATTTGAAATTCGAGGGTTACATTATCTCATCTTAGTTCGAATATCCTTTTTAAGATAGTCTCATTCAATGGCTTGCGGCGTTACATTTTAAATCTCAGAGGCTAAGGTAGCACCCCCCCCCCCCCGTGTTACCAGGTTCCTCCCCATTTTCCCCCCTTTCAGCCCTAATGCTCTAGTATGAAGACTTAGTAATTAGACTTATCCTCTGACATTTCAATCTTAAGAAAGTGTAAAAGTTTCGTTGGAACTTTTTTTAAAGTGTGTGAAAATTTGACATTTGAGTTTGTAGGAACAGAAGGCCCTAGCACCCCGTTTCAATACTGAACAACTTTATTCTAAAGTATGGACCTTTGTCCTCTTATATATATTTGAAATGTAGGAATTGCTACTGTAGGTACCCGTATTCCACTACTTTTTTTCCAAGAGCATTAAAATAAATATTGCCATCAGTGCATCTTTCCTACGGTTATCATACAATCTTGGTCATGGCTTGTTCTGCCCACTTTCACGTGATTTTGCTGAATTAACGGAATGGGGTTGCATTAAACGTTGAATACATTAACATTTTGTCAAGCGAAGGGTTATTCTATTTCATCCTTTGGATTATGAATCATTGTTAATTCATATCCCCACTTTCAGGGGATTACCTTTCGGACTTGTCCTTTCTGCAAAGTTAATTCTTGACAAGCCAATATGAATTTCTAATAGGCAGTCCTTCACTTTCATGGTACTGTTCCCTTCTTTACAGAATGTGAAGAAAATGAAATGATTCGCTGCGACGTATTCAAAGCCAGACCCTTCTTATAGATATCACCTTTAACATTTTAAAAGCGCAATTTTCTCGTCATTTCTTATATCGTATCGAAGTTTGAAATGTCTGATAATTAACCATCGAAGCTTCTGACGCTGACATACACTACAGTCTGTCTGTCGTGCGAATTAAGCTGCGTTAAGCTTAAGTGCGAATTCAACTTTCATCGGGTTCGAGAGTCATTATACCAAGCATTGGCTGACATCTTCTTACCTTCTTAGTCCCTCTATTTAAAATTTAAGATATAACTATCAGGACATGAACTTTGAATTACTTTCTTGGCAGGTTGAATGTCCATGTATTACGAGATGGGTTGAATAGATGGAGAGAGAGAGATAGAGAGGGTGACGGGGGGGGGGGGCAAGTAGTTAATATCTTTCAAAATTATATTTGTTAAAGGAAATAAACTTTAAAACAATTTTGATATTTTATTCTTATCACACGATGTTATGATAACGTTTTATCAGAATCTTGATATACATTGCATAAGACATGTAAGGTGAATAATAACAAGAAAATATTATTTTTTATATTTCTTAATAATGCAAATTTGATAATAATGCATGTTTGAGCCCTTATCGTACAGAAAGGAGAGTGTATAAAATGTTGTATTTAGTATTTGCGAATTACAGCTTCCCCTAATAAGCGAAACAATTAGATGACAATGTGGCTATGCGCAAAACTTGAATTGTTTTACTTTATAACTTGTTTTGATTTGTCTTTAAATATACCTTCCAATGGCGTAGAGAGGGGGAAGACTTGTGGTGCCCCTAAAATCCATGGCAATGCAGAAAAAGATAGAAGAATAATAAGAAGAAGAAAACAAACGGAAAATGTAATGAAAAGGGAAAATATAGATCTTAGTTCTTAACATCAGGTCAAAATCTATAACAAAATAAGATTTTCACTTAAATCCCCCCCCAAAAAAAAAAAAAAAAAATCGGTCATTCGCTTCGCTCACTCGCGACTTTTTTTGGATTGCTTTTGACATACGTTATTTTGTGGCAACCCAAGTTGCTTGGCTCATTACGCTTTTAGCACTCTTACTTCAGATAACTCGTTTTTTTAAGACATGATATAGATCGGGGAGTATAAAGGTCTAATGTGAGATGGTTCAAAATACCATGAAAATCTGAAATGTGTCATTAAACCAACCAACTTTATTCACCATGTTTTATTAAGAAGTGGCAATCATTGAAAGAAAAAAAAAAGAATGCCATAGATTCTACCACCGCATAAGGCCAGTCTACGTCCCTCGAATAATGCAAAGCTTTGCATCCCTCTGTTTAAAAACTTGGTTAACACAGTCATGTCACGGAATCTAAAATTGATTGGAGATCCCTGTCCCAACAAGATTAAATTTTATTGGCGAAACTTAAAGTAACTTTCAACTGTATCGTGCGGACCCCTGAGAGCTGGTAGATAGCATCGCACACAGATATATATACTGTTACCATGTTTACGCTGGTGATGTTCCGTTATTGAAAATGTTATATGCACTTGTAGAACGGTTGGAAATAAAATAAAATGATCTAACCATCAAAAGCTGATAGAAAGTAATGAAAAAGGGTATGAAAGTGCTTGAGTGCATGCTTTATTATACCGTGTGCCCCCCCCCCTCCCACCCAAAAAAAAACTTGATACCTGACAAATCCCCAATTTAAGGGGAAAAAATTAATACCATATTTATATGTGTTAACGCTTGGATAATCACGAAGCATTAATTACTCTAATGTAAAGTTCGATTTGCGCCAAAGTAAGATATGAATGCAATGAATGAATCTAGGTGCCACTCTTACATGAGTTAGTAAACATATTTGCAAACCGCTTTGCAATTAAATTAACTTGAGAATGGACACTAAAAATTGTTTATTAAGCAATGTTAATGTTAAGTATTGAAAAGGAGTTTTGTAGAACAATGACAACATTGACGCCTTTATACTTTGGCGCAAGTCAAAATTTACATCAACGCAAAGAATACCTAGTACTATTATCCAAGCGTGAAGACTTACCACATAAATATGATATCAAATTATGTGGGAGAAGATACTTTTTCAGGCCATATGATTATGCATTCATGACATATTATTTTCTTTAAATTAGGGGTATGTGAGGTCGTTTTTTTTTCTATCTAGAGATAATGAGAAAGATTAAATGAGAGGGAGAGGAAGTATAATGCAGGGAAAGATTTTAGATTATAACTGCAAAAAATCAAATAATTCACCCCCCCCCCCGAATGTCTTACATCGATGTATAATTATCAACCCCAAATCGCGCATTATACTTACGAGCAAGTCACGGAAATGATGTACTGACTGTTTATAACAAATGTTTTAATAACAATGTTTTAACAATATTTCAAAAATTGTTGTGTATACAGAATCCTTTGTCCTCCGATCTCATTTTTAGTTTAAAAACATAGGCCCTACTTTGTTTCTTGTTCTTGCGAAAATAAAAAAAGAGAAAAGGGGAGTGAGGGGGAAGGTTGATTTGCAATGTAACCGACATGACCTAAGTTCGGACGGGAAAAAAAGAAGAAGTGACATTAAATATGGTGGAGGGGGTGGGTGCACAATGAGGAAAGTAGATAAGATGTTTACAAAAGTCAAGGGTTTAGGGAAAATTAGCGGAAGAGCATTGAAGTGTTTTCATGCTTTCGGCGCTTTTCTCCCTTTTCCCGAAATATCATCCCGAATTATGACATTTAGCTCTATGAAGTACATTTATGTTCCACTTTGTCGTATTATCATAACGCGGTGATTTGTTTGTAGAGTTGAAAGCATTAGCCTGGGGGAAAGAGAATCAGCGAATTTAGAAATGTCACACCAGCTTATCAATATACAAGGACAATCAAACCGCCTTGATATCAACCGAACACAAATGGAAGTAGTGTTTTCAATGGAAATATTTTCAGGTGCTCCAGTGCAGTTATAGATATTGTTTTATTCTGACAATTTGTGTTGCTCCTACAGGGCTCTCATCGGGTCTCCCCCCCCCCCCTCTTTCATCCTGTCTTTCTGACGACTGTCTTTGGGCCTTTTCACACGTGAAACTTGAATCATCAGTGTAATGATGATTGCAATTCGTCTTTAGAATCATCGGACCTTTCACACGCTCACTCGAAAACTGTGATTTGAATTCGAATTCCCGAGCGAAGGCAGTATGTTTCCTTGGTGACTTGTCAATCAAAGCACTGCATCACAAATACAAACTACGTGCGTGAAAATTGTACTATCTACGGAAGTGCTTAAAAGGTCACGTATTAAGTTCCGCCCCTCAAAAGATGTTTTGGAGGTCAAGCCTTTCACACGCAAAATTCGTACCGTAATTCACCTCTTGAGAAAAATTTGTATTTGGGAATGTGATCAGAGTTCGTGATTCTAATCATGGTCTAGTTTGGTTTCAGTAACACGTGCTAAAATTTCGTCATTAGCCTTATTTTTCACTGGAATCATCGTTCAAATTACGATTTTTTTTTACCGTGTGAAAGGGTGGTAAGTCTCTATGTCCTATTTCTATGCTTTTCTCCTTTTCTCCTTGCAGGCAAGAAAAAAAATGCTGGCATGGCAAATGGACATTGTTATACTGCATAACAAGGAATTCCCTAGTTATAATGTGGGCCATGATATGTAACTATCCTGTTTGCCAGTCAGGGCAACAAAGTGTTTGTTGCGTCAGCGAATAAATTCCGTATTTGGGTTTCTCTCGTGCAAATGTATTGATTTTCCGGTATATATGGGAAGGTGCCATTATCTATATATTAGACATATCTAGTCTCTTCCTAATTACTGACCTGTAGCAACTAACGACCCGGATCTGAATTCTCTTGAATCGACGTACAATATATACACTTCACTCTGTTTCAGATCGTTTGTTTCATCGTAATTCTCCTTAGATTAAATAAGCTTATCGTAAGACGAACGAGCATAGTAAAACCTGAAGAAAATTAACGAGTTATAAGAAATTGCCACGAGTTAATTCAGCGCTTTTTCTTGTGAAAACTCGAATTGATAACATTTAATTCTTCTACTTTTCAGAAAAAAATAATAGCAAAAGAGTTTTTATTCTCAAGAATATATACCGAGCAGTATAGATGGGTAAAAATAAAAGCAGGGGAAAGGAGAAGATTATTTATTTTGATTTGGTCTTTGGTAAATGTCAGATACATACATTGCTGCTGGTCATAATCCATCCTGTCAGACCTCAAAGTACTTGCGCTCGATCATAAACTTTTATACATATTTAATGGAGTGAAATGTCATGTTCCATTCTTGTCAAAAAATATGGTATAGATCGCCACCTGTCCTCTTGCAAAATTGATTTCTTTACCTGTGCATGAGTTATTTCCTTCTTGGTTTTGCTTTTAGTAAATTTTCTGATATTATAAGACACGCGACAGTGATCTGTTCATATATTTATTTTTCAAGATATGGTATAAACACTCGATTATTATCTGCTTTGATCCCGCTGCAAGGTCAATAAATTTAATAAAAAATATAAATTTTCTGGTTTTTATTGACAAGCATCATGGCTACGAGGTAGGCGAAATTCAAATGTTAAACCCCTAATCGACCTTTATTCCTCATCCCCCCTTCGAGAATAGGCACAAGTTATTGATATACGCATAATTTTTTTTTTTCGGATTTTGGGTTTTTCAATGTTTGTTTGTTTTATTACATGCTTATTTCTCAGTAATTTAATTTCTTTGACATAAGCAATGACGGTGATGTTGGTAATAATAGCAAGACTAATAGTAGTAAAAGTAATACTAGTAATGATGATAAAAATAAGAATGATAATAATATTAACAATAATGATGACCTTCGACCTTTCATGCTGTAAAGTGCTCTAAAACTGCATGTTTGCTTTTCAAATTTTGAGAATTTTCTCATCCGGTCACTGTTAGCTCCCAACACCATTAGTCACTAACATAAGTCTATATTATTATGGTTTATGGCTTAACTTATCTAACTCATCATACAAATGAACTGCTTTACATTACTAAGTGTTACCGTGAAAAATAATCTTTAAAGTCATTTAAATATCAATTTTTTTTCTCACTCTTCGCGCTCGTAGTGGCTGTTGAGTAAAATAAATGATCTGTTCCAATAGGATACCATGGGGCTTCAAAAATCCAAGTTTAAGTCAATATGCAACAATTACTCGTTTCGCGAGACGAGTTTCATTATTTGTTTTGGCAAGATAAGCAACCTGCAAGTTCATAATTACAAAACATAAAGTGCTGAATGACAAAATTTTTCACCTCGCGCTACGCGCTCGCATGATTGTTTAGTTAAATAAAAACCCTGTTCATGGTTACAAAAAAAGGCTCAGGGCGCCCAGTTTTTACCTCGGAATACCAAACATTTTCAGCTCGCGCTTTGCGCTCGCATTTTTTTATCTAGTGAGATATTCTTATAGTGAGTCATTATTCGTTTCGTGAGCATACAGTCCTAAAAAGATCCTTATATTAAGATCGTTATATCATTTTTTTTTAGTTCGCGCTTCCCTCTCGATTTTGTTTAAAAATATGCACCCCAAAATTTTTCACCCTTACCCCCCTAAAACAATGTTCTTTTACACCCACCCCTTGCCCCCTTATTTCAAATCATGGTGCTGCCACTGGTCAGCAGCGTTTCCAGGAAACCGATGCCAGGGACACAAATTAATTATTCCTACGAACTTTTTAGCCATGGCACATGCGCACCTCATCGCCAAATTTGTGACACCGGAGTACTCGGTCTTAGTATTGAGCTACACATGTGTCATGCTCGTCAGACCATATATTGATCAAAATATGTCCACATCTAATGTAGATTACGGTTTATGCTGAAATTTAAAATGTGTCATCATTTGTTTTTGTTGGGTGTAATTTATCAGTTTTTTCTATTATGATTGTAGATGTGACATGCACAGAAATTGTTTGGTCAGGTTCTCACCCTGTTTCTGGTTATAAAAATGCTTAGGATGTCCAGTTTTCACGTTGGAATATCATAATTTTCCAGCTTGCACTTCGCGCTTGCATTATTCGACCTTACGCAGATGATAATCTCATGGTGAAATTATCCGTTTGCACCAAAATGCCCATTTTGACATATAAGTTCCATTTTTTGCTTTGCCCCCCCCCCCGAACAAAAAAAAGTTCCGCCGTCCATTCTTTTCAATCTTCATAACAATTCAACAGCAACGGTTTTTCTGCCCCACCCCCTCTTCCACCACGCTTGCCCTTCCTGTTTTCCCGGCTTCGCCACAGTTTATTTCATTTATCGGATTAACGAACCTTCAGAATAATTAACCTTATTTTATTTTTGGATTAGCGAACCTTCGGAATAACGAACCTTATTTCGTATCCGCCTATGATTTAGACATAACCCCTCCTTTGAATAAACTTCTTTTTGAATTAAATAATTTTGAATAACAATAATAATATCAATGCGAATAATGGTAATGAAAGTAGTATGATATTAGTTAAGATGATGATGATTATCATGGTGATGATGGTAGTAATTATAGTAATGATAATAATGATATTAATGGGAATCTTAGATTAATAATGATAATAAACTAAACAATAAATGGTAATAACAATAACAAAACTATTTCAAAATAGCGTGCAGTTATAATCAGGCTTGGGTGTAATGATTGATTCCACGATATGTTTTAGAGGACTCTATGACTTCAATACGAAATTCCTTGAAAATTATTTGTAATAAGAAATAAAATAAAAATGCTTGATATTTGCCTTTTTTCTCAACTTTTATTCATTCCGTTTGAGTTTGGCATATCCCATTGAACTTGAATGAAACAATAACACATGCATATTATACAACCTGAACCATGCAAAGAACATTTGTAATAATTCCGTTTCAATTTGATTTCTCATTATATATAAACTATACATCATGTGGTAGCATATTTCCAATTTTACGTATGAAATTAAACAATATCCCTAAGTATTTAGTTGCAATGCCGGAATTGGGGACAGACTGCGATTTCACGGTTAAACAAAAACCATGTGAGAACCAGTGGGTCACAGGTGACGTGACCTGCAGGGAGACTGTGCTCAACCCAGAGGCACAGGATACAGTTTTCTGTGCCATTGGTTCCCAACCATGCCAATGCAAGATCTGGTAACCGCAGCCTGTCCCCACATGTTCTTGGCTTTCTTGGCCATTATTCTCCCAGAGGCATGTTGTAATATGAGTTTATTTATATATCTAATACAGAAATGAAGGAAAGTAACAAAAAGGGAACAATCCCCTCATGTAAACATGCTAGTGCGTTAACAAAACAACAGGACTACCAAATAAAATGCCTCAACAATTATACCATGGAAATCATAAAAAATTAGCCGACTATGTCCGTCAGCAAGCGTCAACCAAACAGCCATGTCAAGACAAGGCCAACCAACCAGCCTTGTCAATAATCAAGCCTAACCAACCATCCACATTAATAACAAGCCCAAGCAATCATGTCAATAATCAAGCCCAACCAGCCATTCATGACAATACAGTCCCAATCATCCCTATCATGAAACAAGCCTAACCAACCAATGTCAAAAAACGAGACCACCCTTGATGTAATTAATCATTTTGAAACTACCATTAACAAGATATAGGTCAAAACTATTGTCCATTCTCACAAACTAACCAGTTGTCATAAACACAAAAAGGATTTGACCTTCATCTCACCATCCTTTCCCCCGTTTACGTTATTTTTTTCATTACGATCCCTAGGCCCAGATATTCAAGTTCAGAAGAGGAAGGCCTAACCCATTGTGTACCATAAAGAAAAAAGAAATTATTGAACAAAGTCCTCAATCCTTTGAAATAAATTCACAAGACAATCAAAAGAGCAAAGTAGCGACTCATTAAAAAAAATCAGAAACTGAATGTGTACTTTTAACCTTTCAATAGCATCAGCAGCATTTCAAAACAGCCTTTCTCATAAGAACCAGCAAGCGCCTTTCTGTCATTTGATACAACGTATGGAGGGAGAGTGTGGAAAAAAGCATGTCCAAACTCAACGGAGTTAAAGAATGACATGAGAATGACATTTTGGGGAGCGGTAAACTAGAAAACATAGGGGCGGCAGGTACCCTTACTGCTTTGGCGCCATCATCGCTCTGCCCTCTATGCATGATGTTTAAACGATGTTTTGATGTATCGATACCACATCACCACTTTACTCTGTTTTGCGGAAAAACAATCTAGTGAAAAAAGGGTGTCTTAGTGCTTGGTGACCCGATGTTCAGGAATTTTACATCTTCATTCGTCCCCAAGTAACTCCTTTATATCGATCTGAAGCACTCTCCAATCACAAGTGCACTTGCGCGAAGAATTGATTGAGGCAAAAGGGACTACCACGTACAAACCTACACGTGGGTATAAATCAGAACCTTAAAAAAAAAACGTTTGAACATTGCTGTGTCTTTACTTAACATGCGTAACATGCACAGAGACATGATAAATAGTATTATGCATTGTGACATAGGTCTACCTTCGAATGTTTTGAAGGGGTTTACAATATGAATCTCATTTTACTAAAATCAAAGTACAAACATAGTAATAAAAGAGGAAACAGCATACATAACATTTATGAAACCAAGCTAGAACGCGAGAGAGAGATAGAGAGTCGAAAAGAGAGTCGAAAAGGGAATATAGAGTTGTCTTTCAAAGTTTGAAATAAATCTGCGCGACCACAAAGAGACACTAAAATGAATTCATAAGGTCTAATATCATATACGATTATCAAGATTTGTCAAACAAGTTGTAAAAAACGATGGCAAGAATAGAATCTTCTCTTTGATTTCTGGGTTAGTCGTTACTTTTCATGATAAGTGCTTTTATTCCAATTGTCATGATTCTGTTGCCTTTCTTTATTATTGAGGGCGATTGTCATAACTCATTTCTCATCGGTTTGTCAATGGTGCCGTTGGAAATTAAGTTCTATTAAAGTCAATTTAACCAAAGTCAAATTTCATCAATATCATGACGAAAAGAAAAAGGGAAAAGAAGAAAAATTACCCCTTCTTGGATTTCAAATTGAAGCAACTTTATGATCAGGGAAATATGATTGCAAGGCTGTAATTGCAAATATCACCAACACTCATATAATGAGAATGTTAGGGAAATGATTTTTGGTTTCATTATAATTTTTTTATCATTACATTTTTTACGTCATCATAATCACGCTTATTTCCTTCTTTTTATTTTTCATTTTGTGTTTTACAAAACAACGATTAAGCTTAGAAAGTCTCGAAATATTGCTCAAATAAAATATTCCTTGGCTGAATAAGTCTGAGCTTAAATTGCGAAGTTAAATGAAAAAAAGTGGAGCAATGTTTAAAATTAACAAAAGGAAATATATAATAAAATAATAGAGAAAGAGACTGCATGGTGTCATTGATATCCTTATATTTTGTACACAACCATGCATGCTGAGTATGCATGCATAACTCTTTTGTAAAATGGGCGAAACTTAGAAACACCAAACTCTCGTTTATTACATCAAACTTCAATCAAATTTACAGAATAAAGCTAGCTTTTTTCCTCTTTATTTTTCATGAAATTAATTTGTTGGAAACTGTGTGCGTGGCCTATGATATTTTCTTTCTAGCCATTTCCTTAAGTGCATAGATATGCCATTTTTAAGGATGCAAATGTGTAATCAACTGATAAACATGAAAAGGGGGAGCTAATAATAAAACATATATTGGGATTAAAATAAATCAACATGAAAACGAAAATCAACATTTTCAAATTAAGAAAATGCGTCAAAATATGACCAAACAAAATAAAATGAATCCTGTCATCTGCATGGAAACAGTTTACTGACGGTTGGTATAATGTCACTTTGTCAAATCTTCAGATGGGATAACAACATTCGGGCTAAGCTCACTTAGTCCAATTCTCATTTGGTCTGATGACCACTTGGGCTAATACCCAATTAGTCTAATGACCACCTTGTCTAATAGCCAATTGGTCTGATTTCATGAACATGGGATAATGATTTGTTGGGCCATTCCCATTATAGGTCATCATACCTACAGTTTATTTATGTTATTTGTGTTTATCGTTTTCATTTTAGAACCTGAACACGATATGAATCTTAAATTGCATTGCATGTTGTCTACTCTAGGCCATATATTAGGCCTATCCATTCATTTGAATGACAAGTCCACCCCAACAAAAAGTTTATTTGAATAAAAAAAAAGAACCCGACAAGTCCACCCCAAAAA
Organism: Lytechinus pictus; assembly: GCF_037042905.1. Taxonomy (NCBI): domain Eukaryota; kingdom Metazoa; phylum Echinodermata; class Echinoidea; order Temnopleuroida; family Toxopneustidae; genus Lytechinus; species Lytechinus pictus. The sequence continues at coordinate 15,538,432 of NC_087249.1, forward strand.
AAGTTTATTTGAATAAAAAAAGAAGCATCCACCAAGCATAACACTAAAAATTTCATCAAAATCGGAAGTAAAATAAGAAAGTTATGACAAAGTTTTGCTTAATTTCACAAATCAGTTTTTTTCACAAATGAGGAGACTGATGACATCATCCACTCACCATGCTCACTATTTCTTTTGTATTTTATTATATGAAATATTGAATATTCTCATTCTCTCCTCATTTTCAATTGAAACAATGATTAATTCCTCCCTGAACACGTGGAATTAGCATTGATTAATACTATATGGTTTAGTCAAGTCGGTCCTTTTTGTCAAATCTGTAAAAAATGAAATATTGTATAATTCGAACAATAAAAAACAAAAGAAATAGTGAGTGTAGGACATCATCGTCTGTCTCATTTGCATGTCACTGAGTTGTACATATCACTCTTTTGTGAAAAATAAGCGAAACTTTGAAATGTCATAACTTTCTTAATTTACATCCGATTTTTATGAAATTTTCAGCGTTATGCTAGTTTGATTTTTCTCTATTTACTCAACTCAACATGATCAACGGAGGGGGAAATAAAGAAGAGGCATAGAAAAGAACGAGATAGGATACGGTCATACTTAACTATCACAATAGTCTGTAATTACAGACGCTTCTGACGAAGTCTCAATTAAAAGACGAAAGCTAAAGCAAATAATGGTGTCCTGCGTCATCTCATTATGTTTAATATTCACAACTCAACAGCGATTGGTAGAAGTAAACTTATCATCACACTATATATATATATATATATATATATATATATATATATATATATATATATATAAAATAGAGTTTGGTCTAATTATAAGAGTTATATTTGATGAATTATATATAATAAGTCATTCGATGTGCGACTATCTCGTCATCGTTAGACCTTCACGGAGAGGTTTTGCGGCCGCCACCAGCCCTACCCGGCTCGACCCATACATGCCATATACGGATCCTGGCGACACGTATTATTATGTGATGGATGGTGAATTTATTTATCCATGACCATATTTGTTAATTTTAGATCAAATAAATCAAAATGAAAGATTTTATATTAGACTAAATGGACATCAGACCAAGTGTGAATTAGACCAACGATCTATAACAGTAAGACGAAATGAAAATGAGACTACCTGACGATTAGCCCAACTGTGGAAATCATAGATTGCCAATTGCTAATGGTCGTTACCTGCCTAATCAAGGTTTGCAAACTTGTACTCTATGTGACTCGCATGAGCCAGGAGACGAGATTCATTATGTGTTTAATTGTCCTGCTTTTGAAAGTGAAAGGAAAGCTTTAATTAGAGGGTATTATTTTGTCAGACCAAACGTGATTAAAATGCACAAGTTGTTTAATATGCGAAATACAAAAGACTTGAAAAATCTGTCAAGATTTTGTAAATTCATTATGTCAAAATTTTAATATCTTAAGTGTAGTTGCTGTCTTGGTTACTTTCTTGTATTAGGGCATGATTTCAGATTTTGTTGGATTGCACCTGCACATGCTCAGTGGGGGTACCGGTCTCCAGATACTCTCTGGCATGTCGGGAGTGGGTGGGTTAATTTGTGCCCGTTTCTATTTCTATTACTGCTCTTGTATTGTACATATGTTTATTATCATCATGTTTGATTCTTTTTTTCTTTCTTTTTATTAATCTATTTTTTTTTGTTACCTTGGTATATTTTTCTTATGCCTATTATTGCCATTGTTGTAAGTTGTTATTTTTCTTCTATGCCCCCAGTCAAAGAAATAAAATCATTGTCATTGTCATTGTCATTGTCAATCATTGTCATTGTCATCAATAGACCATTTTGCTATTATATTAGACCAAGTGTGAATTAGATCAAACGGTCATCAGACAATATGACAGACGAGATGAAAATTAGACCAATTGGAAATTAGCCGAAAAGGAAATTAGACCAAATGGTGTTAGATCAAGTAAAAATTAGACTAAATGGTTTTAGCCCAACTGCTCATGAGACAAATTGGATAATAGGAATTAGACGAATGTGATATTAGACGAATGTGAATGTGACCAAGTGGGAATTAGACGAATTGGATATGACCAAGTGGGTTGTAGACGAAATAGGTTTAGACTATGTGAAGTTAGACGAACTGATAAGTAGATCATTTAGTATTAGACCATCCGATAATTCACAAATAGAAACAACATCATGAGAGTGTGCTCAAAAATGAATCTTGACGCATTAAAGAAAATAGTTATTATGCCATTTCATTACTCTGTACCATGTCATCGTGAAGTCATATCTTGACATTTCTTGGAACGTAGGGGCACATCTACTGTATATCTTTTGAGAAAAGATAAATATATATATATATATATATATATATATATATATATATATATATATATATATATATATACATTTTCTACAATATACCGTTTTGAAATCATTTAAATTATAAATAAGGAAATCTACGACAATGGTGATAGCCCACATTGAATTACACGCCAATTCTGGTTTCATATCGCGGAGTAATTTATATACAGTGCGTCCCACAAAAAACGAAACCGAGATTTATCGATGATTTATCATAACTTAATCATAAATACAATAGACAAATGACCTACCATTTTAAAGCTCAGAATCTCTTCTTTCATTTGAAATTACTTATATTATTTCTCATTCACGCATTAGTGAGTAAAAACAATTTGAAGAGGGGATACCAAAAAGTCATTTGGCGAGCTGTATCTGGGTTTCAAAAAGAAAACCACATTTTTAAAAAGTTCAATATCTGCTCTTTAATTTGATACATCAATTACAGAAAATGGTAAAAAAATAACAAAGTTCTGGTTATTTGAAATAAGGCTTGAATTTCAATAATTTCATAAAATGAAGAGGTTTTACAGGCTAGCGTTCAAACTCACTCGACGCTCCGTTTTGTTTACGATTAGCCATGCATTAAGTCTTTTGTTAACCATGCGATAGCTTCTGTGGGAAACCGGTGAAAACACGTTATTTAATGAAATTATGGAAATACAAGCATTGTTTCGAGGGACCATAACTTTTTTACTTCTTGACCATTTTTTGTGATTAAGGTATCAAATAGAAGAGCAGATATTGTACTTCTTAGGCATGTGATTTTCTTTTTGAAATTCAGATACCTCCCGCCAAATGAGTTTTTGGTATCCTTTCTTCAAATTATTTTTGCTCACTCATGCATGAATGAGGAATAATATTAGTGATATCAGATGAAAGAGGAGATTCTGAGCTTTAAAATGGTAGGCCATTTGTTTATTGTGTTTGTGATTAAGTTATAATAAATCATCGTTTAATCTCGGTTTCGTTTTTTCTGGGACGCACTGTATAAATGGTGCATAAGATTTCGTGATAAAATGTTTGTATGAATTCTTATAGAAAATAAGATGATTAGATATGTGACATTTGGAAAAGAACCATTTTTAATTATTTTGAATTTAGATTCTTTTGTTTGATTTTAATTCCTTTATTCGACAAAAAATTAATTGTTTTTCGTGTTTACAGCAATGAATTGTTATATTTATCTTCAGTGGTTTAACTGAGTTCACGATATAATGCCTCTGATGGATTTATAAGGAAATAACATTGTAAGAAATGTGATAATTGGAATAAAACGTTTTTCATCGCGTCCAGGGAAAGAAAATCCTTACATGGTTAAGCGCGTCCATCATTCTCATGGGATTTCCCGAATACTTCTTGATTAATTCAAGTGTTAAGATAAATCGTTCATTGAAATACAGAAAAGAACTAAAAGGCAGTTGCCTTTCTTAGACTGGCATGATAGTAAGACTCAGTTTGCCACTACACAAACAAGCGTGAATATTGTAAATGTCATTTATCACAGATGCCATTATTGGAGGATTTTCCCTCGTGGTTTGGTGAAAACTTGGAGTGCTCTCCGCCATTTCCTCCAAAATCACTTGTCTACGGAAACGGCTAAACATGATGAAGTTGAACATCTAAAGTACACACATCAATGACACATAAGTAATTACGCTATCTGACTATAAGCACCCCCCCCCCATTTTTTTTAATTGAAATACAATCAACAATCTTTTATTCGAAGAAAATGTCGGAAAAAGAATATATATTTAAGCGAATAAATGGGGGAAAATAAAATTAAAAACTAAGAAATTATTTTAATTTTGTAGCTGCCTTCTTTTCAAGATTTTTTTTAAGATGCGAAAAAATTGTAGTTATAATGATGATGAAGATGTGGGGAATTTTGTAAATCTTTAGGCTCCTACAGGTCCTACGAACGGCTCTGCATGTGATAATTTGTAGGGGTTATGAAGCTTTCAAAATGAATTATCAGGCTGAGGACTGATGTGGATACAGAACGAAGGAAAGAAAGAGTATACGGTGCTGGAACATGCAAGGACCAATTCATGTTTTCTCGTCCTTCAGCGCATAGGGGAAACAGCATAATTATAAAAACGCATGAGGTGGTTCCTGGGATGATGGAGATACGCCTGCCTCAAAGCAAATTGAGCTCAAATTGGAATAGTTTCTGAGGTGAAAGAGGCTATACTCTCCGACTTGTCCGAATGGAAAGCGCAGAATGCATGGCAAAAGCCTGTGAAATAAACTCCTCAAAAAAAGTTTGAAAATCTTACTTTGATTGCTAATCCCTCCTCGGTTTTAGTACATATCAATGTGTAATTAGTATTAATGGATATAACATTTGATTCTCTTTAAAATGATACCCTACATGATATGATTATGGTTCACATGGAGGTGCAGTGCTGTGAAATGTGGGGCAAGGTCTAAATTCAAAAGTTGCAAAATGACACAATATTGAAAGTCACTGTTCTTTTTTCCGTGGTGACGAGTGAGTTTCTCAGCGTTTTCTTTTAATTGTTTTCATGCACTTTAACATCAACATTAACATGGAATCAAACACACCTCGGCACAAGCGAACACATAACAAACAAACAAACAAACAAACATGCATGGGTATTTCAAACCACGACTCAAACCATGTTATCTCACAACAAAACGTAAAAAATGAAGAAGCAGGGACTAGATTTGAATGGATTTTCATCTCTATTGACACGGACAAAAAAGTCATGTTCTGAATTGACCCTTCATGACTATTTTTTCTCGTTTTGCAGCTTTTCAATTCAGACCTCATCCAACACCTTTGAATCCAGCTCTTTTCACGATGGCATAATAATAACAAGCATGGTATCATTTTAAAGAGAATTAAATGATCTTTTGAAGGATGTAAAATATGCATTGTGTAAAATTGGAAGTTGGGAGAAATCAATGGCCAAACACAGATTTCCAAACTTTTTTTAGGGGTTTATGCTTGGCAAAGTTTGTAGTGATATCTCACCAGGAGTGAGGATTGACATGCTGAATACAATAACGATATCACACGTATATGTCTGGACATTTTTAATTCTCTTTTGACATTGCCGAAAAATTTGCATGTTTGGCAGTTTCTTTAAAATATTCTGGCGAAATAGGGATCTCTTTCCAGATTATTTCTATCTTTTTGTAAATGTTATTACGTACATGCTACTTGCTCATTTTGTTTGTATGGATCTAATAAACAACAACCAATTAGCAAAAGCCTTTTTAGAGAAAATGGTGGATTATTTTACAGTTTGTTCATTAATTAGTTCTTAATGTTATTTATGTATACTCTTAAAGTTTCTTTGAGAATTTGGTTGAAATATGACATTACTATTAAAGTATTGTTTAAATGTAATGCAATGCCAAAATCTATCACAAAATTAGATTTTTTTTTTTAGTTCTCTTGCTATTTTGTTATTACCCGTCATATTTCATGTTGTAATCCCCTATTTTGGGGCCCATTATTCCGCTGGCTTTCATTTCACATTTTCAAGGTAAAGATGAAATTTCTATACCGGTGTAAAGTACATACCATAAATCATATGTCAATGCTGGAAAAACAACATTTTGTATTGGACATATGCACTGTAAGTATAAATAATGATCGCGTTGTGATGATTCCTTCTTCATGTCGTAAACGACTTTTGTCATATTTTCTAAACTTTACTTTATGCTTATTTTATTTCCATTTCAAGATAGAGTCCCGTGGATCTCGAACCTGTCATTTTCTTACCCTTTGAAGCAATACCTGGAAAACATTCTTGGGGAAACAGAGGAACATGGATTTCCTTTTCTTGAATATTCATGACCATTTTCTCAGATTATGAATCCACCTGCGGGTTTTAGCACATCATCCCCCTTAATTCCGTCGCATCATCCGGCTATTCTGTCAGGTGATTAATTATCTGTCTAATGTATTCTAAGGGTCTTTTCACACGTAAATATTGAATCATCAATGTAATGATGATAGTCCAGGATAGAAGAGGCATAACTAATTTTTATATATACAATATATTTTGACGGTTTCTTGTCAATTCGAGGGTGCTGATTACGAATCTGAATGATGCCACTCGTGTAACCTTGAGCATTTCCCGCAAATTGGCAAAATCAAATATGGCCGCCAAAATATGCATATTACCCATGAAAATCATAAAATTGCCAGCAAATTGGCTATAAAATGTATGTAATTGTGTTGCAGGAGTGAAATACTCTGAAAAAAAAAATCATTTTTGACAAAATATTTACTTCTTGATATTCAGAATGGCCGCCACGGACCTCTGTATACCCTAATATGTACAACATGAATAGGGAAAATTTATTTTTCACAAAAATGATCACTGAACTGCAAGTAATTGTGATCTATGGACAAATTAATATATGAAAATCGTCAATACTAACACGATATATCTTTTATTATGTGATGTAAGGAAAATTGTTGTATTTAATATTCAAAATAGCTGCACTGGCCTAAATAGTATTATTTTCTATGGCAAAGGGGCCAACAAAAATCGCAAGAGTGAGCACTAAAATGCATATTATTAAGGGAAACAAGTAGAATACTGTCTAAAAACACAATTGCTAACGAAATGTATTATTTAATATGCCATGTATATGATAAATGCTGTATTCTGATATTCAAAATGGCCGCCAAAGGCCCTAACAGTATTATGTACAATGAGAAAGAGGACCAAAGAGGACCACAAGAGTGAGCACTGAAATGCATTTATTTGTGATAAATAATTGGGATACTGTCTAAAAAACATAATTTTTAACGAAATATATCATTCAGGTTTAAAGTTTGTGTTTAATACTCTATTTTGACTTTCAAATATACATTGATTGTATTATGTACAATGCGAACTAGGAAAAAAATTTTCACACGAGTGAGCACCATAAATGCACGTAATTGTGATCTATGAGTAAAATATTGTCTGATAAGATATATCAATTCTTCTGCCAGGTATGTGATAATTACAGTATTATGTACAATGTGAATGGGAACAAATGATTTTAACAGATTTTGGCTTTGCTTGACTAAAAATGGTGTTGTATGAGTGAAATATTGTCTGAAACGTGATTACTAACGAAATATATCATATCATCTAAAATTTAGGTGATAAATGTTATATTTCAAAATTCAAAATGGCCGCCATATGCCCTTTTGTGAAAATTATCTGTCCTCATTTAAATTGTACATAATACAATAAGGGTCCATGGCGGCCATTTTCTTTCTCATAATGCAGCATTTATCACCTTATATGCACCAGATATGATATACCTCGCTAGGAACCATGGTTTTTTCTTAGGCAAACCCAAATTCTTTCAAAATTATATATCCCAAATTACAATGTACATAATACTTTTAGGACCTATGGCAGCCATTTTGAATTTCAAAGTACAGCATTTACTACCTCCATGACCAATATGTGATGTATTTATTTAGAAATCATGTTTAAAAACAATATTTTTACTCATACATCACAGTTACATGCATTTTATGTATCTCACCCTTGTAAAAAATAGATTCCTTATACTCATGTAACATAATTTAGTTAGGGTTTGTATCAGCTATTTGAATGTCAAAATACAGTATTTATCACTTACATGGCAGAAGAAATGCTATATGTCATAAAAATCATGTTTTCAAATAATGTTTTAACAGGATGTCTCCATTTACATTGTAGATGATACTGTTAGGGCCTATAGGGGCCATTTTGAATTTCACAATACAGCATTTATCTCATGCATGACAAAAAAAGTGATATATTTCGCTAGAAAACATGTTTTCAGGCATTTTACTCGGTGATCACAATTACATGCATTTTATAGTTCTTACTCTTGTGAAAATTAATTTCTCCAATCGCATTGTACATAATGTATAATAGGCCTATGGCGGCCATTTTGAATGTCAAAATACAGCATTTATCACATAAATTGCATTTATATTTCTTAAAAATTATGTTTTAGCCAGTATTCCACTTGCTTATCTTAATACTAGCAATATGCATTTTAGTACTCACTCTTGTGATTTTCTTTTGACCCCATTAACATTGTACATAATACTGTCAGGGCATTTGGTGGCTTTTTGAATATTAAAATGCTTCATTTATTACATACATGATGTAACAAATGATACGTTTTGTTAGCAATCATGTTTTCATCTATTATTTCATTAAAAATCACAATTACATGCATTTAGTGCTCACTTTTGTGAAATTTAGTTTTCCCCATTCATATTGTACATAATATAGAATACAGGGGTCTATGGCGACCATTTTGAATTATCTAGAAAATAATTTTTATCAAAAATCGTTTTTTCAGAGAGTATTTCACTCCTGCAACACAAATACATACATTTTATAACCAGTGTGCGGCAATGGGTAATTTGCATATTGCATATTGGATTTTGCCAATTTGCGGAAAATGCTCAAGGTTTCAAGGTTACACGAGTGGCATCATTCAGATTAGAAATATAAATTCGAATGTGGCGGGCGTAGGTGTTACTGTGACAAGTACTGTGAGATTGGATTTGGGGATTTGAAAAAAGGGGCTTTGTACGCCTATTTAAAGGAGCATTTGAGATAAGTCTTATGGCTTTCTTTTGTAAGATTGTCAATTTATCTAAATGAGTTTTTATCGTATGACCCCATACAGTGTTACAATAATTTAAGTGAGGAAGTATAATATTGTTATGAAGTGTAATCAGAATTGCATGGGGGAACAAAATGTCTAATTTTAGAAATAAATCCAATAGATCTTGAAATTCCAACAGACATGACAGAGATGCTCATTACTTTGCACTTTGCCACTCTCGACCCAGGTGCTAAATGGGTACCCGGTAGGATGCGAAAGATATTGTATGTTTGATTTTGCCAGCGCCATAATGAGGCTGTGATGAATGCAAGGAATGCTCCCCAGGGAGTGAAAATTGTGCACTTTTCGTGCGGGATATAATGAATCCAATGACCGGGGTAATAATATGCTGTAACGCGCTTTATAAAAATTGGCTATTATTATTATTAAAAATTACTCCTATTTTTTTACTTGTGTTATATCATGGCCACCAAAAAAAAAATCTAAATAATGAAAAGGGTATCTCCTGCCTCTAGTTCGAAAAAAAAAATTTTTTGGTCTAAATTAATTTTTTTTTTTACAAACAAACCAACTATTCAATTTACTTAATAATTTGTTTTCTGATGAGATAAAATTATTTTTGATGAGATAAAGAGACTTCTGTGTCATCAGCAAACATTGAAAAGTTTAGAATTGAGGGTCTACTAACTATATCATTAATATCAACAAGAAACAGGGGGGGGGGCTACCACAGAGCCCTGAGGAATTAAAAAAAACATATATGTTTCTGTGTTGAGATTCGACACCATCAATCGCCACACATTATTAATTAATGTAATTTCCACTAAAGGGGAATTCATCGAGCTCCAAAATATTCTATTATTGTTAATATATGTGGTAATTAATGGAGGCTATTGACAAATCCAAACAGACACTAAGGCAAAATTACCATTTATTTCTTTTGATATTATGTTGAATAAATTTAGAAAACCAAGGTCAGTAGAAAAGTTCTTCCTAAATCCAAACTGTTGTATTATTAAAACATAATTAACTGTTACAATATTTGTACAATGTGGTATATACTGCCTTTTCTAGCAGCTTGGAGAAGAATGGTAATAGAGCAATTGTATGATGGTTTACAATGTCCTGCCGATCACACTTTTTAAACATAGGGACAACGAAAGCAGTCTTATGGTTAAATGATAGTGAAAAAGGGTTTGATCAATAGTAAAATGAGAGACAGGATTATGAATCTTTTCTTCTGTGGCGTTACAAACATTAACAAAATACTTGTTAAAAGCTTCACCAATTGATGTTTTGATAAAAAAATACATTTCTTGGTTTAAATACATCTGAAACGGAAGTGTGTCTTTCTTTTTGCCCAATATATTAGTGACTTGAGACCAGTTTTTTTGTCATATCGCCTTTTGTTATGTTAAAAAGGTTTTCATAAAATATTGTTTTTACAGTGACGAATAGTACAAACTAATGTATTTTTATACTCAACATACCATTTTCGACTGAGAGTCTCTTTTTTCTTAAATATAGCAACATTAAAGTCTTTGTTTTCTTTTGACAGATTTCATGATACCATCAGCAATCCAAGGCTTGTTATATTTTTGTTATGTTGATCAAGGGAAAACTTCAGAGTATAGGGAAGTGAGTTTATGGATAAATATAAAGGTCACATGACACAATAACATCTGAGTTGCTATAAATTGGAGACCAGTCGACTGACAGTGATTTAAAATGATCTTTGATACATCACGACGTGATTCATTAACAGTAAAATAATTTAAATGAGTTTCCTTTTTAAATCATGCACTACATGCCCGAGTGTGTTTAATTCAGACAGACAGAAATTAAATGTTTTGCTATATTTATACAGTTAATGCATCGCGTTTTGATTTGTTTAAATCACACACTCTTCCATCTACATGATCTATGTGGTATCGCCTTACTTTGCCAAAGTATTGATGAATCAAAATGCAATATCCTTTATCAATCAAATAAAACTGTTTAACGGCCAAGTCTACTCAAACAAAAACGGATTTTAAAAATCAGAGATATAAAAGGTACCCTGAAACGGTGGAGATGAAATCAAATACCCTCTTTACACAGGATTTTCTTAGCCCAGGACTATCGCTTACCCCATACTATCCTTAACCCCGTACTATTTTTTCTCCTTTTCACACATGCCAAATTGTTATTGCTAACCCCGGATAAGGAATGCTTGCTTTTCACACACGAAACTCGCTAACCCCGGACTGGTGGTGCTCATGAATATTCACGAGCGCACTGAGGGGTCATTCGGGTCATATCCAAAATCGCACGCGCTTTAAATAGTTTGTCGATCATTCGTAGTACAAGTACTACACTCGGAATTGATTACCGGCTATACCATAGACCTAATTACGTTATTTGCTTGATTCTCATCGCCGTGTTCGCTGTTCATGAGTATTCATTATGCTTACCTCCATGGGCGGAAATCCCAGGGGGGACAGGGGGGACGTGTCCCCCCTACTCAAAATAGTAGGGGGGACACAATATCAAATGTCCCCCCCTACTATTTGTGGTATTTTTTTATGGTAAGAAATACATCATTCAAAATCGAAATAAAACATGTATTTTAGGACGAGGTGACCTTACTTTTCGGATGATAACCTTTTTTTGTCTTTTTGATTGTCCAATTTATTTTTGAAATGACATTTTTTGCTTGTCAAATTTTTCAGCCTCTTGGCCCCCCTACCTTTTAGGAGAGATTTCCGCCCATGCTTACCTCTGATTGGACAACAGGGCCGGCACTGTTGCGGGGCATGAATGGGAGCGCTTAGCCCACTTTCGTTTTACACTAGCGATCTTACCCCGTACTATCGCTCTTAGCACCGCAATTGCTGGGATAACCCTGCTTTTTGCTTTTTTGCAGGGCCAAATAATCCCGTACTAAAGGTGGGGTTAGCCCACTTTGCAAAAATGCTGTGTAAAAAGAAACTGGGCTAAGCTTAACCCCGTACTATAGGTGGGCCTAGCCTCACCTATAGTACGGGGTTAAGGAAATTTTAGCGTGTGTAAAAAGGGTAAAAGTCGCTTGAAAATTACAATATACAAATAATGGGTCGGTGACGTCACTGGTTCCCATCACCGGCCACGACACATTTTTGTGAGATTGTTTTAATCGAAACTTTTGAATGTCGATTTTTTTTTATTTCACATTCAACAATTTAATTAAATATTATGCAAATACATCTAATGTTTCTTTGATTTTTTTGCGTTTCATTCAAATTGCCCAATATGAGATAGTTTAGATGCAGATGCCATTGCTTTCGTTTTCGTTCTTTTTTATTTGATCATTTTTAAAACTTTTTAATGAAATTATTCCCCGTTACAGACAAATTAGAATAACCAACCATTCACGATAATTGTTTCTTGTAAATTGTACGTACGGAGCATTTATGTTTACGTTTCGTGTGAAATTACATGTACGTGCATACTAGCTTATTATAATACTGTACGTGCATTAATTCCAGAGAGGGAACTTTTCTATCTGATATTCCGATTTAAATGCCATAAAAGAGGGATTCTTTGAATAGTATTTCATTACCCCCCCCCAAAAAAAAAAAAAAAAAATTGCCCTGATGTTTGTTTCATGTAGTGTAGCATGCTCTCTTATCGCAAAAGGCCTCTCCGTTACCCCCCCCCCCCCAGAAAAATGTCCCATTATTTGTGCATTTTCCCCCTTCGTTATTATTTGTATTGTTCGCGATGACGCAACTTTATTACTGCGGCATATTACCGAGGCCAATTAGAGTAAATTAAAACATGGTTGGCCGCCATTACGGAGGAATTATCAAATTAAAATATCGATATACGTGTCAGTGAACTCGATTACATGCATATTCTAATCCATCCGGTGGAGCAGGAGCTGTTCTTAAATTGATTGATCAAGTTTAACTGCCCCTGTAATCAGAAAGCTCTAACCATGAAATAAAAGTAGCAACATCTCCGAATAAGGGTGGGATGCGAAAAATAAGAACCTCGAGTTTGGTAAATCACTATACACCGATCGAAGGCAATCGCATGGAGTGATTAAGATAATGTGACAGAGTGTGCAATCAACGGAAATGTAACCTGAGGTAACATTCGCAGTACATAATTAATTTAATCTTGGAGCAAAAGCGCATTGCGGCCTTTCTTCAAAGGGATTGGGAGATCAAGTATTAAAGGCAAACTCGCAAGGGCAGGATTTAGAAAAAGAACATGCATGCCCTAATATTTTCAAACTTTAAATACAGTCATGGCAGCCACTATAGGTTAGCTAATGAATGATTGAAACGCTTTAGCGATAGATATTTTTATCTTTATTTTGTCACTCTTTATCAGTAAGCTTGGCCGGCAGGTTCAGTCTTATCTTTTTTTATTACCATAATACATCTTTTATACCCCGCATTTAAATTCGTATTTGCCCCACAATTATGTTTTCTTATTTAGTTTAATCTTCATGCTGGGTATATGGAAACTACCAAAAAGCGAGATTTTTGATAATTGCTTCACTGTTTTATTCTTACTGACTACTTACATGTTGTTTGAATTTCATATAGCAAACAGAAAGAACTGTAATTCATTAAGGATTCCTACATGTATTAACACGTTTTTCCATCTGATATCATTGATTAATGATCAATTATAATCACTATATAAATGTTCATATTGGTAGAAGCGTCCTATGGTAGCAGTTCTGTCTGACACCTTAAGGAGAGTGTGTCCTCTGTAGGCCTATAAACATGATAAAGGGGCCTATACAGATTCCTTCGTGGTCAGCGTCCTTTGGTATGACGTTCATCCGCATTCACTGCCTTAAACCCCCGTCACACTAGAGGCGGAATGAGCCGGAATGCCGTCGGAATGAAAATTCTTGGTACATTCCTGGATATTCGAAGCGCATTCTAAAAATTCTGACTGCATTCCAGACATTCGGGTCCATTATTGTGACCGGCCCGAATGTTTTGCTCATGTTCAAAACTTTCGAAGTGCATTCGAAGTGGAGAAATATCGAACGACATTCGAAGTGCATTCTGACTGCTCTCTCACTGCATTCTAAATATTCTTACGACATTTTAAGAGCATTCGAGGCATTCTGATCGCATTCTAGAGAAAACCGAATCGCATAAAACGCGGCCAGCTGCTGTTGTTACGTCATTTGGCAGTAGAAGTCACCCGGTCATGTAACAAAAAAGAGCGACAGCAATCTGGAGCAAAGTAATTTGGTCCAGGAGGTCCATACTCTGTGGTGGTTATGGGCTAGACTGATGAAAATGCTAGATTCGGAAGCATTTTATAGCCTATCTGGGACCATTCCGGCGGCATTCTTGATAAGCTCGGGACATTCGTGTTGCATTCTAAGTACATTCGAAGTACATTTTAAGTATTTGAGGTGCATTCTATTTGAATTCTTGAAAGTTCGAACCGAACTCGGCGACCTTTCCGGCAGCGTTCTGAATTCAATCGAGGTACCTTCCAACCAGACTTCGGGCAGTACATATACGGGAAGCAATCGAACCGCACTCGTACGGTATTCGAAGTGTATTCTAAATATTCTTGCTGCATTCTAACAGCATTCTTAATATTCTTCCTGTGTTCCGACTGTATTCGAGCTGCATTCGACAGTCAATACACCCGGAATGTGCAAGAATCATTCGAGGCGGGATCGAAGGACGTTCTAAGTATTCGAACGACATTTTTGCATAAGTAGTGAAAATTTCAAATTCCCTCCCGAATGTGGCACGAATTTTGAAAGTTCTTCATTCCGGCTGGTTCTGCTCGATTCCTGCTGATTCCGAATAAGTGTGACGGGGGTATTACCACTCTCCATCCACGTATTTATCTGCTACCTGGTAACATGCCAAATCTCTTGTTCACTGCAAAAACTCCGGTGTTGATTTAACACCAGCCCGGAATCTATATATGTCCACACCAGAGAAATATTGAAGCAACACCAGTTTGGAATCAAACCGATGCTGTTTTAATACTAATTGGTGTTGTATAAACACCCTTCTGGTGTTAGACCAAAACGAAACTGGTGATGTTTAACACTTCTCTGGTGTGGACATAATACATTCCGGGCTGGTGTTAAATCAACACCGGAGTTGTTGCAGTGTTGACTTGCTTCACAGGGAGTGGAAGTGCATACATTTCTATGAGGGCCTGCCATGATCCGATGATTGGGGCTTATAGCATATCTGTAAAGTGTCTACCTAGAGACGTCCTTCAGGTGTCGCGGCTATATAGCGCCTTTTGGCAAGACGTCCATCCATTAAACAGATTATAATAGGTTATATCATTATTCTAATAATAAAAAAAACGAATGTAATATGTTGATAGTGGATACGTGAATAGACTAATTAACTTCATGAACTGGGTGTCGAATGATTTTGTAACCGCTGGAGGCAGACACAAATGCTTCGAAATTACCCATATTTTTGTCATGATACACAATTTGATCCCAATGATCATGATGATTGAACCTATTCTATTTGAATGACCTAGATTGCAAGCCCTCGCCAAAGGTTCATGCTCTTTCTTTCTTCTGAATTAGAGCAGAAATAACGGATTCCCTACCAACTCATCTTAAATTCATGCACCCATTTCCAGAAGTGTATTTTTAGTCGCATGGGATGGCATTATGATATCCTATTCCTACATTTTTATCTAAGTATGGTCCCTGCGTGATCGAGGTTCCAATATCGATCACAAGATAACGACGCCTTTCCACATGTCCATATATTGGCCTAGATTTTACATTTTTATTCGAATATACCGCATAGTAAACACAAATTTTGCATTGCATAATGAATTTTCGTGCCAATTTCTCTCTTTGCTTCATTTCCGAACTGTGTATTTTTCAAAGTACTTTTTTTTAGCTCTTTGCCTGCCACAGATATAATTCCTCCTGTGCCACATCTCACAACAGTTCTTGATTGGTTTGGAGTATTTAAGAAAAGCTTCGTGTGTACATTGAACAATGCGATACAATAGACGATATACACCCAGTATGTATTTTTAATGAAATGTGAAGCTGGCAGCCCCCTGTGTGTTAACCGGGCAGAGAGTTAATTGGTTTTTATTTTCATTTATGCTTGATTTATGATTATTCTCATTTCGATTTCTTTTTATTTTCTCATTCGTTTACTTATTAATTTTATGCTTGTGTTATTGTTTATTTAACCAACTTAAGCTATTGTCTAATCGACCTTTTTTGTGATCATGCTGATCAGAAAGTGAAACTCGATAATAATAACGAATGTCAAATGATAGCAATAATTAACTGTGATCTCCTCTTAAGATGCCAATCTGATAAGTTTCAGTTTCATCAAAATAAGTCATTGCCCCGTCATTGCGATCAAGGCATCACGCGAGCTTCGCTGGCAATGTCGAAGATAAGCTTCCACTTCTAAATCTTTTCAGAGTTTCAAGAAAATTACGAGTTTTTTTATAATCTAGGACCCTGTTTTTTAACCAGTTGCGATCGAAACAATCAAATCTCAAACTAAGATTGATCTTAATTCAGATCACTTAATTGATTGATTGATTGATTGATTTGATTGATTTTATTCGTCAAGAATATCACAAGAGGTTACAATGAAATTGAAGAATACCTTGACAGGATAGCCCATGAAAGCCGAAAGGCTTATTTCCAATGGGGTCCTATAGTTAGTATAAAATATTAACATATTGTAACAAAAAGTATAAACTACAACAAGTACTGAAATATGGTTTAAAAAACACATACATACATATCCATCAGTCAAACAATATGCAAACATCTGAAGCAAACAACAATTTTCCTAATATGTGAAACAAGATTATATTTTAACATACCCTAATGTATACGTTATCTACAGTACTAGAAACCAACTGTACAAAATGTTTGATTTTAATGTTAATAGTGCTCTCGAGTAGCTTCCAGTTTTAGGTGCTTCTTTAATGCACTCTTAAATTGAGAAAATATTTTAACTGCTTTTACTTTATTAGGAAGAGCATTCCAAGATTGGATGCCATTAAAATAAAAAGTGTTCCCTATATGTCCATCACGTTTTGGTAACACAAAATTGAAATTACTATTTCGAGTACCGTACCTATGGATATTTGATACACGGGTGAAATTATTTGCTATATAATGATCTAATGTATCCGAATAGAATATTTTGTGCACGTGGTGTAGTACTAATTGTTGTGATCTGTGATCTACATGAAGTAATCCTGCCTTTTCAAGTTCATTACATCCGACATGTGCTCTTGGTCCTAAAACATTTATGTATCTCACAATTTTATTTTGAATTATTCTTAGCTTTTTCTTATCCGTAACACCCAGACTACCGTACCAAGCCGCATTAGCATAGTCGAATAGACATTGTATTAAAGCAAAGCATAAAATACGTCTAGACTTCATATTCAAACAGGTTTGATATCTATACAAAAATTTCAAGCGCGAATTTGCCTTTTTGACGATTGAGTCTACCAAACCCGTCCATGATAGGTTACTTGTCAAATTAATTCCTAAATATTTCACTGAATCTTTTCTGTCAATTACCTGATTATAGTATGAAACCTTGAAATCGTTTGTATATCTTAACTTTCGTTTCGAACAAAATAAAATGCTTTCTGTTTTCCCAACGTGTAAACTAAGCTTGTTGTCAGACATCCATTCAATGCAATTTGCCAAATCTGCACTGAGTTTTTTATCAATTATCTTGGGATTTGTATCCGAATATAGCAAGACACTATCATCAGCATATAAAATTAATTTCGATTCGTTAATACAAGTACACATATCATTGATGTATGACATAAAAAGAATGGGGCCTAAAATGCTTCCTTGAGGGACTCCGCATTTAATAGGCAGTGAGTCAGAAATAACCGTCTGCATGGTAACTACCTGATGACGGTTAGATAAATATGATCTAAACCATTTCACACTTGCAGAGTCTAAACCCATCACTTCTAATTTCTTCAAAAGTATGTTATGATTTACAGTATCAAAGGCTTTTTGTAAGTCTAGGAGAACCATTCCAACCATGCGCCCATGTGAAATTTCGTTCCTGATAAAATCTGTTAAATGTATTAAACAAGTTTCAGTGGAATATCCGTTACGAAAGCCGGACTGAAATTTATATATTAGCTTGGTTTCTTGAAAGTATTTCTCCACTTGAGCATGAACAGATTTTTCCAAGATTTTCGACACTACACTTAATACACTTATAGGCCTATAATTACTAACGTCAGTTTTATCTTTCTTTTTATGTAGTGGGGTAACTTTTGCAAATTTCATATCATCAGGATTTGAGGTATATACCAGTCTTTGATTGAATTAAATTCGCCTCAACCCTTTGCAAGCCTGGTAAGACGGGCCCTAACAATATATTGAAAAATCCTTAGATTTTCTAAAATAAATTGATTTGTTGAAAAATTGAAATATTGTCAAAACACTATATGGATATTATGACTGTTGAAAAGACGAATCCATGTCCTTTGCCCGTAGTTAATCATACTAAAACATAATACATTATTCATTGTGATTGTTCATTTACATTCAATAATTTGGTCGATATTAATATTATGATAAAAGTGTGTTTGGTGAAATTGAAATTGGGTCAACCTGATCATCTGCGATGTTCTTGAATTTAGCTGGGTCCTTAAATTTGGACTTGGACTACCACGAAACAATGCATACCGTGACTAGCTGGATCATATCAAACGTATATGACCTGAAAGTATTTCAATCATTTCTCGTTAACAATGCGAATTCTTATTTCCATGTTCAAATGCTACGATGCCGTATCATCTGCATTTAATTTATCAACGGCCATATCTTACAATTTGACATCATCACCACGTTCGAGTGTAAAATAAAATGACTCTTCTGAAATGGACTGGCAATTGACCTCTGTGGCAATATCATCTTCTGGAATTTCGTAAATATGACGGCTGAACCTGTTGGGACAAGAAGAAGCACTGCCACCACCGTGACGATATACTTGCTCCTCTGTAGACAGTCCTTTGTTATTGTTCTCTTGATCGCTTGTGTAGTACATCGACTTTGTCGACTTGTCAACTTTGTCGTCTGCATACGGTACTGAATAGGCATTGCATTCTGGAGTGAACACGCTGTCTCGATTTGAAATTTTGCTTTCTTCAGCGCCGAGACATTTCCCGAGCTTTTCCGTGTATCCACTGAGAAAGTCAGGATTTCCATTCAAGACAGATGGACTATGAAGCCCGGCTTCATCTGGGGTTGACGATTTGTTTTGACGCCGCCCTTCACCCTCGATGGTAGCATACCCATGGGTCATCGGCTTGGTGACTGCTTCTGGCAGTTCAGATGATGAAGGTAATTTTTTGATATTCTGTGATCCTGGTGAGTTTGGTATCGGAGGCAATGGTTGATTGGTTGCAGATCCCTTCCTTGTCAAAAGGATCGATTGTGTCCCTTTGAAAGAATGCTCAGAAGCCCTCTTGACTAGAATGGATGTTGCATTTTGTTTCTCATCTGTAGGTAGAACGTTATTATCTAGGACTGTCTGAGACGTATACGGCCTTGTTTCCAATGTCTTTGATTCATTTGGACTCTGTGGTATTGGCTTGGCTGTAGAGGTAGGAATTGACGGGGAATATTTACCATCTTCTAATACATGGTAAACATGATTTTGACTACCTTGGGACTCGGGGAGGGTTAATGAAGCAGATGACCTGCGAGAATATTTGGTTGGCATGGTTGAAGATTTTCCATACAAATGGTCTAGATTCTGAACTAAGGACCCGGGGTTTTCTTGGACAAGCGCACATGCACCGGAAGTTGATGTTGGTAGGTGAACAAGATGACGCGACTCGATGGATTGTCTTTGCGGGATTGATGAATTGACTGACCTTGGGGATGAAGCCACTTGGCTAACATTGGAGTCCACTTGTGTCATTCCAGTGTCAGTATGAACATTCGGTACTCCTGCTGGTAACCTTTGAAAGAAGCGTCTCTCTTTTAGATACCGTGGGACAATAACAAAGGTGCTCATCACTGCGAAGATGAAAATTGCAACAAATCCTATACTCATTCCAATTATCATACATGTCTTGGGCGTCGGGACATTTTTGGTGGTGGTCTCTAATGTGGTTTGGTTTGTTTTATAAGAAGATGAGATACTAGCTAAAGGGCTGGATGATGCAAAAAGATATGGTCTAGGATTGACTTTCAGTAAAGATTCCGAGTAAAATAAAGTTCCGTTTGCTTGTAACGAACATACGACCACAACATCCTCATCTTTATCCTCAACATCCAATATTTTAAACGTCGATGATGAAGTAATCAGTATTCGTGACGGCGTGATATGATGTGAAATTCTCCAGTCATATTCTTCACTCGTCACTTCTATCAAACCATTTAAACTGCACTCAAAGGAAGCACTGTCTCCCTCTGTAACTTGGTTTACAATCGGTGTTATCCCTATTGGATTGTTAAGTGTTATGTTATCAGCTACACACGCTGAGGAGACATTTTGATTAATACAGTAGTACTCGGATATGGATTCGACGTTTTTAAGCTCTATTCGGGCTATGATCCTGTCGTTCAGAGTAATGTTAGGGGTGATTCGAGTATCATTACCATTACGCTGAAGGAACAGTTTCATGTGATTTTCGAAATCTACAGAAAAATCTTGTTGATGATAATTTCTGCAGATAAAATCAAAGGTCATGTTTCTGTTTGCAGACACATGTTTGACTAGACAAGGTGAAATTGATGAATTGGGTTCGATCGTAATTACAAAATACAATTCTGTTTTGACTCGCCTGTTGTCTTTATCTACATGAATTACTTCACATTTGTAGTTGAATTCGCCTGGATCTGTTGCACTCATATATGCAACACCATTTCCACATTCGTCATCGTTACCCATTAACTGATGTCCGTATGAAAAATATTCCCACTTGCCGATTATCAGTGGTGTGACTTCACATTCGGCGACCTCGATATAAACGTCTTCATATCGATATTTCCATAATATTCTTCCTGGTTTGGAGGGATTAGCTGGCTGTTCAAAACATTTCATTTCAATCCTTTCACCTATATCACCAGTTATGGTTTTGTTTCGCATGGTGGTATTCTTTGTGGCAAAACTGGGCACAACAAGGAAAACAAGGAGATACTTAAATGTTGCCATCCTGTACATGTTGTATCCAGATTTAAGAACACATTCAGTCCATAATTACAAGCGAGGTACAAATACACTATTAAACAGAGAACGGAGGAGAAATGTATACCGAATAGAAAAATCGATCCAAACTCATAGAAGATAGAGTGGACAGCACAAACATATGGATTGCCATCTAAAGAGAATAAATCACTCGCTTCACTCCCTTTATCATCGATCATTATAAATGTACATCGAAACTTCATTATGCTCACTATCGCTATCATTGTTGGGACCCTGCTTACAAGCACTGTGCTTATTAAGGGTATCCCTCCATTTTTAAACAATATGTATTTGTATTTTATGTCAGATTTGTATGTACACTTATTTTTAAAGATGGTAAATAAATTGAAATTGAAATTGAATTGTCATTTCAGTATCCCTAAATTAGACCCCAAAATAGCCAATCTGGAATAAAAGTTTTGGAAATGGTGACTGATTTAAGTAGGTAGTATGTTTTTTTTCTTCATTTTTTATGTTAGTTCTAAAAATAAATAAAAAAAAAGGCTCACTCGGCAAATCTTCTCATCTTTATATATATTTTTTAAAGAATAAAAACAGTTCTTTCTGGCTAATGCAATACATTGTATGGACTCAGAACTTGTTTATGAATATCGTGGAAAGCAAAGAGCGAAATTTAAAAGAAAGTTTTGAAATAAACCAATGACACAATTTACCTTTAAACTCGATTTATTTTTCACTGTTGATACCCAAAATACGATCGCAGTTCATTGACTCTCAATGTCATTTGGTTATGTAATGTCATCTGCATATCATGCAAGATGATCATTGATAGTTGATTACTCTCATGTCCATGTTTCATGACATAACTCCATATAAATTCTAAGTTATGATGACGTAGCCTTGGTTAAGATTTCAATGTTGACGGCGAAGGAAAAGCGGCGCCTATGATACACTAATACAAAAAGTTGTACATCCTGCAGTGGCTCGACCTTTGAGTAAAAAAGAGAAAAAAAAACACGTCAAGAATCCGCTTGAAAATCAGCTAATATCTGAATTGGCCACCACTAGAAAAAAAAATAGTAATAGATCACGATGGAATCGATTAGTTTATGGGATTCGTAAAGCCATTGCGGTTTTGGCAAGTATGGTAAGGAACGAAATACAAAATGATTAGCATGGCAAACGAAGAAGTAGAACTACATACAAAAGAAACAAACAAAACCTCCGATAAATAGATGAAAAAGAAATGAAATGAAAAAAGAAAGAAATGAAATATTTTGGAACGGCTGCATTTCTAGATCGCATTGCATTACACAATCTCCCAGTTATGTGGCGAATGCTTTACTTCTGCCATACCTGTGTCTGTCGTGAATTGTGTTCTGTATTATTTATAAATTGATCCAACATGCATGCATCCTGTATGAATTATTTGCTAGTCATAAGAAAATAAGAAGATATAAGGGCAGTGGCGTACTTTGGGTCACGGCATGGGGGGGGGGGCGCCAACAAAAAATGAAAAGGAAATATTTAGGTGTATTGACTTGAAAACGGGATGTTTTAGTTCCTTTTAATCCCTTTCAACAGGATTATCTATCTCATTAAATAGACAATACGAGTACACGTAGTGATGAACACAAAACATATTCTTACGAAAAATATTTCTTATGTAATATAATACATTATAATACAATGTTTCATAATATAATATACAATAATTTCTTTTTCTTCCCCACCACGTTTCTTTTTTTCTCCCTTACCCCCGTTTTTTTTAACCAGCCGATGGGGGGGGGGGGGGAGGCAAGTGCCCCCCGTAGTTACGCCACTGGATAAGGGAACATAGTATGGGTACAAAACATCCCCGAGGGTGCACGCTGTTCTAACACCTGACGCTGTCTGGGGACGTAACAAAAAATGACGACAATCTGCGTCATGTGATTTCCCTCCCTTTTCGGAAATACTTTACGGGTGAAATTCGTCTGGTTAAACCATTTATCCTCAAGCGGGTATTCTGCTCTTTTTCGTCTTCGTATTAGTGAGTCCCATCTTGCTTTTGGCTGGCACACGTGATTAAACAAACCCGCTGTTTTTCAATTCAAATACAATTTGCGCGCGCCTGCGTTGACTTGGCAACGGCATGTCGCGAACCGGACTTGCGTGAATGCAGGGGTTGGGATGCGGGGAAAGGCGGCAAAAAGAATGAGGTGCATTGGTAGGGTGCAGAGGTGGGAGAAGATGTCGGATGATGACAGATGAAGCTCAACATGGGATGTGGTGGGACGTGTGAGTTTGAAAGAAACTTGGCGGGAGATGAAGGCGTCGAAAGGTATCAATTGAAGGAGGGAACGACGTGGGTGAAAGTAATATTGAGCCCCGTGAACCAGGTATCCGGGAACGGCATTTAGCTTTTCAAACTAGACCGTCTCTTAAAAGGATATTCCAGGCTGAAAATAATATGATTTGGACAGATGAAGAAAAATTAGACAGAGAAAACACCGATCAAAATCGGACAAGGAAAACAAATTATGGCATTTTAAAGATTTGCATGCTACCGCTGAAACATTTTAGACACGTCTTCATGATTATTCACTGAGCAAACTGATGATCATGATGATGTCATATCCCCACTTGTTCTTTTGTATTTTATCATATGAAATTAGGTTTAATATTTTTCCTTTCAATAACCAAAAATATTGGAATAAGAACTGATTATGTGCATAAGATATTCATTGCTGCAACTTGAAACATATCGTTCACACATGTATGAAAAATGAAACAATTATGATTTCATGTAACAACATAAGGAAAAGGAAAGTGGGGATGTGACATCATGAGCCCATCTAAGGAACACCCATGACGACGTGCATTTAACTGTTTTCACAAATAGCTATTGTTATCAGATTTTGATGAAATTTTCATCATTTTGCTTTGTGAATATCACTCTATTTATTCAGATATAGATTTTTCAGCCAGGAGCATCCTTTTAATGCTCGTCTAATTTCAACTCTCTGTAAAACAGCCACTAAATATGCTTCTACTCCAGACTTAGTGAGATTCCAGAGTTACAAGGATAATTCCATAAGAAAATGAAACATTTCCAATATATTTTCAATGATATTATATATTCCATAAATAAATATGCCTTCTATAAATAGACCAACCCCCACCAAAAAACAAAATACATTAACCTTTTGATATTATTTGTGCTTGTTCGCACTGCTCGCCCGAATATTGTAATTAGACATTGCAATATTTTGATTAATGACGCTGTGATCAGATAAATGTAGGTATTTGGCTTTAACATTCCAGGTATTTGATAAAGTGATTCTATTTTGAAATGCTGAGGCGCTGCTTCCGGATGATGACACTGCGATACGCTGTGTCCTGCCAGGCCCAGAGGAACATAGATGCCAATAATACCAGGCTGAATTAAGTGTGATGCATCCGTCTTGTCCGCCTCCCCACTCCATCTCGGTCAAACGACGCTAAGCAACGATCACTTTATACAGTGATTATGATAAGCGACCACACACAGTCATCATTTAATTTTTTTTTCATGTATGCCTATCTTTCGAACGCTTGTCATATAGGCCTACTTTATGAATATCAGTTAATCATCCAAACACTATATTCTCAGTTTTGTTTTTACATTGTATGTTATTGTTGCTTTTTTGTATTTTCCAAATAAATTGTGCCCTGTACTTCCCCAGTCTAAAAATGATCTACTAACATGATTAAAATTCGAAAAGAAAAAGGTCTAGTCATTTTGCCAGAAATATGACATTCTACTGAAACTCTATCGATTGTCGATCTAACAGGACATATATTTTCTTTAAATTTGAGGTTGTAAAAACAAATTGATTGTAAAGATAGTTAATCTTATCGAGCGCCTGTTAACATAGTAATGCAAGTAACGGGACACACCATACAGGTAAAAGCTCCAGAAGATTCTGCACTTCAGAAATAGAGATACACCACAAATAGGGAACGCTACCATATGTCCTCCCAGCATATGCCAGTTTAGGCATCACTTAAAATGGTGATAAATACTTCGTCATTGCATTTCAAATATTTGCTATCTAGTCGAAAATGCGGTCTTGGTAACATTGCAGAATCGCATACATTTGAGCGGGATAGTACATTTACCGTCCATTGTGCATGACCGAATTAGACTTGGCGCCGCTTACTGCTCCTTAAACGTCCCTTCGTGCCCCTCTCGCATATCGTCTCTGCAAAACAGTCGCTCTGTCAAGAAGATGGGTGGTTCAATGAACTTTGTCGATGCGGCGTAAGTGAGTATAAGAAAACAAGTATAGGCCTAGTCCCCCCTAAAAAAGATACAAAAAATAATAATACAAAAGAAATGTATTGAAACAAATCAATACGGAAAATAAGAACCCCCCCCCGGTAAAAAAAAAAAGAAGACAGAACAAAATAAAAAGACCAATAAACCTTAAAAATGGTGGAATTTAGTTCGCTGAGGCAATAGCAGTCACGATAATTCAAAGAAATATGCTTTCTCTTCTCAAACATCCACTACTAGGCCTACTCTCTCTTTCTAAAACGGTTCACTCCAAATCAAGCAGTTTCCTTCCTTTTAGATCTTGTGTAAATTTGAATGTCTTATTAAGGTAAAGGAGAATGTCTTCCAAAAATATACAGTAGATTTTGAAAAAAATACAAATCCATAAAGTGTCACATTCCCCAACGAATTCATTTATCTTTTCATTCGTATGTGAAATCCATGCTCTTACTCAAAAGAAATTATATCTCCCGTCCTAAAGAACCATCCATCTGACAGATATATAATTTCTGATTCAAACCAGTAATGGCATCAACTCTTTTTGTTTCTTGCACACTCGCAACCTATCGGTTTTATGTGGTTTGGTTGGTTGTTTTTTCCACAAATGTGGATCGAATTTCGATCGCCGAGCTCTGTGTAAATAAAAGAAAAGAATTAAAATGAGAATTTTGCTTCAAATTTACACTGTTAGAAAATTTATCCTTAAAATAAAAGAAGTTCCTGCAGCAGAGTCTCGAGAACACCTGTAATCTTACCAGTTTGCGTAATCTTACATAATATCATGTAAAATTACAGGAAATTGGAATTGGGGTATGGAAGCTTACAAATTTCCTTTAATAAAACACCCTTTCCCCTTTTAAACAGACCTGTTCTGTTAAATTGCAGAAAAATTCCTGTTTATGAATTTACAGAATGATTCTGTTATTGTTTTCTGCAAAATCTTCTGGGTTTTTTTCCCCTGTAAAATCAGGGTTTTTTAACAGTGTACATCATAAACCTTTCTCATGTCTCAATTGAAATGTATGCCCCCTCCCGTGCTTATTTTTTTGATGTTATGTGAATAACGGAGGAAAGCATGTGTAATTAGATATTTATATATTTCAATATAAATATAAAGATAAAAAAATACTCAGAAAAGATATAAAGATAAAAGAATACTCAGAAAAGAGCATTTGCTAGGGCAAAATAGGAACAGATATCCTTATTTTTCTTATTTCTATTGTAAACATTACATCCCTCTTCGATAAAATATGGACGAGAAATAGGTATTGGAAGTAATAAGGGGAAATGAAGAAAAAATATTATTTGAAAATGGAAAAAGAATAGAAAAGAAAATAGTGTGACACTGAGAGACGCTTCCTGCGACTGTTGGGAGGAGTAGACGATGCCACACCTTGAATAACTTAATGAGGCACTGCAATGACTGGTATTTCTGTAATTTACAATAGTGCCATCAACATGCTCTAAATAATATTTGTAAACCTATGGATTACTGAAATCGACTGTTTGTCATCATGATCATCCACTTCGTCTTCACGGATAGTTCAACTCACTACAGTGATTGTAATTATCCATCGCGTTTCAACATCAAGCTCATCATCGCCAGCATTGTGGACTCTAACCTAACGAACTCCTTGCCAGCCAAATCGGATTATTTGAACTATCATAATTTAGGATTACTCAGAACTGACTCTTAAGGATATGTCAGATATATATTTTTGTTTGTGTATGATCTAATTTCTGTTATAAAGAAAGGAATCAAATTTAGAATTAATCTAACTTGTTATTTGTTGCAGTATCGTAACAATAATATTAATGATAACAAAATAATAATAATTATAATGATGATTATGATGTTAAAAATAATGATAATAACAATAATAATATCAAGAATAATATGATACTAATAGAGAAGAAGAATAAGAAAAAGGAGTAGAAGAAGAAGAAAAGGTAGAAGAAGAAGGAGAAGAAGAAAAAAAAAAGAAGAAGAAGAAACGACGAAGAAGAGGAGGAGGGGTAAGAAAAATATGTGCACTGACCATGATGACCTTCTTACCAACACCCATTCGTTTTAAATGATTATGAATGGAACCTTTAAACCTGTTTGACTTGTATACAGATGTCACCGTAAAGGAGCGAAATATTTCATTTTATAAAATCAGGAAATTCAAGGGAGTTTCGATGTCCATATAAACATCGTCATTTCAAAATATACAAGTATTGAATATTTCCACGGAAATCCTTTTGTTTTGATTATTTTGTTTATTTTTTTGGTAAGATTTCTCAAATTCAACCGAGCGTGTGATCTATACTGATTCGAACTAGAGAAATCCATTAAGCAGCTGCATTTCAATATTGCATTTTGAGAAAACAAAAACGATATCAGCACTTATTTCTTTTCACAACATGAAATGATATTGCTTACGTTTGTGCTGCACGTGTTCCCTCGCATTGACCGTGTCACCTTTGAGTAGGTAACGGTATTGCGCAATGGAGTCAAAACTTTTGGGGACAATATATGGCATATCACGTAAAATTTCGAGAAAAAAAAAATTCCGTGCGAGTGAGCGAGCAAAAATATCGGAATTTTTCATTAAAAAAAAATCAAATCAAAATCCAATTTTGACAAACTTTCAGAAAATAATATCATATATCACCCTCCTCATTTTCCCTTTCTCTTTTTCTTTTTTGCCTTGTTGATCGTTAGTTTTCTTGGTGGGGGGGGGGGGGGGGGCGCACCCCCAACTGTACGCCACTGGCTGGTGACATCAGATAAGATTGTCTTTACCCTATTTGTCAGATGATACTATAGATATAGCAAAAACGTAAAGTCTGACTTCAACGTCTTTTCATGTAATAGAGAAGAATTTGAACAAAAAGGAAAATGATAACCGAAACAAATCTTACTTTTAAACCAAGGAAAACTGAACCACCGACTTTTGTTTCAACTTTTGTTTGTATACGGTTTGTTTTATGATTAGGTAGATGAATGACGACTGGTCTCCTCCCTCCCCCCCCCCTTGTGCCTATGAATTCTGCCTCGCATTATACTACTACTACTACTAATAATAATGATAACAACAATAATAATATTAATATTAATACATTTATATTACGCAATTTATATATGTATATACTCAACTGCGCGTTACAATAATATTATCATTATTGTCCAGGAGGCTCTAACCGTGCTGCCTACTGGCGCTCCGTCATTCGATAAATTTCTTTCTATACCGGATACCCAGTAACCTCACCTGGGTTGAGTGCAGCACAATGTGGCTAACTTTCTCGCTGAAGGAAAACACGTCGTGGCTGGAAATCGAACCCACGTCCCTCATATTGAAAATCGACAGTGATAACCACTAGACGACGCCCCCGCATTATACATTAAACTTAGTGTAGCTCATTTTTTATATGAATTAACGAACGAAAATGCTAGTCTTATATTCAAGTTAGATTAACGCATATAAAGCATAGTTACAGTGGACATAAATACTACTCCATAGGTTGACTTGGGAGAATATTGAATTTAAATTGCATTTCAAACAAGTATGCTGCAGTAATTGATGGCGATGTTAACAGGTAAAGAACTTAGGCCTTAGGGCGTTTGAAATGTATCGTCATTTGCTCAACTCTGCATTGAAATTCACTTGTTCTCAAATATGATGTTGCTTCTTGCTTGCCATGATGACGAAGGTGATGATGATGACGACGATCATGATTACAACACACATGTAAATCATAACAAATATAAAATCGAACTTTAGGACATTGACAGCAAGTAACCTTTTGAAAGCTATATATTTTCCGGGCTGGTTCGAAGGCGTCATTGATTTTACTAAAAATGGGGTACTTGTTGCTCTGACGTCATTGCTGATATATTCTAATGAAAATAAGACCACGAGCAAGCAGTCCCCAGAGCATTTCTCATCAATATTTTTGAAATATGAAATCTCCCTATATATTTCTTAATTGAATGGCCAACACCTCATGATGTGGTGATGGTAAATCATATCACTTTTGAGCAGTAAGATATATCTTAGCATGACAGAATCAGGAGATATCGAGTTGCAGCTTTTGCTAAATGAAATCATGTAACTGCCTCAAACCACTATCTCATGGAAAAAAAAAGGAATAGGACGGATGGAGACCTTGGAAGGGAATGAGGTGGGGAAATCAATTATGTCGTACCCTGGAAGAAAGATCATTAGTGGTGGACGGTGCAAATACCTTGTCGAAAATGATGAGAATAAAGTAAGATAACGGTCAGAAATAATTGAAGGAATTGAGCAGGTCTTTTTTTTTAATAAGGGATACATCACTCCATGGTTTGATAAGTTAGAGTTTATTAACTAAAGGTTAGGCATAGCATACGTGTCATCATAAAAATACATGTAGATATGCCATATGTAGCTAGTTGTATCGGTTGAAGATACTACGTTTTAAAACCAAAGAAATATATCAAGATGATGTATACGAAGTTAATTTTTATTGTCGCATTGAAAAACAGTCATAACTTCTTATATACTGTAGGTTCCGAATAATATTTCCGAAATCTGATAAAGGATAATGTTAAAGCAAGATTATTATCGGTACTTGAAACCAATGAAAAAAAATGAGTCTAATGATTCCTTTATAAGAATAATATTCATGTTATTCATAAGGTAATTTTGTACGAGCATTATTTTACACACCCTCGCTGATCATTACTAAACCAGTCACCAGATTTGCTTCATAAACTAACTTCAGTATGCAAGGCATGTTCAATCATTCCTGTGGAGTAGGTCCTATTGCAGCCAGTCGCCGTATGGGGGTAATACAACAAAATCTACTGGCGAGCGAGAAAAGGGAGCCTTTTTAATACGCAAACTTATATTGTCGTGGTTGTAATAGATTAATTAAAAATAATAATGATGTCATATTTCTGCCCTCCTTTCTTTCCTTTTCTCTCTCTCTCTTTCTCTTGGTCTTGAAAATATACGGGGGCCCAAGACCCCCTCTTCCCTTCTATATGCCAGTGGTAGGGGATACTTCCTCCTTTCGTTGTCAAATTTGATTTTGGGAACATTATGGTACAAATTAAAATCGAAATCAAGCAAAACAATTTGATCAAGACAAATCACCTTATCATGTAAGTCTCAGCTCCTTACAAACGGATCATGCCGATATATATGTCGGTGTGGCATTTTGTTGTTTCCTAGATTTGTTATCACAGCACGTACACGAAGAAGGGAGGATAAATCATAACATAAGTCCATCTACTGTAATTTCAGCCCAACGAGCTGGGCGAAAGGCGGCGATTAGGGAGGTATCGTGCCGTTCTATCACTTGGCTGGTCCAGGGCAAGATGTGTTGGCACCCAGACATTCACGGCGACGGCGTACTATTTTAAAGTGTGCGTAGTTGATTGTGGGTGCGCAACGAGAGGGTGCTTCGCGTTTAGAGCTTACCACTGTTTGGAATGCATTTGTTTCCACAACCTGTCGACATGGTGAAGCAGCGAGAAAAAAAACAAAACAAGGGATCTCATCTCGTACGTCGCCAGTGCTGTTTTGAGAGGGTTTCCGTTAAGGTCAGATCAATATTTTGATCTCTTCGATTGTGTTGATTCACGTAGAAACGCAGTGTACGGGCGGAATTAATTCAGGTCGATTTATTGAATATTCCATTTCATCTCTTCTCTCCCAATCGGATAAATCGCATATCGTACTTTTTATCGATCTTACTTTCAACGAGTGTGACAAATGTCACTGATTTTCGAGAGATGTTATTCATGACACGTTTATTGAATAAACAGAGAAAATTCAACGATTTTCCAGTAAAAAATATATACTTGTATGATTTTGAAATCAACAGTAATTCCATGTTTCTTCTAACGAGTATAGAGATGAGGCTAAAAGAGAGTTCGTAACCTTTGCCAAACTGGTTTTGCTATGTGAAATGACCGGACTTTCCGATTTTCTTCTCTCAATTTTTTAATAAATAATCAAACCTGAACTTCACATCACCAGGGTTCATAGTCTCATTCTTTTTAATGTTTGAGAAAAAAATTAATGGTCACTTTATTTTAAATATTAATAATCATTATGTAAATGCAATGTTTATTGATATTAGGCATTTGTTTACACACAACAGGTAGCTGATTTTTCCACTGATTCTTCATGACCTTCTATTTTTACATTCTCCGTGATAACTCGACAAAAGAAAGTGTATGATGTGCAATAGGAAAGGAGGGTAATTGATACAGCTCGGAAATCTCTGTAATCCAACGAGAAGGAGAATATATAGGTATATGATATCCCCGCCAGACCCGATGGACAGAGCTTTAAAAGGTGCAAGTCTAGTGTCACCAAAAAAAGAAAACATTACCCATACGAAACAGGGATTTCCCAATGTATCAAATTGCAGAAACCTCACGCGCTTCTGGAAGTACGTTAGCTGGTAATCATGAATGTTCCGCATTTAGTGACAATGATTCAACCGAGAAATGCTGCGTTTATTCCATTTCCTTTTTCCAGAGGAAGTTATCGTGATCGCCTGTTAGTTAGTTAGTTAGTTAGTTATACCGAGGTTTTTTACCTGACTGCTAAGAAAGCACGGATGCTTGTGAGCAAGCAACCAGGGGACCAACGGCTTAAGGTCCTCTCCCAGGGACCTGGTAATGAGAATAAATTCCTTACCAAAGGGCACTAGCGCACCACTTAGGAATCGAACCCGGGTCACCGGAATCCGAAACCCCCGCTCTTAGAGGCGAAGCGATTACACTGCAAAAACTCCGGTGTTGATTTAACACCAGCCTGGAATCTACATTTGTCCACACCAGAGAAGTGTTAAACAACACCAGTTTCGTTTTGGTCAAACACCAGATAGGTTTTAATACAACACCAATCGGTATTAAAACCGCATCGGTTTGATTCCAAACTGGTGTTGTTTCAATACTTCTCTGGAATGGACATATATAGATTCCGGGCTGGTGTTAAATTTACACCGGAGTTTTTGCAGTGTAGATTTCGTAAATTTGACCATGAAAGGGTGTCTGTCGGGAGAGTGCATAGGTGGAAAGTTCCTGTAGGCGTTTTATATTCTTATTTATTATCTATTATTCATTTTTCTCTGTTGTATTTCGATAAATTATGACTGTAACAAAAAATTGTCATTTCGTATGCATCGACAAGAAAATTGTAAATTTCATGATAATTTGTCAGCGTCTAAAAATTAAAATCAAATTTACCCCCTTGTTTGTTTGTTTTGTTTTGTTTTGTTTTGTTATTCTTCATTGGAGGTGTGGCAGCGTATGCACGACCGACAGCATTTTCTCTGACTTGTTGACGAACTGTGAGATATGTCCGTTAACGGATAAAGCATGAAGCTTCATGGATAAAGTTAAGCCCCTGGTACACACGCGTCTGGTTTGAGGCCGCCTCCGAATGTGGCTTTGAAGGCGCCTTCACCCCTGCAATTTGGGTGGTTAAAGGTCAAGTCCATCCCAGAAAAAATGTTGATTTGAATAAATAGAGAAAAATCAAACTAGCATAACGCTGAAAATTTCATCAAAATCGGATGTAAAATAAGAAAGTTATGGCATTTTAAAGTTTTGCTTATTTTTCACAAAAACAGTGATATGCAAAAATTAATGTCATGCACATGAGTCAGTTGATGATGTTCATCACTCACTATTTCTTTTGTTTTTTATTGTTTGAATTATACAATATTTCATTTTTTTTTTACAGATTTGACAATGAGGACCAATTTGACTGAACCATATAATATTAAACAATGCTTATTCCACATGTTCAGGGAGGAATTAATCGTTGTTTCACTTGACAATGAGGAGAATATTAGAATATTTCACATTATACATAATAAAATACAAAAGAAATAGTGAGTGGATGACATCATCAGTCTCTTCATTTGCATACCGACCGGGATGTGCATATAACTGTTTTGTGAAATTACGCGAAATTCTAAATTGCCATAACTTTCCTATTTTACATCCGATTTTTTATGAAATTTTCAGCGTTTTCTTTGTTGGATTTTTCTCTTTTTTCAAGTCAACTTTTTGTTGGGGTGGCCTTGTCCTTTAAACACATACGCCAATGGTGGATTCAAACCGTCTCGAGGTACACCAAAGCCGCCTTCAAGTCGACTATTCACATGGCACGAGTCCTCTGATATTTTACGTCAAAATGTTCTATTGTTCGTTGCATGAGTTAAGGCGCCTTTAAACCACTTTATAGGTGGACTTAGACCGAGGCGACGTCAGTCTGGAAATGAATATATATATATATATATATATATATATATATACACACATATACACATATACATAAGATATATAGAGAGGGAGAGAAAGACAGAGGGGGATGATACACATAAGTCGAGCCGCGTCTGACGGCGGCTTCGGTTCACTTTCGTTCATGTATGTGTAACACCACCCTTAGATTTTGGATGTATCAATGTTGTCCATGAATGAGGTAAATAAACAACATATGACGTAGCTTTGAAAAAAAACAAATAATAAAATCTTTCCAAACTCGGGAAAGAAGATTTGGGTTGCTATCTACACTAAATTTAAGAAAGTAAGGTTCAAAGCATTCAGGGTGAAGCTCCTTTTATTTATGGCCTTAATTTATAATGTTAAACGAAAGGTCTTAAAGTGAACAGTGGAAGGCTGTTTGTTTGCCTGTATAAGAATTTGCGATGCTGTAAATTATTGCAAATACACAAACGACTAAAATCATGTCGAGAGTAATATTTACTGAATAAGGGAAAGAATGAATTGGAAAAAATGGCCCTACTACAATTGTAGTTTTATGAATTTGACATGTTTGAGGGCATATAAAGATAAATCCTTTACAGGGAACATAATTTTTTATTGACTATTTTCTTAGATTTATTTCTCTTTCCAATTAAATACACTGTAATATCTCTCTACAAAATTTTTACAGAATTTCAACAATCACAATAACACAACCTGGCTCATCCTTTAAAAAGAACAAATATTGGCATCCAAATTCTATATCCTCACAAATTAATAATAACCTCGCATTATCAGACGTGAAGGCCGGTGAAGGCTGCGAAACATACGTGCCGGTTGTAGGCGGAAATTAAGGACAAGTCCATCCCAACAAAAAGTTGATTTGAATAAAAAGAGAAAAATCCAACAAGCATAACACTGAAATTTTCATCAAAATCGGATGTAAAATAAGAAAGTTATGACATTTTAAAGTTTCGCTTAATTTCACAAAACAGTTATATGCACATCCTGGCTGTTATGCAAAATGAGGCGACTATGATGTCATCCACTCACTTTTTATTTTGTATTTTATCATATGAAATATTCTTATTTTCTCCTCATTGTCAAGTGATACAACGATTAATTCCTCCCTGAACATGTGGAATTAGCATTGTTTAATACTATATGGTTCAGTCAAGTTGGTCCTTATTGTCAAATCTATAAAAAATGAAATATTGTATAATTCAAACAATAAAAAAAAAAATAGTGAGTGAAGGACATCATCGACTGAGTCACCTAGTTGTGTATATCACTGTTTTGTGAAAAATAAGCGAAACTTTAAAATGTCATAACTTTCTTATTTTACATCCGATTTTGATTAAATTTTCAGCACTGTGCTAGTTTGATTTTTCTCTATCTATTTAAGCCAGTATTTTGCTGGGGTGGGCTTGAACTATAGAAGGCATTCATAATCCACATCATCACACCCTGCTATACGAGAAACCTCCTTATTTTCATTATAAAGTTTACATTTCTACATGTATTATTATTATCGATGTTTTTGTTATTACCCGCTAGGCTCTATAGCCGTTTGGAAGAGTATGACGTAGGACGTATTTTTCACCCGGTTAAAATCTCATGTCATAAAGTTGAACATCAAGTCATATTTATCTCTCATCAACAAGATCTTGATCATAATATTATAGTTTAAAATATACTTATTCTTCATCTATACACCCGATCGTCTAATAATATGTTTTTTTCAACGCATAGCCCTCCTTTGATTTTATATTTCTTTTGTTCATATTGATGTTCTCACATATTCAGCTGCATTTTACAACAATTAGGGGCTTGAAAATTTATTTACGAGTTTTCTAGAGCAGAAGATCCGTTTCGTCTGGAAGTGGGCTTTAAAAGATTTTAATCATTCTTCGGAATATGAATAGCAGTATATACGTGGAGAGGAATGGCGGTGTAATGTAATTTACCAGCCATTTGAAAAAATAATAATAGCACTCTTTTTTTTCCAGGGTAGCCACTTCAGCTCTTATGAACTGTCTCCAGCAAGCGGGCTCTGCTTATTACCCATTTCCATTCTACTGCGTCGAGCACCTGACAAGAAGGCAGCAGTCTTTTGTAAGACTTGATCGTGGATCGAATACACGCGACTATCGTGGTGAGCGCTCTACCACTGAGCCACCATGTCTGGTATTGTTGAATTGCAATACACAATTTCGAAACAAAATTTAAGACCTTGATTGAAAAGGCAGTCCATCCTCGTTGCATTTGTATTTTAGCATCTTCTTATATGTTCTAATACTCACATTGCAGTGCCCGAACCTACCCCTTTTCTATATTTTGAATGAGCGAAGGTTTTCATTGAAAATACATATTGCAACGATGCTTGGAGTTGTCTACATCTAATAAACAATTCGTTTCTTGAAAGCGAGTTTCTCAATAGCACTTATGGGAGAGTCGTTTGACACATCCCCTGAAATTATATTTGTTTTCTAAAAGTATACGCTCAGTCAAGAGTTCCAAAAATATTAAAGTGAAAGAAACCGATACAACATCACTGAGAATTTCATCACATTTGCATGAAACACAATATAATTCAGGATTTTCCTTCATGTCACAGTATAAGCGCAACATCTTTGATATGACATTGATATATATCATGACATTACACACTATTTTTCTTTGTTCTTCATAATTGTCGAAGATGGCATTTAACACCAGTGGTGGTAATTTCACTTGTTCGAGAAAGGTGAGTCAAATAATGTTTTACATTATTGAAGAGATTGAGAAAAACCGAATACACTTCCATAACGTTTTATACAAATTAATCCGAAGTGTAGATGAACTTGGCCTTTAAGGTTGTCATCCTACATGCCAATGGGTGAACAAATTAATAAAGGAGAGAGCCACTTCAATGAACACTAATTGGTCTCTTCGCTCCACGCTAAGATGGAGGGCAATTAATGGTCAGTTTAAGATGGGTATACATCATCACTGCCATGTCTCAAGTATATCGAATGATTGATGACTTCAAATTGAGATGCATGAAGAGAATCGTGCTGAAACAGCTCTTATTCACTTGCCTATAATCATGATAAAGGGTCTCCAGAAATGATGAAGAGTACGCGGCACTACATAACTCTTAAACCCTCGCTAATTTGGTACTTTAAGGTAAAACAAAAAAAAATCCTGTAAACATGTTGGGAGAAAAGGGATATAAGATCTCTGATGCAATTGTGAGCTGTCATATCCTAGTGCCGATATTCTTTATATCATTTCAGGAAGGAGAATTCGATAATGACGCTTAAGCGAGAGAGTGAGATAGAGAAGGAAGGAGGGGGGGGGGGGGGGCTTGATGCAGTCAAAGAAAAAAAAATAGATGAAACTGATGCTATTTTAATAATCATTTTAACGGTTTAGTTTTTTATGCAAGCAAAACTAATGCACAAGGGGAATAAAATATGACTAAGGGATGAATGCATGCCAATAGTCTGTTTTCTTTTTGATACATTTTAAAAAGAATACTTTATAAATAGTACTTTTAGCAGCACTCTCCATTGCACTACTTCCCCCTCGAGTAGATAAGTACCCCTTCAAACACCATAAAATGCTCTCATCCTGACCACTACAGTCCACCCTTTCCAACCTATTTCAATTATCTCCCTCTTTTATTCGAGAAGCCCTTCCAGAGGTGTTCAAATCGAACATTTTAAAGGCAAGCGTGGGTTCATTCGTAGCCTATACTGGACTGCTTGAAATTTAATCAAACGTATTACGGATAATATTTGCCAATCTGTCAAACCAACGATGATCAAGTCACCTCAAGCTGCATTTCGATGCCACACAGAGATTTAGTGTAACTTATATTTGTTTAAAAAAGGGTGAATTACTTGATACTCCTGACCTCCCATTATCTGTTGTTTAAATTCTATAGTACTGGCTAGATGCTATAATCATGGAGCTACATGTATTATGCTATAAATATGTCCAGTTATTCCTACACATAGGAAAAATACCCAAAGATATTATATCGTGCCCTGAAATACGCTTTACAACTTAATAATGCTATTAGTAGTACTATCATTATCATTAGTAAAATTATTATATACTCTTATCATCATAAATATTATTCTATCAATAGTGCCATTATACTAGTTATGATCACGATTATGACTAGTATTATCGTTATGAATCATTAATATCAGGATAGACGTGTAATTTTTTGCTTCGATATCAACAAAATTCTTAATAATTTAAAGCAGTATTAAAGGATTCCACGTATTGATTTATATAGTAATTAATTAAAATTAACGCATCTCTTACATATAAGTCTCTGTTAATTCACAATGATTATGAACGTATTCATATCCTAATCATATACCTTTCCATCAGACCAATGTTCCCATCAAGTCTCGAGGATGCCTCCTACCCTCCTCTATCATTTGTAGAAACTTCATGTTTTCTTCTTCTCCCCATTGTCTATGAAAATTGAGAACATGCTGCAGGCATGGAGATAATGATTTCGATTGTTCTCTATGCTACAATTCGGTTTGAAATGGATACGTTCCATCCCAGCAATACGAACGTTTCATCTTGGCTTCCGTTTTTGCAACACTACATTGCCAGGAACAAGACTTTGCAAAAAGGAAATAAAAGAAATGTGAAATTTATTACGTTACAGAAATCTATATACGGCGTTTAGTGGGTGGTGGCGGGATTGCGGTCCGGGGAAAAGGTTTCAGAACACGATTGGGAACTAATACGTCAGTCGCTGAAATATCAAATATTGTGGATTCGATTACAGCGAAGGCAAGTGACGCAAGGCAATATCTCCTGTAAAGTATGGTCTCAGAGGGGTTAAGAGCACTTTAAGTGTGAGATTACTAGTCATCAAGCACCCATAATCGACATCAGGAAGTCCTCTTCGCCATTCATATTCCATACGGACCATCCAGGTATGGGGATATTGTCAAGTAGGTGTTCGGGGCGTTTCATGATGATGTTCTGTCGGTGGCATAGGGCTTTACGCACGACTGTAACATGACTTGCGCTAAAAATAATATTAAAAAATAGGGAAGAGTTTTCATATGTATTTTTACGATAGATTTCCTGTAATCTCAATCAAATTTGACAAATAATTTCGCATTGTGATGCATGTTATCATCAGATATCGTAACCTATACCGATTTCCGCTGATGTGAGCAATAATAGGAAACTAAAACCCCAATTTACCTTCTAAACATTTGTAACTATTTTTGTCGGCGGGGGGAGGGGGCGTCGTCAACATCAAATCTTAGCCAAAGGTTAAGTTTTTGCCAGAGTTTGAGCTCACATGACTAAGATCAAAGGTCATTTAGGGTCAATGAACTTGAACCATGTTGGGGGAATCAACATCAAAATCCTAACTGAAGGTTAAGTTTTTGAAATGACATATAGACCTAGTTCATAGAACTTGGACATAAGTGTTATTAAGCATTCTGAATGAGTTTTAGGTCACATGACATAGGTCAAAGGCAAAAGGATCAATTAACCTTGGCCATGTTGGGGTATTTGTTGATATCCATCATAACTTTGAAAATTTATGGATCTTGTTCATGAAACTTGAACAGTATCATTGAACATCCTTTGTGAGTTTAGGGTCACATGACCAAGGTCAAATGTCATTTATTTTTGAAATATCATAACTCTGAAAGTAGGCCTATGGATCTAGTTCATGAAAATTGGACATATTATGGGTAATCAAGCATCACTGATCGTCTCGCACAAGTCTTCGGTAACACGATCAAGGTCAAATGTCATTTAGGATCAATGAACATAGTATTTTATCATCATATGACACTGCATGCTCCTAAATTAAATCGCGTAATGCAGGCGAGACTGCCAGAGGCGCTCCACTTGTTTACTGTACGTCGCAAATAAAGCATAGGTTTAGTAATGATATCACATCGATTTCGATGCTCATGGTCTTTAGAAAATACATAGTTGCTCGAGAATCAAAGAAAACAGAAGTGCCGTTCAAATAAATGGCAAAAAGTGAAACATTGATACCAATTTCAGAATTGCGATTCAGAATTGTTTTCACTTATTTATTCATTTGCATCACTGGACATTCTGATTAAACTCTCGCGATTTTAATCACGATTCGAATGAAAGTTCTGAAATAGATAAGATTTCAGCAGCTGTAAAAAAATTATTTAAAGTATCAGAAGGAAATTGAGGTAATTTTCACATGTTTTTAATACAAGGGTTGGAGATTTCCCCTAAACGTCATGGAAAAGGTACCTGTGATAGAAATCATATTTTCCATTAAGTATTTTTCCCCTTTTGCATAGGTCAGTATAGCACACTGAGAAATACCTTGATGTTGCCATGATAAAGTTATCTTGTGATGTCCAATCTCGATAGATTTTTGTGAAGAATAATTGTTAGCACATATCAAATGCGACCACTGATCCTAATTAGATTTTGCAGTCATAATCAAGGGGCAAATAATGCGTGTGAGCCTTAGAGCGTAGTGAGAGATCAGGAGACTACTATTTTCACCAATGGAGAACTGTATTTGGAACCAGGAAATGTGCCCCTTTAGTTGGGGGGGGGGGGGGGGCATTTAGACATGCAGCAGGGTACATTATAAGGGATTGCAATAAATCTAATACGAGCATGGTAGCATAGCACCCGAACTAGAAAAAGGACGATGTTTTTTTTTACAGTGAATACTTTCATTTTGAAGCTACATTCGTCACACCTTATTGTGTTTGAAATAAGACATTCCAGGGATCAAGTAAGAAAGTATTTACTTTTCGCTTATAAACATAAATTAACAATATTTTGAGCATGATATTGTTTATAGAATAGCTTTAAAGGGGCACTACTGTATCTAGGGTAATGAGCCAAATATTTTGAGGGGTCCAGACGGGGGTAGTTAGGCA
Source organism: Lytechinus pictus (assembly GCF_037042905.1). Taxonomy (NCBI): domain Eukaryota; kingdom Metazoa; phylum Echinodermata; class Echinoidea; order Temnopleuroida; family Toxopneustidae; genus Lytechinus; species Lytechinus pictus. The sequence goes on from NC_087249.1 coordinate 15,579,071, forward strand.
GAATTTCTCCAAATCATATTTCACCCGTTTCCTTTCCTTTTCTTTCATTTTTCATTTATTTATTTTCTTTTCGTTAAACCTTAGGGGCTAGTAATACCACACCCTTGCAATAATAGTTTGCTTCGCTCACTTGCCTTCACCCCGTAAAAAAAAAATCCCGGATACGCCAGTGGTAATGCTTGTTCTTGCCAAAACGGCGTACCATTTAGTGTTAAAGTCCATCTTTACATTTTGTTGGTTGGGTCAAAAACAGAAGAAAAAAATGAGATATTTTTTTTTAAATAAGCTATGCAGAAGTTTGAATTTGTGACTTCATACAGCTTCCTACAAAATTAAACGCAATATGAATTTCTGAAAGGGAAATTTTTATCAACATCACTTATCGTTATTATTTCTCATATATTTTGTTCACTGCATCCAATTTGACGTCACTAAGATTTACCCTACAAACCCGTCTTCTTACTGCCAATGGTCTATATGTTACTTATTTTAATGTGGAATCAACATATAGATATTTAGGTCGAAATGGAGAAGGGTAAAAAATTAATGGAATATGGAAATCTTAATACTCATGGCCAGTAATTTGTCCGAGATAGCAGATAAACATAAAGGTTTACTGGAACAACAAAAATCACTTAACGTATAGATCGAGGACCACGATTAAAGCCGAATCTAATGCATTTTTTCTATTTCAAACGTTTCAAAAATGAATAAACATGGCGGTAGCGTAATTGACACACACAAACTAAAAAAGAACGAGGAGCGAGCCAAACTTTTGTCCTTTTTAAAATGAAGGTCTAATTTTAATCTTGGTGTTGACATACTATTAAAAAAAGCATATCCTGCCCTTCTTTCGGTGTTTTTTTCTCACTTTTTTATTTTGCTCTATTGGTCATGGATTTTGAGTTTGTTTGGGGAGGAAAGAGGCTATATTTACGCCAGTTCGGCATTTTTGATAATCGTCTGCTTTATATAAAGTTGTGCGATTATTCTCTTTTTGTGAGAATGCTTCATTAAATTACTTGTTAAACAAACTGTATAAGATTTTTCTTTGTATAGTATTAATATGTATGTTTATCGAAAACTATTATGATATTTGGCTCGTTTTTATGTTCAATGTACCTAAGTTCCTAAACTGCCCATAAAAGTTTAGCAGGGGCCTGGGAAGGTTTTTTTTTTAGAAAAACAAATATATATATATATATATATATATATATATACATTCTCTAAAGTGAAGGTGATTTTTATCTCTACATTTAAAGTATACCAAACGGATTTCCTGATTTCCATGTGGCGCTGCCTATATGCTGTATAAAATCTAGCGGTTATCTCTTTCTCTCCCTTTCCTCGTTTCCCTACTTATTATCTTCTTCTTCGCTTCCTTCTTTTCCTTCTTCTTCCTATTCATCATATTCTTCTAAGTCTTCTCCTTCTTCCTATAATAATGAATTAATAAATAAAAAAAAGTCGTGGTAATAATCACTGTTATAGTATATTGCCAACAAATAAGATTTGACAAATTTAGGTATTTGGAAAGCGATAAAGTTCATTATATATATTTTGGAACATTGAAGTTCGGCTGATTACGGCTACTAAATTTTGCATTTCTTATAGGTTTTTTTTTCAATTTAAATTCTTCATTTAATCACTTCGCATTCACTTTATCATTCTACTGGCCGTTCTTCTGTGAGTCCGTCAAATATATATATATATATGTGTGTGTGATCAATCTTGGTGATGTACGTGTACGGGTCGATCTCCTTCATAATTATATTTGAGATCAAGAGTATGGAGAGGGCCGTAGCAAGGTCAATACCAGTCTTCATCAAGTTTTCGGGCACATGCCCTTCATCAGGATCTAAACCAATATATAAAATACAAAATATAGGCCTTCTAATAACAATGGTAAATACAATACAATGCAATATATAACGGAGATAAGTAACTATAGTTCATAAATCATAACCAGTTATTCATATAAGGTAATGGTGAGTCTGAAACAACACTATACACACGACTAAATAACACTAGATCAGAAGTAACCAATTACAACAAAAACAAACCCGACAGCAAACCCTCCCATACACCATACATTTCAACCTTCCCGGGTATACAGTACACAGCATTATAAACATCACTGCCATCGAAATAGTAAAAACCAAGAAACACGACACCATCATGAAAAGGGAATCTCATTGGATACACAAACTTAAAACATTAAGACCACGTGGTATAAACGCCGACCAATAAACGACCCTCTTCACCCTCTAATGAACTCATCCCCGCACACCTGACCTCACTTCACACTTAACTTTACTGTCAACAATACACTTACTTACGGACCTTACGGTAACTATATATTCTATTCTTCGTTACACATTGACTCACCATTACCTTATATGAATAATTGGTTATGATTTATGAACTATAATTACTTATCTCCGTTATATATTGCATTGTATTGTATTTACCATTGTTATTAGAAGGCCTATATTTTGTATTTTATATATTGGTTTAGATCCTGATGAAGGGCATGTGCCCGAAAGCTTGATGAAGACTGGTATTGACCTTGCTACGGCCCTCTCCAAACTCTTGATCTAAAAAAAAAAATATATATATATATATGTATATATATATATATATATTTTTTTTTTTTTTTTTTTTTTTTTTAAATTTTTTTTTTTAATTTATATATTTATATTTATTTATGTATTTATATATATGTATTTATAAATATTTATATATATGTGTGTGTGTGTGAGGGTGGGTGTATAAGCGAATTTAAATTAATCATATAAATTACTAACTCCATCAAGTATATCTAGGATTGATACGTTATATGTGTGTGCTTAAATAAGCGTGTAGGTGTCTGAGGGTGAGTGTGTGCGCTCGCGAGAGTGCTTAGTGCATACAAAAGTGTGCGTGCTTATGTGTTGAATACTCTAATAAGCATACATCCTTCATAAGAATCATATGTTTATATATTACATAGGTTATGTAGATTCGAATCAGTGATAGGTCAATACGCCATCACGTGACCATAGCTGCGAGGATCGCATTTGTTATATTCTAGGTTTTGACGACACCTCCGTGAATATAACTGCGTTGTATTGTCAATTGCAGCGTTATGTTCACTATTACCGTGTTTACACTTAATCGGCATTTGAATCGGCTCGCGGTTCTGAACCGCGAGCCGATTCAGCATCGGCTTTTTCATAGCGTGTAAACGCGAGCAACTTGAATCGGCTCGCGGTTCAGAACCGGCAATTTGCACCACCAAAGTAGTAGGTTCTGAACCGCGAGCCGATGCAGAATCGGCTTTTTTACTACGTGTAAACAGAAAGCCGATTCTGCACCGGCAATTTGTGCGCATTTCATTTACTTTACCATTGTGACGTAATTGTAAGCGCACTGATCCAGCGTTGTCTTTATTATGACGTATATTGTAGGTATGCGTATCATTTTAGGTTTTTGCATCGGCTCGCGGTTCTGAACCGCGAGCTGTAACAACGTGTAAACGCAATCCAAATGCCGATTCTGCATCGGCAATTGGTTCAGAACCAATTGCCGATTAAGTGTAAACACGGTATAAGGTGACGTCTCTCGCTGTTTTTATGTACGCGCTAGTGCGTCGATTGCATGAAGAACGCGCTTGATGTATTTTCAAAATATTTTCTATTATGACGTAGATGGATCAGAGCTGTAGCAAGAATTTCGGGTTGGAGCCAGATGATGAATGCAATCTCTGATGGCGAATCCACATAGACTATATAATATAACAGATATTCCCTGGTCTATCGTTTTAATAAATAACATTTCAACTCCCCTCCGAAGCTATATTTTTCCCTCGGGAGAATATTTTCCCTCAGCGCTACGCTTCGGGCAAAATATAATCCCTTGGGAAAAATAAAACTCGGTCGGGGAGAGGAAATGTTATATTCAAACTGTAGGTAGGCAATATCTGTATAATATTTTACATAAGGCTGTTATAAATATCTGTCAAACCGTAATTGACTTTGATAACTTTAAATCGTTACTGATCAGGAATCAATGATTGTAGTAAACTATTTTGTATGTACATGTATATGTATTTGGTAGTATACTCACTTGATGGATTTGTTTGTACGTTATAGCAATTTTTCTCTTAGGCCTATATATTTTCAGATACGTGATGAGCACCCAATGGCCGAAAGCTTGTTCCTGATGGAAACCTACGTCTGCTAAGCTTCCTTGCTTTATTGGCATCCTCTCAAATATACATTCTGATTGAGTTCTGTTCTGTATTATCAAAACTACAAGAATATAAATTGTTTACACCGTATAATAAGATAGACGAGAAGTAGTAAGTTTGTGACGTCATTTATGTCTCATATTGATGCTGTGAATAAACATGTATTATTTTGGTGAAATTACAAAAACAAATGGCGACTGTAACACTTTTCCATATCAGATTACGATTTTTTTTAATGCTGGTTTTACGTGTCTCTATATAATTTGGTAACAGACTAGGGCCCGTATTCTGAAGTCAGGTTTAACTTAGACCATGGTCTAACTCTGTGCTAAAATTATGGGAAACCAAAAGTGTCAAAATTTTTATTAAGTTGTATGTTTCTTATGTTTACTGTGCTCTTTCCTGATTCATCGATGGTGAAGACATTCATCTATTCATACTTCCTAGACAATTATGAATGATTTGAGAGCCAAATGAGCTGGAATATGATATCTCTACTGTTAGTGATTTATGCAACAATTGGCTATCCATACTTAAACCACAACTTTAAACCTGAGTTTAAGTTAAACCCGACTTCAGAATATGGGCCTAGGTGTTTAAGGTGAAAAAGAAACAAGCAAAGTACCTGGTAATCGCAGCCTAGAAAAATAAATCACAGATTTGAAAGGAGAATTTGCAACCCATTCAACCAGCAGTCAAAACTAATACGCACCGAATGATGAGAAGCTTTTCATCGATTGGAAATCCTTTTACAATAACTTTGCATCAAGGGAAACTTTGTACTTTTTTATTCAAAAGAAGAAAAAAAAAGGTTTCGAAGTCTACACACCATCAAACACAAGTCGAATTTTCGATTCTTACAACAGATATTCGAGATTTTCTTTATGACATTATGACATTGCCATAGACATTCAAGATGATGACAACACTCTTTAACCATGATAACTGCCTCTGCGAAAGAACCAGGAATTAGTTTTGGTGATTTAAAAAGACAATGTTCTCATCACGTTTGACTGTATTTCATCATCTGAGAATCTATAAACATAATTTCAGCAGGTATTCATGTTTTCAGGGTTGAAAAAAATAATTATTGAAAGCAGTTGGATCCCGCAATTATATACATATACAAAAATATCTAGTGTAATTGAAGATCTAAAACAATGTCTAATTTGCATAAATTCAAAAAGTTTTGGCATTGTTTTTCAGATCAAAGACTGACATGAATATTTCGGTTAAAAAAATAAGTTAGTTGATAGTAGTCTGGATGATGAGATCATCAAGATTTTGAGAAAGATTTGCAATTATAACAAATTTGCATAATTCAAAATAATCGTCATTCCGCGATGTTTTACCAGAATCTCTAGATCTGATAATAATGATGATAATAATATTAATTATTTACTACAATTACTATTTACCCAAGGTAGCCACTCTTAGATGCAAGCTGTTCTTCTGGAGGGTCCTGCTTAACACGATGTGTTATTACCCTACTCGTACGTCGAGGGCCTGACAAGAAGGCAGGAGGTCCCGATTTTAAAGTCTTTGGTATGACTCCGCCGGGATCGAACCCACGACCTCCAGATTATGAGGCGGGCGCTTTACCACTGAGCCACCATGTCTAAGACTTAAAGAAACACATTTTTTGTCTTTGTGTCTGTACCTACACGCATGTGTACTCAAGGGACTTTAGTAACTTTATAGCAGGAGAACATTGAATTAATTTGCATAAATTGAACAATATTGACTTCATTCAGCTCTTTATGTGCTTCCCGGGGTAAATGGATACAAAAAGTGGCAGCATTTGAATCGTTGTAAGTAAATTAAATTCCAAGCTTTGAAACAATAGCTTCAAGTATTTTCCTAAGTATGCAAACATGAGGCGAAAAGGAAACAAATAAGGTAAATGCGCGTTCAAAAAGAGAAAGGTCAAGGTTGTATACCATTGTTATTCAATAAATTGACCTCACCTTAAATGCATACTCTTCCACCACACATAGGTCCCTTCACTCCTGGCACTCCGAATGACCATGTAATCGTCTAATGATCCACTGACTATGTACATTTTTCATATAACATACAGTAAATAGGGCAAAAACGTGACAAAAATCCGGTTCAGCAGATATTTCAAATAATATGCAAAATTATGCATTGTTTCACAGCTTCGATTTTCCTATACTTTTATATGGTATTTTGGTACCTTTAATAGACCAATGCTGAAAAATACGTCGTTTCTGTTGCAAAATGCTTCGGGTTATTTCACATTTTGACAGGACTAAAACTACTTGTCTCTTTTTAGAGCGATTTTCTTTCAAACAATTTTACAGTTACTGAATGATTCTAAAATAAAAACGTTAATGACAAGATATTTTTTTACAGGATACTTGCCGCCAGAACGTATATACTCAATGTTTTGTTTAGATTGTGTTTTAGATGCATGGATTCAGGGACGTAGACCTATGTGTAGTGGGTTTTGAAAAGCAATAAGTGAAAGGGTAGGTGTACACACATACACATATGAACAAAATCATACACTCACGCATATTACTGGCACAAAGATGGAAGGGGGGGGGTGCTTGGGGGAACTTGTCACCCCACCCCCTTTTCAGAAAGTTTCACTACCAAGAAGGAAAGGGCGGGTGTAAAACGGCAGGTATAGAAAAGGGATAGATATGATGTACCCGCTGAGAATGACAAAAAATGGTAAAAGAAAACAAAATTAAATTGCGAGCATGATAAAGTGTTGTTCTTTTTGAAAGAGATTTTCTTGTTCAAAGAGTTTTAACATATGCGAGGAACAACCACACCAAATTTTGAGAATTTTTTAAAAATGTCTGGCTCCATACGAAAATCACACAAGCGCACACCAAACGCACATTACAGGGCCATGGGAACGATTTTTTTACAGGGGGTGCTGGTCTAAATTTGGCAGCCCCCACAAAAACATAGGGGGTTCTTACATAATGAAGCTGATTTTGGTGCAAAAAAAAATGACAAGCCCCCCAAAAAAGTGTTTCGCTACAAAATGAAAATGATTTTGGTCTATAGGAAAATTAGACAATATAAAAAAAACGACCCTCCCCCACAAAAAAAATCACTACAAAACGAAGCTCAATTTTGACACGAGAAATTTGACAAGCAAATCAAAAAGAGGGGGGGGGCAGGTTGCTCCAAAATAAAGTTATTTTACTTAAATTTCTGCTATTTAGTAGAACCACCAGGTTTCCAGGGGGTGACAGTTGCCTATGGTTGCATCATGTAAGTAGGCCGATAGGGAATCACCCTCCTCTAATACAGTTTTTATTTCATATAATAAATACAAAGAAATCTTTCAACTCATTTGCATTTCGACCAGGAGGTGCACATGACAATGTTCTTTTAACAAATCAAGCTTCCATAACTTTTTATATCTAACATCCGGTTCAAAACAACTTTTTTGACTGAAATAGAGTTGCCTTTCAAAGCATTGCTTGTATGTGAACTCAAATGATCGCATCCCTCATCAAGAGAGCCAATATATTTTTTAAAATATATTTCAGCCATTTTTTTATCAAATTTGCCCACATAAGGTGTGAATATAGTCTAATTTGATAATCAAAGATCGTATTAATATCTCAATTTCATGGCATTTGACAAAGTGGTTAAATAACCAAAGCGCTATACCAGCCCTTTCTCATAGATTTACACATCTTCGTCTGCGCATGTGTGGTGCCATGCATGCATCAGAATGTGAGCAACTATAATTTCCATAATTGTTCCATGATCATTATTGTTGTTGCTATGATTAAAAACAAATTGAATAATCTGTCAGTTCTATAGCATTTCTTCGAGAGTTAATCGAATGCTAAAAAATCAAATTCGTTAATTAACTTCGTTTTCAGAAAGGTATTTATTTTCACATAGTAAAAACTCCAATTTATGAAGTTTAATTATCGGGGCCGTGCTATAAACAACATAATTCTATACAAACTAATGGGCATCTAATAATATAAGAATTTTCCTCACCTCTGGTCATATATATATATATATATATATCATGTACATATACATATATCAATCACATCAGAATCAAATTTTGTAATAATAAATAGACAAACTGGGTAATATTTATACAAAAAAATATAAAAAATATGATAATACACACAGCTTTCAATTACCTAAATCGTATGTTCGAGATGTACTAACTTATGAATAATGCAATATTGGTAGTCCATAAACACTATATATTACTCAGATCAGATCCACAATTATAAATTCATCAATTTACATCGTTGTCTACTTCCTAGTGAAATCGATAAACAAGTAAAAAAAAATATCTTCCGATTATACGTTTTTTAATATGGCCGCGAATTCTACGATAATACAATGGCGGCGTAGATTTTTCTGTTGTGCGATAATATTCATATACAATGCATGCATTTAGCCCGTTTGCAATTTGTCATTTATGCAATGAGAGTCACCAGCAAATGAATTGAGTTATGATTTTCCAGTTTCTCATACGTGTACCTTGAAAGTGTCTTACGAATTTGATTTTTCCCCCTGTTTTTTTTTTATTCGAAAAATTCTTAATACGACACTCATCAACGTTCAGGTTTTTTAAATAATACCTTTGTCATTTTAACCAATTATATCAAGGGGCATTTAATCAATTTTGACATGAATAGTGATACTTTGGTGAGCATTCAACTCTGAAAACAAACTTTCATTCTTAAGTCTAACAACCAACACTATCTTCGCAAACCACGGCGTATTTTTTCTTGTCTCCCACAAGCGTGAGCTGAAACACGTGGTCATTGCGACAATAACCAATCAGAGTACCTCCTTCTGAGACTTGAGCTGCAGCCAATGAACTTGGAGGGAAAGTACTAGGTGTGAGTCCAACTGTCGGTTGCATGGGATCCTGGAGATGATTTTCTGCATAAAAAAGAAACATTTAAAATAACTTTTATTTATACAACGACAAAAAAATTGTAACCCCCCCCCCCCGTTATCCACTAACGGCTGCAATTTCATCACGACTATGATCAATTTCACCTACAAAGTATAATGCAAGAATCGTTAACAGAATAAACACTATAATTATCCTAACATGACGGTGAATGGAACAGAAACAAGAACAGGGAACGAGACGGTTGTTGAAGCTGGATTGATATGTTTGTTACTTATTTTTTAAAAGAATGATTTGAATGTGGGTGTGAAAGGTGATAAAACAAATCGTACGTAAAAAGGATTGACGTGTGATTCATGGTGACCAGATTTAGCGGTCGAAATACGGGACACTTCCTTCGCGGTTATGCCAATGGCGTAATGAGCCCTAAGGAGGATAGATATGGTATAGTGGGCAAGCTATCTAAAAAGCTGAGAGCGAGTAAAGTGAGAGAGCGAAACAATGTCATTTTGAATGAAAAATAATTTTGTGATCATAGTTTTCTACACATTATTCAAAAAAAGAATATTATATTTGACATATTCCTTTTCTTTTCTCTCCTTTTCTCCTTTTTGTTCTTAGTTATGAAAAGTTTTGGAATCCTTGCCCCCAAGCTCCTTCAATATATCCGCGAGTTATATCAATATAATAACTTAACCTCCCTTGCCCGGCTGGTTCCCTTATTATTAAATGATGCAAAACATATAGAATTAAATCGCCTAAAATAAGTTTACACTGATGTGAACATTTATGATACCATGATCACTTTACGTAATTGTTTACATGTTATATGTACAGCACAAAATAAACTTCTTATACACTCAAGACTTTTTTAATAACAAAAAAATCAGATTAAATTCGACCGTTCTGTTCATTTATTCGACTCTACTCTGATTAGTGCTAGTCGGAAAGTTTCAGTATGTCCGTTTTCATATTTTTGTGTTTGGTTAGTGTTAGGCTGTTATGTTTACATAATTATGTTTGATTTCCATGAAAGAGATACAAGTAATTCAAATGCACCTGCTTGTTCGACACCAATGCACAGGAAACATATATTATTTACTTACGAGTGTACCATTACTGCACCGAATTGCAATATCCGAAAGGAATATGAAAAGACCACTGATCTGCAGTATGCAGATCAATTGAGAATCCATTTCAATGATTACCTTCGCAAAGTGTTAGAAAATAGCCAGAACACAAATCGACATTTAATCCGAAGCTGAAAGAGTACTTTAAGCACATGGCGTCGTTTACACTTATGTGCATTATCCATCCGTCGAAGTGATCTCCTTGTATCATATCTGTCAAGACCAAATCAATTACGGAATTATTTTTTTTGACAGTAGTCATAACTCATAACACAAACTAATTTCCCCCTAAAAAATAAATGAAAAGAAAAGAAATGAAATTAATAATAATGATAATAAAGCAAGTTTAGGCTACTTTAGTTTATTGTGTTGTTACATGAAATTATGTTTGTACAGAAAAAAATGTACAGAATAAAATGAAGAAAAAAATCAACCCTACAAACTACTAAAAAGTGCGCTGAGTGAGGGGCAGAGCTTAATAGCGGTCACAAAATGAGCTTGGCTAATTCGGAGTGAAGTTATCAGATTTATTAGCAGGTTTATGTAATAGCAGAAGTCAATCCTGTTAGCTGATGATTTGAAGAAAAAAATATATAAACAATAGTTTAGTAGTATTTTTAATTTCAAAATGTGTTACATTATTATTCAATTGTTTGTATTTTTTGTGTTTCTAGTATTGTTATAATCTGTTAGTTTAGCTCTATTTTGGTATTAACCCCTGAGTGTATAGCAGACCCCGAAGCTCCGCCATTTTCTCGGCGACATTTGGGCAAATCCTAAGCCCCATTTGCATATATATGAATAATTTATTAGTTCGCTGCTTTACACATCCTAATAGACTCTTTTATATACGACGAAGCAGAAAGCGGAGATCAGCTGCATCACGCATGCGTTATTGAACGAGGTCAGATTTGCGTTAATTATTTATGAACGTTAATGTATTCATCACGTGGTCAATTGACTGATTAATACTTTTGACCAATCAGCGTTCTTCAATACAATGGGTGATTTCAAGTTCGGTGTTGGTGTTGAGAGCGTAAAAAGGCCGCTGAGCCGAGCTCCAACACCGATCTGGGTTCAGAGGAATGATACCAATTGCGTTATCGATAGCACATGACGTCACGCCTCTGCACTGCGCTGCTAAATCATGTCAACTTCACGCGAGAAGTCTCGACGACGAAAATGAAATCGGAGAGAGATGCATTAAATTCCTATCGTACAGAATACCAATGTTTTAATTAATTCAAGAATTCGAAAGAGTGAACATTATTCTTCATCAAAATATATACAGCTCAAATGATTTGTACTCATCTTAACTGTAAAAGCTAATTTTACGGGGATGTTTCATCGTGTTCGCCGCCTGTTCACGAGCTTGAAATTGCCAACACCAAAACCAACACCGAACTTGAAATAATGATTTTGCCAATCCCTGGGGGTTGGTGTTGGTGAATGGGGAAATTGCACGTAGATCGTCAACACCAGCCGCAGTGCTGGGTTCAGCAGACGACATTTAACACCAGCATTCAACACGAACTGCCGGAAATACGTCATATTTTCCGAGGTCAATCCCAACACCAGCCTGATTTCAAGTACGGTGTTGTGGCTGATGTTGGTGTTGTCACAACACCAACACCAGATATTAACACCGTACTTGAAATCACCCAATGAGTCATCAGCGTTCATCAATATACCATGAGTCACCAATAGATAATCGGTGCAGTTCATGTGCAACATACACACCACACTCTACTTGATCTTGTTACCTCGAGATGGAGGGGGGGGGGGGGGCAATCGGCCTTTTATTTAATCTTATCTTTATTTTCGCATTGGTGGAAATGAAAGGGGCAGATTTACTAACGACTTTATTTTATAATAAACAATAAGTCACTATAAATCCCAATAATGTATTTCATTAACTGGTTTTGTAAATGGTTTGGTTGGTGTGTGTTTTTTATATTAAAATACAAACACACACTCTCTCTCTAATTGGTTTAGTTGGTGTGTGTTTTCCGTTTCCATCTCTGTTCATCTTATTCCTCCTCCCCACTCTTTACAAATCGTTTCTGCTTCATTTATCCCCGCCCTCTCTCAAAAATTAAATGACTATTTGTCTCTCCCTGTGGGTAAATTGTCAATTGGTCTACTTTCCTTTTTTGTCTCATCGTCTAATGCTACATTTTGGTCTAATTTCCATTAAGTCCATAATGATTAGATCAAGCATAGCATGGACCGAACTGATAGACCAAATAAACATCGTGCACCCTATGTCCCTTTACAGTATTGTTAGACATTATTCAGTTTTTCTCTATTCGCTCTGTTTTCCATCTCGCACTCTTATTATTCAATCACACACACACACAGCACTCTCTCTCACAAACATTTTCCACCTCTAATCTCATTTCTCACTCTCTCCGTCTTCCTCTCTCTCTTCCGCATTCTCGCAATTCATTTTTTTTAAAGAAAACACTGGGTGATTCCAACTTCGGCGTTGGTGTAGATGTTGGTAGCACAATTTAGATTTTCCTTCCTCCAAAACCTAACTGCCTAATGTGAGTTTACAAATATTATCCAAATCTCGTTATTGATAGCTCAACATCAGAGTAAGATGAATTCATGAATCAATTTCATATAAATTTGGTGCTGTGCTGATGTAAAACTCGGTAAGACATCACACCAAAAGGTCAACACCAAACTTGAAATCATCCAAGTATCTTTCTCATTTTTTAAAATGAATATCTTTATCACATCTACATAACAGCCAGGATCAAATATTCTTTAAGGGGGAGGGGGGGGGGAGAGGGGCTTTTGCTCACCCCCATAAAAGATCATGGTTCTCAAAAAGGATAATATATTTTTTTCGTTTGAAATGTAGTTATTTTCATTTTTTTTAAATCTTTATATATCATTTGTGATGTTTTATGTGTTTCTAATGGGGGGGGGGGGGGTGACATTTTACAGGGAATACCCGCAACTACCACCCCCTCCATCCTAGATCCATGCCTGCACAATGTAGGTCTCACTATTGCTCGTCCATTCTACTAGTACTTCCAGTCTTTCCTCAAATGACTCGATTCAACTAAACTCTCAGCTGAAATTAATCATAGAAGACGTGTAAATTCAGTGACAATGACAAAATTATTTTCACTTCATTTTATTCCAAATACATAAATCAGGTAACAATTATTTTCCTCTTAAGTTTAAAGATCAAATCTTGATCAGAGCTCGTTCCCATCTGCTTAAGATGAAATGGTTTGAAGAGGCTAGTGCCCTCACAAACACAGATGCAGTGTCACATGCCCCCCCCCCCCCCGAATTTATTCATAATTATTTTTTGTTAAAAAATCTTCATTACTAAAATTGTTAAACAACTACATGTACATATTATATTGCTGAATTATCATTTTTATCTATCACTCCTATTATGTAATTGTAATGAATTTATAATTTTAAGTATTTTAATCATAAACATTATCATTATCTACATCCATAATTGTAAAAACTACTGCTACAATTAGCAAGTATAATTACCCCTAAAATAACCCTATCCCTCCTAAATTTTGTATGGGTTTTGTTTGATGGCGAGGGGGCAAGTGGTTACAATACTCTATTGTAAATATATGCAGTAATTCAGTTTGATATAGGATGTTTGGCATATTGTCAACGCATTATTCCCTAATTCTTTCTCCAGAAAATTATTATTGGAATTAAAAAAACAAACCCTTAATTTGGTCTTGTAAATCTTGAGTTTCTAAAACAAAGGACGTGAAGCAGAATCCTCTTTTACGTATATTGAACAAAAAAAAAGACACAATATGTTAGCAATTCAATCAAACCATCATGCAATATATATATATATATATATATATATATATATATATATATATATATATATATATATATAAGCTTAATGAAACCACAAGCCAAATGAGTCGCCTTTAAAAAATATGGTGTGGATTGAAGTACTCATGAGTGAGTAGGAAGTAAATGAATTGATTTCATATGATTTTCCACTTGCTTAGCCTCGTATATTCTGATTTTCTTATATAATTTTGACGAGCTAGATCTACCGGTAGGTGGTATTACTTGTCCCCTGATAATATGACAAGTGAAAATGAAGCGTGGAGCCTGTCAATACCACTCCAGCCTAGTCTCTGAGCTGATTTTATTTTCATTTAGTCCATAAAACTAAGGTCTTGGTCTTCCGTGTGAGCCCCCCCCCAAAAAAAAAAAAAAATAATAATAATAATAATGGAAACCTCACAAAACTTCCAATTTAAGCCAAAAATATGTCATGATCGCATAATAATTACATACCACTAGAAAGAGTATCTTCTCCCAAGTAATTTGATATCAATTTTATGGGTATGTCTTCATGATTGGACGGTCAGTAGGTATTATTTGCAGAGATGTAAATTTAGATTTGCACCAAAAAATAAGGCATGGCTAAAATTAATGACTCCAGGGGCCCGTAACACAAAACTTAGCTATGAACGTAGAGCATTTCGACGATTGATTCCATTGACAGCAATGTACAATCAATCGTGAAAATCAAGTGTAAGATCAATCGCTCACCTCTGCGTTACATGACCCAGATGCCGATGATGTCAAAATCTATGAGTTAGCAAACATATTTGAAAATCCCTTTTCAAAGAAATTCAATTGGGTATTACCAATAAAAGGTGTTTATTAAACAATTATCTTGTAAATTATTGGACATGGGTATTGAAATTTGAAATGGATTTTAATGCAACTCTTTATCAAATCAATGACATCTGGACTCATTCTTGGATAAAGTCATTTGATTTGTAAATACGTGAAGTCATTCAGTTCGATATATATGATGATTATTGGTATTATTATTTTTTTACCCTTTTTGAATCAGGAGGGTCCTGCAGCATCTTGTAATTCTTGAGTCTCTATGTCTGTTGAATACAAAAATACAGACAGAAATGTTAGCAATACAAGCCATTGTTTAAAAAATAAAAAAATAAAACACTTGGACTATAGCGTAGATTTAGATCTAGATCTAGTCGTAGACTCTGACGTACATAGATCTGGAACTTAATGTAAGTAGATCTACATCTACATCAAAAATATATTTTTTTAAAATGTTAAACCTAACATTCCGCGTACTTTCAATGTTGTTGAATCATACAAGTGTTAGATCTAGACTAAAGCTGTCTTGGCCCAGGGTTTTTAAAGTGGTTTCATGACATTTGCTCTGGCGACAATTGTTCCGAAGGAAAATCTGCACGTAAGGCCAAACAAAAGCTAACCTCCAAAATTAAATAAACCCTAACCATTAGATCTATATTTACATTGTTCTAAACCAAATAACTTTATTACAATCCTAATTCTATAGGCCCGAGGCCTAGAAACTCTAAGTTATGCATACCGGAGCAAATGTTGTTATTAACTTAGACCCTGACTACAGGAGGTCGTTTTATTATGAAGGCCTAGATTCTAGTCTAGATCTAGTATAACGTTAGACCTAGGATAGAGAATAGATATGATAGGAGGTAGACATGTTTCCTTTTAGCAAAGACCTGTGATCGAGTCTACCAATGAATTAGACCCCGGTGTAGGCCCTACGTCTAAGTTTTATTAACTTAAACGTCGAGTTAAAAAAAAAATGATTAGAATTAGAAATATGTTTGGCAAATGAAACTTCTTTTTACAAAATGATCAAGGACCAGGGGCGGATCCAGCTATCGCTAATAGGGGGGGGGAACAATTTTACCCATATTTTCCCCGATCGGCCGCTCAAAGTTGAATTTTATTTGTTTCTTTGAAGGGGTATTCCTAACAGTCACTTGTTCGCTTTATTCTCACAAAACATAAATAAATAATATATAAGCCCTAATTGAACAGTACGAGCGTGAAGTGCGACCTAATTTTTTAAAGAAAATTTCATGTATTTTTTACTGAAAATTCTGAGCAATGATTGTGATCGTGAACAAGATGTGTATGTAACTAAATAATCACTGCAAGCGCGAATCGCGAGCAGAAATTTTGATATACGTTCTGGCCTGATGGGAAAACAGACCTATATATAAGGACTGTTTGCAGTTACCCATGAAAACGATACATATTTCAACAATTAAATAATGCGAGCGCGAAGCGCGAGCTAAAAAAATTGATATTTTGACCTAAAAATTTGACATTCCAAAAAACAGGGTAGGTATATAAATTAACAATTTCATGCGAGCGCGAAGCGCGAGCGAAAAAATGAGATGTAAACTTAAAAATGGGACACACTATCATGACTATTCATGTTTCGTGAATCACGAAAAGAATGACTAATTGGTATCTTCCTACATTAATAATGCGAGCGCGAAGCGCGAGAAGAAAATTTTTGATATTCTGATAAGAAACTGGATAATTCAAGCACGTTTTTGAATAAAGAACAAACTGCGTATCTAGTGTGTGCGCGTGTTTTTTAGATTCAGGCCTAGAGTCTTGGAATTCGGAATACATTTATTATGAAAATCAATGATGTGCGAGCGCGAGCTGAAAATTGATGGCGATCTGAAGATGGTAGATTTAAGCACTATTTCAAGCATCTTAGGAAAATTGTGAAGTGGATATGGATCGTACTTCAGAAATGTTGCGAGCGCGAAGTGTGAGCAGATATTTTTTAATTATTTTTTAGACCAAGCACCAGGGAAAATTGCAAGGACATTTGTCATCATATGAAAATGACTATGTTCCCATTTCTCTTCCTAAGCGCGAGATGAAACTTGTCGTTATCGATATTTCATTTTTGAAAAAGGGACAATTTCATTATTAGGAATTCATGAAACTGTTACCATATTCATCAATCTAATATTTATGAGAGCTCGAAATATGTTGATATTAAGGCCTGAAAACCGGACATTTTAAGCATTTTTTAAATATTGTTTTACGGCCTACATGGTAATCCTCCTGTGCAGAGTTAATCGGCCGTTGATGGAGTGCAGGAGACTCACGTGCAGGAGAAGACTTGATGCGCGCGCAGTTGCGGTAGCGTGGGTTGCTTACAATTGTGAACCAACAGAATGCGGTGCCACTGCGAGTAGGCCTGTGGGAATCGGGCCGGCCGTTACGAGGCCGTAAAATAAACATGGGTATAATACCTCCTTCGTACTTTTTTTTTCAGCGTTTCTCTGAAGTTAAAATGACTTTTTTGGGGGGAGGTTGCCAAAAAATAGGGGGGGGCGGGGTCGGCTCCCCCCCCCCCCCTTGGACCCGCGCCTGGGGACTACGGTCCTATTAATATGTGAATGCAAATAAGGGAAGGGGTTAAGAAATGTCTTTCTAAAAAAAGTCAAGATGGATGCGCGATAGATCCCAGACACCGTCTAGCCTAACCTAACGTTAGTTCTTTTCATGCCTGCCGTGATCTACGGTACGCGTCGAAATTTCAGAGAAACTCTCGCCCGAAAGTCTGGCATGATAATATGAGGACTCAAACGGTAGCAGATAGAGATTTACATTTCATCTAGGCGCCATTAAGCTCACGACGATGGAAATAGTTTTGAGTTTCGCAAGTCGTTTGTTTCCTAATAGTTCACACTTTATAATAACAAATTAATTCACGTTGTACCCAGACTTCTCAAGATCCCATATAACATCAGATCTTTGAATTTATTTTTGTAAATTAATTAAAATTCAGCGTTAGTCTGACAGTACTCACCGAAAAACTTTCAAGGAAATATTCTTCTTCTGTGCGATGCGGGTGACGTCATATTTCAGCCTTTAATTAAGTTGAAGTGACGATAGGGGTCAAATTATGACGTACAAATTTCACTTAAAAAAACATTATTCATAAGGTAAGTTCAAATCGAATCACAGTACGCAAAGAAAATATAAATGATTCATTAGCTATATTATGCAAATGGAATTCTCCCAGGGGGTGTGGCCGAAAGTGGTAAAAAATACGCTTATCACCATGGAGCTTCTATGGAGTATATGTACGTTACCAGGGCTGCGTTTATGCGACCTCACGCCAGAATCATGATTTGAATCATGATTTGAATCATGATTCAAAACACAAACATGAATCACAATATCACAGAATCAGCGTTTAGACGACCTTCATTTCAATGCTGTTTCTCCTCAGATTCGAGCCAATCCAGTGCGCATCACTAATGCGCAGTTTGACAGAGGAAGTTTTCGCACGTGTTTCGGCTCTCGAAAAATCTTTTGCTTCCAGAATTCAGTCTATACCTCATTTTATTTACTTTATATCATATAGGGTCCATATGCTTCTATTCATCTTGTTAGTTTATCCAAAATGGTGTTTGGAAGTGAATTTCAGCGTAGATCCAATTTAATATTGATACTGTATAGTGTATACTCAACAACAACTGAGATCATTGTCTGTCCAGTTAATTCATTTACTAGAACTTGAAGTTGAAGACATGACCAAAAAAAAAGTAGTGGACGATGCGATGACCAACACAGAACTTTAACATGACAAGAAATGCATGCATAGTACATAATCATGTACATACAATGAGCATACAGAGCGCCTTGAGCTTGGCAAGAGTCAAACCGAAAGTAGCCCGACACAACAGTGAGGTCATGGAATCATGATTGTAATCACGATATCGTTTATTCGAACATTTTCGTACGTGATTCTGCAGAAACGTCTTTCCAAACGCCCCCTTTTTCGTGTTTCATGTTTGTGATTCTAATCATGATTATATTCAATTTCGACTAAACGCAATCGTGATTCTGCAGAATCATGATTTGAATCATGATTCAGATCATGATTCTAGGGTAAAAAAGTGGCGGATAAACGCACCCCAGGTTACAGGCAAATGTTATATATAGATGAGGCTTTTCCGCGGGTGCTACCTTTCCGTCTGTACGTTGTTATTTGTCTATTGTGTGTAGTGTCGGTTCATGGTTTCGATGCG
Source organism: Lytechinus pictus (assembly GCF_037042905.1). Classification (NCBI taxonomy): domain Eukaryota; kingdom Metazoa; phylum Echinodermata; class Echinoidea; order Temnopleuroida; family Toxopneustidae; genus Lytechinus; species Lytechinus pictus. The sequence continues at coordinate 15,598,220 of NC_087249.1, forward strand.
CGTATCGATGAGTGGGCCTTCCGGGACCTTCCTAAAAGCAATACTGCAAACTGCAAAGTGTTGCTACCCTCTACATTCGTCATTTGTTACTTTAAGATCAGCACCCCCTATTAGAGAATCGTTACCAGGGCCCTGTACGGGGAAAGAGAGATGTTCGTCGTTTTTGTACATTCTGCAGAGGAAAATTAATATGCACAATAATAAACTTACCACTGTCTAGATCAATCTGACTACCATCCACACACACAAATGTATATTTCGCCCTTACAAATTCACATCCTATCCAGATGAATATAAAGTCCAAATATCGCGTCATGAAAGGTGATTTTGTAATTGCCAACTCGTCGTTGCTACTGGGAACAAAAACGTGGCCTCCCATTGACTGACAAGTTGAAATTGCGGTGTAAAAATCGTTTTCGAAAGGCGCTGTAAACTTGTAACATCCGGTTCCTATGCTCTCCCATCCAGTGCGGCATACTGCCACTTTGAAAAAGAACAGATAACAATAGATAAATAAGTAAAAATAAAAATGTCCACGTGTAATGTGAAAATAAGTACCAGCAGTAAGTATTTGATTCCTCTTTTTTTGCCCGTAGATCGTGTTAACATAGTTTGTGACAATGTATTTTTGTTTACAATAAGCAGAGTACTGTGGGTGTGTTGCAACCGATGATATTGCGCAACCAATACGCAGACGCTTTCTAGAACATTGATAAGCTATTGTCAAAAACAAGGTAAGATAGACTATCTAGTATACCCACTATTCTAGATATTTGTATTGCTCATTGACATACTTGAGATCTTATCAAAGACTAGATCTAAGTAAGATATACATCTAGAGGTCTAACAACGATCATCATCTCTAAACTTTAAGCCGAAAGCAAGTAAGGGTTTATAAACTTTTATTTTATAGATCTATGCATACATTTTGATCTAACTTTGAGTTACATCGAGATTCTAACGAGATCTAAGTATAATTATCCGCTATTGTGCCATATCTTTGAAAGGGAAAGTTATGCTAGAAATTAGTTAGCGTCAAGACTAAGTCTGACTAGAAACATTGACTTGACACAGTCACACATTAACTTTGGAATTAGCGACATACCAGACATACTTGAGATTTTATCAAAGACTAGATCTAATTTAGATATAGAGGTCTAAGAACGATCATCATCTCTAAAGTTAAGTTAAGTTATAAACTTTAATTTTTATAGATATATGCATATATTTTGATCTAACTTTGAAATTAGCCGCCATTGTGCTAAATCTTCGAAAGGGAAACTTATGCTAAAAATTAGTTAGCGCCTAAACTAAGTCTGACTAGAAACATTGCTCTGACAAATTAAAAATTAGCATTGCAGAATTTGCGATCTAAAACATTACAAGTTAACTTAACTTTACACAAAGTTTCTATAATTAACGACATGATAGCGATCCAACTTAGCTGTAATTTTAGATCTAGATCTAACATGATCTACTGATAGACTGAATCAGTGATTTTGCTATTTTCTCAACTTTTCCCACAAACAACGATACCATTTTCAAGTGACCAAAATATTTCACATGCGAAGAGGTGTGCGATTGAAACCTGATATCGTAAGAAAAAAAAAGAAAATCGAATTCGGCAAAACTTTTACATTATACATATTTTGTAGGTATTTGTGTATTTATGGTGAAAGTTTGATGAATTTTATTAAAATATTTTATTTTAATTGTTTGATGTGATTGAATTCATGTAATTCATGCATTGCACACTACATAATTATGTAGTTTTACCTGAAAAATCTTAACAAGGCGCAGGACATACGTAGTTTTTGATTGATAAACTTTGTGCCATGCGCAGGATATAATTCTGCCTAATCCTGCTAATCAAAAAAGTTAGGAATGTAGTCGTCGATTTTATCAGGTAAAAACACGTAAATTAAAAAAATTGAAGAAAGTACAAGAAGCAATTTCCATTTTTCAGCCAAATATCTCGGAATGTAGACCCCCCCCCCCCTCCCCTTGATAGTTTACAAGCCTAGACCCGTCAGAATATACATGGCTCGATACTGGACCAGACATAATTTCGGTCTGTTAGGTCTAACTCTAAGGTTAGACTAGGGCGGTCTAGGACTTTGGCCGTATTTGATCTTTTTATCTTTCTTCTTATACTCAACTTTACAACTTCAATTTTTTACAGTATAAATAGGACAAATTGCTCTTTGAGATAAGTTTATTTTCTAATTTTTGCTTTTTGGAGTTTTTGTAATCATTTTCTTTTTTCTCGCGATAATCAGGGATCAGATTTAAATACGTTAATAATTTACCTGATGGTTGAATCGCACAGGAATAAACAATGACTAAGATGATGACAATAGTTTTCATTTTGCACCTCAGCAGCTCATTCATTAGTCGTCTATTCGAAAGGAACTCGAGACAAATAATTTGAACAAATCAAAAATTTAATAAAATTTTATAGTTACTACTGATATATCTGTTGGCATATTTATTCATTTAATGTGCACTAAGATGTGAACGCACTTCTATTTCATATTAAATTTCAAGATTTTATTTAATGAAATCGCCGATTTCATAAAGTTAAGAGTAGTGACACGGGCTATGGATATTACAGTGCTCTATAAAAATACACTTGGGGATAAGATACATCAGGAGACACACTTTAAGATAAGTTCAAGACTTCGATTTTGTCCTGGTAGTAATGTTAGAAGCATGTAGTTGCTAAACGACCATATCTATTCTCCCATTTCAGAGAGCTCTTTCAACCTCTTTCGCAGACAATAGATGATGAAAACGACAACCATTGACATATCGGCAGAAATTGTTAGTTTTATGGAGTTGAAAATGATAAACGAGGCACGTTTGACATGGTGTAAAAGAACAAGCGAAGAAAAAAAAACATGAGAAGGAATAAATTTAGTGGGAAAATACAATTTTCAAAGAAACAAATCAAGAAAATTGTGTTACTCCCCCAATTACCTTATTACATATTAAGTAAACATAAACTGAAATTTGTGAAATCATGAAATCTAAGCTGAAAAAAATCACACTGAAAATCACCAACACATAAAAGCACATGTGAAATAGAGTATTATTGATTGCTTCGAAAAAGACCCGACAATTGGCTAGAATCCCATAGCTATTCTGATATTTTTTGGGGTAATTTGGCGCATATTTTTTTATTTATGCAAACGGACAATTGGGTGGTTATCTTACTAGATTATGTGCGAACTCATTTTGAAATCGGTACCCTACTGGCACTTATCTTTAACTTGTATAAGTAACTTTGTATATGGGTCAACGGACGCGTCTTATTTTGTAGTGTTTTAGCACTGCAGTTAGAGGGAGCTTACCTCTCATTCAATTTTCAACAGAGAAATCACATGTGTTTTTGTAATGCGTATATAAGTATTAGTCAAGGGAAACATTTCGTGCATAGAAGCATAATTTTGATGAGCAAGTCTATAAACCAAAATGGAACAAATTAAGAGGCAGAGACAGGCGATTCCATTTCATTACCTTCGCACTGTGTAGCATAAGATCCATCTGAACATCTAACATCATTCAACTTGCGGTTAAAGGTGTATAGGCAAATAGCATGCTGTAGACTTACTCCATGTAGCGATCGAAGGTATAATGATCAGGAAACCAATTTGTCAAGTACAAAACTATCATAAGTGTTTTTCTTCGAAAACATGACTTTAAGACATACATGTATTTTATGCCTAGTTTGCAGTTGCTAAGATAATCCTTCGCTCCACGACTTACTAAGGATTCAAGAACAGTGACAGTATATGTATTGAAAAATGCCCGTCAAACGACAAAGAACAGCAAGGAGGTCTTTGTCGAGAATTGGTGAACCAAAATACGAGTAATTATAACTTATCCTATAAATATTGTACATGTACGAACTCTCTTCATATAATTTCCGGTAAGATTCTTGTGCAGCGTATCAGGTGATCGTTCCCTTTTATCTGCTATTTTGAAGATGGAACTGACTAATCACTAGTCCGGTAAGCGGGGGGGGGGGGGGGTTGAAGACATAGTGCCTTACTGAACGAATGATGATGACTTTCTTGTTGTTGATTGTCAGAAATGTTTTGACGGGAATGTGCTCCTGAAATGAGTGTGACCAGCTATCGGGGGGGGGGGGTATGGGCGCTTTTTCGGGATTTTTACCTTTCCTGTAAAGAGATAAACGACATTTGCGCTTTAATACGCCATGCACTGAACCTACCCAGCAACATCATCAACCTGTATATATAGTTATAAAATGAATGTAGGCTAAACAATTAGTATTACGGCGACGAAAAAACTTAACCGCACATAATTAAAAACCGATATTCAATGTGGAACAATTTTGAAGACTATTAAGCACGTCAACGCGTGAGGTATTCTGTCAATAAGTAGAATCTCTGGTAGACCACAGAAGAAAAAAAATACTAAAGCACATCATAAGGAGCATGCATTGTGAACGTGAAGTGTTATTCATAATTTAATGCTATTCGTTCAGGTAATTATTTTGTACAAACCAATATTGATGATATTAATAACGATGGTAATTATTATTATGAAAATAATATTATTGATAACGATATCAATAATTAAATTAACAATAGTTTTGATTGTGACGATACTACGACTACTACTTGGACGCATCCAAGAATGAATGAACAATGTTACGCGCGCCAGGCTTTGCAATCTGACAAAGTAAATCATGTAACAAACTATTTGTATCCTTATACGTATATGTAATCAACACATTTCAAAGGTTACCGTCCTCTGTTTGTATGAGGGAGGTGAAACATATAAAAGTACATCAGAAATAACTTCATTTTCACTACGGAAAAAGTGACCATGACCACAATAATGATAATGATGACGGTAACAATAAATTTGGTAACAGAACACTAATGTTAATAATAACGAACATTCAAAACAATTCTGATCCACCGTTTACTATAGCATGAAATTAAGAGAGACCTATCTAATGTTCTCTGTCGATTCGATTACAAAAATATTATGTAAAGGAGTGTTGAGGGGAAAGGCATAGCATTAATTTGTTGTATGTAAAATCAATCACTGTCAGGTTCACATTGTTTTGTTTTTCTGTCTCATTATTTTATTTTTTTAGTTAAATTTTATTGATGAAAATAAAGAATTAGCAAGTATAGAAAGAATGATAAAAGGAATAATAAATGTACACTATACAACACAAAATCAGCCACGCCCCCCCCCCAAAAAAAAATTATAATAATGATGAAAAAATAAATATTAAAGTAAATAAATAAATAATTAAATAAATAAGAAAACTAAAATGATAAAAAATATTACAATAATAATGATGATGATGATAATGACAATAATAATAATAATAATAATAACTAAGTCAAGGCAGAGCAGCAATGAAAACCATACAGCTAGGGTATTTCTGCATACATTTACTGTATGTGAATGTATAAACATAAAACATCTAGGAATCCCCTGCCGCATAGATCAAACCTGTTTACGAGCGTTAATTTGTATTTCTTTTTAGTAAAACGACACTCAATTTCCTTACAACCTCCATGTTAAAATCTGAATTTCGAATTAATGGTAGTCTGTTATGATTTCAATAACTAACATTACTAATGTATTATTCAATTATACGGGAAGGGAACTACATTAGTTTAAATAGAATACTGTTGTAAAAAGTCGTATAAATCTAATGATTTTACTTCAAATGCCTTTTGAATTGTATAAAGTGCATGCAACTTACATGTTCGTGCTGATTTTGTCTGCGGTCTCCCGCCATATATACTGATACAATGTGTCAAAGTATGTTCCACACCTATGCTATATTAGACGTGGAACATTCTGATTCCTGGAGCCCGTCATAAACCCTGGTAAATCCCACAAATACGTATGTAACTATTCCAATTTCTTGTAGTTAATACAAATTCATAAAGCTCCAAAACAGTTATGATGTGCAAGATATGAAATGAAATCGTGTTCTGCAGGACAAATTTTGACCAAAGTTACACTGTAAAAACTATGTTAAAACTGACACCAGTTGGTGTTTATAGAAGAACACACCATGAGGTCTTAAAATTGCATCCTATAGATTCTACATAACACCAAAGAGTGTAAATGTAACATCCAAAGGTGTTGTTGATAACACATATATGTGTTTAAATAACACTGCCAATATAACACCGGAGTGAAATAACTGGTGTAGTCCTCTATGTACACCGGTTAACACCACATGTTTTGCTGTGTATATGAAAGCTTATTTTGTTCGGCTGCCCGATCAACTACATTTTTAAATAAAGAAAGGGCGAAACAGAGAGATAGAGAGAGAGAGAGCCTATGAGAAGCGATGAGGATAAATAAACTATCTTACACCATTGGTTGGACTCCATATGTTAAGATCATTGAGGATAATTAATTTCCAACTAATACACCCCAGGTCGATCTAAAAAAGTTACCGTCAGGCGAATTCCTTAGATTTACATCAGCCCCACCCATCTAAAATGTTTGATTCCATTAACCTCAAGGCATATCTCGTAGATAAGCCAGACTACATTACAATATGAAATATAATAATGAGCTGCCATTATGAAATCTTCATTTCAAATGTTCCTTGCGGTTAATATTGAAATAAAAAGGAGAAAACGATGATATGAAGGGGAAATGTTATTAAGCAGATGTCTTGAAAATGTGGAAGACCAATCGAATATACTTTTCAAAACCAATAAATTGTCTTCCGATGAAAGACGCGGACCATTAACACCCTCATGATTGTTTTCCCACACAACTGCTCCTGTTTTGGGTAATGTTTCTGCTATTATAGGGAATGGGTTTTGCATGATTAACCCGCCCATTGCCGTGTTTGGAACCCAATGAAAACAATATATTGTAGATTATGTGGGACCACGTGGGATGTGACAAGTTATAGGAAGCGTCGTGGTGTAGCGTTTCTGATTCTCGATTTGCAATCGAAGCGTTGTGCATTCGAATCCAAACACGGCATGGCGTCCTCTGACGAGGCCACTCTCCACTCGGGTGTGAAATGAGCGAAAGTGGACACGCCAGGATCCGATGACCGGGATAATAATTATGTGGGTTTTTTTTTTCTTCAGCATCAATATTCATTTGATGAAAACGAACGAATGCCGTGTACACTTATTCATAAACATTGCTTTCCTGATCGTAGTCTAAATCATTGCCCATGAGAACTTATTTTCCTGAAAGAGAAAAGGTAAAGTGCTTGAGGCTACGCGAAATGTCAGATGAGTAGATTACCAGGAGAGCTAAAAGACATTTTCCTTACCTCCATCCTGAACCAATCACTGTCTTCTTGGTGTAGATAGGAATAGTTTAATCCCAGAAAACAAAGGGTTCTTGGACAATGGGGGATAGTGCCCTTTATAATATCCGTCCATCTTTTAATGACATAGAAGCGGTTATAACGTTGTTCCATGTTTCAACTGTGCACCTACCGACATAGGGGACACATGCTGACTCTGGGGTAGAAAAGGTTGTTAATAGAAACCTACGCTTCAGCATGTCCAGGTTATCATTCCTGATCTGAAAGCTATCCGGGCCCTTATCATCTATCTGGAACTCGATCCAAAACAAAACCCGTATAGGAAACTGCAGACGTGACATAACCGATGCGTCAAATAAGTTCCGTCCGTCTCTAGGACGATCTTTGCCAGAGTCTTGTTGAACCCGCCGAAATGGCCACCTGAAAGAAGACATATACCGAAAGGCAAAAACGGAGTACTGGATCAGACAATGTGGCAATTTCGTAGTAGGTTGACCAGTAGAAAAGTCAATACACCCTGTACGTAGAAACTATGGATCACATGAAGTCAGTGAGTAACAGAGCGTCGTTGTGGACCTGACTTCGGATTCGCATTCTCATTCTCTTGGACCTGACTAACGATTGGGGGAAACCGTCAGTCTAGATAGGCTTGGTGAAATCGAGACAGTGTGCCTTTTCGCAAAGTTCTCTTCACTATTTGTTAGGCAGTTCCATGACAGGAGGATACATAAACCTTTAACCGTTCAACACCGGCCTAAAATAAGGTTGCATCACTGCCAAAATTATATTCCGAACTGATAGCAAACCATATAAGAAAGAAAGACTATAGTCTTAAGTAAATTCAGGAATCATCATAATCATGAGAACTGTACATTACAATGCTCTTCCATAATCAGAATTGTTGTTAGATGCAGGCATGGGCCAATTTGCCAAAACAGATGACAAGCCTCGTTCGTGGAAAACAGCTCGCAATGGGCCAAAGTAATGCATCACCTAGCGAAACTCTACAATAACCAATCACCGTCACGCTGAAGTTCGAGAATCAAACAGTGAGAAATAGATTTGCTTTGATGTCTTACCAGTTCCCGAAATTTAGCAGTTGCGAGTATTATCTCAGAATTGCAAGGAACACTATCTTTCTCGGAATTGTATAGGGAAGATAAAATCATCCAGACCTAGCTCAATCATGTCAATATCAGCCTTTTGCTGATAAACGCCTAAAAACATGCACAGTGTTCACTGTCATTCCACAGAGCTGAAATCATTCAACATGGAATAGCTGTGGTATTATCTGCACCTGAAACAGCAAAACAAAGATACCAAAAACAGAGCGAATCGCCATCAACTCGGATGGGCAAGACATGTACACCAAATTTCAGACGTTGCTTTACAAGGAATGGCGTATTTTAGCATCCATTTCGCAGGCGCTTTCTGCAGCATTCAGAATTATATTGGAGATGCCGTCAAATCAAAATGGACAGATTAGAGGTCATTGACAAAAGTTGGTGGAATGGGACAGAAAATTGTCTTAAGATTTACACCGGATAATAATTGCAAATATGTCGTTTGTCCAAAGTCCATGACGACACTGCTGTTTTGATTAACCGATTTTCGACAAAAGGTTGGTTTGTTATGAATGGCTTTTGACAAAAGATTATCTGCGTTATAGAAGGCGTCTGCGAAGTGATTGCTAAAATGCCCTAACACCTTCATGGCCCCTCTCTTCAGTAATTTATTTCCCTTTTTTTCGCTTTTATTCGTCTTCTGGCAACAGAACATATTTCTAAATGGCATGGTACTGTATTCTAAGTGTTAGAAAAATACATAAAGTCGAATTTTCTACTACAGTCACACCACTGACCGATCAAAGCTACAGTATTATGCCATTTTGAATATCTGGGGTTTTCGCTCCGTGACGCACGACTGATTCAAGAACACAGAAAGCGTATTGAAACTTTTTGGTTGTCCATTGTCGTGAAGTTTCTTTCACAAGACATTTTTATATGTTCTCGTGCGTCGTGGAGAGAACAAAAATGTCGGTTAGTGTGTCGTCTGTTTCGTCGGTGTGGGAGATTTCTTGTTTCATACATCCATGGATTCTACTATTAGAATCAACGGTACAACGTAAAAAAAAAACATGTTCATATCACTACCCTTCTGAAATATCTACATTGGGTAAAGGTCATCGATCGCATCATCTTCAAAATAATCCTTGTATTCCGTGCAATTAACCGTTCTCCACATTACAGTATTAATCTAATTAAGAAATACACTCCTGTCAGGTATCTACGTTCATCCAACTCTGGTTCCTTAGTTGTTCCCAAATCTGTACAGACACGGGGAGGGGGGGGGGGCAAGGGCTTTTGCTCACGCTGGCCCTGTTCCCTTGACTAATCTCCCCTGGTCATCCGTGAATGCACTTCCATTGACACATTTAAACGCTATCTTAACACTAAAAGGACTAGGGGCCATGATGCTCCCCTCCCCTCGACGCTTTGTGCAATATTTCCGAAACGCAAAAAGATAGCGCCACAAAGTTTTATGACGTGTTTTTGAAGACTCGCGCAACTTTTGAGACCGAATTCGTGACATACTGGTATAGCATCGCGACGTCGCTTGACTTTTTACGAGACAATGTCATGCCGAAAATGGCTCATTTTTATACTTTGTGTACAAAGTCTATGGGAGATGAAATTCATAAATGGGTGATTTTTTTTTCTTTCTAATTGGTCTGCTTAATAAATTTAGGGTTTTATTTAGTTGTTAAATGATCCGTAATAATTTCCATTGAATAAAAAGAAAAACAAAAGATGAAAAAACTAAGAAATACATAAGAAATTCTAAAAACAAAGAAATACTTAGCAAAAAAAATGGTTTTCGCAATTTTTTCTTTGCGGAAACCTTCAAATCAGATTATAAAGATGAAATCTGCAAAAAAAAAGAAAATTTGAATTTGAAATTGGGTGTTAAATATGCAAATAATGTTTTTCATGAATAAATTTGCATATTTTATTAATCATAAATAAAATTAAAAAATCAGATTTTTTTTTACATGTTTTTCATGAATACATTTGCATATTTTATTAATTACAAATAAAAAAATTATTATTTTCAGATTTTTTTTATATATTAGCTTGTAGTTTATGTGGTAAAGAATGCGCGTGCCAAATTTCGGCGCGATTAGAAGGGGGGTGCATCATGCCCTCCACCCCCACCCCCCCCCCCCCCCCGTCCTCAATACATCTCAAATAGCCCAGTCCTTTTAGGGTTAAGACGCGTCTATTCAATGCTCCCTACTCATATTTTTTTTCTTAACTTATCTTTGTATTTCTATTTATCTCTCTCTCTTTCTTTCACTGCGCTTTGGGCACTCGGCAGAGTGGATCTGGCGCATTACAAATCCCTTCTATTATTATTATTAATTATTATTATTATCATTATAATTATTATCATCATTATTATTTTGAAAAGAATCCTTATTTTAATCAAATCACATTAAAGTCATTGAATGAGGAATGTGAATCAATCCAACGTGTCTCATAAGCGGTAAATCTACCAACTTGTTCATCAGTCAATTTGAGATTCAATCTTTATTCTCTGTCACGGAATACTAGCGCTGCCAACTCTTATTCCCCGAAGCCACCGTTATCTTTATTAAAATGAGAAGTAAGAAACACATCGGTTAGGAAAGGGGAAAGAAATAGACAAAACGCCCTTAAGTATTGCTCTCGAGAGATTAGATTAAATTTTAGGGAGGGAGCAGTTTAGACATGTTCAAATATACATTTTGGTAAGGTCATATTATGTATCAGCTTGGTTCTATTTGGGAAATGAACAGAAACATTCTTGAGGGGTGAATTTAAGCCAAAGAAGGATAATGAAGAAACGTGACAGGAGAGAGTAGATTGCGATCACAGGGGATTGCTTTTTTTTTTCATTTCTCTGTTATTTCTTGTTTCGAGTGTCTAAATGTACAGAGAAAAACTAAATCACAAAGCAAAGTCAGATTTGGCACGCTAGGTAGTATTCACAGTTCAGACCTAATAAGATTGTCACACTAATCATGGAGAGATTACATCGGACGAAGTTACATCTTTGCCATTTTATACTTTATTAAACATGATAATGAGCAAGAAGTTTCTATAAATTTTAATTTCTTATTTAAATAAACATTTTTAATCATTTAGTAGCAACGCAAACATTCGGACCCTTTCATATCGGAATATTGAACAACCTGGAACGATAAATGAGTTGGCAACTTTCACTTCATAACTACATGTATGTTTAAGCTTTTTTGTTGTAATCTAAACCAATTGCGTAATTTGAAGATGATTCTTATTTCACACGGTCAATAATTATTTCTCATGGAATAAATTCTTTCATATACACCTGTATGATACAAGTAAATAAATAAATTATACATACATGTACACGAACTTTCCGCATCACAACTGCGCGCAACAAGAAATAAGAAAATATTGAGTGACTATTGCGATGTTTTAATGTTGATAATAACAACGACTATGAACATGAATAAGACTACATAGATGTTACTGATGATGATTGCGATAATGATACATTAATAGTCATAGTATAATCTTTATTATCAAACATAATGACGATTTATATCAGGGCAATATACGTGAACAAAAAATAAGGAAAGGAAAAGAAACAACAAGGAATAATTTCATTACTATCTACATATTAATGAGTCAATTTCGCGCACTTCATATTGTTTTATTTACAATATACATGTATAATAATGTGACAATAAACCTACTATTTTACGTACTAGTTTGGCTTATATTGTTTCACTTTGATAAATTCCTGAGCTTGCTTTAATATAGATAAGGTGAGGACTTACGAAAACAAAATCATTTTGCACCCTAAGGAAATTTGGAAGAAGTCTTCAAGCTGAAATTCAATATAGCTGGATAAACTGGGGAGCTGACAAATTGAAAAGCAGTAACTCATAGCCCTTGAGTAAAATTCAAAATAATCAATGAAAATAGACGGTTGTCAGTTTATGAACATTGCATCTCTCTTGAAAATTTCCTGCGGAATATTTAGAGAAAAAAAAGCAATCCAATTGTAAGCACTTTGGCATTGAGTAGTAATAATTTCGTGTTTTTTTTCTTTAGCTGTCGATGTATTTCACCTGTGTCCTCACTTTTAGATTATTGAATCCATTACAAGTAAACCTCTCAAATCTCTGAATCTAATGTTGTTGAAACAACAGGGACACTGCTTTCATCTGTTCATAATAGAATAATTAGGTGGTCAAGTAGTTGCTGTTGACTGATAATCATCAATATAAAACGGGAAGCTAAAATATAGCTTAATCATATTATATGTACAACCAGCACCTGGTGCTCAGGGGCGTAACAGAGGTCGGTGGCCATGGGGGCGGGGCAGAGCCAAAATTATTTCCTGGTCATATCGTTGTATGATCAGAACGTGGCGTCATCATGAGGCAACATTTTTGTGGGGGACAGATATGGCTTATTGGGATTTTTTTTCTTCCTTAAGTTTCGAGCGAGCGAGCAAAAATTCGACATTTATAGTTACTAAAATCTAATTTTGAGATAGATCTTGATATACAAACAATATCAAGTATTTCAACCTTCTGTCTTTCCTTTTCTTTACTTTTTTATTTTTGTTTTTATTGATCTGTACGCCACTGTGAACAGAATTTTTGATTGTTCGCGAGCATTAGAACGAATCCCTATGCGTCAGTATCGTAATAAGTAAAATAAGGGGGCATAGCACACTGCTTGTGGCACAAAGTTGCTCAATATAAGTCCCGAGCGAGCGAAGCGAGCGAGAAAAAATGTAATGAAAATCTAAATTTGAGATAGATTTTGACATGGTATTTAGAAGATAACATCATATCTTACACTTATTCTTTGTTTTTCTTTCTTTCCTCCTTTTTAGGTTACAGAACTTTTGGAGCCATGGTCCAAACCCTTCCATCTGCAAGCCAGTGCTTTGCGGGTGTGGTCCGGGGTCGGAGCCCCCGGACACTCTTGATATTCCACCATTCTTACCTTACAGATGGCCACTATTTTTAATCAAATCATGGATAATGTAGCTTTTACACAACACATTTATAATTCAACGCTGCTGTGTAATAACCCAAATATTTTGAGGGAGCACAACAATGCAAATGTGGGAAATTTTGAAAAAAATGCGGGAAGCGAGCAAAAAAACAATTGGCCTTTTGAAAATAATTTCTAATTGTGAGAGATTTTACATTAAATTTGGCAAATAACATTATGTTTCATTGTTTTCTAATTGTTTCAATTCGTTGCTTCCTTTATTTTCTTTTATTTCCCCTTGGCTGGAGAACCAGCCCCCCCCCCCCCTATATGCCAGTGCTTCAACGTAAAGCCTATTGCAGAAAGGGTCCATATAGGGGCCCCGTTATATAGCTTTTTGAATGTTACAGATGAAGGGCCCCTATAAACTGCACGGGGTCTTAGGCAGAGCCCCACGTAGCTTTGAAGATTTAGCTTCACAGCCATTCCATTGTGACCCGCGTGACATTTGCACAAAATTTCAGTTCTTAAAGTGAATTACTTAAAATCGTATATAGCAGACTTGTTTTTCATATTTATTTCAAAGTACTGATATTACACATTGCCCAACAAAAAATTTTTAATTTACAGTCGTTTTTGTAGGAGATATATTTCAAGCTGTTTGTTGTGACTCGCGTGACGCGACACTATTGAAGATTGAAGAGTGGAGCGTTGTGGCCCAGTGGATTAGTCTCCGGACTTTGAAACAGAGGGCCGCGGGTTCAAATTCCAGCCTTGGCGTAATTTCCTTCAGCAAGAATTTTTTTTCCAGTGTGTGCTGCTCTCGACCCAGGTGATGTAAATGGGTACCGACATGAAGTAATTCCTCAAAAAGCTGTGTGCGCCTTAATCGATTGCCTATATAGCTTGGCCGGGGTAATGATAATAGCAGGGCATTTTTTAAAGCGCCATGAGCACCAAAAGGTGGACCTGTGTGCTTTTTTTTAGGTGGTCTGTCATGAATATGACAGATCACCTATTATATTCGTCAGATTTTACTTTATTTATTTTTATTGCCAAATTTTGTTCCCACTTTATCTCCAAATCGGGTTTGTCAAATTTCTTGATTTTCATGTCATGTATGGAAATTATTATGGAATCGCGAAACGAAACTTTTCAAGGTTATCAAATCATGATGACGTCATCTAGGCGCCATTTTGTAAAAATAAATTATTGATCATATCATCGCAACTAATCATAAAAAATCATCCATATTTGCATCATATCAAGTTCAGGTGACAGGTCATCAGGACATGTCATCAGAGGTCATGCAAAGGTCACGACGCGCACGTACGCGCGCGTCAAAATTTAAAAATTCCCCAAATCAACCGTGGTCAAGTTTGGGTACGTTTCAGGTCATTTTGAGCATGTCAAGAATTTGCACGCGCACAGGTATGCGTGCGCGTTCTTGCACCTACCATCGGTATGCATCTTCGAGTCGTCATTTATTTTATGTCTGTCCATTGTCCATTATCTTCTGATTAATTTGATACCTCATTCAGCCTCTTACGACCAATAATACGGGAATGCGCGTCCATTCAAATTTGCATTACACGCGCGTGCAAACTCGCAAAATAAGTCATAAGTGGGCAAAAATATGCCTATATAAAATTCACTGTAGCTCTTCAGGGAGTCCGTTGACCCCCAACTTTTCCTCACTCTTGGATATAGTCAAAATATTGTGTAATAACGTTAAAATTACGTTAGAAGTGAAAATAACACATTTTCGCAATTACGTCAACGTATTTATGCATATTTGACCGTATCTTCGTTATTACTAGTCAATTTTCTTTCAAATTTTGATATGATGTAGTGAAAAGAATTTTCTACAAATAATGTGTGATTGATTTTCACTTTCAACCACAGCATCAGAGTGTTATCACCTGTTTAAGTTTTTGCAAATTTTTTCTGGACCTAATTTTTGAGAATTCTTTTAAGAAAATGCTTTATTAATCAATTGTACGGTCTTGCTGAAAATATCAAGCCCACTTGCCTTGCGATTTTTTATGTAGGACATTTTTTAAATATTGCCGGAACATTTTAAGGGGTAGTTTTTACATTATAAAACATCATTTATGCATTTTCGGGGAAACGCTACAATATTGAAACGCTATTTGGTTGATAAATTTCATTCTAGACATTTTGCGGAAACTCCTGGATTTTTTTCTATTTGGTTATTTTCTCTAAATATAACATATAACAAATTTTCAGATACCTTCTGTGAAATTAAAAATAGTGCAATTTAGTAAAATACTCATTTTCCCGAAATTTTGCGGGAAAATTGCCAGTATTTGAATCTTTTACCTGACTTTTTTCAGTAAAATCATCAAGAAAGAATTTTCAAGTAAATGTTTAAGTCATACACAATTAATAAATGGACATTGAAAATTCTTGACGGAAAATATTATGTGAAATGTTTAGGAATTTGCAGAAATTTTGCAAACATTTCCCCTAAAAAAAATCTACTTAATTCTTTTATCAAATACATCACTGATGAATTTTGAAGTGAATGCTGTGAAATTGTATCATTGCGAAACTTCTCATTAAAAATAATTGAAAATTTGCAGAAATTTTGAATAAAAATATTTAAGATATTTTAGTTTTTAAAAAGTATCACCTATGAATTTTCAAGCTTTCTTTGAAATTGATACCCACTGACATTGTGAAAATTCTTGCTTGAAATCTTAAAAGAAAAATTGCTGACAGTAGAAAGAAATTTTAAAAAGATTATGCATAAAAAACATGAAACTGTCCATTTAAAATTAGCTACTCTGAAAATGAAGGCGCTTTTTATTGCGCAATTTTGGAAAGCCAATTTCGGTAAATCGTCTAAAATTTTTGAGGACTTATTAAGGCATTTTACGTGCTCCAAACTTAATTTCGTATTTACCGTATTGCATTATCACCACCATCATTATAATCATCACGGTTGTCATCACCACATTAATAATCACATTTAGCAATGGTCAAAATGTATTCCTATGATGTCTATGATCAAGATTATCAATCATATCTAAATGATTCATTTCATACAAATTAGCCGACACTGAATGAAAAATCATGACAGACCACCTAATTCGTCCTCATTACGAATTAAAATCTAGTTTGTTATTATTATTATCATTATTATTCCTTACGTTACTGTATTTGTCTGTAATTTCCTAAATAGATACACTGCAAAAACTCCGGTGTTGATTTAACACCAGCCCGAAATATATATCTGTCCACACCAGAGAAGTGTTAAACAACACCAGTTTGGTGTTGGTCTAACACCAGACATGTGTTTATACAACACCAATTAGTATTAAAACAGCATTGGTTTGATTCCAAACTGGTGTTATTTCAATACTTCTCTGGTGTGGACAGATATAGATTCCGGGCTGGTGTTAAATCAACACCGGAGTTTTTGCAGTGTACTCACCAGATTTTGTTAAAATTTTCTGGAGAGTTTTTTTAAACATCTGAAAATAATATTTAAAAATTCATTGACGCCTGACTTATTGTTTTGAGTCGATTGGCATTTGCTAATGTGACTCGCGTGACACAGGAGTGTGACTAGCGTGACAAGTAACATTTTTTTACTACAAATTGACCAAACTATGATTTTATACAGTAAAATCGGCCAAATTTCATTCAAACAGAACATTCATGGTAATTTGCTTCCCCTTTATCTTTAAAACAAAGGAATTTTTATGTCACGCTCTGATACATCTACTTACATGAAAGTTTACAAGTGGGACTACATATTGTAATCCCACTTGTGTTATAATTAGCATTTAACAACTTTTTTCTATATAAAAGTAATCATTCAGGCCTAAATAATTGACATCTGCCTAAAAAATTGCAATAATTATCATTTACCCAAAAATATTGCGCATTTTGTGATATGTGCCTCGCGTTACATACCCTGAAACCTTAATGTGACTCACGTGACTGCACTTTAGGGTGTTTTTTCATAATGAACACTCTAAGATATAGTAGGTAAAATGGCTCCATGAGGGTAATTATGTGTAATGTGTAATTGATGCTAATTTTTTAACCTTACTGGACAATATGCTTCCCGCATTGGGTAAAATACTGTCCGAAATTGGTTGCACATAATTACCCTCGTGGTGGTAAAAATTTTACCCAATATTTTTTACAGTGTAGGGGTCTTCAGTTGGCAAATTTTTTCGCTGGTTTGATTTTTTATCAACTACAAATTATACTGCCTAATACTTTTAAGTAAACTAAACTATGAATGTACTTTTGTGACTCGCTGACACATTTTCGAGGGTGCTTTTAACTTGGAATATCGTCAAGCTCGGTTTTAAAAAGTGCAAAAAAAGGTGAAACAAAGATAAAATGGCTATAAAATTTGACAGAATACAAAAATAGGTGAATTTACAGACAACAGAGCACATTTTATTAGTGTCATTAAAAACATTACAAAAAGACATGCTTTTACATAGAAAGTTGACATCTCTTTAGGATCGTGTATCTCGGTCATTTGTAGGTGTATGGCAGCGAAAAATCAGATTTACACGTTTTGGACATGTATTTAGCCAAAAATAAATATTCTTCATTGATTGGTTTAACTTTAAATATGAAGCCTAGGGTGTCTAGTTACATGGAATGGCTTTTAAGTAAACATTAAGAGGCCTTTTTTAAGTAACTCTTGCCAGCGTAAAACTTTACTTAGGTGGGGACATAAAACTTTTAATAGGAGGATTATGTCTAGCCTTTGTTTAAGGACTTTTTTGGTGATTGCGACCTTTATTGCATTAACTTTAGCAAGCTTTATTATAGACAGAATACATAATGTTATATGCCATCCATCTTTCCGTTCTTAATTTTCAGCCCCGTCGCGTTATTAAGTTCTTCTTTTCTATGTCTTATCCCTTTTCTTCATTTTCTAATTTAGCTTTTGCCTCATTCCATTCTACCTGCATTTCCCGGTTTTTTGCCATTTTATCATATTTTTATTATTTTATTTATATTTCTTTCCCTGTCTTATTAATCTTGCTGATGCATTAGTATTTCGGGATGATGTGTTCTTTCTCATATATTATTATTTCCCTCCATTGACCGCTTTCCTTCCGTTTCCCCCTTTTTTGTGTTTTCCTTGATATTTAGCATTATTTTTTTTTTTCCCTTTGACCTTTTTCCCCTTTAATTTTCTTCTTCCTTTTCTTTCCCTTTCTCTCTATTCTTCCTTTTTCCTCCCTTTTCTCCTTTTCCTTTTTTCCTGATGAAATCCGCCGGGAGCTAGCCTGCCTCCCCTGCCCCCCCCCCCGCCAGTTATGCCACTGCTGGTGCTACCCGTCCATTGTTCAAACATCTCCCGTCAGTCATAAAAGAATGGTATATAACCACTCATGGTTCGTTTTATTTAGCTATTCAGTATTGTACAGAAAATCTCCACCCCCTCTCAGTCCTCCATTTATACTGAACACTCAACTGCTTCTGATCTCGCCAACAAATTCAGTGAATTCTTCAGCAAGAGGATCAGTGATATTGTGTCCTTTTTTGCAACTGGCGTTCCTAGTGATCAACAACATCCTGTGTGCTCTTTGAATTGCAAACTGAGTGAGTTTACTCCAGTGACTGAAGTTCAACTTCGCCATCTCATCAAGTCATTACCACCGAAGTTCTGCAGTCTTGATCCTCTTCCAACCTGGTTGCTCAAAGACTGTATTGATGAACTTCTACCACTTCTCATAAACATTATTAATTCATCACTCACAACAGGTGTTGTCCCTGAATTACTCAAATCATCATTTGTTCTTCCTCTGTTGAAAAGGCCCAAACTTGATCCGAATGACTTTGGTAATTATCGCCCTATTGCCAATCTGCCATTTGTTAGCAAGGTTTTGGAGAGAATCGTCGCATCCCAGATCATGTGCTATGTGGACAGTCATCATTTGCTTCCTGAGAAGCAGTCAGCATATCGCACTTTCATTCAACAGAAACGGCTCTCTTGAAACTACTCAACGATCTACTGCTTACCGTTGACAAGGGTAACGAAGCTGCACTCCTTCTACTGGACTATTCTGCGGCGTTTGACACGTTAGACCACTTAGTGTTGCTCCGGCGTCTTGCACATGACTACTCCATTACCGGAACGGCTCTAAATTGGATTGAGTCATACCTGCAAGATCGTACTCAGCGGGTGATTATCAATGGAACTTGCTCAGCACCTTTCGCTTTGAGCTGTGGAGTCCCCCAAGGTTCTGTTGTGGGCCCTCTCCTATTTCTTCTGTACACTGGTCCTCTCGCAAAAATTATCACTAGCCATCGGGGTGTGAGTAATGCCATGTATGCAGATGACACGCAAATCTACATATCCATGGCATCCGACCAGAAGACATATGCTGTTAATCTACTGAGTGACTGCCTCAAGGACATCAAGGTCTGGTCAGCGAAGAACAGACTCCGTCTCAACGAAGCCAAATCAGAATTGGTACACCTTTCATCGCATTTTAGAGCTACGGAGCCTCTGCCAGACTTCAATACGGGAGAGGGCATACTTAAGATGCCTGACTCTGTTAAAGACCTTCTGTCACTTTAGACAAGCACCTTACCCTCCAGCCACATATCAGGAACACCTGCAAATCAGCATCATGGGGTTTATTTAGGATTGGTAAGGTCAGGCGACTACTCGACCAAGCCTCTACTGAAAAATTCATTCATGCCTTCGTCTCATCCCATCTAGACTACTGCAACTCCCTCTTTGCCGGCCTCCCAATTTCTTCCATCTCTCCCCTCCAGCGAATCTTCAACACTGCAGCGAAAATGGTAACCTTGAGCAAGAAACACGAACACATCACCCCTATTCTCCGATCACTTCATTGGCTTCAGGTTCACTCTCGCATAACGTTCAAAATTCTACTCATTGTATACAAACTTACCCATAATATGTCACCCAAATATCTCCAAGACCTTATTTCCCTTCGTTCTTCCTCTTCTGTCAGATACCTACGTTCATCATATTCCAATAATCTAATTCATGGCCCTCGCACTAAGACCCGATATGGTGATCGTGCATTTTCTGTAATTGCTCCCACCCTCTGGAATAAACTCCCAACTCATATCCAAAATGCTCCCTCCGTGGAAATTTTTAAATCGTCACTTAAAACTCACCTTTTCTCATAACTTGTTTTCTTTTTCTTTTTTTCTTTTTTTAATGAATTGAATGTATATTATTATAATCTGCCAACCTGTGCGCTTTGAAACACCAGTATAAAGCGCTCTACAAATTTTATTATTATTATTATTATGTATTTAGGTTTACTCTCTCTCTCTTCTTCAGTTTATCTGCTTTGAAATTTGTTTAAAAACATATATTTTAAACGTCGCCTCTCCTCTTTATCCATTTCCTTCCATTTATCCGTGTCTGTCTGGGCGTCTGTATCCCCCCCCCCTCTCTCTCTCTTTCACACACACTCTGAAAATAGTTGGGGAAAACAATACCAACTTTTAACCAACCCTGGGCAACATACAGTCAACACAACTATTGGTTAAAATCTGTCCAAATTGGGTAATTAAAAGTAATAATTGGGTAATACATTTGCTAAATTGGATTATAACTGCCCAGAATATATTTTGTACCAACATACATTACCCAACACAGTGGACAGTATGTTGCCCAACAATCTGCGTGTTCACCTTTGTGAACGACCCTGTATTTTCTTCTCTCTTTCGCGCGCGCACACACACAGACCATATACACCCATCCGCACACCCTAACACACACCCACACTCACCTCATGTTCATCAACGGTGTTGCTATTTGTTTTCAAACAATTACAGTGATATCATGATATTCACACAATTCCCTTTTCGTATTTGGTGTCTAAGACAGTCTAACCGTGGAAGAGATGTGAATTAATTTACTATTCTCAAGAACATTGCATTTTAAAACACCATTATTTTAGTTGCTTCGCTTCAATTTACGGCTGGTACGAAGCCTAACTTGTTTGTCTCGACAGCCAATCAATGCTCGCCATTTAGCGTCCATTGTCTAGTTTCGGTCTATTATATCTATTGTTTTGCACTAGCCTTTAGTCATCCATTCGATTTTACTCCGATGAGTGCATGTCGAAAAGATTTTGCGATTTTGCGGTACCAAACACTTATTTATATCTTTATTTATTGATCATGCTTGCTCGTTTAAAAAAAAAGGTAATTTATCAAAAAAATCAGTTGAAGAATTATACAACTTAATTCAAAATGTAAGCCAATTACAAATACATTTCATAATTTCTCGAATAGAGGGGCTAGTGAACTTAGCAAGGAAAAGAAAAAAGCCCGAAAATAGAGGACATGGAAAGGCAACTAATAAACGACGGAGAATCATATTATATATGAATATATATATATATATATACACACACACTCTAAAAAATCAAGTGCTAATTTAGCACTGAATTTCATTGTGTAGTGACTGCACTTTGAGTGCTGATTTATTCATTCAAATTTGAACCAGAAAATCAGCACTCAAAGTGCCGTCACTATACAAGGACATTATGTGCTACATCCGCACTTCATTTTAGTGCGTGTGTGTGTGTGAGGATGTGTGTGTGTTTGTATATATATATATATATATATGTGCGTGTGTGTGTGTGTGTGTGTATACAGAGAGAGAGGTACAGACAGAGAAAAAGGAATAAATGAGAAACATATACACTGTAAAAAAATGAAGTGCTAATTTAGCACTTACAGTGCTTGTATAGTGACTGCACTACGAGTGCTTATTTTCTAGTTCAAATTTAAACTCGAAAATCAGCATTCGTAGTGCAGTCACAATAGAAGCACTGTAAGCGCTAAATTAGCACTTCATTTTTTTACAGTGCAGAGAGAATAAACGAAAGAGGGGTGGGGTATGTGTGGAGTAGGAATATAAATAATCCAGACTTCCCTAATGCATGTAAGTTTTAACTTAATGACAAACATGTCGACCCTCTTGTTGTGTTGTTTAACAAGTTTTCTAGGTTAAACTAAAAAGAGCATAAATCGACATTTGGAATATCCTTATAATTGTCGGAAATTTAGGCACATATTCTCATTACTTTACAAGGATGTTTCTCAATACGATAGAACGTCATTTGATCTTTCTGACAGATTTGCTTTGACTCGTTTGATTACCATCAATAAATCTTAATTGCCTTTAAATTGCCCTTTTCGAAGAAATGATGAGTTTACATGTGAATCGTGATATTAAACATAAGCATTGCTAAAGCGATTATTCCCTTAACTTTTTTTTATTCAAGTAAATAAAGTCATGACCTTTTTATCCCCTTTACTGGTGATGGAAACTGTTGGACATTCTAATCATGTACAAACCACAACTCCAGATCTATGAATTTGCACATAAAGAGTATATATTCCAATTAATATACAAGATGATTCCTTAATAATGCAACATTTTTATGATCTCAATCTATAATTTCGTACAACATTATAGACTCTAAGTCATTCATTGTTATTTTGTTACGATTATTGTTTCGATGAATGATCTAATTTAACTCATTTAAAATATTACTTGAACTTTGAGTGTACCATTCCAATGCTTATCCAATTTTGCTAGTGAGACGACCCTGATAATGATATGGTTATATATACATAAGAGACCATGGAATTCCTGGGATAGAATGTCAGATATTTCAGAAACTAATCAGCCACTACTGAGTAAAGCCTTCGGCATGTTTGGGGAGAGTGGCAGAAGTATAAGCTAGGATGTTTTTAACTTTTTTAAGCTCCAATGTTGCAAGAGGTCACATATTTGGATATGTGTAACTTCACGATGCATACTTGGGACAGTTTTTAAACATGTTGATTATATTTTAACCCATCTAGATTCCGTTGATTCAGGAGCACTTATCCCCTGAGCCTTCGAATGATTCGGCATGAGAGTGTCGTGACAGGTTGAAACTTTCAGCCTCATTAAAAAGCGATACCGCATTAATGAATCTTTTATTATGTTTCCCGCGTAATAAGAAGGGGTGGCGTTAGAAGGCCATCTTTCATTTTCCAGTGACGTGCATCATGCACTATCACTGTCCGTGTAATGTTATTGGCTTCAATTCTTGGTTTCTTAGAGTAGAAAATGTGTCATCTTTCAAATCCCAGCTCTGCTCTCTCTCTCTCTCTCTCTCTCTCTCTCTCTGTTTCCCTACTTTGCTATTACAGTAGAATAACCGCCCTTTTCACACGGTAATAAAACAAAATCGTAATTTGAATTATGATTCCAGTGAAAAATAAGGCTAATGACGAATTGTTATCACTTGTAAAACCAAACTAGAATCTCGATTATAGTTATATCGGTATAGCTAAAAGCCGACACAATTTGCAACTTTCTCATTCGGTCTAGGCACACAGCATAACGCCAAATACATCACTGTCATATCTTTTTTAATGTGACAGTCTTACATTATGTTTTTTAGGAACGCACTGTTCCGCCACACCCATGTCCTTAGCATGTTCTTTAATAATCAACACATCTACAGCCACTCCTTGTTTTCACGTCCTTAATCATCTCGCCTTAATCTTTCACGATATCGCCTTCTTTGCTTCTTCTCCTCCACTCTAAGTTCTCTGACCTCTCTATTGGCTTTCCTCTCAAACTAACCATTTCACCCAACAATGGAACATTAAGTGGACGTTCAAGGGTTTCAACAACAAGAGGAAGCCATTTCCTCCATTTTAGGAATAGATTGCTGATGGCAAGGAGGACTTCAGATGTCTCAAGTGGCCTCCATGTTTTCTCCTTGGTTTAGCTCTTTTTTCGTCGAAGACCTGCTTCTTAGTTCTCCGACATAACAAGAATCATTGGTGTTACACTGCGTCTTTGTCGTCACGTATCTATTTCGCTTTGCAAGATATTTGACTTACATCTTATCAAGAAAGTCACTAAACTACCATGATGGATAGCACCAAGAGTTAGGGCATATTGTTACCGTTTATTTCTGCTTAATTGAAAAACACCTATTTTTCATAAAATATTATCAAACCGTTGATATATTAATATAAGTGAGGCATGTCATAATTATAAAAAAGAAAAGGGGAATTAAAATGAATTTCTAGAATTTCTGTTTGTTATAACGACATATATATATATTATATTTCGCATGTTATGAGAACAACAGCAATGGCGACATTAGCATGATTACTCTCCGGCAACTTTGGGCGATGTTGGAGTTATGGTGTTAATGCAGAAGAGGTCTAGTCACATAGGCTATCAGAGGATGTGTTTTTTAAGTAGGTTCCCAATCAACTCATCCTTTGCAACGCTTTTAATCTCCCCCTTTCATCTGTTCCTCTCTGCTCTCCAGTTAAGCTTAGTATAAGGTGTTGTGCCCCGAATATGCGGTTACTGACTTCACTATTTCTGTCTTGCGAGTACATTATTCAGGTTTATTGAACGTGTTTCCATGGCCCTGGGGAGCAGGGTGCTGATGCACCCCCAAACGATTACCTTGGGATGCTGCATGTATTGTTCTCCATAGGGAGCACCCCCAGGTATTCAGGAAGATATTGTAATAAAAAAGAGGAAAAATGTAACCGAAATGACCTTGATTTTGTACTGGAAACCTTTTTTTTTTATTATTATCATTTGTTTTTCAAAATTACATCAGCATTCACACTCGAAAAAATCGTTCCCAGGGCCCTGCGTGTTTCTATGGATGAGTCGATTTTCGCTGCATTAAAGATTCACTTTCAAAATGGGCTAAAAATATAAAAGACATCACACCAGGAAAATGTCAGACTCGGACTCTTCAATACTTTTCCATAAAGAGAAAGTCATTCGTGACAAAATTCATCCAGGAGTGGCAGAGTTATGGAACTTTGCATTGTCTTTCTGGCATTACGTAACCAAAGTTGCGTTTTCCTTTTAAAAGGACAACTGTTCAATAGACAAAACAAAATAAACCCCCATTCTTAAAATAGCATATCCTTTCTAAAAAGATGGCCATAATCAATATAATTTGGCAGAAGCTTTGGTTTGTACATCGACTATTGTTGTCAGAAACAATTATTGATCAATGTGGTCAGTGATTGCAGAATATATGTTATGTTTTGTATCATTGTATCATAAGGCGACTTTTCGTCAAGTCGCACTAGTGAGGCCCTCGGTTCGAACCATGTGTCACCTCCTTTGGGCAGCAACGTTAGGAGTTAATATATATTTTTTTAGAATATGTATACACATTTTCTCGTTTCCTTTTTTAAACATGCATACAATATACGTGGAGTCCTTGTTTCATTTATTCATTTATTTATCAAAAAGTCTTTATACAGGATATTAACATGTTCAGATTTTATAAACATTGTTTTTCGACACGGTCATGTTAACATAAGAGCTCTGGCGAACAAGGTAGCCCCCATAGGAAGCCAGTCTGACCAGTGAGTGATGACAATACGAGAACTAGAGTGTACTTTACATGTCCTATGCAAAACGGATTTCTAATTAATATGTATGTAATTGTCAAAGGCATGACAATTTGAACAAATAGGTCTTAGGGTGCACTTTGAAAGTGTCGTGCACTTTAATGCAAATGAGTGACTGAGGCAGTTGATTCCACAGCTTGGCCGCAGCATGTGAGAAGGACCTATCCCCAAGAAAGTCGGGTGCGAGGAATTAGACGTAAATTGTCACTACCGGATCTCAAAGTACGAGTTGGATTGGACAGATATCATGGATATAGTGTATATTGAATGTATTGGTATTGTGACGACATTCCATGAATGGCTCGATGGACGAGTAAACATGAGCTCAAAATCAATAACTTTGTTTTAGTTAATTATTTTGTTGGTATAAGGTGGAACAATTGCCCTTCCCTTCACTTCCGTGTAAACATACTTTATATTAAAACAAAATTCCTTTTCCAGTTAAGAAAAAAAATGGATTTCATTGTATAAGCTTGAAAGAGACTTGTCGGCGCATTATACACAAATCATTCGCAATTGATTGGAAATTTTGCTCTCTTTGAGCTTACACCTAGAAACCGTATGTCGTTCTGAATCATCTTCCTCATTGGAAGGCCGTAATCTAATTAATATAAACGAACGATCAAGATAGGCTCACACCTGGTCAAGAGAAAATGAAACTGAAAAACAAGTTAGCAGAAAATCACAACATAGAATAAGGGGGAAAAACTTTTAAAGGATACAGCGAGTAACTCTCTTTGCACGACTGGGATAAAACAAGAAGAATAAAAGGTTTAAAGACAGAGCCGAAAGGCTATGTAATCCTTGCCTGGCTATACCCGTGGGAAATCTTACCCGGACAGTATCGGAAGCGGATTTGTCTAAAGTTTACTGGCGCCGGTAACAGTAATTATGATCCACTTTGTCATCTCATTTTTCCAAGCCTATCACGCCCAATCAGCCACTCCGGCCGTCAGACAAGGCGGGCAACAAAAGGTGCCACGGAAAAACTAGGGGATTGCAGATGCAACAGTAGTCGTTGCCGCTTCCCACTGGGCACAATTGATACTGTACCTTCGAAGAGAAAATTAATCACGAACTAGGTGTTGCCCGCCGCCACCCATGGGAAAAGGGGGTTAAGGAACGGCTATTGATGATGCGAGCAAATGGAGGGATGCAACTTGTGACTCTTCTGTACTTACATAATGTTATGTTAAGGAACGAGATGGGTCATGGATGTGGTGCGTCACCATTCTTCAGAAATCAAATTAATTGCTCAGTTGATGATGTGAATGATATCGATATATAATGAAGACAATAATAGCAGTAATGGTAGTGATAATAATGACACGATTTACATACGACAGTGGTAACAAAAACAACAACATCTATTTCATTAAACCATGTAAATCATACCATTGCTGATAGTAATGACAACGAAAACAATGTATAAGCAAATAAATGAACCAAAGAAAAATCTTAATTGGTCGTTGAATGTTCTTTTAAATCACAAATTAATCTTAGATCATTAGCAAGGGAACTGGAGCAACGTGACCCAGTGAATTCGTATCCCGACTTTGAAACCCAAGGTAGTAGGTTCGAATCTAAGATTGATGATGATGATACACCTATCGAACATGGACTGAAGCCGGTGATGCGCGGCGTTGGAGGCCTTTTGACTTTATATGTGTATTACACCCCCCCCTTTTTTTTTTTGTTCATACCTTTTTAGTCCTGCAGTTTGTATGTTTATCACCGGCCCTCAAGTGGACTCAGGCCAGCCTGACAACTGACCTAGAAATAGCGAAAAAAACGTTATAGCAATAGAGCGGTGCACATGGTACAATTGAACAATGTAAAATGTTGACATGAAAAATCAGGGGCCTCGTGTCACGTGAATACGCGACGTGAAGCCGTCTTATGTGTTAGTAGACACACAATTGCAGGCCTCAGACCTTGTGTATTAAGTGGATAACGATTTCGAGGCGATTTCAAATTGCAGGCGTTTAGGCGGCTTTAAAGCAGGCGTTGAAGGGGGCTTCAAAGCAGACGCATGTGTATAATGGGCCATATCCATGGCGTGATTCTTTCAGCAGAAACGGATCCTTAAAATGCTTGATTCAATCCTGGTGAAGAACATGGGCTAAATATATTAGTCACGCTTAAAATAACGATATGACAAGATATCATTTTACGAAGAAAGTAAATATCAAATGTTGTTTTAGAAATTTTTTTGTAACCTCTCATTAACCTTGACTTTTCTATTCCTTTGATGATCGTGCGTCTTATTTGGTAATCATTCCTTGAAACACTATAACGTAAAATGTGAACACATTAAGAATTTATGATAAACATTTTGCATATATTTACATTTTAAAAAAAATTATTGGATGCATGCGTACTGTTGAATATTAAAGAAGATGACTTGATTTTCTGCCATCGTTGTTTTACTTTAATGTAATTTAAATAAGTTTCTTAGGGATAAAAAATGATGTTATTAGTTTTATTTTCTTTCTAATTACATATTTTTCGATATCATAGGATCCATGTTCTAAAATACCTTAAAACTCTCCATCCATTTTTGCAGCCACTCTTCCCTCCCCAAAAAACATAAAACTAAATAATGAAACAATTATATTTATTCAAAATATATTTGAAGGGGATTTATTATCATTATTTTGTTGAAAGCTGATAGACCTTAAATCAGATTTGAAAGAATTGAAATAAAAGTCGGCACTATGATGGCTGGAAACACGATAATTTCTTGTAATCGAATACTCCCAAAAACAACCGTTTAAATATTTTCCCCCGAAGGGAAAGATGAATTTCCCAAGGCCATGTTTTTGCAACAGCAGTCCATTGCAATATCTTAGTTATCGATATCCACTCAATATCCACATTATTAGGATAAAATGCATCATCATGGATCATTTATCACATTCCTATATTTCATATAATATGCATTCGTATACTCCCCTCAACTATTCGTCCCTCGTGACCACTTCTCACTTTTTTTTGTGGAGCCCGTTGCAGGGGGAGTATACGTGAACGTCTCGTATGGCTTAAATGATCTTAATTTTTGTTTATATCCTGGTTAAACGCAACACGAAATGATTATCTACATTTGGAACTACATAGGTAAACGGGTAACGTTAACGCTTAATGGAGGCATTTTATCAATATTTCAAGTATTTCTAATTATGCAGGCGCAGTTTCCAATATCGAC
Source organism: Lytechinus pictus (assembly GCF_037042905.1). NCBI lineage: Eukaryota > Metazoa > Echinodermata > Echinoidea > Temnopleuroida > Toxopneustidae > Lytechinus > Lytechinus pictus. The sequence goes on from NC_087249.1 coordinate 15,627,240, forward strand.
ATGAATTAAACATTATACAGATATTAACTGATGGGGTGTGTAATTAAAACATTATGTGGACTGCCGGATTTATATTTTCCAGAAGCGCGCGGTGCTGAGGGAAAATTTGTTCACGAGGGAAATTAGAAATCCTTTAGGCGGTCCAAATAATGTTTAAAAAAAAAATCAGTCAATATTTGTTATATTAGATAGCCTTGAATGATGAAGATATATCTAAAGTTAGATCTAGGCTGATGCGTGCAGTAAATCAGATGTGACTGATGGAACTTGTATTAGTAATGTTAGTTTATTAAACGCCGTGAATGACCCTTTTATAATCAAAATGAAGTTTGTTTAGGCTTAGATCTAGATCTAAATTAGAGTCCGGTCCAGGTCAAGGACCCAAGGCAGACCTAGAATGCATGTTGAGCCATGATCAGGTGCAGATTCTGATCTAACATTAGACTAATTGGGGAAGGGATAAAGCATGAATAAAGTTAGATCTAGATCCATGTTGGTTGCGTCTGTACTGTTGGTGGTGGTCCTGATCTTTCTGTTGTTGAACCAGGTCCAGGACCAAATCTAACTAATGTTTCGTCAGCACTAACTAACTTACCTTGTCGTTAGCAAGATTTAACCTTGGATTTCTCTAACTTTTAGACTCTAGCCTAGATCGAACGTTAGATCTAACACGTTAAAAGTTAGACCTGACTTATTCATGTAGATCTAGGCCTAAATCTAGATCTGCTTACCAAATTTTATCGTCCAAAAACTGATCTTATCGCTCATTGCTCACAAAACATCACAAATCTTTGACGTTAGACCAAATCCAAAACTAAAAGTTTTAAAACGAAGCTATTTTTCAGTCTCTATCTGATTGGCTTCACTCACCAATACATATCCATAAATTGTTAAATAAATCCCCAGAATTTCAGAAATGACGGTTATTCCTGTTTACACAAATCTAGACCCATTTTAGTAACTGAAGAAAGCACAACGTTAGATTTATTCTAACGTTAAACCTAACTCGAAGGAGGCTCGTCGGACTCACTTAAATTTTGCGGTCCGGTTCGAAAATTTCAGTTTTGTATTAATATTTTTTTAATCATTCAGTTCAAAATTAAATTAAAGGAACATTGCAAAATATTAAAATATCAATATCAACAAAACACTGTCCACAAAAGACAAATGATTATCCGAAATACGAATAATCGTACAAAATGTCATAGTATTTACATATTTATATACATTGGATAAATTCAGTAACAAAAAAAATAAATATTAGCCATTTATAACCAATATAAATTCACAAAATCTTACTTCAATAGTTTTGCAGAAAGATGCATTGCTCAACATTAATGAAACTGAATGAAATTTATCATATAAAAACGAAAAAGGATCGAGTGCTCATTCCCCATTCATGCCCATATACGCACACAAAATATTGATTTCAATTGATATCGAGTGTTGATCGATTGCAAACGATAACTACTTTAATCCCTTGTAATTGGTAACATCTTATCCACAATAGGGCGCGATACACGTAGAAAATATATTCATGGACCAGTTGGTCAATATATTCATCGAAGGTGTACTGGCTGGGAAAATACATTGATTTCGATCATAACACGTGACGCGCTATGGACCAATCGTGCTTGGATATCTGTATTGGCTATCTAATATTATTAGGTGTACATAACTTGTCTAAAATAAGTTCTTCCAATAAAATCATAAAATGCATAATACAGTCATACCAAATCTTGTTTATACATCATAGGCGTTGGCTGACACAATTAATGATTAATTAACCATTAACCATGTTAACATCATTTTCTCCCCTGGTTAGGGATATAAATCCTTATAAGCGTAAACTTTAAATATCTGCGTAAAAAATATGTGGGAGGTCGAAAAAGCAAGCATTTATAGATTTATTACATTTCAAAATATCAGCATGGTATATACTCAGTCATCGTCCCTACTAATTGCGCGTTTGCCCGATGCCCTATAAAGGGAATTTAATACTCGGCGTCAGGAAAGCAAAATAGAAATATATTTCTCTGTTATTGTTCCCTAACAAGAGAACAGATGTTTTCACACGCCATAAATCAACACTAGTCGGCTGATTTATTGTCTTTATTCTAAAAGACAGCGTGATGTGATAAAAAGCAAAGGATAAGAAGCATGAAATCCCATTAACTCGTAATCGTAAATCATGCAGTGATCGAGAAACGTCGAGGGTATTTGCAAGATAGTTATGAAATTGGTAGACTCACTTCGCCAAAGCAAAGCAAAGGCAAAATAATAATATATTATATTAACACAGAAAAAATTCCTTAATATCAAACTTTAAGGCATAATAATGATATCCACAAAATGTCACACGGAGTTTCCATACAATATCGGGGTTTTTTTTTATTATGTTTTTTCAAGGTTTGGTATTATACGGTAAAATTATACCTAGCCACGTTTCCCATGCTTATACCATCCTGGCGCACATTCCCAGCAAAAGTTTTTTTCTGTATCCTGATAAATTAAATCGTATCGAATTTTATTTCGGTTAGCAGTTTAAGTGGCGGATGTTGTAAGCTAACGCTGTCATCATTTTGTAAGGCCATGGCGATGTTGTATGTCTTTTGTTTCCTTACTTCATATGAATGCCTCATGAAAAGTAGCTAAGGTTTCGGTATGTCTTACTAGAGATCCGACATTGTATCAACCGTATCTCCAACTTGCTTCAAGACAAAATTGATGTATTTTGAACATGGAAGAGCAACAGAGAATGAGGGAGAGGGGTGGGATAGACAGACAGCGATAGAGAGAGTGAGGGGGTGGGCAGACAGCGATCGGGAAAATTGGGTTGGTAAAACAGATAATGGGAATTAAAGGATATATTTTTGGTTATTTTATAATGATTTTGTTTAATTTATTGACTTTCGTTTCTCATTTGTACGTAGTATCATACACATTACAAAAGAGAGTCAAATATAAACAAGACAATTTATCATATATAAAACAATAATATATTTCAGTAACAAAATTCAAGAACAGAGGTACCTCAATTGATGTCTTTATCAAAAAGTAAAACGGAAGGGCATGCGGGAAAAAAAACCAAAGCCTTCGGCGCAAAATTGTAATCATAACGTAGTCATTGTAATAAAGGACGGGTGAAATCGAGATTTGCTTATGTATTGAGAATTATTGATTACTGAAACGTTTTGGTTACCAAAAACAGCAACCCCCAAAAATTATATTTCAAAATAATAATAATAATAGTAATCATGATAATAATAATGATAATAATAATAATAATGATAATAATAATAATAATATTGATACACTGAATGAAGTGCTAATTCCATCGATAGCGATTCTACATATCATTTCTGAGCATTAAATACGACGACCATTGTATGCATCCTTCGCTTATTGCGTGGAATTGTTGTTAGTTTTATAGGGAAAATATATGGATTGTGAGCAGATATGAAAGTAAATGTTAATGGATCATTTTTCTTATTATGCCTCGGGATTGTTGATCGAAAGCAACCACCAGTTGTCAATCAGCCCGAAGATTGTTCACCTCGAAAACAAAGGAACACAATTTTTTCGCGGAATAAAGTTGTTGTTACCCTGTTACCTGTAAGTTACCGAAATAAATTCTCTGAATTAAACAGGAAAACAAAAAGGAATGAAAGATATTCATTACACAAAACAGTTATCGTCTCAGTCATCTCTCTCTACCTCTCATCCACACACATCAACCCACACACACAATTTTTCTCTCTATCTCTCACTTTCTATTTCTCACTGTTCATCTCTTTTTATTCTTTGTATGCCATTCTTTCCTTTTTCGCTTCATTGTTCTTTTTCCTCTCCCCCTTTCGGGAAATACTCTTGAAAACCACGTCCTGAACTGCAAAGTTTTATATAGGCCTTATCAAAATCAGGGCCGCCGGTAATTTGTGAACCTTATAGGCCGTGAGTACAGCATTTTATTTGTATTAGCCTACTCTTTTACAAGTCTGCTCTTGTTGTAAGCAATTAATTAGATTGAACATACTGGTCGACTTTTTTTATTGGCTTTTTAGGCTTTTTGGATTTTAGAAATTCTCCTATACATTCTTAATAAGAAGTTCATATCTTCTTTAGATATGATCATTCTGGTCTCATTATCAACTATCCATTTTGTTCCTTTCTATCGCTGTCTCACGCACTCACACTCTAAATTGCATAGATTTAGGATAAATCTAGATCAGCTGTGAAATGTGAACAATCGAATATCAGATTTAGATTTAAACATTGTGGTATAATCCTGAAAGATATAAAATATTTGATATTCAAAAATGAATCCTTAAGACTGGACATAAAACCAATGTGTGTCTGGTCACTACCCATAGCCGATCTTAATATATTTTTAATCCTTTAAATTTAGTTTGCACCCGATACAGAACTTACACTCTAAAACGAGTAAGGAGAAAGAGTGGAAGAAGGTTGTAATATGGCCGATGTTTGAAAGCCTTGTCCACCCTTATCAATACTCTGTCACTCCTCAGCTATTTTAACGGGTGATTAATCATTTTCTATCCTATTATTTTATAGTGTACATATCACTTGTTATTTCAACAAAATTGTATTATCAATGATTTACTTTTTCAGAAAGCACTTGGCTTTTAGCAGTCTACAGGTTTTGTTTAACTAGAATTTTCAAGCAACGCACAATATAATTGACGATACTATGAGAGCCCATGGGGCACTAGTATATGCATTACGCTTGATTAATTATGTTGCTTAACAAATTCGAACGTCTATATACATTTGACCTTTTGATATCGATTTTGTCTTATTTCAGATAAAAAAAGAAAAGAAAAACTGATATAAAAGCCATCAATCGATAAGTAGCGATTTCCTTTTCCGCCAGATAAACAAGGCAAGGGAAGGAAAGTTGTTTCATCTAGTATTTCTCTCTCGCTTTATTTTTTGGATTTATCTGTTTTCAAATCAGGAAACGGCCGGAATAATACTTTGTTAGTGCCTGTTCTAACTGCTGCTGCCTAACTTGTTTCAAAATATCCTAATTAAATTAGAAATCTAGTCGTAGTATTTGCAGCATGACCTACTGTACTTTATGTTGCCCTTGCTTTACAAAATCACTTGGTTGTCGATCAGAATAAACAATTAAATAAGTCATTTATTCATGCATGGAACTTGTACTTGTCAACAAAGCCGAGGAAAGGTTATTCTGATCAAAGCAGGCTTATAAATGAAAGAAGGGATCTCTTGTTTTCTTCTTTCTATTCCTTTTCTTCCATTCTCCTAGTCTTATTCTAAAACTGGGTTACCAAGAAGGAAGGCTGGTATCTGATTCCGAATGCGCATCCCTCATGTCCCTTGTTTATATTTACTGATTGTCTTCTTGTAAGCAAACGAATAACAATTTATAACATACAATTATGTGATTCACAACGCTAAATAGGTTGAGTGTGACTCCGGGAAAAAGAGATTTTTTTACTAAATCAATTCATGTTACTTTGAAATTATTGTGGCGAACGAGTAAAAACAAATCAATCGAGAATCGAATGAAGTTGTGACCATACAAGAGGAGCGATAGGGGTATATCTCCTTATGGTCGTGCAACTTATACGGGAAACATATTCATTATAGATTAATTTTTGTATGTATTTATTGATTCATTTTTGTTGTTTAGGGGCGCTTGTCTCACAATCAAATGCAATTTCCAAATCAATGAAATCTTCTTTTCGAACTATACTTAAATTCCAGTCTTAGATTGATATTCTGTGTTTGATTGCAATGGGCCACAGATGACTTGGTGATTTATTTACTTCGATTAATATCAATGTCTGCGGCTTTCGAAATCAACCACAAAATGAGACATACCGGAGTGATAGATTGAAATTCACGAAACTTTAAACAAATTGTGGCATAATAAATGAGTTTGCTAGTAACCGCATGGCATGGCAATGGAAGGAATTTACTAAATGGAATTACTTGCATTTCCTTGATTAGGAATATACGATTGACTTTTTGAATAATGTGGGCGCCAGGCCTATTCTACAATATTTCTCCAGATAAAATTAATATCACTCACAGTTCATCTGTCATTTCTATTCTGAACATGCTCACTGCTTGAAATGTGGTCGCATTTCAAAAGTCAAGTGATACATTACCTTGAAGAGTCTCCTTGTTGCAATAAATGATAATAATAACAAACAAATTTTCGTGGCATTAATTTCAAAGATCATTCTTGGCTCATGTATGCATATTTTGGTGAAAATTATCTGATTAGATTTTCACAAGGTAATAGATCAAATAACATATTAGACATAACCTTCAAAACTAAATATACCTCAATAATTATTTTTTACACTATCCCGAACCATAACTGTATTACAATTCAATGTTTAAATGTATGCCCTCTAAAACAGCGCTTCTCAACTGTTTGGGTTGCGGCCCACTGGTGGGCCGCGAAGCTCTGTCAGGTGGGCCGCGAGAAGCTCCAGAGAAGAAAAAAAAATATAGGGAAAATTATGGTATATTTAACATGCTCTATTTAATCTCCGAAAATGGTATGTTTGATCGGTCTCCGTGGGTCAAGCAAAGCTAAAGGCACACATATAGGTAGCATGTTGTGGTATACATACACATTGTATGATGGTTTCGATCTAACTTAGATGTGAACCTCAGGCCTCATGTATGCATATTATGTACATGTATGTAGTTAGTTATCGCCCATTCACCGGACCTTTGCAAATACATTTATTTCTCAAACTGATTGCTTTGAATGTGCTTAAGTGCTTTATGTACAAATTTCACGAAACATACTTTCATCATAATGGACTGTGTTTTAAAGCGAAAGAGTGACGGAGTAAACAAATCTACTGTTGAAAAGTCTCAGAAGGTAACTCTAAGAAAATATGACCCTGAATGCATTAAATTTTGATTTTTCATAAATGCGCAGTGATGCAAAACTAAAAGCATGTGTGTCGAATGTGCTGAAGTTATTGTCAAATAAGGCGCTTAAACCGTCAAAGCTTCAGAGACACCTAAACATAAAACATCCGAAAAATGCAGGAAAGCCAAAAGAGTGTTTCGAGAAGAAAAAGCCGGATTTAATTCACAGCAGAACACTTGCGTACAGATGGAGAGGGGCTCTTGGCCCCAGATATTTCATGACCAAGAAAAAAAAGAGAAAAGAAAGAAAAAGAAAAGAAAAGGGATAAGTGTGAAATATGATATTATTTTTTAAATATTATGTCAAAATATATCACAAACTTGGAGTTTTGTAATAAAAATGTCGAAATTTTTGCTTGCTCGCCATGCTCGCTCGCAACATTTCATCAATTGTACGCGATATGCAATATCAAACCCCCTCACGATTTCTTGGCTCATTATGCCACTGCAGCAGAAGATCATAAAGTTACGCACGAACATGCTCATTATAATCATTGTGTATCTTTGAGTCGAGACAAGTTGTCACTTTTTTTTTTTTTTAAGTTTAGGAGGAGGGCCTCGAAAAAAATATGAGATTCAAAGTGGTCCTCGAGTAAAAAAAGGTTGAGAAGCAGTGCTCTAAAATATTAAGACCATGAATACCGGAGCAATTTTGGCAAGAACTAATGTCGTGTCACCAAAATGGCGTCAAAGATTCTGCCATAATGTCAAGTGTTAATTGTCATTGCCAAATTCTAAATTGATCCAACAGGGAAGTTTCCTGTTTTCTACCTGGAACTTCCTTCATATTACACATTTAAAATTTATATTTTGCATACATTTTGACATGTTTGAGGTTTATTAAACGCCTACTAGATTCCTCTTGGGAAAATAAGCTTGATGCATGCCATCAATTTTACATTCCCTCAACGGATAAATATCTAAACTGACCCTGGGACGTCCTGCTAAAGTATGCTTCCTAGTGCACATTACTCTAATGATTCATTAAAATTCGATTAGCACTCGCAATAATTCCCTATCGTCGATGTGTCTTGACGATGTGTATCATATAATATTGAAGGACATGTCGAAGAGAGCGTGATGACGTGTGAAGTTTGGATGCCGTTTTCTAACCCTGTCATGAATAACGATATCAGCAAATCCCCAAATGTCACAATGATGATACGAAGTGTGAAAATAGTCTATGGGACCATTCCTTGAAAGCCAGTCTGAACCTTTGGTAATGTTCCTCAATGTGATCGAAATTGATCTGGTGTTGTACTTTTGCGATATCACGGAAGTGTGGAGAACAATATATCAATTCCCATTGACCCATTCCTTTTATGGAAGGCAAATCTTTCTGAACCGAATCTTAACCGAATTTCATTCCCTTGATCATTCTTGAAACATTGGTTGCTTATTTTAAGAGCCAACGTTTAACCACTTCGAAAATCCCCCATTTGTCATTGTCCCCTAAGGTAGTGTACAGTGCCCCCCAGAATAAAACGAAACCGAGATTAAGCGACGATTTATCATAACTTAATCACAAATACAATAGACAAATGACCTACCAATGTAAAGCTTAGAATCTCCTCTTTCATCTGATATTACTTAGATTATTCCTTATTCACGCATGAGTGAGCAAAAACAATTTGAAGAAAGGATACCAAAAATCATTTGGCGGGGGTATCTGAATTTCATAAAGAAAATCACCTGCCTAAAAAGTTCAATATCTCCTCTTTTATTTGATACCTTAATCACAAAAAATGGTCAAGAGGTAAAAAAGTTATGTTCCCTCGAAACAATGCTTGTATTTCCATAATTTCATTAAATAAACGTGTTTTCACCGGTTTCCCACAGAAGCTATCGCATGGCTAACAAAAGACTTAATGCATGGCTGATCGTCAACAAAACGGAGTGTCGAGTGAGTTTGAACGCTAGCCTGTAAAAACCTCTTCATTTTATGAAATTATCTAAATTCAAGCCTTATTTCAAATAACCAGAACTTTGTTATTTCTTGACCATTTTCTGTAATTGAGGTATAAAAAAAAGAGCAGATATTGAACTTCTTAGGCATGTGATTTTCTTTTTGAAATTCAGATACCCCCCGCCAAATGATTTTTTGGTATCCCCTCTTCAATTTTTTTTTGCTCACTCATGCGTGAATGAGAAATAATCTAAGTAATATCAGATAAAAAAGGAGATTCTAAGCTTTACAATGGTAGGTCATCTGTCTATTTTATTTGTGTTCAAGCTATGATAAATCATCGATAAATCTCAGTTTCGTTTTTTGTGGGACGCACTGTATATAAGACCCGCTGAAGACTCTGTTTCGCACAAGCACATGCAGACACTGGACTTGTATCTGATGGCCAGATTCCACAGCACATTCATTATCATGCTGTTATACTGTCAGTATATGACCATAAACTACCATAACTACATTAGACTCAACATAGACGGGCTCATGCCGTCAGCGTTAAAGTCCACTGAGGTGCAAAGTGAATTTATGGACTCCTTATATTTTTTTTACATACGTTGGCTGGTAAGTTCTAACCCAAATCACATATCGATATATTTGAGCGACCAGTTGATCTTACTAACAAAAAATCATGGATATTAATCATGGTAATAGGTTAGCGACAACAAATACAACCCACACTGAAGACTAGCTCAATTTGGCTAGCAAAATAGAGAGACAACGTAATGCAATAAACGAGTAACAACATGGGAACCATTCGCAAGGGAAGGCTCCTTGTAAAAAGCCGAAATAGTAAGTTGGTCTTTTAACATATTTTTTAAATGGCTCTACTGAAATAATGACATAATTTGAAGGTGTAAGATTACATTAAAGAACATATACTGGAGTTTCTTTGACGCTACTTTTTTGGACTGTGCATGGAAGTTTTGACGGATTGCATTAGATTGCACATTTCATGCTTCAAGCACGCTTGTGTTAATTGCATTTTTCAAACCGTGTTTTCTTGTTTTCCTTTTTTGTCTCTCATTGAATTTCTTCTACATTTATTTTTTTTGCAACTTAGAGTTTGTTTTGGAGTGGCACTAGGTCACGTTTAGCCTATAATCTAGGCGGAGGCTGCAATAATTGTTTTTGCTGTTAAGCTGAACGCAAGCGATATGTCTGATCTGGCGAAGACTACGCATTTGGGGCTGCGTTAGCACGGCAGCAACAAATGCGTAGTCTTCGACAGATCAGACGTATAGCGTTCGTTCAGCATAACAGCAAAGACAATAACTGCAGCCTCCGCCTAGATTATAGGCTAGGTCACATAATGATGCGAAGCATTCCGTGTTAATTTGACAATGGTGACGTATGTCGTACGAGAAAGGGCGAGGATATTGAATTGCAATAAATAATTTGGAAATCTTACAATATTGTCACTTTCTTTAAAGATAAATGCCAGTTGCCGGTTGTAACAATCTCAAAATGAGTGTGAACAGAACCCTATAAACTGACCATCCAAGTGTATGTATGAATAAAGAATATGTGCCAAATTGACCAGGAAAATGTAATTGCTGAAAAATTGGCAAAATAATCACGGAATTCTTTAAAATATCGGGTATTTTTTCCAAGCAATATTGTATTTTTTTACATGCGAAATTCAAAGAAAAAAAGAGATTTTTCAATCAAAACCGTCTTTTCTCATTTTGGTATTAAAACAGTTCATTATGGAGGGCTTAATGATACTGAAAAGAGGAATTGTATTGTTATTTTACAATCATATACAGTTTTTTTTTCTTACTATAATAAAAATGCAATTAAGTGCATAATTTTGTTTTCTATAAATCCAAATATTTTATTTTCAACTGAAAAATGTAGAATCTCGCTGGGTTTTTGTCCTAATCCAGTCCTCTAACTTTTTTCCAAATGCGATTAATATGCTTGCATTCCAAATATAGATGCAAAACGTTTACATTTCTTCCCGACAGAAGGTATATTTGTTTACTGAAAACTAATTTCAATTTGAAAAGCAAATCATTTGTAAATAATGTACGTTGCACAAACTTATATTGAAATCAACGCAATGTTGCATCAACGGTACACTGAAATCCCAATGAGCAATATTAAAGATTCACACCTTTTATCGTTCAGATCAAATATGCACTTCCATTTAAGAAAGCTTTTGTTTTCTATTTTTCGTCGTTTCAATAAAATAGAATAAATACGCGAGCATCCATTTTTATGTACAGTAATAATGATAGCACCTCTTGAATTAATATTAAAGCAATATCAATGCACTGTCAAACATTCCTTTTGATTCAGAGATCATCAGAATTGTCTGTTTTCAGCTAGTAAGATATCATGATTTCACAAAAATAAGTTAATTTTAGTGTACCAGATCTAGATTTATGTTAATGTGGCGGCAGTTAGCCTTGATTTTAACGACTTTCTCATGAAATATTGTTTGCTGCAACTACTTTCTTCTAACTTTCAATTAAATGAACGGATTGTCATAGCCATCGTTATCACAATCATCGTGAGTAATAACGCATCAATTTGATATTAATAGATTATTCAATATTTACACCGTCTTTTGTACGGACTAACATGTACGTAACAATAATACAAAAAATAATGATAAAGAAAGATACAATTTATGTAGCACATTTTCTGTTTTGATTAGATGCTCAAGGTGTGCTAGAGCAATTCAGACTGTTACCATACTGCAATAACGAAAATAATACGTTACATTTTCACATTTTAACATTGAAATATATAAATGAATGTCTGTCAAATGTCATTTTACACAAGTATGTCTTCAGGTTGCCCATGAAGATGTAATCATGAGTAACTTCATAACTTTGAAAGCTGGTCTTGATGAAGGTGATAATGTTAAATTCTCCCTAGTTAATAACGGCCAGCTAAGTTCCAAGCAGGCAACGATACAAGCGATATAGATATTTGGATGTTAGTCATGCATTGACATGCCATTAGCATGTAGCTTGGAAGCCGATATGATCGCTCGAAAAGCACGATGTCCCCATTCAATGGGTCACGTGGTGTAGATAGTCACGATGGTTATTAAAATGGAAAGAGAAAATGCAAAAAGAAAGATACAAGGGTCCTGAAAATTTGCAATTAAAAGTGTCACCCTCTCAGTATGGGTCCAATAATAGAACCTTGTGGGATGGCACATGTCTCAGTCTGACCTACTTAATAGAATGATGCTCGCCATTAGTAAACCCACATTTCGTGATAAATATGGCAACTAGGACCCCTTTTTAAAGAAAATTGATTTGGCTGTTGAAATCAATAGGCGGGCTAACGGGCTCGCATACTAATAGGAATTCATTTTCGCCCTCATCCAACACCTCCATGTATAATAGTTCATTTAATTAAGTTACCTTCCATTTTGTCTTCATAATAAAAACTGTCAACAGTGTGGGAAAATTCCTCACCAGCTAGCTGGAAGCATTATGCTCACGATGAAAACATGTTCCTACTTTACGTATGATATGATTGTGATGCAAGGAGTATCAGAAGAGTCTTAATAATCTGCTTTTACATCCTCCCAGACTAAATTAAAGACTAACTACATGATGATTGCTAATGTTATGTCTAATAATACTTTTATATAAACGAAAATATTCTTGGAAGAAGTAACTGTGTTCTATTCAAATTTGACATGACAACTGTACACAGGTGACCCTTGGATGAACTCATTTTACTTATGTGTTGTTTCCATTTTTTTTAGAATGTACATAATAGCGTTTCTTTAAATAATCTTGATGGGGTCGCATAGTGTTATTATCAATGCAGATAAGGACTTTTACATGAAGAAAAATAAGAGGGTGGCATCTAATAAGGATAGGGAAGTGCACAGCAAGGATTTTCATAACGAAGGACCACCTGCGCCCATGCTGTAAAAGCCCATCAAAACAATAATAATATTGTTTAAGATTCACGCTAGACTGTTGACAGGGAAAGTATATGCCAAACTGATTGCTCTATCAACCTCTGCCTCTAGAAGGTATATTCTCACATTTCCTAATAACATTCTTTGCTGAAAACAGACCCATGCGGTTTTTTTTTCTTTTTGTCTTGTTTTGATTTTTTGTATTTTTAATGATCACAAAGATGGGAGAAACACATAATTGTTATCATTGCTGTTATTTTCATTTTTACATCATTTTGAATGGGCATTTGATTATTGTTATCGTACATATATGAATATTTGCTAATTTCCTATAAAATTATAATTATTTCATAGAAAGAATAAAATGTAAGACATCAAACTATCACACCATTTTCAAACGTTAACATAATACGTATCTAATAACCATTCCTTACTTTGGCATATAAGTTGCTATCAACCGCAACATTAAAAATAACTTTCAATCTCTGACATTTCAAATATCTAAAGATTGACTTTTCTCATTCACCTGATAATTGTTACTCACTTCATCGTACCAACTGCGTGTGCGTGGGTGTGTGCGAGGGATGTATGTGTGTGGATGGATTCTCGGTTTATTGAAATGTTTTAGGCGTGTTTTGGTATTATTGCATAGTTTTAGCAACGTTTTCATTGGTCTTATTTAAATGTATTTTTTGAAGTATTATCTATTGTTTTTCAATGAAATGAATTAACTTGAAATTTGAAATAGTAAACATGATGGAAATCCATGCATGCTTGTGCATGCATATGAAATAATGGGGTTAGAATTGAAACTACAGATGATATCTCTAGAACGTTTTCACTGAGATATGATTTGTGAAAATGATATAGACAATTCACATTCGAAAATATGAAACCATATATAATAAACAATAGATAACAATAGATAACGATAGATATATATATGTATTGATTGGAAAAAATCTTTGACAGTTTTTTTTCAAATGTTGTAAAATGAAATGTAGTTGTTTTGATTTTACACTATAAACGGGTCATTACTAGTAGTGTTAGAAATCATTATTTATTTATAATGAAATAATTGTAACTTAAAGTATCTTTTTTAGTTTCAGTAAATCCCCCGCCCCCCAAAAAAAAATGTTACTATGCCAACCAATTACTAGATTATATTTAAATCATGTTCCACAAAACGGCTGTTGTATGTAAAAGATTGCTTTGGTAAATTTGCCGAATCTACATCAAAAGTCCAGTTGCCTGACCAAAGTAACATATCTGCATATTTTTGTTTTGTTTTTATACTAGACACTTCTCCGGCATGGAATGAGATAACAATTTCAGGATCTGCTATTTGTTTGTAGCTTTCTACGATCAAATTATTAAATATGTCATGTAATTGCTCAAACGGCTATTTTAGATTTAAAAAAGCACCACCGAGAGAGTGCGCTAGATTTAAATTGAAATCATAACAGCTGTAAAGATGTCCTTTGTATTCTGATAAGTAAAAAGGGGCATTCGATGACTACTACTCATTTGGAAAGTTGTAATGTTTGATGATGCTCAAGTAAAAGTCCTCACTACTGGCCCTTTACCAAAGCTTTAGAAAGGTTTTGAGCTCAAAGTGTTTATTAATGTAAAAAAATGAATGAATAAATGATAATAATTAAATAACCCTTTTTTCAATACGGCTAGCAATTCTTGCGACAACGCGATACAGCAATCACTACTTATTAGATTCTTGTAATCAAATATAAGCATTTCACCAGTTAAAATTTGCGAAAAGATTCTGCGTGTTCTTCAGCAAGAAGTATAGACAGAAGTAAAGGCTTATATAACGGTGCACCAATACACCATTAGGCTGGAGTCTTTTTTTTTTCTTCCTCGGGGGCTTTGACTTCACGTAAACGTGAACAACCTAACAAATAAACACATCAGAAAGAGTGAGCGAACCTCTGACACCGGGCTCTGTATTTTATTTTGTGTTTCGGAGTGTCATCAGAGAGCGAAAAGAACGGAGATTTCCAACACGGTCCCAAAGTCTCGGAAGCTTACTGGTCGAGCATGAGTCTCCAAGACAGGACAATCGACCAATGAGAATCTAGTTTACATGTGACGTCACTTCGATTTCTCTGAAGCAGGCAGTCATCATAGGATGGTTTTCTTCATTGCCCTACCAATCGGGGTGCTTGGCTCGTTGATAGCCGGTGCAATGAGCCACCCAGCTTCTCATCTCTCTCATTTGTGTGCGTGGCGCTCTTTGGAACGCGTTGGCGGAGGATACACCTGCATATATAAACTGGCCAGCTCTATTAGAGGGATTCAATTTGAGCGAATGACTTGTATCTAACGCACGTGGTGTGCGTCCTTCTACGTACTAAAAGAACGTCTCTATAACAATTTTTAAATGAGAAAAGTGATGTCCATTTGACACTAGTTGCATATACTGTATTTCGATGATTTTTCTTGACTTTGAAGGTACCTCGTTCAAACGATTCTAAATGAATATTTTGTTTTAATTGAAACTCGAGGTAATGGCTTTGAATAAAGTGTTTGTTTTTTTCGTCGAATTCCAAGATGACAAATAATGAAGAGTTTTGACATGAATCGTCTACAACTCTACAACATAAGACAACATATTGACTAAAACTATAATCGGCATTTGAAGCCGATATTGAAGGTAGATGGATACCAATTACACAACCATCATGGATGATATAGACACTGCTACAGAGATCATGAATTCGACCAGTGGTCATGAGATACCTGGTCTTGCCTATGACAGTGCATCCCGGATAGCTGCTCTTTCTATCGTGTTTGCCATCGGTCTGGTTGGAAACCTACTCGTCTATGTCTGGCTGTACCAACATCGGAAGGAACAGAACAGAATTCAAGTTTACATCACTTCGCTGACGACCACCGATGTTCTAGTCCTTTTCGTCATCCTTAGCGAGCTCATTCAAGAATTGGAAGGTCGTGTTTGGAGGTCCAGTGATGCAGCGTGTAAACTCTTTCGGCTGTACGAGAGCCTCGCGCTGATGGCGAGCAGTAACATGGTGGTAGGCATCGCCATTGACCGTTACCATTCGGTCATCAGAGCCTTGAAGAAACCCCTACCTGAGCTTTGGGTCATCGGGGTAGCCTGGATGACGGCCTTTGTCTGTTCTTTACCACAGCTTGCAGTTTTCAGAAAGGATTCTAAATCGCACGGGGCGTCATTCTGCATGACAGGATTTGGAAAGTTGCCAAAGTGGCACATACAACTGTACGTAACGTACGTTTCATTGGTCGCCTTTCTCATTCCCTTTATAATCATTTGCTATACCTATCTTCGCATTCTCCTTCGCCTCTGGCTCGGTGGTGGCTCTTCCATGTTCAAAAACAAGTCAAAGTGGCAGCGGACATCGCGATGGAGGACACTTAAGATGACCATGGTCATCATCTCCGCCTACGTCCTGTGCAATGTACCATTCTTCAGTATGCAACTCATACGTGTCTATGTAAGTATGGAAAATTTTAATATGGTTATCTACGGAATTTTTGGCATTTTTGCCTCATGCAACAGCGCAACGAACCCGTATGTTTTCCTATTCTTCAATGTCTGCAAGTCAAAGAAGGGGTATGAGAAGGCTGGGTCGACGCAGCAGACCAGTCTTGAAGCGTCGAACGTTTCAGCCGGCCCCCGCATATATCGGGAAACACGGCTAAGCAACGGCAATGAAAAGGTCCAGCAAATTCCCTAAATAACGTATTTTGGTGATAACTTTATGTCATCACATCACATGATCCGATGAGGATGAAAATATGTGGACCCTTCCCCCTTTCCCGCCTCCCAATGAACCTGGTCACGATGCTTGATGATATTTTATCATGTCCATATGGACGTCGAATGCAACAACGACAGAGACGTTGACAAAACTTTGAGATCGACCTCGCCTTTACTGCAGAAGAATTTAAAAAGGGAATTGGAGAAAGGTGGAGACATGGAATCATCTAATTGTTATGGTGTCAGGGATGTGTAAGCACAGCTTTCAGTGTGGTGAGTGAGGGATTCCTAGCGACTTCAATTAGTGATTAAGTGCTTGAACCTAGAAACTTAAAACGAGGTACGATTGATTTCAAAGCATCTGTGCATCGACGACAAACAATCAAGTGATATAATGGGGGAAGTCATCGACTTTATTTTTCTGTAGAAATATACATCCCGAGAAGTCAATGCTCACGACTCGTCATACTCTCTAATCACGTTAATGCCAAGAAGGGAGGAAAACGAAGTACGTTGACTGGTAAACCTAATTAAGCCATTCGCGTGTGAAACGTCGTTCTGGTCTCCGCCCAAGAGGTTAAGCAACCATCTTAATAAAATGAATTATTTAATCCAATTGAAAAGTATGCATAATATAATCCTTAAAAAATGCAAAACGGAGTGAAGAAAAGGCCGATATTGAAATTATATTTATATTTCTTTTAAAAAAAGCCTACATTATGGTTGAATTTTCTTTAAAAAAAAAGTTATTTCACCATGTTGACTACATTTTCCCTGTCTTAAACTAAGCGTGTCAAACCTTGCAATTATCTATCAGATTTGATATGTTGCTTGAAATGTAATACTATTGCAAATGAATTTTGTCATACAAACTTTCATTGAAATTATAGCATTTTACAAAACACAGAGAAAGCTAACGATAACTGGTAATACTTGAAAGCAACGAAGCAAAGTAATTTGGTCAGTTTGTACATAACAGATTCTATACATAATGTATATTATATTGTGTTGTTGCTTTATATATAAATTGTATATTGATGTTTTTGTGATATGTGCTATACTACAACTTTACAGGCTCCAATTATATTTCGTTTCTGATGTGTGGACCATTATTCTGTTTATCTAATGGAGATATTTCATCTCCACCGTGCACGGGCTGCACTGGCAGTATACAAATGTAGCAAATTCGGATATGGATTCCAGTGTTAGGACAAACAGTGTTAGCTTACGTGGATAGTATTTTGATCATCGTTCTGGAGAAATACAACTGATGTGTATGTATGCATGTACACTGTAAAAACGCTGTTTAAAATTTTAAACATGTTCTTTAAGCCCGTCACTCTAATAGCTATATTATTTAAACTTTTTAAACGAGCTACTTGTTGTTAGAGTAACAGGCTTAAACAACGTGCTATTTTGTCACTGTGTATATATATATATATACATATAGCAAAAGTTCAAAGAAGTAACGATTTGCAATTTGGATTAATAATTCAGTTCTATAATTAAAAAAATCATTATGTTGAAGATGGCTGGAATAAAAAAAAACCTAAACAAATTGTCTTAAATAAATTTAATTTTGATCATTTTCATTTTTGTGAGATTAAAAAAATATATATATTTCGTAGGATATGATATAAGACTGTTAATGAAAACAATTAACACGATGTTGTAAATCATAAAATCATGGATAGGGCGGGGGAGGTCTGAAGTATTAATTTTTGACTTATGAGAACTTTAGAAACCAATGAAGATACCCTTTTATGCTAACCACACCTTTTCCGATTACAGTGGAATGTTTCTATCGCTGTGTATAAGCACCAGCCGTAGGTGTCATATTTAAGAGTGCCGTTGCTGTAATCAATCTCCCTATCTTTTTTTTTTTTGGGGGGGTGCGGCATTCGAATACAGCTATAATAATGATATTAAGTCCCTTGACGCTCTGTCTGCATTTCTTTCCAGCATTCGGATTAGCATCAATAATACGCCAAGTAAGACGGCGCGTGATGATGTGATGTTTGTACAAGCTTTCTGTTTATGATAAAGGCGTTAATTGGTTAGGCCGCCATTGCGCGGTTACTAAGTACGTGGTGAAGAGGCAGACAAGTGTTTACTTTGAACCCCTCTTGCCTCTTTATCACTAGCTGTCAGATTTCTGTCAGTGCAAGGTAAATGGCCACAGTGGTGACGGAGATGGTGGAAGCGGTAAGATTGTCTGGAAAAGGAAGATCCACCCCCGCATTGCTTTGTAGACGGCATCGAAGTAAAACAATCCCTCTGATCAGGATTTGAGTTATCCTCTCCTTCCATTATTTAAAGCTGTTCATTTGAAATGAGAGTCCATAAATGTCCCATTGTCCATTGATATGCGGTTGAACAATTCATTGGATCCATTTGTTATACCAGTGTATTAAACCAATTTGTGAATATCAATTAAATACCCCGCAACGTGGTTTCCGTTTGGCGGATTTGATATTTACACTCCTTATTCTTTAAATGAATTATATATATATTGTTTGTAAAGATAGTGATATAAATAATACAATTCGACACTCATCTTACGCTTAAAATCATTTTTTTTTCGATTTATTTTTCATATCTCTTGAATAATAATTTCAACTTTTTCTTGAAAAGATTATTCATCATCTCCTCGCACCATCTGTGTTATCAGCACTGTTTTACTTTCTTTCCTATAAGTGTTGCTGTTTGAAGAATATATCTGTTCTTTGACTGAGTACTCTGGCAGGTGAATGGCGGAGATGACAATTCTCCCATCTATTTCTAGCTACGCCCCCAGAAAGGGATCATGAGCTCATGAATGATCCGCCATCACCACTCTTCTGTTATCTTTCTCATCCTGTGTAAGGTTCTCATATTGAAGATCAATGTCCGCACTTTGTCTAAGCATGCAAATGGTGCATGATGACTTTGTCTCACTTTCCGTGTGCGTGTGTGTGTGGGAGGGTGTTTGGGTGAGTATGTGGGTGTGCGTGTGTATGTGTTTTGACGCTATTAAAAATATAGTATTAAGTCGGTGACATTAAAATTAGTTTATTCATGAATGCCACAGTATCTTACAGATTATAAAATTGAGTTTAAAATGGCGTTATGATAACTCATACTTCACGAAATACATCATGGTCAATAAAGATTGAAAAGATATCGATAAATTTCTTTACAAAGAAAATTATGTTTGAACTGACCGATCTTAATTTAACGACACTAAACAATATCGATATTGCTTGGCTAGCGAGTAAAGTCCGTAATAAACGCTTTTCGTATTTTATGGTTAAGAATTCATGTTTATTTGTTTGAAATTATAAAAATGTATTGCATGTGACAATTGTACACAAAATGGCAACTTGTCGCTAATGTATATTGCGTCCTTGTCATTTAGTTAGCATTCAAGTTGTCAACAGCATATTGATGAAATTACCATTATCCTACTTATAGTTTGATTAGAAAATAATGTAATGACGCAATACCGATGCTTTCTATTTTTGTCAAATAAGAAGAGAATTTGGTCCATTATTACCTTGTTATAATCAGATCAAAGAATATTCGTGCATTTGAATTTGATAATTGTAATAATCGAAATTTGCTGAGCACGGGTCTGCAAAGAAATAACATATAACAGCAAATAAACATTTTCATCGAGTATTATACATATGATAATGATAATAACAATAATAAAACGTGTAGAATAGGTAAAAAAAAATCAGGCATCATTATTGCAGTAATGAAAGCAGTTTTAAAGCATCAGTGTTACGTCCTCGTAATGTAAATTTAATTGGAAACAAAAATTTAATGGATTAGGGCCTAAAAAAATTAGGATGACATTATCCTTGCCAACATCATAACGTTTTATTTGGATACATTCTCCCATTGGTTGTATTCTGGTGAAGATGCAGGTGCATTTTATAATAAAGGTCATAAACATTATGCCTTATTATTGATGATTTTTTGAAGACTACGAGACCTTTCTAAGATTTCTTGTCATTCTCATTATGGCATGCTCTTTAGCATTTTAGGGTCCTCTTCTACATCTTGCATCTTTCCCCATCATATTATTCTTCCTGCACGACTTTATCGTAGTCATATTCTCCTATTTTGGCTCTTACGATTTCTTGTTTATTCACAATTAGTGTAATTGCGATTAACCAATGTCTAATGATGGAAGGAAATTGCAACTTCCTCCATAAGCTAAAGAGGTTGTTAATAAAATGGGAAAATTCCGGCTGCTGTTCGTCTTACCTAAGCTGGTGCCTCTCAAGATATATTTGTTATTAGGAGAGAGGAAATGATAGGACAACTCGGTGAATGATAACATCAATTTTAGGTTTACGTGAATAAGTAACAAAATAAGCGTGGAAGGAGAGAAACAGAGGGAGAGAGAAGAGAAGATATTTCGTAAGGACATATTTACATGCCTATTGCTTTTGCCATGGAGAATCCTAAAATATTGCAGGAAATCTAGTGCAACGTTTACGTGGTAGTAAGTAATTCTTATTTATGTCTCGTGTAAAACCATGGAATATATTTAGCATCCTGTGCAAATAATAGTGATTGACGGTAGTATCCCCCGTCCATCAATCACGAACTTTATCTCTCAGATGTATAATAATAGAAAACGTAACTATCAAACATTGTCCTACTGCGAGAACATCTAGCGAACATGCTCACGTCAGTACCAGTTAGATAACTCTTTTCTATGTTCTGTCTTGTTCCTCATGTGGAATTGGTTTTACTGTACCATGGTGACGCATAATCGTAAGTACGCCCGATGTAAATACCGCGAACATCTCAACCTAAATGTCAAGCTTTGTACGATACTGTCTTGAAGTATTTTTTTTTATTAGTGCATGTCTGGAATGCGGATATTGTCAATTTCTTTTTTTTAGTTTTCACCTTTAAATTTTGTTATAGAGTGAAAACTCATCGTTTTATATATCAATGGCATCATATAATAACATTACATTCTTTTCATGCATTGTCTAGTCAAACGCGGGCAGCAACTAATTACTGTCCAAACGCTTTTTGTCTGCTTTTAACAAACCATGCAGCTGAATTAAAAGGCCGCTGTAGTGTTGGTCTACACACCTGGGTAAACTTATGTCAGGTTCATCTATGTCGCTCTCCTTTGATGTCTCATACACTCAAGAAAAAGAGTTGACCTCCTGCTGCTCCAAAAATAATGATAATCCCAAGATTATCAGGCAACCAAATATTTGTTTGTATAAGGAGCCAGCTAACGAACGCGATCATTTGATGATAATTGCCTTTGAAAACCACTCGTATAGTCATACACTTCACTCTAAAATGAAAATGTAGAGAGGGGTAAATTGTCCTTTTGATAAAAAGGCCGAGGAGTGACAGCATTTCAACAAAAATGATGACAATGATGTCACTCCTCGGCGATTCCCAAAACTTTATGACCGTTTATCCTTTTTTGGTTTATTTGATTTTTTTTTTCCTATAATATGTTTGATGCCCGTCACACCAACGAGACAAACTCGACAGTTACCGACCATATGTCATTGGAATTAATATAGCAGCTTATGTCGGTCTGGAGTCGGTTTCGAGGGTGTGACTGTATACTATTACAAACCCGATTCATCTAAGGTAGATATGAAGTGAAATCAAAAGTTGCAGATGGTATGGTAGATATAATTTGCGGGGCATCGTGGTCTAAAGTTTACACTCTCGTCTTTCAGTTAGAGGAACGTGGGTTCGAATCCCAGGCATGGCGCGTTTTCCTTCTTCAAGTAATTTACCCACATCCACATTGTGCTGCACTCAACCCACTTGACTCAGAGGTCGATGTGTACCCGGTGGGATAAATTTTCTGGAATGCACCAGGCGCCTAAAGCATCAGGAGCAATAAATTGTGCCATTGAGGCAACTAGATATTCAGCGCCTAATAATTGGTATATGTCAGTATATTATTATAATTATCATTATTATTATTACTACCATCATCATTATTACTATTATCATCATCATTATATGGTGAAGTAGCTTACACAATTCAAGTGACATGTGCTACCATCAGTGCAGTCCTAACCCCCCCCCCCAAAAAAAAAAAAAAAAAAAAAAAAACAGGCAGAAGAATAAAGTAAATTGAATACTGATTCGACGGCCATATTTTTGTGTTCACTTCTCTCTTTCCACAATAAACTTGATAAAAGAATTCTTCCTACTAACCTCTCGTTAGTGAATGCATAATTGTCTTTATGTATTAATGCAGGAGTTTATAATTGAAAGCTTGCGGGCGATACAAAATTAATGCACTGCCATCCTCACTCTTTTGGAGGAGTATGAATAATTAAGCATTTCCCTCCCGGAGTTATTTTAATGAAATAGTCAGGAGAAGCATATTTCACTTTGCTTTCATTTGTCGATCCCAGACGACTCATCAAATGGATTTCGAACGTTTCTATTTTCACATCCATATCACACTCTCCTATCGCACAGACGATGATTCCTGTGCAATGCCAAAAACAAACAGGCGCCATTTATTTGAAGAAGTGGTTGCGTCTAATGTAGATAGAAAGTATTTAAGTATTTGGCTGGCGAGAAGTAGTTTTTTATGTCTTGCCAAGGTCTGAGTATCGAGGCGATTTCAATAGGGTCAAGTATTAAGATATATCGAGATGTTATCCCCGACCCTTTTGTTTTCCCTCTGATTTCTTTTTGAAAAATAAAAACATTGAGTAAAACTTTTATTTTCACAAAAGGTCAGGTTTATCGTTCTCTCAAAACTTTCATTCTTTATCTTTTTTATCTCTGATTGAAGGATAAAGAGTGGGCAAGATAATGGACAGTGAAGGATCGGATGAAATAAAAGAGTGCATAATAATAATCCTAATGATAATATCACAATACATAATTCAGATGTATAGATGGATATTATTGTTAAATGGAAAAGTATACCGCCCATCATGCCCATGTTCTAATGAATCGCTTTAGCTTGTTTTCTTGCTTTAATCTATAATATATATTTTTGTTGCAATAAAATGATGAGAATGATGACATATAGAGTTGAATAAAATAATGGAGAGAAGTGTAATGATTGTACAAAATGTTTTTTTCCCAAGAAATTTGTTTTCTTTCTTCTTTAGAAAAAAAGTAAAGATGTGCATGTGCAGGAAGGACATTTATTATCGAGATATCATATTCCTTTCTTTACCGGATGTACAAGTGCAATACTATCCATCGATTTTTTTTTTTGCGTGCAGTAAGCGTATAGTCAACTGTTTCGTTTACCTGTTTTGCAATAGAAGTCGCCTGGAGCTGCTAAAGATCCCCTCCTCTGCTTCGGCGTGTTGACTGCGTATACTATATATGCTCGTATGAAGAAAATAGGTCATCTTAAATCAATGTTTTTGTAAGGTTGCATTTTATTCCTTTCGATTTTTCGCCTCTTTCTTCACCCACGGCACTTTTCATTTCTCAGCGTCCCTCTTCTTCATGAGTGAAACGTATTCTTTATGGTTGTCCTATACTGTATTATGATTGGCTGTGTTGATATGGCATTTGCTCGCGTTAAGGATATGAAAAGGAAAATGGTTTCAACACCCTCACTTTGCCAAGGTACAAACAGCAATAAATAATTCATATTCATTTATGATTTGATATTCTTAAAGTTAGGATTTTAACCTTGCCTATACATTTTATTCCTACTTAGCTTTAGATACTACGATTTACGGACTCCAAAGTTTGTATCTCGTATCGATTTGGAAGCATATAGAAGCATCCAGGAATATTCATCCTTCAACACATCTCTCCAATGAATGCTTTGATACAATTTATCTTTATTTATTTCTTTAAAAACTCGATACCTATTTAGATTGTTCACATTACCTGCTCACAAAAAAATGTTTTACCCTTTAATATTGTAATTCCGGTTTTAATCTTCTCACAAACGGTCATGTCCTTCATTTTAGTAAGTATGCCCTATTTAAAGAAAAATAAAATGTTCAACCAATTTCATTGACCAGAATAAACCGCTAAGATTGCCAAGGGTATAGCATGTTGACAGGGATGACTCTTTGGTTTGTATTGACTTTCCGAATCCCGGAAAGAAATTGTAGATTTCATTGAAATTTTAAGAAGCCTTTCAAATGTGATATAGGATATGTTTTGTTCATAAATCATTGAATTAATGTTGTATTATATCGCATAAATCTCTTCATTCGTCATCTGATACGGGGTAGCCATTTGGCATGTTGTAATATGATCATTCTAATGACTTTAAAGTAGCCATTTATAGTGACGTTTACATTCTCAGAAATAAAGCATATCTGTTTAAGTATACAGCGATATTTAAAAGGCGATAATCTGACTGCAGATCATATTTCGCTTTTAATACACTGTAGCTCTCAGTCCATTTTCATCTCTGTTTGTATTAAATATTAAATGACATCTTCGCAGAGAGGTCATAACTGTGTGCATGTCTCTTGCTATTTTTTTTTTTTCTTAATACAATGATTAACTTTATCCGAATGAACTGATGTATAGCCGTGTACATGATGTGTTAGCCAGAGAACGTGAACTGATAACTGACTATTCTTGCATCGCTTGTGGTGTCAAACCCCCATGTTGCAGTGAAAATTATATCAAATGATTTTTTTTGCTTTAATTTGCAATGTCTTCGACATCTGAAGTTATTCCCGATTCGGAAGATTTTTTGACAATTCAACTATTCATTTATCTTTGGAGCCAACTAATTGTACAGGTATACATATTTTACTGGGCAGAGTCGTAGAAGAAATCCTCCAGAGAATAGTATTTCGTGTAAACTGATACAAGAACAGAATATTGAAGTATAGGGCATTAGCTAAAGATAAAACAAATCGATGTGCCTCTTAACGAGCTTGCCTCCACGATTTTAAGCGTTACATCACGTGACTTACGTTTCTAAATGCTGCTATTCAGTAATAGGTGCACAATTTAGATTGATCGGGTAGTCCCCGCGGGCTTTCTCCAATCTTGTAAATATTTACTGAGGTTCATTTTGACTTTCAATTAAAGTTAATTCTGTGTCATTAAATCGGAGAGAAAAATGTCTACGGTTTTGAATGATGTATTGCTTTGGGTTTTCTCTGACAAGTCTCTCCCTATCTCTTGTTCTCCAATTACTATCTCTCTACTCCCGCTATCTCTTATATCACTCTTTCTCTTCTTCTTCTTCCTCTTTCTCTCTCCCTCTCTGTATGGCTGTCTCTCCCCTCCCTCTCCCTTCTCCTTCATTTTCCATCTCCTTCTATCTCTCTATCTCGCCTTTAATTTATCTCCGGCTCCATATCCACATGCCATGTTCCCTTTACTCTCTTATTATCCAACATTTTTGTTCATCATCTTCACGTCAACGATCTAGGAGCGAGTGACCACAAAGTATTTACTCCATTTTTCCAATCGTTTCCTTCTCTCTTTTCTCTCCTCCATTTTATATGAAAGAAAATATAGGTTGTGGCATGATACACCGTCCACGATACCCAATGATCTAAGATTATGTATCATGTGCTAAAGAGAGTGGCGTAAGGACCAAAACATTTTAAAGGGGCAAGATATGGCGTATCGGGCAAAATAAAAAAAAGTTGCGAGGGAGCGAAGAATTCCATATCTTTCGTACGAGAATCAAATTATGTGATAGATCTTGAAATACTATTCAGAATTTTATTGTTCTTTTTAGGGGGGGGGGGGGCAAACGCCCCAAAGCCACCCTCCGCCATCTCAACCCCACTGGGTAAGCACATTAATGCGAGTCAAATTTATTCCTGTCAATTCTATGCACGAATCTATTATTCCACTTGAACGTAAACCAAGTAAACTTTAAAATTCGCATTAAACCTTTATTTTCCAGTTATAATATAATTGAACGATGAGAAAATTATTCGATAGTAAGCTGGTATGAACTGTGTTTTCTTCCTATTGGGAAAGGTAGATATATAATGAATTTCTGAGAATTAAAGCCGTCAATTTTAAGGGAAAGTTTAAGGATTTCTGTAGCGCCTCAGACAGAGAGTGTGAGCGCTTGATGGACGGAGACGATAGTATGATGATAACAATTTCTGAAGGGCTAAAAAAGAGAAGGCGGTGATGATAAAGATGATGTATGATGTTTATTACAATGAGGATTATAATGAGGATGATAAAAAGGAGGAAAAATAATATGTGGAAGATGATTGCAACCATTTTGCATTATCATGACTGTGGCACATGCTTGCACGAATCTTCCATGTTTTAGAATATAGTCAAGGTGACAATTTACAAATTTTCCTGTTTATGTTTATTTAAAATACGTGTGCTTAACTGGTTGTGAAAATGCGTTGACTGATTGCGTTTATTGATTTTTTTTCATATAAACAAGATCAACAATAATCAAAGGTAATGCAAATAAAGGGTCAAATATACGTATCCTTTGGCCAGATATTAAGACACCTGTAGCAAATTCACGTTTTCAATTAATAAAAATTGATATTTTGTTTCAACACAATATACCTGGGTGAGAATTTGGGAGATACTGGGTCATAAACCGTAGCATAGGCGTATATGTCAACACTTGCTCTGCTAAAGAGTGTAGTTTCAAAATAAAATTCAGTGAAATGATCGAGAAATACTTAGCAGAATCGGAAAAAAAATGTTGGATACGACATTTAATCGCCTTTAAATCAATACCATATTTCCATACTATAAAGCCAGACAATGGACAAATGCAGGAAATGTGATCGTATATGAAATTCAATATTCTAGAAAAATTATACGCGTAGAAAATTTGAAATAATATTGATCTTCGCTTTATGTGCGTGTTGACACTTGTCGGTGAATCAGTGTATTACGAACAGAGTATATTATACAAATAAGAAATCGAGCCCTTATAAACTGGAAGAAAACAGTAATAATATGAATAACGGATAGGTCAATATATGTCCCCTGTCATTTAATAGGATTTGAGACGAGCATTCAAGAGATGAATTGCGTTTACTACGGCATTTGACATCGTTGGGTCAAATTTATCAGTCTATAGAAGCTGCAACTCTTAGACCTCTCGTCAGCACGAATTAATCTGTTCTCACTCGCGTTTTCCTTTCTTCCTGAGTGCCGCCAATACAACGAGCCCTGGGAGACAATCTACGCATATGTATCCTGGGAAAATGTATGAATGGATTTGTATCTCGTTTAGATTTTGCCATTCCACTTCCGTCCTTTTGTTTATGCAAATGGAAAATACCGAGACATTGCCTTTGCTGATAAGCTAGTTCTTCAAATTCGAACATTCTATCCTCCATCTCGGCGCTAAATATGCCTATATAAAAAACGATTTGATGTTTAAAAAGTTCTTTACACGTCTCCCAAAATGGTTCCCATGGGTTTGTGTTTATATTTTGAAAAAATACACTGTCAAAAATGAAGTGCTAATTTAGCACTATCAGTGTTGTATAGGGACTGCACTACTAGAGCTGATTTTCTAGTTCAAATTTAAACTAGAAAATCAACACTCGTAGTGCAGTCACTGTGTGCTTTGATATCATCACTCAACATGATTTTTTTTTCTATATACTTTTTCTTTATCTGACAATCAAATTTGAATTCTGTAAATGAAAAACCTTTACACATAGGCCTTTATACAAACAAATCAATACAGGCTTACAGAATTTTATATCAATGGAGCTTCATTTATATTTCTAATATCACCGATTCATTATACAGATACAAAAACGAGATCGCCTTAGAAAAAAAAATATATGAAGACCGTGTCTCAGATCATTAATCGTAGCTGCAGGTTGAATTGTGCTTATATTGAAACAAAATATGCTGATTTACAAAAAAATAGAGGTCGAGTTTACATCGTAATCCAACATGCGTTCAATGACACTCTTTTATTTTCCTTGCAATCAAATTTGAATTCGACAAATGAAATACCTCTGTACATAGGTATATCCCCCGAAATATATACAGTATAAGCAATTATCCAGAATTCAGATTAATCAACCGAGCTTCCTTTAAATTTCTTGTATCCCTGATTCATTATACAAACATGACAATGAGATCGGCCGAGAAAACAATATATGAAGGCCATGATTCAGATCATTATATCATAGCTGCGGGTGTGATACTTTTAAAGGTTTCTGCTCAGGTTGGCGACATAGATCATGGTAGATTGAGACCTCTTGCAAAAGGTTTTTTTTTTTCTTGGTAGCTCATAACGTATGCCCCAGCCTCATCGACCTAAACGAACTCAAACCGATCGAGTATGTGCCAATGGAAATAACGTAATAGATGTTGAATCATGGACAAAGTAGCTTAATATGATGGACTGCTAAAGGACAGCTTCACGTCACCCTGTTTAAATGTTTCCGCAAAGGGTATTACAGGGGGCCGTGGATCGGTTTTGAAAGGGGGGGGGGTGGGTAACCATGCAAAATTCGTAATCAATTGGTCTTTTTTTACGTTTTTGTACTCGCTTTTGAAAAAGAAATGGGGGTGCTGAATCACGAGCCCCCTGGTTCCGAGGCTCCTGTTTGCGTCACGCATGATTTATCTGTTGTTGAAGTATATTTCTAAGTCTGCAAATCCTTTCCATTCGTCCGTATATCCCGTATCATCTTTAGTAACCCCTCTTTTACCTGTTATACTTGGCCTTTATTGTTGTTTTATGATATGATAGCATGAAGGCGCTTTATTTGATTATTGCAAAAGCGAGTGTGTATTTTCCGGTCAGTTGGTAGGAAATAAGGTACTTCAGCATACAATCAGCGAATGCCGGCAGCAAGAAGGATACTGTGCCAGTAAGATTTTGTGTATATCGAGCAATGGCGTAGACATTGTCGTCCTACCTAGGTGTAAGGGGGAGGGGGTAAGGGTAACTACATAATGTGTTCGCTTGCAGAAGACAATACGTGGGGCATTTTTTTTTCATTTGCGAACGAGCATAAATAATGACATCGAAATGAAAATCTTAAGTTTAAGTGATAACTATTTTTACATGATAATTATTTAGAAAATGATGTTTCATCGTTTTTGCTTTGCTTTTATTGTGTGTGTGTGTTTGAGGGTGTGTGTGTGTGTGCGTTTGTAGTTTTTTTATAACGGGGCTACCCCCAAGCCCTCCTCTACTATTCAGTATGTGCGTGTGTGGGTGTGTATAGTTGTACAGTCAACATACATGTATGCACAGGAACATGATTGTTTGCATATTCTCCTATCTTTAAAAATGTATTGATTAAGTAATATCAACGTTCGTAATCTCGAAAATCATCGTGAACCAACATTCCCCCCCCCCCTTCGAAAGTAAATCTACGTAATAGACTGTGTCTTGAATAAGAGCCTGTCAGCCTCTTAACTGCTAAATGTCAAGATTTCATCATGTTTGAAAAGGTCTTGAAAGTTTTGAAAACGGACTTCTGAGCTTTTGACATGTAGGGGACGTGTTAGTAATCTGTTCAACGGATTAACCCTGTTTGAACCCACTGGGATAATATTTTAAATCTCTGTCTCTGCCTTCTTCCCTGCCTCCCTCCATTCCTCACTGGCGTTTTTTCTAACTCTCTAACACACTATATTTCCCCCTCCCTTTCTCTCCCTTTATTGACATTAAATTTCCATCCATATACGTCCCCGTCTCCCAATGGAAATGTAATCTTATGCTCTGAGACTATATCGGCGAAATAAAAAGTGCTGTTTACCCTATGATGTGCTCTCATCGTAAGAGTCATACTTCACAATAAAAAAATGTCAGAATTATCTTTTCTCTGTAAGTCCATTCCATTATCAGGACTGCCAATACACACCAGATGCTTGCTTCATCTGTTAAAGTATACCTCCAGGTTGTTTTAGAAAAAAAAAGACAGCTGAGTTTTTGGTTACTTGCAACAATTAATCACACTAATCAAAGCATATCGTTCACATGCTATTTCATTCCAGCTCCATCAGTTTCCACGTCATTTTAAAAACATTCATAATCCCAGCTTTCTAATAGTATTACCCAATACCCAATGGAATGGTTTCATATACCAATTACCACAGCTTTATGAACGAGCACTGATTTTCTGTAACTTCATTCGTAGATCATCCCCAGCCACCGCTAGTGGAAACTGTCCAATCCTGCCCTAAAGCAGTATCGTACATGATAGTGGGCTTGATGGGATGGGGAAAGAGAGAGAGAGAGAGAGAGTGAGGGGGGTACAACAAAGGTGAGGGGTAATTTGGTGTGGTTAGGTGATATGAATACCTGAAGCCTAACGTACTCATTATTCATCTGAAAAGTTTAAATGAACGACTTTTTAAATTCAGGAATTTATTTTCAATAATGAGGAAGGAAGATATGAAAAGATTGCAAAATTTGATAATGGCACAATACTGTGAGCTTATGCATTGTTGAACCTTAGTTTAAGAACCATTGTACACTACAAATACATGATTTGATGTGAAAACGTGATGGCGTATGCGTCCATCTGTAGATATAATGTACAGTTCATTAATATAGTTGCATGTTTTACTCTCCATTGTTAAATTATTCACTCCATTGTTTAGACTTATTCACTGACAGTGTTTTGACCGTGTATTTCTCTAGCAAAGATAGCCTTTCTCTTTCTCCCAGCTATCCTTGTGTTCTTAAGAATTTAAGTAATAAGAGTATTGTCGTCTTTCGTGACGAGACCAAATCGCCGCCCGAGGAAGTTCAGGTTCGACGACAGGCTCTCAGGGGCGAACACGATCTAGTGCCTGATCGCTTGGAGCCACTGCAGGAGACGTTGATGCCGGTTACTAACCCGTAATATCTCAAGGGGCTACGCAATGAAGTTGATTTTACTGTGGATTAACCACTCATACTCAAGCTTTTAGGGTATGGCCTTTTTATTATTCTGATGCTTGTGATTTTCTTTTCTTTCTTTTTTCTTGTTATTATGACATAACTGTAAAGGTCAAATATATATATATATATTTTTTTTTTTAAAGAAATTATGAAAGATGACATGGAATATCGGATAAAGGTTTGAATCATGAACAAAAGACATGCTCCATTTTTCTACATCGGTATCAAGGAATAGGAGTCGATGGGTCAATAAGAGAGGGAGAGAGAGGAAGAAAGAAAGAGAAGAGAGAGAGAAAAACATAGAAGAAATGGAAAGAAAGAGAAGAGAGAGAGAAAAACATAGAAGAAATGGAAAGAAAGAGAAGAGAGAGAGAAAACAGAGAAGAAAGGGAGAGAAAAAGACAGGCAAGAATTGCAACAAAAAAGGGGAAAGACGAATTAAAGCAGATACATGTATATAATCAACAAAGGGGATAATGTGGGTACATGTTGCTCTAGAAGAATGTGATCAGTTGAAGTTGAGAGGAATGAAGTTGATATCAAATGTTTCCTTATGCATATTTTACGTTATTTACGTTTCTATATTATAATTGCATAGTACTTTCCCTACGTCTACGGGCAATAAAAGTCACAATGCCATTAATACTTGATGTGCTTACAGGAACTACGCTAGGTGGAAATCATTTATTAAAGATAAGGACATCGCCTTCTAGTCCCTCTCCATTAGGGTGGAATGAATAACGATTTGTTTGTTTTCTCTGTAAATACAGTTGCAGTATTGTCTGTCTCTCTTTCCCTCCGTATCTTGATCGTAAGATATGAATGTTTCCCTCTAACAATGCAAATAACCGTTATTTGTGATAGCTTGTTTGGCATGCTTGATTTGTAGCTATTGAATTTAAATGTCAATTACAAATGCAGTTGAAAGGATGTAGGATAACGCTTCGGTTGCTGCATTCATGCTGATCATATCCCCCTCACGCACACACGCACACGCACACTCATCCACACCCATACATTGATAACTTTTAAGAGATGTAAAAAGTGTACTTGGCAGGAGAGAAGAAAGATGACGTTTGGCAGGGAATCGCATGGTCGGTATTCAGAAGGATTACTTGGTGATCAGATGACCGGTGATCAGTTTGTTAATTATTGGATCTGCCGGTGGTTGGTAATTAGATGATTTATGATGGATTTATGATGGTTTATGATTGGTGATCAGAGTGTTGATGTTTAGAGGCTTAATGATGACTGGCGATCAGATGGTTATCGGATGATTTAAACGATGAACGTTTGGTGAACAAATGGCGAACGCATTGTTGATAGCCATCTTATTGATAATCAAAGGGTTGGTGATCATAATAGATGGTTGTTACAAATTGCTGATGAATAAGTGTTTGAAGATTAAAAGGCTATCAATTAGATACCGGATGGTCCGACTGTTGGTGATGATTTGCTGATTAGATGCTTGATAATGAGATGGAGATGGATGGTGGTTAAGGTGTTTGGTGGTGAGGTTATTGATGATCAGGTCGCTGAAGATCAGATAGTTGGTAATTAGATGCTTGAAGATCCGATGGATACGGATGATGAAAAAACGTTTGGAAATAGGATGGTCAGAAAGTAATCAGATGCATGGGCGGGGGGTACGGTCCCCCCTAAATTTGAGGTGGGGGACGACCCCCCCCCCCCCTAAATTTTGTGTTGACAACTTTTTTTTTTTTTTTGCTTGTCCAAAAATACCATTGGTCCCCCCTAAAATATTTTGGTTGATAACCTTTTTTTTTCTTTCTTCGTTTGCTTGTCAACATTTTTTTCTTTGGTGGTCCCCCCTATTTTTTTTGGCTTCCGCTGCCAATGATCAGATGGTTAGTGTTTAGATAGTTGGTGACGAGATGGTTCATGAAGAGACGCTTGGTAATCAGAATGTTAAATGATGAGATATTTTGAATATTAATCGGTAAATGATTAGGAAGCTAATTATCAGATGGTTTATGATCAATGATTGGTAATCGGATGACTGATAAAAAAAATCACGCCGCTTGTGATTCTTTCTGATTGTATGGTTGATTTTTTTCGGTTGAGAATGTTTGGCAGATATGATCTTGATAACGATGGCAAATCAATACATATGTAAGAAGAGATAAAAAGGGGGAATGATGAGCAGATGGTTTAGATCACATAAGTTACCTTTTCATTCAAAATCTTCCGTAGATATTAATCTAGTCGCAAGAATAAAATGGTGGTAGCTAAATATGTGGCAGGAGGAAGACGATTGATAACCAGATATTGTTGGTGATCATACAAGTGATGATCAGATCTATGATGGCCAGATGGATGATGGACAGATAGTTGCATAGAAGTGAAAATATGTAGTAGATATTAAATGAGTCGCGGTGGTATTGCAATATTTCTCTGAAAGGAATGTGTTTGACAACCAGATAATTGTTAATCGTAGAAGTGATTATCAGATTTATATTTCTTATATGAATGCTGAACAGATTGTTGAATTTTGGTGAAAATCTTTAGTAGATATTAAATGATTATTTTCAGAAACAATGGCAGGAGGGCAAATGGCTCTTGACCAGATAAATCTTGTTTAATCGAGTGATGATCTCATTTGTAATGGTGAGAGGGATGATAAACAGATATCTTAATGGTACTCTAAATCTTTAGTAGATATTAAATAAGTATGTGTAGAAAGAATGGCAGTTGAATATTGAGGATGCGGCGACGGTTTATGACCATATGATGGTTGATCATACAAGTAATGATAACATTTATGATGATAAGATGGGTGAATTTTATTGGAATCTTCAGTATACATCGACCACCACTTGTCGGATCCAAGGCAGTATTTTTTTCTACAGATGATAAAATGCGTTGATGACAATATCACACAACAGATGATCAGATTTCCAAACGATCAGATGGAGGGTGATTACATAATTATTTGGTTTTTTTCGTTGGAAATCTACCATAGATGTAAACTCATTCCATATCAGTGCCGGATCTTGACATAAATTAGGTTAGAAGGTTGATGAAAAGATGAAATTTGTTCAAACAAGTGGATTATATTAATAGTGATCAGATGCATGGTAATGACATACTCGATTTGTATTGGCAATCATTAGTAGATGCTGAGTTATTACTGTATGACAGGGTCGATGATTGCGTGGACAGTAAAAACACTTTTGATCAAACAATCAACCAAATATTATTTACTACATGCACACTTTTTACCGTTAACGGTGATGGCCCTCATTTTTTACTTAATGCAGGATAGCAATTATTATCTTTTGAGTTTGCAGCCTCATTGAAATGTTACAAACATTTAAAGACTTAAACACTTTATGATAATGATGTTGCAGTGATATTCACGGGGCTATGGAAAATTAGCTCCTTGTTACAAAAGTCAATTACATATTCCAAACTTGCTTGATTCTTAAAACACATTTCCAAACATCCCTTTATTTTTTCCTCTCCTTTCCCCCAAAATATTGAGGGGGGATAGGCGTACCGCCGTTATCGGATGTTTTTGTTTAACTTTGTGCAGTCTTTTACCAAAAGCCAACAACCCTGTTTTTCTTTTTCTTTTCCTAAGAAACACAGCTTCGGGCCTGATTCTCGCTCACAATTATGATATGCTGCATATTGCGCTGAAGGCAAACGTTTTAACTTCATAGTATACTGCGGTTAGCTGTCTGGCATAGAAGTGAGATATAAATAGTATGAATTTGAGTAGCTTGCTCAAAGCATACCCATGTTCTTTTGGTAAGGTATGGGATATAGAAATTAAATGTGGTTTTGCTACCCTGGTTCGCTTAGAAGATTGTAAGCAGGAGAACGTGTGTACGCAATGATAGATGAGAGAAGCTTTTCGTTTAACAGACCTGGGCCCCGTCTTACAAAGAGTTGCAATTGATCTGATCAATCGCAACTATGGAAAGCCAGCAAAGTCAACATATAAAATGTTTGTTTGTTCAAAACAGTTTTTAGATATTAATGTATATCCATAAATTCATTGATTTCTTGACAATTTGGTGTAGTGTTTTTATTTGTTAACAAATGACATTTTGAAAATTTCCTATAGAAAATATTATGGCACTGATGGATTTCCATAGAATGACGATTGATTGGATCAATCGTAACTCTTTGTAAGACGGGGCCCATCAGTGGACTGCGGTGCAGATAGGCATAGGATAGAAGAGGGAGACAATAACAGTAAAAACGGGGAAATATCAGATGAAGTGATTATGGTGACAACATAATTAAAATGTGTGTGTGTGTGTTTTTTTTTAGTGTGCGAGAGAGAGGGAGTTGCCACAAATTGAGGGTATTGCAAGCTCGTGTATAAAGTTGTATAAAGTGGACGAAGGGATGATCTTGATGAGAGAACGAGAGAGTGGGCGAGAGGAGAAGGTCGTTGTGGGGATGGTAAGTTCGAAGGGAGAGAAGAGGGGGTATAATATTTTGGGTTTATTTAGGGCTATCATTATAAAGGGGTGTAGGGGTTCAGAAAGTGGATCTAATGTCTAAACAGGTCCAAATAGTCACAGGCACGTTTGACATTTCATTGCTACTACCACAACCACCACCCTCGTCACCACCTCACCACAACCACCACTGACTGCACTTTGATTCGTATTATACCTGTGCTTAAAGTTGAATGGTGAAAGAGTTCTGTGTTGCATTTCCAATATTGGGAAATTTTTACTCCAACGTTGCACGGCGGATTCGGGAACATAGACAACATATTGTCAAGTGTCCACTGTGCCATTCATGATAAAGAGGCCTTTGTCGAAAGTAGGTGATACAAAACAGCAGTTTCATCCTCGACTCTTTACTAACAACATATTTGCTATTTTCCGTCAGCTCCGAAACTTAAAACGATCCGGTTTACCATTTTTGACAAACACCTCTCAGCTGATCGTTGTGTTTTGGCTTGCAATTGCAATACATTTACTGTGTCATTGAATTCGTTCTGTGAGGCGGTGGAAAAAAAACTTGCTATCAATTTCGATGGATTTTTTATGGACTCTATAAGATTTTCTTACGCACTTTATTTAATATTGCGTTTGAATGTTGTTAGCTTCATTTCGTTCAGTACCATTTTCATATTCTAAACGATTTCACACTATTGATTTCTCTCTTTGTGTAAAAAACGTCCTATTAGTGTGTTTTCAAAGAAAGATTTAAAACAGGCACTACCTGTTATATTGTTAACTTTTCCTCATAAGATGGTACTATCAGTTGATCATTGGCGGTATCAATGTTAGCGTTGCTATCATCATTACGACATAAATTTGATTTGGATACTCAAACATATGATTTCATTCGCTTTATAGGATGGAATTTACATGAACGTGATAAATGATATTAAAGTTACATGATGGGGGCCACCCTTGTTATGCAAGAGAGTTTGTACCGTCCGTTGTAGTACGCGATCAACATGCCAGTACAATGAAATGAAAATGGGTAGAGGAGATTGGCAATTTCTTGACCAAATTTTAAAACTCCTTGTAGTGTGTTTAGTAGCTCATCGCAGTCGGGCAAAATGTGAATATTCAGTTGATTTTTTTATGGCGATTAATTCGATTATATCGATGGTTGTAATGTTCTTGTGAGAAAAAAAGAACATTAAAGTATTTTTGTTTTTGTTTGGGGGACAAGGAGATGTAATCACACCAGCTGTTAAAATCGGCATTAGCTGGCGTGTTTCGAATTTTCATTGAATTAAGCATTAAAATTATTAATGAAATAAGGAATTATCATCAGATCTGGATATGAGTTTAGTATGTTATATAAACAAGCGTGTGAACAATGGCATAACATGTGAAAGAAAAAATATGTTTCGTTTTTGTTGGTTTAGCTGATGTTCTAATGATCTTATGAACCTGAGAGTTTCACTTACCAAAGAAAGCCGCTGATGTGAACATGTTCTTACCATGTAAATTTTCTATATAAATTGCCCCCACTCATAATTTAGTTACCTCTTCATATTTTCATGTATAACGTAGTGCAGCGTTGTATTTCCATCAAATTTCACTACAGAGTAATGCCGTGAAAAAAAGAGAAGTTTATGGAAATGCAATTCTCAACCACCATAATCCTAGATTAACCTTTTTTTATCTGCCATGCAAACTAAAAATAAGATAGAGAATGGTATTCCGTATACTTGCTCATACAAAATGAAACGAAAAGTGTCCTGTGTATTTTTAACGCCAGGTTTCATACCATTGGGATTAATTACGGCAATTCATAATTTCTTTCTAATTTTTATCTATAATTTCGTCTAATAAACGAGTAAAGTGGTTACTCTCCTTGGGTGGTGATGAAGCACAGGGATGGGGGGTTCATGAATGTGCTGTAAAAAACCGGGGTCATTAAAACCTCACTAGAGTTATTCCGATAGGATCGAATAAAAAAAAACCATTGTTGTTTTAATAACA
This sequence comes from Lytechinus pictus, assembly GCF_037042905.1. Lineage (NCBI taxonomy): Eukaryota > Metazoa > Echinodermata > Echinoidea > Temnopleuroida > Toxopneustidae > Lytechinus > Lytechinus pictus. The sequence goes on from NC_087249.1 coordinate 15,665,070, forward strand.
CCCATGGGATCTAAAACCGGAGTAAAATGGCTAAGGTGAACCTTTATGTACACCAGGGTTCCTTAACACAAAAGGTTGGCTATTAATCGTTAAACGAACGGGCCTATCAAGATCATTGTTGCATGCGTATTTTGCCCAGTGGACTGACTGTGAGCCAATCAGAATGGTTCTTTCAAACTAGCAGTTAATCGCTAATCTTTGTGTTACGGGGCCCAGGTAACAACATAGTTTTTTTCTGTGTCTGCATATTCTCACAGCCAGGGGACTCTACAACAGACGGTTATATCTCCATGATCAATGCAAAAAAGGTTGCAGTCATGTTAAAAAGTTGAAGTTCAATATTGAAACAAACATTAAACAATGTTTTTTTTTTGCGAACACTTTTGTGTAAAGAATTTTGTGCACATCAGAAATGAATCATGATACGTTTGTACATTTTGAAAACGCAGAGATACATGTTGCTCTGTTATCATTATAGAATTGTATTAATTGAATTGTTTGTACTTCGTATATTTCAGTTGGCATTAGAATGTTGAAGAGGAGCGCGATTATCATTATTTTTTGTTGTTATTACCACTATCATTATTGTGATCATTATCATTTCTATTTGATAATAGTCGAATTTTTCCCATTTGCTAAAAGATGTATGATACAACTTACTTAGATTCCTCAAAACAGAAGTAGGTTCACGCTTCACATACTCCTTATGTAAAATACTTGTATATGTAAAGACTGATCGATAAGATTGTTGTTGGTTATGATGCATCTGCTGATTTTTTTTTTTTTTTTTTGGGGGGGGCAAATCACTAATAAAGTAAACGCGTTAGATTCATTTCAATTATATAATTCTGATTTAAATTATGCGATGATTCTTTAAACACTGCAAGATCTGGGGGCAATTTCATAAAGCTGTTTGTAAGTTAAGAGTGACTTTAAGAACCACTTGTGATCCTTTCTTGTGTAAATTTAAATTCACCATTAGATGTTCTTTAGCGTTTATTTAACGCGTAAGAAAGGATCACCAGTCGTTCTTAAAGTCGCTCTTAACTTACGAACAGCTTTATAACACAACCAGCTGCATGGGTGTTGAAACTGTTGGTGTTCCTAGATCCCCACTCTCTGAGGTGTTAAAATTACACCCAAGATACTGGGAACAATATCAAAGAGTGTAAAGAGATAAGCAGAAGTGTCGCAATAACACTTATGGGTTTTGAAATAACACTGTTAATTTAACAAGGGAATGCAATGACTGATGTGTTCCACTACGGTCACCGGTCAACATCAGAGTCTGTTTCGCGCATGCCCTGTTATGTAATATAAATAGTAATTTTCTATTTTTAAGTTAGCATAGCTAAAGTCGATATTGTACATTGTATGAGATCTAATATTACTAATTATGGTATGAAAGATGATCATTTAAAAGGGTCTTTAAATCATGGCATGTGCATGCGATAACTATTACCCCATCTGTAAAATAACACAGCTTTATTATGACACCACTAGAAATGGAGGATATGATTGGTTTGTGTAACGTGATCACGTGGTTCCTTAGCAGGCGCCATTTAGTCTGCTCTAGGATAATGTATACTGGCTGGTTGTGGTCCAATGCTTACAGGAGTGCGTAGTGATTGAATATATTTTTCACAAAGGATAATTGGCATGTAATGTACAAATACAATGATATTGTCTTGTTCGTTCTCTATATAGAATTATTTCATTGTCAAGCACCAATAAATTTATGCTCTGTTCATCTCATTATACTCGTGATTGTTTTTTTTTTCTTTTCTTTTTTGCTTTGAAGAAAATTTGTATATAGATCCAGGTTTGTTGAAACTAGACACTTTATCTACACTCTTAGAAAAGGGTTTTCTTTTTTTTTTGCTCCTTTGAAATATGCGAAATACTGACATACCGGGAACATATTTTAAAAGATGCAACAAGTATATACGCGATTCTGATTTTGGCATTTTTAAAACGTTTTAAAATGCGCTTCAGGTGAAGCATTGATTTGTTAAAGTGCGAATTAGAACCATTTCTGACAATTGGAATAAAACGCTGGTGGTCTCAGTCCCGAGGCGGCTCCGGGATCTATACATCTTGGCAAAAATTAAATATATATATATATATATATATATATATATATATTACGAGTTTAGATCCCGCGTGTCGGATACATGTGAAAAGACGAAAGACGAAAGAGACAAAGAGAAAAATAGAACATATTTGCAAGAAAATGCATTAAGTTTAAAAAATTAGAATATACTTTGATTATCTGTTTGTTGGAACTTAATGCATCATCTTGCAAAGATGTATTCTGTTTCTCTGTCGTATATATATGGGTACTCAGCCTCGTATCGTTGCTACCTCTATGTCGAATTTCTTTTTTTTTTTATTACAAAAAAGTAAAGAAGGAAAGGAAAAAAAATATAAAAAAGAAGAAATGTTACATTAGTGGCTTAATGTATATTTTGTGAATCAAACCATTTCAAACCCTAACACAATTCTTTTTCACTTGATATTACCCTCCGTCATTTTCAAGCCCCTGGCTTAAAACATGAACCACCTTGTCATTATGGTGATACGTCAATGCATAATTCAAAAACTAAAAGAATCGAAGAACAAATGGAACAAACGAGAGAGAGAAAAATCTTCATTGTAAAATATGAGGACTTTCTCATTTTCCATTTATCAATCCCAACAGATATGCATCAATATCACACCTGCATTTGTAGTAATATTTCATCACAAGACATCCCTCTAGGCTATGTTAATTTGCCTTCGAAAAGGTAAGGATTTTCAATCATTAACATTTCGACTCTGTTCCTGCTGTTGTTTCCTTTCATTTCCTTTTTTCTGACTGAAGAAGGCATATTATTGCCGGGAGTTGAAATCAAGATATCATATGGACTAGTGGCATTGTGATGAGGTATAATTTGGCTTTTGCAGCTTAGCTGTTTTGAAATCCTAAACTTTTGCTTAAATCTTCACATCGTGTACTTCTTTTGTCGATCCGGGAGTATGGGGGCAAATATTGAAGAACCCCCTCCCCCCCCCCCGCTCTCTCTCTCTCTCTCTCTCTCCCCCTCTCGCACTGTTTCACACACACACACACACACACCTTCTTCCTCCGGAAATATATTAAATGATATGTGTTCAATTATCAGGATAACATGCGTTAACAAATGTCATATAAAATAAGCTACTAGTACACTAAAACGTTCAAAATTTAGGTCAATCCTACACAGACACACCACCTCACATAGATGGCAATAACGGAAACTCGCTATTGATTGCAAATCAATTTTACGTCCAGCAAGGAATCCTTTTTCTTATAAAATCAAATCATGTGTTTATCCGGCTTCTGGTAATAGAAATTATTACTTGCTTTCCTAATGATTTACATTAGCCATCCGTAGCAGAAAATGTATACAGACCGTTGACTCATGCAACGTCTCTAAGATGACCACAATAAATTGTCGTATGACTTCAATGGTGATGATGATGATGATGATGATGATGATAAGGATGGTGGTGGCGGTGGCGATGAGGGTCATACGACAGTGGCAACGATTGTGATTATGATAATGTTGGTGATGGTAACGGTGGTGACAATGTGGTGATGATTTGGTGATGATGCTAATAGTAATGGTGGTGTAAGTGAAGATGAAAGTGATAATGGTGGTAATGATTTGGTGATGGTGGTAGTGGTAATGGTGATGAAGATGGTGAAGATGACATTGGTAGAGGTTGTGATGACGTGCAGATGGTGGTAATGGTAATGGTGGTGACAGCGGTAGCATTGGTAATGGTATGGTATCGGTGATGGTTATTATTATGATGATGATTATGATGATAGTGGCGATAAGAACGATGATTATGATGGTGATATTGAAGATTAATGAGGATTTAATGATGAGTATGACGATGGTGGCCATGATGAGGGACAGAGGATTCAAACGATAGCAGCGGAAATATTAAAAAAATGAACATATAACAATGACAGTGATGCCAACGGTGGCGATTATGTATAGTGGTGGTGATGATCTCTTTTTTTTTTCGATGATGAAGTCTAAAAGTTAGTTATGGTAATTCTGGTTGGAAATGGTTGGACCTGGATTTTAGCTCGAGAGGGGAGGTACACGTAATAAAGAAGCCAATGATAATTAATAATGCAATTTCATTTCAATGCGCTTCTATTTTCTCTTTACAGGCCTTGTGCTCCAACATAAATACCACCCTTCAACCCGTTTTCCACCTCATTTTACCCCTAAACTATTCACGTTTTATCTATACAAAAAAATCCGATTGATTCCACTTCTCGGAGTAGTAAAAAAACAATTATTAAATGAAGGAAAAGATTGAAAAATTACTCACCACTGCCTGTCTCTATATCGAAAACCAATAGCCCAACAAAATCTGAAAAGTGGATTAATCATTACAATGAGATAAAACGTATAATTCTCGCAGACAAATATATTTTTATTTCCACAGATAATGACTAATGGAATCGTGTATGTCAGGTAATCTTTGATGCGGTATAATGTAACCGTGTTCTCGAGTTGACGCCTGGGGACTCCCAAGCGATACATTGTAAACATTCATGGCATGGATAGCTTTCGAGATTCGGGCCGTGAAAGTTTTTGATGCATTAACACTGACCTTTGATGGGACGGGTGTTGATTCAGGTTTGATGAGGGGCGTGAAGAGGTGGGGAGCCGGAAATAGGCTCCAATATCACAATCCTGGAATAAAGTACAAAATAGAAAGGAGAAAAATGAAGGCAACATTAAAAGAAGAGGTTGTCGTCCAGAACACATTTCGTGTATCCATACAACTCTTTTAATCTTCCATTGAATCAACCCCTTGCCTGATTAGAAAGCCGAACACACGACATACAGCCCAGGCCTGCACACCCCCAAACCACCCCGCATGCTTCAGAATAGGGACGCTTCAGATTGATAGACGTTGATTGGGCTTATTCGCCGTTGATAAAGGAGAAACAAATCCAAAGAGACATTAGAATGTTTGATCATGAATAACATAACATGTCTTACATTTCATGATATAATTTCCTTGCCGCCAATAGGCCGCGGTTATCTTGGGTATCCTGGTATTGTAGTCGAAAAGGGGATCATTTTGATACGCTAACCTAAATCTTACGAGGCAATTTCTCTAAAGGCCTTTATGTAGGCGTACTAATAAAGTAGTATGATTGAAGAAAGTTAAATGTGGTAATAGAGGTAGTAGTATTAGTAGTATTAGTAGTAGTAGTAGTAGTAGTAGTAGTAGTAGTAGTAGTAGAAGTAGTAGTAGTAGTAGCAGTAGTAGCAGTATTAGTAGTTAATACGCATAGCAGTGGAGGCTACGAAGGAGAGATGATGTGGGAACGAGACCATTTAATCCCCCCCTCTCTCTCTCTCTGATTCTGGCTGCTATGTTTTGAATTCTTTGAAGCTGCATGAGGTAGTCGGCAGGAAGATTCTTTAGTAGTGCATAACATGTGTTGACATAGCAGATCGAAGACACACTCCTGCAACATGTGATTTCTCTTAGTAGCCTGCTCATCAAATACAAAGTAAAAGGCAGTGGTTCAAGTACTGAACCCTGTGGTACATCGTAAGTGTCCTTTACTGGCTCTTGCCCACGTGTTAGCCAAGCAATAAAATATTGTTCATTAAACATAGAAATTTACAAATACCTCAAAATTCCCTTACAATAAAATATGTATATGTATATATATATATATATATATATATATATATATATATTTATATATATTTATTTAACTTAGCTAAAGCGCTACAAACGAATAAAACATTAGTTATTGTCATGTGCAATCATTACATTTAAAAGCAGACGCTTAGCTGCACTTTTGAAGGAATGCCCGATCAATAAACCAATTAGGTAGAGAATTCAAAACATCTTTCGGGTAGATAAATTAGCCAACTTCATGCGAGGGCTTGATAGATGCACATTACTTCTCTTATGCATTGTGTAGGCACACATGTATGGAATGCATTGACAGTCTTCACTAGAAATGCAGAACGTTCAGGGCTAGGTAGCAAGTTAGTATTAGAGTCACAAATTAAAAGGGAATTATTAAGAAAAAGACATGACTCATTAGCAATCATTATTTGCAGGTGAATATAGAAGGGGTGCTTCTGATCAGCACAATCTTATATCACTCCCATTACCAAAATCAATACCGCCATCCTCCCCCCCCCCCCCCCAACAACATCCACTAAACTGCTGCCGCTGCTGCTACTACTTCTACTACTACTGCTGCTATTGCTACGGCTTTGGTGCAGAAATAATAATAAAAAACATGTTATCTGCCAAAATGAAATGTTACAGGATCCATTGACAACAACCGACGCTTTTCTTTTTTGCAAAAAAGGAAAACGGCGAAAGTGATAAAACAATCAAAGAAAACGTTATCATTTCAAAACGAAATGTCATTTATATCATGTTCCGTCAAGTCTGGTAGGCAACAACAAAATAATGATATTCAACACTTTTTAATACTAATTCCAAATGAAAAATAATACCATACTAAGAATACTTGTTTGAGTACTATGAATTCAATTTCAACTGCGGGTTGGTCGTCTTCTTCCAACCTCTACCATATTTCAATCACTTTCATTACTATAAGTCTACATGGTCCATCATTCTATTTTTATCCAACTTAATACGAACCCTTTTCCTTATTCTTTGTACCATTATTTCTCTTTTGATGAACCCGATCAGTGTGAAATTTAAGCACTCGTCTTGTCAGTCGCGCAACTCTGTTATTAAACTCCCGCGCATATATCAGTTTCCGACTCAGAAAGAATGGATGCATTTCCATGGCAACACCGTCGGGAAGAGGTGACTATCAGGGGCTTATCTGTATTTTCATCTCCGAAGATAGCACATAAATAAATCCCTGTAATTCCTTTTAAATATTGAAGCTCGTGTTTTTACATAAATCAAGCAATTAAACCCATGATATTTGATCTCGGTTGTATATTTTTTGCGGATTTGCACTTTGCATAACGGAGGCGCCATCCAAGAAGTTGCATTAAAAGCAACAAGAAAAGGGAACAGAAAACGTCATCAAGAGATTTACTGACAATAAAAATGAAAAGGAGATGTTGGAAATAATTTCTTTTCCAGATTATAAACAGAAACTGACAAATCTGATGAGCGATTTAAACTTAAGCAACCGTGATAATTGCACTTTTCTTTAGCATGGACCTATCCACGGAGGATTATTCTATTGTTACTGGGGGTGCTGAGCATTGTCACAGCACCCCCAGTAACAATAGATAATCCTCCGTGGATAGGTCCATGTTCTTTAGGATAACTATACGTATGGTTCAGGAAAAAAATAGCAACAATTAGAGCTACAGCTAAAAAGTGGTTACCAGTATATCACTGTAAACATAAGTTAGTCATTTTGACTAATAAAAATTAGTCCTGCCTTATGTCTGAAATGACTATTTGTAATTTGTCAGACAACCTAGATGACAATAATTAGTCAGGCAAAGACAAATATTAGTCAAATGTGACTTATATAGCTGCCCATCTGACTAAATTCAGTAACGTCTTAAATGACTAAACGTAAAAACCCAGAATTAAAGGTCGGTGAAAATAAAAGTCCGTTGAGTCAAAACAAAGTAAATATTTCATCAAGTATACATATATTAGTACTATATGCAGAAGTTCAGCTTCAGTAAATCTCTTGACCTTGTAGGAAGTTGGCAAAACTAGAAGACAAAACGTGTACACAAAAATATCTTAGCACAGAAAACACGTTGCTTGTTGCACGAATCCCCAAAATAGAAAATATAAAGAAAATATTAAAATATTTAAAAAAATGCGTTACTCGTCAAGGTGTATCCGTAATGCACAGTCTTGGCCTGTGGTCTTAAATCACAGGTACATGAATAAAACGTAATCAAATATATCAAAAATCAGACATCACGGAATCTCTTGAATTTGCAACAGTGATTTGAAAGAACCATAACATTACGTTATCAATGAATGAATAAAATGCTGTACACAAATTGCATTAGTTAGTGTATAAGGGGTCCGACTACTTGACCGAAGGCCCGAGAGACCGACTTTTTTTTTCCTTCATCAGGTGCCGAGTGGTTTAAGGCGCCTCGTTGCAGCGGTGTATGCCTGTTATCAGAGGGGGAGGGGGCAGAGCCAAATATTTCCCGGTAACTCCGTCTATAATTAGTGACATAGCTAGGATTTCAGTTTAGGGGCGGTAGTGAGCACGGGAAGCGCGCTCCCTGGGGGGGGGGGGGGGGGGTGGGTGCAGGGAGGGGGAGTGTGCCCCGCGAGAAGCATGGAAGCTCCGACATTCCTGTGAATCGTTCCTTGTCTGCTCTCGCTCATCTTAATACGTCCTCTGCCTGTTTTCGGGGGGGGGGGGGTAGAGCCAAAATATTTCCCGGTAACTAAGTCCAGAAGATTTTCATATTATGGGGTGGTGGTGAGCACGCGAATCGTGCGAAACACTTACTGCGCGCACGAAACGGCTCTCTAGGGGGTGAAGGGAGGGGGTGTTTCCGCTACTTACATTATAAACTTACGTTGCCTAATTTCACTGACAATATTTAATCTTTAATCTACTCCTTTAACGTTTATTTTTATGGTAATTCTGCTTCATGATCTTGTGGATTCAAAGAAACGCCGGAGCTTCCGCAATTCGAATTGTTTTCTCTCTCCCCCCCCCCCCCCCCCTCTCCGTTAACAGGCAGAGAACGTAAGAAGAGCAGGAGCGGGCAAGGAACAATTCGAAGAAAACGTCGGAGCTTCCGTGCTTCGCGTGGGAAGGGGAAACTCCCCTTATAATATGGAGCGCCTTTCGCGCGCTCATTAATTGTTTCGCACACTTCGCGTGCTCACTACCGCCTCTAGAATAAAATCCTAGTTATGCCACTAATTCTAGACGGAATTACTGGGAAATATTTGGCTCTGCCCCCCCCCCCCCCCCCCTCCCCGTCTGATAACAGGCACCTGTTACGCCGCTGCAACGATAGAGGCGCCTTAAATCACTCGAGCGCGGCACCCGATGAAGGGGAAAAAAGTTGGTCTCGCGGGCCTTCGGTCTCGCGGGCCCTCAGTCTCGCGGGCTGTCACCGTTTATAATGGGTATTGATTGTACAAAAAATATGTTTTGAATAAACATAGTCATTATAAACTGGCAATTTATTGTGATGGTTCTTTAAAATCTTGGAAAACAAACAAAAAATGCCTGGACATAAATTTTATGTTCGATATGAATTCAAATACCAGCTAATAATAGTATAAGCTTTCACTAATGACTAATTTATGCTATCGTTTATATATGTATATGTATATATATAGGTATATGTATATGTATATATATACATATATACATATATATATACACAAACAAACACACACACATATATATATATATATATATATATATATATATATATATATATATATATATATATATATATTTATATAGGCCTATATATTTATAAATAAATAAATATATATTTGTTTATGTGTGTGTATGTGTACGTTTTCTTGTACTTTTAATGTAATTTTACATGCAACCCCCCAAAAAAATATAAATAAATAAAAATAAAATCCGGAATAAAAACCAAAAAAATCCATAAAGTTTGCTCAGATCTTTTACAAAATTTCATCCCTATATTGATAACGATATCATTGGCAAACCATACAATTACAGAAAAGATGCTGGAAGTGCACGCACATTTTTTTTCTTTTAATCTTATGAGTAAAAATATTTGTTTGGAGAGCGCGAAGCCCCAAAACATTTTTTTCGTTGTACACTTTACGTATATTTTTGTACCCTTAAAGTGCAAATCCAGAACTTGTTGTGTCCTCGTCTTGTTCTAGACTATTTTTACGGAATTCTTCATTCGCCACTGGTATGTTTTAATGAGCAAGAGTACGGTACGTCGCCATATGAAGAATTTTATCAAAATCGGCTAGATTAATTGCGCCCGGGAAGAAGCTGTTTTACTACACCAACCCCTCTTGTAGACCAGAAAAAGTTTGTTCTACGATTGACATTTAAAGGACATTCAGGTTATAATGTATTTATGTTAATGTTTGTGTGGTGATACTCTCGTGTCGTCTGTTCCTAAAAGATAGCCGTTCGTGCTCGTTTATCATGGTTGGTACGGGCGATGCTTGCCCAGAGATAATTGAAACAAATATGATAAATAATAATGATGTTTAGAATTTGTATAGCGCATAATAGTCAAAAGACTCTCTATGCGCTTTGCAGATATAAAATATTAGATTATACATTAATCTAAATGTAAATTATCCATTAAACCTAAGCCTCAAACCTAATATATGTCATACAAATTATAACAAATAACATCAATACATAAAAGTTTTATAATCAATGAAAACTGATCATATTTAACAACAACATAGTATATTGCTTATTATAAACATTATTTTGAAAATAATTAAATTTTTAGAATAGATTAAAAATGGAAAATGATTGTGCAATTTTATTTTTAAAGGTAGATAATTCCAGAGTACATTTCGTCATATTTCGTCACATTGTACGCGCTATGGTACTTTTTGTTTTTAGTGCCTATTAATATCCATTATTATTATTATTATTACATGAATAGATAAGGAAAGGGCTCTTTGACCAGGAGGAACATTAAGATGATGTTGTGAGGATCATCCAAGGTTCTAGGTTTATACGGTTATATGAGTTCTTACATGTACTATGGGGAGAGACAATTCTGGGCTTTATAACAGAGGAAGACTATACGTTTTCCATCAGGTAACCAATGGAGCTTTAAAGTTCAATTGACCAATTTCTTAGACGTGTATGCAGTGAGAGAACAATAACCTTGCACTGTCCGTGAAATTTATTTCCAGTGTCAAAAAGTCCACCCTTTGCCTCAACTAATTTTACTGTAATAATGTGGGTAACAACATTAACAGTTTCTCCTGTTATTAAGTCATTGGTTGTTTTCACAGTTGTCTTTCAAGACATATTTTCCCAACACGTTGAATTATTTCGTCAATGTTCATTGAGGAATTACTTCTCCTTCCGGTAGTAGAAATTAATTATTCATGTATTAAACGTCCGTGAAGCCCGGAATTGCCTCGATAGACATCATGAAAGATCATGTCAAGAAGACAATACTAAAAGGAGGAAACAACAAACGTTATCCAAGTGACGGGTGTCGTTTTGCTGATCGTCTTAACATGCATAAGGTTGATAAACCAAAACTGATGAAGATTATAGAAATTGATGATTTGTGAATCATCTTTCTTGGCAATTATCATTCTTTAACTCTCTTCATGCATTACATCAACGGCGCTACATAAACAAGATTTCTCGTTCATTTACGTAAGTCCCTGTACTATGAGAACACATGAATAGAATTTTCACTCACTCACCCCTCCTCCCATCTCTCTCTCTCTCTCTCTCTCTCCTTATCGTTTAAAAACGTCAAATCACGCCTGTCAAGTTTTCATGGTTGAACGATTAAAGTTCCCAATTATTCAAAAAGGTGGAAAAATTTGCACTGGTTACTGACCTTTACAAACAATGCTTACACTTACCCCTAAAGGTGCTTCTTAATGAAACTAAATCATGAAACCAAGATAGCCCTTGAGTATTATTGCTTTGCTTCCATAAGTATGAGAGAGAGAAAAGATCAATTTAGCACCGTTATCGATGGAATATGGAATTAAAATTTCAACTGCTGCAATTTTGCATCCTTCTTCCCTGAACATAGATCAAGGAGCTTGACATTTTTTTAAGTGGTCAAAATTTGGCCTCCGTGGAGCATATCGTGGAAAGGATTTGTCGGACGTTAAATCCGACGAAGTATATTGATAAAATGATACTGATGTTGTTTTATAGAGCGCAAACACCGTCCAAAGGCCGTCGGGTATCTGTCCCCAGCCGGTGCTGTCCCCGCAACAGGTCCTTTGCATATATACGTTAATTCTGACAAAAGGGATATTAGAAAACATTATGCAAATAGGTTTAAATGTTAGTGTACATTTTATTAAAATTGTGCATCACTCAACTGGAATTCCTTATTTCATTCTGATGGGGTCTGCATAGTGATCTCCGGCTTTCTGCTCCGTTCCCCAACAATTTAAGGGACAAACCGAAAGTTACCATTGTAACGGTGCTTCTCAGCCAATCAAAATGGAGGAAAGTTGTCAGTTCTGAGAATTCGTCAGACGACAAACGTTGACGAAAATAATGCCCCCGATTGCATTTTAGAAGTTGGTGAGTTCAATGATTTCCTTAGACTGTGGACATGGTGCATAGTTTTACCCGCATCTGCTTGACCGTCGTAATGGATTGTCACATGGTCTTCACCTGCTTCGTCTATTTATAATTTCATCTCATCCCACATGCTCAAGACTAGTTAGTCTTCAACCATTTCGACTTCTGACCACCTAGTCTGATTGCTACATTACTTGTTTACCATTTTGTCTAATTCCCATTGAGGCTATAAGAATAAACATTTCACGTAACAGCATTTTTGCATTGGGCTACTTGTTCTATGCGACTGGATTCATGAATCAAAATTTCATTCGCCAAAGTAAAAACAGTTTTGCGTTTTGAAGTAGGACTTAAACCCTCTTGGCTCTGGGCATTTTCTGAATTAAACGTCAATTACACCGAATTGATGCTGGGCCTAATGGGTTTAGCCCCAGTTGTAATAAATTATCAGAAAGTAGATAAATTGCCTAAAAAACATTGTGATATGTAAATTGTAGTTATTATTTTTTTGTAGAACGGACAGGAGTCACGTGCGGTTGTTTACGTCAAAAACCTGCAAAAATTAAGGTAAGTGTGTATATGCAAAGAAAGGGGGAATCTTACACAACGGGCAGCACTACAAAGGGGTAGGAGGGGAAATTGAATAAAAAGGAGATTGTGGATATTATAAGTCCTGGCAGTGTAACCTGAAGTTGTCTACATCAGAGAGAGAAAAAAAATTACAAACAATAAACAAGAATATAAATTTAAGAGGCATTTGGACTGTGCAACTTTATAATAAACCTGTAATTAAACTGAGAAACATGGCGTCACCTAAAAAAATAGAAAATTGTAAAAGTTACACTAAAGTGACCTGAAATATTGTTTTTAAAAAAGTCAAGAAGACTTATTTATATAATATATTGAACGCAATCTCTGATTCTTAAAACTTTGAAATTCACCGAAAGGCATATGGAAAATATACTGTCAGACTCCATCATTCCTGGAAGCCTTTTTCAAAATGTTTAAACAACAGGATCGTCACTTACCCATCGGCCGCGTAGCCGGGCTGTAAAGTACACGTACGAGGTCGCGCATCGTGCCCACATTTCCCATGGGCTTCTCGCGACCGTGCCTGTCTTCGTCGATGACGGGGGCATTATAGTACATCCCTTCGATTGGGAAAGGATACATCATGCTGGGGTACAGGTGACATACATCAAATGTCCTCCCGATAAAGCTTTCAAGCGCCATAATTCTACAGTTTACGATATAAAATTTGACACGCAATAAAGACGTTCGCGCTCTAAGCCTTGTGTGCCACGCTAGGATTGATTTGTTTTCTTCCTGTAATTGAAAGGTTTATGGGAGTACCTTTGATGAATTCCTTCCTTTATTGGTAAGCAGGCGAGACAGGTAACATTTATAAAGTTTGTAGTGACACATTGTCCCTGACAAGATTGTCTGGTACACATGTTGGATTTGCAGACAGGGACGGCGCCGTGATGGTAAAAAAAGAGAGGGGTGGGGGGCAAGAGAGTAGGAGAAGAGCGGAAATAATTGTTGGTGGTTTACCTTTGAAATACACCCAGATTACTTAATTGGACAATAAATGACATCTCCTTTCATCGGCCCCTCCTGCACCTCCTAGCACCGTTTATATAAACAGTGTATCCAATTAATGTATATTAGTAGTAGTAATATAGTATAGTATTTATTCAAACCATATCAAACACAAACAGTGGTACAAAGCACAACATCATAGAACTCGGAATGATAGGTTTGGGACCCCAGTGAAGCTCAGCTTGTTGACGGGGCCCCTTTACATAGTGTTATATAACAAAAGTAACATATTTACAATGAGTATAACTTAAGAACAAATGATTTAACAGTACAATAAAAGGGGTAGTTTATAAAATGGTGATGTTTCTGCTTGCCCAGGGTAACAGCCTAAATGAAGCAGGGCTAGGACATTCCCCCGAGCATCCTGCAACCTCATTCATTGAAATCGGTCCAAATTTCAAAGAAATGTAGCACAATGAATTATTAGGACGTTGTGATAAATACCGAATGAATGCGTTTTGATTTTAGTTTGCTGAGAAAATATATAGGCCCAAAAATCATCACAGGGCATAGGTAAGTTTGTGGGATATATACCTATTTACATTTTATATTTTAGCCAAACATACATGATTTTGTAAATCTTGATTTTCAATCCCTGCGCATTCTTATTTCAAAGGTTCAAACATGCCTAAATCATATACGAGGTGTGATAGGATTTCCAATCCAATTTTGGTCACATACTTTTTATATCGTCAAATGTGCAATGAAATATAACTGGATATAAATCACAATTCGTATAAATTCGCTAGGTGCATGAATCGATGTGTCGAGCATTTGAACATACTTAAGACGCCATTTCGTCTTCGGTTTTTATCTGGAATCAGGTAGAGATCACACATGACAGGCTTATATTATTCTCCCTCTACGACTATGCAGTTAAAAAGATAAATCATCAATCCCCTGGACATCTAAATTGTCCATCAATTACATATCATCAATCAATATTATCCTAGCTCTCAAATACGCCAGTGGTGTTCGTAACGATCGTTTACGGAAAACGATTCCGGCTTTAACGATCCAGGGTTGTTGCAGAAGCCTCTTTCAAGGTCGGCTAGACATAGATAGTTGTCATGATTATTGATTAAAGGTTGTTATAAATATGTGAAGAAGTGCAAGTAATCGTCCCCGTGTATTCTACTGCTGTAAAACACCTTGATTGATAAAATCCATTTGTCTAAAAGGAAATTTCAGTATGATTTCCGGCAAGGATTTGATGTAAAAAACAGAGTGGCACATCATCGTTGCAGATTGAAGGAATAGTGAAATGGGAAGAACCCAGGCTATAAAATACTTGGCGTGTTATTAGGGGAATGATTCAAATTAAATAAGTGTACATATATATATATATATATATATATATATATATATATATATATATATATATATATATATGTATGTATGTGTGTGTGAGTGAGTGTGTTTGTGTATATTAAAGAGTTCAAATCTGTTTTCCATTTGCATAATCAGGATATTTTACAACAACTTATCAGCTAGTCCTGTTTACCAATTTTTCACTTAATGAATCTTTTTTTTCGGAAATCTAATCGATGTTTTTTTCTACATGGTCAGTCATTTATCCATTTATTTATTTATGTATGTATTTTTTTTTGTTAGTTATGTTCTTCCTATCGGGGACATATGTTTAGATTTGTGTTTACACATGTTTCATGTCTGTCTTAAAATGGGGTGTCTTACTAAAAAAATACTATTTATTTGGCTTTGCCTTATTTCTTTTTTCTTAGCATATTCATATCAAAAGAACGTAGATCTATAGGTAAACATAATGAAAATACCACACGGTTTTACATATCGTTAACAATTTGGATTTCATAATTGTCATGCCAAACGAAATACCCAGAGTAAATGGGCGTAGGTTATTAGCCAGGGACAGCGCCATAGTGTAGCTAGGTGCAGTGAGAACGCAGCCTCTATGGTTTTTCAAGTAGCTAGCCAACAAAATAATTAATTTGAAAAAGGGGGAAAAAGAAAATAATAAAAATAAGAGGTCTGGAAAATGAAACTCTATAATAGCTCTAATCATTGAAAATAGGGAAAACATGACGTTACCATTCATCATCTTGCCTTGTCCCTGTCAAAATATCCAGGAGCTACCACCCATTATACAAGTGTAGGGCCCATTTTTGACCAACTTTGCCATGTTTGCTTCTTAGGTACCTAAAACAACTTTCATATAATTGTATGTATGTGTATATACATATATATATATATATATATATATATATATATATATATATATATATATATATATATATATATATATATATATATGCGAGAAATTATGCATGTACAACAGCTTTGGCAAATCTTGAATTTAAAAATGTTGCGAAAAAAATGAATGAAGAGAATAATGGTAGGTGTAGCAAAAATCAAGGTTCCCCGGAGCTATCTACCAACTGGAAACAGCCGAAGCACGGCGGCATGTCATTGTTACTCATCTCCACCCCAAAAATAAAATCTAATTTAATTGGTGGGGTCCAAATCTGTTTATCTGACGGTCAATCGGATCGGGGGTCGCCCTAGCCACTAACTAGTCTAGTGGTTAAGGCATCGGCGTTCTAAGCTAGGGGGCCAGGTTTCGATTTCCGGGAGAGACATTTTACGACCTCATCAATGTTTCCAAATGGTAAATAACTCTGAGGAACCTTGAATTAAAGGGATCGTTTCACTTTGTGAGCAGCTGATTTAATAAACACAAGTAGCAATTTAGTAGCTTGATTTTGAGAACCGTCTGCAAGACGCATTCAGCTTATGTCCAGTTTTGCCAAATTGAAAAAGTTCGTTAGCTGTGTCAACTCCCTTCTGGTGTGTGTATCTCGTATGCATACACTATTATTAGCTGCACTGTGCATTCAGTGTACATGTACCTTGGCAATACTGTATGTAGGTTTCATCTAGAGTTTGTGTGTTGTGGTGCACAGATTCGCTGTATACACAGTCATTGAAACCCACCCCCAATTGTTTTCAAACTTTGGTTTACATCTCTAAAGTTTTAAAATAGTTCCTGTAAATACGATACTTTGAAACTTTTGGAATTACTTTTTACACTATAAGTCTGATGTTTAGCCAATTTTCAAGAACCAAAATATAATTGTTTTAAATCGGAAAAAAAGTGAAATGATCAGTTTAAGCCACGCCTCTCATTGTTCTTTTTCATTCATTCCTTTCACAACACACACACACATGTATATATATATATATATATATATATATATATATATATATATATATATATATATATATATATATATACATATATATATATATATATGTGTGTGTGTGTGTGTGTGTGTTTATATAATCTATTTTTCGTACTATCTGACCATTGATGTTCTAATACACTTAATTTTGTTAAAATCTAAATTACCATTCAATTTAAACATACATATTTTTAATCAATAAATGAGTGTGCCACTCACGTCTAATTGTCTTTTTTTTTACAAAGGAGGATCTTTTAACAAGGTTTATTACATGGCTGTTTGATTTTTTTTTCGATCCATTTATTTATACAAATATTTTTCCCCAGGGAATTCCGTCTATTGAGTAAACAAGAAATTAATTTTGCCAATCAGAATCTATGATACATGTAAGGTACAATATTATTTTCGCGCCAAAATGACCCTTATATGCTCCTCACTCTTTGCCACATAATATACCCGTTGTGTATTGACATACTCCTCACCTGTTCCATCCGCCGTATGAAACCGAGCATGTTTCCCTCACCTGCGCAGACGTGCTCTACCTTTTTCAGAGCAGGTATTAAGGCAGGTGGTGCATAAGATGGTGAAATAAACAAATCAAAAGGCTGAAACTAGAGCGTCTTTAGAATTTGACTTCATAAACTTCTAGCTTTCCATCGTTTTTCTACAAGCCTAATGGCTGTGTATGGAAAATCTTGGGATTCGTGAAGAATGTTGTAATTAAATTTTATGTCTGGATTTCAGGGTCAGGAATTCTGGCATACACACTTGACATTTTCAAGCCAGCACCTTCTGTATACCTCATTTATCGTCATCTCGTGTTCAGAATCAAAAGAGGAGGAATCATTGAAAGTTTTATAAAAAAAATATGTATAATCCAGCTTAAAAAGTTAAAGAATTAATATTGTGAAGGGGATTATCAATTCATTGATTTATTTATTTATATATCCCGTTCTGAAAAAAGACTGCGCCAAGAGAGTGATCCTCGGCAGACGTGGAGTATAATAAATAATGTTTGTATTATTATTATTATCATCATTATCATGAATATTATTCATTATTGTCATCATCATCATCATCATTTCCATTACTCCAAACACGTCACAAACATTATTGAATAAAAAGTTAAATTAAATCACGCCGATGATTTTTAGTTTAACCTCGGGACTTTCATTGAGTTTGCGTTATCTTACTGTTCATAAATGTAATACCGATTATCCTTACATTGCATACATTCATAAAATCGTTATAGCACACTTGGATTATTGTACATTTATCATGAGAAGTAGGCCTATGCCCGGATTTGTTTTCCAATTAAACATTTTCCCAATGAGTTTCATAAGTAGGAGCGTGGTCTAAACTTCATGAATCTCGATGCATAAAATGCACGCCTCATCTCGGGTCCAGAAGGGACGCCCTTTCGGCACAAGGGTTCACCCGTGTTCTGCTGTGGGTTTTTTTTCCACCTTTTTCTCACATGTCCCTCCGCTATTTTATGAGTGATCGTTATGAAAGGATAAACCCATTATATGAATCATGTTTCCCGCCCTCTAGCGATTACCAATTGATGGATGCTTCCAAGAACAGCTCCATTGGCAACAACAGCAGTGAAACGATTCAATCGGGATATCAAAATTAACGGCCAACAGCCGGTCGATTCGGGTTAGGCCTAGCGGTGTGACTTGCGCTTCAGCTCGACATATGACCTTCGATTTGTCAGATGCCGTGATCGATAATTCAGCCATTAGTTGCGATTTGGCACGGAATCTCGGGAAATCAAGCTTGCTAGGCTCCCGCTTGCTATGCGATCAATGGAATAAACCAATGCCCACGGGCTTTTTAAAGAGCCATTAACATGAGTAATTGTAACATTATTTTGTTGATACTTTTTCGGCAATTAAGAAAAATAAGACCTTCATCTGGGAAAACGTGGCGCATGATTGACTAATGCCAGACAGTTTTTCGGGTTTTTTTTATCAGTGGGCTTTTTCATCATTGTTTATCGTCCATCTCTCGAAAGTCAGTTGAGCAGTGATTGGATCGGAAAACATGATGATGTTCTAGATAAAAGGTTTGCTTTCGTGAGAGTCGATACGTAAACATCCGATTATAAATCGACTTTACGCTTGAGTGTCGCCGAGGTTTTTTTTAAGTGTTAAAGGTATGGTATATCCCGCATTGTGATGTCTCAGTACATTATTCAAGATTAACAAGCTAGATGCTCTTTGTTCCCTTTTCTAAGATGACCATGTTGGGTTTTTGTGTGGTATCACTTTGAGGGCTTTGACTAACATAAAGGCCTTAATAGAGTGTACCTAAATTTGATTTATGTTGTATTGAATATTGTTCATATGCATAAAAAATGAAATAGGTGCACAAGTCATGCACACTTTTAAGATATCTGCCAAAAAAAAATCATAATTTACGAAATTTCCTGAAGGGATTGGGCTAATATAGCGCACGTTACTCAATGTGATAAAATTAAGATGTGTTTTCGGTCACTCTATATTGATCTAATTTTAGGCAATAAATATTAACTTTCGGGAGCGTTTTTTTTTCAGGAATTCATTTTTTGTAACGTGTCACTGACACAGGTGGCAATTATGACCTTGTTGCATGATTATTTAAGTCAAATCAATATTAGCATATTAATAAAGGCATCGGTCTACAGTTTCCCATTTCCCTGTTTTCGTTATCCTACGCATATTTTTTTAATCTGATATACTATTTACCTTGCTATTATTTATTTTTATTAATCGCTAATAGTGACCTTGGCAAAACAATTTTTATCAATATCGAAATCACAAATGGGACTCAAATAAACAACACTAAAATAGATAAAACTTAAAGCGTTAAGCTAAATGCGAATTTTGATCACATTCGATATTTCTTCTTTTCTTTTACGTTTCTTTGGGGTGTTTAACCAATAATCATTACGAAAAGTCTCTATCATCCAATTAATGATTTCAGGATACCTGCTCTGCGTACCGTAGCGAGATTATAAACACTAATTTTATTGCAAAACACATGGTATAGGCCTGTCTTTGAACACCGCATTTAGGCCCTCGGAATTCGTCCCGGTTTTAACATTTTATTATCATGCACTTTTGTATAGGGTCAAACAGTCCATCAAGGGCGATAAAATTGGTCGAAGCCACACAAAGCACTCTTTAAATTTCAACCAAGTAGTGCCAAAGGGTCATATATCCATATCGTTGAACAAAGGACGGTTCATTTCATGATGCACAGGAGTTTAACAATTTTCTTATACCTAAAATCCAATTTCATGTTTATGTTTCATTGCCTGGGGGCGAGTCAAATGTCTCCAGATGTTCAGAGAAGGAGACTAAATCATTTCTAATTAAACGATTTACTAAAATCGAGAACCGTCACAGAATAATTGGAAACGAAGAAAAGTAGAACGATATTTACCCTCAAATACAAGACCAGGATTAGACAAAATTACTGCAAACTTGTCCGTGAAAAGGGAAATACAGACAATGAATAACATTATATGAACCAAAAATGTGACAAAAGGGAGAAATAGAATACAGATAATAGCGGATTATCACTTGCATGGAACTTAAAAGAAGAGACGGGCGGCGTAATGAGAAACAAAATGTATAGTCCTTTTCATTACGAGAATCCTGTGTTTAAAAAATACCCCACCAGCTTATAACACAGGAACTCCATTGCCTTGCGTGTTGTGTCAATGGGAGCTCAGGTGGGGTATTTGAAACCCCAATTTCAGATTTTGGGAGAGCTTCATTTCTCTCGTTTAAACTGGGGTGGGGTTCATCTGACTGCTGATAATGTCTTGCGTGTTAGTCAATGGGAGCTCAAGTGGGGTATTGACACCCCACTTTTAGTTTTTGGGAAAGTTTCATTTCTCTCGTTTAAACTGGGGTGGGGTCGATTTAGTGACTGCAGCTGCTGATAAGAGCTGATAAAACACTGTGCATGTCACCACATCAGGCTGATGAACGGCATGGAGTGGGATTGCAGCTGTCCTTGTTACGTAATAGTATAAACAAACTCTTCAGAGCTTCCTGGCTGACAGTAATCTTGAAAGAATATATTTGTATTATATTTGTTTTAGGACATTAGCATGTCTAAAAAAGATTCAAAATTTAGATGGAGATCGAACTGAAATTTTCAACGATGCAAAATGACCCACAATTGCCGAAATAACAATAAGTTTTAAAAAAATCACCCCCAGTTAACTCCCTCTCTCTCCCTCTCTTGCTCTCTCTCTCTCCCTCTCTGCCAGGCCTTATGAAGGTCACTTCTCCTTGGGGGAAGGTGGATTAGCTTGGAGAGTGCGTGGTTGTTTACTTAAGGATAACCATTCCTTGTTGATATTGGGATGGGGGGGGGGGCGAGTGAAAGTAGCTTGGAATTTTAAATTGGGGTGTCAGAGGAGATCCATTTTTAAACACAAAGTTTCGTAATGTTAAGGAAGAGATATAAAGTTCTTAAATTCGAAATTAAAAAGAATAAATGAATTTCTTAAAATTTCATGTAAATTTTGCATACATTTTTCGACATCGATCTTGGGTAGATGTGAACATAGTCTTAGGACTATAATAGACATTTTCATTGTGATACGATATAATTCATTTCGGAGGGCCGATATAATGTAGTGAAATTAACTTCGTATATTATATGCCCTTTAAATAGTTATGTTTGGAATGAAATGGCTGGTAGGAAACGTTAAAATCATTTGGTAAATCAGTGCACTGATGCAGCCTTTAAGTACGGCTCGGTGTAAAAATGGCAGAGGTAAAAATGGCAAAGGTAAAAATGGCAGAGGTAAAAATGGCAGAGGTAAAAATGGCAAAGGTAAAAATGGCAGAGGTAAAAAATGGCAAAGGTAAAAATGGGAGAGGTAAAAATGGCAAAGGTAAAAATGGCTAGCTAAAAATGGCTAAACCCCATGCCAAAAAATCCAAAAGCCCCTCCATGTACAGTAGATTAAATGATAATCAAATCCACACTGACATAAAGTTTATTGTAAAATTAGCAGAAAATGATTAAAATGATAATGGTGAGGGTTTTAGGGAATCCATCAAAGATTTAAAAAATTATTAAAATTTTACATTTTAATGGTGATGTCATTTCCGAGCAGTTTTCCCATATATGGTGTCATAAAAATATCAATGAAATGTCATTTTCAAAAAAAAAAATGAAAATTGATTTTTTTTTTTGTATTCTAAGTATATCAACATACAAATCATTTCAGATCAGCTCCTGAAAGATTTTTTTAGCAATCATGAACCACTGATTAAACAATTGAAAAGTGTACATTTTGGTGCGTAAAATACGGGGCAGCTGCTAGTATATGACGTCACAGATCAAAATCTCAAACTTCTAATAACTCTCTTAATCTTTGATGGGTTTTCCGCAAATCTTCACCAATATATTTGTCAGCTAATTTTACGATAATCCATTTGTCAGGGTGAATTTCCCCTTCAAAACAGGTCGATAGAATGGTACCTAAGAAACACCTATAGATTAAAATCCCTGATTCGCTACACGTTTTCAAAATTCATGCGGTAACCGTTACCATAGAAACTAGTTTAGGAGCCTGACACCCACTTGGACTAGCTGCAATGAGGTATTGCTCTGAAAAACTTAACACTAGTTTATATTATTATATCATTTACAGTAAACCATTTACGTATCATATCAATATCTATTAGGATCCATTAAGATGTTGAAATATGAAAAAATTATTTCATTACAGAACGTTTTGTTATTTTTCTGTTATCCAAACTGTTCTGCAAGTGGTTCAAAGAAATCCCGAACTTGTCTATTTCAGTGTGTTAATGGTAGAGCACATTGGTGTTTACATTAAATTTCGT
The DNA here is from genome assembly GCF_037042905.1 of Lytechinus pictus. Classification (NCBI taxonomy): domain Eukaryota; kingdom Metazoa; phylum Echinodermata; class Echinoidea; order Temnopleuroida; family Toxopneustidae; genus Lytechinus; species Lytechinus pictus. Next base: position 15,688,031 of record NC_087249.1, read on the forward strand.
TTGGTATGTATGTGATGAAATGCTATTCTACTATATACGAACTGGCCAAGATAAATCCTTTCATCACTCACTAATTGAAATCATTTTGGCATGAAAATGTTTGTGTTTTATCATATCAACGATAAAGTATAGACCTAAATGATGAAAAAAATACAAATAAAATCTAATCAGTTCATAATACTCATTTCGTCGATAGGAGTCCATCCAAGGTCAATAATTATGATTAATATAAACCGGAAAGGCTCTGTCTTTTCCTTGTTGATGTAGCATGTCATGATCTTTACCTGTGTCATTTTTGCCTCTGCAACTTTTACCTCTGCCATTTTTACCTCTGCCATGTTTACCTCTGCCATTATTACCTCTGCCATTTTTACCTCTGCCATTTTTACCTTTGCCATTTTTACCTCTGCCATTTTTACCCGGCACCTTTAAGTACAACCGTCTTTGAGAGTTGATTTAATTCACATTAACGTACAACGCATCTATTCAGGGCCTAAAAAAGATAATTATACAAAGGAAAGCAAGGTAAATGTAGCAAAGAATACAATTACGGCATTTTATTTTAGGCTAGTGACAATCTGTAAACCAAAAGGGCAAGGTGAGATAAATGATTTAATGACAAACAAGCCCAATGAGACCTTTGGAATTGTGATTCGCGATTGATAATGCGATCGGGTTTATTATTCATACAATATGAGCAAAAAGGTATGACTTGTGATATAACTTATCATGCTGATGCTTGTGGCCGGTCATAAAGTGCATGTCTCAAACAATGAAATATGGATTTTCATTATAATGTTCATTATTGCCTAGCTATAAAACAAGGCGCCATAGGCAATGGAAATGGGGGAAAGAATATCGCAATTCCAGTCAAGTATTTTACCAATAACCACTAATTGTTATTGCGGTGGTAATTAGAATTCTCGGAAATAGTGACGACGACAACAACAGCAACAACGAAGAAAACATTGCAGTTTATTTATTACATACCACTTGACGTCCTTCATGCTTCTTGCCTGATGGACATGCCGCTGTGGTCTTGGTGATAGCATTTCCCACGTCTTTCCTGCAACACACTGGATTCGGTGGCCTATATGTCTGCATGGTCTGACATGTATATTACAATCTCTTCAAACTGTCTTTCTATGCTTCGGGACCCCTTCGTCGAACCGCCCAGCTTCCTCAGCCTTCAAATATATAAAGACTTGGTATGATGATGTGTGATTCCTGTACGATAGGCGTGGGGTTGTGAAAAGGTATCCAAACTTTAAAAGCACAGATCAATAATCATATATTATCGTCAATAAAAACGGGTCGCTTAATCTATCAACCAAATCGCTTCGAAAAGAAAGAGGGGGTAAAATAATGGGTAAATTCATGACAATATATACATTTATGAAATATTTGGATGGCTATTCTTTCAAATAGTAAACCTACCTTTGATTACTCTTGTTACTTAATGAATACACCGCTCCGTGACAAAAAGAATTAACTCTGTGAAATGAGTTCCTTAAGAAATGAAGGAAATGTTTCAGGACTTTGGGGAAATTTGGCTCCAATCTATTTAGCTTAATGCAGAGTATAGAGAAAATATCCTAACAGAAATAAAAGAAAGGTTGCTTCCTTTTGTCACGGGACGGCAGCACCAGATAAGCGGGGGAGCATGGACCCTCAAAATTTTCATGATCAGGAAAAAATATATAACAGAAAAAATAGAAAAGGAAAGCTTTCTGAATGTCTCAAGTAATAAAAAAAAATAGATTTTGATTACAAACAGTCAAAATTTTGTCTCCTACGCCATGTTTTATCGCCTCGTAAATTTTGAGTCACTACGCTGCTAGGATATTTTTCGAAGATTCGCGGGAAACGTAATATTGATGCAGATAAAGTTTAAAAAAAAGCATCTAAGTTTAACAACGAAAACAAGTCAACGTTTCTTTGATTTTCAGTTTTGTGATTTACCATGCAATTACTAGATGCATTATTTCGCGTACCACAGTAATCAGATATTCAAATTTAGGTCTTATGTAGAAAAAGTAATTTCGATTCGTAAGCCATACATGATTGCTTTCTTGAAAATGATCTTTCAAAGGGGTTTTCAAATACGTACATACTTTTTGATAGGCATTTATAGGCCACCTCACACCTTACGAGTGGTCCACGATCCGATTTTGGAACAAATTGCATTTTGCAAATTTTCTTATAATGTGAATGAAAAGTATGTTTTTTATTTGAGGTTCAAATTGACTGAAAGAAATCTAATATACTTTGTTTGGATCATTGCAAGCTTTCGAGTAAAGGCCAAATTGGTTTCGAATCATAGCCAATCGTACGATTGCTATAATGTAAATACGACTACATTTTAAAAATACTAAGGATGATAGCATAGTCACAAATTAGAACCCATTTTTTTAACGATTATTTCGAACAATACACAGCAAGATATTCCATGTCTCGCTACTAGCATCAAATTTCTAGCATTTTATTCCAAGAATCGGATCGCAGACCAATCGTAAGATGTGCAGTGGTCTTAAGTTGGTGCTATATTATAGTACACTGTTAAAGAAAAAGAACGACACAAAATAGATAAAAGACGACATCTACATGTAGGTAAAGAAATTCGAAAAGGAGTCGCGTTTTCCTTTTTATATTTAACATATTATTTATCTGATTTCCTCTTCCCCCATTTTCAAGGACGTTGAACTGTTGGCCGATACATGGTTTGTATGGGCATTGCACGTAAAAATGATGGTTCGAAGGCTTTGGCAAATGACAACATCATTTTATTTCAGCTAAATGCAAGGTTGTCAATGAGCACTATAGCATCTGGAAAGAGTAACCTCAAAGATTCATGGATGGGTATTTGTACTTCTTAAAATACTCGACATTCCTAAAGGAAAGACAATCAGATTTCGAATATTCAGCCGATTTTTTTTTCTTTTAATAATGTTTAGAGACTTGGGATTCTTGAATACCCCTCCCCCATTAGAACAATAAAACAAAGTTGTTGGTTCAAAAGTGTCGACCTGCTCATCAAAAATCCATAGCGTCGTATTCAAAGGAGTATTAATCGTTAACAATACCCCCCCCCCCCCCCAAAAAAAAAAAAAAAAAAAAAAAAAAAGTTTCTTCCCCTGGCTTTGTCAGATCTTGTCATAATCATTTAAGCGGGGGGAATTATAAGCATGTATTGGACATATGCATGCCTTGATCTAATAATTTGACCTTTATGTATTTTCCAAGCAGTACTAGATCATATTCTATAATGTTATGAACGATTTCGAGTAAGGACACTATTTTCAAAAAAAACTAATGTCAAGGGTGTCAGCATCCCTTCTCCTTCGATGTGATGTTATCTGCGTACTTATAATCGTACCAGGATCAAAGACAATACGATATGATCACTAATCAGCCGTAATGGTTACCGTCTCTTCCTTTTCTGACATGTTTTTCTTGATGTATGCTTATCTCTGAGAACCGAAACTAATTCTTTTTGCTACCCGCCTTAGAAAGTTATCCCTCGTAAATACAATACACAGGAACCCATCTAAATGCGCAACATTAGTCAGTACACAAGCTCTTTTATTCAAATAACCAAGAAACTACTTAATGTCATTAAACATGCTAAAGCGAGCCGAAAGTTGATTATTTTTATCGCTCTTTCTACGATGGCCTGAATCCATAGCATGTATATCATGTAAAATGAGGGTCTAAGGAACAGGTATAATTCCGTGTTCATCAAACAATTCAACCATGTCTGTCAAAGAAAATCTCGTCGTTCATTCGGAACGGCGTGACGGTTACGGGTGTCATTTCCCTGGCGCTAATTACTCAAGCAGGCAGGATAGATTCGATTTATTGGCCTTAATGTCCCATTACTGCCCTATATCTTAGGGCCTCTCGCCCAGAATGTGAATCACTGCTCTTAAATCCCTGGCCGGTCGTTGATCCCACAGAAATCATGGATAAAATCAGCTTTCTGCATGTACGTATCTTTGCATTCCTTCGTATCTTTCTTCATCCGCTATCGTTCTTTTCTAATTCCTAGACAGAATCTTGTATATGCCAAGAATAAACGAAAATAAAAGAAATAACGCAAACATCTTTAAAGTGGGTAGTGTATTTTTTTCCAGTCTCATAGCATGAGAAAAATATCAGTGGTTAAAATTAAAGGTTGGATTTATGAAACTGAAATTTAGCTATTGATTTGCTTAAGTAATTTTCGGTTCAACGGATGCGCACATAATCACAAATTACTGAATATGATATTGAAAATAAAATGTTTATCAAAATCTTACATACACAATTTATGCGGGACAGAGGGATGTGTCTATCAATGAAAGAAAGTAATATTATGATTATAATGTTTGAATTTCGCGAGATAGATGGTATTTGATGAAAAGAGAGACTGAGTAAGCGTCATGAAGAAATCACCTAAATCACCTGAAGGGGCAGACAGAATAGAAAACAAATGATTAAAAGACGCTCGCATGAACACACCAAGACACGCCCCTCATCTTCTCACACACCCACACGCAATAAGCGCGGGCGTACAGCAGTTTGTCCGAGGACAGAGCACATGAATCCCTGAGAATTGTCCTCGAACACGCGACTGTCCTTGAAAAGAGTAAACTGTGACAAAATGCAAGTATAAAATTCACAGTTTTGAATCCTCGTATCTCAAGCAGATTAGAAATTAGAAGTAGAAATGAGCCGTGACCCAATTTGCTGAATAACTGCAGGGTGATTACTTTTTAATCTTACCCTTATCTTGAAAGAAATATAAAATGTTAAAAGTTTTAAAAAATACATTGACAAGACATTTAATGTTGATCTTAGGTAGATATGAATATAGGCACATGATAGGTCTGTAAAGGTGACATGCACAATATCTTCTCAATTTTTTCGAAACGGTTAAACGTTTGAAAATTAAACGAAACACATTGACACACACGCATTCAAGACACGCAAACGTGAATAACCATGCTGAGAATGATCAAATATAAAAGTATGAGCTGCGACCTAACGAAAAGAAAGGAAAATGGAACACGCAACCGAAGTGTTAACAATCTTTGGTATTTCGTGTTTTTTTTGCCCCCTTATTAGCCCGGCTGCATTTCCTTCGAAATCGGGGTGCTGAATCCCTCAAAATTTATCTGGTGGTGATGCATAATATACACTCTGGAAATCAGGTTGGCACGCTAAAATTTAGAAACTTAAGCGAAATCATCTCTTTTTTTCTTGTCTACTTTTCCCCCCAAACCAGCACCCCTCTTAAAAAAAAAAAAGGCTGTCATTAGAGTTGTTTCGGTTAGCCGCCTTGCCTGTTTTTGTTTTCTTTATTTTAGTGATTCGACTTTACACTAGATCACAGTGATACGCTGATATATTCACTCTTTGATTAATCTATTCAAAATATCAATGGTTTACGCAACGTTTTTTATTCCAAAAAGTTTTCTTACAAGCACAATAGAATGCTCAATTTGATATTATCAACGTATTAATAGCCTCACAAAATATGTTTACAGCGTTTATATATTTGTTAACCACATCCAGACACAAGACCGGATGATTGAATTGTTAAATTCTTATGATTTCAAAGTCTTCGATCTGAGGTAATAAAAAACCCACAAAAAACAGGATTTGAATTTACTGAAATGAATCCCCTTTAGGGAATTTCCCCAATATCGGTATGTTGCATGTTTTTACTATATTTACTTGACTGATATCGCGGTAAGATCTACAAGTAATTCCAACGTCCATGATCTTTTGATTCAGATTAAAAGCACGTTTTATGCTTCATCTAATCCAAAGCGTAGTAGTATTCATATGCAAAGGGTATTAGTATGAATAAGGCATTAAAATTTGTTTTCTGAAAGATGTGAACAAAATTTGACATAATCTGAAAAAACCACTAGGCCTACGATTTCTCTCTTTTCCTCGATATTTGGTATGGAACGCCAAGCAAAATATGAGCAAGAACAGGAAAATTTGTTTCTTATACGTTATATAAAATAAGTAGACATTTAAGGTAAGTATATAAATGTATTTTATTATAGAAACCGATAACTATGAATGCCATCGAAATAGTGAGATAATTTATCTCGCTACGTCGAATTAATAAGGGTATTATGTCAACATGGCAATATATGTTTTCTCGCCAAGTCGAAATACAAATGCTGCGTCTCAACATGGCGATCTACGTTACCTCTACTCAAGAGTGAATTTGTAATCTCTTGTTTATATATTTTATGGAATGTCTTAAAGGACTTGCTTTGTTAAGTATCGAATGTATCACGATAAATTCTCATTCTTGTTGATATCAAAACAACGATATTAAATGCCATGGGTACTCAAAATCAATAATAAAAACTCCAATATCTGACTTTGTGGACATAATTATATCCTGTCTGACTTTGCTTTCTAGTAATACCGAATTCTGGAAAGAAAATACATCATCAGCCCTGCAGTCAAAACCAGCCAGCTAGTTTAAGTTGTAATGGAGATATCGAGAGGTCTTGACGTTTAAAATAAAAAAGGAGAAGATTCCTATCATCCTCCGTGAATCCTTACCAGCGGACTAGATCAGACAACTGAATCGTATCCGGTACCATATGGTTCCCATCTAAGGCCGCATCATTCACAACGCACAAAATAATTACATTCAAATAATTATTTACCGTTATCAAATTACGGCAGCGGTAATTTGCTTGGCAGAATGACCTATTACTGGGTAACCATACTGATTGGAAAACAAAGAATTACTGAGGAGGGTATAAAAGAGAGTTTAGGAATAGGAGCTGGATATGGCTGGAATAAAGCAACAGAATATAGGACGAAAAGAGGAATGGGGCAGATACGGATGATATTTGCAATTTTGCACTGTCTGAATAATATGCCCACCAACTGATTTTAATTTCTGTTTTTTTATCTTTTTTTCTACAAACATTATTTTTGCTGAAAATAAGACAAATGTTGGAGATTAAGCATTTTTATTCTTTACAATGTTTACGACATCTATTTAACAATCAGATCTTAAGTTAGACCACCAGATTTTGTGTGAAAACTATATTAGTCATTAACGTTGCATACATTTTCGCAAAATAATAGTATTCCCTGTTTAAAAGGAAAGTTATCGTAACCTGGTAGCTTTTTGTTCGAGGAGTCTAAATATCAAAATCATTCGTTTCATCTAGCGGTTAAAGTTCATTCGAGCTGAATATTTTATAAACCATTCTCTTTTATCTAATGATTTACGATGAAATAATAAAATTTTGTCATAAATAGACTTTTAACGTTGACTGTTTACTTAGAAAAAAAAGGATACAAGACACATTAGAGAGCATTTGCAGATGGCTACGTCATAAAGTAGAACTTAAAAAAAAATCGCGAACTTTGTTTTGGTATTCATGATATGTATTATACCTTCAATTATATTTTTCGGTTCTTTTATTGAATACCTATATATATACATATATACATACATATATCTATATACATATATATATATATATATATATATATATATATATATATATATATATATATATATATATGTATACGTACTGATTAATTTTATCTAATCATTTTAAGATTGATTGAATATTGGAAATCTAAACATGTTTTAAGAAGCAAACCTGTAGCAAAGTACAGGTATTTCTAAAGCAAATTTATAGTCACTGCTTCATTGGCTGGTAAGTGATGTGCTCTAACACGCTTCAATTCCTAAGAACATAATTTTTATAATGATTTAATTTAACTTCAAATTTATCAATCTTACTTTCTTTCAAATGCAAACTCAAACTTAAACAAAATGATCATTACAATCTAAAAACTTATTAAACTGCAGAATGTTTTCTTATCTGTCGTAAGTGTTGTCCTGTTCCGTGTATGATCCTTTTATTTTATAATATATATATTTGTTTAATTCAAATGATTAGTAACTTAAACCATTATTTATGATATGGGGAACATGTTTTACAAGCTATGCTATCACAATATTTCAACCACAAGACAACTTTAAGTTACTTGATTTTGAATTTATATGCAACTCCTATTATGATTGTATTCTATTGTTATTTCAATGTAATTTAAATTGCATTTTTTCATAATTATTTTGAGATGTACAAACCGAATTTCCTCCGTTGGTATTTTGGAAATAAATGAAACTGAATTTAATGTCAGCTGTATTCTCTCTTTCGTAGCAGTCTCAACAATCTTTTACTGTATATACAAAAATGCCGGTAATTTTAATTGGTATCAAAATTAAGGGGTCGTGTCCTGTTTCTAAAGGTTAAGAACCGACGGTTGTTCAAAGGAATCGGTTTACCTTTCCTCATCATTTATGCTTTTGGCCCAGAGTCTTCTCGTCCGCCCCAGTTGGCAGCTATCTAATTAGCAATGAAATAAAAGATCGAACAAAAGGTTAATAGGACCTAATTTCGGGGGTGCTCGGTATACCTGTGCCAATCAGCAGGTCTCATGTCGACGTAACTAGCTCGTTAGTTAAATAACAGGCATGAATCTTCGCTCGTTTATTACGTGTGTAATACCCTGAATGTTTCCCATTATATCATGATCATTTGGCATTACGTTCTGGCATAGACCCATTTCGCCTCTTCTATGATCCTAAGGGTGAATCCTCCTCCAAAGTTACCATGATCATGGAAAACACAACGTCTCTTTACCTGCCCATTTTCATGGGCACTCTTATGATTGATGATGTATCTACTCACATTTTGATGAAGGTATTTTATATTATTTGTTTTTCTTATTTGCGACATAAAGATTGACTTGAATTGGATTATGAACTATTTGTAGTAGCCTGAAACGTCTAAACAGTTTCAAGCTAGAACATGATTCGCTGTTTTCTGTCAGATTTGTTTGTTTGTTTGATTGCTTGTTTTTGTGGCGGGGGGACGATTGCTCTTATTTCTTCTTATTGAAGTTCCCTTACAAATCATGAAGCCAAGTTATAGATAGCCTTTGCATAAATAATATTGCAATCAAAGGTCATCCCGTCAATAAAATATAGCCGTAAAGCGTACACGAATTTATAGTTGTATGGTTATCTTAAACTAAACATGACGTATTCATACCGTAACGTCAATATCATTTTTAACTTTGTTAAAGAAAATAGCTCCCGGAATGTCAAATACCGCAGGTGGACTGTTCCCCCATCCAATTAGAATTGATATCGACTATCTGCGTTTCATTATTATGAAAATGGTCCTCACCAATTTGTTTTTCTCAATTTCTATGCATTTTTCCTAAACAGAAATTAGAATTCCTTTACGTATAGTTGGCTCTTTCGCAATACGGCTCAAGTGTTATTACAGTGTCGACTTTCAAACATTATCTTATATAAGTTAGAATAATATAATAGTAAAAAAACAGCATTATACCATGTAAATAAAAGAAAGTAATACAAAAGTGAAAAGTAAAAAAAAAAAAATGTACCCGGTACCAAAAAAATGCTAACGGACATTCTAAATGTCTTTTCCCCCAAGAAAACTCCACCTCCCCCTCTCACACCCCCCCCCCTCCTTTCTTCCTCTCTCTCCTTCTCTCTCCCTCTCTCTCTCTCTCTCCCTCTATCTTTATCGCTCACTATATTTTATTCATATCTCTCTCTCTCTCTCTCGTCTTTCTGTTTCCTATGTCTATCTCTCTTTCCTTTTCTAGTCTTACCAGCATCACTTCTGCTTTAGTTTAAACTTGTGCTCAAGATACAAACACAACTAAATAAAAACCAACATCCTCCGGCCCAATCCACTAGAGGCTAGCCACGCCGGGGATAAATAGATAAAAGCAATGTCGCATATATAGGCTAATTCCAATTTTCTATTTCTCGGGTGTAATTGCTTGGGTAATGAACATTGATGGGTTAGGTTAGACAGCCCAAATTGCAAAGAAAAGCTTTCAAATTTTATAATTGCCTGTGTGATTCCATTACTCATGAGACCACGTCTAGACGGCTTGTTCCAAACCTCAACATTGATCTCGCTTGAAATACTTATTCCTTCGACTAATATTTATCCTTTTCATTTAACATGTCATTGCATCCGGGCAACCGATTGGACGTTGCCCACTGGATACGTGCAAAAAGACTTGACTATTGTTTTGTAGATTCTTTAACATGCATTTCTTTTTAACAAGTAAGAAATAAACGAAATTGACAAAATCGTCTGTATATAGACATGATACAAAAATTATAAAAGGAGAAAAACGAGCTTTATCAAATTAAAAGTGAAAGAAAAAAAACATAAGTATGATTGATTTTAGTACGAGTGTGCTATTTTGCAAACATAACGACCACCATAACTCAATCCTTCTATCTTTCTGCCATTTAAATGTTTGGATAAGTGTATTTGCTTCTTAATTTCTTAGCTTTTAGTTATACATGTAATATTTTTTCAGTCAATTTGATGTATTCATGAATCATTTTTTCCGGTAATCATTTTGCGCCATACGCTACGCTCTTGACGAAAATGATAGGTTTATTAGACGTGCTGTCTGTGACAGTGTCACTGGTCATTTTTTTCTCTCCTTTCCTTCTTTCTTTCTTTCTTTTTTTAACCTTTTCTTTTCTTTCTTACTTCCTTCCCTTCTTAGTCTTTTGTTTTCTGTTCTCATGTTCCTCTCCCTATGACTCTCTCTCTCTCTCTTATTTGGTCCCCATGGAAGACCAGCCGCACATATTATTGGTGCAGCTGAATATGGGTTATCCAACCATCTTTTGTCTTAAGTTTGATCTTTTGTTTTTAACTTCCTTAACATGTTTCGAGCATTATTCTTTTTTTTTTCAATAATTAGAATTTATTTCATTATGTATGTATATGTTACTCATTGTATCTCTTTACATGTATATATATATTGTTATGTTTATTTTTATGACGGAAATAAAAACAAACAAACAAATGAAAGTTTTTATTATTTCATTACTTACGTATACTTCTCAGTAATATCCTTTCTGTCGGTTTGATTTCGTTTAGACCAGAACAATACAAATGAAATTATTAAATTCTTCCACGATGCAATATACGTCATATGCATCTTGATTGTTATCAATTCACCATCTATATTGTCAATACTTTTATCATATTTGTTGAAAACCTGGGTAAAAAGCGACAAATCATCATCCTAACTAATACCAACACAACTCTGCCTTAGATATTATGTGCAAGGTGAGTCTTAGGAAGTTAAGAAGTGTTTACTACTAGCAGTGGCGGATCGAGGTGGGATACATCCGGCTCGTACCCCCAAACCTTCCCCCCCCCACCTCCCCCCCCCCCCCCCCCCCCCCGTTGAGAGGCATCAAACAATAGTGTAAAATGCTGTTGTTATGCATTCGCAAGTATTTTTTTAATATTCTTGTCAAATAATTTGTTAACTGAATGACCATTATTCAGTTAACAAACTTGCACCCCCCCCCCCCCAGTATCTGAAAAATCATGGGTCCGCCCCTGAGTAGACTACTGGTACACTAGGCGTTAACCAATGTATTTCTCTATCTCTCTTTCTTTTTAAGACACTCCATCCGGGAAAAGCTCACTGTAAAACACAAGGTTGATAAATACCTTCACATCCTCCAGAAGAGCACTGTTGAGAAATGTTGTTGTGCATAGGATGTGATATCGTCCATTAGACGAGCGTACTAAATGATGGTCTGTGTATATTATAGATTTGTTATAGTAGAAGAATGATGAACTGTTAGGGCTATGTTTTAAAGATCTTGAGGTGTAATGCTACTCCGTAATTTATTCCTGCGAACAACTTAATAAGAAGAAATGAGACAACATGGGTTATCATATTCAATTCTTCTAAATTAAGTATAATGTAGGCGAAGCTTATGATGTGGCATACATGTATGAAGCGATAAGAATGAACGTTTTTTGAGATAGTGAATAGCTAATTTGTTTTGGCTTTGGGTTCTATAAGGAAACCTTGCAGTATTATCAAGAAATGCGGCAATTGAAAGGACATAAACATGATAAATAAAACGGTTTATTGCATTTCGCAACGAATACACTTCGTAACGAATCCATCAATGTCCAATCGGAATAAAACAAATAAAATGACTGCAGGCATTTAAAAAAATGATTAAAGTGAATTTGCTGTCATTAACTTACTTGTTATCTGGGGGGGGGGGTTCAGGAAAAGAGTGTTATTTAGTTCGCACTTTTTAAAGATGACACTTGGCGCTATGCTATTAAGTTATAGGTGAAAAACAGGTTTTTCATATAATTGACGTGGAGCTTAACAACGTAAAATAAGTTGCATTAAGCATACACTCTAAATACAGAATAGCTGATCTGGTCCCGAATCACACCCCTTTTTGGATTAGACTAGAGGCAAGTCTAATTGGAGTCAGATCTGCATCTTTTGAGGGTAGTTTCGACCCCTTTTCGTGAAAGCTTTTGACAAAATGCACAGTTCGATCGAGAAGGGGATGAAATGGATTTTGATTTTAATTCACTCTAAAAGGATTGGTCCCTAGTATCATTCCGAGATATGTGATTAGGAACTAGATTTTTTATCATGGTTATGTTGCATTTAGAGACCATTGAGGCCAACTTTGTTTTAAGCAAAGATATAATCCAAAACACCTTAATGCAAACAAAAAGGGATTGGTTAGTTACGTTAAATGGGATATGAATACAGATTACCATCATGATTTCCTTGCAAAGAGGGAAAGTAATAGTGACCGCTAACAGAATCGAACATCTGGGGTAATGAGGTCGTCTACAAACCTTTGCTCAGAATGTTGTATTTAAACATTCAAAAAATTAACGCTTTTAAATGACGAAATTATATAAAATCTAACAAGGGAATTGAAATGGTCTTTTCAATTATGAAGCTTTTAACATGGTAATGACAGAATGAAAATAAATGCGTTTAAAGTTTTCACCGATTTGTCAATGTTTGTGATCATTTCAATTGGACATGTTGGATGTTACAATACAAAACAAAACGTAGACGATGTTACAAGTTTAAATATTCAACTCTTGTCCCGATATTCAACGCTTGTCACTATTTTCAGCGCTTGTCCCGATGAACACTTTAATGCCGTTGCAATTATGGAACGCAGCAGGGAATACATGGACAGAGGAAGTGTGTGTGTGGGAGGGAGTCGTCAGTAATCTGAAAAAAATGACATAAGACATGTTTGAGGGCATCTGGACCCGTCTCTTGATCCTCAAGCGAACACTGAAAGTCTTGTGTAAGCTATTAATTTTGTAAACCAATAATTTTTTGCATTTTCTTTCTTTGCCGCAATGTAAAAATAAAATGTTTGCCTATCTACTTCGCTCAACGTGGTCATTTGGAAGGAACGGAATGATGGCAGTATATATCCCTCACTCACCTTCACGTTTGAGGGCAATATGGGAAGCAGGCCGTGTGTATCATTTAGACTCTATGGACCAGAAATAGCAATTGAGTATGCTGGATGTGCAGTGGGTGCGCGTGCACACTCCTGCTGAGGCAGAGGAGTTGCGGCACTGGCAAGCAACACGAACTTTGTACCCCTTCATCTGCTTCCAACAGCTGATTTTTCAAACTTTAGTTCCACTTCCCCAGGATGTGCGCCCCCCCCCCCCCATGCTCAAAACAGCCTACGCTCTTGAATAAGAAAGGTAGGTAGGAATCTCATGCACGGACATGACACCCCCTTTTAGACGTTGATCGATCTTCAGTTCTAAGAGCTCCAATGTGCCGTACTTCTGCTGGAGAGTGAGGCTGAAACTAGTATGGATATGCATCTACGAGAATAATTCAAAAGTCACACCAACGAAACAGACTCCAAACCAACCGGAAGTATGTCAATGGTAATACCGTAATAGCTTAGGGGGTGTTTCACAAAGATTTAAGTATGGCTTAGAGTCGCACTTAAATACGTAGTGGCGTACAATATGAATGGCTTGACCGCATTTGTCAGATCTATCAATAAGATCGCGCGTTGCATATGATGTACGCGTCGGCATTTAAGTGCGACTTAAGTCATACTTAAATCTTTGTGAACACCCCCAGCTGTTCTGGGGAGTGTAACACGAAGATTGGCGATCAATCGCTAACTAAACTGACCAATCAAGATAATTGTTACACGCGCATTTTGCTCAAAATACTTATCAGTAACCAATCAGAAGCGTTCTATTCACTGCAAAGCTTTGTGTTACGGGGCCCTGGAGTCATTTCTGCTAGTGTGACAGCGGTATACAATAAGTCAATGCATGATTTGATTTTAATTGTTTTTAATTGTTTGTTTTTCATGATCAGAATTCACGTCTTGAAAGTCCATTTAAATCTTCTGGTATTGTATCTAGGATGAAAAGCTTTTCGTTTGCATGTCAATTATCTTTATTTCTTAAATCACAGATTCCATACCATTATTGAAATCTTTTTCCTAACAGATTGATAAAAAGTTATCGATTTACCTAACTGCTTTGTGGAACCATGAAACTACTACAGTATATCCATGTTCATACAGTCATATGTAAAGTCAAATGGGATGAAGATTTTCTAAGTCAACGGGCTGATGATAGGAATATTTGCCCTTTACACTGAGAAGATTATAACGTAATGTCTCCAACGTCACGTGTCCACGAAAAGCTTACTCCCACTTACTGCGACAAGTTTCAGAATGCTTTCATATCTCACTTCATATACTTCCCATCGTTTATTTGTATACCAAATCCTCGCAGTCTATATCAAATAAAAAAAGCTCTAGAGTCCATATCTCCTCCTAACCCTGTGGACATTCCATCCTCACTTATGATCAAGTTAATGTGTAGAAAACAAGCAAGAGTAAGAATACTCTGTAAATGAGTCGTTAGTCCTCCGAGCCGCGTAAGTGGGTAAAGTTTCCGGAGGTGGGATCTTGTCACAGGAATTCAATTCTTGATCCATTTGCAAGTGATCGTTCAAGTTTGATCTCATAAGATTGTTGGTTTCTTTCATTTTTGAAAGAGCCTGTAACGACATCAGACTGGTATCAGAGTCACTTTTTTGCAGCTGTGTGTTACGGTGATGGAGTGGGATAGTTTGTGGTTCTAAATAGCTTGATTTCAAAGACGTTTGGTATGACAGCAGGATGATACATGTTTGTTACAACCTCACAGGACGTCCCTCGGCACCTTCACATCGACAAACAAAGAAGACACTTTCTCCGTTGTGACAAACAGGAATGTCCTTGTGTTCAATATGCCCTGTGCAGAGTGGAAGACTCGTGACAGGGTGGGTTATAGAATTAATTAGCGCTTTTATTTGCACAGATGTTGAAGTGAGCTTAGACGCTTAATTTAATCTTATTTTATTTGTTTATTCATATAATTTCAAATTCAGAAGAAAAAAATTGTAGTCGTAATTACAGGTACATAATGATAAAATGTAACAATTAAGTGGAGGGATCTTCTGAATACCAAGGTTGTGTAATGGAGATCCCTACCTGATTAGACTAAGACTACATGAATATAGCATCATCTTACTTTTACCTAACTTCAAAGAATAAAAAGTTTTATTAAGAACCTGTTAAGCACCTATACTGACTTCAGCACAAACTTCAGACGAATTTCTTTCTGAATGAATCAACGGCATGATCTGGTTAGGGACAACCGAGTTTCCAATAAAAGTAAAGGAAAACGGGGTCCCATGATGTCCGACTTTACATAGTGCAAAGGGTTATTCTTATCGCCCTTAAGTTGTGTAATTTGTAGATATGCTGATGCACAAACACGTACACACACTCACGCACGCGTAAACAGAGGTTATCAATCTGGATACGATTGAAATTTGCTCTCACAAGAATTCGAAAGTCCCCACCCCCCCCCTCAAAAATTAGGTAATAACTAAATAAATGAATGAATGAATGAATGAAAATTATTAAATATGATTAAGTTAAATGAAATTGATAAGATAAATAAAGAAAGAAATTGAGTATTAAACAAAAGATTATCAAGTTAAAAATGAGAATTTCTGGGTATTTGCTTTTCTCAATGCGATGCTACATGATTCGCAAGGAATCTTTTGGCCATTACCTTATTCCAGGCTAAATATTAGTTCCTTCTGGAACAAAGATTGTTATCTTTCTTGAATAAATGAACACTAAACCGCCTCGCCAAGCAGTTGTTGTGATCGTTGGAGATTCCAAAAGAATATGAAATCAAGAAGACAATTATATTCTAATCTATCAAATCACCGTCGAGTGTTTGCATTATTCGTAATTGCAACGATATACGGATAAACTTATTACATTACTCCGAATTTGCATAAAAGAGTATTATCTATGATATCAAAAACTTACCGGCAATATATAGCACGTTCATAACTACCAAAGATGAGACATCTTAGGAAATCAAACAATATATCAATGCATTAGCAGAGCAAATCTCTTTCCGGAGTAAATTTGTAAATGAGCAGACCCACTCACAAACCTCCGATGCGTAATGGTGGCAAAAAGGGTATCTTCTTTATGTAATCTAATTCCTAAATTGGACATTGACACACCCGCTGTGCCGGTGAGAATTGGAATTTTGTTGCACCCCTTGGGACAGCATCAGTAACAGAATTTGAAGAAACGGATACTTTGCTCCCGTAATGTTCAAGATGTTTTCAATAAGACAAGCGTTGAAAACAAAAACAGTTTGCATTGAAGAAGCGAATAAACATGTATTTGTTTTCAGTTGATTCATTTGGTGGAGCCCAATGTGTAAGGTTTAATCAATAAAAGTCATGTAAATCTGAAAAGTTGCGGGATTTAGATATTTACCTGGGGAGCAAAGCCCGCATCTACTGTAAAGTATAATATATAGAGATAGAGAGAGAGAGAAAGGAAGAGGGAGGTGCATAAAGCAGTCCTATACATGCACATGGATAATGGTCAATTAACCAACGCTCCATGGTGTACTACTCTTCGATCTTACTGCTGTTCCTATATACTACGGGATAAATCCCCCCTCCCCCCCCCCCACTACTACCACCATCCATTCTAAATATCAATTAAAACCCATCACGTCCAAATTAAATTATCTTGCATAATGTGGTTAAGTTAACTTATTTTAACTTCTCCAAGGGCTGATGTTAACTATGAAATTAATATTAATTTCCTACATTGAATGCATTTTCTTGTTTTTCGCAAATATGCCAGGCAATCATTTCTATTCCATTTTTCTAATGTTTGAAATTAAATTTATTTTAGTTACTTACGACACGGCATGCCTCTTGATTAGTTTTACATTAAGAATAATGTTGCTATATCAGGCAGACATATGAATTCTTGTACAGCACAATCTAAGTTTGAGTTTTCAATCCAAGAGTATCGAGCAGATCGATACGAACTCGATGTACATAGCTTGTATTTCATAGAGCTGTGAAAAAGTTATAAATAGTCTTAAATAAGCAACTACAACATCCCCGAATCCTTGATTGCATGGCACTTGTAAATAAGACGATGACATTTCGAAGAAACAGGTGTAACATTTGCGGTGTAATGTCCAACTTAGTCCTTAGCTATGTGCGTTATTTTGTGAAAGTCTTATACCTGGTTAGTTGCAAAATGAAGTCCAATTCACGCGCAGCGGTCATTTTGAGGGTAGCACATAGAAGAGAACAAATCCCACCAGGAATCGCAAAGATGCAAAGGAAGATGGTTAAGAACGCTGGAAGAAAGAAAGTGCGATACAATTAGGGCGAAATGTCTAAAATTGTACGAAGGCAGAATTCATCACATGTTATAAAATACTTATCAACTATCATGGACAGACATATTTCGTCCAATTTGATAAGGACTAGTTTTTTTCCTGAAACCATGGGCGGTATTTGCTGTACATCACTAGCGTTTTCACAGCGGGTGTACTGATTCCGTAGCATGATGCGATATACATTTTTGTCTTTCGATTACCAAGATTATTATTACCATGCACCCTTATCAATCCTATTATCTTCTTTACCATCTATGATTCATGGACACTTATCTCGGCAATCCAAAGTTCCAACGGTAATCCATTGTTAGTACTACTATTATTATCATTATTATTATTAGTAGTAGTAGTAGTATTATTATTATTGTTGTTTTGTTGTTGTTATAATTATCATTATTAGTATAATCATCATTATTATTATTTGTATATCTTTACTTAAGACTTTACTTGTCACCAGAATGAGAGTGAATGAGCGAGAGCGTGAACGTGCGTGGTGTGTGGGTGTGTGTGAGGGACGGTGGTCGCGCGTGTTTGCAAGTGAGATATAGTGCAAGAGTGTAAGCTGTGCGAGTATGTACAAGACAGTGTTGCGTATGCGTGTTATGTTGAAATGTGAAAAAGAACTTATGTGTATCTGGTGGAAGTAAATATTTAGCGGGGGAAGAACAGGGAAATGCTGTAAGAAAACGTAGACCCTGACATTCATCCGCCCTAGTTCATAGTTAATGATTACATATGAGATACTGTCAAATTAAGGATTTTTATTTTAGAACGAACACAAAATAGCTATTAGTATTCTACAGAGATATAATTGAATCGAAACAGTGATGAAGGATGTACTGTGCTTTAAAAAAAAAGATTAAAAATGAAGGTAAATAAGACACCCCCTCCGTTAATGGCCAGGTCGTCGACAAACAGGAAGGAAGAAAGTTTACATTAGCAGACCAAAGCACACTTACCCAAATAAATACATATATTTCATTGTATTTGCCATACTTAGCTATAACGTTAATAATAATAATAATGATGATAATAATAACGGCATGTCTACCAAGGGTAGACACTTCTGTTTCGAAACATTTTCTCCTAACGGGCCAATTATTACCCCGGCTAAGCCAGGCTACCGTATCAGGTGCACACAGCTTATTGAGGAATTACTTCCTGTCGGTACCCACTTACCTCACCTGGGTCGAGTGCAGCACACTGTGGAATAATTCCTTGCTGAAGAAAACTACGCCATGGCTACGCCTATTACAATCACTGGTCGGACAAAACAGTTGGTGGTTACTTGGGCCTAATTGCTCCTGTTTTTCTCTCTCCCACGCTGTGTGTATGTGAGTGTGGGTGTGTGTGTGTGTTTATGTTTGTTTCCTTCTCCCATTCTGGCACACTCTCTAATGCTCTCTCTCTCTCTCTCAATCTCCCATTTCGCGCCTTCCCCTTTGTAGGTTCCTTCATGGAGAAGGACACAGCTCTGTCTCTTCTTCCAATTGCATCGAGCGCAACTACAGCCTCGAAGTATGAATAATGATTTAACTTCCGAGCTCGCCAAAACAAACTACCCATGCGTGAACGATGCCTACAGGTATACTATACATCAATCTAATTGATAAGTTTGCTGATTTCATTGAATTTAAGACGAAAATGAAGAACGACGAATTGAAAATGTACAAATCAGGTTAATTATTGTTGTAGCCCTGAAGGGGTTTACCCTTTCTATGATTTTTTGTAATATAATGATTTTTGTTTATTTATTTGAAAAATGGATGAAACGTCATTCGTAACAAAAATTAATGTTTATTCTGAATTTAATTGGATTGAATTCTTGCTCATATTTTTTTCAAAAGACTCTTTTTTCCTTTTAAAGTAAGCATGATTGTGCAAGAAACAAATAAATCTGATATTTCTTGTTCGTTTCTTTTTGCAAAGAAAACATATTTTCTCTCTTTGTAAATTAGACCATTGGTTAAACTATCAGAAAAGCCGTGACTCTCCCGATAAGTGCTTCAAACATTCCAGTAATCCTGAAAGTATTCTTCTCCACCTCTTCCATGAGATTGGAGAAAACACTTTCTTCCTATTAAGACAAATCACCAACAATGATCATAGTAGATTTCAGGTTCGTATATTCATCCATGCCCTCTCCATTTAGACACCTACAGATGTCTTCTCTCCACGTGCAACCGTCCCTCACTCACTTCTCACCTATCTGAAGATTTCTTATACCACCGACATGACCGTTGGGATATTCTTGTGTAGGAATAAAATGTACGGTGTCCCAATGGAATAAACAATTTTTTTCCTTGAGTATCAGTGGAAAATATATCAATGCTGTCCAGGATATCCTCACTTTACCTCCCTTTAAATCCCACCTTCGGTCAGTTGTGATCTTACGTGGTTAGCTGCCTACTCCCACTTATCTCATACGAATAGGGAAGAGCTCTCAGTCAACCTGCAACCTCTGATGTCTAGAGGAAGAAAACACTTTTCATTTCATTTCTCCATTCTTCCGGGAGCCTCACCTGGACCTCCTAGAACTTTTAAACCTCGACTTGCCTTCCTTGTACTGAGCTCACTTAGCCCCTCATCCTTGCATCTTCCATCCTCTTCCCCTCCCACCCCTGCCATCCGCCTCGCCTTCGACATGTTACTTTATTCAAATGTACTTAGTCATATTAGTACGATGACAGCACCAATTAGAGAGGACTAAGTCACTCAACACTGCGGATCGTGACCGAATAAAAAGAGAAAAACCCAACAAGCATAACACTGAAAATGTTATCAAAATCGGATTTAAATAAGAAAGTTATGACATTTTTAATTTTTTCTTAATTTCTCAAAACAGTTATATGCACATCATTGGCGGTATGCAAATGAGGGAATTGATGACATCACTCACTCACTATTTATTTTATAGTTTATTATGTTTTATAGTTCAGTAAAGTTGGTACTTATTGTCAAATTTGTAAAACTGAAATATTGTATAATTCAAACAGTAAAAAACAAAATAAATAGTGAGTGAGGGACATCATCGATTCTCTCATGTGCATGTGACTCAATAGTGCATAATAACTTATTTTTATAAAATAAGTGAAACTTTAGAATGTCATAACTTTCTTATTTTACATGTGATTTTAATGAAATTTTCTGCGTTATGCTTGTCTGATTTTTCTCTATTGATTCAAATCAACAGCTTTCTGAGGTGGACATGGCCTTTAATATAACTTCACGTACACCTCCATATAGAATTTAGTTCATTTTGCCTAGCAGTGATGACAGGGACGTGAAGGGTTCACATTGTTTTATTCTTAAATTATGTGATAAGCAATGGCAGGGAGTTCACTATCTACCAAACTCCTCCATTTATCTCTTCTTGTGCCTAACACCGCAGCCCTTGCAGAACGATCCGTCAAGGTATTGTGGGCCTACTCTTTGCTCTATCGATTAATGTATTTCTCCCCAAAACTAATATTTTGTTTTGTTATTAACGTAATGGGGGCCTATCATCTTTGTGTTGCTTAACTGTAAAGAGATATGTTGTTTTCTTACTACGCGCGTTGAAACATACATAATAAAGCGCCCTAAAATAATCATTGTTAATTTCATCGCCCCCCCCCCCCCCATTCGCTCTCTTTTTTAATTTTACTATTTTACAGTATGCTATTTTTACCAGTAGGCATAGCTATAACCTCTAGGGTTCCTTCTACTTTTTTTCTTGTGATTATCCACATTCCTTTCTTTTCACATGACCTTTCTGTAATTGGAATTAACAAGATCAAAGATGATATTTCATAAGCATTGGGCACAATATTGGATATAGGGTTCTAAAACTCATATTGGTCAGCACTTGATGCATATACATGTTTGTCGACTTAGTCAAGCCTTGGGGAAAAAATACAGTGCTTGCCTACGATTCTGGTTAACAGTGTTCAATTACCGCGAAGTCAGTATCACAACCGAATCAACCACACTTCAAGATAGATCATAAGAAAATACTAATCACATTTTTAACGCCGTTCTACTTTTTGGCGACCGATTTTACAGCTCACCAGACAACCCTTATAAAAAATCATTTCCACAAGAAAATAGAGTCACACTTTCAGGCTGCGCTAAATTAGCTTTCGGAAACCTAAAACCGAAGATGCGCTGTGAACCAGAATAAACTGATATAACATTGACGTCACAGGCCATAGTATGACCTCGACTTTAATCACTTTATGAAAGTCAGTCCAGAGACAAATATGACTGGAGCCGACACAAACTACGATGCCTTTACTTTAATTTCTGATAATTTGATTAATAATTTGATTTAATTATGATAATTCTGATTATTCACCAATTACCCTATCATCAAGCAAAATCATACAAGGACACCGCGATTTTTTTCGTCACAATGGTAATCGATTTTTTTCTTCCGCTCAACTCCTAGCAGGATGACATTGTCAATCAACTTCATAGTCAGAGAGTAAAATCAGTTGAGTAGTCCAGGATAGAAGAGGCATAACCTTGTTTTTTCATATATACAATATTTTTTTATTGCTTCTTGTCAATTCGAGGGTGATGATTACGAATCTGAATGATGCCACTCGTGTAACCTTGAGCATTTTCCGCATATTGGCAAAATCCAATATGGCCGCCAAAATATGCATATTACCCATGAAAATCATAAAATTGCCAGCAAATTGGCTTTAAAATGTATGTAATTATGTTACAGGAGTGAAACGCTCTCTGAAAAAAATTGACAAAATATTTATTTCTTGATATTCAAAATGGCCGCCAAAGACCTATGTATACCCTATTATGTACAATATGAATAGGGGAAATTAATGTTTTTCAAAAATGATCACTAAACTGCAAGTAATTGTGATATATGAACTAAGTCATATATGAAAATCATCAAATGCTAACATGATATATCATTTGTTATGTCATGTATGGGAAAATTGTTGTATTTAATATTCAAAGTAAATGCCACTGGCCCAAAAAGTATTATTTTCTATGGCAAAGGGACCAACAAAAATCGCAAGAGTGAGCACTAAAATGCATATTATTAAGAGAAACGAGTGGAATACTTACTAAAAACACAATTGCTAACAAAATATATTATTCAATATGCCATGTATGTGATAAATGCTGTATTTTGATATTCAAAATGGCCGCCAAAGGCCCTAACAGTATTATGTACAATGAGAAAGAGGACCAGAGAAATCACAAGAGTGAGCACTGAAATGCATTTATTTGTGACGAATAAATGGAATACTGCCTAAAAAACATAATTTCTAACGAAATATAAAATTCAGGTTTAAAGTTTGTGTTTAATGCTGTATTTTGACGTTCAAAATGGCCGCCATAGACATTGATTGTATTATGTACAATGCGAACTAGGAAATACATTTTCACACGAGTGAGCACCATAAATGCACGTAATTGTGATCTATGAGTAAAATATTGTCTGGAAGCATAATTTCTTACAAGATATATCTGTTCTTCTGCCAGGTAGGTGATAAATACTGTATTTTTTAAGTCAAAATGGCCGCTACAGGCCCCAAAAGTATCATGTAAAATGTGAATGGGGACAAAAAAAAATTTAACAGATTTTGGCTTTGCTTGACTAAATGGTGTTGTATGAGTGAATTATTGTCTGAAGCCATGATTACTAACGAAATATATCATATCATTTAAAATTTAGGTGATAAATGTTATATTTCAAAATTATGAAAATTATCTGTCCTCATTCAAATTGTACATAATACAAGAATTGCCCATGGCGGCCATTTTCCATTTCAGAATGCAGCATTTATCACCTTTAATGCACCAGATATGATATACCTCGTTAGGAACCATGGCTCTTACATCACAATTATATGCAATACTTATAGTCAAGCAAAGCCAAATTCTGTCAAAATTATATGTCCCAAATTACAATGTACATGATACTTATAGGACCCATGCAGCCATTTTGAATTTCAGAGTACAGCATTTATTAACTCCATGTCCAATATTTGATGTATTTATTCAGAAATCATGTTTAAGACAATATTTTTACTCATATATCACAGTTACATGCATTTTATGATTCTCATTCTTCAGTAGATTCCTTATACGCATGTAACATAATTTGGCATGTTTGGTTAGGGCTTGTGACAGCTATTGTGAATGTCAAAATACAGTATTTATCACTTACATGGCAAAAGAAATGCTATATTTCATCGAATCATGTTTTCAAATAAATTTTTATCATACAACAGGATTTTATGGATTTCGTAGTCAAGTAAATCCAAATTCTTACAAAATTACATGTCCCCATTTACACTGTAGATAATACTGTTAGGGCCTATAGGGGGCATTTTGAATTTCACAATACAGCATTTATCTCATGCATGAGAAAAGAAATGATATGTTTCGCTAGAAAACATGTTTTCAGACATTATTTTACTCGGTGATCACAATTACATGCATTTTATAGTTCTTACTCTTGTGAAAATTAATTTCTTCAATAGCATTGTCCATAATGTATATAATGGGCCTATTGCGGTCATTTTGAAAGTCAAAATACAGCATTTATCACATAAATTGCATTTATATTTCGTTGAAAAACATGTTTTTAGCCAGTATTACACTCGCTTATCTTAAGTAATATGCATTTTAGTACTAACTCTTGTGATTTTCTTTTGTCCCCATGAACATTGTACATAATACTGTCGGGGCATTTGCGGAAAGTGCTCAAGGTTACACGAGTGGCATCATTCAGATTCGTAATCAGCACCCTCAAATTGACAAGAAACCATTAAAGAATATTGTTTATATGAAGAAAAAAAAGGTTTGTCAATTTTCTATGGGGCCTATCCTGGACTAAGTGGTTAAGTTTGAGGATGTTGTGTATCATACAATAATGATATCACACCGAGTAGAAATTAGACATCGGATGCCGACGGTTTTTTTTCTCATAAGACGATTTGTTCCAGTGTATGTCGAACCATTGATCATGGTCGAACAATCCCTAACAATAAGTCGATGGCTGTCTTTAATTCTCAAAAAATGTGTTTGTACTTTTTACTCATAATTTCCTGATTATTTCGTGAAGTACATTTTTGCTTCTATATTCATTTCCACAACACGAGGTGGCAGCGGACTAGTCAACAGAGCTGCGCACCGTCGCACAAACGTGTGTGTGTGTGGCAAAATCCACCAAAGTCCCAAGCTAGCCATTTTTTATTATTTTTTTATTCTACTTTTTTACAAATGAAATCTTGCGTCAGATTTTTGGGATAATATTGTAACATGTTATTTATATATATATATATATATATATATAAAGAGAGAGAGAGAGTTTTGATTAAAAAAGGAGCTAGATCCACTTTTGGTGTTTTTCTTCAAATCAAGGTTGTTTTAATTTACCACTTTCCCTTAGCAACTGCTGTTCTATTGTGATATATATGATACTACTATCATCTTAGATTAATTAAATAAAGATTTAAAAAAATCTAGCATTCATTAATAGTCTTAAACAATTTTTGAAATTTTAATTTTCATGGATTTAGCTCCTTTTGGAACAAAACCTTAGTAAAATGTCAATTTTTGCCAATTAAAACATGTGTGATATTCGAAATTGAACACGAAATGCGTGAATATGGCTAGCAGAGTACATTCCACATTTTTCTGGTGATTATCCACTGAAATTACAAACATAAAAAAAATGATATTTTGTCATCTTTTCTAAGGACGGTGACTTTTCAATATTTAATTCCAAAAGGAGCTAGATCCAAAAATACTCATAAAACTTGTAAAATTCTTGTATTTTCACCAAAATTTGCACTTATGGTGCGATTTGTATCCACAACATGTACCTAAAAAATTGAATGCATAACTTAATGCAAATAGGAAAGATAACCCATTTAAAATAACCGTATAGTGGATTAAGCTCCTTTTGGAACAAAACTGTTTTGGATTTAGCTACTTTTGGAACAAAACTCGAATTTTCAATCAAGTTTTACCAACCTTTCCCATTTTTGTTTCAAACGCGATATGTTGCAATTGATACCCACGTCTAAGGTAAATTTTTATTTCTATCAAAAAATCAATTTATGTATATATATTTATATATATATATATATATATATATATATATATATATATATATATATATATATTACCATGTTTCCTTTTCTTTCTTTTTCACCCCCTTCCGGTACCAATCTCTGCGCCATTCGCTTGTTCCTCAGATTTCCCCCCTTTTCCATTCTTCGAATGAGCATTCACTTAATATCATAAACGAGAAATAACCTGAGAAGAATACTAGTCGCACTGAATTCCACGGCAATCAATTCAAGATGAAAAAAATTGAAAAGAGAGTGCGAAATTCAATCGCCTTCGAGGATTTTCTGCCGCAGGCTATATTTTGGCTGTAAAGGACATAGAAGGATTCGTCAACAGTAGGGATAAAACAGTACATGACTTTGAAATCGGGAAGTACATCGTGGTGTATAAAAGAGGAAATGAAAAAAAAATGTGGCAGCGTGCTTTTGTCATGTTTGTCATGGAATTTTAGGATATCACGTTGTACCCCCTCGCCATTCTCAATACATATCGGTCTCTCTTCCTCTCGCACACAAAATAATACTCGACCGGGGGCGCCAAATTGAGATTCGACTGAGGGCGCAAAATTGAACTGAAATGAGGGGTCATGTAATTGACCTTAAAATCGGGGGGGGGGGATTGGTGCCATATTGATTTTAGACCTTTGGGGTGCCAATTCGATGATTAAACAGGGGCGTGTGTATGTGTGTGTGTGTATTTGAATTTTGTCAGACGTGTATCAATCAGATATGATTATTTACGTCTGGGACCGACCTTTAACGTCACCATCCGAAAGACGTGACCAGGGTTCGAACCTCGAACGTCTGCATTAATTTGTAACTTCCCCACGTAGCTTGGATTACAGGCGCACGCCACAACGCACGCCATAACGCCCAGGGCGACGAATTCGTGTTTTACAATGGAGGTGGCGCCAGACCAATGTTTCACATTGGGAGCGCCAGATTGATGTTCGACCGGGGGCGCCAAATTGCTCGAATTGCCTGGTAGGATACATTAAAAGATTAAATGC
The DNA here is from genome assembly GCF_037042905.1 of Lytechinus pictus. Taxonomy (NCBI): domain Eukaryota; kingdom Metazoa; phylum Echinodermata; class Echinoidea; order Temnopleuroida; family Toxopneustidae; genus Lytechinus; species Lytechinus pictus. The sequence continues at coordinate 15,714,833 of NC_087249.1, forward strand.
TGAAAATACAAAAAATTTCCAGTTTTTACGTTAGTATATATATATCATAAACAATCTGCACGCGATTCCAGTTTTCATTAATTCTGTTTAGCGAGATAGGTATCTAGGATTACGAAAACGCTAATATAAAACTCAGCTAGCGCTACGCACTAGCACAGTTTTATTAGTGAGTTATGATAATTCTTTTTAATAATCTAATCTGACAACTGGAAATGTCCCTTTTCATATCACTATACAAATTTTCAGCTCGCTCTTCGAGCTCGAATTGCTTATGAAGGCCCTGTGAGAAACCTGACCGGTTTTTTTTTTTTTTCTATAAAACTAAGATTTTCATATACTTCGGTCTGTAGGACTACTGCCAAAACAATTTTTCCTTGGTGCCCCCTACAATAGTTCAAGGCCACGCCAGTGACACCCTGCTGAAAAAAATCCGGCTACCTACGCCGCTGATGAGGATATTAGGTTGATTGTCTTTGAGATCACATTATTTCCAATAGTTTATCAATAGTATTCCTGAAGGATATTCTATAACGACTAGTAAAGAAACTACAGCTCCCACTCATATAATTCTATTAGGGCCCATACTCTTATGGGAAGTTAGACTATATTGAAATCCATAAGAGCTTATAATTCTATACTTTCTGGTGGTTAAGTAAAGAAACCGCTTAGCGCTTGCATTTTTTTTGGGTAATATTACATTATATTCATGTTTTTCATCAACAAATAATTAAAACTAGAGTGGTCTTTAATTGCCCTGTGTTCGTGTTAGTATGGAATAAAACAATTCAACATGCATTAAAGGGACCTATGTTTGCCTGGTGGGGATGGGGAGATTTTTTTTTCGAAAAGTACACAAGAACGCCCAAATCAAGTCACCCCGGGGTAAAAAGTCCTGGATACGCACCTGATAAGGCACCTCTCGCACAAATAGTGCCCCCACCATGGCCACCAACGGACAGCTTCTACCTCCATCACGCCTGGCCTTGTAAAATGTTGCACCACCTGCTGACCCTTTTACTAAGAAAACCTACGTATATGGTTTAACCAGGTACGTGAAATCCCTCTAACGTCCCTCATGTCCCTGGTTTAACGGAGATTTTAGAAATATATAAAAATATGGTATTATTTTTAGCGCCCATATCCACCTTCTGTAGTTTAGAGGTGGTTAAGGCTAGTCTACAGCATTTTGACTACCATTTTCATCTTTTTCACAGCTTAACCACCTTTACAGACTCAGTTTTGTAGTTCCATAGTTTATTTATCTGATTTACATCTGATTTGTAATGCAAATGATACAGTTGTTTCAAACAATAAAATATGGACTTTCTTTTGGTTACCAAGAAGGAATGGCCGTCATCAGTAGTAGACGCGAGGAGATTAAAGAGGAAACGATGCTCCTCATAATATAGGAATGGATTGAAGCGAGATGGCCCACGCCCTCTCCACTGCTGTTAGATGGCACTGTGAAGTACTGGCAAAACCTCTCTGCTTGGGTCCAATTATCGTCTTTGGGGCTGATAATCGTTAAATTTCGTGCGTTGCAAAGTATAAAACATGCAAAGAAAATACAAGGTTATAGGTAAACGATTTCCTTTATTATACTACCCCACTTTCAACTACATGTCCGAAAATTCCATGAATCTATCATTTATTTCTTTAAGACCGACTCACGCATCACGTAAAATTCAAATAAAAAGGAAACGAATCGCATAATGATAGGCCTAGACTTAAATGCTTTAGATTCCCAGCATACATTAAAAGTGTTAAATTTAAAGCAATGGAATTATTCATTTTCTAACCACATTCATAATCTGCCATACCTGTAACAGTAATTGCCAAAGGGTTTCCAGAACGTCGGGCAGAAGCAAGAAGCTTGTTCCCTGGTTACAATACTAGCATTCATGATGAGGATGAGATAAATGAAAATCGGCATAATGCTTTGAAGTATGCCCGATTTCTCTGAAAACTAAATCCGATCTGTTGATATTTCTAGATGTCAATCAAATTTGTAAAATCTTTCTGATCAGGGACCGCGGAGCGATTTCGAATGTGGTGCTACGTACTGAGCCGAAGTTTTTTCGCGTGTGTGAGGGGGTGGGTGGAGGGAAGGGTGACCGTGCAAAATTATTGCGATTAAATGGAATTTGTACGTTTTGAACATGTTCAATTAAAAAAAAGTGGAGAACGGGAGACCTACTGTTCTTGTCTAATGGTATAATTTGTACAACTTTTTCATACAAACATAATGTGATTGGTTACTACTTAGTTGCCTGGCAGCATAAAGAAGTATAACAATTGGAAATAAAACTATAAAGCAATAGTCCCATGCAGACATGTAGGCCTAAGTGCCAAAATTTAAATTAATTTGGTTACTTCAGATCACAGCCGTGGCTATTTGTTTTTTTCAGTTCCGATCTGAAAACTCTGACGTACTTGTTGTAAACATCTCCCTGACTAAAACGTTACTCATAGTATTGTGTACTATTTGATGTATTTTGTCAAGATTATTTTGGTGAAGCCGGAATGTTACTCGAGAATTCGATGTATTTTGAAATAATGTAGAAGATCCTGTCACGGATATAAATTAAACTATATTCCTCCTTCATATGCACATCTCTTCATAGTCTAATTGTTATCACCGCCAAAGTTCATTGTAATACAGCTGCTAAGTACTTGATTGTTGTAATAGGTTTTGGGGGAGGGGAAGAGGTCTTCTAGATACAAATATTAATCATGCGCAATCTAAATTAGAGGGAGTGGTTTATGTTATTCTTCGAGTCAAGACTGACTTGTAGCCGTGTATTTTGCGGATTACTTTTTTATCTCCGTCTCTTCTTTTAAAGCGTTGCCTCATATGAAGAAGTCACCCAGATGTTTCATCCTCTCCCATTCAATATATTTTTTAAAGCAATTTTCTCAACACTCATTCAGTCATTGTGACTTATACTTATATCGTCGTGTAATGTAGCTTTTAATTCGCTTGATGATAATGAATTCCAGGATTGCTTCCTCAATATTGAAAACTGTGTGGCTCCAGGAATTTATATAACACACAATTCTATAATGATTTTGTCGTTAATGAAATTAGCTCTCGAACACAACAATTAACGTTAGATGACGACAACGATTCAACTCCTTGTTTCAACACATCAAAATATAAACTATTAATCAACTTTAATATCCATGTCATTTGGAAGCGCATAGAGACGTTATTCATAATGTGATATGCGCTTTACAAGAACTGTTTATTATTCAATCATACTCTTTGAAAGATCAATTCATACAATTTGAAAGATTAATTTTCCATCAATTTCATTGCAATATAGGAAGCATACATAGGAATTTTGAGTCATTAAACATTTTGCTAGATAACTTTACGGAAGCTCTAAAGATCATCGAATCATTGAATATCACATATATTTTCTTTACATATAATATTAATAACAGGGCCCGCTGGTAGAACAGTTTTCAGAACTGAAGCGGCTTCCCTGGGTTAATAAACCTATATTATTTTTATTATTATAACATAATGGCGACCTTATTCTACTATTGCGACTAGCGAACCTCTTTTACTATTATGACTGGCGACCCTCTTTTTGTTTTTATGACTAGAGAATCTCTTCTAGTATTATGACTGGCAACCCTTTTCTACTATTATGACTAGAAAACCTCTTCTATTATTATGACTAGCAAACCTCTTTTACTATAATGACTGGTGACCCTTTAATACTATAATGACTAGTGAATCTCTTCTATGAATGGCGATCTTTATGATAAATGAACCACTCCCTTTTTATGACCAGCGGCCCTTATGCTTGATTATGACGAACGACCTTCTTCTTTGACCATGACTAGCGGCCTTATCATTGATTACATCTAGCGACTTCTTTTAACATAGACCCTTATGAATAGCGACCCTTATGGCTAGCGGTCATTATGACTAGCGGGTGGGCCCTATATAAGCGCATTCATATGTTACATTAAATTAATTGGTGAACGAATTCAATCGTCCCATCCTCTCCCCCCCCCCCCCCAACCAAGGAAACACACCGTAATAGAGCATGGTTTCACCTACAAAACTTTTTAGAGGGTGTAGTATTGAATTAAAAGATTGAAAGTGGATGATATTTACATCGCTATGTTAATCATTAATGAAAATATTTTAATGAAAATATTTTGAGGAAAATATCTTAATTAAAATATTTTACTGAGTCATTAAAGACGACCTGCTGCTTAGAAAAAAAAAATACATTATGCCCCCTCCTTTTTTAAACGAATGTAAGTTGTGATTACATACTTATAAAAATGATAAACCTATTTTTTGATATCATTTGGGTGACTTATCGTAGGTTTTGAGTGGCAGGTATAACAGTAATTATTGCGGGGATTTTAGTGAGTTCATATCTTACTTGGATCGATGATCAAAGCACTCCTAGCGCAGATGAGCACGATAGCTATGGTGTCGCCTGCAAACACCATTTGAAGTGTTGAGTATCGATATATTAAAATCGAGAGTGTAAAATATCTTTATGGCTATCTTTGTCATTTTCATGAATGATTCAATTATATAGACGACGTGCTAAAAGCGAATAAATAAAAGTCATTCGCACACTCTTATAAACGCACGACCGGGGGGTATGTATTTAATCACTAATACCTCTTTGTATACTGGGGCCGCTGAATGGTTTTGAAGATGGGAGGGGCTGTGCTAAAAGTGGGGGTTGACCACGCAAAAAAAATCACAATCAGATCGTCATTTTTACGTTTTTGCACACGGTGTCGGATAAAAAGTGAGGGGTGGCTGAAGCCAGCCAAGCCCGCCCGCGAAATTATTTTTCCCACCGAGTTCTGGACCAACATATGAATATTCATGACTTGCGTCTTCGGATTGAGAGTACGCATGCGCGTGGACTTGGCCTCGACCAGTGCCGATCGTACGCATTCACGTTGCTCAGAATGACTTAGCATCGTCAAATTACCGGTACCCTTACATAGTTACATAGGCCTTATAGGCTTAGATCTATATATGGTATATCCAATTCTTAAACACTTAATAAACTAGCTGCCATTAATGGCAAGACATGTGCTAGGGTAGGGCTAGCGCATTAACTTTACCTCAAATCTGGACCTGTCTAATTAATGCCTAGTACTAATCAGTGTTGTAGTACCTTGATGCTCGGCCTTGGCCTTAAGGCGCCTTAATGCCTAGCTACTTTTTCAAAGCCTTGGCCTTGAGAGGGCCTTGGCCTTGAGGATTTTGAGCCTTGAAATTTTAAGGCATTTTCAAGGCATTTTGTATTTTGTACTTTCATTTGTTTTAAATAAGTAATTATAAATGTTTCAATTGTTTTTTTTAATATATATTTAATAACACTAATGGTCAATACTACCAATCACCAGTAACAGTAGCAGCAGCAGTAGTAAGTGTACTAGCAGTGTCATCAATTGTAATTGTCACCATTATCAAGAAATTCAAACAAAGAATACATCAGTTATGAAAAATAGCATTATGTATTGGTAATGTGTTGTAATCATATGATGATAATGACAGTAAATAATAATGGTCATGATCAAGATAATAGTGCTTTGATGACAAAAATAATTTTTACATCTGACTGCAATTTTGACAACAATTTTCATACTTTAAACATAGCTAACTCTAAAGAACGATAACAAGGTTGATTTCTATTCCATTAGGATTTTCCTTGTATTATTTTCTTTGGCCAACAAGAATGTTTTAAGTCTTAATGATATTCTGAAAAGATTTGGTAAACTTGAACACAGTCTCCAATTTTGTCATATCCAAATGGGTTATGTCAATGGCATGATGAGCCAGAAACTTTGAGGGGCCAAGCATGGCATATATAGAGCAAAATTTCTGTCAAAAAAAAGAAGAAAGCGATTGAAGCGAGCGAGTGAACAAAATTTGCCCCCCTCTTTCTATAAGAAAAGCTAATTTTGCAATAGATAAAAATAGATTAAAAAATAATATCACATTTACTCCATATTTTCCTTTCCCTTTCCCCCCTTGTCTAAGTTTATTCTTGGTGGTGGGACTTCTTCTTCTCTCTATCTCTCTTCTAAATTTTATATTTGTTTTGGGTCAGATTGACAAAACAAAGGGGAAAAAATGTTTACTTCTTTTTAATCATATATCGTTCAACATTGAATCTCATTTCTCTACAGTTTCAAGGAAATAAACAACGTATTTGTTTTTGTGTCAATATGGTTTCAAGAAATAATAATTAACAAAAAATAATTTAATAATTAATAATTATTATTATCAATAAGTATTAATAATTAATGATTAATTAACTGTTTGATAAAAGTGGTTGTAAGCAGAAAAAAATATGAAAACTGACAAGAGTCCTAAAAATGACTCATTTTCAGTTTAAGCATTTAAAAATTTAGCTTGCGCTTTGTGCTCTCTTGCCCCCCCCCCCCCCAAAAAAAAATCCCTGTAGGATTTGTTTTTCCAAATGAAATATGCCCTTTTAAAAAAGAAATACCTTCTTTTATAATAAAACATAATACATTTTAGGTTCGAAAATCACAGATTTTGAATCGTGATTGCATCAATTATTGTTTAGTACAGTACTGCTAATGGTTACAAAAATGTATAGAATGTTGCTTTATGGTTGAAATATCACAAATATTTGGCTCGCTTCCTGCACTCGCATCAATTATTGTACTCGTTCTCTTCCCGTTCACAAAAAATGCTTAGAATGTCCAGTTTTCAGGTTGGAATATCACAAATTTTTGAGCTCGCGCTTTGCGCTCGCATTATTTTTTATTGGTGAGTTATGTATCTTATTTAAAATGCAGTAATTAACTGCTTAATTATCTGCTTCCTTTACTGGTCAGTATATAAAAAGAATTAGCGAGCGCAAAGTTATTTTTTAGTTAGATACACATCTTTTTCATGATTACAAAGCCAGCTCAGAATAAAATAATTTCCATGTCTTATTACACGACATGTCAAGAAGTTTGAGCTGGTGATTCGCGCTGGCAACATCGCGCAATGAAATTTCAACAATGATTAGCCCCATAATTGACCATAAATCAAGTTTTACAACATCAGAATTGATTTTTTTTTCAAAACCGCTTGCTCGCTATGCTTTCTCGCTGAGAAGTAAAACCTAAAGCAAAATATCTATCTTATAATTAAAAATCACTTTAGAAAGCCTTTGCTCAACTTAATTTCTATAAAACACACAAGTTACTTCACGCAGTTCATAATCTCATTTTGAAAATACATGTATCTGTTTGCACAAAAAAACTCATTTTGATAAATGGGTGCCTTTTTGGTGTTGACCCCCCCCCCCCATAATAATTTTCTGCTGCCCCTGTCCCAGGGAGTGGAGAAAAACATACGTTGAGAATGCCAGGATCAGATGACCGTGGTAATAATAATTATTGCAATGTAAATCGCCTATAGAAAAATTATGGATTATGTGTACACAGGTAACTATATCATTATTTTAATATGTCTCTATCATGAAATTATTTTTGTTTTAAATGTACAAAGGTTAATTTTTTTCTCGCTCAGTCCCCTCGCTCACTTACATTTTACCATGTGTGATGTCTGCCGCCTAAGTATTGTTAGTTCATTGTTCTGTATATCGTAAGTTTGAAATGCCTTGGCCTTGAGGTTTTCAGGCCTTGGCCTTGGGTTTCCATGCCTTGGCCTTGGCCTTTGGTATTGAAGCCTTGGCCTTGGAGGTTTGAGCCTTGACTACAACACTGAATAGCCGACTAATGCCATGGTTAACTTCGAACTGGTTAATTCCGAACTTCACGTTTAATTAGGTTTAGACAAATATTAGCTTATTTGCCATGGTTTAATATGTCTAGTCCGTATACAAAACCAGTCCTAGATCTAAAAAAAAATTATCTTAGTTCTAGTCTAGTCTCTATATCTAGACTCTGATCTACGCTGTATGCCTGTATCAGCATGGAACCACTAGTGTACCAAGGGGGGGGGGGGGAGACTGTCCCTCTGACGAGTCACAACTGATTCAGGGGACGTGCCCCCTTTGAGAAGCCAAATTAATAATTTGTAATGTAAAAATGCAATGAAAAAGACGTATGTCCCCTTTTTTTAACGTGAAGATCTTCTTTTTTTTTTTTTTGCTTGTCAATTTTTTTTTTAGCTAAGAAATCCATAATTTGGGGTGGAGACCCTTTTTTTTTTTTTTTTGGGGGGGGGGGGGCTTGTCACATTTTTTCGCGGACGAAATATCCTCTAAAAAATTTGCCCCCCTTTTGGAAAATCGTAGGTACACCAGTGCGTGCATGGAACGTATTCTAACGTCAGGCACAAATTAACGTCAGTGATCTTGATCCCCGTCTTCACCCAAAATTAAGGATTTCGTAGCTGAAAAAAATTTAACAAGAAAAAAAAAAGATCTTCACGTTAAAAAGAGGGGACATACGTCTTTTTTCGTTGCATTTTGACATTACAAATTATTAATTTGGCTTCTCAAGGGGGGGGGGGGCACGTCCCCTGGGAGTCAGTTGTGACTCGTCAGGGGGGCAGTCTGCCCCCCCCCCCTTTGGTACACTAGTGGTTCCATGCTGATAGCGCGTAGATCAGAGTCTAGATCTAGAGACTAGACTAGAACTAAGATATTTTTTTTAGATCTAGGACTGGTTCTGTATACGGACTAGACATATTAAACCATGGTAAATAAGCTAATATTGGTCCAAACCTAACAAGTTCGAAGTTAACCATGGCGTTAGTCGGCTATTCCTATTAGTATTAGGCATTACAGGTCCAGATTTGATGTAAAGTTAACGCGCTATAGCCTAAGCTAGCCCTACCCTAGCACATGTCTTGCCATTAATGGCAGCTAGTTTGATAAGTGTTTAAGAATTGGATGTATATATATAGATCTAAGCCTATAAGGCCTATGTAACTATGTAAGGGTACCGGTAATTTGACGATGCTAATTCATTCTGAGCAACGTGAATGCTTACGATCGGCACTGGTCGAGGCCAAGTCCACGCGCATGCGTACTCTCAATCCGAAGACGCAAGTCATGAATATTCATATGTCGGTCCAGAACTCGGTGGGAAAAATAATTTCGCAGCCCGCCCACCCCGTTTCCGCGGCCCTCTCCGTTAATATAACAACCTGCAAGTACTTCAGCATGCTAGGGATCTTTAAAACGATGGATAGATAGAGTGTACAATGCTGAGTAGTGCTAGTGGTAACCACAGAAGGGTGTCATGTATTTAATACATTGGATCAATCTCTGATGAAAGCACAGAGACAAACAAAACTATTCCATTTCAATAATGAAAGATCGTTTTATCTCTTTGACAGAATGGGGGATTTGGGGAATTATGCCTCACACTAACAACAAGTAAACGCCTTCATCCAATCTCTGTCACGTTAAAACCCAAATTCAGACATGTATGTGAGGGAGGGTGTGTGTGTTGATGTCAGAGTGCATTTGTTGAGTGTGGTATGTTGAATGTGAAGTGTGGCGAAAGGCAGGGAAAGGGGGTATTGGGGTTAGATTTGGTGTTTTTTTTTATTAAGTATCTTCCACTTTTATTTTGCTTATTAATTATTGTTAGAAGAATAGAAGTTTTGAATTATTTCAATGTTGAAAAAGATGTAGATTGCAGTTAGGAGTGTTAAGGGTTCTATGTAAGGTAATATTTTATCAACGTACGGTTTATTGTAAATATTGTCATGTTTATAGATGAAAAATGTCATTTAAAAGAGTGTATATGTTTGATCCTCTCTTTGCCCTCCTTTTCTTCTTCTTATACAACCCTCTTGCTCTCACATTACCTCTCTCCCAACCCATCTACCTCTCCCTTTATTAGCGTCTGCAAACTACTTTTGCCCTCACTCACACCTCTCATTACCTCTCATCCTTACTTCCCCCTCCTTTTCTCCACCCCCCCCCCCCCCCACCATTGCCGAGGAGTCCGATTCCAATCTATTAACTCTCCTCGTCAAGAGTCTCCAATCTCCTTAGGGTAATATTGGTGTATTGCGAAGGACACTGCGGACATCTTCAAAAACATCTTGTTCTCTTTAATTATATTTGTTTTTACCGGATTGCGTTTGTTCATTTCCTTTCTTCTCTCACTGGACTTTCCCCCGAGTCTTTTCCGAGAGAAAAGGAGAGACAGATGTAGAAAGCAGGGGAGATGGACACGCGCTGTTTCTGAGATTGACCATTTCTAGCTGCAGGCTGTCTTTTTTTCGGCGGTATGGATATTATGATGTTCTCACATTGCTCCTATTGCACGCATCGTGTTTGTTTTCGATTTTTATTTTTCAGGAGGAGGGGGGGGGTTCCCATATGTGCGATGCTTTTAAACTGGGTAAGAGTGCAGTGACACCCTTTAAAGAATCACTTTGACAATGATATCGTCTATTGCTCTATTGTCATGTCCCTGGTCAATACGTGACACAGAGATCCAACAAGCGCCAGCGCTCGGCAGGTAGGCATAAAAAACATGAAGGGGCAGGATTTCTTAGTTGTAAGTCCATGGTTTGAGAGTGTAAACACAAACACGCACACATATAATTATACATATGAGGGTATTTTGTGAGAATGCGTGTGTGTGTGAGTGTGTGTTAGGTTGTTTGGGGGAGGGAGGGTTTGTGTGGGGGTGGGTTTGTGTGTTGACATTTATGACAGGGTGCGAGACGGTGTGAATAAGACGGGCAGCATGAAAACAGCGTCTTCCAATAACTTCAATTCCATCCATTATTTCTATCACTAGCTTCTATGGAGTTAAACATTGATTACTAATGTTACAGCCTAGGCTTAGTTCTGATTTTTGCCCCAACTGATCCCTCCCCGGTTATTCAAACAATAATGAGAATATTTTTATTCTTGTTGTTTGGTGCAACCGATCCTCATAATTGTGTTCCGAGTCTATCCACCGGATATGGGCTAATTATTCCTTATAATAGATAATAAGATAATACATATCGATTGAGTTTATAATGTTCCGGATGAATAATTAACCTAAATGTAAGATTTTATGAGAAAGGAAGGCATTGGCTAAAACTCTATTAGACGGTAGGCCTAAAGCTTTCAAAATAGTAAATACAGGTAGATCACTAATAAGCAAAGAATGCTCTTTATCTATAATACACTCTAAAAACAATATGGGAAAAAGTGCTCCATGAGGGTAATTATGTGTCCAACCATGGAGCTATGGTCCAACCAAAATTAGCCATTTCTTTTGGGCATTTTTATTTATCCAGTGTGATGAAAACTTTGACCGTTCTAAAGTTATTGCTGCTTATGTGTTTGAACTTACTGGACAATATGCTTCCTGCATTTGGTAAAGTACTGCCCCAAATTGGTTGGACACATACTTATCCTCGTGTTTACGGTGTATTTCTGTATTCCTGTTTTTTGTCTACCAGCAGAATGTTTCCGTCAGACCCTACTAATTGAGGACACCGCAAGCTACATGTTTGAACCTAGAGCGGTGAATTGCTCTTTCTAAAACCATCTACCACGTTATTTAATTATCCAAAATACTGATTCCTTGCAATTCCATCAAAATCCCTCCCAGGACCACCCAATCTGATATGACCCAGTTAATTATCTGGGTCCTTGCTATATCTTCTCAGAAATATAATTCTATGAAGCAAATCTTATTGACAAGATTATCTGTAGGCCTATTGCCCATACTTCTAGCAATAGCTTACCCAAAGTCAATATTAACGCATATTAAATTGGCTGCAGAGTTTTATATAGTTTAGGATCACAGGTTTAATAACGACCATTCTTCTCCTCCCCAGCAGTTGAGAAAACATTCCCAGTAAAAAGAAAGAAAGTCGTAGATAGAAGTTTTGTGACTGCAGGTGAAGAATCTTAGAAATTGTCTTTATATAAAGTGAGTGGATCAACTATTGCGTATGTTATGACATTGTATGGCCTAGAGGAAATAGTATGCCCATCCTCTAATTCGGCTTATTCTAATTCTTAAGGCATGTAGTAAATTAAAATTCAGATATTTCCGATTTTTATTCCTCCCTACAGATGGTCTGATGGCATATCCGCACCCCCAATCTGTTGTACTGCTGTAAAGAAAAAATATCATACTAAGTCAATGTTTATTCACACTGTTAACAAGTTCAAACAGTGTTGAGATTATTTTACTCTGGAGACACCCCCTGAGCTGCTGAGTGTCAGTGTTGACGGTACATTGTGATAAGTATGCTGGTCATATATGCTGTGTTGGGGCGCCGTGGTTTAGTTGTTAAGACTCTCGCCTTTCAATCTGAGGGACGTGGGTTCGATTCCCAGTCATGGCGTGTTTTCCTTCAGGAAGAAATTTACCTACATCATGCACATTGTGCTGCACTCAATCCAGATGAGGTGAATGGGTATCCGGTAGGAAGTAATTTATTAAATGCTTCAGCGCCTATATTAAGGCCGGAGTAATAATAGCAGCGCTTTGTATCCTCAGGCAAAACGCGCTTAATAAATAAAGCTATATTATTATTATTATTACTATTATTATTATCATCATCTTCATCATCATTACAACGATTACATTGGATAAGAAGGAAAAATAGGCCCTAATGTCATAAATGAATTCCTCATCATAAAAAGCCTTAGAAGAGCTATATAATTTATAATAGAAATAGTATGTTTCAGCATATAAAGAATACATAATCGCAATAGGTTTAGTAAATGCCGTTTATATGTGTGTTTTCTGGGTATAGAATGACAAAGAATTCTGCGTTTAGTAAATTGTTCTATTTATGCTTACTCAACTGACTCTGCTGATAGAAGGTAAATTCGTGTAATAAATGAATTCCTCGTCATATAAAACCTTAGAAGAGCCGTTATTACATCCTCGACATTGAACATAATTTTATGAGCAATATGAGTTTTCCCAATTGCACTCGAAACGGATTCTACAAGTAGTTGATTTATTGAAAATGCCCGTTAAATCGCAATAAAAAACTGAAAGGTGTTATGTCGAAATTTGGTGAACCGGGAAAGCTGATCGTCGCAAGTTTCGGAGCTTTAACGAAAAATTGCAAATACGCACACTTAAAATGTTGGGCAACATACTGTCCACTGTGTTGTTAATAAAAATGTATTCTGGGCAATTATTATTGAGCAAATTTATTACCCAATTTGGACAGATTTTAACCAATAGTAAGTGTGGACAGTAATTTGGCCATGGTTGGTTAAAAGTTGGGCATTTTTTGCCCAACTACTTTAAGAGTGTGTCGTTTGTCCGGAATCCAGGACGACACTGCTGTTGTGAGTCACCTATTAAAAAAAAAAGACTGCTTTGGCAAGAAGGGTTTTTTGACGATAGATTCTCTACGTTCCAGAAATCGTACGCGTATAGTGGTTGCAAAAATGTCAAATAGATTATAAAAGTAACCATTTAATTTTCTTTCGTTTTCTAGAAATGGACATGAATAAAAATCACTTCCATTTCTTTTCTTATACAAAATGACAGTCTCTTTTAAAATTATTATCACACGGCCCACATCATATAAATGAATTAATTGCTTGTCTGCGTGTGCAAGTGACTTCAAACAAAAATCAAACTTTAAAAAGTCATAGTCCGTTATCTTTTGATAGATTTTTTATGAAACTAATATCTTTTCTCTGATTTTTTTTTATATCAACATGAACTTTAAGTGCATCAGTCTTTTTTTTCTTCTGTCTCGAAAAAAAAAAGATTTGCTATTTTTTCAAAGAGCAAAGAAGATATTACACTCTACCAACTTAATCAAATTATAATGGTTGCGATAAAGATCCTTTTGTTGGACGCACTGTAAATAACATTAATTATCATATTGATCATGGTGATTATGATAATTACTTTCAGACTATATTTTGCGTCATTATTCTGTATGACCATCTGGATCTCATGTTATAACTACTTTTAGTATTAATGCCGAATAGGCATAAAGTGTAGACCCTATAGTTATGACAGAAGCATACCAGTTATCCCATTGACTAGATATAAAGTTATGGGTCATTCAGCGACCCGGATAATTCAGCGAAAGACTGTTTGGAGGTGCATGGAGAGAGGGAGAGGAATCAAGAGAGGGAGGCAGAGAAAGAGAGGGAGGGAGAGAGAAAAATGGAGGGGGTGGTTGAATGTTGATGGAAGTGGTTCACGGAAGAGTTAGAAAGAGAGAAAACAAAATGAAATGACGGAGATGATCCAGATTATCTTTCCAGAATGTCTTAGGTTTTTAGCGTGCGTGATGACTTCGTTTCTGCCTCCAAATTATGCGCTTCCATTAAAAATGCATCACAAAAGGGTGTATGTTTGTGTACCCGAAGTCTCATATTTCTTCTCTACTGCTCCGTAATGATAAGGCGGGAATTCAGGTTAAAAAGTGGGAATCTGTAACCGAGTTTTCATTTGCACGTAGGTATAGTGAGTGAAAATTTTCATAACTGTACTCCATGGGTAGGTCGTGCATCTCTGGTTTCATCATCGTCATGCCATTCCCAAACCACTTCTACAAGCGTGCTTTGAATCAAATGAAATCAGATGAGTATATAAAACATAGTTTTCAGAAGCTTTATCATCGGTGGAGCAAATTAGCTTCGATGCTGCATGACCATTTTTTAATTAGAAAATTAAAGGAATTCAACGTTACATCATCAAGAAATTATTGGCAAATTCCGTGCATAATGGACACACTGTACATCTATAGTATTAGGAAACATTACTACAAAAATGTATCCTATTGCATTTTGGAAGGGAGCGATAAATATTTAAGTGGTCCTCCCCCTGTGATTAGTTTTTGTTGGATTTTTTTTAGCAGTGAAGAAGAAAGAAGAGGGATGGAGGAGGAAATATACAGAAGAAGGATATGAGAATTAAAGTTTTGGGCATTGCGACTTATATCCCTATCAGTTTTCAGTCCAGTGTTCAGTTTTTATTTTTCCCCATTTCGAACAAAATTCATACAGATATCATGAATAATAGCAAATGATGTAGAATACATGCAATGTATAAAAAATTGTTATTTAGTATAAATCTATTTCCAAACGTATGTAATCACTGCAATGAAAGAAATGTATCATGGCGAACAACTGATGTTTCGCTGGAAAAGGAGAGGTCCATTGAAGCTGGACTTGTATATATAACGGTCTTTGCGGTCTTTTTTTTCTCCCCACCTTTGTTGTGTTTATAAATATTTATAGAAATGATAGACTTAGGGGCCTAACTATGATAAATATTCGTGCATTAACTGTTTTCTTGAAATTCACCTTGCTTCTTTTTGTTTACGAAGAACATTTTGCTAATTTCTTGTATAGAAAATTCTGACACTGATCAGGGGCGGATCCAGGCTTTTTCGAAAGGGGGACACATTTTTCCGAGGAAAAATTTGATAAGCAAAAAAAAAAAGGTTTTAACATGAAATTAAGGAGATTTCGTCCACGAAAAAAAGCCAAAAAAAAGTTTTTACTTTCAAAAGGTGGGAGGCACATTTCTGTTTTAGCAGCATTTTTACTTCCAAATTTTAATTGTGCCTCTCAAAGGAGGGGGGTGGTGGGGCACGGGCCAGCTGTGCCCCCCCCCCCCTCCCCCCTGGATCCGCCAGTGACACTGATGGATTTCCAATGAAGCACGATTGATTGGATCAATCGTAATTGAATGTTTTGCTATTCAAATTGTACAGACTGCTAAGAAGTGCATTAAACAAAATTAATGTTGGGGAGGCAGTATCTCCACAGAGAGAGATGTCCACAAATTCCCCCCTTTTTTATGGGGGGTGTTTGTTTTATTTTGATTATTTGGAAACGTCGACTCATTCTATCCTCATCATGCTCATGGTCGACTGATCTTATCGACAATAAAAATCTTGTGGAGCGTTGTGACCCGTCTTCTGACTTTGAAACAAGGGGTCGTGGGTTCAAATAGGTACATGCAAGGAATTTATTCCTTCAAACTCTTTCGCGCTGTAATGATGCCTAAATGATATGTCCAAGCCTTTGGAAGCACAGTGACGTTATGCGCTATATACAACAACGGTGTTATTATTTAAGAACAAGTTCACCCCAACAAAAAATTGATTTGAAGAAAAAGGGAAAATCGAACAAGCATGACACTGAAAAATTAATCATACTCGGATGTCAAATAAGAAAGTTATGACATTTTAAAGTTTCACTCAATTTCACAAAACAGCTACATGCACATCTTGGTCGGTATGCAAATGAGAGAACTGATGACATCATCCACTCACTATTTATTTTGTATTTTATTATATGAAATTATTTAATATTCTAATAATGTTCTCCTTATTGTAAAGTGAAACGAAGGTTAATTCCTCCCTGAACAGTGGAATTAGCATCGTAATACCATATGATTCAGTCAAGTTGGCCCTTATTGTCAAATCTGTAAACAAAAATGAAATATTGTATAATTCAAACAATAACAAGCAAAATAAATAGTGAGTGAGGGACACCATCGACTGTCTAATTTGCATGTCAATGAGTTGTGCATAATAACTGTTTTGTGAAAAATAAGCAGCATTTAAATGTCATAACTTAAAGGAGAATGAAATTCTTGGAGCAAGTTAGCTTTTGTGAAAGCAGAAAAATCAAAGAATAAGATCAACAAAACTTTGAGTAAAATAGGACTAGCAATAAAAGAGTTATGAGCATTTGAATGTCGAGATCACTAATGCTATGGAGATCCTCCCATCGGCAATGCGACCAAGATCTGTGATGTCACACACGTACAACTCTCCCATTTGGACACTGAAAATATACCCCAAAACATATCTTTTTGCTCATTCTAATCATATGACAAACGATTCATCAATGATATAATGTTGTGAAACCTCTGTACTTGTCATCTCATAAAGAGAACACCTCACCTTGTGATAGACTCTATAAAAGTGAGAATATACGTGAAATAAGTACTAAAGTAATGAGGGAGTTGTACGTGTGTGATATCACAGATTTTGGTCGCATTGCCGATGGGAGGATCTACATGGCACTAGTGATCTCAATATTCAAATGCTCATAACTTTCTTATTATTCATTGAATCTTCCTCAAACTTTCAACAATATGTTTCTTTGATTTTTTTCTTTGATATGGATTCAGCTGGTTTCAAGGGTTTCATTCTCCTTTAATTTACATCCGATTCTGATGAAATTTTCTGCGTTATTAACTCTATTTGATTTTTCTCTATTATTTAATTCAAATCAACATTTTTATGGGGTGGACTTGACCTGTAATCATGGTAATATTTATGACAAAATTAACCCCACCTCGCCATTTAAAAAAATAGATGAATATGTTATAAGAATCACGATTGGTATAGTAGAATGTCATAGATGTAGAGATAGTAGATTTTAGATTAATGGTAGAGGCGCCATCTTCAGCGCATTGGCTAATTTTAACAGTTGAGATTCTCTTACCGTGTGCGATTGTTTTAGTAACGTATTTTGAATCATATTTTATATACAAAATATATATATGTATATATATATATATATATATATATATATATATATATATATATATATATATATATATGTGTGTGTGTGTGTGTGTGTGTGTGTGTGTGTGTGTGTGTAAAGTTATACATGTACAACAGCATTGGCAACTCTTTTTATTTAAATATTGTAAAGAAATGGATGAAGAGAACAATGGTAGGCGTAGGCGTATAGTGTCGAAAATCTGTCTATCTGACGGTCAATCGGATCAGGGTCGCCCTAGCCACTAACCCGTCTCTGTGGTCTAGTGGTTAAGGCACCGGCGTTCAAAGCTGGGGGCCCGGGTTCGATTCCCGGCAGAGACATTTTTTCGGCATCACCAATTTTTCCAAAAGGTAGATAGCTCTGGGGAACCTTGATTTAAGCTACGCCTACCATTGTTCTCTTCATCCATTTCTTTACAATATATATACATATGTTACATCATTAGCACTGGCGAAGAGTGTAACTTTGCCTTTCATTTTATAGAGCTTTGCTCCGTTTACTTTTAAAATCTATGATATTATTCTATTTATTCAGGTCTATTGCATTTTTCTACCCATCGTGATTCTTGTATTCTCTATAGATGACAAGCAGACTAAGTTTGACCCCCCTAAAATATATATATATATATATATATATGAATAATAAAAGTATATAGCATTTATGAAGGCGCCGATGAACATGTGCATCTTGGAAATTGAAATCAAATGCACCATATCACTTTTTAAATATTTTTGTAAAGTTGTAAAATATCGATTACAAATTTAGCTAACTCCAAAATAGGGTCTTTGATTTAACCACAAACCCAAAACTTACTATGCAAACAGTTTTAGTAGATGTTGTGGGTACGAGTCTAAACAATCGGATAATGATAAATAACAAAATTTTCTTAGGATTTACTTAATGTTAGAATAAAATTTAAAAAAAATTACTACCTTTAGAAATTTATTTATATAAATATATTTTTACCCATTTCAAGGTCTCTCACCCCCAGTAATCCTGGTAGGTGTGGCAAATGGGGGGGGGGGGTGGTAAAGAAAATGACCCACACTTTGTAGTGAAACCCTATAAAAATCGTTCCCAGTGCCCTGATTCGACGAAGGTTTTATTCCAAAAGGATGTATGTCCATGGAAATCATTGAAATCATAGAAGGAAAAAAAAAGGAATATTGTTTCACAGGCGGCAGGCCTATACTTTTGAGTTGAATTGTCTGGTCTTCGTCCCACTTTCCCAATTATTATTATTGTCGTTGTTGTTATTATTATTATTGTTGCTGTTGTTGTTATTGTTGTTATCATAATGCGTGTGAAATTGTATTGCAAAATGTACAGGTGTTCTCCACAAACTTAAACTTTTTCATCGGTATGTTTTGTTATATTATTCATTGATTTTATTACACATAAACAAGGGCCTATATTACATGGGCTGGTAGGAATGATTATTTTTCAAATTATTCATACTTAAGAAAAAAACAATATTCGATTAATTTGTAATGCCCCTTACAATGCCCGACTCATCTCCACTGTGTTCTCAGTTGTATAATGTTAAATGTGTATGACACAAATACTTTCAATATTGTCACTTTTATGTTTCCGTGTTCAAAAAGATACTTCCTAAATTTTCCCTCAATAATACTTTTCATGATAATAATACTCGTACTGTAGCAAATTTTTATTTACTAAAGATTAGAACCAATAATGCAAAAAAGAAATCAATTCATTTTAAAGGTCTCATAGTCTGGAATAATATCCCAATCCCGTCTTCAAATAGTAAAAAAAAAATCAACTCCCATCTTTTGAGTGTGCATGATTCATTTTAATTGAGTACACCGTTTTAATACTATCTTGTTTGTTTACGTGTCCTTACTCCCCCACCCCTCCATCTGTTTTTTTTTTATTCTGTAATAATGTAGGCCTTGTTTGCTTTAACTTATGTACAAATGGGTCGAAGTAACTTCTAGTACTTTTTTGTCGCCCCCAATTCCCCTAAAAATCGTTTGTTAGATAGTTGTATTTTTTGTCTTGTTGTTGTTGTTGTATTCTTACCTTTAATTGTTGAATGATTTCTTACAATTCAATATCGACGTCGACTTTCACTTACACACGGCTCCTGTCAAATTGACACCCCCCCCCCAAAAAAAAAAAAAATAATAATAATAAAATAAAATAAAGTATAAAAATTATAATAATAGTGACGTCACGTCGACGTACGAAACATGACGATGTGTCATAGAGATACTATAGGGTCAAAGGTCAAGTTGCGATGCAATTTGTCGTCACTGCACTGCATGTTGCATGCAGCCGGAGTAGAGTCAGCCAACAATAAGCTAGCCAACAGCAAGCCAGCCAACAGTTCCAGCCAACAATATCGCGATGTAAGATAGATCAGATACAGGATTTTGCGCACGAAGAGAAGCGTACATTCTTGTACAAATCAAACAAACGGGGTCAGGTGGGGTTTCCCTTTTTTCAATTTGTAAAGAAAAACAACGGGCTAGTGCTTAAATTTTAGTAGCCCACACCCCTATATACTCTATGTGTTTTCGTATATTGAGGAGTAAATTTCAACTAAAAGTCCTCTTTATAATACAATTGGAAGATTGCTCCTGAAATATATTTTGGGTGTGTGGAGGGGGGTTTCCCTTCTTTCAATTTGTAAAGAAAAACAACAGGCTGGTGCTTTAGTTTTAGTAGCCCACACCCCTATATACTCTAGGTTTTTTCGTGTATTGAGGAGTAAATCTCAACTAAACGTCCTCTCTATAAAACACAATTGGAAGATTGCTCCTGAAATATATTTTTGGTGTGTGTAGGGGGGTTTCCCTTCTTTCAATTTGTAAAGAAAAACAACGGGCTAGTGCCTTCGTTTTAGTAGCCCACACTCATATACATTCCTATATATTCCACGTTTTTATATATATTGAGGAGTAAATTTGAACTAAAAGTCCTCTTTATAAAATACAATTGGAAGATTGCTCCTGAAATTTATTTTGGGTGTGTGTAGGGGGGTTTCCCTTCTTTCAATTTGTAAAGAAAAACAACGGGCTAGTGCTTTAGTTTTAGTAGCCCACATCCCTATATACTTTAGGTTTTTTCGTATATTGAGGAGTAAATTTGAACTAAAAGTCCTCTTTATAAAATACAATTGGAAGATTGCTCCTGAAATATATTTTGGGTGTGTGTAGGGGGGTTTCCCTTCTTTCAATTTGTAAATAAAAACAACGGGCTAGTGCTTTAGTTTTTGTAGCCCACACTCATATACATTCCTATATATTCCACGTTTTTATATATATTGAGGAGTAAATTTGAACAAAAAGTCCTCTTTATGAAATACAATTGGAAGATTGCTCCTGAAATATATTTTGGGTGTGTGTAGGGGGGTTTCCCTACTTTCAATTTGTAAAGAAACACAACGGGCTAGTGCTTTAATTTTAGTAGCCCACACCCCTATATACTCTATGTTTTTTCGTATATTGAGGAGTAAATTTCAACAAAAAGTCCTCTTTATAAAATACAATTGGAAGATTGCTCCTGAAATATATTTTTGGTGTGTGTAGGGGGGTTTCCCTTCTTTCAATTTGTAAAGAAAAACAACGGGCTAGTGCTTTAGTTTTAGTAGCCCACACCCCTATATACTCTACGTTTTTTCGTATATTGAGGAGTAAATTTAAACTAAAATTCCTCCTTATAAAATACAATTGGAAGATTGCTCCTGAAATTTATTTTGGCTGTGTGTAGGGGGATTTCCCTTCTTTCAATTCGTAAAGAAACACAACGGGCTAGTGCTTTAATTTTAGTAGCCCACACCCCTATATACTCTATGTTTTTTCGTATATTGAGGAGTAAATTTCAACTAAAAGTCCTCTTTATAAAATACAATTGAAAGATTGCTCCTGAAATTTATTTTGGGTGTGTGTAGGGGGGTTTCCCTTCTTTCAATTTGTAAAGATAAACAACGGGCTAGTGCTTTAGTTTTAGTAGCCCACACCCCTATATACTCTATGTGTTTTCGTATATTGAGGAGTAAATTTCAACTAAAAGTCCTCTTTATAAAATACAATTGGAAGATTGCTCCTGAAATATATTTTGGGTGTGTGTAGGGGGGTTTCCCTTCTTTCAATTTGTAAAGAAAAACAACGGGCTAGTGCTTTAGTTTTTGTAGCCCACACTCATATACATTCCTATATATTCCACGTTTTTATATATATTGAGGAGTAAATTTGAACAAAAAGTCCTCTTTATGAAATACAATTGGAAGATTGCTCCTGAAACATATTTTTGGTGTGTGTAGGGGGGTTTCCCTTCTTTCAATTTGTAAAGAAACACAACGGGCTAGTGCTTTAATTGTAGTAGCCCACACCCCTATATACTCTATGTTTTTTCGTATATTGAGGAGTAAATTTCAACAAAAAGTCCTCTTTATAAAATACAATTGGAAGATTGCTCCTGAAATATATTTTTGGTGTGTGTAGGGGGGTTTCCCTTCTTTCAATTTGTAAAGAAAAACAACGGGCTAGTGCTTTAGTTTTAGTAGCCCACACCCCTATATACTCTAGGTTTTTTCGTATATTGAGGAGTAAATTTTAACTAAAATTCCTCTTTATAAAATACAATTGGAAGATTGCTCCTGAAATTTATTTTGGCTGTGTGTAGGGGGATTTCCCTTCTTTCAATTCGTAAAGAAACACAACGGGCTAGTGCTTTAATTTTAGTAGCCCACACCCCTATATACTCTATGTTTTTTCGTATATTGAGGAGTAAATTTCAACTAAAAGTCCTCTTTATAAAATACAATTGGAAGATTGCTCCTGAAATTTATTTTGGCTGTGTGTAGGGGGATTTCCCTTCTTTCAATTCGTAAAGAAACACAACGGGCTAGTGCTTTAATTTTAGTAGCCCACACCCCTATATACTCTATGTTTTTTCGTATATTGAGGAGTAAATTTCAACTAAAAGTCCTCTTTATAAAATACAATTGGAAGATTGCTCTTGAAATATATTTTGGGTGTGTGTAGGGGGGTTTCCCTTCTTTCAATTTGTAAAGAAAAACAACGGGCTAGTGCTTTAGTTTTTGTAGCCCACACTCATATACATTCCTATATATTCCACGTTTTTATATATATTGAGGAGTAAATTTCAACTAAAAGTCCTCTTTATAAAATACAATTGGAAGATTGCTCCTGAAATTTATTTTGGGTGTGTGTAGGGGGGTTTCCCTTCTTTCAATTTGTAAAGATAAACAACGGGCTAGTGCTTTAGTTTTAGTAGCCCACACCCCTATATACTCTATGTTTTTTCGTATATTGAGGAGTAAATTTCAACTAAAAGTCCTCTTTATAAAATACAATTGGAAGATTGCTCCTGAAATTTATTCTGGCTGTGTGTAGGGGGATTTCCCTTCTTTCAATTCGTAAAGAAACACAACGGGCTAGTGCTTTAATTTTAGTAGCCCACACCCCTATATACTCTATGTTTTTTCGTATATTGAGGAGTAAATTTCAACTAAAAGTCCTCTTTATAAAATACAATTGGAAGATTGCTCCTGAAATTCATTTTGGGTGTGTGTAGGGGGGTTTCCCTTCTTTCAATTTGTAAAGATAAACAACGGGCTAGTGCTTTAGTTTTAGTAGCCCACACCCCTATATACTCTATGTGTTTTCGTATATTGAGGAGTAAATTTCAACTAAAAGTCCTCTTTATAAAATACAATTGGAAGATTGCTCCTGAAATATATTTTGGGTGTGTGTAGGGGGGTTTCCCTTCTTTCAATTTGTAAAGAAAAACAACGGGCTTGTGCTTTAGTTTTTGTAGCCCACACTCATATACATTCCTATATATTCCACGTTTTTATATATATTGAGGAGTAAATTTGAACAAAAAGTCCTCTTTATGAAATACAATTGGAAGATTGCTCCTGAAATATATTTTTGGTGTGTGTAGGGGGGTTTCCCTTCTTTCAATTTGTAAAGAAAAACAACGGGCTAGTGCTTTAGTTTTAGTAGCCCACATCCCTATATACTTTAGGTTTTTTCGTATATTGAGGAGTAAATTTGAACTAAAAGTCCTCTTTATAAAATACAATTGGAAGATTGCTCCTGAAATATGTTTTGGGTGTGTGTAGGGGGGTTTCCCTTCTTTCAATTTGTAAATAAAAACAACGGGCTAGTGCTTTAGTTTTTGTAGCCCACACTCATATACATTCCTATATATTCCACGTTTTTATATATATTGAGGAGTAAATTTGAACAAAAAGTCCTCTTTATGAAATACAATTGGAAGATTGCTCCTGAAATATATTTTGGGTGTGTGTAGGGGGGTTTCCCTACTTTCAATTTGTAAAGAAACACAACGGGCTAGTGCTTTAATTTTAGTAGCCCACACCCCTATATACTCTATGTTTTTTCGTATATTGAGGAGTAAATTTCAACAAAAAGTCCTCTTTATAAAATACAATTGGAAGATTGCTCCTGAAATATATTTTTGGTGTGTGTAGGGGGGTTTCCCTTCTTTCAATTTGTAAAGAAAAACAACGGGCTAGTGCTTTAGTTTTAGTAGCCCACACCCCTATATACTCTACGTTTTTTCGTATATTGAGGAGTAAATTTAAACTAAAATTCCTCCTTATAAAATACAATTGGAAGATTGCTCCTGAAATTTATTTTGGCTGTGTGTAGGGGGATTTCCCTTCTTTCAATTCGTAAAGAAACACAACGGGCTAGTGCTTTAATTTTAGTAGCCCACACCCCTATATACTCTATGTTTTTTCGTATATTGAGGAGTAAATTTCAACTAAAAGTCCTCTTTATAAAATACAATTGAAAGATTGCTCCTGAAATTTATTTTGGGTGTGTGTAGGGGGGTTTCCCTTCTTTCAATTTGTAAAGATAAACAACGGGCTAGTGCTTTAGTTTTAGTAGCCCACACCCCTATATACTCTATGTGTTTTCGTATATTGAGGAGTAAATTTCAACTAAAAGTCCTCTTTATAAAATACAATTGGAAGATTGCTCCTGAAATATATTTTGGGTGTGTGTAGGGGGGTTTCCCTTCTTTCAATTTGTAAAGAAAAACAACGGGCTAGTGCTTTAGTTTTTGTAGCCCACACTCATATACATTCCTATATATTCCACGTTTTTATATATATTGAGGAGTAAATTTGAACAAAAAGTCCTCTTTATGAAATACAATTGGAAGATTGCTCCTGAAACATATTTTTGGTGTGTGTAGGGGGGTTTCCCTTCTTTCAATTTGTAAAGAAACACAACGGGCTAGTGCTTTAATTTTAGTAGCCCACACCCCTATATACTCTATGTTTTTTCGTATATTGAGGAGTAAATTTCAACAAAAAGTCCTCTTTATAAAATACAATTGGAAGATTGCTCCTGAAATATATTTTTGGTGTGTGTAGGGGGGTTTCCCTTCTTTCAATTTGTAAAGAAAAACAACGGGCTAGTGCTTTAGTTTTAGTAGCCCACACCCCTATATACTCTAGGTTTTTTCGTATATTGAGGAGTAAATTTTAACTAAAATTCCTCTTTATAAAATACAATTGGAAGATTGCTCCTGAAATTTATTTTGGCTGTGTGTAGGGGGATTTCCCTTCTTTCAATTCGTAAAGAAACACAACGGGCTAGTGCTTTAATTTTAGTAGCCCACACCCCTATATACTCTATGTTTTTTCGTATATTGAGGAGTAAATTTCAACTAAAAGTCCTCTTTATAAAATACAATTGGAAGATTGCTCCTGAAATTTATTTTGGCTGTGTGTAGGGGGATTTCCCTTCTTTCAATTCGTAAAGAAACACAACGGGCTAGTGCTTTAATTTTAGTAGCCCACACCCCTATATACTCTATGTTTTTTCGTATATTGAGGAGTAAATTTCAACTAAAAGTCCTCTTTATAAAATACAATTGGAAGATTGCTCTTGAAATATATTTTGGGTGTGTGTAGGGGGGTTTCCCTTCTTTCAATTTGTAAAGAAAAACAACGGGCTAGTGCTTTAGTTTTTGTAGCCCACACTCATATACATTCCTATATATTCCACGTTTTTATATATATTGAGGAGTAAATTTCAACTAAAAGTCCTCTTTATAAAATACAATTGGAAGATTGCTCCTGAAATTTATTTTGGGTGTGTGTAGGGGGGTTTCCCTTCTTTCAATTTGTAAAGATAAACAACGGGCTAGTGCTTTAGTTTTAGTAGCCCACACCCCTATATACTCTATGTTTTTTCGTATATTGAGGAGTAAATTTCAACTAAAAGTCCTCTTTATAAAATACAATTGGAAGATTGCTCCTGAAATTTATTCTGGCTGTGTGTAGGGGGATTTCCCTTCTTTCAATTCGTAAAGAAACACAACGGGCTAGTGCTTTAATTTTAGTAGCCCACACCCCTATATACTCTATGTTTTTTCGTATATTGAGGAGTAAATTTCAACTAAAAGTCCTCTTTATAAAATACAATTGGAAGATTGCTCCTGAAATTCATTTTGGGTGTGTGTAGGGGGGTTTCCCTTCTTTCAATTTGTAAAGATAAACAACGGGCTAGTGCTTTAGTTTTAGTAGCCCACACCCCTATATACTCTATGTGTTTTCGTATATTGAGGAGTAAATTTCAACTAAAAGTCCTCTTTATAAAATACAATTGGAAGATTGCTCCTGAAATATATTTTGGGTGTGTGTAGGGGGGTTTCCCTTCTTTCAATTTGTAAAGAAAAACAACGGGCTTGTGCTTTAGTTTTTGTAGCCCACACTCATATACATTCCTATATATTCCACGTTTTTATATATATTGAGGAGTAAATTTGAACAAAAAGTCCTCTTTATGAAATACAATTGGAAGATTGCTCCTGAAATATATTTTTGGTGTGTGTAGGGGGGTTTCCCTTCTTTCAATTTGTAAATAAAAACAACGGGCTAGTGCTTTAGTTTTAGTAGCCCACACCCCTATATACTCTAGGTTTTTTCGTATATTGAGGAGTAAATTTAAACTAAAATTCCTCTTTATAAAATACAATTGGAAGATTGCTCCTGAAATTTATTTTGGCTGTGTGTAGGGGGATTTCCCTTCTTTCATTTCGTAAAGAAACAAAACGGGCTAGTGCTTTAATTTTAGTAGCCCACATCCCTATATACTCTAGGTTTTTTCGTATATTGAGGAGTAAATTTGAACTAAAAGTCCTCTTTATAAAATACAATTGGAAGATTGCTCCTGAAATATATTTTGGGTGTGTGTAGGGGGGTTTCCCTTCTTTCAATTTGTAAAGAAAAAAAACGGGCTAGTGCTTTAGTTTTTGTAGCCCACACTCATATACATTCCTATATATTCCACGTTTTTATATATATTGAGGAGTAAATTTGAACAAAAAGTCCTCTTTATGAAATACAATTGGAAGATTGCTCCTGAAATATATTTTGGGTGTGTGTAGGGGGGTTTCCCTACTTTCAATTTGTAAAGAAACACAACGGGCTAGTGCTTTAATTTTAGTAGCCCACACCCCTATATACTCTATGTTTTTTCGTATATTGAGGAGTAAATTTCAACAAAAAGTCCTCTTTATAAAATACAATTGGAAGATTGCTCCTGAAATATATTTTGGGTGTGTGTAGGGGGGTTTCCCTTCTTTCAATTTGTAAAGAAAAAAAACGGGCTAGTGCTTTAGTTTTTGTAGCCCACACTCATATACATTCCTATATATTCCACGTTTTTATATATATTGAGGAGTAAATTTGAACAAAAAGTCCTCTTTATGAAATACAATTGGAAGATTGCTCCTGAAATATATTTTGGGTGTGTGTAGGGGGGTTTCCCTACTTTCAATTTGTAAAGAAACACAACGGGCTAGTGCTTTAATTTTAGTAGCCCACACCCCTATATACTCTATGTTTTTTCGTATATTGAGGAGTAAATTTCAACAAAAAGTCCTCTTTATAAAATACAATTGGAAGATTGCTCCTGAAATATATTTTTGGTGTGTGTAGGGGGGTTTCCCTTCTTTCAATTTGTAAAGAAAAACAACGGGCTAGTGCTTTAGTTTTAGTAGCCCACACCCCTATATACTCTACGTTTTTTCGTATATTGAGGAGTAAATTTAAACTAAAATTCCTCCTTATAAAATACAATTGGAAGATTGCTCCTGAAATTTATTTTGGCTGTGTGTAGGGGGATTTCCCTTCTTTCAATTCGTAAAGAAACACAACGGGCTAGTGCTTTAATTTTAGTAGCCCACACCCCTATATACTCTATGTTTTTTCGTATATTGAGGAGTAAATTTCAACTAAAAGTCCTCTTTATAAAATACAATTGAAAGATTGCTCCTGAAATTTATTTTGGGTGTGTGTAGGGGGGTTTCCCTTCTTTCAATTTGTAAAGATAAACAACGGGCTAGTGCTTTAGTTTTAGTAGCCCACACCCCTATATACTCTATGTGTTTTCGTATATTGAGGAGTAAATTTCAACTAAAAGTCCTCTTTATAAAATACAATTGGAAGATTGCTCCTGAAATATATTTTGGGTGTGTGTAGGGGGGTTTCCCTTCTTTCAATTTGTAAAGAAAAACAACGGGCTAGTGCTTTAGTTTTTGTAGCCCACACTCATATACATTCCTATATATTCCACGTTTTTATATATATTGAGGAGTAAATTTGAACAAAAAGTCCTCTTTATGAAATACAATTGGAAGATTGCTCCTGAAACATATTTTTGGTGTGTGTAGGGGGGTTTCCCTTCTTTCAATTTGTAAAGAAACACAACGGGCTAGTGCTTTAATTTTAGTAGCCCACACCCCTATATACTCTATGTTTTTTCGTATATTGAGGAGTAAATTTCAACAAAAAGTCCTCTTTATAAAATACAATTGGAAGATTGCTCCTGAAATATATTTTTGGTGTGTGTAGGGGGGTTTCCCTTCTTTCAATTTGTAAAGAAAAACAACGGGCTAGTGCTTTAGTTTTAGTAGCCCACACCCCTATATACTCTAGGTTTTTTCGTATATTGAGGAGTAAATTTAAACTAAAATTCCTCTTTATAAAATACAATTGGAAGATTACTCCTGAAATTTATTTTGGCTGTGTGTAGGGGGATTTCCCTTCTTTCAATTCGTAAAGAAACACAACGGGCTAGTGCTTTAATTTTAGTAGCCCACACCCCTATATACTCTATGTTTTTTCGTATATTGAGGAGTAAATTTCAACTAAAAGTCCTCTTTATAAAATACAATTGGAAGATTGCTCCTGAAATTTATTTTGGCTGTGTGTAGGGGGATTTCCCTTCTTTCAATTCGTAAAGAAACACAACGGGCTAGTGCTTTAATTTTAGTAGCCCACACCCCTATATACTCTATGTTTTTTCGTATATTGAGGAGTAAATTTCAACTAAAAGTCCTCTTTATAAAATACAATTGGAAGATTGCTCTTGAAATATATTTTGGGTGTGTGTAGGGGGGTTTCCCTTCTTTCAATTTGTAAAGAAAAACAACGGGCTAGTGCTTTAGTTTTTGTAGCCCACACTCATATACATTCCTATATATTCCACGTTTTTATATATATTGAGGAGTAAATTTCAACTAAAAGTCCTCTTTATAAAATACAATTGGAAGATTGCTCCTGAAATTTATTTTGGGTGTGTGTAGGGGGGTTTCCCTTCTTTCAATTTGTAAAGATAAACAACGGGCTAGTGCTTTAGTTTTAGTAGCCCACACCCCTATATACTCTATGTTTTTTCGTATATTGAGGAGTAAATTTCAACTAAAAGTCCTCTTTATAAAATACAATTGGAAGATTGCTCCTGAAATTTATTCTGGCTGTGTGTAGGGGGATTTCCCTTCTTTCAATTCGTAAAGAAACACAACGGGCTAGTGCTTTAATTTTAGTAGCCCACACCCCTATATACTCTATGTTTTTTCGTATATTGAGGAGTAAATTTCAACTAAAAGTCCTCTTTATAAAATACAATTGGAAGATTGCTCCTGAAATTCATTTTGGGTGTGTGTAGGGGGGTTTCCCTTCTTTCAATTTGTAAAGATAAACAACGGGCTAGTGCTTTAGTTTTAGTAGCCCACACCCCTATATACTCTATGTGTTTTCGTATATTGAGGAGTAAATTTCAACTAAAAGTCCTCTTTATAAAATACAATTGGAAGATTGCTCCTGAAATATATTTTGGGTGTGTGTAGGGGGGTTTCCCTTCTTTCAATTTGTAAAGAAAAACAACGGGCTTGTGCTTTAGTTTTTGTAGCCCACACTCATATACATTCCTATATATTCCACGTTTTTATATATATTGAGGAGTAAATTTGAACAAAAAGTCCTCTTTATGAAATACAATTGGAAGATTGCTCCTGAAATATATTTTTGGTGTGTGTAGGGGGGTTTCCCTTCTTTCAATTTGTAAATAAAAACAACGGGCTAGTGCTTTAGTTTTAGTAGCCCACACCCCTATATACTCTAGGTTTTTTCGTATATTGAGGAGTAAATTTAAACTAAAATTCCTCTTTATAAAATACAATTGGAAGATTGCTCCTGAAATTTATTTTGGCTGTGTGTAGGGGGATTTCCCTTCTTTCATTTCGTAAAGAAACACAACGGGCTAGTGCTTTAATTTTAGTAGCCCACACCCCTATATACTCTATGTTTTTTCGTATATTGAGGAGTAAATTTGAACTAAAAGTCCTCTTTATAAAATACAATTGGAAGATAGCTCCTGAAATTTATTTTGGCTGTGTGTAGGGGGATTTCCCTTCTTTCAATTCGTAAAGATAAACAACGGGCTAGTGCTTTAATTTTAGTAGCCCACACCCCTATATACTCTATGTTTTTTCGTATATTGAGGAGTAAATTTCAACTAAAAGTCCTCTTTATAAAATACAATTGGAAGATTGCTCCTGAAATTTATTTTGGCTGTGTGTAGGGGGATTTCCCTTCTTTCAATTTGTAAAGATAAACAACGGGCTAGTGCTTTAGTTTTAGTAGCCCACACCCCTATATACTCTATGTGTTTTCGTATATTGAGGAGTAAATTTCAACTAAAAGTCCTCTTTATAAAATACAATTGGAAGATTGCTCCTGAAATATATTTTGGGTGTGTGTAGGGGGGTTTCCCTTCTTTCAATTTGTAAAGAAAAACAACGGGCTTGTGCTTTAGTTTTTGTAGCCCACACTCATATACATTCCTATATATTCCACGTTTTTATATATATTGAGCAGTAAATTTGAACAAAAAGTCCTCTTTATGAAATACAATTGGAAGATTGCTCCTGAAATATATTTTTGGTGTGTGTAGGGGGGTTTCCCTTCTTTCAATTTGTAAAGAAACACAACGGGCTAGTGCTTTAATTTTAGTAGCCCACACCCCTATATACTCTATGTTTTTTCGTATATTGAGGAGTAAATTTCAACAAAAAGTCCTCTTTATAAAATACAATTGGAAGATTGCTCCTGAAATATATTTTTGGTGTGTGTAGGGGGGT
Source organism: Lytechinus pictus (assembly GCF_037042905.1). NCBI lineage: Eukaryota > Metazoa > Echinodermata > Echinoidea > Temnopleuroida > Toxopneustidae > Lytechinus > Lytechinus pictus. Next base: position 15,745,771 of record NC_087249.1, read on the forward strand.
TTCCCTTCTTTCAATTTGTAAAGAAAAACAACGGGCTAGTGCTTTAGTTTTAGTAGCCCACACCCCTATATACTCTAGGTTTTTTCGTATATTGAGGAGTAAATTTAAACTAAAATTCCTCTTTATAAAATACAATTGGAAGATTGCTCCTGAAATTTATTTTGGCTGTGTGTAGGGGGATTTCCCTTCTTTCAATTCGTAAAGAAACACAACGGGCTAGTGCTTTAATTTTAGTAGCCCACACCCCTATATACTCTATGTTTTTTCGTATATTGAGGAGTAAATTTCAACTAAAAGTCCTCTTTATAAAATACAATTGGAAGATTGCTCCTGAAATTTATTTTGGCTGTGTGTAGGGGGATTTCCCTTCTTTCAATTCGTAAAGAAACACAACGGGCTAGTGCTTTAATTTTAGTAGCCCACACCCCTATATACTCTATGTTTTTTCGTATATTGAGGAGTAAATTTGAACTAAAAGTCCTCTTTATAAAATACAATTGGAAGATTGCTCCTGAAATATATTTTGGGTGTGTGGAGGGGGGTTTCCCTTCTTTCAATTTGTAAAGAAAAACAACGGGCTAGTGCTTTAGTTTTAGTAGCCCTTACCCCTATATACTCCAGTTTTAAGAATATTGAGGAGTATGTAAAAAAAAAGTTCCTGATAAATGAAGAGAGCTATCGTATTTTTGAAGGGGGTGACCCTTTTTATTCAATTTTACAGTGCGTATCAATAAAAACGGGACAGTTATGAAACGTCTATCAAAATACCCTTTTGAATTATGATGTCTATATTTTGATGTTCATAGATGCTCTGAAATCTTATCGATCAAATTCAAAATGTTTTTTTTTTTTAATTTGTTCATGCTTGAGTGCACACGAGATGGTTTTGTCGGGGGTTCAAATATAGGATTGCGCTAAGTGATAGGAAATGAAGTGTATGGTTATAAGACTTCTTGCCAATCAGCAGATTATTTTTGCCATAGTTTTCAGATTTTGGTCGCAAATGTCACGTACAAAGCTGTATATTTACTTTACTTTTTCATTTCAATAAATTATTTTTTTAGCAATGAATATTCTTTCATACTAACATTTTTTGTCAACCAAGAATGACCCAATTTGTAATTAGGAATTTGAGAGCTTGTAATCAATTCAAACCATTTTATTTTATGCAACAAGCAGATAAATCCTTTTCTGTTAGAATTGATAATTTAATATCCTATCTAACACACAATTATAATTTTTTTTTTTACCCACCATGGGCATTTATTATATACATAATTGAACATTCAAAATCACATCACATGTTTACATATTTCTTTTTCAAACAAATATTCCAAATTAAGTTCTCGACAATCTTTTCCTGTTTTGTTTCTTATAAGTATACATTTATAAATGCACCAAAAGCAATTATAATGATTTGAATAAAGTACAGCAAATTCACCCTATTAACAACTAACAATTAACAATTAGGGGTTTGGTGAATGATAACATCTGTTCTCGTTGTGAAGTAGAGGAAGATATTCATTACACTTTAATTTCTTGTGATTTGAACAAACCATTCTTTGAATTTTTGAAAAAAATAATCCAGCAAATATTTCATAAAGATTTAGAAATCAATCATTAAAATTTTGTTTAAACATGAAGTAGACGAAAAATTAGTTTTACTTCTGACTATCGCACTTTGGTGCATTCACAAAGTCATCGTTTTAAGAAACATGAGTGGAAACGAAAAGAGAGGCAATCCCAACAGGAAAAACCAGTACGGCTGGACCAGTTACACCAGTAAAATTTAATTGGTAACTCTAGAAATTGGAACAAAATATACTTGTCTGCTATAAGCTGGACCAGTAATTTTTTGATGGTCAAATTTAACTGGACCACTATAATTTTAACTGGACCAGTAACAAATATACTGGTCAAACTAACTGGACCAGTAATAATTTTACTGGTCCAATTGAACTGGACCAGTACAAATTGTGGTGGACCAGTAATTTTACTGGTCAAATTATACTGGACCAGTACAATTTTTGCTGGACCAGTAATAATTTTACTGGTCAAATTAAACTGGACTAGTACAATTTTTGCTGGACCAGTAATAATTTTACTGGTCAAATTAAACTGGGCCAGTACAATTTTTGCTGGACCAGTAATAAATTACTGGTCAAATTAAACTGGACCAGTACAATTTTGGCTGGACCAGTAATAATTTTACTGGTCAAATTAAACTGGATCTGAAATTCATATTTTTAAGAGAAATAGAAAGAAGAATAGAAATGAAACCTCGGTACAGGAAAAGATATGTTCATCTACCCAAAGAAATTATGGAATATATTTGAAACACTGTGAATTTCATGTTTCCATTTAATGTTTTTTTAAATTTATGTTAAAGATTACGTAAGATTCTTGCACAATTACATTATTATGTAAATTTTTGTTTTAATTTCTGAAATTTCCTGTAATGTCATGTATGCTCATTTTCATAATGTGTTATGTTGTTTTGTTGTAAATAAAATCCTCTAATTGAGGCCAAAAAAATGCAATTAGGCATTTCTTGGGTTGACTTTTATTAATTATTAAACATGCAATCCTAAAAAATAACTTTTTTTTAAAGTAACTAAATAAGTTTGTGAGTGAATTTTGAAACATAATTTTAAAAACAATGGCAAAGATAATGAAAATGTTAAGAGGAAGTTAACTGCTTAGCAGGAAGTCTAATGACCATATATTTTGTTTCCTCTCATTTCTGCACAAACCTATTTTTGAACCCTTGACAAATCTCGTGTTCGTTCAAGCATGAACAAAATTCATTTCTTAAAATTGCATTTAAAATATAAGGTTTCAGAGCATCTATAAACATCAAAATATAGACATCATAATTTGAAAAGAATTTTTGATAGACTTTTCAAAACTGTCCAGTTTTTATTGATACGCACTGTATTGATAGAATGAAGGGGCTTGTCCTTTGATAAGGTTCACTGGCCCTCTCTTATTATTTGCGCCCTTCTAAAAAGTATTTCTTTTTTACTATTGAGGGGTGAATAAAAATGAAAGTATTCTTGACTAAAAAGCAAAAGTGAAGATTGCCCCTGAAAAAAATTTCGGGTGTTTGTGGAGGGGAGTTTTCCTTCTGTCAATTCGTTTATAAAGGGGGGGGGGGTTAGTGCCTACATTTCAGTAGCCCACACTCCTATATATTATTTATATCCTTTTTTTTGTCCTTATTTTAGTGTTGACAGTAATTGGGGATTAAATAAAATTAAAAAACCTCCTGATAGCAAACGGAAATATAGCTCCTAAAAGACCATTCGGTTGTTTGTAGGAAGTTTATTAAACCTCATTTCAATTTTTGGATACTAAGAAGGGCTAGGGCTGATTTTTTTAGTTGCCCGCACTCCTATAATATACTCGATGTTTTAAAAATATTGAGAATGATATAATGGAAACAGATTGCCTGTTGAAAGCAAATAGAAAGATTGCTCCTGGTAGAGCTTTCAGTTTTTTGTAGGGGGCTTCACATATTTGCAATCTAGGGTTACAAACAAGGGGCTAGTCCTAAAGTTAAAAAAAAATAGTGATCCCACCCTCCTGGGAAGATTGATCCATAAAGAAATTTCTGGTATGTGGAGCGAGTTCCCTAATTCCTTCAATACGTTTATATTAACAAGTGGCAAGTGCGCGTACACACACACACACACAAACACACACCATCACACTGACACACCCTCACACGGACATATATACATATATATATATATATATTCATATTTTTTTTATATATAACTTCGAGGGAATTGAAAAAAAAAATGGTTGGAATTTATGAGGGCTCCAGCCCACAAAAGCCCTCCCCCTCTCCATCTGTACGCCAGTGTTGATAACAAAAGAGAGTCAGATTAACAGCTATAGAAACAAGTGACCAAGCGAGAAAATTTCTTGGGTATTGAAAGTTATTTTGCATTATACACCACTTAAAAAGCCTATACAGTGCGAATTATATTTCTGTTTCACAATGCTCTTTTTCGCGTATTATCTTACTTCAAAACAAAACAAAGTGGGGTTAATGGGGAAGAAGGCTGTAGCCCCCTTAACCCTATCTAGCCCGAGGAGGAGGGGGGAGCTTAATAAGCCCCCCCCCCCCCCCTTGACATTTTTCGCTAAACGTCTGTAATGGGCTAATAAAAGTAAAGCACTAACCATTTGTTTTTGTTTACAAATTGAAAGAAGGGAAACTCCCCTTCACACACCCGAAATTTGATTTAAGAGCAATCTTCCAATCAATCTTTATCAGAAAGAAAAGTCATTCTAGATTACTCTTCAATATACGAAAAAACATAGAGTATATAGGGGTGTGGGCTACTAAAACTAAAGCACTAGCCCGTTGTTTTTATTTACAAATTGAAAGAAGGGAAACCCCCCTACACACACCCAAAATATATTTCAGGAGCAATCTTCCAATTGTATTTTATAAAGAGGACTTTTAGTTGAAATTTACACCTCAATATACGAAAAAACATAGAGTATATAGGGGTGTGGGCTACTAAAACTAAAGCACTAGCCCGTTGTTTTTATTTACAAATTGAAAGAAGGGAAACCCCCCTACACACACCCAAAATATATTTCAGGAGCAATCTTCCAATTGTATTTTATAAAGAGGACTTTTAGTTGAAATTAGTACTCCTCAATATACGAAAAAACATAGAGTATATAGGGGTGTGGGCTACTAAAACTAAAGCACTAGCCCGTTGTTTTTATTTACAAATTGAAAGAAGGGAACCCCCCCCGACACACACCCAAAATATATTTCAGGAGCAATCTTCCAATTGTATTTTAGAAAGAGGACTTTTAGTTGAAATTTACTCCTCAATATACGAAAAAACATAGAGTATATAGGGGTGTGGGCTACTAAAACTAAAGCACTAGCCCGTTGTTTTTATTTACAAATTGAAAGAAGGGAAACCCCCCTACACACACCCAAAATATATTTCAGGAGCAATCTTCCAATTGTATTTTATAAAGAGGACTTTTAGTTGAAATTAGTACTCCTCAATATACGAAAAAACATAGAGTATATAGGGGTGTGGGCTACTAAAACTAAAGCACTAGCCCGTTGTTTTTATTTACAAATTGAAAGAAGGGAACCCCCCCGACACACACCCAAAATATATTTCAGGAGCAATCTTCCAATTGTATTTTAGAAAGAGGACTTTTAGTTGAAATTTACTCCTCAATATACGAAAAAACATAGAGTATATAGGGGTGTGGGCTACTAAAACTAAAGCACTAGCCCGTTGTTTTTATTTACAAATTGAAAGAAGGGAAACCCCCCTACACACACCCAAAATATATTTCAGGAGCAATCTTCCAATTGTATTTTATAAAGAGGACTTTTAGTTGAAATTAGTACTCCTCAATATACGAAAAAACATAGAGTATATAGGGGTGTGGGCTACTAAAACTAAAGCACTAGCCCGTTGTTTTTATTTACAAATTGAAAGAAGGGAACCCCCCCGACACACACCCAAAATATATTTCAGGAGCAATCTTCCAATTGTATTTTAGAAAGAGGACTTTTAGTTGAAATTTACTCCTCAATATACGAAAAAACATAGAGTATATAGGGGTGTGGGCTACTAAAACTAAAGCACTAGCCCGTTGTTTTTATTTACAAATTGAAAGAAGGGAAACCCCCCTACACACACCCAAAATATATTTCAGGAGCAATCTTCCAATTGTATTTTATAAAGAGGACTTTTAGTTGAAATTAGTACTCCTCAATATACGAAAAAACATAGAGTATATAGGGGTGTGGGCTACTAAAACTAAAGCACTAGCCCGTTGTTTTTATTTACAAATTGAAAGAAGGGAACCCCCCCGACACACACCCAAAATATATTTCAGGAGCAATCTTCCAATTGTATTTTAGAAAGAGGACTTTTAGTTGAAATTTACTCCTCAATATACGAAAAAACATAGAGTATATAGGGGTGTGGGCTACTAAAACTAAAGCACTAGCCCGTTGTTTTTATTTACAAATTGAAAGAAGGGAAACCCCCCTACACACACCCAAAATATATTTCAGGAGCAATCTTCCAATTGTATTTTATAAAGAGGACTTTTAGTTGAAATTAGTACTCCTCAATATACGAAAAAACATAGAGTATATAGGGGTGTGGGCTACTAAAACTAAAGCACTAGCCCGTTGTTTTTATTTACAAATTGAAAGAAGGGAACCCCCCCGACACACACCCAAAATATATTTCAGGAGCAATCTTCCAATTGTATTTTAGAAAGAGGACTTTTAGTTGAAATTTACTCCTCAATATACGAAAAAACATAGAGTATATAGGGGTGTGGGCTACTAAAACTAAAGCACTAGCCCGTTGTTTTTATTTACAAATTGAAAGAAGGGAAACCCCCCTACACACACCCAAAATATATTTCAGGAGCAATCTTCCAATTGTATTTTATAAAGAGGACTTTTAGTTGAAATTTACTCCTCAATATACGAAAAAACATAGAGTATATAGGGGTGTGGGCTACTAAAACTAAAGCACTAGCCCGTTGTTTTTATTTACAAATTGAAAGAAGGGAAACCCCCCTACACACACCCAAAATATATTTCAGGAGCAATCTTCCAATTGTATTTTATAAAGAGGACTTTTAGTTGAAATTAGTACTCCTCAATATACGAAAAAACATAGAGTATATAGGGGTGTGGGCTACTAAAACTAAAGCACTAGCCCGTTGTTTTTATTTACAAATTGAAAGAAGGGAACCCCCCCGACACACACCCAAAATATATTTCAGGAGCAATCTTCCAATTGTATTTTAGAAAGAGGACTTTTAGTTGAAATTTACTCCTCAATATACGAAAAAACATAGAGTATATAGGGGTGTGGGCTACTAAAACTAAAGCACTAGCCCGTTGTTTTTATTTACAAATTGAAAGAAGGGAAACCCCCCTACACACACCCAAAATATATTTCAGGAGCAATCTTCCAATTGTATTTTATAAAGAGGACTTTTAGTTGAAATTAGTACTCCTCAATATACGAAAAAACATAGAGTATATAGGGGTGTGGGCTACTAAAACTAAAGCACTAGCCCGTTGTTTTTATTTACAAATTGAAAGAAGGGAACCCCCCCCGACACACACCCAAAATATATTTCAGGAGCAATCTTCCAATTGTATTTTAGAAAGAGGACTTTTAGTTGAAATTTACTCCTCAATATACGAAAAAACATAGAGTATATAGGGGTGTGGGCTACTAAAACTAAAGCACTAGCCCGTTGTTTTTATTTACAAATTGAAAGAAGGGAAACCCCCCTACACACACCCAAAATATATTTCAGGAGCAATCTTCCAATTGTATTTTATAAAGAGGACTTTTAGTTGAAATTAGTACTCCTCAATATACGAAAAAACATAGAGTATATAGGGGTGTGGGCTACTAAAACTAAAGCACTAGCCCGTTGTTTTTATTTACAAATTGAAAGAAGGGAACCCCCCCGACACACACCCAAAATATATTTCAGGAGCAATCTTCCAATTGTATTTTAGAAAGAGGACTTTTAGTTGAAATTTACTCCTCAATATACGAAAAAACATAGAGTATATAGGGGTGTGGGCTACTAAAACTAAAGCACTAGCCCGTTGTTTTTATTTACAAATTGAAAGAAGGGAAACCCCCCTACACACACCCAAAATATATTTCAGGAGCAATCTTCCAATTGTATTTTATAAAGAGGACTTTTAGTTGAAATTAGTACTCCTCAATATACGAAAAAACATAGAGTATATAGGGGTGTGGGCTACTAAAACTAAAGCACTAGCCCGTTGTTTTTATTTACAAATTGAAAGAAGGGAACCCCCCCGACACACACCCAAAATATATTTCAGGAGCAATCTTCCAATTGTATTTTAGAAAGAGGACTTTTAGTTGAAATTTACTCCTCAATATACGAAAAAACATAGAGTATATAGGGGTGTGGGCTACTAAAACTAAAGCACTAGCCCGTTGTTTTTATTTACAAATTGAAAGAAGGGAAACCCCCCTACACACACCCAAAATATATTTCAGGAGCAATCTTCCAATTGTATTTTATAAAGAGGACTTTTAGTTGAAATTAGTACTCCTCAATATACGAAAAAACATAGAGTATATAGGGGTGTGGGCTACTAAAACTAAAGCACTAGCCCGTTGTTTTTATTTACAAATTGAAAGAAGGGAACCCCCCCGACACACACCCAAAATATATTTCAGGAGCAATCTTCCAATTGTATTTTAGAAAGAGGACTTTTAGTTGAAATTTACTCCTCAATATACGAAAAAACATAGAGTATATAGGGGTGTGGGCTACTAAAACTAAAGCACTAGCCCGTTGTTTTTATTTACAAATTGAAAGAAGGGAAACCCCCCTACACACACCCAAAATATATTTCAGGAGCAATCTTCCAATTGTATTTTATAAAGAGGACTTTTAGTTGAAATTAGTACTCCTCAATATACGAAAAAACATAGAGTATATAGGGGTGTGGGCTACTAAAACTAAAGCACTAGCCCGTTGTTTTTATTTACAAATTGAAAGAAGGGAACCCCCCCCGACACACACCCAAAATATATTTCAGGAGCAATCTTCCAATTGTATTTTAGAAAGAGGACTTTTAGTTGAAATTTACTCCTCAATATACGAAAAAACATAGAGTATATAGGGGTGTGGGCTACTAAAACTAAAGCACTAGCCCGTTGTTTTTATTTACAAATTGAAAGAAGGGAAACCCCCCTACACACACCCAAAATATATTTCAGGAGCAATCTTCCAATTGTATTTTATAAAGAGGACTTTTAGTTGAAATTAGTACTCCTCAATATACGAAAAAACATAGAGTATATAGGGGTGTGGGCTACTAAAACTAAAGCACTAGCCCGTTGTTTTTATTTACAAATTGAAAGAAGGGAACCCCCCCGACACACACCCAAAATATATTTCAGGAGCAATCTTCCAATTGTATTTTAGAAAGAGGACTTTTAGTTGAAATTTACTCCTCAATATACGAAAAAACATAGAGTATATAGGGGTGTGGGCTACTAAAACTAAAGCACTAGCCCGTTGTTTTTATTTACAAATTGAAAGAAGGGAAACCCCCCTACACACACCCAAAATATATTTCAGGAGCAATCTTCCAATTGTATTTTATAAAGAGGACTTTTAGTTGAAATTAGTACTCCTCAATATACGAAAAAACATAGAGTATATAGGGGTGTGGGCTACTAAAACTAAAGCACTAGCCCGTTGTTTTTATTTACAAATTGAAAGAAGGGAACCCCCCCGACACACACCCAAAATATATTTCAGGAGCAATCTTCCAATTGTATTTTAGAAAGAGGACTTTTAGTTGAAATTTACTCCTCAATATACGAAAAAACATAGAGTATATAGGGGTGTGGGCTACTAAAACTAAAGCACTAGCCCGTTGTTTTTATTTACAAATTGAAAGAAGGGAAACCCCCCTACACACACCCAAAATATATTTCAGGAGCAATCTTCCAATTGTATTTTATAAAGAGGACTTTTAGTTGAAATTAGTACTCCTCAATATACGAAAAAACATAGAGTATATAGGGGTGTGGGCTACTAAAACTAAAGCACTAGCCCGTTGTTTTTATTTACAAATTGAAAGAAGGGAACCCCCCCGACACACACCCAAAATATATTTCAGGAGCAATCTTCCAATTGTATTTTAGAAAGAGGACTTTTAGTTGAAATTTACTCCTCAATATACGAAAAAACATAGAGTATATAGGGGTGTGGGCTACTAAAACTAAAGCACTAGCCCGTTGTTTTTATTTACAAATTGAAAGAAGGGAAACCCCCCTACACACACCCAAAATATATTTCAGGAGCAATCTTCCAATTGTATTTTATAAAGAGGACTTTTAGTTGAAATTAGTACTCCTCAATATACGAAAAAACATAGAGTATATAGGGGTGTGGGCTACTAAAACTAAAGCACTAGCCCGTTGTTTTTATTTACAAATTGAAAGAAGGGAACCCCCCCGACACACACCCAAAATATATTTCAGGAGCAATCTTCCAATTGTATTTTAGAAAGAGGACTTTTAGTTGAAATTTACTCCTCAATATACGAAAAAACATAGAGTATATAGGGGTGTGGGCTACTAAAACTAAAGCACTAGCCCGTTGTTTTTATTTACAAATTGAAAGAAGGGAAACCCCCCTACACACACCCAAAATATATTTCAGGAGCAATCTTCCAATTGTATTTTATAAAGAGGACTTTTAGTTGAAATTAGTACTCCTCAATATACGAAAAAACATAGAGTATATAGGGGTGTGGGCTACTAAAACTAAAGCACTAGCCCGTTGTTTTTATTTACAAATTGAAAGAAGGGAACCCCCCCGACACACACCCAAAATATATTTCAGGAGCAATCTTCCAATTGTATTTTAGAAAGAGGACTTTTAGTTGAAATTTACTCCTCAATATACGAAAAAACATAGAGTATATAGGGGTGTGGGCTACTAAAACTAAAGCACTAGCCCGTTGTTTTTATTTACAAATTGAAAGAAGGGAAACCCCCCTACACACACCCAAAATATATTTCAGGAGCAATCTTCCAATTGTATTTTATAAAGAGGACTTTTAGTTGAAATTAGTACTCCTCAATATACGAAAAAACATAGAGTATATAGGGGTGTGGGCTACTAAAACTAAAGCACTAGCCCGTTGTTTTTATTTACAAATTGAAAGAAGGGAACCCCCCCGACACACACCCAAAATATATTTCAGGAGCAATCTTCCAATTGTATTTTAGAAAGAGGACTTTTAGTTGAAATTTACTCCTCAATATACGAAAAAACATAGAGTATATAGGGGTGTGGGCTACTAAAACTAAAGCACTAGCCCGTTGTTTTTATTTACAAATTGAAAGAAGGGAAACCCCCCTACACACACCCAAAATATATTTCAGGAGCAATCTTCCAATTGTATTTTATAAAGAGGACTTTTAGTTGAAATTAGTACTCCTCAATATACGAAAAAACATAGAGTATATAGGGGTGTGGGCTACTAAAACTAAAGCACTAGCCCGTTGTTTTTATTTACAAATTGAAAGAAGGGAACCCCCCCGACACACACCCAAAATATATTTCAGGAGCAATCTTCCAATTGTATTTTAGAAAGAGGACTTTTAGTTGAAATTTACTCCTCAATATACGAAAAAACATAGAGTATATAGGGGTGTGGGCTACTAAAACTAAAGCACTAGCCCGTTGTTTTTATTTACAAATTGAAAGAAGGGAAACCCCCCTACACACACCCAAAATATATTTCAGGAGCAATCTTCCAATTGTATTTTATAAAGAGGACTTTTAGTTGAAATTAGTACTCCTCAATATACGAAAAAACATAGAGTATATAGGGGTGTGGGCTACTAAAACTAAAGCACTAGCCCGTTGTTTTTATTTACAAATTGAAAGAAGGGAACCCCCCCGACACACACCCAAAATATATTTCAGGAGCAATCTTCCAATTGTATTTTAGAAAGAGGACTTTTAGTTGAAATTTACTCCTCAATATACGAAAAAACATAGAGTATATAGGGGTGTGGGCTACTAAAACTAAAGCACTAGCCCGTTGTTTTTATTTACAAATTGAAAGAAGGGAAACCCCCCTACACACACCCAAAATATATTTCAGGAGCAATCTTCCAATTGTATTTTATAAAGAGGACTTTTAGTTGAAATTAGTACTCCTCAATATACGAAAAAACATAGAGTATATAGGGGTGTGGGCTACTAAAACTAAAGCACTAGCCCGTTGTTTTTATTTACAAATTGAAAGAAGGGAACCCCCCCGACACACACCCAAAATATATTTCAGGAGCAATCTTCCAATTGTATTTTAGAAAGAGGACTTTTAGTTGAAATTAGTACTCCTCAATATACGAAAAAACATAGAGTATATAGGGGTGTGGGCTACTAAAACTAAAGCACTAGCCCGTTGTTTTTATTTACAAATTGAAAGAAGGGAACCCCCCCGACACACACCCAAAATATATTTCAGGAGCAATCTTCCAATTGTATTTTAGAAAGAGGACTTTTAGTTGAAATTTACTCCTCAATATACGAAAAAACATAGAGTATATAGGGGTGTGGGCTACTAAAACTAAAGCACTAGCCCGTTGTTTTTATTTACAAATTGAAAGAAGGGAAACCCCCCTACACACACCCAAAATATATTTCAGGAGCAATCTTCCAATTGTATTTTATAAAGAGGACTTTTAGTTGAAATTAGTACTCCTCAATATACGAAAAAACATAGAGTATATAGGGGTGTGGGCTACTAAAACTAAAGCACTAGCCCGTTGTTTTTATTTACAAATTGAAAGAAGGGAACCCCCCCGACACACACCCAAAATATATTTCAGGAGCAATCTTCCAATTGTATTTTAGAAAGAGGACTTTTAGTTGAAATTTACTCCTCAATATACGAAAAAACATAGAGTATATAGGGGTGTGGGCTACTAAAACTAAAGCACTAGCCCGTTGTTTTTATTTACAAATTGAAAGAAGGGAACCCCCCCCGACACACACCCAAAATATATTTCAGGAGCAATCTTCCAATTGTATTTTAGAAAGAGGACTTTTAGTTGAAATTTACTCCTCAATATACGAAAAAACATAGAGTATATAGGGGTGTGGGCTACTAAAACTAAAGCACTAGCCCGTTGTTTTTATTTACAAATTGAAAGAAGGGAAACCCCCCTACACACACCCAAAATATATTTCAGGAGCAATCTTCCAATTGTATTTTATAAAGAGGACTTTTAGTTGAAATTAGTACTCCTCAATATACGAAAAAACATAGAGTATATAGGGGTGTGGGCTACTAAAACTAAAGCACTAGCCCGTTGTTTTTATTTACAAATTGAAAGAAGGGAACCCCCCCGACACACACCCAAAATATATTTCAGGAGCAATCTTCCAATTGTATTTTAGAAAGAGGACTTTTAGTTGAAATTTACTCCTCAATATACGAAAAAACATAGAGTATATAGGGGTGTGGGCTACTAAAACTAAAGCACTAGCCCGTTGTTTTTATTTACAAATTGAAAGAAGGGAAACCCCCCTACACACACCCAAAATATATTTCAGGAGCAATCTTCCAATTGTATTTTATAAAGAGGACTTTTAGTTGAAATTAGTACTCCTCAATATACGAAAAAACATAGAGTATATAGGGGTGTGGGCTACTAAAACTAAAGCACTAGCCCGTTGTTTTTATTTACAAATTGAAAGAAGGGAACCCCCCCCGACACACACCCAAAATATATTTCAGGAGCAATCTTCCAATTGTATTTTAGAAAGAGGACTTTTAGTTGAAATTTACTCCTCAATATACGAAAAAACATAGAGTATATAGGGGTGTGGGCTACTAAAACTAAAGCACTAGCCCGTTGTTTTTATTTACAAATTGAAAGAAGGGAAACCCCCCTACACACACCCAAAATATATTTCAGGAGCAATCTTCCAATTGTATTTTATAAAGAGGACTTTTAGTTGAAATTAGTACTCCTCAATATACGAAAAAACATAGAGTATATAGGGGTGTGGGCTACTAAAACTAAAGCACTAGCCCGTTGTTTTTATTTACAAATTGAAAGAAGGGAACCCCCCCGACACACACCCAAAATATATTTCAGGAGCAATCTTCCAATTGTATTTTAGAAAGAGGACTTTTAGTTGAAATTTACTCCTCAATATACGAAAAAACATAGAGTATATAGGGGTGTGGGCTACTAAAACTAAAGCACTAGCCCGTTGTTTTTATTTACAAATTGAAAGAAGGGAAACCCCCCTACACACACCCAAAATATATTTCAGGAGCAATCTTCCAATTGTATTTTATAAAGAGGACTTTTAGTTGAAATTAGTACTCCTCAATATACGAAAAAACATAGAGTATATAGGGGTGTGGGCTACTAAAACTAAAGCACTAGCCCGTTGTTTTTATTTACAAATTGAAAGAAGGGAACCCCCCCGACACACACCCAAAATATATTTCAGGAGCAATCTTCCAATTGTATTTTAGAAAGAGGACTTTTAGTTGAAATTTACTCCTCAATATACGAAAAAACATAGAGTATATAGGGGTGTGGGCTACTAAAACTAAAGCACTAGCCCGTTGTTTTTATTTACAAATTGAAAGAAGGGAAACCCCCCTACACACACCCAAAATATATTTCAGGAGCAATCTTCCAATTGTATTTTATAAAGAGGACTTTTAGTTGAAATTAGTACTCCTCAATATACGAAAAAACATAGAGTATATAGGGGTGTGGGCTACTAAAACTAAAGCACTAGCCCGTTGTTTTTATTTACAAATTGAAAGAAGGGAACCCCCCCGACACACACCCAAAATATATTTCAGGAGCAATCTTCCAATTGTATTTTAGAAAGAGGACTTTTAGTTGAAATTTACTCCTCAATATACGAAAAAACATAGAGTATATAGGGGTGTGGGCTACTAAAACTAAAGCACTAGCCCGTTGTTTTTATTTACAAATTGAAAGAAGGGAAACCCCCCTACACACACCCAAAATATATTTCAGGAGCAATCTTCCAATTGTATTTTATAAAGAGGACTTTTAGTTGAAATTAGTACTCCTCAATATACGAAAAAACATAGAGTATATAGGGGTGTGGGCTACTAAAACTAAAGCACTAGCCCGTTGTTTTTATTTACAAATTGAAAGAAGGGAACCCCCCCGACACACACCCAAAATATATTTCAGGAGCAATCTTCCAATTGTATTTTAGAAAGAGGACTTTTAGTTGAAATTTACTCCTCAATATACGAAAAAACATAGAGTATATAGGGGTGTGGGCTACTAAAACTAAAGCACTAGCCCGTTGTTTTTATTTACAAATTGAAAGAAGGGAAACCCCCCTACACACACCCAAAATATATTTCAGGAGCAATCTTCCAATTGTATTTTATAAAGAGGACTTTTAGTTGAAATTAGTACTCCTCAATATACGAAAAAACATAGAGTATATAGGGGTGTGGGCTACTAAAACTAAAGCACTAGCCCGTTGTTTTTATTTACAAATTGAAAGAAGGGAACCCCCCCGACACACACCCAAAATATATTTCAGGAGCAATCTTCCAATTGTATTTTAGAAAGAGGACTTTTAGTTGAAATTTACTCCTCAATATACGAAAAAACATAGAGTATATAGGGGTGTGGGCTACTAAAACTAAAGCACTAGCCCGTTGTTTTTATTTACAAATTGAAAGAAGGGAAACCCCCCTACACACACCCAAAATATATTTCAGGAGCAATCTTCCAATTGTATTTTATAAAGAGGACTTTTAGTTGAAATTAGTACTCCTCAATATACGAAAAAACATAGAGTATATAGGGGTGTGGGCTACTAAAACTAAAGCACTAGCCCGTTGTTTTTATTTACAAATTGAAAGAAGGGAACCCCCCCGACACACACCCAAAATATATTTCAGGAGCAATCTTCCAATTGTATTTTAGAAAGAGGACTTTTAGTTGAAATTTACTCCTCAATATACGAAAAAACATAGAGTATATAGGGGTGTGGGCTACTAAAACTAAAGCACTAGCCCGTTGTTTTTATTTACAAATTGAAAGAAGGGAAACCCCCCTACACACACCCAAAATATATTTCAGGAGCAATCTTCCAATTGTATTTTATAAAGAGGACTTTTAGTTGAAATTAGTACTCCTCAATATACGAAAAAACATAGAGTATATAGGGGTGTGGGCTACTAAAACTAAAGCACTAGCCCGTTGTTTTTATTTACAAATTGAAAGAAGGGAACCCCCCCGACACACACCCAAAATATATTTCAGGAGCAATCTTCCAATTGTATTTTAGAAAGAGGACTTTTAGTTGAAATTTACTCCTCAATATACGAAAAAACATAGAGTATATAGGGGTGTGGGCTACTAAAACTAAAGCACTAGCCCGTTGTTTTTATTTACAAATTGAAAGAAGGGAAACCCCCCTACACACACCCAAAATATATTTCAGGAGCAATCTTCCAATTGTATTTTATAAAGAGGACTTTTAGTTGAAATTAGTACTCCTCAATATACGAAAAAACATAGAGTATATAGGGGTGTGGGCTACTAAAACTAAAGCACTAGCCCGTTGTTTTTATTTACAAATTGAAAGAAGGGAACCCCCCCGACACACACCCAAAATATATTTCAGGAGCAATCTTCCAATTGTATTTTAGAAAGAGGACTTTTAGTTGAAATTTACTCCTCAATATACGAAAAAACATAGAGTATATAGGGGTGTGGGCTACTAAAACTAAAGCACTAGCCCGTTGTTTTTATTTACAAATTGAAAGAAGGGAAACCCCCCTACACACACCCAAAATATATTTCAGGAGCAATCTTCCAATTGTATTTTATAAAGAGGACTTTTAGTTGAAATTAGTACTCCTCAATATACGAAAAAACATAGAGTATATAGGGGTGTGGGCTACTAAAACTAAAGCACTAGCCCGTTGTTTTTATTTACAAATTGAAAGAAGGGAACCCCCCCGACACACACCCAAAATATATTTCAGGAGCAATCTTCCAATTGTATTTTAGAAAGAGGACTTTTAGTTGAAATTTACTCCTCAATATACGAAAAAACATAGAGTATATAGGGGTGTGGGCTACTAAAACTAAAGCACTAGCCCGTTGTTTTTATTTACAAATTGAAAGAAGGGAAACCCCCCTACACACACCCAAAATATATTTCAGGAGCAATCTTCCAATTGTATTTTATAAAGAGGACTTTTAGTTGAAATTAGTACTCCTCAATATACGAAAAAACATAGAGTATATAGGGGTGTGGGCTACTAAAACTAAAGCACTAGCCCGTTGTTTTTATTTACAAATTGAAAGAAGGGAACCCCCCCCGACACACACCCAAAATATATTTCAGGAGCAATCTTCCAATTGTATTTTAGAAAGAGGACTTTTAGTTGAAATTTACTCCTCAATATACGAAAAAACATAGAGTATATAGGGGTGTGGGCTACTAAAACTAAAGCACTAGCCCGTTGTTTTTATTTACAAATTGAAAGAAGGGAAACCCCCCTACACACACCCAAAATATATTTCAGGAGCAATCTTCCAATTGTATTTTATAAAGAGGACTTTTAGTTGAAATTAGTACTCCTCAATATACGAAAAAACATAGAGTATATAGGGGTGTGGGCTACTAAAACTAAAGCACTAGCCCGTTGTTTTTATTTACAAATTGAAAGAAGGGAACCCCCCCGACACACACCCAAAATATATTTCAGGAGCAATCTTCCAATTGTATTTTAGAAAGAGGACTTTTAGTTGAAATTTACTCCTCAATATACGAAAAAACATAGAGTATATAGGGGTGTGGGCTACTAAAACTAAAGCACTAGCCCGTTGTTTTTATTTACAAATTGAAAGAAGGGAAACCCCCCTACACACACCCAAAATATATTTCAGGAGCAATCTTCCAATTGTATTTTATAAAGAGGACTTTTAGTTGAAATTAGTACTCCTCAATATACGAAAAAACATAGAGTATATAGGGGTGTGGGCTACTAAAACTAAAGCACTAGCCCGTTGTTTTTATTTACAAATTGAAAGAAGGGAACCCCCCCGACACACACCCAAAATATATTTCAGGAGCAATCTTCCAATTGTATTTTAGAAAGAGGACTTTTAGTTGAAATTTACTCCTCAATATACGAAAAAACATAGAGTATATAGGGGTGTGGGCTACTAAAACTAAAGCACTAGCCCGTTGTTTTTATTTACAAATTGAAAGAAGGGAAACCCCCCTACACACACCCAAAATATATTTCAGGAGCAATCTTCCAATTGTATTTTATAAAGAGGACTTTTAGTTGAAATTAGTACTCCTCAATATACGAAAAAACATAGAGTATATAGGGGTGTGGGCTACTAAAACTAAAGCACTAGCCCGTTGTTTTTATTTACAAATTGAAAGAAGGGAACCCCCCCGACACACACCCAAAATATATTTCAGGAGCAATCTTCCAATTGTATTTTAGAAAGAGGACTTTTAGTTGAAATTTACTCCTCAATATACGAAAAAACATAGAGTATATAGGGGTGTGGGCTACTAAAACTAAAGCACTAGCCCGTTGTTTTTATTTACAAATTGAAAGAAGGGAAACCCCCCTACACACACCCAAAATATATTTCAGGAGCAATCTTCCAATTGTATTTTATAAAGAGGACTTTTAGTTGAAATTAGTACTCCTCAATATACGAAAAAACATAGAGTATATAGGGGTGTGGGCTACTAAAACTAAAGCACTAGCCCGTTGTTTTTATTTACAAATTGAAAGAAGGGAACCCCCCCGACACACACCCAAAATATATTTCAGGAGCAATCTTCCAATTGTATTTTAGAAAGAGGACTTTTAGTTGAAATTTACTCCTCAATATACGAAAAAACATAGAGTATATAGGGGTGTGGGCTACTAAAACTAAAGCACTAGCCCGTTGTTTTTATTTACAAATTGAAAGAAGGGAAACCCCCCTACACACACCCAAAATATATTTCAGGAGCAATCTTCCAATTGTATTTTATAAAGAGGACTTTTAGTTGAAATTAGTACTCCTCAATATACGAAAAAACATAGAGTATATAGGGGTGTGGGCTACTAAAACTAAAGCACTAGCCCGTTGTTTTTATTTACAAATTGAAAGAAGGGAACCCCCCCGACACACACCCAAAATATATTTCAGGAGCAATCTTCCAATTGTATTTTAGAAAGAGGACTTTTAGTTGAAATTTACTCCTCAATATACGAAAAAACATAGAGTATATAGGGGTGTGGGCTACTAAAACTAAAGCACTAGCCCGTTGTTTTTATTTACAAATTGAAAGAAGGGAAACCCCCCTACACACACCCAAAATATATTTCAGGAGCAATCTTCCAATTGTATTTTATAAAGAGGACTTTTAGTTGAAATTAGTACTCCTCAATATACGAAAAAACATAGAGTATATAGGGGTGTGGGCTACTAAAACTAAAGCACTAGCCCGTTGTTTTTATTTACAAATTGAAAGAAGGGAACCCCCCCGACACACACCCAAAATATATTTCAGGAGCAATCTTCCAATTGTATTTTAGAAAGAGGACTTTTAGTTGAAATTTACTCCTCAATATACGAAAAAACATAGAGTATATAGGGGTGTGGGCTACTAAAACTAAAGCACTAGCCCGTTGTTTTTATTTACAAATTGAAAGAAGGGAAACCCCCCTACACACACCCAAAATATATTTCAGGAGCAATCTTCCAATTGTATTTTATAAAGAGGACTTTTAGTTGAAATTAGTACTCCTCAATATACGAAAAAACATAGAGTATATAGGGGTGTGGGCTACTAAAACTAAAGCACTAGCCCGTTGTTTTTATTTACAAATTGAAAGAAGGGAACCCCCCCGACACACACCCAAAATATATTTCAGGAGCAATCTTCCAATTGTATTTTAGAAAGAGGACTTTTAGTTGAAATTTACTCCTCAATATACGAAAAAACATAGAGTATATAGGGGTGTGGGCTACTAAAACTAAAGCACTAGCCCGTTGTTTTTATTTACAAATTGAAAGAAGGGAAACCCCCCTACACACACCCAAAATATATTTCAGGAGCAATCTTCCAATTGTATTTTATAAAGAGGACTTTTAGTTGAAATTAGTACTCCTCAATATACGAAAAAACATAGAGTATATAGGGGTGTGGGCTACTAAAACTAAAGCACTAGCCCGTTGTTTTTATTTACAAATTGAAAGAAGGGAACCCCCCCGACACACACCCAAAATATATTTCAGGAGCAATCTTCCAATTGTATTTTAGAAAGAGGACTTTTAGTTGAAATTTACTCCTCAATATACGAAAAAACATAGAGTATATAGGGGTGTGGGCTACTAAAACTAAAGCACTAGCCCGTTGTTTTTATTTACAAATTGAAAGAAGGGAAACCCCCCTACACACACCCAAAATATATTTCAGGAGCAATCTTCCAATTGTATTTTATAAAGAGGACTTTTAGTTGAAATTAGTACTCCTCAATATACGAAAAAACATAGAGTATATAGGGGTGTGGGCTACTAAAACTAAAGCACTAGCCCGTTGTTTTTATTTACAAATTGAAAGAAGGGAACCCCCCCGACACACACCCAAAATATATTTCAGGAGCAATCTTCCAATTGTATTTTAGAAAGAGGACTTTTAGTTGAAATTTACTCCTCAATATACGAAAAAACATAGAGTATATAGGGGTGTGGGCTACTAAAACTAAAGCACTAGCCCGTTGTTTTTATTTACAAATTGAAAGAAGGGAAACCCCCCTACACACACCCAAAATATATTTCAGGAGCAATCTTCCAATTGTATTTTATAAAGAGGACTTTTAGTTGAAATTAGTACTCCTCAATATACGAAAAAACATAGAGTATATAGGGGTGTGGGCTACTAAAACTAAAGCACTAGCCCGTTGTTTTTATTTACAAATTGAAAGAAGGGAACCCCCCCGACACACACCCAAAATATATTTCAGGAGCAATCTTCCAATTGTATTTTAGAAAGAGGACTTTTAGTTGAAATTTACTCCTCAATATACGAAAAAACATAGAGTATATAGGGGTGTGGGCTACTAAAACTAAAGCACTAGCCCGTTGTTTTTATTTACAAATTGAAAGAAGGGAAACCCCCCTACACACACCCAAAATATATTTCAGGAGCAATCTTCCAATTGTATTTTATAAAGAGGACTTTTAGTTGAAATTAGTACTCCTCAATATACGAAAAAACATAGAGTATATAGGGGTGTGGGCTACTAAAACTAAAGCACTAGCCCGTTGTTTTTATTTACAAATTGAAAGAAGGGAACCCCCCCGACACACACCCAAAATATATTTCAGGAGCAATCTTCCAATTGTATTTTAGAAAGAGGACTTTTAGTTGAAATTTACTCCTCAATATACGAAAAAACATAGAGTATATAGGGGTGTGGGCTACTAAAACTAAAGCACTAGCCCGTTGTTTTTATTTACAAATTGAAAGAAGGGAAACCCCCCTACACACACCCAAAATATATTTCAGGAGCAATCTTCCAATTGTATTTTATAAAGAGGACTTTTAGTTGAAATTAGTACTCCTCAATATACGAAAAAACATAGAGTATATAGGGGTGTGGGCTACTAAAACTAAAGCACTAGCCCGTTGTTTTTATTTACAAATTGAAAGAAGGGAACCCCCCCGACACACACCCAAAATATATTTCAGGAGCAATCTTCCAATTGTATTTTAGAAAGAGGACTTTTAGTTGAAATTTACTCCTCAATATACGAAAAAACATAGAGTATATAGGGGTGTGGGCTACTAAAACTAAAGCACTAGCCCGTTGTTTTTATTTACAAATTGAAAGAAGGGAAACCCCCCTACACACACCCAAAATATATTTCAGGAGCAATCTTCCAATTGTATTTTATAAAGAGGACTTTTAGTTGAAATTAGTACTCCTCAATATACGAAAAAACATAGAGTATATAGGGGTGTGGGCTACTAAAACTAAAGCACTAGCCCGTTGTTTTTATTTACAAATTGAAAGAAGGGAACCCCCCCGACACACACCCAAAATATATTTCAGGAGCAATCTTCCAATTGTATTTTAGAAAGAGGACTTTTAGTTGAAATTTACTCCTCAATATACGAAAAAACATAGAGTATATAGGGGTGTGGGCTACTAAAACTAAAGCACTAGCCCGTTGTTTTTATTTACAAATTGAAAGAAGGGAAACCCCCCTACACACACCCAAAATATATTTCAGGAGCAATCTTCCAATTGTATTTTATAAAGAGGACTTTTAGTTGAAATTAGTACTCCTCAATATACGAAAAAACATAGAGTATATAGGGGTGTGGGCTACTAAAACTAAAGCACTAGCCCGTTGTTTTTATTTACAAATTGAAAGAAGGGAACCCCCCCGACACACACCCAAAATATATTTCAGGAGCAATCTTCCAATTGTATTTTAGAAAGAGGACTTTTAGTTGAAATTTACTCCTCAATATACGAAAAAACATAGAGTATATAGGGGTGTGGGCTACTAAAACTAAAGCACTAGCCCGTTGTTTTTATTTACAAATTGAAAGAAGGGAAACCCCCCTACACACACCCAAAATATATTTCAGGAGCAATCTTCCAATTGTATTTTATAAAGAGGACTTTTAGTTGAAATTAGTACTCCTCAATATACGAAAAAACATAGAGTATATAGGGGTGTGGGCTACTAAAACTAAAGCACTAGCCCGTTGTTTTTATTTACAAATTGAAAGAAGGGAACCCCCCCGACACACACCCAAAATATATTTCAGGAGCAATCTTCCAATTGTATTTTAGAAAGAGGACTTTTAGTTGAAATTTACTCCTCAATATACGAAAAAACATAGAGTATATAGGGGTGTGGGCTACTAAAACTAAAGCACTAGCCCGTTGTTTTTATTTACAAATTGAAAGAAGGGAAACCCCCCTACACACACCCAAAATATATTTCAGGAGCAATCTTCCAATTGTATTTTATAAAGAGGACTTTTAGTTGAAATTAGTACTCCTCAATATACGAAAAAACATAGAGTATATAGGGGTGTGGGCTACTAAAACTAAAGCACTAGCCCGTTGTTTTTATTTACAAATTGAAAGAAGGGAACCCCCCCGACACACACCCAAAATATATTTCAGGAGCAATCTTCCAATTGTATTTTAGAAAGAGGACTTTTAGTTGAAATTTACTCCTCAATATACGAAAAAACATAGAGTATATAGGGGTGTGGGCTACTAAAACTAAAGCACTAGCCCGTTGTTTTTATTTACAAATTGAAAGAAGGGAAACCCCCCTACACACACCCAAAATATATTTCAGGAGCAATCTTCCAATTGTATTTTATAAAGAGGACTTTTAGTTGAAATTAGTACTCCTCAATATACGAAAAAACATAGAGTATATAGGGGTGTGGGCTACTAAAACTAAAGCACTAGCCCGTTGTTTTTATTTACAAATTGAAAGAAGGGAACCCCCCCGACACACACCCAAAATATATTTCAGGAGCAATCTTCCAATTGTATTTTAGAAAGAGGACTTTTAGTTGAAATTTACTCCTCAATATACGAAAAAACATAGAGTATATAGGGGTGTGGGCTACTAAAACTAAAGCACTAGCCCGTTGTTTTTATTTACAAATTGAAAGAAGGGAAACCCCCCTACACACACCCAAAATATATTTCAGGAGCAATCTTCCAATTGTATTTTATAAAGAGGACTTTTAGTTGAAATTAGTACTCCTCAATATACGAAAAAACATAGAGTATATAGGGGTGTGGGCTACTAAAACTAAAGCACTAGCCCGTTGTTTTTATTTACAAATTGAAAGAAGGGAACCCCCCCGACACACACCCAAAATATATTTCAGGAGCAATCTTCCAATTGTATTTTAGAAAGAGGACTTTTAGTTGAAATTTACTCCTCAATATACGAAAAAACATAGAGTATATAGGGGTGTGGGCTACTAAAACTAAAGCACTAGCCCGTTGTTTTTATTTACAAATTGAAAGAAGGGAAACCCCCCTACACACACCCAAAATATATTTCAGGAGCAATCTTCCAATTGTATTTTATAAAGAGGAGATTCATCACCTCAAACAGCAAAATAGCCCTAATCCTTCCGCCTGTCAAAATATAGTCCAAAATTGGTGATATTTCTTCCCAATTTGGGAAAAGGAAGTTCAGTAATTACCAAAAATAGAATCAGTGTTAGATGGAAAATCATATGCATACACTTTGTCAATCAGCCATATCAAAATTAAAAAAAAATAGCAATGGGTTGGCTCGAATGAATATCTATGGCCTGCCACTAGAGAACAGGCCCGTGTAGCACTGACCCCGTTTGTTTGATTTTGTACAAGAATGCACGCTTCTCTTCGTGCGCAAAATCCTGTATCTGATCTATCTAATATATCGCGATATTGTTGGCTGGAACTGTTGGCTGGCTTGCTGTTGGCTGGCTTATTGTTGGCTCACTTGACATAGGCTTGCATGCATGCAGTGAATTACATTACGTGGCCGTATTATCAATCCACTAGTAAGTTAGGTCTCAAGGCGTCAATTTTCTGAAACTCCTTTGAAACATGAGAAGTATACAATTGCAAGAATTTAAGGCAGGTAAGACAAGAGTGAATCATTTTCCAGTTTGCAAAATAGGGTCTTTTTTTCCTAAGACCTAACTCCTAAGTTTTGCTTGCAGCTAGCCTAGGCCCAAGCTTCGCCCTCGCCTCGGTCCCATATGCCCATTTTCATGGCATGTTCGCCAGTTTCTGACAAGCACCGGTAGGCGGTAACTCTGACCTCTGTGGACGATCATTTTGTCGAACACTTGTTATAATTTCAATCATATATTAAACGCGATATTTTTTTATTATTCCTGCATCAAACTTCCACCATTGATACGCAAATACCAACAAGAATAAAATTGAAAGATGTGATTTTTTGCCGAGATCAGTTTTCTTTCTGAAATTAATTCTGAGTCTGAACTTGGTCTTGAACACTCCTAGTACCAATGAGGTCCAACATTACATGTATGGACCTCATAGGCGACATCAGTAGTATTTTTGGTTAGAAATCTCTGAGAACAGGATATTTAGGCAATTATATCACAAGTACAAGCTATATTCCTTTCTCTTATTTAAATTATAATTTTATAGTGTAAATGCATCGTTAGCAACAACAAAAAATGAAAGAAATGAAGGGGAACTTACATTTTCACGGCTTTTTCCTGATTTTCTGGGCAGCTGCTCTTCTCTTCTGACTCGCGATCGAAGCTGATATGAAGATCACGTGATTCGCGTTCTCGTCAGCTGATCGGTTGGTTATTCTTTTCGTCAGACGTTAATAATATATATTTTATAATGCTAGCATTCATCGCTAATTTAGGTGAAAGAGATTGAAGTTAAACAGCGCCAGGTCGGAATCATAATTATTTTGGAAGAGTGTATTTATACACTCGATCTCATACCTGACGTAGACGGCGCTATTCAACAAATGCACAATCTTCAATATAAAAAATAAAACAGAAAGAACGCCTTGAACACAGGCCAAAATGCCTAACGATTTATCCGCGGCATTAACAACTATCGTAAAGGGCGCTCCATTTATCAATAAAGATGGACGCTAAGCTGTCTATGGCGACAAAATTTGCCGCAAATATTTACGAAGAATTGTGAGAAATGGTCTGAAAATGCAACAAAAGAACCGGTGAGTACCGAATAAACATTATTAAAGTTTTAAATAGATTATACATACCTTGTAATTGTAGATTTAGTTTTTAAGGTGATATTAGTGCTTAGTTCTAAGCTAGGGAGGCCCATACGCGCGTGAGTGGAGTCCCAGTTTATTAGCACGGGTAAGTATTGGGGTGTCGCCTAGAGTGGTCTTGAAGTTGAAGTTAAGTTAAAATAAATTCTTTGCCAAACTTGCGATAACACTTGCAGTGCACTAAACTAAAGACTTAAGACAAGTTATCACTCAGCTTCTGATCTCATCCCTCAAGTATTTTGGTCAGTTGAAAATGTTTGGTAGGCCTATTAAAGGTGTGTTTTTAATTTTTTTTTTTTTTGAGGGGGCAAGGGGAGCCGGGAGTTGGAAAATTCACGTCTTAGACTTATTTAGACTATTGCTGTTTTGACTTTGAGCAACTCGTTTTTTTTTTGTACAAATTGTAGAACATACCGTACCGTAATAAGATGTAATGTGTTTCGGGCGCTGATGGAGTTTTTCACTGGCCGACTTCGAGAGAATTTACCCACCTGTATTATTGTTAAAAAATGTCATACACTCACATTCCACAATCAATGTGCCCACCGCACGGTTTTCTGAATATTACAATTGGGAACGGCTGTTATTCAGTTGGATCTTGAAGTCGTTGTCGAATTTTCATTCAGATGTCACTTCGCTTGGTAATGTTTAGCTTCATCGTAGGTTTGATATAGACTGAAGTTAATGACCAAAAGATCTTCCTGTGGCAGCTGACCCCTTTGTTCACCACATGTTCGCATGATTTTTGGTCGCTAAATTCAATCCACAAATAAATTCCCGGTACAGCGAATCCAAGCGAAGCAATGTCTAAGAATTTGAATGATGCTGTCCAGATCGAAGCCCAAATACAGCCGTTCCCGACCGCGATATTAAAAAAAGTGGTGGGAGATTTACCTTGAAATGTGATCGAGAGACTTGTGAACAATACTAGTGAAATTTTAAAGTTGGCTGGTGCGAAACTGCATTCGCCAAATTTTGTATGCTATCATGAATTAAGTGTGTTTTGTACTTTAAGATTCTGGCTCTATTTTATTAATTTAAGAAAAATGATTGATCCTACCTCGTTTGTCTCATACCTCTCTCCTCAGATATTGGAATGGAAAATATAAAAATTACCTAATCCTACAAGATCTTGTTAAGAACATTAAGAACAACACAGATGTTCCTTCAAGCCTGTACTAGTTTTCTAACACATCAGTGATAATACATGTTAGTAGGTGATCAGCTTTCAAGATGATGGGTTCTACTAGCAATCTAGGGCGAGTCCACCATGAGAGGTATGTCATTTCATTGTCCAAGTTTGGTTTTCTTTTTTCTCTCTTTTTTTCAGTTTAGATTTTAAAGTACAATAAAGCTTTGCATATATATATTTTAAATATTCCTTCAATAATATGTTTGCCCTGTTTTACCTTGACTTTCTTACGTTTTTCTTTATAGGACTATAACTATGGCACATAAAAGTGAATAGAAAGGGCTTGACCGATTTTGGATGACTGAAATTTTATCCCTTGTAATGCACATGACGTACAGTGTACTGTATCATTTGTGCAGCAAAGATAATTGTTGGATTAAGGAATTGAATGATTATTGATTCATGTTGATGATTTAAAATGAAATGAATACAAATTACACTCCTTAATTGGTATGAAATATTGATATGGTGAAAAAGTAAAGAAGTAAAGATGAAAAAAAGAGGTGCAGTGAGAGCATAGTACATTTTTGGGTTTGTAATTTCAATTTTTTCTACAATCACTCTTAAAAAGATTGTCTGAAATCCTCAAAGTGTGTGTCTACTGGCTCATATTTATGAATAAATAACCCTGTCCTTTTCGTAATGCAGCCACTTTATTTCAGAAAATCTACCAGGGACAAAAATACATGAGGCCAGGGTTCTATTATAGTGGGGCTGTTCGGTGGCA
This sequence comes from Lytechinus pictus, assembly GCF_037042905.1. Taxonomy (NCBI): domain Eukaryota; kingdom Metazoa; phylum Echinodermata; class Echinoidea; order Temnopleuroida; family Toxopneustidae; genus Lytechinus; species Lytechinus pictus. Next base: position 15,773,141 of record NC_087249.1, read on the forward strand.
AATGGCTCCCTAAAACCTTGGCAGGCTTCTTAGAAAATATTTTTTAAAAACCCCCGAATTTCTTACCAGAACTTTAATCCATGCTTTCGTCCATCTAAAAATCTCGAACAAGCCTTGAAAAATAGCGATGAGCAGTTTCAACTTGCCAAGCCGTGTCTTTTTTTCTGTACCACGTTTTTCAATTCACATGGTATGAAGAAAAAAAAGATGCAGTGCATCACCAGCACAGGAAACAGTCGCATGTATTTAGGGGTCCATTATTACCAACATGTGCAATTTTTGTTGCACACATTTCCCCTACAGATATCACAATTCTGTGATATAGTAATTTGAATTGCACAGGAGATAAATCCCAGAGTGTAGTAACCTCGCATCATGAGTTGTCATCTAGATTTTGGCTTTGTTTGTCAAAACAGAGCCTTTTAACATCCAAAATAACTTATCTTAGTTGTGGCTTATAACCAGAAAATTATTTGTGTTTTTTTTTCTAGGGGAGGGGGTACATATCAGACAATAAATCGGCAAACAAGACTCCATTCTATGCCACTTGGATTTGCTCATGCACGCATTGACGCTTGTGCTGTGGGCTAGCAATTCTGAGCTCTCTCTGTGCAAGAGCTCTAGACCATTCTCTCAGTAAAGGAGTGAACATTTCAGGTTTATTTTTTAAACCTGCCAATAAATTTTGATGGCAATTTCTTCATTGTGATGTATAGTTAAGTTATTACATTCTCACCGAATTTAGACCCCCCCCCATAGAGAAATGCAATATCCGTGGAGATCTATGTTTTCAAAGAACTTTATGAAAAATTAATTAGGGTACGTAGTAGTGTTACATAGCGTATGTGGTTATTATTAAAGCTATTGCACTGGAATAGATGGAGTAGAAATTAGATATTGAACTAATTTCTTTAACTTTAAGTCCAGCTGAAAGTCACACACCCACCCACACCCATGATAATGCCCTCAAGAGCCGAGGAAAATTAAATAAATTAAGAGCCTCTGATATTCACATATGTTTCAACGTAAGCTGTAATATTTTAATATAATGTAGAAATATTGGCTCCTGAGCTTTAAAAAAGTAGCCCCGGAAAGTTTTTTTCAATAATTATTATTATTATTTTTTTTTTTGGGGGGGGTCTAAGACCGCACTAGTCTTGCATATTAATTTTGTTTTCAATGATTTTTTTTTTTCTGGTGGAAAACAGCACTAGTCTGGCGTGTAATTTAGGATTTTATCCCCTTAATAGTTTTATCCTCTTTTGTGATAATGATCCTATTTTTTTTTCCAGACTGGCCCCATATATTATTCTCCTTGTGGTCACCAAGTGTCTTCAAGCTCTAGGAATCTTCATCTCATATGATGTACTCAAGCTGGTTCACCTTGTCATATTTGTATTCATTATTAGATCAGGGTAAGTTCAAATTATCTATTTTCTTTGGTGAACATAATTTTTTTTTTTTTTTGCATGATATTATCCACCATTCCACATTCATTCTACAGTTGATACAGTGTATGTGTGTTCCAGGTGCTGTAGACTGTACACTGGTTTATTCATACTCAAACATAGAACTTGAATGAAAGGGATGTATAGATGTAGTTATTTCGCCAAAGCCCGCTCCGTCATTAATTTACTCTAATCCAATATGAGGTATTTCATATGTGATTCTCATTTAAATTTACATCTTACAGCATAAGTTTGAATTATTGCTTTGTATGCTAATTAATTGTTTTCATCATTAATATCGAGGATTTTGAACTTTAAAATCATCTGTACAGGGGTATGGATGATGAAATTAAAGTTAAGATATAAGCATTATTTCATTGATAACCTTTTTGAAAACTTGCTCCACTATTTTGTTTTAACTCTACCAATATTTTGGAGAGGTGGCACAACATATGCATCATAAGCTACAGGAAGTTGAAATTGACTGTATTACACAAGGTTGTGCTGGAAACATGTGCAACTCCCTGTTCGCTTTATATAAAACAAGAAACATGTTTCTGTATGTTTGTTGTTTTCAGATCTGCAGCCGTTCTCTTTGTATTACAAAGACCTTTATCTACTGGTAGAAGACTCACCAAGCATCAGTGGATTAGAGTAGTGAGACATGCAATCGTTCAGACTGTCATATCTGTGCTATGGATCTTTGGATTGACATTGTGTGGTCCGCTCAGGTATCTTATTTGCTGTTACCCTTTTTATTTGTTGTGTATGTACTTGATAATAACTAGATTTTAATTCGTCATGCGGACGAATTAGGTGGTCTGTCCTTATTCTCGCCATCATGATCACTAATACCATGTTCATGCAGATCAATATGATCTTCATGATGACAAAGGAATGTTTATTATGGATGGAATACTTGTGAAAGACGGAGATGATAAAGCACTGTGAAAAGTGTCTCTTTGATGAAAATACATGTGATATGAAAATAGTAATTATAATCTGTTTAATCTTGCTAAATTTTAACTTTCATACCTTTTAATTATCATAAAGGATCATGTACGAGGTGGTAAAAAGAAAAAAAATGAAAAAAAAAACATCTTGTTCACCCCCAGGACTCGAACCTGCGCCCCCGAGAACTCAAGTCAAGTGCGTTATCCATTGAGCCACGATATTCCCCATAGAGATTACACGTTCCCATAGAGATTACACGGAAGCAAATTTGAGAATTACAAATGCAATTTTGCAAGCGAAAAACGGGCATGATCCTGGCATCTGATCGAAAAAAAAGGGAGACACTATCGAAAGCTTAGAATCTCTGCTACATCATACCAAAAGCTCAGGGATAACTAACAAGAAAAAATGGTGATATAGCTCACGAAATAGAGGAATGTAGAATCTAGTTTTGAGAAAAAGTCATGTCCCATAGAGATTACACGTAAAATGAGGAAAAATGACATGCCTCTTTTCATCGCAATTTTACACCATGATGCGTTTTTCAAAATGAAAATTCATGTTAACTGACGAGAAAGAGTACATTCTAAACTACAACATATCGAAATCTGGGCGAAAAATGATCAATATTCACGGAGTTATGATCAAATTTGCATAAATTTGATGACGTCATTTTTGAAAAAATGAAATTTTCAGTTTAGGCGCAATTTTGATGACGTCATGATCAAATTGAGGGACAATGGTGACATGAAATCAAATCTACAACTCATACTCTATCGATATATGAAAAAAAAAATTGGGGTCAACGGACTATTTAAAGAGGTATAGTGAATTTTCGATTGCCCCTTTTTTTTGGCCATATATGGCCTGTAGTGAGAGCTCGCGCGCACACGTGCTGCAAAGTTTAACAGGTGATAATTTCGTTATTACTTGTCGTAGAAGGTTGATCAAGGTATCAAATTGTTCAGAATTATATTATCGGTGCATTGATATAAAAAAAATTGGCGATTCTATGTTGGAAGATGCAATTACGCGCGAAAACGCGCGCGCATGTGCGTGCGCGTTTTTTTTGCAAAATGCTTAAAATGGCCTAAAACGTATGAAAAATTAATTTGGAACGAATTTGAGCATTTTAAAATTTTAATGCGCGCGTACGTGCGCGTCGAGGTGCGCGCGCGGAATTTGATGAATTTTTTAGTTGACCGTTGATCTGAAGTTGATGTATACCAAATATAGTTGATTTTTGATGACTCGTTATCGAGATATGATAATGACCTGATTTTTACAAAATGGCGCCTGGATGAAGTCACGATGACCTAATGACTTTGAAAAAAGGAGGGCAAACTTCCGAAAGCTTAGAATCTCAGCTACATCATACCAAAAGCTCAGGGATAACTAACAAGAAAAAATGGAGATATAGCTCACGAAATAAAGGAATATAGAATCTAGTTTTGAGAAAAAGTCATGTCCCATAGAGATTACACGTAAAATGAGGAAAAATGACATGCCTCTTTTCATCGCAATTTTACACCATGATGCGTTTTTCAAAATGAAAATTCATGTTAACTGACGAGAAAGAGTACATTCTAAACTACAACATATCGAAATCTGGGCGAAAAATGATCAATATTCACAGAGTTATGATCAAATTTGCATAAATTTGATGACGTCATTTTTGAAAAAATGAAATTTTCAGTTTAGGCGCAATTTTGATGACGTCATGATCAAATTGAGGGACAATGGTGACGTGAAATCAAATCTACAACTTATACTCTATCGATATATGAAAAAAAAATTGGGGTCAACGGACTATTTAAAGAGCTACAGTGAATTTTCAATAGACATGTTTTTGCCCATATATGGCCTGTAGTGAGAGCTCGCGCGCACACGTGCTGCAAAGTTTAACGGGTGATAATTTCGTTATTATATGTCGTAGAAGGTTGATCAAGGTATCAAATTGTTCAGAATTATATTATCAATGCAATGATATAAAAAAAACTGCGTTTCTGCGTTGCGTTGAAGGCCTTACGCGCGGAAACGCGCGCGCATACGTGTGCGCGCGCAAATTTTTGAAATGCTTGAAATGACCTGAAACGTACTTTACTTTGGTCAAAAAGTGATTTTGAGCATTTTAAAAATTTGACGAGCGCGTACGCGCGCGTCGTGACCTCCAGGTGACCTCTGATGACATGAACTGTTGACTCTTGACCTGAAGTTGATGTGATGTTAATTTGATTAATTTTTGATAATTGATAATGGAGATATGATGGACAATGTGATTTTACAAAATGGCGCCTGGATGACGTCATCATGACCTGATGACCTTGAAAAAGTAGATTTTACTAGAAATCATACGGCTTGATGACTGACAGAAATTTGAAGGAAATTGATCATGTCAATTTCGAATGAACGTGTGTACAAAAAAGTGTACGGAAGAAATAAAAATAAATAAAGAAATAAAGAATAAAGAAAGAAAATTCTGGCGAAATCAATAGGTGATCTGTCGTTGACAGACCACCTAATAAGTATAATGGTAATGATTGCTCTTTTACATAGCATCTGAACGACATCTCTAAAAGCTTTACAGATATATGTAACAGTAAACATATGTGCATTAATTTATGGTCTCATGCGTACATAGAGGTTTATATTATATCTGTAGTTCATGTTAATATTATTGTTAGAAGACAGTAATACATTTGTTATGTGTGTATTTTTTGTCTCAGTTGTGTGTGAATAGATATGTTCTTTTTTTTATTAGTTTATAAAGCAGCCCACTTTTGTTCTTTGAAACATTTGTATAAAGTGCACTTGAAATGTTAGTGTTGCAAACTTGTCCAATGTTAAGAGGTTAAGTCAACATGTGAAGAAAACATTCATTCTTACATGTAGTTGCAATAAATTGATATTGAAAAATAGGTACTAAACTTCCAGAAGAAGCAGGTGTATGAAACTGTTTTACCCCAATTTCTGAAATTGGTTTCTGATATATGTACATGTATGTAAATCCTAAAAGGCTTAATATCTGCTGAAGAACTGACCTTTTTCTGTAGATGAAATACATCTTTATTTCTGTTGTTAATTCTTGTTTGACTTTACAGATCGATTTTATTATTTGAGCACAATGATGTTGTCATCAGTGGGTTCGTAGCTGCATTGTTTACAAGTCGAGGAGGTGGTCCAAGTAGGGTAAGAAAAACAACTGAAAAAACTGTACTGTGAAAAATAATAAAATTTTTAAATTTCGTAACTTTTACAACTTTTCAATTTCAAAGAGAATTTCAGCATCATCCTTGTTTGATGTTTTTTGTTCAAATAATTTTTGTCTCGCCTGCATAGCAGAGCAAGACTATGGGCGCCTCTTTTCAGACGGTGGCGTCAACATTGACATGTTGTGGGTATTTGTTAAATTACCATGGTAACTTTGAAAGTTTATGGCTCTAGTTCATAGGCCTTGGACATTAGACTAGAGTAATCAAGTATCACTGAACACTGAACATCCTGTGCGAGTTTCAGGTCACATGACCAAGGTTGAAGGTCATTTAAGCCTTTTAAGGTCAATGAACTTTGGCCATGTTGGTAATTGTTGAATTGATCATAACTGAAAGTTTATGGAAGTAGTTCATGAAATGTGGACATAGGGCTAATCAAGTATCACTGATCATCTTGCACAAGTCTGAGGTCACATGATCGAGGTCAAATGTCGTTTAGGGTCAGTGAACGTAGTATTATACTACTATATGAATATTTTTGTGAACAACTATTTTATAGTCGTTTGCAAAGTCAGCACTGCTACTATATTGAATTGCATAATGCAGGCGAGACTGCCAGATGTGCTCCACTTGTTTTGGTTAGAGTGATCCCTCTTTAGTGATTTGACAAAACACAAAACATTTTGCATTGTATAACCAACATCACCAAACATAACAGTGATTTAATTATATTAATACTAAAAGAATGTACAATACCCTGATAAGATTAACAAAGTACAATTTGGTGTGTTTATTTTTTTTTTCTCATATTTCTTTGCATGTTTAATACTCATAGCTTCATTGTTTGATTCCAAGGTAATTTTGAAGAGAAAAACAAAGCATCATTTAGTGTGCAATAAAGGATCCTCAATTGCACAAATACACGTACAAGGCTCTTCGATATCAGTAATTTCAACTAATGTCTTTCGGTGCATGGTATACATGTATGTATGTATGTTATAACTTGGTGATGGTGAACAGGTACCATTTGATCATTTGGAAATTGACTGACAGATAATAAATTGTGCAGTCAGTGTATTACAGTTCCTTCTTGTAAATGTTAAATGGATACAATCTTAAAACAAAATAAAAATATAACCAAAATTTTTTTTTTGATATATGGAATTAAATTCCAATTTAAACTATCATGTTTTTCTTTTCTTCTATTAAACAGACAAGAGGTGGCTTTATGTTTCTTCTTGCAATTCTTTCGCTGTTACTCTTTGATGTGGATCTTCAGCAAAAGCAGCCTGAACATCGTATCCTTCATAACATTCCCGTATTTACCTAATATTTGATCACCTTTAATTCCATTCGGCTTTATTATGTACGTCGATGATAACTTGGGAAAATGTGTTACGCTGATATTAAATTGCAGTCTCCAGGCTTTGACATTTTGCACAGTATATTCCTAATGTGAAAACCTCGAACATAGATGTTTGTGGACTTTTCTTTTAAGTCTTCCACATGGCTCGGGGCCAAATATTTTATGCATGCCTGGGTAAGTGGTTCCGAAGATCATCACTTTTCTATATTTGTATGTTGCACCAAAATTTATTCGAAAATTGAGTTTTCAACTAAATTTCATAAATGTATGAATATTTTTGCTTAAATTACTGATTCAAATTACTTGATTTTATTCTGGTTAGAATTGCATAAATTTGTGTCACTGACTATTTTTAACCATTTTGAAAAAATAATGAAACACAAATTTATAGATAGTAAACTGCAAAGACATTGTGATTCATAAGAAATTTATCTGATTTCACAATGTCTTTCAAGTACTTTTGGCAGAACACCATTTATGATTTCCACACTCAAAATTTAAACTTGGAGCTTTATTTAGAAAGTTAGAGCAAAATGTGGGATTTCACATGTTAATTATGCAGAAATTAACTTAATTAACACCAAGCATTCTTTCATGAAGTAAATAATTATACAATTTTGTAGATTAAGTTGTGAGTAAAATTTTTGGCGTGATCGAGCAGTCGATGGCCGAGATCCCCCTCCAACCATGTATACAGAGACCGATGCGACGTGCACCTTGCTAGCTCAGTTTATATGCGTTCTTCATTTTGTGGCACTTAGCTGATATTACTTTCGATTCAATTAGATTCTAGTTATCCAAAGTGTTCATGTATAAAAAGGTATTAAAAATGGCAATGGTAAGTCCCCTTCCCTACTATTAACTTGAATGCTCAAACCAGTCTCTATTGCCATATTCATGGATGTATTATTCACTAGGTTTATGTGAACAGATGGCCTAAATTTGAGATCATCAAATTTGGTCATGGCTGAGCACACATATACTATCAATTTGGACCAGTTGACTCTTGGTCTAACAACCACTTGTTAGTCTTGTTAGGTCTAATATGCACTTTATAGGCTGTCATGTACACTAATGCCCAGATGGTCTAATTTAAATTTTTCGACTCTACTCACTTTATTATTCTTTGTCAAATGATATTTGGATCTTGAAAAGTTCATCTAATCATATCAAGTGGTAATAGATCAAGATGAAATGGGCAAAGCCCAAGCTTGACCTGTAATAGAAAAAAATTGGTAAAAGGGATGAATAGCAAAATGTTACAATACTCCAAATGGTTAGTAGACTAACTGGCAGGCAAACACATTCTGGGGCCTGTTTCATAAAGGACTTGCAATGGTTGTAACTTTGCCATTATGGCAACTACCATGGAAACCTTGATTATGATTGGCTGCTGAGCCATGTTACCATGGTAGTAGCCATTATGGCAAAGTTACAACAGTTGCAAATCCTTTATGAAACGGGCCCCTGGACTATGATTAGTCGATCAAGATTCCTAACATAAAGTAGACATAGTAGGTGCAGACTAAGTGGAAATTTATAAGATGGTACACTCCTCAATTTACTTGTAACCACCTCCAGTGAGGTGATGTTTTGTTGGTTAGTTCCTTTCCTTAACCACAGATTCTATCAGCTGAGGGACCTCATAAAAGTGCCGTGACCCACGTCTTTTACCAGGCCATTTCTTGGTTAGGGGTCTCGGACCATAAGGTAAGGATTAAAGAGTAGAGAGTTACAGAAGTCCTCACACCCATTATCCTTTCAATGGGAAAGACACGGCTTATGACGACTGGGCACTGACTTGGGATGATGCCAAATCAGCTGCCACACTCATTCTTTATCGTGTGTAATAGTACTGACCTCATAAACACTAGAGGATTGAAGGCAAAGCAGATAGATGTGGATGCAACTTCTTAGAAGTGTTTTCTTTCAAAAGTAGTTCTTCTCATATTTTCTCATAATTTAAATATTATGAGAAAATATGAGAAGAACTACTATGATCAAGCACCACAAACTCACCCCCAAGTTGCCAATCTTAGAGATTCGTGTTGAGAAAGATTGTTGCTGAAATAAAGATTTACAGTTTTCAGGGGTGTTTAATACTTTCCTCAACCCCCATTTGAAAGGACAAAAATAAATGAACGCATCTTTATTTGTTACTTTCTATTAAAAGGAGATTAGTGCATCCAGAGATTTGCAGTACACGCACATGATATGAAAGTGTGCTCTTTTAGAAAATGTCATAATTTTACAGTAATGACCAAATCAAAACTGGAAACCTCGCAGTGTAACTTTTTGGTGGCATTGTGGTTCAAGATCTTGCTGTCTTCTTGTGTTAGATATCTATGAAATCTTGTGAATTGGGAGAATGGTGAATTACAATTGCATGGAAGGGGTAGAAGTAGTATGTTGAAATATATAGCAGTAAACAATTTTGAGATAAACTTGTATGTGAAATGTGTGAAAAGATGTTGTAAAATGATGACTCATTTAGCCCTAGAACCATTCAAGAAATACATTTATTACAACTGATTTCTATTTCATACAGGGTGGGGTCATCTTATTGGTGGTTCTGCTCTTCGTCAAAGTGGCTTTCAGGAATATGTCTCGGAAGTTATCAGTAGACGTTGGTGGGTCAAAAAGACTTCATGCTCTATCAACGATTGTCTCAGCGCTCATGCTGCTACCTTGGACCCTAATTCATTTATTTGTTCATCAGGTAATCACAATCTCTCATTATTTGTATGCTTACATTCTTAAAGCTTTATGTCTTATTCTTCTAATTTTCATGTAATAGTTATTGACGCTTTTGGGTTTGGCCGATACTTTGTGCTAACCCCATCCCCAAGTTGATATACTTCTCTCTCCTTAATATCCTTTCTGTTTCTTCTGCACCATGTCTACTGCAGCTGCTTCCATGCTCATATTATTTAACAAACTTTACATCAGTTTCATTAAGTGGCACTTTAATGGATATTGAAAAATATGATTGCAAAAATAGCAAAATTGATAGTGGTCCCACTTGCCACAAAAGACCCCAGGAGTGGGTCTGCTAAGTGATTAAAAAATTCATGCATTTTCATGTTAACAAAACTCCAACATCTTGAAAACATCACATTGAAAAATGTCTTATTCAATTTAAATCATCCTAATGTTTTAAAGAAGAAACATGTATCTAACTCTAAAAGGCTATTCCCAATCTACTCCTGTTGGACTCCAGGGCCCCGTTGTACAAAGAGTTACGATTGATCCGATCAATCGTAACTATGGCAAGCCAGCAAAGTCAACATACGAAATGCATGTTTGTTCAAAAAAAATTCTAGATATGAATGCATATCCATAAATTCATTGATTTCTTGACAATTTGGGGTGTTCTCCTTTGATTACAAAGGACATTTTGCAAATTTCCTGTAGAAAAAATTATGTCACTGATGGATTTCCATAGAGTTACGATTGATCAGATCAATCGTAACTCTTTGTACAACGGGGCCCAGATAAGACACTTTCCTATTAATGAAATGTAATGTAATGAAGTCTAGGCCCAAGAGAGTTGCATTAGTGTAAGTTTCCTGAGGTGTTTGAGAAAGTTCGAGAATTTACTTTATTATGATACTGACTCCACACATTTTAAAATAAAAATGTGGCTTCTGATTTTGTTCTTCAGATTATGAGAGCTACTCGAAAACATTGAAAGTGAACCAGTAAATATTATCAAGGCAATGACATCATGTATCCCTGTGGAAGTTGAATTATAAATCCTTTTAGTGCATAATGGTTAATATAAATGCTTTTAGTGCACTGAAAAGTTTTCACTCTTAGCTTTTATGTGGGGATATGAGGTGGGTTTTTTTTTCAAAGGGTGAAATTACATTTTTCTTTCATGAGGACATACAACAATCCTTTGGCTGTTTATACTCTATAAGATTACTGTAGAGTGGTGACCCCAGCATTGTTTGATGGAGGGTAAGGGGAGGGGACAAGATCACCGACCCCACGAATACCTTATTTTTTGTTCTCGTTTGAATAAAAGTGGTGTTACATTATACAGGATGAAGCAAGTCAGGCCCCTTTTTTTAATATACTTTTCTTCTCTTTCTCTCCTGATTATCTCCTTTTTTTTCTTTGTCACATTCAAAAGTATCACTGTAATGCAGTGGTTGCCCCCTTCCCTTGCCCTTCATGTGGCTTTGTCTTTTGTTGCAATTTCTCTTTATCCTATTTCTTTAATTCTTATTACTAAAATCACTGGTGCAATATATTCCATGAAGATGTATGGCACATCCTGAACCATGAAGCAGCTCTCATAATCATTCCATCTAGAATCTTTGCTGAATGAGTGGAATTAGTATGTTTGCCTTATTTTCTTCTTTTCCTTTTTTCCCCAATTTTAGAATGGACCAGAATCCTGGAGGGCGCTGATCCTTCCTTTTGCTGCTCTCATCCTAGTCCTGTGTATCTTAGATTACTATGTAGAATCTGTATCCATCAACCACCTAGAGGTGTTCAGGACGGCTCGATTCAGTGGATACTCCCTCTTTCTGAGTGGACTGGTCCTAAGCTACTTCTGGAGCTCTTCCTACACTACGGGTGGTTCCATTCTTGGACGGGTGGGTGATTTACAGATGGAAGAGCATGCTCTGACTGGAGGGGTTATCTTTAGTGCAATATTGTTTATATTTGGTAAGTCAGGATTATAAGAGCCTAAATGTGTTTTACTGGTAACTCAGAAAAAAAGAATGTAAATTATGTAGTATCAGGCTTTGGTTATTTTTTTTTTAATCCGAAATGTATTGAGTTTATATTATAGAGAGATTAACTCAAAGAAGAATCAGTTTACTTAGACTGTTACATTTCAGAATTAGGTCAGTGAGAGCAGATTTGTCCAACCTCTCTTGAAATTGCAACCACTGAATAAATAATTTGGCTACAATTTAACTTGCATGAGCATTGTTTCCTTTTTATCAATAATCAGAATATTTAAAGAGCAAATAATCCAAGCACATTAATTTGTTAACTGTAGAGAACACTAGCATAAACCAAATGACCACTCAGGCCCCTTAACAAAGAAAAAAATCAGAGCCACCACTTCCACACAAGAATGGTGCATGTATCTTTCCTTTTATTCACAGACAAATCATTTATGTAGATGGGATGTATCTCACCTTCATAGCGGGATTCCTGCTAGATAAACAAAACAGTACAAACTTTAAGTAGGGATGCACTGATATGCCCCTTTACTCTTTGTCTTATGAAGGCAACTTATTAAAGGTCAGAGCCACCTCTTTCACACAGGAGTGTTTCATGCATCTTCTCCTTCCTAATCTTCTATGTAATCATACACAACAATTTGGAATGCTGGAGAGCTGCTCTGAAAAGATATAAATCACTTTCATAGTTGGGTTCCTGCCAAAAGAAGTGGCACAAACTCTTGGTATTTAGAAGCCAATGCTAGGATTCGCTGATTATTTTGCCCTTTGTCTAGCTTAAAATGATCAACTATACACAGATAAAACTGGTCAAAACTTGCCTTGCTAGTGGGTGAACAACAGTCATTTCATTCCGCTGATTCTGGTCAATTCTGAATAAATGTGACGGGGCCTTTTAGAGCCATGTTTTTCATACAGGAATGCTGCCTGCATCATTTCTTCCCTAATAATGTTCACATTCAATCATAGACATAACAATTCAGGATGCTGGATAGCTGCTCCGAAAAGATGCCTATCACCGTCATAGTGGCACAATCTTGTTTTATAAAGGTGCCAATGGTAAGACTAGCTGACTATATTGCACCTTTTCTAGCTTGCAGTTCTCAACAATTCTTTTTCTTTTTGTTCAGCCACCAGGGTTCTTGGATGCCCTCTCCCCAAGCCAGGATCTAAGGGAAGTCTGGTAGGTTACACGGCTGGTGGTCTACCTCTCTACAACTTCACAGGGGATACACTACAGAGGACCTCTCAGTCCTTATATGCCTTATCAAGGAGCTTCCTAAGGCAGATCCTGGAATCTTACGACTCCAGGCAGATCTTCTACTACCTTTGTATCAATTTGGTGAGTAAAGCCTTTTTCAGATATGTGGCAGCGTATATAAATGTTTGTTTTGTAGTGTTCTGAATCTGATTGAGTATGGCTCAGCACTCCTAAGAGCTAAAAGCAAGTCGAGTGGGTATGTGCAGAACTTCAAATTAAGATTCAGATAAATAAAATTATGTACATGTAATGTAAAGTTCTAATTGCACCCAACATCATTATACAGTGATTCCAAGAAAAAAAAGCGATACTGAGAATTATCAATGATTTATCATAACTTAATCACAATAATAGACAAATGACCTATGATTGTAAAGCTTAAAATACAATCTTTGACGTGGTACAACTTAGAAGTAAAGAAAGGATATAAAAAAGACACTTGGTGAGCAGTATCTGAATTTCAAAAAGAAATCACATGTCTAAAAATTTCAACATCTGCTCTTTAATTTGATACCTCAGTTACAGAAAATGGGTGAGAATTAACAAAGTTCTATTTATTTAGAATAATGCTTGAATTCCAATAATTTTGTAAAATAATTACATTTCACTGGCTGTCGAACTCAACACTACTATTTGTTGACGCATTATGTCATCTTTTGTTATTTTTGTGATAGCTACGGTAGAGAATCCGTGTAAACACATTTTTAAATGAAATTAAAGAAATACAAGCGTTATTTCAAAGAGACAGAACTTTCTTACTTCTTTACCATTTTCTCTCGTTGAGGTATCATATTCAAGAGCAGATATTGATTTTTGTAGACGTGTGATTTTCTTTTTGAACTTAAATTCAGGTACAGCTGGTTGAGTGACATTTTGGTATCCTTCAATTTGTTTTTGCTCTCCCATGCGTATATGAGAAATCGTCTTAGTTGTACCAGATGAAAGAAGAGAGACCAGGGTCCCTTAACACATAGCTCAGTAATCATCTTAGAACATTTTTCTACAATTAATTGCATTCACTACACTGTACAATCAATCGTGAAAATCAAACGTATGATTAATCGCTAACCTTTGTGTTACGGGACCCAGCTTTACAATGATAGGTTATTTGTCTATTGCATTTGTGTTTAAGTTATGATAAATCATTGATAATTTGTAGTTTCACGTTTTGTGGGATGCACTGTATACAAGCAACCATTCAAGACAGAAATGGTTTTCAAGGTTTGTTCTAGTACATATTGTTTCTGTGTATTTGGCATATGTGACTATAAATTGGCTTTTACGTTTCAATAAGACCTTGCTGTCATTTTTTATTGCCTACTTTAAATGTATTTGATCTAATGTTGGTTCTTTACCTACATGTAGACTATAGGTGTACTTCCATTGTCTTAGTCACTTTCCAATAGCACTAATGTTCAGCCCTCACATGGTGTGATCAACAAGATCAATACTGGACTTACCCCTTTAAAGTCAGTTGAAAGGGAGGGGGAAATCAATAAACTTTCATTTTAAGAAACACCATGTTCATTGTTGGGACTGATGAGTCGTAGCACCTCTGTCAAAGAATAACAAAAGCACCATTCTAAAGGTTTCCATGGCGGAGAAGAATAATGTAGTAGGTTTCAGGGTACACCATGAGTCTCCTGAAGACAACAAGAACACACTTGTCGAAACGTCGAGATTGGGTTTCAGGACCAACACTTGCCCAAGAAAGATACATGGTGTACCGTGAAACCTACTACACTAAAAGCACCATTCTTCTATTAAATGTATGGGCTTTCTTGTCAGAGATTGTCAAGGTTTTGGTTTCAATAAAAAGTTTTATGCTTCATGCAACGGACACAGAAACCAGAAATAAAAGAGTGCTAAAGTTCCATTTGAAATGTCAGAAGAGTAAACTATGTTTTCCGAACACAATATGGTTCTAGATAATTCATACGTAGAAACTCCATGAAACAATCTTCAATGCATTTTATTAAAAGATCATTTCATATATATAGCTGTCATAATAGAAAGGAATTTTGACACAAAAAAGAGTTTGCTACTCATCGCATACAGAGTTCAGATGGCGAAGCCTCAGAAAGCCAAAATGTGTGATCCGCAGTCGTAATTTGAGTACTATTTTAGTTTTTCTTTGTGAATTATTTTCTTTTTACATGTATAACCAAATTTCTATCTTGACTAAACATTAGATTTACTTTGAATGTTTGTTTATAGGTGTTCACATTTGTTGAGCTGTTCTATGGTATGTGGACCAACAGCCTAGGTCTGATCTCTGATGGATTCCATATGTTGTTTGATTGTACTGCACTCGTCCTGGGTCTGTGCGCTGCAGTCATGTCACACTGGAAAGCTACCAGGATATACTCTTACGGGTGAGATTACATTCCTATTTTATTTATATTTTGATATTTTGTTATCTTACATGTATGTATTTTACACTGCAAACGCAGCTATGCACATTAAAGTATAAACATTGGAGATAATAATTTCATTCTACAGCTACTGGATTTTGAGCAAACTCCCCCCCAAATATAAGGCAGTCCTGAAGGTATGGAGAGTTTGAACTGAAATTTATTTAGGCATGTGAAGGGAATTGAGAGCTTGTGTAATGTGGTGCATATACCTTTCCTTTTTGTGAATTCTAGTTATACATAACATTAGTGAATTCTAGTTATATTTTGTGTGCATCTGTTCACTGTGATGTGTTGCCATGGGCACAATATCCATCAGCTATATAATAATCCTGTGAACAGGCTATACCGGAAGGTGGATTTTCATGAAATATGATTGTTGCGAATTAAGTTTATAGTTCTCAAGTTTAATTTATAATTTTCTTCAAGAGATCAGATAAAAAAAACATAAAATAGGCAATGAGTAACAATGTATGAAACAATGTTCATCAAATAAAGAAAATGAGGAGGGAAATGTCTAAAAAGGAAGATATACTGTGATAGGCAACAAAAAGTACTTAAACATAAACAACCATAAAATCATGATTACAGGTAACCCCCCCCCCCCCAAAAAAAAAAATGTAAGTCTAAGAATTTGATAATAAAAATGTTTTGTATTTCCTTTTAAAAAGAGATACCGAAAGGCTTAATTGAATATGAGAAGGGGTTGAGTTCCAAATAATCAGGAAGCAGACCAAATTATTCATAATGTCAGATTTACACTGAACTTAGGGTCACAGGTGACAAAATATAAGAAAGGAAAGGGGCCCCTTCCCACCTCCCCACCCCATTATCATTGAATAATGTCTTATTGGCATTCCACTATTTCAATTCTTTATATGAATGTCTTTGTTAAAGGTATGGCAGGGTAGAAGTTCTATCTGGATTTGTTAATGGCCTCTTCTTGGTTGTGATTGGCTGCTTTGTATTCACGGCTGCTATTGGACGCCTCTTAGATCCACCTGATATCAACACTGATCAACTTATGGTAAGAGAATCTTTTTCGCACTTACAACCAATCTCAATTTTCATGCTGTTTTTTATACTGAATTTGACTGATTGGATTTTATCGCAATATTGGATGGGTCAAATGTCAAAACTATGGTCACTTTGCACTTCCACAAGAAACGCCCTCATTAGTTAAATGCCACAGTAAAGCAGCGGGCAGGGTGATTGCTGATCCATTTTCTGATTATCTTTTTGAAATTCAGTTTACAGTCACAACATAGGGTTCATTTGCAAGTCTATCCTGTATTCTTCTCATACCAGTACAGCAGGTGAACTGTACAAACACTCATTCATGGAGGAAATGTAGAAATGTAAAAATACTGCTGGTTATTGCTTCCTGTACATTTAAATTCCTAGTGAGAGATGGGAAAGGGCATCACATTAAATAAATGTGATTGATTGGGACAATTTAGGTTTATACTGGCTGTATAATTTATTTAGATTTGTCCACTTTGTGCATAATTAGATTTGTATTTATTTATTTTGTGTGTCAGATATTTTATGTGGACATGCAGTACTGTTATGTTATTGCTAACATGTTATGTTATTGCTGACGAAGATTCTGCTAGGATTGTAAGCTTAGGCCCCTTTTTGACTTTATAATATATTTTTTACTTACCTTCCAGACCGTGTCAGTAATAGGCCTCATTGTTAATCTCATCGGAATCATGGCATTCAGCCATGCTCATTCACACAGTCATGGGGGCGGTTCTAGTCACGGCCACTCCCACGGAAGTGCGAGCTCCTCCCAATCAACAAGTCACGCCCACTCCCATGGCAGTAGCCAGTCAAGTCATGGGCACTCGCACCACCACCATGGAGGATCCGACCACCATGCAGGCCATGAGAAGAAACCGGCCTTCAAGGCTAAGAACACTAACATGCAAGGTTTGTTTGAAATAGAACTACTCTCTAACCAAATTCTTAATATCTTTTTATTTAAATCAGTCATGACATTATAAAGATAAAAATCGTATTCTTCTGTTATACAATGCTTAATACATTGTAACAATGTGTAATAGGTGCTTTCAGGTCGTATGATCCTTGCTTTCTCCACTCCTTAGGAGGCGTTCCAAGAAGAGTTTCAATGCCAAATGGCTTCCATCCTGCATACTAGGCTTTTGCATCATAAAGGGTATCTATGACCATTTAACACCTGGTTGGATTGTAGCAGAGGATGGATTAACGCAGTACCGCGGTTGGATTCGAGTGCTTGACCCCTCTCATTACAAGATGAGAGTTAGACGTGCTACACTTTAACGCTTCCACAAGCATGACAGATTACTAATTGATTACAATCATACTCTTAAGATGACTCAACTCACTCAGTGTCAAGAAAAATTCAAATTGTTGATCATGACCCTATAGGCCAACTCAGAAGAAGCCTTCACAGTAACTTTTTTCTGAAACACCAATTTGTGAAAGTATGAAGAACTAGACAGGTGGCATTATATCCAACCATTGAGAAAAAAAAGAAGAAAATGGCCGTTGCACTTTAGTATACATGTAATTATTTCTCCTCTATCAAAGCTTCATGCAGTCCCTGGCAGTGTGATGAGTATGATGAGTATTTTTCATACAATTTTTCATCTGTTCTAGGTGTTTTTCTGCATGTGCTGGCGGACACCATGGGCAGTGTGGGCGTTATCATCTCGGCATTCCTCGTCGAAAATTTTGGCCTCCTCATCGCGGACCCTATTTGTTCCATCTTCATCTCTGTCATGATTCTCATCAGTGTAGCCCCGTTGCTAGGGGATACAGCGTCCATCTTGCTACAAAGGATACCACCAGAGCTTGAGCCTGGCTTGAATGAAGCATTATTCAAGGTAATAGATAAAAGCAGTAATCTGTAGACACCCAATGGTCAAAAGAGGTTTCAATTGTACCATTCACTATGCAGATTTTGTCTGCATAAGCATCAGGGGCTGATTGCACGAAAGGGTCTTTGCAAGGACTGTCTTTCGTGTCGCCCATTTTTTATGATACGCCATGTGAAACGCATTTCAAATAAATTATCTGCAAACATATTTTGTTCGTCCGTTAAAATAAACAAAATATTTCTTTATAAAATGATGTTATATCTCATGAAATTGTAGAAAATTTTATTTAAAAGCAAGCTAATACGAATTTTATTTGTTTATCATAAATTTTAGAAACACCCTGCTTTTAGCGCATCATAAAAGATGGGCGACACGAAAGACGGTCCTTGGAAAGACCCTTTTTCGTGCAATCGGCCCCAGGGTTCTAAAATCATAGGCTGGGGCCCATCAGGGGAATCGGAAAAGCACTATAGTCAGCCAGACTGTTATATTTTGTTGCATATCAAAACAACATCCATTGAATGACTGGTTATGGAGGTACATGTACTAATTATTTTTACATTTTTGTTTCTATACTGAAAATACATGTAATTCACTGCATCAAGTTAGAAAACATGCGAAACTGGGAATGGGTTTAAATGATTATCAGGGAATTTTTTAACTTCATCAGGGTAAATCAGGGAAAAATCAGGGATTTTTTTTCTTGATAAGCTGGGAACCCTGAAGTATGCTTATTTAATTTTGTATAGTCAGGTCCAGATTTGAGAAAAGTAGACTGCCTTAGGCAAATCGTGTTAATGCTGAAGTAAGAAGTGTTTTAACATAAGTCAATGGCGCTGAGTCCAAATATGTTGTTTGCCAACCTTGAATTTAATGTTAAAACCTCAAAATGGCAAAAACAATATGGCTGCCATTCTACACCTATTGAAGCTCTATTTTGACCCCCAAAACTTGCAACAATAAATTGGAGTTTACAATGACTGTTGATATAAAATAACTTGCATAGATTGATTAATATCTGCCCGGGTTATATGATTATGTTGTCTAACCCTTTGTTTAAATGGTCGGGTAATATGTTGTGACAAGTTACAAGGACAGTCAGTGGTCCTGTATGTCCAAAAATCCAAGATGGTTTGCAAAAATTGAGTCTCAAATGTCTGTCTTTAAGTTAAAACCGACAGTTTGTTTCGTATCCGACTGGGGTATATGATTTTGGTGTTTAATCCATGGTTTAAAGGGTCAAGTAATACTTAGGGCATTTTGCAAGGACAGTCAGTGGTCCAGCATGTCCAAAAATTAAAGATTGTTTCCAAAAAATGGAGTCTAATATGGTTGTTGTTACCCCAAAACTGACATAGATTGTTTAGTATCTGCCTGGGGTATATGATTATGTTGTCTAACCCTTTGTTTATATCTCCTTGGTTTAAAGCTTCAAGCAATACATCATGTACATTAGGTTAAGTTACAAGGATGTGGTTCTGTATGTCCAAAAATCCAAGATGGCTTCAGAAAAAGGAGTCAAAGATGGCTGATGTTACTTAATAATGGACAAAGCTCATTTAGAATCCACCTGAGGCTGGGAGATATAATTTTTGTGTCTACCCTATGGATTCAATGGATTAATAATACTTTTGGCTTAGTTACAATGGTAGGAAGCAGTCTATTTTGCCTAAAACCTGAAAGATGGATAAAAAATGCATCAAAAATGAATCCCATTAAGTTAAAAATAGCATAGCTATGTGGAAAAAAAATATTGGGTGTCTACGCAATTGTGGTTTGAAGGCCCAAATAATACATCAGGACAAATAACAAGGATGGTTAATTTTCCTTGAAAAAAATATCCAAAGTGACTTCTAAGATTGCGTAAGAATGACTGTTGTTCCCTACTCATGAAACCTTAGCATAGTTCTAAGCTCTAAAATGATGTGTCTTGAAGTACTTACATGTATCTGCTTTTTAACGGTACTTTTTAGGTGAAAGTGTACCCCATTTTTAAAGTTTATTTATTTTTGTACCTTGCAACACTTACATGTATTTTTAAGAGCCTTAAACACATAGCAGAGACACCAAAATAATGGTTCTACATGGGATAATATAAATCATGAAGTATTTTTTTATCAATGGTGGCCAATATGAATGCAATTATGCGAGCCTTCTTCAATTTTTGGACAACAGCGTATCCCTGCAATACATCTTAACCTATATTATTTGACCCTTGAAATCATGGGAAAGATACAAAAATGTCTTTAGGTAGACAGTACAGTATATGCACTTTGCATCCTTTTTTTTAAAACCAGCAACCATTTTTGAAGTCATCATGGATTTTTTGATGATCTGCACCACTGACAAATCTCGAAACTTTTCCAATAATTTTTCCCTTAGAACCATTATTTTTTGCTTTTGTTTTTGGTAGAGTCCCAAAATTATGTTTACCAGGTGGATATTATGTATATCAATTTGGACCATTTTAAAGTTACAATGTCCTTTATTGGAAGGTAATCTTGGATTCTCTGACACACTCACTGACTATCTTGTAAACATGTCCTGATGCATTTTTGCCTTGAAAGCTTTTTAATATGAACTAATTTGTTGACGCTGCAGGAAGCAATAGATTATTTTAATTTTGGAGTTGATAGTACAACGACCGCCGTTTTGGACACAATCTTGGATTTTCAGGTACCCTGGACGACATTTTCAAAACTTTAATCTGTCTCAATAGATTTTGTTTAATTAACCCTAAGTTTCATGAAATAGATAGATACCCTTAAAGTTATGACATTTCAAAAACTTAACCTCGGTTGAGATTTAATGTTGACTTCGCAGCCGCCAAAGTCATTACCGCCGTCAGAAAGGCGACGTCCATGTCTTGCTTCTACTATGCAGGCAAGGAAAAATCGGCGAATATTGAGTAAAAGTTATAATGTGATTTTGCCAGCATCTCCCCCAAAATATCAAACATTTTGCCATAAATTATTTGTCAATCAGCAGCTGCGAATCACGGCAGCCATCTTGGAATTAAAGATGGCTGACGAATCAATCAGATGCTTTATGTTTGCAACCCTGGGTATCAAAATATAGCATACACCCAAATTTCTGAAATATAATCACCTATAGAAATTGTTTAATAGGGGAAACCACATTCAAAATGCCGCCATTTTTTTTGCCAATTTGACGATGAAAACGTCGGAATCAAGTTTGGCAAACAGCATTTTTGGATTCAGCACCCCTAAATTACCCTAAAATGATTGATAAATCAGCATTAACACAAAATGCCTAAAGAACTTTTTCTGAGCACATTTTTGAAAATCTGGACCTGACTAGTATACAAAGATAGTGCAATTATAAATGCCATTTCTTGCAAAGGTGCTAAATCTGTGTTTAAGTGAAGCACAATTGTATAAGATATCTGCAAATTAAGGCCATGGTTCACCGGAAACCTTTTCTGAGAATACATAACTTTAAGTTTGACCATTGAATTGCCCAGTTGTATGCATTAAACTCTTTGTGCTTGATCTGGAAACCAATGTGACTTGTTTTATTTTAAAATTGGATAGTTATCTTGAATCATATGCCCTCTCTGTTATTGAAAAGGCTTTTTCTTTTATAGACACTTTTAGATTGGGGAAAATGGATATCACACCTGTGCAGTATTTACATGTAGTAGGTGTGCTATGTTAAGCCCATATAAGAAGAAAGTAAAGGAGTGGCTTTGACTATACCTCGATCAGAGCCTTTTGTCCTTTTTTTTCTAACAAATGGAGTAAAATGTCCCCTAATCCTTGTGACAATAACATAGACTTCCTTGTTACATCACATCCTTGGCAGTATTGATTTTGGGGGGTCAACTCACTTCCTGGGTATTCTTGTATTCTTGGAGATTTTCTCAGTTAAGAATGCTCATTGTAATGAATGCATGGTATAAACTGTGTATAAGTTCAGCATTGTTTAATCTATTCAAATGGGGAGCAAAGTGACCAACACTGTATTTATTCATTGTCTGTGAGTTATAAATGGCTAGTATCCCTCAAAGTACCCCTTTTGAGAAACTAGCAACTATTAATAGTACAGAAAATGAATTTATCTGGTAATTTTCTTTTTACATAGAACCTTGGTTTTTAGAGGAAAAGAACTTGTCTAGCTACATTTATGTGATAACATTATTATGGCATTATTCATGACTGTATTGAGTTTTGGATTAGCGTGTTATCACTCACTATTATCTCTCCGAAAAATGTTTATGTGAATAATTTGATTTGAGAAAAATCAAACTAGCACAATGCTTAAAAATTCATCAAAATCGGATGTAAAATAAGAAAGTTATGACATTTAAAGTTTCGCTTATTTTTCATAGAAAAATGATATGGACATCTCAGTGATAGGAGACAATCGATGTCCATCACTCACTATTTCTTTGGGTTTTTTTATTGTTTGAATTATACAATATTATATTATTATTTTACAGATTTGACAATAAGGACCAACTTGACTGAACCATATAGTATAAACAAAGCTAATTCCACGTGTTCAGGGAGGAATTAATCGTTTCAATTGACAATGAGGAGAAAATTAGAATATTTCATATTTCATATAATACAATACAAAAGAATTAATGAGTGGATAATGTCATCAGTCTCCTCATTTGCACATATCTTTCATTGCATTTGCAGGATGTGCATAACTGTTTTATGAAATTAAGCAAAACTTTGTCGAGGGGGGCCATTATGGCCCCCCCCCCCCCCCCCCCCCCCCGGAGAATTAGGGTTAAGAATGTCATATCTTTCTTATTTTACATCCAATTTTTCTGTTTTTATTCAAATTAACTTTTTTTGGGGTGGACTTGTCCTTTAAATCTTTGTGCAGCACCCCCAGACTCCTGGTCATCAGTCATGCATGAAGCCATATGTAAAAACTTGCAAACAGCTTTACGAAACTGCATTTAATATACATTTACATTTGTACTTTGCTCCCTTTTCTGCAGATCCGGTCTATAAATGGTGTGCTGTCGTTCCGGAAACCCCATTTTTGGAGGCATTCAGGGGACATAGTTGCAGGAACTCTACATATTCAGGTTGAACAGGGAGCAAATGAACAAAAGATCATTCAACAGGTGGGTTTGGTGTTAATCCGCCTGTAGATGTTGTTACCCCCCCCCCCCCTTTGTTTCCAATATACAGCAAAAGTCCACTTTGATTAAAAAAGATAATGATTTTAATAAAATACAAAAGTAAAACCAGCATAACTTTGAAATATTTATCAAAATCAGATCTAAAATAAGATACTTTTGACAATTAAATATTTCACATATTTTCATAAAACAAACTTTACGTTAAAGGCAGAGAGAGTCATATGCAAATGAGAGAGTTGATATCACTCAGATCTACATGTAATTCTCTCTCTCTTTCTCTCCCCTTATTCCACTTTTTTCCCCTTTCATCATTTTCTCTTTCTGTACTCTGTCTCTTTCTATCTCCCCTTTCTCTACATATCTTTCATTACTAATTCACTTTTTATCATTTTCATTTTCACATTCCTCAATATATTTGAGGTTAGCACCTGTTATTGCTTTGATTTTAAAACTGGTATGAGATAAATGATTAAAATGTGATATCGTGAAATTATATAAATGTCTCTACACCAACAAAAGTTGTATCTGACAGATTTATTTTTTTTAAATGAAATATCAACGTTTTAAAGTGGTCTTTAAGATTTATCTGTTCGAATACAATACAAAATATATCTACACTCCCCGCCTTTCCTTCATTTGAGTAATATTTCATTTTCTTACATTTGGGAGTATCTCTTGTTCGGTCCCTGTTAGGTCACAGCCCTCTTCAAGGAACAAGGAATAACCAACTTCTCCGTTCAGGTAGAGAAGGAGGCATTCTTCCAGCACATGTCCGGTCTGAGTGCCAACTTTGACCAGGTTCTTAAGATGACCAATCAGATGGAGCAGATTGGCAACTTGGACACCCAGCTCTATGATATCAAAGCTGTTTGAATTGTACCAGCAGCGGTGAGACCATTGATGATCATCTTTGACGTGAAGACATGATTGTGGCGTCGTGTTCACTGCAGCTATAGGTGGGCCTTTTCAGAATTCATTATTAAACAGGTTAGGATGAACTGTCAAATTGGTAACCTGGCCGACCAGTTCTATGTTTGAATTGTGATAGCAGCGTTTAGACCATCGATGACGATCTTTGACATAGCCAGGTTTGAACTGAGCTAGATGGGCCCTGTACAATGCCTTTAGGGGCTTCGGAAAACAGTAGTCATTAGGTAAAGATGACCGGTCAGATAGATCAGATAAGCTAAGAGGACAGCCAGTTTTATTACACATGTATCAAATCTTTGTGCATTGTGATAGACTTGACCCAGAAATCTTTGATCATGAGATGAGACTCTATTTGTGGCCAGGTGCTGTAATATTATATTACCCTATTGGTAAAGCAAAGTTGCCCATCACTTTAAGACTATTGGTCTTTTCATATGAGGGCTGTCTAGACTGTGCTGAAGTTTCTTAAGATGGCCAGAGGGACAAATGAACAAGTGTGGTGCAATGCATTAGACAAGTGGACCAAGTTGCATGCCATGAAGAAATTGCTAAACTAGTTGATGTTCAGACAGGGGATTGTCAAGATAAGGTATTGGAGAACTATGATTGTTGTCATGCACAATATCGTTTACTTATTGTGATATTGGGGTCTTTCAAGCATAAAGTATTAAAAAGGAGATCATGTGGATTCAGAGCCTAATGGTATCAAGGTTTTCTAGACTTAAGACCCCATTTATGCTGGGCAAATGAATGTCCTGTCTGAGGCCATATATTGTCTAAACTCTCAAGCATGAAAGTATTTTGAAACCTTGGGCCAGTCATGAATGATCAATGTTATCAACAAGCCAAATCTACTTGCCGTTCTTAAATGAAATCTGATTTATGAGTTGGTCAAATCACTATATATCACTTGGTACATTATAATCTGCAGAGTTTCCTAAAGTCATTTTGCATGTAAACGGCCAATCAGCTTTTCCTTAAGCTTATCAAAATATTCTGCATACAAGAAATGTCTGTATTTTCATGTATTGCTGCTTTTAAAATATACATTTGCAATTTTGTTGTCTGAAAAAAGTCATATGTTCAGGTTAGATCATAAACATGTGTGACATTTTAATTCCCCCCCAAAGGTAAAGACAAAGTTACAATCGCTATTTGATCTTTATAGGAATACTAGGAAGTATCTTTCCCTTGCAATTATAATTACTATTCTGGTTAGAATAAAAGACTACCCGAAGCACTACCAGGAAATATTGTGGTCTGAGGTGCAAAGATTTGAAACAGGAAAGCGTAAACAATATCGATGTCAATCATCATTGGCACATTCCCACTCAGGTTAAATATGTGACTTGCAGCCCCCAAACCACAAGTCACAAATTAATTTTGAGATTTCTTTTGGGCTTGAAATAGCACATCATGTACTTTAGAATGATATACAACTTGTCAAAACTAAATAACATTAACTCAAGTACTTGATTTAATGTAGAAGAAAGTCAGTGAGAGCTCTAATTTTGAGCTTTGCTCCAGCATGAAGTGTGCACTCGTTGCATTCTCAATGAAACTTATAGTTGTTGGGGGGAGGGGAATGAAAATTTGACAGCATGAAGAAGAATAATTTTTTTTCAACATGTTTTTTTTAAGTTTTGAAGACCTGTATTGACTACACAGAAACAGAAACGTTGTTAGCACTAACAGTGCAATAACAGAGGCCATGTTACAATCGGTAATGTGGCAGCGATGTCTTATGTTACAACAATATATTGCTTAACATTGAAATAAATGTTTTGACTTAACAATCCGAAAGATGTGACTGAGCTTACTGTTAGCGCTGTGTTAGGCTAACAACATTTCTGTGCTGTTGGCACATATTACTATTGAGGCGATTTACAGAGAACCTTCCCTTGCAACTTAATGTTGGTTTTGGGTGGTTGGTCGCATGTAACTGAAATGCAATACATGTTTGCCAAACTCCAGGCACAAAGTCATGTGTATCATTAGAAGCAGCATTCTGACCAGTCCAGTAGGTATGAAGATTGATGAGACTTGTCAACAGTAAGATATTGATCAGATGGATCTACAAATATTATTGATAGTATATAGACTTTTCTTTTATAAAATGAATAAATTATTTTCAAGTGTATGGTTCATCATTCCTCTTATTGTAATCAGTGTTGTCACAGTATTAGTGACTTTCAGAGCTTTCCATCACTCAAAATCTCCCCCCCCCTCCTTTCTCAGATCTCAGCTGTTCATTGTGCAATCGCAATAGAAATGGCCACATACGACACTCACAAAGTAATCTCCAGGCTGAATCATAGTCAATTGTTCCAAAATTATTCAAAAGCTATTTTTATTTTGGATTACTGTAATTAATCATGGTAATGGATGGATTAATAATTTAACTGTTAATCCTTAAATCCATTTCAAAAACTAAAAAAATCTGAGTTTTGACTTTCTTCTAGGATTCTTGTCTTAGTTTTCTGAAAATTGGCGATGCCACTTTTCTTTTATTTACTTCAGTTTTTAATTATTATTTTAACCCTATCTAGCACAGTTTTGATACAATTGTCTATAGAATTTTGGAGATTATGTCCAGGTTGACGTTGCGTCAGTGCCAATTTTACGTGAACAGCCAAGATCGGGGGCAAAGATGCAGCTTGAGAATTAAGTTTGGTTCCTTATGAATCATTGCCATGAAACAAATAAAACAAAGGGAATAGTATAGATATAGGATATCAGATAAATTTTATTTTCATTGTTTTCTTATGATTATTTCAACCTTACATAATAATTACTATTTTTAGTGTTACTTTAATTGAAAAAACAATGAAAATCCATATTTTAATGTTCGAAAAATTCATTATTGTCCGTATCTTAATATTAATTGTGTTATCTATTGCACTTGGAAATTTCTACCTATATTTTTATTCCTTACATTTCAGAGATCTCAAGTATAGTAGTATTTCCATAAAGTTAGTAATAACTTCAAAGTGGTTACACAATACCAGTTATGGTATTAAGTAGCAGTAACCGGTAACTGAAAAAGGACAACTTTTATGAAGATGAGAGAGAGTCCATGAGAACAGGGATGTTGAAATTGTCTCAACCCCCACCACCCTCTGTAAATGATTGTTATCTCAGAATAAAGATTACACAAGCGGATTCAGTAATTCATTAGCAGATTTTCTTTTCAGATAAGATGAAAATGAAAATTGTATAATAGGGTAAAGTTCACTGGTTTGAAATGATAATCTCTGATGATTGGTGCATTTTCTCCTTTCGCAAAGAATTTCTACAGGTACATTCAACACATATACAATGTTAGGATACTGTATGATGGTACCTACAAATTGGTAAGAATTAAATGAGAGAACGGAAGTGTAATGTAATTATAATTTCTGAATCCTAATCAAAATTATATTCTGGCTTTAAAGCCAACTCATTCTCCATCTCCTCAATCTTCTTTACCCTTGGACTTTTTAGTTTCCTTCCACTATTCACCCTCTTCCGTCTTTTCTTCTTCTTCTACTCCTTTGCAATTCCGCCGTCATCAACAATGTCTATTTTCACTTCTTCCACCTGTACCTCCACCGGAAGAGGTTGTATTTCAACTGGAGGCAGTCGCTTCGAGCATGCCATCACATACTCCGTTGTAAGAACCGTATCTATGAAGTGAACAAAAATGTTTCATTATATGCATTTTAATCAAATTATTTACATTTTTTCTGGGAAGATTGGGGAGGGGATGGGCTGTGTTCTATTTTGGCTAACATGTTTTTTTTACCAGGAAAGGAGTTAAACCAACATTAACCCTATTTTAACTGAGCCATTTCAGACCAGGATATACTTGTGGGGGGTCAATTTAATACCCCCCACAGATCTCGGCCGCTGATTGCGCAATCGCCGCGAAAGTTTGCAAAAACACAATGTGCATTGACTTTGTACACGGAATCGCGTACCCAGGGGTCGCAAATTTGGTCTCAAAAGATGCGCAAGAATTGAAAGTAAAAAGTCAGCGAGCAGCGCAGACAAAAAATTTGTGCAACGGCATAGTTTGTTGAGGGATGGGTCAAATTGAACCCCCCCCTTAAGGGTTGATTGTCTGTGGATATACATGTAAGTGGCAATAGTTTTAGACTAGTCTACAAAGCCTAAACAGGGTCAGCACAACAGCCCTTGTAATATTTCAATGAGAAAAACAAAAGAAAGACTGGATTTGGAGAAAAAATAGAAGAGATAATAAACAATAGTGTCTGAAAATGATGTCTGGGTCATGTTACACTGTATTACCCCTGTTTTTTAATCAAGAGAAACAAATGTGATGCCACCTTTTGCTTGCCTTGCCCCTGCTGCTGGTTAATTTAACTGCATATAGTCCAAACATCCGCTTCTGTTCTAATGAGTATTTGAAGTTTTTAAGTCCCAGGATTAAACTGTGCAGTTATGAAGAACCCAAATTGTAAAACGAAAGGACACATTCAGTAAACCTAAGACATATATGATATAAACAAAATTTTGGCATTTATGGCTTTCCATAATGTTTGGCACAGATATAGACCATAGCCTTGATCAAAGTAGAGTATGCCCGAGTGTTTGTACACTACCTGGAGAATAGTAGTCAAAGACTGTGATGATAGCGGGCTTAGGTTCTCTCACTTTGTTGACACGTCTGACCGTAAAGTCGAAGCACAGACTCTTCTCTGTAAACTAAAAATAAAATTGAGATAATTGGAAATTGAATCGAAAACCAAATTAAGTTTAATTGGGAGTCCTTTCATGAATGGAGAAACAACCACTTGAACTAACGATATTGGGCTCAGTGACTGTGATCAAGAAACAGTTTGAAATGGCCAACAAAATGAATTTAATGTACATTCATTCCGGGTATTAGTAGTAGTGTGGGTTCTGGGTCTTGTTTCATAAAGAGTTATTACTCTGGTATCTTTTCTGTTCAATTGTAAATTCCATTGAATCCTTGATTTTGATGGCTATTGAGCATTCGGCTACCATATAGTTACCATTGCTTGGCAAAGATACCATCAAAATTACTTTAATGCAATGGGGCTGTAAACAAATTCTCACAATTGGCATTTCCCTGCTCGGGTGCGCCCATTCTCAAATTCTTACATTGCCGTCTTGCATTGAAGAGTAAGGAATATTGGTATACCTCAATGAAATACTACCTCATTGAAATACACAGTGACCGTCTTCTTTTTGTATTCCACTCGGGAGACCTGTGTTGGTGACAGAGGTCTTCTCAGCTGATTCAAAGATGGTCGGTCTGGGATGTAACCAGTCACCAACTTTACCTCGACTAACGCCATGTTAGAAGCTATATCATTAGGTCCAGAAGGCCTATAGCTGTGAGAACGATATTGAACATCTTGATTAGTTGAGTAATAATGATAATAATAATGGCATATTTACCCAGGGTAGCCACTTCAGTTCAGAAAACTGTTCTCCCAGCAGGCACTGCTATTATTCGGCTGGTTTTTAGTTCTTGATTGGTTTTCCATTTGATAGATTTTTTTTGTCCATTGATAAGAAGTTCCCTCTCTTGCAATTTAAATTGTTCCATTCACAAAATGAATTACACATTGCACAAAACTTTGAAGATAAAATATGTAATGTAAAGAAGTAAGTTATTTTAACATTATGGTACATGATTGATATCTTTTCATCAGGTACATTTAATTAATCTGTCAAGATTAAAGTTTTTTTCATACTGAAATCACGCCCACAATTGAATAATATTCAGGATAAAAAAATTAAAAGCATTATCCAATAATTTCATTTTTGTATACTTTTATTTCCTTTATTCAGTTTGTGCTGGGGTGGAGGTTCTTTCATAAAATAATAAATTTAATTTCAGGGAAATTCAATCAAGTAGATGAATTAACCTCCTATCTACTAACAATTGAAGAAAAAGGGAACAACTATGGCTACTATTACTACTACTACTATTACCTTACTATTACTACTACTACTACTACTACTCCTACTACTCCTACTACTACTACTACTATTTCTCCTACTACTAATAATAACAATAGAAGTAGTACTAAGTATGATTATTATAAATAATAGTAATAATATTACAGACTTATTACAATAACAATACTATTACAGACTATAGCAAATATAATAATGGTACTCTTATATCATAATAATGACATCATTGTTGATGATTGTAATATAACAAAACAATCAGTTGGTAACAGCTCCAGACTGCCACCATCATGATTATCAGGAATATTTTAAGAAAAATTAGAGGTTATATTTCTTACATTTATCAAATCATGATCATCTAATCATCTATCTTACCTCACACATATTTTGAGTTTGAAGTTGTCTACACAAGAGCCTTTAAGTCCTGTTGGTTCCACAGAATAGGTGAGGATGAATGGTGGCTCAGGAGGTGGGGTGGGATGAATGTTATATCGCTCGATCACCTTGTATAATTGTGTAAAAGTAATGGGTAAATATTTTTAATGAATAAAGATTTTTTTTTTTGATATATCAATAATCTTAATGCCCTACTTAAGTTCTTCTTTTCTATAATCATCGCCGTACCTAACTCTCTCTCCCCCCTTTTCTCTTTCTCTCTCATGCACACCGAGTCTTGTCATTTATCACTCAAAAACAAAAATGAATCGGATGCCTATAAAAATACAAGCAATTTTCTGTAAAACACTTAGGCAATTTTAGTCTCTGTATAAGTAATAATTACCAAAAAAGTATATTTCAAGACTAGCTATTTATAACAGTCAATTACAATGTAGTCTTTTTGCCCTCTCCCTCCTTTTTATAAAAGTTTGATAAGGATAAATGATAAAGGTAAACAACATTTCTGTGGTTCCTGAGTGGTCTTATGTTTGCAATAGAAAGTGTTTTATCTGATGTCGTCGGAAGAGTCAAATAAATAAACTTGCGTCTTGAAACTTACTTGAATAATGGCACATCCTTCACCAGTAGCGAGAACTTCGATGGAATCTGGGAAATCATCGATTCGGGCGCTCTGCAGAACACGGCGATTGCCTTCATTAATGAGGAATAAAGAGTTCAGTGAACAATCAGCACCATGCTTGCTGTTGAAGGCAACTCCCAAGTTGACAGTTCCACCATATACAAGCCTGGCGTATTCGGCAAGGGCA
The DNA here is from genome assembly GCF_037042905.1 of Lytechinus pictus. Taxonomy (NCBI): domain Eukaryota; kingdom Metazoa; phylum Echinodermata; class Echinoidea; order Temnopleuroida; family Toxopneustidae; genus Lytechinus; species Lytechinus pictus. Next base: position 15,804,578 of record NC_087249.1, read on the forward strand.
TGGAGTGCGACGACTGTATCCTGGTGATGGCAATTAATTAATGAGGAAGATATACAATTTGATTTGACTACGGTTTATTTGATGAACAAGACTTAACAGAGTCCTTGAAAGGCCAGTTTTTATTTGTAGTATTGAAGAGTATTTTCGCATTCGCATGCATGTCCCTTCTATTAACCTTGCAGAATTCGACCTTCATAAACTGAAAATTCGCCAAAATTTTTGAGCACTTTATGCAAAACACAAAGCTTTATTTACCCATTCTGCATGTATAAATCGATTTTCTTCCAAACCTTAAATATTTTCATCTGATATATGTTTTGCTAATTATTCCGTGGAACTGTTGTTTTGTGAGAAGGATGTTCAACTTTGTTGTTGATGTTCAAATATTAAAGATGCATCGACCGGTCAAGACCAAGCCCTCGTACCACTAAGAGGCACTACCAATTTTCCAGTTTAGCCAATTCTGTTTGAAATGAGCAGTCAAAATGGTCAGTTGCAGTGGCGTATCTAGGGGCCGCATGCCCTCCCCGCCCCCTTCTGTGAGTCATTAAAAAGGGAAAATGTCGTGCACTTTCCAGGTGAAAATTCGGCCTATAATATGCCCGCATATTTGATATTTCCGGTCCCAAACAACGCCGTTGTAAACTAACTAATGGACAAATTTCCCAATGATTCTTCGCCCGTCGGGGACCCCTATTATCGAAAACCACTTGACTTTGGAATATATTGAAAGTAGCAAATGGCTCACCAGAACTTAAGCAATAAGTGTTGATTTTTTTTCCGCGAGGGGGTGACTATCGAATTATATTGTCAAAAATAGCATATAAAAAAAAAAAAATATGAAATTATTTAACTTGCTTCTGTAAAATTGTAACAACACTATAACGGTCCTTTTGCGTGTCTATCCAGCCAAAAGCTCACTCTTTTCATCAATGGCCCAATGAGATCTAAGGCTCATTTCCACATCCTCGATTGGCTAACACAGTACACCATGAGCGGCGCGCTATTCCAAATCGTGAACATTAATTAAATACATAGGCCGTCACGTGACCAAAACGGACTGTCAAAGTTAGCATGGTTAGGGCCCAAACCGATAGGTGATCAGACTATTAAAGATAATACTATTCTTCACTATTAAATTTTCAGTGCAAGAACATTCTTTAGTACCCCTTCGAAGGATTCGATCATCCGATAATTCCTCCAATTTACCTGCGATGATGTAAATCCTCCATTCGGTTTCTGTTGCGTCACGAGCCACTTTGAGATCGGCGAGCCTCGGACGACGGCGTCACCACTTTCGTAAACGTTGATGAGGGTTAGAAGTACATACGCAGTCAACTCGATACTGATAGAGTCAGCCGAGGCACCGTGGTGATAGCGTCTAGATGACACTGGCTGGGGCCGACTGCTTTTCCAGTATTTCAATCCTCCTGTCAACGATATAAAAACAGTGGAAAAGCGTTTCAACCTTTTTTGCTGGCTGCAGTCATAAACAGAAATCTGCAATTTAGTGTCGATATCTATCAACATGTGAGTGTTCAATTTATCAATAATTACCCTTTCCATACGGCGATAGTTATTTCTTTTTTGTCACATGAAAAAACTTTTTATTTTCTACATTTACCTTCATTTACAGCAACCGATTCCAGGTGTTCCAAAACTTTCCCAACATTTTCATCCTTAGCTACGCTCAGCGCATAGGCAATGAGGGCTGCAGCGTACGTATCGACACCTTTCAAATCCCCAGTAGAATCAAGATATGTGTGGATGCAGGAAAGAGCTCCTTTTACATCTTTGGACTGCAAGATAGAAAAAAAAATCCATCAGAATAAAACAAAATGAAACAAAAAATCCACCAACCCAGATCCACCTCTTGGCCAATTTGTGTTGGGCATGTGATAGTGTTGCTTGTGAGTGAGGCCATTTGATAGATGTAACTTGTATCTCAGTACGAATTCCACCCAAAAGTGCCCGAAATTAATTACAAAAAGTGACCAAATTTCTCATAGGGCACAACAAAAATCGTTTAGTTTTTTCTTGATTTACTCAAAAAAACTCATAGACCTTCATTGGTCATTGATACCCAGAAGGAAAAACCAGTAAGACCAGTAAGAATTTTTACTGGTTTCCAGTAGAATTTTACTGGTTTCCAGTATATTTTTACTGGGCCAGTTGATTTTTAACTGGACCAGTAAAAATCAACTGGAGACCAGTTCCAACAATTGCAATCCAGTTGAAGCAATTAGTAATACCAGTTAAATTGTTTTTCATCAAACTGGTGTTTCTGGTCCAATAAATGGTTTCCAGTAGATTTTTACTGGTTTCCAGTATATTTTAACTGGACCAGTTGATTTTTAACTGGACCAGTAAAAATCAACTGGAGACCAGTTCAAACAATTGCATTACAGTTGAAGCAAAGTAATACCAGTTAAATTGTTTTTCATCAAACTGGTGTTACTGGTCCAATAAATAATGACTTTATTTCAAGTCAGATCGTTTGATGAATTATGGAAAATGAATCTTGCAATTCAGAGAAAGTTATTATCATTATCATTGTTATCATCATTCCTCTTATAATTATCATAATTATTATTATTATGATTATTATGATCATTGTTATCATTCTTATTACTGTTATCATTGTTATTGATATTGTAATTATTATTATTAATATTATCATAATTATCAATTATCAACATTATCATTAAAATAATTATTTCCTTATGATTAACATCAAAGCAAGATATACTCCTCTGATATAGTCAACTGGTCTAAAGTAATTCATTGTTTGAAATTGAACTGGTCAAGACCAGTAATACCAATAATTCTGATGATGCTGATCACGTGGTTTACCTCATTTGCATATTTCCTATTTTAAAAAGAAAAATCAGGATTTAGAAAGGAATATCCTTGCAATGGCACTCATTGTTGTTTAAAAACTTTCCAAATAATTGTGTGAACTAATTCACAATGAAAATATGTAATTTCATATATCACATTTAAAATAACAGCAGAAAGATTAATTTACTAACCATCTTTTCCATCACATTTCACTGACCATGGTATATAACAAACCAAATGCATGTAATGAATTGATCCAGTAAGACCAGTACGAGGACCAGTTCTAGGACCAGTCAGACCAGTAGAAAATACCAGTAAAGACCAGCTTGAATTGGATACCAGTATGAAGACCAGTGAGACCACTAACGACCACCAGAAACAAGACCAGTATAAAATTCCAGTAATTCAAGACCAGTTTAATTTTTAACTGGACCAGTAAAATTTAAACTGGACCAGTATGACCAGTTAGACCAGTAAACCGATGTTCCAATTTCCAGAGTTACCAGTTAAAATTCTACTGGTCTAACTGGTCCAGTGGAACTGGTTTTTCCTTCTGGGTATATTCATATATAGTGATTCGTTTCCATTACTAGCTGAAGAATGCTAAATTTTCTTGATTTATTCGAAAAAACTGTCATTGATATAGTTGTTCATTGATATATTCATATATAGTGATTTGTTTCCATTACTAGCTGAAGAATGCTAAATATTTAATTTGATCCCAGGATATATTTCTCAGAGTCATAATAGGCATGTTCATTTTTCTTTGTTCATCTTTCTTTTTAACCAGTCATTGATTGTGGATTGAAAGAAAATATTAAAAAGAAATTCTATAAACTGCATGCTGCTAAGACTGACAAGGACACAGTAACATACCTCGGTTGAACCGTGGGCTTCAATTAGGCTGATGAGGATATAAGCTGTCAAAGTCACTTCGTCATTCACTCCTCCCTGTAGACATATGGAAAGGCAAATGGATTTATTTGAACGCCATATGTAATTATTTGAAGGATATAAATATGTCGTTTTACGTATGTTACATTGTTTGATAGAGATATGTAAAGCCCTACTAGTCCGGTCTGTTAGCGTCAAAAATACCCTACTTGTGGACACGGTGGACAAAACCATGATTTTTTTCTCCAGACCTTTGTTTATGTATAAGAATTAAAAATGGGGTATGCTCCAAAAAATCTGGCTGCAGGAACAGTGAAAAAATGGGTGAAAATGTCAGAATTTATGAGTTTAGATTGGTCTGATATATAGACTAGCGCCAGTGCAAAACTCAATAGCAGTGCATTATTTTGCATTGGTTTAGTTCTTGAATTCAGACCCTTTTTGAACAGATGTTCTGTTTGTCCTCACATCTCAATGCACCATATATTTGAATGCAGATGCTAAACAAGCCTAAGGGTGGCGGAGGACTTGGTGGAGGGGTTGAATGTTGGTGTGTATGTACATATTTTGGTCTTGGGGTAAAGATGTGCAAAACAAATTTTTGCATGTTTTGGAATTGGTGTTGCCATGGTAACAGTGTATTATGGCAAAAATAAGGTAACAATCTTGCAGTTAGAACTACTTCCTCTGTTTTCATCCGGTTCTCATGAAATTTGGCACACACATTGGTCTTGAGGTGAAGATGTCTAAGACACATTTTTGTGTGTCTTTCAGAAATCTTGTTGCCATGGTAACAACATATTATAAGGTGAAAACTGGAAAAATACTTACAATTCAAACTGCTTCATCAGTTTTCAATCAATTCACATGAAATTCGGCACACACATTGGTATTGAAGTAAAGATGTACAAGGCACTTTTTGTGTGTGTTTCAGAAATTGTGTTGCCATGGTAACAACATATTATATGGCAAGATTTAGGTAAAAACCTTGCAATTTGAACTACTTCATCAGTTTTGAACCAATTTTCATGAAATTGGCTCACACATTGGCCTTGAGGTAAAGATATGCAAGAACCTTTATTTTGCATTTGTCAGAAAGTGCATTGCCAGGGTAACCACATATGATAGCTAGAAATGCAGGAAAACTCATTGTGGATCAATCCACTTCTCAGTTTTCAGCCTGTGCTCATAAAATTTGACACAAATATTCATTTTGGGTAAAGATTCATATTCAGTGTTAAAGGGGAATCCAGCCTTGGTCATAAAATGTTGTGTGGAAAAGGAGAAACATAAGAATGGTGAAAGTTTGAAAGAAATCGGAAGCAAAATTTATGGTTGCTTTAAAATTAAGACTACTAGTATGTAGATTTCAAATTGGCAACTGGGTAAGTAAATTATGACAAGGGGCGAGGCCGCAAGGACAACTTTCCCATAGGCCTTGTGCTTAATTATCAGGATATTTGGTTTTCTCCTAAATCCCTATTCCATTAGGGCCGTAATATGAACCTAGTAGTATATTGTTTTATGTCCTCATGAAAGAAAGATATAATTTGTAAAACTTTTGAAAAAGACATTTTAGCCAATTATTCCAGTACATGGAAGAGTGGTCCTTGCCTTAATACATCACTATGACATCACATATGCGGCCAATTTGAAGTCTTCATGGGTATAGTGATTACCAATGTTTACAACTTTTATATATTCACAACTTTCTTATGGTTTGTCCGATATTGTTCAAACTTTGACCTATAAACTTGTCTGATTTTTCCTCTAAAAACAAGTGTTTATTTGGGTTGGATTCCCCTTTAACGTCATATAATAGCGCAGGGTATTAATCACTTTCAATAATATTTATAGCTTCTTTTTTGGGGCAGAGGAGGTAATTAAAAACTGACAACATAAAAATATAGAAGGTTAAAGGCCATGACCATATGACCATTAGGAACTTAAACACTCTTGAAAAAAGCACCCCTTCCATTTTTTTTTTGGGGGGGGGGCTTTAGAAAATTGCCACATAAAGAGTAATTTAAGGAAATTATTACGACTAGGAACTTAACCCCCCCCCCAAAAAAAAAAAAAAGGGGGAAGAAAAATCCTTTACACTTCAGCATATTAATTTAAAGCCTAAAACATTCTGCTTTGATAAAAGATCGTTTCCGGTGCCCAATTATTGATCAATCTTTTATTTTGCTTCTACTCAGTTTTTGTTCATTTCAGTTCCTACTCTGACTTTCTTACATCACTTTTTGCACTTTTGATCTTTACCATATATTCTTGTTTTGTTTCCTCTCTCCCCCTCTTTGTCTCCCTCTCTAAGTACATTTTTCTTTGCTATTTTAATCCATTATTATCTAGCAACAATTATTCCATTTTGAATGCTTACACCTACTCCGAAATATAATACCTGACATTCATATTTTTCATAATCTTTTAAACTCCATTTTGGCTACACTGTCCTAAATAATACTATAAGCAATATTTAATGTCTAGTTTAAAGAATTGAAGAAATGACTGTCATGATATTATATTTTGGTAAAGGTGCATCAAATTCATATTAACAAGGTTGCAGCATTCAGAATGGAATAACTGTTGCTTGAAAAAAATGGATTTAGTTATTTTCCGTAAATCCTCTGAAAATTTTAGTTTTATCACTGAGTTTTCCCATTCCTGCAGTTACCACCATCTGAAAGGGATATGACTAGAATATGATTATATGTAGAGAAATAAAAGTCATCATTAAATTTTTGCTCAATGAACAGTGAATAAGTTTGTCTTTACTCCAATGGAAAATTATTTGCATTTTTTTAATGATAGTCAGAGTTTGCATCCGACAATTTTGCTACTGAAACATAATATTTATTTTTTGACAATGGGAGATGTAGGATGTATAAAGCAAGGGCTGTCACAGAAATATACTGAAAAAATCAATTGAAAGAAAATAGAAGGCTAAAATCTATTGTGCACATATGTATATTTTTGATATGGTATGTTATTGAGTCATGGATTTGCAAGTGAATTTCTAAAACAAGTGCAGAGATTTTTGTATATATTTATATTTCTATAATTAGTTGCATGATTAAAGGTACACTTTAAAATATGTCAGAAAAAATAGAGAATAAAAAAAGGAGAGAGGAAACAGAAAGAGATGGTATGGTGAAGCTCAAAATCAAGAGTGATGTGATAAAGTTAAAAAGAAAGGGTAGGAACGGAATATGAATAAAAGACTGAGTAGGAGAATATAAATAAACAATGATTAATCGGGTAAGTAAACAATTTTTTATCAAATCAGAATGCATTAAACTTCAAATGAATGGTCTGAAGTGCAAAGGACTCTTCTTACCTTTTAAGGGGGGGGGGCAATTTTCTGCTCAAAAAAATATATCAGCCCCCTATTTTTTTTTTGGGGGGGGGGTTAAGTTCCTAGTCATAATCCTTTAACTTTTACTTTTATGAGGTCATTTTCTAAAGACCCCCCCCCCCCCCAAAAAAAAAAAAGGAGTAATGTCTCGCTTTAAAAATGCAAAGACCACTGAGGGGCAAAGGCGTAGACTGGTTTGAGCATGGGGAGGTAGAACTAAAAGTGGTATGGGGAGGGGTGCACATCTTGGGGAGGTGGAACTAAGGTTTGGAAAATCAGCTGTTGAAAGTAGAAGGGGTACACATTTCGTTTTGCTTGCCAGTGTTGGAACTCCTCTGCCTCAGCGAAAGGTTTCACATTCACCCAGTGTACCCCCAGCCTATGCCCTTGAGGGGATGCTTATTTTAAGAGTGTTTATCATTTTTATGTTCCTAATAGCCACCGCCTTTAACCTTCTTTATTTTGATGTCAGATTTTAAGGACCAATCCCGCCCCTCCCCCAAAAAACCTAGAAATATTACTGAAGGTGATTAATACCCCCACACTCTGGAGTGAACATTTTAATGCAGAGAAGACATTTAGAAGTTAATATGAATCTTTACCCCAAGATGAACATTTCTTCCAACTTTTATGAGCACTGACTAAAATCAGGGGAAGTAGTTTGATCCACAATGAGTTTTCCTGCATTTCTGGCTATCATATGTGGTTACCATGGCAATGCACTCTCTGACAAATGCACAAAAAAATGGTTCTTGCACATCTTTACCCCAAGGCAAATATGTGTGAGCCAAATTTCATGAGAATTGGTTCAAAACTGATAAAGTAGTTCAAATTGCAAGGTTTTTACCTAAATCTTGCCATATAATATGTTGTTACCATGGCAACACAATTTCTGAAACACACAAAAAAGTGCCTTGTACATCTTTACTTCAATACCAATGCGTGTGCCGAATTTCATGTGAATTGATTGAAAACTGATGAAGCAGTTTGAATTGTAAGTTTTTTCCCAATTTTCACCATATAACATGTTGTTACCATGGCAACGAGATTTCTGAAAGAAACACAAAAGTGTCTTAGACATCTTCACATCAAGAACAATGTGTGTGCCAAATTTCATGAGAATCGGATGAAAACAGAGGAAGTAGTTCTAACTGCAAGATTTTTACCTTATTTTGCCATAATACACTGTTACCATGGCAACACCAATTCCAAAACATGCAAAAATGTGTTTTGCACATCTTTACCCCAAGACCAAAATATGTACATACACACCAACATTCAACCCCCTCCACCAAGTCCTCCGCCACCCTTCGGCTTGTTTAGCATCTGCATTCAGATATTTGGTGCATTGAGATGTGAGGACAAACAGAACATCTGTTCAAAAAGGGTCTGAATTTAAGAACTAAACCAATGCAAAATAATGCACTACTATTGAGTTTTGCACTGGCGCTAGTCTATATATCAGACCAATCTAAACTCATAAATTCTGACATTTTCACCCATTTTTTCACTGTTCCTGCAGCCAGATTTTTTGGAGCATACCCCATTTTTAATTCTTATACATAAACAAAGGTCTGGAGAAAAAATCATGCTTTTGTCCACCGTGTCCACATAATTTCGCTAACAGACCAGACTATACAGGAAAGAATGAAATGTGCTACAGTCCGGTCTACAGTGTGCGCCACAGTTTGTTCACATTAATTGTGAAACACAATGTGAAATCACATACATACTGTTAAATTTGAGCATTCACATAGTCGACCATCATGACCGTGAACACGCTGTGGACAGCCACACTGTCGATGTGTCCATAGTGTGAAAATATCTACACACTGTTGAATGTGTGAAAGCTATAGAGTTAAATATCATCGCTTAAGAAATGTATACATTTTCATTTGTTTACATTATTAAGTGTACAAAAGTAAAAAAAGAAAACATATAAATGATATGCCTAAACATTTGGCTGGTTCAGGAAAAACGCTCCAGTGTTCACACTACAAGTCTTAAATATGTTAAAGAAGATTCTGGAGGGTAGACATGGATGGGGTTAAATTGCTCACCGACCTCCCTGGGTGTAGATTTGTCCATAATGTGGTAAATGTTATCACAACTCTGGCAATGATAGAGTTTGCTATTCTGTTTCTGTCATTGCAGCTATCACTATTGCTTTTGTGTAAGCGAACATGTGTTCAGAATTAAAAAAAATTGTAGAGTGATGGCTGTTGGAACTTTTCTTTTTGTAAGGAAAAATGTGCACTATAATGATGTCTGAGAAGATCGATGTGTGTGGGTGTGGTATGATATGTGCTAGTATGAAGTTAATTGTCCGAAGTATTAGACGTGAAGTATTTATTGTCATTTCCTTTCAAAACTTCCTTATGATATTTTAAAAGAATAGCCGGTCAGAATTGCTCTGCTTCTGATGTATGTTGAAGGCTATGTCACACCGACTACGGGCCAATCAAAACTATCGCGTTATTTGTAATGTCATATTATTGTTTAGATTAGAAACTATCATGTTGGTGTGTCTGGACATTATTATACTCTTAGTTCATTATTAATCATTTGTCTTAACAAGAAAGATCGCAACCGGAGTAATTGAAGCCGTGACACATGCGGGGCCTGAACAAATAATTCCTAGATATGCCTTTACCTCAGTCAAAGAGAAATTCATCCTAAAATGAAAATGTTGCTTTTATAGGAAACGTAGGAAAAGTAAGACAAATAAAAAGTTTGAACAACATCGGACCAAGGTTGGAATCCCCTTAAAATGAACGATATTTGTAACTATTTACGTTCTTTACAATAACCCTGGGTCTATAAGGAAAAAAGGTTTATAAGGAATATTTCCTTGGATGATCGAAGCATTAAGATCAGATACTGATCTCCTGCCCCCAAGTTGACGTACCTGCATCTCTTTGTGTATAACTCGGCCCTTTGGAAGAAAGCATTGGTTTTCGTCTTTTTTAAGTGTCGTGTTTAACCATCTGATGCTTGTTGCAAGATCGTTCGGATCGATCGTAATGAAATTGCTGGCCTGGGCAAAAGAGTTCACTACGTACGCTGTCAGCCATGCACTCCCAGATTCGTCCCTGTCGCCAAACGCAGAGTAGGAACCGCTTTTACGACGGTAGTTTAGCTGCTTCCGGTAACCGAGCTGTAAAGATGAGAGATTGGGGCAGATGCCTGATATACAATGCCTACGCTTGAAGATTTTATTCTGTGATTTCTTTGATTTAAGAACATTTGCTTATGTCATCTTTTATTTACTATCTCTTGTCCTCCCTTTTACCTTTTTTTGTTGCTTTTTTTTTTAATTATTTCTCTTTTCATTCTTCTTCATCTTCCTGTATTCTCCATCTACTTGAGTTTTTTTTTCCTTAGTCCCCTCTGTTTTCATGAATTATGGTTCTGAAATTTCTTGTCTTTGTCATCATATTCGTTTTCTGCATACAAATTCGATTCATTATTGTTCCCTTGCTCGCTTCTTTTTCATCTTTATAGGGACCCCGATGAAGAACAGATTGGCTATTAATAGCCAATCCTAAATATTCATAGGATCGTTAAGTATAGGGATTAAGGTAGTAACAGAAACAAGAAACGCTGCACATACCACCATGTTATTCTTGGCTTTGTTGATTTGTGTTGGATCATCTTGGTTTGTCGCACGTAGGTAAAGGAGAGCATAGATGTTTGGGACAAACCCAATCATGTTCTGCTCCCCGCATCCGTAAGGGATCCTTAAGAGTTGGTCAATGTTCGTCAGACTATTGCCCAGAATGTCCCCTATGCCACATAGGATTAAAAGTGAAAGTACAACTTGTCACAAAAGGTGAATAATATGCCTATTTCGGTATCAAAGAATTGAGTTGATCGCTAATACCAATGGTCCACATAGATACACAACATATCAATGCTGTGCTCCCAATACAAAGAAATCTTCTTCGCTGGAAAGAAAATAAAAATGTGGATAAACTTCATGTTTTTGCGATCCAGTAACCCATACTCCTTTAAAGAAAGTATTTATAAAATACATTTCTAATGCTTTTTTCCAATAATATATACGTTCCCACAATCGCCAAGATTGCAAAAAAATGCATACTAGAAATTAACATGAGATTACACTGTTCAAATAGAGAAATTATGTCACATTCATTGTGATCGTCTTGTCATCTATTCAAAATCCCCGAGTGTCGCCCTTGCAAACAGGTGAGCTAATATAGTCATTTTTGGCAGCATTCTTGTGACCAATTAGGCCCAAAATGCTTTCTGCTGCCAAATGGCTCGATATTTTCCTCCTGGAATGATAAAACTTTATTTACCTGTGACTTGGATAATAACTCTGCCAGACCCCTCAACGTAATGATCCGGAAATCCAATTTCAAATACGTGACGGAATTCCCCATCCTCTTCATCTAAAGGAAAAATGGGCAAAACACATTGTACACTTTTAACAAAATTACCTTTACAAAGCTTACCATCAGTATATCAAACACAAATCCAAAAGGGAATATTCTTTACCAATCAGATGTTTATTCAAAGTTACTCAAATTTCGACGTTATGCGGTTTTCATTAGGAGTTTACTCCTGATGACAGGGAATGTCAAAAATGTGAGTAACTTTGATTGAACATGATTTCGTTAAGTAGAGTGGAACAGTTTCATATCATCCATTAGGTCAATGAAAAATGATTCTAATCCTATCAAAATCGTGCCTTTTTATGATAGAATTCATTATCCATCGTGAGACACTTTCCATGAAATGTTATGACTGTGGTAGGGTTAGTAGATATGACATTTTACCACGTCATATGACTTTAAGAACCCCCCTTAAAAATGTTTCGAATAAAGAAACTTGATTTTAAGAAATACACAATTGCTCAATTCCTATCTTGTTTTAATATTTATCCTAAATATGACTAGCCAGCCCCAAACCAACAATAATTTACCAGGGAATGTTTCATTAAATTGGTTTTCGAAAGTTATAGCCATAATAGGTAAGAGCAATTTTTCTTAGTTTGAAATTGTGAAGTTGATAAAGATGAGATACAAGAGTTCCTCTGACACCATTCATTTCCTGATATGGAAGTTTTGCAGGTTGTACAGTGCATATCTCAGAGTTGAGCCATTTCAAGCTCAATACACATCTCAAAATTCATTTTGCAGGGGCCGCGGAAGCGGGGGGCTGAGGGGGCTTCAGCCCCCCTCCACTTTTTTTTCCAAAAACGTAAAAATGAGCATATGATTGTGATTTTTTGCATGCTCAGCCCCCGCCCACTTTGAAAACCGTTTCGCAGCCCCTGTTTTGGGCGTCTTACTGTTGGTTTGGGGTGGAAGGCCATAACCGCCAAATAATTCATAACATTTACCTGAGGGACAGAAGTACAAGCTCCGAGATTCAGCGACTTCTTCACCTTCAGGCTGTAAGAAAACAAGTAATACTTTTGATAGTAATGGGCTAAGCATGGTAAGGGTGTGTGAGTGAAACATATATTGACTGTGCGAGGGTGCACGAGTGTGAGTGTGAGGGACTTATAGTGCGTGAGCTTGCGTGGGTTCTTGTTTATGTGCGTGATAGAGAGAGAGACAGAGGGAAAGTCCCTTAATTTCATCATGATGGTAGAATGGGTTTGGGCATGAGAGATAAAGGGAGAGTGCGTGTGTGCTCGTATGTGCGTGAGAGCCGATAGAGAGCTGATAGAGAGCTGAGATAAAGCGCGTGGATGTGCGGTTGTTTGTGTGTGACAGAGAGGGATATAAGTGTGTAGGTTTGCGTGTGTGTTGTGTGTACAAGATTCGATTCCCGGCACGGCCCTTGACTATGGCAATTTCATCCACATTGCTCTTTTATCTAATTGCATCAATTAAACGAAAATGCTTCATGCATCATTAAAACCAACGTGTGCACGTATTAAAAAAGTAAAATAAAGTGTGTGTGTGTGTGTAAAAGAATGAGTGCGTGAGTTTGCGTGGGAGCTCATTTGTGTATGTTAGATAGAGAAAGAGAGAACAGCCCGAGTTTTCCCTGAGGGTGTGCATGGTGTGTGCGTGTTGTAACCTAGGTGCGCATATGTGTGTGGAGATTTAAAACAAAAGAGAGTTAAAAATTTTTCGCTTCGCTCGCTCGTTTACATTTTTATACAGGGAAGCAGTAGGATTCATGAAGCAAAATGATCAATTATTTGAAATGGTCATGTCTTTTGAAAGCGAAATCACATTTCTTCTTATTGAAGAATATTTAAGTGTAATAGATAACGTATCCCTGCTTGTTTATATCCTACCGTATATTTTTGCAAATTTACAGTTCTTTCATCAATTACGATGTCATTGCCTAAAAGATATCTAAAACAGCATGCAAGGCGAATTAAAAGTGTATATATTATACTTTATACACTATTTGATTTCTCATTTATGTCGTTGTTTTGTTTGTAGCAGCATAAATCAAATGCACTTTCTGCGTTCCTCTTACTGCTTATTTCTGTTTTGCATTCAAAAATAAAAAAATATGCCGGAAAGGGGGACAGTATTTTCCCATGCACCTTGATCTTTTCTTGCAAGACCACAGAAAGGCTACAATTAACACATTCATTGATAAAATATATCTTATTGTTTCACGTATTGGCTTCGTGCAATAACGAAACAAATCTGAGAGTTAATGGGGTTTTTGCCACTCAAATGTTTATTCAAAGTAACTCAAATTTTCGACGTTCCCTACGACTTCATCAGGAGTAAAATTTGAGTAACTTTGAATAAACATTTGAGTGGCCAAAGAACTAACTGGTTTTTTTTATATACATGTCGTTTTCTAAATCACGGTACGATACTCTCTGTAAAATCTGGATTGCAAATGACAAGAAAGTACAAAAGATGTGACAACTGGTACGTGTTTTTTTTTGTTCGAACGCATGCAACGTTCCAGTTTCTGAACATTGTTGTCCAGATGGGCCCAATCAATAGAACGTTTTAATAAGCACGTTAAACGGTGCTTTGACAGAAACATAAGGTAAACTCATTATCTGTGACGTCACGAAAATAATGATGACCAATGTAAAAAACAATAAAATAAAATAAAACAAGGAGCTAGGTAGTTATATTCTAGTACACCCAGCCTCCTAAAAAGGAAAACAAACAGCCTACAATCAAAGATAATATAAAGACATTGTAAACAAAATTTAGAAAATGTACAAAATGCAGAAACTATATTTTTGAAATAAGATTAACTTGCTTCCCCTTACCTCTACAAGAAGTGGTTTACGAAGTCCATCGCTGTGTGTTACATTGAATTCAATTGGTTGCAGCTCGGTGCAGATAGACTGGTCATATTCCACTACCACAGTCGCTGATAGAAAGATAAATTTGAGCAGAGTGCAGAATTGATAACCAGGGAGTAGAATTATATGTAGTTTGTTTCACTACATATGTTTGTAGGTATAATAATGATAATAATAATAATACAAATAATAATAGTAATACCATAATAATGATAATAATTATGATACAAATAATTACCATAATACTACTAATAATAGTAATAATATGTTTCTTACAGATTTACAGGCAACGTGATCGCGGCAAACATTACGGGCTTAGCTGTGAATGCAAGTTTGCGTTTGGTTGTTTTATGTATAACCCGTTTTGCTCTATTAATTTCAAATGCCGATGCGTATCTCAAATGCAACGCGCAATTCATGTGCGGAAATCCCAGGGGGGACGTGTCCCCCCTACTCAAAATTGTAGGGGGACACAATATCAAATACCCCCTCTACTATTTTTGGTCTTTTATGATGGTAAGAAATACATCATTCAAAATCGAAATAAAACTGGTATTTAGGACGAGATGACCTTACTTTTGGGATGATAACCTTTCTTTTTTTTTCTTTTTTTTGCTTGTCAAATTTTCCACCCCCTTGTCCCTCCTACCTTTTGGGAGAGATTTCCGCCCCTGGCGCAATCTAATTGATCAATACCTGATCAATACTCAATAGTGCGCAACCTCTTTGCAGAATCTGACCAAACTGGTTATGCCTTTTATACCGCACGCAATTTAGGCATTTAACATGTTTAAGTGCGACTCGTAAGTAATACTTAAATCTTTGTGAAACATCCCCGGAATAGGTATGTTTTCACAAAGAGCATGCCACATATGAAAAACTGGTGAATTCAAATGCAACATGTAAAGCTATTCTGCTTACTCTCAAGATCTACATCTCCCAGTTTTGTGGGCTTAATGTTATATATCACCGGACTGGGTGCCGAGGTGCATACACAGGAATATTGGACGTTGGAGCCATCCGTGATCTCGAAGTCATCAGACCGAGTCACAGTTACCTTAACCTTTATTATAGAGTAAATACAATCAAATATGAATGTTAAGTTTACTTTGACGTCGTTGAACGAATATCGGCAATGAAGGTTTCATGAAATCGAAGATAAATGGCAAGTTAAAACTGACTTCATTGAACAAAAATCGTAATGAAGGTTGTGTAAGTCATAAAAATCATGAAATAATATCAATTTCATGATTTTTATACATGATTTTTTTAACGTCCCACAACGCCGTTTAATATATTAACCTTACAATTGTTTAACAGTTACCATTATTTAGTGAGGAATGAATGTCATAATTTAAGCTTTGCTGTTTAAGGTTTTAAACACTTGTTCAAACATTTTAAACTACGTTCCATGCTAGCCGCTCCCAAGTATTCTTGGTGCACAAAATGCCACCATTCTCCCTGCTAGGCGGCGAATTTACTTACCGGCAAGCAATTGTTCAGGTAGTTGAAGACAGTGACTTGGAATTCAAGCTCCTCGCCTCGTATGACGGAGTATGGAAGAACATAATCAGCGAAAAACGGCTTGAAGGCTGTCACTGAAAAGGGACTGGAGACTCCAAAACCAGTTTCTGGAGAGATACAGAACCCGCTACCTTCCCATCGTGTTATGGTATCAGGAACAGTTACGGTTGGAGATTCCCTTCAATCATGGTAAAATTGCCAGAAACCAAGATAAATTACATGTACACAAATCCACCTCTTTGTCAGACTATAATGCGAATACTACTACTGCTTCTAATACTAACTTCTTCAACAACTACTGTCACATTACTCAATTATAATTTATGTACATGTACTCCTAAACAGTGGTGCTGGAACGTATTGCGTTAACCATGTTGTGACCCATACACCCTTTTTTTTCAGTTCACTTCGTGTTGGCGCCACGACTCGTCCGCCTCTTTGTACTACCTCATGAACAGGGGCCGTGGAAGCAGGGGGCTGGGGGGGGGGGCTTCATATGATTGTGATTTTTTGCAACGTCAGCCCCTCACTTTTGGCTCAGCCCCCCCCCCCCCCCACTCTGAAAACTGTTCCGCGGCCCCTGATGAACACCGCTAATCTACTACTACTATTACTACTCCTGCTGCTGCTGCTACTACTACTTCTATTACCATACTACCACTATTATACTACTACTACTACTACTATTAATACTACTACTAATTATAATAATACAACTAATGATACTATAACTGCTAATATTACTTTACTACTTATACTATTACTACTACTTCTATATACCTTTCCTACTACTACTGCTGTTGTTGCTACTACTGCTATTACTACTATTATTACTACTACGGCTATTATTACTATACTACTTATATTACTACTACTACTATTATTTATGCTGCTATTATATACTACTATGTGTTCTTCTTTTCTTCTTCTTCTTTTACACCACCATCATGATATCCATTACAACTACCACTAATTATACTTCTGCATGTATGGCATGGGTAAAAAAATCGATTCGACCTTGGCTTATACATAGTAGTAGAACCGTCTATCATGAGACGGTTGGTGTCCCTTGATGACCACACCCTGAGTATTAATATGACACACTTTTGGGTATAAATATGACACAAAAGAGTGTAAAAATATCATAACAATGTGAGGTGATGTACGGTAAGACACAAGGGTGTTGAAACAGTACCACAAATTTGCGTGATCCGCTATGAACATCGGCCTACACTACATCATTTGTTTTACTGAAAATGGTAAGGCCTCCAGTACGTTACAATGCCCTCTCCAAAGATAAAAGTACGATAACGGTCTTGAAGAAAATTTTCAAATATAAACATGGCTTTTAATCAAGATAAATAGCACAATGTCTTACTCTGAAGGTTGTAAATACCAAAGCCAGGTTTCTGGAAAATACGTGCGAATTGCTGGACCAGCAGACAAGGCTGCAGAAGCAAAAGCTACTGCAGAGTCGGCTTGAGCAAATGCGAATTGCGCGGACCGGTAATATGCTGTATGTAGAAAGAAAAACACAATATGCGTATGATGTCAATGAAAAAAAAAGGTCTGATAACGACTTATCCATACTATCACATTATGCGCTTTATTTTATTATGATTTAGGAGATAGAGATCGAAGTGAATGTCATGCTTTACGTTGAACTACAGGACCAATATTTTCCTTTCCTTGGGTGAGCTTTCATTGCTCATAAGTTGGCTAGGAGTCGGTGATCAAAGTACGAATGCCTAGAAATTTATATTGTTGGACGCCTCCCTTGGGTTATTTTATAACTTAAATAACGTTTCTTACGAAATGGTTCCGGTTGCACACATGGACTAGTCTCAATCTGAATATTTGACATCCGTACAAGACCAAGTTGCTGAAACACAGAATAAAAAAAGGGGGTGGGGAATTGGAATTACCAAGCGATGTTGCCATCTCATTCACAAAGTCAAATTAGCCAATTTCATAGAGAAAAGTTTCCTAAACTGTTTTTGAATTGAAACACGAAGTTTAGGATAATATGGATATCATTATATTCAACTAATTATATGATAAATTATCGTAAAGACGATGCGTGGCATTCCATAGACGTGTGGACTAAATAACTGTTTAAACTTTTGGGTTTCAGAATACCCCCCAGAAGTGTTATTTTTTTGGAAGTGGTGGAATTCAACAATGCCATCCTTTTTCTGATATATTTTTATTTTCCTATTGCTCATTTATAATATGTATGTGTAATCTTAACTACTGTATGTGTTTTTGTATTGATTATCTGCTATAATGACCAATGAGTATTTCACCATACACTTATTTTTCATCAAAATTGAAATAAATAAATGGACATAATGAAATTGAACTGTGACATTTCACTGACCTCGAATTCCTTCGTGACATCAGCATGGCGCGGATAAGGATCCCTTTGGTAAGGTGAGGGGAAAAATGGAAACGCCACCTGCCGCTTCTTACGAGCTACCGCGATAAATTCTTCTTCTTGAAGTGCTACCTGCGGTTCCGCCAGACGTATCGGTTGCGGCAATGGTTCTGGTTCGCCTGTATTCTCGTTAACAATAGTAGGATTGTCCAAGCAAGGTGGATTCTGGTTGTCACCAGGGCTCAACTGGAATGTATTTAGAAAACTAACTACCTGTTCACGAAAAAAATGAAATTGCCCAAATTAACTGGGGGTAATTTAAATATGCGAGTGTTGGTTCATTTCAATCATTCTGGATATTAGTGCATTTTCGCAATTAATACGCAGACGCTTTATACAACGCACCAATTCGTTTGAAAATGCAAGTCATGTCACAAATAATGGACAGCTGAGAGGTTTTGACGAAAGTCGCTGGGACAAAAGGTCGTCCGAAGATTCGGACGGGAAGAAAAATTGCAAATGTGTCGTTTAATTAATTAATTTATTTATTCATTCATTTATTTTTGCAAATCTTTATCCAGAGTAGCCTGTTCAGCTTTATACAAAAATATGTCAAATTTCACAATAAATACAATCAAAATGTTCATAAAAAAATCGCTGGTCTTCCACAGGGCTCTGCATTGTTATCTACATTCATGAAACACTTAATTCATAACATCAGATCACCGGTCAATAAAAACATTTCATTATAATAATCATCACAACAAAATAAAAGAAAACAAAATTGACATTATACATATCAAAGTAAGACTCAGAATGAGAAAAGAAAAAGAAAATGATATGTGAGAGAGGGGGAGAGAAATACAGAGAGAGAGAGAGAGAGACAGAGAGGGGGAATATGAGATGTATGGAGAGAGAGGTGAGGAGTGAAGAAAATATGTGTTGTCTGACCAGGGATATGCCCAATGAACCAGAGTCCAAGACGACACCCCTGTTTTGATTCACTGATTTTCAATTTTGTCATTGAAGGGCTTTTTACGAAAAATTATCAGCGTTATAGAAAACGTGTGCGCAGTGAGTGCGAAAATGCACTATCAGTTTTCTGGAATAAAAATCTAGATTTATCGACATTTATTTATAATGGGCATTCATATGCTGTGTCCATGCGTACGTACACACAATGAACGTGATGATTAAAATACTTACTTAAAGGACAAGTCCACCCCAACAAAAAGTTGATTTGAAAAAAAGGAGAAAAATCCAACAAGCAAAATGCTGAAAATTACATAAAAATCGGGTGTAAAATAAGAAAGTTATGACATTTTAAAGTTTCGCTTAATTTCACAAAACAGTTATATGCACATCCTGGTCGGTGTGCAAATTGGCAGACTGATGACGTCACCCACTCACTATTTTTTTGTATTTTATTATATGAAATATGAAATATTCTAATTTTCTCTTCCTTGTCAAGTGAAACAAAGTTTATTTTCTCCCTGAACATGTGCAATTACCATTATTTTAACAGTTTATGGTTAGGTTAATTTGGTCCTTATTGTCAAATCTGTAAAATTTGAGATATTGTATTATTCAAACAATAAAAAACAAAAGAAATAGTGAGTGATGGACATCATCGACTCTCTTATTTGCATATCGCTGAGTTGCGCATTGAACTGTTTTGTGAAAAATAAGCGAAACTTAAAAATGTCATAACTTTCTTATTTTACATCCGATTTCGATGAAATTTGCAGCGTTATGTTTGTTTGATTTTTCTCTATCGATTCGAATCAACAATTTTCTGGGGTGGACTTGACCTTTAACCTACATTTCCTTCACTCGGTAGCACAATTCGTCACCTTCCCGAAGAAAAGCCGTTATCGACATTTTTTTATTAAAAACATATTTTTTAATCGTTTTTATTGCTGAAATAGAAAACGCATGTCATGAAATTTCTTTTGGTATTCTCAAACCTATAAGTGACGTCAATATGACGTAATAAGCAAAAACTTTCAAACAAATTTTACGCACATAGAAGCGTCTTTTCTCTGGGAACTGGGCTACGCATTTCGTTCCTGGAAAAAGACAAATCTTCGTTTAACGTGCTTACGCGCATAGACCGATTCGCGCTATCGGGAAAAGGGCGTACGGTATTCATGCTTAAGATTAGAAAGCGTTTAGAGTGTTTTACATAAAATCACAAAATACCAATGAAGAAAAAAATGCTTTGTCAGAAAGTTTGAGAATTAGGACTGAAAATGATACACTAGCTGCCAAGAGCACAAAAATAAGGTCAAAACATAACACGCGTTTTCTCGAAAATAGCACGTGCGCATTAGATCCCTTCTTGCGGGACACCGAGGATAGCAACAGATAAGACAGTGTTTCTTGAGAAATAACGTTTAGATACCTTGGAATAACTGGACATCAGGTGATAATTATTGCTAGTCCCACTCCTATCGGAAGGCTACATAAGTATGAGTTAAGTAAGATGGCCAGCAGCAGCGATAATACTTTTCACTTTGCAATTAGTCTAATTAAGATACATTTCGAGTAGATAAGAGCGAAGCTGCAAGTAAACAAAAGATTAAATAGTAGACCTTGATTAAAACTCACCTTAAACACGTTAAAGCAAACTTTGTATATTCGATGGAATTACGGTATTTCAAGTATCCGAAAAAGTCACGGTAGAGTTTTCAAAGTTGAATCTGAACTCATGTGATAAGTCTTAACCACCACCCAACACACATACCCTAAACACCCCCCCCCCCCCACAAACACACACAAATCCCTCGCATACACACACAGTGTAGGGCACAATTTGTCTTACATCAGACGTCTGAATTTGGTTGTTGCCTCCCAGGAGATGCACGCTTTGATCAACCACTCCGACCGCGCAAAGTGAGCCAGGGGATGCGACGATCTCGATGCTTGTCTCCGCGCCTGGTTCCAGTTGAGCATTCTGCCCGTCAGCGACCTGGATATGGACCTAGAATCCAAGGAAACAGAGAGAAGAGATCCACATGATGCAAGCTGATTCAGGGCTATAAGATTGACCCAAGGCCCCCATAGGCCGTGGCTGGGGATGACCATTTTTTCTGGTCTTGGTGATGCCTGTCTCATTGGCCCTTCCTTTTTAATAAGATATAGAAATGGCACTTGTGGAAAAATAAACCTACAAATATTGAAACTGACGTTTAAGCGATTGTCGCAAAAACAATATTACTTTGACATAATAATCATGTTCATAAAAACCTACAGTTCTAACTTCTTTGAATTACGGGTATTCAACTGAGGCGAATTTCAAATCGAAAGGGTGTGAAACAACGACATTCTCTTAAAAAGGTGACACAATAATTGGACCACCCCTCCAAATGCCTTTTGTTTACCTCATTCTCAAACGCAGACTCGCTACGGATTTCTATACTATCCGCTATCATCTCGCCGTTCTCAAGACAGTAGACCAGGAGATTGAGGAGTGGAGTCATTGACGTCGTAAGCTTTAGGCTGACGTCGTAAATGATCCCGATCTCTTGTTCTCGAAGTGCGGCTTTGTATTTGATATCATCCTGTCTGAGGATGTGGCCCCGGGACACAGCCTGAAATTACAAAGTAACATCAATATACAATTCTACACCATAGCGTGTCATAAGTTCAACATGTTTAATGACATTCTTGATATCTTAAGATCAGGT
This sequence comes from Lytechinus pictus, assembly GCF_037042905.1. Taxonomy (NCBI): domain Eukaryota; kingdom Metazoa; phylum Echinodermata; class Echinoidea; order Temnopleuroida; family Toxopneustidae; genus Lytechinus; species Lytechinus pictus. The sequence continues at coordinate 15,826,531 of NC_087249.1, forward strand.
TTTCAGAGGGTGGAACATATTTTCCCTAAAATATACACGATATGATTATAATATTAACCCTCCACATGTAAGCCAGTGTTTCCTGTTTATCACATTCCTTTTCAAACTTGGTTTTAAACTTCCTTTAACTTTCCAAAGATTTTTTTAATAAGACATAAAAATGTGCGTTACATTTCTTACCATTTAATATTTCGGTAAATCGTACAATATGTAATTACACAAAGAAATAACATATCCTGGCCCTTTTGGTAAATCATGACCTGTAATTATAGAATTCTCATCTCTTTGTACTTTGGAAATACAAAATAATTATCCTTAAATGATCTTCAGCAAAAAAACTATATATGTATAAGTGCAATGTGAAATTAAAAAGACAAACACTTTTAACACATTAATTTTGTCGTCATTTAAAACACCAACTTAGTTGCATTTGGGATTTGAAGGATAGATCGAATTTAACAGTTTATAACTGAATCGTGTAATTTTTAAGGTATATATTTCCAAAAAAAATTATTCTAATTCAAAGAAACTGGCAATGGAAAAGGTTTACACTAATCAAAAATCGCAATGGATGGTTCCTCGGAACCCTCTGGACACAATATGATAAAATCTTTCTTTTACATAGAGGATTGATTAATTTTGTTCTTAAATGAAATTAATTATCTTGAAATCAAGTAAATAATTTCTCTCGATCATAATTTTACACCAATAAACATGAAATGGCCATTTTGTTTACGGATTTAGCATATCGTCCATTAAACAAAAGCTGAAAGGGATAGAGAGAGACTTATTCAAAACATGTAGTGCTATTCTGGGATGTCAGATCTATTAAACGGTACTTCAAATGCTCACCAAAATCTGAGGGCCATCAGAGCAACTGGTCACGTGGACTGGGAGGTTTATGACGTCACCCGCTTTCCAACCTTTTCCGGAGTAGATTACAGGCTCGATAACCAGATAGTTGTCGGTAGGGGAATACAAAGGACTGAGCGAGAGGTAATCGATTGGTCTGTTCAGGGTGGGGGAACCAGGGCTAGATGATGCCTGCTCTTGGTATTCCTCAGCTGTCACCTGGAAGAAGGTATATGAATCCGTTATTACATGCTTAATGAAAGATTGTTGATTCTATTTTTTTTTTTGGGGGGGGGTTGTTATAGATATGTTTTTTTTTATCAAGATTGATATGTATAAAGAAAAGGGACCCAAGGATTCATCTTTGAATTATAGATCGATTTCAGTTGTGTGCCATTTGCCAAAATTATGGAGAAATTAGTTCAAAAATGTCTTAACTCTTATTTAATTGACAATGATTTGATAACTTCTGATCAGTGATTTTGTAAAACATCGTTTTACAGTAATATTTTTGCTGATGATGTTATGTGTACATTTCTGATTGTAGGTTATGTAACATTCAATGCGATTTACAGGTATGTTTACATGAAATTGATAAGTGGTATAATGATTATTGTTGAAGATTTACATTACTAAAACAAGTATTATGCTTGTTCTGTTTGGAGAATTGTTGATTGAAAAACAGGGAGCTTATGAGACTGCAAAGACGAGCGGCACGTATAGTAATAAAGGAATACGATATTTTCTATTAGTTGTACACATTTAATGAGGAAACTGAAAAGGCAATCTTTTTATACGAGGAGGGATTATTTCTTTTGTATTTTAGCTTACCAATATATATATGGTCTTGCACCTAGATACAACTCTAGTGTATTGAAGCATTTATTGATATACATGGAATGTATACACGAAATGCTGATTCACTGAATGACGTATTACCTGAGCCAAATGTTGAATGTTTCAACCAATTCTTTAACATATATTATAATGGAATAAAGACATAGAACTCCTTGCCAAATTAACTCCAGAATATTTCAAACCTCCTACCTTTCAAGAGGTCGTAGAAAACAAGTATTTTAAATGGACAGTAGAATGATATTTTATCCATATTTTATCTTGCAATTGTAGTTAATTCTGTATTATGCTGTTGCACTCTCTCACTCTCTACTTCTATTATACTTCACCACACTATCTCTAACCCTCTCCACTTCGATTATTTATTTTATCCTAAATTTTTATGAATCCTTCGATTCTATCCTCCTGCTCTTTCTATTTTCTTGCAACTTCTATAATTGTAAATTAAGTCCACCCAGTATGTAAACTTAATTTTGTATGCACTTTTACAGTTGTTTGATATTTTTAATATTACAGGACCGTGTTGAAAAACAGTGTATTTCATCTGAACATTATCCTGTATGTTTTGATATAATAAACAAATAAATATTCTGATGTAATTATTTTTGTTTATTTTGTAAGAATCAATTGAGGCTTTGATTTGAATATATAAATGTCATTATTGTTATTTTCATCATCTGATCATAGATAAATCAGAAGGCAAAATGGCTCTACGACTCTTCTGCAACAAAACGGATCGCAGTCGCAGCGCGTTGCAGGTTTACGCATACTCTGCGATTTTGTTGCAATCAGATCGCGCCGCATAGTGTGCGCTGGGCTTTAGGCCTGAACTAAACACCTTGGACAGAAGATTGTAGGATAAAAGTTTAATTCTTCTACACTCTATTAAATGATCGGAAAAGGATAAACTTTTATGAATAAGTTCCGAAGGATAAAAGTAATTTTGATTACTCCTCAAATGATAATCGATATTAACACAATTAACTATCATGAGAATGAAATTAGGTGACTTACAGTGCAAGACAAGGAGTCTTCGCTGTCGAAAGTCGGGAAAGTTTCTTGTAAGGGTAAGACGAATTCTGCGAATCCATCGTCATTGGAGGAAGCCTGTGCTGTGGAGGACAATCCTTTGCATTCAATTACGACCGCCTCGCCGCTTCTTGGAGATCCGTCAGGATTTGTTACTTTGACCTGCCAAGAAAAAAAATAACAGTACAGGGGCCCGTTTCTCAACACCGTCATAAGTCTAACTTCTTGACTAAATCGGAGATAGTGAGCTACTTGTCCGCTAACCGTTTCACGAAGCCCTCTTTACCAAGATCGGGTACAACAACCTCACTAAATATTTATGACACCTCCGAACCTGTCATAACTTCTTTCTTCATGACGTATGGCATCACGTGGGTAGACTATGACATGCGAAAGTGCCTAGATATTTTAAAATTATAATCTTACGTAATCAATCATAGAGGTTGAAATTACATCACAAAACAAGTGGGTTAATGCATTCAATGATAATTGTAATACAAAGAAACTATAACAACTGTTGGTAAACGCCACAGAACCATTCATTTTGAAATAGTAAAATGATTTAATCGATAAAGATTCTACCACGTCAGGCCATCCATAACTGAACTCGTATTTGCTGTTTTCAGACCCCTATAAACAGTTGGATAAATTCTATCTCTAATTTATGCATATAATTTGTCCAATATCGTATCTTTCGGTATCAATGATTAAAAATATTTCGTTAAACTATATTTTGATGACGTTTGGAATCGTAAAAGTCCGTATAATTATCATCATTTTACAGAGAAAACCGTTATGGTTTACTTTCGTAAACTATTAAAATTGGGTATCCCGGGGGTACCCATCTCAACGTCCACAAGTGATTTTTTAGTCATGAAATGAAGTATTCATAATTTAATTTTCTCTGCAATTGAATGATCCAGTCTTCATGGTCTAAGTATGTATGATGCATAATTCACCTGTGCTATTATTTTGAAAAGATTTATTTCCCAATTCATCATAATATTTTCAACTTTGTCATAATTATTCTTTTGGAAAATTATGCTCTGTTGTGACTAAGGCTACGTCTCGTCTGCTCTTTTTACCGATAGTATATCGATATCAAGGTATTCTAGTTAGGAAGCCTTTCGAGAAACAGGTTTAGTAAGATTGGAACTAACTCCGTGGTTGGTGGATAAAGATATGACTAACTTGTCCATGTGTTGAGAAACGGGCCCCAGGATCCATCTGATTCCATAAGTGAATCGACATAATAGTTTATCATCGCAAGAAATTCGAGGGGTGAGGACACATTATCCCAACCCTTGGAAACCCGTATTGCGTCAACATTTACCATATAACTCTAAAGATACAATCGCGGGCAATGGCTTGGATGTTTTTCGACGCGAGCACTAGCATGACTAAATGTTCTGCAGAACATGAATACTGGAATCTACCCCCACCCACCCCATCCTTTTGATTTATATAATGTAGCCTGTATTGGGGAATATTTGGGTCGTTTGACGTCACGGGGTCCTGTTACGTTACACAAATAAAAGTCATTGTCAGTTAAAGATACAGTAACAGTATGGGTTTTTTTTTTTAGTTTCTTTGAATGACGGTATGCTTTGCTTGGAGAAAGAAGTTTGATTGTGTGATAGCATGTGCAACGGATTTTGCACTTTTGTAGACCTATCACACACGAGTTTATACAGTCCTAACATACCGCTCCAAAGAAGGGTAGTCCGGGTCTGAAGTAATCTGTGTCCGTTGGATTGCCATATTCATTTTGTCTCGATTCAAAAACTAGTTTAAATGGATCAGCGCTCAAACTTGTTGAAGAACTTGCAGTTCGGACTTCACCTGCAAAAAATGATAAAAAGTAATAAATACATAAATACATACAAAGTAGATAAATGAGTAACAGGGTGTGGTGAGGATATATTGGTGTGAGGGTGTGTGTGTGTGTGTGTGTGTAGTTGTGTGTATGTATCCAATAAAATCAGGTGACGAAGAATGGCATGAAATTTAAGCGGTTTCTATTTTAATTACCCTGAATAATTTCTTGCTTTTGAAATTTGTCCTTAAGATAACTGATGTCATATCATGTCACAAAATGGCAAAAACGTAATAAATTATCAGATAGGGGTGTAAATTTCTTACACTACCGTAAGAGAAACAATTTATTAATCTAACATTTCCGCATTAAGAAATTAAGATCATTATCATTATTATGGCAATGAAGATAATGGTAAATTGTAAAATATTCCCTTTATATTAGTGACTTCAATGGCATGTATGCAATAATACATTTTTGCTGGCTACATGTAAATTCACGCCCCAATGCCCCAGTTAAAACAAATTAATGTATTACAATCGGACAATTGACGCGAATGTTTCAAACCTGAGTAAGCGATGTCAAGATTTGTGCTTGCTTGAAAATTACTTACACTATCACGTGATTTTAGCACTGGTGTTGCTATGATCAGTAGTAAATTATAACCAAGAATATTGTTCACTAAACATATAAAACGTATAGCATGCATATTACACAAATCGAGTACCTGTCGCGCCTTCAGTAAAGGCGGCAACTACATCCAGGTTGATGAAAGACGACGTGAGCTGAAATGCTTTAAGGTCGACCTTGATCTTAGCACATCCACTGGAATCAGTACTCTAAGAATGGAACAGAAATACATAAAGATAATTATTATATTATATTATATTATTCTTGTTGCAGGCCCTAAACTGCACATAATATTTCATGATTTGGTGCGAAATGATGCAGCAGGCCTATTCACTGCATCCCTTATACCGCAAATGAATAGTCTTTTCTCTCAAATTATTGATTGATTTGAATTTATTTCCGTTAAAAAAAAAAAAAAACAGATAACAATACATATAAAATTATACATATGAATTGGTAAATAGAAAACGGGAGGATGGCCCTACTCAGCAGCATCAATCATGGTGCTGCTGGTCTACCGAGGGGTCCTCATATAGCATAAAACAAAATTACACATATTAATATAAATTATACATAATATAAGAAAAACATACCAAAACAATAAGAAATAAAACTAATCGGTCATAACATCTAGCCCCCCACCCCCCCTACGTTAACACACCCTACATTTCAATGCATATGAATTAAGCAACAGAGAATAATGTACAGTCAGACCCAATTTAAGATGTGGTTATTAACTACATTATTAAATGAATTAATTATGAATTAATTATAAGGCTGACTGAGGTGGAATGTTCTGTACAAAAATCATTCATTTAAAACACAATAAATTTTATTACGTCGTTTGCAAGAAATTTGTAAATCTGAACATAAGGGGATTTTTTTTTCTTTGTTTCGACTCCTCGCCTTATTATCCATGTTATCCTTGACAAAGAAAATGGTAGTACATTCGCAACAAAAAAATGAAGTACGAAAATATCGAAGACCGGCGCTATTAACAGACCGACCTGCACGTTTGAAAGGATTGCTTCTTCAATGAGCAGGGTTTTAGCGAAATGTTTTCAAAGTCTGGCAAAGTAAGAATTTATTTCAGAATTAACAAGAATCAACTCATTTTAAAGTGTACAATAGTGTCCTTTAATTTTTATTCGAATACGTCACGATTTAGCACTTTTCCGACTTATGTTCTGTATATAATTCTGAATTAATTTGAATAAACTTAACTAATAAATAGCGAAATGTTTTCTAAGTTTGGCAAAGTTAGAATTTATTACAGAATGAACCGGAATTAACCCATTTTAAAGTGTACAATATTTTCCTTTAATTTTGATTCGAATACGTCATGATTTTGCCCTTTCCGACTTATGTTCTGTATATTATTCTGAACTAATTTGAATAAACTTAACTAATAATACAGTCGTTCAATATAAAGTGTATTAACAAGATACACTCTAATGTTAAATTGCCGATTGGTCTACACCCGCTATGTCTACTTTCTAATTGATCTCATCCCACATGGTCCAATCCTAATTGGTCTACGTAAGTTTGTCTATATACCATTTGACTTGATTGTCATTTAACCCATGTACCATTTTGTCAAATTCCCAGTTAGTCTATATCAATATCGACTTGAGTGGTCGAACATCACTTCGTCTATTATAGTTAAATGTATTGAAAATGCCCGTCAAATAAAAATGAACTGCTGTGAGGTCTTTGTTGTCATTTTTCATGCATAGTCCAGGACAAGACTGATTTTTAGGGGTACTGACCAATACATCTTTAGCTCTCTACTAATTTACATGTATATGAACCGGATTTCGTTTTACAACGTTAAGATGTAGACAATAGAAATTAGACTAATTCAGCATTATACTAAAAGAGAATTAGACTAAGTGGGCAATATACCAAGTATAATGGAGACCAAACGGCAATTAGACCTAATTAATAGTAGACAAATATAACATACCCCTGAGAGCTGGAGAATTGTAGACGTATCTTTATACCAGTAATATCTGGGTTTAGCCGTGACATTAGCTTGCACATCGCCAAGTACGGGTTGGCCATACGTGTAACTGTCAGGGATCAAATGAATGTTACTAAATGTTGCAAGTTGACAATGAAGAAAATGGTAACAATATGAAACCCTTCTATTATATTACTAGCGTAATCAAACTCAATCGTTTTATTTAAAACAATTACCTAAATAAAGGATGTATATGTGTAATAACGTTTCAAGTAAACTTCGTGTATAGTATTTATTATATCCCTTACTATATTGTCGCATTGAGAGTGTACACAAGAAGTAAAAGAAGAGTTTTACTACGAAAAACGATTGCCATGAAATAGTTCATTTTCCTTGCTGACGTCACGCATAGTCCATTCTTTAATTCCCTAGGGGAAAAACGAACTATCGTTTGTTCGCCCCCTCTCCCTTTTTGATGAATTTTGAAGAGAAACTTGCACTGTATACAGTAATTTATTGACTGGATAGTACACTACAGATCTTTCATACAGTGCTAATTCATTCGCTAGTCTGTGGTTTTATTAGTAATTGATATAATGTTGTCCTTGAATATGGTTATTATTTCGTTATAACTGAATATATAAACTCAAGAAATAATAACAAGTCGCCCATTTGGCGATCTTCGACGAACTCTCCACATTTGTAGAGCACACTGCCTAGTACGGATACTTAAGAATATCTATCTACCTTAGGTCATCCAAATTCTTCAAAAGAAAAAAAACGTTTTAACATTGATATTTAATACTTACACTCCACAGACCTTGACAATGGATTCATTATCGGTTATAAGGATGTACGGAGCGGTTATGATTTGGACATCAAACTTTGGAAGAACTGTCATAGAAAAAATCGATTCAAATAACTGGGTGATAATTAATGATAACTAACGGTAGAACTGATTATAACAACGGCAACACATACTCGTCTACCCTGCGATACGCAACTCTATGTAAATTCGTCAACAATATTGCAGTTTTGCCATATTATATTTTGACAAGCACGGCCCTTCAGCAAGTTGTATATTCATATAATTCCTTTCATGGTAATGTTGGTGTTGTAGCAATGTAATTTCATCATCATTCCCATACCAAATTGCCCATATCTACTACATTATTTTATTCTGCATCAATAATACTCTAAGTTTGGCATACGAACGATGGTAACAGGTGACGAGAGTATGTATTTTCTCGGCAAAAGTATAACCTGTCAAAATTCAACACGAATCTGTCAAATATTGACAATATTCATCTTCGACAATTATGTCAATGGCATCCTTGTTTTGTTTTTCTTGCCGCTTGACATGTTGACTCGGAGGCCACTGTTTCTGCCAACGAACGAACAAGCGACGAGCACACATTTAATTTCACTATTATTGTCAAAATTTTGAAATCTCTCTAATTAAACAATGGAGATTCCCCTCGATGTATGACCAAACACGAATGACTACGAAACCGGTTCTTGATATTCTTTAACCCTAACTTACCTGGGGTATTTTGTGAGCCTTAAGTCCGGGGGGGGGGGCTTTTATGCATCCCCCTTAAGATGTCAGATGCGGATCGCACGATCGCGACGGAAATTTGCACGAAGGTAGAACATGGCATACTCTACGCCATTGCATAGATACATATTTTTAATATGAATTAATTATGCTAATTGATTCATGAAATCATACTTTTTGCTCTAATCCATTTAAATAAAGCTCATAGATAGCTATTTTTGTAAAAATATTCTTTGTGACATTCCGAACAACAAAAAATGCAAAAATTCCGCTACCAAAATCTTATTCTTTATTTATTTTTGTATTTTTTTAGTTATGTATATCTTTGTTTATTCATCTTTTAATTGTGTGTTTTCGACAAAACTCATCGATGACATTATTTCAGTCATAAAATCATCATTGTTCTCAATAAAAGTGAGAATAATCAATCATTTACGAATTTTAAATGAAGCATATTTTGTTTTCACCTTTTTTTAGCAATTTTGGTCTGACATGTACTAACATAATGTTGCGTAATTTCGTAACCACGTGCCTGGGCATCGCAAATTTGGTTTCAAAAGTTGCGCGAGACTATAAGGTATAAAAAGTCAGCGAGCGGCGTGGTACAAAAACCTTGCAGGACGGATATATCGCGAAATATGTAGGGGGTGCTGAAAAGACCCCCCCCCCGTAAGTTAAGATTAAGTAGACTATTTGGAAGTGATAAAGGAGAAGCTAATATTGGATTACATGTTCGGTAAAAACAAAACAACGGAAATCGCGACCTATATTTGCAGCTGCATTTATATTACATTATGTAATATAATGTCATAAATTTACCGCATATGCAGTTTGACAGAAACATTTTACAAAATCTTGCAGGGTGGTTACTTACCATACTCTTCAACATCGAAGGTCTGCGTTACCGATTCGCTCCCTCGGGTGGCCTTAATGTAGTAAGTCAATTTTGGGACCCCATCAGGAAGCTCATCTGGGAGCTGGTGATATAATTCAAATAGGCCTTGGTTTCCTTCAAGGTCATCTTTGGCCCACTTGCCGACAAGCACTCTACCGTTTCCCCCTCTCTCCACTCTAACCGAATCGAACTATTGAGATTTTGAAAATAACAAGTTTTAAGTATTATCAATTGAGTCATGGTTGTGAAGGAAATAATTATAGAACCCCAACGTGGTTAAAACGTCTAAAACGAAGTCCTTGCTACATTACGTCCGAGCAGAATGAAGTCTTTGGACGTAGCTATAATTGGTGATACTTGCGATGGTCGCTCTTAAACCCCCATGCCATATTTATCTTTATCATGTTTTATCTGCCATAATACTTCTGCCCCTTTCCTATGCCATTTTTATACGTAGACTTCAAATCAATAAGAGTTATGGTGAGTGAGCGTCAATATAAATGTGATACATAATATTAACCTTGAACAGGTGTATTTGATAATGATAGAAATATCCATAATTTATTACTTCTCATCTATAAATCAGAAAATAAAATCACTTACTGGTTCGGTGACTGTCTTCAGTTCTCTGTTCAGTGTCAGTACACGGAAGCTAACTGAGAAAATCAAAGAAAATTGAAACGATAATAACGTAGCATTATGTATTTATTTATACATTCCTAATAATGGTGACGCCACTGATTAATGTTGCTACACGTGAACAAAAAGAAGAATTTCGTACCCTTTTGTCCAGGCTGGTAAATTGGTTTGTCTGTCTGGATATACGTCCGAAAACGACCCCCAGCCTGCATTGTCACGTGTTTCTCCGTCGTGACTTCGTATCCGTCCTCGTTCACATCTTCGGATCCTATCCGTCGAAGTTGCAAGCGAACCCTATGCTTTTGACTAAATCCAAACTCACCAAGCGGTACCTTAAAGGAATAGAGGAAACACTTTTGTATGTGTGTGTATTTTATTTTCCTTCAATTACCATAGTAAACAAATTAATACAGGATGGAAAGAGAAACAGCTGTCACCAATAGTCGTAAAGAAAAGTGCAATATTCGCGCGAGCTGCATATTATAATGAGTGAGCAATGATGTATCTGATGCGGACGTAATTTTTACACTGAAATTGAACTATATCTGTAAGAGTATGAAACATTATCTTGAACAATTTCCCCTCTGTTCATGTTAGGCCTGCATGTGTAAGTTATCTCCTTTGGCCTATATTACCCCCCCCCCCTGCACATTGATCTACTTATTTATTCTTATTAACAATATCTTCGATGATTATCAGTTGCCAGTTTCATTCTTTTCTTTTGTTAGGAACTTACATTAAAGTTAAAACAGTTCTCTCCTTGGCTCGCCTCGTTCGAGTATTCATCGTACTCCTCGTACGTGTCGTACTGGTTTTGAACCGGCCTCAAGAACGACACCTTGTAATCTAAGACGCCTTCGCACTTGGTTACCATGAGGCAAATTGTCTCTGTTGTCCCAACGTGTAAGACTTTTGGGATAACTAATAAGTAGGTAATGTGCTGGTCAAATTCATCCTCGCGTCGTTGCTCGGGGCTTACTGTTGTTGTTGCGGGTGCTGTTGTGCTGTCCAGCGCAAGAAAAGGCGAAAAAAAGAAAGATTTCTCATAAATACATCGTTAACAGATCCAGTTCAACATCTTACTTCTGTTCATTGAATTATACGAATTCAATAACTGTTTTCCCGAAAATATGATGCAACATAGGTGAATTATATCATGAAAATATTTTGTCTGGTGAACACAAAAACAATTCTTTTCATGAAAAAAAAAATCAATGTTTTTACGGAATAGTTGCAATGGTTTTTGTAGTCCTTGGATAAGGTTATATGACGAACAGTGATTGTTGGTATGCTTTAGTAGGAAGCTCAAATAGAGTGGATCTTATAAAGCGTGCCCTCCGTATAATATTACGAATAAGATACGAATCATACTCTCACTTCTTTGAGAGATAGAAGAGAACTGATGTGCTTGAACTCTGCCATCACTATATTGTAACTGCCATGACTGGGCCCAAAGTCAGAGCTCTCTAAGGGTGGTGATACACATACATTGAAAGAGGTTGAATCTGGCGTCGGAGGCGGCTCAACTTATGTGTAATCACCTCCACTTTTGATTGTGGTCTGAAGACGCCTTCACGCCAGCTTCATGTATGCAGTCTCGCAACTGGTAACTAAATAACAATACAAAACATGTTGACAAAAAAAAAATCAGAGGAATCGTATCACGTGAATAGGCGACGTAAAGGCGGCTGATGTGTAAAATGATCTCGAGGCGCCTTCAGCATGTTCAGTCCACTTTGTGCATCACCACCCAAATTGCAGGCGAGAAGGCAGCTTCAAAGCCCCGGCGTCGGAGGCGGCCTCAAACTCGACGCATGTGTATCAAGGGCATAATACAAATGAGGCACATACGTGATACCAAATGTAGAACAGAACTCCATAAAAAAAAAACGCTTAACCATCTCTGGTGTGGCTTCTAAACCAGCGATAATGTAAAAAACACGTGATATTGATTGTTTTCAATACTTACATTTCAGCTTCAGGAGTGACAGTGATTTCCTCTATTGGGGGTAAAGCTTCTAGGACCACAGGCTGCTCATCAACCACCTCTTCCAACTGCCCTCGGACTACCACTGCGATAGCGACTACGATAAGACTTATTGCCAGTCTCATTGTGGTCACTGTCGTGATCTAAAAGGCGATAAATAGGCCTATTCACTACAAAAAAGTGGATGAAATCAGTGAAAGGGAAAGTAAGTATTGAAATTCATTCGTTTTTTAAAAGCGATTGCAATTCCCAAACCTAACGAACGCGACGATCATTGCGATCTGTCCAGAATGTGCTCATCAATATAGATTTTTTTTTCTCGAGTCTGGTTCTTTGCCGAACTGGCCTACCTGATGAATATGTTCCCGCTCTGATCGATCTAGAGTGGTATTCATCCTTAATTGATATCAGTTGGGATTAGCTTACACTACTCGTAAACTCTAATCATGTCCAAAATCTTAGAGTACGGCGTGCCGATCAAGCCGTTCCAGAAAATAAATGATCTTTCTGTGCAAAATCAAACTAGGCTACCAACTTGGTTCTGTTTTACAAGGATTTTTTTTTTACCTATTTGCCATTTTGTTCTGATATTCATTTGATTAGTCATTTTTAAATATTTGAAGTTATCGTCGGCCTAATTGCCAATTGTTAAAAAAGACTGTTTACAGGTCATCTAGTAACAACCATTTTGTTTTTTATCTATTAATTTTGACAAATCATTTTAAAATCTAAAGCTAAAGAAATCTAAATAAGTATTCATATAGATAGGCCTATATATATTATTTGGCGTGCAGTGGTGTATGCAACTTGTAAAAAATAAAACACTAGGAACAAAAGCTTTTCTCATCTTTTAGATTATAAAACGTGATCGATAATATGTGACAAAAATCAAATAGGTGGCCTAATTATCTATTAAATAGCCAAGACATTGCTGGCCTATGACCAATTGTTCTTTAGCATGTAGACAGTAAATCTCTGAAAGAATTAACATACATTTATTTGAGTTTAGCGTTCTAGCGGAGATACCAAATAAACTCTTTTATTCACGCTATTATTCAATAACATTTCCATTATTTACAATCTTAAGAAATTAAATTATAACTAATGCATAATCACGAATAATCCTTACCGGTAATTGAAGTTTGAGCGGTATTCAGTGGTAACTAGACTGATTTAATATCCCTGTGCAACCTTACCAAGGGCTAAATCTGATTTGAACCACTTTTAACTGGGTTAAGTCCGTGTGGAAAGCAGAGAGATTTGGCAGATGATTACAAGGTTAGATTGTTGTCATAATTGCTAACGCCTAAAAGAAAATCAATAATCCATATTTCAGTATTTTTCTTTAAAAAATATATGGTACTGCAGTATTTTGACATTTTTCGTTCTGTAATGCCATAGGTATTTAAGGAAAATAAAACTCTGGGAACCATTTAGCTTTCATGGAAACAGAAAAACTTATATAAACAAATAAATGAAAGTTTGAGAAAACGAAATGATAGCAAACTAGTAAAGTTATGAGCATTTGAATGCTAAGATCACTATTGATGTGGGAAAAAATCCTTTGGCAATGCGACCATGGAGCTATTATAGACACTGTTAGATGCGACCAACATTTGTGATATCACAATTGTGAAACTGCAATTGCCTTTTCAACATATTTTACTAAAATTGTCACTTTCGTCAAACCTTTTCATCGTAACTTTTTTTCATGATAGGGTATGTACTGTGGATTTCTTAAAATATGTCATGTACAACTACAAAGACTTTGTACTATGATTAGAATGGACAACGAAGACATTTGTGTGTATATTTCCTTTTTCAATTAAGGCATAAGCGATTGTGTGTCTCGCCCACTTATGAAAATAACCAGAAATATCTTGAATTGCGAGGGCACGCAACAGAATTGTATCAAAACTTCATTGTGAAATAACTGGGATGGAAACACGTATGTCATAAGAGTCTTGCATGTAAACTTTAATGTTGACCTCAAAATGAACTTTGACCTTACGATGTGACCTCCGAAGACAATAACATGCAGGTCTCCTAAGTACACATACAACCCAAGTTTGGTTTCTAAGTGACTTACGGTTGCAAAGTTATTTCATAATATTGACCTGAAAATTACCTTTGACTTTGACTGGTTGCAGAGTTATGTGTCATAAGAGAGTCGCATGTAAACTTTAACGTTGACCTGTAAATGACCTTTTAGCTTACCATGTGACCTCCGACTGCAGCATAACATGCAGGTCACCTAAGTACATCTACAACCCCAGTTCGGGTGAAAAGTGACTTTCGGTTACGGAGTTGTGTGTCATAAGAGTCTTGCATGTGAACTTTGACGTTGACCTGAAAATGACCTTTGACCTTACCATGTGACCTGCGACTAAAACATAACATGCAAGTTTCCTAAGTACACCTACAACCCAAGTTGGGTGAAAAGTGGCTTGCGGTTGCGGAGTTATGTGTAATAATTTGGACCTTTCGCAAACCTCACGGACGCTAATATTAGGGTCCCCTAGCACAAAAGTTAACGCTTAATCATACACTTGATTTTTAAGATTGATTGTACATTATAGTCAATAGAATCAAACGTAGAAAACTGCTGTACAATCAATGCTAAGCTTTGTGTTACAGGGGGTTACAGGCCCTACAGATCTGCTTTTCGTGTGCAATGTTTTTTCCCGCGACACCCGCACCATACATGCATGTACATTACGACTGATGGCTGGAGATATTCGAAATGCAAGACCTACAATAGATTATGACATGGATAAGAAAGTGGTTTTTCAAACAAATCGAGTACATATTGAGTGAGGAAAAAGTTACTGAATTAAGGCTTAGATATAGATCATTACAATCCATCGAATCGATATTGCATTTAATGAGGATTATTGATGGATCTCTTGCAATTTATTCCATGGGTCAAATCACCTCTCCAGCAGAAACCATTTCGCATGCGTTGATTATGTACACAGCATGTATACGTCTGAATTAGGAGTTACCTTGGTCTGAACACCTACCAGCCGAAATTTCTTTTGTTTACTCCTACACAAACGATATACCTCTAGCACACAATGTAATGGGCATTGTGTTTTACTTTCCCCAGAAATGGGGGTTTAGATTCGAATTCCCGGGGGGACCACTTCCATTGATGAGTGGATACAAGGCACGACCATGCAGTTTCGAAAAGCACCCTAAACAAGGGAAGCACGGTTTTTCCAGATTATGAAAATGCATCTCTTTACAAGTATTTAGCTTGTGAAACCCTACAAGTATTGAAAACATATCCTCCTTTTCAGTATTTTAAACATCGTTTTTGACACCCTTATAACGTTACATAGGCCTATACGTAACGTACTTGCCCACTCTTTCCCTTTTTACGCGTGGTCGCGCCTGGTATCCACTCTTCAATGGAAGTGGGCCCCCCGGGCGGCCTCTCGAGCTCTGGGCGGAATCAAATGTGGCTCTGGAAAGTCGTCCTAAATCGGATATATCGCTGTTACCATAGTAGCAACCAGAATTTTGCACACGGAGCGCAGATTGACTGTTTCCGTTCCACATGCGAAACGAAAAAAAATCTCATGTCACCCAATTTGCATTGCAGGACAGAGTTTTACGACCATGACGACGGGCCCAAAAGTCTCTTCCAAAATCAACTTCCGTTGTAAATAAGCGTTCGCGTTCTCGAACGAAAGGTCGGGAATGTTTGTAGTGGACGGACGGACGACATTTGGATCCCTAAATCTCACCTTCACCTCTTGTTGGCGAAACAAAAAGGAGAAAGATGTACGACATCACAAATCTTGGTCGTCGTAATGCCAATGAGAAGATCTCCAAAGCAATGGGTTATTGCTTCTGCTAGACCTTTGCTTGGGTTTCGCTTGATTTCGTAGGCACACAAATGAGCGAGCAAATGCTTTGCTAGTAAGTTCAAGCAATCGCTTACTGACTGCTAGGCATTTCCTTTACGATTAAGCTATTGCTAAAAAGCGAGCAATTCGCTTGTGCGTTTAAGCACTTGTTCGGGTTTTTTTTTTCAAGTTCCATCGGAGCGGCTTGAGCGTTTGCTTGATCAGGATCAGTGGCGGATCCAGGGGGGTGGCGCAGGGGGCGCGCGCCCCCCCCCCCTAATATTTGAGCGGCGCCAAAGGCGCCGCTCAAAAAAAAGTAAAAGAAAGAAAAGGCGCTGCTTGAAAAAATAAAAATAAAGGAAAGAAAAGGCGCCGCTTAAAAAAATTATACACTGATATAATATTAGCAACAGTAAGGAAAGACTTTCCCCCAGCAAAGCACAATCATATCTTCCTTATAATCTTTTCTTTTAACTACCCTTTTCCCAACAACTTCGCCGGTTAAAAATAATCAGCAGTGCGCTGCCTTTATATAACTGGCGCCAATCAAGAATAATCAGCCCCACCTTAATCTAAATCGGCGCCGGACAAGAATAATCAGCGCCATTTGGTTATAAATCGGCGCCAGTCGAGAAAAATCGGCACTGCCAGAGTCTTAACGGGCGCCGATCAAGGATAATCTGCGCCACCTAGATCTAAATCGGCACCAGATAAAAATAATCGGCGCCATCTGGTTATAAATCGGCGCCGGTACAGAAAAATTCTTAACCGGCGCCGATCAAGGATAATCAGCGCCACCTAAATCTAAATCGGGGCCACGGACAAGAATAATCAGCGCCATCTGGTTATAAATCGGCGCTGCCAGAGTCTTAACCGGCGCCGATCAAGAATAATCAGCTCCACCTAAATCTAAATCGGCGCCGGGCAAGAATAAACGGCGCCATCTGGTTATAAATCGGCGCCGGTTAGGAATTATCGGCGCTGCCTGAGTTCGTAACCCGTCCGGCGCCGATCAAGGATAATCAGCGCCACCTATATCTAAATCGGGGCTGGTCAAGAATAATCAGCGCCATCTGGTTATAAATCGGCGCTGCCTGAGTCTTAACCGGCGCCGATCAAGAATAATCAGCTCCACCTAAATTTAAATCGGCGCCGGACAAGAATAATCAGTACCACCTGGTTAAAAATCGGCGCCAGTCAAGAATAATCGGCGCCTCCTGGTTCTAAATCGGCGCCAGTCAATTATGAATTGCCGCTGCCTGAATCTTACGTGACGTCGGTAAAAATAATAATCACTACTTGTTCTAAATCGGCGCCGGTCAAGAATAATCAGCGTCCCCTGGTTCCAATAAATAGGCGCCGGTAAAATAATGAAGAAGGGCCTATTGCCAACCAAATCTAGATCGGCGCCGGTCAAGAATGATCAGCGGCACCTAGCTGGTTATACATTTTATTGTTGAGTGGTCATAACAAAGCTTATCGCATGCCCTTACAGAGTGGACTGGGGCGGGGCAGTTGCCCACAGAATGACAGATGTCATGAAATCTTTAATTTATTTAAAAAAAACCAGAATCATACAAAAGCGTAGTGCAAATCCTTTAATTTTGATCTTATTTTCCAATGCTTAAATAAAAAGAAGGTCAGTCACTTTTCTTCTTTACACATGCCACCTCTATGGCCTTTAGTTTAAGACAGCTTCTATATAGTGTTTTATGAAGATGATTCGATATTTTAGCCCAAAACTTTGCTAAAACCCGTTGCTAGTATCGGGAGTGTATAATCATGCACCCAGTCGTATATTGAGATTGAGCTACACAACTCGTTCTTTATTTAAAATCGTGCTTAAATTATCCACTTCTCAGATTGGAATATACAATTTTTTTCAGCTCGCGCTTCGCGCTCGCATCATTTCTGTAGCAAAACCGCATACTTTTCATGATTAAATAGATGAATAGAATGTCCCTTTTTCAGGACTAAACGTCAAAAGAACTCCCGCTTCGATTTGCAATAATCTTTTGCTGGATATAATCTTGTCCTTTATTACAAACATCCATTAAACTGTCATTTTTTTTTAGATCGAAATATCAAAATTTTAAGCTCGCGCTTCGCGCTCGCATCTGTTTTTTTTTTTTTAGATACCCATCTTAATCATTGGTACCAAAAATGCCTAGAATATCAAGCTTTCTGGTCAGAATATAAAGAAATTTCAGCTCGCCCTCGGCACTCGCATTATCTGCATGTGTAGTGAGATATGTATCCTCCTCATGACCTCATGAGTTACTACAAACAGTCCTAAACAGGCACCTTTTTCCTGTTTTCAGGTCAGTATACAAAAAAAAATCAGCTCGCGCTTCGCGCTCGCATTAATTTGTTGGTGAGATATTTGTTTCCATCTCATGAGTCATATAAATATAGATATATATATGCATATGTGTGTGTGTGTTTGTGTGAGTTTGTTTGTTTTGTGTGATATCGAGCGCCTTTGGAAAGTTAAAGAAAAATGTGCAAATGTGAGATGTGCACCAAATTTTCGAGTCTTGCCCCCCGGAAATATTATCTGCGTGTGGTCATGCAAAATGGCATGACTGGAAATCCTACATTTTGAAAAGAGCATTTGACAGGGTCAGACTTTACCCCTTTTTTAACATTTTCTTTTATGGCGCCAATGAAGTGCAAAAATATGTGCGCCGCTCGGTAGTGCGCCCCCCCCCCTTTCGCCAAAAGCTGGATCCGCCTATGAGGATGTTTGCGTTATTTAATAATGTCTATGCACTTGAGAGAGAACCCCAAGGTTTACCATTACATTTATTCTTCCTGCTAACAGCAAACCAAATGCCAAATAAATAAATTTGTCAATAAGAAACAAGTTAGTTTGACACCACGTCTGCACCAGCGTGAAGGCGCTATTGTTCAAAACGCTAGTAGTTGCCTTCTGAAGGCAAGAAAAGGGTTAAACCATTAGCACAGGGTGATGCATATGAAATAAAGCAACTGCTGAAGCATGATCTTTTGCTTGGATAGCTAATGCTTATGCCTGAAGCAATTGCTACTTTTCATGCATCTGGCCCATTAATTTTTACATTAAAAATAAATAAATATCCCATAATATATTTGAAATTGGGCGAGTGATAGCGATCATAAATAGTTCACTAAAACAATGTACGATCAATGGTGATCCTTCGTGTTGTAGGGACCCAACATATTGAGAGTTAAAGTGGAAACTTTAAACGTGTATGTTAAATGGAGTTAATATTCCCAACTATTCTCTTCTTCATCATGTTCATTATTATCAAAAACCTTTTGGCGGATATGTTTCGTTTTTGTTTTCTAAATTTGACCAAATGTGGTGACTGTATGGTTATTGAAAGAGATCAAATTTTTAGTCTCGCCCTATTGCAATAAGCAATTTTCCGAGATTGAAGACCCATGGGATAACTGAGCTAACTTTCGTAATCTTTCCTAGACTATACCAATTGATATTAGTCATCAAAATAATTTCCATCCTTCTAATTTTATCTAGGCCGCGGAGATTAACAATGCTGATCTGGTTTCCTTAAAATAGATGGTGTTATTGACGTCAAACAAAATCAATTATGACAGAAAATAAAAAGACAATATTGTCACGTTTTCCTACACATATGTTAAGCTTTCGTGCACAATACAGAATTGTATAGAAATAGACGTTTGTCAAAGAAAAAAAAACGCCTTGGCATTTTCGAACTAGAATGGAAAGATTGAATTTAAACAGAAATGCCATCTTAATAGATTGGCACCAGACGGAAACACATAATCCAGAATGGTCCAAGTTCATACGCTTTTTAGAATGGCTGTTGGGCTGATTGAGCATTCATTTCAAAATGATTATCGCAATAAAAATGGGCTCATCGAATGTTTTTGGCATATTCGTGTATTTCGACGAATCATCCATTTATTATTGTTGTACACCTGTTTACATCTGGCCCAAATACCAGATCACGTTTCCTAAATGTGTCTCCTTTATAATTAAATAAGTTGCAGCAATGAATATCTCACGCACTAAATCAATTGTCAATCCAGTTTTTTTTTGTTCTTGGAGGGAAAATTTGAATGAACCTAATTTCATATAATTAAATACAAAAGAACAAGTGGGGATATGACATCACCAATTTTCTCATTGAATATTCACCGGAATAATGCAAATCTTTAAAATGCCATAACCTTCTTATTCCTTGTCCGATTTTGTTCAAAGTTTCAGTGTTTTGTTTGTCTGATTTTTCTGTTTAAATCAGATTATTTTCAGCCCGGAGCATCCCTTTAAAGGGCAGTCCACCCCCAAAAAGAGAAAAATAAAACAAGATTGGTGCTGAAAATCTCATCAAAATTTGTTGTAAAATAAAAAATTATGACTTTGTAATGTTTCACTCAATTTCACATAATTCACTCACTATATATAAAAATATGGCATATACAAATTTTCCCCTCATTATACAGGGTTCCCACAGTCATAGAAAATCCTGGAAAATTTGTGGTCATGGAAAGTCAGGGAATTTGGAAAATTTGTGAAAAGTCATGGAATGACATTTACCTCTTTGCTATGGCAACTTTCCAGTTTGTCGTGCACTGTCTCGCAACTCCCATACTCTGTGATCATACTCTATTATTGGTGTTCATGATTTCCATTTTTCCCAGTTTTGTGACATCCCAAATTCTACATAACTCACTGGACATTCATGGAATTCTGTTTTCAAATTTCTGTGGGAACCCTGTTATAATGTGAAACAAACTTTAATTTCTTCCTGAACGTGATGTACTAAAATCATTTTAACCTGCTATGATTGAATTAGGGTTCTCATTGTTAAATCTGCAAAAAAGGATAAATATTGTATAAGTTACAAAATAAATAGTGAGCTACATCAATGTCTCTCTCTCTCTCTCTCCGGCCTCTGTCATTTTGCATATACAGTGCGTATCAAAAAAAAAGTTTACACTAAAAAAATCCTGTAAAACTATACTTTGGTAATATCCTGGTGATTTTTCTCATTTTAACATTGGTACAAGCAAATGACAATATAATTATCGAAAAATATTTCCGCTTGAGTGAGCACCACTTATTTTTGAAAAGTTAGTGAAAATGATTTGCGCAGAACTTTGAAAAAGTTATGCGAATAAAAGTAGACCTTAATCATGAAGAACACGTGGAATTTAGCAAGTAAAATTGATTCAAAGATATATTTTACCCTTTTAACTTGTTTCCTTGCTCAAAACACTTCAAAGAGTGCATTGCGCCCCACCCCGCTCCCCCAAACACCGAGGCCATCGTGACGATATTTGCTTAACACTGAGCTGTGATTAAAAAAACATGAAATGGCTTAGGCTTGATTTTCATTTTGTTAATAATTGTCA
The DNA here is from genome assembly GCF_037042905.1 of Lytechinus pictus. NCBI lineage: Eukaryota > Metazoa > Echinodermata > Echinoidea > Temnopleuroida > Toxopneustidae > Lytechinus > Lytechinus pictus. The sequence continues at coordinate 15,847,991 of NC_087249.1, forward strand.
AGCTTGGGAAAAGTGTGGAGAAACAAGTATCAACTGAAAAATGAAATGTAAACCAACTTTAAATGTTAAAAACTTAGTGAAAAAATGCTGGAGATGTCTGCGATAAACTTATTCTCAGATTCAGTTATGTCCTCAGATCCAGCTGGCACAAAAAGGGTAAAGGTTGTGCTTATAGCTTACTAAGTGTTGAAATTTCAATTTGGGTGGCAAAATTGTTACAAAATGCTTGAATCTATCCGTTTTATCTAAATTGACTAAAAGTGCAAGGGAAATGTATGAGAAATGTTTCGCAGGGTAAGTTTCATTTCGCCCTTTCCCCTTGACACAGCGTGAAAACAAGCATTTCTGCGCAAACAGATTTCTACGAGCTTTACAAAAATAGACAGTGCTCAATCAAGTGTAACATTCTGTTAAAACTTTTACTTTCATTGGATAGATGACCCCCAAATCCAAGAATATATGTGACAAAATTACCCGCATGTTGTACATTTTTCAATTCCCAGGCCTTCTTAAAGTGTAAACTTGTTTTTGATACGCACTGTATATAGAACTGTTTTGTGAAAAATAATCAAAATTATATAATGTCATAACATTCTTAATTTACATCCGATTTAAATGAAATCTGACTTTTCTATTTTTATTCAAATTAAGTAATTTATTTTGTTGGGGGTGGACTTCCCATTTTAAGAGGCCCATCTTAATGAAAAGCTAAATTTTCCACCATTTTAGGCTTAGCAGAGACATGTAAATTCTTATGGCTCTTCATTTCCTCCTGATTGATGTGATGAGCCCATGCATTTTGGCAGATTTGAGCAATTTGGAAAATCAGCCAAATACCAACCACTTGCAGTGAAAAAAAAACCACGACGTCCATAATTTAATTGGCATCTCATAATTTTGATCATATCTCCCTTAATAAATAGTATAATAGAGGTAGATGTGAAAAGTAAGATAGCAGGATGACCACTGCTGTTTCTGTCACTGCAAATTCTTCCAAACCTATTATTAATTATACTTGATGATAATAATTGGGATTGGTTATTTAGTAGCAGTGGATGAATCATAATTCTTACTATCCGAGATTCACCAGAAGTTTTTTTTTTCAGTCTCCATTTTGACATTCCTCTTTTAGTCCGGGTTATAACTGAGCAAGGTGCCACTTGGAGAAGGAGAAATTTTCATACAGTGCCTCTAGACCATTTTTTTACGCTGAATATGAATATATGAGATAAACAGGCTGTATCCTGAAAATTAACCTGTGAGGGCGCTTTTTTCAAAATGGCCGCCATATTTTCCGAGAATTTGAATTTTCGTTCATAGATTTTGACATAAGCATTCAATTGCCATAAAATTAGTGTCATATGAAAGCCAAATAAATTCCCTACAATTTGGTACTATTTATAGGGGATAAGTAGGTCATTTGGCTGAGATTTTAAGTAGAAAACTGCATTTTTGTAATTTTTTCCCAAAAATTAAAAATTTTACAAATACATGATTTTACATAATTCTATGAAAAATTGATCAATTACCTTAAAATGTTCCTGAAAACTTTATTGATATACTATTATCATTTGGATGAAATTCCAACTCTGTATCATTCTTTTTAGCAAATTTATAAGGTATCAAACTTGAATACTTCAATTTCAGAAATGTCGCTTTTTGTATGCATTTCCATAGATTAATACGTATAACATGTATAATACATGTATGTATAATGTATAGTTAAAACTTAAATGGTATTATCTCCGCTAGTTAATCACTTGCAGTGTTAAGAGTAGGCTTTTCTTCATCAGCTACATAAACAAAATGTTGGCACATCGAAGCCTAACATTTTCAGGGGGTGGGGGTGTCGAAGTCCCCCCCCCCCCCCATTGCTATATCATGTTGTTGTATATTGCTTATTTTTTGTTAGAAAAATAACTGTTTTTTGGAGCACCCATTGAGGCAAAAGGCATTTCTGTTATACAATACTTCCACTTTAATTGCTTTGAAACCACTTGGTTTCTACCAGCTACATCTAAAGAAGTGGCACATCGAAGCCTACCCCTCTCGGGGGGGGGGGGGGGGGCTGTGGAAGTCACCCCTCCCCTTATGCTTATTGCTAATTTATTTGGAAATTCACCATTTTGGACCCAACATTTAGGCATTCTTACGGATCCACGGATCCATAAGAATCCGTATGAATCCGTAAGGATCCGTAAGAATCCGTAAAAATTCGTAAGTAACCGTAAGAATCCATAAAAATCCATAAGAATCCGTAAGAATCCATAAAAATCTGTAAGAATCCGTAAGAAACCGTAAGGATCCGTAAGAATCCGTAAGAATCCGTAAGAATCCGTAAGGATCCGTAAGAATCCGTAAAAATCCGTAAGGATCCGTAAAAATCCGTAAGAATCCGTAAGGATCCGTAAGGATCCGTAAGAATCCGTAAGGATCCGTAAGAATCCGTAAGAATCCGTAAGAATCCGTAAGGATCCGTAAAAATTCGTAAGAATCCGTAAGAATCCGTAAGAATCCGTAAGAATCCGTAAGAATCCGTAAGAATCCGTAAGAATCCGTAAGAATCCGTAAGGATCCGTAAAAATCTGTAAGAATCCGTAAGGATCCGTAAGAATCCGTAAGGATCCGTAAGAATCCGTAAGAATCCGTAAGAAACCGTAAGAATCCGTAAGGATCCGTAAGAATCCGTAAAAATTCGTAAGAATCCGTAAGAATCCGTAAGAATCCGTAAGAATCCGTAAGGATCCGTAAAAATTCGTAAGAATCCGTAAGAATCTGTAAAAATCCGCAAGAATCCGTAAGAATCCGTAAGAATCCGTAAGAATCCGTAAGAATCCGTAAGAATCCGTAAGGATCCGTAAAAATCTGTAAGAATCCGTAAGGATCCGTAAGAATCCGTAAGAAACCGTAAGAATCCGTAAGGATCCGTAAAAATTCGTAAGAATCCGTAAGAATCTGTAAAAATCCGCAAGAATCCGTAAAAATCTGTAAGAATCCGTAAGAATCCGCAAGAATCCGTAAGAATCCGTAAGGATCCGTAAAAATCTGTAAGAATCCGTAAAAATCCGTAAAAATCCGTAAGAATCCGTAAAACTATGTGAGTAATCAAAGTCCTTTCGCGCGCGTTTCATGATTACTTATTATTACAAGTTTGAACGTTAATTTTCTTCGTTTCCCAACAAATGATTATCGAGTCAACATGAATACGTTGGATATGTCCAACCGTTATGCTTGTTCACGATGCGATAAAACCTTTAGTAGGAGGTACGATATGCAGAGGCATGAACAAAACGAGCATGATACTGGAGAAGAAACAAGTGAAGATGAAGACTCCGACCCATCCTCTCAAATGCAAAGAGTTGAAGAATCCAACGATGGTTCCGAAACGAGCGTATCAGAAAGCGATGGACACGAATCGTCAATGACAGCAAACATGGAAGAAACTGAAGACAACCTCGCTTATCGAGGATGGTTAGAGCAAGCCATGACAGCCACCAAGGACTTGAGAGACGAAAAATATCAGAAATACATCTCAGAAGGAATGGAAGAAGAAGACGCTAAAGCAAAGGCTCACGTGAAACTACTGTGGGCAGTCAAACGCATCTTTTTCGATCTTTACTCTCAGTTCTTGCAGCAGAACGTGTACCTCGAAGACGCTGACATCAATCACGAAATCGTGTCCGATCTCACGGAAAGATTAGAGAATGGCATAGAATTCCGGAAAGCCGTACAGAGGGTGTTAGCCAGGCATGGTTCACAATTCGATGGTTTATTCCAGTATCAAGGTGACGATGACGATAATGATGATGGCGGAAAAGAAACGGAGGGTGAAGATGGAGCCTACAACTAAAGGCACAAACATCAGCTTGTCAAATAATAATAATCCAAGAAAACGCTGTCAACATAAATGACAGATTGAACTTCATTGTGTTCATAGTCGATATTTTCTGAATGCCATCCATATACATGTGTTACAATCCATTAAGTTAAGCGAAAATGTGGAAAAACGAGAACTTCACTGTAATATCAACAATGAACAGTTAACAATTAGTTTGTTGTTGCAACATAATTTGAGAACATAACTTACATTGTTTTTACCTTTGTATCAAATGGAATAGAATAAATGATGATAGTAATAAAGAATCATCCTTGACTATATAGTGTTTCATGTTATCACCATCTGTACTGCGGATGAATGAAGTTGATTTAAAGGAGTCATCTACTGGTTTTAATATAGTATACTTTTGCGAGTCAGGAAGCCGGGCAGGTCATGTGAGTTAAAATGAAAAGTATGGAAGTATGAACAAAACAGTATGGAAAAGTCAGAGAGTTTTGATGGGTAAAAGTCTGGAAGGAGTCGAGTCTGAAATGTCACTATTATAATCACATGTTGGATTACCAATAATTATTGTTGTAAGAAGAGGCAGAGAGAGTCGGTTTTCACCTTGAATAGGATATCCCAAGTTCAATGACGCGCGTTGGCCGTGCATGGGGTGATCGATTCGTGAACTGCGAGGCACTTGACATATCTGCTGGTAGGCGGAGAAAGATAACTTTTCACTTTTTAACTGTATAGAAATCATATATCTTTTTGCGCATCGTATCCTATACGTGGCGATGAAGATTGCGCCACGGTGGTGCAATACCGGGTAAAGGGTAATTCCCTGGGATATGACATCACGGTGCTTGCGTAGCTGGTGACGTCATGCGAGGCGCTTGACATATCCGCCGGTAGGCGGCGAATGATCACTTTTTAAATAAGAAACTGATGTCTTTTTGTGCATCGTATCGTATGCCCGTGCAACGTACGTCTCTGCATCGTGTGATAAGGTCGACCGAAAGTCACCCATACGCGGCGATGACGCAACGGTGGTGCAATATCGATGGTGCGATAAGGGTAATTCCCTGGGATGACATCACGGTGGTTGCATTACTGTAAATTTCACGGTGACATCGTGGCTGGCCGGAAGTCTGGGTCAACATATTGGGTCATGTGGTCAAAGGCTGAACGGGGTAAAGGTCATGCGCAGTCAAAGGCTGACCGGACTAAAGGTCACGACTGACCGGGCCAAAGGTCAAAGGCTGACAGGCTAAAGGTCAAAGGCTGACCGGACTAAAGGTCAAAGGCTGATCAGGCTAAAGGTCAAAGGCTGACCGGGCTAAAGGTCATGTGGTCAAAGGTCATGTGGTCAAAGGTCATGACCGGGTCAAAGGTCATGGCTGACCGGGTCAAAGGTCAAGTAGGATGAGGTCTATCCATTAACTACTCAGGAAACTGGATTTGAGAGATTTATACACTGTTAAAAAAAACCTGATTTTACAGGAAAAAAAGAAGATTTTGCAAAAAGCAATAACAGAATCATTCTGTAAATTCATAAAACAGGATTTTTTCTCAGTACAATTTAACAGAAGAGGTCTGTTTAAAAAGGGGAAATTATGTTTTATTTAGGGAAATTTGTAAGGTTCCATACACCAAATACCAATTTCCTGTAATTTTACATGATATAATGTAAGATTACGCAATCTGGTATGATTACAGGTGTTCTAGAGACTCTGCTGCAGGAACTTCTTTTATTTTAAGGATAAATTTTATAACAGTGTAGCCTAACCAGGCTATCAAACTTCAAAGCACCCCAAAAAGTTTCTTTACGCATGATTAGTGCCCCTTTCCGAACTGAAAGTGCTCTATTTTCTTTCATTTCCTTTTTATTTCTACAAAATCTACCAATCAGGAAAATAAATTTTGGTCAATTGAAATAATTGAAGACGGTGAACAATATTGTACCATCATTACACTTGAAATAAACCGGCATACCTATGAATATGCAATCAGTAACAAAAGAAGTATGGGACTAATTATAATTATTTATAATTATTTCTACAATGCACATTATTATTCTGTATTTATTCTTTTGACGCATAAGGTGAACTTGTATCTCCAAACAAAAGCTCATTTTTTACTGCTAAAACCTTGTGTTGTCAAAGGAAAACTTTGATATTTTTTATGCAACAAACAGTTCATCAATGTTCTGTTTAATTGAAATGCAACGCATATTTTGTAAAATATTTTGTTTGTTTTTGTGACGAATAAAATGTGCAAAGATAAAACAAAAACTAACAACTTGTGTATATACTACTTACTTTCCATTTTCCGTTTGATATAAAAAATGAAATTTTAATGAGGAACTTTATAGACAGACTCAAAGATGGACTATTAAAAATAGGGGAAAATATATGAAAATATTGAAAATTAGAAGAAGTGTGTGAACTGGCACAAGTGCTACTAACTTCACTTAAAATTGTAAAACTTTGTCTCTCAGTCGCCTATGCTACCTTGCTTAAAATTGCCCTTTCACTGCCACGCATGTTCTCCTTTTAGTTTCAACATAATGTATTAATTTATCTGGTGATAAAATCAAATATCTCTGCTTGGTTGCAACATTCCCTCATCGCAAACAAAATGTAATCGACTTGTGTATATTTACTTTTGAAAATGGCTAGTTATTTTCGCTCATTAAGCTGCTGCTATTCTCCCTCATCCGCAACGCCCTTCTCTGCGATACATTGTGTTTTTTTAAGCCATATATTTGTTAAGTTTTACAAGTGAAAACATACAAACGCCCTTTACTTCAATATTTCATAAGACCTCATATTATGTTCAGCTGATTTATCATCATGCGAAGTTTCACTATCAAACATTATGTTAAAAATAACACATTAACATTATACAGATGGCGCTCTTCTTTGACATAATAATAAACATCACATTGAATTTTAAAGGACAAGTCCACTCAACAAAAAGTCGATTTGAATAAAAAGAAAAAAATCCAACGAGCATAGCACTGAAAATTTTATCAAAATGGGATGTAAAATAAGAACGTTATGATATTTTAAAGTTTCGCTTAATTTCACAAAACAGTTATATGTACATTCTTGTCGGTATGCAAATGAGGAGACTGATGACATCATCCACTCACTATTTCTTTTGTATTTTATTATATGAAATACAGAACATTTGAATTTTCACCTCATTGTCAGGTGAAACGATTAAAGATTAATTCCTCCCTGAACATGTGGAAATAACATTATTTTAATATTATATGGGTCAGTCAAGTTGGCCCTTGTTGTCAAATCTGTAAAAAATGAAAAATTGTATAATTCAGACAATAAAAAACAAAAGAAATAGTGAGTGAGTGACATCATCGACTCTCATTTTTATGTCACTAGGTTGTGCATATAACTATTTTGTGAAAATTAAGCAAAACTTTAAAATGCCATAACTTTCTTATTTTACATCCGATTTTGATCAAATTTTTCTGGGATGGACTTGACCTTAAATTTCGGGGGGGGGGGGGGGTCGAGGGCAACACTCCTGACAACACCCCCCCCCCCCGGTGCCGTCTTTAGGCGTTGGTTTTCATGCTTGCGTTTCCATTGAGGTTTGCTGCCTTTTGTAGCCTTCCTTGGCATCGGTCGTGACAACACTACTTATTGTGCGCAACTAGTTTGTGAGATATATTTAAAAATTTATAAATTATTCAACTTCAAACACACACCACTTTCAACATTATGCTTGATCGAAGTTCGAACCGAAATTGGAGCTCAACATTCCGCCATAGCGATGTTGACTTCAAATTATGGCCAAATTCGAGTAAAAGTTCACAATGAGGAACTTGCCGTTTTGATACGTTTTGCGAGTTTTTCAAAATAATATTTTTTTCCCTGATAATTCGCACGAAATTTCATAATTGCGCGCTGACGTCACAATAGTGAACAGGTAAGTATTCAGCAACAGGTATCAGCTTTTTTTTCATTCATCGGCACTCTAACAGCAAATCCTGATATGTTATTTTACGAATATATTAGCTAAAGATAGTATATAGACCAAATTTTCAAATGCCTCTACCTCTTCACAATACTTTACTCTGCAGTGGTGCGAAGTATGACGAATATGACCTCGAGTTTGATTAAATGGGATAGTGGTGTAGAATTTTCTTTTATGTAGATACAAGAATTTTGACGCTTTTTTGTGTTTTTAAAAGCAGATTTGCTCCAACAAAAGTATACTGATATTTTGAAAACAAGCACATAAACCCCCAATTTTGAAAGTTCATACCTCGATCTTTAGTATACGTACCTTTCTCTACAAATACGCAAACTTAGGTGAAAATGACATGGATTTTGAATAAAATGCAGCATTTATATTGTACTTCTTAAATTTGGTATAGAAATTTCGAAGTTTTAGATATGTGTTTGTCGTCTTTTACACCTTATTTTTAAAATTGAAGGGAATTGAAGGTGATGCTACTCTTTAAAGAGCAAACGAATAGCAATATGAGTGGATTCTTTATCGTTAGTATCTAATTCTGAGCTATAATGTAAAATTTGGTGAAATGTTGATGAAAGAGGTATAAACTCGTCGTTGTCTCGTGAGGTCTAATTTTTTTTATTTTTTTTATTGCGTTTTTCTCGAGACCTTTCAAAGTGAACTTCAAAGCTCGATAGCAAAAACTCAAGCACATGAACCCATATTAATGTTTGCATATTTGGAATACTTAAAGTATATAACTCTCTGCAATATTTGGTGAAAATGGCATGGATTTCATTTCAACTGTGGAACGTCCTTAAGGGGGGGGGGGGAAGAAAGGAAAATTGGGAAATACTAATACTATTTTCGGAATATTATGTAAAGACCTTTACAAAAAATAGGTTTTTTTACTTACAAAGGGTGTTTTTTAATAATCTTTGCCCCACGTAGGCCTACATCATGTCTGGGGCTGGCCCTCAAAATGTTGGGCTCATTCCGCAGCTACTGATGCGGATGCGGAACCATATTTCAGTGTCGGATCTTCCTGTTTCAATTCTTTGAATAGTTCAAGCCTTAAGGCGCATATTAAGCTCTCTTCCATTGCTCCTTAAAGGACACCTTACGATTGCTCGATCCGCGACCCGATTTTAGAACATACAAAGTAAAAAAAAACAAATTGTTTAAGTCTGTCACTTTAACAACAACCTGAACACTGAACAAGTTGTTCAATTTTTTTTTACAATTGTTTCAACTTTTTAACAACTTGTTTAAAACTTTAAACAATTGTTGTTAGAGTGATGGGCTTAAACAACATGCTCAAAATTCTAAATAAAAATTTTACAGTGTAGTAGAATTTGATGTTAATGTTGAAACATGGAATATCTTACTCTCAAAATTATGACTAAACTTTAAAGTCAATTAAAAGTTCACACCTCATTATGCTTTGATGATTAAAGTATGTTTAGCTCATTAGCATGATCTTTAGGTCTTTATGCAATGTAATAATAATTTATGAGGGTCATCCTGTTTTGACCAGAAGCGATCCAGGATTTTACAGGGGAGGGGAGGGGGGGGGGGGTCTTCACTCCTGAATTATAGTGATCTTTATGTCACGTTATGACCTTATGTATGCTCGAAAATTTTCCAGTACTTTATTTGTTTTATGGCTCTTAAAGAGTGGGGGGCATAGGACGTACTTGGAACTGCCACTGAGGTTTTGCTGAACTGGAAACTGGTGTTTGAGCTATACAACGACTTATAAATTATATCATGGGCGTACAGATGGGGGGGGGGGGGGGCTTTTTCACGACCAAGAAAAAAAAGAGAAAAGGAAAAAAAGGGATAAGGGTAAAGTATAATATTATTTTCTGAACATTATGTCAAAATCTTTCATCACAAACTTGGATTTTTGTAATAAAAATGTCGAAATTTGCTTGCTCGTTTCGTTCGCTCGTAACTTATTAATTTTACGAGATACGCCATATCGAGCAGCTCCCTCTAAATTTTGGGCTCATTACGCCACTGAATAATATTATGTTTTTATGCATCAACAAAGGCACTCTATATATTCTGGACTCGCGTTCTTCAAAATAATAATCAGAAATTCAATTCTTATAAAAGTTTGCACGACATTTACTGTTTATAGATGTTCATAGGAAGTACAAGAACAAACAAATATTCAAATTTAAAATGATATGTACTATATACTATATATAGGGCTACTGTTTAACTTTAAAACGCCTCTATTATTTTACATCAAAGGCACTTCATCATACTCTAAAAAATGATCGTTCAAATATCATAGTTCGCACAACAATATCACGTTAAACGTGACCCTTCTAAGTTGCAGGCCTAATACTGTTGTCAGTAGGGGCGGACATTTTCCCAAAGAAAAACTTTGACAAGCCTCCCCCCCCCAAAAAAAAAAAAAAAAAAAAGTTTTAATCGAAAATTATTTCGTCCACGAAAACGTGACAAGGGGTTACGGGCCAGCTGTACGAAATTTTATTTGTTTGCAAATGCAAGCTCAAGAGAGCAAGTATACCGCGTAAAAGTTTTGCAACCTATTCTGCTATTACCATCAATATGATGGGGAAGCTAAGTTCCATAAGTTGATCATGATATATATCTTGAGATTTGCGTATTTAGTCTATATATTTACATTTATCTGCATTTTATAAAACCGTATTAAACTAAAACATCATTATTTTCTTTCTTTGCACTAGAGAGGATACAGTTTTTATTAGTAGAACGTGTTTAGCGGGTTTTTTTTTTTTTCGTTTTGCCAATTGCCGACACTATAATTGGCCGCGGCATATTTGAAATACTGAGCTAGCTAGCTAGCTAACCAACTCGCTCGTGTAGCTAGAGTAGAGTCAGTACCATACAGGGAGTGAAACGTGTTTGAAAACTGTTTTCTTTCTTGCAGTACAATAGTACTTTAGAGGTGAGTGTACCTCACGACCTGATTTATTAATCTAGATATTTTTGTGCTCTTTAATTGCATATAACTGAATGATATTGTCAATACTCTAGTTCAGTTGGAAGTTGGAACTGTAACACTCACTTGTTCACTGCAAGTGCAACCATCCTGCCTGTGGGGAATCGACTAACGTTACAAGTACTAGTACTAGGACTATAGACTTATATATATATAGTATGGACTATCACTATGGTATGCCAATGTTGTACAGAGCACACACTTTAAAAAAATCATTAAAATATCACTTTTGTGACCAAAATTACTAATTTCCATACAGTTGCAATTTATTTTTCAATAGTAACTTGGGAATAATTTTTTTATTCACCAGAGTGCTCAAAAACTTGATTTTCGGCATATTTTTGTGTACGCCCTCTATTGGTGGAAAGTAATATGGCAAGAAAATTTTCATTTTTTAATCTATATTTTTGATAAAGAAAAAAATAATTTAAAGAATCAAATTTACTTAAGAGCCAAGTTGTATGACGAATAGGTGTAATGGAAGCTGTCTGTAAAAAATCAAGAATTTGTCCCAAAGAAAAAGATAAAATAAGCCAAACATTGCCACCCCTTATTTTGCCACACATGGAGTGTACATGTAACTGAGAAAAAGGTTATACATGATTTATCATAACCTTGTTCATTGAATGAGTGGTGTCACTGAGTGTCAGTGTTGGATTGAGATTATAATACATCTTGACGAAAACTGATAAAATGAGGCTGCTTCCCTAAGCCTAATAATAATAATAATAATATAGTATTAGGGCCTATAGAGTATTTATATTGCGCACATATCCACCTTGTTGGGTGCTCAAGGCGCTCCTATATTACCCTATATTACCTATATACCTATACTAAGGCTATTAAAGCAGCCGCTGCTTAAAGGGGAAGTTCACCCTGAAGAAAACTTTGTTGTAAAAATAGCAGAAAAAATAATAAAAAATATTGGTGAAGGTTTGAGGAAAATCCGTTAAAGATTAAGAAAGTTATTAGAGTTCAAAGTTTTGTATTTGTGACTTCATAAACGAGCAGCTTCCCCATGATACGGTATGTTATGTAATATAAATTGCATGAATTTCAAATTGTGTATGGTTCCTGATGACTTAATTTTGTTTTCTATTCATGATCGGGTGTGAAATGATTTGTCTATTGATAAACCGTACATTACAATTACAAAAAGGTACAGTGAAAACCATTTTCAATTTTCTGAGAAAATGACATTTCAATTTTTCATTGATTTTTTACCATTCGCTAGCCTATGTAGGAATGCGGCTCGCATATGACGTCACAAATCAAGTAATTGAAATTCTAATAACTTTTTAATTCTTTGATGAATTCTTCTCAAACCTTCAGCAGTATTTTTTATTATTTTTTTCTACTATTTTTACAATAAACTTTTTGTCAGGGTGAACTTCCCCTTTAATAGTGCTTAACCAAGGGAGCTCCGGCGCGCAAAGCGGGCCGGAGCCCAGGACTCGTCCGTAATACGGTACTAACGTTAGTCAAAGTCAAACATATACTCTCCCAAATGGGGTAGAATTGGGTCGCAATAGCACTCTAAATAAAAGTGGAAAAATAAATTATGCACTTGCGTCGATTATATAGGTCTAGATGAAGGTCTATCCGACTATCGAGATACAGAATCCTGACATCGAGGCACAAACTGGACCCTCAAAAAATGGAAAAGTTCTGTCTCGTTCGTTCTCCTGTCAAAATTGAAAACAAAATGGCCGATCGATACCAAAATGAACGCAACATAAACATCTAACTTTTCCCATTTTTTGAGGGTCCAGTTGGTGCCTCGATGTCAGGATTCTGTGTCACGATAGAACTTCATCCTTATAGTGCGTAATTTATTTTTTCCCCTTTTATTTGGAGTGCTATTGCGACCCCATTTTGAAGAGTACCCATGTCTTCCTAGTATTACACAGACGACTCCTGGGCTCCGCGTCCGGCCCGCTTTGCGGGCCTGAGCTCCCTGGGTTAGACTGAGCTGAGCTCAGTTCGGAATTCAATGCACTACAAAAGTAGTACAATGTAGGGTCTAGTGCATTCACTGGCATCCGACCTCAAGCGATGGTTCGTATAGGCTCCACTACACTTCACTACCGCTACTAATTTTAAAAAAATAAATACACGAACCATTAGTGGCGAGTGGGGGGTAAATAGAATTTTAGCCCATTTACATTTGTAAGTTTTTGGGCTCAAAACCTTAAAGATAACGAGTACTAGTATTTTGGAGCAGCATTGTTGTCTCCAAAATATTTGGTTTGTGTGGGCGTATGGCATCCTGTCCCAGGCTCCATGGATAGTAAGCCTAGGTATAGTAAGTATAGTAGACTTATTTTTACTCTCCAGGCTACACTGAGCCAGGGATTGCATCTCATTCATGTGCGTGTACGGTGAAAAAAAAGAAACTTTTGCCCCCTAGATTTCTACTTTCCTTCTAAAAGATCTAGCCCTAAATCTAGGGCCTACCTAAATCATGTAAATGGGATACAACTTCATTTCCGACATTTCTACGATGTTGATTTCTTTTTTAAACAAGAATTCATTAAAAAAATGAGAAAAATATTATGAAAAGACGGGGAAAACTTGTCACCGTGTTTACGTCGCCATCTGTTTTTTTTTTTGTGTCTTGCCAAGACAACAGCATGCATACCCCTTTCAGTATCAGCGCTTCTCGCTAGCATAGCGGGAAGAGGTCTTGACTGCCGATACAACGAGGTGAGTTCGAGTCCCAACTAAGGTAAGCAACAGTAAAAAATGATAGAAAAAAATCTGAAGTGAACGAACGGGAAGTCTCAACAATATTTTGTTATTTTGGGTGGGGGGTGCATATGGTACTCTTTCCAATATCTTTTTAACCCTTTTGGCCCAAATTTTGATCATTTTAAAACAAAATTACATGTTAAATAGATGAAACATTATTAACATGACTGAAGATGAGCATTTAGACTTTACTCACAGATGTTATTTTCGCCATCTTGTCTTTGTTATTTTAGCCTAGCTACCAGACGCATCTTGAGGGCGGCAACATCATGAGTGGTGCTAGATAAAAATACCTGCATTTGCAGATAAATATCATGAATCTCACCTCGATGCTAATCCTGCTCCAACTGGTCATCTAGCACGCGGGATACAATAACAAAGGAGACAAGATGGCAACAATGACATCTGTAAGTAAATGCTCTTCTTCTTATTATGATTTTATTTTTTTTAAGTGTAATTTTGTTTTAACATACAAATTTGTGCCAAAAGGGTTAAAAGGATTATTGTAGCCCATTTACGTAAGTTTGGACTCAAAACGCTAAAGAAAAGACGTGATTTTGAGGAGCTTAAGTTTAATCATGGGAAAAGAATGGTCCGTGTACTGCAATGGCATGCCATCCCTGGCTCCATGGAGATTAACCTACATGTACATGTACATAGTAAATGAATTAATCTCTAGGAGCCTCCTGGCCTCAACGTTCTCGCCAGGTTCATTCTGACGCTTGGCGGCGCGAAGCGACGCAAGCCGCGCAGCGGCCTTCGTGCGTGCGAAGCACGCACGGGGGGAGGGTTGCGGGAGGGGGGTGTCCCCCCTCCCGCGCGGAGCGCGGTAGCTATCGAAAATATCAATATTGACGAGCTTAGATTGCTGCTAAATGCACCACATTTTATGTCTATTTAATGCTTCTCCGGCCACACAGCCGTAACGGTTGCGCGAATTGCGATCGATTGAAGCAGAAAGGCAAGTACTGATGAAAAAGGTCAAAAGAAAAGATTTAAATTCAATCTCATTTTATACTTACAGTTTATAGATTTATTCACATCGATGACATCGATAATGTACTCCATACTTTCCAATGTCTAGATCGCTACGTCCTTAGAAAGTGCGATTCATTTTGTGAATGCGTGTCAATGACCGACTACATCTACGGACCGCATGCGCGCCGCGCCACGCCCTTACTCAATCCAAAGATTGTTCCGACTTTGTTTGGAAGCCTCGGAAGAAAACTTCCGAGGCTTCCAAATAATGGGCATCGGTATTCATGAGACGATATAATTTGCATGTTTGTTTTGTTTTCAGATACTCACTGAAACTATAACTCTCATAATTAAGACTTCTGTTGATGATGTTTATACTAATAATATCCAATCAAGATTCGTTTATCACTGTCAATTATTGCTATGTACATTTGTATTGTTCTATACTCGCCTATAAAATAATGAATGTGCCCATCACGAGCGGGAGAAATATTTTAGTCATTCATCATACTTTAATATTACGATTTTGTTCTTATTATAATTAATTGCGATTTAAAATGTTTTGAAAGTAAAGCTTAATTGACAGGAAAGCAGTTTTTTTATTTAAATAATGCACTATGTAGGCCTACAAATACAGCGTGTGTAAAAGAGAGGAAGAGGGGGGGGGGGTTGTAGCTAGGATGGTCGAAGGGGGAGAGCGAAAGGGGAGGGGTCGTGGCGTGGACAATGACAAGGGGATGTTGAGATCGTACGTGTGTGTGGGATTGGTGAAGAAGTCAATATTCGAAGCGAATGCATATTTATAGACATGTCTATACTACTACTGATGATGACGGCTGAATAGTCTTTCTTTACATGTATATTTTGGCGATTTTAAATTTTAAAAATATTTTCTTGCACCATGAGTGGGAAGATCGAGGTACGTGATTCAATAAATTGCATCAGTTTTCAAGTTACAGAAATTCACGAACAGATTATTAAAATTGAAAAAAAAAAAGAGTCAGAAAGATCTTAATTTTATAGCCCCCATCCAGCGTAAACAACATGAAGAATATTCGAGGTCACGAAACCAGCTGATTCGCATTCATACAACAGGTTAACAGGTCACGCACATGGTACACAGTCATTCCAAGGGCGGGAATTCGGGGAAACCCGTTTTCAAGCACAATGATTGGCTCAACCCAGAAAGTGAATACTAATTAGATCACGTGCCATCGGCTTTGGGGCGTCTCGTTCACATTCCAACTCATTTCATAAATATAATCCACTCGCAGTAATTAGGCTAACGACGTTGTAAAGATAACGCTATATAAAACACAATTCCGATATAAAACATAAAACGACATAAGTGAAATTGAAAAATTCATCCAGCGATATTCAAATTATACTATAGCGACTCATGTGGGCGTGGACAAACGAAATCATATCCTCTAAAACGTTCACACATATCAACTTCAATAATTCGTACTTGAAATGCAGGGGCCGCGGAAAGGTCTTGAAAGTGGGGGGGGGGGGGGCTGACCATCATGCAAAAAACGCAATCAGGTGGTCCTGTTTTTGTACACGGTTTTGGAAAAAAAAAGTGGGGGAGCTGAAGCCCACCCAGCCCCCCCCCCCCTGTTTCCGCGGCCCTGAAATGAATATCTGTGAATGAATTGTCAATTCCACTTTGTTGTATGTGTACTTCTATTGAAATCTATTGAATCACGTACCCCTCCCGACCAAGTCCAAGGGTTGATTTTCCACTCGCCATAAAGATTATGCAGCCAGAATCACAGTAGACACATCCATAAAAGAATATTAATTTAATTCGCTCCGAACATTGACTTCTTTTCGCCAATCCCCTCCCCCACAAAGTCACAAACATCCCATCATTTTCATTTACATTGCCCACGACCACCTCCCATTATTCTCTTTCTCCTTTACACAAATTAATTTCAAATAATATTTTATTTAATTGGCAGGCAAAGAGTAATAAAGAACAATACAAATGAAAATACACTGTACGTATAACTCACATTAAAAAATGAGTCGTAATATGATAAAAAGCGTGAATAAAATTTATA
Organism: Lytechinus pictus; assembly: GCF_037042905.1. Lineage (NCBI taxonomy): Eukaryota > Metazoa > Echinodermata > Echinoidea > Temnopleuroida > Toxopneustidae > Lytechinus > Lytechinus pictus. Next base: position 15,864,594 of record NC_087249.1, read on the forward strand.
AAGATTATTACTTATGAAAATTATAACAGATTCAATGAATATCTGGAAAAAAAACACATTCAAATCGGTTTGGGATCCCATCTAATATTTTGGAAGACTCGGATCCCCGTGGATCAAGGATTTTGATGCCATGTGCGATTTGTATTATGCATGTGGCCGTGGCGAGCACGAGTGCAGTGACACAGAACTTGGTAGACACACCGTCGCGAAATTAATCAACACTTTCAAAAGATCGATGTAGAGATCAAGACTTTGGAAATTATGGAGTAAAATTGGAATATAAATGTGAATAATCATTTTGCTGTAAGTAAATGAGTTGGACATTATATCAATCCATTCCTGTGGCTTTGTCATTATTAACGTGATCTTTTAAAGGGGAAGTTCACCCTGAAGAAAGCTTTGTTGTAAAAATCGCAGAAAAAATAATAAAAAATATTAGTGAAGGTTTGAGGAAAATCCGTTAAAGAGTAAGAAAGTTATTAGAGTTCAAAGTTTTGGATTTGTGACGTCATAAACGAGCAGCTGCCCCATGTGTTATGTAATATAAAATGCATGAATTTCAAATTTTGTATGGTTCCTGATGACTTAATTTTGTTTTCTATTCATGATTGGGTGTGAAATGATTTGTCTATTGATATACAAAAGGTACAGAGAAAACCATTTTCAATTTTCTGAGAAAATGACATTTCGTTGACTTTTTACCATTCGCTATGTAGGAATGCTGCTCGCATATGACGTCACAAATCAAATAATTGAAATTCTAATAACTTTTTAATTATTTGATGAATTTTTCTCAAACCTTCGGCAATATTTTTTATTATTTTTTCTGCTATTTTTACAATAAACTTTTTGTCAGGGTGAACTTCCCCTTTAATAATTTTCTCAATTCGTTCTACGGCAGTGTCATCAGAAATGCATTCAATGAATTCATGTAGATGTAGCTATAATAAGGCTGGGGCCTGGGACGAGATGAAACTAAATTTCGATCGAATTTTTATATTATTTTTGACACACTTTACTTTTGACAAAATAAATGACAATATCAACTGAAATTCGTAACATCTAAATTACATTGCCCAACCCAGTAACCCACGGTACCCCTCTCTTCTCACTTTATTTTTGAGCGTATTTTACTACCATTTTAAAGACGTAAATAATGAGAGCAATGCGATACGCAAATGCGAGGTAAACATCTTCGCACTTCCTACATAAGAGAGAGAGAGTTAAATTGGGCCTCGAGTCGAGGTCGTATCGTATACAGCATAGTAGCGAGCAAAGAAATCCCGGGAAGAAATCGTGGAAGAAATAATCGACAAGTTTATTTTAGGATCTGAAAAGCAGATTGTTTTTCTTTTAAATATATTATTCAGTTTTTGGGGTGGATCTAGGCCTGTTTTACAGTTGTCGGCCACGGTTGTCGGGGAAGTTCACGGTTGGCGGATTTGCCCTGAAAATTTTCAGGGTTGTCGGCGCCCGCCAACCGTGACGCGTGGTAGCGAGAACGTTGAGTCCTGGCTACTCAGGATGCCGGAGGCTCAGTACTGACATGTAGAGTAAGTTAGAGAGTAACTTTAAGTTAGACTAATAAATCCGCTGTTTCAGAGGAGTTTTTCAACATTTTCTGATTTTTTTTTCCCCTTCTACTCAGACGAATGATGACCATTGGGCTCGTAATGGTGGATCAAACAACCGCCGCTTAACCTAGACCAAAAGCTTCGGTCTCTGTTATGTTGGTTGTTCAGCTGAACTCCGTTGGCTTCACTCACCAAATACAGAGACCGAAGTTCTAGCGCGATCTGTACAGGGGACTCAATGGCCATATGTTTATGTACTTAAGATCGGATAAAACGGGGAAGTGAATTTGCGCGACAGCCGAGGTAAGTCACTGTTTTTGTTCCTTTTAACTTGATTTTTTTCCGTTTTTGGGCAATTAATGCCAAGAGGGAATATTAATTTGCATTTTGGTCGCGTTAATTTTCAAAATTTTTATTCATTAAAGACAAAAATTGAAGAGCCCCGACGGGGGGATTTCGCATTGCAAGTCCCCTAATGGTGGCTGCACGCTAGCGAGCCGTCTGTGTACGAGGAGAATAAAAAAAAAATGTTAAAAAACTCCTCGAAACAGACGGCTGCCAGCTGTCTACGCTTAACCATGTTAACTATAGCATCTATAGAGACAGGCTGCGCTTTTGCACCGCCTCCTCGATCACTCCTAAATTTTGCTTTTTGATAGGGGAAAAGGGAAGAAATAATAAAGATGAATTTATATCAAATACAATCAGCTTACCACCTTTTTGAAAAAATATGCTGAAATAGCGAATTTTGATGACAAACAGATCGGGATCAGCCAGGACCCTGGTTCTTCTTCGATCGCCGTCAGCTACAGCTGAGCGTATGGATGTGCCAGCAGATTGGCTGGCACATTCGTACGCGCAGCTGTAGCTGTTGTACAAAACTAAAAAATTTCCATATTTACAATGTTATCAACCTAAACATCTTTGTTTATTTCTCCAGCTACCCAGCCCTTCTCCTCCTACTTTCCCAATACCAGTGGTTATTATGCAGAGATGGGAATCTTCACCACCACCAATGGTAGCTCTGGCTCATGGTTATTATGCAGAGATGGGGAAATCTTCATCGCCACCAATGGTAACTCCTGTTCCTGGTTATTATGCAGAGATGGGGAATCTATACCACCACCAATGGTAACTCCGGCTCCTGATTATTATGAGTGATGGACAATATTTACCACCACCAATGGTAGCTCTGGCTCCTGGTTATTATGCAGAGATGGAGAAAATCTTCACCACCACCAATGGTAGCTCCTGGTTATTATGCAGAGATGGAGAATCTTCACCACCACCACCAATGGTAGCCCCGGCCCCTGGTTATTATGCAGAGATGGAGAATCTTCAGAAGTAGAGAGATGATGCTATAGAAGAGGCAGAGAACCTGCAGGTTGGTCAAGACCTTTTTTAATAATAATTACTTAAGTGCTTTTTAATAGTAAAGCTATGAAACTACAAACTAAAAAACTACCTTTTGTTATTTTCCTACCCTGTTCCCTCTCCAGTCATTCTTTCGAAAGAAAGATAAACTAATTTCTTCTTCCAATATTGAAGATAGGAACCAGGGTGCCTGTATGAAACACCTCTATGGATGGTGTTTTATATTAATATAAAGTTCAGGGGAGTGTTTCATGAAAGGACTTGTCGGACGTTTTATCCGACAAGTCCCATTTTATCCGACAGTTACCATAGTAACAGTACCTCTCAGCCAATCAACATCAGAGAAAGATGTCAGATCTGACAACTTGTCGGATGAAAATGTTGATGAAACACTCCCCTGGGGCCTGTTTAGATGAGCGATACGTAGGAATGTCCTTGGACCAATTCTTCCAAGATTATAAAGAAGATTTGCAACAAATCAATGCTTTCCATATCATGAAGGCAATTCTTATGACACGTGTTCATGCCAATATTTTATATCGATGTTTAATTTCACAAAACATTTATATGCACATCCTGGCTGGTATGCAAATGAGGAGACTATGATGTCATCCACTCACTATTTCTTTGTACTTTATAATATGAAATATGAAATATTCTAATTTTCTCCTCATTGTCAAGTGATACAACGATTAATTCCTCCCTGAACATGTGGAATTAGCATTGTTTAATACTATATGGTTCAGTCAAGTTGGTCCTTATTATCAAATCTATAAAAAATGAAATATTGTATAATACAAACAATAAAAAAACAAAAGAAATAGTGAGTGATGAACATCATCGACTGACTCACATAGTTGTGCATATCACTGTTTTGTGGAAAAGAAGCGAAACTTTAAAATGTCATAACTTTCTTATTTTACATCCTATTCTGATGAAATTTTCAGCACTAAGCTAGTTTGATTTTTCTCTATTTATCAATTCACATCAGCATTTTTTTGGGGTGGACTTGACCTTTAAATAACCAAGGCTAGGTTTCAAAATGTCATAACTCTAAAATTATATCAACCTTTTTCATAAAACTTCAACATTAGGGTAATAAATTATCACTGATCACTTTGCATAAATTTCAGGTCACATGATCAAGGTCCAAGGTCATTTAATAGGGTCAATGAACTTAGTATTTAACTCTTTGCCCGCCACGTACACTATCCCCTCTGCGCCACATTAATTTTGGGGTGCCACATTCAGAGGGGGTTTGCGTGCACTGTCTTATTCAACTCGCAATAACTTTTTACTGGTTTGTCGTATTGAAAAAAATTGTGTAGCAAAGTTTTAGAGAAATAAATACTCTTGCCAATGGTATCGTTTTTGCTATGTATAATATCATAGACTTTGAGAATTTTAACTTTACATTCTGTTTCCAATTTTTCGTTTAGGAGGGTATTTTATACCTCTTATATTCAATACTTCCTAATGAAGGTTAAATTTCTAAGTTAATTCATTGAAAAGATGTGTTCTTTAGCTTTCATTACATACCAAATCCATGTCTTTATGGTCATTATGAGCTAAGCAGTTTAGGATTGAAATGGGGCATTCAAAAAGAGTAAACTGACAATGAACTAAACTCTTCTATTGAAATGGTCCCTGGCTACTTCTCAATAGACTTCCCGTCCTGGGAGACTTCCGTCTATTGATACTTTGATCCCCTTATTGCTATAGGGAGGTGGCAATTTGTATCATTCTTTTATTACAAGGAAAGCAGTGCAAGCTATTGAAAGCTCATCTAAATATATCCTAAAGCAGTTAAAAAAACTCAATTTTACCCGAAAAATCTCTATGTAATACCCCCATCTCACTAGATGGCGATTCCACTGCGATCGTCAAAAATCGACAAAGCGTGGTATAACGTAGCTTGATCGTGCCTTGATCTTTTCAATCTTCTCCGTCGTACCTTGATCTTTTCTGAAGCGGCAAGGATCGCCACCATCTTCCTGGTCGCCACAAAATTTTGAACATGTTCAAAACTTACGTAGCGAGATCGCGGAGGTGCTAAAGCGCATCACAATCGAGTCATGAGCGTATTACAAACGACACATTCGTAGCTGTAACGGAGCCCCAACGCATAAAGCGTAGTATAAGCGCATTAAAAGCAGCACCGATCGCCCGTGGTTTTCAGGCCCGTTCCCAATACAATTCTGCTACGCTGCTTCCGTTTACAAGGCGACTGCCTTGCGCTCGACACGCTTCACACAGCTTCCACCACGACGCTTCCTTCTTTGGGTGGCATGTGGCACACGTTCTCAGCCCGCTACAGGCGTTCGCGTTGCGCTTTTGCTGCGCCGCTGATGACTGGGCAGCGATTGCGCAACAACCGTCCGCGCTGCTATAAAACGCCGTGCCGATGGTGGCGGATTATCATATTTGCAACAGATTACGAGGCGATACCACAGCGTTTTCAAACATACCTCCCAGAAAAAGGACCAGAAAAGGGAAAGCTGCCCAAGCTACCCCTCTTAGGCCGGCGGTCGAAGAGGAAGATCAAGGGGTTATGGTGGTGGTAGAGGAGGAGGAGGAGGGGGTACAGGAGGAGGATGAAAATCTTACTGCTGAGCCAGCTGGAAAGAGAAAAAAAGACGCTCACATGTCTTGATGACGAAATGGGTTACCTCTGCAGAAATAAATAAATTGATTAAGTTTTAAAAATAAATTGAATTCTAACCACAGTGACAGTAGACAACATTAAATTTTGTTAATGATTCGATCACTAATGTATTGATTGGGAAAGGCAATCTTTAGGGAGATTCTGGCATTGTGCCCCCCTCCCCCTCCCTTTTTATGAGTGCTCTCACATCAGTAGACTACTTCTTGTCAGCAAATTTGATAGGAATTTACCAAATATTTTTGAGTGACAAACTTTTGTGGAAAAAAATAAACAGAATATCAAAGATTTTTATGCTCTTTTATGAAATTCTGGATGCATCCCTCATATTAACTATTAGGCTCATCGACATCTTTTGAATGACATTTTTAAAATATTGTATATTATGACTTAGGTGACAGCCAGTATCAGACCCTGTATCTTTTTGGCCTCCTCCTTCTCCTGTCCTCGCATTCAACTTTTAACTGATGTTCTTTTAGAATGCCAAGATGTATAAGTCCAACCAAATTCTGGACATCCATGTTGGTCGGAGGTTGGCAATCGACTGAAAAATGTGTCATGTGCCGCGATTAGTATGCCGATTGCTTGAAATCGTTTCAAGAGCCCATCATGAACGTAACATAATCGCTTCATTCGTAGCACCACCGTACCGAGGTCCTAATTAGCGTATGAGCCTCGTTGTACGATCGCTTTGATCGCAGAAGCAGCGCATCACATCTGCCTCGAATCGTCGCAAGAAAGTGGCATCGTCGTACTTTCAGCGTATTACCATCGCCTTCAGCGCAGGTCGGTCGCATAGAAGTTGCAGTGCAATCGTCTCGCAGGCTAAAAATAGAATTCGAGGAAGATTCTGCTACGATTTGCGGGATTTACACAGATCGCCATGGTCGCCACGATCGCCTTCCTAGTGAGATGGGGGTATTAACAACGTCGGCCAAAGCTATAACACAAAAGCTAGATTCGTAAACAATGCAATACACACGTTGCTATTGTATGTGTGTGCACACAATTACAATTAAATGCGTTCCGTATGCATTGTGTGCGAACTGTGACTTGAGTCGTCGTTGGCAGTCCGCTGTATGTGCCGCGAGTCGTCCGTGGCGGGCAAAGAGTTAATCATCATTTGAATAGTGTTTTTGTGAATGATTATTCATCTTAGTTGTTTTCAGAGTCAGCCCTGCGGCTATATTGAATCACATGATGCAGGCGAGACTGCCAGAGGCATTCCACTTGTTCAAATTCACTGCTGATGATTAAATTTTGATCTAAACTTACGTTTCTGCAACAAGCTCAGACTGCTATCCACAAGAGCAAATCCTGAAATCGAGAAATCATTTGGCAGAATTCACAGAATTCTTACAGAGATAAGACAATTTTCTTTATTTTGGGGACCAGTAAATTTTAGTTTCGGACCAGTAAAATATTGAAAAACTGGGTGTATCTACTGGACTGCCATGAACAGATTGGACCAGTAGAAAAAAGGGTTAGTGTGGAGCCCTGTTTAAATAGATGAATTAGTTGATATGATCACAATCAATCAATGATTACAGATGTGTCGTCCACATATCTCCAAATCTGACGGGGTGTGTTGCTTCCATTAACCTGTTATAGGTTACAGGTATAAAGAAGTGAATGAAGTAATTTCTTGAAAATTCCAGAAGATTGGCCAAAATTCCCAATATTCCCACAAAATTCCTGTTTAATTCCACCACAAAAATTTACGGGAATTTCATAACTCTAATACAGGCAAGCTGCTAGGTACTCCCTTTGTTGCTTCCTTTCCACATTGTTGATGTTCTGATGTTCGCCCTACCTCTTCCATCTGTACTTATCCCTCCATTACCTTGGAACAAGGTTGTGGACTTCATCTTCTACATTCATCTGACCAAATCCAATTGGCTTGTGAAGGAAATACAAGCAGTGGCTATATTCTTCACGACCTTTGGAGTTCAAAGTATTTTTTGCTGAAGCATTGCCTGAATGCTTGGTAATTCTTGACAATTCGTCATCCTTGTGAGAGGCCGTAATTTGAAGACATTCCATTGATGTGTGAGGTTGGCACTCTTGTAAGTTCTCATCAGTGTGGTTCTCATAAGAAAGATGTCATCCCTAAGTATGACAAATGGAAAAAGTTTAAGTGTCCTGCCTTCGTTGAGTGGTGATAGATCTGGAAACCCACTGCTAATGTCTTTGATGCTGTCCTTCGATTCGCAGTTGTTATAGATCTCGGCATCGGGTTGTTGGTCCAATTCTTTGGTATCTTACCTAATGAAATTGTAGTTACTGTCCACCAATGCTAGTGAAACCTTTCTAATTGTGATAAAGGCTTTCGAAGTGAGCTGGTTTCTTGATGGCCATGACATGTGCTTGCCATCTAATGCTCCTAAAGCATGGGGTATATTCCACCTTCGTTGATATTGATGGGCAATTTCGAGCCATCTACAATGGTATCTTGGGTTAGGAGGCAGGATAGCACTTCTTCCTTGTATTAAGCAGCATAGGCTCTGCATACATCGGGTACGAAATGGCATACTGATTCAGATGATGTCCGGAAGGCGGTGACTGTGAAGTGTAGGTATCAGCAGTTGGCATGTACCTTAACCTCAAGGCCAGCTTCAGGCCTGCAGGGATAGCTCTTCCAAACTATGTATACTGATTCTGCATTCGATGATGTACTCAATGACATGGTCCGTCGAACAGGGTCGGAATTACACGGGGGCGACGGTCGATTTTGCCCCCATGACAGCCCAAATCGCCCCTAAAAATTCTCAAAACCCAATGCTTTGGGGCGACTATTTATTTCAGAATCGCCCCAATAAAATACCATCGACAATGTAAAAAATACTTCACATAATTACGTTCTCCGGCGGCGGAGCAAGCGCATCTTTTATATCGCCCTTGCCAGCTTTAAAATGACATGGTCCGTCGAGGCGTCGAATATAGCTGGGGTAATTGTCAGGTACCTTTTGAATGACTGTACATCTTCAGCTTGGAGTTCTTGCATGTGTTTCGTATTGTCCAAACTGAAACCTCCTTTCTGTTGTCAACAATGGCTTCACCCACCACCTATCATGATACTTTTTTTCTCCTTATGAGGGACAGGCCAGTCCTACTGTAGTGGAAGTTCATTTTCACTAATTCACTTTGTATTTATAGTAACAAAGCAAGAGGAAATGGTGTAATCACCATGACAACTGAAAGGCAAAGCATACATATAAATCAATTAATGCTTTAACCCTAAATCTCCTGGGGTATTTTGATTCTTGTCATTCCGGGGGGGGGGGGGGGGCATTATGGCCCCCCCTTAAGATCTCAGACGCGGATTGCGCGATCACAACAAAAAATTTGCATGATGGTAAAGAATGACGTAATCTACGCAGTTGCATTGGTAAATTTCACTGAATTCATATATTTTTATTTTATATGAATTAATTATGCTAATTTATTCATGAAATCATACTTTTTACTCTGATTCACTAATAAAGCTCCTAGAATGCTATTTTTTGGTGAAAATATTCTTTATAGCATTCCTAACAATTGTGAATGAAAAAAATTCTGGTACCAAGACCGATTTCTTATGGGCAGTTCCATAGGTTGGTGGACATGAGCTTAAACATTCAAATTCAATATATAGCCCGTCTGAACTGTACATTTTAATTGTGTTTGCCTTACTTATACTTATTGCTGGTTCTTTAATTGATGTTGAGGGCTTGAGGCATTTTTTTATTTACACAGCCCAAGCCAGATTTCGTACAGTTTAGTGACTACATTACCAATGTACTGACCAATAAGTAAAAGAGAGGAGGAAACTTATTTAGAATGTTACCTTTAACATAAACTGGTGTCTGAAGTCCTACTCATATTATTACAGAAACAGAAACATGAATCTTACACACATCATTGAATTTTTAGTGACATTTATGTTGTTGACCATACATGGACAAAATGTAACGTGAGTAACCGTAATGTGAATAACCACTTTATCTGCACCCCTAGTAAAAACCATGTGTTCTTTATTTTTTTAATTATATACAAAGTTTGTTTCCCTAATATACTTCTTTGAAATGGATATATTTTATAATCAACTTTCATAAAAGCCTTGTATGAGGACACTTTTAACTTATGTTGACTTTTCATTTTATGCATGTCCAAATCATGTAACATGAGTAACCGACACATTTCAAAGATTTGCCAGGAGCAGAATAAAATTTCCCAAAGTTTGTTTTTATATAAAGGATAGTCAGACTGCGTACTTTGTTGTGATAAAGAGATGTTTAGTTCCTATCAATAATAATGGAGTTACAGCTCCAAGTATGAGTCAAGGTGTCTCCAAATGTAGCGTGGGTATCCGTGGAATAGCCCTTATGTATTTTATTGTTTTTTTAATTTCTTATGTATTTCTTTGTTTTTTACTTTTTGTTTTTTTATTGTTTTTTCGATGGAAATCGTTCCAGACTTAATTCTAATCATAAACAAGGCAAAATTAATTAAGTTTAATCAGTAAAAGAAGAAATAATGATACATTTATGAATTTTGGCTAAATACACAATTTGCATTGGATTTGTACATGAAATCACGTTTATGAGCAATTTTGGGTATGACATGCACTTACAAAATGTTGCGTAACGTCGTAACCGCGTACCCGTGCGTCACAAATTTGGTCTCAAAATTTGCGCGAGACTTGAAAGTAAAAAGTCAGTGAGCGGCGAGGTCAAAAAATTTTGCGAAGCAGATATATCGCGAAAATTGCCCCCCCCCCCCGGAGAATTAGGGTTAAATGCCAGCGTGCAACATATATTTTCGCTCAATATTTGCTTTATTTTGTAAATACAGTTACCTGTGTCAAGAAACTTCTGTCCACACAAGAAAGATATCTGATATTATTCTCCAATGGTATTAATTTTTTTGTGACCTAGTCTTCTCCCTCCAATGTACCCCTAAAGATAATGAAATTTGGGGGAAAGTAAAAAGTTGGAATAATCATTGTGAGCTATATTGTGATATGTTTGCAAATATAATAAATTACCTACTACCATTTCATAGAATTCAGTCTCTTTTTTTTATTTTGATTATTCATGCATATAAATGCTTCATATGCTTCATGCATTTTATATATAATTTTACAGTGACAATTTCTTCCATTTTTCAAATTCATTAACGAGAGTTATATTTTTTTGTCTCAAATTTTTGTTTCTCTCTGCAGGAAGCATAAACTGTTATCCATGAGAGCAAAGCTGAGAAATCTAAGCTTCTTCTGGCAGAAGTCACCCAACAGGAAGCGCAATACGGAGCTACATGTAGATTAGGAAGAAGTCAATGTCATGCTGGAGGGATTCCCTGACATTTGCTCCAGCGACAATTGCTCCGCTACAAATTCTACACACTAAACAAATGACTAATTTCAACCCTGGATTTGACACTATACCCTTCCTTAAACGTAACATAAAGCCCTAATGTAACTCTAACCCTAACCCTACATCTTACACAAAATAAAGCCTGAAGTAATTGTCACAGGAGCAAATGTCTTGTCACCGTTGGACGATGGACTCAACAAACTCAGGTCAAAGGTCAAGAAAATGCCAGAAATATGCCACGAGATCCAGTGGTAAGTTATGCATTGTAATGAGTATTATATGGTGCATTAAATATGCTTGTTTTAGTATGAGTGGTTTGTCTGTGCCAGATCAGAGTATATTGCACAATGCACAAAGATCTGATGAATTCCCCATAAAGGCTACCTGCTGTGGAATGTTGAGCCTCAGGTCACTTTGATTAAAATTAATATTTTCTCCAATGTCTTTTAGGTGAGATGGTTATTGGATATCACTAGTGTTAGTATATGAATATAATGCTTCCAAGCGATATTCATATGTTATTTGAGATCAATGAACTTTGGATTTTATTGTCAATAATATATATATTTTTTTTCTTTTAATTTTGAAAGATTATTTTTCATTTTGATTAGTTTTCGTAAAGATTCTATGAAGGGGTCTCATTTTCAAACATGATTCTGAACCTAACTCTGTCACAACCTTATATCCTCTGTCTTCCATGAAATTTAGATGGGAGTGATTTGTCATAGTAGTAAAATTTGGGTTAGCCATTTGTATTGAAAGGAGCTATGCATTCTATTGATTGTTGGTACAGTCAAGTTTACTTACTTTAATCACTGGTCTACCTCAGATAAAGCTTTTATAATTTTCATCTTGAAGTTTTGTTTCTTTTCTTTGGTTTACAGCTTTACTTCGCAGCTTAGAGGAGTCTTACACAGCTGATGGAACAAAGTAATACTTAAAGTGAGTATATTAAAAATAAGAAAGTTGCAAATCCATGGAGGTAAATCTTGAGGAAAGCCAATAATGCAATATTGAGTAATTTCCTGTTTGGTGTTAGTTTGCAAGCACGATTCTGATCGGCTTCCATCACATCTAATGTTAGTTTGAAAAATGATCTGAATCATATTATAGCTGACCACCCAAGTGTTTGTATGTATTATTGAAAAAAAATATGTACCAAATTATTCTGGTAGAAAATGTGTAATTGCTGAGAAATGGACAGAGTGAGCATATTGTATCTTTAGGTGTCGATAATTATATTATAATTGGAAATATATATGTGTGTGTATGAACATACATCATGCCTTATACTGCAATATGCAAATTTGAAAACTAGACAAGTAAATTTGGGAAATGTTTTTGATGATATATGTACTTGAATTGTGCAAATCCCCAAATTGAATATATACCTAAGTGTTTCAGGGTAGTTTACCAGTAGAAGAGTTGTCCCAATGCAAACTTTTGTTTTGTTTATAGTGTGTAAGTGTTTCAACTTGTGATGAAAGTTTTTGAAAAGGATATATAATTAGAATGTTTTGTTCTTTCACTTTAATACACTTGCAGTCTTGTCACTCGGTGTACAACATGGATGCACCCCCTATCTGGGAAAGTCTACCAGAGCTAAAGATGTGACACAATCTTGACATCTTCATCTGCACTGAATGTCTGGTGTGATAATTTGTTGGTACATACATGGACATGATGTATAATCCACCTGTAAAGAAAGACCACCTTCTCAGAAAGACCAAATGTTATATCCTTTGAAACATACATGTACAACAAAGGAACCTGTTTGTAAATACCTCTTTTTCTTATATCTGAGAGAATGACTATCAGGGACCGGTACTTTGACATCAGACATTATACACAGTCTGTTTTTGGTGCTCCACTATATGTTCTTAATATGGAAATTTCCACCATGTAATTCAACTTGAATGAACCAAATGCCAGTTTGAAAGACTATCTGCATTCGCTACTTATGAACCAGGATGGGAAATGTTTTTTTTATTTTTAGGGGCTTATTTTGTCCACAATGGGGTTTTTGCTGACTTTTGGGAGCTATTTCTTTCATATTAACAGCTACATTTTTGTGCAACAAGCACTTACGCTGCAAAATCATTTCTCATCATTCTGCTGTACAGGGGTGTATGTAGAATATTAATTTTTAGACAATTTTTAGACAATATTAGCTCCCCAAAGTGTTCAATTTTGTGAATTTTCCAACACTGTCATGAACCCATTTTTAGGTATTTATGATGACTTTTGTGTATCTCAAAGGTTCAAGGTCCAAGCTATTATCTCCGAACAGTGATTTTCAGTTTGAATTAAAGAAAGTCCTTTTCTCTTCTTGAAACATTTTATTCTATTTCAAACTTGATCGAGAATGAAATTCTGTTTTTGAGAGAAAACGTACGCATAAAAAGCATGAATTCCATTTTGCAATGAGTTTTCTCCTTAAAAGTATAGAACCAAAACAGATTTTTCGTTTTGATTTTAAGACTGGTAAACAGAAAACTACTGTCCCTAATTATTTGCTGACTTTCCAAATTATCTGAATTATCTGTTGTTTCATCAATGGATGCATACTATGTAGGGCATGATTACTAGGAGAAAATGATATGTGCATATTAAAGGTTACAAATGATTTTCAAGTATCATGAGGTTTATAATTAATATGGCTTGTAGGTTTTTGTGGAGTTATATCGGTTTAAATGAAGTTAATAATTGTGTTAATTTTGTGTTTACTATTCTGCAAAAGTGAACCCAAAGGTTTTCCAGAGTTTTCCTCGAATGAATTTATCTCTGGTTTTTACCCTGGATTTACTTGCCGTAGAATAATTGTTTAAAGGGGGATGTAAGTCCCGGACCATGGGGGAAATTGGATCGTAAGCAATTTGCAAAAGGCTTGTTTACTTTATGCACACAATAATAATACTGTACTGGATTATTAAAAGAAATCAAAAATTGGAAAGCGCGAATTCAACCCATCCAAGGGTCGTTATTTATTTTAAGTTGCCGAAGTTCTCTTCAATCCTTCGTCGTAGACTCTTAACTGGTCTCTTGATTGTTAATCCAAACAAACTCCATCTATTACACTTATATGTTCAAATTGAAAATTTACTTTGCACCTGGATGGCTCTGCGCCAATCATGTGATACCCCTTAAGGCTTTTCTCAGATTTTATTTGTAATTTGCTTTTTCATGTGTCCAGCCACCCCCAAACCAACAATAAGTTGCAATGGAAGCTTCTCTGTAAATAGCCAAAAAAGTAGCTTCTTCATACTGTCAGAATTTTGGATTAGAAAAGTTAAATAGAAAAAAAAATAGATACAAGAGTTTCTTTGACATTAGTTTTTGCAGGCTACTTGAAAGTTCCACAGTGGACCATGGTTTATGACTTGCGTTCCTCTTTAACACAAGACCCCCCCCTGATTTGAATTTGTGCGCAATGCAGCACAATAGCTTTATATACACTTATTTTCCATGAATATCATTAACATGTTCTGTCCAGTTTCATGAATTATTATGATACAAAGAGAGTTTATGATAAATTTTTTTAATTTCATATTCTAAATTAGAGATTAAGGCTATTTCAAATGCAGGAATAGCAAAGTTTGTTCTAAGCTAATTCAGTCTAGTTTTTATTTTGATTTCATAAAATATTTTTGTATCGTCTGCATAGATAATGAAATTTGATATTTCAAAGGATTCAATGATGTCATTAACACAAATAAAAAACACCCATGTACACTTCATTGCAGGATAACATATGTTATGGAAAGAATATATAGATCGAAATATCAGATCAAAAGTTATTGAAAGAAGTAAACTAAATTGGTCCCAAAGATGTGCGAGATGAAAAAGGTCATAGGTCAAAGATCACAGAGGTCATTTGGTACCCCAAAATATACTTTTTTCATGAAAAAATAAATAACCGTGTGAAGATTCAACTTCAACCCTTTCCCCTTGACACAGCGTGAAAACGAGCATTTCTGCGCAAACAGATTTCTGCGAGCTTTACAAAAATGGAGAGTGCTCACTCAAGTGTAACATTCTGTCAAAACTTTGACATTCATTCGATAGATGAGACCCAAAGCAAACCCAAGATTTTATGTGAAAAAATTACCCACATGTATATTTGTTAATTCCCAGGGATTTTTCAAAGTGTAAACTTTTTTTTTATACACACTGTATAGTGCTAGACTGCTAGTGATGTGTTTATCTTTTTGTTTCATTATACCCAGAGTATATAGTCAAAGTGTTAGATTTTTGAAAAGTTTATGAATTTAGCAAAACAATTCTTGGAACTGTTTCACAAATATATAAATCTGACTGAAAGTCCTGCCTAATTGTTAATGTGCATATGATATTTCATGTGCAGTCTTATTGATTCATACACAGTAGAGTGCATCTTCTGAGGGTGATTTAATCAATATGGTGATCTGTTACTTTCTCAAATCTTTGTGAAACACTCCTTTGATTTGTCTCTTATGTCACATATAATGCCAGATAGCTTGGACCTGCCCAATAATGTTTGCTTGTCTGTACTACATATATACTTGTTTTGTATTCATGATTTTATACTTATTTTTTTATAAAATTATGTAAGACCAACAGCCTGGAAGATTTATTCAAGTTGCAGGACCATAGCAGTTGACTCTGATTGATGGTGGTAGGCCCTAAACCTTACAAGCATGGCTTCCTGTCTGGTTTGAGCATGGGTCTTCCTGCCAGAATCACACAATTAGTGACGTCACTACTGAGAGATCTATTTTTCAGTATGCAGAGAAGGGCACTGGACACTGTTGTGCATGGTACACAACTTACCACAATGTAAGTGCTTTAATAATGATTTCAATGATATTTTGTGTAGCCTAGAGTATGCAAGACAATGCAATCGGTTTTCCAGTAATTACATACTGAGGGCAATAACCTTTGTGAAAATATTGGGTGGCAATTTTCCCCATATCAGGATTTTCTCTTTTCTTTTAATAACTGTAATCCCTTCTCTTCACCTTTACTGTTATTTTCTTCCCATTCCTGTATCCTTTTGTTGGGTGTAGTCTTTCTTTATATACCTCCCAGTACTCTCTGTTCTAACTATATCTTTGTTTCACATTGTTGCAACATGATATTTGCCATGACTGATTTAATAATTTGGTAAAAGGATAAACAATTTTTATAAGAAATTTATATATATATATTTATATATACAGACTTTGATCATGTTATTTTTATTGCAAAGCAATGATAGAGCAATGTGAATTATGTTGCAAAATATTTATTCTCCTTTTCTGTATGTGTTAATTTTGGGGTCAGACTAATTTGAATTAATATTTTCAAACTTTATCGCGGTCATTTCACCATTTACCTTCATGAACCTCATGTTTGTGCTAAAGCCGATGGCACCACCACAAACGAGGTTTGTGCGAGTGCCGAGTGTGTATCCATCATGAAATCACAGAATGAGAAGAGATAATGTGGACTGCACGAATGTTAAGATATGTGATGATAAGGTAGATTTTCAATATAGGTTTGTTTGCCCAAATCTTCAACTTCGGATATGAATTTTTCACCCATTTTTATGAGGATTATGCACCTGATCGGTTTTTCCACGGTGTGTAAAAAAAATCTCCTTCAATCAAAGCAATATATCTGTAAGTCTGGAATCTTGTTTTAGAAGTGCAATGTCAAATTTTGATTTCTAGAGCCTTGCCAGTTGCCAGTATAGTGTTTCAAGTTGACCCATATTGATATTTGAAATATTGATGGAGCAGTTTAGCCAATATGGCTTTGGAGCTCAGTGACATTTGTCAAGATCGATCAAAAACTGGTTTGCACTCCAAATTGACGCAGGTAACCACTTAGTCTACTCAAAGAAAAGAGAGGGGAACTGGCGACGTATGTTTGAAGAGAAGGGATACTGACTTCCAGAAATTTGTCTAAGTTGCATGTGACATCTGTATATTTGGTGTTTGGAATCTGGTAATGTTGCGGTAATCTTCAATCACTGTCTGACCACAAGGAATGAAGCTCCTTTCAGAATATGCATATGATATCCAGAGCTCTTCAAAACCTCATACAAGTCGCATACTTTTTGGATTCACAAATGCCGATATCTTGTGAGAGTGTGGGCCTCTTTGTGGTGGCATTAGAGGAATTCTCAGTGGATCTAGATCCAGGTGGTCATTTGTGTCTTTTCCGGCCATTTGTTGATATTTTCCTGTGTTTATGAGATTTTCCCATATTTATTTGCCTCTGATGAAATGAAAGGCAATGTGATGTCTTGGTATTATAAAGTCAGAGTCAATAAAGACAATTTTTTGCTCCTCATGCATGCCGATATTAGCACCAAAAGGGAAGCTTCATACATCTGATACATTTTCTGGCTTAGTCTGTAACTCTATTAGTAAACCAAAATGCACTTGTTTGAATTCTAATAAGGCAGAATCTTAAAATGTTTATCAGCATTCATTTTCTGTGTCCAGGAGGAAACGTTCTTTCTTTGCAAAGAATTTTGAATAGATATCCTGTGTAAAGGAAACTTCATCACGTTCAGGTATTCAGAAATGTAATCCCTTACAATGAAAGGAAGTTACTGTGTTTAACCCTATATAGCCAGGGCTATTTTGAAATTGCATAGCCAGGGGGGGGGGGTAAGTCTTTTAAGCCACCACCCCACCCCCAAGATCTTGGTCGTTGATTAGGGCCGGTATTCAATTTGATACTTTAATTTTAAGTACTAGTATTTTACTCAGTATTTTGCCTTAAAAAAAACACATCCATCTTTGGTATTCAATTGGATTTGGCTTAAATATACATGCAAGTCAGACACATACCAGACTTAAGTCTGGCTTGCATATAGTTTACAAACGTGATATGCGCAGTCATACATTCTGTGCTCAGATGATAACATACATTGTGCGTTATTTGGCTCAAACTTTATCATGATGTCAAAGTGGTTGTTAGTATTTTGCTTAAATTTGGCTGTATGAAGTAAAATACTTAGATGTGATCTAAATATGAGTTTAAAAAAAAAGCCCCCCCCCCCCCGGGCTAGATAGGGTTAAGTTATGCATGTGCCTGCTTATCATTGGCAGTTATTTTGGGAGAAGGGCGTCCACTCAATGATTCTGAATTTCATTATCCTTTGATCTTGTGCGATCTAAAACTCTTTCATGGGAACTTGTGAGTCTTTCATTTTCTTTGCAATGATCATACAATGCATAATTTGCAGACCATCATATAATTATTTCCTTCTTCTTGCTTATAGTTCCTCTGATCATGTCAGAGAAGTTTCTCAGCCAGGTCCTGAAGCTTGATATGAAGTGATGCTAGGCTGTTCATTCATCCATCTTCTGGTCTGTGGGTAGGGCAATGATTGGTAGATTTTTCCAACAGTGTCCCTTTGGCTAAAGAAATGATTTCCTATATCCAGTGTGGAACAAGTTTGGGAAATGTTGTTGGGTGCTGTCTGTTAGATTTGACATTGCATGTTTTGGTAGACTGTTCCAACTCTCTGTGACCCTTTGGCTAAAGAAGTGGTTTCCTCCATCCAGTCTGGAACAACTTTGGGCAGTTTTATTGGGTGCTGTCTGTGAGAGTTGTCATTGGTTCTTGATGACCATTTGGCTGAATATATCCATGGAAAGATTTTTTTTGAATAATTTATTGGATGTCTTCTCTGAAATTTGACATTTTGCTTCACTGCTAGGATTCATGCATTGTATTGTAATGATTGATGGGAGATTATAGACCATTGTGGGATATGAAGTGTACTCCCACAGGACAAGCCTATGTTGAGGTCCTAACCCATTAGATCTATCTTTCATTGTCGGTGCCTCGCCTGATCTCTCAGGGTTCATGGTTGCATGATGGATACAGTATGCAAGCAAACATTTAGTTCTTGTATGATGGTGAATGAATAAATTAGCTTGACAGGGGAAAAAATAGTCAAGTATTTTCCCGATTGGTTTCTATTTTGATCAAAATTCATAGAAACGCTGTTGCATCATGTATGGAAAAGGGTATATTTATTTGCAATATATTTTTTAATATATTCCATTTGCTCTTTGGAAAAGAACCCCCCCCCCCCAAAAAAAAAAAAAAAAAAAAAAAAAGCACAAAAAAAATAGCCAACGAATTCTTTTTTTTTTTCTAATGTGATGATATAAATTGACTTGTTTAATGAAAATATGAACTGTGAAAATGATTAGTAATAATACTAAAAAATATTAAATTGAAAATTAGAACACTGTAGGGTCAGTCATGGATAGTTAATGTTGAAAGGATGTGAAATGATTGAAAATGGGCAGATACAGGGAGTTAGTGATTATCACTTATTTGCTCTACGCCAATCAGATGCAAGGATTTTTTGGTGAAAATCACTGACAAATCTTCATGAAATGCTTTCCTGGATGGATAGAACAGGGAGGTATACAAAGAGAGCACAATCAGTGATTCAACCGCTATTTGTGTTATGGGGGAAAGGGGAGGGGTTGTAAGGAAGGGTGGTGGTTTTGTTCAAGGGCGAATGAAAAGAATACAAAGGAGATTAACAGACCGATTCTTATGGCAAGGAAGGGGAGTAGTTTGGAAAGATTGAGGGGGGGGGGGTAAAAGAAATTGCTTCTTGAGGCAAATTTTAGATGAATATGAACTAAGTTCCCCCCCCAAAAAAAAAAAAGTAACGGTTGCCCCCAGGAACACAATCACTTGAAAAGTAGATGGATTGTCTTGCATACTATGGGCTGCATAAAATATCATTAAAATCATTATCAAAGCACTTTCATTGTGGCAAGTTGTATACCATGCACAACAGTATCCAGTGCCCTTCTCTGTACACTGAAAAATAGGTCTCTCAGTGGTGATGTCACATATTGTGTGATTTGTCAAGAAGACCCCAGCTCGGACTAGGCTGCTGGTCATTTTGTGAGGGGTGGGTTTTGCCCCATTGAATTCAGAGGTCAGCTGCTATGGTATCCTGAATACTTGAATGAATCTTCTTGGCTGCTGGTTTGTTTTTTTTGTTCACTCTTTCGTTGAAAAAATAAATGCGTCTTAGAAATTAAAACTTATTTTAGTCTCATTTGTGTATTTATATACTGTGACAAATTTCCCCCCTCCCTTATCAATATGACCTGCCCCCCCCCCCCACTATCAATTTCAACCTGCCCCTTTTTCATCCATTTTGACACCCCTTTTCCCTTTTTTATTGGGAGTGGGGGTGCCAAGGGCCCTGTTGCATAAAATTACTATATAGTCATTTTGCCATCTAATGTTTCCATGTTAGCTACCATTGGATGGTATGACCTTATACGTTACACATCATGGAGGGCATTAGAATCATACACACAATGTTACTTTGAGAAGTTCTAATATGCCCAAGGCAGAGCCGAGTGTTTGGAATGTTTCTAAAGTAACAAGTGCGTGCAATAATTCTAATGCCCAAGCAAAATGATGTGCTTTGTTTTATAAGATAGTGATATGGATTCCTATTTGATAAACCATCATCTCTTCACCATGACCGGTCAAAAGAACCTTTTTTTTCCTGAGCGCATTGAGAAATAGTGATGTGTGATATGCGCTATATAGAAAATATGATCATTAGTAGCACCAATTTTGGCAATTTTTCCTGTTAGCTAAAATGTCTTACTGATCATGTGGTAGATTTTAGCCAATCATTTGATTAGGATCCATAACGCTATTTTATATCATCTTTAATGCAACAGGGCCCAGGGCAAGTAACCTGGACTTTTTTTTTGTGCTTCCCCTTTTTTTCATATCGAATATAAGCAATATGCAAAACAAATATGATTTTCAGAATACCGGCCAGCTTTTAGGTTGTACAATGTGCAGAAGGTAAACCAAAAATTAGAAGGCTTTAATATGCTCGATTGTATTCTTCCATTTTTTTTTTTAAAAGTAAATTTCTAAGGCCTACATTTTCCAGGTGCAATTTTCATCTTTTCCAAGATTTGAGAAGGCGGAGATTAAATTTTAAGTTATGAATTAACCGAGTGATACGTCACTGAACATTTGTAATAAGGAGTAGGTGAGTTCCGTCTCGTTTTCGATGGCCCTCACAATTCAAATTACCTTCTGCACTGTATAAGCCAAATATTCAAGTTAGTGGCAATTTGCAGGTGATGATCTTGTAAAATTAGTGAAATGCGAAACCACAACAATTTCAGCTTATAAGTTACGAGAATCTTGTCAGTTCGACATTTAAAAATATCTTCAGTTTTTAATATTTTAGAAGAGTGTAAACTTCACAAAATGAAAATAATTTTATTAAATACATTTTGATTTTTAAACTAGATTTTAAATTTGAATAATATTTTAAGATGAGCTGTATTTTGTCACCTTTTTGGTTCATATTTTTAAATAATCATCAATGCATTAAGAAATGCAATACATAAAGATTATATGGAATTTACAAAACAAAAATGAATATTATTTCAAATTGGCAACGTTAACGGTTATGTTTAGTTAGACAAATTTGAGTTTTCCAAAGTTTGTAACATCTATCATAAGATGTTTTGCTCAATATTTGAATATTGTTAATTCATGTGAAGATGCATTTCACTAAGTTTATTTTATAAAATCCGTAAGAAAATGAGGTAGGCAGAATATACATAAAGGGGATTTAAAATTAGTCATTCGACCGTTGCGGGCATTACTATCAAGTGCAAATTTTAATGTAACCAAACGGTCGCAAAACTTAAATGTGGAAGTCCCTTCAGAGGTAGATCATCATCTTCTTTGCTCATGAGCAAACAAGATTCTGTAGGGGGGAGAGAGAGTTGAGAAAAGGGAGGAGAGAGACAATGGAAGGAGACAGAGGGGAAGAGAGGGATGGACAGAAAGAAAGAGAGGGAGAAATGGCAGATAGGAAAAAGTTTTGCACTAAAATAAATACAAGTACCCAAAACCATTGGCGGCGATTTCATGGGACTTTTGGTCCATATGGTGGGGGGGGGGGGGGGTGGACGAGACAACCCTCTTCAATAAACTGCTGTACACAATTTTTAAAAGGGGGGCATGTTCCCTTCCCCCGGAATCACCGCCAATAGTTGTAACACAATCATTTATTAATAAATCAAGGCAAAATAAATCTGTAAAAATTTGGCCATGTTTCATTTACACAGCAACTAATAGTTCTGATTTATCAAGTGCACTTATAAAAATAGCCCTACCGTAACTTATTCTTCGGGGAGAGGGAGCAATCGGAAGCATACAACGAAACATTTTTACTTGACAAATTCTATACCTATAAAACTTATTTTTGAAGACTTTAAAGTTTGTCAGGTGATAACCGTACTGACCGCACAGACACGTTGTTAGCGCTAACAATGCGCTAACAGAGGCCCTGTTACAACAGGTAATGTGGCAGCGATGCCTAATGTTACAACAATACATTATTTACACATTGAAATAAATGTTTTGACTTCACAATCCGGAAGATGTGACTGGGCTTACTGTTAACGTTCTGTTAGACTAACAACGTTTCCGTGCGGTCGGTACAGAATGGACTAATTCATCAAGAGCAGATATCAAAAATATATCGTTACTTAGTCCCACCCCAATCCCCCCCCCCAAAAAAAAAAAAGAGATATAGAAATGTCCATTAAATCAATTCACTTCAAACCGGTCTAGTGAAAATTTTGCCTAATCACCGGCAGTCTTTTTTCTTTAATCTGTAATCTGAATTTGCATCTGAGAAGGGGTATGGTCTACAAATTTTCTACACTTCTGCATCTGACCTGTGCACCAAGAGTGAATGAAGATAACCACCCTAAAAAAGTAAATATTCCAGAAGCACTGAAGAAGCATTAATTCAAGAGAGGGAGAAATCAATATCAGAAAACATATAAAAAATTACAATTTATAAATATATATATATATAATATATGTATTATAATTTTTGTTCATTTGACATCCGTAAATGAATTAATGAATGGATGGATGGATTGATAAATGAACGAATGAATGAACAAATGAGTGATTGGATGGATGAATTGATGGATGGATGGATGGATGAATAAATAAATGAATGCATGTGGTCATACACAGATCAATGCATGGCTAAGTGAGTGAATGAATGAATGGCTAAGTGGATGAATGAATGAATAAATGGCTAAGTGAGTGAATGAACGAATGAATGGCTAAGTGAGTGAATGACTAATGAATGAATGGTTGGATGAATGAATGCATGCATTTATGCGAGCATACATGAATTAATGAATGGATGGATAGATGAATGGATGGATGGATAGATGAATCGTTATGTGATAAGACATATCTCACATATTAAATAATATATCAATACATAACCAATACTTAATCAATACTTCTACAGGAAGCAGACCAACTCCAACTTTCTTAAGAAAGTATTACTCATTCTTCTTCCAGCTAAACCTCTGACGCAAACATCATTTTATGGGTTTCTTATTCACTACATTTCATGTTCTCACTAAAAGGTCAACTCCCCCAATTCAGAGTAAAGTTTACCTCTGAACCCACATCAGTTTCAGAGATTGGAGTTTAGAGTTACAGAAAAGTATACTACCCTACATCATTTTGCAGAGTCTATTTTATATACTTCAGAGTATAGTCACCATCAGACTTACTCATGTATTTGTCTTCATCATCATCAAGTTATCATCTTTGATAAATACATGTATCTGTACATGATCTTGCTTTGATTTCGTCTCATTTAAGTCCGGTTGAAAGCAAAAGAGCATAGATCCCAACGACAACACAACAGAATGAATAAATGGTTGAATGGATGGATGGATAGACGAATGGATGGATGCTCGTCCATGGACTTTCAAAATTGACCCTAAAGTAAACATTCTTTATTTCAGATCCCTTCTCAAAGGGACCCAAGTATTTTTCATGTTTTCCCTGGCCTTTATAATACCATTTTCACGTATCCAGAGTTGGAGATTACTTCTTGAGTTTGGAATTTTTTATACCCTTTTTACTTTACGCTCCCACATCTCTCGGCCAGGAAAAGCGAATACCTTTTCACGCTTTTCTGGAAGAGCATGATGTCGTTGTCCACCTTAAATGGCAGTACCCCCCCCCCCCCTTCCCCGCTCCCTCCCCAGGGTTCCTCAGGCAAGCGGAAGATCAACTTGATCTGGATTACCTCCTCACCATGATGGACTACATCGGGAGAACTTTCCACCAAGGTATTTTCAGGATACTCGTCGACAGAAGTCTACAATCCACGTCCTACTCCTTCTCATAGTAAAACTTGGTCCTTTCGTGCATGGAGGAAGTCAGTCGACTTGCATGGCCATTCAACAGTGACATCATCAAACCTCATCTCACCATCAGATAGCTGCATGCAGATGGGCGGATGCCTTTCAAGTTCCAAGCAACTTTCTCCTATACAACTAACCCACTATACCAGCCATTATCTCCTGATGAAAACCTGCTCCATGAATTTCTTCGCTGACCAGGCCGCATGGATGGTGATGTGTAGCCTTCTCGAGGGTATAGATCTATTCCACTTCCTATTGTGGCTCAGGGTGTACTTGCAACAGACGGCAATCGATCTTATTGAAAGTCTTGGACCACTCCGGATTGGTTCTTTGCTGATGGAAAAACAGAACAGAAAACAAATGAAACAATCTGATACATGTTCCGTGTTTTCTTCTATGTCATCGAACAAAATAACAGACCCTTTGTAAAGAGCTACAACGTTATGGTTTGCATTGAGAACTTCCATCAGCCAATGACAATCATGGTTTCAGTGATAGTTAACAAAGTTAACAAAGTTGTCATAGTTTTAACACTAAAAGAAAAACAGACTCTACTCTTTTTTTCCTAGAGTCTCGTTAATCTCGTATCAATCTGAAAAATCCCTGCAACCTAATTAAGTTGGTTCCTGTTGACACACATAATTGCTGTTTAAGACAACTCGAAAATATAAATTTGCAATTTGCATAAAAACAGCAAAATAAACAAGCACAATGAAATTTTTATCAAAATCTAATGTAAAACAAAAAAAGATACATTTAAAAAATCGTTCATTTTTCATAAAATAAACTAAAGATACATTAAAATACATTGCCACTGGGCATAACAATGGATAACTCTGAATTTGAGAGAGTAGATCACTATATGATCATCTACCTTGGGCAACACATCAGAATGGATCATGAAGAACTGGAAAAAGTTAAAAGTGGGACAAGGGCTGCATGGAACGCTTTGGGGAATTTCAATGACATTATCAAGAGCAATATGCCAATTTACCTTATTAAAACTTAAAAGAAAAGTTTTTAACCACTGTGTTCTACCGGCATTGACATATGGTTCCGATACTTGGTCTGTAACAAAGAAAATAGAACAGAAACTAAAAACCACTCAACACAGTATGGAACGTACAATGCTACGGATATATCAAAACCTGACAGGAAAATCATACAATGGATTAGGAGCCAGACTAGAGTAATAGACATAATCAAAGCAATTAAAACAATGAAATGGTGATGAGCTGGCCACCTTGCAAGATCACATGACAATAGATGGACCAAACGCATCACAGAATGGAGACCATGGCTAGGATCACAAAATCGGGGTTGACAAAAAACTGAAATGGAATGACGAGCTCACAAAGTGCATTGGCATAAAGTGGATTGCATCAGCACAAGACAAGCACCTTTTGGCACCAACTTGAGGAGGCCTTCACCTTGCAGTGAGCTGGACATGGCTGATATAATGATGACATTAAACAATCGCTTATTTTTTTAAAATAAAATTAACTTATGCAAAACACGGTGATATGCAATAAATGAGAGAGATGGTGTCACACGAGCACTATTTATTTAATATTTCATTAAATGTATTATACAATAATTTGATTTGTGTAAATTTGACAATAAGGAAGCTCTTCATTTAATCACAATTACAGCAATGGTAAATCCACATGTCTATGGAGGATTATGCTTTAAAATGGGGAATGGATTCAAATATTTTTTATTTCTTATAAAAAATGAAAGTAGAATACAAAATGTATAGTGAGTGCATGACGTCATCTTTTTCGTCATAGGTCTACAGGAAGGATGTGCATAACTATTTTGTGAAAATTCGAAAATTAAAAATGGCGTAACTTTTTATTTTACATCCGATTTTGATCAGCGTTATGATTGTTGCATTTTTTCCCTGCTTATTAAACCAATTTTGTTGAGGTTGACTTCACTTCTAGAGGCGGAGCTTAGTAACTTTAATAATGTTCTTTCAAAAATCTACGAAACATCCTATGCACAAGGCACCACTCCCCCCCCCCCCCCCCCCACAACAAAGGGAGAAGGGAAATGGAGAGGGGGGAGAAAAGGGAAGGAGAAAGGAGAGAGAAAGAGAAGGAAATTAGGGAAAACGAAAGAGAGGGAAAGAAAACGAATGAAAAGAATGGAAGATAAGGAAAAAGTAGGAAAAGGGAGAGTGGAATTAAATGCCCTATTTTAATATACCCTTATTTATATACTTTTGATAGATGCCCCTTTTCTGTTCTAGTTTGTTCTGTTAATGTTCTGATGGCGTTCCTTTTCTTTGAGAACAAGTGTTCCTAAATGAAGGGGAAAAATCGTAAGAATAATCCTACGTGCCTTGAAGACCCAGACCAGACCAAAAAGGGAAATTGAAATCTCCATCGGCGGATCCAGGGGGTGAGTGGCCCGGCCCCCTCCCCCTATCGGCGGATCAAAAAAAGGGGGAAATAGGGGGAAGAAAAATAAGAGGAAAAAAGAGGAGGAAGACTTCGAGTGAATGAAATAAGGTGAGGGGAAGACCAGGGGAGTGTATTCGACAAGTCCCATTTTGTCCGACAGTTACCATAGTAACAGTGCTTCTTAGCCAATAAGATTCAAGGAAAAATGTCAGATCTGACAACTCGTCGGACGAAAATGTTGATGAAACGCTCCCCTGGAAAATAATTTTAAAACAAAATCTTCATATCACTTTATTAAATTTGCGTTCGCATTGTAAGTTCGATGAGATACATATCTTGCTAAATGAATAGGGTGATATGGAGCTTAAAATGTCCAGTTTTGAAGTCAATATACAAAACATTTTTAGCTCGGACATCGAGCTTTCATTATTTTGTGTGATTTACAAATTTACAAAATTACAAACAGTGATCTGTAAAATGTCCGTTTTATTTTCTGCTCGCGATTTGCGCTTGCATTAAATGTTAAAAATATATATATAAACACATTCTTCCTATTCCTAATTACAAGTGTTTTAAAATCTCGCGCTTTCATTGGGTTCATTACATTAATAAATAAAATAACAATATTTTCATAAATTCCTTATAATGAAATTGTCCCTTTTTCGGAAAGGAATATCAACAAGCATTATCTCGCGCTTATAGGAAGAGAAATAGGAAGATATTCAACAATTTTTCATATGAGAAAATGTCCTTAGAATGTCCTGGTCCTAGGTCAACATCATTTATCAAGTGCAATCCATATCCACTTCATAATTTTCCCATACAGTGCTTGAAATGGTTTTTAAATGGACCCTTTTTACGATCGGAATATCAAATATTTCCAGCTCGCGCTTCGCGCTGCATTATTGATTTTCATGATACAAAATATATTTAAAATGGCCAGATTCTAGGTCTAAATGTGAAACATGAACACGTGTGTTTATCGAGATTAGCAGCTTGTTTTTTTATTTACAGTATGCTTAGATCTATACGCAGTTTCAGATCAGAATATATTTAAAAAAAATCAGCTGGAAAGCGGTGAAAATGCAGAAAGCTGACATTTCTGTGTTAATGCATATGGGCATTTTCACCACAGATGGACACAGAGGCAAAAAAATCAAATTGATATTCATGTCAAATGCTTTATGTTTTTTTATAAAACAAGACCTGAAGTTTCTGAGACAAAAAATTTTTCCGACTCTGGCAGCCATTTTTTATTTCAAAATGGCTGCCAAAGTATGGATACAAATTAGTGTTGAAAATAGTATACTGATACATATTTTGTTTTGACAGATTTTTAAAGAACAGGTTTGATCATGATGTTTTCGCCTGTGATTTAGCTTGCTATTATAACACTTTTTAAAATCCCACAGAAAGAAACACCAGTAATTCATTCATCTGATAAAAAAACATTGATGAAGTATGTGATATGGTATGTAATGTCAGTTACCGAAAACATGAACTTTTTTTTCTCATTTCCTGGAAAAGAGGATATATTATATGAAACTTGGTAGATTTCCTCTCTAGGTAACACCCCTCCCTTCTACACCAAAATTAAAGATTACCAATTAACAATGAAGCCATAGGGTACCATCAAATATATGTAATGTCAGTTACCAAGTGGAAAATGTAATGTCAGTTACCGAGATGTAATGTCAGTTACCATGATAAAACGTTGGTTACCAATATTGAAATGCAAATACGTGGTCAATTTTATGGTGAAGAAATATTGTATACTTGTTATTTAAGTCTTTCACTTTAAAAGTCACACCAGAAGGAGCTTGCTATTGACTTTTAAAAGGTATAGTTCACAAGGAATACTATATGAAATTATGAAGGAAGTTGCATTCCCATTGTGCAAAAAAAAATTACTATGAAATTGTTTTGTACATGAACTTACCAAGTACCTAATTGTTTCTATCAGACAATTTTTTGTTTGGTTTTCGGGGGGGGGGGGGAGGTAGGGGGTACTTTTCCCAACCTATTGCCTAAATCTGCAACATTTTTTAAGCTTAACATTGTGATGAAGGGGATTTCCAGGGTCCCTTTTTTAGTTTCTAGGATTCTCTTGAGCATTGCCTCGCTAAAAGTAAATTCCTGGTTTTTATACCTTTTAGTAGTGTGGATGTGTGATACAATTTTGTTTTTGGTTTACAAGTATAGATGAAAAGTGAAATTTGACAGTTCTGATCAATGTTGCATGGATCTACTAAAACTGTTTTTTTTTCTAATTTACAAATAGTTCAGTTTCTGTTTCGAAGCTGGAGTTTATTTTTTGTTGACAGCTTAAAAAAGAAATTAGCAAAGAAAATGATTAAACAAATTATGAAGAGAATTGAAATCCGACAGATATGAACAAGCATTGCTTGCACTGACCAGAATAGAAATCAATAAAACGACATGGCTGCATGAGATTCGGGGGAGGGGTACGTGTAGCCTAGGGGAGGAGACCCTTATCCATTTTGCCTTTTTTGAGGGGAGGGGGAGGTTGGAGAAGGAAAAGGTTTAAAAAGTTAATATAAAACTGATGAATATATTATGGGTGTATAGTCAGAAAAATCCATGTGTATAGTCAATGCAATATTAAATTACTATAGGAAAACATGTAGCAGCTATGACCCCACCCCCACCCCCCCCCCCCGAGTAAGTAAAACATACATTTCTTATCTTTTGATAATTAAAAATGTGAAGTATTATGAAACTTTTATGATTTTAAAAAGCCTTACATATAAGTACCAAGAAAATTATGCCTTTGAAAATTATATAGCACTGGTAAATGTTAATGTGTATTGTCAGTTACCGACAAGTAATTATAAAAATGTTCAAATCAAAGAAAGGAATTAAGAAAAAGAAAAAGTTTTTTCATTGAAATGTTCCTAGATACTCGGGTATACTTCCACATCAAGCTCACTTTCATGTGAAGCCCTGCACAGAAGATACAATGCAATGATTCCACACATTTGACTTACATGTGTTATCTCTATGGCAAATTAAGTGTAATGTCAGTTACCGTAATGTCAGTTACCAGCATGGTTGTGGAAAAATTATCATAGCCCCCAAAAGACAAAAACAAATTCTTTAATATTTTGACACATCTTAACCTAGTAACGGAGGTATATTAACATATTCAAATTATTACTCTTTCTACTCAGGGACATGAGATATTTCAATTTTAATGAACACCCTGAAATTGCATGTCCTTTTGCGTAATGTCAGTTACCGACACATTTTTGCTTGCTGATGCGTAAAAAAATAATGTTACATAAGAAAACTTAGTATCAGAGTATACAGCAAGGTTCACTTTATTAACTCTATCAAAAGCAAACTCCCATCATTTGTTGTTTTAGAGATACACACAATGAAAGGTGTGAAAACATTGTGCCGTGTAATGTCAGTTACCGTGAAAATGCCCATATGAGTTTATATTCATTAAGCTTTCGACTGGTATGATATGTCAATTTCACTTTTGGGCTTGGTCTGTGTCTTCAAAGTTTCATGAGTCACGTGAGTGGGTAGATAAGCCTTTTTTTTCTTCTAAAGAAAAGGTGCCCTTTCTCCATGTGCCCCCCTCTTTGTACTTCGCTCTGCCCCCTCTGCATTTTTTTGTTTACTAAGATAAGTATTTGTAGGAATTTGTCAAATTGTCCAAACTGCTTTCGAGGTAGTTATATTCCTTTATTGGAATAGATATCACATTGACGATTACAAAGAGTGCTAGAATATTCGTATTAAGGTCAGTACATTATATATGCTCCACGTCTGCATGTTTGTTCTATAAGATAGGACATATCGTATCCATGTCTACAATAAAACATTTTCAAGTCAATATATATCAAAGTCTTTCAACTCGCGCTTTGTTTTTGCAATTTTTTTTATGAGATTTGGGCCGTTTTCAGATCTTGATTTGAAAAAAAATCAGCTCGAACTTCGCGCTCGCATTATTTGTTTCGTGATAGAAACTTATACATATCTTATACGTGTTTTTTTTTACTCAAGATAAATTGATCAAACTTTTAAACAAGTTGTTCATTTCTCAAACAACTTGCTTAAAATTTAAACAAATTGTTTTTAAAGGTTACTAGTTTAAACAATAGTGGTAACTTAGAGTGACGGTCGTAAACAATGTCCTTGAAATATTAAACATTTTTACGGCAATATACAACAAAAAATCAAGATATCATTTTTTTAAACAGGCAAATACTAAAGTTTATTCATTTATGACCCGTTTTTCTCTATAATTTTGGTGTTATTTTTATGTATTCACCAAACATACCAAAGCGCTGAAAAAAATTAAGCATATTTTCGTGAGACCCCTATCGATGGAATTTGTATTATGATTAGAAAAAAAACATTTTAAAGGCTTTAATTTAGTTTTAACCAAGGCATATAATGATGAATTACTGTGGTAGAAATTAAACTGACTGTGCCCCGAAGTCAAGCATTTACCCACTAGATCAAAGGAAATTAAGCCAAACATTACCAATCTTATTTCACCACACAGTGGTTACCGAGCAGAATGTTATGTCATAAACTTGTACATATTAAGAGTGAATCTCGGTGATTGTAAAACACCACTTGAGCAACTTCTAAAGACGTCCTTAAAACAATGTTTTTGACATTGAAATAATCATTTCACTTACCTGATTATCACCAAACCTATGTTTGAAATCGCTTCCTAAAGTTCCCATCCTTTTACTCTCGATCGTACGCAGTAATGATTATCAGAAGGATGCCCATTTTTGTTTGAGAATACATGCCCGCTATTTAAATCCTTCTCTCGTTGTCGTTGTAAGTACGGTAGTTATTATTTGTCGTACTCGTCCTGTTGGCGAAATTCATCACTCTCTTCTGCCACGCAGCTTTTAAAAATGTCCCGCCATTCATCGCTAGATTTCGCCTCAGTGCGTAACAATAGACCTATCAAGGATGGACATTCGTCGTTTTGTGAGAGGGGGGTCTTCTTTTTATTTGGCAACCAGTCAATTTGACTATTTATTGTGAGTGGATTCATAGAGATTGTCTCCGTCAATGTCGTTTCAATGAAATTAAATACTGCATGTTTCTTTGGTTTGATAAAATGTTAAAGGGAAATCCATCGTAAAATAAATTGGTTTGTATCAAAATTGGATGAGAAATACGAAAGTTATTACATAGTTTCGCTTCATTTTAAATGCAAGTTAGGCTATATAGCACATCTTGTTCGGTATGCAAACGTGACTGTAGCCATGACACCCCCACTCCGTATTTCTTTTGTTTTATTACGTAAGATATGAAATATTCTTTTAACATTTTTCACCCCATTTTTTCACCTCCGAAAAGTGAATGACCATTTCCCCCCCAAAAAATGCTTAAACAAAAATCACAATTTTATTTTCAAAATGGCAAAGTGATTAGTTCATGAATTTAATTTAATTTAATTGAAAATGTGCAATATTTCACCCCCCCCCCCCCCAGGTTCGGCTATGTTTGTCTCTTCACTATAAAAAATAACTACATTTCCAACTAAAGCCATGACGAGTTTCCTCAGAATTATAAGTTATGATTTTTTTTCTAAATAGTGTCCTGAATGCCCTAACAATTGTTAAATAAAGGAATAGCAATCCATCTCAATGTGAGAAAACGATAATACTGATAAAAAAACCCCATATTTTTAGCTTAAATCTTTCAACTAATCCTTTGCCGCTTTAGTAAAACGCGTTTAGAGCACTTAGCGGAGCAGAAAAAAAAAGAAAAAAGGGGAAAGAAAGAAAAAAAAAGAGAGGAGAAAATGAAGAGGAAAGAAAGATGATTTAATAATTAAACTGTCCCTTCTTCGCCATTATGGCAACTTCCATGGTAACATTGATTGTGATTGGCTGCTGAGCCCTGTTGTCACGGTAGTTGACATAATGGGAAGGTTACACAGTTGTTATTCTTTATGAAACGGACCCCAGTTTTTTATTAAGAGCGATCCACAAATTAACCCTTTTTCAGATCGGAATATCAAATATTTTAAGCTCGCGCTTCGCGCTCGCTTTATTGATTTTCATAATAAAAGATGTATTTAGAATGCCTAGATTTTAGGCGAATTCACTAAGACCATACGTATTTCACTAACCGAAGGGTGCGGGCGCGAAGCGCGAGCTGAAAATTTTTGATATTCAGATTATAAAAAGGAACATTTTAAGGACTGATCTTAGGAATTGATGAAGAGCAGATATATATCACCAATCAACTCATGCGAACGTAAGCACGGACAAGAAATGTTTTATATAAAGGACTTAAAATGGGGCAATCACTTTAAGTAGTCATGAAAAAGAAGCATATGTCACTACATAAAACAATAATAACTCGAAGTGCAAGGAAATAAATTTGGTGTATGTTTACTTGAAAACGGGAGGTTTTACTACAACAGGATTATATATCTCGTTAAATAGACAGTGCGAGCACCAGGAACAATGAAGACATAGGCCCTGAGCAAATTATGTTTCATAAAGTTATGAAAAAATGTTTCTTAAGCAATATAACATAACATAATTATAATTATAATTAACAATAGATTCTTCTTTCCCGCTACGTTTCTCTCCCTTTCTCCCTCTTTTTCTCCTTTTCCCCGTTGTTTTTTTTGGCCAGCTGATGGGGGGGGGGGCACGTGCCCCCATGCCCCCTTGTAGTTACGCCACTGAACCCTGGTAAATCTGACCTTTTTGTTGTATTTAATATTCTCATAAGAACGACATAATGATTCTTCCGAATTTCCTTATTTTCTTCCAGGGCACTTGATTAAGGGTGTTTGGTAGTATAGTTATCAAATAAGATAAATAAAAGACAGGTAACATTTACAAATCGTTGTGTGTTATCATTTGATTACATTTCCGTTATTCAAAATATATGAAATAAAAATAAATTAAAACGGCTCTCGACATTAATAAGCATTAATATATAATGTAGAAACGTAATTTCAATGGAATGGGGTTTTGCATTTTCTCCACATTTTATATTCATCATTAAGACTTTATGTAAAGCAAACAACACCACGCAATTACAATGGCTACTTACAATCACTGTGATATAAATATTAAAAAAATATTGTAACACTTAAAACTGGATCAGCAATCCGTATTATTTACATAAAAAACACATAATATTTAGTTGAATACAGTACAACATTGAATTTAAAGACGATTACGTTTAAGGCTGCCCGTTTTCTCCAATTCATTTTTTTGATCAAATGCAATACAATATGAGCTCGCCCCGTAGAAATAAAAGTATAATAATAGTATCAATACGTTTAAAAAGTAGAACGGTTATAGTTTCCAATGAAAATATCATTTCATAATTTGGATAATGAAGGTGAAGATAAAGGCGATATACAATTAAACCCCAGAAAGGATCATTTCATATACTTCAAATATTCTAATAATCCTAATGGATTTGACGTATTTTACAAATGACTATCATTTTTACGACTAAGAGTTCTCTTTCTCATCTAGTATTATTATGACTGCCTATTCACGCAACGGTTTTAAGAGTATTATCAAAACGAAGGCATATATCTCTGAAGTTTCATTTTTGCTCTTAAAACTTCGGGCTTTATATATAAAACACACATTTCAAATAATAAGCAGGTGATTAAGCCGAGCTAGAACCAATTATCAGAAGTATATTTTGCATTTATATAATGCCGTAAGAATATATATTATTTGTTATATTAAGAAAATAACTATTCAAATGCAATTCAGTTCAGTTATCAGAATACCCTTAACAAAAAATATACGGGAGGGGGATCTATTGCCATGTCGGTGGACCCTAGTAAGTCAAATTAAACCATCATTCATAGATCGTAGCAATGCTGTTATAGATCGTACTCGTGGTCGAACGCCTGGAACCCGAACCCCGTTCTCCTTTTGGTTGACCGTTAACCGTGGTTGAATTGTTGGTGCGAGAGCCAGGATAGTCGTAATGTGAGCTCCTCATGGAAGATGACGTCTTTAAATGAATAAATAGAATAAAGCCCGTGCAATAGTTTGTTCAAATCAAGCAAATTAAACATGTTAGAGTAATGGATCCCTATTTTTGTATTGATCCATAGATGAAACATTATAAGAATTCATGATATTGTTGATTTTTCTTTATTTCAATCGTAGGCCTATTGTATCTTTTTTATTGCTAGGTTGGAGGTAAAATGATATTTAGTTAATGATAGTAATTATAAAATTTATACGGCGTTTAATACAGATGTTTCTAAGCGCTCAGTGTTATGCCCATTAATCAAAATACCGGGGGAAATAAAAAGTAGTCTTAATAAATTCATAACAAAATTCAAAGAAAAAAAAAGAAACGAAAGGCAACTAAGATGTGAACCTCCATATAGGCCAATCCATAACTGATATCTAGACATTAAAAAGGTGGGTCTTTAGCAAGGTATTAAATTGATCAAGGGAGTTGGCATTATGGATATAAGATGGTAATTTATTCCACTGAATTGGAGAAAAAACCGAGAAGGCTCAATCACCGTAAATGGTATTTGTACGTGGTCCTAAAGTAAGCTGCAAGGTTGTTGAAGAATGAAGTAGACTGAGTGAGCTCGAAGAGCGGAGAGAGATGAGGTTAGAAAAATATTTAGGAGCTATAGGCCGTTGTTTATATTTAAGACGTCATAAGAACTTTGAAAATGATGCGCTGGCGTATTGGAAGCCAATGAAGTGATATCAGAATAGGTGAAACATGTTCAGATATTTTTGAAAGAGTAAGAAGCCCTGAAGCACTATTTTGAATTCTTTGGAGTGGGCGTAAATGTGAGAATGGGATACCAGAAAGAGCAGAACTGCAGTAATCAAGGTGGGAAGATGCCCCGGGGGGGGGGGGCGACTTCCATTGACGAGTGGATACAATGCGCGACCATGGGGTCTCGAAAAGCACCCTAAACAAGTATTTTCCATATTCTGAAAATGCACCCCTTAACAAGTATTTGCGTATGAAACCATACCCTTAACAAGTATTGGAAACCAAACCATACTCTTGGCAAGTATTCACTGAATTGAACCCCTAAACAGGTACAGCGATATTTTAATTGTTATGTATCGGTCGTCGTTATTACCTGTACCTACATCATTTGGTTTAGTAGGCCCCACCTCCCACACCTCGCGCAAATCGTACTCTAAACAGGGTTGACTGACATTGTGGCAAAAAGTACATCCTTTATAAAACATTTTAGTCTTAATTGTTTATACCCTCGCAAATTTGACCCTAAACACGTATAGCTTTCCTAGCGAAATAGATACCCTTTTTTCGTTATTTTAGTTTTTTTGACACCCTTATTACGTTACGTACGTAACGTGCCCCATCTTGAAAAAGACATCCCTTTTACGTGTTTTGGGGGTCGCGCATGGTATCCGTCAATGTAAGTGGCCCCTCCCCCGGGGAAGATACAAAAGCATTGGTAAGTTTAGCAGTTGTGCTTTGGTCGAGTAGCTTCCTCATTTTTCCAATCTTAAAAATACCAAAGGGGGCAGACTTACAAATATTCTTAATATGCTGTTGAAATGTAGGGTTTTTGTCTCACCTGCATAGCAGAGTGAGACTATAGGCGCCGCTTTTCCGACGGCGGCGGCGGCGGCGGCGTCAACACCAAATCTTAACCTGAGGTTAAGTTTTTGAAATGACAGCATAACTTAGAAAGTATATGGACCTAGTTGATGGAACTTAGCCATAAGGTTAATCAAGTATTACTGAACATCCTGCCTGAGTTTCATGTCACATGACCAAGGTCAAAGGTCATTTAGGGTCAATGAACTTAGACCATGTTGGGGGAATCAACATCAAAATCTTAACCTAAGGTTAAGTTTTTGAAATGTCATCATAACTTAGAAAATATATGGACCTAGTTCATGAAACTTATACATAAGGTTAATCAAGTATCACTGAACATCCTGCATGAGTTTCACATCACATGACCAAGGTCAAAGGTCATTTAGGGTCAATGAACTTTGGCCGAATTGGGGGTATCTGTTGAATTACCATCATAACTTTAAAAGTTTATGGATCTGATTCATGAAACTTGGACATAATAGTAATCAAGTATTACTGAACATCCTGTGCAAGTTTCAGGTCACATGATCAAGGTCAAAGGTCATTTAGGGTCAATGAACTTTGGCCAAATTGGGGTATTTGTTGAATTACAGCCATAAATTTGAAAGTGTGTTGGTCTAGTTCATAAAACTTGGACATAATAGTAATCAAGTATCACTGAACATCCTGTGCGAGTTTCAGGTCACATGATCAAGGTCAAAGGTCATGTAAGGTCAAAGAACTTTGGCCACGTTGGGGGTATTTGTTGAATTGCCATCATATCTCTATAAGTGTATTGGTATAGTTCATAAAACGTGGAAATAAGAGTAACCAAGTATCACTGAACATCTTGTGCGAGTTATAGTAGTTTTCAAAATCAGCACTGCTGCTATATTGAATCGCGTGATGCAGGTGAGACGGCCAGAGGCATTCCACTTGTTGTTAAGTGTCACCCCAAGATCCCTTGCCAACTCACTACCGATCAAATGACTATTGTCAGTGCTCCTGTGGTGGAGAGCATTGGGAAGGACTCTGTGTTTCTACATTTTGAGGAAATATGGATCATTTCACACTTGTATTCGTTTAGACAGAGCTTGTTATCATGTGACCAAGTTTTGGTGTCTTCTAAGCAGCTACTGAGCTTCCGTGCAGCTTAATCCTTACCAGTGGGTTTCAAAGTAATGAAAATCTGAGTATCATCAGCATACATGGCATGTCGAAAATCCTGGTGAGAATTAATAAATCTTCACAGAGGGCTTGTATACATGATGAAGAGAAGTGGGCCGACCACTTAACCATGAGGAACGCCGCAGACCAAGGGGAATTTTGCCGATAGGGTGCCGTTCATGGTAACTTGTTGACTTCGATTGTGGAGGTAAGAACGGAGCCAATCAAGGACAGTCCCAGTAATACCAAAGTCATTTTGCAGGCGATACAGCAACAGTTCGTGGTCGATGTTGTCGAATGCAGCAGTGTAATCAAGCAGAATGAGCACTGCCTCCTCGCCCAGTCAGTCTGCAAGCCCCCATGTTAATGAGCAAATGAGCAAGATTTATCCAAGTCCTCTCGTGGCTGAATTCATGTCCCTGCAAAATCTCGTGAATTGTGAGACTGTTTTCTCAAAGAATTAAACCCTTTTTCTTTGAGTAATATTGATTATTTTTGTACCATAGGAAAGAGTAAATGTTACTCTTTTATATTGGTTATTTCTTTTGAATAAAATATTTTGATGAATAAGTGAATTTGACCTGAAAAAATGCCTCAAACAGAATTTTCTTCCTCTGTTTTCACTTGCAAAATTTTGTGTTTTAGGCAAAAACATTATTTACATCATCAAATAGCTCAAACTCTATACTTTCTTACAATGTCACTCTTGATATGTGGCATCTTTTAGATGGGTCAGCAGCCAGCTCTTTCCATCAAGATGCAAGACGAGATTTTTGAAATTTCTGAGTAACATAAAATCCAGAGTTCAGATTGGCTGAATAATGTTTTCAAAACAACTGGCACGGGTAATTTAAAGAGATTACCACATGGTGAGTGTGACCTATGTGGGGAACATTGGAATTTGCGTGGGTGTGTGGTCTCTATGACCAATCAGAGCGCAGTATTCTTGAGCTGCTAAATGTACTTGGCCTATATAAAGCTGGCTGCTGACCCATCTAAAATACCTCTACTTATAAAAATTATATCATATTAAAGCTTAGATATTCAGCTTTATCACAATCAAAAAATCATTCGGGCTCAAACAAAAATTAAAAGGAAAAAACAATTTTTGTTGCACGAAAATAATTATTTTCTTTCATGTTTTAGATCAAATGTTCACCTATATCACACATTCTTTTTTAAAATCCAAACACATGACCTGAAAGAATGATTCTTTTACTTTTTAAAGATACCAAAAACCTTGAATTTGGTCAATATTTAGAGCAGCAATGGCCGAATAAAAAGAGGTGTTTTCGCCCGCACCATGCTCATTAACAATGCAAAAACCCTCTAGTCATGAATATCACTTGGATAAAAGAAGCTACTTTTTCAGGGCTTGCCAACTGACTGGCCCCTATCAACAGCCAGAAGAAGATCACTGAAAACTTTCACCTGTTCAGTCTCTGTAGAATTGTGATAAGCTGACTGATTAAAAATCCTTCAAGGTGATCCTTTAACTGCGAAGTCACGACCCTCTCCAGGACCTTAGCGATAGGCCTGTAGTTGCCGATACTATTTGGATCAAGGATCAAATTTTTGAGGAGAGGAAGTAAGAGTGATGTTTTCAGAGCTCTAGGAACAATACCGGTTGACAAAGAGATATTAATACACTTTGTGATGACAGGGATAAGTTCCTCGAGATATTTATTCTGAAGCCATGTAGGTATCGGATCTAAATTGCAGTGTTTAGATGGTAATGACTCGGTGAGCTTCTGGATATCTAGGTCACTGATGAGACGGAATCGTGAGAAGTTATGTTCTGTAGAAGGTGTAGTTGTCGGAGCCGGGATAGCAGGATTGAAGGATGATACCACTTTCGATACCTTCTCCCTGAAGAACTCGGCAAACCGTTTGGAGAAATTCTCTGCACATGAATGATCTGGAAGAACTGAAGAATGTTCTGTTGATGGAAGCGATCTGACGATATTGAATAACTGCTTCGTGTCCGCCTCTGCAATAGGATTTCTGAAGTATGTAGACTTAGCATTGAAAATACACTCGTTGTACGTAGGACTCGCTTTCTCGGCGACAGAGTTCCCTGTCAGCATTAAATCCAGACTGAATCATACGGCGTTCAGCCCGCCGCCTTCGTCTCTTGGCTTCTATGATATCATCAGTGAACCAAGGAGATTTTGGTCTGACAGTGACAGTTTTTACTTGAAGAGGGCATGCTTGTCAAACAGAGAGCTCAGGCAGGTGTTGTAATGATCAAAAGCCTCAGATGGACATGTCAGTTCGGAAGGTGAATGTAGTAAAGATACAGCAAGATCAACGATGATAATTTCAGAATGATAGAGAGAGAAATGTTAACGCAGAGGAATGGTCAACATAACCAATGTGACGGCGAACACACAATATAACCAAACCAAAGTTGAAGATGACCTGTGCTGGAAAGAACGGTGTCACATTGCGGGATCACAATATGTTCGCATAGTGGACCATGTTAACTTTTTATTCACATTGTCAAAATGCTTTAATAAATTCAACAGTTATGACGATATTTTCACACTGTGGACGCCCCGACAGTGTGACTGTTCACAGGGTGTTTCCATGGTCGACTATGTGGATATATGAACCACACTGTTTATTCTAACAGTGTGAAGTGTTCCATACTGTGAACACACTGCGGCACACACTGTGGGACATCGTGCCGTTTCCGGTAGGGACTTACCGCCTTGTTGTAAATGGCGCTCGATACCGATCGTCTGTTAGTAGATACGGGATTCCTACTTCGATGAGAATATCCAGTCTTTATGCTCGAATTACCACTCGAACCAGGATATAGGTAGTAGACATCCGACTGTGAACTTTCCTTTCGGTACGACAGCTTAAATGAAGGAAAATATGCAAATTAATCATTAATGCACATATCGTAATGAATTTCTCGTTTAAAAGGAGTGACCGAGTTAAAGATTTGCAATAACCGTCACAAATAATAACGACGTTGATAATGATAACTTTTCAAATGATGATAGTGTTGATCGTGGTGGTGGTGGTGGTGGTAGTAGTGATTGATGATGATGAAGATGATGGTGATGGTTGTGGTGATTATGACGATATGATAATGTAAAAAAATGACTTTGTTAGGGCAAATCGGTGCATTTTTACTTATGAATGTTTTTAATAGAAGATATCCTGTGATCTATATTATTTACCTAATTTGTCAGCATACCCCAAGTTTATTTTTTTTCTATACCATGAGTATGTTTTGAATCAGCTAGAGTGAGGTTCCTGAAAGCGGGTGGGGCGCTCTCCGTAATATTGCTGTCTACCTGTATGCATGCACTATGCAAAGCAAATATCCTAAATCTGTTTTCAAGTTCATATTTTGAATGAATAGCTAACTTGACAAATTAGACATGTTAGAAGGGGGCTAAAAACTTATGAATACTGAAATGCTCTGTAATTTTGTTAAAAGTTTTAGGTGTTTGGGAAAAAATACGATTTTTATCTGGGCCAATAAAGGTGAGTAAACACCTGAAAAATAAATAGTGACTAAAATGGACAGACCTCGTCATTATCGTTCCTGGAATAGTGATTTAAGGAGGTAGGTCGATCTCCAAACATCATTTCCGCCATATTCTTCTTACGCTGGGAGCGGAAGAATGTGACGCATGCGCAGGTGAAGATGACCACCAAGACAATTCCCAGCCCTGGAACAAGTCCAGCAATGAGGGCGACGTTCATTGTACCACCTGCTGAAGGAATGTCAGAGTAGTTGCAAACAGTAACACAGATTTCCAATAAGGCAGTCCTAATGACGTCGTCGTTCCTTTATTAATGCATTGTTTCAGACTATTTGGAGTCGCTTCGAAAACAGTAAATGAGAAATACTTGTCAAATTACATCATCATGGTTGCTACAGATTGTGACAACGACGTACATTTTCCTTTGTAATATGCCAAGGGTAATTAATAGAGTATAATGTGCCTTAAAGGTCAAGTCCACCCCAGGAAATTGCTGACTTGAATATATAGTGAAAAATCAAACTTGCACAGTGCTGAAAATTTCATCAAAATCGGATGTAAAATAAGAAAGTTATGACATTTTAAAGTTTCGCTTATTTTTCACAAAACAGTGATATGCACAGCATTACTAGGTGAGTTAGTCGATGATGTCCATCACTCACTATTTATTTTGTTTTTTATTGTTTGAATTATACAATATTTCATTTTTTTATAGATTTGACAATACGGACCAACTTGACTGAACGCTAATTCCACATGTTCAGGGAGGATTTAATCGTTGTATCACTTGACAATGAGGAGAAAATTAGAATATTTCATATTTCATATAATAATATACAAAAGAAATATAGTAAGTGGATGACGTCATAGTTTCCTCATATGCATACCAGCCAGGATGTGCATATTACTGTTTTATGAAATTAAGCGAAACTTTAAAATGTCATAACTTTCTTATTTTAAATCCAATTTTGATGAAATTTTCAGTGTTATGCTCGTTGGATTTTTCTCTTATTATTCAAATCAATTTTTTGTTGGGGTGGACTTGTCCTTTAAATTACTTTTATGCAACTGGACCCGGTCACACCCTTTTTAAAAATTACGGTCACAGACTCGATTCCTGATACTCTAAACGTCTTGTGTGTTGTCATTGACGTGCTCATTCTGCTAGTTCATTTTTTGTTTTGAATCTACGCTTTTATGAATCTACGCCTTTGACTTTGTAACCATTGAAAGAATTGAAACCTGAACATTTTCAGGCAAAAATATACACTTTCTACTCTATGAAATAGTTTGCGTGTGATTTGTAATGTGCTATTATGTTCTACAAAGGACGGTATAAGTTTGAAACTCACCGATATCACTTCGTGTTTCGTCTGGGTCAGATGGAG
Organism: Lytechinus pictus; assembly: GCF_037042905.1. NCBI lineage: Eukaryota > Metazoa > Echinodermata > Echinoidea > Temnopleuroida > Toxopneustidae > Lytechinus > Lytechinus pictus. The sequence continues at coordinate 15,906,871 of NC_087249.1, forward strand.
ATGCTAGGGGAAGAAAAAGAAAGTTTGCTTTAACCAATGATGGGTGCTAACATCTAAAGGAGGGTTTTGTTCTCTGCTAGATAAACTGCAGTGGCTGGCTGTTCTATTTTTTTATCTTCTTTTCTTCGAAATATACTTCTTTTCACGCTTGTTATTATTACATGTACTGCTCTTATTATCTTGTTTTCCCCATTGTAAATATTGTGATTATGTTTGTGATTGCAAAACAAATAAAACACGTGAAAAAAAAGTCTGGTTAAAGTATGAGAGATCGGATAAGATTATAGGATAAATCAACAGATTTTTATTAATGAATGAAACAGTCTTGGTGATGATTCGAAGATGTTAAATGTATTGAGACCATATGAACACGTGAACAGAATATAGAAAGCTTTGTGTTGTTAAAAATTTAAACCATCCTCCAAATATTCATAATTACGATAACCGGTATTTTATATTTAAATACAAACTATGATGGTCTCATTGTGTATATGGTAATGACATGCAGATACGAATAAATAAACAATTAATCAATAACTATAAAAAAATGCCATGATTTCAATTTGATCAGAACTAATGTCAGTACATCCATTAGATATCAAATCATTATGCTTCCCACGCACACGGGGGGAAACCGGAAACATTATGGAAAATACTGTTCCTACCAAGAAAACAATATCGGCCGGGTAGTGAAGCTGGGTAGAGGTCGTCATAACCCTCATTGCATAGGCAACCGAATCCAAGTCCTGGATCGGTGTTGATGCAAAGGGCGTTAGTGTCACAATCGTGGCTTCCATCAGCGCATTCATCTACTTCAGTGATTTCTATAAAGACAAAAAAATAGGTATGTATTGTACACACAAACACGCACCCACACACACATGAACCTGCCTATTCCTACAAGGTTGTGCAATCGACAAATTTTATATATTTTCTGAATTTCTTGAATTTATTATAACCATCAGAGATGCAAAAGAAATGAAGGGGGTGGGGATATCTAGCATTATATAGGAGGCCTAAAGTTATAATTGCATTGCGGAGGAAAAACAATAATAGGAAAGAAAATTAAGAACATCACAGATACGAAATTATTAAATAAAGTTGAAATTAGTGATAGTGTATGCTTTATATTATTATTATTATCATTATTATTATTATTTACGTACTGCGCTTTTCCCAAATTGGCCCAAAGCGCTTACAACAAAAGAAGACATCAAGTATAGATTGAAATTGTAATCCTAAAACTCTGGACATGAAAAAAAAGTATTTAGTCCCTTTTTAAATGAAGGGAGAAATGGTGACTGTCGGAGTGAAAGAGGTAACTTGTTCCAATATTTTGAAACAGGTACAGTGAAAGTCCTATCCCCAGCCAGTTTCCGTGTAATTTTGTAGGTTAGCCGAAGTGGGTCACTGGAGGCTCGTACATTCATGCGAGGGGTGTACAAGGTCAAGCAATCATTTAGATATTGAGGTGCCTGTTTGTTAAGAGATTTGAAAACTAACAAAAGTAACTTGAAAACTATTCGATGCCTTTACACGGAGGTGTACGGAAATGCGCGGTTTCTACAAGGATAGCCAAGGTAGCACTAGTATAGGGATCTGCTTGGTACGCTACATGGAGTCCACACGGAATACATGGATGTTACATGGTCCTTACATGGACCTCACGGTGGCTGAAGGTCTCTATTGGGATATCTCTAGAGCATTGACCAAGATTGAAGTTTTATTTTTATTTTTCAACGTACACATACATGGTCATGAACACGGACTATTGTTCATGTACGCAAACAATGGAGAATTTTCCACCCCGGATATAGCCTCCCGGATGCATTCGGTAGCTACACGGATGTACAAGGTGGCTACAAGGATAAAGACGGATGATTATCCGTCCGTGTACCCCGGGATGAAAAATTGAACATGTTCAATTTTCTCTCGGATATGCCGGTACATCAAGGATGGCGCCGGATGAGTAGCCAGTGTGTACACAGGTGTAATCCCTGACTGTACACGGATGACCCCGGATTGACAATCCGGGATGGTCCGTGTTGCATCCGTGAAGGTGTAAAAGGGACTAAAGAGGAAGCCAATGTATCGAGTCAAGGAGTGGTTTGGACGCGTGGAATCTTGTTACTTGATAAATCAGGCGAGCAGCCCAATTTTGAAGACGTTGAATACGATTTCATTGAGCATGTTGAGTAACAGGTATGTTGGAGAGAAGGCCATTACAGTAATCTAAGCGAGACAGAACGAGAAACGTTTTGCATTGTTACAGGCTGATTGATATATCTTCTTATCCGAGAAATATTCCTTAAGTGAAAAAGTTACTGTAGTGCATATTTGAGAAACACGATCGAACATTGACATTTGTCTATCGAATATCACACCACGATTTTTGACAGTAACTGAAGGCTTATGAATATATCGCCAACCTTTAGCTTTCAGATCTGGCAGATTATGTAAAGTGTGGGAAGAGGCTGCTACGAAGAATTCTGTTTTTGTGTCATTCAATTTCAATTTATTGACTGTCATCCGATTTCTAATATCTGAAATGCATTTCTGGAGTCTAAACAAAGCAACAACTAAATATCCTGGTATTTTAGGGTTAAATGAAATATACAACTGGGTATCATCAGGATAAAGATGGTAGTTGATACTATGATGTGTAATAATATTCTTACAAAAATTTGATGACAGTTGGAATATCAGTATTTAAAGATATTGGAAAAAATATATATACATTTAAAAACGCTATTTTACGGTTTTGCAGTACCAAACACTTGTTTATATATACATTTGGAAATAAAACATGGCAGCTTACTTCCCAGCTAAATTGCATATACGTATATGTACGGTAACGTACCCAGAAAACCTTACCAGGAATAGCAAACATCTTTTAACAAACAAAAATGGCAAGTAAAAATCGAACATCATACCCCCCCCCCGAAAAAAAAAATCAAGTTAGGCTCTTTCCCCCTACACCCCCACCACTATACGTACCTGCAACATTAAGTGATGCCATGTTAATACGAAGGCTGGTATTGTCAGCTGTAAGATGATCTTGGCCTTCTATCATTTCCTGCATGAGAGCGTCGGTCAAAGTGGTCTCATCACCGACGAAGGTTTCATCTACGGAGACAGCAGAATCTACACCAAGACTACCATTGAAATACCCCAAGACCACAGAAGTGATGACACCCCCAACACCTCTGGCTTTTAATACCCTCGGTATCTGTAAGTAAGACAAACGTGACAGAGTTTGTACAGAAATCAGTCATAAGTGTATGTCATTGAGTTTTGAAAAAAACGTGTATCAATCATTTCATGTCACAATAAAAAAAAAGGTGTGACTAGGATCCCCTTGCATAAAAGTTACTATAATGGTAACTTTGCCACCCCATAGTACCCACCATGGCAAGAATGATTAACAGCCAATCAGTATAGGAGTCCATGAAAGATACCATTGGATGACAATGACTTTAAGAGTAACTTTTATGCAACGGGGCCAAGGGCTTCAATCTCGAAATTCTATCCTCCATTTTGGAGCTTAGTTTACAGGCGCACGCCCCAACTCCTGGTTTTACACATATTCAGAACAGACCTTACCATTGAATGGGAGGATAAAATACATATAAACAGGGTGTTGTTTGAGTAAACATGACAAAATTAAATGCTTAAATAATACGGTAATAACAAAAAGAAATATGATAATAATAATAACCTCTTAAAAACAAGTCTATTCTCTTTTGGACAGTGCTAGAGATTAAATCTCCCAAGAATGTGATGAAGCTTTGGAAACAGAGTTCTCTTATAAACAAATCACATGTTAATATCAGAAACGGCACAAGACCTTGAGTTGTTTTAAAAAGATGTTCGTAATAAAAATAAAGCAAATGACTGCATCATGCGTGTTTGTTATTTTATTCAGACCCAAAATAACTTTAATATCCCCTTCCGCTAAACATGCTAAATGTAAAATCAAATCGTTTTATTATGTCTAATTATCACTGTATTCGTCTCTCAAAGTGACTAAGTTACAATGGTTGGAATTCTATATGAAAGGCTTCAGCTTTTACGCGCTCTGCGATTCAAGGAATACATTCCTGCCAGGAACCCATGTACCTTACCCAAGTACATCTAGACATTTCTAGCAGGAAATCTTTCAATATAATGCTGCCATCAACCCATATTGGGTAAGTGGGGAGCTGGCAGGAATGTAGGCCTATCCCTTGAAACGCAGTGCGCGTGACAGTTGTTCTACTTAAAAAAACAAGGTTAATTATCAGATAACACTGCATTGCTCTAAAGTGGTCAGATATTTCTGATAAAGTAAGTGGTATATAAGCAAGACTAGTATAATTATCATGGATATGATATTTACCACATATCTAATTACTTCTGCACCGGCGATATATTCTGCGCTCTGCGGATCTCTGTACGCGGCGTCAAAGTTTACTTGAACACCGTTGATAGCAAGGAGAATGTAGGATATTCTTAACAGACGACTTGCTGTGAGGAGGTGAAAAAATGGCGGTACCAGCAGTTCGTTAGTGAATCCAATAATAAAGATATAGAATCCATGGCTAAAATGTTTCAAGCTTTCCTCAAACTTGGTTTTTTTAAATGTGATATTTATATTATTCCTAGATCGTTTAAAAGTGTGTAATTAAATTATTGTGTAACATTAAGGAATTAGCATTTTTTTATAGTGAAAAAATATTAAATTCAAAATTCCTGCCTGAAATTGAAAAAAAAATCAATGGGACATTAGATTACGATTTGCCCAAAAATAGAAATATAATATTTACTTCTTTACTATATTAATTTTACTATCTTCTTGTATAGGTGTGACACAGAGATTGACCAACTGAAATATATATGAAAAAGCAAGATTTTTCTATCAAATTGTAAAAAAAAAGTGTGTAGTTTTATGTCTGTTTGTTAATTTTTCAAATTCCCCTGTAAGAATGACAATCATTTTTTGTATGGCTATCCTTTTTATTAACAACTTCTTTGATACTGAATTGTGGCTAGAAATTATGACCCCAACCATTCTTTGTAATAGTATTTTTATTCATACTTATACAAAATCTTCTATTGGTCATTATGATCTACTAAAAGTAAGCAAACGGGGGATTGGCCCTCACCTTTGCTGCATCGAGATACACCATTTCCTATTTCTCTCCTGAACCATGTGGTTCGACATCGGCACGAAGAGATTACACATCTTTCCTGTTCCAAAACACAGCTCTGGGAACATGACTCTGGTTAAAAATCCAAATTCCAAGATTTAATATCAGATGGGACCATTAAATGTCATTTGTTTTCATGCAACCTTTCTTGTTCCAAAAATTTAATTCTGCTTTGAACTAGACAAGTTGTTTTATCTTAGAAACTATATCAACATAACTTTAAAAAATAACCAATGGCCCCCAAGTTCCTTTTACCATTTTCAGAAGTTAAATTGATTGAACACCGAGAAGTCCTTATTTTCTAGTGAGGTACACTGTGTGCAACCGAACAGGAATGTCATTTTAATAAAATAAAACATAAAATCTTATATTGATAAAAAACAGACACTCATAATATTTTGTAATCACTATTTGCCCAATATTCTAAGTTAATCCACATGGTAAAACAGTCAATCAGCTCAAAGTTGCATTCAGCACTATTCCTGCATATGATCACGGTGATACCCAAAGTGGACTTATGTTCTGTACTCCACGCAGTAATAGACCTATCTGAATCAAAGCAAACTGACCTACCTTCACATACGCCATTCACAGGAGCTCTGCCATCTTGACATACGCATACTCCTTGGAAGCAAGTCTGAGTATCCTCACAAACTACGTCATTGCACCTCAGATCTAATTCCCAGCGTAAGAAAAGTATGGAAGTATATATTAGTAGAATCAAGTAAACTCCATTTCTGTCTAGGGGTATCATTAATTTATGATCATTGGATGATTCCTAATATGTTAAGTAAATCAATCCTCACAAAAAGTAATAATATTCTTCATCGTGTTCATTAAGTCTGGTTCAATCCCGAGCCCTCTTGCAGGTAGAAAATAGAACCCCTTCAACATGATGTTCATGTTGAGAAGAAAGAGGAATAGTTAAAGGTTTGGGGTGAATTATACAAGATAATGTAATTATAATGTAATTGTTATATTGCTAAGGAATTCGAATAACATTTACCATTTTGGCACATCATGCCTGTGAATCCGGAAGGACAGGTACAGGTAAACGTTGTAGGCTCCTGATTACAAGTACCCCCGTTCATACATGAATCGATTTGACATGCTATTGTTGGAGTACCAGCTGTACAAGGACAAAGCAATATATACACAACGTGCGTAGTGACATCAGTATATATATATATATAAATATATATTCTTTCTTTTTTTCGATTATTTCAAGTGAAGATTTTGAACGATTCCCGCATATTTTCAAACTATATTTCCCTTGTTACGCTACCAATTATAGCATGTATAATGACAGTACCAAAGTATTGATATCTGATGTTCGTTTTTATAAAGCTACAGGAGTGTTACAAATCACGTTAAAGTATTAACCGAGAAACGGGAATTTATACCCAGACATTTAAATCTAATGTCTAATTAACTATCACATTGATAACGTATCATCAAGGTGAAATAAAGCAAAATAATCTACTTCGCAAACTGGCAAATTCATCTCATCATTAGCATGATGGGTAGGGGCACTCTGCGAGCAACTGTCCAAGAAATTGCCTTTTTTCTATAACGGTTTATCTGAACACGGTACAATTATAATTTAATCAATATAAGCATGTAATTCTAAGCCCTCTTGTAATGATATATCTTTTAATAAAAAAGACAGGGAAGTAATATTACGACTGCACTGTGGGTTTTCTATGGAATTCTCATATCCCTCGTAACAGCTACACTGGAAAGTCCCCAGTCTATTGACACAGAAACTGTTAGCATCAGCACTGCATGGCAAAGTTGAACATTTATTGATACCTGTTGACAAAACGACGATGAAAGCGGTATATAAATAAAAGTACATGTTATCTAGGACCACAATGAATAATGTTAATATTCGATTAACATTATATTGAATGGGGTTGTGATCGGTTTGTACCGTGCGTATAAAAAAAAAGTTTACACTTTGAAAAAATCTTGTAAAATTATACATTTGTAATATCCTGAAGATTTTTCCACAGATCCATTTAAGCAAATGACGATATAACTGTCGAAAAATATTTCCGCTTGAGTGAGCACCACTTACTTTTAAAAAGTTAGTGAAAAATGATTTGCGCAGAACTTTGAAATAGTTATGATATTAAAAGTATACCTTAATCATGAAGAACACGTATAACTTAGCTAGTAAAATTGATCTGAAGATATCTTTTACCTTTTTAAACTTGTTTCCTTGCCCAAAACACTTCGAAGGGTGCATTGCGCCCCACCCCACTCCCCCACACACGGAGGCCATCGTGACGATATTTGCTTTACACTGAGCTGTGATTTACATGAAATGGCTTAGGCTTGATTTTCATTTTGTTAATCATTGTCAAGCTTTGAAAAAGTGCGGAGAAACAAGTATTAAATGAAAAATGAAATGTAAACCCACTTCAAATGATAAAAACTTAGTGAAAAAATGCTGGAGATGTCTGATATAAACTTTTGTTCAGATTCAGTTATGTCCTCAGATCCGGCTGGTACGAAAAGGGTAAAGGTCGTGCTTACTAAGTGTTGAAATTTCAATTTGGGTGGCAAAATTGTTACAAAATGCTTGAATGTATCCGTTTTATTTCAATTGACTAAAATTGCAAGGGCAATGTATGAGAAATGTTTCGCAGGGTAAGTTTGATTTCGCCCTTTCCCCTTGACACAGCGTGAAAACGAGCATTTCTGCGCAAACAGATTTCTGCGAGCTTTACAAAAACGGACAGTGCTCACTCAAGTGTAACATTCTGTCAAAACTTTTACTTTCATTTGATAGATAAGACCCAAAACCAAGATTATATGTGACAAAATTACCCACATGTTGTATATTTTTTAATTCCCAGGGTTTTTTCAAAGTGTAAACTTTTTTTTGATACGCACTGTATAGTCCCTTTAATCTTTTTCTTTGCTGTATTTATTTGCATTAGTTTGCATAAAGCCTAAATTATTCAGGAATCCAAACCAACCTTGCAAGTATAAGTATATACTTTTCCTCAGTAAATGCCTATACTGATCTTATCATCGCCCGGAGGGGGGGGGGGCAAAGTGTAAATTATAGTCGTCCATAGATTGAAAAATTACCTAAAACAACAACAAGAAATGGTTTCTTCGATCAATCTCAGGGTACTCTAAACGTTGGTAACGTTTCCCTGCCCATACAATTTCTCATATTATATTTTCATGACTAATACCCTTTTTAAGACCATGAGATCAATCGTATTGAAAAGTTTACTTTTATACCCCTTATTTTGTCAATTGTATACCTTTAATGGACAAGCATGGTGTCAACTTCTAATGACGGTGGGAGCTCCCGTCTCCCGTACAAACTGTAACATTAAATGGGAGGTAAGATAATTGCCACCTCAGTAAAATATTATATTTTAAAATGTCCAAAGAATAATGGCTCCGTTTTATCCATACAACCCTAAGAAGAATGGAATGGGGAGATGGGGAAAAACAGGAAAAGAAAATTAGTTGACAACCAACTTGCAAATATTAATATTTATTAAAGAAAAAAATCTTACTCTCGCATCCGATTTGGTCAGATAGAAGACCGTTTGCCATGCAATAAACTGTTGAATTCCCGACGAGATTATATCCAGTTGGGCAGCTAAAATCGCATTCTGTATTCTCAGTAATTTTCGTTCCTGCCGGACATGCACTGTTAATATTGGTTAGTGGGGATATGTAGTCAACTTCACAGAGAACTGGGAGAAAAGTTTAACGAAATATGATTTAATATCGAAAAAAAATCTTACTTAACATGACTCTACTCAATCCATTCTTTGCTCAAGTTTTGAGCACAGATAGAATAGTACGATTAAAATTAATTGACCCGTTAAAAAAGGGTTGCCATCAAACACATATCAAACATTCAAACAGGACTTTATTTTCAAATAATGAAACAAGCGTATTTGAGTCTTTCGCTTGATCTTTTGTAACGGTCCGATTTCTAGTTAAATTCGAAGGTACCGATGTTCAAGGCAAATGGATGAGGGAAAAACTGATCTTAATCTTACGTCAGGACGGGTCTGCTATAAAATGTGTAGATCTATTTATGAGGGGAAAAACAGTCGTTCCAGTTACACTTACTGGCAGAGGCGTCGATCCTGGGGGGGGGCAGGGGGGCGATCGCCCCACCAATGAAAATATTGGGGGGCAAACATATCGTTTTGCCCCCCCAATAATTCCGCATGTGTAAAAAATAAAATAAGATTGTAATGTTACACATAAATCAGCAAGCGAGATCGAAATACACAATTCGTTCTTTATTTAAAATCATGCTCAAAATGTCCGCTTTTCAGATTGGAATATAAAAATTTTCAGCTCGCGCTTCGCGCTCGCATCATTTCTGTAGCAAAAACCCATACTTTTCATGATTAATAGGTGAATAGAATGTCCCGTTTTCAGTTCTAAGCCTCAAAATAACTCGCGGTTCGATTTGCAATAATCTTTTGTTGGATATATATCTTGTTCTTAATTAAAAACGTCCATTAATCTCAATTTTTTTCTGATCAAAATATCATAATTTTCAGCTCGCGCTTCGCGCTCGCATCTATTGTTTTTTAGATACCCATCTTAATCATTGGTACCAAAAATGCATAGAATATCAAGCTTACAGGTCAGAATATAAAGAAATTTCACCTCCGGCTCTCGGCACTTGCATTATCTGTGTAGTGAGATATGTATCCTCATGACAAACAGTCCTAAACAGGCACCTTTTTCCTGTTATCAGATCAGTATACAAAAAAATTTCAGCTCGCGCTTCGCGCTCGCATTAATTTGATGTTGAGATTTGTGTCTCTATCTCATGAGTCATATACATATTTATATATATATATATATATGTGTGTGTGTGTGTGTGTGAGGGTGTGTGTGTGTATAGATATATATATATATAAAGGCATATAAGGGTGTGTGTGTGTGTGTGTGTGCGGGTGAGTTTGTTTGTTTTGTGTGATCGAGCGCCTTTGGAAAGTTGATTAATGATTTTGCCCCCCCCCCCCCAATCTGAAAAATGGATCGACGCCCCTGCTTACTGGTACAATGCGGAAGGGATCCGGTAAGTTGTCCACCAACTCCACATCTTGCAATATCGTCACCTTCAAGAAGATATCCCTCAGCACATCCAAACCTACACTCAGTCGGCCAATCAACATTAGATTTCGAGTCACATGATCCGTTCAGAGGCAAAGTATATTCCCAAACAGGACATATGATAACTGGAAATAATACGAAAGAAATGAGCATATCCAATTATTTGAATGTTCTCTTATGGTTAGGAGCATTGTAGATGGGCAATTCCATAAAATCAGGGGCGTAAATTAAAACGTCGATTCATCTTTAAATGCAGTCAAAGTGCTTAAATTGCCCAATTTTGCATTCTAAAAATGCAAACTTTCTTGTGTGTTCGCTCCGCTCCCGCGCTCAATGTAATCTTACAGGATTTTGGCCATGACAAATCCCTACGTTTAGCATATTGCAAATATTATATCCCCTTCATCATGAAAGTATGGTTATAATACGTCCATGTACAAATTGTAAGATATCAATAACTTTTAAATATAGTTTGATCATAAACCAACTAAAACATCCTTTGAATACACTAGCGTGAATGTAGGGGGTCATACTAACCTAGCATCTTTGTGGATGCGGGGGATAATCTGTACAAAAAAATATCGGTATACTTTATACTTCCAGTTAAGAGTAGGCCTACGATGAGTTACTGATAACATTGACCAAATTAATACCGTTAATGAACACAGAGGCAAGTTAGGACAGCAATATTTCCCTCACACTTTACAGTTTTATCTGTTTATAGGAGGGTTTAAATCACATTAATCCCATAACAATCTAATAAATATTTCAAACATGATTTTTCCCCAATATTTTTATTGTTGCATCACCTCCCAATATAATCTTTAACCACATTTAACCGGTGAGCAAATGAGTTTTCATTGAACAAAATATGGACCGTTCAATACCTATTTGCTCTTTTTATTTCCTTTTCCTTTTCTTATGTAGTTTAATTTATTGATAATCTACCTTGATCATATTCTGTAATTATATGCACACCATTTTGAAAGACTGAAGCAATTTTTCAAGGCTCGCCGACTTCGCTCACTCGAAGCATTTCTTCCATCATTACACACCCCTTGAAAGACGATTTTGGTCATCATTCTTTATTCCAACATTGAGAATTTGCTCGCTCGCATATTTACTGTAATTCATATTTTATATCTTAACAAATCCATTACAATATAGCCTTCGAACAAATTCATGATAGGCTTTTAACTGAAAGATATAATGTACACATTTACAGTATGTACACATACGTATACACTGCCCGTGATGTGATAATTACCCCGTGATCACTTAAAAGAGGTTTTTGGGCATCATTTTGTCTTCCAACTACTGAAAATCTGCTCGCTCGCTTCGCTCGCATATTGATATTAATTGTAAATCATTGCTTTATAGCTATAACAAATCTTTATAGGCTTTTAACTGAAATATGGGGGAATTATGTATATGGTCATAAACCACCGTATACACGTACACAGCCCTTGGTGTGGGGGTGTCCCCAAAATTTTGAATTTTCAGATCAATATATTGCTATCATCCACTGCCCCCACCCCCCCCCCCCCCCCCCCACTGCTCGGACCGGATTTACGCTAGTGCATTATGTACGTCCGACCACCTATATGTGGGACCTTCATGATTTTTTTTTTTGTCTCTGATTTCTTGTTCTTTTGACAGTCTGTAATTCCCCTAAATGACCATGACCTGGTCAGTTTATGAAGTGAAGTAAAACTTGAGAAAAATGGGGGTCGGACGTACAAAAAAGTTGATAACTTTATGGGACTGCCCTCGTACATGTTGAGTTCGTTATGCTCTTGTACTTCAATCAAGATATTTTATTTCAACATACGTATGGCGGCCTAACCAATAAAAAACAAATCATTCCGCTCATCAAATTATACATATTTGCAAAAATAGAGAGGGAATAGAAGCGTGACCGCCTTACTAGTACAACTTTGGAAGTGATCCGTTGAACCGTCCACCCAGACCACACATTACAATATCACCCCCTTCAAGGACATATCCCGGTGCACACTCAAACCTACATATCGTTGGCCAATCAACACTTGAGTTTGAGTCACATGACCCGTTCAGAGGCGGAATATAGTTCCCAACAGGACAGGGAATGACTAGAAATATTTCAAAAGAAATTGTATATCCAATTATTCAATCGCTATGGTTTAGAGTCATTCCGACTCTAAACCAAAGCGATGATCTGGGCGATTTAGTTCCGATCGACCGATACTTGAAAACAAGTATTGCTTTCTAACAATATCTAGTGAGTCAAATAAAAACTAAAACACCCACGTTGATTAGCCACAGCCCAAAACGGGACTTCGTCGTTTACTGGCAACGTAGCATACCAATCATGACGTTCTTTCCAAAAATTCGTATGGAAAATTGATGCGACTTACTTATCAAAGTACATAATCCTTAAAAAGAGTCTCAGATTCTTAACTCACTATTCAACATTTTGATCGACTTATAATGTGATTGTGTCTACCAACTAAAAACAAAGTTCATATCCACAATATTTATATTACAAAAAATGCGTGGCTGTCTTACTGTTACAATCTGGAATTGATCCGTTGAGCTCTCCACTAAGTCCACACCTTGCAGTATCGCTTCCTTCAAAGAGATACCCTTCAGCACATTCAAACCTGCACTCCAATGACCAATCAACACTAGAGTTCGAGTCACACGACCCAGTCAGCGGCCAAGTATAGTCCCAAACAGGACAGATGATAACTGGCAAGAAGAAATGGCAGCATATCCACTCATGTTAACGTAGTGTTTAAAGTGGTAATTTCACTTTGTTCTGATTTAAAAAAAAATTATTTTGGTTCTTAAAAATGGGCTAAACATTAGGCTTGTAGTGTAAAATACCATCCCAAAAGTTTCAAGGGATCATAATATCTACACGAACAATTTTTAAATCTTGGATATGTAAACCAAAGTTTGAAAATAATTTAGGGTTGGTTTCAATGACTATACAGCGAATCTGTGCACTTCAACGCATTAACTCTAGATTAACACAGCACGAACTACATACAGCGTGTACAAGATATACATTGAATGTCTAGTGCAGCTAACAATAGTGTGGTATAGGAGATACACACAGCAGAAGGCAGTCGACGCAGCCAACGGACTCTTTGGAATTGGAGAAAATTGGTCATACGCCAAACCCGTCTACGAGACGGTTCTCAAAATCAGGCTTATAAATTGCCTCTTGTATCTAAATCATAGTTTTTCATCCTATATTGTGGTCTGCTTCAGGGTTTTTGAGGACAAATACAGGCATTCATACACATGTTTCGTCTTAGTTTGAGAATTTTTTAAATCGTCTGCTCACAAAGTGAAACGATCCCTTTAATTGACTGACACAAAATATTTGTTTCATGAAAATCTGGCACGCCAAATAACACCAGGACCACTTTCGATTAACTCAAGCCCAAAAATATGGCTTACTTACTGACAGTAATAATGTAACCTACCAATTACGTAGTCCTGAAATACGTAAAACTTGAAAAGGGCATCGTTTCCATTAATGTCAATGCCAAAGTGACATGGTATCCACTTTGAACTACATCTGCTAAAGTCTTGATTCCCGAAAGGTCCATATTCTTAATTATTCAGCATTGCTATCAAATTTTGGTACAAAATCATACACAATAATAACAATGCTCATCTTTACAATTTCATATAGATATAAAAAAAAAAAGCGTCACTGTCTTACTAGTACAACTTGGAAGTGATCCGTTGAACTGTCCACCCAAACCACACATTACAGTATCGTCCCCTTCAAGGAGATATCCCTCTGCACACTCAAACCTACATTCCGTCGACCAATCAACACTGGAGTTCGAGTCACATGACCCGTTCAGAGGTGTAGTGTAATTTGGAACAGGACAGGTAATGACTGAAAATATCCCCCAAAAGAAATTAAAGAATATGCAATCATTTAAACTTTGCGTTAGAGAATAATATTAATAGAGTCACTTTTACACGTGAGTTTAAAATAAAACATCTTTTTCTCAACAGATCCAAAATCCAGATATATATAGAGTACGAGTCACTTTGAATAGCATTATTGGATGTTCTGAAACAGGACTCGATTATGTGCTGATAACGGAACTGTTCTATCGCATATGCTTATGGTATAAAGATTGAATAAGTATTATTTCAAAAGATGCAGAAGCAAGCCGGAGTTCCGTCAGTAGCCCCAGTTCAAACTTCTCAGAGTGGCGAATTTAAGCGCACAAATTATATCTATACCCTCCCGCCTATCTTTACAATATTCCTTTTGACTAGAGAAGTATAAGCGTGTCTTCCTTACTATTACAATATGGAAGTGATACGTTGAGCTCTCCACTAAGTCCTGAATATGAGAAATTGACAATGTAACATATCAATGGTGCAGCCCACAAATATGTAGATGAAGAGGAGCATTATTTTCATAAATGTCACTGCCGAATAAACGTGACACCCACTTTGAATTACATCAGCCAAAGACATAATTCCCGAAATAGTCCAGTTTTCTCAATAATGCAGAATTTCAATCACATTTTGATACAAAAGATTTTCCAATAACAAAAAAGTCACTTTGCAGTATCCCTATTGATAAGTGAATAAAAAGAAGGGGAACTGGCTTACTGTTACAACGCGGAAGAGATCCATTAAGTTGCCTGTCATCTCCACAACTTGCTGTATCGTCACCATCAAGGAGATATCCCTCGGCACATTCAAACCTACACTCAGTCGACCAATCAACATTAGAGTTCGAGTCACATGATCCGTTCAGAGGCCACGTATACTCCCAAACAGGACAGGTAATAACTGGAAATATTACAAACAAAGTAAGCATATCCTATTATTCAAACATTGTCTTCTGGTTCGGGAGCATGACCATGATGATAGAATCGCTTGTAAACGTTGAGTTCGTTCTGCTCTTGCACGTGAAACAAGACGTATGTTATTCAAAAAGGAGCCAAATCCACTTAGAGCATTTTTCAGTGAATCAAATATATTATACATGTTTTCTGATGATTAAACATTTGAAAAAGGAAAGCATTCAGAACATTTCTCTATCTTGTCTAAAGAAGCACAATTGTTTAATGCGATATGGTGCATTTGATTTCCTTCTCATAAGATACAGCCATATTTACCTTTAAAAACCATTTTGGTTAGAATTGGATTATATGTTTCCTTTTCAATTAAGGTATTTGTATGCCTTCCCAATAATAATAATAATAATAATAACAAAGACAAATACATCTGTTCATATTCACATAACACAAATACATTCGTGATTGCCTTACTTGTGCAAGTCGGAAGAGATCTGTTAAGTCGTCCACTCTCTCCGCACCTTGCATTATTGTCACCTTCAAGGATATACCCTTCATCACATTCAAACCTACACTCAGTCGACCAATCAACACTAGAGTTCGAGTCACATGATCCGTTCAGAGGCCAGGTATATTCCCAAACAGGACAGGTAATGACTGACAATGTTTCAAAATAAATGAGAATATCAAATTATTCAAACTTTGGCTAATGGTTCGGGAGCATGATAGAGTCGTTTATACATGTTGAGTTCGTTCTGCTCTTGCCCTTCAAACAAGACATTTATTTCAACAGATCTGTCTATGCCTAGGAAATAAATTTATTCGGCTCCCCCTCACATTGTTCATATTTGCAAAAATAAATAAATAACATAAATAAATAAACAAATAAAATACAAGCGTTGACTGCCTTACTGGTACAACTCGGAAGAGATCCGTTAAATTGTCCGTCATCTCCACACCTTGTAGCGTGGTCACCTTCAAGGAGATATCCCTCTGCACATTCAAACCTACACTCAGTCGACCAATCAACACTGGAGTTTGAATCACATGACCCATTCAGAGGCGTGTTATAGTTAGGGACAGAACAGGTAATAACTGAAAATATCGCAAAAGAAATCGTTGCATATCCAATATAAAAATCTTGCGTTATAAAGTTAAGAAACATGAGTGTCGGTTATGCATAGGCGATCGTTCCGCACTTGCATTTGAAACCGGATATATATCTTAACAGATCTGAAAATTAAATCAGGACCCGTTGATTAATGACAAGGATTTTATATCGTGTAGCCTTGTAATATACTGCTTAAAAATATAGTTTTAAGAGATATTAATGCAAAAGAGCGCCACGTCATCCACTTAGTACATCGTCTAAATATCTAATCCTCAAACGGTCCCAGATTCTCAACCAAAAATTCAGTCTTATTATCAACTTTTGATGCGTATGCCTACCCTCCAATAGCGAGGTCATCTTTGCAATGATCTTATCTATCAGAAAATACAAGTGCGAGTGCCTACTTGTACAAGTTGGGAGGGATCCATTGAGCCGTCCGTCATCCCCACATCGTGCAATATCGTCCCCTTCCAGACGATATCCCTCGGTACATTCAAACCTACACTCAGTCGGCCAATCAACACTAGAGTTCGAGTCACATGATCCGTTCAGAGGCCACGTATACTCCCAAACAGGACAGGTAATAACTGGAAATATATTTTAAACAAAGTAAGCATATCCTATTATTCAAACGTTTTATTTTGGTTCGGGAGCATGATCATGATGATAGAATCGCTCATAAACGTTGAGTTCGTTCTGCTCTTGCACGTCAAACAAGACGTATGTTATTGAAAAAGGAGCTAAATCCACTTAGAGCATTTTTCAGTGAATCAAATCTATTATACATGTTTTCTGATGTTTAAACAATTAGAATTGAAAAAGGAAAGCATTCAGAACATTACTCTATCTTGTCTAAAGAAGCACAATTGTTTAATGCGATATGGTGCATTTGATTTCCTTCTCATAAGATGCAGCCATATTTACCTTTAAAAACAATTTTGGTTAGAATTGGATTGGGTTTCCTTTTCAATTAAGGCCTTTGTAAGCCTTCCCAATAATAATAGTAATAATGATAACAAAGAAAAAAAAATCTGTTCATTTTCACATATCAAAAATACATTCGTGATTGCCGTACTTGTGCAAGTCGGAAGAGATCTGTTAAGTCGTCCACTCTCTCCGCACCTTGCATTATTGTCACCTTCAATGATATACCCTTCATCACATTCAAACCTACACTCAGTCGACCAATCAACACTAGAGTTCGAGTCACATGATCCGTTCAGAGGCCAGCTATATTCCCAAACAGGACAGGTAATGACTGACAATGTTTCAAAATAAATGAGAATATCAAATTATTCAAACTTTGGCTAATGGTTCGGGAGAATGATAGAGTCGCTTATTCATGTTGAGTTCGTTCTGCTCTTGCCCTTCAAACAAGACATTTATTTCAACAGATCTGTCTATGCCTAGGAAATAAATTTATTCGGCTCACCCTCACATTGTTCATATTTGCAAAAATAAATAAATAACATAAATAAATAAACAAATAAAATACAAGCGTGAGTGCCTTACTGGTACAACTCGGAAGAGATCCGTTAAATTGTCCGTCATCTCCACACCTTGTAGCGAGGTCACCTTCAAGGAGATATCCCTCCGCACATTCAAACCTACACTCAGTCGACCAATCAAAACTGGAGTTTGAGTCACATGACCCATTCAGAGGCGTGTTATAGTTAGGGACAGAACAGGTAATAACTGAAAATATCGCAAAAGAAATTGTTGCATATCCAATATTAAAATCTTGCGTTATAAAGTTAAGAAACATGAGTGTCGGTTATGCATACGCGATCGTTCCGCACTTGCATTTTAAACCGGATATATATCTCAACAGATCTGAAAATTAAATAAGGACTCGTTGATTAATGACAAGGATTTTAAATCGTGTAGCCTTGTAATATACTGCTTACGATTATAGTTTTAAGAGATATTAATGCAAAAGCGCGCCACGTCATCCACTTAGAACATCGTCTGAATATTTAAACCTCAAACGGTCCCAGATTCTCAACCAAAAATTCAGCCTTATTATCAACTTTTGATGCGTATGCCTACCCTCCAATAGCGAGGTCATCTTTGCAATGTTCTTATCTATCAGAAAATTCCTTCTTACAAGCGTGAGTGCCTTACTGGTACAACTCGGAAGAGATCCGTTAAATTGTCCGTCATCTCCACACCTTGTAGCGAGGTCACCTTCAAGGAGATATCCCTCTGCACATTCAAACCTACACTCAGTCGACCAATCAACACTGGAGTTTGAGTCACATGACCCATTCAGAGGCGTATTATAGTTAGGGACAGAACAGGTAATAACTGAAAATATCGCAAAAGAAATTGTTGCATTTCCAATATCAAAATATTGCGTTATATAGTTATTAAAGAAACATGAGTGTCGGTTATGCATACGCGATTGTTCCGCACTTGCATTTAAAACCGGATATATATCTCAACAGATCTGAAAGTTAAAGCAGGACTCGTTGATTAATGACAAGGATTTTTCATATCTTATAGACTTGTGATCACTAGCGTACCTACGGGGGGGGGGCAGGGGGGGCACTCTCCCCCCCTAACGAGTCACAACCCATGCAAAAACGTATCTTTGCCCCCCCTGATGGGCTTGAAAAACCTTTTTTGCCCCCCCTGACGAGCTTTAAGACCTTCAATGCCCCCTGACGAGCTTGAAGACCTTTTTTTTTTTTTTTTTTTTTTTTTTTTTTGCTTGTCAATTTTTATCTGGTACGAAATCCTTTATTTGTGACCGAAGACCTTTTTTTTTTTTTTTTTTTTTTTTTTTTTTTTGCTTGTCAATTTTTTTGGCGGACGGTTTTGCCCCCCCCTGTGGAAAATCCTAGGTACGCCACTGCTTGTGATATACAAATTAAAAATATGGTTTTAAGATATATTAATGCCAAAGTGCGCAATGTCATCCAATTAGAACATCGTCTGAATATAAATCCTCAAACGGTCCCAGATTCTCAACCAAAAATTCAGACTTATTATCAACTTTTGATGCGTATGCTTACCCTCCAGTAGCGAGGTTCATCTGTGCAATGTTCTTATCTATCAGAAAATACAAGTGCGAGTGCCTTACTTGTACAAGTTGGGAGGGATCCATTGAGTTGTCCATCATCCCCAATCTTGCAATATCGTCCCCTTCGAGTCGATATCCCTCTGCACATTCAAATGTACATTCCGTCGACCAATCAACAATTGAGTCCGAGTCACACGATCCGTTTACAGGCGAAGAATAGTTCCAAACAGGACACGCAATGGCTGAAAATATTCCCAAAAAAATTGTAGCAGATCTAATCATTCGCTTTTTAATGTTCGATCCTTCTGTAAGGGCACATGCAAAATTTATTTCTTTTAACACTAGAAAGCTAAATAGGCTCACGGTCTCCTTGAATAACCTTGGCCAAGATCTTGAAATAAACTCTACATGTTACTGACAACAATTGTCATATTTCAACCAACTTGTTCGTGGGTTGAAGAAAAAAATATGAGAGTCGTTGTATTTTTTTGTAATTTCTGTTATTTCTTACTCTTCGATTGTCCTGCATCACAATTAAGCCACCGGTTTTTTTTCCATTATGCCTATATGACCCAAATTCATCTCACACCACCTTTCTGACATCAATTTTCTAATTAGCCTTGTGTTAATTATATATCATATTTATATTACTTTATGTTTGTGTGCACAAAATACCGTCCATGTCAGATTATTGGAAAGGTCACGGCAACGCGACAGGACCTTTCATTAGTAAGGTGCCCTGGATGTACAGCCTAACGTACTCCGACTTCTTCTTTGCATTGACGCCTCCAGGCGACAATGCTCTGTTGTTGTTCCGTATTCCTATTCCGCCTTCTTCTTCTTTGCATTGACGCCTACAGGCGACAATGCTCTGTTGTTGTTCCGTATTCCTATTCCGTCGTCTTCTCCTTCTGTCTTCTTCTGTCTGCTTCTTCCAAAAAATCCCAATTCGTTTAACACGTAGTTTTTGTTAGCTCTGCCCTGGCTCCGTCCCTCGTCCAAATTTATCCAAATTTGAGAGATATGTTGTCCAGCATCATTAGTTGTGCACCTCGTCTTCCATTTTCCAAAATCACTCATGCATGACCATCCAGGCGCCATTTTGTAAATTTCAAGTCCATTTGCATACCATTCCTAATCCCGTCCTAACTCCCTTATCCTGCATGCTACATACTTCTAACAAATTGCAATAGATTGGTTAAGAGTTGCTCGTTCATATAAAAACTACGATTGCCCTTCAAAATGCCGTCTATTTGCCCTAAATTCAAATCCAAGATAGTTTACGTTCAAAATGTTCATATTTATTGAAATGCAAAGTAGCAAAATCGTAAAATAACCATAACTTCCTTGTTTTTATTCATTTCCGTCTCATATTTTCATGGTTCACTAATGGTACCATCCTTCACAATTCAACAAAAATTTTACGCATCAGTGACCATTCAATTTACAAATAGTGCCCTCTATTGCAAAGTCAACAAATAGTAAAATGACAATAACTTTGTTGTTATCATTCATTTCGGTTTCATATTTTTAGGGCTGGTTTATGGTATCATCCTTCACAATTCAACAAATTTTTACGCATCAGTGACCATTAAATTTACAAATAGCGCCCTCTATTGCAAAGTCAACAAATAGTAAAATGACAATAACTTTGTTATCATTCATTTCGGTCTTGTATTTTCAGGGCTGGCTTATGATCATTCTTCATAATCCATATGCTTTTTACGCATCAGTAACCATTAAATTTTCAAATAGCGCCCTCTATTGCAAAGTCAACAAATAGTAAAATGACAATTACTTTGTTGTTATCATTCATTTCTGTCTCATATTTTGAGGGTATGCTAATTGTATCATTCCTCGTATAAATCCATATGTTTTTACGCATCAGTGACCATTACCTTTAAGAAATAGCGCCCTCTATTGAAAAGTTGAAAATAGTAAAATGGCCATAACTTCCTAGTTTTCAATCATTATGGTCTCATATATTCAGAGTTTGTTAGAGGTACCGTCCCTGATAATTCGAACGTTTTCTTACGCATCAGTGACCATTACCTTAATAAATAGCGCCCTCTATTGCAATAGTGAAATTGCTCTAACTTTCTTGTTTTTATACATTTTGGTGTCATATTTTCAGGGTTTGCCTATGGTATCATCCCTCATATAGAAAATGGTTTTAACACATCAGTGGTCATTACCTTAATACATAGTGCCCTCTATTGAAAAGTTGAAAATATTAAAATGACAATAACTTCCTTGTTTTTATTCATTTGGGTCTGATATTTTTAGGGTTTGCTAATGAAAACATTCTTCATGATTCATTTTTTTACGCATCAGTGACCATTACCTTTAGAAATAGCGCCCTCTATTGAAAAGTCTCAAAATTGAAAATTGCCCTACCTTCATCGTTTTCAACCATTTTGGTCTCATGTTCTCAGGGTTCGCTTATGGTAACATCTTTCATAATTCACTGGTTCGTTACGCATCAGTGACCATTACCTTAATAAATAGCGCCCTCTATTGCAAAGTCGAAAAATAGTAACATGGCTCTAACTTTCTTGTTTTTATAGATTTGTGTCATATTTTCAGGGTTTGCTTATGGTATCATCCCTAAAATGCCAAATGTTTTTGTATGCATCAGTGACCATAACTTTTAGAAATAGCGCCCTCTATTGCAAAGTCGGAAAATAGTAAAATTGCCATAACTTTGTTATCATTCATTTCGGTCTTGTATTTTCAGGGCTGGCTTATGATCATTCTTCATAATCCATATGCTTTTTACGCATCAGTAACCATTAAATTTTCAAATAGCGCCCTCTAATATTTTGAAAATGTAAATCATCTATAGTTTTCTCTCTACCTCCTTCTGTTTCTTGCCCTCTATTAAATCACAGACGTCAATGCATGTACATCGTTCTGATACGATTGCAGTTCTAGTCTTCTTCTTCTTCGTCTTCTTCCCTGAGTACAGACCACCTTCTGGTATATATTCAGGACTATGAGGTGACCTAACAAGTGCAATACACTGGGTGGACACCCTACTCTTTGACGAACATTTGCGTCCTTTCCTATCTAAGCGACCGGGCTACGCCGCCTCCTTTACCATGAAAAATTGGTCACTGTCACCCCCCCCCCTCCCATTATCAACGAATTGCATGAAGAACGCATAATGGAGATCAACTCTCTTTTTTATTCATTTCAATACTTACTAATTAGTATTTTACAAGAGTGGATACACCCTTAGACCTTGAAAATACGATTTTTTTTCAATCTCTTTAAAGCTAACACCACTATTATTAAATAATTTCGAAAAAATTTAACACATATGTAAACTAATGAAGAATGTTCTGAGACTCTCTCGCTTGCCTTTATCGGATTTTGGTTTCATATTGAAAGCGCTTTTTTTTTCTTACCAAATCCTACAATCAGTAAATTTCATTATTTACTTACTTTCACATCCAATCTCGTCAGATAACAAACCATTCGACATGCATTGCACAGATGAATTCCCAACGAGATTGTACCCAGTAGGACAGCTAAATTCACATCGTGTATTCTCGGGTATGGTTGTTCCTGAGGGACACAGACTGTTGGTATTATTCAATGGTGAACAGTAGTCAACCGGACAAAATACATCTGTATAATTAGATGGATAGATCATTACAAATTGAGTACATCGTAACTTAAATAAAAGCATGCTGAAATGTTGAAAAGAGTCATATACATGTAATACAAAAAATATAATATATATATCTGCCCTTTTCCAAAATAACATACAATGTTCAATTTTTCGCTTTCAAGCAAAATAATTTGGCAAAAAAATTACAACAGTAATTGATTACTTCTGTCAAGCCTTGAGTGATAAGTGGCGAATGAACGAGCACACAAATACCACAATGTCACTCATAGAAAGAATAAGAGCTACAGATGCTATCAAACTTTTTTTATGACCCCCCCCCCCAAAAAAAAAATTAATAATAATAATAATAATCATAATAATAAATAAAGAATAAAATAAAATAACAACCCACACACAACGTCTCGAGGCAATTTTGATTTTATATTCGGCTTTGGTAACCCTGATTTGATTTGTTTTATTTCGACAAGGTGCAATATACACACAATACAATACAAAGAATAGCTGAGCTCAAGAATTAAGATCGATTTGAAACGTTGATGTTTTATTATTATCCATGACGTTTAGCTGAAAAAGATTTTTAATTTTTTCGAACACAAATAGGTGGCAAACATTTTAAAGAGGTTGTGATCATGTCATTTGTAAATGGACACACCCGCCGCTCAACCAACAGCGGTCAGTGCATGTTAACAATCGATTTCAACGATGGTAAAGTATCTAAACGCCTTCCTGGCATAGCGATATACTGTGAAATTCATATTATTCAAAATTGCAAGGACACGTAAAGGAAAGAATTTCAAGCTTTTCAGTGCTTACCTTGGGGAGGGGTAGGAACAATGCCCCGTCGTCGCCGCCGCCTTGCCGAAGCCTCTGAACCATGATGATAACAATAACACAAACAACCGTGATTAATCTTCGTCATTTTATAATTTCGAGGATATTTTTCAAAAGATATATCAAATATAAATTCTCCTCATTTTAAACTAGCCTACAACATAAATCCATAACAAAACCCAGAGAGAAATAAACTAGAGAAAAACTGACATTCAATTGGCAATGGCGACGAGTTGGGTGGTCTGTTAGAGAAAATACAATAAAATGAAGACTTTAAAGTATATAACTTTTATTGTCTCGGATATAAAAAATACGAAATAGGGCGAATAACTAAACAGAACAATCGAAAAACCCACAGTGATCATGGAATTTGCATTTGCATATTTTGATAACGTCATAAAACGCAAAGTAGTAATTGAGTGTTTTGACACCATTTTGATGATGTCATAAAATACCTAAATATCAATAATCTACTATTTTGATATTCTACTGTGTTTTGAATGAAAAAATGGGGGTCCTATTTTCGTTAAAATGCACGCGAGACAGTCTTTCTTCTGTGCTTCATTTCCTTCGTGGAAGTTAGTCGTAGAACGTTGAAAGCTGAATAACGTAAAACAATGTTGATAACTAAATGATTAATATAATACTATGACTTTCTATGATACATAATTAAGTTTGCCCCCCCCCAAAAAAAAAAAAAAAAAAAAAAAAAAAAAAAACTCGCATATAATATTAATAATAACAGATGGGATTTGTGAAACGCTAAATCCACTCTGCAGAGTGCCAAGGCGCATTGAAAGAAAGAAAGAAAGAAAAAGAGAAAAGTACGAATACAATGATAAATTAAGGAACAATTAAGCATTGAATAGACGCGTCTTAAGGTAGCGTTTAAATGTGTCAATGGAAGTGCATTCACGGATAACGGGGGGGGGGATCATATAGTGAACAGGGCCAGCATGAGCAAAAGCCCGTACCCCCATGTCTTAACACGTTTGTGAACAACTATAAGGAACCAGAGTCGGATTATAAAATCCAGAGCACATTCATGATGCTAGAGCTGACCACAGCACAAAAGGATTAAACAAAATCCAAGAGATACCAGGCATGCTGGCTCTGTACAAGATTCTAACAAGATAATAATAGAGCTGCAGCACAGACTTACAAAGTCAAAGTAACAAAGGAGCATTCAACAAAAGTGACTAAACAGTAAACTTATATAGCAATGCACTTGCACATGAAGTGTAGTAAAAATGGCTACAGTGAATAGAGAGTTCAAGTTCAAAAAAACAAAATGGGATATTACTTTCAAATACCAGCTTACCAGACACTCAAAATAATTTACAGTCCCACCTCCAATATCCGGATTAGTTGGGACCAGCACCAATCCGGATAAGAGAGGTCGGAATGTACCTGCTTCCTGACACAATAACAAACATATGACATAAGAAATAGTAAATAAAGTTACACACAAATTGTAAAAAATAAAAAGAAAAGCAAGAGCTATGTGGAAAGGGCCACCAACAGGCGCACACAACCACACAAAAAAAGAAGAAAAAAAAGAACACACATTGCACACAGCATCTGTTTTGCACCCCCTTAATTTTAGCACAGAACTTTTGATCCTAAACTCGAATTGATACGTACACTCTAAAAAATATTGGGTAAAAGTGCTCCATGAGGGTAATTACGTTTCCAACCAACACTGGGCATTTCTTTTGGGCATTTTTATTTATCCAGTGTGATAAAAATTTTGCCCATTCTTAAGAAATTGCTGCTTATTTTTTAACCTTACTAGACAATATGCTTCCCGCATTGGGTAAAATACTGCCCGAAATTGGTTGGACACATAATTACCCTCACGGTGGTAAAAATTTTACCCAATATTTTTTTGTACAGTGTATGGGCAATGAGTACACACTTCTTTTTGCTTTGTCCAAATTTTGCCTGAAAAAATCCAAAATCAATAGTATAACCCCCTCCTCCTCAAAAGTTAAAACCATTTTTTTTAATTTAAAGTATCCATGTGCTTTTATCGAGCATGCAGTCCAATATAAACAAAGAATGAAAAGGGAAAATCAAATACTGCGAGCAATCATTGTTCTACAATAATCTTGATAACTCTTTTTAACGAACAAATTTTATACGTGCAGCAACACTGATTCTTGTACTGAGTTAATAATGATAATCCGCTTTCATATAGCGCTTAATACATCGGAACGACGCGTCTTAGCGCTTTATATATTATTACCCCGGTAATCGCTCTCGCACACAAAGTGTGCACATCCTCCACTCCCTGGGGAGTATTGAGTCGCCGGTGAGGCGCACACAGAACTGGACAAGCTACAATGACTTTCACATCCTACCGGGTACCCATTTAGCACTTGGGTCGAGAGTGGCAAAGTGTGGATTAACGCCCTGCCAAAGGACGCCAGACCGCGGTGGGATTCGAACACACGACCCTCTGTTAACAAGGCGAGAGTCAGAACCACTACATCACGGCTCCTCCACACAGTTTTACATTCATCGGTCATGCAACCAACCACTATTTACCGAATTATGTAAGCCTAATATTGCCATTTCAACAATTCCCAATAAATTAAAACAAAATGAATAAATGAATTATGTATGAATATGTTAATGAAACAATGCAACCATTGGTCGCTCATAATGGTAATCTATTGCATTATCATACATGTTTTGTACTTTCTTTTTCTTTTCTTTTTTTAAAGAATAATATCTTTTTTCATTGATTAACGTCAAATAAATTTCTGTCTTGAATTCCGATAATCAATATTCGAGTGTGAACATAATTCAAATTATATCTATGTTAAAAGATGTGTGAAATGAGAGGCGTAACTACGGGGGGCACGCGTGCCCCCCCCCCCCCCAAAAAAAAAGGGGGGGGGGAAGAAGAAAAAAGGGAGAAAGACAGAAAAACGTCGTGGGGGGAGAATAAATTATTGTATATTTTATTATGCTATATCATATTAGATAAAAAAAAATTTTCATAACTTTATGAAAAATAAATTCAGTAGGCCATAGAGCTTATGGGTAAAATGCCAATTCGTCTACTGCAAACTCGTCCACTCACCACATGGTCTACTTTCATTTAGTCTAATGCCTTTACGTCAATCCTTATTTCGTCTAAAGACCATTTGGTCCATTAACCATTTTGGTCCAATCGTCACTTGGTCTAATCACCATTTCGTCTTTTACCATTTCGTCTAATGACCAGTTATTCTAATATCAATTCCATTTTCATTCATTTTGCACAATTTAGCCCTTAGTCCAAATAAACCAAATGGTATATGGACTAAATGGCTATTGAACCAACTGGTTATCATACAGAAAGGCATCAGACATGTGCGGATGAGCTGATGGTAGACCATATGACAGTAGATGAGTTGGCAAGTATTGGACGAATTGGCATTAGACAAATCTGAAATACACCGGGCTTATGAGTTCATCAATCCTGGTGCTCATTGTCAGTTTAATAAAATAATCCAGCTGTAATAGAATATCCCGTTTTCAAGTTAAAATGCACCAAATATATTTCCTCGCACTTCGAGTTCTTATTGCATTATGTAGTGACATGTTCTTCTTTTTCATGACTAGGCCTACTCAAAGTGGTTGCCCCTTTTTAAGGTTTGAATATAAAACATTTCCATTCCGTGATTACGTTCACATTAGTGGATTGGTGAGATACGTCTGTTCTTCATTATTTCCTAAAAACAGTCACAATTGTCTTTTTGGGTGAATATATCAACAATTTTCAGCTCGCGCTTCGCGCTCGAATTTTTAAGTTAGTATGCATATGGTCTTAGTGAATTCCTACAAATAAGCCTTAGAATGCACCTCTTTAGGTCTGAATTTCAAATATTTTCAGCTCGCACATCGTGCTTGCATCATTTAGTAAGTGAAATACGTATCTTTTCATGATTGAAATGACTACAAAAAGTGTTTCATGTGTTTAGGTGTAATTCTATCAAAATCAGCAAGTGCTTGGCGCTCGCGTTAGATGACTATGACGAGATATGTATGCTCTTTATAATTTCCTAAAAGAAAGTCCTTAAATGTCGTTTTGGGGTCAATATATACAAACATTTTCAGCTCGTCCTTCGCGCTCGCGTTATTTGGTAAGTGAGATAACTATACGTTTAATGGCACAGTCCTTAAAATGTCTCTATTAGGTCAGTATACCTGGCATTTACACGCGCTTCGCGCCCACTAAGTGACTAAAAAATTTGCTGGGGGGGGGGGGGCATGCCTCGACCCACGGTACGCCACTGTGTGAAATAATATCAAAGTGTCTATTCAGGCCAAACCTCAACTCAAACACATCAAGATTTACACATATTTGTGGTTCATTTTATCATGGGCTGGAAAGACGGCTCGGTGTAAAAACGGCAGAGGTATAAATGGCCAGTCTGAAACTCCCATGCCAAAAAATCCAAAAGCCCCTCCATGTACAGTTGATTAAATAAGAAAGGTTCTGAGAAGAAAATAAGAATTATAATGTTGGACTAATGGAAAGGGTAACATTTTTAAATCATACTTTGGATCTTCTGAGTCAAATCGATAACACCTGAGTTGGTATTACTTATTTTTTTCTTGGACTTACATGCACGGCCCTCTCTTGTCGAATCGCTCTTCTAATATTCAAATTTGAAGCACACTTTAAATCCCAAGTATTGTACTTAATTCATTGAAGGGGAAATTCACCCTGACATATTAAGTGTATTGTAAAAATAGCAGAAGATAGTTAAAATGAAATTGATGAGGGTTTTAAAGATTTAAAAAGCTATTAGAATTTTATTTTTTAATGGTGACGTCATTTGCGAGCAGTTTTTCCCACATATGATGTAATAAAAATTTCAATGAAATGTCATTTTCTTAAAAAAAAAAAAATAGTTTTTATTGTACCTTGAGTATATCAACATACAAATCATTTCACATCAGCTCCTGAAAGATTTGTATGTTGATATACTTAAGGTACAATAACATACAAATCATTTCACATCCGTTCCTGAAACATTTTTTTAGCATGTCATGATCTTTACCTCTGTCATTTTTGCCTCTGCCACCTTTACCTCGATCTGCCATTTTTAACTCCGTCACTTTACCTCTACCATTATTACCTCCACGGGGGCAGTCATATTTATTGCTGTACACATGCGTAACCAAATTATTTCCAGACACCCCCTACACGAGTTTTTTTTTGTGTGTAAGATATACCCCTAATCAAGTTTTCGGTGGCTTCATTTACAAATTTCGGCCCCTAAACAAATTTTCGCCAGAATTAATATGACCCCTAAAAATTTTCACGATCCGTTTTCCCGTTTCTCTTATCTCTAGCTGCCAATTTTACCTCTAGCTGCCATTTTTACCTCTGCCATTATTACCTCTGTCATTTTTACTTCTGCCATTTTTACCTCTGCCATTTTTACCTTTGCCATTTTTATCTCTAGCTGCCAATTTTACCTCTAGCTGCCATTTTTACCTCTGCCATTATTACCTCTGTCATTTTTATCTTTGCCATTTTTATCTCTAGCTGCCAATTTTACCTCTAGCTGCCATTTTTACCTCTGCCATTATTACCTATGCCATTTTACTTCTGCCATTATTACCTCTGCCATTATTACCTCTGCCATTTTTACCTCTGCCACTTTTACCTCTGCCATTATTACCTCTGCCATTTTTACCTCTGCCATTATTACTTCTGCCATTATTACCTCTGCCATTATTACCTCTGCCAGTTTTATCTCTGCCATTTTTACCTGGCACCGGAAAGACACCCCTACCCTCTAAATTGATTTTCAATAATGAAAGAAAATAAATCAGGAGGAAAGTAAGAAAGAAAGGTAAAAGAAATATAAATAATACAAATAAGAAAAAAAGGGCAAAATATGTGCAAATTACATTGGAATTCTCTTTTGGGTTATCTTTCATGTCTCCGAGGAAAATTGAAACGAAACACGCTAAATTTAATTAATGAATAAAGACAAAAAAGATAAATAAATAAGCCAACAAATACATTAATAAATACCTGTGTGATCAGTAATTATGAGGAATGTGCAAATAACCGATATGACCAAAAGGCGATGCATTTTCTCCCGTTCTCTGTTGCATCTGAAATCTGGTAGCGCCTACTTACTAAGCATGTATACGCTGAAAGTTTGTTTTGTGACTCTTTTCGTCAGATGATTAGAAATCCAGATTAGTGTTGCTTGTAGTTTAGGCCAACTAAATCATTTATCAATTACAATTTTGTACAAGGCTACGTGCAGTAGTATGCACCCAACCTTTTCCCCTCATTTGAATTCACTCTACCGTATGCTCCCGAACAATGATATTTTAAAATCAAGATATTGCTTATTGTTGTCTGCTCTTTACCCATGCTTTAACCCCGCTAACTTTGCATTTGCCTTGTAAATACACAAAATATTGCAATAAGACGACGACATTTTCGTGAACTAACTAGAAAAAAAAACCAAAACTTATAACAATTCTAATTGTATCCACCACCCCCCCCCAAAAAAAAAAAGAATATATAAACAAATTAATAAATATTTTATGTTTATCTAGAAAGCCATAGCCCATAGAAGGAAGCAATTAATGTTGTCTCGTTTTCAGATTTATAAACATGTTGCATCTTGATTTCATTGACTTCATCAAATGTTTTACTTGTCATATTTTGTAAAAGAAAGAGCAATTACATGTCATTAATTTAATGAATCTTGAGTGAATTTCACTGCGATAAAAGTGCGACACCTTTCATGTCTTTGATTTGGCAGCTCTGAGAAAGTTCGTGTTGATGGAACATCTTCACCTCTAGCCTGTATTTCTCAGGCGTTCCGCATGGCTCAGTACTCGGACAGGTATTATTCATGATGTAAGTCAATGGCAATTGTGAAGGCATCTTATCACCAATCATACTCTTTGCTGATAATTATGTGTTGTATCGCCAAGTTGAGAAAAAAGATGACCACGGAATTCTCCAGCAAGATCTTTAAAAAATATCAGATTGGGCGAAAGTGTAGGATATGGCCTACAAAGTTTAAGGGGAAGTTCTTCACCCCAACAGAAATTTCCTTGTAGAAATACCAGAAAAAATATATTATCGAGGAAAATCCATCAAATATTAAAAAAGTTATTAGAATTTTGGTTTGTGAGGTCATATACGAGCAGATGTCCTATATGTTATGTAATATATATATATATATATATATATATATATATATATATATATATAGTCAAATGATCTGCTCGGAGATTATAAATAGGTTCAAACAAAGAAAAGTATAAAAACTCCGTGGATAGTAATATTTTAACGAATTTTCGCCCATAGGGCTTTGTCAAGTTATGACAAATTTATTAGATTGCGTCAAAATAATGCATCATAAAAATGCGCGGTATCCAAGCAGTGAGCAAAAGCGCACAAAGGATGACGAAAAGGATACGTCATAAAGGGGAAACGAAAGAAGACAGTAGGAGAAGTAGATAGAGAGAAAATGAGAGAGAGCGCGTGAGAGAAAGAAGAAGAGAGAGTGGGTGAGAAGGAGGGAGATAAGGAAGAAAGAAAAAAAGAAAAAAAGAGAAGAAAAAAGAAAAGGAAAGAGAACAGGAAAGAAAGACAAGGAAGAGAAGGTAAAAGAAAAATAAAAAAAGAAGAAAACAAATATCCACGTCATACGAAATGAGTGGAAAGAAACATTGAGAGAGAAAGAAAGAAAGAAAGAAAGAGCGGGTGAGAAGGAGGGAGATAGGGGAGAAAGAAAGAAAAATGAGCAGGAAAAAGAAAAGGAAAGAGAAAAGGAAATAAAGGAAGAGTGGGTAAAAGAAAAATAAAAAGAAAGAAAAAGAAGAAGAAAAGAAATATCTACGTCAGACGAAATGAGTGGAAAGAAACATTGAGTCCATTGGGTTGGAGACATCCAAGGCGATGGATAATCTTCTCTTCCAAAAGCTTTCTGTCCTCATCACTTCCTTTGCAAGATAGAATTCCGAAGATCTTCATATCATCTATGGTGTGTCCAGGCAAATTGAAGTGACGGGCCACAGGAAGACCTTGAGTGTTGAGTCTAACGGACCTTAGGTGTTCAGTAGCTCTGTCGGCCATCCTACGCTTGGTTTCCCCGATATAGATCAAGTCACAGCGAGAGCAGACGATGGCATAAATCAGGTTGGTGGTGGTACAGGTAAAATCTTCCCTTATTTCCCACGTGCCATTCGGCCCCTTCAGCAAAGTGCAATCAGAAACAAAACGGCACGTGTTGCACCTACGTCTCCTGCAAGATGTTGTTCCTTGCCGCTGGGATTGATTGACTGCAAGTGGTTTCATTCTGGAGTGAACGAGTAAGTCCCTCAAACTCTTGTCTTTTTTGTAGGCAACAATGGGTGGTTCGTTGAATATCCTCTTCACTTCAGGGTCTCTTTCAAGGATAGAGGTATTGCTCATGACGTTGGAGACGAGTTTGACTGTCTGGGGGTGGTAAGTCATCACTAGAGGTACCCTCTTGGTTTTTTGACGAGTTCTCTCCTGAAGTGCTTGCTGACGTGTCAACTTGGAGGCATTGCGTACAGCACTTGCGATAACATCTTCCGGGTAACCCCTTCTGCGAAAGAAAGATATCATTTCCTTCGCTTTATATATATATATATATATATATATATATTTTTTTTTTTTTTTTTTTAATATATATATATATATATATATATATATATAAATATTTATAAATAAAAAGTGGAAATGTTCTGCTCGGAGTTGGTTCTTTTTTAATTTTATATATATATATATATATATATACATGTATATTGATGGTGCGTTATGACGAAAATTTTTCTTCTATCAGGAGTAGATGTGTAATAATTTGTCTGTTGATATACTAAGGGAACAATACAACACATTTTTTTTTCAATGACATTTATTTTTTTAATTCACGAAACACGGGAAGTTGCTCGCATATTACTCAATAAATTAAATATTTCATTGATTTCCCTAAAACCTTTACAAATATCTTTTCATTATTTTTACAATAAAACGTTTTGTCAGGGTGAACTTCCCCTTTTAAGAAGTAAGAAGTGAAGTATATAAAAAGAAGGGACGCGCACACGCACCACCTGCACACTGCACTAAACACAGTGTGCATAGTGCACCTGCTAGCACCTGAATCACTAGAAGCACCTATTACATCACCACCCTCTCCATAATTATGCCAGAAGATGTCTATTTTCTTTATGGAATAATTGCACGTTTCACATTATGGCCCAAACTCTCTGAATACAATGCGTTTGTCGCCAATACACAGTGAAAGAGTTTGCAGACTGGTTTCACTGCGTGGACAACTTTGTGTCATTGCTATGTGATTCACATATCATATCGTACCCATATTGTGTTCATGAATTTGAACATTATTCTGTTGACAAGAATCACTGTGGTGACTTCGAATTTCCAGTTGGGTTTTACCTACCCCTATTTTGCCAGCATTTTGTACTCCAACTTTTAGAATACAATATCAAGCCAGTTATTTTAGTCATATCTTGAATAGAAATGATTCTACAACGCCTACTTAGCTTCTTGTACGCGAGCAAATGGGAGACTGAAAGTCAAACATTCGTATCGTTGCACAAATGACGTACAATCCAAAATGAACCGTTGCATGGCTTTAGGATGTGACGTCACAATACGATTTAATTAATTGCGGTCAGTAAAAAATGAAGGTGCAATACGCGTATGCTGTCTAAATGCGCAATGCTGCCCAGGATCATGCGCGCTTGTGGGATTTTTCTTTTTGCTTTCAATATTTTTGCTCCCTTTTCATAGATTACTGCAGGGAGAAACTCTTTTTCTTTCGTATTTTCGCTTGATTCTGAGGCGTTGTACAACACAAATAGCGAATATTCTTATTCGTACAATGGTGCGAGATTTCGCATTCGGTGAAAGAAAGAGACGCTCTTTTCAACGAGGCGTAAGCCGAGTAGAATAGAGGGCAATTCCATAAAATAATCAACCTTTTTGTACACCCGACCACCATTTTTCTCAAGTTTTACTTCACTTCATATACTGACCAATTCATGGTAATTTGAGAGCATTACAGACTGTCAAAAGAACAAGAAATCAGACACAGAATATTTCATGAAGGTCCCGCATATAGAGGTCGGACATACATATTTCATGGAATTGCCTTAGAGCATCTTTCTGTCACGTCATGCAAAATCTCCCATCATCGCACTCATGCCTATTCGCTATTTATTTACCAATGAGTAAACATATTTTGAATGTGTCTTCCCCAAATCTATTTGTTTGTCCTCAAAAAGTATCAAATTCGGACCAATTGTGCGTTCCAAGTGACCCGCATGAAATGGCGCCAGAGTTCTCATTGTTTGTTGACACAAGTAAATTGACCCAAATATGGTTTATCTCAGAAAAAAATATAAATGATATTAGCACTGTAGATTCATCAAAGTTTACCAACGAATTTGAAGAAAGCAGAGGGAGACAAGTAAATCTATTTCCAACTTTTTTTATTTCTAGTATTTCTCTGGGTTTATCAGCATAATCATTGGTGTTACAATCAAGGGGGGGGGGGGCGCTGGTCTGCAAGGAAGGCCATGCACTTGTAATGCAGAATAATCGTTTTTTTGTGCGTAAATAACCCCTTTCATCATTGGTGGTGCGACTGCTTACAACCGTTGCGATTCTGTGCAACATATATTGTGACCAAATGATCGCAAGCGAGCGCACGAGTAATTGTGAAACCTATCTTACTTGAACAGCAAATGTAGTAACGGCAATAGTACGATAAAGTTTCAATCGCACGGAAGTCTAGGGTTCTAAGCACGTCGTACGTAGTCTGCAACCACAGACCCTGATTGAAACTTTCATCAACAAGTGTGTCTCCACGCAAATACTAGAACATACAAACTTGCTGTTTCAATTCAGGCGGGAGGGCCTTCAGTAAACAAGGCATGAGTAGGCTGCAATTCAGACCCTTTACTCGAGTGAAGGGTTTGCACAGCAGACTACGTCGTACGTACACTTCTTAGGGGGAAAAACGGCGAGTTGTGACAGGGATTTAAAGGTCAAGTCCACCCCAGCAAAATGTGTATTTGAATAAATAGAGAAAAATCAAACTAGCATAATACTGAAAATTTCATTAAAATCGGAGGTAAAATAAGAAAGTTATGGCATTTTAAAGTTTCGCTTATTTTTCACAAAACAGTGATATGTACAACTCAGTGACATGCACATGAGTCAATCGATGATGTCCATCACTCACTATTTCTTTTGTTTTTTATTGTTTGAATTATACAATATTTCATTTTTTACAGATTTGGCCATATGGACCGTCTCAACTGAATCATATAGTAATAAACAATGCTAATTCCACATGTTCAGGGAGGAATTAATCACTGTTTCACTTGACAATGAGGAGAAAATTAGAATATTTCATATTTCATATAATAAAATACAAAAGAAATAGTGAGTGGATGACGTCATCAGTCTCCTCATTTGCATACCAACCAGGATGTGCAAATAACTGTTATGTGAAATTAGGCGAAATTTGAAAATGTCATAACTTTCTTATTTTACATCCGATTTTGATGAAATTTTCAGTGTTATTCTTGTTGGATTTTTCTCTTTTTATTCAAATCAATTTTTTGTCGGGGTGGACTTGTCCTTTAACTAACAAGAATAAAGGGGCTCTAACATGGTAAAACATTGTCAGGTTGAGTGGCCCTATAAAAGTATGCACGGAGGCCTATCTCGGGTATCTCGGGAAGTAAACAGAGAACGAGACGAACTGGGACATTTGACAGATCAGTGCTGTATTTTATTTTGAATGATTGTCATTTAGTAGATCCAGCTCGGATGGATACACAAATTTTACGGGGGCCGTATTGTTTGCATACCATACTCAGCCTTCAAAACTATTGTGACTTAGCCCACCGGTTCAGCGCCTGCGTTAAGTTGAATGACTCTCTTTATAATGAACACACAGAAAAAATGAATAGGAATATTTTGTGTTACACCCAAAAATTGTAGTCACCTTGATGTTTTGGTACCATAGCAAGACTGACGTGGCTAGACGCTTTGGAGCATTCTACATGTAGTATATTTACCAAACAAATGCTGAGTAAATCAAAGGATGAGGTTTGACCCAGGGGGGCACTCAGTATATAATGCGTGGTGGGTATGTGCCGCGGAGGGGATCCCCATTTTTACACTCAAATATTCGTTCCAAGGCATAGCATTTTTGTCTTATCGAGACAAAGAACAAAGAAAGCCGCTCCGAAGCAAAGCATTTTCTTCTTATCGAGAAAAAAAGAAGAACGAAATCCGCTCCAAAGCTTCGCATATTTTTCGTTACGCCGTTCCGGCCGCATTGATCTGCTAAATGAGCTGCAATTTTGGTGAAAAGCGGCCACAGAGCACTGTCCGACCATAGAGCGCACCCGGCGCTCGTGCCGCCGGGCTAGCTGCATGCACGTATGCCCGTTTTGAGTGATGTATATACGCACTCACACGCAGGCGACCTGTTCCAAGGACCCCCGTTTTCACAAACATTTGTAGTTCCGAAGCCCGTTCCGAGCACCTTCCTTTTTACGATAAGCCCGGTCCAAGGCCCCCATTTTTTGTCTTGCCGGCGGCACATACCTACCACTGTTTTTGGCCGAGTACCCCCTCCCCCCCGGGGTTTGACCAATAAATTTGACAAGCAAAAAAACACACACAGTAAGGTTTGACTACACAGTACGAAAAGAATGTCATTTTGGTACATATGGTTCACTACCAAATAAAGGTCATTTTGGAACCGATAATTTTATTTCAAGCAAAAAAAGAGGATTCACTACAAAATGGAGGTCATTAGGGATTGGTTCCAAAATGTAGGTCATTATTCTATTTACTTTCCAGCCCGAAGGGGTAACCCCATATCCACCCCCCCCCCCCCCTCCGCGGAGATCTGCCACTAGTTACGTTATCACCAATAGTAGACTTATGCACCTATTTGTTGACCAAAGTGTATAAGATTAGTGAACATTATAATTTAAAGCTAATTCAAAACTAGGGCCCAATCCAGGTATGGGAAGGGGGGCGGGAGTGAGAAACCCATATTTCCTTTAACAAATTGTCCAACAAGCATTGCGCGAAGTCAACTCTTTTCAAATGCTATAAGAAAGCCCCGCCTTTTCGTTCGACGAAACACATGTTTTCAAGGTGTCTGAAAAGGACATGTTTGTCCAACACTGTGTAATTTGTTAATTTGCCTCCGAGCTTTATACAATGTCATGTTATAGATATATTTGTAATAAACTCGTATCAATGCAATATTGATTTTATTAACCGTACTTATAGTATGAGACAACACAATCGAACCAGTGATTGCATGATTGTTTCTTGTTTTTTGTAGCTAGTATCTTCCAGATACTCAACGTGTCAGAAAATCATTTGAAATGACACATACAGCACTATCTCTATGCAACAATATATCTCTTTGTAACAACATTTTTGTCACCAGCCATCCCAAAACCAACAAAAGTCGCCAGGGAATGTAATCTGTAAATAGCCAATATAGTAAATTGCCCTAAAATATCATTTTAAAAAAAGTAAATTTTTTGTAATTCTTACTGTAAAAAAAATGGAAGATGTAAACTAGAACAAGGGATGAGATTTAAACAATTATTTTACGCCATACACTCTTAAAACAAATCGGCCGAAATAACTAGACCAGTAGTCAACTGGATGCAACTGTCACATTCAGTCAGACCGCAGGTCCCTATGCTAATGAGCAAAAAGGCCAGATTCATCCAAATCATCTCGTGGCTGAATCCTCCT
This sequence comes from Lytechinus pictus, assembly GCF_037042905.1. Taxonomy (NCBI): domain Eukaryota; kingdom Metazoa; phylum Echinodermata; class Echinoidea; order Temnopleuroida; family Toxopneustidae; genus Lytechinus; species Lytechinus pictus. The sequence goes on from NC_087249.1 coordinate 15,944,445, forward strand.
TGCAAAATCTCGTGATTCGTGAGATTTTCTTTCTTTAAGAATTTACCTGTTTTAACCTCAAGTTAAATGAAATATTATTGCACCATCAGATAGAGTAAATGTTACTCTTTCATATTGGTTATTTATTTTGTATACACTATTTTATTAAATAAGTAAATTTCTGGCCTGAAAATGTGCCTCATAACTGAATTTTCTTCCTCTGTTTTCTTTTGCAAATTGTGCAAAACGTTTTATTTTGAGCCTCAATGATATATACATCACCATAAAGCTGAACTTCTGTACTTTCTCACAATGCCAATTTTGATATGCTGCACCTTTTAATCGGGTCAAGATCACACGTTTTCCACCAAGGTACAAGACGAGATTTCTGAAATTTTGTACTTGCATGAAATCCATAGTTCTGATTGGCTGGATAAGGTTCACAGAACAACAGGCGTGGGGAATTTGAGGAGATTACCACATGGGAAGTGTGACTTCCCATGAACCCAGGCACTGGAACCGTTGGAATTTGCCAGTGTGTGGTCTCTTTGACCAATCAGAGTGCAGTATTCTTGTTTTCAAGCTGCTTTATGTACTTGGCCAATGAAAAGTGTGATCTTGACCCGATTAAACCAATTCTTATTTTGAAACCTATACCATTTTAAAGCATACATTTTCAGCTTTATCATGATGTAAAAATCATTTGGGCTCAAACAAAATAAAGTGTGAAAATAGCAGCTTTTGTCAGGTGAAAATAATTATTTTGTAGCATATTTTAGATCGAAATTTGACCTATATTACAAAAATTTTGAATAAATTTAAACACATGACCTGAAAGAATGATTCTGCTTCTTTACAATGATACCAAAATCATGAAATTCGATGCACAATTAGAGCAGCAATGACCGAATGAAAAGAGGTGTTTTGGTCCGCATCAAGCTCATTAAATATGCAAAACATCTCAAGTCATGAATATCACTTGGATGAAAGAAGCCACTTTCTTGGGACCTGCCGTCTCTAGTCAGAAATAACTCTATTATAGTAGAATGCGACTAGAAAATAGTCAAATATGACTAGAATATCAGTTGCACCCAGCTGACCCTATTAACTAGTCATTTGTGACTGATTTGTTTTTAGAGTGTAGGCCTATACGCCAGTTTTTGCGGAGTAGGCCTAGATGTTTTACAGAGATTCCACTGTGTTCACATCTCATGGTTGAGTGAATCTAAAATTTAAAATTTGTTTACTCCTTCGTTTTCGAACCTCTCGCTGAGTTTCTTCTGCTTTCAATAAAGTACTTGAGAGGGTTCGATTTTGACAAATTTTTCAAGCTTAGGATTTCCTTTTCCAAGGTTGATTAAAATTGCAAAATTCATTTGGGCGACTTATTGTTAGTTTTGAGGTGACTGGTCACATTTTATTTCTAAATGAATTAAAGGTTGGCTTAAATCAGGTGCAATTAAGAGCTTGGCGACTCAGAAGCGACCTGGTACAAGGCGAGACTGCAACAATTTGCTCCCTTTCCGGTACCTGTTTTCCTCTACAGAATGTCTTTCCGTTAGATTTCTTTTAGGCGCGATTGTTCGTCAGTTTCCTTGGAAGAAAATAAAGCTTAGCTGTAAAAGAAACACATCCTCACACGGACAGGCCTATGTGAACTCGAGATAGATAAATTTGATGTCTTCCATAATGCAAGGTTGCACAGCGCCAACTGCAATGATCTGATAGTAATACAATTCAAAATTAACCTCGCTACCTGTTTGCAGACCGCTGTGAAATGTGCAGAGCCGCATTTTCAATTTGATGTTTTCTCCATGGGAAAGATTAAACAAAGCAAAGTTCATATAATTCGTCAGTGGATGAAAGATGTAGATCTACTCTTTATGTAAAAAACTGCCGTCATGTTTTTTCTTCACCTTTAACCGGTTATAACTTGAAAAATAGTAAGCATATACCTGTTTTGATTTTCAGACGCGTTCGTGCACACCATGAGCTTTCTGTATATCTACTCATTATGTAAAAAACTGTCGTCATGTTTTTTCTTCACCTTTAACCGGTTATAACTTGAAAAATAGTAAGCATATACCTGCTTTGATTTTCAGATGCGTTCGTGCACACCATGAGCATGATGAGCTGAAGTCGAGCTTAGGTGCCAATCTTCTAGATCAACATTATGGAGGTAGCTAGTCCCTGCACATATTTTACTTATTTCAGTTTTATTTACGAATGGAGGCCTTTCTGAAGTGGCGACTTGCACTTCGACAAAAAGAAAATTTACAAAAACATACAAATGAGACTAAAAAATACAATGGATATAACATTTTGTTACAGAGTAAATTAAGGTACACGAAAACGGGGTCTAAACTAGAGTATTAGCGGAAATGATTTTACACTTAGTTATAAGGATTTGGAATTTCTTAATCTAATCTAGAGGTTATTCATGAAGAAGGGATCGCACTTTTGCATGATTTCGGCTTTGGGTTTTGCCCATGTTGCTATTCTACTGACTGCGGTATAGTTGTGCCTTTGGAGGTGGGAGGGGTGTGTGTGTGAGTTTGTGTGTATGTGTATAACGTTGTTTATGGAAGATTCGCCAGTTCTTCATCCAAAATGCATATTCCGACTTCTACGTATCACTGTGAAACGTTTCGGCAAATTTTACCTGCATTTTTTTTCTGACTACCCCCCGAAAGTATATAGGCCTTTATATATGTATATACATATACGAAAGAAAACGTAGGCCTACACCATCACAGCCACCATTAACAATATCATTGTCATTAATTATGTTTATTTAGACTTTATATTCAAATTTTTTACCTTCCCATAACTTTTTTAATCCTGAAGTTTATCATTTCAATATTTAATTATTTTTGTATACGTTATATTTTAATTATTCATTTCTATATTTTTCTTTTTCAAATTTTTGTAGCTTATAATGCCTGGGAGCTATTAATTTTCATATTGATTCGAGATCGGACATCACTTTGTTTGTTTTACGAATTTCATGAGCATGGCTTGGTTTGACAAATAAAACCCTCACTTCAGAGCCGATATTCCGCCCACCTTCCCTACATACTTGACATTACGAAAGGCTCTGGGCAGAGTGGTGGTATAAATGGGGTCGTGGGGTGAAGCCAAATACACCATATTCCCAGGAGACTCGGAATTTACACAAACCTCGCCAGAGCTAATTTAGGTTTGCGTAACAAGCCACGCTCTATCGTAGCACCCCGAAATTGGCATTCTTGGGTCTAATGAATACAGATCCTGGAAAACGCGTGGGTGAGAAAAATCAATAAATACATGATTTGATACGTTGATGCCGCATTAAAATCAAAGAGAAGTGTTTTTAGTATCTGCTATCGTAAGTTATTTAGCTGTACAAAGCTCTCCTATTCTCAAACCATTTAAACGTTCAAAAAAAAAATTATAATAGAAATTCAATATTATTTAACACTGCGTCAGAGTCAAATCCATTGTTTGGGTCGGTACCATCCATTTACACTCCCTGCACATCATGAAAAGCCTTTGGTGACAAGAATACACCTCTTATTAATCTGTCCATTCCCTTCAGCCATTGGAATTCGAATGGTAGATAAAGATCATGGCAAAGATAGACACATCTTCAAAGAAAATATGTAAAGCCGGTTTTTTTTATTCGTGAAATACGTGACAAAAAGTTAATTTCCCTTTCATTTGTTTCCTCTTACTTTTTTTTTGTTTCGTCGGCAATAATTGTGTGTGTCGATGTGGGTGTGCGTGTGTGTGTGAGTGAGGGGGTACATGTGTGAGGGTGAATAAGGGCGTGTATGTGTTTTCTATGTATAAGGTTCTTGTCAGTAGCGGTAAGGAGTTTGCTTCATTTTTGTTTTGGTGTTTGCTTAAAGGTTAAACTGTTTCTTGCTCGACGGTTCCTTTTTCGTTATTTTGGATCCTTTCCTCTTACTTTTTAGGAAGAGAAGCCATTTTTAGGTTGGTTCCATTTTAGGCATGATACATATATCTATATTATATTAAGATAACATTCTCTGAGTGTGATATTATATTTTATATAATTCTGAAACGCCTAGTTTTCGAAAAAGGGGCTCAGTTGCTAATTGACTTCGTAAATAATCATATTCCCGACCTTTCGTTGGAGAACGCGAACGCTTATTTGCGACGGTAGTTGATTTTGGAAGAGACTTGGGCCCGTCGTCATGCTCGTAAAACTCTGTCCTGCAATGCAAATTGTGTGACATGAGAAATTTTTTTTCGTTTCGCATCTGGAACGGAAACATTTAATCTGCGTTTCGTGTGCAAAATTCTGGTTGCTACTATGGAAACAGCGATATATCCGATTTAGGACGAATTTCCAAAGCCACATTTGGTTCCTCCCAGAGCTCGAGAGGCCGCCCGGGGGACCCACTTCCATTGAAGAGTGGATACCAGGCGCGACCACGCGTAAAAAGGGAAAGAGTGGGCAAGTACGTTAGGTATAGGCCTATGTAACGTTATAAGGGTGTCACAAACGATGTTTAAAATACTGAAAAGGAGGATATGTTTTCAATACTTGTAGGGTTTCACAAGCAAAATACTTGTTAAGAGATGCATTTTCATAATCTGGAAAAGCCTTGCTTCCCTTGTTTAGGGTGCTTTTCGAAACCGCATGGTCGTGCCTGGTATCCACTCATTTATGGAAGTGGCCCCCCGGGAATTCGAATCTAATCCCCCATTTCTGGGGAAAGTAAAACATAATGCCCATTACATTGTGTTTTAGAGGTATATCGTTTGTGTAGGAGTAAACAAAAGGCTGGTACGTGTTCAGACGTATACATGCTGTGTACATAATCGAAATGGTTTCGGCTGGAGAGGTGATTTGACCCATGGAATCAATTGCCAGAGATCCACCAATAATCCACATTAAATGCAATATCGATTCGATGGACTGTAATGATCTATATCTCAGCATTAATTCAGTAACTTTTTCCTCACTCAATATCACTCGATTTGTTTGAAAAACCACTTTCTTATCCATGTCATAATCTATTGTAGGTCCTGCATTTCGAATATCTCCAGCCATCAGTCGTAATGTACATGCATGTATGGTGCGGGTGTCGCAGGAAAGAATTTTGCACACGAAAAGCAGATCTGTAGGGCCTGTAACCCCCCCTGTAACACAAAGCTTAGTATTGATTGTAGAGCAGTTTTCTACGTTTGATTATATTGACTATAATGTACAATCAATCTTAAACATCAAGTGTATGATTAAGCGTTAACTTTTGTATTAGGGGACCCTAATATTAGCGTCCGTGAGGATTGCGAAAGGTTGCTATTATCTACCTGCTTTAGACTGCACATCGTTATAGCGGAAAATTCAGTTGTCATGAAATCACTGCTGATAAGATTCTTTAAAATATCTATATTTAATTGCAGATCTTGTAACAGAGTGACATAATACCGATGGCGTGACCGGCGGACACGTTTCACATTTCGCATGCCTCAACATATCACGTGAAGTTACCTAACACGTGATAATAAAAGCACACCAGGTCTCAGATTAAACAGAATAACCTGATATAGTGAAAGAAAGGGGACCTAGAAACATATTATTCAAAAACTTGACTAGTAAGGTTAAACTTTGTATCTTCATCTATTATGGAGGCAATAAACAAAACATAAAGTTTGAATCACTTTGCTAGAGCAACGCTGTGTTGTTGTAGAACGCATATGTCTTACCAATCTCCGAACAACAAGGTCCGGGGTTCGAATCCCGAAGCAACACCAACATTTCTTGGAAAGAGGTTAACCTTCATGTAATACTCTTCCTTGACGCGATGATTTATTGTTCTGCACTGTAGAAAGAGATTTTTTGAACGCTCATGCACCCGACAATTGTATAGTGACATCTGTGTCGACAATATGTATCGCTAAAACAATTGCACTAAGTGATATTCTAGGGAAGACATGATATTTTCTTTATTGCCACTGCCATTATTATTATTAGTTTTTTAGCAATATAGTCATTATCATTATCTCTTTTACTACTGAGATCAGTATCAATATCTTTGCCATTCCTTCGGAAATGATTGCATTTGCCGCCATCTGAAAGACTACCCATGAGCTTTCTTAAACCCTTACCCCCCTCCCCTCCAAAAAATATGCATGTTACTTCTACTAAAATATAGGAATGCATGTACCCTAAAAGAACTGTATAACGGTCATAATGTAAATGATATGAACTAATTCTTTTTCAATACATCGATTTTACTACAATAATCCCGATCGGAGCCCCATCAAAAAATAGTATCCGCGTATCTATTTTTGTTTATATAATAGTTTAGAATCGGCTGAACATTTTCATGATATACTTTTTTCCTAATTTACAATTACTGAAACTTTAAATTAAGTGTTCAAATTGATTCTTTAGACAACACTCAAATGGCAAACAGTGGAGGAACGTATCAAATGTCAATATTGTGTTCTTGCTTTCAAAATACAAAACGAAGTAGCACCAGCCTACCTGGAACCACTTATCTGCAAACGTAATGTAATTTATAAAACACGATATTCTGAACAATGTCTCCTTCAAATACCCTGCCCAAGGACGGATTATATAAGAAAATCTTTTGGAATTTTTTGCTCTCATCTTATTTAATTCGCTCCCTTGTGATATACAAAAGTGCACGTCCCTCCATGCATGAAAAAGCACTGTTAATCATTAAAATTCTCAGAACTTGATGTAGGGATTCTATGATACTTATTGATTCACTCTATATGTATATAATGCATTCTGTTTTTATTTTATTGTTATGTTGCATACATTGAATTCCTATTGTTGCATATTGTTGAGTTATTTATTAAACTGCACGGTGCCTTTGGAAAGCAGTTTTGCATAACTGAAAAGGCCTACCCTGCAGTATAAAATAAAGAATACACAAATAAAATAGATAAATAAAAATAAGAGCAAAAACATCGCCTAGAGAGAGGGCACTGATTCGATAGCTACTACACTTTAGAGATATCATAATGTGAAACGATAGACGAGTCTATTTCACAAATAATAGCCCTCTATGTAAGCATTAGACGGGCTTTAAAGTTTCAAATTAGCAATGCAGATTCCTTTCATCCGGGCAAAAGGTTGAGAAACCTTTGATATCTTTGAACTTTAAAAAGTGCATCTTTAACCTAGATTTGGTCATCTATTATTACAGCTTTTCCTAAAACACTAATCTCAGGAATCTTTTAAGTATCCAGTTGAGTTTGGCCTCTTCAAGTTATGATGTCAAGAAAGACGTTTCATGGGTGCATTAGAACGTCTCTGTAGACATGATGGACTCGTCGATAGCACTTAACTACAAACGTGAATGTAATTTATATCCAATCAGTCCATTCACTGCAATGACCAGTCTTATGCATGTCTATCTCAGTTAAGAAACGGCAGAACTAAATCTAAATTATATTAAATCTGTTATTTTCTACATTCTTCATCCATGTAATAGCTCAATTCAATTCAATTTATTAATTTTCTCAGCACAACAATGATTTAAATTCATCAAAATTGTTTACTTATTCACTATTCGCAGATGACACTTGCTTACTTTCCCATCAAAAAGATATGCATACTCTCATATTCTTAACTAACAATGAAATTAAAAAAATATTCAAATGGTTTTGCTGTAACAAGCTTTTATTAAATGCTAGTAAAACTCAATATGTTGTCTTTAGAACAAGGGGTAAAAGAGTCCCTGAAGATACTAATCCATTATCAATAGGAGGCCATCAGATCAATCGAAGTCAAGATGTAAGGTTTCTGGGAGTTGTAGTTGATGATCACTTATCATGGAAAAATCACCTCAGTTATGTTGTACTAAGGTATCAAGGAGTGTTGGTGTCATTTATAAGTTACGTTTCTCTCTACCTCAGCAGACCTTTAATAGTAACTCTTTACAATGCTATCATTATGCCACACTTAAATTATTGTAATGTTGCATGGGAAATACATATAGGAACCATTTAAACAAACTGCTAGTTCTTCAGAAGAAAGTTATGAGTCTCATAACATATTCGAATTACAGATGTTCAAGTATTCCTTTATTTCTGCAATTGCAGATTTTGCCTCTTGATGGTTTAGTCTCCTTAAATTGTTTGATATTTATGTACAAATCACAATCCTCTCAAAACTGTTCATTTTTAAAAGATGCATTTACTGTTAACTCAAATGTCCATTTGTACAATACACGGCAGAAAAATCTTATCCACCAACCACTTACAAGAACAAATACTGCTTTGAATTCTTTTGTCAGTGATAGTTTGTACAAAATAATGGAATAAGTTACCACAAAGCTTTAGATCCAGTCCAACACTGCCCATATTTTAAATTTTATGTCGAAAATATTTATTTGAAAGATTACAAAATATCTTAAATTGATTCTTGATAAACCATATGTGTGTGTGTGTGTTTGTTTGTATGTATTTTTCTTATCTACTCTCCAGATTATCATTGGAAATATTTTTTTCATCTCATTATTGTTGTAATGTACTTTATAAGGTGCCCCTCTCACAAGCTCTGCTTCAATGGGGTCCCAAACCTATCATGTATTCTCATTTTGTGTTAAACTGTGTAATATGTCTCTTGTTTTGATTGGTTTAAATAAACTTGAACTTGAACTTGAACAATATGTATAGGAATGACAATCAACATGTATAAGAAAAATAACTAAAACTGCGGAAATTTGATTAAAGCTTGCAGAGGGTAGTTTCAGGTAAATTGAAATGAGATACATATTAATAATAATAAAAAAAATAACAGCTGGATTTATAAAGCTCTTTTTGCCTGAGGATACAAAGCGCTGCTATTATTACCCCGGCTTTAGCTCGAGCTACCATCGCTGGTGCTCAGTGCATGCAATGAATTACTCCTGCCTGTTACCCATTCACCTCACCTGGGTCGAGTGCAGCACAGTGTGGATAAATTTCTTGCTGAAGGAAAACACGCCATGGCTGGGATTCGAACCCACGACCCTCTGTTTCAAAGGCGAGAGTAAGAACCACTAGACCACGACGCACTCACAATTAGCAGCATGGAATAAATTATATATATACAAAAAACGTTCATATAGCATGAACGATCGCCAGCATATATACAATGAGGGCGGGATCAGTATATGCAAGATAAGACAAGAAAAAAAAAGTATATTCATTTATTTACTGAGTATTGAAAAAAACGATTTATGAAAAACATTCGGGATTTTGTTTCTTGCAGATATTATGTTACGGACTATTCGAAATAGTTGCTACTCTCTAAATTCCATAGATTGAAAGTGAATCTAGTAGATTTGGGTCAGTGAACAATCTAAAATTGGATCGAAAGTTTCAATCGAATAAGACTGAATTAAAAATTTATTAGATTGAAAAACTTCGAACCAACATTGGATTGGTTCCTGATTGCAATCTATTTTAATCTAACAATTTTAGAGAGTATCTGAATTTGTTTTTATACCATTTCATATTTAAGGCTATGAGGCGAACAAAATAAAGGTGGTGAATGAGATCTAAGAGGTGAATTTGTATATTCTTAAAACTTTCTTTTGCAATTTATGAAAAGGGTTCCAATTTTGTTGCTTCGAAATTCGCCTATTATTACTCCCATATTGAAGATAAGGTAAGACACTTATATCGGAATATCATATATGTATATAACTCGTTCTGTGGCAAAATGTTACGGAGTTTTTAAGGGTAATACCAATATGATTTTGATATCTTATTATATATAATAGCGCGGTTGCTGTTATAGGAAAATGTGTAATGTAAAGTAATTCCAAGGAATTTAATGCTTTTCGAACAACTCAGGGGATTTCGTTCATAAATGTGTTGTCATCAAAAATATTACTTTTTCCATATTCTTTACTAAAAATACATATTATGTGTTTAATCATAGATAATTATATCAATTGATATACCTGGAACCAATGAACAACCTTGATAAATGCTTCAATTGTATGTTTCACAAGTATATCGAAATCACAATTGAAAATAATTAATATCCTGTCACCTGGAAAAATTACAAAAAATGCATAAAACTTCAATATACATTAACAAGAGGAGAGGCCGTGTTGTGCCCTGGGAACTATAGACTGGACCCTCTTATGTCAATTTACAACATGATTTTATACAATATAATTGAAAAGATCAAAGACATGTAAATAGTCATCAAAACAGTAAAATGCAAAACCACGTATAATAATACCAAAAATAATAGTTACATTTATACAGCGCTTATTACACTTTGTTTCTAAGAGCTTTACATTGCAATTATTATAACCCCGGTCATCGGATCCTGACATGCCCGCACACAATGTATGCCCTTTCTCCACTCCCTGGGGAGCATTCCAACAAGAGTTCCAAGACTCAATTGCTAGGCATACTACATAGGCTTTCGCATCCTACCGGGTACCCATTTAACACCTAGGTGAATAGTGGCAACGTGTGGATTAACGCCTTGCCAAAGGACGCTAGGCCGTGGTGGGAATCGAACACACGACCCTCTGACTGCAAGGCGAGAGTCAAAATCGCTACACTACGACTCTTCCACACATATTATGATTAATTATCAAAAGCCTTATTAAGAAATGTTAATGTTAGTGCTGGAGATGATTTTGGAGGTCAATAAGTGTCGTGTCACGAGATGAAGTTTATTTGATATTTTAATAGATATATCGTCGGCACCCAATAGATAACCCTTAGGTTGGCTTGTACTTGTACACTATTTGCTGGACCAACGGCCTTCTCATGTAAAATTGCTCAACTAATATTTAGATTTGGCGCACACTTTGGATCCTAGGTACTAAGTATTGTACTTAATCCATTAAAAGTGAAATTCACCCTCAAATAAATTTTAATGTAAAAATAGCAGAAAATATAGTGTTAAAAATATGGACGAAGTCTTGAGGAAATATATCAAAGATTGGACAAGATACACAAGCCTAACACTCCTCTCCGTCTCCGTCACGGTCCTATCATCCTCTCCGTCCTATCATCTCCACCCGCGGGTCACCCTGCTACAACACAGCACGCCATCTGGCCAACATCCTTCAGCCACTCGTAGGCCAGACCCAGCACCATGTCACCAACTCCAAGCACTTCATTGACGTCGTCTCCAAGACCAAGATCCGGCCCTCCGACACACTCGTCAGCTTTGATGTCGTCTCCTTCTTCACCAGCGTACCTGTAGACCAAGCATGTGACATCATCAAGCAACGCCTGATCCTACCTACGACGTCAGCCCGCCGTGACCGCCGGCCAAGCGCTTTCCCCCACGTCCGCACGAACTCCACAAGTACCGCCGCACGCCGAGCGAACATTCACGCCTGCCCGGAAACGTCGAGTCTCTCTACTACTCATCATCTCTACTCGCCGACTCAAGCCAGCATCTCTTCATTAGCTCTACTACTCAAGCTGTTCTCAACTCATCAATCTTTCCTGGTTTACAGTCCTTTTCAGGACTACTTTCAAGAAAGAATACTCTACTCTCAAATCTCCACTTTCTCGCCTATCCATTTCTTCTCTTCTTCTATCCACTGATTCTATAAAACTTCACATGGTCTACCGTAAACCACATCAGCGAAGATATTTGATGTTTAATGGAGACGTGATTTGCTAGCAGATTCCACAAGTCGTGTAGAAAAAAAACAATTAAATGTCGTTTAGAAAAGGTTGTTTTTATTGTATCTTCAGTATATCAACAAACAAATCATTTCACATCCGCTCCTGAAAGAACATTTTTTAAGCCATCACGAACCACCAACATATAAAAAAAGTATAAATTTTATAGTGAATATAGTATGGCGCAGCTTTTTGTATATGACATCACAGATCAAAAACTTAAAATTCTAATATTTTTCTTCTTTTAATGGATTTTCCTCAAGCCTTCACCGTTATATTTTTTGCCTATTTTTACAACAAACTTTTCTCTAGGGTGAATTTCCCTTTAAAACAGGTAGATAGAATGATACGTAATATGAAAGAAACACCAATAAATTTGAATCCCTGATTCGCTACACGTTAAAAAAAACCTATACGTGCCATGTTAATATCTATTTGGATGCATTATGATATGAAAAATATAAAATATTACTTTAATTACAGAATGTTTTATTATTTTTCTGTTATCCATGGCCTTGCATACCTTTTCACACTGGCGCGTATTTTTTTAGGCGGTAAAGGAATGGAACTCGTGCAAGAGGTTCGAATTATTACCCCAACATTTAGATTTCAGTGGGTTCAAGGTAGCACACATTGGTTTTTTATATTACGAACTAAGCAAGATACATTCTTTCATAACTATTTGAGGTCATTTTGGCAAGTAAATATTTGAGTTTAATCATATCAACTGATAATAACATATAAAAACATGAGGAAAAACAACACAAATAATATGTGATCAACTCATATAGCCTATTTAGTCGACAAAGAGACAGTTCAAGGTCAATAGTTATGACTGATATAATGGGGAAAGGCTCTCTCCTTTCCTTGTCGATGTAGCGTGTCATTTTTTTACATCTGTCATTTTGTAAACATTTTGCCTCTGCCATTACGCTATTACCTCTGTCAATTTTGCCTCTGCCATATTTATTTCTGCCTTTTTTACCTCTGCCAATGTACCTGTGTGTGTGTGTATTTTTGTTGACCTCTTCCATTAATACATCTGGCATTTCGACCTCTGCAATTTTTGCCTTTGCCGTTTTTACCTGCAATTCTTACATATTTGTATATATATATGCGTGTGTGAGGGAGGGTGTGTGTGTGTATACATTTTTAATTATAATTGCCAAGTACGCCTTTAAAGGCAGTCGCTACCTTTGCGAACTCTAAAACCAAGAAGAACAAAGTGTATGAGTGCGTGTATTAAAACTTTGGAGAAAAAAAATGAACACAAAGTTCTGCTAGTGAGAATGATAAAATGTAAGCAGAATGCAAATCGCTATCTTATAATTTCAGGTATTCGAGTCGTTCATAGAACACAAATAGTGTATGTGATGAATTAAGATGGTGTTTCCGGTCAATTTATATTTTGCTTTTCTGAAACACTAAATAATGATTTTCGGACGCAATCTTTTTCTGGGCTTCATTTTGCTTACATATCATAGACACAGGTGTCAAGTTGGACCTTGCAGCTGAGATTTTTTAAAGTCAAATTAATATTAGCCTATGCTTTTAATTTTCTTTCATTATGACGGCTTATATAAATTGCCGGGGCGTTTCTGCATCAAGTTGCATGATATTGGTGAGAGGCCAATCCCTCCCCGAATATCTCAGAAACTAGGCCTGTTATTTGGTCCGTAATCTGTTGATGTTTTTTTTTTTATGATAGCATAACATACATACAATTGCCAACATTTGATAAAAAAAATACTTAATGTTTTTATCATCTTATTCATAACTACTTGCCTGTGGCATTTTTGTAAGGCCTTATGCATAACGAATGGTGCGTGCGCCACTAAATGGGAACCTCCGATCTAGATTATAAACAAATGCATTAAATACTGCATTATTTATTACGCGGAATCTAGCACTTTGGGGAACTCCGATTCTCGTATGGTTCGCTTTGACAAATAGCTACCAAGAATTCACGAATGCATGTATGCTAATTAGTATCGGATACCACCATCGCTTGATTATGCCGATGAAGGGACTGGTAAAAGCGTTTAAGCATTCTATCCTGGGGTTTTCCCGGGACTTTTTCTTTTCTCCAACATTATGTCATCTAATTTTCATGATTTTGTTTACGTTCTGCAGTGGGAAAGGAACTAAGCGCGCTATGTCTGTATGACCACTAGTGGCGTTAGAATCGAAACACAGCACGTGGCGGATCTTCCTGTTCCGGTTTAAAAAAAATGTTTAAAAAAGTAACGTTAAGCTGAATACTCAAAGTTGTCAAAAGGTCGTAAGCAATATCAGTAGTAGAAGTAGTAGTAGTAATAGCAGTGGTGGTGGTGGTGGTGATAATAACAGTAGTAGTAGTAACAGTAGTAGTTAGTAGTATTAGTAGTAGTAGTAGTAGTAGTATAGTAGTAGTAATATTAGTAGCAGCAGAAGCAGTAGCAGCAGTAGCAGTAGAAGTTGTAGTAGTAGCAGTAGTAGTAGTAGTAGTAGTAGTAGTAGTAATAGTAATAGTAGTGGTAACAGTAGTAAAAGCTGTATCGGTGGTGGTGGTAGTGGGAAGTATAGCGAAGATAGAAGCAGTGGAAGTTTCGAAAGAAAGAGTGACACAAGCATAATACATGTAAGCATGTGAATCCCCTTATTCTCAATTGCATATTTGTCTAATCCCTCTTCCTCCCTTTCCCTTGTTCTCTCGCGAAATATAAATAGGCCTATTACTTTCATTACTAATCGAAGAAATGAATAGACCAATATATTGTACGAAACCACTTTGGCCCACTGATCCGTGACTTGTAATCAGTGAGGATTAATCCCCCCCTCTCTCTCTCTCACACACACACACACACACACACGCGTGCGCGCGCAAGATACACACGCACATACATATTTAGGCCCGCACACACACCCACATCTAAGTCCTTCTCGTCTTCCCATTGCAATTTTAGATTTTAGATTGTAGAAAATACTATTAGTTATTATTTATTCAAGTAAGCATTGCTTAATAAAAGATTCTATAATTTAAACTTACACATGCAGGTGTCTCTAAATTTGCGTAATTAGTTTGACTTTGTTATTTTCCGCATGGCTGCATACACTACACATCGTGTTGTAAACTACTCTATTTTTCCCTTTCTTTTTCTTTTATTTTTTTGTTTGTTTGTTTTAATCTTTGTTATTTAAACTTTTTTTTATTTAACTCTAAGCTCTTTATGCGCCTTAATCACTATACAGAGTAGATTTAGCGCTTTATAAGTCACATTATAATAATAATTATTATTATCATTTGAAGAGGTTAGATCCATCTTGGACCATTCCGATAAAAATCGCGATTTTTATTCTCACTTATTGCAGTTTTCTTATGAGAAACTAATTTGGTATGATGTACTACCTTATCATGTGAACATAAAATTGGTTATAAAAGAAATCTACCCGTCTTCAATTTTTTCTATATATGTTTTCAAAAATTATCATTGTGGACCTTATCCCTTTTGCAAGCAAACTGAAATGAATCCAATCTCTTTGGAATAAAAAAGTGATTTTTCTTTGCCACTCTTATTCACTTTTAGGTAGATTTTTAGTCGCTCTGATGATATCAATGAAAATTTAAAATTTACATTAATATCATCAGAGCGACTAAAAATCTATAGGATTTGAGACAGAAAACAACAAAATTTATGAAAAATAGACCTAATCTCTTTTGACAAAGGATGTCTTCAGAAGAGTTTGGTTGCAAAAGGGGTTCGGTACAGTCCAAGAAAATCGTTTTTTTTATTCTCCCATACTGCAATATTCTTATGCGAAAGTAAATTTTCATGATACCCAACAATGTGAGCATAAAATTGGGTATAAAATAAATCTACCTGTCTTCATATTTTTGAAATATTCTTTTTCATAACATTTCTTTGTGGACCTAACCCCTTTTTCAACAAAATTGAAATGGACCTAACCCCTTTTGAAAAAAAAAGGGATTTTTCTTTGCCATTTTTGTTCACTTTTTAATGGGAATTTCAACTTTTAGTTGGTATCATCTTATAGAGCTACTAAAATCAAATTTGATGAAAAATGGACCTAACCCCTTTTGCAACTGAGCTCTTCATTTGTTACTGTTATTATCACTATCACAAAAAAAATCCTCCAGCTGGGTTCTGATTCATAAAGCCTTGTTATGGTAACAGATGTACAATATCTATA
Source organism: Lytechinus pictus (assembly GCF_037042905.1). Taxonomy (NCBI): domain Eukaryota; kingdom Metazoa; phylum Echinodermata; class Echinoidea; order Temnopleuroida; family Toxopneustidae; genus Lytechinus; species Lytechinus pictus. The sequence goes on from NC_087249.1 coordinate 15,960,258, forward strand.
ACACATTCACTGTCAGCCAATCAAATCGAGTATTTCAGTAACCTAACCTGATTCAAATTCGTAATTATAATATTATTTATTAAATGGACCCGTGGGTGGGAAGCTGGTTGTTTTTTTGTTTTGATCACATAATCTCTGCCAAATAGTTCACGCAAATATAGTTAAATGATTTCGTTTCTATTATTTTTTAAAATATTCACGAACTCTCTTTGATACTTAGTTATAAATGCATGTATATTATTGCAGAACTTTTGATGTCATGTTCTTGTCTAGTTTTAAGGCTCCATTAAGCACGCCTTTACTGGCTACGTCAGATGTATGCTTGCAGCGTCGTCGTGTTATTGTTTTTTCTTCGTTGAAACCAGTATATTAGCGGTGCATTAAAAAAAATAATCCAAATCACTCGAATAAGTCCATCCTGTTTTCGAGGAATATATGTACTGTACCATATAGGCGGTTGTCAAAAGGACAGCACGTCCATTATATTGGTGTAGTCAGTGGATAATCGCTTTCTAAATCCGCTTTAATTTTCACGCACTTTGTAAACGGTCGCCAATCGCCGAAATCAATTTATTATTCCTCTTAATTGACGGAAAAAAACTTCCGTTTTACATGTTTTTTTTTTCATTTTGGTCTCGTCTACATGTTTACCTCCAGTCGAGATTAAAACTCTGACCACACCCCCTCTAAAAAAACCCACAATAGATATTTTGAAATCCTGATCGGTATGCAAATGAGTGAGATGAGGAGGTCACCACTCGATTTTTTTTTCTTTTGTATTTCATTACATGATATATGAAGTATTTTTATTCTTCTCATTTTTATAATGAAAAAAGTGAAACGAAGTTTAGTTTTTCGTTGAATATTTGATATTGCCATTGTTGTAACCTAATGTGATTAGAATCATTAGATGGAGAGTATCCATATACTGTTACATCAACAACCCCCGAAAGGGGGGGGGGGTAATATATTAGTCAACAAGTGAAATATTAATGAAATAGTAAGTGAGTGGTATCATCGGATCTCTCATTTTCATATTACCGTTTTGTCAACTGTTCTCAGAAAAAATAAAGGACAATTTTCAAATGTCATAATTTTCGTAATTTACATCCGATCTTGATAAAATTGCAGTGTTCTGTTTATTCAAATTCTCATTTCTTATAAAAAAAAAAAACTGTCTGCAGGGGTAAACTCTTAAATTAGCTAAAATGTATGATTGAATGTTTATGTTTTCATGTTCAAACAAATATCTTAAGTTAATAAACTCTTACAAGTTCTTAGGAATCAAAGATAGCACAGATGGCAAAATCAGACAAAGGAGAATTGATAGTCGTTTACTTTGGTTTTATTCATTTATTAGAATTCCATCGGGTAGGAAGAAGCTTTGGATAATATTATATTCATTTTTTCTTCTTCCTGCATGCCAATATTCTTTTTAGTACGAAATCCCATTTTATAAAATTATTGCCGAAAACCTGTAAAAAGACGCTGTTTATAGGGATTATGATTCAAAATTGAAACCCAGATTCTCCGAACAAATATTTTAAGAGTTAAATTATTATTTTGTCTATAATATATTTGATTAACGGGAAGCCCATATAATCATATTTTTTTCTTGCTTGCCAATATCTTACTATTACTAAATTGCATTTTGTAAAACGATGGCCGATGACCTGTAAACAAAGGCCGTTTGTAAAAATGATTAAAAATTGAATTTTAACCCAGATTTTCCGAACGACTATTTTTAAGAGTTAAATTATTATTTTGTTTTAATTATATTTGATTACACGGGAAGTTCATATTGGTAAATCTTCAATGATAATTCGTCCAAGACAATTTTCCTTTAGAAAAAAGAAAATCATTTTATTTATGCGGTGGACATTTCCCGCTCCCTTTTATTAAAGAATAACAGTTTTTTTGATCCATCAAATAAATGGACATTATGAAATGTATATGACAAGAAATATGGGAAAGCTGCTCACATAAGACGTCGCAAATGAAACCTACATACGTATATCTACCCCTTTAACTAATGTAAGGAAAGTCAAATATCAGTTTTAACAACGTCAGCTGTTTGGATCTTGACTGTAAGATTAAACCCAAAATTTGACTATAAATGTCTGCATTGAATGTATTTGAGTATATCCTTGTATCTATGGGAGAAGGGTGAGTGCGTGCATGTAACAATACGGTCAGCGATCTTCGTGAAAACCCCCGCAGAGCGATCGCAGACTATGTAAATATACACCTTCATTCATGAAATTTGTATATTCAATGCACTAGCCTGTTAGAGGATGAATTTAATTTAAATTGATATGTTAAATATATCGTTGCTTCCAAATAGGTAGGGAAAAGACAAACTTAATATAATAATGCCTTTCTTCCCTTCGTACAGAACACCGATTCCCAAACTTATGGAATTATCGCAATAATGAACATCAATTTGTACAGCGCAGCTTTTATATGGATATATTTAGCTTCGCTTGTTCAGAGCTCTTTTTACTTATGTCTACACGGAAAATGTTCTTTACTAAAGAGATATGTTTTTTATTTTAATTTGAAGAGAGTCAAGGATGGAGAGCTTCTTATATCATTTGGCAGGCTAATCCATAGTTTGGGGGCAGTAAGTACAAATGCGCGATCACCTAGTGTGACTTTTGTTTTGTGAAATGGGATCTGGAACAATAATTTGTCTGTAGAACTTCGCAGGCTTCGACATGTGTGATTGGGTTTAAGTTTGACTAATTCTGTAATGTAATGTGGGGTTTGTCCGATTAATGTCTTATATACAATTAACATAATTTTATATGAAATTCTTTGACGTACATACATCCAGTGGAGATCTCTCAGAAGGGGTGTAGTGGAACTGAACTTTGGGACACGGTAGATTAGTCTTGCACATGAATTTTGGAATTTTTGTAACTTAGAAATAAGACTGTCAGGCATTCCAAACATCAAACCATTACAGTAGTCAAGCTTACTTGTAATCAGAGCATGCGCCACCAGTTTGATACTTTCTTGATCAAAGTATTTGCGAATGCGCCAAAGGTTTTAGAGGAGATTATGTTGATTCGCATACATTTGAGACTTGGGTTTCCATATTGAGGTTTGTATCAAAATAAACTCCTAGATTCCTTGCAGTATCAGAGGGTTCGACATTTGATACTCCAATTTTTATACAGTTGATATTAATTTTAGAGATCTGCTGTGAGGTGCCAATGAGCAAAAAATCACTTTTGCTATCGTTTAATTTCAGATTATCATTAAGCATCCAACTACGAATAAAAATGATACGTTCAATTCAATTTAATTGGCAAAATAAAAAAATCAAGAAGTTACAAAATAAACAGACACATATAAATTAGCCAGGACCTCTGGAAAAGCATCCTGTGCTAATATTTGAGGCCCTAAATGACAATTAAGAAATACAATAAAATACAAAAAATAACATGAAATTAACTTTGTTTAAAACACTTGAACACTTGTGTCTGCAGAGGTAGAAGATGGCCTAAAACATATATACAATTGTGTGTCGTCGGCATAACAGTGACAAGAATCGTGAGCCCTGGGGCACGCCAAAAGATACTTGGAAAGAATCTGAGACAGTACCATCAACAACATTTTGATGCCGATCAGACAAGTATGACTTGATCCAGTTGAGAACAACACCATTGATACCAAAACAATTATGCAGAATTTCCAGAAGTCTGGTGTGGTCTTTAGCATCAAATGCGCTACGTAAGTGTAGTAATACTAAAAGAGTGACTGTCTGATTGTCCATTGCCATCAGAATAAAACAAACAAAATGCATATCAAAGCATTGTCGCTCACATTCTAGAAAAGAGTTGGATCATATCGCAGACCAGTGTTGTAGTGCCTTTATTCTCGGCCTTGGCTGTAGGGCGACTTTAAGGCCTACTTTTTCAAAGCATTGGCCTTGAACATTCAAGCTTTGGCCTTGAGAGGGCCTTGGCCTTGAGGATGTTGATCCTTGAAATTTCAAAGCTTTTTCAATGCATTTTGTATTTTGTATATTCATTTGTTTTTATATAAGTAATTATAAATGTTTCAATTGTTCTGTATTATTTAATGGCACTAATGGTAAAAACTACCAGCCAACAGTAGCAGCAGCAGTAGTAGTAAGTTTACTAGCAGTGTCACCAAGTGTACTTATCACATAATTATCATCACAAATGTAACAAAGAAAACAGCAGTGATGAAAAATAACATTATTTATCGGTAATGTGTTGCAATGATGACTAGTGATGATAATGACAATATTAATAATAATGAAAATAATGACAGTAAAAATGACAATTATAAAGATAACACTGATTTGATGACAGGAATTATTCTGACACACCTGATTGCAATTTTAGCAACGATTTTCATACTTTAAAAATAGCTAACTCTAAAGAATGATAACATAACAATGTTGATGTTCTATTTCACTAGGATTTTCCTTCTATTATCTTCTTTGGCCAGCAAGAATTAAATTAAGTCTAAATGATATTCTGAAAAGATTTGGTAAACTTGAACACAATCTTCAATTTTGTCATATCCAAATGGGCTATGTCAATGACATGATAAGCCAGGGGGTTAGTGTAATATTATTGTCACAATCTGTCACAAAATTTTCTTACAGTAAGAAGGTGATTTTTTTACTCGCTTCAATCGCTTTCAATTTTTTTTGCCATCAATTTTGCTCTATCCATGCTTCGCCCCTCAAAATGTTTGGCTCATATATATATATATATATATATATATATACATACATGCACATGTATATATATATATATATATATACATATATATATATAATTTCGCTCGCACTTTCCGCTCGTAGTGGCTGTTGATTGACGTAAATAAATAATATGTTCAATAGGATAACGTGGGGGTTAAAAATCCAGTATTTAGGTCAATATGCACACATTATTTTTTTCATGTTTCGGGTTTTCATAATTGTTTTAGCGATGTATGCATCCTGTGTGTTCATTATTACAAAGCGTGCTGAAACTCAAAATTTACCTATCCTGTTCATGTTTACAAAAATGCTTAGAACATCCAGCTATCATCTCAGGATATTAAGCATTTTCAGCTCGCACTATTAATTTGGTGAAATCATCTTCACGAGTCACTGTAAACAGTCCTTGACAGGTCCGTTTTCAAGCAAGGCATATATTACAAATTTTAACCTACGCTTGGCGCTCATTTTTGGCAACTGGCAAAAAAAAATGCCCCAAAAAATGTTTTCCCACCCTTGTCCCCTCGAAAATCCTGGTGCCGCCATTGTTCGACTCATAAACCTTTTACTTTAAATTTTGATTTCACTTTATTTTCAATCTCATAAAACAGCAACAAAGCTTAAAACATAAATTAACACTATACTGTATATAGATATTAAAATGGAGTGAATACTTTGTATGCGAATTCCTCGTAAACAGGGTTATGGTTTTTGTTTTAGCAAGATATCTAATTTTAGGAGAGCATGTAATTTTTACTCAGAGGGAAAGATAGTAGAAGGGATATTATTAATTTTCATTCATCAGACATATAGCTATAATTGAGTTAAATATGTTCAAATTAAAAACCTTTTTTTTTTTTTTTTGGTAGGGGAGCACATAGAAATTTATAATAATTTCATAAAACTTAATGTTAGTGTTCCTTGATTATTTCCAGATTTTACATAAGTTATAAGATCAGATTCAGATATAGATTGATAGATATTCTGAACGTAGAATAGAATGACGTCTGAATCGATCATATTATCTATATGTTAACATCTACCGTAGATTAGTCGTGTTTGATAAGCTAATACAGAATATTATCCACCCTGATGAAATACCATAATTCTGAAAAATTGAGAGTAAAGGGTATAACCCCGATTGACCTAAGGAAGCATTGCAAAACTTTGCCTCAGCCACTCTCCCTCTCTTTCTAGACTCTCTCTCTCTCTCTCTCTCTTCCTCTGTCACACACTTTTTTATTGTGTTTTATAACTATTTCTTGAGGAACGTCTTTACTTTCTTCGTCTCACATTATCACCACCACCGACATAAACATACACCCTTTACTAAGACAAATACGTCCATTACTTTCGGAAAGTACAGTTATGTATATATATATACATATTTATATATATATATAAATATGTATATATTTACTCAGGTACTTTTTTACTGCTAAACTTCGACTGTTGGCGGTGAGGCCCTTTTCAGATTTTCCTGTTTTGGAGCCGGAGATTCGCCATTGTCATCTTGCAGTCATGGTAACGCGTCTTTAGATGCGTCTTTTACGGTGCGCTTCCTCCATCTTCAGCGCATTGATTTCTTTGAAAGGTGAGTTTCACAATCCGTATGTCCATGAACAGACGTGTTTTTCACGACTGTTTCAGAAACGGATTTTGTTTTCTCTTTTTTGTCATATCATGGGCAGAGCTATCTGCCCTTTGGGGAACCTTGATTTAAGCTACGCCTACCATTGTTCTCTTCATCCATTTCTTTCACAAATATTTTTTTTTAAAGAGTTACCAAAGCTGTTGCATATGTATAATTTCACACATTTACATATATATATATATAATACATGTTTGTCATGTGAAAAATAATTAATTTGGTATATGATTTTCATTTTAATATATAGATATATTTTGCCCCTTTTCCATTCTACATGTATTTGTTTTTGTATCTTAACTTGTGATTTGTATTACTAGTACGATGCACACAGCAATATGTGATCATACATGCAAAATATTATTCTGCATGACCTCCCCACAAATTGATTTGTATCCCTGTAAGGAATTTTCGGCTTTGAAACCGACAACATGGACAAGTGTCTTTTTTTTTGGGGGGGGGGGGTGGGGGTACAGTACTCCGATACAATACTATTGTTTTGCCTTGATTTACATGATGTCATTTTTGTAGTTTTGTTAATTTATATCTTTGTTTTTGTGATGTTTATAACTGTTGGACAGTTTTAAATAATTTTCGATTACTTGTAAATATTGTGATTGTATATAATTGTATACTAACTAAACCTGCCCCCCCCCCCCCACCAACACACACACATACACTGTATAACTGAAAGAGACAATAGGTCAAATAGGGTGCAATGTCCCAATCCAAATGAATACAATAAGTCAATACGGTCTTAGAGGCGTTCCGCCACCCGTGACTATATATGAGAAATGGAGCGCACTAATAATCAATCCACATAATCAATACACTATTGTTATCCAATCAGATATAATAGGACTACTTGAAATAACTCATCGCGTGTCCCTTACGCTTCACTGATAATAGATAATGTACCAAGGACCAGCCGGAAATATGTACACATTATTTCTAGTGGGTTTAAATGAAATAAAGACTTACAATATGTTAAATTCAACGATTTACTTAGAAGTATGCATCCTTCAGTGGTTTACATAAGTTTCTTCGAGGAGGGGAGCAGGATTTAAATTGGGAATCGTGGATGATCGACAGTGTTTGGTTCCGGATAAAGATATCTGTATGCTCTACAAGTGAAACACCATTTTACGATATAAGAAGAACTGAAATCTTCAATACAACAGCGGTATATACACTTTTTTAAAAGTTTACCCAATATTGGGTAATATGGGAACATGCATATTGGTTGGGTAAAAGGATACCAAATATTTTGTAAAATTTACGCAAGGTAGCGTTGAAATTTACCTTTAAAACATTGATTTTGCCCAATATGGGGTAAAAAAAAAACTATCCAGCAAACATGCATGTTCCCTTTCTACCCAATTTTGGGTAAAATTTTACTCAGTGATTTTAGAGTGTAAGCACCCTCATGAATCGCATAATACACAACTATGCAGTGAAGTCAATTATATGCGTTTGGAAGGGAAACAGAACAGTTCACAAATGAAAGACAGACAGAGCAATACCAAACAATAACTCGTGAAAGACTTCAATGCACAATTAATATGAAAGAACACTGGACTGTCATGCTGGACGTGCTCATTGATGCGTTCTAAAAAGTCTATATGGTGAGAGGTCGTGGTGATTTTCACGCCCCCTCCCCTGCCCCGCCCTGGATATTTGCTCGAAGACTCACGTGGTGGAAAGGTTTATAACGGCCTCCCACATCGGCAATTCCCATCATTAATCCACCGCAATCACACCAATCACATCAAAGGAGTATACTGTGCTCATATAGTCATCAAGTTATTCACTACATTGATCTCCTTGCGCCACCATCACTCACGTCCTCCCATTTATGGGATCGCATCTACTTTAATTCAAGCGCTGACCTAAACGAAGCAGAGTAGAACTGGAAAAGCTTTTGTTTTATAGCTGAATATCATCAGTATTTTATCATTGGTCGTTGGTTCAAGCAGCTACCAAAAGTGCCTTTAGAAGCTGAAACGATAAGAGGTAAGATTTTTCAAACAATTTACGTTAGTCATCTCTGTCGGTAGGAATTTTCATTAATGCTCCGATGTTCGCAGTTTGTTCCTATTTGTTCACACCTCATCAAATATCACATTTACGTTATTTCACATTCATTATTACCGGATAAACACAAAGAATAAAAAAAAAACCAGTGGGAGATAAAAACTGTTGAAGCCACAGAAATTACTTTTAAAAAGGTAAAGCAAATAAAGTACTATACATGTAGTTTGTCTTAAGTAACTTCGCAAATACATTAATCATGAACTTAACTCCTTAATGATAAAGAAAATATTTTATTTTTCCTCTACGACGCTTACGTATTCATACAAAAGAAGTAATAATGTCATCGTTTGGAATAGGAACTAATTTAATGTCTTGTTTATTCTTATTAATTTGTTTCCTCTCATAGGCCAAGTCCATACGTACCTTTCATTTTATTTGAAAAAGGAAAGTAGCTGTAAAAATGCACAGCACTTATAGATTATTTAAAGCTGGTTTTAAAATAACCGTTAAAACTATACGAAACGCTTATCTTTTTACATTAAGTAGCCATATGCATCGCAACTTCTGTATATATAACATTATACTCTCACTTTTCCTTTCGTATTTTACAAGTATTTGATTCCCAATATTTCTATATTTTTTTATTGTTTCCTACTTTGAAAATGTAACACTTGACATGATTTCTCATAGCTTATACTAAATTATTCAAATGTTCTTAACTTTTTGCTACACTACATCTTCAACGGAGTTTGTTTTTTTCTGTCATTGTATTTTTAGTTATGAAACCTTAAATTTCAAACAATAACAACCCCACATCTGGTTTAAAGAAAAAAAAAACGAATGTACTAAGACTCTCTCTTTCGTACCTTGGCTTCTTTACTGTTATCAATAATAATAATAATGATAATGATATGGTCCATTTATATAGCGCATTTGTATTTATGCAATTGCATATATACTGCGCTTGATACTTGTTATAATATTAGTACCCTGGCTGTAGCTGAGCAGCCATATAGACGCTAAAGCATTCCAGGGATAAATCCTACCGGGTACCCATTCATCTCACCTGGGTCGAGTGCACAATGTGGGTAAATTTCTTGCTGAAGGAAAATACGCCATGGTTTGTATTCGAACCCACGTCCCTCTAATTGAAAGACGAGAGTCGTAACCACTAGTCCCCACAATCCTTAATCAAAACACGTAACACCTAAAAGGTACATTACAATTTTGTCTCTTATTTAAATTTTAACCTGTCTATTTTTTATAATTTAGACAAGCTCTATGTGACGGAATAAATCTTTGAAATAATCGGACACCCAATGCTATAAGTTTCTTTAACACGGTTATCTAACTCAAGTGAATATAGGTCGTCTCACTTTTATCATTTCAGACTGTGAATTAACTGGCACATTCAAACACTATGCTAATATTTAATTTTTAGTTTTATCAATGAAATATCGTGCGTCTTTTGTACTTCTAACCGATGTTGCTTTAACAACGAAATCCAAAATTGAAATATTGAGGCTTGGCTTAACATTATTCTTACACGGAACAACGGCAATACACGGAAATGGGGTTTCACAATTTCACAAAAAACTGAAATAAAAAAAATCACCAAGAGGCAAAATATTTCATGACACAATAGTTGGTATTGAATTTGATACTGCTACATTTCATTGTTATGGGCATGTATACATGATTACTTCTATTGCAAGTTCTGTTCTAACTTGTGTTTTAAGATTCTATTTCATTTGTCGATGTCATGACATGCGCAGTTACACTACTCGGGTAGAAGCACGGCAGAGGCGAACCACCTCTATGCACACCACTCATGAGTGCACCCTTTCACACTCTAGAAATTTCGCAGTGACCTCTATACGCAGAATAGGCATCGTAAAGGCATACGATCCTGAACATTAGCTTACCTTTTATTTCTATTTGATTTTTTTGTCTTATTTTAGTTTAATATGGCAACTATTGATTTTAGTTTTCATTGGCATGAAAGCAGTATTGATGTCTCGCTGAATATTAGTGACCGTCTACCTTTGTTAGACTTAATCCTATTGATTTTAAACCCCTAAATTCACGTGTCTTTTACCTGTCTGCGAAATGACAAATGTATGCATGATTCGTGGTCCGTGATACCATAGAGTGCGGTAATCTGACGACGGAGGTTGGATAGATTCAATCTCGTCCAAAGACTATATTATTTCCCACCAATTCAAGAAAAAAAATAAAAAATAAACATATATATTTTTGAACTGTTATAGATTTAAGAGGAATTACCCAAAATGACCGTGGTGATGGAAGCGTTTTCATAACTTTCTTGTTTTTTTCTCACACCCTAAATCGTGTTTTAATTAGTGTAGGTAATGAAATGAATCATTAGCCCGATCCAATTTCAAAATAATCTTCTTATAATTCTTGAATTTATCCGCTGAAATCATGTTGTAAATTCACCAATCCTTACTTACAAAACGATAGGTCGGATGGAAGGGAAGGGAAAATGCGAGGCAACATTATTGTGTTAACCCGCCATCTTCGTATTCTGGAAGCATCCATATTGCTCAAAGAAAAATGGAAATAATATTAAAAAATCTCCATTAGTCATATCACCGTGGGTTTTTAGTCCATTTTGTTTGTCAATTGACAATAGCAGGTCTTGTCCTCGAAATGGAGATTGAGCAAAATCATACCATTATCTTTCTCTCGAAATACCTTTTATGTACTACTATCCAAGACCTTGTCCGCTTAATTTGCGTCTAAATGATATTTCTGTACTAATTTAATGGATTTTGCAAGCAACGTGTTTTCATTTTAAACCGTTTGAGACCGCCAATATCAAGAAATAATAATTGAATCCATCTTTGCAGAAACGTTCTTTGGCTAATGCGGTTAAATAATGATTTCGGCTTCACCTTCATTTAGTATAATTCTAGCGCTGCTATAATTAACAAATTTATCTGGGTTTTTATCAATATCCTTTTCTTTAATGAAATTTTGTTTTCATCGATAAATAATCACATATCAAAAAGGTTTAAACAATGTCATTACAAAATATGACATTTTTTATCAATGAGGGTGTAAGTCAAAATGAACATTTCTATTGGATTCGAATTCTATTAAAAATATTATTGTACTGTTATTGTTCCAATGAATTAATAAGAATGCAATGTTAAATCGATGATGAAAAGAGATGCCATAATAAAATGATGAATGAAACAATGAAAATAATGATAATAATATTTTGGGGGTTATTTGTTGTTGCTATTCTTAACTCTTTGCCCGCCACGGACGACTCGCGGCACATACAGCGGACTGCTGTATGTGCCATTATATTATACCATTATATCTTACTGTCAATTAAAATGAATCAGAAATAAACAATGATCATTAACATTAAATTAAGGTAGTAGTAGCAGCAGTCGTAGCAGTATTTTAGAAGCAAAAATAGCAGTAGTAGAAGTAGTCTTAGTAGAATTAATTATGGTTACAGTAATTATTAGGATGATGATAGTACGATGACAGTAATAATATTGACGATAATGATAATAATATTACTAATGCCGATAATAATGATAATAATATTCATGATATTATCAATAATAACATAATTAATAATAATAATAACGGCGATAATGATAAGCAGACAACAAACATAATAATAAAACATAATAATAATAATTTGCATTTATATAGCGCTTTATCAATCTACGGCTGTTCAAAGCGCTTCACAATGTTTACACTTAATCGGCTTTTGCATCGGCTTTTTCATAGTGCATGTAAACGCGATTAACTTGCATCGGCTCGTTGTTCAGAACCGGCAATTTTGCGCCACCAAAGTAGTAGGTGCAGAACCGCGGGCCGATGCAGAATCGGCTTTTTTACTGCGTGTAAACAGAAAGCCGATTCTGCATCGGCAGTTGGTGCGCATTTCATACTGTATTATATAACTCAAACGAAGATTCTTGCCATCTGATTGGTTGAAAGGTGTTCAATATTTGGTCCATTCTTTACTGCGTGCATTTTGTAATTTTCCATTGCACGGTGACCATGCATTTTTTATTTTTCCATTGCACGGTACGCGCGCTAGCGCTCCCTCAGTATAATCATGTGTATGTCTACTTACCTTTTTGTGTAGTGTGTGTGTTTGCGCGCATGAAGTTAGCGCAGATCAAACTGACTGTGCGCGCTCGACTCAGATCCATGAAGCAATGCGCGTCACAAACATGAAAGCAAAGGGCTGATGAACTGTCGATACATGGTGTAATCCACCGACTAGCAATTATCTGAGAAAAGGAGTTGCTGGAAATAGGCCAACCCTAATCTTTATCTTTTTTATTCCTTTTTTTAAATTTTTTAAAACTTTGTAACTTAAGCCCCTTTCACAATTGACGTACGACCTGTTTACGACCACCTGCAACAATTTTTTCTTGTTGTTGCACGATCGATCCCTTGGTGTCTTGCGAGCACTCGCAGTCGTTGTAGACGATCGCACAAACTCGGGGTGGTCGGATGTGATCGTGACTGGTCGCATCTGAACTTTGAACATGTTCAAAATCCAAACGCGATCAAATACGATTGATTCACTCGCAACAGGTCGTACCATCGGTCAGGCGACCATCGTGTTAGTGTTGTTCAACGTTGTACGACTTGGTGCGAGAGGTGGCACAACTAAGTATAGTCGCATTTAGTCGACTGGAGGTCGTACAACACTTCCAATGTGCTGGAGACCTACAGAGACCAGTCTTGCGACTGGGTGCGATAATATAAGACTGTTGCAAGATCGATCGAAATTACGGCTTACAACATTCCACTACCGTTGCATTCGCTTGTATGCGACCGTTCAGCCCCTTTCACAATTGACGTCCGACCAGTTTACGACCGCCTGCAACAGTTTTTTCTTGTTGTTGCACGATCGATCTCTTGGTGTCTTGCGAGCACTCGCAGTCGTTGTAGACGGTCGCACGAACTCGAGGTGGTCGTGACTGGTCACATCTGAACTTTGAACATGTTCAAAATCCGAACGCGATCAAATACGATCGATTCACTCGCATCAGGCCGTACCCGGGGTCGTACCATCGCTCGGGCGATCATCGTGCGAGTGTTGTTCAACGTTGTACGACTTGGTGCGAGAGGTGGTACGACTAAGTAGTCGCATTTACTTGACTGGAGGTCGTACAACACTTGCACATGTGAAAGCGACCTACATTTACAGAGACCTGTCTTGCGACTGGTTGCGATAATACTATGGGCCATAAGACTGTTGCAAGACCGATCGCAACGGCTTACAACATTGCACTACCGTTTCATTCGCATGTATGCGACCGTTCCACTCGCAATCCCTCGTGCAACACTCGCATGTGATCGCACGAGCACAATAAGAGCATATGCGACTTACTCGTGCAACGGGGTTTACTGGTTGTTTTTGTTGTACGACAGCTGTTGCAACTGTGAAAGCCTCTGTGCGATCTTATGAGATGACTAGCGATTGATGCCTGTTGCAGCCTGACGCACGACCAAAAGGTCGCAAATGGTCGTACGTCAATTGTGAAAGGGGCTTTATATGAGCTATATAAAACAAATAATGAATGTAAATAATTGTGCAATGGAAAGAATATTTACATTCGATGAAAGATTAAAAGTTCCATTCAACTCGGCTAACGCCTCGTTGAATGGAACTTTACATCTTTCATCTCATGAAAATATTCTTCCCATTGCACGCATACACATTCATTATTTGTATACCATTTTGACGTAATTGTAAGCGCACGGATCCAGCGTTGTCTTCATTATGACGTATATTGTTGGTGTGCGTATCATTTCAGGTTTTTTTGCATCGGCTCGCGGTTCTGAACCAAAAGCCGATCAAGTGTAAACACGGTATTAGTGGCGACCTCATGTATTCTGTCTATGCCAGGTATCAATTTACCAACTATGTTCATCAATGTCAAGGCCAGTGAATTTCATGGACAGTTTGATACCGACTGGTGGTTGGTTTTCTGGCACATATATGCAGCAAAGCTGGTGGCGAACATGCATAGTCCCTACTGTTCTCTGGATTCCAGTGGGGCCTTGGTATCAGTCCAGAAACAAAATTATAATATTCTCTACCTCGAAGTTCTAACAAGGTGACGGATTCAGTTCCGTAGGACTTACCTCAGTCAGCGGAAAAGTTTATTTCACTTTGGCGAAAATTAAAGGAACTTGGTTTTTTTTTCGTAAAGGATTTTGCCGATAACCCTTTTACCGGATATGATACGTTATATATACCTTTAAACATTTTCGTTGTTTTGTTTTTAATCAATGTGATATAATCATACCTGTAGTCAATTTCAATATCTTTAACAAGCTTTTGAACAAAAAAAGCCTGTCGTTGAGCTCCACAACTCTCCTTCTGCAAAGTAAAATATTCCACCTCTCTCCAGTGCTTTACACAACCGGATTTCTACTTTTTGAACACGCAAGATGTATCTGCACATTATTATGAAATTGTACTGAATCTGATGTATATTTACATTCTGATTTAGGTGTACAAAATATATTTTCTAACGAATTTGAATATCAATCAATTCAAATGTGTCTAATGCTTTGAAACAATTTTTAGCTCTTTTCGTTAACAATTGCAAAACAAAATCATCATGGATTTGCCTAAATACTGCTGTACCAATTGCAAAGATTAAATGTAGACAAACGCTAACATAAATATCTTGTCATACTTTTCAATCACTGTTCATGAATATTTGATAGAAATAAAGTCTTAATGACAAATGGTAAGCCTGGTGGATAAAGGCGTTATCTTTTCCTCAAGGCGAAGGATTACAAGCACGATCACCGCCCTTACACAACACCTACATGTTCTGTCATACCTAAAGGGGTCGGACACGATATTTCTTGATATAATGTCGATGAAGACGGTAACCCCGGTAATGATAGTGGCGGCGACGTTAGTGCTGGCAGAAATGACGGCTTCTTCAAGCATTTCTCTGGCGCTCTATAAAATCAAGCTCATATGCACAAAAAACAACAAAACAAAACTAACAACAAACACAGCAAAATAATGTTTTTTGTATACACGATGTGATTTTCTGGACTCGAGTTTGTATGTTACAGTTAAATAAACTATTTACTGTAGAAAAAAAGCTGCCATCTGAAAAGAATGTGCAATTTGTAAAAAAAATATATGCTTCACTTTGCACACGAACCCAAGCAGGTGAATTTTGTTTTAAAAAAATAAAAAAATAAAAAAATATAGGAGTGTTGTTACCTGTAGTGGCAGGGTTGGTAAGAATCCTGCACGTTTGGCTTTTTAATGGCATTAACCTTGTATTCGTGTAGCTAAAGTTTATCTCAATTGTTATTCCATGTTCATGTTTTCTATGCCTATTATGGTCGATGGTATTCATTGTAAATATAATACTCTTATATCCCTAAAGGGGGTCTAAATAGTTAATAGAATCTAATCATATCTTATCTTATATTATCATCTAGGGTAATGATAATGAAATTACGGAATGAAAGATGTTACTATAATAACGAATTTAATTACGACAATCGTGATCTTGACAATAACAACAACGGAATATCATAAGCAAAACATAATTTTAGAAAAGAACGTGATAAAGGTTTCTACACGTAACGGAAACATTCTACATTAAGGTAAAATTGTCAAAGCGATTGATTAAAAATCATATTAAAATATTTTATGTGATAACTGCACCATCCTTCCTATTAACAAGCTGTAAATTAATGCTCGCATTCGCCATTTCGAGTAATCGAATTCACCAATTTCACAAGTAAAACAAGTAGTGAGTAAAATGAAGTTTACAATTCCTAATACGCTGCTACAGGGTCTTACCGGCCCCTGTAGACAAGGGTGGTTTTTAATACATAAACACATGTTCATCAGTTCACAAAACCTTAGTAGACCAGGGAGTGTTTCGTCGTATGCCATTTAATATGTCCGACTCAACAGAAATGTTCCATTTTTTGTTTCAAAAGAGAAAAAAAAGTCCTGCGAAGATCTTTGAGGGAGTTTAATGTACTGCCGTTGAGGTTTCTTTATATCTTCAGGAGACCTCTTGACACATCTGTTACAAAACTGTGATAATTTCTAAGAGAAATGTTGTTTCACTCGGGTTCCATCTTAAACATGAATTTTCACACTTTGTGTGGGGGTCTTCTTTTCACAATTAACGGAAAAGGAAAAATAATATTTTCAATGTGGACGTTGAAAGATTCATGGGACGACATGCCATTTAATACCCGAAAGTAAAGTGACAGCAGCAGCAGCAGCTCCTTGCCCTTCATTAGAACCGATTCGCCTCTCTGCGTTTTACGAGCATAACCCCTTAAATTGAAAAAGGAAACCTGATGAAAGCATCGATCACTTAACCCTAAATTTCGCATAAACGCTGTGGCTTTTTGTGACAAACAAACCACCACCCGAGTCCCGTAATTGCCAGTATGGGGTATCCCCATGTAGCCCATAATCGTTACTAATTGATAATTTTGCTAAAATCTACGTTGCAACTGGAAACCGGGTGGTCTGTAGAGAAAGGATCTTGCACACATTATCTTTATCGCTCAATTACTACATTTTAGCGAAATTATTGCTGAATTAAAGCGAGGGCTCCATTTCTGTAGTTCTACCCAAGGTTATACCAGCACGTCGACTATACAGACAACGTTTACGTGATCCCACCAGGGGAAGCGCGATTGTAATGTGTGCTTTATTGTCTGATTGAAATTTGGGAAATTTTAGTTTCCGTTAGTGATGATCGGATAGTTTTCTTTTTTTTTACAAAAACATCCATGTTTTATTAGTTTTTGAGGAGCTATAGCCAGTCATGGAAATTAATGATAACGACCCCCCGCATTCCTCGAAAAAAAAAAATATATATATATATATCCGGCAGACTTATCCCCTTCCCCTTCTTTGTATTCGTAGTTTGCTATCCTTCTGCGGCCAAATATACACCCTCGCTGACAAGTGTTGTCCCAGACGAAAAAAGAAACTTAAGACTATAATAAGTCAAGAGGGTAAACATATTGTAATGTTACACCCCTTTGACGTCTTTCAAACATAATTATGACGTAACATGGGACCCGCTTGTCTTCTGGAAGTGTTACTTTGAAATACGAGCAAGATGCACATTTCTTGGTACTCCCCTGTTTATGACCGTTCGCATATACGTACGCTTTGTATTATCATTGTAAATCATATTTTTCTCGCTTTTGAGATCCGAGTTCACCTGGACCTACAGTCGTTACTAAACATTCACTCCAAGGACATTCACAGACATAAGAAAAACACGAAGACCTGCTTTGAAAAGAGTATATATCGGGAAGGTTATTGCCGCCCTTGGTCCCGTAAAGGAGAAAAGCTACATTTTCGCCGATAAACTCAATTTTTTGATAAAAAAGCTAGGTTTTTCTCTCGAAAAACTCAATTTCTCTCCGATAAATTCATTTTATCACTCGAAAACCCAGTTTATTAAGAGAAACTCAGTTTATCTTTTAAACATAGTCTTTCACTCGAAGCATAGTTTTTCAATCGATAAAATTAGTTTTTCGTTTTATAAAAGGGTTTTCCGATAAACTTAATTTTTTAAAGCTATAAACTAAGTTTTTTAATATACTTTTTTTCAATTAAAAAACAGAGTTTCGCGAAAAACTATGAAACTTAGACTAAAAAACTGATCTTTCCAAGTCATAAACTGAGGGTTTTTTTCTAATTTGAAAAACTTAGTTCATCGAATTGAAAAATTAAGTTTTACAATCGACTTTTTTTTGAAAAAACAGAGTTTTGCAAAAAACTATGGTTTTCGACTAAAAAAAATCCAGAGTTTTTCAAGTGATAAACTGAAATTAACGCGGCGATAAACTAAGTTTTTCGAATTCGATAAACTGTATTGTGTTTTCGAATTTGAAAAACTTGGTTTATCGAATTTGATAAACTTAGTTGTGTTTATTTCGATAATCAGAGTTATTTCATTATGTTGGTTGTGCAGTCAGGGATCAGCAGGGGGAGGGGTATGATTATTTAAAGAAAGGGGATCATTGTCATTGAGTCCAAGGGTGCTGTTTGCAGGGGTGGAAGAAGGTGTTCTTGTGCCCCCTACAAATAAAGTTTTGGGTGGTAAAACGTGTTTTGGGGAGGGGTGTAAAGTTGCTTAAAAAAGGATGGATCCTTGTCATTTGGGCCAAAGGCGCTGGAAGCGTAGAGTAGAGGCGGAAGTTGCCCCCCCCCCCTTAACCCCTCCCAACAATAAACCCTTGGGGTTGCAACATTCGTTTTTGCCCCCTTCCCTATGCTTTATGCGATGTTTTTGTTGTTGTTGTCCTGGGGCCTAGAGGGGGCAAGATGCATACAGATCTTAGAGGAAATTCGAAAGTGAGGGAACGAAGTGACCGAGTTTGTCATTTTTTTAAGGAGGGGGGGGGGCAAGTGCCACTCCTGCCCCCACTTCTAGCGCCCTTTTACCCCAAGGTAATGATCCCTCCTTTTAGATCGCTTTATCTTCAACCAAAAACTAGTTTTGACAGACCCCAAAATGTTATTGATTTTATTTGTTAAAACCCTTACCCACACCCATTCCCCCCCCCCCCCGTTGATCTGTGACTGCACAGCCGAATAAATGAGAGTGAATAAATTTAGATTTTTTTAATCGAAAAACTTAGTTTTTCGAATTTGAAAAGCTGAGTTTTTTGCTTGATAAACAGAGTATGAATCAAGTTTTCAAGTGTAAACTCAGTCTATCACACAATAAACTATGTTTTTCACATTTCCATTTGAAAAAAAAAGATTATCACATTAAAAACCTAGTTTATCGCCGATAAACTGATTTTTTTTTTTTTGAGCGATAAACTAGGTTTTCATGAAAACTCCGTTTTTCGGTAATAAACTGAGTTTTTCTCGATTTCTCAATCTTGTTCGTTTAAGTTTTTCGTTCAAAGAGCTAAGTTTATCGGCAATAATCTGAGTTTATTGTCTTTATGGGACAATTGGCGCGCCATAAAAGGTGGTGTAACAGTTTCTGGCGAGGTTTAATGTTGTGCTTTTATTTGGTGTTATTGACTCTATTGCAAGCATCCGTAGGGGTATTATTATATGGGTTAAGTTATACCTGAATTTAAGATTGAGTCAAAGACAACAAATTCTTATTCACGAATGACATGATATGCAAATATTCACTTATACCTCTAAAAACTACCATTTCTTATTATATATAAGATACAATAGAGTAATGAGTAGATACACCGAGATGGTACGTTGTTAGTTGGTTGTGAAATCAGAAATTCATACGTACAAGTTTTCATTACGGCTGCCACTGATCTCTTTTTTTCTTTAATCCTTCTTTTTCATCGAAAAATTACTTGGCCAATTTCCAATCAAAATTTATATTTTGGTTTGATGTCATAATCGATTCTGCTTCATTTTTGTGTTGTCATCTCTCATCCTTCCCTTAATGTGCTTCAGCACTTATCTTATTCTTTTACATTCGAAGTCCTCTCCATGACCCGACCCGACTCCTTCCACCCTATGCACAAGGATGCCGGATGGTCTCTCGCCTTGAATCGTATTTCTTTTTCACATGATCCGAAATATGGCAAGTAATAATTCAAATTGGAGGATTTGTATCATAAACCTAAATGGCAAAGGATTAGAGAGCCGAAAAAGGGATATTGGATTCAAAACAGGCGAAATAATATAAAACGGTTTTCGAGATTGAAGTCCCCGCTCTGAAAATTAAAATGAATTAATGAATATTTGTTCTGAAATGTATTCCAGAAAATACTAATGGATATTGCAAACAGATATGAGTTTCCTAGCAATCGAATAAAACAGTTATACGAATAATTATTACGAAAATAGATTATCTACTTTATATCCCCTAGGGCAATGCTAATCTTTTTAATAATCGAAAAGCAAAGTTTAGGATTTAAGCTTTCTTTAAATGCAAATATTTCACTTTTTCGTACATAAACTTTGATGCGTACTTATACCATAAGGAAAGAAAATGCCCGTAATTATACTTTTCATGGTAATATGAATAAAAAACATTGACAAACAAATTAACAAAGCATTACAAGTGAAAATATCATCTTCGAGAAGCAATATCGTTCACTTATGGTGACGGAAATGTAACCCCAACCAAATAAACCCCTCAAAAAAGTTTGGAAATCTGAGTTTGGCCATTAATTTCTCCAAACTCCCAATTTTACATAATAAATATTTGATATCATTAAAAAGATCATTTAATTTTCTTTAAAATGATACCACGCTTGTTATGATCGTGCCATAACGAAAAGAGCAGGATTAAAAAATGTTGGATGAGGTATGCATTGAAAAGCTGCAAAACGGGCAGAAATAGTCATGAAGGGTCAATGCAGAACAAGATTCTTTTGTCTCTGTCAATAGAAATGAAAATCCATTCAAATCAAGCCCCTGCTTATTCATTTTTATGTTTTGTTGTGGTTTATGCAGTGATGGTTCTGTGAGATAACATGGCTTGAGTCGTGGTTTGAAATACCCATGCATGTTTGTTTCTTTCTTCTGTGTTTGCTTGTGCAGAGGTGTGTTTGATTGCATGATAATGTTGATGTTAAAGTGCATGAAAACAATTAAAAGAAACAGCTGAGAAACTCACTCATCACCACGGAAAAAAGAACAGTGACTTTCAATATTGTGTCATTTTTTCAACTTTTGAATTTTGACCTTGCCCCACATTTCAAAGCACTGTACCTCCATGTGAACCATAATCATATCATGTAGGTTATAATTTTAAAGATAATTAAATGATCTATTCATTGATATTACTTACGCATTAATATTTACTAAAACTGAGGAGGGGTTATCGATCAAAGTCAGATTTCCAAACTTTTTTGAGGAGTTTAGTTTGCTCGAATGAAATAGAA
Organism: Lytechinus pictus; assembly: GCF_037042905.1. Lineage (NCBI taxonomy): Eukaryota > Metazoa > Echinodermata > Echinoidea > Temnopleuroida > Toxopneustidae > Lytechinus > Lytechinus pictus. The sequence continues at coordinate 15,981,605 of NC_087249.1, forward strand.
GAAACTGAAGAGAGACTTTCATGCAAAAATTAGGAAAATTCGGGAAGAATATCCAAGACTAACCGAGCTTCTGATAAATATATATATACGTGATATATATATATATATATATATATACACATATATATATATATATATATACATATATATATATATATATATACATATATAAATGTGTAAAGTTATACATGTACAACAGCTTTGGCAACTCTTTTATTTAAATATTGTAAAGAAATGGATGAAGAGAACTATGGTAGGCGTAGCTTAAATCAAGGTTCCCCAGAGCTATCTACCCTTTGGAAAAATTGGTGATGCCGAAAAAATGTCTCTGCCGGGAATCGAACCCGGGCCCCCAGCTTTGAACGCCGGTGCCTTAACCACTAGACCACAGAGACGGGTTAGTGGCTAGGGCGACCCCGATCCGATTGACCGTCAGATAGACAGATTTTCGACACTATACCAATTATAATTTCCTTTGTCGGGTGAAGGTGGGTTTCGAACAATGACAAGCCGCCATGCTTCAGCTGGATCAAAGCTATTGCTTTGATACAGTACACGTAAGGGAGAACGTATACAAATGTGTAAAGTTATACATGTACAACAGCTTTGGCAACTCTTTTATTTAAATATTGTAAAGAAATGGATGAAGAGAACAATGGTAGGCGTAGCTTAAATCAAGGTTCCCCAGAGCTATCTACCCTTTGGAAAAATTGGTGATGCCGAAAAAATGTCTCTGCCGGGAATCGAACCCGGGCCCCCAGCTTTGAACGCCGGTGCCTTAACCACTAGACCACAGAGACGGGTTAGTGGCTAGGGCGACCCCGATCCGATTGACCGTCAGATAGACAGATTTTCGACACTATACCAATTATAATTTCCTTTGTCGGGTGAAGGTGGGTTTCGAACAGTGACAAGCCGCCATGCTTCAGCTGGATCAAAGCTATACATTTTATGTATACATATATAAATATATATATATATATATACATATATATATATATATATACATATATATATATATATATATATACATATATATATATATATATATATACATATATATATATATAATGAGATGAGGCGAGGCCAACTCAACAGATGACGCAGGACACCATTATTTGCTTTAGCTTTCGTCTTTTAATTGAGACTTCGTCAGAAGCGTCTGAAAAATATTAGGAGATACAACATCCAAGTTTGTTTTGCACATCAATGAATTATCACCAAGTTGAATATATTCCATAATGACAAATTAATGAATGAACAGATAAATAAATTGATGAATAATTAATAATTAATTCAATTAAAATAATAATGATATAAATGAAAAAGACATACCTGTAATTACAGACTATTGTGATTTGCAAAAATTGATTATGTTTAATATTCACAACTCAACAGCGATTGGTAGAAGTAAACTTATCATCACACTATACATATATATATATATATATATATATACAAAGTCAAATGATCTGCTAGGAGATTATAAGTATACATGTATATAAGTATACATGTATGTAAATATACATGTATATATATGCTTTATTCCGACAAAAATCATTTGATGTCCACAAATTTTCGACGATCACATACCGTTTTTTATGAAAATCAATGATTTTATGTATACATACATGTATATAAAATGGTACTGTGGTATAATGTCCACAAAATGATTGTAGTTTAGAATTTATAATGATTAAGAATGTAATGACAACGTCAACAAAGTAATATAATTCATAATTTAACAATAATAATGCTAGTAATTATAAAAGTAATAAGTCAACTGGCCGAATTTGTGACTAACTTCTCAGCGGTAGATTTAGAACACCTATTAACATTGTTATGAACAGATACTAATCGATTTTCTGTTAGAAATGCGTACGTGAGATCGCATTCGATGGCGCAATACACCCACATGGCTATGTTTAGATACGTCAAAAATAGAAGGAAATTTCTCTAATGCAGGAGCGTATTTTCAATAAATTCATCACCTGTTTGTAATTCTTGTTTTCGTTTGATTTATTCAGTGTAGGTAATTACCAAAAAAATGTTTGAGAATGACGCGATTATCATCAAAATGTCACCTTTGTAAGGTGTTTTTCCCCCAATGCTCGCGATGGCATCTTAAAGGGGCAGCCAACCCAAATAGAAACTTGTTTTTAGAGGAAAGATACAAATCTGACAAGTTGATAGGTGACAGTTTGAACAATATCGGACAAACAAAAGAAAGTTATGAATTTCTAAAAGTTGTAAACAATGAAAATCACTATACCCATGGAGACTTCATATTGGCGGCGTATGTGATGTCATAGTAATGCAAGGTAAGGACTGCTCGTCCATATACTCCAATACATAAAATGTATTTTCTTCTTCAAAAGTCTTTCTCAGAATCATATTTTTTCTTTCATGAGGGCATGAAACAATATATTACCTGGGTTATATTTAGATTACTGCCCCAGGGTAATAGGTACTCAAGAGAAAACCACAAATCCCTGATAGTTAAGAACATGGCCTATGGGAAAATTGTCATTACCCCTTGTCATAATTTACTTACCTTACCCAGTTACCGATTTGAAATCTACATTGTCTTAGGATCTCAATTTAAACCACCCATAACTTTCATATTGCTTGTCCGATTTCTTTCAAATTTTCACCATTCTGTTTAATTAATTTTTATCTTTCCAAAAACACGGGGATTAACATGATGGCCACCACTTTTGTAATAAACATTCATCTAATCTTAGTAAACTATTTCCATGGGGCGACTAGAGGAAGTGAATAAATGAGTACACGATGATATTTAATAAATGGATCATTATTAAACTAGAGACTTAAGGCAAAGACGATTGTAATTAGTATCTTAACTCTCCCAAGATGTTTTGCAGTTTTTTTTTATCATAATGATAAAAATGCTATTTTCTGACAATTGGCAATACAATAAAGACCCTCACTTGCCTTATACATTATTCTATCTTCACGGATCGGTTTTTTTTTATCTTTCTCCTCTCACACTGTTTTGAAAGGGAAGGTCTCCCTGACAAAATGGAGATCCTCCTATTGGCAATGTGACAAATATGTGTGATGTCACATGTGAACAACTTTCCCTGTGAGGGACTATAAAATACCCCTAAAATTTCCTTTTTTGTTCTTTCTTAGAGGGATACAAACTCTTTATCCATTATGTATTCTTCAAAAATCCATATTACATGCCCTCTTATAGAATGAATACATGATCTACTGACATATGTGATTAAAGAGGCAGTTTAAGTGAAATATATAGAAAAGTAATGGGAAAGTTGTTCACAAGTGACATCACACATCTTTGTCGCAATGCCAACTGGAGGATCTACATTATGATAATGATCTAAACTTCATATGCTCATAACTTTCTTGTTATTTATTCAATTTTTCTCAAACTTTGGTTGATCCGCTTCTTTGATTTTTTTCTGTTTAAGGGAGCTTGTCAAAAGTCCATGCACCGTTCTATACCGTCTTTACTGCATCCGGGTTTTCGCTTCGGCTTTCCTGCCCAACGTTCCCTTCTCTTCAAAGGAACGGCCGCCATCAAAGGCCCATTGATGCCACCGTTCTTTTGTTCGTCTTTCCTGCAAGTCTTAATTTCTGTCGAAATATCGAAGAATCTATTCTAAATAGCTCCCTCTACGACCAAAACAAATGCGTGCCTTCATATTGACTGTCGGATCGGAGAGTTCGGGTCACTGTTCTGAACTGTGGTTCGCATCTATCATGTCTGTAATGGAAGTTCGGGTGCATTTATAAAGCCACGGTAGCTTAATAAAAAATCACGCACGTTTCATAAATCGTTATGGATCTTTCGAATTTGCTGCAATAACCATGAAAACCTCTTTTTTTGTGCAATTGGAAGAAAGTCAATTCATGATGTTTTAGGTGGGAAAATAAGATTTCGCACATTTTCGTTTCGTATAGGCCCAAGCCATTCGTAGAATTCACGTCAATTTGTAATGTTCATTATAACTCGCATCTGAAACAAATGTCGGGAGCCCCCCCCCCCAAACAAAAACAAACAAAAAAAAAGACAGAAGGAAATAGAATGATAAAATAAATATGACCGGAACAGCTTGACACTATTACGCATAGATATATCAAAGATTTATTAGAAACTGTTGTTAATAGTTTGTTCAATTTTTGGACGGGCAACCATTTCCCCGGGATAATTTCTTTATCTCCTTGTTTTAAAGAAGCGGGACCAAAAGGGAAGGTGAAAAGATGAAGAAGAAAACTAACAAGTCATAGGGAAAGAAAAGGAAGGGGAAACAGAGAGAAATAGGAAAATAATATTGGGATGGAAGAAGAGGAAGGGTCAACAAAAATAGGAAGGAAAACAGTTGAAAGAGAAAAAAAAAAGGAAATTTGAGAGGGGAAGAAATTTAGGATCGAGAATCAACGGGAGAGGGGGGACAAAATAATATTGAAATGGATAGAGACAGAAAATAAGGGGAAAGAAGTAGAGAGAGCTGGTGGACGATGGGGGGAGAAATAAAGGGGGGAAGGGAGAGAGTGAAAGGGGAACAGAGGGAAATTAGACATGGAGTGGCCATGCTGAAACGGTTCTTTATTCATTCAGCTAACAAGAAGAGAATGAAGAAAAATGAAGCCTAAAAGCTCGGAGTTAAATTGGCCGCAAATTTAATCTGATTGCGAACCCCTTCTAGCAATATTTCATGAAAAGATATACAGAGCAAAATAAGTGAATAAAAAAGGAAAATGAGTCAAAGGAAATTTAGAGAAGAAAAAAAAATAACTATACTAAGATTTAAGAAAAACATGAGAAAGAGAAAGGGAAAATCGTGTACCGAAGAAATATAGTTATCGAATTGCTAATGTAGGAACCTAAAGCACTTATACCACATCAGTAATTATCAGGATAGGAAAGATAACAAAAGCAACATGATTATAGGGGTTGAAGCGGGCTCCTATTTGCGGCGACGGAAAAAATGGATTAAAGATTCAAAGATAAAAGGAAGAAGAATTAATGCAAGGAAACATGACAAGGGGAAGGGATAAAGAAATGAGGAGGTAAAAAGATTAATAAGAAATACAAGTGACAAAAATGGAGTGGGAGAATTGCAAACAGGAAACCCTCTTACATCTGCAGATCGCTTCCCTAGCTATGTCATTGCCCATGAGTTCTTGGACCTATGATAATTACCCGTTCCGCCCGATTGGAATGACTGTGGGGGAACCAACCCGTCGATTTAATTTAACATGAATCAGAAGACCATGCCGTAGCCAGTTGCGTAACAGGCGGGGGGGGGGGGGCAGGAGGGGGGGGGGCAAGTTGCCCCCCTCCCCCCTGGCGGATTTCACCGGGAAAATAAAAGAAAAACGGGAAAAAGAAAAAAGGGAGGTAGATAGAAAGGGGAAGGAAAGGAGGAAAAGGAAAGGGAAAGGGAAAAGAAAACGAAGAAAAAAACATTTTTAATGGAAAAGGAAGGAAAGCGGGAAAATGTACGAAAGAAGAATATTTGAACAAATCATTCCGAACTAGGCCGATGTAATGCAAAAGCACGGTGGGAAATAAATAAAAAGATGACAAAATGGTAACAATAGCGGGAAACGAAGGTAAAATTTAATTAATAAAAAGCTTAATTGGAAAACGAAGAAAAAGGACAAGAAAAAAAAAACGACCGGGCTACCGATAATTGAAATTAAAGAGCGGAAAAAAGATGGACTGCATACAACATTTATTAAAATAGCGGCAATCTGCGAGGTTTAAATGACTTTGATATCAAGAAGTTTCGGGGGCTCCGCCCCGGACCCCAACCGCTCAGCACTGTGTATGGAAGGATGGGGCCATGACTCCCAAAAGTTCTATAAATAAGAACAAAAAACGGAGGAAAGAAAAGCAAAGGAAAAGTGGAGGATATGATTTTATTTACTGAATTTACTTCATTTCTCTATTATAAGTATTATCTTCGTTAGCATTTCTATCATTTCCTTATAATTTTATCTTCATAAATCGATGAGGTGGGAGGAGGAGAAGAATTACGAAGGACGAGCAGACGTACATGTAGAATGGGGGAGCAGTAAAAAGGGATGATAATAATAATGATGAGGAAGGATACGAAGAGGAAAATGGAAGATAAAGAAAAAGGAGATGCAAGAAGAACACGAAAAGAGAGAATGAGGACAAGAAGAAAATGAAAAAGAAGAATAACAAAGGAAAAGCAGTAGTATAAGGGCAGGTGGGCAGAAGAACAACAAGAAGAGAGGAGACGTAGAAAAGGGAGGGGAAGGAAAATGAAGGAGCAACAGAAAAGGATGAGGTGGAGAAAAAGAATAATGAAAGACGACAAAGGATATGAAGAAGACAAAAGGAGAAGGAGCAAGAGAATTAGATGAAGGGGGCGAAGGATGGGAAGAATAAGGTGGAAAAGAATAACGACGGAGAAACAGAAGAAATAGAAGAGGGGGGGGGGGGAGAAGAAAAGAGACTAATGGGCAAGAGCAGGAGAAAAGGATGATCAATAATTGAATCAAGAAATTTACGAGTCTTTTCATGTCATTTGAGAGCAATAACCTTCATAACCTCCACTTTGAAAACCGTTCCGCGGCCCCTGTGTTTACATATTAACATTGGGAATATTTTCATCATAACTTTATGAAACCTAATTTGCTTAAGTATTTTCCCATATGTTTATCGCGTGGTGCTCGCATTTCTGTTTAGATATAATCATGTTGTATACATCCCATCTTCAAGTCACATGACTCTAAAATTTCAAACGAAATCTATTAAAGAGGTGGAGTTATAGACTTTCATTATTTTGATACCAAGTAGTCCCATACGAAAAATTGGGATGATTTGGGGAGTACAAATAGAGGACACATCAAAGTATTCCGACAATCACCAATCCCCCACCAGTCGGACCACCTCCTAAATATTCAAGAATAGGGCCATCTCTCCCATGAACAATATAGGGTATTCTCCCTATTAAAATCTTGACAATGGGGTCAGCTGAGTACATCAGCGCGCTGGCCTGGGTCATTTTCAACATCCGGCTTGCGGGGAATTTAAATAAGCATCAAAGGGATCGTTTGATTGTCATGTTGCCACGAGAAAGCTTTTTTTTTTCTTTTTATATATACATGTATGTATATGCAATGTTGTGCGCATCATGCCACGGTCACATTATATTTTTCAACTTGTTTACACTTTCCTAAAGGTTAGGGTATGGTGTTGATAGAGAAGCGCAGAGCCCGGTTTTTTATTATTATTTCTCTTTATAGCAGACACGCTTCGTTGTGGGCTTATTCGCGTTATTACTATTTTTTAAATGCTGAATACCCAAAATATACACAAAAGCGAAGTGAGTTGTGTGCTGCCCTGGCCATGATGTCGACTCAAGACGACAGTTGTTAACACATGACCCCCCCCCCCCAGAAAAAGAAAAAAAAGTAGAACCCTACATGCAGACGATGATGTTTTTTTCTGCATATGCACATGTTTTCTACTCTGTTTTGCGAGTTAAAGATTATTAATAAGGCTAAATTATTTTGATATAAAATCTGATCCGCCCAAGATTGGCATTTTATACCACTCAATGAATTCCCTTTCCTGAAGAGGGATTATTTCAAATTACTCAATCTTTTCCAATTTTTTGACGCTCATAATTTCTTCCTAAATCCATTTTTGTCACCCTACCCCAAAAATTTTCTTTGCCCCCATTAGCCCCAATACTTTTGAAAACACTGGCGGTGCCGTCTTTAATCTAATTGTCAAAATAATGTTTTATCAGCAAGCTTTGCTTATCAGTATATTACATCATCTGATCGAGTTTTTTTTCTCATCTCGATCGTTCTCTGCATGGGTATAGTGTTTAATTCATTGTTCTAATTGTCATGTTAAAACTCTTCGATTAACTTTGATAAATGATACGTAATTTTGTCTTTAGAATTTTGTCGAGTATCAACAAGCATTCTAAATTGTTTACAAAAGTGCAGTGATCATCGGATGTTTTCAGATGTCACGAATCAAGCACCATTTCTCGATGATGTTCTATTTTAGAAATAATCTTTTGAGCACCAAACGAAGTATATGTTGTAATGTTATTCAGACCCAGATCGTGAAGTCTGTCCCGATAGATGGTTTACAAGAAAAAAATACGCAGACATTTTGGTCGGTCGCCAAATCGCTGGGGAAAAAAATGAAAAGGGCTAAATTTTCCAATAAAACACATTTGATTTCATACCTATCACATCACAATCATTTAGGGCCATGCTCATATAATACAGTAATAGGGAATGGAATGGTGACATGAACTTTTCTGACCGGGATTTACCAATATAATTATAAACTTAAAAGCTTTAAACCATAAAGAAGGAATATGAGCGGATACACTGCAGTTTTTTGTAATAAGAATAGATTAAATAGGAGGCCTACAAGAAGCATACATTGTGTGTGAATTTTATATCATCAAAAATTATGTTTCTTGGTATTATTCATTGAATGTGTGACTTTCGTAACTTTCAGTATTTTCATTTATTATAATCATCAAGGCTGCCACATTCACTACCACCGCCACCACCATCATCAGTGTTAATTATCATCACTATCATCAGCAGGATCATTATAGTCAAGTCAGCAGCAAATCATCTATGTCATTATCGTAGTTATTGAAATTAGGATCATTTTGGTAAGGAAATAATAAAAATGAGAGAAAGGTTGTAGCGGGAAGGGGGGTGTGAATTTGTTCTAAAGTAAAATCAATGTGAGTAGAATTAACTTTGTTTTTATCTATATTGCAGTGATGGTAAACATCATTGCAATACTATTTAGGATGCCATGATGTTCAATAATTCAAGCTTAAAAATTCAATACTTCACGGGTGAAGATATGGGGCCGTAAGCTGCACGGAGATAATTATGTAGAATAATATTAAAATTAGATCATTACTCTAAAATAGATGAAATGTAATTATTATATATTTTATTATTTATATTAGTTTGTACACTTAATGGCCTAACGGCAAAAGCAAATAGGGCCATGATATAGTCTTCTCCATCAAGAGAATTGAACATTATTTTCCTTTCAGGATTAATTGCTGGGCATTATACTCATCGAACTGTTCTAAGTCATTGCCCAGGCCTATGATCATGAAAAAGCAAGATCACTGACCCGTATAGTAGAGAATCATTGACAATGGCATGCTCAGCGCGTTCGCCACAGAGAACAATGGGAGAGACGCGCACAGACTTTAGTTCCCCATATCCGCTGTCGTGATTATAGTCGTAATTTCAATAGATTAACTTACTTCAAAAGACCGTTGGCCGGTCCGATGGGGAATCTTTTGTACTATAGTGTATTAAAGTGCGTATATACAGTAACTACCGTCCCGACTTCTTTTGTGCTATTTAAAAGATTTCTTTCACCACCATCGAGTAGCAATTAGCACGTAAAATCGCATAAAATACCTGACAAAACGGGTCTAATGTTCATGATTACCAGCATCACCATAATCATTACTATTACCTTTCATATATTTATAATTATAGAAAATATAAAATTGACATTGGAGAACGATTGGAAATAGATAATGAATGATGATGATAATGATAATAACAGTGATGATGATAATGATAATAATAACAATGAAGTGATATTAACGGACATGATAATACGAATAATAATACAAGTGAAAATGTTGATGATCAAATTATAACAAATGAAGATGATTGGTATATTTTGCGGTATAATGAACCATGTATAACATGAGACACATTTTTCCTTTATCATGTTTGTTATAAAAGGATTTTTATATCATGATCCTGAAATACATAGATTATATTTCAGTTTTCAAACAAAATAAAGAAGAGGGAGAATGGATGGCCTTTATCTAATTATGGAAAAGTTTTTGCTGGTTGCCAAGTCCGATGCAGTATCAATCATGATTGCATACCGAGGTCGATGCGATTTTTATATCAACGTCATCATCCCCCAGAGTTTATCAAGTTTAATTTGAGTTTGTGTGCATTTTCGCAAAAATTGAAATTTGTCATGTTTGTAATACGAGATTATTCTAATTTTAGAGTGCTGTATCATCCGAACTGCATGCCATCCCGGCTATATACGTACGTTTTGAATTCATCGCCTAATTCAATTTCTGGATGCATGATACCATGCACTGCAGTTAAAGCGGAATGTCTCGGTCATATGTCAAAACTTAAGGTAATAATATTCAAACATATCAGCTCTTTTTTTAACTGTGATCCATATCCACTCACAATTTTCATACAAATCTCGAATTTTCCGCTTCCGCTTCGCATCAGTTGCTTATTTGTATAACTATATTTTTCATGATTACAAAAATTGCTTAGAATTTTCATTCTTCAGGTAGAAATGTCAAGATTTTCAGCTCACGCTTCGCGCTCACATTATTAACTTGTTGAAATATGTAACGTTTTCACTTACGGATATTACAAGCAGCCGTTAACAGTTCCCTTTTTATCAGAATGATCAAAACTCATTTTATTCATCTCGTTTAGGATGACAAACATTGCCAGAATGCCACTTTAGGACAAAATACATGAAATAATAATTTAAGAAATATCTCGCGCCTCGCGCTCGCACTATTTAAAAAAGGCTTATGAGACTATGTTAGATTTATTTTGATTTATAAGAATAAAGCTTAGAATTGACAATAGGACTACCCCTTCAAACAAAACAAAAAATCAGATTTGAGCGGCTGATCGCGGGTCATGCCTTTTGTGGATAAAAAATTCCGCCCGCCCCCCCCCCCCCCTTCATCGCTGTGATGCCAACACTGAACAGTTAAATGTTCTTACTCGCGATGAACATGAACAAAGGTTATTTTGCCGAAAGCATGAATCCAGTTAATGCTTATTTAACCACATGTCTATCAGGGTTTTTGTATGAAAAAAGATGAAAAAAAGATCGGGCTCAGTGTGATTTAAAAAAAAAATCTTACCCGCGCCTGAACATTAACCCTTAAAGGACTGGGCTATTTGAGATGTATTTAGGACTGGGGGGATGATGCCCCCCCCCTTCTCATATCGGCCGCTGTTCACACGATCGCGCCGAAATTTGGTACGCACATTCCTTGCCATATAAACTACAAGATAGTATTAAAAAATTCTGAAAATAATTATTTTTTATTTATTATGAATAAGATATGCAAATTTATTCATGAAAAGCATTATTTGCATATTTTACACCCAATTTCACTTCAAAGTTTCTTCTTTTTTTCTGATCTCATATTTGTAACCTTATTTATATTAAACCCTAAATTAATCAAGCAGACCAATTAGAACGACAAATATTCACCCTTTTATAATTATATTTCATCTCCCATAGACTTTGTACACAAATTATGAAAATGAGCCATTTTCGGCATGACATTGTCTCGTAAAAAGTCAAGTGACGTCGCGATGCTTATACCCGTATGTCACAAATTCGGTCTCAAAAGTTGCGCGAGACTTCAAAAAAAGGTCATAAAATTTTGCGGGGCTATCTGTTTGCGTTTCAGAAATATCGTGCGAAGTGTCGAAGGGGGGCATCATGCTCCCCCAGTCCTTTTAGGGTTAAGTTTTAGACGGTCAACACGGTCTATTCTTGAAACTAAAACAACATGTTCATGCTATTAAGCTCAATTAATCTATCAAAACAATCTAAATCTAGTTGAACTTGTTACTACTGAAGCCTGAAAGCAGGAAGTATAAACATTTGTAGAAGCGTAGCTTTTGGAAAATATAACAATTAAACGTACACGCCACTGAACTATTATCGGCCTTTGCATGGATCCTCGCATTGTCAACATAGAGGGCGCTCATGCAAAAACAACAAATCGGATAGTTGCTTGAGAGGATTCATCGAGGTGTCACTGTAAAAGATAAAAGAGCCGCGTCCGTTTTCGCTGCAAAAGGGCACGCTGGCGTCTTGAATGGCAAGAGCACTGACCCGTAGGAAAGAAAAATGGACAATGGCACGCTCAGCGGGTTCGCCGTAGATTATAAAGGTAAAGACGCACGCACACTTTTGACAACACGCCTAACACAGGCTATCTTGGTTCAAAGGTTTCATTTTCCTTTACATGAAACATACTTTTCATTACACATACTTTTCCTTTTAAAATTACATGAAATGTAATTTTCTCAGAAAATTGACAATGGTTTATTTTGTGTCTTTAGTCTCTCAATAGACAAATATTCTAACACCCCTCCTAAAAGGGAAAAAAAATGTCATAACGAACCATTGAAAAGTGGAAATACATGCATTTCGTATTACATAGCACATACGGCAGGTGCTCGTTCATGACGTCATAAATCAAAAACAAATATTTAGAAAAAATAAAGAAAGAAAAATCTAATAACTTTTTTTTTATCTCTGCTATATACTCCTTAAACCTATTTATCTGCTATTATAATAACAAACTATTCGACAGGGTGACCTTCCCCTTAAAAAAAACACATTTCATACTTTTCTCATCACTAAAATTGTTATTTTCTGGCAATTGATAATTCGTAACCTGACTTGCCATATATTGTCCCATGAATACGAATCGTTGATTTTTGGGTCAATGACCTTCCTTGGTTGATGCTGCGTTTTGTTCTTAATCATTTTGATGTGGCTGTGATTTCGATATGAATTTTTACTGAAGTATATGTATATATACATAATATTATATAAATAATGTACAAATAAATCTATTGTACAATATACTGGATCATATGTACGACAAATATCAAATTATTCCGAGTGCACTTTACCGAGGCCGAAGGTCGAAGTGAAAAACACCTGCATGAGGGATAATTTTGTATTTGGAGTTCATATGCATGTAGTCCAGTAATATTGTATGATGTAATGAATGGTCACTATTTATCACAGAAAATTGTACAACGCCTACTTAGCGTGTTGTACGCGAGCAAATGGGAGGTTGAATGTCACACGTACCATCCATTTGCCCATTTTCACACGTACCATCCAAATTGTACCGTCCATAATGTAAAGTTGCACAAGTCAGGAAAGGTGACGTCACTATAAACCTTAATATTTAACGCATTGCATGCGCTTAGTAAATTCAGACGCGTAGATCTGACTTGCTAATGCGCATTGCCATTAATCGATATTCTCCCAATTCATTTTACACGGATTTTACCCTCCAAAAATTGAAAGTTATATGGTATATATGTACAATGTGACTTTTTGAATGGAGGTCACGTGGTGCCAATCTAGCCAATCACAGCTCGTAATTTACTACCACTTTTTACTATATATGTATATATATATATATATATATATATATATATATATATTGTAAAGAAATGGATGAAGAGAACAATGGTAGGCGTAGCTTAAATCAAGGTTCCCCAGAGCTATCTACCCTTTGGTATATATATATATATATATATATATATATGACGATATTACGTTCCGCGTGTTGTATCCCTGAGGAAGACGTATGTTTAACGTCGAAAATTTGGAATTCAAAATAAACTGTTGGAACTAAGTACAATGCATTACCACTTTGCCTCATATATATATATATATATATATACATATTCTTGACATGTTAATGAAAACGTACATGATGAACGGATCTCACATGCACCATAAAGTTAATACAAAAACGCATTTCTTTACGTGTCAGACACGTACAGTTTATGTAATGTGTAATTCATTACGTACATGGGACAATATGGCGATTAAGGGTACACTCTTAAAAAATTTGTGCAAAATACTGTCCACACAACAATTGGTTAACACTTTATCCAATTCTGGGTAGTTTTAAACCAACAATTTGTGTTTTGGGTGAAACCTACAAAGTATTGGTTGAAAACTACCCAGAGTTAGATAATTTTTTAACCAATCGTTGATTGGACAGCATGTTGCCCAAAATTTTAAGAGTGCATAATATGTAATACATTTGTATTTGAGGGTATGTACGTGTTGGTGTGTTTGTGTGTATACATAGATGAAACACAAATTCCCCTCACCATCTGATGAAAAAAATGTAAACTGTTGTCTTAAGCCAACTACGCTGTGTCATAGGTAATAAGCCTGTTACATTCGCATTCGTGTTTCTATTGGGCTGATGACGAAAGTGATGATTTCTATGATATACGAAAGAAGTGAGCCTCAGAGGGATCTTATATCGATATCTGGCACGTGATTAACCATCCATATAATTCATTAGACATAAGAATAAGCCCCAAGCTTCTTTCTCCAGGTCACCCACTCACCTGCATACAAGGAGCACTAGGTCATTAGCAAGGGGAAGTATAAGTCATTTGGAGAGAGAAAACAAGAAATGTATTTTTATCATGTGTTAGAAGATTCCGTTTTTCTCTCCCTCTATAAAAAATATTGCAATGAAAAATTATTAACGGTATTTGGACACAAATAAACTAATCTCAACCTGAATCACAAACAGATCTGGAACGACCAAACAAAATGAAGAATAGTTTGATATCACTCAGAATGCGATTTTCTGTTATTGGTTGCGTAGCTCTAGGGTGAGTCGGAAACCAACGTTTAACTCACTTAACTTGTATTCATAGAGTTCAAAGTGATGTTACAGTCACATCAACGTTATCGACCCCATTTCAATAAAGGTAGGCGGTTCCAGGGGGCCGATGGGGTCGCGGGCCCCCCTATTGACTGCGCAAAAAAGGAGGAAAACGAAAAAAAAAAATGGAAGGTGGGAGGAAAGGAAAAAAAGGATAAAGAGGAAGGTGAACAAAAAAGAGGAAGGACATAATTAGAAATTAAAAAAAAACTTCTGGTGATTATATAAAACTAAAAATTTCGCTCGCGAGTGAGATAACAGTTTGCTCAAGAGAATGGGACCTAAAATATCATGTTTTTAAGTCAATAAGCTCGCTATTCGAGTTTTCATTATTTTGTGTCAGCGAGATACGCATCTAGATATTAAATAAAATGTTGAATATCATATATTTTAGCTCGCGCTACGAGCTTGCATTATTGGATTAACGAGATACGTATCCCCTTCACGAATTTTCAAAAATAGCTAGTCCTTGAAATGCCCCTCTTCAGGTCAGTAGACCTATCTCAAATATTTTATTATACTATTTTCATTGAGATAAATTAATTCTTTAACAAAAACGTGCTTAAACTGTTCAGGTTTTCAGGTCGGAATATAAAAAAAAATCAGCTCGTTATTCGCATCGTTTGTTTAGATTCATACCCATCCTGTTCATGGTTAAAATAATGCTTAAAAGGTCAAGGTTCTAGGTAGAAATACCCATGTTTTCCAGCTCGCGCTGCGCAATCAGACTATTTTATTGTTGAGATATGTATTTCTTTATGAGTCACTACAAATAGTCCTGCCTTTTAGGTCAGAGTGTCAAAAATTGCATATGCATTTTCTTCATGAGTAACTGCAAACGGTCCTAACCCAATCCCTTTTCAGGTCATAATGTCGACAATTTCAGCTCACGCTTTGCGCTCAAATTAATCGGTAACACACTTTGATTTAAAAAGATTGCTTCGAAGTATATATATAACTATATAATGATATTACATTTTGCATGTTGGACACAGATGAGATAAGAGGCAAAGAGGTAATGCATTGTTAAAGTTCCAACAAAATTTATTTCCAAGTCCAAATTTTCGACGTAAACCCACGTCTTCTTCGCATTTTGCGCTCGCATCATTTATTTGCTTTATGACATACCCATTTTTTGTAAGAATAAACGAACAAAAACAGCCGATCGGGAGGATGTTGGTGAAAGTATTTTTCAGCCCCCCCCCCCCCCTCTATTGGCGAAAGCTGCATCTGCCACGGCTTCATTTCGTAACTGGTACGTCATTTTGGAGTCGGTTTCATTGGTGTGATGTGGGTCTGAAAGTTTGTTACAGGTCCGAGTTGGTGTAGTACATTCATACCCGTATCCTCTCAAGGTCGAATGAATCAACCGCGCTATTACTTTCCAATCGATAATATAGTCTGAGAGTTAATGAGTGTATTTAGTATTATAGAAACACATGTATATCGATTAGGCCGAACACGACACATGCTTCAGTCATACCAACGAATCGAAGAGCGAGTGCATGGCATCGAACGTACGTAGTATTTAGGACCAATCTGGAGTCGGTTTGCAGGTGAGCTGGTGAGACGGTGCCGTAACTCGAAAGTACTATCAATTATTTGTGCTTCCACACAATGTCTACGGTGCTACTATTAGAGCCGGCTCAGCCGAGTGATTGGCTCTAATGATCATCGAAAATGGTGATCTTTCGGCAGTGAAGCAATTTGATTCAGTTGTACGCAGTTTTAATTTTCATCAAAGTTTCTTTAAACCTGTGCCATTCTTGTTTTTAAAGAGAAATATTCTCCATTCCACATAATCTGATTCAAGCTTTGGATCATGATTATATACCAAGGGTAGCCACTTCAATTATTGTTTTAATTTGAAGCATGCCCTCCATAACTTAATATGCTATTACATGTATAACCCTTCTCAATTCTCAATAGTCGAGCGCATGAGGTCCAGTTTTCCAAATTTTGGTGTGAATTGGTTGGGCGTCAAACCCGCGACCACCCGATGATGAGGCGGAGGCGCTTTACCACGAAGTGACCGCTCCCGGTTTTTAGCTTAAGAAGTAGTCATTCAATATTAATTTCCTTGGTATGACCGGCCCCCTCCCACCTAGGCCTGCAACTCCACCCTAAAAATTGAATTGAATCCTTTGGTCCTTTGACGTTTGTCTAGGCGACTCCTGAAACCACTGGAACGTTTCGAGGCGAACCCAATTTAACCTGACACTCTTTAAATTGAATTCAAAGGAAGCCTAACACGCAATGACACCCATCAAAGTACTCACATTAACATGGATAGAGAGTTTTTATCTTGCAGCAAATTTCATGTCATTTTCATTAAATCATGCTTAGTTTTCCCCGTTTCACCCCCAATCTACCTGCAATTTCTTTGAAACATTACCCAGGGCATTATAAAATTGTTATCTAGGATACAGGGATGATTAATGTGTCGTAAACAATGAGTAACGGCGGGATCTTCGTTGAAGGTGCTGCTGGAGAGCAAAGCGTAAGTGAATATAACCATGGCAATTATTACACGTAGATAAATAGATGGCAGATCAAGGCAAAATTGCTTTATTTGCAATCAATCAATCAGAAAAAAATAATCTAATTCCAAATTTACTTCGCTGAAATCACATGATAAATCAACAAATTTAATACGAAAGTTTTTGGGTGATCTTGGAGAGAGAACTGTTTTCCTTCACATGGCTATCCTTCATTAAATTGTTGGCGTAACTTGATGAATGATGACCATATCATTCCTTTTCTTTACGTTTGCAAGACTTTAAACGCCCGTCCTATGTTTTATTATTGATTTGACACTTATTCATCTTGGATATTTCTCTCCTTTGTTATTGTTAATAATGTTTTTTTGGTTTCTGTTCTTTCTTTTGACTTAATTTCCAGCAATAACGTCTCATAGGAGACGATGAATGTCGCCACAAATATCCTCCTTCTCTCTCTCCTGACCTTGTTTGCTTCACGACACGTCCACGCGTATAGGATAGCACGGCGACGTCGAACCGGCGCACGAACCACCTTCCGACATACAACATCTGAGTCGGCTTCAACAAGTATGCCCCAATGCGATCCCACCACATGTTGTAGCATTAACACCTGTCTTAAATATGTGATTCAACCTGAGAAATTATGTCAAGGAAAACAAGAACAAGTAAGTTCGTGATCAGAAAAGAATGTCACACCGTCGTTACATTAATCTGACATGTACATGATATAGAGACGATCATAATTCCCTTTTCTTGTTTATTTGTTTGTTTGTTTTGTTTGTTTGTTTTCATGGGGGGGGGGCTCCACAGTCTTCTCCTTCGCCTCATTACATATTCAATATTTTATCACTTTTTACTATATACTGTTATTGGGTTAGAATCTCATAATAATTAATTTTAAATGAATCGTCGCCAAAACGATTTTTGTAGGATCCTTATCAGGACCGATCTTAGATACCTACAAGTCCTTTTATGCAATACAAGTTACATTTATAAAGCGCATTTCACTCATATTTCAATGCACGTTACAATTATAGCATACACATATCACGAAATAAATAAAAATATATCTATAATAGCGATAAGTCTAGGATAAAATACATATTAATTGACATTTACTACATGGAATAACAGAACTAAGGAATTAAAGAGGAAGAAGGCCGAAATATCTGTGTGTTTTTTTCTTAAAATCATGGCCGTAAATCTTTTCTTCTATTGTTCTCCCTGTTTCTGAAATTCCATACAAAAAAAGCCTTGTGTCATATTATCATTGTCATACCTCACTCTATATCTCCCATTTTATCTTCTCATTTACAGAATAAATTCCAACGTGATTCAATTTTGCCGGATTCCACGTGGCCTTTTATTAACCAGAACTCTGCAAGTGGTCTTCGCTTCCCACCCTTTTGGTTACCCGCCTCATCGTCACCAATCTCCTCGTCCAAATTATCATCATCAAGATATCATCATGATGATTTCCCAATTATACAACTCACAGAAGAACAGGAGTTTATAGCACGAACGTACTACAGCAGGTAATAACATAAGGCGCCATTATCATTTATTATTTACACTCCATCTAATTTGGTTATTCGTTTGAGGGTTAATTTACAACTATAGGGTGCATCTAAACACAAGAGTATTTCGGTGCATCATGAAAAAAATATGCGTACTGTATTCTCACAATAACTTTGGTAAGCTATTGGGCAATGACAAATAAATATTAAGTTATACGTATAATAAAAAAAAAATCTGTATCTGGTATTTAAGGGCAATAAATGTGTTCTCATTCATTTTATTATTTTCTATTTCGCGTATATTTATGTTTAGCAATCACCCAAAGTGTATTCCGAATCGAAATTTATCACAAAAATGCAATTGCTTTAAACCTGAAAACGCCAGGAGCTATAAGAAGCTACCGATATTTGAACTCTTTGTAACTATTATAAAAAAACCGAGTGCCACTTCTGTCAGAAATAAATATCTCCAAACATATGCGGCGGAAGCAGGGGGGGGGGGACACGTCCCCCTCCCCCTACATTTTAGGGGGAGGGGAGAGTTCCCCCCCCCCCAAAAAAAAAAAAAAAGGACGAAAGAAAGGAAGAAGAAATGAAGGAAGAAAGAAAGAAAAAAAGAAAGGAAAAAGGGAAGGAAGAAAGAACGATAAGAAAAAGGATAACAAGTAAACTAAACAGCTGAAACAAGATATATCAAAACCTACTTACAACAGTAAAAAATGACAGTTTTTTTACTCTGGAAAATACAAAAATTTTAAACTCACTTGCAATGCGACTTTGTTCCATAAAAAAATTGACAACCAAAAAGGTTTTTTTCGCACCAAAATGAAGAAGATTTAGGTGAAATATTTCCATTATAATTAGAACCTAATGTCAATAAATATTTTGGCGGCGACACTACACCCATGCTTCCAAGGGCGAACGGGATTTATTTATTACCCTCATAATGCAATAATGCAGTAATTCAAGTGTAACCGTTTCAAGTAGTGTATAACTTATTTTCATCGATTTTTTAGTTAAAGTGATTGGTTAACATTGGTTTGACTTTTAAAAAATCTGAGCTAGAAGGTCACACTTGTCACCTGTGTCTGTGATATGTTACAAAAATGAAGCCCAGAAAAAATTGCGTTCGAAAATAATTATTTAGTGCTTCAAAAATTGAAATATAAAGTGACCGAGAACACCATCTTAATTTCATCCCATACACTTATGTGTACTATTTAGGCGTCTATAAGACGCCTATTTACGAAATCGGGGTTTGCCTTGTAGTTTTAGCTTTTCATTCTCAATAATGGTTGTTTTCAGGGTTTATTAGTTCTAATACATGCACTTGTACACATGTTTCATCTTGGTTTGATAATTTTTTTAATCGGCTGCTCACAAAGTTAAACAATGCCTTTAAATGGCCATCCTGTTCATCAAAAAGTGCTTAGAATCCAAGCTTTTGGGTCAGAATATCATTTTTTTAGCTCGCACTTCGCGCTCGCATCAATTGTTTAGATAATACCCGTCGCGTTCATGGTCACAAAAAGTGCTTTAGGTCTGGGTTTGGAATATCAAATGTGTAATTAGATAGCCATTTTATCCATGATTACCAAAAGTGCTGAAAATGTCAAAATTTTGGGTCGGAATATCAAAAATTTTCAGTTCGAGCTACGCGCTCGCTTAAAATGTTTAAATACTCATTTTGTTCATGATTACCGAAAGTGCTTAGAATGTCCAAATGTTAGTTCAGAATACAAAAAAAAATCAGCTCGAGCTTTGCGCTCGCATGAATTGTTTAGATAGATAACCATCCTGCTCGAGTGCTTAGAAGGTTCAGTCTTTGGTTGGAATAACAAAAAAATTCAGCTCGCTCTTCGTGCTCTTAATGTTTAGTTCGATACCCTTTCTGTTCATGATTACCATAAGTGCTTACAATGTCTATATTTTAGGTCAGAATATCAAAACAAGGTCAGCTTGTGCTTCGCGTTCGCATAAAATTTTTAGTTAAATACCCATCCTGCTTGTTGACCAAAAGTGCTTAAAATGCCCAAATTTTAGGTCAGAATATCATTTTTTTTCAGCTCGCCCTTCGCGCTTGTATAGAATGTTTGTTTAGATCCTGTTCATCATTCATGTTCATGGGGGCGCCATTTTTCGAAAAGTACATACGGGCGCCAAAATCAGATAGGGCCCACGGGGTGCAAAATCCTGTAATGCGCCTGCCTTATAAGATATCTCATCTCGTTTGTAAGGAAAATTAAGATGCTGTTAAAACTTCAGACCTTAGTGTGGACTACCCCGTAAACAAAAATATAAACGAAATCAGCTTTTAGCAGCCGACTGGGAAAATGTAGGAGAATTTTTTTTTTCGTCCCCCCCCCTCAATTTTTATGCTTCCGCCGCCAACGTCTCCAAATTCTTTATTGATAATATGTTACCGATGAGAAAGAAACTTCCAGAAAACAAAATGTTTATTTTTATACATATCCATTAATTTGTCTGTTTCGGGTCTGGATATTTATTCACTCTCCAATTCTGTCAAATCAATATTTTCCGACATTGTCGTTTCTGGACAAAATAAGCATAACACAGGATAGCATGATTTGAACCCTTTCAAAACTGCTACTTACCTCATGCCTCTAATAAAAAAATAAAAAATCACACACACAAATTGACCCCAAAACGTGTTTTCAAGGCGAGTGAGACAGATAGGTATTACCGCTTTTCAATAAACTTTGAGAGAAATATAATTCATACCTAAAACTCCAGATGATCGCATTTCGATATTTTTGTTCTGCCTAGATTCTTTCGTAGGAGAGATCAGTTACCCCCAATTCCCAACGACAGCAATCCAGACAGCCCGTCGATTCTTTCCAAGAGGACGAGTGATGGCGCCAGATCAAAACGATCGCTAAGCTACGTATGCCCGAGAAACGAGCAATGGGAAGATGTCATGCTTGCGATCAATGCCGATGATCAACTCGTTCAAATGGTGCAGGTATGATTGTGTTTGGGTAGTTGGAATTCACTGGCATATTGAGATAAATAACTCGACATCCCATAGGTTATCCACATGAAAGGGATGTAAATTGAAATATAACCCATTCGTTTTGAAGTCATGTTCGATACCGCAATGATCAAATATGTGAAAAATTGGAATCAGAGCTATAGCCAGTGACAGAAAGAGAGACACCTTTGCAATGTATGTTGCCTTTTAGAACATAATGCGTATTTTTACTGGGACAAGCAAAAATGTAATAAAATATATTTGAAATATAATATTTTGAAATTCGTCGATTGATCGCACGTGAACCGCAACTAATAACAACTAAATCACGACCAAATGTAATGAAACAGTATCTTCTTTAAAATGTGTCAGTTTCACTGAACGTTGATTTAATAAATTGTCAAACTGTAATAGGAAAGAAATGCAGCTTTGAAATATTTTTCGTGATAGCCATTATTTGCCAGTTTTATACTCAGATACAACAGGAACTATTCTCAATATTTTTCAAAACACAGCACTTTTCAAATTTCAAATTAAAGTAGCGGCATCACATACTTTTATAACCATCAAAGGCCACTGAGCAAATTATTATCATGTTAACACTTCTTTTAAAGTGGGAGAGATGCATAAATTAAAATGTTGTTTGTCGTGAGCCCATTTTGAAAAAAAAATCTTTTGATCCATCATTGCAATTGAAACCCACTGATACGATTCTACCGTGTTTTTTTTCATTTTCCCACTTTCCCTCTTCATGTTCATCAACAGCTAAGTGATTCGAGACAATGGTTGCTGACCGAGAGTTGCCAATACACCCAATCTCCAACCGTCAGTAATGTCATCTGTCAAGAGGTGACCAGATTGGTTCCAGCCGTAGTCGTCGACAGCGTCACGTCTGAGGTCCAACACCAGTTCATTAAAGTCCATTGCTGCGTAGGGATAAAGGTCGACTAAGGTGGGGCTAACCATGAATAGGCCTACTTATATCGATACATCAAACAGTCCTGGTGCAAATTTCAAAGGCGATGTCTGTTTTTTTTTTTATCTAGTTCGATCTTGGGCGGTAATCTTATAGCAGGTTATTTATTTTGTCGTCCCCTCGGGTGGGATAAGTTCATCCGATAAGCTCCTCTAATATCAAGTACGAACGAGTTTTATCATTGATTCCCTCTGGATTTTTGACATTTTCCAAGTGCATCACTAAATGTCACTGCATAATACTACGCTGTCATTACTTCTAATGTGAACGATTATCAACCTCACTGCAAGTCTGGTAAAGCAATAATTCTGATATTTTCTAGTTTTTGAGCAATGTTGAATAGTTAACCACTGTAGGCCGAAGGTGCCCATCCAAAATGATATATGTTCTTAGCCATTATATTTTCCTATTAGCTTATTGATGGACCTTTCAATCCCCTCTACGCTTACAAACACCCTTACACCCAAACGCACACCAAGCTTGCGCGCTCAAGCGGGAGTCTCTTTTTGTGGAGTTGATCAAATCAAATCCATTTTTTCCAGATGACAAAATCAATTTCATGGACGTTGATGCCAACGATTTTGCTGAGATTGGAGATAAATTTCCAATACTTAAGTAGTAAAAACATTGGCAACATTCTGCAAGAACGGGCCGGAAGCTTATACAACTTTTGCTTTTTTGCTTCGCCACTTCATTTTATAGTAAACACCTGTTACGCCACTTTATTTCGGTGTTTAGAATCAGGAATTACAACAACATAAGAAGTCCAGTTTTGTTTCACTGGTAACCAAACCCAGCACCTAGGCAGATGCTGATGAAACGATGTCCGCATTCAATAACAAAAAAATGAGCATTCAGAATTGATTGATTGATTTTATATGTGGAAATGAAGTTTCACTGTAGCTGTAAGGTTATTTGTACCTCGGTGGATAAAACTAATCGCTGAAGATTTCTAAAACATTAACGGATTATTATTTGTAATGTGTGAAATCACCCTGATCAGCACGAATTTGTTGCATATAGTGATCAGACCTGGGGCCCGTTTCATAAAACATGTTATAATAACACATTTGCAATAACACTTTAAAGCTACTGAAATTCTTCGATTTGATTGGCTAATAATGAATTTTGCTATAGATATTGGGCATTTGTTATTCTAACACGGCTTTGTGAAACGGGACCTTGGTGCTACAGTCACACCAACGATACCAACGACTTCCTAACCGAGGGCATGCCATTAGAAATAAGCTAATACCTTTTGGTCGCGCCCAAGTCTGTTTCATCTTGGTTGCGATCATGGCATTAGACTTTGTTAATAGAAATAAGAGACACCATCAAATGAATAAATTTGCACGGCTCTACATAACACGAGAAGGTATACATGCATCTACAATATCCCGAATCTCTTTGTTTTGATTAAATTCATTCTGCGTGGGTTGAAACCCGTTCCATGCAGTTCTGCAGATTATGAATTTCAATGATGATAGTAATTACAATGATCAACATGGTCAATATATGCAATGTAGCTTTATTGCATGTAAGGGTTTACCTGCGTTTCTTAAACAGTATTTCAAATTTCAATCAACAATTGTGTGCTAGTTTTTAAATTGAAATATGACAAATGTGCATTGGTGTTTACAATCTCCATAATCTCATTGTAATATATTTCATTACGTCTTCGTGGGCGAGAAAGGTCGGTATTATACTAAAGGATGATAATATCGTAAAGAATGCAATTTAATGCATGATTCAGGTTCATGTCATATTTTGAACCACAATCGTTCATTATAAAAACTGAATTTAATAGGGGACTTAGTCGAGAGCCCTTTTGTGCAAATAACAGTGCATATGTTTTCAGGGCCTGCCTGAAGATTTGGATCACTAATACCTCGGTCACATTTGCTCTACGGCGGCCGTACGGTGAGTCAAAACAGCCGTTTTATTCATTATTATTCATACCACCTATATGTAGCTATGGTAGAAAAAAATTAAAACGCCTGTTTTCGACTCGCCGTATGGCCGCCGTAGAGCAAATGTGACCGAGGTATAACTTATTCATATTTTTCAAACCCAGACGAGTCTCTGTGTCCTATTTAAGTGATTATGTGTCCATATATGTCTTGTAACATTTTGTCAGCACTGTGTGCGATTTTAAGCATCTTATTATGTTCTTATCATTGTTTATTTATTCATGTCTGACAATCGGGCTTTCCAATTCCCTCATTTAACATGTCTATGTGCCCTGTTTTTTGAAGAACAAATAAATATGAAATTAGAATTTTATGCCAATCAAAGGCTTCAATCTAACCGATTTTGAAAAAAAAATTATGATATTGTCGTATTGAATTGAAATGATTCTCTGCCCAAATTAGCTGGCTTTAAGAGGTTGAGAATCATTGCGATTGAGGTACATGTACGTGGATGGTTTTATCGAAAGTATACATTATTATAATTAAACATGCGATTTCTTGCACATTCCAGCATTTGTCTCCATGTCATCAATTTTATGTTAGTATGTACAAAAATACTGATCTGCTGAGTGTGTTCACAAGGCTTTTAAGTATCCCTCAGTGTACAAACCATGGACCTACACACTCTCGCATTAATTTGCAAGCGCGTACAGGCACACACCCACCCACAAACGAACACTCCCTCAAAAGACATCAATCGAAGCGTCGCTTCCCTCATTCTCCTGGTTTTGTACCATAATTATGATCACATAGACACCAGAAGTTGTTCTTAAATAAATTTAGTAGGATGATGCTGTGATGAGGTCACTGGTGGTGGTGATGATGATGATGATAATGATGATTATGATGGTGATGATGATGTTAAATGATGGTGATAATGATGATGATAATTATTATGATGATGATGATGATGATGGAGGTGATGATGATGATGATGATGATTATGATGAGGATGGTAATGATGTCAAGATAAATATATTCTGCTTCTTGTGGGAAAACTCTTGGTGGTATTGATAACACCGTTGGTGATAACACCGTTGGTGATAACAACGATAATTTTAATTTTGCTTGTACTGTAGTGGGGCGTTGGTGGTAAAGATGATTATACGGTTGCTGGGGTATGTTGGAGATTGCCGTCACTATCACGACAATAGTTATGCTTGCGTTAGAGTGATAACTAAGATATCCATTGTTTTGAGGGCATGATGTTCACTATTAATGATGATGATGATTGCGATGATGATGATGATGATGATGATCACCATGATCATGATGAAATTTATCAGGTACTAGCAAAGTAGATTATCGCTTTGATGACAATACATGTGATAAATATGATTACAAAAAGTTATTGGCATTATTGATAAAGACCAGCATCATCATGTAGGTGGTTTTGACAATTCGAGTATTTATTCGCGGTGACAAGGATCTACTTTCTAAATTGTGACAGAAATTAAACATTATGACTGTATATAGAACATGCACATTTTTATGCCCGGTTTTAGTCAAAACATAAACTATTTAGTAAATATAATAAAAAATACTTCTAAATACATAAAATATTATTGCGTGTGGAACATACTATATTAACAGAAAACAAGATCCGCAAAAAAGTAAAGAAAGGAAGGACGAGATAAAGACAGAAAATAAAGGTACATGGGTGGACAGAACTCATCTACATGAGTATTAATCTTCAATATTTACGAGCGCTTCATAAGAACTGTTCAATGTAATTATCACAATGGTTAATGTTTATAATCATAATGATAAATGTTAATGTTAATGATATGAGGTTAATATTCCTCATTCGTTGCGGATACACGAGTAACAACATACTAAAAATAAGCGAATTATGAGTATGATCCTTCGCCATAAATAAGAAATAAAGAACATTCTTTTTATGATCTATATGCAACAAACAAGAAATCATAATCATCAGAAACTCATTGGCTCCATGAAACTTGGAAGAACGAATTAATTGTGAATTTACATTTATTGCTAAATCTAATCGAATCTTTCGAGGTAGCACTTCAGTCATCATTTGATTCCTCCCAATCCACATTACTCTATATAAGGAAGAAAAAGAAGTAGCAAACAAGAGTTATGCCGATATCATCTCTGTTTCACCCCCCCCCCCCCCCCCGCCTAATAACCCGTGTTAATAGAGGGCGCTCAAGTTTGACAGTGGCCACATTAAATAAAGCGATCTAGACGCGTAATATATACTTTTTTTCATTTTAATGAGTGTATATAACCCCCCTCCCCTGTTCATAATTATGAAATGGGATCATGACTCAAACGTGTGACTAGTGATTTGTAAACTCCGGACTGAGCCACAGTGACAAACACATTTGAACCTCTATTAGCACTATGAGCAGCCTTGATGGGTTTTATTTTCTCAAAAATATGTATATTCAGGTTTCCTATAATGCACACGTATAATAATTTTCTTGTATTCTCTTGACTGTTGCTATTCGATTCATTCCGTAATGTCAGTGTCGTGATATCGTTCATATTGTAGTCCTTGTGAATCGAACCGAGAATAATTTAAAGCGACGTCATTTGAATATGTCATTGTCCGCGAACTCGGCTGTCGTTCGAATTCCCAATCCTGCATGTTCACCGACTCGCCAGAGGCCCCCACGTCCCCATCTGGTCTTGTATCAAAGGAATGTGATGTTTGCCCTGGTTTGGTATCCTGGAAATAAGGTAAAATACAATCAGTGTTTTTATTATTTATATTATTATCATTATTATTAGTAATAGTATTATATCATTTTCATTATAATTATCATCACTATTATTACCATTATTATTACTATTGTTTTTATTCTTCTTATTATTATTACACTGTGAAAAATGAAGTGCTACTTTAGCACTTACAGTGCTTGTATAGTGACTGCACTTCGAGAGCTGATTTTCTAGTTTAAATTTGAACTAGAAAAACAGCACTCGAAGTGCAGTCACTATACAAGCACTGTAAGTGCTAAATTAGCACTTCATTTTTACAGTGTATTATTACTATTATCATTATTAACATTATCGTAATCTTTTTATTTTTATCACATCATAAATGTAAGCATTAGTATTTTTACTGTCATTAATATAAATGCATGCTAAATAAGCTTGTCAAATAGCAATGCAATTTGTTTAAGTAGGCACATTCATACTCAAATGAATATACATTTGTTTTTCTTTTTTTCTGTAAAGCCATAATAAGAACAATTATTGGGTAACATGGTGGTTTTTAAGGTTGGTGTTAATTATTTAATGGATATGGACAACCCCAACAGTGATTATTACTGGCAGACGTGGCGAAACAAAAAGAAAATGTGTGTCTATTATGTTTCTATGACAACAAAAAAGAAGTATTAGTAAATTTATATAAAATATCCTTTTTGTACATAGTCTAACTTACCTCGGGATTATCAACTTGAAGATAATCCGCCGGGTTTGCTAAGGAAATATTATCATCAAAGAAATTGAGGAGATCCCCAAACGATGGACGACCGGCAGGCATCTCATCCCAGCATAGTAACATCTTCTCGTACCTTCAGTAACAAGAGTTAATAAGGTAGGACTGCATTTGGGTATTGTGAACATTATTTGTCTGATGATAATTTGGCTAAATCTTCATAACCTTCGTCGACGTGTCAATATTTTGTCATGTGCATTTTCTGAAGCAAGAAATGCGCGGTTATGTGAACTAGATATTGGCAAGGCTCAATTGATATTTAGAGCGAAGATAATTTTACACACTCAAGGACATGATCCAAAGTCTTATGATAGCTTTGGCATGATTGGCCCCTAAATTGCATTGAAAATGATTCTTGTTTATGATTTCCTTTGGTGGTGTACGATATACGTCTGCATTTCAGCAGATAGATATTACTGATTAATTGTAACTTTGTCATTAGAGCATCGTTTATCAGTAAAAAGAAATTAATGTTTCCTCCCCCCTTAGTAGTTATAAATGGCAACAATATTTTACATAAAAGCTGCGCTATACAAATTTATCATTATTATTATTATTGCAGGAATAAGAATGATCGGGATATGCAAATAGCCCGCATTGACATACACATGGACCATCTGGAAGTTCCACAGATATATTGTTGTTCCAGATTCCCTTTCACAAAACAAAAATCACACTTGGCGATCGCGCATTTGCACTTGCTGCCCCACACTTTAGAATAGCCTGCCAATTGACATAAGAAGTTCTCCATCACTTACTATCTTCAAATCGAAATCGAAATCATATCTCTTTCATCATTCTGTGTACACATATAATGAAATAAAACGAGCTCAGAACTAGCGCAGCTGAAATATTTTACATAAAAGCTGCGCTATACAAATTTATCATTATTATTATTATCTCCTGCTCAAGCCTCGATCGCATGTCTCATGTAAAAGGGCCATGGAACCTACGTCTTACAATAAGCTCGTTGTCCGTAGTATCCGGTCGTAGTAATTAATTATTCAGTACCAAAATAAGGGTTAGATCTATTTCTTATTAGACATCGATTATGTTTCCTATTTATTTCCAACTATTTACATCTGAGAATAGTCTTTAATCCTTACACGTTATCTGGACAGTTATCTGGTTTCCCCATCCGGTAGCCGTCCCGTACTCGCCGAATAACCTCACGTCTATCTATGTCTTTGTAAGGCACTTCACCGTTTGTGAAGATCTCATACAACACGACTCCATACGACCATCTAAAAATGATAATGACGGACAGGAATTAGGTATATATACAGTGCGTCCCAGAAAAAACGAAACCGAGATTTAGCGATGATTTATCATAACTTAATCATAAATACAATGTACAAATGACCTACCATTGTAAAGCTTAGAATCTCCTCTTTCATCTGATATTACTTAGATTATTCCTCATTCACGCATGAGTGAGCAAAAACAATTTGAAGAAAGGATACCAAAATTCCATTTGGCGGGTCGTATCTGAATTTCAAAAAAAAATCACATGCCTAAAAGTTCAATATCTGCTCTTTTATTTTATACCTTAATCACAGCAAATGGTCAAGAAGTAAAAAAGTTATGTTCCCTCGAAAAAGTGCTCGTTTTTCCATAATTTCATTAAATAAACGTGTCTTCACTGGTTTCCCACAGAAGCTATCGCACGGTTAACGAAATACTTAATGCATGGCTGATCGTCAACAAAACGGAGTGTCGAGTGAGTTTGAACGCTAGCCTGTTATGATAAATCATCGATAAATCTCGGTTTCGTTTTTTTGTGTGAGCACTGTATATAATATGTACATACATATACACGCCAATTGTCTATTTGTGTGTGAGTGTGATGGGATGGTGTGTATGTGTGTTTGTTTATTTAGTTCTTGGTAGGTGATTCTCGGGCGCCACGTAACATATTTTGCTTACGCCATTGTTGAAGTCGAAGTTAAATGGAATATCGGATAATATTTAAGAATCATTATGTATTATCCATTTGCGTGAAATAAGTTATTTCCACTTTTAAAATGCATTAAACAGATAAGGGACATGTGACAGCATATTCATGTAAACATGGTAATCGTCTATGCTAAATTGATGAAATAATCCCTTAAAATAAGATTATCATATCCAGAAAGATCTTTATTAATTCGCAAATCATGATTCGTGGGACAATTCCCTAGGGTCACTATTAGCATTATTAGGGGTATAGAGGTATCCATTTCAAAACAAATCCCACTGGCAATGTATAATGGAATTATTGCTTTTGGTTAAATATTATAGTTTGTAAAACTCCTCTTTGGTATATCACAAGCCCAAGACTCAACAGATCAAAGAACAAGCCAACAAATCGCTCAAGAACTGCAGCGACCACTCCCATATATTAAAACCGCTCTCATATTGCACTGAAACTAAGTTTCATAAAAGGGGAATGAAACCTTTGGAACGAGTTGGCTTTTGTAAAAAGAGAAAGATCAAAGAAAGTTTGAGAAAAATCGGACAAATAATGAGAAAGTTAGGAGCATTTGAATATTGCGATCAGTAATGCTATGGAAATCCTCAAATCGGTAAAGCGACAACTATTTGCGTTGTCACATGCATGTGAACAACTTTTCCTTTTATAGACTATAAAATACCACGAAAATTGTGTCCTTACCTTTTCATAGGGTGATACCAATTCTTTATCCATAATGTATTTTTTTTTAAATCTGTATTACATGCCCTCCTATAAAAAGAATACATGATCTACTGATAGATGTGAGAAAAGAGGCAGTTTTAGTGAAATATATAGAAAAGTAATGGGAAAGTTGTTCACATGTGACATCACACTTTTGTCGCATTGCTAATAGGAGGATCTGCATTACAACAATGATCTAAACTTCAAATGCTCATAATTTTCTTATTATTCATTCAATTATCTCAAACTTTCGTTTATCTCTTTCTTTGATTTTTCTGTTTTTGGACAAGCTTTCTTGTTTCAAGGGTTTCATTTTCCTTTAAAAAACTGACATGTCACTCTGAATGGTACATTTTCCCTCAAGGTTTGTTTCCAGGCTGGCCCACTTGACGGGACGCTTTCTGTCTAGCGACAACCGTTGGTAACCAACTTCGTAGACGTCGCTGCTAAGACCAAAGTCTGATATCTTTACCACAAGGTTTGAACCGACCAATATGTTTCTCGCGGCTAGGTCGCCGTGGTAGAACCGCCGAGAAGAAATGTATACCTGGATAATGGATTATTCATGAATGGGAATTATCTTAATATGCGTACCATCAATATTTTCGATTATTTCTTTCAAATCAATTCAGCTATTATTATGTATTGTACAACGCCTACTTAGCTTGTTGTACGCGAGCAAATGGGAGGCTGCATGTCAAACATTCGTACCGTTGCACAAAAGACGTACCATCCAAAATGTACCGTCCAAAATGCACCGTTGCACGGCCTTAGGAGGTGACGTCACAATACGATTTAATTCATTGCGCTCAGTAAAAATGAACAATACGCGTATAAGCCTGCTGGCTAAATGCGCAAGGCTGCCCAAGGTCATGTGGGCTTGTGGGATTTTGCTTTCTGCTTTCGGTATTTTTGCTCCCTTATCATAGATTACTATAGGGATAACTCTTCGTTTTTTCATATGTTTTGTAAATTCCGAGGCGTTGTACAACACAAATAGCGAATAGGCATGAGTGCGATGGCGCGAGATTTCGCATGAGGTGAAAGAAAGAAACGCTCTATTCAACTCGGCTAACGCCGAGTTGAATAGAGCATATGTCTTTCACCAACGAACGTAGAGGGCAGCAACACACAAGCGTGTTGCTCTAAGGAAGGTCAACTCCGCTCGAATTTTGTGACCACTTTAAAAAATAAGGTGGGGTTTTGGGAAATTTGTCGAGTTGATTTTTTTTCATTTGTTAATTTCAAATATTTTTTAATGAACAATTATTAGATCGGTTATTCTGGGTATAAATATTAAAAATATTATTTTCATTTTTAAAGAAAATATTTAGCTTAAATAATCATGATTTTGACATTTTTCCTCATTTTGGAATATTAAGCCTGTAACGAGGATACCTCATATCTCTTATTTTCTTCTGCTGAATTTCGCTGCACCACTAATAAATGCATAGACAACCACCGTAATAATCGAGGTCATTTTTCTGGCCTGGGTGCGCCGAGTCTTGCCCGGTCGCGCAGCTAGCTAGTGACGTTGATGATGCGCTGGGGCTTCAGGCGACTCGTCATAGATCTAGCAACTTAGACAATGACGTCTAATTTGCCTGGCCTGATTTGAAGTGTAATGGCTTCAGGGCTGATGTTTATCAACGATGATTGTTCAAGGTTAGATTTCAAATTTTAAATGTCATTTGACTTTTAAGTCTATAAATCTGAAATAAAGGCGCTGTATCCCCGAAATCCGGGTCTAAATTTCAACTCTGAGTCCGAGACCATGGCATGGACGGCGAAAAAACAACCCATGCATCGGATGCATTGCATTGGCTGCGCGCTGCGCTGCAGCTGCACTGTGATGATGGGTTCAGCGAAGAGCTCAGAGAAAATAAGGTGGTTATATTCAATCCCGAAATGCTTTGCGAGTGGTCACAAAATCGTCTCGACGCAAATCACCTAATACAGCCGTCTGGTGAAATCGCTGATAACAACAATCACCGATTTGGTAATGATTTTAGTTTCCTGAAACTTATATTTGTAAAGTTTTAAATATCAAAGTATGTTTTTATATGTATGTATATTCCTCAACATATTTTTTAAGTTATCTTTGATATTGTTGTAGTCATATTCTTTCATATTCGTTTTTTGATCGCTACTTATTTGTTGTTGTATTGGATCGGCATTTGATTTCGTTGGCATGAACAATAAAATACGCGCGCAGCTCAGCTGCATGCGCGTATCGAGTTGACCTTCCTTATAGCAACACGCTTGTGTGTTGCTGCCCTCTACGTTCGTTGTCTTTCACCTCATGCGAAATATCGCGCCATCGCACTCATGCCTATTCGCTATTTGTATACCATCTAATCTAATACCGAAATGTTGCTTTGCTTGATTCGTGAAATGTTGGGCCAAAGATGGCTAGATTATAACCTCACCAAATGATGCGAGAATTAGAAAATGCATAACAATTGGATAATGGGGCTACATGTCCAAATCTCCTTGCTCATGAGAACCACTGTCGATTGCTAAATATTAAATCCCCTATGCCAACCCATTTTTCTATAATACAATGGATATTATGCCAGACTTATAAAGCAGAAAGGAGTCAAACAGATTTGAGAGCTTACCATTCCATTTGCTATCTGCCTTGCAATCTGGTATCGTTGCAGATTTGAAATATCGTATACAGCGTCCCTTCCGATGTGCTCAGGCTATTTGAGAATATCAATTACACAAAAATAACTAAAGCTATTTGTGAAATCAACCATTCTCATTGATAATTTTGAGAACGTTTTTATCTTCACATGAAATACTTCATTAATAGTCATTCGAATGTGTATAATTTATAATCAATTTACATGATTATGTAATAAGAATCACTAAAAACAAAGATTGAAAACAAATTTTTTTTTGAAAAAAAAAAACATTGTCATGATTATGTAATAGCGAATAAAGCTATGGAACAACGGGCTCGAATATAATGGGATAAAAGATTCACGCAAAACATACAAATTGACTAAATTTTGTATATCGAAGTTCACCTTTGAAGTACACATAATGACACCATTAATGGAGTTCACATCCTATTTCATATCGTGAAAACAAACGTATTCATCAAATTATTTTAACAAAGTACGTAACCACACACATTTGCATTATTTGTGTATGAATTACACGATTGCCAAGGAAGGGATAAATTTCGGAATCCTTTACCCATCCCTTTTATTTTTTCTAAGCATTTTATCTATTACTTAATAATAATCCAAGAATGGGTGTTTATTTCTAAGGATGTTGTTTACCTTGTTGCATTTTCTCAAAAAATGAAGTAAATCTCCGTATTCTAGTAACTCGGTGATTATATAGTAGGGGTACTTGACCGTGCAGCACGCAATAATCTCTATTACATTCTGATGTTGACCAATCTCGATCATCAGGTGAATCTCGTTTAGGAAATCACTTTTCATGAGGTCTGATACATCGTCTAGAAGGTAAAGGAGAAAGTTAAAAAAATAGTCAGGATTTGTATTTTCCATTGCCTATATTTTGTTTATTGTATCAAATAAACGATTGTAATATTATGGCGCGTGTAAACTAGATTTAAACCGTTTCCTAATTTGAACTCTTTTTTTCTGTTTATGAAATGTTGCATTTAAAACCTGAGAAATGTGTTCGGAAGGTTCCGTGAATGTATGACTTCAGTAAAATTAAGCATAGCTACTAATTTGTGGAAGTAAATTAATTGCGTTGGAAGTATTTTTATTTGCACTGATTTGTTTTTGTGTGTGTGTGGTTGTGGGATGATACATGTAGATCTCAAAATAGCAATGTCTCCGATTTTCTTTTCTTCACTTCCTTTGATAAAATTCGGAATTGGCATACCTTTCACGGTTTTCACAGCGACGGTGACATGTCTTCGCGGTTCTGTTCGCCTGAGAAGTGTACCACGATAAACTACTCCAAACTGGCCAGAACCAAGTTGTTCTCCTCTCTCCACATCTTTATGGTTAACCTCCTTTTTCTTGAATATAGGGTCGATATCAACGATTACTATAGGAAAATATGATACAGAGATAACAGTGTGCTTGGACTATTGATGCATGAGAGTATAAATTGGGGCCTTAACTGGTTAAGGACGAAAGTATCAGGTACTCCACAGGCGCGTAGCCAGGGGGGCGGTGGGGGCGGTCGCCCCCCCCCCCCCAAAAAAAAAAAAAACGTCCCCAAAAAGAAAAAAAAAGAAGGGAAAAAAGAGAGGAGAAAAGGAAAAGGGAAGGGAGGAAAGGGAAGAAAGGTAGCTTTGTGTTTTTTTTTCTTTTTATTCTTTTTTTTTCTCAAAAGAGAAACTCCTTCACTCTTGCTCTAAATTTATGATTATGAATTTTGCTTCCGCGCTGCGCGCGGTTAAATGAAAATATTGAAGATCTCCATTGTTTCCCCCCACCCTTTCTCTAACCCTGTTTTTCTACCTCAGCTATATGTGTTTATTGCCAGTTAAAGTTCAAATGTATACATTAGGGCATGGAATTAGAATAAGGTTAGGCCGAAGTATATGAAGTTATCTTTTTTTTTAATTGATCGCGCTGGTCGGGTCGGCTCCGGGCGGGTAAAATCTTTATATCAATTTCTGCCGTCACCTCCATAAAGTCAACTTCTCCCGCTTTTCAGCTCATTACTAAACAACCATAATTTTTGGGGCATACAGGTTCCTAATCCAAAAAGAGGAAGGTATACAATTCGTATCGTATAAGGGTATTAAATAAAAAAGTACAATAATTTTTATCAAATTCTATTCAACTTCATGTCATTTCCCTGTACATTCATCTCCTGTCCTGTTTTTCGCCCTCAGTTTGAAATTTTGAATGACTCTTAAGTTTCTTTATAATTCAAAATGAAGCGTTTTAGGATAAGTCAAAGAAATTAGGCATCCTTTTTATATAATTTCAATAAATCACAGAAGTTTCAACTTTTTGCGCACTATTTTCCTTTTAATGAAATTCAATAATCTTAGAAAATTAATTGAATTAGAGCCGATGGGGTATTGGAGATATCTGCATTATTTTGATGAAACATCCGCATTTTGAAATTTCAGAGTTTCGTTGCTCTGCGCGGGGAGGAATATCTTCCTCCTGGCATATACACTTCTTCTCCTCTGTTTTGCGAATTAAAGATATGCACTGTCGCTAAATTGTTTGTAATCAAATCTGATCTTTCCAAGGGAAGTATTCAATATATGTTTGAGAATATTCTTTTCTCGGGACCCTTCTCATGGCAAAAAATTGATAAAACGCTTTAGCTTCCGCACTTCGCGCGGGGTTATTATCATTTTAATTTCCTCCATTGTATTCCTTTTTTTGTGCGTTCACAATCTTTTTTGAAAACAAGGTTCATGAAAACCAGGTTCAAAATCACAATATAGTCAACTGAATTGGAGCTGATATAGATACTAGAGACAAGAGAGACGACTCCTTTTCATTTTAATTTTTGAAACACCAAAAGCTTCGTGCTTCGCGCGGGAGGGAGAAACTCCCCCTCCCTGCACCCACCCCCTAGGTAGCGCGCTTCGCGCGCTCTGTAAGCGTTGGCACGCTTCGCGTGCATTTACCGCCCCCTCCAAAATGAAATCCTGGCTACGCGGTTGGTACTCCAGGGTCCCGTCTTACAAAGAGTTACGATTGATCAAATTATCCTCAACTCTGTGAAAATCCATCAACGTCATTTTTTTT
Organism: Lytechinus pictus; assembly: GCF_037042905.1. Classification (NCBI taxonomy): domain Eukaryota; kingdom Metazoa; phylum Echinodermata; class Echinoidea; order Temnopleuroida; family Toxopneustidae; genus Lytechinus; species Lytechinus pictus. Next base: position 16,017,991 of record NC_087249.1, read on the forward strand.
CTGCAGAAAGCTTACGCAATATCCTTTGTAAACAAAACAAGATGCACACTGAACTTTTAAGAAAACAGTGAATGTATGAATATATATCATAGTTAGAACATATTTTGAACAAATATGGATGATAAATGTTGACATTCCTGGGTTTCCACAGTTGTAGTTGATTTTATCAATTGCAACTCTTTGTAAGACGGGGCCCTGGTCGTTGGTTGGTTTTGATAGAAAGATAGACATTTATATTAAAAAAGCGCACATGCATTGATATATCAGGATAGTTTAAAATCGACTGCGAGTGGACTGTGAAATGCAGCATCATTTTTGGATAACATGAAGTGGACAAGATAAGCTCATAATAAAATCAAACTTAAGTTGCAATTGTTCTTGCCTTTACAAGCAAAAGAGTAACAAATAGAAATAATGAAATTTGAAGAAAAAATGATACGTAACAGAATGAATAAATAAATCTAATATTTTCGGAATAAATCCAATGTTTACTAATATATTCCAATTGCTATATCCCATCTGCTCATAGAAATCAATGTTACTAGATGCTTGATTTTAAATTTATTCTTTTGTTATATTTGTATTTAAATTTATTCTTTGAAAAGACGGGCAGAGGAGATGTAAGATATTTTGATTTTTAATCTCTTTTACGTACTTCTTGACGGTGCATTCGGGGCCTTCAGCATTTCCGATGGATCCAAAACAATGACTTTCCGACAATATGCTGCACGAATGCGAACGATGCCAAAAACGAGAACAACGATGAAAACTGTGACAACTGCGGTCGAGACAATACTGATGGTCAAGACGTCTAGAGAAGCATCTAAAGAAAGATAATTTAATTCACTGAAAATATTGATTTTACATTTCAATGTGTAATAGTAAATTCAATACGGGTCTGTGATTTAAAATATTGTTTAATCTCAGTCTGATCTTAACCTTCTCTTTCTTCATTTGTTCCTCTTATACTTTATTATTGAATAATATTTAGCTCTAAATATTTTGATGGGTGATCGACAACCCTCTCATTTCCATATACTCTATTCATACTGCTTTCCATTGAGATGTCGATAATTTGCATCTGACTTACATTACTTTGTATCATATTTTGATTTGAAATGAAATAATGAACTGATTGAATTGAATGCAATATTGTGGAACATTATTGCAAAATGACTTTTTTAACCTTGAAACGTTTTTTTTTTTTAAATTAAGAAAACCATTAATAACAAAATGTGTAAGACTCTTAACCGAATAATATATAGGCATATTCCTAACAATTTTTATTAATATATTACATAACAAGTATAAAGAAAACGTCTTGTGCCCGATAAGAATCAACGATGCGAATGTCGCCGCTGAGTGTATTTCCACAAAAATGGAAGGTAAGTTGTTTCATTTCATTGTCCAACACCCTCCTCTCCATCGGCGCTTGGTGGTTTGTTTTATTTCCGAAATAAAAAAAAACACAATATAACATACACAATAACTTACAAAACAACAATAATAATATAATAACAACCAGAACTACGTTGGTTTCCCAACTCCACATATTTATGGTTAACCTCCCTTTTCTTGAATATAGGGTAGATATCAACGATCGCTATAGGAAAATATGATACAGAGATAACAGTGTGCTTGACGTATAGATGCATGAGGGTATAAATGGGCAGCTTGACTTGTTATATTGATAATGTAGAGTATTTCTAAAGTGCCATATCCACATTGAGTATGTGCTCAAGGCGCTGTGAAAAGGAAATAAGAAAAAAATGTATAGAGCGGGAAGAAACAAGGATAAATGCAACACAGTCGTTACAATCAGATGAAACTATTGGAAAGCGATTTTAAACAAATGGGTTTTAGAGCAATTTTGAAATATTCGATTTTTTAAATACTACGAATGGAATATGGCAACTGATTCCACAAGGATGGTTCAGCATGTGCAACAGACCGATCCCCCATGATTTCTTGGATTTAGGAACTGCAAACAATTTTCAATCAGAAGACCTTCAACGTCGAGAAAGATTGTATGACATCAAATAATTATCATATTCTGGGGCCGATCCATTGATACAATATGATACGGTTGAGTAGCCAATTTAAATGTTGTTTAGTATAACAGTTACATGTATGTTCTTCCATGGAGTCTAGTGCAATGATATCAAGTATAGCCCAGGAATTCTTGATAGAGTTGATCGGAAGGGGGTGACACGAGACAGCTTTGTATAAAAATGATCCGAAACTCGGTGGGTTTGGGTCTATCTTGATACTCATACTTGAAGTATGCATTGCCCGGACGTAATGCATTTAAAAAGTGCCACTTTATGGCACTCGTGAATTTAGGGGCTTACCTAATGGTTGTGTTCCAGCAGGTTGGTCCATCGTTGTCGGATTCGCGTTCTCATTCGTCGTCGGCATTAATGGTGATTCTGTAGGCAAGTCCGATAGAGAAGGTGTTTTGAAAATGACTTCAGCTATCAGACCGCCTGTTAATTCGTTCGATGGAAGGACAATCCATGGAGTGATCTTCGCATAGCCACATTTATCATGTAAAAAAAATGATTTTCAAAGATTGTGAATGCATATTATTTCAACCGCTTACTGCAGAAATTTAAGCTATAAAATTTCATCATGATTTCGTCATCCTATTCCACGCTTTAAAAAGTATTTTTATATCACAGAAGGGTGGGGTATAATCAACCATGATTATTAATAATAGTATACAGTATTATTGACCAGCAACACATGCTGAAGAGCCAAGTTACAAACTGAATTAACAGTCAGTGTTCTTACAATTCATTTTCATGTCTGTATAGTATATACAATTATCGTATCATGACTGATTGCATATAAAATTGAAATGCCCTTACAGGATATGCGTTATACTTGAAAGGAAAAAAAAAAAAAAAAAAAGATAAACAGAGAGACGGCCAGGGAGGAGCGGGAGGGGATAGAAAACTGGAATTAGTAGGATCCGACTCACGACTAGATTAAAGCCATACAAAATTTTAAAATGAATTCAGGAGTTTATTATTTTAAAAAATCCAGTTTATTTCCGAGACATATTCCCAAACAGACAGAAGTTAGCAATAAACGTAACAAACAGTTGCAAGTAATGAGAGGGGGTACCAAAATGAAAGAGGCTTTTTACGTTGTATTCATATGCGGCGATTACATGGAAACGGGGGACATGTCCCCTATTATTTTTTTCAGGGTGAAGGGTCACCCGCCCCATGATTTGAGAGCTAAACAATTGTTTTTTTTTCTATTTAAAAAAAAATCATTAAAAATTTGAATATTGGCCATCTGTCCCAAAAGTAAGCGTTATGGATGTACTTTATTCAAGATAGACATCCATTAATGACGTCTACCTCGTGCAAGTATTAAACAAGGATATATCCGCAGTAATGTAATACATCAATGATTCCTACGCTTACAGAAGGAATTAACACGGTCTCATATGTCCTACCGCACCCATTTTGCGATATGAAAACGCCACCACACATTGAATGTAGGTCTATATATTTTACGAATTACCTCAATGAGCTACTCACCTTTGTTCGGTATTCTGTACTGAGGGACAATCCGGAGATTTGAACTTCATGGGACCTGCTTGTGTTCCCCTCTCCCTGCAATTAATGTTTCAATTAAACAGGGAGCAATTGAAAAGAATTAATAAATTATGATTTTGTTTGGTTTTATTTTATCTGAATAGAGAACGCGTTATATTCACCCCACACCGCTCTCCGCCCCTTAAAACCCTGCAATTCTGTATGTGCTAATACATTTCGACGTATTTCGTCTAATCACAGTTATAAGCGCAGAGCGCACGCATATTTTAACTTTCTATTTTCAGCCGACCGATTCAATTAAAGAACGCCCTCTAGAGCCTGATGAATCGCCAAGGAAAAAGAAAGAAAAGGAGAATTGCAAGGACCATTGAGAAATGAAAAATATATATATAAATACGAAAAAAGGCAAATAGCAATAAAGTAAGTAGTTCGTTATCTATGTGGAGAGCATATAAACCGTTTTGGCATAATATCCTTGCTTAACACTGCATTGGTGTAAATATATATATGTGTGTAGGTGGGTGGGTGTGGAATGTATTAGCGTAAATGTATACAATCATTATCATTAACCATATCTGGTGGGTGTTTCATAAAGCTGTTCGTAAGATACGAATGACTTTACGCACGACTGGTGATCCTTTCCTGTGGTATGTGATATCCCTATGCAATTGAGTTATGACCTAAGAACATGTTCCAGTCTTGCGTAAAGTCGCTCGTAACTTTACGAACAGCTTTATGAAACACCCACCAGATATTTGAGCAGGGCAAATCTAATACATTATTGCCTGCTTGTGACTGATATCAAATGGTGGGTCAATACGTTTCCAATTGTTTATCAACGGATCCAAATTATTGCCCGCTCAAGAAAGTCAATGAGAACATGCGAGGAAATTTCACGCACAATAAGGCAAAGCTAACATCCGCATATTCTACGCGTCCTATTGAACCGCGCAGCAAAACAAATTACGTCATAATGTTAATTAATAGACAACGATGGATACTGCGTCCCTGTATACCACAGGAAACCCATTTATTTAATCTTACTTGTTCAAAAAAGATGGTCTGTTGGTCCTCTCTCACTGCAGGCATTACGAAAAAGTTATAAGTTTCAATGGTGTATCTATTGATGACACCATTAACCTGAAGAGGATCATCCCAAACTACGTCTACGTCGACAGTTCTGTTTGCATCTACAATTTCTCCAGGGTTAATACGTGACAAGGATGCATTTACAGGTTTTCCACTAACGGCTGTGGCTAACAGTATAGAAAGGAGAAGTTTGGAAACTTAAATGAAATAGTTCCATCTAGGCAAACCCATGTCAGAAGTATTGCAACATCGAATAAAACAGTTCTTTAAGTCTGCTGTTTACCATAGCAGCGTCTATGGTTTCGACGTTTAAATACTAATGATGGATTTGTAAATGTGGTACTTGAGAATGGCAAATTTTGACCCTTTTTTCAATTCATCCATTAAATTATTTCTCTGTTCTTGATTCGAGCCATGGACCACATTTTAGAACTTGCTCAAATGCATTAAACAAAGTACTCGTTAAACGCAGAATATAGAACCAGTAAATTGCAATTCTTTCAACCACCTCTGCGTGCCTGTTATGTGCAAAAGGGAAAATGTTAACCGTTTACCTGGCTTGATATAAAAGGTTGCTATGACTATAAAATGTTATGTAATTAAAGTTTCGGGTAAATTTTGCGTGAATGTCTGAAGTGCGCAATTGTACATTCAGCATTTAACCACTAATATCTTTATGAATCTCTTGACAAGTCGATATTGATGATTAATGATAATTATATCAAAGTGGATTACAAGATATACGTACGTTGATTTCTACAGAACTCTTCGTCCTTGGTGGCCTCATAGCAATCTGTAAAATAGGTAACCCGAGGCATTATCCAAAGAAAGGTTAGAAGCGGTAATAACAATGAAAATGTTGCGACTCTATGACTTATTATATAGTTTAACGATGTGCCCCCCAAAGCAAAATAACCTGCGAATAGTCGGGGACATAATAAGTACATATCTGTTGCGACATTAATTTGAGGAAATAGTTTCAGCTAAGCTGATATCACTAATTTCTTGAACCTAAATTCTATATTCAGTGCAGGAGCTCAATTTTACCTTCCGAATATTGATTCGTACACAGATAATTCAGAGCCACAGTCACAACGACGAAACTTACTTTCAAACGATAAATTTTTATTACGTTATTAGCTACGACACACCAATAGTCCGAGTCGGTCTCGGTTTCGAGATTGTGATTGCCGCGTGTAAACATGGTAAAGAATAATTTTGTTTGTGTTTGGGTAAAAAGCATGCTTCATGATACCTTTGATGTTGTGTCGTAGAACAACGTTGAACGATAGCATTATTTACTTTTTCATCAGAGTTATAACACATTATCAACAAAATATGTTGTAGTCCCGTATGCATTTCTGTGTGTAGTACATGTGATTCACAGCAGAGTTCTTGTGATGGAGGGGGCTCCTAATTGGTAACCCCTTCTGCAACATTTGCAGGCCTGCCAACAATGTTATGCACAGTCTCACCTGCGCTACTGACTCCCGACCGAAAAGAAATGTATTACTGTAATACATTTCTTTTCGGAAAGTGACTGTTCAATGTAACATTGAACAGTCACTTTCAATGGAACACCATTGATCGGTTTGGCGTGTTTGGCGCCAGTGTCGTTGATGTGACTGTAGGCTAGTATTAAGCTTGTACGAGGCTTGACAGCCTCGGCAGTAAAGCCAATGCGGAAACACGTCCACCCACTGGTTCTTACCTGGTGACACAATGTTGGTGACACAAATTGATGAAAGAGCGAGTGCATCTTCTGTCACGTTATACAGGCAAACCTGAAATAAAAATACATTAAATCTCAGTTGCCACAATTGCCATAATATTGGTGTGAACCAATGAGAACTAAAAACTGCCAATGAAAACAATTTTAATGTAAACATTGAAAATGATAACCATCCTAAAAATGGCAGTGATTATGATAAATGAAATAATAATGATAATAATTATAATAACACATAAATAGTAATTAAAACAATGATATTAATAAAAAATAGCATACATATTTTATAATAATAATAATATGTCCATTTATCTAGCGCATATATAATGTGCATATACTCAACTGCGCTTTCCTACTGAGAATCATATTATTACCCCGGCTCTAGCTGAGCCGCTATATTAATAGGCGCTAAAGCGTTCAAGGAATAAATAATACCGGATACCCATTTACCTCACCTGGGTCGAATGCAGCACAATTTGGATAAATAATTTTTGCCGAATTAAATTACGCCATGGCTGGGATTCGAACCCACGACGCTGTTTCAAAGTCCGGAGACTAATCCACTAGGCCACAACCCATACATAGCATAACAATTTCATATTTTCGCAAGACAAGAAAATCACGATGGATTCCATTCATTCGCATACGATAAATATTTGCAGAGAAATAAAAAAAGAGAAATATTCAGGCAGCCAACCGAAACTATTTTTAGTAGTACTATCTTTAACTTACATCAAATATATACGTATATCCAAATGATATGTCAGTCTCGGAGTACAGCTCGCCTATCTGAAAACATTCAAAGATTATTCATGCTGGCATTCAATAATAAAGTTGTCTTAAAACAGAAGACAACGAAAAATCATAGTCATAGTCATTGGTAAATTATCTATAGGGCCTATATTCCTTGAAGTAGTAATTGGTATAACTGCTATAAAACACAGTCGACATGGTCGAACTTACAAATTTTATTGATATAAATATTAACACTGTAAAGAATGATTTGTGAATTTCATTTTTAAGTTATGAAACAGTAACCTGATAAAGTTCCCAAAAGCTATCCTCCTTTTCCATAAATCTTGTGAAATTTAATCCAAATTGTATCAATTTGTATGACAATCCGACGATAATTCATTAAACGTATTACTAGTTTGAGCAGTGTCATATTCTCTTGAACAAAATGGTGAACACAATAATGGAGATACATGTGCTTCCTTTTTTTATATCACATTTAAATGTCAACGATTTTTCACAGAATTATAAAAAAACAAACATACCACATGTTGTTGTGACGATTTAGTTCGGCAGACAAAAGTAAATGACGATCCAAGATTCTGGTTTGATCTATTTTCCAAGCACCTGTAACTACCTCCATTATATCTCGTTAATTCCAAAGCGTAGTTGTGATCTACAGAAAGTAAATATTTCAATTAAAAAAGTAAACATAAGGAATAGAGAAAAAATGATCATTATCATGATTAAAGTGACAGTCATTGTATCCACAAAATGAAAAAGCTCCGTAAATAAGATACTTTTAGAAGTACAAGTTAAGCCTGAGATTGAAAACACGTCGTTTAACTAGAGAATAACACCTACCCCATCTGCATTCGACCACATGGACCGAGTGGTTTTAAACATATTGCTTAATACAATAAATTATTTACCTTCTTCTACAAACACACACGCACTCACACACACAATAGAGATATTTCAACTAATTTATCAATGAACTACTTGACGTAAGCTCACTAGCTTCAGTTGATTTTCTTGTTCAAGTTTACAATTTTTTTTATTTATTACAATGGCTTAAATATAGCAGAAATAAATTAATCAATTACCTGTTTCTGATGGTGCTTGCCATATTATATCCATGTCCAGTTCCCACACAATTGAATCCGCTTCTGTTATCCTTCTGACAACGAAACTTGGTTTTACAGTGCTCCTATCAATATCTACAAATAAACCAACGCACATTTAAAGAGTAATAATTGACAGCAAATGATCTTACATTTTATTGAAGGCAATAAAATAGTAACCAGACTATTTAGATATAATAATAATATACTGATTTGTATAGCGCAGAAACTATGAGCACATATTCTACTGCGCTGTAATAAAGAGCTAATGACATGCTTGAGAACAAAATTTAGAAAAGGGAAAAATGTATGGGAATTTTTTGAAAAGATCGGTTTTAAGTCTAAGTTTGAATGTTTCTACTGATGGAGAGAATCTAATTACATATGGCAAACCATTATATAATTTTTGGGGCTGCGCAGGCGAAAGCATGATCTCCCAAAAGTTATCTTTGTATTACGGATGGGGAAGTGAAGGAGCAAATCATCGTTTGAACTGCGCAGGTTGTGATTTTGTCTGCGAACTTTTCTTTGTAAAAATTCAGAAATATAGCTGGGGGCTTGGCCACTTAGTGCTTTGTATACAACTAACCAACATAACCAAATCTTGAAGATACTCAATGGCGAACTGGAAGCCAGTGCAGATCTTTTAAGATAGGGGAGATCGGGGTTAGTTGGAACCAGGGGTAAGTTGAAACATTGTAATTTTCCTTAACGCCTGTAAAATAAATGTATGCAATACTGCCCTCAATTTATTGCTATTAATAATACAACATTACAGGCGTTAAAGAAATTAACAATGTTTCAACTTACCCCGCGTTCCGACTAAACCCGATCTCCCTTAGGGGTGATCCTTGAAAATCTAGGTTGACTACAAATCAGCCGCGCACACGCGTTCTGTACTCGCTGAAGACGCCCAATTTGAGAAGGAAGCCCAAGGATACAGCACACTGTTACAATAATCTAGCTTACTGATAATATATGCATGTACAGGATGTACATTACTTTGTCTTCATGCTTTCATCATCAAAGCATTTTCGTATTCGTCTGAGGTTGTATATCATACGAAATAACGATTTACATATATTGGTAATATGTGTTTCCATATTCATTTGCGAGTCAAATAATAGTCCACGATTTCTTACGTGAGAATTTGGTTCTATGACTGAACCGCCAACTAATATCCCGTCAGAACCATTACCTTTTCCAAAACGGCACCACCAAAATGATGGTTCAGACCAATTCGTAGTTACTTCATGGACAATTTTGGTCGAATGACCTTTCATTTATTTCATTGTGATAGGCAGATTTCAAAGCAAGATATTACGTAAGCATGTCTAACATAGCAGGATGAAGAAATTGAATAGACCAGGTGACTAGAATAGCACATGAATGAACGCTCCATGAAGGTATTTGTTGCATTTCTACTTTGAATGCATATTTATAATATATTGTACAATTTACTTGGCAAACTGTGAAGTACCAGTCGTTCGTGGACGCATTGTTGTTTTTTGTGGATGTAAATGAAAGACACAATTCAAAAGAATATATGAATAATCAAGACATGAAAGTTGGTGCTTATCTCATTGATTGTACCAATGACCTTCCTCTGATCATGCGCAGAGTGAAACTGGCTTATTGATTAATTGAAAGCTCTTTGGCAGAGGTGACTCTACAAAGAATTACAAACTTATGGTGATCCGTTACGTCAATCATTGATGAACACACACTAAAATATGAGAAAACAAGTTATGTTATAACTTAATTTCTCTTTCTTAACCCTTTTTGTGGTAGTCACTTCTCCTTTTCCTTTCCTAGTGCATTCGTCTTTATTAAAAAACGAATCATTTTTAATGAACCAACATGGATGACTAACTGTATTATTTTTCGTATGTGCTCATAAAACAAATAATTACAAGATAACGAGCCTATTTTGTTTGTATTTTACATTGTATGAATTTGTTTAAGTTTGACCAAGTGCATGCTACTTACCTTGTTGATCACAGAGGCAACCATTGCAGACATGGTTGTGATCTTACTAAGCAGACACATACAAAGAGAACCAGGAGAAACAGTGCACTAAGCCCACAATTAGTTTCCATGTTGTTAAGTGTAGCTGTATAATAATCTGTGAAATAAATATAAACATTCTTAAAATAGTTGGGCAAAAAATGCCAAACTTTCAACCAACCCTGGGCAACATACTATCCACACAACTATTGTTGAAAATATGCCCAAATGGGTAATAAAAACTAAGAATTGGGTAATAGATTTGCTCAAATGGATAATTATTGCTCAGAATATAGATCGTTTTTACCAACATACACTACCCAACACAGTGGACAGTATGTTGCCCAACATTTTAAGTGTGAATACGATGGACTATTAAAACATCGCATTTTCGCGAAATGCCTTGACTACCCCTATCGGCTATTTGTTCATTATTCTGCTCACTTGTCCTTAATGATTGTGGTAATTATAAGCAACATTTATATAGCGCCGAATGCTATGTTTCTAATGGCTGCATTCCATGGCACCGTTTTTAGCACGGCTATACTGGTCTGGTGCCTAAGCACGAAGGGAATTTGTTCCGACAGGCTACTAATTTTCTACACATGCGTGGGAAGTCTCAAATGCAAATAAAAATCCTTGTCAAATATACTAGAATGCTGCGGTAGGGCTTGAACCCCGGACCTAGGCCGCAAACGTCTATATGCTTGATGCTGAACTACCTCAAAGAAAATATGTAATTTATGGTTGTGAAAAATGACACAAAAATAAAAGGTATAAATGCAACCCTTATCCCAGCCTATCTGTATTTACTTTCTTACCACGGACAGACACATACATAGTCCAGTATAAGTCTTATATACCTGGAAAAGTTCTTGAGTACAGTGTCTTTGCAGGTCATTTACATGGCCTACGGGGCTGTCTACTGGACTATTACCCCCATTTATAAGTTTATATCTGTTTGGGTTCACCAATATCGTTTACTTTATATTAAAAAATATGTATGTTAATATTCAGTTTCAGTTTCAGTTTCAGTTTAGTTTATTTCACTTCCATTTTCTGATAATAAACATAACAAACATATATACACATATGTATAAATGTACAAAACAGAATAAGTGTCATAAGAATACTTCAATAATCAATTAACAAATTCGTAGGAAATAGATGAAATGTATACAATTTTTTGTTCAAGATACATTTTGATGATTAGACAAATATGAAAAAGAAAAGTGGATATCAGGATAACATTATGCTTTTATAATTTTTTTTCCGATGGCTTCGTACATGCTAGGAAATTTTGTCTGATTTTAGCAAATTAACTGTAAAACCTTAAATTTGATATTGTATTAATTATAAGGATTGTATATAAATACTGAGAGTGATAGCTCCCCTTAAACTTGATTAAAATATACAATTTACAGCACGTTGATTTTCAAGGGGATATTTGTATTGGCAATATGATTCATTATTCATTGTCTTTGGCCTTGACAAATTTCCCAATAAACAATTAAACAGGAAGTTTACAGAAGTATTCAGGCGAGCAGTACATAGTCATAATTTCGCGATGAAGTGCAATGTTATTCTTTCAATGGTTCCGAGTATAAAGAGAGCGGAATAATTCATTTCATTTCGTATTGACTCTATGCAAGTTTGTGCTATTCCCGATATGTAGACTTTCTAAGACAAGAAAGGATGATTGAGCTGACGAAAGAACAATATTTTGAATTGATGCACAAAAGCCTAACATATAATTACAGAATTGATAATAAAAATCATTGACATTACAGGTAAAATAATAAACATAAGACTAAATAACAACTACAACGATGATTACTGATAATGATGATAACATTTAATTATTGTATAGTGCTTATGTCTGTAAGATACGAAAACCCCTGGCGCTCCAGAATAATCAGCCGTATACTGATTAGCTGGTGATCAGCCTTTCAAAGAATAAATCCTCGTCGATTAATAATCTTTTCCACCTAGGATGAATGTGACAAATGTATATCAGAACTTTATCTAAAAAAAACAGTGCGATTGGATTCGAATCCCGAACATTGTGATTTGTATATTCCAGAAATGTTCGAAAATATAGAATGGGCGACTTCAAGTTCAGTGTTGACTTTTTGGTGTTGGTGTTAGGTCAATTTTTACACGATTACAACACCAATCATGAAATGAAGATGGTTCAGAAAAGTCACTCACTTGTTGTTGAGATGTGCAATAACGTGATCTGGATCAGTTTTACAAACTCTGAATAAGATTTGGAGCTAGGGGAAGCAATCCAAATTTCAACACCAACACCAATGCCAACACCGGACTTGTAATCACCCAATATTTGCAACATACTTAAAACTGACTTACCCGATGTTACGAAGGTGTGGTAAATGGGCCTATATTGCATCATGAGAGCCTATTCTTCCAAGCTTGTTTCACGTCCAGTACATGTTGGATCAAATTCCATCAAGCACGTTGAAATGTGTGTATAAACATGCATTCTACCATCCCTTACATGGACCCGATAAATATTTCGAAAATAGTTTTCATCAAGCGAGACCTCTTGATTGACGTCAACAAAAGAGTATACACATGGCCACGTTTTTTTCTGTGATTCTTCAACGAAGCATGGCGATATGGGCACACACCACTAACTATTTCCCCATAGACTCATGTGTCCAAAATGAGATTTTAAGAAATCGCCAAAAATAAGTCTTAATAATGACATCATCCACACCTTTATCATTTGGTAGTTCATCCAATATCCTTCAAACGCTAAAGATATGAAAAGGTGTTTTTCAATATGTTTTCCCGCTACAGGGGCTCGAACCAAGGCTACATACAAACTTGGTTGCAGTCACAGTGCTCACAGTGTTTCTTGGGCAACTAATTAAGTTCCCATAAAATCCAGCATTGACAAATTACTGCTCACCCATGGGACTGAACAGATCCAGTAGTAATCCCTCTCTATGCCCATATGAAAAAAAAATGCTGAGATATGCACCGTTGATTTTGTATGAATATTTTTTCCAACCATTACGTCATTTTAGGTACGGGTCTAAAAGGGATTCCCGAAATTGCCGGATCCTATTAGTGGTGTGCGTCCATATGGGATCATATTTTTATTTTTATTCATTGTCTTTGGCCTTGACAAATTTCCCAATAAACAATTAAACAGGAAGTTTACAGAAGTATTCAGGCGAGCAGTACATAGTCATAATTTCGCGATGAAGTGCAATGTTATTCTTTCAATGGTTCCGAGTATAAAGAGAGCGGAATAATTCATTTCATTTCGTATTGACTCTATGCAGGTTTGTGCTATTCCCGATATGTAGACTTTCTAAGACAAGAAAGGATGATTGAGCTGACGAAAGAACAATATTTTGAATTGATGCACAAAAGCCTAACATATAATTACAGAATTGATAATAAAAATCATTGACATTACAGGTAAAATAATAAACATAAGACTAAATAACAACTACAACGATGATTACTGATAATGATGATAACATTTAATTATTGTATAGTGCTTATGTCTGTAAGATACGAAAACCCCTGGCGCTCCAGAATAATCAGCCGTATACTGATTAGCTGGTGATCAGCCTTTCAAAGAATAAATCCTCGTCGATTAATAATCTTTTCCACCTAGGATGAATGTGACAAATGTATATCAGAACTTTATCTAAAAAAAAACAGTGCGATTGGATTCGAATCCCGAACATTGTGATTTGTATATTCTAGAAATGTTCGAAAATATAGAATGGGCGACTTCAAGTTCAGTGTTGACTTTTTGGTGTTGGTGTTAGGTCAATTTTTACACGATTACAACACCAATCATGAAATGAAGATGGTTCAGAAAAGTCACTCACTTGTTGTTGAGATGTGCAATAACGTGATCTGGATCAGTTTTACAAACTCTGAATAAGATTTGGAGCTAGGGGAAGCAATCCAAATTTCAACACCAACACCAATGCCAACACCGGACTTGTAATCACCCAATATTTGCAACATACTTAAAACTGACTTACCCGATGTTACGAAGGTGTGGTAAATGGGCCTATATTGCATCATGAGAGCCTATTCTTCCAAGCTTGTTTCACGTCCAGTACATGTTGGATCAAATTCCATCAAGCACGTTGAAATGTGTGTATAAACATGCATTCTACCATCCCTTACATGGACCCGATAAATATTTCGAAAATAGTTTTCATCAAGCGAGACCTCTTGATTGACGTCAACAAAAGAGTATACACATGGCCACGTTTTTTTCTGTGATTCTTCACCGAAGCATGGCGATATGGGCACACACCACTAACTATTTCCCCATAGACTCATGTGTCCAAAATGAGATTTTAAGAAATCGCCAAAAATAAGTCTTAATAATGACATCATCCACACCTTTATCATTTGGTAGTTCATCCAATATCCTTCAAACGCTAAAGATATGAAAAGGTGTTTTTCAATATGTTTTCCCGCTACAGGGGCTCGAACCAAGGCTACATACAAACTTGGTTGCAGTCACAGTGCTCACAGGGTTTCTTGGGCAACTAATTAAGTTCCCATAAAATCCAGCATTGACAAATTACTGCTCACCCATGGGACTGAACAGATCCAGTAGTAATCCCTCTCTATGCCCATATGAAAAAAAAATGCTGAGATATGCACCGTTGATTTTGTATGAATATTTTTTCCAACCATTACGTCATTTTAGGTACGGGTCTAAAAGGGATTCCCGAAATTGCCGGATCCTATTAGTGGTGTGCGTCCATATGGGATCATATTTTTATTTTTATTCATTGTCTTTGGCCTTGACAAATTTCCCAATAAACAATTAAACAGGAAGTTTACAGAAGTATTCAGGCGAGCAGTACATAGTCATAATTTCGCGATGAAGTGCAATGTTATTCTTTCAATGGTTCCGAGTATAAAGAGAGCGGAATAATTCATTTCATTTCGTATTGACTCTATGCAGGTTTGTGCTATTCCCGATATGTAGACTTTCTAAGACAAGAAAGGATGATTGAGCTGACGAAAGAACAATATTTTGAATTGATGCACAAAAGCCTAACATATAATTACAGAATTGATAATAAAAATCATTGACATTACAGGTAAAATAATAAACATAAGACTAAATAACAACTACAACGATGATTACTGATAATGATGATAACATTTAATTATTGTATAGTGCTTATGTCTGTAAGATACGAAAACCCCTGGCGCTCCAGAATAATCAGCCGTATACTGATTAGCTGGTGATCAGCCTTTCAAAGAATAAATCCTCGTCGATTAATAATCTTTTCCACCTAGGATGAATGTGACAAATGTATATCAGAACTTTATCTAAAAAAAACAGTGCGATTGGATTCGAATCCCGAACATTGTGATTTGTATATTCCAGAAATGTTCGAAAATATAGAATGGGCGACTTCAAGTTCAGTGTTGACTTTTTGGTGTTGGTGTTAGGTCAATTTTTACACGATTACAACACCAATCATGAAATGAAGATGGTTCAGAAAAGTCACTCACTTGTTGTTGAGATGTGCAATAACGTGATCTGGATCAGTTTTACAAACTCTGAATAAGATTTGGAGCTAGGGGAAGCAATCCAAATTTCAACACCAACACCAATGCCAACACCGGACTTGTAATCACCCAATATTTGCAACATACTTAAAACTGACTTACCCGATGTTACGAAGGTGTGGTAAATGGGCCTATATTGCATCATGAGAGCCTATTCTTCCAAGCTTGTTTCACGTCCAGTACATGTTGGATCAAATTCCATCAAGCACGTTGAAATGTGTGTATAAACATGCATTCTACCATCCCTTACATGGACCCGATAAATATTTCGAAAATAGTTTTCATCAAGCGAGACCTCTTGATTGACGTCAACAAAAGAGTATACACATGGCCACGTTTTTTTCTGTGATTCTTCACCGAAGCATGGCGATATGGGCACACACCACTAACTATTTCCCCATAGACTCATGTGTCCAAAATGAGATTTTAAGAAATCGCCAAAAATAAGTCTTAATAATGACATCATCCACACCTTTATCATTTGGTAGTTCATCCAATATCCTTCAAACGCTAAAGATATGAAAAGGTGTTTTTCAATATGTTTTCCCGCTACAGGGGCTCGAACCAAGGCTACATACAAACTTGGTTGCAGTCACAGTGCTCACAGGGTTTCTTGGGCAACTAATTAAGTTCCCATAAAATCCAGCATTGACAAATTACTGCTCACCCATGGGACTGAACAGATCCAGTAGTAATCCCTCTCTATGCCCATATGAAAAAAAAAATGCTGAGATATGCACCGTTGATTTTGTATGAATATTTTTTCCAACCATTACGTCATTTTAGGTACGGGTCTAAAAGGGATTCCCGAAATTGCCGGATCCTATTAGTGGTGTGCGTCCATATGGGATCATATTTTTACAGCTATCTGGAAGCAAACACGGAAAATGTAATTTGCTTTTTTGTATTGTATTTTCACCATATTCAAAAGGGGAAAGCTTGGTTTGTCCATGGCGATCTTTGAACGAAGTTGAAGACGAAATGGACATGATTTCTCAGCTTCTCATTTCGATGCCCATGTTTGATGTAAATATAGCTGAATATATATTATAGTCAATGATGCGTAACATGAAGGCATTATGCTACATGAACAATACGTTCTATCTTGAACTCATCCGCCCACCCCCTCTTTTTTATCTACATGTATGTATATATGTCTGTCTCTCTCTCTCTCTTCTACCAGATCATGCCAGATTTTACTATGTCAACTTTTCTCCCTCTCATCCTATCGTTCTCCGTATATAAATTTGGATAGTCGACTGTGATGTTCAAGATATACAGTGCGTCCCACAAAAAACGAAACCGAGATTTATCGATGATTTATCATAACTTAATCGCAAATACAATAGACAAATGACCTACCATTGTAAAGCTTAGAATCTCTTCTTTCATCTGAAATTAATCAGATTAATTCTCATTCACGCATTAGTGAGCAAAAACAATTTGAAAAGGGGATACCAAAAAGTCACTTGGCGGGCCGTATCTGGGTTTTAAAAAGAAAACCACATTTTTTTAAAAAAAGTTCAATATCTGCTCTTTAATTTCATACCTCAATTACAGAAAATGGTCAAGAAATAACAAAGTTCTGGTTATTTGAAATAAGGCTTGAATTTCAATAATTTCATAAAATGAAGAGGTTTTACAGGCTAGCGTTCAAACTCACTCGACACTCCGTTTTGTTGACGATCAGCCATGCATTAAAGTAGAACTATATTGAAAATCGTAAAAATGGAAAATCATATATCAAATTAAAGGAGAAAATAAGGAGAACACGATGGTGTAAATCATTTATCATGGAGACCGATGGAACTCAGTTAATTGATAGTTTAAAGTTCTCTCTCTGAATGCTTCAAACACGCAGAATTACGTCCGCGAAATTGGGGATTTTTTATGACGTCACTTTCTGTACGAGAGGCGTGATTGGCTCTCCAACGTGAAGCTCCACTTGCATGCAAAACCTGTTGCGAGGGTACGTTTTCTCTACATTGTCACTGAATACTTCGATCCCGAAATGAAAGAAAACCCAGAAGTTTATCTAGATTTGGATTTTCAAATTGATGATTATGAAGATGAAGAGAATGATGATGAAGTTTCTAGCTCTAGAAAAACAAAGTGACGTGGATAGAGGTATACATTAGGGGAATTACGCCGGTGATTATGAGTCGGATAATTCAACTTGCATGCCGATTCACTATCAACACATGCAGCTGATAGCTGCTCCGCGGGTCAAATCCATGAAAATGAATTCCATCACGACCACATCCAGACAGAGTCTCTTTCTCCTATCAACAACATAATGAGAATGAAAATAATGATATAACTGTACTTACAAACAAGTAAATATATCCGAACCTAGGCTGAATGTAAATCAACTCAAGGAATAACAGCAGACGATATGCACCGACGATGAATTTCACGTGGCTGGGAGATTGTCACTCGTTCTGTTAGATAAAATTTCTATCTCATTATTTTGACTAAATTACGTAACTCGGATAATTAGTATTCTACATAAAAATTAAATAACACCTGGTACTATATTTTTTGAATTACGATAAAACCTTTTTGAAGCAAAGAAAATGAGGTGAATTAAAATTAGATATAAAAGATCATCCGCCTAGCTCGCATTCGATTGTAAACAATCAGCAAGGCGAGCACATAGAGTTGGATAAAGCTACGCTTTATCCAACTCTATGGGCGAGCAAGCCACTGAACTGAAAATACGTATTTTCAGTTCAGTGGAGCAAGCTGGCCATGTGCTTTTGATTGTTTGTTTACAATCGCATGCGGCTAAGTGGATGATCCTTTATATCTAATTTTAATTTACCTCAATTTCTTTGCTTCAAAAATATTTTATCGTAATTCAAAAAATAGTACCAGGTGTTACTTAATTTTTATGTAGAATACTAATTCTCCGAGTTTCGTAATTTAGTCAAAATAATGAGATAGAAATTTTATCTAACAGAACGAGTGACAATCTATTCCAGCCACGTGAAATTCATCGTCGGTGCATATCGTCTGCTGCTATTCCTTGAGTTGATTTACCTTCAGCCTAGGTTTGGATATATTCACTTATTTGTAAGTACAGTTATTTTATTATTTTCCTTCTCATTATGTTGTTGATAGAGGAAAGAGACTCTGTCTGGATGTGGTCATGCTGCATGGAATTCATTTTCATGGATTTGACCCGCGGTGCAGCTAGCAGCTGCATGCGTTGGTAGCGAATCGGCTTGCAAGTTGAATTGTCCTACTCATCATCACCGCCGTAATTCCCTTAATTTACCACCATCCACGTCACTTTGTTTTTCTAGAGTTAGAAACTTTATCATCATTCTCTTCATCTGCATAATCATCAATTTGAAAATCCAAATCTAGATAAACTTCTGGGTTTTCTTTCATTTCATGATCGAAGTATTCAGTGTCAGTGTGGAGAAAACGTACCCTCGCAAGTCGCAACAGGTTTTGCATGCAAGTGGAGCTTGACGTGGGAGAGCCAATCACGCCTCTCGTACAGACAGTGACGTCATCAAATTCGAGTCAATTCAGAGACCGATGCGAGGCATATTTCGGAGAGGCATTTTAGCGCTTTTTAATTGGCGATTTCCACCTTATGTATTATTTTCGTTATTTTTGAATGACCTAATGGTAATCCTCACATCATTACCTCTCCACTGATATAAAATAAGGCCATATTCATCATCAATATATTTCTCCTTTTAGTCTTTTGTTACCGTGCGATAGCTTCAGTGGGAAACCGGTGAAAACACGTTTATTTAATGAAATTATGGAAATACAAGCATTGTTTCGAGGGATCATAACTTTTTTACTACTTGACCATTTTCTGTGATTTAGGTATCAAAGAAAAGAGAAGATATTGAACTTTTTAGTCATGTGATTTTCTTTTTGAAATCCAGATACCCCCGCCAAATAAGTTTTTGGCATCCTTTCTTCGAATTGTTTTTGCTCAATCATGCGTGAAAGAGGAATAATCTAAGTAATACCAGATGAAAGAGGAAATTCTAAGCTTTACATTGGTAGGTCATTTGTCTATTTTATTTATGATTAAGTTATGATAAATCATCGCTAAATCTCGGTTTCGTTTTTTCTGGGACGCACTGTATAGTCTGTTACTTTCCCAAAGTATGCGGTAATTGTTGCATAAGCAAATATAACCTTAAATAATAGGACCTTGGGACGCATAAAAAATTATAGTAATTGAAATATATATTCTGTTAATAATTGTCTATGGAGACTATCGTTTTATTCATTTTGTCCTTAAAATACCATACCAAAGGATTAATAATCGTGTTATCGTTATATTATGTTATCAATTAGGATTTCGTAAATCACAACTCTACAAAATATAAGCAAAAATATTTCATCGCATAATGTGATAAATATTTGCAGCTTCTTCGCTTCGCGAAATTACTAGTTAAACTGTTGAACACGAACACTATGCCCTCACATAATGACCAGGATGGTTGCAGATTTGGTGGAAGAGTTAAAGAGAGCTTTAGAGGTTTCCTCGACTCTATCCATAAAGCTTACTGCTGCGAATTCGATGGTGACCATACTGCCCAATGTACTATCTGCCAACTGTAAACCAGTTGGTATTTGTCCGAGGGGACCCAACGGTCCCACTTGCCTTCGCAAAGGTTAACGTAAGAGGCGGCTTTTCTCATCCAGGATTCCTCTAGGTTACACGGGCCTTACTACAACTGGCAGGCAAAATGTATTCATTCGAGCCAACGCATTCTAAACTTTTAAATTTGACATTGCTGATTGACAAAAATTAATGAATATGATTGACAATCTACACTGATTCTCGAGAGGGTACCTACTGAACTTCCTTTTTCCAAATTGGAAAGATATATCACTGCTTTGGAAATATTTTTTACTGAAGAACTAGGGTCATTTTACTCTCTCAAATGATGAATTTGATCCTGTCAGGTGTGGTCTTCATAAATGCCGATTTATTTTTAAAATGAGCCGGTCGAGGTACCCTTTTCTGGTCAGATATGGAATGTCAGACATATATCCTATATCCACTGGTAGTAAACATTCAACCCTCGAATTTCCTCCTTATTTTGTTATTAATTTTTTTAAAGTGTCACTTTAACACACTAGTCTATTGGAAATGAATTAGGCCTGTGATACCTCTATTATGGGAGATGGTGGCTTCCTCATCTAACTGGCTGAGCGTCATCTGCTTATGGCTCGAAGTTTGTTATGTTCTATGGCATTGCTTCTCATTAACGGCTCTACAGTTCCTGTCAATTTGCGAAGTGACACCTGTGATGGAGCCACTCAAGCCTTCTGGCCTGCATAAAGCAATGAAATATGGCTCACTGGATTTTAATGTACCTTGATCTTGATATTCAAGCACAGTGAGTGGCGTCTGCAGACAACATTTCGCAGTTGTCCGGATGGGTATATGGGCCTTCGCGATGTCATTATCGGAATTCGTTGCGTGACCGTGGTGACTTCCTATGGTAGGTTTGAGTTACTTTAACTTCGCAATTTTTAATCCCTTAACAGTTTGTCCATTGTCGGTAGTTTAAATAAAAGACATGTCCATTATATTCATAGCACCAATACAAAGTGGTTGATAACCATGAGCTCGAGGTAAGCCGGACATTATTGTTACCGCTGTTAGATAAGCATTTGCATCGTCATCATAGTACGTGTAATGAAGAAAAACAACCGAAGTAAAGGTAATCGAATCTTTACAATTCCAGATAGAATTCAGGTAAAGTAAATGTTTTCCATTTCAACAGACTCAATAGATGGTAAATCTGACATCTTATCTATTTTTGAAGGTTCAATTAATGTCTGTCCACTTGCTTCAACAGCACCTACACGGTTGTGGCCTCTGTACTTTAAAGATAGACCGGTGACGTCTGCTTTCCAAAATCGAAAAATTACTGCTACTGTGGCTCCAATGCAAAGCAAACCGAGAATAACCCCAATTGATATAACTGCCTCTGGATTTTTCTCGAAGAAAGAACCACTTACATTCGCTGGTTCGTGTGATGATTCTTCTTTTGGTGAGGCAGATGACTGACGCCTTGAAACTACAGGATTTGTTGATGATATAGTGTTTTCTTCAGTTTTAGAAAGATATGCAAGAAGCGTTGTGGTCTGAACGGTAGATACTGATATATTATGGGATACAACATAATGATCCGTGATTGATTGGTTATCTGTTGTTTTAGTAGCTGATGTGTATGAATCAAATGGATGATTGGAAGTCGACATTTTGTCGCTGATTGTGATATTAGTTGGTCTGGTAGAGTATGCAGACTTACTCTCATTCGAAAATGTTGGCTGCATTTTCTCAGACGAGTGATCTTCAGTTACTGTAGTCATGGCAGTTGACGTCGTGTGATCAATGTGAATCTCCGTTTCATTAGGAATAGTCGGACTTGCTGATCCAAGAATGCTGCTATTCGATATTGCAGTTTCTGCGTCAGAACTATGCACAGAAGAAGAATATGTACCTGTCAGATTTGAGGAACCCGATGGCCCTGTTGGCTCAGTTGCCCCAGTTCTTGATGCTATCGAAGTCATTAAATCGTATACATTCGTTTGTTTCCTAGATAAGGGTATATTGGTTGTAGGTATAACTGACTTGATTTGCATTAAAGTAGAACTTTCAATCGGAGGAAAATGAGTCTCTTGAGAAACACTTAATGGGTGTTCTGAATTTTGCGTGGTGGTCGCTTCCATTAGCGTGGACAAAACCGGTGTCCTTTTTGGAGATATGTCATCTTGTAGAGATATACTAAGACTATTATTTATAGTTGCTGTTGACGAATTTGTGTGAGCTTCAGGAGTAGAATAATAAACAATCGAAGTGAAATCTGTTGATACCATTGTCTCTGCAGTGGTGATCATTGAAAAAGAGGATTTCGCCTCTCTAAGAGTAGTAGGTTCCTGCACATTTGTTGGGCCCATCGATTGACGATCAGTGTTTATTGATATTCTAGAAACAGAAGTGGAACTTATTGCAGACGCAGTTGAGGTATGTGACGCTGGTGAGTGTACAGTTTTTATTTTCGACACTTTAGAAGGAGTTGTATCGCCATGAAAAGTTGTAGGATTCACCGTTTCAGGGCTGCGGACTCGACTGAAGAAAGTCTGAAGCTTGGTCGGGTATACTGTAGAAGCAAATTCGGTACCAGTGGTGTGCTTGGAACTGCTAGAGGATGTTGTCATCTGATTCGAGGCTGACGAACTGATCTTCGATTTGGAAGAGGAAGACGTATGTTCCATTGGAGATGTTTGTTCAGGCAGGATTTTTGTTGTTTTCTGCATTGGATTGGTTGTTGCAAGATTTGTATTGAGAACAGTTGGTACCGTCGATAGTTCTCTAGACGTAGATCCTTCATGCGTCACGTCAGTAACAGATTCCGACCGAAAATAGTCTGAACCTGTGGTGCTGGGAAAATATGATGTAGTTGTTTCTTGAAAAGTTGTACCGTCCTGTATTGCCGACGGACTAACTGATCTGAGGACCTCCGATTCTGTCGTCGGAGATTGAGGAGAAAGGTTTGCATAAGTGCTGTCCGGTTGTGTCGTTGATTGGAGCGCTTCTGACGTTCTATCCATGATCACTATTGAAATGGCAGGATTTGTCTTCGCAGTATTGATTTCTTGAGTGACTGGGGTCGAATAAAGTGTAATCCATTCTTTATCAGATTGGGTCGTGAGTTCTGGGTATATGCAAATGTTCAAACAAGATAACATCTTAATGACAATGCTTGACGATTAAATTCAACTTCGTTTTTGTTTTATTTGGTGTTACATTTTTTTAGGATGGGGTATGCAAGTTAATTTCAAAATTCAGTTTTTCTTCTTCTTATTTTTTTTTGGGGGGGATAAACATTAGATTGGGTAATTTGATCGCAATACACGTCATGTTAAGCGACCCGTTTGTCCAGCTACCAGAAATTAAATAATTAAAGAAAAATGAAATGTCAATGATTCCACTATGTTTACGTAATGTAACATGTTATGAACAAGGAATGCGATAAATGATTCATATTTTCTGTACTAAATAATAAAAGATTACATATTTCTCACCAGGTTCTGGACAATCAGCAGAGTGTATCAACTGTACATCATCAATAGCCATGTCTCCTTTGTTCCCGTCACCTCGAATAGCCTCGAAAATTATCTATTTTAGAGAATATGAATTAAAACAATCGCGTCTGTTCATCTTCCTTTTGATAGGACCAGACTCGGGATTGAATTAGCGAGATCTATTATAATTGGAAATTTATTTGTTTTAGGTCTAAATGAAGCCGAAAAACTTCAGCTTTCTAAATAATTTTAGGGTTACTAATTTGTTTGTTAACTTGATGAGGATACACAACATTTATATTGCGCTATGTATTCTCTTAACACATATTGATGGGTGCAGGCTCATACAATTAAACTAATTAGTACACATTTGCTAAAATATATGAGTTTTGAGAGACAATTCGAACTTACGACGTGTTATGGGTTTTATCACTTGATTATATAATGCGAACAAGTTAGTACATATTGTGTATGAAATAATCGTGCATTTTTGTTAAAATCTCTCTAGATTTGCTTTTGGTACAACCCTCCCCCACCCTGCTCCCTCCTCAACTGAAAACAAAAATGTTCGACAGTCCCCAATTTCTTTTTAAATCAGTAGGCATTTATGAATCAGTATAACTTCAGACACTCTTAGTGTGGATGATCGAATGCCGAGAGAGGGCACTTGATATTCCCAAATTGAAAATAATAACCATCATCACACCTTTGTACGAATAAAATACTGTTCTAACAAAAACAAACCTTAACGAAACTTATTCAGGGTTTATCAAGTAGGTCCTGACCAATTACTCTTCATTTTTATTGTTATTTCTTTGTTTCTATATTGTATGCATTTTTTTTTTCGAATTAACTGACAATTAACAGGCCCTAATAATTTTTCTACCATTTACCTTTTTACAATTTATGGTTGTATCATTATTTGATCAAATAAATAATAATAATCACCAATACTCACCACAAAATCTTCACTTATATCAATGGCTACTTCTGACAATTTCCATCCATCACCCTGATCCCCATTCGAAATCCAAATCAAAGTCGCCGAGGACATCGTGTTCATTGACGGGATAGTATCCGTGGTCATTGCATACACATTCATTTTTCCCATGTGTTTGCCGTACATATGGTTCCAAAATATGAGGCAGGATGGATTTTGGAAAGAGCGGGAACTCTTGAAGGCAGGAGAGATGAGCCGTGCCGTGTTCCCCAGAAGTATTTTGTTGGCTTCGATTCGCATGTAATAACCTAAAGCGAGAGAGACACGGGCAAACGATCAATATACTATTCGGCATGGAGTACATATCACAAATTGATTTTTAAAACATTATTAACATTATTACCAGCCGGAGAATCAGCCCATTGGATAAAGACAGAGACATTGCAAGCAAAGGTAGCATGGAGTGTTATCATTTCAATCATTGTCATCATCTTCATCAGCATTGCAATATCTCATCATAATTTTCATCATTATTTATTACAAAAAGATGTCATTCTAATCGACATACCGTTTTCATTGTTAAGGGTATGGTCCATCGTTGGGCCTGTATACCGAGTAGGAGTACCAGAGTTCTGTCTGATGAAATCAAAGTCAGCCGTTAGGTCACGAGTGAAACCACATATGTTTTCATCCTCAAAAGTGCAATCCAGGTCGTCTATTGTTGAAAGAAGATAACAAAATGTTTTCATAGAAATTCTGCATGGCAACCGAAAGGTGGAACCGCACAAATTTTTGAAAATAATCTACAATTAATCGTTTAGATTATGCACATATTCGTTCATACCCAATTGACAACAATAATCAATATATTTTCTTTCCAATCCCATCTTTAAATGTAGTTAGTGATTTGGAATTCATAATCAAAATTCTCTTTCCAGCTTCTGATTTAATTATAATTGTAAATCTGATGGTCACCGTCAGACATATACCGACAATAGCCTAAAGGGATCATTATTTATGATATCAAAACAAAAGTTAGAAAAATAAAAATAAATTGTGGGGGCGTCGTGGTCTAGTCGTTCTGACTCTCGCCTTTCAAACAGAGGATCGTGAGTTCGAATCCTTGCCATGGCGTGTTTCCCTTCAGCAAGAATTTATCCACAATGTGCTGCACTCGACCCAGGTGAGGTAAATGGGTACCGGCAGGAAGTAATTCCTCAAAAAGCTGTGCGCACCAGAATCGGTAGACGAGCTTAGCCGGGGTAAAATAGAAGCGCCTTGAGCACCTAGCAAGGTGGATACGTGCGCTATACAAATCCTATATTATTTATTATTATGAAATGGAGCATACCGAGAGCGGGACAGGGCCCTGTCGTGATCAGTATGTCATCTATTGCTAGAATGAGACCGTCTGAAGTGCCTGATTTCCGGGTTACGAAAACAAGCTGTATCAAAAAAAAAATATATATGACTATCATCTGTTTTCCTTTTACATTCATTATTTTTCATCTGACTAAAAGATATTCAAATTGAATCGTCTTATGTATCAAATTCTAAGAGTATGTATCATTTTTAAAGGGCATACAAACCTACAGCCTTAATAGCCCCACCTCATAACCTCCTCTACCCATATCTTGCCAGGTCCATTAATACCCAATATGCAACTTCTTTAGCAATGCAGTCTTGTCTGCTTGTTATCGATATTGGACCATTTATTCACTTCTCAACCTCCATTTATATCGCAATACTTATGTTACCAAGTAGCAAGACACGTGCTTTTCCTCTAAAACTTTAATCATTTTAGTTTCTCTCCAACAATAAAATTTAATGCCGATTTATTGAATATTTTTATTAATAGTTATCTCAAAAGGTATTTTTAGACTAGTTATTTATAACATAAAGTCAACGGAAGACTATAGGTCACTGGTCACTTCACTTCCCCTTTAAAGTATGTGGCGATGGGAGTATATATTTTTTTCTTTCACAATCGCGGCATTACATTATTCGAATATATATCAATTCAGCTCATATCAGCTCCATTTATATTTGCTCTATCAAACAATATTTTAATATAAACGTTGACATAATTCATCAAAAAATAACGAGTTGTAAAGAATAGGCATACGTTAACACATATACAAAATTAAGCATACCTCTGTATTAATTTTTGCCTTCTGTTCATTTTCTTCATATTATAGGGCTTCTATATGTATATCTAGAAGTGACAACCATAACAGCTAATAACGAAGGGGGCCATCAGCAAAAGCTGAAATTGAAAGATTTCCTGTCTCCAAAATCTCGCAACTGCAATCATACCTGAAACATCAATTCCTGAGGCGGTATCTCAAGCGTGCATTTCTTCCACATGCCATCTCGTCCAGCCGACAGTCTACCCAGTTCCATGAAGGATTTGAATTCCGGGGCGATGGCGAACCCCGTCAGTGCGAATGTCGACCACGACGATGAGTAGACGAACACCTCAAGGCACATGACATCCGTGATCGGGGCAAAAAACGGAGAACCGATCCGTGCAAGTGAGGATGTCGATGATGCTTTGGTATTCACGGATAGATAATGACCTTTAGAAGTATAATTGAGAGAATTCTATGTTCATCAAGACATGCATTATTTTGAAGATGGACTTACTTTATATTATATACACATGTATATTATATATCTCTTATCTAACAAAAACTATTACTGACGACGATAATGATGATATTAGTATTGGTGATGATATTAATAATCATGATAATATTAATAAAAAAGGAAAATTACATTACTTATAACAATGATAATAGTAATAATAGCAATAATAATAATAATACTATTAAATATGTATAATTAAGTCATGCCATATGCATTTGTATAATGATTTGTTGACAGTTGTAAGATAAAAGACAAAAAAAGCATCATATCCGATTTGCCTCTTCATTAATATTGATAACAACCAATATAAAATAATTGAGCGATACCAATATATTAGCGTTGAGTGTTCTGAGGGGTGTTTGTTTTGGTATAATTTTATGCAGCAAGATCTTGAGCATCTTAAAGTATTTAATATGTTTCCCTTTCCATTTCTCTACATTATAATCAATTGTTTGTTTTTCCCCTTCCTTTCACCCCAACCCTCCCACCCCTCTCTCCCCCTCTCTCCTTCTCTTTCTCTCAGCCTTCCGCTTTCGCTTACCCTCTCTATCTCTATCTATATATCTCTCACTCACACACACACACACACACATCATTTATGTTTCTCTCTCTCTCTATATATATATATATATCTCTCTGTCTCTTCTTGACGCCCTTTCTCTTAATTATTTTCTTTCTCCTCATCTTTCTCTCATATTTTGCTTTGTGATATATTCGATGTACCTTTACTTGTTCGTAGTGTGTTGTCTACATCGGGGCCAATGCCCGTCAAAGCGTTACCCCAGACCCAGTTGAAATCTGTCGGCATGTATCCAGTGAATCCACAGTCGCTCCCTTCGAAATCACAAGCAAAGCTTGGCAAGTTGTCCAATCCTAAGGTATATAGAATCATTTAATCATTTAATCATATAATCGATTAGTATGTCAGTTTATCGATCTGGACAAAATATTACAAGTATGCGTTGACAATACCATGATTACAGAGTGATCCCTTCCATTGGCGAAGAAGCAGGCAACCACTTATTATCTCAAATACTCGTTATAGTTATCTCTGATATTTCAGAAACATCGTACATTATCATTAATTAATATTCATCAACGTAGCCGTGGATAGTTTATGAAAAATCATATACTTGGGTAATTGGGCAGTTACAAAAATCACCAAAGGGTGAATATTAACTAAATGCATCCGAAAATTAATAGTAAATTTTCTATTCAGGAAAACGAATAGAAATTGCTAACATGATTTTAAAAGTGTATAGTAAAGTTACAACTCGTTAGATTATACCATGGAGCTATAGCTTCATGATTATACTTTAGGAATCAACCGGAATGGATCTTATATAGAGCAAATCCGCATGATTGGTTCAACATCCCTTTCCCCAAGACATGCACATTTTCTGCACTTATCATGAAATTGATAGACACGGTCTTACCATTTGTTGTGATTACGGTTACAATGATGTGTATGAGAAATCCCAACAATAATTCCATTTTCCAAGGAGGAAAATCTAACTCTTATCATCTGAATTCCGTTGTTTAGAATAGCATGAAACTTCCATCACGGCAAAATATATGTTCATGCTAAAAGGGAAGCATAAAGATTATTTCATTTATTTCTCTATACACTGTAAGAACGCAGGTGCTAATTTAACACCAGCCTGGTATCACTCCACACCAGAGAGGTGTTGAAACAACACTAATTAAGAATCAAACCGATATTGGTTTAACACTTATTGGTGTTGCTTAAATGCCAAATTGGTGTTAGTCTAACGCCAAACGGTATTTCTTCAACACCTCTCTGGTCTGAACCGATATAAATACCAGGCCGGTGTTGAATTAACACCGGCGATTTTGCAGTGTAGTCCCATTAGTACAGAATATATTGCGAAAGTCTGGATAAAGACTGGTCATTAACACATGCAATTTATGATTGATATTGTTTTTTACTTCAGCAGTTTTGTGGTATGTTAGCCAATTAATAAAAATTCCATGGTTATGAAACCTGCTGTAATGCATCATAACAGAAGTACCATGTTTAGATATAATGGTAATTATTCAGTCGGATTATGATATAATAAATCAGTGCTAGCAGTTGATTATAACTGTGACTCATGAATCACTCCGGAATATGACACAACATAAGTATTTTTCTTCTTTTATAAAAAAGTCGATTACCGAAAGAAGTCGATTACTGACAGAAAATTATATGTCATTAACTGATTTACTTACCATTAATAACAGCGATCACGAACGTTTGGAATAAAAGCATTAAAGTAATCTTCGACATATTCGTTTTGAATGGGTTATCGAGTCATTCCTAATTAGGTAAAAACATGGTCTGAAGAAACTTTAACGGGTTGGGGAAACATGTGAAAGTCATGGAAACACCAAGGCATCACAATGCTATATATTTGCTTGTAAACGCCCTTCTCGCTAAAGAAGACACCTCTTCTCATAAGTATATCGCAATGGTCAGTTGGTCGAATTGCCGGGCAACCAAAACTTATTGGATGAAGAATGCGTGGAAACGTGAGCAATCCGTCAAATGAGCCTACACACCATGCACACAGAGGACAATTAGACCCGCGTGGATGTACTTTTCATTATTATTGCCATTTTTATTTTGTAATTCTTTATGCAAGGACTGGATAGCCTTCTTTAGCCATATGTTGAAAAGAATGCCAGAATGAACAATTTCAGTAACTTTATCAGTATTTTTTACGACTAAATTTTGAGTAATTTTGTAAAGGTATTGCCATAATCTGAGCATCGCTACTTCTAGCGACTTTATGGTGATCGATTGAAGAATATGTTTCAATTGAAACATGTATACTAAGCTTCAAAATCCTTTTTTTTTCTCGTTCTCTCTTTTCCTCATCTCTTCTATTTTCAGCCTACTTTGTTTTTCTCTTTCTATTTTCCAGCGACGCCCTGACATAATTAATAAAGGATATTTCAAAACAACCTGCCGTTTCAATTGTTACAGTAATAATGCCAAAATCACCAAATGAAAGCATGTATGAAACTTACTCGGTGTTCTGTAATTAAAAAAATGTGATCAAATCATCCTGGCGATTTAGAAATACTAACCATCGTTTATTTCCTTACAGTCCGTGTTCCGATCTGAAGTTATAAAACTATTTTCGTTTGGAGTCGTGATCTTAAATGATTTCTGAAGTTACAACACCGTCAATCAGAAGAGCTGCATGAACTTTGAGTAGTTTTCGCCAATATATCTCGTCGTTTGATTTATTTTTACATCCAATACCATTGTCATTTGGACCTCCATCAATCATAAACCAGGCCGAGCAGCCTGAACATATTTTAAAAGGTTCCAGCAATTATCATTCTCAAATTCAAGAATCTATATTGTAGAATATAAGCAGAACTCTTTAGATGGCGTCAATATATTTCGTCCGTTTTTCTTTTTTTTTTGCTGTTGTTGTTCATGTAGACGACAATGTAAATCTTAGTCAAAGCAGAAATAATAAATTATCAAATTATTTTCAATACAATTATTAATCGAGACAAAAAGTCTACCACGAGATGACAAGACAAAGGCTTGATGGGTATATAACATCAATGGCTTTTGAGTCAAGTACCGCCAAATACAAACAGCGATGATGACCATACGATCTAACAGAGGTTCAACACTTCAGGATGCGGTCTCAATACAGTACCTTTGTAAAGAGATGGCCACCCTGCAACCTGAATTTAATATACTTTGTTTGCACCACAGCAAATAAGTCAAGTCAGTATTTTTTTATCATTTCCAACGTGACTTGATTTGATGACGTAGATGAAGTCCGTTGACCCTTGACAAACAATTAGCTAAAATGAATTCTGCAAATATTTTTGTAGGACAATGAAAAAATTAATTTATGATAATACTCGCCATTCCTTTTGTAATAATTAGCAACGAAAAACAATCAGAGGATAACATCATATAAGGGTAACTGTACGAGAACTGAACACGGTGAAGATAAAGCATTTAATTTAAAAAAGGAATATTAATGACCGGTAACTTTCACAAATAAGAAGACTGTTTGGCATAGCTTTTGTCGATCAGAAGAAGGCAGCATTTTTTTTTAATACCAGTCCGGGATCTATTTGTGACCACACCAGTGAAGTGTTAAAACAACACCGGTTTGGTTTTAGACTAATTAAAGATAGGTGTTTATACAGCACCAATTAGTGGTAAAACAGCATTAATTTAATTTCACACCGGTGTTGTTGTAACACTTCTCTGGTGTGGTCATATAAATATTCCGGACTGGTATTAAATGAACACCGCAGTTTTTGTAGTGTCTCTTTTTTTATGATTTTCTGATGAGAAATAAAAGAGGTTTAGACGGCAAACATAGCCATACAAACATGTGATAAAAGTTTTGCTTACATAAAGAAGGGGAAAGTACGTTTGTTTAAAAAAAAACATTTTGGACCATGTCTATCGGCAACCTCACCTCCGGCCAATTGCATCAGTTGCCGTTTAAATACTTGTACATCATTACATACTAACGTTTAGGGGATCAGGTGGGGAGGTATTCTTTATTTTGTTTTTCTTGATTAAATAAAGAGGACATGTTTGTCTTAATATCAAACCGATCAAATCACATTTTCACCATATTGGTAGCTTTCGTCTGTTACCATTCTGATATGACTGAATTTATTTAGGTTTGATTTTAAATTTCCGAAGGAACATAAAGTAGCGAGTTTTTCCTACTGTTAATAGTAATTTCTCTCCGTTGATGAAAAAAAATACGTCGAGGGATTTGATTTTTCTTTTACATTTTGTTTATGATGGTTATTATTAGCTACATTTAACTACACGGGGTGAATTTAAGCCCGAATCTCTCCTGTTTGTCTCCATGGATGCAGTTTTGAGTTAAGCCCTCTCCGATGCCCTCTCTTGTCTACGAAAAAACATGTTTAAACATTTTAGAATCGTTGAGAATCCATAATATTGTCGGCGAAAAACCCTGCATAATTATGTTAACTGGGGCCACTTTTTTCCATAACTATGTACAAAAACGTAAAAATATCCATCTGACTGTGATTTTTGCATGGTCAGCCCCCCCCCCCCCTTTCCTTCCAAAACTGTTCCACGGTGCCTGGTTAAAGGAAACATCTCAGGTTAACACCATGCAAGCTACTCAATATTCTCAGACATCTCGACAGTAACTTAATACAAGTAATCATACAGGCATGGATTCAAGTCCCGTGAAGGCGCAAAATAATTATGGCATTGTGTATCGACTGCGCTAAGACTTGTCAGCATAAATGACAGTCACACCGGCGATACCGACTCAGTGGCCTGTTTCATAAAACTACTTATAATAATAAATTTGCAATAACAGTTTAAAGCTACTGAAATAATTCAATTTGATTGGCTGATAGCAAAGTTATTAAAGAAATGGTGAATTTATTTTCATGACAAATATTTATGAAACTGGGCACAGTTTTACCAAAGCTATGATTACATTATTACCGATAACATATCATCGGCCGGTTTGAACTCGGTTTCGTTCGGTGTTCCTGAAGCATTAGTAAGGCTGTCAAACTGTTTTCACTTTTATCACATTAATCTGTTGGATAAATGCCATAAACTAATCATATGACGCCATCGCTTGTTTTTTGCTTCCCAGTTCTTTCATGAAAAATAGTCCGCATAAATATTGATGAGATTTCCATGTAATATATATATATATAATATTTCCCTGTTGATTGCCATGCATGCGAAGCGTTACAAAGATTATCAGGAAGCGAACAAACGAATAAACACTAGCATGATCCCAAGCAATATGTTTGCACTCAGCAAACATGGTAAATATGATAAAAATATCCACTGTTTGGTATTTGATGTAAATATTGAACTATTTGTCGATTTTACAGGATCCTCCCCCCTTTTAAAGGCATCATTCGATGTGGTATGGTTTATGGAATACCTGCTTTACATTATGACGATTGATAGAATATACTCTATACATGCTTAAAACTGGTGAGATTAAGTGTAATTATGGAATCGCATACATAATGTTGCAGACATTTAACATGTTACTTGTCTGATTCAATTCAATCATGCTTGTTTGGTTTTATGCAATGTTATTCTTATTATTTCCACTTTAGATGCCTTTAAACACATTTTGTTTTTTTAACTACGACATTTTTAAAATGTCGTAGTTGCGATATTATTTTGATTATTAAACTCTAAACAACTTTTGCACTGTACACAGGTTAATGATATATTTTGGAATTTCAATGACACAAATGCGATTAATTTCAGAAAACAATCGAAACGAGGGGAAAGTAAAAAGTTTGTAAAGTTCGTGATTATTTCAAAAGGCAGTGAAGTTGAAATTGTTTTTCTTAGTTAATACTTGATTCAAACTTGGCTTCACATATTAAATTTGTCAACTTAATGTAGGTGGGCCATAAAAAAGGCCATCAGATGTATATATTGATTGCTTTAGGCCGCACACGGCACTACGAATGACATGGTTACGTTTGCGTTCCTTATGACATACGAACAAAAAGTTAGAAGACGATCTTTGGTCTCAATATAGGATTCATTCTTCATGCATCTTATATTAGATGTGTCATGTAGACCGACATCCGTTTCGACAACTTGCTCTCGATATACTGTGTGTCTTAGAGGAAATCAAAATTCACAATGTATCCGATGCCATTTGTCTTGTTTTTTGTAATAGCATCAGGTAAGTGAGCGCCTTCGGTATTTATTTGTCGCATTATCCACGTTATGTATATACATATATACATGCATTTGACATGCGGTCCCATAATAAACACTTTCTATAATTTCGACCTTTGCATCCTTTCCAGGGAGGGGTTACCTGCTACAGCTGCCGATGAGTGTTCGGGTATGATTGAATGGATGGACACTACTCTACTAGGCCCTGTGTGTAGTTCTAGCATATAGAACTTAAAGCTATTAGTTGCTGTAGTTAATTTATAAAAATATATACATTTAAGGTGAATGGCCTCAAACAATCGGGTTCTTTATAACCTGCACCCACCCATTAGAGATTACGCTTCGCGCGCAATGTAAGTGCTGCCGCGTTTGGCGTGCACTTACCACCCCCTCCTGGTTACTCGGTTGAATACGACCATACAATGAGATCCATGAGGTTTGCCCATATCAAGTGTGTGTGTTTTCTAATCACAATAGTATTTCAATGGTTACGAGTGATTTTCAGTAACAAAGGTTAATATGTTAAATACTAGTAATATATATGACAAATGTTATGAAAACCCCCCACCCCCTCCGCCCTTACCCTTCTCCCTGTGTTGCCATTTGACGCATGGAAGTATGGATATTGTCATGTGTTACATTTCAGATGGGGAATGTAGATCGAAACTCGTCTCCATCAATTAAAGGCCTGGTCCCACTGCACTTACGGATGCAAAGCGGATGTAATGTGTATAAGAATCTTGCCATCCGTTGGAAAACGCTATGCATCCGTTGTGTGCTCTTTGCATACTTGTTTCATACGCTCTACATCCATCGAGCATCGGTCCAAAGTGATTTCATGGATTGCCCATTTTGTCAATTATCTGGAGCGGTTGAAAACGAATGGAGCCACCCCGAAATTGTGCTTGTCAGCTGAATCCGTTTTGAGTACGTTTTGTGTCCGTCGGCCAACGGCCGCACAGAAACGCTGTTAGCGTAACATTGCGCTAACACTGCGCTAACAAAGGGCCCTGTTACAACTGGTAATCCCGCCGCGATGGCTACAGTCAAAGTAATGCACTATTTACATCTGGGATCAACGCTTGACATCACAATCTGTATACCATTATTCATTAACAAATCAGCTACTAACAACATGGGTAGAATGATCGCACAGAAGGCACACAAAGCACTGTTAAGCCC
Source organism: Lytechinus pictus (assembly GCF_037042905.1). Lineage (NCBI taxonomy): Eukaryota > Metazoa > Echinodermata > Echinoidea > Temnopleuroida > Toxopneustidae > Lytechinus > Lytechinus pictus. Next base: position 16,053,404 of record NC_087249.1, read on the forward strand.
CTTTCACAATTGACGTACGACAACTTGCGACCTTTTGGTCGTGCGACAGGCTGCAACAGGCATCAATCGCCAGTCATCTCATAATATCGCACAGAGGCTTTCACAGTTGCAACAGCTGTCGTACAACAAAAACAACCAGTAAAACCCGTTGCACGAGTAAGTCGCTTATGATCCTATTGTGCTCGTGTGATCACATGCGAGTGTTGCACGAGGGATTGCGAGGGGAACGGTCGCACACAACGGTAGTGCAATGTTGTAAGCCGTTGCAATCGGTCTTGCAACAGTCTTATGGCCCATCATATTATCGCACCCAGTCGCAAGACAGGTCTCTGTACATGTAGGTCGCTAGCACATGTGCAAGTGTTGTACGACCTCCAGTCGAGTAAATGCGACTACTTAGTTGTGCCACCTCTCGCACCAAGTCGTGCAACGTTGAACAACACTCCCACGATGATCGCCCGACCGATGGTACGACCCCGGATACGAGCTGATGCGAGTGAATCGGTCGTATTTGATCGCGTTCAGATTTTGAACATGTTCAAAGTTCAGATGTGACCAGTCACGACCACCTCGAGTTCGTGCGACCGTCTACAACGACTGCGAGTGCTCGCAAGTCACCAAGAGATCGATCGTACAACAGCAGGAAAAAAACTGTTGCAGGCGGTCGTAAACTGGTCGGATGTCAATTGTGAAAGGGGCTGTACGGTCGCATACATGCGAATGCAACGGTAGTGGAATGTTGTAAGCCGTAATTTCGATCGGTCTTGCAACAGTCTTATATTATTGCAACCAGTCGCAAGACTGGTCTCTGTAGGTATCTAGCGCATGTGCAAGTGTTGTACGACCTCCAGTCGACTAAATGCGACTATACGTAGTTGTGTCACCTCTCGCACCAAGTAGTACAACGTTGAACAACACTCACACGATGATCGCCCGACTGATGGTACGACCTGATGCGAGTAAATCAATCGTATTTGATCGCGTTTGGATTTTGAACATGTTCAAATTCAGATGCGACCAGTCACGACCACCTCCGACCACCTCAAATTAGTGCGTTCGTCTACAACCACTGCGAGTGCTCGCAAGACACCAAGAGATCGATCATGCAACAACAAGAAAAAAACTGTTGCAGGTGGCCGTAAACAGGTCGTACGTCAATTGTGAAAGGGGCTTTAGGGCGCCGTTAGGCGCGGGTATTGTTAGGGGATTTGAGTTAGGCAAAATCTATAATTTGTGCGTAGTGATCTAGATTAAACTTAAGATTTAGTTATGCTTATTTGTACATTCTACGGGTTTAAAATCTTGTCTAGGAAAGGGCAAATGAATTTAATTTATTATTATATAGGCCTACAAAAATTCCCTTATTATTACATTTTAAACATGAAATGAGAGCAAATAGTAAATATATATTTACTAATTTAATTTTTTTTAAATATCAAATAAGCTTTAAAAAGGTCAAGAAAATTAGCCTATCATGATATTACGATGGATATTCTGTACCAAAAGAAAATGCGATTCCAATTTTCACCAGTTTCTTTTGTTTGAAAATGCTCTTCACAGACTTCACTCATCATGCTCTTGATAGAGTATTTGCCAATGATGATTATCATGCAATAAATTTCATCAGATATTCTTCTTCTTTCTAATGTAGGGTCTATTCTTAGAAATGTCCTCAAACACTTAAAAAATGATCTTGGAGAAAAAAAATATCTTGATGAAAAGGATCATATCTTGGCACTTATCAACATCCCCCGCTATATACCCATTCTTAAAGGGGTACTCCAAGCTGAAGAAAATAATACAGTTTGAACAGTAAAGTGAGACAAACAAAACACTGGGAAATTGACAAAAAATGAAAATAAATACAAAAAATTATGCTATCTTAAAATTTTGTATTAGGCCCTATTTCGGTGAAATCTATATTCATGTCTTCAGGAATATGCAATGAGGGTATGTTGTATCATGCAAAATTAGGTTTATTTAAATTTTGTCCACCCAGAATATTGCTTCAAAGATTATCATTTGGTTACTCGGGTGACATACACACATTTGAGACAATTACGAGTTCTTTTCAATAAAATCAGAAAAAGGGGAAAGAGCTATATAGAGGATATGGCATCATCGTTCCACTTATTGCATATTTATTGCCACATGCTGCTCAGTAATATCATTTGTAAAATACAGTGTTGAATTTTTAATATTCAAGAAATTTGTTATTTTTATCAGATTTTGATGAAATTTTCAGCAATTTGCTGATCTAATTTTATTCCATTTATTCATATATTGTTATGTGGGCCCGGAATATCCCTATAATTCGGTCGAGGTCTATTTAAATTACTTGGTATAAGGAAGGGAGACAAGATTAAAGGGAGAAATTATTCACTAACATCGTCACTATTGGTGCCCTTGGCACTGTTTATAGCGATTTATATTAACATTAGCGCCACTGTTAGCTTCTGCTGGGCCTTTTATTGTTAGAATACTAGGAATTCGGCTAAGCTTCTGTGAGTTCATCGATACCGATAGGCCTCCTGTTAGTGCTATGTTAGTGAAAACAATGCGTCTAGGCGGTGGTCGCCCGTGATGGTTAGCGTTCTGTTACGCTAACTGGGACCTTTCGCAATCATCACGGACGCTAATATTAGGGTCCCCTAACACAAAATGTAATGCTTAATCATACACTTGATTATGTATATGCATTACGACTGATGGCTGGAGATATTCGAAATGCAGGACCTACAATATATTATGACATGGATAAGAAAGTGGTTTTTCAAACAAATCGAGTACATATTGAGTGAGGGAAAAGTTACTGAATTAAGGCTTAGATATAGATCATTACAATCCATCGAAGCGATATTGCATTTAATGTGAATTATTGGTGGATCTCTGGCAATTTATTACATGGGTCAAATCACCTCTCCAGCCGAAACCATTTCGCATGCGTTGATTATGTACACAGCATGTATACGTCTGAACACGGGTTTTTTCTTTTGTTTACTCCTACACAAGCGATATGACTCTAGCACACAATGTAATGGGCATTATGTTCTACTTTCCCCAGAATTGGGGGATTAGATTCGAATTCCCGGGGGGGGGGGGCACTTCCATTGATGAGTGGATACCAGGCACGACCATGCCGTTTCGAAAAGCACCCTAAGCAAGGGAAGCAAAGCTTTTCCAGATTATAAAAATGCCGGAAAATGCATCTCTTAACAAGTATTTAGCTTGTGAAACCCTACAAGTATTAAAAACATATCCTCCTTTTCAGTATTTTAAACATCGTTTTTGACACCTTTATAACGTTACATACGCCTATACGTAACGTACTTGCCCACTCTTTCACTTGTAAAGCGTGGTCGCGCCTGGTATCTACTCTTCAAAGGAAGTGGGCTCGAGAGGGCGGCCTCTCGAGCTCTGGGAGGAACCAAATGTGGCTTTGGAAAGTCGTCCTAGATCGGATATATCGCTGTTACCATAGTAGCAACCAGAATTTTGCACACAAAACGCATGTTGAATGTTTCCGTTGCAGATGCGAAACGAAAAAAAATCTCATGTCACACAATTTGCATTGCAGGACAGAGTTTTACGACCATGACGACGGGCCCAAAAGTCTCTTCCAAAATCAACTAACGTCGTAAATAAGCGTTCGCGTTCTCCAACGAAAGGTCGGGAACAACGCTTCTGTGCGGCCGCCACAGGCCTTTAATGTAATTTATTTGGACATTATTCTTTACAGGAGTACGCGCACAGCTATTCACCTGTGACTTTGAAAACGATATCTGTGATCTAACCTCCGACACTACAGCAACATGGAGCACCGTGGAAGCAGGGGTAGCAAAAAATCCTGGTATCGACCATACATACGAAAGCTCTGGCGGTAAGAAGTTTATTTACATGTTATAAATTGCATTTGATTAACCTTTAGTTTGTAAATCTATATTGAATTATTGTTTTCAAATTATTATGTTTGTACTTATTTCTTTCCATGTATTATTTTGTAAACGGACTCACTGAGAAATAATCTTACGGCTGATAGTATTTCTTTCATTGTGTGTGAATAAAAAAAAATACAAAGTAATAAATCGGCTTAAAGAAGTATCGATATTAATCAAGTTTACAGCACGTCTTCCGCAAAATCAGCGGCTCTATTACTCACTCTTAACATGCTTATTAAGCATGCAATCTTGTGTGTGATAGTATTGGGGGTTAATGGTCTTTTCCTACTAGTATTTTAAAATCAAAACTTATTTCTTAAAGAAAACATCACAAATGTTACAGAAGTGTTATAACTGCTATCCGGATTTTAAAAAATGCGACCTTAAAAATGGCTCACTTACAATCGCATTTTGTTCTCCATGCTAAGATTTTGCGCTTATCAATATCAATTGACATGATTGAATGTTTAAAGAAAAATAAAACGATATGTTAATTATAAGGTATGGAACTTATACGAATTAATTTTGATATGCGAAGAGGATATCAATTTTCAAATTTACAACATTCATATACGTCGGTCGGTCGTCTTTTGGCTGAAATATATTATCTTACACAGACTTTCATTTGCATTATATAATACAGCTTACCATTTCCATCCACCCCAGAACAATACACGCAGTGTTTTTAAGTGAATTCTCCCATTTTAAATTTATCTTTTCAATCGGAGATTAAGAGTTAAGCTGCTCTTTGGATTTAGAAGTTAAGAATATAAAGTAGGCCTAATTTCTAAGGAAACTGAGATGTGGATTATATTGTTGTTGTTCTGTATACCTTATTCAGGACACTACATGTACGCATCTCTGAGTAGTGGCCAAACTGCTCGCGTAATTACCTCTGATCTACCTGTTACCACGAATAGAAAATGCACAGAGTTTTTCATTTTCATGAACGGTCAGAGTAACGCCATCCTCAACGCCTATGTCCGGGAGTCCGGTCAACCTACACCGGTAGAACCGACTCTGACGATCCAAGGCGACCAAGGGAAAAAGTGGGTTCGGGCACTATTTACAGTGGAGCCACAGCCAACGTTATTTCAAGTACGAATGATATATATTGTATTTGTTGCCTAATGTTTAGACGGAAATATATAACGTGGAGAAGGTATATGGTTAATCATGTATTATGAAGAAGGGAAAGGAAATACAGGCATAAACTTAAATGGAAAGACGAAAAAAGATGAAAAGAGGAAAATAGAGGTATTCTTTTCTTGAAATGGCGTGAAGTCCTGAAAAGGACTGTAAACCAGATGAGATGAACTGAATGTTGCTCGAGTAGCGATCATTAATTTTGAGTAGTAGCAGGTTAAAGTGAAGAGAGGTTACTCGACGTTTCAGGCAGGTCTCCTGAAGGTCCTTTGAATAAACTTAAAATTTCTCTAAGAATTGTAAAGATATTTTCGTCAAAAGTTGCAGACATTATCGGTATAAATATTGTAATCCTTAGAATTGGCATCTATCGTATTTGGCGGCTGTGAGTATGATGAATCAAGGAATACAAAGACTTCCCCTTTCATTTTTATTTTCATACCGTCACACTGGCTGAAAAGTTCGTATTTAATTGGCACAGATAGTTTTTTTGATCAAAAGGAAGAGGTGGTGCCCTCACACACAAACAAAAAATACCGCACCTGTTTTCATTGTCGGTTCCAAAGAGGGGGACGATACACTGTATACCACAAAACGTCATTCATGTACATATTTGGCTAAAGATGGGGAGGGTAAGGTACCCCCTTTGACAACCGTCCCCATTTCCTTGACTGGTTGGATGACATTCAATACGGTTTGGTCCTCTATAATAATCACGGTATTATACACCGTATCCGCTCAGCCCCTATAAGTTTTGCCCCACTGATTACTGACCTAGCTAGCCGAAAGATCATCATAATTACGATTGATCTTACCTTATTTTAAACCAACCAGTTTTTAAACGTTTCCCATATTAACAACTCTGACAGATCGTAATTGAGGGGAAGAATGGCGAGATCTCCATAGATGATATGTCTATTGTCAACGGCCAGTGTCCACAAAGTATGTATTTTTTTACATTTTGTCTTATTTGTTATAAGTATTAATGTTAAGATATATGAAGTCATAGTTGGATATATCACATGATGGTAATAGCTTTCGAATAAAGAGATCCTCACTGGAAAGAATACAGTGTCTCACAGTGTGTGCCACAGTGTGGAACACAATGTGAAATCACTTTCACACTGTTAAATTTGAACATTTCAATATTGTGAATCACATATTTACATAGTCGACCATGTGAACGCGATGCGAACAGCCACATCATCGAGGTGTCCACAGTATGAAATTATCTTCACACTGTTGAATTTGAGCATTTCAACAGTGTGGATATTTTAACATAATTTCCTATGTGAACACACTGTGATCACACTGTGTTCTTTCCAGGATGGATCATTCGAAACCTAAGACGATGATAGGTGGGTCACATTTGTATCTGATTGCTAAGAAAACACGAATGCCTATATAGAACGCAGCAAGAACACCTGGTGAAGTTAGAAAAAGGTGCAATACCAAAAGGTCCTTGTAAACCGACTAGGTATTCAACCGTCACTATCTAATGGGTTCCCACAAGCTCGTTTAAAGTGTTTGTGTGTGATTCATTTCTCTCTTTTTGGGGGGAGTATAGCGGGTTTTCCAGGAAGAACATATTCTTTTATTTATTTTTTTAAAGCAAATTCATGATTCGGCATATCAATGTGGGGGCGTCGTGGTTTAGTGGTTATGATATTAGTCTTTCAATCTAAGGGACCTGGGTTCGATTTCAAGCCATGTCGTGTTTTCCTTCAGCGAGAAATTTACCCACATTGAGCTACACACAACCCAGGTATTGGTGAATGGGTACCTGGTAGGAATTTATTCCTGAAATCAGCACGCGTAACGACTACTTTGCTAAGGCCAGGATAATAATGCTGCATTACGGTGTAATTATTGTTATGAAATATATTCAAGACATCCATCCTATTAGCATATACTATTCTGATGGGGTATCAACTGATGAAAAAGACATGTTCGGGATTTACAAAGTTTACCTCGTAGCGACTTTCCATGTGTTATTTTTGCAAGTGGCGAAGAAAGACTATGATTTTTCGCATTCTTCATGTTGCAGTTGACTGGACGTGCACATTTGAGGACCCTGATATATGCGGTATGCAGCAGGATAAAACTGATGAGTTCGACTTTAAACGGCAGAATAAAAAGACAGGCACGTGGAATACTGGGCCGAAGCACGATCATACATACAACAACGCCTCCGGTAATGCAAATCGTCCATATTGATTGTCCTGAATCGCCACCTTTATTGAATTTTACGACTCTTACTTTTTGTCTACAATTTGGAATTGTAAAATAAATGCAATATGGATATAGGAGCAATAAAACATACTTTATATTTATCCATATATTGCATAAACTGTTAGCATTTTCAGAACGGGGAAAAATCGACATCGTAATCGTACAATATATGATTTTATGCATACTGCCAATAGGGTACCGTGTTCTGGTTAAGATGCAATGCATGCGTAGCTCGTTAAAGGAGTTAAGGTCTTATTTGTTAGTGTAGTAAGAAAAGATGTGAAGTACGAGGGAAAGGACCATGTCGTTTTGGTTTTTCTACTCTCTCCGTTGCCATGGTTGCGTTGAATTTAAAATACCCTTTTCTCAAAGCTGATGTGGCTATTTGTGTGAAATAAGCTTCCTTGACATGCTTGATTAGGTTAATTTCACATAATTTAAGCATTTAGGGTATATAACAAGCACAGAAACCATCCTGGAATACTATGAATAGGTATTAATGAGAAAAAAACACGTATACACAGACATTTTCGAAACATTCAGCTGCCCGGATGTATAGTTATATACATCTTCTGACTCCAGATTTAAATCGTCATTGCTCTCTTAAACGTAAGAACGGATTGGCCCATTTGGAATACTTCGATAAAGGGGTAAGTTTCACGTTCTTTCTTCCAGGTTACTACATGTACATCGAAGCAAACGGAGCCAACACTGGACACGTTGCCCGTCTCATTTCACCCCTCCTCCAAGGTACCCCCGACCAAACCGAACCATCGTGCCTCATTTTCTGGTATGACATGTTCGGCAAGGATGTTGACTCGCTCAATGTCTACCTGACCATTCCAGGGGATGATGGGGGATTCCCGGGTGAGCTGGTGTGGTCACTGGCGGGTAACCGAGGTGACCAGTGGAGAGGTGCAGAGGTGGTTGTAAACACCACCGAAGACTTTAAGGTAATGTGAATAGGCCTACATGTTTTAGGGTGCCATTTTTCTGAGCAAGCACAGATTTCTTTCAATGGCGTCGAAGCGTTCGTAGCAGAATGATGCAACAGTCACATACGCGAAACTGACCGATCGATCGACCGACCAAAGAAATTAATTTACTTTCACACCATCCGTCAATCTGGACTTGATTGCATGTTTGAGAGGCTAATTATTTTAGCAATTCTTCAACCCTTCATTTTATTTTCTCTGATTATAAATTTGGGGCACCACTGACTTAAGGCCCCCTCGAACCTAACCGAATTGCCTGAAATATGCTTTGCGATGTCTGGCGAAAGGCATTTTTTAATCGTTTTCAATGGTTACTGATAGTAAATCATATTTACCCTTCGTGTTTGGGTTCGTACACCTTCTGAACTAATAGCTGCGATTATTCAAATTCGCGCGGAACTTTTGAACATGCTTAAAATTTCCCGACGAATTGCAAAATCGTTGGTCATCTGTTTCAATTCGCATCTCTTATTTAGTATGCGGTAATCGTTCGTGTGTTATTGTTGCACATATGCACATAGTTCCTCATCGCGCTTTTGCCAAAGTGGACCGATCTCGAACGAACCCTTAACGAAGCAACACGATGGCACAAACGTACAAGAACGCCTGATCTATTCCCTCGTCTTCGTTTCTAATCGCACGCCATATCAAACCATTGCTCACTGTTCGTTCGTCTTATTGGGTTATATCAAAACTTCGCTTGCCTTCGGCTGCAATTTACTCAAAGAGGTGAACCGAAAAATCGATATATTTCGCATGTCATATTATCCTTCGCTTACCGTTCGTTGATTAAATTTGACAATAGTTAATGATCGCATGATTTGATGGACATTTTATCGAATTCGTTGAATTTGCATGCATTTCGTGATTTTTCCCATTCGTCACCCTTCGTCCGCCTACATTCGGTCAGGTGTGAGGGGGATCTTACCTACACAACTGCAGAGAGTACAACAAAGGACTTGTTTTACTCCAATTTTTATTTACCATGCATACACTTAACTGTTTCGTGTGTGTTTTTTTCTCTAATAGATTGTTTTCGAAGCTACACGAGGAGACACTGACAAGGCTGACATCGCAATAGATGATGTCGAGTTTGATGGCTTTGCACGTTGCCCTGGTCATAGTGAGTTGCACTTACATGCATGCATTTGTATTTGTTTCTTATTATAAAGCATCATATACGGGTTTAATAGGGTTAGGGCTTCTTTCGTTGTTAATTTTTTAAGATGAATTAGTATGATAAGGAAAATCACGAATAAGAAGTGAATAAGAGGGGAGAGAAAACGAAAGCCAAACTTAAAACAGAGAAGGAAAAGGGACATTGTTTTTTTAAGGGGATGATAATAACCACTTAAACAATCTTACCCATATTTTTCATATTTGAAATCTTTCTGTCATGTCTGTCGATCTGGGTTTCCCTCTCTGTTTCTCCCATTTCCCCTTATCCTTCTTTCTCTCTCTCTCTTCTCTCTCTCTCTCTCTCGCTTTATCTCTTTATTTAATATACTATAATAATTATATTTTCTGGCCTTTTATCCACTCCCTTTTTGTTGTTGCCCAACGAAGATGTCCTCCTAAATCACAGTTCTATAAGCTGTACCTTCGAAGAGATCGAGATTTGTTACTACATTCAAGACACGACTGATGACTACAACTGGTCCTGGAAGAACAGAGGTACACCGGTCTACTATACTGGACCTGATGTAGACCACACGCGGGGTGACGAACTTGGTAAGCTTGAATTCAGAACTATCTAGAAGTGAGAAATTCATATGGTGAGTCCATTATAAAAAAAAGACTCATGGTTACCAATTCTCTGAGATAGTTTACTCAGAATATGCGTGGAAAAAGGAATTGTTCGTGAAAAAAAAATCATTGGTGCCGCTATGGCCGCTATGTTCCTTCTGACCCAGGCTCCTTAGTTTCCAGTTGGCTCTTAATTCGCTTCGGAGTTCGGTCAATTGGTCATGATGACGTACAGTACCAAGTTTATTATTAGCTCATGTTATTACAAACGTTGTAAAGGCCCTAACCCGTTTGAAAAACGAGTTGAGCTTTGATACAAACACGGTAATATCCCCACCCCCAAGTTGTCCGATAGAACTATTGTATTAACCAGTCACATTTTGTCATGCAAGGTTTCTTCATGTTGATTAACCCATCAAACTCGAAACCAATCGGAGCTAAAGCTCGGCTCATCTCACCACCCTCATCCCCCTTACCCGATGGTGGTTGCCTGGAGTTTTACTACAGCATGTACGGAATCGACGTAGAGACGCTGAATGTGTACACGAAGACGGAAGACCAGGACCTGCCAGGTACTCAGGTCTGGACTAAGCAAGGAAACCAAGGGAACTACTGGCATAGGGCCACGTTTGCAACCCCACGGGATCAAGTCTTCCAGGTAGGGAGGCATTTCTTACACCTTACCGTGAATTCATAATCGCTATCTGATTTGATAAAAACAACAACGAAATGTTTACCTTGTCTTTGGGATGTGAGCTAGTCATCAAACTTTATGTGAAAGTGAATTATTTTTTTCAGAAGTTTTACGTGATGTTGTTGAAGTGACGCGGACAATGTTTATAATAGTTATATCCAAATAATCCGATGGTTATTCTTCTCTCTAGCAGAATAACCAGTAAGACATAACCATAAAGAGGCCTAAATTGATAATGAAGATGAAATGAACGAACACAATTATAGTTCAAGACAGATTTCTTTCTTGCGCATGTCACAAAGGCAATGTATTTTTATTGTCCTGGGGAACCATGTTTAGGAAAATTATGATGAAACCACAAACATTAAATTTTGCTCTGTGATGATGTGGAGCGAGGGATGCTGTATTACTTTTGACTCAATTAGTAACGATTTATTTCCGTTGCAGGTGGTGTTTGAAGGAGTACGTGGTATCGAATCTCGAGATGATATCGCTATCGATGACGTTTTCTTGTACACCGATGGTCCTAACAGCTGCCCGCCGAGTGAGTGTAGACCCATGATCTTTATTTCCTTACATTGGCAAACCTACCTTTATCCGATTAGTGATTATTTTATCGATCATGGGCTTGACAAATTCAAAATTTGTAAATCTAACGTCGACACGGATCGTTAATTGAGATTTTTTTGTCAAAACTTTCAGTTTTGTGACAAGAAGTTTGTTTTTCCTTAGACATAAATATAGGTTCTGGAAACAGTCTGGTCATGCTGGTAGACGATTGCAATCGTCCACCAGCATGACCAGACTGTTTCAAAGTGATTGCCATATTATCGATTGCTTTCGAGAATAGTACTGTAAGATGTTTCACCGAAGAGTCATCACTTGAGTCAAATGAAGTATACTACTGTCCACCCCAAACATTTCACCTGCTTTTTGGTATTGCAATGTTAGTTTATCTGATAAATTATTGGCGTGTATAAAGTGTAAAGTTGGCCTTTGCGTGATAATTATGATAAACACACTTAAGTGATAAAGAACATGAAAAATACTAAAAACTCGTAAAGATTGTTTGCACATTTTCTACAGTTACAGGTGTTTGCCTTTAGAAATAGGTTTTTTTTTCATATTTTCCGATTGCCAGAACCGACACCCGAGATCATTCCTCCCACGCCATCTGCATCCACTCATGGATTCGAATGTGGATTTGAAGACGACTGGTGCGGATTTACTCAAGCGCAATGGGACCAGGGTGATTGGAGTCGCATTACACCTAAAACAGAGGGTTTTCAATTAAACAATATATGGGACCACACTACTAGATCTCCTCAAGGTGACGTACAATCTCAAAGACATGATGCCCTAAATATAACGTTATAACTTAAATAAACTTAAATTAAACATATTCATAAAAAATCATTAAGGCTATGAAACCCAACGACTATGGACATCAATAGCGCTGTAACTTCGCTTGAGACTAAATTCTGCCAATTTTCATTGCTTTTCTTTATTTTCAGTTCTGTAAAGGATATTCACTAGCGAATTGGTGTAACAATTTTAGCAAAATTCTTTGCTGTGCTAAACGGTAAATACGACGTACACGCGTTTAGCAGTCTTGTTCTGATCTCGACTTTCATACAGAGGATTATGTGGTAGAATTAAGGCGCATAGGCAATGTGCCTCAGTGCTATATCAACGTTTATTATTTGTCATTAATGTTATTAATGTTTACGAGTTCCGGTAAATAAAATATTGGACATATTCAATGTTTACATTATTGTCTTTAGGTTACATCATAACCTTTGATCCAAATCGTGGCAAGTTCAAGAAGAATGACCGCGCTCGCATTTATTCGCCCATGGTCGTTCCGTCACACCAACCACGCTGTCTGACCTACTACTATCACATGTCGCGGCAGAATGTCGATCATATGGGTTTCCATATCAGGAACTTCAACGAACCTCTACCGCTGGATCCCGTTCTCTCTGTGTTCGGTAAACAGCCATGGGGCTGGCATGAGCAGAAATACACCATTGACCCTACCGATAAATACTTCCAGGTTAGTGGTCTAGTTGTAACTGAATTCTATTCTTCAACGTACCGTACTATCCCTTGCGTACGAAAAGACGAGTGAACACGTGAAACTGAAAACTGGTTCGCACGTTTACTCGGCTTGGCGTACTCACGGGATAAGTCCAGTTCGTCGCGTCGGCGAACAGAATGCAGTTAAAATCGTCTAGAACTATACTACAGTGTACCAGGTAAGTGACATGGGATATCTAACACACAATGCACACACGTTTATTCATCATTGTCATGTTGTGCATACCCATGTGCATACAGGGTTAAATCTTCTGGGGATTGTTTCATGAACATGATGAAAGGACTTGTCCGACATTTTTAGCCGACAAATCTAGTTTTATATGAGAGTTACCATAGTAACAGGGCTTCTTGGCGTTTCAATGTCGAGAAAAGTTATCAGATCTGAAAACTTGTCGGACGAAAATATTGATGAAACACTCCCCAGGTTGTTACTACCGCTTGAGCCTCGAAAGCTATTGTATATGTTCCCTTGCAAAGTATATTCGGGAGTGCGCCAGCTTTAGCTGCCGATGGAAAAGTGGAGTAGCACGAATACTTTTGTATTGTTGACATTCTTTTTTTGTTGCCGTATGTCCATATTACTTCAAATCTACTACCCAAACTGCCATCTCCTAATAATTAATACCCACTTTTTTCGTTTGTTTGTTTGGTTTCTTTTAAGAGCTACATCATGTAGGCATACGCAATCAAATGCGGAGTGATGATAATAAATGTGTTTGTTTGATACTTGATACTTGCAGGTATGTTTTTATATCAGCGTTGGACCAATAACATGGAATTCTGCTATTGCCCTTGATGATATTAGCGTTCAGAATGGGGCATGTGAAGGTAAACACACATTATTATTTGCAAATTATGTGGTCTTTGGGATTAGTCAAGTCGTAATTGTCCCCCGAGTATTTTACTACTATTATTATTCTTTGAAAAAGCTTGCAAAGACGAACTCTATGATTACAAATTTTACGTAGAAATTAGTAAGAACAGATAAAATCAAAGATGATATAAAAAACCCTATCATGACGATTGATAAACAAAAGGTCGAATATGCCAAGCCTTTTGGAATTGTTTTTTTGTATGAAAGTGCAAATGTCATGATTAATATAATGTATATTAGTGATACCTTTCGTTGATCCACGCCATGCGCATTTGCCACAGTGTATGTCCAGCGTGCTGACAGAAGAAATAAAATTAGGAAACATTTGAAGACCAAAAAATCATTAAGAGTTTAATTTGTTCATTTTGTTACTAGATGGTGGCAGGTGATACTGACAGTTACCCACTGGCCAAATTTAAACATTCTTATCTTTTTTTTCTCTCTCTCTATTAAAAACACTATACCTATCGGCATAACACATATTAACATGCTACTCTGCAGCGGAAAAATATTTTTTATAACAGATTTGTGATAAAGATTACGTCCTAATTGCAATTCGTGTTTTGATAAACAGCGACATGGAATACATGTAGGTCCTTTTTTTTCATACATGTACATCACACAAACAAAATAATTAGGAGATAAATTATAAATCCCTATAAAAGTACTCTGGTGACAAAACAGCTTACAAAGGAACGATAATTTGTTTATTGTACATGTTGTTGATAATTTTTTGTCAGTTATCTGCTCGGATTTTCATAGGATTTTTTTCACTTCTTTCTCAACTGTCTATTTGTACCGGATTTACTATTCAATTAAAGAGAAAGTGATGGAATACCCACCATGAAATGTGTTATTTCATTTTGTATAATTACGCAGTTGTACCAACGCCCACACCCAGGAAAGGAAGCTGTGACTTCGATAACAATTATTGCGGATATACACAATCCAAGAAAGATAATTTCGACTGGACAAGGAGGAACGGACCAACGGCATCACTATACACAAGTCCTCTAACAGATCACACCACAGGAACGCTGGAAGGTAAAAATGGTCAATATTCAAAGAACGCCTGAGTTATACGACAAAATGGGTTCCAACTACCGTATACAGGGTAAAATTACTCCTGATTATTTAGTCAGGAAGATTGTGTCATAGAGCCGATATGTTAGAATATATCATCACTGTATCACTTGAACCATAGAATACTGTTAGAATTACCAGACTGTTGGTTTACGATGATGGAAGAGATGTAGCCAGGGGTGGTTTTAAATAAACTGAATTCTCGATGTATTCCAGTTTGGTCTTCAACTTAATATTTGAAGTGTAGCTCATTGAACTTTTATCAAATGAATGGATCAATACTTTTATCAAGGGTTTGAATACAGTGAAGTTTTTGGCTAAAGAATATTTGTTTCGATGCAAATCCAGTATGTGTTTTGAACTATTGTGTTGTTGAAATGGGGTATGAACGATAAAATAGACAGTAATTCTGCCCATTATTTCCCAATGCTATGCTAGGTTATTACATGTACACTGAGACCTCTTCGGGCAGGCGACCTGGAGATGTTGCCGACCTGATGTCTCCTCAAATCTCCGGCGACCATGCAGGTTTATGCCTTCAGTTCTTCTTTTACATGTACGGTCGGGATATCGGCTTCCTGGGTTCGTATCTCTTACCCGCTCTCTCCTCATTCCGTATTGCGCTGGTCGAGGTCAGCGGGGACCAGGGGCAGAGGTGGTTCCACAGAAACGTCGACATTGATCCTATGCCCTTCGAAACATTTCAGGTGAATTTTAGATATAACTGATCATTCAGTAATCTATGTTGTTAGGCCGGGTACAGGGACCGTGCCCGTATTGAAGACCCAATCAGTTTTCAGGACTTTAACTTTAACTTGTCAAATAAATTGGGTTTTCCCAGTGTTCTCTTGTAGAAAGATATCATTGATATTGATGATATACAATGTAATATTTTGCCTTTCATTTCATTGCAAATAATATTGGGGAATACCTTTTCAGTACTCCATTATATAGTTTATAAAATAGTATCGTGATCTCCATACAAGGACGTGATGTATACGCTTGCTCAACTCCGGGTTTCTTTAATCATTGAT
This sequence comes from Lytechinus pictus, assembly GCF_037042905.1. Classification (NCBI taxonomy): domain Eukaryota; kingdom Metazoa; phylum Echinodermata; class Echinoidea; order Temnopleuroida; family Toxopneustidae; genus Lytechinus; species Lytechinus pictus. Next base: position 16,069,246 of record NC_087249.1, read on the forward strand.
GTGCCTATGTCTTGAATAATCAATGAAAGTGTGTTTATATCTACTTCAGATCGTCTTCAGGGGTGTTGTCGGGGGTGGTCCGAGGGGGGACATCGCTATTGATGATATAACCGTCTTCAATCACCCGTGTTCTGGTGTCCGGACGGAAAGTGTATGTGACTTTGAGAGCGGATCACAGGCATGCGGCTACGGGATGGCTAACGGGATGGGGGATGAATGGGAATGGTATGATGCCAACGTCGTTGTTTCTCCACCAGTCGAGGAGATGGGTGAGTTATGATTAAATACCGTTTTCATTAGAATGACGCATATTTGAAATACATGTTCATTACCGCTATGTCGTATCTTAATCTTTGAATTTCTTACTGATGTTTCGGTAATTCACGATTGATCATTAAAAGCATTTTGTTTTCGGAATAACACCAGTCCAATAGTTTTCTCCTACCGCCTTGGCTGATAATTGCGCGTACAACGGTCGCCTTGAAACTCTCGAAGTAGCTTTCTATTATCAGATAATATTAAAACTAAGATTTGTTTCCGTAGTGTATCTTCATAAGTTCATTAGATAAATTCTAGAATTTATCAATTTTTTTCAGATTTTTTTTAAAAATGTATTTATATATTTTAGTTTGCCACTTATTCTTTATGTTCTGACCTTGAAACAACCATTGTTTCATTCAAGATGGATCATTCATGTTTAGCATTCCTACACCTGGGGTGACCGTACGTTTGGCTACACCGGCACTTGATGTAAGATCTGGTAAACAATATTCCCTCTCACTCGACTACCAGCTTTTCAACGATTCAAAGCTGGCGTTCGCCATCAGTATTGAAAGAGAGAATCAGACGGACAACCAAATGATTTTTCAACTAACCCATGGCGTAGAGGGGGTAGTTAAAGGAAAATGGGATGTTAATACAGAGGACCTCGGTTTCAAATTTGCAAAGGTGAGACGACGCCTTGGTATGTTCGACCAGAATCTTTGTACAATTTATCAGTGTCTCTCTCCAATATACAGTATCATAAGGAACCGCGGTCAATGTTCGTGGTTAAATTGCATCTTCATCACAGTTTTACGAATGATTCACTGATATGAGCTAAATGCATTTGTCCGCACCGTAATGAAAATACACGTAATATGTGTTTTGGATTCGTATAAATATAATTTAACCTTTCATTTATCAATTTCCTCATCTATCATGCAAAAATATTTTGGAAAGAGTTATATCAATCAATGATTTTAGTTTTCACCTCGAAATTATATCAAAAAGAAATCTCATTTTTAAGTTTTTAACATAATTACCCCCTTTTAAAAGGATAAACGAGAGACTTCGTAGCATATGTATTGACGTTTAGAAATTTCATCAAGAATCTCTGACATAAGCAGAACATCTGTATGTTTTTTTTCTTATGGCATTTTTGTGTCCTTTTTATCGATAGATTGTATTCACAGCATCTACAACATCATCCTCACAGAGTGGCGTTGTGGCTATTGATAATGTGGAGTTCAAACCCCAACACCCAGGTAAAGTTAGTCTGCTTGTACATTCATATCAACTAGTTTGTATAAATGTGGGTGGTGGGAGGGGTGTCTGTTTTGTGTTGTTTAGTGATGGCTTAAATATATGTTGATAGAGAGCAAGATAAAGAAAGTTACGTCATATTTCCCCCTAATTTAATTGTATAGGTATCATGGAGTTACATGGCCCAAAACGTCTCCTTTTTGTAGTCTTTATTTCTTTTTATCATGTTTAATGCATTTCCCTCTTTTGTCTTCTCTCTTTCATTACTTGACGAATCACGAGAGAGAGAGAGTGGCGTCACCCTTGAACTTGAACGTGAATTTTATTATCCAAAGAAACAAACAAAGCAAAAAAGACGGTACATCAAAGAAGTATAATAAAATGTAATAGTTTACAGGAACCAGGAAAAGCATGAATGCTAGTCGGGTCTGGTACCTTTAAATGCTCAAATACAAAATATTTGTCTTGTTGAAAATTTGGTATTAATTAATTATATACACTTTTTACTCCCATGATTAAAGTTGAATATACTATTGACATAAACTACGATACAAATGAAATTTATATTATAGTAGTAAGAGTGGATTGACGACTATAAATACAAAAAAATGTACATGTACACAATTTTCATTTGCTCGCCATTCATATAAATTATATATACATATATATATATATATATATATATATACGAAAAATGAAATACGTTATCCGTAAGGGATAGAAAATAATCGACAAAATAATTGAAGAATAGCCGAATGAATATTTTTACCTTTACTAGTGTCATTTAGAAAGTGAAATGATCAAGCAAATTCATAAAAAAAACAAGGCAAAAGCGATTTTGTGTCTCGCCCACTTATGAAAACTAACCAGAAATATCGTGATTTGTAAGGGCACGCAACAGAATTGTATCGAAACATTATTGAAAAAATGACTGGGATGGATTAACACTTGTCATAAGAGTCTCGCACGTAAACTTTACTGTTGACCTGAAAATGACCTTTGACCTTACCATGTGACATCCGACTGCAGCATAACATGCAGGTCGCCTAAGTACATCTACCATCCAAGTTTGGTTCCAAAGTGACCTACGGTTGCGGAGTTAGGTGTCATAAGGTTTGTGACGGACGGACGGACATTTGGATCCCTAAGTCTCGCCTTCACCTCTGGTGGGCGAGAAAAATTGCATGTAATTATATGTAAGGAATCGTATTCATCATTTTTCTTCCATCAGAAATGCCAACTAAATCGGCACCTATTATCAATTCCTACCGCGGGGAGACCATCGTCCTCGGCGTACTCCTGTCTGTCGCCATCGTCGCCATCATTGTCGTCTTCATCGTCATTTTGGTTCGCCGATCACGAAATTCGGATCTCTTGACCATCGGCTACAAAAATCAAAAAGACGATCATATGGCATCCAATCCTGTTGTCATCAACAGCGGAAAGGAGGGGGCAAATAATGGGATAGACAATCCGATGTACAGTACCTGATATTTCATTTGTACCCAAATTTACACAGTAACAAGTAACCTTCATCATGTTCATCAGATGCTGCTTTGATCACCTGTAATTTCTTTATCAGATTAAACATGTTCCTCTAGTGCGGTCGGTTGTGAACAAGAGTTAGTATATGAACAACGATTTCAAGCATTCTTGAGCATCACTGAAGCCAAATTTAGGGTTCAATTCTAAATTTAAGTGGTTATCTGATTTTTATGGAAGGGCAAAGTCAGTTGTTTCCTATCCCCTTCCATCATTACCATTCCCTACCACAGCAGGGCTTTGAATTTTTACAATGATATCTTATGGAAGGTTGTACACAATCGACTGGGGGGGGGGGGCAGAGCCACCCCCACTCTCCTCCACTCCCCCGAAATATTTTCATTACATATTCTCCCAAGGATCTAACGAAAAATAATATTGATAAATATGCTATGAAATACAATCAGCATGGTCACTACGTAGAAACTTCGTAGAAATGTAAAAACTTTCATGCTTATTTCAACGTAATTCAGTTGATTTGATGTCGACGTTGGAATAAACATGACATTTTCTACCTTGTTTTGATTAATATTGATCCAACACGTGAGCTATCTACCGACTATATTAAGGTCATTATAGCTTACCAAGTTGCAATATGAACATAAATCATGGAATAATATTGTACATGGAATATCTTAATGTATAATGTTCTCAATCATCCTACGAATACCTATGTTTAAACGAGTGATTATGCTATCATCCTTTTTAGAAAAAAGCGATATTAACATCAAGTCGTAATGACGTCATAACAATTGTACGTTTGGCTACAATTTGATAGAAATTTTTACTTTACTCCAAATGAAAGACTTGCAGTCATTCGAAAATGTTATATTAGTATTTTTCAGTCAATTTACAAATCAAATAAAGATAATTTTCATTCATAATTTCAAAAAATGAGCAAAATGCGATTCGTTCAAAAATTGGATCTTGGACCAGTCGTAAGGTGGCATTAATACCTATAGCAAATGCCAAATTCTTCGCTTGATAAGGTTGTTATGACATTATTTACTGTACTGGGTCCTTAAATTTCCGATGATTACTTTAATTGTGTTTTCTATCCCCATACATTCGAGAATGTTGCCCCTGATGATAGCTGATGTTCGTCAATCAATCATGTTTTGTTTTTACATCGATCGGCATATCATGCAGAATTGTTATAAATGAGAAGACTAGAGTGCAGTCATATAGTGGACCCATGCGTGGAGAAATGTTGTCAACGCTATTAAAATGCTGAAATTTGAAACAGTGAGAAAATAATAAAATACAGTGGATACCTCGATTGCGTAAGTTTTCGCAGTAAGTTCACAAAGTCGTCAATATTAAAATGTGATTCACATCAAGATAGCCAAATAGTCAAAATAAAAAGTGAAAAGATGACCTCACACCGTGATCCACACTGAACAATAAAAATTGAAATGGTAAACAAATTTAAGTGTGTATAAAGTGTGTAGAAATGCATTCATAAACCGATTATAATGCTTTTATTCAGGAGAATGCCGGGGAAGGTAATCACAGCACAGATTAATTGTTGATGAGGATAAATGAATTCAAATGCGACAGCAGGGGTCCATCGCTAATTGATTGAGCATTTTGTTTGCTTTTCTTTTCTCGTATCGAGGGCTCCTTTGGAACTTGCATTGTAAACGATCAAAATTTCCAAAAACACAATCAATCATACATTTCAATATGGAATGAAAGTTTAAAAAGTATATTTTGGTAATGTTCCAAGTCTTATGTGAATCTTGGTTTAAGAATATATCATTTTGTAACTTTTTTTGTTTTACTTAGCTAAGATTGTATATTTCTAAATAAGATTTAAAGTGTGCATTTCAAGCAATAAAATATGTTTTAATTATCTTTTACCTAATCATTGTTTTGTTTTATATTTTTAAAATCTACATTTTTAGGTAACTTTTAAGTGGGTGTTGTTTCCTTATATTTTCCCCATAGAATAGGTGAGGTGCAGATTCTAATAGTACTTTATTAATGGCATTGACCACATCTTCCGGAATTACGAATAAGTGAAAGAATGAACAATTATTTGCAAAAATTCATGTCGATAAGATTATTGCAAGGAGTGGAATGAATGAACTCGGTAGAAATAAAACAAAATACGCCATAAAAAAAGTGAACGAACAAAGAGAAGATATTCGATGTTGACTTTCGATGTTTGCGCTGCATTTTCAATAATGCAGTTATTTGCCTGTCCGATGATAGAAGGTATATCTATAGAATATATGTATAATGTTTGTATTAACTGAGAATCATTCACTAGACGCTGGTATTTGGGTGCTCGCAAAAAGACACCTTCGGATTACATTGCAAACGAAAGAATTTGGAAGTCATAATAAAATACATTTGCTGAAAGAATGAGGTCAATAAAGAGAAATATGTATTCTTTTTGTCTTATGAAATGGGGAATCATTTAATAATTCCCACCCCATCCCTCCCAAACCAGCCGGAAATAAAAACGATTCCTCTGTGCAATATCTTTCGTAAAACATTTGACAGTTAACCCCCCCCCCCAAAAAAAAAAAGGAATAACAAATGAAAAATAAATAAATAAAAAATATTAATAATAATAATTTATATAATAAAATGAATAATAATAATAATGATAGCAATAATAAATGAATAAATAAATAAAATAATCAAAGATATAAATAAATAATAATAGTAATTATCATAAATTAAAAGTTTAAAAAGCTTAGGTGTAATAATTGTAATAATAAGTTTTATTAAATTGCAAATTAGTAGACTCATTGTGATTTATGGTATACTGCACCACTCAAAATGACTGAAACATCAAAATTGCATCTTTCTATTGCGAGAACAATTACTATGATGCTATTTGTACATTTGTTATTACAACCCTTTTGGGGGAAATTGGCTCCTAGAAGAGAGTCCCTCAAATTTCGTTTACGGTATGCCTACAATACAAATCGTGACCCCCCCCCCCCCCCCCCTTCCGATTTCGTTCAAGCTTTCTAATATCTAACCTGTTGTATTTATAAAGGTCAATTTCGTCTTTGAAATAGCATTGTTGTGTACATTCATTCATCTTTTAGGAGAAACAAAGATTAATATTTTTAGCTCAAGGGCACCTTTTATCGATAAGCAATCCTTGCATTGGGCTAAGTATAAGGAAAGGAGATCTAAAAGATAAAACGCTGGGAACTGTATTTGAATGGAATTGGGTGCGGTAAGTGTTAGGACTCAGCATGATCATTGTCTACCTGTTCTTAGCGTCACGTGGCTTGAATATAACTCTTTCGCACGGTCAAAGCCTTCTCGACTAAACCATGTTTATGTGTAGTTGATCGACCGGAACCAGAACACATTGGCAATTGGCATCATGGTATACAAAAAAGCATGGATGGTGAAAATTAATATCGCAGTTAATCGAGTTCAGCCCACAAAGATGGCATTGACGTTTCTTTTTATATTTATTGGTCTTTCTGTTATTTACCGCGTTGGTGAGTATGTCATATCGTGCATTTTGTAATAATCTGCGTTTATTCCAGATCGGTCTGCAATTGTTATGAATAGTATCTAAATTATGCACTTGTGGGTTTGATTTTGCTTGGACCTCCTCATATATTCATATTTGAGACCACTGCTTTTCGAATGAAAGATATATGTAAATAGACGGATGTGTAAACATAATATGACGGTCAAGCTATGAATTCAAGGCTGATAAATCCAGAAGAGACGAACTTGCAGTACAAAAATCAAAATCTTAGGAGAGTGCATATATATTTCGAAAATTTTCACCGGAATCCCAACAAATAAACACTTTTTTACTGGTTTCTAGTAAATAATAATTGTTTTAATAGTGATAATTACTTGTGGTCTTTATTTGAATTCTGATTAAGAGCAAGTCCACGACATATAAGATACACGACAAGATCATTACATATACACTAGGAATTACGCATGATTTAAAAGGCCAAACTTTTCCACCTAGGTTTTGTTCTCATATGCCTTTGCTTTGGAGGATCAGGACAACGCATTAAATAGTATATGTTGGGAAGTATATTTTCGAAAGTGCAGAAACATGAAAATATGGATGGATTTCACTTCTTTCTCAGGTTTTTTTTTAGGGATGGTGGTATCATATTCAACTTTAAGGTGCCTATTCATGCGCGTATTTTTTACTGCACATGATACCACTTGTAGGTTTGATTTTTTTTCTCCTTAAAATGAGAGGATAAAGCTTTATGTGAATTTCAACATATTTGAGTTTAGGTGAAGGAGCACCGTGTAGCTTTGATGTCGACCTATGCAACTACACACAGGATGCTACGGATGATTTAGATTGGATTAGGATTAATGGTGCATCTTCCATGGATGACACTGGGCCAGATGCAGATCATACACACGGAACATCACAAGGTGTGTCTTGGGCAGAGGTTGGAACAGCCTTCATAGTCACATTATCTTGGTCTGCAATTATTTGGTCTACCGTTTTTTAGATAGTCTAATTACCTGGGCTGGACCCTTTTGGTCCAGCCCATTGTCGCTTTGTCCACACTACGTTTAGTATGGTACCAAAGTATTAGAATTTCCTTTTACTCAACTGTCCAAATTTCCACTTTGTCCGCTTATTAAGTTGCACTAAAAATAAAATGGTTGGTAAAAAAAAATCTAATCAGAAATAGACCAATCGGATATTAGACGATATGAGTAGGCCTATAACATTTTTTTTTCATTAGGAAAAGGTTATTAATGGGTTAAATGGAAAATAGACCAAATGGTTTAGTAGTCATTGAAAGGGTTGTATAATAATAATATATTGATATTAATAACATTTCTAGGGCGTATACGTATAAATTCATAGAAGCGGTGTCATTGCATAAGTCTTGCAGTGATGTTTTGTTTAGATGTTGCTTTGTGCTTACTAGTTTTGCTAGGTTAATGTTATGTCATGTATTATCCAAAATATATTGTAAATTTATTATTACAAGGATACTATGTCTACACCAATGCTGGTTTACCTCAAACGCCTGGCTTAGTTTCTCGACTGATCGGTCAACCTATACCAGTTATGCAGACCAGCTGTCTCCAGTTTTATTACTACATGCATGGAGAACATATGGGTTCTCTTCGGTAGGTGTACATATCACCCATTGTTATTGTCATGGCCATTGTTATCATCATTTCAATTATTTGTATTGATAATGTCATATATATTATCATTTTTATAATTATAATTCATATCACTGTATTTCAATCATTATGGTATTGTTATAATTGTTATAAATATCATTATATCGTCTTCATTGTTATAACTACCATTATTAATATCATTATCACCATCGTCTTTGTCATTGTCATTAATAAACATCATTACTATTTCTTGTTTTGAAGAAACCTTTACTAGTAATTAAGGAAAAATCATACTCAGTGTTTGATTTGCTACAGAAAAGAAAAAAAAACATTTATCTCAGATCCATAGATATTGACTCACCCAAGGTAAAGTGACTGACATTGACGCACACCACGATCTACGTTGTCACGCACCAATTTGAGTACCGTAATTTGATGTTATAATTGACCCACCCATGACGCACCTTTCCTTGGGGGTAAGCGTACGTAAGGTATGCTTACATAAATATTCATATACATGTAGATTACGCTAAAGGTTATACGAGTTTTATCTTCATATTTTTCTAGAACTTGATTTGCATCGTTTATCATCATTGTTCACAGACTTTTGTATCCATTTTTCATGCGTTTATTCTCCTGAAAAGTGATTCCATATCAACAAAAATTTCTTGCACATGAAAATACTTGTTAGATATATCTTGCATCTCCATCCTTTATTCCAGAGTATACACTGACGTAATTTCCTCAAATCCAGTATGGAGTCGGTCAGGTAACCAAGGCAGACAATGGTTCAGAGGTCTGGCCACCTTGGAACCTTCACCCGGTTTTGCTCAGGTAAATTTATGGTTGTGAAGCCATTTTAAATAAGTAAATTTTACAACTTTTGAATTGCCATTAACTTAAGGCCAAATCTTGTATGAAAAAGAAGAATGTTTTCTCTATTTTGGCTAATTGATGTATCGTTCATGCTTTCGAAGAATGCATATTATACCGCATAGCAGCATAGCAAGGTTAAATAGAGATGGGTCTACGCTCACTGATACGACCTGTTTTCACAAGACGCGTTATACATTTTACGTGATTTTATGAATGTTCCCAGACGGTTGGATAATGTTAGGAATGCTTAAATTATCATTCTACGGAACAAAGTTCAAATCGGCTTCAGGTCGCAGTCAATAATGACGTATTTACGATTTTTAATCGTTTTTGCTTTTATTCCTACAACACAGGGAGGCTCAAACTGCAATTTTCATTATTCACATCACTAATTTGGCACTTTGATAATTAAGATTATATAAGTTAGAATGTTCTTTAAAAATGATATAATTTCTTTCCAGACCTGATCATGAAGAGTGAGTGCGACTTAACATGATTAAAGTTTAAAGGTCCATTCTAGTCAAACATCTCTACTATCCATATTTTTTTCATAACAAACGACAGACGACACTGATGAATGAGAATATCCCCTAAGTAATGTGAAATTACAAGATCCGTTTTCAGACGAAAATTGAATAGATTCATAGTGCTTTATCGACCTTTGGTTATACCAAATTAGCATAACAACAATGTTAGAAAATTTGAATTGTACTTAAATATTGACTTACAAATACAGTGACTGTGACGTACCTGTTTGCAGAACAAGCAAAATGACTTCTTTGTCATATTGCCATAATATTCAGAAATTTAGAATGATACATTTCATTTTACGTATGTTTGGTTGGTCTGATGATTTTTTGTTAATTGTTTGAAATAAAGCATGTACATGTCATTGAGTTCATAATGCGATTTATTCTCATTTGAGTTGAGGCTCTGTTCAATCTATTGCACGATGCAGTTAGGCTGAATGCAATGGGTTGAACGCAGTCTCAACGAGAGTGGATAGGTCGCATAATGGACGAATGAAGACACGCATCATTTTGGTTTATACGACTCTTCTAAATCGTGTTATTTGACAAAATACAAGAAAAGAAGCAAATAGAACTAAAATATTTTTGCCTTTGTTAAGCAACTAATTTTCTATGATAACATGATTATTTGTCCGCATGTAAGCAAGCATTTAATTATTTTCATTTTTTGCGACGATCTTTGAATCAATAATCTATGCACAGTCAGCCTTGTTAATACGCTTACTTCGATGCGCGCAAACACACACATACAACATAATACGTACACACATATAGCATGGAGCTATTAGCTCTATGCATATAGTATATAAATAATGAATGTTCATGACTGCAATGGACAGGATACTAAGTATGAAGTATGAAGTCTTCATGAGGTGAAAGATAAAATGGTCCATTCAACGATGCGTAGCCGAGTTGAATGGATCATTCATTTCATCTTTCATGATCGAATGAAGTATTCTGTCAATTGCGCGGATGAAAAGAACATTCATTATTTGGTTTATATGACACCTAAAAATTGATTCTTTTCATATGAAATTTATGAATTTCGATTCAAAATATGGTCATGCAGTGCGAGCTCGGTCTGCTGGTTATAGCGTACATACAACGTGCGATCTTCAAACACGAGTGGTTTTGCGGTGCCTGCTGTCTCGGTGCGCGCGTGCAATGGACAAAATCGAATGATCCAAAACAGCACGATAAATGGATCCAAAATTGCACGGTTGATGACGTCATTGTAAATGGGTTGAATGATCGATATCAAACAACCAATCAAATGAAAGGATCTATCTAGGTGTCATATGATCAGTAGTAGACACTGAGCTGCGGTCTCAACCTTGCAATAGAAAAATTAAAACAAATCTGCACGATTCCCACGCAATGGAAAATGACTTTGCATGTAACACAAAATGGATCAAATATTTAATGGATTTCAGCCAATCACATGACAAGAATATATGCATGAGTTGTGTAACTGCCTTTGTCCAGCAACTCATTTTTTTCGGATATTCATAACAAGATTATTTGCCCCACGTATAGCGTATGAAAGCAGTTTATCGTGTTCATTCTTATGTGACGCGCTTTGATTCATGAATCTATAGGTGCACACAGTCAGCTTGTTGATGCGCCTTACTCCGATGCGCTATAATATTAATATTTGAATGAGGGTAACAAAATCTATTGCATCAAAATTAGTAAGTGATATGAAATTAGATAGTTGGTTCGCCCCCCACCTTCCACAAAACTTACCTTGAAATCATCTAAATACTTAATCCAATATGCAACTGTGTGTGCGCGCAGTTTGTTATTGCAATTCTTGTTTTTGTTGATTGCGGTATTCCTTTTAACTTTAATGTATCAGAACCTCAACAAACTCCCGTTACAACTGTCTGTTCTAACCCAGGTTATCTTCGAAGCAATCACTGGTTCTGGCATACTATCCGACATTGCAATTGATGACGTCAATATTGTTGATGGAGCATGTCCACTTGGTAAGGCAATGTTAAAATATTATTTCTAAAAGATCAAGCATTCATTCTCATTTCGTTCGGAAAACCTAAAGTTGCACGTACATGTACATGTAGGTATCTGCATATCCAACTGAATACACACGTATGTTTTGAGGGTGTCTGTTCTCACTGCATAAAATGAAATGTTGTACTTTTATATGTGTTTCTTCAATTTTTTATTCTCTTCTTTATATTTCCAATTGATATTATTTAATATAATTATATGAGGAGTTTTATTCCAAAAGGAGATGAAAAAATAAATAAAAGTAGTAAATTTTGCATTTATGATGTAAACTCGTAGCCACAGATCTGAATCCATAGCATAAGGTAAAGGCTTACTTAACAATTTCGAAATTACTAATGTGGAGAGTTCTTTATTTCAAATAAAGCTGTCGGGGATAAACTCATCTTTGGAATAAAACATATTTTGTAATCCATTTTTGTCAACTTTAAGCAATATTCCCAAATCACACGCTTTTTTTTATTAAGCTCTTTATATGAACTTACATAGTGTTTTTCTGAAATTTTCACAGAAAATTTGAATTGTGACTTCGAAAACGACGAGAATGAATTGTGTGGTTTTGCGCAAGACCAGACAGATGACTTTGATTTCCTATTGATTCAGGGTAGAACACCAACGGTTGCTACAGGACCCAATGAAGATCATACCTATGGAAATACATCAGGTTTGCTTAAATTCTGGGACCTGTTTCATTAAAGTAAACAGGAAATGGCAGCTTTGCAATAGTAAAGTACCATTGGAACCTTGAGCCTTGCTACCTTGCTAATCTTTGTAACTTTTAAATAAAGGGGGTTCCAGATAATAAACAATTATGACGCAAGGGCCACTGAACGATTTTGAATGTCGGGGCTGAGCCGAAAGTATGTAGGGGGGGTGATCATGCAAAAAGTCACAACCAGATGATACATTTTATGATTTTGTACAGGGTTCGATGGCCCCTTTACGATGAAGATAACAATTATAACAATCCTACAAATAATGACTGAGAGAACAAAAAAAAATTAAATTCACTCCTTGTTATCAAAGTTTTGCTTTCATTTCAATTTACATCTACCCGAAATGGTCAAACTTAGCTGTACCATTATTCTTATTGTGACGCTTTTGGGCAAGGAGTGTCGATTTTTTTTCCTCATCATCTTATTGCGATTTTTGCATGGCCACATGGCCCTGGGAAGTGGGGGGGGTAAAGCACCCACAAGATATTTCAGGGGGTGCTGCGTATTTTATTTCCCATAGGCAGCTTCCCCTGGAAATCAGGTTGATAGGCCAAAAAAGGGTTATTCATCCTAAATGAAGGAGATTTGGGAACGATTTACATTAAAAAACCCATTATTATTATTGCTGTTATTATTATTACTATTATTTTGCTTGTCATTTTCTTTTTCCTGAGATCACAATCCTCTAAACAAAACCCCATCATCCCCTATTTAAATCGGTTACTGAGCTTTGCATGGTAATGACCCACCACCTCTCCGCATTTTCAAGTTTTTCAACAGATCATGCAGGGTACTTGATGAAAATAAATTCGTTCTTCCATATTATATATTCAATTATAATCAAGGGCACTACGTTTACATAGAAGGAACTGATAACGTCATAGCCCAGAGGGCGCGCATCATCTCACCTACAATGCGTGGTGTTCAGGCCAATGACCGCGAGGGATTTTGTGTGGTGTTCTGGTACTACATGCATGGTAGCGCAGTTGGTGAACTTAATGTTTACCTGCGCAATGAAAGTTCCTTAAACCTCGGTCAACCAATCTGGGGGATAGCAGGAGAGAAAGGGGAATACTGGAAAGCGGCAGAAGTGAAGCTGAACACGCCCGAAGATTTTTACGTGAGATTAATATTTTTACCATCTTAACGAATTATTTCGATTTTTTTAAGATGATGAATAATTGTACGGTTGATCATTTTGTAGTATGGTGTTTAAGTACCGAATCGTCTCTTTAAATTTGTTGGATTTTCTTTAATCATAATGATTGAGCTCCTGTGTCAGTCAAATGATACCGCTTTCAGTAACTCGCTGATCCGCACCGTTCCGGGGGTAAGTCGTAAAATTTTGAGTTTATGCCTATGAATCGTGTGGGCTAAAATAACCCGCGCAAGGCCCGGGCTACGTTGGTGCTGCTATTATCTGCACCAGACCAGTGCAAGGCCCACGTACCCGAGTTTTTTTATGGGTGATCTTAAAAGAAGCGCGGCTGGGCTATGGTTTCTGAACGCAGTTTTTATTGTGTTGTGGGGACTACTAGTATTTTTAGCGAGGGCCTAGTGCGGACCCCCCCCCAAAAAAAAAAAAAAAAAAAAAAAAATCACGAGTTACTGAAAACAGTATTAGTAGCTACTCGGTTGACCAACGCAGTATATACTAAGAACTCAATTTAGGGAAAATATTCCTGGCTTTGTGACGTCCTATTTATGCCTACTTAAGCTTCAGGAAAACAGTTATGTATCATGTTATATGTAACGTTTATTATTTTCCTTAATTTGTCTAAAGTAAAATGAAGTAGATTTTGAGGGTTTTTTTCTAATTCAGAAATATTCTATAAAAAAATAAATATATTTTTGGGGGTCTGACTGTATTCTACAAATGTCCTGTTCAAGCTACCAAAATATACATGTATTCATATTTAATGACAATTCACTGAATAGTTTCTTTGTTCGTGGAAATTTTCAGGGTTTTTAACTATAAATCTTATACAACAATGTGCTATAAAATTGCCAAGTCTTTTGCTTTTTATCTTTACTCTGATGTCTCTGTCCTACCCATCATGAACTCCTGGATATGCATTATATGTAATTATCATTGACCTCGACAGGTTGTGTTCGAAGCAACGCGTGGCTTGACTAGTTTTAGCGACATTGCAATTGACGACATCGATATTACTAATTATGGCTGCCCTGGATTTCGTAAGTATTTCATGCATGCACCCATGCTACACTTTATCGACCTTTCTTGACAGACCAATAACAATGCGAAATTTATACAAGGATCTTTTCGCGCCTACGTGAGGATTTTTTTGTGTGAAAACTTAGTCATTATTAGTAATGCATTTTTGAACTGTTGTAATTGAGGATGTTGATTTAACTTAATTGGAACTAACAGTGAACGACCTGCAGATATATATTTATAGAAAAGTTAACAAACTAAGAGATCTTTAATTTAGTATCATTATAAGTTTGAATGTGCAAAATGTTTTAATAATCCCTTCTTCATTCTATTATTTTCTTAGATAACATCGGAAATGAAAGAAATATATATTGTGATTTCGAAGAAGAAGGGATGTGCTCTTACAGTCTGGATCCGACTAGCACTATATCCTGGGAATGGACAAATCGTGCATCACCGGGAAGTACAGGGCCGACTACAGACCATACGATCGGCAATGAACTAGGTAAATAGAATAAAGTTATATGCATGTAGGTCTATCGTCTATGGCATATGTGTTAAATATATCCTCAATATTATGTACAGGTCTACATCAGTGCGTTCACATAGTGGACTATGTGTAAATGAGATTTACTATGCACTCTAAAAATACTGAGTAAAATTTTACCCAATATTGGGTAGAAAGGGGACATGCATGTTTATTGGGGATTTGTTTTTAACCCCATATTGGGCAAAATGCATGTTTAAAATGTAACTTTCAACGTAACATTGGGTAGAATTTAGAAAATATTTGGTATCTTTTTTACCCAACCAACATGCATTTTCTAATTTTACCCAATATTCGGTAAACCCTTTTTTAGAGTGTGTTGAAACGCTCAATTTAACAGTGTTAAAGTAATTTAAGCCTGTGGACACTTCTATACAGTGTAGGAGGGTTCAGTGTGTGTTCGCATAGTGAACTGTGTGAAGATGTGTTTCACATTGTCAACGCGCTCGAATATTAGGCCTTACATTGAAATCAAGTATGATTATATCTCGCTTGAATTTTACTCTTATTCATCAGACAACTTTTCATTGCTAAGGCACCCCTTGTATATTTTGTGATGGATTAGTCATTTACGTATGATAGAATATTAATGATGGTGGTCGTGATAATGACCACTGTAACAATCATAATTAATGTTCATAACTACAACATTATTTCAATAACTTTATTGGAAATGGTTTGTTAGGGAAAATGATAAATAAAGTGCACTATAGTATCAAAACAAAACAAAAATATAATATTAATGATGTGAATGAAAATAAAAGCCACAATGATTGATTAAAAATTAATTATAAAGACGATGGTAATACAATATAAATAATGAATTAGAAAATATGATTTTCTAAGAATTTCTAGTACACGTACACCATCATTAATAAGAACCTAAAATAAAATCCTGCTGCTACAGATGTTTAAACGTTTGTCTCTTTAGGATACTTCATGTATGTATCCAGCACAACGTTGTCAACATCAGCAGATCGAGCCCGCCTTTTGTCTCCCGTCGCGGAGCGCCAAAGTGCATCTTCATGCGTCGAGTTTTGGTACCACGTTTACGGCAGGGATACTGAGACGCTCAACGTGTACGTCAATCTGGAGGGGGTGGTGCTACCGAATTCACCCGCATGGTCGATAACGGGGAACCAAAGAAACTACTGGCATCGTGCGACGTTTAATATTCCAGCCAATACAGATAACTATAGGGTAGGCTGTTGCATCAACTTTTCCGTTAACATTTTAGAATGAAATAAGAAAATAACTTAAGGCTTGGTCACAAATGCCATTACGAGCTGCTACGAACGCCGCCGGCATGAACGATTTTTAGACCATTTCGTAAGATATTCTCAAGATGACCGTACGAAACCAGCGTTCGCAGACCGTTCGTAAGTTTGCAGTGTGGTCGATGGTCTTGTCCAAGATATTTTTTAACTTCGTAAGAAACCCTCCCTTCGTATGGCGGCCGTACGAACGTCGTATGAACATCGTTAGGACCGCTAAAGGGGTTAATAGACAATTCTAGCAACCTTCAATTCTTACGATGATCGTAAGAAGGCCTGAAGTTGTTCGTAGAGTGTTCTTACGGTTACGAACAGATATTTGTACGGTGTTCTTACGGATGACTTTTGGGGTTTGTAAGGCGTTCGTAAGGGATTCGTAAGGGCTTTGGGGGAAGTTTTAGTGGATATAAAGCCAAACGCGCCTAGTTCAATCATCACTCTGCTTGTGGTGTTCAATAAAGAAGCATGTCCTGTCGAAGAAATATGAGACCAAATGGGAAATTATTCAAAGGGAAACGGGCGATGGGGAAGGAAATAAATGAGAGATGAGGAAGGATCGAAAGAAGGAGAGCTACAACTTGATGGACATTGGAAGTGACCAGGAGGTGGTGCTGGAACATGACGAAGACGAAGAAGAACCATCAAGACGACAGGGTGCTGGTAAGGAAGATGAGGTAACGGGAAATCAAAGGAGAAATATGACTTTGATGCCACCACAGAACAAAAGCTCGTTCTTTTTGTCGGTGAGAGATATGCCAACACCAAGTACAAGAAACATATAATGGAAACCTTGGCCAAAGACCTCAATACCTTTAGTGAGTTGCCTCCTCAGTATCCATGGTAGCACCCACCAGCGTCGCCTTCTTCTCTCTAGCTCCTCCTCTCTCATCTGAACTAAAGCAGCTAATACAACTACCCGATCTTCTTCTTCCTCCTCTAATTGTAGATGCAGCTGCAGTTGTAGTCTCCTTGGCACTACTGCCATCTTGAAAGTATCAAACTTTCAACAGTTACAGAATTTTCCACAAGTCACGATATCGTATTCCTTACAATCCGACAAAATATACACAAATTCGTTTAATATTAGTACGAATGACTTGAGAGTGCCGTGAGTTGTACTTGCGAATATCTTGCGAAAACAGAAATCGTGAGATCGCCGTAAGTCTGACGAAAGAATAACTCAAGGCATTCTTACGAAAAACGTACGAATTATAGGGCCATAAAATTACTGAAAATCATTTCGTTTCTCAATAAGTTCGTAAGATGTTTGTAGGAATTAAACGGCATTCGTACGGAATTCGTAAGAAGGCCGTAAGAATCTATGGCCCATTTACGAGTGTCCATGAACTCCAGAATTCGTACGAACGGTGAGATTTGTGCGAACGCATCATTCATACGAACCTGTGTGACCTTACCTTAACATCCTCCTCGAAACAACTTGGTCTAAAGATTTTTTCTCATGATTACTCACATCATTTATCTACAGCTTGTGTTTGAAGCCATCCCTGGTGATGCCGTTAGTGATGACGTTGCTATTGATGACATCACTTTCTACGAAGGCACAGCGTGCCCAATACGTGAGTTGTTGGGTGGAATAAAGTATTTCGCTCTTTACCTACTCATATCTATCTGAAAACAAAAACATTGTATTATATGTATTATTTCGATTTCATTATACGGGCCCTTGGAAAAGGAAAAAAATATGGATATATTATTAACTCTTTTGACATTTTCCGCTCTGGCTGCCACCTTCCACCCCCCCCCCCCTCCCCTCTCTCTCTCTCTCTTTCTCTCCCTCCATCTCTTTCTCTCTCTCTCCTCCGCTCAAAAAGAAAATGTAAGGTAGCAAATAGCAATATACAGACAAGTCATAATAATATATTAAACCAAGGTGAAACCAGATTAGAAAGTCTTACCGCCCTTTCACACGGTAATAAAAAATCGTAATTTGAATGATGATTCCAGTGAAGAATACGACTAATGACGAATATTTAGCACATGAGAAACCAAAGTAGAACATGATTCGAATCACGAACGCTAATCACAGTCACGATAGCAATATCAATCATCATTACAATGATGATTTATGATTCACGTGTGAAAATGCCTTGAATTTAATGTTATTATTGGCAAATAGTATGTTTAGCGTTAGATCTCATTGATGCTATGCCTTTTGTACTAAAGAGCTATATCCATTATCATAATAACTAAGGGCCTTTTCACACGTGAATATTTAATGATTGCAATGATGATTGCTATTGTAATCGTGACTGTGATTAGCGTTCGTGATTATAATAATGTTCTAAATATTCGTCATTTGCCTTATATTTCACTGGAATCATCATTCAAATTACTATTTTGCCGTGTGAAAGGGCGGTAAAACGACTCTTCTAACTTAGCCTCGTAATTTCAATTATATGTGGACAATGATCGACAAGGCTCTGCCCCTGGCATATATCCTTGGCGACGAGAACTGCTACGTTCAAGATCCCCATTCGACGCCATCTTGACCACGTTAATGATGCCCCCTTGCCTTTTCCTTCTTTTGGTTTCCAACATGGCTTGTTTGATTTACAGCAAGCACTGTTCCACCACTTCCGGCGACATCGCCAACGGCGGTGACCTCCCTGGATTGCGATTTTGAGCTTGGCTTCTGCGGGTACGAACAGGAATATGAAAACGACCAGGCGGACTGGGCAAGAGAGCAGGGAAAATATGTTGCAAGTTCTGAAACGGGACCACAAGTGGACCACAGTCTTGGGACAAGCGAAGGTATTGCTTTTGGAAATTTTCAAATCAAACTATAAAAGTTTTGTAAATATATTGTGGCTGCACATTTACATTTTCGTCCACTTCCTGATATTAATGTAGCCTCAGACACAGTGGGAAGTTCTTAGATAGCTCAATGACCTAGTAATCGACAAGGCATATAAACGGAAAAGTTAAATTGTATTCAACAGCCTCATGATTCAATTGATGGATATTGTTGGTGCAATTGCCTATCACTACTGGTAGTTTGAGCTTTAATCGAGCAAAGCAACTTTAACAGTAAGGTGTGTCACATCTGCCATTGGAGAGGTGGAAATAGGTGTGACACATTTTTTCTATTCCATTTTGTAATTAAAATTTGTTGAGGCAGTGATAAGGAGATGTAATGAAACCCACGATGCCTTAATCCGATTCCCCTTCAGGTTACTACGCGACGTTCGATCCATCACTCTTCATAAGCCTTGACAGGAACGACGGAGCCATACTGGTTTCTCCTTTTCTACAGGCATCGAACATCCCTCGTTGCATTCAGTTATATGCGTTCATGTACGGGACGAACGTGGACTATCTAAACATCTACATCAGACCATGGGGAGCAACTACCTCACTAGATCCACAGTTCTCAATCTACGGAAATATAGCCAATGAGTGGCGACTTTACGGAATGAACGTACCCAGATCAAATGAGCACTTCCATGTAAGATAATGTATTGTTATACTAATTCTGATTTTTAGAACCATTTTGATTTTACATTGACCCGCGAATCGATATATGATATTGATTTTGGAATTCTTATACATTATTAAAAAGGGCTAGTCAAAATCAACCAACTCGCGTTGACCATTCTATTGGGCATACACATATCAGTAACAATTAACAAGATAAACTAACATTGGCAGAATTTCATATCTGTCAATGTTGTTTTGGTGGAAACCGTTTATCTATTCTTCATTTATTTTTATTCTGAAATTATTTTGCAGATAATCACAATGCCATGGAGATGTTAGTTAATGTTTTGAAGTTATTGCATCTAGGGATGTTTCGAAAAAAAAACTTGCTTAAATACCAACGCGCAAATGACACTTATCGCGTAATCTCGTTCATTGATTAATTCGCTGTAGCTGGGCGTGGTCTGAACAATGCAGTATAAATGTGTTAGAATGTACACACAACAAAGAATTTAACTGCCATTTTTAGTCAGACCTTCACCTTTGAGGAAGCGAACTTGTGATTTATGTGACTGTGCTAATTATCTTTATCGTTGTTGTATTTTATAAATGAATATTGATTTAGGTACTGTTTCAAGCAAATGTCGGTCGATTCAAATCATCGGGAAAAATTGCTATCGATGATATCCGAATAGTTACCGGAATGTGCCCTGAGGAAGGTATGATTGTAGCTTATTTTTATATAGAATATGCCATGATAACATGAAATTCGACGAGAAATGAAATAAACATGGATAATTCATACGCAAGAACCGTGCTAGGATTTGTTATTATGATTAACATGCTTTATAATGTATTTTAATTTGCAATGTTTCGTCACTGCATGTACAGTATGTATTTCGTGAAGGGAAAATAAAGCAATTCAAATACAATCCAATCTCTGTTGTCGAATGAAAATGTTTTATTCAGAAATACATAACCAAAATAAAAGTTTAACATTTGGAGTTCAGTGCAAATGACAAAATGCCTATATGAATATTTTCAATTTGTATAGACGTCAAAAATGAAATAAAACATGCATCTAATGTAGTTCATCAATTAGTATTTTACAATGGTTAGACAATAAACACTCTTCTCGAAAGATCCAGTTTCCGGTAGTCCTTTTCAGGAACAACATACACCCACGAAAGAATGCTAATGTACAGTGCTTAAGCAATACACTATTCATTATTCGCCATGGAAACAGAAGTTACAGTATACATGTTTTAAACTTTTGCTTAGGGGTTCTTTTCCATTGATAATTACTTTCTTCTTCAAACCCTTCATCAGTTCCCCCGACCCTACTGCCATGGGGAGCCGATTGTGACTTTGAGCAGAACGGAACGCTGTGTGGCTACACCCAGCGATCTTCAGACGCCTTTGACTGGATCTGGCACCAGAGTTCAACCGGAAGCACTAACACTGGGCCACATGCAGACCACACACTCGGAACACCAGAAGGTAGGTTAGGGGAGTGTTTCAAGGAGGAACATGTCGGATGATCTATTCGACAAAGCCTATTTTTCGGATAGTTCCCTTTGTAACGGGCAAACACCTGTTCTTCTCAGCCAATCAACATCAATGGCGACTTACCCGACGACAAATTTGATGAAACACTCTTCTCGGTATGATTAATGCAAAGAACATTGATTATGATATATCAATTCGGAAGTATTTTATACTTCTATTCAAACAAAACCTGATACTCGCATATACAAGAAATATAAATACACTTTGTTATATTTATTTTACAATGAATATGATTTTTTTTATCATTTTCTAATTCAACTTCAAAATATCCGGGGATGCATGCATGTGGTGACATAGACTTGGAATATACCTAGAAACATGTTATCTTGTTTATATTATACTGTCATGACAATGTCTTCCCTAAAACAATTCCAAACTCTTAAATCGCATAGGCCATTACATGTACATCGAGACCTCACTACCTCAACGCCCTGGAGACCGCGCTAGTCTCATCTCTCCTGCGTTAAACAGCCAGAACACGGACATATGCCTTCGATTCTATTACCATGCGACTGGAGAGGGCGACATCGGTACACTCAGAATTATATTCAAATTGGAAGGACTGTCTTCTCTGGTCGAATTGTTCCGGGTCACTGGTAACAAAGGCGATCGTTGGATACCAGTTAATATTGATATCCCCGCCTCATCAACAGGCTTTTCCGATTTCGAGGTATTACATTCAATATGTTATGCACCACTTTGCTGTATACGCAACGCCCACTCGTTCGTGTTCATTCTATGAGGGTTTTTTAACCTAATATATGACTAAACAGGTGTGTGTGTGATCTCAAGTACGCTCAATTCTTTCTCAACAATGGTACGAGAGGTACAATTTATATCGAGTCAAATTCATTTTAGAACATTTGCTTTGTTACATGTAAGTGGTTATTAAGGAGATAAATCCCACTCCCCCTCCCCCGAAAAAAGTCGATCTGTTAGCGATGTTTAAAAACATCTAATTTTGTTTCAGATTAGGTTTGATGGGTATAAAGGATACAGCTTGAAGGGAGATCTTGCCGTCGATGATATCAAATTCTTACGTCAGCCATGTGAGGGATATCCCACTGAAGGTCGATGCACGTTCGAACAAGGTTTAGAATATTGTGGATACACACTACGTACAGAAAATGATGTCACCTATCCTACTTGGCAATGGTACGACAGATTAGCTGTCGAAACATCACCTCTGAAAAATATAAGTAAGTTTCTTTAATGAATTATAATAAGGAATCCTGTGAAAATGTAAAAGAGGATACCTGAAGAGGCATTGTCTCTGAGAATGCCAGTGAGGTGTGATTTCAAGAAACGTGCAACGGTTGTAGAACTTGGGTTTCCTAGGCATGTTGGAAGAAGGAACCTGTTACGAAGACGATGACTGTTTTGATTATGGATGAATACCCTTCATTTATAAAAAGCAGTGGGTTTAAAACTGAATATCCCGAGAAAGATGTACTACCATTATAAGCCTATATTAAAGTTTGTATTGTTTTTTGATTATCTGATGATTTAAATTAATGTAAATTAGAGTCATAATCATAACACTAAATCATTTAATGTTCCTTCGTGTTTTTAATGAAATGTTTGTGGGTTAGAATTCCAGCCACGATGTCATTCATTACGGCAAGAAATTATTCCGTACAGTGCTGCAGACAAACCAGGTTGGGTAAATCCAAATCGGTACTTGCGGTAATTTTTTGAATGTACAGAAACGTGTAACAGCTGCTTTGTTTAAATCAAGGTCATCATACTGCGTGACAAGGTTACTGATAGGAGCTAGTATAATTATTTTTACTACATGATGACATATGCATGTCTTATTGTTTATTGCAGCTTCGACGTCATTCATGTACTCGATGTCTAATGCAAGAAATATATCTCCGGTCATGTATTCTGATATCTACGAGCTTCGTGCTCGGGATCATTGCTTGACAGCGAAAGTTTTGCTTCTTAATGACGACGGGATGCAGTTAAACATAGCGGTACAAGAAGGTACCAATGGCCGGCGTAGTACTATCGGGACTTTTGGCGGGATTACAACAGCCTTCGAATGGGTAACTGAAGCGTGGAAGGTACCTTTAGATTCGGTGGCCGGATCTTTCAGGGTCAGTATTCGCTTACGTCATGATCCAAAATCATGCACACACTGATGAATATAGAAAAAATATATATATATGATGGTTAATATACAGCAAGTGATAATAATAATAAAAGTAACAATAATATTAGTAATTCATTTAATTCACATCGCATTAAAAAAAGACATCAGAATATTTAGAAGATTAAATTGTACAAATCAATACAACTGACAGTAGTTTATGATTATAAGGGTGAAGATAATAATAATAATAATATAGGTATATTTACCCAGGGAAGCCACTTAACTTTTCTCCCAGCGGGCCCTGCTATTATTATTAATATTATTAATACTAACCATAAACGGAGAATGCTTACATCTTTCAATGAAATCCCTAACATAAACGTCATAGGTACAATAAGAAATAGGGACCTTTTAACAAATCGAATGCATCATTATTTTCTTGGTACATGTAGGTTTTATTTTAAAGATCCATGATTACGTGCAGCCTCCCTTCTAAAATAAATTTTTAAAAATAAAATAAAAGTAAAAATAGCGGGCATTACAGAAAATTAAAAGTAATGCAGCAAACCGTAAAAAAGGGACAAACGCTGGCAACTGAAAATGGAATTCCTTAACTTCACATTTCAGGTATCGATTTCATATTGATTTATATTTCAATTTGTCTAATTTGTCATAACATGTAGTTAGTCTTCTCGACAACCATTCAAGGTGGATCTAATGGGATCGTAGCCATCGATGATGTAAATTTTACTCCGCTATCGGGAGAGTGTGTACAAGGCAAGTGTTCATATATTATTTACACATATACGTATAAAAGTTATTAAAGAAACATCAGCTGAGTAAATACATGTAACAATAATTAACATTATTTGTATAGAGCTTATCATAAAACATGATACTATATATCATTAAGATATATAGTATCATAAATACGTTATAAATATCAATAAGTATAAATACTATATATCATTAAATGTATTAACCCCCTCCCCAGCCCCATAGACCTTCTAAGCAATTAAATTTGCTAAAAAAGCAGAGGTTTAGAAAGTCTTTTATACATTTTACCATTTTGCATTTCATATATGTTAAAGATGCTGTATAATATCCACGTGTCGTCACGGTTATTTTGATACCTCCTCTTATCTGAAATATTCGATCTTCCATCTTTGGACATTTGTTTCTGTGTGGGTTTATTCCTGCATGTGATTTGTACACTGTTAGAAAAAACAGAATATTTTACAGAAGAAAAAATAAAAAAGAAAACACAGATTTTACAGAACGAAATAATCAAATCATTCTGTAAATTGTTATAACAGGAAAGATTCTCTATAATTTTTATACAATTTTACAGAACATGTTTGTTTGAAAACAGGGGAAACAGATTTATTACAATAAATTTGTAAGGTTACATACACCAAATACCAATTTTCCGTCATTTTACACAAATGCATGTAAGATTACAGAGTGCGGTAAGATTACAGGTATTCTCGAGACTCTTCTGCAGGAATTTTTGTTTTTGTTTTGTTAAGTAGAAATTTTCTAACAGTATAGCATCTTATTATGAAAAATATAATACACAAGGTTTTAATCATCCCTCCCTCAGCCAATACAGGTGGTGATGGAACATCCACGAGGTCGGGGAGTTCTGGCGAAAACCCTGGTCTTATCGCCGGTATCATCATCGTTCTTCTTCTCCTTATTGCGGTTATCATCATTGCCTTTATGATACGTCTTCGGAAATCATTCTCAGCGAAGCTGCCAATCACCGCCTACAGTAGTAGGCAGCCGGATGAGCAGCCAGTGATCGGCGAGGACAGTGTTGATAATGCAGATGGTATCAGGGGGACATCATTTATGCAGGCCACTTACGACCATGACAACGGTGAAGCTCAAGTTTAATCGTCAACATAGCACTTAGTTTGTCCTAAATACCTGTCTAAAGCTTTATCAAGGTTAAACGATATTAATCTATATATGGAACTATCTTTTTAACTGTCCATACCTGCAATGATTTTGTAGGGAACTTCGTATCATTTTTATTGATTCTTCATCATAATTTTAACATTTGATAGTTCGATTTAGTGCCCGTGCCGAACGCTGATGTGTGATTTATTTTATTATTATGGTGGGCATTGGAGAAGCTACCGGATACATTTAGTTACGGTATTTGAAAAGTGTATGCGGAAGTTATATTGTGAAATTTTCGAATAATTTTCATGTTGAGAGTGGTTTTGCAAACAGGCTGTCGGGTCCATATTTTTTCTTCAATTGGCCTACAATTTCAAACTATATTTGATCTTGTTGATCGTGTATTACATATTTTAAAGAACAAGCTACCCATTCGTTTATTAAAACTTCAAAATATTTAGATTTAGCAAGTAAATAAATAATTTGGCCATCACCAAAAAAAGTTAAATGGTAACAGGACAATCTGAGTTGAATGTCTATCTAAGGGCAAGGACAAGGCCATGCCCGCATTGCAAGAGTTCAAAAACTTCAGAGATCCGATGCAAAAGTCAAGGACAAGACATCAAAGGCTTTGTCCTCGGCCCCATGATTGTGTTCGAGACCAAAGTTGGTCTTTTCGAGGGTCAATATTTTTCTTCCATGAAATAGTCTTAGATATGTTGGCTTATAATTACATTCTTATCAATAACATACTTCCCGGCCTCGTGGGCATTATCAAGGGCCCATGGTTAAAGGTTTCAAACCGTAGAGATAATGGATGTCCAAATTAAACCACCAAGCCAGGGTCACATAATTTTCACAACACAGGGTCTTGCATTATGTTTTATGTTTGACGTATCATAATGGTACACTTTATTGCATTTATAAACAATCCTTATGTAGAGCTAAAATAGGAATTCGTGTACACAATGCTTCTTTAGTTTATTAAGGTTGTTTTTATTATTTGCAATATGTTTTTTTTATGTCAGGTCATTTAGCAATTGATGGTATAAATAAAAATCTATGGAAGTAATGCTGTGTAGACAAAATATTAACACTGTCATCAATACAATTAGACTACATAAAACCAGAATTTTATTATTCACTTGTTCTACATTAATAAAATCACGTACTTCATAGTATTAAAGCACCATCTTGTCAATATTTATACGTGTCCCTTTCTCTCATTGTAGGTTGTTATTCTAAAATATATAATTTTACAAAAAATAAGGCTTTGCAACAAATATCCCACAATTAATACAAATGGTAGGCCTACACTTGTCCTGAATAAACCCTATATTTAATTAATTGCATAGGGGCGGTGCCAAGGACACTTTATCGCGGGGGGACCCTAAGGTGATTTATTTTCTTTTTAAATTGAAAACAAAATCATTAGGGGCATCCTCCTACCGCCCCCCCCCCCCCCCCCCAATGGAACAGTCACTGACATTGCAACGCTCCGTATAAAGAGTCAAGACGTCGGTTGTCACTACTTCTTTACTAAGAGTATGGCGGGCCTATACCGTACTAGCCACTTATTAACATTGGACACCTCTTCTTAGACATAAACATACATAAACTACCATTTATACAGTGCGTATAAAAAAGCACTTTAAAAATATACTGTTTTATAGCATATTTGCAATATCCTGAAGCTTTTTCCACATTTAAACAGTGCTAGAGATCTCTTTAAGCAAATTACCATGTAATTGTCGAAAAATATTTCTGTTTGATTGAGCAGCACCTACGTTTGAAAAGTTCGTGAAAATTATTTGCGCAGAATTTGGAATAAAAGTAGACATTATTAGAGAAGAACACATGGACTTTAAAGGAAGAATGATTTGAAGAGATATTTCACCTTTTAAAACTGTTTCCTTGCACAACACTTTTCATAGAGCGCCATTGCGCCCCCTCCCCACCCCACACACCGAGACCATCGTGATGATATCTGCTTTATACAGAGCTGTGATTCACATGAAATGGCTTAATATGCTTGATTTTTTTCTTTTGTTAATCATTGTCAAGCTTGGGAAAAGTGTGCAGAAACAAGTACTAAATAAAGTATGAAATGTGTTCCCATTTAAAATAATAAAAGCTGAGTGAAAGAATGCTGGAGATGTCTGAAATAAACTTTTGTTTCCATTCGGTTTTGTCCTCAGATCCAGCTAGCACACAAAATATATAGTCCAGTCAATATAGGGTTTGACCCACCACTAATTGCAACACAAGATATTCCACTGCAATGCTTTCCAGGAAGGTCCCCTAAACAACATACTAAAAGTCCCAAGAAATCCAAGTAGTGGAAATTTATGAAATTTGCATATTATGCAAATTAGCCATAAAAAGTTAGCAAAATTAGGGAAATAGCCCAAAGATTACAAATTGAGTGTCCATGATAAATAAATGTATTCAATGTTTTTTGTCAAACGTGCAAACAAATCTACCTCATTTGCATAATATGCAAATAAGCATCCTTATATGGAAAAATGTCAAGGTATTGTGATTTTTCTCTCATTAACTGCTTGAAAATGTCATTAATGTTGAAATTTACATGCTGCTATCACTAAGGACGTTGAATACATTTGTATTCAGCTTAGTGTCTGTAGTGTAATTTGCATATTATGCAAATAAAAGTATATAACATGTTATAAATATTCAAGAAAACACACTGGTGATACATCCCTCACAAAAAAATTAGATTATCAATTGAAATTGGAATATGGCAATACCGTACAGCAAGGTTTCCTAAACACCATATTAAAAGTTCTTAAATATACAAGCATATAGGAAAATCACAAAATTTACATTTTATGCAAATTAGCCATAATAAATTCCAAATAAGGAAAATGATCCAAATATTGGAAATCAAGTACAGAAAACAATATGATTTGATCTGATGCCCATGATAAGTTTTACAAATTTATCTATTTTTTAAATAAAAATCGTAAATAAATCTACCTCATTTGCATAATTATGTATGAGCATCCTTATACGGAAAAAATCCAGAAATTTTTATTTTTCTCACAAAAACAGTTATGAAAAATTTCAGTCTAAATCAATATGATGTGATCACTAAGAATGGACAATACATTAATTATCAGCTTAATATCTGAAGTGTAATTTACACATTATGCAATAAGCATCCGACATGTTATACATTTTCAAGGAAACACATACGTGATACTTTCCTCTAAAATTCCATGTAGATTATGTGTATTAACCATGATGACCTTCCCTACACTTCTTGCTTGGTTGATATTGACTTTTTTCATGAGCAGTTACCCCACTCATACTGTACAATGATGAGTCTATTCTACATGGATCCCATTGCTTGAATGCTTCATTATTTCCGTCCAAGTCTTCCTCTCTTCTTGACTTTGTAGAGACTTTGCGTTTCTTGCGAGTATAGTCCACGCTATCAAGCTCCTGGATTGCCAAGTGATCAGCACAAGATGTCACACCCAGTACAAATAAAAGCCCATTAGCTTCGAATATTTGGTCCTTGTAGCACACCACTTGTCTTGGTACTTGCTTGAAGATCTCTGGGCATGGTTAATAGGAGTAAAAATGGGCATTTGCCTACACGGGTGACATGAAAGACATTCATAAATCCATGATGGAATCGTGATTAGACGTTATTGCTGAATCCAGTAGCTGCTTCAGGATGAAGCATCCATTTTTTTGTTCTTTCCTCTTTGATAAATCTCCTAAGGATGGCAGCCATATCCAAATATTATAGCTATAGTTTCTAAGCAAATCGTATGCAAATGATAATATTAATTTCCTGATATTTATGGCAAACAGAAATTCCTCAGTGAGACAATGAACAAACCAGACGGAGGACTAAGCCAGATTATTGCCTTTCCAACAAGTGGACTTATTTGCCTCAACGTGTTACTCATGTGTACTGTATACTGTGATGGTATACAGAAGAATGAATCTTTTATGGTACGACTGAGGATGTTCTTCTGGAGAAATGCTGACTTTAATAGTGTCATGCAGATGTACTTTGGACAATCATGCAACTCTCTGTACTGAAATCCGACAAGTCGAGCATAGGAGATTGAATGCCAATCAAGAGGACTTTAACAAGAACACACCGTTACCCATATTCTTCCGACACGAGTTGCCTCAATGAGACAAAGAACATAAGTTGTGTCGGAAGATGTCAAGAGTTTTAGAGAAAGGCTAGGAAAGCATCTGTAAGGTAAAGCTCAGAATTGCTACAATGCATTAAAGAGGACCACAAGAGGGTTTGTAGACAAGCCTATAATACATCTTTTGTTGACCGGATTGACAATGATCCAGGCTGTAACAATTAGCATGTTGGGAGCTCTTAATATCAATTGCTATGACTACATTGGAATAACATTATTAAAGGAAGGCAAAGATTTGTATTCTTAGTATTCACCACTGATCATGATGATGATGACGCTGATCTACAAGTCATGGGACCCATTCCTGGGACCAAGTCCTGACCCATGTGGTGTAGCCAGACTACTGAAGAAATTGTTAAAGAAAACAACCTGCTTGAAGCTACTAGGCCAGACGGAATCTCTGCTACACGTCCTAATGAGACTCCTCATCAGATCTTATATTACCTGCCATAAGTTTGCTTTTCCTGGCCTCCCTTTATACGGTGAAATTTCAAGAAAGTCTAAGTTGTTCCCATCCATATAAGAAAGGGTTGTCAGCTCTAACAAACTACACACCAATTCAAATACTGTGCTTTGTTCTTGCAAATCCCATCATCTTTTCAGACTAACAACGCGGCTTAGGAAGCGAAGAACATATTCCAGTATTTTCCTTGAATATAAATCATATTAGGATAGATTTGAATGCTTACTGATAGCAGCATATTTGAAAAACTGAAATGTTTTCACTTCAGTAAATGTGATGAAAATCAAAATTTGTTGACATTTTCCATATAAGGATACTTATTTGCATATTATGCAAATGAGGCAGATTTGCTAGCTTTTTTAAATAAAGATTTAACTTATGTATTCATCATGAACTTTTGTTCAAATTACTTGCTGTGGACATTTAATTTGTAATCTTTGGATTATTGTCCTTATTTTCTATTTTTTAAATAGCTAATTTGCATAATATGCAAATTAATTTTCAGGCATTGGGATGATTTCTCATGCTTAGCGATATAGTAGCATATTAATGTCAACATTAATGAAATGTTTTCAAGCAGTCTATATGAGAAAAATCAATATCTTGACATTTTTTCCATATAAGGATGCTTATTTGCATAATATGCAAATGAGGTAGACTTTTTTTGCACTTTTGACTAAAAAACATTGAATTCATTTATTTATCATAAATTTCCATTCACATTAAATTGTTTTGGACATTTAATTTGTAATCTGTGGATTATTTCCCTTCTTTTTCTAATTTTTCATGGCTAATTTGCATAATATGCAAATTTCATAAATTTCCACTGCTTGGATTTCTTGGGACTTTTAGTATGTTGTTTAGGGGACCTTCCTCAAAAGAATTTCAGTGGAATATCTCGTGTTGCAATTAGTGGTGGGTTACCCCCCTATTCTGGCTAGATTGACTGGACTAATAACGGTTATACTTACCTGGCAAAGTTGTTACAACATGTTTAAAGGTATCTGTTTTATTTTAATTTGCTAACAAGAGTGTCGCTAAGGCGAGCACAAAATACGCCCATCTGTAACGCGAGAAACGGAGTTATTGGTCAAGCAGGAAATGTAGAAGGTGGCGACTTCACCTTTGACCTTCTGACCTCAAAATCAATAGAATTCCTATGATATATCCTAGTATCATACAACCCAAATTATATGAGCCTAGGTTAAGTTAAACTAAAGTTATCGCGTTTACAAGGACTTCAGAATGGTAAGATGAAAAAATGTCACTGTGATCTTGACCTTTTGACTTCAAAATCGATAGGCTTCCTGGGATCCATGCACGTACATACACACCAAATTATATGAGCCTCGGTTAAGTTAAACCAAAGTTATTGCGTTTACAAGGACTGCAAAAGGGTAAGATGAAAACATGTCACTGTGATCTCGACCTTTGACCTTTCGACCTCAAAATCGATATTCCTGGGACCATGCTAGTATCATATACCAAATTATATGAGCCTAGGTTAAGTTAAACCATAGAGCTGTAATAGCTCTATGGTTAAACTACAGTTATCGCGTTTAAAAGGACTGCAGAAGAGTAAGATGAAAAAATGTCACTGTGACCTTGAACTGTTGACCTCAAAATCAATAGGCTTCCTTATACATGCTAGTATCGTACACACCAAATTGTATGAGCCTACACACAAAAAACAGAAACTTGCATGTGTTAGTAATCGTACTCAAATGTCAAAATAATTTTGACACTATAGCGACATACTTTGATGAGTACTTTCACTCAATGAAGGTACTTTGAAAACTCATCTTGTCGAGTATATTTCATTTGACACTATAGTGACACATCAAGTGAGTAAATTTGAATAACTCAATCTAATGAGTAACTTAACCCAGTGTAATGAGTATGTTTAAAGTATATTTACTGACTTTTTGAGTATGTGAGCATATTACACACTTGATTAGTTTTAGCGATAATCTGACGATTAACTGCGCTGAGAAAATGAGTAGTATATGACTCTTGTATGTGAGTTTTGGGGTGTTGAGATCATGCATCCAAGTAATTTTACTCGGATCTCGCGTTAATTGCTTGCGCGCACACGTGATACCGGCCAAATGTGCAGAGCATGAAGACTTTTCTGGTAAGTTCTACATGTCTTTTTATTTATTTTCCCCCCTTTCTTCTATAATTACTTTTCTTGACAATAATAGCTTAGACCTACATGTATGGGGCAAACATAAATGCTATTTATGGTGACAACAGGGTGCATTGATCTACATTCTCATCCATCCGAGGCTCACGCCTCTCGGTTTGGGTAACCACACACCAGCCTGTTGTTGCGCCGCTACCCCGGGGCCAGAAGGGAGTGAAGGCCAGTGTGCCGCTACGATTGCTGGAGTCATTTATGAGGAGGGCAAATAAGTGACATCGTCCATGATTACCGCTACGATTGCTGGAGTCATTTATGAGGAGGGCAAATAAGTGACATCGTCCATGATTACATAAATCATGGACGATGTCACTTATTTGCCCTCCTCATAAATGACTCCAGCAATCGTAGCGGCACACTGGCCTTCACTCCCTTCTGGCCCCGGGGTAGCGGCGCAACAACAGGCTGGTGTGTGGTTACCCAAACCGAGAGGCGTGAGCCTCGGATGGATGAGAATGTAGATCAATGCACCCTGTTGTCACCATAAATAGCATTTATGTTTGCCCCATACATGTAGGTCTAAGCTATTATTGTCAAGAAAAGTAATTATAGAAGAAAAGGGGGAAAATGAATAAAAAGACATGTAGAACTTACCAGAAAAGTCTTCATGCTCTGCACATTTGGCCGGTATCACGTGTGCGCGCAAGCAATTAACGCGAGATCCGAGTAAAATTACTTGGATGCATGATCTCAACACCCCAAAACTCACATACAAGAGTCATATACTACTCATTTTCTCAGCGCAGTTAATCGTCAGATTATCGCTTTACCTGGCTGTGAGTTTTTTCACCCGTTCTGCTATCATACCTTACACACTTGAAGAAAAACTCATTTGTACGGATTGTTTTACATACTTTCACTGACAGGGATACTCAAGAAAAGTAGTTAATAAGTAATGTCCTTGAAAAAAAGATCAGGTGTAACAGAAACCCAGATTCTCGAGTAAAAACACATACGTTACGAATTTTTGCACTTAATTCTTTATGTAAAAAACAATTTTACTCATGGAAAATAGTTCTCGTTTTTTGTGTGTAGGTTAAGTTAAACTGAAGTTATCGCGTTTACTAGAAAAGGTTAACGGACGGACGGAAGGACACCGAGCGTGATACCATAATACGTTCCGTAGGACGGGCGTATAAAATGCATGAGAAATTTTTGTTTTCGCTTTTTTTATATTGATAAAGCGTGAAAATTAGCATTTCTGCGCAAACTGATTTCTGCGGGCATTACAAAAATGGGCAGTGCTCACTCAAGTGTTACATTCTGTAAAAGTTTTCACTTACATGTGATAAATGTGACCCAAACCCTAGAATTCATGTAAAAAAAATTATCCCCATGTTTTTTTTTTCAATTTCCAAGACTTTTGCAAAATGTAAACTTTTTATTGATACGCACAGATCAGTTGTATATTTTTTCCAAAATAATAGCAATGCCATACTTTTTTTGTTTTCATTACTCCTTTACATGATTTAAACTATCATGACTAGTTTATTGCGTAATCTAACAATTAGTATGGTGATTTACAGAATACGCAGTAATGTAAAAGTTGATGCGAGTGAAGTTGTTGAGAAATTAGGCTATTTTAAACTAAACTCCAACGTTCCCAAATCCCGAATATCTCCAATAAAGACGTTTTTATCATTTAGGAGTGAAAGTGCAAACATAACGAACTATATTGTTTAAGAAACAAAACTATTGACATCCCAAAGCGAGCCATGGGTTCTCCGAAATGCGATACAGGCTTACCAATCTGGTAAACGGGTTAGTAAGTCAAATCAGTGTCCAATAGTGGTGTAGGAGCCATCAGCAGCGACATCAACACGACACTCTGGTACAATACTAATCTGATGGGATGTACTGTTACTATAGCGCGTTGTTTGATACTCGTGAGAATGTGACATAGACGTTATGCCGTTGCTTGAACACAGGGATGATGGGCACCGATGGAAGGATAGTTGGTCCAGACTGAAATCGTCGTAGTCCGTGGACGATGTGGTTTGAGAGCGACGGACACAGCAGTTGACATCGCAATGTATCCTTGAGGAACTACGCAGATATTCACAGATAGAGTAAACAAAAAGCAAGTAAATTTCTGATCTTACATATATTCAAAGATTGTACTGCATCAAAGCTAAAAGCACAAAAATGTAATCTAAAAGACTCACAAAATAGTTAGCCTAAGCTAAGTGGTATGAATGTGTTGGAAGTCAGAAGATAAAAAGAGAAAATAAAGCTTATTCGTCTGAAAGAGTTTAAACACATGATAGACAGGGTTGTTAATCATGAAAAATCCGCGGATTGTGTTGCAACAAAGTTCGGAATAATTTTTTTAATTAATGAATTAACAGATATGCTTGGCTTGGTAACATTTCTTCCGTAAGAACATGTTTAAGATCTGTTATCTTCTTTATCATTATCCTTCACTTTCTATATTAACATCAAAATAGAAAAACGTAACTTTTAATACCGCTCGGGTAATATCACCCCATTCAGAAAGGGCCAAAACACTTCCTATCAAGATATTTTATATAATTTTTAATTTGTTGAAAGCGAATGATAATGATATTAATGATAACAATAATAAAAATATTGTTAGTACCATTATTATAAGTTAGTATTATCATTACAAAATAAATACCTTTTACGAGACGCAAATATTATGACAGCAACTAGTAAGCAGATAAGTCCAGCACCTCCAACACATGCATACCAGACAAACCGGAACATTTCAACTGTGATATGATCAATCTCTGGTGTTTCTTCACCGACATCATCTGAACCGGAACTGGAATTGAAAACTGATGTTCCCCCTGTGAAACCATTCATCCCCAGTCCAAAAGAGGCAGGATATGCGAAATCTAAAAGACCATTTTCGTGTCTCTTTGCTGTGACTAACATGCGGGCCATTTCGGACGAACTTGAGATGGTAACTATTTTTCCAGCACCGGTATAAATGCGGAGATCAATAGAGCAAAAATGCCCTCGAAGTAGATGAACTGATTTGGACTGGGGGTTTAATGAATTCCCGTTGACCCGAATAGTGTTAATAGATGAGCAGTTAGTGACGATACAAACCGAGAAGTCAACATTCCTATAGGGTAATCTTCTTGGGGCGGGTACGGCCACGTACGCGCGTCTAACGAACTCTTGAACTGATGGGACAATTGTCATTGCACCTGATACTCCCGAAGGTACTGTCTTCTGAATGAAGTGCACGATCATGATCGGAAGGTTTGACGATACACGCGTAACATGCGAACCAGAGAGGCGTTGGATGAAGCCCGTGTTCTTGTCCGGGATGAGTACTCGCTTAATGTCATCATTGATGGTAACTTCTGTAGCCTCACTCAGAACGGCAAAGTGTAATACATGATGACTCGTCTCAACCTGAAAGGGACTCACTTCGAATTCAACACCCCAAAAAGATGTTGGCAAAAGTTGTTCCACCATAAAGTAGCAGGAAGTGGGATGGGTCTTGATGCCAGGGATAATACCGCAATCGTTTCCACTCACTACTGCAATAGGCTTAGACGCAGTAACACGTGTCCTGCTAAGGTTTTCCGAGCTGCTTACTAAAATGCTCTTGTGTTTGTTTAGAGTTAAATTTATATGTTCCTTGGAAGGGAAGAATTGATGGGAGACATTCAACGGTGCAGCTGTTTCGATATGAATAACCGTGTCGCCATACGCTGCAGATATGGTGAAAAGAGAATGATATGGTTTACCTTTATACTGAGCTAGGTTTTCCCCAGGTGTCGCCGCTGTCACTATGAAATATTCGGTGTTAAGAGATGCTATTGGAAGAACTAGGAAACCTTCACCGGGATAAGTTAGGTCATACTCGTATTCCACTCGACACCGTACCGATATGTCATTCGAAGAGGACACTGTCACTGTCGTAGCATGGCTGTTTATTACGTCTGCTACCACTGACCGCGGTAAATCGATCATAGAGGCTTGGTGGTAAAATACTACTCTGGATTCTGCAAAGTCAATTTCCCTGATGTTAACTTTAACTTGGGTCGCATTTCTTGATCTACCAATAACAGTGAGGGTTGCTACAAGTCCTTCTGGATTATTGTAGAATTGTGGAATAGCAAACACAAACGTTCGGCCTTGTTCCGCGTTTCCGGAATCTGGGAAGCGGAAAAGATATAAAGATGGTTATCATTCTTTGCATTTTCCAACGGTAGTTGGTCAAAAACATCCAATCATTCAAGAATGAAAATATACAAAAGCAAGTGATTGATAATGATAGTGAGTGGGTTGTTTTTCTAAAAGTACGAACAGTTCTTTTGGGGGGAAAAGAGTATTGCCGTTTATAGGTATGAGTGGACCTAAACATGAAAACAATACTTACGAAAGGTGTGAACTGTGTTCCCATTACAGATGAAAACGCAAACCACGGATAAAATTGATGACAATTGTACTGGAGCCATAATGATTCGTCCAGTGTTTCACGTCGTATTGGGCAAGTGAAAATGGTATACAGTTGTAGCCTCCTTCCTCATCTGGTTTACCCACTGACTTTATCACTTTCTGCGTTTTACAAGCACGTGTGAAGCCTATAAAAGAAGCTTTTACTGATGCAATGGCTGATAGTTTTATTTTTGTTCTCTCACTTTCACGCAAAAATGCCCACAACCGCTGCCAAAGCCCTCCCCTCTCTCTATTTTTCTCTTTCTATCCATCTATCTCGCTCTCTACAATGTATACCTCCCCCTCACCTTCCATTTTCTGTTTTAACCATGTATTAACCAAATAATGTATTAATTTTAATTCAGTTATATAATTTAATGATGACTAATCAGTGTGACTATCAGTACTTTTTGTTTCACTTCTAAACCAGACGACGTCAATAGAGAATGATTTGAGTGAAGCAAAAATACACACGTGTTTTTAATGTAATCCTGCGAAGTTTTTGGAATAGATACTGAATGTTATTTCCGGAATTAATGCATT
The DNA here is from genome assembly GCF_037042905.1 of Lytechinus pictus. Lineage (NCBI taxonomy): Eukaryota > Metazoa > Echinodermata > Echinoidea > Temnopleuroida > Toxopneustidae > Lytechinus > Lytechinus pictus. The sequence goes on from NC_087249.1 coordinate 16,106,405, forward strand.
TATCATTAGCCCTACTAACATGACTAAGTTGATGATTGTTTCACACGTGCAATTGGTCAGACTTCCATAACTGCTTCCTAGAAGGAATTTTATAATACGTGCAGGTCAAATATATCACTATTGCAATAACCGACAAATTTCCTGGTTTTACTGTTAATCATTAGAAATTATCAACAGAAAGTACCAAACTAGATTCGGTAGAGAGAGAATGAGACGAATATGCATGATACTTTATAACATAGCGGGTTTTTGTGTTTTTTCGTACAATGACGCAGTAAAGTATTTAATTAGCTGCAGGGTTATACCCAAGGAAATGTCTGATGAAAATCACTGCTCAACCATATTGGGGCCCACGCCGCCACACCCTCGCAAAAGTGAACAGAATTTTAAAAAGATATGCACACTTTATCCGTTTACAGTGACAAGCAACTTCCATTCCCGAATACAAATGCATATTATTCAAAAAGATCTTGTTATCAGATGCTAATGTTATTCACAAAATAGGTTTTACCATGGTCATCGATTCATGACAATTCAACGAAATCTAAAGAAGCCGTGCAAGATGTTCCTAAATAAGGATGAAATTTAAAATTTATTTTGTAACGGAAGTAAATGCGGTTCTTTGGGGAGGGGGTTAAAATCGTTTGCATTTTCAAGCTAAAGCATCACTGGTCACCACGTACCTTTGTAGAGCAATAGGTATCCATGTTATTCTTCAAACCAAATCAATATAAACAATGAAAGATTTATCAGAATATGAATGAAATCGAGTGATTTTGCTGCAGATCAATCCACAAAAATCATACCAAAAGACGGTAGGACAATAATTTTTTTACCTTTTTTTATGCGAACAGCCCTGTAATGGAAATGGGGCTATTTGCTCGAAACAAAAAGGGAAAAATAGTAATATATATATAAACTCCTCAAAAAAGTTTGGAAATCTGACTTTGATCGATAATCCCTCCTCGCATTTTAGAAGATATCAATAAGTGATTAATATTAATGAATAGATCATTTAATTTTCTTTAAAATGATACCCCACATGATATGATTATGGCTCACATGGAGGTGCAGTGCCTTAAAATGTGGGGCAAGGTCAAAGTTGCAAAATGACACAATATTGAAAGTCGCTGTTCTTTTTTCCGTGGTGATGAGTGAGTTTCTCAGCGGTTTTTTTTTAATTTGATCGATAATTCCTTACCGGTTTCTAGTAAATATCAAAATGTTATTGATATCAATGAATAGATCATTTAATTTTCTTTAAAATGATACCCTACATGATATGATTATGGTTCACATGGAGGTGCAGTGCCTTGAAGTATGGGGCAAGGTCAAAATTCAAAAGTTGCAAAATGACACAATATTGAAAGTCACTGTTCTTTTTTCCGTGGTGATGAGTGAGCTTATCAGCGGTTTCTTTTAATTGTAAGATAAATCTATCACATGCAACAAGTTTGTAAAAAATGTATATAAAAAAAATCAAAATTGGACAAGGAGTAAAAGAGCTATGATAATTTAAAGATATGGATTTCGGTGAAACAGTTCTAAGCATGTTTTTATGAATTTACTTGACAAACTGATGCAAAGATGTCTCACCTTGTTACATGAAATTATGTTTGTTCTATCCCCCCCCCCCCTCCAAGACTAGATATTAATTAATGCAAAAGGGTGACATATCATTCACACACGTATGACCAAATAAAATAAGTATACCCAGTTGTTGTGTGTCCGGACAGGTTGTGTGTCCGGACGATCAATTTTAGAAAGTCATTTGGAAAAAATTACAAGTGAAGTTTCATCAATTTTTAGTACAAAATGTTAGGAAATATTATAAAGAACAAAATAGAAGATGATTACAAGTATTGAATTCGTATTTTTAGTGTAATAAAAAAAGAAGGCTTCAAAAATATAAAGTGTCCGGACACCCGACCCCCCATCCTATGATTTCATGTTTTGATATAAGAAAAGTTAAAGTGGGGTGTCATCATCAGCCCATCTAACGAATATTTATTAAGACGTGCATATAACTGTTTTTTATAATGCATGAAAAACCCTTTTAGATCTAGTTGTTATCAGATTTTGATGAAATTTGCAGCATTTGCTTACATTTGATGAAATTATTTTCAGCTCGGAGTACCCTTTTAAATCGGTTAATTATGGACATTTTTCAAACCCCCTCTCCTAACAAATTCCTATTTGTCGGACTTCTGATTTTAAATTTTGTTTTTTTTTCGGAGGGGGTGGGATCCATTTGGTATGAGGTTCACCAAAGCTGTGCAAATGATATCGAAATTATAACTAGAAAACAGATTGTCACAATTTATAAGAAATTAATTAAAAAATAACAATATATTTTGGGGGGAGGGGGGGGTATTTCTTATTTTTATTTACAATCTGGTCGAGCTACATTACATGAGGTTCGCCAACTTTCTACACAAGATCATTCAATATTTAAAAAAAATGAAAATGCATATTTTTTAAAATAAAAAAAAATTATAGTTTTAATTTTTTTTTTTTTTTTTTTTTTTTCTTAAGTAGTTTTTTTTTTTTTTTTAAACTTTAACTCTGAAAATTTGTTAACTAATTGGCCTTGTTTTCTTTCGTTCTGTTAAACATGTTAAAGGCACGGTATCTACAGAGCAACTGTATTAGTGCAGTGAGGACAAGACATCCCAGAACCAACATACAGCTGACAGCAGCCCTTCAAGAAGTACTTCAAGACTCTGATATGGGATTCACCATTACCACAGCTTCAGGTAGCTTTCCATGCTTTATCCATTTTCTGTATGGAAATAGTGTGCCAGTTTTGACTTTATCATGTCAGTTGTAACCGATTTCTCCACGAATTTGGTTAATTGCCGTTTTATAAGATATTGTTTTAAAATTAATCTTACCACTATTAGTACATGAAATCTAGAATTATGGAAAATATAAAAAAAATATAAAATGATAAAAACCATAAAAAATGAAAAAATATAGAATTTGGATAAAGGCTCATGCAGAGAAAACTTTTTGCAAGTGATATATCAAAATTAAACATTCAAATATGAACATCTCATGAATTTTGGAGGGATTTTTTTTTTACCCAACAATAGTTTAATCTTATTATTTTTGGTAGAAAAATATGACATCAGGGAGTACTTCCACCTTTATAAGTAACATTTACACAAAGTCAAAGAGTGAAAAGTTAATGTATGTTAAATATCATGTTGTTGATAAATGTCCATGAATCATGAAGAAATGAGAGTGTAATGTGATTGTTTTTATGTATGTATTCATCAAACATGCAGATTCGAGTCATCGGAACGTGGCATTTTTAAGACTGGAACATGAAGAAAGCAAACAATGCAGAGGAAGAAAATTATCCCCTTTGGTGAATCCTGCTGACATACTCTCTCAGATACTCCCAGATAAGCTATCAACTGGATTTTCCAAATAGAGGGAATATGATATATGGAAAGATCTTAGATGAGGACAAGGTAGGAGAGGAAATTGGAACAATGAATACATGTTTTACTTTGAATGAACAAACTCTATGAAGTTTTTCGAAAAAAAAAACTTAAACTTAATTTGTAACGTTTGCTGACCCATTAGAAGGATGTCATTGTAGAAAATTGAAATGTGGTAAGTTTGCTGCTGTATTAAGAAGTTTGTGATAATGTTAAAGACACACACTAAGGGGAGATTATCGTGTTTTATATCCTTTTTAGTGCAAATTTGGACAGTGAAGAGCGATGCACATTCCTGAGTTTTGCTAATACTGCTGCATAGAAGAGAGTAAATGTATGTAGTCTCTTCCATATCAAGAATTAAACTCTGATATTATTTTTTTAATGATGTTTACAACGCATATCATTACACACGTGTACAGAGTGTAGCAGAGAAAAGAAGATTATGTATTTGTGATTATTTGTTAGTTATAATACCTGTCGTTTTAATGTGTGGAGCCGAGTTTTTATGCACAGTTTTATTCTTCTTTTCAAACGAGATGACCAAAAAAAAATTTCAGTGATCCAGATAATTTGGCAGCAATTTGTGAAATATATTTTCATGACTTCCCCATCCCTAAAAAGAAACCAAATGTGGCCCATTTCATGAAATGTTGATATGATCCCTTGCTCGAATGAAAACAGTGAACCTTCTGCTTCCTGATTCGCTACTTCAAAGAGAGTTGATATTTCTTTAAGAGTTGCTGTCATATTAAATCTTTATGAAATGTAGCTCGCATCAGCTTTTCACTATTGTTTATTGCCACCGAAAAAACTTGGTTTTGCAAAATTGAATTTTGTTTGTGTTTATTTTCCAAAGCTTAAGCATGATTCTTTTTTTAGATTGTACGAGAAAGTGAAGTATGGAAAAACAGCAAGGTGGTGTCTTATTTTTTTTTGGGGGGGGGGTTATGGGCAGGGACAAATCTAGGATGGAGGTGGGCAGGGGCTTTGGCCCCACTTGTTTTCCCCCAGAACGCATGTATAAACATGTAAAAAAAATTACCATTTGATTGTGATTTTTTTTTGCATGGTCAGCCCCTCCCATTTTCAAAAAAATGTTATGCGGCGCCTGTGAGGGTGGGCACCCCCCCAAAAAAAAATGATAAGCTGCCCCCCCCCCCCAACAACAACAAAATCAGATGAATAATCCAACACCATCTGCCCCTGGTCATTGGATCTGGGAACCTCCTCCCATGTTAAAACTACGCGCTATGACGAACTATATATAGTATGACAAATAGTCTCCATAAGGGTTTTTTTTTCATGTAATGTGAGTGTGTGGGTGTGGGTTCTAGTGTGGGTGTGGTTGAATATGTAGAATAATTTGTTTTATTGTATTCGCCTAGCTGTGTATATATATGAAATTATGTCTGCACTACAAAATATCACCTCGCCTATGCCAGGTATGTTGGGCGTTACAAAAGCACCAACATTTCCCTATCATGAAAAGATGAATAATAAGCCCGACTACCATGACGACCCATACAGGCAGGCAGGGGGGGGGGTACCCCTGATTCAATTGGCCATACCTCTAATTCAAATATGAATTAGACTCTAATATTTTGTATACACATTGTACATGTGTCCAGGTACCAGAAAACATAAAAAAACCAAAATCCCAAATTTCACCTACAATACCCATTTTCCCAGGATGGCCCACATATACACTCGGAAAAAAAGTTCTTGGACACTTATGTCAACAAGACCAAACAATATTCCTCTTCCAGTATGACATGACATTTTCATGTGAACAGTCATGCATGGGTGGTTAAATGCTTTAAACAATATCAATGTCAGTAAAAGAAAATTGCAAGAAATGGACCATTCATATGCTAGTGATATTGGCCATCCTGTAGGCATACATTTAACAATTTCAACAGGGGGTGATCATTTGAATTGAATGCTTAGGGATGCATCATGAGAAGCATAATGAGATGGATCATTGGGACACTCACTTTCAATATGAAACTTTCCGACCAAGAGCATGCAAGAGCAATAGGAATGTTGCAGTCTGAGCAGTCATTTAGACAAGTGGCTCGATATTTCCAAGTTTCACCAACAACAATTTCACATTTGAACCAGCGGTATTTGATGAAGTTAGAGACCGCCCTAGGAGTGGTCGACCTAGGGCCACCACCCCTGCAGAAGATAGGAGGATAAGGATGCTTGCCTTGAGTCGAGTTTCTTTTCAAGCATGCGACGTCGATGTGCTGCAATCATTCAAAGCCAGGGTGGACAAACGAGATATTGAATTTTCTATTACCTGTCATGTTATACTAGAAGACGAATATTGTCTGGTCATGTTGACATACAATAATTTGCCTTTAATCAAATATCTATATGGAATATTTTAACTTTTATAAGTGTCCACGAAAATTTTTTGCCGAGTGTATATATATATACATGTATATATATATACATGTATGTATATATATATATATATATATATATATATATATATATATATATATATATATATATATATATATATATATATTAATGAGGCAAAGTGGTAATGCATTGTACTTAGTTCCAACAGTTTATTTTGAATTCCAAATTTTCGACGTTAAACTTACGTCTTCTTCAGGGATACAATAAAGCTCACAGTGACAAGAACTGAAATAATAACATTCATGATTGTGGTAGTCATGGAACCACGCACAAAACAGCATCACCATCATAATAATAAAAAAAAGCATATTGGAGGCGCAGGCTGTAAAAACTATCGCGTGAGGATACCATTGTTATGTCACAATCACTTATTATGACGCCACCACAATCATGAAAATGCAAGAATAGAATGGATAAAAACTGTTTTGACATTAGCTTTACAGAGTAACTCCGTATAGTATTTTTGCTTAGCATTAACTACGAGGTCGTTAAAATGCTTGTAAGCTAGCTTAAAAGCTTTGTGATCAGTGTCAGAAGAACTTTTGATCCATTTCCGTTCAATCCGTCTTCTTTCTCGACGCGCAGTAAGGATTTCATCATTGAACCAAGGATTGCGAACCCTTGTGGAGCGGAGACATGATTTCTGAGGAGCAAACTCATCGACGCAGGCTGCTACAGAAGTGTTATACGCAGTAAGAACTGAATCGACATCACCAGCCGAGGACAAGTTATTAAGTTTGTCAATCAGTGCCTCACTAAATCCTTCGATGTCCATTTCCTTGAAGTTCCTGAAAGTCCGCTTAAACTGTCTTCACCACCGGCCGAAGATACCTGAGTACAAACCGGACGCAGTGATGATCAGACATGAGACTATAATGAATGACAATGTCTTCAATGATGCAGCCATGACGGGTAGGACAGATGTCTGCAGAGGATTGTTCTTGATGATTATATGTATATATATATATATAGGCGTAAAATAACCCATGCATAGACGCTAGACGTAGCTTTCAAGGTATCTCATTTAATGCTAGCATTCGGCCAGTAGGGCCTTCATCAGGCCTATATGTATTTTGGTTTGTTTATTTCAATACATATAGGCTTGATGAAGGCCCTCCTGGACGAAAGCTAGCATTAAATGAGATACCTTGAAAGCTACGTCTAGCGTCAATGCCTGGATTATTGTACGCATACATAGAACATGATGCGCTGCAACACACGCTGTGCAAAGGGCCCTCTTTCTTTGTTTATATATATGGGTTTTTTTATTGGTTGGTGGAGAAAAAAGGGACGTCTTATCCTTTGCCAATTGCGCACCTTTTCTCCGCTAACAAGGATAATTTTAACTGTTATTTGTGCTCATCCTGTTTTGTATAAGTTTTGTCATCATATTAGTGCGTATATTTTCTTCAAAACGCAACATCATCTCGTGAAACTTCTGAGGTATAATTTTACTGAAGTACGCAGCCCATCGCCATTTTGCTCCACGGCCTTCTACTGTGTTCGCTATCCAGTGGTTTAGCGGTCATGATACCGGTACTGTCCGCTGCCTGTTCAATCGCGGCCTTTATACGGTTTGCTCTACCAGAATTGCCATTAACGCATTGGAATGACCTTGACAGCGACCTTGCCAAACGAGTCGCACCCCTTCATCATGACCGGGGGCTACCCCCCCCCCCCCCCCCCCTCAGAAGCAGGAGACTGCTTTTCGATTCTGCTGCAGGAATTTTTCAGCGAGATCAAAGATTTTGAATCGAAAAATAGCACATCGCCCTTTTTTGAAAGATCCCAAAACCCTCAATCAAGTGAAAAGAATAAAGAATATATTAAGGAAGAAAGCCTTCGCTAAAGACGCCACGGAAGATGATCGCCGGAATTTTTACGATGCGCTCCATACATACATCCATACATCTTAGGGGTTTAGACAGACGCCCGGAAAGAAAACGAACTACTGCCCGGGAAGAAAAGCACTTCACTTCAAATTTTTGGGACTATTGTAAAAAGCTCGTCAACGATTCGCTATATAGTGATACTCCAAGGCCTTCTTTTTCCCAGGAATTCGCCGACGAATACTTCACTTCCCGCTACCAATCGCCTTCAGAAATGAAAACTTCAGATCTTAATTGGATTCCAGACACAGCCCGTACCAGTACACAGGCAACCCCACCCTAATTTGACACTACTCCAATTCGTCCATCAATTGTGAAGAACGTTCTACGGAAGAAGAGTTCACATTCCTCACCTGGACCCGATGGACTGTACTATGGTACGTTAAAGAAGTTACCTTGCACGCACCACTTTTTAGCTACCCTCTACACCAAGGTGATGCAAACTGGTATTCCTCCTCCTAGTTGGTCTAAAAGTAAAGTTTCACTAATATACAAATCTGACGATACTTCTCAGCCAGGCAACTTTCGGATGATTTTACTGTCAAATGTTGTAGGAAAAATCTATCACCAGATATTAGCCGAAAGATTTGAAAATTTCATGATAGATAATAATCTAATTGATTGTAACTTACAAAAGGCTTTTCTGAAAGGTATAAATGGGTGTACTGAACATAATTTAGTGATGCATGAAGTACTATCCCATGCGAAAAGTAAATCTAGGACAGTACATGTGACATGGTTCGATCTGACCGATGCTTTTGGATCGGTTAGTCACGATCTTATTCATTACATGTCACAAAGACATAAATTTCCTAATTCTGTTCAGTTATACATAAAGCATTTGTACAGCTCACTTTTTGGAAGAGTAATTACTAAAGATTGGATTTCAAACGAGTTTAAGTTTCGGAAGGGCATTTTCCAGGGGGACCCACTCTCTCCATTAATTTCCATTATGTGTTTCGATCCAATAATTCATTTTTTTAAGGTTAACTCGGCTTATGGTTACGATTTGAGTGGAAAACGGATCATAACGACAGCTTTTGCCGATGATTTTTGCCTGATATCTAATAATAAAAGAACACATCAAAGGTTATTAAATCAGATAGACAAGCACATTAAATCAATGGGACTATCTTTAAAAACCTCAAAATGTCGCTCTCTTTCGCTTACATCTGGAAAGTTCAACGAACTGGAGTTCATGGTTGGGGAGGAGCAAGTGTCTTCGATTGGGAAATGACATTCATAAATTTATCGGGTCTGTTATAACCAAAAACCTCGCCTCCTCTGACGTTCATGCGTACATTTCAAATAAACTTGAAACTCGTTTGAAAAATATAGATGATTATCTGATACGTAATGAATATAAAATTAAGGTTTACTCTCGATACTTGTTGCCATCATTACGCTTTGATCTTACCGTAAATGATATTACCCACTCTCACTGTTTAGCTTTGGATTCTCGTTCTAACGTTTATCTTAAGAAATGGTGCGGTATGCCTCCCTCCGCGACGTTGGTTTTTATACATATGCCAAATGGTCTAAACTTTCCGAATATCTCAGATGTATACAGAGAATGTCATACACTTTCATACGTAACAATGAGAGAACAGGGTGACGAAAATGTAAATCACTGTTTGGATACTCGACTGGAACGAGATAAGAAATGGGTTAGGAAATAATCAACTATAATTGTTAAATCTGACACTGTATATTCTCAAATCGAACAAAATAGCTTGAAAGGGGAGAAAACCGAAGCGAAAAAGCTGCTCACTCAAAAAGTGAGTGAGATTTGGCATTCACATGTAAAGAATCTACTAGTTCAAGGTCGGTTTCTGGATCTCCTGTCAACAGAAGACAATTGTGTCATGTGTAAAAGTATAATGTATAACTTACCTGTACGAGTGCTAAAATTTCTCATTAATTCTGTAACCTACACAACCAACACAAGAGCTAATTTGGTTAGATGGGGTAAATCTGTTACAAACAGATGTAAACATTGTAAAGGTATCGAAACATTAAATCATGTCTTGAATAGCTGCCCTACCTTCCTCTCACAGGGCGGCTATACATGGCGCCATAACAATATTTTGAAATACTTTGTACGTCTGGCTACAGAAAACATAATTGATAAACCCGAACTGCAAATCGTTCACGACATCCCGAACATGAATGGTTAGCTCCGGCCTCGACCATCCCCATGTCATGCACGTAAACGAATTTAAGACCAGATCTTTGTATCTTAAATGAACGTAGCAAAATATTATTAATTTTAGAACTAACCGTCCCTTTCGAACTCGCAATTGACAGAGCACACCAATACAAAACATAAAAGTACACTGCCTTGATTACCGACATTGAGAATAATGGCTACCGAGTAGATTTCCTAGCAATTGAAATTGGTTCAAGGGGTTTTCTTTCCAAAGAAAACACCCAACGAAACAAATCTTTCTTTTCTTTTCTTGAGGCCAGACGTACAAAATATTCTTCGATTAGAGATAATTTGAGTAAAATGGCGGTTGTTTAATCTTTCTCAATATATTGTGCAAAGGACGAATCCATCTGGGGCGACTACAATCTTTTGGAGCAATAACTGTTGTTAATTATTTCCGATCTCTCTCTCTCCCTCTCCCATCTCTCTCTCTTCTCCCCCCCCCCCCTCTCTCTCTCTCTTTCCTTTTGTCTATACCCCCTATCTTCTCCCCTCATTCCATCTCCATTCCTCTTTCTCTTTCCTTCTTTCCTTTCTATTGCTTTCCCTTTCTTCTCTCTAAGTCTATAATGTACACGTTGAAGTTAAGATATTATATTGACATTGATGACATGATATACAGTTTGTTTATTATCCATAATTTCTTTTTTATCTTAATAGTAGGCCTATTAGATTTAGTATTGTGGTCGGAATTACTCATGTTTGTTTATGCTTATTTGTAAACTTAGTATAAATATATATGTGTGTGTATGTATATTTCTTTTTCTCTCTTTTTCTAATATTTACCCTAACGTTTGGCTGTTATTTATCATTTCACATACTAATTTTTAAGATATTTTATATGTATAAGTTCTGTACCTGTTACTTACATCGAAATTGTACATTAAATATTATTCTACTGCCCTGCATCGACAGTAATGCGTCATGACCTGGGCCTATCTTAATCTCTATTATGTCATTGTATTTACTTTATATATGTCTTTCCTTTATTGTGACTTCAATAAAGTGATATCGAATTGAATTAGAATATGTATGTGTGTGTGTATGCATATATTAGTATGTATATACGAATATACCCTATACATACATGTATAATGAAATAATTTCCCCGTCACTTCGAGCTGCGCAGCTATCACTCAACAGCCCAATGAAGAAAACGACTTTCAAAGATCCCATAACCGATCCCTGGGGTACCCCCTCTTATATATTCATGGAATAGACAACAGAGCTGCATAACTATACAACAATGTTTTGCTTCTGGTTAAGGTATGGCATCCGCAACTTAAGAGCAGAGCTCTCTAAGCCATATTTGTAAATGACAAGTTGGTTTATTTTACGGTCTATATTCGGAGGCTGGTGACTAATTAAAAAAAATCAGCATGTTTTTTTAACCATCTTTGTGAATCATCCATTATTATAAAAGTTTCACTTCATAGCGAGTTATAATGTTCATCTTATATTGAATATGATTGAATGTACAAATATATTTTTTGTTTTAATTATGAAAGGGTACTCCTATAGGAGTTCTGTAGAAATTTTGAAGCATTGTTTAAATTTCGGTCTTCCAATTCTTAGAGAAGCAAGTTGAAAGAATATTCATATTAGACTTGAGAAAATATTTATATATTGAATAGAAATAATAATAAATCATATTATTTTACTACCGAATATTTTGATACATCAAGGGAGAGGAAAAGATTAACCACCAACTCGTGAAGAGATACGAGAAATGTTGTTTTCAAGCAAAATAAAAAGGGTTAAAATAGGAAGATCCTAATAGAGCAGAGTACATTAACGTAACACTATAGCAATGGGACCATTTGAAAATGTAACACTAACCAAAATGATGAAGATGGGGGAGGGAAGGCGACGCCAGCGTAACCCACACATAGGGTTGAGCGATCTCTGCCGTTGTAGAGAGTCCATTGTGTTTGTCTGTTGTTGTTGTTGTTTGTTTTGTTTGTTTTATGCCTTTTGTTTTTGTATATGGGACGGTTGGTAGTTCTATATGTTGTTATATGTGGACGTGTGTCATCTGTAACTTTCGCATTTGAAGAAGTCATTCCCCTTTACTATTTCTAATGCCTAAAAATATTCGAGGTCAAAGGTATGGAAAGAATATAATTTATATGTTTCGCATTCTCTAGAATTTCGAAATGGGATAACATTTGGTGAACTTCAATTGTACAGCCCCATTAATTTATCTCTAAAATTATTCAAAGGCAACAACTCCCAGAGTATTTTTTTCAACATGTTTTTATTAAGGATTTCATTCAAATGGATTACATAAACTCTAGATAAATACAAAAAATTACAAATATTCATTTTATGGCATACACACACACACATAATATATATATACAGTGCGTCCCACAAAAAACGAAACCGAGATTTATCGATGATTTATCATAACTTAATCACAAATACAATAGACAAATGACCTACCATTGTAAAGCTTTGAATCTCCTCTTTCATCTGAAATTACTTAGATTCTTTCTCATTCACGCATTAGTGAGCAAAAACAATTTGAAGAGGGGATACCAACAAGTCATTTGGCGGGCTCTATCTGGGTTTCAAAAGAAAACCACATTTTTAAAAAGTTCCATATCTGCTCTTTAATTTGATACCTCAATTACAGAAAATGGTCAAAAATTATTTATTTGAAATAAGGCTTGAATTTCAATAATTTCATAAAATGAAGAGGTTCTGCAGGCTAGCGTTCAAACTCACTTGGCAGTCCGTTTTGTTGACGATCAGCCATGCATTAAGTCTTTTGTTAACCATGCGATAGCTTCTGTGGGAAACCGGTGAAAACACGTTTATTTAATGAAATTATGGAAATAACTTGTTTACTTCTTGACCATTTTTTGTGATTAAGGTATCAAATAAAAGAGCAGATATTGAACTTTTTAGGCATGTGATTTTCTTTTTTTTTAATTCAGATACCCCCCGCCAAATGAGTTTTTGGTATCCTTTCTTCAAATCGTTTTTGCTCAATCATACGTGAATGAGGAATAATCTAGGTAATATCAGATGAAAGAGGAGATTCTAAGCTTTACATTGGTAGGTCATGTGTCTATTGTATTTGTGATTAAGTTATGATAAATCATCGCTTAATCTCGGTTTCGTTTTTATCTGGGACGCACTGTATATATATAATAAAGTGATAAAGTGGGATTTTCGTTCAAGATTTTAGGGTTTCAATTACAAATTCCCCCAATAAAAGAAAAAAATACTAATTATAAAATACAACGTCAAAGTATGGTATCATTTAAACCATTTGCCGCAAATTATATCCAAATATCGGCTAAATACTTTTCCAACATTTAAATACTTTCCCAGTATTTGAATCAGTATGTATTACAGTTTACTGACCATAATTAGTATTCCTATTCCCTGTAAAGTTTCCCATTGCACGCCATGATGTGTTCGAGTCATTCTGTGCAAAGGTTATATCTATATATATGTTCTCCCTTATTCTACATGCCTCTCTCGACCTATTTCTGTACCTCGTGTGATATCTCACTCTCCCTCTCTCAAGCCTTTTTTGTTGTATCGTCATCGATACTCTATTCTCTACTTTATTTACTCTCTTCTTTTATGCATTACAATAAAGTAATCTACACACAAGAAGAAATCGGTCTCTAGTCAATATGTATTTTGTTTTGATATTTTACTGCCAAATGATTCCTTTGCATTGCTATAAATTAATAAAACCATTCCAATGGGCACTATATCTCTAAATGTGTTACAAGCTGGTACGTGAAACAGAATAAGGGTTACGCATACCATGATGAAGTATTTGAGGTAATAAGAGTATAGTGAATTAAGCAATTAATTAAGCATAGAGTCGCACTATACTCCTTAACTGATATTGCAATTGTTTTATATGGATAGAGAATACGGGTAGGCGTGGCTTTAATCAAAGTTCCCTAGGATATCCTCCCCTATATATACATAATGTATATCACAAAATAAAATCCCCCTAAAAAGTCACTCTGGGCTGTCTGATTATTTGCTAAAACGAAGCCTAATGATACACATTATAAGGCCCCGGAAAAAAATTGGTGCTTCAGCATCCCCGCTGAAGAGTAATAATGTAATAGTAATATATTGCACAATTTCTTAATGATTATACTGCTGCATATTATTTATAGTTTGTACATGTAAAACTACGATACAACACTCAACATGAAATATAATGAAGTTATACCTAAAGTGAATTCAAGGAGGTCTATCTCGACTAAATGCATTACAACAGAAGTCCCTTATTCATCCGAAATTCTCGGGGGTGTATAGCATGGCTAGTAATGTCAATACTTCGCCCCTCCCCCTTGCTTATTCTGTCAATAATGGTTGGATACACCCAAGGAAGGTGCCCTATTCATTATTGCATTGACAAAGGTACTCAATAAATAACTTCTGGATATTTATTTCATTACCCATTATACAATATGCAAACATAATTTTATTGTCATATGTCCATTGTTTGATGCCAATAACTGATATGAAGGCCAAGATTCAGATGATCCTCGAATTCGTGGGGTTCAGTAGACTTTCAGCCATCTAAGAGAAGACCCGTTTAACTTTTCATGCCAGGATGGCGAATTTCTGTGTTGTTTGTGCCCTCCTCGTATCCAGTTTAATATTTAGCCTTCCAGGTAATATCTTTCCTCGTTCTAAGAATTACAAATTTATACTTTGGATAATTATGTGAAATTTGTCTTCATTCGTGGGATAAGATAAATAAGGTTATTTGTTGATAATACACCATTCAATAAAAGGGACATAAAAATAAATTTTAACCTCCTACTGCATCTCAACTGACATTGATGTTAATAACGATCTCTTTATATAGCATGCTGGCATTTATGAGTAGCGTTAAAGAAACATCGGGAAACACAACACTTGTGCATTTTGAAAGTGATTATTTTTTTCATTCAAGGTACATGCATATTATTTACACGTATATTTATACATGTATCCTGGATATTATTCATTCTCATACTATTATTTCTATATTAAACCCTCCACTGCATCATCTCAGTCAAGGACAAGTGCATACTTCAATAGCTTCGGTTTCGGTTGTGGTGATATAAATAAGCTTGATTATATTAATGTTATTCGTAATGAGGGAAATTTGTCGTTGAGTTCTCGACCGAAACTGGCATAATTATTAGATATAGTAGGGCAAATTCATTAGCAAATTATGTTTATTTTTTCGGAGGTGGTAATATCAATTGAAGTAAATAGGTAGAAAGATAAAAGAATAGTGTTACAGACCCGCGAGTGATATATGTCGTCTATGAGGTCAGCCACTATGACATTGACGCACTTCTATATTCTACGTATTTTCAGCAAATAGCTATCACGACAATTAGCCAATAAGCATTTCAGGGGCCCATAACACAAGGCTTAGCGATGATCGTAGAACATTTTTCTACGATTGATTGCATTGACTACAATGTATAATCAATCGGGAAAATCAAGCGTACCATCAATCGCTAACCTTTGTGTGACGGGACCCAGAAGTGGTGCCTAGTTAGGATCTGATACTATTTTCATCAATGTGAAATGCACCCTTAGTTTCTTACCTGACCTCTTGAACACACTTATTTTGGTCATTATAGGGTTACCTGATTCACTGAATTAATACATGAATAAACATATACATAACTTAATAAACAAATAAATTAATTAAATGCAAACCATTTCACCGGTTTTCTGACAGAACATGTTCTTGGTGGATTTAGCTGCAACTTCGAGCTAGATATGTGCAGCTACAGTCAGGACCAGGGAGATGACTTCGATTGGACCAGGTTCCAAGGTAGTACCGAGACCAGTGATACTGGTCCTGATGTGGACCACACCCATGGAACTACACAGGGTAAGGTCTTTGCTTCGTATAACCCATCTCATTTCTCAGTTCATATTGGATGAATTTAAACATTTTGTATTATTTTTTTATCCATACTTTATTTGCATGGGAAATTACGCTTTTTCGCTTATTTTCGCTACTTATGCATGCTATAATTACTTTAAAATGTGTTTTGACCATGATATCCAAGAACACTGAATGTGGTGTTAAGACCACCGAAGAAAATGAAATTGTCATATTTGTGTAGAAAACGGAAGACTTGGGTTTCTATCCTTGGTTTGATTTCCGTTTGATTTCAAATTCAAATGAATGAATCCAAAACCAGATATCACCCGAGATGTTATATAAAGCTAACTTTTGCACAAGGACATCATGAGGCATGCGATCAAACGCCTTGGCGAAGTCGAAGAATACTGCATCGATGGAAGGAGGTCTACGCTTGTCCAGGTCCTGGGGTCAAGAGTGGGCCAAGGTCGTCAGCTGAGTAACACATGACTTTTGATCAACAAAACCATGTTGGACTGGAGTAAGGAGACAATTTGATTCCATGTGGTGAAAGATCGCTTTTGAAATCAATGACTCCATCAGCTTGATAACAATAGATGTTAGTGCGATTGGGCGATAATTTGATACAACTGATTTATCGCCAGCTTTAAACACAGGAACAATATGTGCAGATTTCCATCCTTCTGGTAGAGATTGTTGACTAAGTGATATATCAAACAGACGCTGCAAGACAGGAGATATATTTTGATTTTTTTTTCAACGTGATTGGAGGGTTCTTGTTTGTTTGTTTGTATTTTGTTGTTTCCGTTAGTTAATGGATGAGGGCACGTAAGAGGCAGTTTATAATCACTCGCGTCGCGTGCGGGTTCGTAATCACTCGCGTTTTGAATTTTTGGCGATTTTTTTTTTTTTTTCGGTGCGATTTTTTTTTAACGGTGTCTTCAATGGGACAGACATGCAGGGAAAATAGAATGAAATTGAAATCCGGGTTTCGTTTTAAGCCGGCAATTAAGTGCCTTAAAGGTATTGTTTAACTTTGTGAGCAGCCGATTTAAAAAATTCTCAAATCAAGATGAAACATGTGTACAAGTGCATGTATTAGAACTAATAAACCCTGAAAACAACCATTATTGAGAATGAAAAGCTAAAACTACAAGGCAAACCCCGATTTTGTAAATAGGCGTCTAATAGACGCCTAAATAGTACACATAAGTGTATGGGATGAAATTAAGATGGTGTTTTCGGTCACTTTATATTTCAATTTTTTAAGCACTAAATAATTATTTTCGAACGCAATTTTTTCTGGGCTTCATTTTTGTAACATATCACAGACACAGGTGACAAGTGTGACCTTCTAGCTCAGATTTTTTAAAGTCAAATCAATGTTAGCCAATCACTTTAAAATAAAATGTACTCGACTACTGTTTTAACATAACAAACAAGCAAATCAGCCATGTGGCTCAACTAACTTAGAATAGATCCGGACTTCTACTGTGTCTTATACGAGGACTCCGAGACGGAACTTGCCATATCTGCCTCATCGATATTACATCGTATCATTCCCATATGCGGACATGCCTGCATGCAATGGCCCCAAGGCGGCCGGACCCGGCCGCGGTCGGACACGACGTGCATCGGTAGCATGGAGCAAGCTAACGTGAGTCGACCTGAGGTAGATCCCACGTTATATATGAGGCGCCGATTGTACCAATATTATATAGAACAATTATTTGTTATATAATCATTATTCATTAAATAATAACTATTATATATATATAATTTACATTCTATTTGTAAATAATTACTATTATATAAAATAACATTTCTAATTATTTATATATAATTCCAAGTAATACTTCATTACTTGTAAATAATAATAGTTCGACATTCCATTATTTATAAATAATGATTATTTGTTTTTCATTATCTATAAATAATAATTTTTGTGTTTCATTATTTATAAATAATGACACTGCATACTTCATTATTTATGAATAATTGCAATTCGTTTTTTTATTATTTATAAATAAGTTTGTCGAGTTTTCTATTATTTGTAAATGATAATTATCTATTTACAATGCCAGTGCACATTTCTTTATTTATAAATAATTTGTTGAGTTTCCCATTACTTATAAATAATGAAAATTCATCGTGTTTCATTATTTATAAATAACATTTTTGTTTGAATATCCCATTATTTATAAATAATCATTATTTATAAACGATTTTTACAGTTTGCCATTATATACAAATAATCGTTATTTATATACAAATAACCATTATTGATAAATAATGAAAAACAAATAATCATTATTTATAAATAATGAAAAACAAATAATCATTATTTATAAATAATGAAAAACAAATTATCATTATTCATAAATAATAATAAAAAATAATCATTATTTACAAATAATTAAAAACAAATTATCATTATTTATAAATAATGAAAAACAAACAATCAGTATTTTTAGATAATGAAAAAGAAATAATCATTATTTATAAATAATGAAAAACAAATAATCAGTATTTATAAATAATCAAAAACAAATAATCATTATTTATAAATAATAGAATGTCGAACTATTATTATTTACAAATAATGAGGTATTACTTGGAATTATACATAAATAATTATAAATTTTATTTTATATTATAGTAATTATTAACAAATAGAATGTAAATTGTATATAAATAATAGTTTTTATTTAATGAATAATGATTATGTAACAAATAATTGTTCTATATAATATTGGTACAATCGGCGCCTCATATGTAACGTGGGATCTAACTCAGCTCGACTCACGTTAGCTTGCTCCATGCTACCGATGCACGTCGTGTCCGACCACGGCCGGGTCCGGCCGCCTTGGGGCCATTGCATGCAGGCATGTCCGCGTATGGGAATGATACGATGTAATATCGATGTGACAGATATGGCAAGTTCCGACTCGGAGTCCTCGTATAAGACACAGTAGAAGTCCGGATCTATTCTAAGTTAGTTGAGCCACATGGCTGATTTGCTTGTTTGTTATGTTAAAACAGTAGTCGAGTACATCTTATTTAAAGCACTTGCCGGCTTAAAACAAAACTCGAATTTCAATTTCATTTTATTTTCCCAGCGTGTTTGTCCCATTGAAGACACCGTTAGAAAAAAAATCGCACCGAAATTTTAAAAAATCGCCAAAAATCAAAAACGCGTGTGATTACCAACGCGACGCGAGTGATTACGAACGCGAGTGAATATAATAAGCCCCGTAAGATGGGAGTGAGCACATAATTTTGGGACTTTAATGAGGGAAACTAAACTAGCTTAATAAAATAGCTTCCTAGCTGCTTATGCAATTAAGTGTAGTTTTACCGTATACCTGAACAAACAAAAATCATGTAGTTCACAATTAAGAAAATTACATATACTGAATGAATGATCTGAAATTACTATTTATGGCTTTGTGTTATCTTCAGGTTAATATAAGATTCATAATCTCGGCAAAATAACAAAGCATATTTAGTTTATAAATGTATCAGTAACATGGAGTACATTACAAAACAGCTGGGTTCTTGTATTATCAACTGAAGTGTTTTTAAATAGCCCCATCTCTGTGACGAAAACCTAATCAAAAATACAACGCAGCGTCCGCCACAATACGATTCGTTGCGATTCAAATATAAAATAATTTGTAGTAATATTTCATATGAGCATTCCAAAAAAAAAATTCTTTTCGATTAGAATTCAGAATAGTGGAAGGATAACCATGATAACTGAAATTGAAATTTAGTCTACTTCGAGCCTCCCTGTAACAATAACAGCAAATTCAATTCAAAATTGCAATGACGTCATCATAAGTTGCGACTTGAAGCCAATTTGAACTTTGCTCCGACCACAGGACTTGCCAAAAAGCGTGAAAAAAAAAATCGTGTTTATACTTTTGCTTTCAGTAAACATTTGATTGGCAAAAGCATTAAGTAGATTTGTTTACTTTGTTATATACATCTATGTGGGGCGTAGTGGTTTAGGGTTACGACTCACGTCTTTCAATCAGAGGAACGTGGGTTCGAATCACAGCCATGGTATGTTTTTCTTCAGCAAGAAATTTACTCTTATGTCCAAGTTTCATGAACTAGATCCGTAAACTTTCAAAGTTATGAAGGAAATCAACAAATTCCCCCAACATGGCCAAAATTCATTGACCCTAAATGACCTTTGATCTTGGTCATGTGACCTGAAACTCAAGAAGGATTATCAGTACTACTTGATTACCCTTATGTGTAAGTTTACTCTTAAAATATGTGTAAGTTACTTTAAGTTATGATGACATTTCAAAAACTTACCCTTCTGTTAAGATTTTGATGTTGATTCTCCCCACATGGTCTAAATTCATTGACCCTAAATGACCTTTGCTCTCCTTCATGTAACTACAAACTCTGAGCAGGGTGTTTAGTAATACTTGATAACCATTATGTTCAAATATCATAAGCTAAGCTTAATTACTTTTAAGTAATGATGACATTTCAAAAACTTAACCTTCGGTTAAGATTTGATGTTGACGACGCCGCCGCACAGTGGGCCAGAATGAGTTGAAAGTGCGCCAAAATTATATTCCGTGCTAGATTTTTACTTTAACATGTTGATTAACATGATTAAGGGTAATTTTGGGCGTAAAATCGACTGAACATAATTTAAAGCCGATATGACGTCACCTTGATACCAAATTTTGATTGGCTATTTAAAACCTAGCTGTGAAAAGACAAATTACGCTAAACAATGTGTAGTATATAAACTTTGTGTTATGTGCTACTTTAAGATTGACCAGAGTGAATGTTGGTTTGTGCTTCTCAAATGCATAAAAAGTGTGTATGAGATGTCGAAAATAATTTTATGGCATCAAAATGATAATTAATTAGATTTATTAAAAAAAAAAACCTTTAAAATCTGCTTTATCTAGCTGTGTTGACTTGTGTAAAACGCAGAGTATATAACACCACGAATGTATCACTATATGAGGAGTGTTTTTTTTTTGCTGAAATTATTCTACAAGTAAGTTTTATCTCTGGAAGAGTTGTGGGTATAGCCCTTATTTGCGTTAGCAACCTTTATTTTGTTTACATTATGCCCGGAATTCATGTCATTTTCATGGAATGGAAGAGGAATCGTCCTCGCCGTGCAAAAGCGAACGGCAATGTAAACCCATACCGTGCGCTACGATTGCTGCGCGGTATAAAAATAACCGCTTTTGAACAGGTTTTTTTGGGTGTTGTGTCAAGTAAAATCGGCTCTAACATGAAAACGGGCAAAAACGGGCAGCTAAATTTGGTATCGACTTAAAGCTTAGACATCGGGAAAAATGATGTTTATAGAATTTAGACGGAAATCCACGGAAATCTAAATGTTTCTAATGTAAATGCAAAAAACATGTATTTTTTGCCTATTTCGAGGAATAATCATTCTATAAACCTCCTGAAAGTTGTCTTTTATCTACTTTGAACCCTTTCACACGAAAGAGGAATATATCAGGATTTATGTGGGAGCCATTTCAGATTTCTACATGAAAAACTTCCTGTGAAATGGCCTGTTTTTCAACTAGGTTGTTATATACGCGACATTTCGCAAAATGTCACATTTTACGATTTGAGGTAGGAAATTAACAACCTTTATGCAAATTCCGGAATGAAATATCTTCAAAGCGTTGTCTTTTAGCTGGGCATGACAAAAATAAAAAATCTGAAATTGCCCAAAATGACTTTTGGCGCACTTTTGTTTCACCCCGGCCCATTGTGCGCCGCCGCGAAGTGCGCCAAAATTATATTCCCCGTTATATTTATACTGAAACCTTGATACTAAAATTTGATTGGCTACTTAAAACCTATCTGTGAAGTGGCGAATAACACTAAACGATTATGGACTATATAAAATGTGTGTGTTACTTTAAGATTGACCTGACAGAACCTTGGTTTATACCTACATGTATCACATGTCTAAAAAGTGTGTATGAAATCCTGAAAATAATCATATTACATCAAAATTATCATTAAATGAAAAAATACTTTGAAATCTGTAAATATTAACCGGATTGTATTAAACTGTTTAGACTGGGGTCGAAACCCAGATATAGTATATCACACAATGAATGTATTACTTAGGAGAGTTTAATGACTGAAATGATTCTACACGTCACTTATCTTTGGAAGAGGGGTGGTCGATCAACCCTCCTTATATGGGCTATCAACCTTATTTTTGTATACATTGTGCATGGAACTTCATGTAATTTTCATGAAATCGACGGGGAATCGATCTTGACGTGAAAAAATGAATAGCTATGTACGCCCCCTCACGGTGCGTTACAATGACTGCATAGTATCAAATGACCGTCAAGTAAAATTGGCTCTAACATAAAGAAAAGTTGCAGAAACTTGCAGCTAAATCTAGTATCATAAAAAAACTGTGACATCAGAGAAGATGGTGGTGATAGTTTAGACGGAAATCCACGGAAATCTTAACTTTTCTACATAGCTCAAACATAAAAGTGGATAATCAGCCCATTTCGTGAAATAATGATCCTATAAACCACATGGAAGGTGTTTGTAATCTGCTTTTAACCCTTTCAGACGAGAAAAAAATATATCAGGATTATGAGGAAGCCATTTCAGATTCATACATGAAAAACCTTCAGTGAAATCACTTTTTTTTTTACTTGGTCATCACATATGCGGAAACTCGCAAAATGTCACATTTTATGATTTTAAGTAGGAATTAACAACCTTAATGCACATTCCAGAATAAGATATTTAACAATATGTATCCTCCAAAGTGTTGTCTTTCTACTGAGCATGACAAAAATTATGAATCTGAAATTGCCCAAAATGACTTTTGGCACACTTTGGTTTCGCCCCGGCCCACAATGCGCCGCCGCCGTCGGAATAGCGGCGCCTATAGTCTAGCTCTGCTACGCAGGCAAGACAAAAAAAGTTGTCAATGGAAAGGTTCATTATCACGACGATCACTGTAAATTTCGTATGCATTCTGTCACTCAAAAGTTCAGTGGATGATTAAGCGATCCCAATATGTTTACATAAAAATAGGTCAGCTATGTAGGTCCATTCTTACCTCAGTTATTTATTCAACCTCTCGGAATTTGATTTTTCCAGTTTGATTTTATAGGTCGTTATGCGAACTGCTTTTCAAAAAATATATATATATTAAGTACTAATGCTTTTGATAATACAATCGTATCTATAAAGAATAGAATATATGAAATTGTAACACTTTATTTAATCCTTTAATGTGGGTTAATAAGCAACATGTGGGCATATAAAGTACACAAATTACGTTTAAAGTGCTTGATATAAAATGTCGGGTGAATTCCGAGTATGTTTCGAGTAAAATCAGCTTCAATGTCCGGAGCTAGCCAATCAATGATCTTCTTTTGTTTTCCCTGCGGTGTCTTTCATAGAACAAAGCCGGCCCAGACCCCTAGCTAAGACTTCGTATAGGTACTACCTACATCCTACATCACCTACACTGTAGTGCTTATCGTTCAAGCGGACCATAGATAGATAAATAGATAATAATAATAATGATAATAATAATAGCTGGATTTATAAAGCGCTTTTTGCCTGAGGATACAAAGCGCTGCTATTATTACCCCGACTCTAGCTCGAGGTACCATCACTGGCGCTCAGTGGAAAGGAAATAATCCTGCCGGGTACCCATTCACCTCACCTGGGTCGAGTGCAGCACAGTGTGGATAAATTTCTTGCTGAAGGAAAACACGCCATGGCTAGGAATCGAACCCACGCACTCTGTTTGAAATGCGAAAGTCAGAACCACTAGACCACGACGCGCCCAGATAGATAGTAGATACATGGTATTTATTATGATAAAATTCAATTAGCAGCCAAAGGCTGAATTACAAGAATTTGTACAGAGTAAAATTTCAGTATACATATAAACAAACAGTAAATAAAAACAACGTACATTTATATCAATGTATAATATGGGGAGGGGATACAGAGACATATACAAAGGAAGAAGTAATGTTAGAAATAAGGATGAGAAAAGACAAGGAGTAGACTAAAGTTATATAGAGCATTTTAACATAATGAACATTTTGAAAATGTCTATACTTGAGCAATATTGACAGAATAACAATATATATCTGTGTAATCCCTCACAGTAAATAATGGATTGTATGATATAATACTTGCTTTTTAAAGAAAACAAACAAACAAAAGCTATCAAATAGGAGTAAATTGAAAGAGGGGAACATGTATCCCGTACTAAAGAATTCTAAATAATACAGGAATCTATGTTGGGATTGTCCTCGGTATGCTTGATCATGATATCTATTCTAAAGAAAATTGGGTTAATGGTAATAATGGTAATAATAACCATAGCCGGGCGAATCGAGTGGATACAAATTTCACCCTAAGCTGGGGTTGAGCTTAGCTAAACGTGCAACTCAGAATCTATCTAGGTGAAAATCATATCTTGGTGAAAATATAAATGACTACATATTAATCTGATAATTAGAAAACTTAGTCATCGCAAGCGCAATGATGATGATAATGATGCACAGATATAGCGCCATATATCTGCCAAAGACATCCAAAGGCGCATTTTTTGAGGAGCCAGCCAATCTGGGTCGCCTAGAAGGGCGTGCACACAGAACTGTGACCGGCAGGTCTCTCCTCCCGATACAACTGGTTGGGGGAATGCAGGTGGACCACTACACCGGGGTTTCCCCTTACTCTTCTTCGACTAATTCAGTGGGTTCTGAACGTGCAAAGGTGGTAACTCTCCTCTACACGGTGCCTCCATTTAACGACCTATCCGAGGGACGGAGTGTTTTCCACTGTGAAATAGCCTGCATCTATGACACAGGAGAGAGACGTTTACACACAACGCACTGGCTTCAGTCGGCCTGGGGTGGACTCGAACCCACGATCTTTGGTTCGACGGGCAGACACTTTACCGACTGAGCCAACTTTGCTCTCTATGCCCGCAATGCCCGTATCGCATTATTATTTGGGTTAGCTTTGTTCTTTGAAAGACACCACAGTAAAATGGTCTGGCTTGCTTAAAACCCACCCGACGTTTTGTTAAAACCCCGTGCTAATTCTTATCTAAATTATGGGTAGTAACCTTTCATATCTGTTAACTGCTATTCTTTGTTAAAATGTAAATTTTGATTTATAAGGTATCTGGCGCCGTTTTCTTATTCATGATAATTTTATTTAAAAATTGGTCCTGTTATCAGTTATCTTACAAATCTAATGATTGGATATCAAAATGGTAATGCCTATAGACAAATTGTATCCTTATTGTTTTGGTATGTGGAGCATTGCATTATGAAGTTGTGGTTGTTGTCTTATAAAAATGAGCAAACATGAAAAATCACCCTCATAACTAATTTTGATTGGACAAGTGATTAACATATCAAAATACACTTCCATTCAAAATTGTAACTATCATTGTTATCATTATTATTATTATC
The DNA here is from genome assembly GCF_037042905.1 of Lytechinus pictus. Classification (NCBI taxonomy): domain Eukaryota; kingdom Metazoa; phylum Echinodermata; class Echinoidea; order Temnopleuroida; family Toxopneustidae; genus Lytechinus; species Lytechinus pictus. The sequence continues at coordinate 16,131,760 of NC_087249.1, forward strand.
AGTAGTAGTAGTAGTAGTAGTATTGGTGTTTATTATATTATTGATCATGCAATTAATATAGTTATCACTGGTAAAGCAAGTAGCTGCAGCAGCGGTAGAAGCAGTACGTAGTCGTGATAGTATAGTTGTATGTGGCAGTATCTCTTCATTCTCGTTACATCATACTTCCCATCATCATCGCCATAATTAACACTTTTATTGTTTTAATCTCAACCATGTTAGATTCTTTATTATCATTATTTTAAAAGGATACTACATGTATGTAGAAGCTTCCGGACGATCAGATGGAAGTAAAGCTCGCCTGACTAGCACTGCCGAAGACGCTGCTCAGCCGCGGTGTGCCCAGTTCTTTTACTCCATGTACGGTGATACAATGGGATCCCTCAGGTTTGTATTAATCGCCGCTAATTCTCCGACACCGGTTAACCGTAGTAATTAACACCGTTATAAAGTTAAATAAGCTGTCATTCGTGCATAAGTCAGCATTTTCATTACAGTATTTTGAAAATAATTTTTATTCGAACTTCTACCGGGTTCACAATATGTCTTTACTTCAGGCGGCAATTGGTTAAACATTGGCATTGTAAAGAAGGATGCTCCAAACCGGAAAGATTGTGACTAGTTCAAACTATTGATATGTTCGCATTCCCATGATCAAATGTGCTTCGTGGAGAAAAGAAAATTTTATTGTTTCTGATCGTGGTAAAAAAAGCTAAATTCCAGATTTTGCATCTAACCCGATCCAATAATTTATATTCAGTCATCTTGTCATATATTTTCATGCGCACCTTACCGCTGGTCTACGAAAGCAATTTTTTTATTCTAGAAATCTCAGTTATTTTGAACATCGAAAAGGATTGCTTTTGCTGATGCTTTGGAAACTGAAAAAAAATATTTTTTACAAATCTGCTTTGGATTTTTAATATGTTATTTTGTTGTTGTCATTGTTGTTGTTGCTGCTGTCGTTGTAGTTGAGGTTAGGTGGGTGGGTGTATCCCCCTCTCTTTTGTTTCGTATTTCTGGTCGTCAACTCTCTCTCCCTCTCCCCCCCCCCCTCTCTCTCTCTCTCTCTCTCACACACACACACACACATGACCCAGACACAGAAGACACACCCAATCATAACGCACATCAACCCACTCTCTTTCTCTCAAATTTTCTCCCTTCTGCGCTTCTTCGTCAAATAGTGTTTCTTTTTTGCTTCCACTAAAACAGTGTGTATGTGAAAGAAAGCGGTTCCTCGGGTTTGGGTGATCAAGTGTGGTCTCTCGCAGGTGAGCGTGGAAACGGCTGGTATAGAGGACTAGCAAGCATACAAGATAACGCGAATCAAGTTCAGGTATAACAGAATTATTTTTATAGCTGTTTTCTAGCTACATGTAAACTCTTCGATCATGTCTATGCATGTTAGTATGTTTATCCGGTTTTACTCTAGCTAATTCACTTCCAATTAGATTATTCTATTGTTTTTTTTTTCAATATGCAAGCCCCCCCCCCCCCTCTGCCACTCGTTTTCTTTATAATTGTCTTCCCTCTGTCACTCGCTCATTCCATAGTTTGTTCCTTAAGCAAATCAACAAACCTTTTTAACCGATCCTCGAATGTCATCCCCACCATTCGTTGTTTATCAAACTAATTAAAGCTAGTTTGTAATTTTTCTACAGTTGGTGTTTGAGGCGGTGATAGGCAGCGGGAAGTATTCAGACATTGCAATCGACGATATTACAGTGGAAGATGGACCCTGCCCCGTAAGTGGTAAGTTGAATAGTCGAATTGAAATTATATGGTGCACGGCATACGTAGATGTAATAATAATAACAACAACGTTATAACGTGGAGAAGGTTTACGGTTCACCATGTGTAATATGAAGAAGGGAAAGGAAATACAGGCAGAAAATTGAAATGGAAAGACGAGAAAGGATGAAAAGAGGAAATTAGAGGTATTATTTTTCTTGAGAGGTATTATTTTTCTTGAAAGTGAGTGAAGTCCTGAAAAGGACTGTAAACCAGATGAGATGAGCTGACAATGGCTTGCTCAATCAGCGGGCCCTGCTTAACATGGTTATAGTACTATCAAAAAGTATGTTTGATTTTGCCAGCGCCATAATGAGGCTGCGATGAATGCAAGGAATGTTCCCCAGGGAGTGGAAATTGTGCACTTTTCGTGCGGGATTGAAATAAATCCAAAGCCCGGGGTAATAATATGCTGTAACGCGCTTTGAGCCATTCTGGGAAAAGCGCTTTATAAAAATTGAATATTATTATTATTATCATCCGGCTAATTATAGGCGCTCAACCATTCGAGGATGATTTTTTTTCTCCCAGGTACCCATTAATTACACTTTGATGGATAGTGATAAACACCTTGCAAAAGGATGCGAGGGCTGTCACAGTGGTGGAATTCGAACCTCGTACCCCGCGGTTTAGTCCGGATACTAATCCACTCGTGTGTTGGGTCGGATAAAGATATTGTCATTATCGCCTCGATATTATTTGTGTATTTTTTAAATATACATTTACAAAATTTGCATGCAAGCGCCTTTTAAAGATCATATTGACATAAAATCAAAACTTTTCATCTTCAAGTGCCGAAACGCACCACAGAAATTTGAAGGGTTGAAAATGTCACACAAAGCGCATTACATACCTTCTTCAGTTAGTAATGCATTTTAGAATAAATAAAACTGCAGTAGCAGTTTCGTTCTGTGATATTGACTTGTATGTAATATGCAAATGCAGGTCTCCCTCTGAAACCAGTTTCTATGTTCTCAAGAGACCACCCTGCCTAAAGAAAGCAGATATGAATGATCATGATGAACTGGCCTTTTAAACATGATATCGCTGTTTGCTTAATGAATTCGAGTATGATTAAAAATAAAATGACATGGTTTCAATTTCATTTATTGTTGAATTCGACAGACGTCGTTAACTGCACCTTCGAGAGCATCGATGAAGATGATGACGGGATGTGTGGATTTATTTTAGATGAGACAAGCCAATTTGACTTCATACGGACAAATGGGAAGACAGCTTCGTCTTTTCGCGCGCCGTCCGTCGATCACACAATTAAAACCGAATTAGGTAAAGTGTGTTTATCAAATTTATTTAAATACAAGGATCCATATTCTGTACCTGGGTTTGATTTAAACTGTGGTCTAAAGTTGTGTTTTTACTATGGATAGCCAATCGAGACAGGTACATGTATCTCTAACACTACAAGTTCACATTTTCAGCTCATTTAACACTAAAATCATGATTAGGAATTAATTACTAAAATCGTTTTCTTCATCCATCACTAAATCATGAGTACAGAGCCAAGTGAAGATAGAAAACTTTAAATAAAAATTAAATTGTCAAATGTTTGACTTTCCATAATTTCTACGCAGAGTTAAACATTGGCCTAAGTTTATACCGAACTTTTGGAATACGGGCATCACTGCATGCTAAATTATACACACATACCAATACTCACTACGCCAGAGAGAAGTTCAAGTTTAAGAATTAAGAATCATTCCGAAGTTGTTTTAACATAAAATAAATATTTAATGTAAATAGTCACCCTGCTTTCGAGCTGTATTTGGTTTCTGGAAATATGCTATCATTAACAAATGACACCGGTGAAAATGATATGACTATCAAATTTACAGTTCACAAGATATTATAAAATTAAGAACATTTTAGTAACCACTGCTGCATTATCACATTATATCTTACAACAGTGAAATATAGGAATTAACATGTTGAATCTTTGATAATGTGGCCACCTTTTTGCATTAAATCACATTTTAAGAAATCTATCACAAAACATAAGAAATATAATTGTCGCTACAATTTATCATTACTGCAATATTTTTTAATGCTACTTTCTTGGCTTTATTTTCATCAATCAGTACTATCGATACTATTATAATTAATAAGTAATGTTATTCTTGACATAATTATTATCTCTAACATCGATATAAATTTCATCATTTTGATCATATTGTCATCACTGAATAATGCATATCCAATCATGCTTTAAAACGTGTTGATGGTGCCCTCACTTGCCGTGTTTTTTTTAATCATAGGCTTCTTCATGAACGTCGAAGGTTACTACAGTAACAAATACAAATTCGCAAGACTCAAATCACCTCTGTTTCGAGGCATTCAAGGAGACGACTCAGAGACATTCTGCGTTGTATTTTGGTACCACATGTTTAAAGACGACATTGGAGAACTGAACGTTTATCTCCGCAACAAATCCTCCACTTCGATGGGCTCACCTATCTGGTCGCTGGCCGGGAGCAGGGGAGACGTCTGGAGAGGGGCCGAAGTAGAGATAAACACTCCAGAGGATTTTAATGTACTATGATAACTGTTATCAATATTATGAACTATCATCATGATTACACTTTTAATAAAACAATATCGTAACGGTACAATTCCGATTAGTAACAAGTTGGCATAGTTACTGAGATGTTTCCTAGAAGGCAAGGATTACTTTAACTGTTCATACTTTATTTTTTACCGTTTAAAAGTGGAGTTTATTGACTTTTTAAACAGTGACAATAATAAAGCTCTTAGCCTCTTACCTCAAGGGGTAAACACGTATTGCAGAATCGTGCACTATATTCGGCTTGTACCATCCCATCGGTTTAACACGTCCAGTTGGGGAAATCGTGTAACGCTACCATTCGACATGTTCGAGGAAAGGACACAATAAATTCCTTAAAGGTCGGGTTCCGTTTCCCCGTCGCTTTGTAGAAATTATTAGTCAAATATAGGAATGATTGGGTCAAATTTACCAGATGTTTTGTAAAAATTACAAGTCCAATATACAATGGTCCAAAAGTGCGTGTGAAACGACTTAATATTTCGCTTAACCAACAGTTGGTAGTTTGATATGTTAACCAACCCAAAAGTTAGGTTTAAAAAAATCTGCAAGTGTTTAAGTACTTTCTTTCCTTATAGCCATTATTTAACAATGTCCTGCCTTTTTAACGAAAAAAATATGAAAAATTCTAACAAGATATTTGCACCAATTTTGGAAAGAAAGCTCATTGGACTCAAGATTGCCATTGCTTGTTATTTCTGCGAGAGGTAGCACTAAACCGTGATGCATTTTGAAAAAAACTGTCATATAAATTGAAACTGACATTTGTCGACACTTTTGTTAATAATACAATAATAATAATGGAAACTTGACACTTTCACACGTGTCTAACACCTAACAAATAACATACTAAACTTTGTGTTTGACTACCCTTTTCCCCACAGAGTGACTTGATTACGACACAGGGGTAAATACTTGTTTGCGTGACAGAATGACTGGGAGCACTATTTTTATATTGCTGATCGATAATAACTCGATATACAGCAAGCGGTGTACCTGCCAACGGGATGGTACCTCCAGTGGCAATTTGCATCTTTATTGTGATGCTGCTAATGCCCCCAAACATCTTGAACACGCCTCCCACTCATATGTGATCTGTTGTCCCATGTGATCTTCCAATCAAAATTCAACCTACACAAAGTGATTGGATGATTGGCAAAGGAGGTGGACTGTGGTATCCTGGCCTACGAGAAACTATTTGTCTGCACGATTATTCTACCCAACCTCCCACCATTTTATAATTTTGAATCCTCGTAATCAGGAGCACCTGAAAACTACGTGAACAGACCGATAAGCATTTACCTCCTACCCAACCTCCCCATCACACTATTTTGAGCACTTACGACCACAATGATCGAAAAAAAAAACATGCAAGTGAACTGACCAATGGTACCTCAATCTGCCACTCTTGACTTCCCACAAGATTGTAACTCTCGTGACCAGCAAGCATCCCCTCCCCCCTCTACACGATTCGATCACCTTTAACTATATAACCAACATCAAAACTAAGTTAACGGACTGAGAGTAGACAACTCCACTACGTTTGTTTATCCGACAGACACGTCACAGAAGATGATAACTCAAGGGTCGGAAAAATCCCCTTCTACCCAACCTTTCATTGTTCTGTGGTTTGACGTTTCCCACTAATTGGCAATGCTTCTTCATATTGAGAGGGATTAAATTTTCTAACCTCTATGCAGAAATATCGTCAAGCAATGGCGGGCTTATTTTCGATTTTTTTATTGTAACATCGGCCGACGTCGCATGACCACGTACATTGTTTACTTATATGAACTATGACCTTACTAACCTATAATAGTCCATCAAAGCTTCTCCCAAAGTATTCATGATCAGCTTATTGTGATCATATTTTTAAGTCACCTAAGAGCTGCAAGAGAATCATTTTTCATGTCTGTGATTAAATTTTTAAAACAGATCATATTTGAAGGCAATCGGGGAGGTTCGTACTCTGGCGATATCGCACTCGACGATATTCTGATAACGAGTTATGGCTGCCCTGGACATCGTAAGTACCTTGTATAACAAAACACAATGTCCCTATAAAATAAATGAATAATAGTTCATGAGCGCTAACAAGCAGTGTGTATACAGTGGTCATATTGTGATATTACATGGGCTGAATGAAAATTTCACTCGCGCTCTTCACCAAACCTTAAATCAACAAATCAAGTTGGAAATTGCTCTAGACTCTTTGACGACCAAGTTGCAGATTATAATAATAATAATAACATTTATAAGGTGCTTAATGCAGATGTTTCTATATGCTCAATTACATGTACCTTTAGTGCACATTAGGGGGTTGTGGGGGTTCGTGTTTTAGTGAGTTATTATTTTTTAAAAATTAGATAACATGGCTCTCCTTGAGAGACTACAGATCGATGAGTTTAAATAAGCGTGTGGAAAGTCCAGTTACATTCATTCTCTGTAATGGAGTAACTGGTATTATTCCATAATACATTAATTCGAAATAAACTTGATGAATATAAGATATTAGTACAGCATGTGATAACTTTTTTTAATATGATCTTTCTTTTTATAGATATCCTTTTGAACGAGAGTAGTGTATCATGTGGTTTTGAGGAAATTGAGTTGTGCTACTATGTCCAAGACAACACGGACACCATAGAATGGGAATGGCAAAACCAAGCTACAGAAGAGGACAACACTGGCCCCGCAACAGATCACACGAGAGGGGACGAGTTAGGTTGGTTCATGACGAGAAATAGGTTGGTTAGAATTGGAGTGATATAGTGTCAATGGTGATATCAACATAACGAAAAATATGTTTAAGTAGCTGATGACGATCATAATATTGATGGAAATGGATGAATGATGGAAATTGGAAGAAGTGTGTTGTGGGGAAAGGGAAAAGAATGAGAGTATAGCGACCGTGACCACGACAACCATGATTACAATAATAATTGTTATATTCACGATGATGATGGTGATGATGATGACGGTTGTGACAACATGGACAATGTTTATGAAAAAGGACACTGAAATTGCCTAGATCATTAAAAAACTAATTTCTTATTGGCTATTGCAGGGTTTTACTTGTTCGTCTCCAGCGGACTCCTTGTAGACTCAGACGACGTCGCTCGCATCATGTCGCCAATTGCAACGGCATCAACCTCTAAATCGTCGTGTGTGGAGTTTTGGTACCACATGTGGGGAAGGGCTGTCGAAACCCTAAATGTCTACATCAAACGTGAATCAATGGCTTTGCCTTCGACACCGGTGACAAAAGTAACAGGTGACCAAGGAAACTACTGGCATCGAAGAACATTTACTGTGCCAGCAGTGTCGGGAAATTACAGGGTAAGAAACTACAAATGTATTTGACCAACTCATTCCGTCTCGTCCAGTCTTCCTAATCTAGTACCCCATCCTTCTCCATTGGGTCTGGTTTTAGAAGTGTGAAAAGGCTTGATATCAGGGCTTTGTCTGACACCATATTTTCCAAAATTTTCAAAATATAAAACTACAAAAATCGCATTATATCGGAAACAATGAATTGAATAAAAAGGCCTTACTTAGATTTAAAATAAAATTAATCCCCTTCTATCTCGTTCGCTTTCCCTCCTTCACTTTATCTAATCTGTATGACTTCATTTTTATATACCGGATAATCTTTCTTCATTGTTATCATGCATCATGCAATTAAAACAATATCTGTGTGTGTCCTTTATCTTTACATTAGGTAGTATTTGAGGGTATTCCAGGGGAAGAAGTACGTGATGATATCGCAATAGATGACGTCATGCTCTATCAGGATAAGGATTGCCCTGAATGTGAGCATTTCCCTTACATTCATTTATATGACTTACAGTATGCATCTGTCTAATTAAAACAATATCTTCATTTATATGACTTAGATATTATCTGACCTTACCCGTTCACGACCAGTATCGTTTCGTAAAGTGTTGCATTTTCATCACTGTATAGGGATATTCAAACCCTTACTATTTTAATACATCACGAGCACAATCAAAAAGTGGCGAGTGAATCCAAGACTTATCCATTTCTTTCTTCTTCTTTTTTTCTTTCCGTGCAATTTATTTTCAAGACTTTGTAACGACCTCAAAGAAATACTTTTAAGTAACAAGAGTTAAATAAAGCTGGTCGTTAATTCTGAATGACGTAATTTATTCTGGTAACCTTGCCAACATTATACTATAACTCGAAAATATTAGATAGGTATGCCCTTATTCCACTTCTCCGCGTGGCGCCATTGTATATCGCAATGGTTAATTTCCATGACATATTTTAATCATCAGTTGTTACTGAAGCTCCTACGCCTACCACTATGCCTCCACCGAGAGACAACATCGATTGCGATTTCGAGGAGGATTTATGCGATTACACGCAAGAGATCGACGCTGATTATGGAGACTGGATAAGACGCAAGGGGAAAGACACTAGAAGCAGCTTTAGCAATACTGGACCTAAACTGGATCACACCCTCGGCACTGGCGAGGGTAAGTAGGGGAAGGTGGAAACTAATATACATGTACAGTGTGTCATCGGATAGGAAATTAGAAAATCGACGTATCATATATGTTGTATATTATCAATATTTGTATTTAAAAACTTAATCATAATCGGAATTCCATCAGCTCTCCTCGTGTACCACGAGACATATAGCATATCAAATTTTCAACATTTTCTCAGAAGATGGAAAGTTATTTCAGTGGGCATCCATACACTCTTCCTCATAAAAATGTTTATCATGAAGTATTTATGTGGGAAGTCATGGATTTTTATCAATGTCATTCTCTAACTTACTGTTTATATTTATTATACCTTGATGTCAGGGTGAATTGCCCTTAAACACTTTTTTTTGTATTTTTTTTTATTTGGATCGAAACTCGATATATGGTGTTACTTACAAAAAATGAAATATCTGGTAAATGCCAAATTAAGATCTATAGGTCTTTAAAAAAGAAAATCGGTTGAGAAAAGCGAACAATGGTCGTTACGATTACATCAACTGGTAAACAGTTTCTGGCATTGAATTTATATTTTAATATTATAAGTTTCCCTTGTACCAGAAAGAGAAAAGGCAGGAGATTTAAGCTTCTTTACACTTTTAAATATAAAATTCTTTGTTACGTTATATTCGACCATAACCCTTATGTGCATCTTTAAAGTAACATATACATCATTATTTTTTATCAGGAATTGAGACAAAGTCATCTCAGTGTGACTCCCAGGACAACCCTCTAAATACGCAAGAGCTAATCTGGTCCCTTATCATCCTCCTCTTGGAGTGAACCGAGAGACAAATCCTTTCGGAGTGAACACTACATCCATGTAGAGTGCATTATTGCTCGTTTTGGAGTGAACTGTGCATCGTTTGATACTCTTTCAATCCAAAAGGAGGTATAATGCACTCTACTAGTTGGGATGTACTGTTCACCCCAAAAGGATTGTTCCCTCATCTCACTCCACGAGGAGTGTAATCAGGGACCAGACTAGCTCTTACGTATATAGAGAGTAAATCGTTTCGGAAAATTATAAACTGAAACTCAGTTTTTCATAAGAAAATCAGTACAAGAAAAAAAGTAGGCGGATTGAAGACCTCAAAAATAATAAAATATGTAACGCATTTTCCGTAGGGCAAGACAAGATTGATAACATGATATTATTGTAATTCAATTCTGTAACATGTAAAGGTTACGTCGCTGGCTTTGATCCATACGATTTAAAGGGAGTCAAATTGGGTGACCAGGCTGCAATGAAATCCCCCGTCATATCGCCGAAGACATACAGCCGTTGCTTGGTCTTCTACGCCTACTTGTATGGCTATGGAGTAGACTATTTCACCCTTCAGATTGTTGAGTGGGGAGGTAGATCTTCCATGGACCCACCCTTTGCGATATATGGCGCTCAAGGGGAGAAGTGGCTCGAGCTACAGATGGACGTTCCCTCATCCAAATTGCCCTTCCAGGTGAGATGACTCGGAATTGGGCACAACTGTTTTGTGGATGGTTGTCGATAATTATTTTGCCAGATTAAATTTATCGTGGTAATTTGTGGAAAAGTTGCAGGATCGGGTTTGAAATCAAAGCCGGAAGTGGTCAGGAATGGATGTCATCATGGCTGTAGGTGATATTCAAGTTGAAAGAAGGAAATATTGAGTTTTGTGTTGAAGCATATTATCACAGACAAAACTTACAATCCCTTCAGACGAATTTTAATAGGACTGATATCAGTTAAAAACAGTTTACAATCATATAACGAATATGTATCAAACGGCGATTCCTGTCTTTACTTACTACCAAAATAATAAAGTGTTTGCATACGTCATAATAAACATCTGGATAAATAGACATTGTTGGTGTCATGGGATCTACCAAACAGAGGATGAATTATACCATTGAATTTAGACAAAGGTTTGTGTGGGTAGGAATTGACTCATGAGCACTATCATTGCATCCTCACAGATCGTATTCGTTGCTACAGTTGGCACGTCAAAATACGCTTCTGAAATAGCCATGGATGACGTAACCCTCAAGAACGGAAAATGTCAGTCACAAGGTAAAATAATGAGTATTCATTTTTTACATTCCGTTCTGTTCCTTCCCTGAAAATCTTTAAATAAAATATAGAGAAGCCAAAAACCAGAACATACACAAGGGCTGCAAAACCGAGTACAATACAAAAACGTGAAAATTACCATCTGATTGTGATCAGCCCCCCCCCCCCCCCTCAACAAAACAGAATACCGGAACCATTACACTCAATCCAAAGGGAGCGTTGCCAAGTGTTAATCTCATATAATTATCTGAGGAGAAGGTTAATGTTGAGAAAAGCCATTCCGTGTTACATTATTGGCCAATCCACAACTATGTTGAAGGTAAAATGACGCATGGCGTCGCACAACTCTAAGTGACGTTCCTTCTATCGAATGGTCTCTAAGCAAGTTTATCACGTCTGTTGCAAAAAATGCCGTACCATTATATTCGGTATTCGTATATTAACTAACAATTTATCACCTTCTAGGATCCACGGAAGCTCCGACAGACTGGGCTGCCAATTGTGATTTTGAATCGCCTACCGACCCGCTCTGCGGTTATACCAACTACAACTACAACAAGTTCGATTGGATAGTGCACAGTGGTAGCACCAGCACCGGCAATACTGGCCCTTCCAACGATCACACGACGGGAACGGCAGCAGGTGGTTAAATTATCCCTTGAAAGGTTCTGGACCCCGTGGGATAAAAGTTCCAATTATGGTTACTTTGCCATGCAATTGTAACTTGCGTGGAATTCTTGATTTTGATTGGCTGTTGATCAGCGTTGCTATGGTAGTTACTATTGGACATAATAGATGGGAAAGTTGCCATAATAGTTACTTTTATGCATCAGGGCCCTGGTTATAAACGAACCATCGAGGGTGTTCCTACACACTAAGAAAAATAGGTTCAACTTTGCACCTTTAGAGATGCAGACCAGATGTCACACTGGGGACACATTTAAGGTGCAACCTTGTACCTTTTTGGAAAGGTGCAAATTAGCACCCATAAGGTGCAGAATGTCACCCCAAAGGTGCTTATTTGCATCAAAAAAAGGTACAAAGGTAAACCCTAAAAGTGCTCCCATTGTGACATCTGGGCCCCGTTTCATAAAGAGTTACAGTGTTGTAACTTTGCCATTTTGGCAACTACCATGGCAACAGGGCTCAGTAGCCAATCAAAATCAAAGTTACCATGGTAGTTGCCATAATGGCAAAGTTACAACAGTTGTAACTCTTTATGAAATGGACCCCTGGTCTGCAGTTTTGAAGGTACAAAGTTAAACCTAAGACTGCAACGGATGTAACTGGACACGTTTTCCGATCAGGATGCCACCTTGCCTGGCCGACCGCAATGTCTGTTTGCAATGGTTTGGCCAAGTTGGTTACGGAATTCTTCTGCGCCTCACATAATCCGAGTTCGTGACTTCTAACTCTACCTTTCATTCCACATTGATCTCTTGGCTAAGATAGGAAATGGTGGATCATGTGAAATGGGGTAGAATAAAGCCTTAGAATACAAACCAAAGTGCAATGGCTGGTTCCCCATATTTAAGGATTTCTAAAAAGCTTGATAAAACAGTTACCGAAATTACCCATTTTTGCCAGACAATCCGATTTCTTAAATAAAACTTTAAAAAAAAAATTCTTAGAATTAATTTTCCCAAAAAAATAATGACAACTGTAATATGTTCATAAAACATGCGAAATGCGCATATTTTTTTAATTCACTAACCCCCTCGACACGTACGATTTCTACGTATTCTTTGTTCCAAGACCCTTTAAGGTCTCTGGGACCTTATTTATACTCAATTTTGCAATTCAAAGTACAATTTTACTGTCATTACACGTATACACTCTTAAAAATGGGCTAAATACTGTCCACACAACAATTGCTTAAAACTTTAGCCTAATCCATGAAATTGCTTAGGCTTGAATTTCATTTTGTTAATCATTGTCAAGCTTGGGAAAAGTGTGGAGAAACAAGTATTAAATGAAAAATGAAATGTAAACCTACTTTAAATGATAAAAACTTGGTGAAAAAATGTTAGAGATGTCTGATATAAGCTTTTGTTTAAATTTAGTTATGTCCTCAGATCCAGCTGGCACAAAAAGGGTAAAGGCTGTGCTTACTAAGTGTTAAAATTGTAATTTTGGTGGCAAAATTGTTACAAAATGCTTGCATGTATCCGTTTTACTTCAATTGACTCAAAGTGCAAGGAAAATGTATGAGAAATGTTTCGCAGGGTAAGTTTGATTTCGCCTTTTCCCCTTGACCCAGCGTGAAAACGAGCATTTCTGCCATGTCTGCGCAAACAGATTTCTGCGAGCTTTACAAAAATGGACAGTGCTCATTCAAGTGTAACATTCTGTCAAAATGTGTACTTTCATTGGATAGATGAGACCCAAACCCAAGAATATATGTGACAAAATTACCCACATGTTGTATATTTTTTCATTCCCAGGGCTTTTTCAAAGTGTAACTTTTTTTTTGATACGCACTGTATACAGGGGGTTCAAACTTGCGCCCTGCCGCCAGCCGCGGGCCTGGACAGGCGCAGTGGCGAGTGAGAGGTGCAACTATGCTCGATTAGTCGCTCTGCATCTTTTCCAGCAAAGTTGCACCTTTCTTGCACCCCTATTTCTTAGTGTGTATATGATTTTTATTATCAACTCCCTACTGAGAATTTATAATGTAATAACCTCACTGGCGCAAAATAGCGCTATTAAAAACTTGGCAATTAACAATGTGTATTAGATATTATGATAAAACTTTTTTTTCCAAGAAAGTAGAATCTTTTCCAAAATAAGGGATTAATATGACGATTAAAAAAATGACATTTCATCAAAGTTATCCCTGCTCGACAAAAGAACCCAATGCCATTATGCTCGCACTGCATTTATACAGTGGATCTTGCCAAGATATGATTCACATTTTTAAAATAGTTAAATCTAACATGTCGAGCAGTTTGAATATCACTATGGACACGTTTCCTCTACAGTGTAGATGTGCACTGTGTGTTCTTATATTGGACTATGTAAAGATGTGATTCATACTTTTGAAATGCTCAAGTGTAACAGTAGATGAGACCCGCCTTTGTTCTTTCCAGGGGACATAACATATATATACGACGACTTACAATTTATTTTTTGTCATACAGGACATTATGTTTACGTCGAGTCTTCCATTCCCCATCGGCCAACGTATCGTACCACGCTGGTGTCTCCTATCATTAATAGCAGAAACCAGGATCTCTGTGCCCGCTTCTACTACTACGCACACGGTAAAGACGTAGGATCTCTCTCAGTAGATGTTGATATTGAAGACTTCTACAGTGACATCACTCCGTTTTCTATCTCAGGCGAGCAGGGGGACAGATGGCTTCCCGCTAATGTTGATATACCAGCTAGCTTCACTGGAATCTTTGATTTTAGGGTAAAACGAAATGTTGTATTTATCCTCTTTCTTTTGATTCTTCATGCGAGACTTTACATGAATTTAAACTGCTCTTACCTCTCTGTCTGACAGTTCAATTTCTGGTATTTGTTGCATGGTATCTGTGTCATTTTTTTACATTGATCCATTCAACCATACCATGCATCCTTGCTATTGCCGAACAGTGATCGGGGGAGCGTTTCATCAATATTTTCATCCGACAAGTTGTCAGATCTGACATCTTTCCATGATTTTGATTGGCTGAGTGACACTGTTCCTATGGTAACTGTCGGATAAAATGGGACTTGTCGGATAAAACGTCCGACAAATCCTTTCATGAAACGCCCCCCTGGTTTACCTTTGTTCAGATGAGTAATAAAGGCACAATCCTGAAAAATTGATAATGGGTTCAATTATATCTATTATGTATAATTAAGTAATAGGAAAGTTTCGCTTTACTACGGAGAAACTCTCTACAACGCATCGATTCCTTTGAAAATGCAATTAAAATCACAATGGAAAGTTGGTGGACTGGGACAGCAGAACGTACGAAGAGTTGCCGTGGAAGAACAATAGCATATATGTCGTCGTCCAGAGTCCAGAGATTCCGATGCTGTCCCAGTCCATCAACTTTCGACAAAAGCCTCTCAGCTCTCCATTGTGATTTGAATTGCATTTTTTTTTTTCAAAAGAATTGGTACGGTGTAAGAGAGTTTCGTCCTAGGAAATGCGAGAAGTCCGGAATGTAGATTCGCGAACGTACCCATAACCAAATTGTTAAAGAAAATCAAGATAGCAAAGGTAGCAAATCGACTGAGATTTTTCTTAGGGTGCTTTTTGAATGGAAAAATGAAAGACCTGTTGTGCACGTCGGATGAGATTCTGTAAAAAAAAATCAATAATATATAAAAGTTTTATGGGGTTAAGAGGGGGACAAGACATTATAGATATAAACATTGCTACTGTTATTAAATCTTTATTATCATTTCCATCATCATCGCTATGATCATCATTTACATCGATGCGTCTCCCTCCAGCTTGAATTTTCTACTAAGAAAATCTCCTCCGGTTTTGAAGGTGACATAGCCATTGATGACATCATGTTCTTGAGACAACCGTGCGATGGGTATCCATCTGAAAGCACGTGTAACTTTGAGCAAGGCCTGATCGGGTGTGACTACAGTACGGATAATGCCGCCCAATATCGATGGCAGTGGTATGATCTACTAGCCATCGAAGAACCGCCTCTTAACACGAGTGAGTAGGATGAAACATCTGTTTCTATTTCTGTTAAGGCAACTCCCTCAGGAACTCGACAGGACAGCTTTTCGTCCGTATAACGCCACGCTGGCATATGACCAATTATATAGGGAACAGTTTACGTCTAAGGTGATCAGGCATAGTGGCTGGCCTTATAAACAACAGAAAACTAACCTCGGGTTTTTTTCAGACGATGACAGAGCTGAATTTCGAAATAACAACCTTGCGATCATGAGTCCAATAATCTAACCACTAGACTACACGACCCTTATGACCTAAGACTGTGCGCGATGCATTTGTCATTCTGCTCGGTGCATACGTTAGAAATATCCGGTATCAGTGTTGCTTTAAATTGCTTTAAAGAGATTTAACAAACTGTTGAAATCAGGTTTGTACCCCTAAGATGTCATCTCGTTGATGTAATCTCATACTAAGATACTAAGGTTCAATTTAACTTATGAAGATAGGTAGCATTCATTACCAGCATATTGACATATTGACAGCACATTGATATTGAGGGAGCATTTCATCAACAATGCGACAAAAACAACCTGAATACATTCTAGAAGACTGAAATGAACAGGATCTACTTTGTATTTGGTAAAAACTCACCAAATGAGGCCAAAAATTAGAACATACGTATTACAGTATATACCACAATGTGATCCTGCGATGCAGTAGGTTGTTCCTAAAAAAGAAAAGAGAGAGAGAGGTAGATACATATCAACTCAACATTTAAACCTAATCGACTTCTGTTATTCTTCTTGGTACCAGTTACTACGTCTTACTTGTACGCCAAGGCTTCGAGTGCAAGTGCTGGTCAGACTGCCGTACTCTCTTCCGCAATCTATGATCTCAACGGACGGACCCATTGCTTAACAGTCGATACTGTCCTGACTGCTGACAGCGCCCAACAGCTACTGATTCAAGCACAAGATACAAGTACAAAGAGGAGAATAGATATTGGTAGCTTATCGGGAGACATCAGTGGCTCTTGGATAGCCGGCAACTGGACGATTCCAGGCGACCTCACAAGTTCCTCGTTTCAAGTAAGTCGGACAACGCAAAAAATCATGCAGAAGGAATCAACAATTTAAAACGTAGTGCCAGTTGTGGTAATGGTTTTAAATGATTTCGTACAGAATCCAATAAATGGCCACGCAAGTGTCTGTTTGCAGAAGAAAAAAATAAGATTATGGAAGACATTGTGCAATTGCTAAGTAATTAGCAAAACTAGCAATCGATTCGAGTAAACAAAAAATGTGTTTGGTAATTTTTAAAAAATAATAACACAGTGTGATTCTTTTTCAGATTAGATTTCAGGATTTCACAAAGTTCATGCTATGTAACTGTACAAGATCTAGATCCATGATGATACAGTGACATTTAATCTTGGCTTTAGAGACTTTCTTGTGAAATCAGTGTTTACTGCAATTACTTTCAATAAACTTATATTTGCATTACCTAAACCAGATGAGTATGTATGCCGTGTTTACTGGATTCTTATGATGACTCTATTCAATGTAGATAAGGGAACTTTATTGAAAACTACTTAAATCTGTTACCTCTTTATTTGCATTTTACATGTATTTATATATATAATTACATGATATTGCAATGATTTATATTTATATAAATATGGAATAATTGATGGGGAAAAGGAGTGTTTGGTATCCGTGGTATTAACATAAGCACACAAACCCATCTGTGTATGATAAATGATTCCATCGAAAAATATATAAACGTCAAACAATCAAAGCAAATATCTTTGACCATTCAAATATTTGTTTGCTTTTTTAGTTCATCTTTACGGCGGTATATGGTTCCACTACACGAGGAGTGATAGCAATCGACAATGTCGTATTTTCAAAGCATCTGGATGCATGCGAGAAAGGTAAGATAATTACATATTTTAAGATTAAAAGAATTTATTCGAAGACTGTTATTTTGTATTCATAGAATAAAATCTAATATCACCAAACAGTGTTATTTAGAAATTTAAAAAACGAAAACAAAAATTCCAGGAAATATGTAAATCGTAAAATTTCATTCCTGAAAAGACTACTTTGATGATTAAAAAGGCTGATCGACGACCCCCCCCCCCCCCTCTAATTCTCTCCTGAACAAACCCATCTCTACCTAGAAGATCCCTGATGCTGACAACACGATCGCATCGAACATATTGCCGAACAATCTAATTTCAATACATTTTTCATATTTCTTGTGTAAAATATTTTTTTTTTCCATTTATTTCTTCGAGGACGTCATATTAAACCATAAAAATGAGGTCTGTAAGGAATTACTCTCTAAATGATAGTGGTTTTAGTCATGCAATTCTGAATTTCACACCCAAATTGCAATTCGTTTTGGATTCGTGTATAACATCAAAGGTTTATCGCAAAATACATCAGTAATGATTTTTTATATATATATATGGTATTTAAAGTATTAAGAATAAAGCTTGGCTACACAATGTGTTCAGGGTTAACGGCTGTACATTGTTATCATTGGTGTAGCTTTCAAGCTAATGAAAAATGAATTAACAATTTTGAATTAATTCAGAGAAGGATGCATTTCAATAGAATAGGAACAATGAAAATAAAATTGCACTCTGTCTCTTTTCAAATGGATACAAATATGTTGTAATACGTACTCAGTAATAAATGAAAGCAAAAAACACTTCTTGATCGACAATATTGGACGTTTATAAAGGGATACGACAAATATTATGTGAAAGATATAAATCCTTATTTCATCAGTTATATAAAAATGGGCCGTATTTTAAGACAGTGCATTTTAGTTTGTCATGTTTGTAGGAAGCAATATTTATGAGCTAGTTACATTTTAGGTGAATTATTACTATAATTATTATTACTAGTATTATATATTATCATTATTATTATTATTATCGTTATTATTATTATTATTATTATTATTATCGTCATTTTCCACGTATTGCAAGGTATGAACTAACGTAATTTTATTGTTCATAACCTCAGATGCACCACTTCCGACAAAAGAACCTATAAGGACAAGTGCTCGCCCGTCATCAAAGTCGGCCTCCTCGGCATCTTCAGTACCGACCATGACAACCAAGAGCGTCGCAAGTCGTCAACCAATAAAAGACAACGGTCCTAATGTCGGCATGATCGTCGGAATCATCATCGCTCTCATCATTGTCGCGGCAGCCGTTGTAGGTGTTGTACTGTATTTCAAATACCGAAGCTCGATGGGTTTGGGTTCTTTAACTATCGGATATAAGAACGAGAAGATGGATGCGATGCCATTCTCTGGGGTAACCCCGGGTAACGGTGGTGGAGGCAATATGGATCCACAGGTCGTAATTGGTGGGGCTAATTTAGGGTCAGATGCTTAGTAACCCATGATATATTTTTTTAGGCAAAATAAGTTTACCATAACTTGATATCGAAATGTTTGAAAATACGATTTCTTAAAAAATCTCCTTCCATTTTGTAAACATAAAAAAAAAACATAATGACTAGTAATCATGATTACAGTTTATTGGCATGATTATTAAATTCAAGTCCCGTCCCTCCACCTTCGTTACATCCGATGATCAAACTAAATATATACTCATGTCAAATACAAATAAGTTCATCTTATCATGATTACTATCTTCAACGCAAATTTGATCATAATTAAGCTTAGAAACGTACGAATTTCATGAAAAGAAGCCCAAAATTCTACAAACCACGTGGGTCAAAAGAAAGAGTGAGGGTACGGTAGGGGTAATGTTGGTGTGTGTGTTAGGGTGTGTTTGCTGTCTGTGAGTGCGTCTGATCTCACATGCTTGCATGTAGGAGTGGGTTTGGGTGTGGGTCTATTATAAATAAAGTTAATAGTCTATCAATAATTTTGTCCCTCATTTACTCAGCTATTATAAAGTTGTATATAAGAAAAAAAGAAATGACAGATCGTATATACTTGTTTCCGTTCACCGTGCATAAAGTTTATTATCATTTTGTATTCATCATGTTCATGATATTAGGAATTCATTTGTACGGGTGTAATCTTGTTTAGTGTGTAGAAATAGTGTTGGCATTGACAAAATGTTACTTATCATCATTCCCTTTCACAACAATCAAATCATTTTGAAAATTAAAGACCGTAAATATCTAACGATAATGAAAGCATGGAACAATGAATATGCCGTTATATATATTTGTGTTCAGAAGAAGCATGACATTGAAATGTGATTGATTTATATTCGTACTTCATGTGATTGCAATACGTATTTGAAATAAATGAAATATTATGGAAATCAATAAAATTAAACTCATGTTTTTGTTCCTTGCATTTATTATATTTGTGGTATTAATATTGTGACAATTAATATGATGATTTTCTCATTACAAGTCCACCCCAATAAAAAGTTGATTTGAATAAAAAGAGAACAATCCAACAAGTATAATACTGAAAATTTCATCAAGATTGGATGTAAAATAAGAAAGTTATGACATCTTAAAGTTTTGCTTAATCTCATGTAAAATATGAAATAATTCAAACAATAAAAAACTAAAGAAATAGTGAGTGAACGACATCATCTGCTGTCTCATTTGCATGTCACTGATTTGTGTATATCACTGTTTTGTGAAAAATAAGTGAAACTTTAAAATGTTACAACTTTCTTACTTACATCGGATCTTAATGAGCGTTATGCTAGTTTATTTTTTCTCTATTTATTCAAATCTACATTCTAGTGTGGACTTGACCTTTAATTTAGTATATAAACGGACCGACCAGAGCCATGTTTGATTTAAGATAAGGAGTCAATGTGTTGCATTGTGGGTAGATATTCAGGGACAGTTGTGTATGATTCGAACTCATTATAATATTTAATTGCCTTCTACATTTCGCTACATCATAAGACAAATGGCATCAAATGATAAACTTCAAACATAGGAGGTAACAATGGACACTTGAGCTTTGGCTTCATACACCCTCCAGTGCCTTGGTCTTGTATAGTAACATATTTGTGATTAGAAACATTTGGTCAACTTTCTACTTGAATGGTTTTTATTTACGCGCGCAAGAAAACCATTTTTAAATCGATTGATTATTCTGAAGAACACGAATGATAAATCGTGGTCCGTTATAGGGACTGGTTTTCTAGCAAAGATGCTAATTTGATGACGAACATTTTGGATGATCAAATTCCATCGCTCATAATCAATAACAAGGCAGGTTTGTTGCACCACAAATTGTCGCCCCTGCACAAATTGTCGCCTCGCGACAGTTTGTGCTGCACGTGTCTCAATTTTTTAAGCATATTCTGCCAATTTGTGTCGGCAAAAAGAAACCTAGAACCACAAATTGTCGCCCATTACACAAATAATCTTTACATGCACCAGTCTGGTGTGTAGTGTATGTGCGTCCTGGTGTGTGTCGTTGTTTGTGGTAAGGTTGTGTGCGTTGTGTTAGAGGTGAGTGTTGTGTTGGTATGTGTGTGTATTTATGTGTATATTATTATTGGTATTATTTTTTGGGGGGTTATATCCACTTGGTCTAGCAGTAGCAGTTGGACAAACTCTCTGATCGTCTTATACCATACGAGCTCAACCCATTTGTTCTAGTAACAGTTTGGTCTAAGTATAGGACTTGGTCGAATATAATTGGTCGGTATAATTTCCGAATCGTCGAATAGCCAAATGGTCTAATCGCCATTTCGTCTAAATCCCAAATAAATATTTCCAGTCTATTAAAGGAACTGACCAAGTGGTGTTAGACCAATTAGATATTAGACCAAATAGAAATTAGACCAAATGGAAATTAGACGGAATGTTAAATAGACAAAATGACAATTAGACCAAAAGGTAAACTGGTTGTAGACGTAATGGAATTAGACCATGTATAGGATGAGGCTGAACGGCCATTACTCAAATCGGGTTTAGACCAACTGGCTATTTACCTTTGGGAGGCTAATATAGAGAACAGCAGCAGAGCCCGTGGAAAATTCGGTTTTTATCCACATGGTCTAACAAAAGTTGGACTAATTCTCCGTTTTTGTCATAACACATGGGTTTAACCGATTTGGTCTACTAATAATTTGGTCTAATTTGCAATTGGTCTAATATACTTGGTCTAATTCTCATTTGGTCTTATGACCAATTCGTCTAATAGCCAAATCGTCTAATTGCATTTGCAACTCTACATTACCTAATTTGTTCGTTAAGTGAAATGGGGTGACAACTTGTGGTGTCCCCTCCTCCAAAAATTATCGCCTAAATGAGGCGACAATTTGTGCAGGGGTGGCAATTCGTGGTGTCAATATTTGCACAAATTGTCGCTGGGCGACCATTTGTGGTGCAACAAGGTTTTGTGCTGCTCTATGCCCCTTATCTTGGAAGGTGCACTTTTTCTAATATAACATATGCATTATTATTCAATGCTCGAATATATATAGTTGATACACCCAGTGGGAGCATCAATGGGGTGGGGACACGGGGGTATTTGCAGCCGCCCCCCCCCCCCCCTCAGAATTTTTTTTTTTTTGGAAACTGAAAAGAAATGTAGGCCTATAGTAAATGCAGTCATAACATTCTCAACAAGCAGTACAGTGCTCCAAAACAGCATTTTCACTCTTCAATTTATGACAAATTTCCCATCCAGTCACATAGCTCCCAACAATACTAGTCACTAACATCAATATTTCAAGTCATTATATACAATTAAAAATTTTGCTCGCTCTTCTCAATTGCAGTGGCTGCGGATTGAGATAAATATATATGTATACATATATATATATATATATATATATATATATAATCCGGTGCTCAAATCAATATGCAGACATCATACTTCTCATGATTTGAGTTTTCAGTATTTGTTTTAGCGAGATGTTCATAATTACAAGAAAGGCTGAATATCATTTTTTTTAGCTCGCGCTACGCACTCGCCTCAATTGTTTAATTAGATGCACATCTTGTTCATTGTTACAAAAAGTGCTTAGAACGTCCAGTGATGGGTGCGTCGTGGTCTAGTGGTTCTGACTCTCACCTTTTAAACAGAGGGTCGTGGGTTCGAATCCTCGCCGTGGCGTGTTTTCCTTCAGCAAGAATTTTATCCACACTGTGCTACACTCAACCAGAGTGAGGTAAATGGGTACCGGCAGGAAATAAATCCTCAAAAAGCTGTGTGCACCTGAATCGGTAGCCAAGCTTAGCCGGGTTATAATAATAGTAGGGCCCGCTGGGAGAACAGTTTTCGGAACTGAAACGGATACCCTCGGTAAATATACCGTTATTATTATTATCATTAAATTTAAAATCTCAGGATATCAAACATTTTCAGTTCCTGCATTTTTTATTTGGTGAGATATCATCTTCACGAGTCACTACAACAATCCTTGAGAGGTCCCTTATTAATTCGGTGAGGCCTATATTAGAAAATGTAGCTCGCGTTTCGCGCCCGAATTTGTGCAGCAGGCAAAAATATCGTGTCCGCTTTTACTCCTGCCCCACCCCCCCCCCAAAAAAAAAAATGCTGAGTGGGAATGGTAAAATGGAGGGGTTATTGTGGGCCTTTTATTTTAACTTTATTTGTGTGTTTTATTCAAGCCCGTGAGGGCTTATCCGCCCAAAACTATCGGCAGTTGAGGTAGATTGAGATAGTTTGCCTATTCGAAATCTTTCAAGCCCCAATCTCCCACCCGGGCCCCTATTAAGTTTAACTACTTTTCTTTTCATAGCGGGCCTTCAGGCCTGTACGAATGACCAAAGGTAAAGCTATTCATACAAACCAAAAATATTATTTACACTGAAGCAATAAATCATCCATTCGAGCTGACTGTCTTTGAGAGCTCGAACAGAAACCATTGACTGCCAGGTTATACGTATTAAGAGAACCCCAATTACAATTCTTTGACTAGGTCCCACAAAGAAGAAATGATGATAAACGGGAAATCATATCATTCTGAATAACTCGAAGATAATTATTTTGGGGACCTTCGAATGTGTACAATGTTTTCTATGAGGATAATAGTCTTTGCTGCAGTACTAGGTATGTATGATTCAAATAGCAGTAATTAAAGAGATTCCCTTTTATTTAAAAGTACATACATACATTTGGGTTTCTCAGTTCATCCGGTTAGTGCTGATAGTTTGTCTTGATTGTATTAATGTTTGGTATACTACCAAAATGTACTATTTAAAAATTACTATTCAAAATTACTCTTCCAAATTTGACATACTGTGTATAAAATCATTCACATATCTATTTTGTTGCATGATTCGCTTCATGAGATAGAGAACGGACGGGAAATGTGATGTTGCAACATGCATGCACTTATTTTACACTACAACTTAAATTAACTGGCGTAAAATATCATTTTGATACCAAACTTAAGGAAGTGAAAGTTGGTCATGAATATTCCTAATCGTATATTGTCAAATGTAAGTGCATTTTAATTTGATTTGAGTTTTTGATGTAACGTCTCAGTGCTTTTGGTCTTAGCGCAGAGAAGAACTTTGATTGCTTTTTAGTATCTACTCCGAATTCAGTGATGATAAAACAACAACTGATTTTGAAAGCGCACTTCGAATGTATTATATAAAAAATATTACCATGTTAATAATATCGGACAGAATATGTTCATGGTGGATTTAGCTGCAACTTCGAGCAAGATATGTGCAGCTACAGTCAAGACCAGGGAGATGACTTCGATTGGACCCGTTTCCAAGGTAGTACCGAGACCAGTGATACTGGTCCTGATGTGGACCACACCCATGGAACTACACAAGGTAAGTCTTTATTTTTATGATAATCCCTTTTCGAATCAAATTGAATTAAAATGCTTTGCATGTTGCAAAAGAAACTGCCGAAGTCAAAATAGTTTACATTGGCAATGTAAACTTTATGATTGCCGTATCTGTTGTTTTTTAATTGAAATGAATTCAGAAGAGCTTATGAAAATTTCACTTTCATAGAAAAAAATTTGAATTACATATTGGCATGGAGCTTCTAACATTAGTAGCTATCTGGTATTGGCATAGGGACGGCATGTCTTCGATATTTGATACATTTGTGGTTTGAAGACCAAATAACTTTGATAATTGTCAGGATATATACATGTACCTTGCACCTTTTGCTAATCACTTCTGGATACTCGCCTTGAAAGTATGATCAGATGTATAAACCCATTGTACTGGTTTATTGTGTTGATAAATCATATTTTATTATTGGTTTTGGCGTTATCATCATCACTGATATTATTTTTGGTTTCGTCATTGCTGTTCTACCTTCATCATCCATCTCCCTTCTCTCTCTCTCTCTCTCTCCCTTTATTTTTTTTCTCTCTCGTTACTGCAATGCAGGATATTACATGTATACAGAGTCCTCTGGTCGGGCAAAAGGCAACGTAGCTCGCTTAACAAGCTCAATGGACGACACTGTTCAACAACAATGTGTTGAGTTATATTACTCAATGTACGGTGATACAATGGGATCGCTCAGGTTTGTAATCAGAGTGTCGGTCCGTCAGACATTTGCTGGGACACATCAGAATGATCAGACACCATTGAAAGGGTGTATGTGTGTGTGCGTGTGGGTTTGTGTATACATACATGTATTTTTTTTTTACTGTGTATATATATAAAACGGCTATTCATGAACACGACTTTTCAACATTTTTATAGTAATTTGCAAATTATCGAGTAACCCATTAGCGTGAAGCAATTGATAAATCGCTGCACTTCGAATTTCAGTATGGGCAATAAATTATTTCGCTTTTTTTAGAATTTAAGAAAACAAAAACCCTGCGGCAAATTAACAAAACTTCAAAAGGATTATCTGTGGTACGGGAAAGGGGGGAATCAACGAGTTCGCGTACGACCGCTATGAGCATGCCTTGGAGCAACAACAGAAGCCACGCTTTTATCATACATCTCCAAAGTGAAGATTTTGCCATAATGTCATATGAAACTCATGTTTTATGATAGAACTTCACTTCCACCTCCGTTCTCTCTCTCCCCCCCCCCTCTCTCTCTCTCTCTCTCTCTCTCTCTCTTCGCCCCCACCCCCCCCCCATCTCCCCCCTCTCTAACTTGCTCGCACTTCTCTTGCCATTTTTAAAACAGAGTGTATGTCACAGAAAGTCCTCCTTCAAATTCGGATGATCTGGTATGGTCCCTCTCGGGCAATCGTGGAAGTGGATGGTTTAGAGGTTTTGTAAGCATTCCATCTGACACCAATACAACTCAGGTAACACCAGGGGAGTTTCTATGGTCATGGCCCTTTTCTAGAACTCTTGTTCAATTCAAACTCTTCTCTGCCAACTCATTTAACACTCAAATCAAGCATAAATGTCAAAGAAATGGCTTTATTCACAAATGAATCATGGGGAAACAAAAAGGTCATCAATATAAACATATAATGCCATTACACATTTCACAAGTTTGGCTTTCCATGATTTCAGAAACAGTAAGACCAATGTCTAAGTCAAACCAGACTTCAGAATATGAGCCTATATCTTTTAATATTTCTTTCTAAAGTCTTAATGTAAATAGTACCCGGTTCTACATATGCCTATAATTTCTACAACAAACAGGATTGCTATTTTCCTGCAATTCTCCTAAACCTCATCGTCATAACAATAAATTACAACACAACATAAAGTTTTCCCTCTTGTTTTTCATCACTTAACATAACGCAAACTGGATGCATATATTTGTGTAATCCTACACTAACAATAATTTCAATTGAGGTATATTTTCGGGCAGATATTTTCTAAGAATAAAATACAATAAAAACTTATTGAATTCAATTGAATTACTAGTTCTTCTTTCTATGAAGAAGAAATATACATGTTAATATTTTCACAATTTAATGCAGTTGATCTTCGAAGCAGAGACAGGGGATGGAGAGTATTCTGACATCGCAATAGACGACATCAAAGTGAAAGACGGACTCTGCCCAAAAGGTACAAACTGTTGGAACGTAAAAAATGTAGGGCATATATCGTGCAGACACTGTTTAGATATCTGTGACAAAAAAATCCTAATTCACTCAATCTTCTTGGGAGAATAATATAATACATGTAGCGTGTGGCATAAACTTGAGAAGGAGCTGCCGGTCAAATTATATTTCATTCTTTTGAAGCAGTAACTAGGTGATTTGGGAGGCGCACAGTAGACAAGTAAGACTTGGATTTTTTTTAAGTCAACTCAATATTTGCCTTTGCCTCTAACTATTTGTTCGCTGAATACATTCTGGGGGGTAACAATGGCAACTGTTTTGATGATAATGTCCTTTGAATTTAGAATTTCCATATAGCATTATCAACAAATTATATATTTTATATGTTACAAAACAATTACAGACATTTATTAGCTTCTCCAGTATAAACGGTAAAAGGAGAAAATTAATTGTTACTGTTGTCGATTGTTTTTCTTGTACAATGTGGAAAAATAGATAAATGCATGCCTTATAGACCGAGTGTATTCGAAGTATGGTATCCGTAAAATAAAACCATCAATCTCTTCATCAGCATGATCATGTATATTGCTTCTGCGAATAATTGAGTTTTTCGTCATTTGACTTTAACTTTGCTGTGATGAGGAAATAGGAGAGTATTATCATGATCATTGAAATCATTGAAATGCGACAGATTTTCTGAACTGCACATTCGAGAAAGTGGATGACCTGGACGACGGGACGTGTGGATTCGTTCAGGATAAATCAGATGGCTTTGACGTATCACGTGTAAGCGGAAGACTGGGTCAAGAACCTTCCGTCGATCACACAACTGGAACCATAGCGGGTAATAATTGAGTCAAACCTTATGCCTCACACCGGTGTAAAATAACTGGTGTGGTCCTCTATGTACACCGATTAACACCACAGTTTTTGCTGTGCAGTGTTTAATGCAACTACTTTGATTTATCTTAATGTAAAAGGTAAAGGGAATATGTAGTAGAATAATGTGGAATACTTTTATTGCGATAAGTAGGAATAGACAAATGATTAAAAACTTAAACTTAGATATTGTATTTTGGTGTGATGGATCTCTATTATTCCATTATAACAATAAAGGAATTGATATGTCACGGCAACTCTTTTCAGGGCAAGCGTATCTTCGCATTTCGATTCTTTGTTTTCTTCTCTTTTTTTATTTTTTTTTCTGTTTTGTTTGGTTGGGGGTTTATAACATGTATAAAGCTTATTATTCTCGTATCCATTCATTTACCAGGTCTTTTAAAAACATATGTAGGAATCAACCAGCGAAATAGACTCATGACCGATCAAAATTGCTGCGTCATTTTCAATAATACAAACAAGTAATATTGATCTTACCATTGGCATGGCTAACAATCTGAAGAGTAATTTTATTTACCCCTTTTATTTCTCCCTTTCCCCTCTTGTAGATGACAAATATTTATTTTAAACAAGGGCCTCTTTACGAATATTAGTGGTAAAATCACAATCGTTTCACTAAAGCATTAACGTACCCTAAAACGAGACTTTGCACTTCTGCAAACAGTAATTGAACAGTACAAACATGGTACCTTGTGCCCATGTCCAAAATGGAATGATTATGCTCCAAAGAGATACTTTTTGTGTGTTGGTGTTATGACTGGGGAAAGTACTGAATAACGCGTTCCAATTGCCTGGCCATTCCGATATTTGTCGCCCCTTGATTTTTTGTTGTTGTTATTTTATGGGTGGTGATGTAGTAGTAGTAGTGGTAGTAACTGGAACAGCAGTGGCAATAGTAGTAATAGTACACTGTTGGTCATAAAGGTGGAATAAAATATTTTTGCATAAAAATCGACAGTTTTGTTGGTATTTGAAAGGCTACGCGTAGACAAAATGGTAATTGAGTGATTACATAATGTTTCCCCATTACACAGGTGACATTATAACATGAGAAATTTGGATTACGTAATAAATTATTTTATTGTAGACTATAAAAGCCTATGCATATGATATTCAGTCCCTTTCCCTGATTTAGCACTGTGTATAAGAAGGTTGCATTTTTTCGAGTTCCTTGTACCGTTTGAATTAAAAATCGGTAGAGACGTTCCCTGGACTATGCCCGGCAACAGCAACACGTGAGAGAGTGGTAGCACTGCGACAGGAGGGCTACAAGCAGACTGATATCGCAGAAGTCCTAGGGATATCACAGAGTTTAGTCTCTAAGATCCTGAAACGTCAACGTGAGGCGGGGAATGTGTCGCCACGGAAATCTCCAGGACGTCCCAGATTGACCACAAGAAGAGATGATCGCCAACTGTTGAATTTCAGCCGCAGAAACCGGAAATTGCCAAGAGCCGTCTTCGTCGCTTGTGGAGGAGATATCATGGGATCAACGTTTCCCGGTCAACCGTTAATCGCAGATTGCTCCAACATGGTTACCGAGCACGACGGTTGACCAAATGTCCACGCCTGTCTGTTCGCCACAGAGTAGCTCGTCTTCTTTGGGCTAGGGAGCACAGAAGGCTTCATCCAGGACATTGGCAACAGGTGGTCTTCACGGACGAAAGCCGGTTCATCCTTGACCAAAAGGATGGGAGACAACGAGTTCGTCGATTAGCCGGGGAAAACCTTCGCGATGAATGTATCCACGAGACGACTCAAGGCGGAGGCGGCTCAGTGATGATATGGGCCGGCATCCATTATGGAGGGAAAACGCCACTGGTGGTTCCGGACGGAAACGTCAACGCCGCCGCCTACAGGGATATCTTGGAGTTCCACTGTCTTCCATATGCAGGACGAGTGTATGGGCACAATTTCCGACTGCAGGATGACAACGCTAGACCGCACAGGGCTGCTGCAGTAAGGGAATTCCAGGAGGCAGAGTGCGTCGTATAGTTGCCATGGCCAGCTTGTTCGCCGGAAATGAACCACATAGAGCATGCATGGGATGCCCTAGGCCGAGCCATCAACGACAGAGAGGTCATTCCTCAAAATCTGCAGGAGTTGGCAGATGCTCTGAGGGAAGAATGGGACGCCATGCCTGTTGACGTCATCAACAAGCTAGTGGACAGCATGCCACGACGTCTGCATGCGCTGGTTCGTGCCAGGGGTGGACATACCCGATACTAGTGACTGAGTAAGAACAATGACTCAAGTTTGATGCAAATTTGTCCATGAAATCACAAAAAAGAAGTCATCTGGAAAACTGAGATTGAAAATAAATATCTCATAATCCTTTAATTTACTGTAAATTGTCGTCATTGTTGTTCTTTGCTCATGACATCCATCGCTTAGGACATAAACTTGTAAAATATCACTGTCAAACGTGTGTAAAAGGCAGAATAATAAAGTAAAGTGGTTATCATGCACCATAAATGCCATATTCAACTCATGTAATAATTACGCTGTGAAAATTTGGTGAAAAAAATATTCCACCTTTATGACCAACAGTGTATTAGTAATTGTAGTAGAACTAGAAGTTACATTAGTATTGGTAGTAGGTGCGGTATCGGTAGTAGTAGCGGTATCGGCAGTAGTACCAGCATAGTACGAGTAGAAGTAGTAGTAGTAGAAGTAGTAACAGGAACAGCAGTGGCAAAAATAATAATAGTATTAGTAGCTCTAGTTGTCCCCAAGGAAGCGGGGGTGCTGTGTGTGTTATTATCCATAGGCAGCACAATATCTTATGTTGACACCCTTTTTTGTTTGCTAGTCGAATATCTCGGGACCAAAATTACCCTAATTGGGCAGAGAAACTTTTTTTGGTTGGCCTGTAAAATATACTTCAGCACCCTCTGTAAAATAAAAATAAAAACGTTCCTAGGGCCCTGGGAGTACTAAAAGTATGAGTAGTAGTACTGGTAGTAGGTTGTTAATTATCATATTTTCTATATTTTTCGTATCATTATCATCGATTTGATCATCATTATCAGTGGCATTGTTGATATATTTATCATTACTATTATTTCAACTTGTTCTGTCGTTCGTCATTCTGTATCGTTCTCATTGCAACCACGGCCCAAAAGACTCAGAATCATTAATCAAATCAATCTATTTCGTTATCTTTATCTTCCCTTACCCCCCCCCCCCCCCCCATTCTGTCTGTCTCTCTCTCTCCTTGTTACATTCGAAGGTTACCTAATTTACACTAAAGCGTCATGGTCTAATAGGAACAAGATCGCGCGGCTCATATCACCAACATTTCGAGGCATTCAGGGAGACGACAAGGAGACCTTTTGCGTGGTATTTTGGTATCACATGACTGGTGACGATATCGGGGAGCTAAACGTCTATCTCCGTAACAACACCTCCAATACGATGGACTCGTCAGCTTTGGGCTCAAGAATCTGGTCCCTGGCTGGAAACAGAGGGGACGTTTGGAGAGGGGCTGAAGCAGAGATAAACACTCCAAGTGATTTCAATGTAAATAATTTACATAATCATATTGTATTCTTATGCTCTGGGGCACCTTACAATGCTCGTTGACATGCGCGTCATCAGAAAACACATTCAAAATATTGTTGCTGGTTTAAGTCAATACGTTTACTGCCGAATTTAGGCTGTCAATAGTCAGCAACATTTAAGAAAAGTTGTTAATGGCATAAAGGAGTCTGTTTTCTGGCCATTGCTTTGCAATTTCACGCGATTGATAAAATAATTGTTGATTACATAACAAACATGTAGACATGTTTAAAGCATCAAACCCAGAATAAAGCACTGACGAAGGTTGATAAAGTAAATGTTAGGCCTATCCAAATTGAATTATTACTTAAAATCCCAAACTCACATGAAAAAGTAAACTCGCCTTAAAAAGATTTCATCAGATTTTTAAAGCACTGGCCTGTGAACGTGTAATTTTCTTTTTGAAAAGGAAATCAGAACAGTCAGAACATGAGACTGGATATATCGGAAAGATAAAAATGGCGATGATATCCAGACATTTCTGCTAATTTCATAAGTACAGAACGGTATAAGTAACCATAGGAAATGAATACGGGGTTTATTTTGGTCGACGATACCGACCAAAATAAATTATTTTTTATATATATCTCTCTTACGTCATGTATGTTTTTCCTAAACAGATCATATTTGAAGTCGCCCGCGGCTCATCATACAATGGGGATGTGGCATTAGATGATATTTTAATCACGAGTTATGGCTGCCCCGGCCACCGTAAGTATACATTTAAGAGTATCGGATTGTTGTGATTACATGCCGTATGCTTCAGCCCAAAGCTTATATGTGTGGGGGCGTCGTGGTCTAGTGGTTATGACTCTCTATTTTCAACCTGGTGGGTTCGATTCCCAGCCATGGCGTGTTTTCCTTCAGGAAAGAATTTCATCAGTGAAATTTAAAACCTCAACATTCCAAAAATATTAATCATAAAGAGGACTAACACTACCGTATTGTATTCTATATTAGACGAGAAAGGGTGTGACAATGTAAAGCGGCGAATACCTGGTTTATAGGCTGCTAATTTAATAGCATAATTAGTCACTGGCAAGCATTAAATGTAGAACTTTTCGTGTTTTGTGCAAAAAGGCAATTTTCTGTCTTGGTCATGTGATTGCGAGATTATTTCCAGTTACCTCGAATGATTTGCTTAACAAATAAAACATTTTCTTAAAAGTTGTGGCATATGAAGTCGACAGGTCTAAGTATATGGAATCATATGGTTCAATTATCGTTGCGGCACTTACGACTATTTGAAAATACGATAGCCTTGGTTAGACACAAATGTGTAATTCAAAGATCTTCTTTTATTAACAGACAAACTTGTCGATAAAAACGAGAGTAGTGTATCATGCACTTTTGAAGAAGCTGAGCTGTGTGCTTACGTCCAAGATGACACGGATACCATTGACTGGAAATGGCACAACAGAGCAGCAGGCGGCGTCTTTACTGGTCCAGATTACGATCACACGAAAGGAAATGAATTTGGTGAGTCTGGGGTTTTGACGACTTGAAGATGGGTTAGGACAGAAATTGCGGTGTACGATTATGAAGATTATTTGATATTTTGGGGTGTGGTAATTCTAATGATCGTCATCATCGTAACATTGCCTTGGTATCAGTAATGCTATTTAGGGAATGTAAGGGGACGTGAGGAAGAAAGTGCGGTTTTGTTGGAAGGCTTGTGTGATGATAGTGATGATGTCGACGAATGTGACAAAGGCCAAGACTGTAATGACCGTGATGGTGATGATGATAATGAAGAGGAGGATATGAAATAATTATAATCGATAATAATAATGATACCGGTGATAACGATAAACTATAGCCGTGGTGATTATTACGATGGTTCACACAGTGGTTGAGTTGCTTTATAGAGGGAACTAATGTTATGTTAAATTTGCAACCGCAGGGTTTTATCTGTATATTTCAAGCTCACGAACAATAAATTCAGAAGACGTCGCACGTATCATGTCTCCGGTTGCCACTTCATCACCATCGATATCGTCGTGTGTCGAGTTCTGGTATCACATGTGGGGAAGGGATGTTGAAACCCTCAATGTCTACATCAAACCTGAATCCTCGGACTTGCTGCCGTCGACACCGGTGACGAGAGTTGAAGGCGACCAGGGAAACTACTGGCATCGAAAAAAATTCACTGTACCAGCCGGGTCGGGAGAATATAGAGTACTGTATCATACTTCAACTTGTTTTGGTATATTCAGTTCTGCCACATCGGATAGTGTACATGCACATTCTGTACCATCCAGCATTGTGCGTGGTATCACGTAATGATTATAACTGGTCGCTATGAATCAAAATTGCGATTCAATGTCACGTCATGATGCATTCATGTCAGATCCTTTTTTATCCTATGTTGATGCAAAGATACTGGATACTTGGTGAAATTACTCACTCAATCCGAATACAATAAATAATCGGTGGGTCCCTAAATGATGTGCATTATCGACACTTCTATTTATAATTTTTCTGTCATCGATACGTGGCCCCTAGAGTGTAAAATATGCTATACGAAGGTTGTGTGTCAAAGAATGAGGGGAACTACTACTTTTCTGAAATGAACCGGATTAAAGAGTGGTATATTTTGTTTTTAATTCATTCTTTTGATACTTTGCTCCCTATCACAGATAGTATTTGAAGGTATCCCGGGAGATGAAGTACGTGATGACATCGCAATGGACGACGTTACGCTCTACCAGGATCAGAATTGCCCTGAATGTGAGTTTGTGAAGCATAAACCTACAACAGACATACAATGATCTTTCAAGCATTTAAAATCGAATTCGACTTAAAAAAAAAATGAGAATCATAATAAAGTTTTAATCAAAGTCGGGAGACTGAAATTTTTTTTTTGGAAATATGCACTTTACAAAATGTATCAGGTTTATGTAGTCACACTAAATGATCGGCCTCGTAGTTTAAGTATTACATGTATTCTCAGTAATGTATCCTAGGGCATTTGAAGAACAATAATTGTTTGCAGATATCAATTTTCTAGATTGGTATAACGAATATGATATTTCTATAAAACAATAATTTTCTCCATGAACTGTAACTTGATCAAAGGGTTTATTTAAATGTTCTAACGTTTGATTATTAGTTGTTACCGAGCCTCCTAATTCTGGTACCATGCCTCCTGCAAGAGAAAGTATCGACTGCGATTTTGAGAAAGATTTCTGCGATTACACTAATGACATTGACACTGATTACGGAGACTGGACAAGACGCCAAGCGAAAGACGGCTCGACCTCTACTATAACTGGGCCAAAAGTGGATCATACGCTAGGGACAGAGTTGGGTGAGTATAAGATCTGTCTGAATCACTGTAACGGGATCAAGACCCCCTCTCCCTCGTCAATACGTTAGTGTAATTTCAAAAGAAAACGGAGCATAGCTCTCAAAATGAAAGGCTAAGTCACACTCTTTGTCAGTGCCGATAATGAGAAAAAAAGATAATTATTTTTGCAAAACCGTCACATATTTGAAAACTCATTGTAAACAATTTGTTTATCCAAAGAGTTGTATGAAAGCTTGACACCTTTAAAACTAAATCCAGAAGTTTAACCTGTTCTTTCAGGGGTTGTACATATCAAAGCTTCATTTAACCGGTATATATTTTGCATTCATCTGATTGATTTTGTATATCTTTTTTTCTTTGTTCTTGAAACCCTTTGAAAATGATATTACACAAGCTTTGACCCGTACGACTTAAGTGGAGCCCGCTACGGCGATACAGCTGTGCTGAAATCCCCGTTCATCGTACCAAAGCCACAGGATCGTTGCTTGGTTTTCTTTGCGTTCATGTTTGGCCATTCCATAGACTACCTTACCCTCCAGATTGTTGAATGGGGAAGCACACCGTCCATGGACCCACAGTTTGCAATTTATGGCAATCATGCGGAGAAGTGGATGGAGCTCGGAATGGACGTCCCCGCGTCAAGTGAGCCGTTTCAGGTAATACAAAGGGACCCTCAACAACTACTTCAGGGGCTGTTGTGGTCACCTGGCTTTAAAACCCCTTATACTGTGAACCACTGGACTCGTCTTCTTGACGTGTGGGTTGAAGAATTACACATCAATGTTTAGTTAATCACACTTTAATTTAGCCAGGACGTTAGACATTTCTGGTTGTTAGGTCAATGCCGGCAATATCCCCCCTAAAAGAAAATAGCTCATTACCTCATACTTTATTCAAAGGTAAATTGTAGTGTTTACCGTATTGCAGAAACCACAATTCATGTGTACCTCTATGATTAATGTATTGTAATTCATGCAAAACACCTAGTTTTTGTTATTTTCATATTTTTGCATGAAAATGATTAAGCGTTTGGAATAATTAATTTGTCAGGTATGACTTTCAGAACTTCGTTTTCAAAAAACTATGATGTGGATTTCATTCGTGCATGCGAACTCACGAATTCTCGTGCGATCATTACGTTCAATGGGGGCAAATGTCTCTCCTTATCACTTTCGTTGGAGACAGCAGTTGCAACGTCGACTTCCTGGCTGCGATGACTGCATCCAAATTATATCCTAAAAGATTGAAGGCTGTCTGTTGTGGTCGGGTAGGGCGCGCGGAGTCGAAGAGTAACGTAAGAAAAAGATGTCAGATTCTCAACAGATTATCATGGATGTAATGATATTTGTTTCAGGGGATGGGACACCAAAATATTTTTTGAAGAAATAAGTTCATTCTATTATTTTTATTTAAAAACTTTTAATCCCACTGCCTTTCAGATATGGTTCGTTGGAACAATAGGCACGTCAAGATACGCTTCTGAAATAGTTCTGGATGACATAGCCCTCATGAACGGAAAATGTCCGATTCAAGGTAATATTACTGTGTTATATTCTATTTCTGAGCTCCTTCCATCTTTTTTTCCTTAAGATAGGTTGACAGAAAATATCATCAAGGGTTGTAAAAATCTGGCAGCACATTACATTTGACAACTTCTAAAATAGTTTCACAAAATCGCATTGTTGTTTGAATTGTCTCGATTCTGTTTCTCCTTTTTCTTCCTCTATAACTGACGTTATAATTGCAAGACATTACTTATCATACAACCCCAAAGAATGTTCTGTAATCTGATTGGTCCAAATCGGATCACATGATATTCAGCAAATTGAACTATTGCATCCGAAATGCACTATCCTGCACTGTGACGTCATTCCAAATGCACTATCCTGCTCTCTGACGTCAGACTGCAGGATAGTGCGAGTTCTGGAATTTTTAGAATTGTCTAGAATATAGATCAAAAGATCAAATATAACATTCGGGGCAACTCAGTATTTGGGTGAGGGTGGGGTTTGTATGAAACAAACAATACACGCATTATTTTGCATAGAGGACCCCCGGGGGGGCACTCAGTATATAATGCATAGTGGGTATGTGCCGCGGAGGGGACCCCCATTTTTACACTCAAATTTCCGTTCCAAGGCATAGCATTTTTGTCTTTTTGAGAAAAAGAACAAAGAAAGCCGCTCCAAGGCATAGCATTTCCTTCTTATCGAGAAAAAAGAAGAAAGAAATCCGTTCCAAAGCTTTGCATATTTTTCGTTACGCCGTTCCGGTCGCATTGATTTGCTACAAGGAGCTGCATTTTGGTGAAAAGCGGCCGTAGAGCGCTTTTCGACCATCGCCTAAGCGAGAGCGCACCCGGCGGAGGCCGCGCTAGCTGCGTCATGCACGATTGCCCGTTCCATAGGGATGCATACGCACTCACAGAGATACGGAGATCCGTTCCGAGGACCCCCGTTTTCACAAACATTTGTAGTTCCAAAGCCCGTTCCGAGGACCCTCCTTTTTACAATAAGCCCGCTCCAAGGCCCCCATTTTTTGCCTCGCCCAAGGCACACCCCTACCACTTTTTTGGTCGAGTGCCCCCCCCCCCCCCCCGGGAGAGGACCTACATAATGAACTCTGTGCTCGACTCGCCAAATGGATATACCGCACTTGGTCCTGCGGACCTCGGTGCGGTATATCCATTGGCTCTTCTCGCACATCTTCTCGTTCATTATTTGGCCCTGCATGCACGTGCTTACGTGCATTTTGTATAATGCTAGCCAATCACTCTTTTTAATTGGAATATTTCATTCAGAAAATTATTTACAATCACGTTACTTTACTATTTACCCCCTATCGTCCTTATCGTATTTTTCTTAGCCACGGAAGCTCCACCAGTACCTTGGGCAGCCAACTGTGATTTCGAGTCTACGACGGACCCGCTCTGTGGCTATACTAATAATGACGACAACGATTTTGACTGGACAGTGCATAGCGGTAGCACCAGCTCGAGCAATACAGGCCCTTCAAGCGATCACACAACGGGAACCGCCATAGGTATATAGCGCATTAACGTAACGTTCTATTTGGAGTTTGATAAAACATAATAATAATGATAATAATAATAGTAATGAGAATCATAACGTCTGTTTATTTGAATCCGATTGCGACGAATTGATTTTACTCACATGACTAATCTATTTCCGATAACCATTCATCTCGTTCTATCTAGTTGTTCATGCTCTTCAAAAATTAATATTCTTCAATGTGTGAAGTCTAACAGTTTCTATTTTCCAAAAGTTCTGAATATGCCAGTGTCCAGCTTGTAATTGCTCTGAACCAAGTGGATTCTGATTCCATAAGATTTGCGCGTGAGACAAACAGTACTGGTAATATCATAATTGCTACTTGGTCAATCGATTTCAGAAAACAAACTATAAATGGTTATAAGAATTGTTTTATGTTGACAGTAGGTGTTGACAAAATATCAATAATGAAAAATGATAGCAATATCAAGCATAGTTATAGTCCTGAACCTACTCACAGCCCCCCCCCCCCCCCGCACACCCATGCACCCTCGTACACACCCACACACACACATCATCCTTTATTCGCCTTATCACACAGGACACTATGCTTACGTCGAGTCTTCTATTCCGCATCGGCCCAATTCTCGCATCTCCATAAGATCTCCTATCCTTAATAGCAAGAACCAAGACATGTGTATTCGATTCTACTACCACGCGTACGGTAAGGACGTCGGGTCTCTGACCGTCGATGTCGATTTGGAAGACTTTTACGACGACATCACGCAATTTGCGATCGCCGGCGACCACGGGAATAAATGGCGCCCAGCTAATGTGAATATACCGGCTAGCT
Organism: Lytechinus pictus; assembly: GCF_037042905.1. Lineage (NCBI taxonomy): Eukaryota > Metazoa > Echinodermata > Echinoidea > Temnopleuroida > Toxopneustidae > Lytechinus > Lytechinus pictus. The sequence continues at coordinate 16,169,935 of NC_087249.1, forward strand.
TCACTGGTATCCATAATTTCAGGGTAATAGTGAATTTTCTTAGGTATCTTCAATCATCCTGTATTAGTATATTAAACTGGTTTAAAGCAAACGAGTTAGCTTTTTTTCTCTGAAAAGTCTTAAGGTCAGCCAAGACCAAAAGGACTTGTCCTTGTTATTTGTTTGTTTTGTTATGTTTTGAGGAGGGTTTGCCGGAAATATTTTTCATTTTTTAGGTTTTTTAATTTTTATTTTATTGCATTTATTTATTTTAATTCATTTCAGTTTTCATTGTTATATTTTTTTCATTTATTTTGATTTATTTATACTCTTTTGGGAGGAGCGGTTCCTGTGATGATTTACCTCATGTCCGACTATTCAGAAGCCACCTATTCTTCTGTTGCGATATTTTGGTTTCTGATTTCATACATCTTCCTCAGATTGAATTTTCGACCGAGAAATACAGAGACGGATTCGAAGGCGACGTCGCTATCGATGACATCCTGTTCTTAAGGAGGCCATGCGAAGGATATCCGTCCGAAAGCGCGTGTAGCTTCGAACAAGGCCTAGTAGGCTGTGGATATAGTGTCGATTTGACCGCTCAATACCAATGGAAGTGGTACGATCTCCTAGCCTTAGAAGAACCACCCCTGAATTCGAGTGAGTAGGAAAAGTTAGGGTGGGTTGCAGATAGAATAAAGTCATCTGTATAGGCTATTGGGCGTTCTTTTCAGTACAAATAATAATAATTTTTATCTTCTAATGTATAAATTTCATTGCAGGAATGGAATAAACTAAAATCAAGTCTATTATCTAAATCTGTCTAATACAATGATACAGGAGAGTTTAAAATTTTATTTTTTCGACATAACTGGGCATGGTGGCTTAGTCGTATAGTTCCTGAGCTCATGAAAGGTAAGTCATAGGTTCGATGACTGCCCAGTCACATCGAGGGAAAAAAAACTTTAAACACGGGACCTTCTATCCTCTTTGTAGGCGCTCCTTTAGCCTTCAGGTCTTTTAAAGTAATTACTATTATGATATTATTCTAGCAAAACATTAATAGTAAAGAAGGTGTGGTTTCTGAGTGTATCCCCATATAGAGTTGGAAAATATTAAAGAAGAATGAAACTCTTGGAGCAAGTTAGCTTTTGTGAAAGCAGAAAAATCAAAGAATAAGATCAACAAAAGTTTGAGTAAAATAGGACTAGCAATAGAAGAGTTATGAGCATTTGAATGTCGAGATCACTAATGCTATGGAGATCCTCCCATTGGCAATGCGACCAAGATCTATGATGTCACAGATGAACAACTCTCCCCTTTTGGACACTGAAAATATACCCCAAAACATCTCTTTTTGCTCATTCTAATCATATATGACAAACGATTCATCAATGATATAATGTTGTGAAACCTCTGTACTTGTCCTCTCATAAAGAGAACACCTCACCTTGTGATAGACTCTATAAAAGTTAGAATATAAGTGAAATAAGTACTAAAGTAATGAGGGAGTTGAACGTGTGTGACATCACAGATCTTGGTCGCATTGCCAATGGGAGGATCGACATGGCATTAGTGATCTCAATATTCAAATGCTCATAACTTTCTTATTATTTATTCAATCTTCCTCAAACTTTCAACAATATGTTTCTTTGATTTTTCTCTTTGATATGGATTCAGCTGGTTTCAAGGGTTTCATTCTCCTTTAAAGATATAGTAATCATGTTGCTGTTTCTCAACGATTTTTTCGATTTCTCTAGTTTCTACCTCTTTCATGTACACCAAGGCCCCGACTCCGATCACCGGTTACACCGCTGAACTGTTCTCCGCAGTCTACGATCTCCGTGGTCGGACCCATTGTCTGACAGTCGACGTCGTCCTCACAGGAGACAGCACTCACCGGCTTCTGATTCAAACACGAGAGACGAAGGCGAAGATAAAACACGATATAGGCCTTCTTTCGGGAGACCTTGGTGGGTCGTGGGTCAGGGGAAACTGGTCAATACAGGGCGATCTCATTTATCCTACGTTTCAGGTAATTCAAAGTAGACTACCCACTTCTCAATATGTTTGGTAATTATGTAATGCATATAATAAGTGACTAGCAATGTCAACTTACCAATACAGAAACGTAATGATAATAATAAAATATTAATAATGACAACTAAAAACTTAAAATAAAAAATAATAATAATGATATAAAAATTATCGCTATATGATAAGAGGATAACAATAAGGACAATATCACTATGAGTTATGGAAATAAGCATGTAAATAAATACAACGATGATATCAATAATAATCATAACAGCCCTATCTGATTGTTCTGATTGTTCTGATGATGAATCTTATTATACGCATGTGTATACAGATGACGTTATGAAATATGATTGAGGATCAGTGCAAATCAGTCCATTAATGTCTTTAATATTCATCTCTTGCTATTCGTTCTCTAGCTTGTCTTCACGGCGATGTATGACTCAAGCTCCGAAGGAATTATTGCCATCGATAATGTTTACCTTTCAAAGCATATGGATGCGTGCATGGAACGTAAGAAATTAAAGTTTTAAATGAACATTTCGGCATAAATGATTATTACTTTAGAAAAGTATAACTTTATCTAATACAAAGAGGGCAAGATTTGTGGGGGATTTTTAGGGGGCTGTAATTGTGTGAAATTATGGGTCTGGATCTACCTTCAAGATAGGGATGTGATATCTAGGGAGGTACGATGAATATGTTTTAAACATCCCTCCTTTCCGGCTTTCATGCCTTTAAAATAAACGAATCACCAAAAGAAAACCATCTTTACTTAAACTACATTATCGGAAACCATCGTTACTTAAAAACAGGCTTCATGCAGAGAGCGGAAAAAATATCGAATTGATTAGAAATTTCCTTTTATCTATGTGTAAAATTTAATAATTTAGACGTGGAAATTAGTTTGGCCTAAACATTCAATGTCTATTCGCAGATCCACAACATCCATTGAAGACGAGTTCACGACCTTTTATTTCTCGGCAACCACATCGAGGTACTAATCCTAACGTCGGAATGATCATTACCATCGTCCTGGCCGTACTTGTTTTCATAGCCGTCGCCATCATCGGTGGTCTTTTTATTTTCAAATACCGCAAGTCGAGTTTAAAATCTTTTACTGTCGGCTATAAGAACGAGAACTTGGATTCCATTTCGGTGTCTGGGGTAAACACGCACAGTCGCGATGGAGGTCGTGAAGATTCACAGGTGGTTATTCGTGGGACTTCAGAAGGACCGAAGCCCGACTCTTCTCATTTCTTGTAGTTTTCAAGCGTATGGAATCTCCTATTACCCCTGTAATCATAAAATTGCACAAAAAATGTGTTATATATATACAATTTATAGTTAAATCACTTTGTACCATAATTTATTTTATTAGGGCAAAATTATTTAAAAAAAATGTCCCACCTGATAATTATACATTATCAAAAGATGAGAATGACGACAGAAGTGTTAGAAGTATTTATAATTATGATTATCATGATAAATAATTTTAGCAGGATTTACATAAATATATATATAACGATGATGTATGAATGAATATGATCATATATTGATAATTAGTGTGGTTATGGTAATATCATTATTAGGAGTACTATTGCAATAATTAAGTTTATTGAAAATATTCAACTTAAACATTTTATCAATTGTATTCTTAACAATAGTAATAATAGCATATATTTTTCTATTTTTTTTTTCAAATTTCTGGTTAAAATTTTTAAAAATCTATCTACTCAAAAAAAAGTTTCAAATGTTAAACTATTGCGTCTCTCATGAGCACGATCTTGGATCTCCTCCCAATGCGACAGGTAAATGAGATATAAACGTCAAATTGCCTTGGTAAGCAAAGCATCGTGCTGATTGGACATGTCGCTTACATTCATTTTATTTATCAAAGATTGACTACATACAGTTGTTTTCCCTTTTTAACTTTATTAATTAAACGCGGACCTATTTTTTATCGTCTCAACTATATTAAATAAATTTCGAGAATGACAATAATATTTGAATCAGTCTCTTCTTAATTTTATTTTTCCTATGATACTTAATTAGGTTTGATTAACTTGTATAGTATCCAATGGCTTTCAAATCATTCAGGGCGGAAATGTTGCCATTATAAATTTCATCCTTTGGACCTCACTTGGTATTGGTATATTTTAACATTCATTATTATGGAAGGTGAACTTTAAATATTTCCATATTTCTTCATCATTATTAAGCTCTGAATTATTATCCTTACCACATTTAGACAATATTAAATGTATCTTACTCTTTTGTTTCGATATAATTATAATTTTATGAATAAAAATGCCTCCAAGGATTGATAAAATGGTCTGAAAGAATTGTTGCTGTATGTTAACCATTTTTGTCTGGGATATATGACTATACATACATTGATCTTGACTATCGTTACAATTCAGCGGGTAAATTCAATATTATAGTCAAACTGTCGAACAAATAAGTCGACCTATCGATTATTGAATTGAAAAATTTTCAAGCGAATAGAAGATGCAATAACTTACGCACTATCGTACAGTGGCTTATAAGCATGCATGAAACCCACTGACAGTTTAACACCTGCTCGAATCTTTCAAAGAAGATAAAAGATCTATTAAATAAATGTTGTCACAGGCTAAGTAACCTTGCAATACCCCCTTATATATGCTGCAAAATCATACCAGAATAGATACTGCTTCAAACAATATTATCATCATAACTGCCATGATTTGGGATGTGAAGTGTGATAGCAGCTAATTATCCTTTTCTGGAGCGCAGAATTTAGTTTTCTTTGAGAGAGAGAATAATTTTGAGAAGAAAGAGATTCCGAAAATGATGATAGCATGTTTTTTATTTTGCGTATCCTTATTTTCGTAGTTATAAATGCCTCCGAAAATTATCCATTATCATATTTTTTTGGGGGTAATCTTAGCCCCACTTTTCGACGTTAACAAAGTACGCCACTAATTATGGATAAATACCCTCTCCCCTTAAATGTATAAGTGTCTAAATCGACAGCTACTTCAAAAGCAAGCATTGCTTTTATAGTGGAGCCCCCTCATTTTTGTTTCCGCATGAAATGTTTTATACTGCTATTCTTCAAAATATTAATCCGTCATTGTTATACCTCATTTATATCACTGTGCATTTGTATGTTTGAATAGAAATGAAATAAACTGATTATTGAATCGAATAAGGTCATTCTTCAAAATGTCAATCCGTCAGTTTTTATTTTTTGATGTATATTACTTTGCATGTATATGTTTGAATAGAAATAGAAAATGGTAATTGAAATTGAATCGAATAATGTCATTCTTTAAAGTATCAAACGATCTGTTGTTGTTTTTTCTAATTTATATTACTAAACATTTAAATTTTGGATAGAAATATAATAAAATAATTGAAATTGAGTCGAACAAGGTAATTCTTTCAAATGTCAATCCGTCAGTTTTGTTTGTATTATACTATCTTGCATTTATTATGTTTAAATAGAGTGTGTCAAATAAATAATTACAGAAATGGGAGATAAAGTTGTTCATCTAGAGAAACATCTTTTTGGAGACCCTGATTGAAAGAAAAACATTTAAGATTTTTGTATCTAAGTTAGTTAAGAATATACGAATCATTCTCTTTACAGAATGACTGCAGAATACCGGAAGAGATCTTCCACTTGACAATTATGTAAAAATTCGAAATTCAACAGTTCAATTGTCTTACTTTATTTTCATTGATATTTGTTACAAGTATTCAAACTAATATCAAAATGAACTAATGGTTACATGCCTAAAATAATAAGCATGGGATATAAAGTCACAATACCTCACCTTTCGTCCAAAACGAAGACATAAAGTCATTTTAGTCATACAAGAACCTACCTACGCATAGCTTTCTTCGGTCAAAATGACCTTTGAAATAATCCTGGGACTAGGAACCACCCCCTTTCAACAAGAGTAGAATTCCCTCCTCTTCCCTTTGTCGATATTTCAATATTTTATCATATTCTTTTATAATTCGGCTGCACAGCGATACAAAGTAAATTTGAGCAATTTTATACAAATAGAGTTAGACAAAATAAATTGACAAATAAATAACTCGAGTGAGGATAATCAAAAAAAAATAGAAAAAATATCGAATTGATTAGAAATTTCCTTTTATCTATGTGTAAAATTTAATAATTTAGACGTGGAAATTAGTTTGGCCTAAACATTCAATGTCTATTCGCAGATCCACAACATCCATTGAAGACGAGTTCACGACCTTTTATTTCTCGGCAACCACATCGAGGTACTAATCCTAACGTCGGAATGATCATTACCATCGTCCTGGCCGTACTTGTTTTCATAGCCGTCGCCATCATCGGTGGTCTTTTTATTTTCAAATACCGCAAGTCGAGTTTAAAATCTTTTACTGTCGGCTATAAGAACGAGAACTTGGATTCCATTTCGGTGTCTGGGGTAAACACGCACAGTCGCGATGGAGGTCGTGAAGATTCACAGGTGGTTATTCGTGGGACTTCAGAAGGACCGAAGCCCGACTCTTCTCATTTCTTGTAGTTTTCAAGCGTATGGAATCTCCTATTACCCCTGTAATCATAAAATTGCACAAAAAATGTGTTATATATATACAATTTATAGTTAAATCACTTTGTACCATAATTTATTTTATTAGGGCAAAATTATTTAAAAAAAATGTCCCACCTGATAATTATACATTATCAAAAGATGAGAATGACGACAGAAGTGTTAGAAGTATTTATAATTATGATTATCATGATAAATAATTTTAGCAGGATTTACATAAATATATATATAACGATGATGTATGAATGAATATGATCATATATTGATAATTAGTGTGGTTATGGTAATATCATTATTAGGAGTACTATTGCAATAATTAAGTTTATTGAAAATATTCAACTTAAACATTTTATCAATTGTATTCTTAACAATAGTAATAATAGCATATATTTTTCTATTTTTTTTTTCAAATTTCTGGTTAAAATTTTTAAAAATCTATCTACTCAAAAAAAAGTTTCAAATGTTAAACTATTGCGTCTCTCATGAGCACGATCTTGGATCTCCTCCCAATGCGACAGGTAAATGAGATATAAACGTCAAATTGCCTTGGTAAGCAAAGCATCGTGCTGATTGGACATGTCGCTTACATTCATTTTATTTATCAAAGATTGACTACATACAGTTGTTTTCCCTTTTTAACTTTATTAATTAAACGCGGACCTATTTTTTATCGTCTCAACTATATTAAATAAATTTCGAGAATGACAATAATATTTGAATCAGTCTCTTCTTAATTTTATTTTTCCTATGATACTTAATTAGGTTTGATTAACTTGTATAGTATCCAATGGCTTTCAAATCATTCAGGGCGGAAATGTTGCCATTATAAATTTCATCCTTTGGACCTCACTTGGTATTGGTATATTTTAACATTCATTATTATGGAAGGTGAACTTTAAATATTTCCATATTTCTTCATCATTATTAAGCTCTGAATTATTATCCTTACCACATTTAGACAATATTAAATGTATCTTACTCTTTTGTTTCGATATAATTATAATTTTATGAATAAAAATGCCTCCAAGGATTGATAAAATGGTCTGAAAGAATTGTTGCTGTATGTTAACCATTTTTGTCTGGGATATATGACTATACATACATTGATCTTGACTATCGTTACAATTCAGCGGGTAAATTCAATATTATAGTCAAACTGTCGAACAAATAAGTCGACCTATCGATTATTGAATTGAAAAATTTTCAAGCGAATAGAAGATGCAATAACTTACGCACTATCGTACAGTGGCTTATAAGCATGCATGAAACCCACTGACAGTTTAACACCTGCTCGAATCTTTCAAAGAAGATAAAAGATCTATTAAATAAATGTTGTCACAGGCTAAGTAACCTTGCAATACCCCCTTATATATGCTGCAAAATCATACCAGAATAGATACTGCTTCAAACAATATTATCATCATAACTGCCATGATTTGGGATGTGAAGTGTGATAGCAGCTAATTATCCTTTTCTGGAGCGCAGAATTTAGTTTTCTTTGAGAGAGAGAATAATTTTGAGAAGAAAGAGATTCCGAAAATGATGATAGCATGTTTTTTATTTTGCGTATCCTTATTTTCGTAGTTATAAATGCCTCCGAAAATTATCCATTATCATATTTTTTTGGGGGTAATCTTAGCCCCACTTTTCGACGTTAACAAAGTACGCCACTAATTATGGATAAATACCCTCTCCCCTTAAATGTATAAGTGTCTAAATCGACAGCTACTTCAAAAGCAAGCATTGCTTTTATAGTGGAGCCCCCTCATTTTTGTTTCCGCATGAAATGTTTTATACTGCTATTCTTCAAAATATTAATCCGTCATTGTTATACCTCATTTATATCACTGTGCATTTGTATGTTTGAATAGAAATGAAATAAACTGATTATTGAATCGAATAAGGTCATTCTTCAAAATGTCAATCCGTCAGTTTTTATTTTTTGATGTATATTACTTTGCATGTATATGTTTGAATAGAAATAGAAAATGGTAATTGAAATTGAATCGAATAATGTCATTCTTTAAAGTATCAAACGATCTGTTGTTGTTTTTTCTAATTTATATTACTAAACATTTAAATTTTGGATAGAAATATAATAAAATAATTGAAATTGAGTCGAACAAGGTAATTCTTTCAAATGTCAATCCGTCAGTTTTGTTTGTATTATACTATCTTGCATTTATTATGTTTAAATAGAGTGTGTCAAATAAATAATTACAGAAATGGGAGATAAAGTTGTTCATCTAGAGAAACATCTTTTTGGAGACCCTGATTGAAAGAAAAACATTTAAGATTTTTGTATCTAAGTTAGTTAAGAATATACGAATCATTCTCTTTACAGAATGACTGCAGAATACCGGAAGAGATCTTCCACTTGACAATTATGTAAAAATTCGAAATTCAACAGTTCAATTGTCTTACTTTATTTTCATTGATATTTGTTACAAGTATTCAAACTAATATCAAAATGAACTAATGGTTACATGCCTAAAATAATAAGCATGGGATATAAAGTCACAATACCTCACCTTTCGTCCAAAACGAAGACATAAAGTCATTTTAGTCATACAAGAACCTACCTACGCATAGCTTTCTTCGGTCAAAATGACCTTTGAAATAATCCTGGGACTAGGAACCACCCCCTTTCAACAAGAGTAGAATTCCCTCCTCTTCCCTTTGTCGATATTTCAATATTTTATCATATTCTTTTATAATTCGGCTGCACAGCGATACAAAGTAAATTTGAGCAATTTTATACAAATAGAGTTAGACAAAATAAATTGACAAATAAATAACTCGAGTGAGGATAATCAAACAGTGAAGTCCGCAGAAGCTTTTATTTGAGCGAAAAGGTTTTCTGAAAGGTTGTATATTATAGGTCAGTTGTATACCGTTCAGCGCATTATGCAAGCAATTCGGCTTCCAGGAGACTCGCGTAATTGTGTTAACAATTGACCATGAATCTTTGAACGTTAAAGAAGTAATTAAATCAGAGTCGATTTTAGATTGGAACTGTGCTACAGAATTAACACCATGCCTTGCAGTCAACAGAACAAACAATAATTGGTTATATTCCATATGCTGGAAGCTGTACATTTGGAAATTCTAAAAATGACTTGTTTGCAGGACTATTTCAATATGACTACGGGGATTTTACTCGGGATAATATTCTTTGCAACAGCTTTTGGTATGTTTGTTTTTCCTTACAACAACCATCAATTATGATAACTCGATGTCCCACGGCAAAAGGCGATTCTGACCCAATGTATGTTATGTCGGGCTCCGCAATATAAGAGAGTTTTCGCATTTGCTTTGAAGCCGCGCTCTCTACAATGCACCGATTCTTTTCAAAATGCAATTCAATTCACAATGGACAGCTTTTGTCAAATGTTGGTGGACCGGGGCGCCAAATTATTTTTCCCACCGCAGTTCCGGAAGCCAATATGAATATTCATGACTTGCGTCTTTGGCCAGAATAAGAGTACGCATGCGCATGGACAAGAGTGTGGTCGTTCGCGTTGCCATTAACAAATCAGCACCTTCAACTTGCAGATACCCTTATATTGGCCTTATAGGCTTAGATCTATATCTAGATCCAATTCTTAAACACTTATCAAGTTGCCATTAACAATGAAAGGGAAAAGTGTTAGGCTAGGCTATGGCTAGTCTTGGCTAGCGCATTAACTTTATCTCAAATCTGGACCTGTCTATAAATGCCTGCAGCTGACTAATGCCATGGTTAACTTAGAATTGGTTAATTCCGAACTTTACGTTTACCTACGTTAGACCAATGAGCTTGGTTGCCTTCGTTTAATAGGTCTAGTCCGTATATAGAACTCGTAACAAAATTGCCGATTTGGAGCACGGGAAATCAAATACTTAATAATTGGTGAGAAAATGCAGATCGATCTAATATATTTCGTTGATCAAGACCAGGATTAAGATCGAGAGTTGCAATAGTATGCAGAGCCGTGCGTTAAACATAGACAGTTTATGTGCATATTCTGCTCACTGTGCCTGAGGCCCTGACGTTAGAATACGTTCCATGCTGATACAGCGTAGATCAGAGTCTATCAAGGTCTAGAGACTAGACTAGATCTAAGATAAATTTATTTAGATCTAGGACCAGATCTGTATACGGACTAGACCTATTAAACAAAGGCTACTAAGCTAAATGTTCTAACCTAATCAAATGTAAAGTTCGGAATTAGGCCTAACCAGTTCGAAGTTAACCATGGCATTAGTCGAGTCGGCATTTATAGGCATTATAGACAGGTCCAGATTTGAGATAAAGTTAATGCATTAGCCTAAGCTAGCCCTAGCCTAGCATTTTCTCTTGTCATTAATGGCAGTTTGATAAGTGTTTAAGAATTGGATTTAGATATAGTATAAGCCCATAAGGCATATGTAACTAATGTAAGGGTACCGGTAATTTGAGGGTGGCGATTCATTCGTGGCAACGTGAACGCTAACTACCACTGACAATTAATTTTGTAAAGATAAGTCCACGTGCATGCGTATTCTTATTCCGAAAACGCAAGTCATGAATATTCATATTAGCTTCCAGAACTGCGGTGGGAAAAATAATTTCGCGACCGAGGCAGCAGCGGAATCTCTTGACTCTGGACGACATATTTTCAATTGTTCGTCCGGTGCAAATATCGGATGATCTGCTGTCCCAGTCCACCAACTTTCAAAAAAAAGCCTCTCAGCTCTCTATTGTGATTTTAATAAGATTTTCAAAGGAATCTTTGCGTTGTAGAGAGCGGCTCCGTAGTAGATGCGAAAACTCTAAAATAAGACTAACTTCGCGGACATACAGTAACTGTGACGTCTCACGAATAGAAGAATGTGGAATGAAATGTGTCAGTGATGATCTAACAAAAATGTATTCAAATGGTAAAATAGGAAAACATGTGTAATGGAAATTGAAAGTTAGAAAATTGATAAGAAATTAAGAGAGACCGTGTGTACAGAGAGAGAGGGGGGAGTGAGAAAGTAAAAGTGTAAAACACATGTCATGTTTGTATGACTAATTATTATACCGATTCGGCCTCAAAAAGACCATAATAATGGTGATCGAAATATGAAATATATTTATATATTGTTTTTCGTATGGAGTTAATCATCATAGAATCCTACCACGTTGTGACGGTTTGAATCTAGAATGACAAATGGCAATTTTTTCAAAGGCAAATCAGTGTATTTGAGTAAATCTTTAACTCACCACTATCACCATTATCATGACTGGTGCACTATCCGTTATGTAATAGAACATGTTCTTGGAGGATTCAGTTGCAACTTTGAAAAGGGTATGTGCGGCTACACCCAGGACCAAGGAGATGACTTCGATTGGACCAGGTTCCAGGGTCGTACCGAGACCAGCGAGACTGGTCCTGATGTGGACCATACCCATGGAACGCGCCTTGGTAAGGACATGGTCCTATGCATACATGTATATCTGTAGTAATCACAAGGTGGTTAGTGCCCCAAAATATATAAATCATACATCATCTGGTAATTTAGAATACAGTGAATTCATTATCTGAAAGTCTGTCACGTAATGACCGACTTGCAGTAGATCATAGAATTGATGTAAAATCAGAGAATGGTGCACTCCAAGATTATGAAAGTGATATACATATAGCACTTTTAAATAGCACTTAGTGCATCAGGACAACTTCTCCAAGAAAGCAATAACAGATATGTCATTACCCCATTCATCGGACTCTGGGGTGCGAAATCCATGTTCTCTTATTCCACTCCTAAGAGCATTCTACAAACAGCCTCTGAGCCGCAATGCTAGCCATTTAAGTAATTCTTTAAAACTAAACTATAGAAGAGACTGCCCTTAGGGTGCCAATACAACTGCTGAAAATAAGTACACTCTTAAAATGTTGGGCAACATTCTGTCCACACAATGGGTCAATAAATTTTTCCAACTCTGAGTGGGTAGTTTTCAACCAATACTGTGTAGTTTTCACCCAAAGCAAACATTATTGATTTAAAACTACGTAACCCAGAAATGGATAAAGTTTTAACCAATTGTTGTGTGGACAATATGTTGCCCAACATTTTTAAGAGTGTATAAGCTCCTAAAATGCCGAATTTAGCAAATCGATTTGTTAGAATTTACGTTGGCTTTCGACTCCCCTGATCCTTAAAACCAAAGTGCCGCCAAAGTTTATTTGCATGATGAATTATCATAGACGAAATAACATCTTTGCTGTATAATAACCATAAAAATGATCACTTTAAATACTAATAAATATTATTGGAATGATCATCTCATTTCCAATCATGTATCATTATTATTGTCGTCATTTTCAGAACAGCAACTTGCCCCTTCTCCTCACCATTATACTACTGCTACAATTTTATGTAATTTATTACCTTTTTATTTCACGCAGGATACTACTTGTATGCCGAAGCTTCTGGTAGGTCAGAAGGCAACAGAGCTCGTTTGACAAGCTTAGCAGAGGATGTTATTAAGCCGCAATGTATCCATTTCTTTTACTCATTGTATGGTGACACAACAGGATCACTCAGGTTCGTAGAATGTGTATATACAAACTATCGCAAAGACGAGGCGCCCACTTTGGCCAGGACAAAGTCAAGATGCGGAATGCAGAATTTGTATATCGCGTCCCTTCCGCAACCTGTCCGGACAGCGATATTTTCTTTGGGGGGGGCGTCAGTACTTGTGTACCCGATGCAAGAGGGCATTATACTGTAGCCGTAACTTTTTCATGAATAAGTCTAAATAACAGGGTTAATTTAGTCAGACCTCATGGATATTCATGGCTATCCGAAACGTTAGGATATAGCGTAATTATCGACCCATCGATCAGCTCGACTGATGTGGGTCAATCAGTAAGCCATTCCTGTTGACGATTTCATTGACGCAGGTTCGATTATCGCCTAAAACGACTTTTCAAAGAATGATAACCAATAATAGGTGCGAGCTTACTACCATTTGAATAGATACAATCATGAGTTTCAACAACTTTCTTGACTGATTCCTAGGAAATTCCCTTGATAATATTCGAATAATGAGCGGACATTTCTAGGAATGTGCTGGGAATCCTTCCGCCCCATAGTCGGGACAAAACGCCGCAACCCTTCCAGACAATTTCTCCTAACAAGACTTGAAAGAATTAATTCCAAAGGTTTATTCGAATGATGATTCAAATATTAGATTATATCATACATGTGGATATTCTGTATTAGGGTGTTACATAACATATCAAGAACCTGGATTACATGATGATATTATTTAAAGATACATAAATGAGAGACATACGAATTGAAAATTGATATATATGTTAATGTAAAATATAATTATTTTAATATCATACAAATATAGTTTGTCTTGAAAGTTTTGTGGTATTACTATGACCAAATGTGCCTCCAGAAGTACTATTCCCTGAGGGGCGTAGCCCGAAAGTGAATAGCACTTTTGGAGATACCGACGCATATAGTTTAAAATAGGCAATGTATATTTGTTTTATATTTGAGTTCATAATTCTATACAAAGTAAAAAGAATAACGCCATCAAGGTCACCCTCAAAATTTACTCCGACCTCGTAACAAAATTCATAGAAAACGGACAGTCCATTCATTTATGGGGGCGTATTACTATACACTGAAATAATTAAATAATTCAAGTCTTGATCAGTATTATGACCAAACCGCGTATCTTGAAGAAAAATGAGCTTAAGTAATATTGAATTAGCTTAAACTATCGCGATCGGTATCTGGTCACTGCCTGCAGCCGTGGCACCCAGAGATTTCACTTGAGCCTCTAAATTTACTTGCAAGTGATGCGCAAGGCCACTATACAAACTGCAATTATGTGTTCTTTACGTCGAATGCACATGGAACGCAATGTGATGGTTGGACTGACACATTGGTCGCAACACGCAGCGCACCTTAGTTCGTGTGATCTGAGGCGAGTTTGTAGAAAGTCATTGTGGCGCATGCCAGAACCATACTTGCAGGAAAGGAGTACCACGCAGAACACACAATGTGTGTGGCTTTTAGTCATTGGTGCCTCCTGTGTTGTACGTCCTGCATTTTAGTTACCTGAGCCTCATGGCTTGAAAATGGTGCCGTGGCATGTACCACGTCGTTGCATCTCGGCGCCTTCTATTCGGCGCATCACATTCACTTCAATTTCACTTATTTGGCAAAATAAAACAATCAAGAAGTTACAAAGTAAACAAATACATATAAATGAGCCAGGACCTCTGAAAAAGCAACCTGTGCTTGTATTTGAGGCCCTAAATGACAATTAAGAAATACAATGAAATCCAAAAAACATTACATTAACTTTGTTTTAAAATATTGTTACATATAAGAATTGTAAGAGCAATTACCATCATTTATATAGTTATTTTCTCTTTAAGGATATTCATAGCATAGAATGATTAAGAATATTCCAGAATGTCTCATAAAAGCTTTGTTAGACATGAGTAATCTTTGAATAATCTTTGTTATTTGTGGAATGTCCATAGGGAGACAATACAGACTGCTAAACAATAGATTGCTACACATTAGACTAGTGGCAGTGAAAAGAACAATAGGATTAGCGTTGTTGTTTACAATTTTTAATTTCACTGAGGTCATTCAAAAGTCTTCTAGAATTTGATTGGTCCAGAAAAAAATTATTTTTGTAGACAATACTAGAAGCTTCCAGAATAGTGAATAATTTGTATATAAGCTGGCAGTTTCTTCAAGGAGATCATCACATCATATCAGATCAGAACTCAGAGCTTCACGCCAGACTTATTTCCAACTGGAATATAACATTTATCTTCTGTGGAATCATTTGCACGCCGTCAATGAACTGTTTGCAGTTACTTTGAGAGAGGAATTATCAGTTCTCATCGAGATCATCAACCTGTTTTAATGAACGCTTTTCAACCCATGGATTGCTGAAATTGACTGTTTAATCATCATCAACATCGTCTTTATCGTGCTTCAACATCAATTTAATCATCGTCAGCATTGTGGACATTAATTTAAGGAACCTTTGCCAGCCAACCTGGATATTATCATTTAGAATAAATTCAGAACTGACATTTCAAGAGATGTAAGATAAATATTTATTTATGTTTTGTTAGTTAATGATTGTTATATTTCCTGTAATAAAAAGAAGGAAATCAAATCTAAAACTAAATTTTCATTGTTATTTTTTGCAGTATCGTAACAACATTCACCTCACCATTCCACTCTCCCTACCCCCCCCCCCCCTCCTTTATAACTCTTTCTCTCTGTTTTTCTTGCTCTATCTCTGTCAAAAGCTCCCTTTCTGTTTTCTATTTCACATAGAGTCTACGTCAAAGATATCACTTCCTCGAGTTTGGGTGATCCAGTGTGGTCTCTCTCAGACAATCGCGGTAGCGGCTGGTATAGAGGACTGGCGAGCATTCAAAATAGCACCAATAGAATTCAGGTATAATTGTCTTAGATCTTGCCACAGTGCTGCTCATCTGTAGTTTACACACCATTAGCATAGAGACCCCCACCCTAACACAGAATTGAAAGTCACAGTTTGCTCATGTCTGGGTGATTCAGCGAGGTCTCTCTCAAGAGTTTGTCGAAATGGCTTGTAGAAAATTAGCAAGCATACACAATAGCACCATTAAAGTTCAGCTGGAACTATAATGCTAGAATGGTAATGGCAAATATTAGAAGATATTCTTATTGCGCGATGTATGTGAAATGGGAAAGTTTTAAGAGAGAAGGGAGATCCTAGGTGTTCCATTATTATACTAATTATAAAATATATATATATCCCCTGTATATTGCCCCTCAGCTTTTTTTATATTGTATCATTTTTTTCTTTTTAAAGTATTTTGAGCTGCATTTTTTGTTTTCCCTTACCTGCAATATTCATCTTTCCCTCAAGCCTAGCTCTCTCTCCCCTCTGTACCCCTTCTCTATATCTCTCTCCCTATATCATTATCCCTTTCTCTCACTCTTTAAATGTTGAACTGTTGCACATTAAGTGTGTTTATGACAACTGAGAACCTAAAACAGAACATATAATATCTTATTGAAGACACATATTTCAAACCATTTGTTTAACTTTCTTGTACAGCTGGTCTTCGAAGCAGAAATGGGAATTGGAGAGTATTCTGACATTGCAATTGATGATGTCGAAGTAAAGGAAGGACTCTGTCCACTGGGTAAGTATAAACTCCGGTTTGAAATATAAAGGTTGGTGTATAGGCATACTTTGATTTGGAACGAGCGTCGACTTCACTTCAGGGCACTGGTAAATATTTACATGCCTATATAGCTTTATGTGCGAAAGAACGAGTGTTTGTGACTGGTCGTGAATTGACTCGAAATTCAAAAATGACATGTTGTTGAAGAATGACTTTATTTTTTATTACAAATAATAAATAACATGTACAGGGGAAATTTGAAATTTGTTTGTGTATGTCACTGATTTCGTTGTATTCATTGCCAATAATTTCCTCTTGTTTCATTGGGCCCACCACTTCTTTACACTTCCAAAATTGATGAAAATTAAAACAACAAATGGTTTGATGTGGCTTTGGAACATTTTCTTCTTGTTGTACAACAGGGCTGTGCTTATGGTCCCTTGGTGCTCACACTCTACATCACTCTAATAACATGATTAAGATCTCTTGTTCAATGTTGCTACAGTATTGATTTCCAAACAAATATTTCACTTCTTGTGAGTTGTATTAGTTTCTGTGCAATTAAGATGTTTGGAATAACCGTTCCTTTTAGGGCACAGGATATTTCTAAACCCTGGCCGAACGACCACAATTATAACGACGAAATCCGCTAGATGTGGTTCCTTAGATGTCCACATGGAGATTTATCATCTTCATACCCTGCTCGTCATTTCTAGGGCTCCTTACAGCTCTACTAATCTTAATGCTTTCAAATGGATAAGTAGCTTTGAGATTTTTTTCTGACACTCGTGAGTTTGATATATGACATACTTTGTGAGCAAATAATTACTGTAATATTCGGAAGCACTGTCTAATAAAACGGTAGGCCTATAAATTTTAGGAAGTCTGATACCAAATACAGTGAAACTCTGAAGGAAATTTTTTTTAAGAGAGAAACGGGGGCAATGAAAGTTTCATTGAATAGGTGTGATTAACAATATCTAGATTGACCACGCTCATCTTAGTCCCACTGCATAAAACTCAAAATTATGGTAACTATGATAGCAAACAGACCATCATGACCATGGAAACTTTGTCTTTGAGTCCTATTTTTACGCTTGATACCGTTACGGCAAATTCACCCGAGCTGTTCCAAGAGACTCCTCATGAAATCACTGTAAATTATATTTAATTTTGACAGATTTCCTGAACTGCACTTTCGAGGAAGAAGTTGGAATGTGTGGATTCGTTCATGATGAAACAGCAGATTTCGACTTCATCCACTGGAACGGAAAAACTTACTCGTCAGACCCAGGCCCTGCCATCGACCACACAACGGGAACAGAAGAAGGTGAGTATGTAACGCAATAATGGTTTTTTTTTTTTTAATAGCTGTTTAACACAATTACTTAGTTAATGCGTTAATGAGTTAAGCTTTCGTGTTTGCTTTTTAAGTTATGTTATGCACAATTGCTGATTAAGTGTTTGCCCATTAAGGAACAACGAATATGGAGTGCATTATTGTTGTTATCATTATAATACATATTATCATCTTTGTTAGCATTGTAGTAGCTTTTCTAATTTTCTAATTTCATATCCGTTTAGGTTACTTTATGTACACTGAAGCCCTTTGGATGACAAGGAATAAGATCGCGCGGCTCATATCACCAACTTTTCGGGGCATTCAGGGGGACGACACGGAGACCTTTTGCGTGGTGTTTTGGTATCACATGTATAAAGCAAACATTGGGGAACTGACGTTGTATCTCCGTACCAATAGCAGCTCTGTGGGCTCACCCATCTGGTCGCTGGCCGGTGGCAGAGGGGACGTTTGGAGAGGGGCAGAAGCAGAGATAAACACTCATAAGGATTTCAATGTAATGCTTTAGATATTTTTTCTAAACTCTCATGATTCAAACGTGGGGATTCTTCATAGAATACGTAACGTAAAAGTGTAACGGTTATTTGAGTATACACAATTAAGTCCAGCTGAGGCTTTATTTTTATTATTAGAATTGCCAAACCCTTCTTGTACTCCCCCAATATTCTTATGTCTTAGTGAAACACCATGGGCTTTAGTCTGCAAAGAATTCGGCTAGGATAGTAACACAAAGCTAATAATATAATAATATGTTGCATTACATGTATATTTGAGTCACGTTTTTACCCTCCGAGCAAAGACAGTGGAATATAGTTGATTAAGAAAGAAATAAGCACCCATGTGATTGTATGCAGATCGTCTTTGAAGGCGCCCGTGGCTCGTCGTACAATGGTCATATCGCAGTCGATGATATCTTAATCACAAGCTTTGCCTGCCCCGGTCGTCGTAAGTATAATCATGATGTTAATGAGTGGAGTTCCCTGTTAAAAAATGATATTAGGCATGGTTACATGCACACAAAACTGAGAGACGTGTTCCTTGAGCATACATTATTCCATTGCTTATCTCAACCGTTGGGAAATTCCCCTTCCCGATAACAATAAACCTACTGGAGGATGAACCGATACCTGATGTTGACATTATTGCAGTGTCCCCTCATGAACTTGTAGTATATTGATATACCACCGTCATGACAGTGCGACTAATAACAAAATACCAATATGATACAATGTGAAAACAATGGCGTCGCAAACGATGATGATGACTTCATAAAATTAAACTCAAACTCTAGATCATATCATTTTAAATTCTTACATTTCGGCTTTATCATCAGAAGTTGAGATAAACTAATTAACATATTTATTAAAAAGTTTTTTGCGAACCAAAAATCTACAGGTCTAAATTACAATTAACCAAACAATCGCAACTACTTCATTGCTGTGTACGGCAAAACAGAATAAGGCAAATACACAACCATACAAACAATAAATGACTTCTTTATAGGTGTCACTATATTTTTCATATTGTTTCAGTATTAATACTGCATTCCTCATTAAGTACCATTTCCTATTCACTCTGATCAAGAAGAAAACATGAGAGTTCTTCAATATTGAGATAATAAATTGAACTTTCTATCATTGGGAGGAAAAATAGATATAGAAAATAAATATTATAATCATGCTTTGTTCTCTCCATCTATAGATATTATCAAGAATGAGAGTAGTGTAACATGTGACTTCGAAGAAATTGAGTTGTGCTATTACGTCCAGGATGACACAGATACCATTGACTGGAAGTGGCAGAACCAAGCAACAAAAGATGGCTATAACGGACCAGAAATGGATCACACGAGAGGGGATGAATTCGGTGAGTGGTGTTGGTAGCACCGATTTTGGTGGTTGCGAGTAGGTTCTAAAAAATGGAGATAAAAGTGGTCATGGTAATGATGATGATCTTGATGGTGATGACGATGTTGTCAAAGATGATGATGATGATGATGATGACGATAATGGTGCTGCTGCTAATTATAACGATGGTGCTGATGATTGTGATGATGATGATGATGAGGGAAACGAGGACAACGACGGTGAAGATGTTGATCTTGATGATGGTAATGAGAATGATGGTTATGATGATGGCAATGATATGTTTACTCTCACTTGCAGGGTTTTACTTGTTTGTCGGTAGTTCAATCTACCATGATACAGAGGACGTCGCTCGCATCATGTCACCAATTGCCACAGCATCACCATCAATATCATCTTGTGTAGAGTTCTGGTATCAAATGTGGGGAAGGGATGTCGAAACACTCAATGTCTACATCAAACGTGAATCTTTGGCCTTGCCTTCGGCGCCAGTGACAAAATTAACAGGCGATCAGGGAAACTACTGGCATCGAAGAACATTCACTGTACCAGCAGGGTCCGGAGAATACAGGGTAACCAATCAAATTCGAGTTCCATTACCCATCGATAAATCCAGCCTACCTCTCTAAGGACAATTTTTTTTTTAATTTACGAGGCATGGATATCTTCTACTTAATGACATGACGTACTATAAAATCTCGATAAAAAGATATTTATTTTGATCATAATGAATACTACTACCACCCCACTCTTCCCTCGCTTCCCCTTATTTCATAATTATTCGATTTGTTTTCGCTTCCTGCTTCTTTTCTTTACAATAAAGTCATTATGATTCCCCCTTTATTGCGTAGGTGGTATTTGAAGGTATACCTGGGGTGTACATACGTGATGACATCGCAATAGATGACGTCAGGTTATACCTGGATCAAAGCTGTCCAGAATGTGAGTGAACACGTGTACATTATCATTAATAAAGCGCAATTAACGTACCTTTAATGCCATACGGTCGGCGTGGTCTAGACGTTCTGACTCCCGTCTTGAATCTGAGGGACGTGGGTTCGATTCCCAGCCATGGCGTGTTTTCCTTCAGCAAAAAATTACCCACATTGTGCAGCACTCAACCTCAATTAAGGTGAATGAGTACCCAGTAAAAAGAAATTCCTCGAATTTTGGAGCGCCAAGCTGTAGGCAACACTGATAAAGCCAGGGTAATAATAAACAACATTGTTTTAATGCGCAGTTGAGTATATACTTGAGAATTGCGCAATATAAATGCACAATTATTAATGTTTGTGCAAATCCACCTATATTTCTTTCAGACATATACCATGTAGACAAAGCATCGAGCCTATTAAATGCAAGAGTTTGTGCCGAATCTTCGTCACTCCTGCAGCCACTGATCCAAGATTGATCAGGAGGGAGCGCCTGTTTTCTTCTAGCATTTTCTTACGAACGTCATAGAAAGAAAGATTTAGGCATTCAAAATTGTCATCCGCTTGTAAACCACCCCTTCCCCTTCCCATCACCATATTTTTTTGGGTGGTGAAATGAACAAACGGCTAGTACGAGTGGATAGCTTGCGGGGGGGGGGTTATCAAACGTTTACAGGAAAATGAGTTTGTTCATTATCCAGTGAGTAACAGGAAAGTCTCTGTGCTGTTAATGTCATCATGGTTAGACATAAAATCATGGTCCCGTTTTCCAAAATCCGATTCATCTTAGACCGTGGTCTAACTCTGTGCTAAAGTAATGGGCAGTAGACGATACCAACATGGTGTTCACATTGTTTCGCCATGTTCTATCATAAGGAGAACTATTCCGGCCAATATGCCCACATTTCCACATGATTTGAGAGTCAAATGAGCTGCTAAATTGAACCTGTCATGATAGAGATGTGTTTCACATTGGCGATCCATAGTTAATCCGTAAACTGTAGACCACAGTTATAGATTGAATATACAGAATATGAACAATACTATCTAATTATTGATGCTCCGCTTGGGTCAGCGCAACCATTAGCCCTTTTTAGCTCACTCTCGTATTTCTGCATTACCATCACTTAAGCATCTTCCATGATGATGTTAAATTCTCAGTTGTTACGGAGCCCCCTCAGCCTACTACCATGCCTCCAGGAAGAGACGACATCGATTGCGATTTCGAAGAGGATTTCTGCGATTACATGCAAGAGTTGGACGCCGACTACGGGGATTGGGAGCGACGTCAGGGTTTGGATGGTCGTGATTGGCCGGCGTTTAGTCGTACGGGACCGACAAAGGATCACACGTTGGATTCGAGATACGGTAAGTACCAAAAGCTCGATGTTAAATTTGGGTAATTCTATCCCTATAAAAAAAACCTTACATATTTTACATGGTGTCTCCACCGTTTTTCGAACCGCTCCAAATCCATCAAAATAGCAACATACTTAAATAGATACGCTACACACTACAACTCCGCTCGTAGACCGACACCCAACCAAAATTTATAAGTAGATTACGAACGAGTTCGTAATATGCTACGAATGCTAATGATATAATTGTGAATCAAATGCAAAGTTTTCATTGCTAAGAAAAGATGGAGTCATGGTGTTCTTACTCAGAACACCATGATGAAGTGAGTGGCCCATTCAGCTACAGACTATATTCACAGAGACTACCATTTTCATTGATTTATTTTCCTTTTCTTTTATGGAGTGTTCATCAATATCAGCAAAAGTTGTACAATTGCATTCATCATGTATATCTGCTCTTAAATTTTGAATCGTCTGTGGATTCAAAGGCCACTATGCAAGCTTTGACCCGTACGACCTGAAGGGGGCAGTCGTAGGAGATTTGGCTGTGCTGAAATCACCTTTCATCTCACCAAAGCCACACGAACGTTGCTTGGTTTTATACGCGTACATGTTTGGTTATGGAATAGACTACTTCACCATTCAGATAGTTGAATGGGGTGGCACACAGACCATGGACCCATCCTTCGCTATATTCGGCAATTACGGGGAAAGGTGGATGGAACTCGAAATGGATGTTCCCTCGTCAACGTTGTCTTTCCAGGTAAGACATGAGATTAGACAATGTGGGCGTTTATATAAATTTGCCACTTTCCACCTACATGATCTAGCTCAAGTTCACGATCAGGATATCCGTCCCAAATCCTTGGCAAAAGAATGGTGATACGATATTTTCTCCTGGAACATTGTCTCCGATCTTAATATCTCAGAGAGCATAGGGTTAGATCTAGGATTGTATTATAATTTTTTGTTCAAAAACCTATAAAGATCAGGATAAGGTATTATTTAGTTTTGGAGGATAGATTTTAAGTTTGGCTTCACGTGAAGATTTTCCATCGGAGCAATTATTGCCGGAGCAAATGTCATGGAACCAATAGAATGCATCATTTAGAAACACTGTAATAAGCGATGTGAAAAAAATGCATATGATTACCATTATTATGTCATACAATAACTAAACATTGAAATATAATTCATTTTGACATGAACAATCTTTGCAAAACAGAAATGTTATAAATCAATAATACGAAAGGCTTGGCAAGAAATATATCATGCGTATAGAGCATTATTTACAAATTGTAAATTCAACTATACAAATGTTTTTTTCCGTTTAATGTGACTACACATCTGAGCACTTGTGCCGTCATTTACATCGAGTAACTAAGTGCAACCAAGCGATTGTGTCACATTGACGATAGCCAACTTGAATGTTTTCCATTCGATAGTAGCAAAATTACCCCCCCCCCCTCATTATTACTCATTTAATTTTCATTTTTAGATCTTATTCGTTGGGTCGGTTGGCCACTCAAAATCTACATCTGAAATAGGTCTCGATGACATCACTCTCAAGAACGGAAAGTGTCAGGCGAAAGGTAATGTTTACTTTTTTCAACCCTATAGAACACTATATTTCATAGTCATTTGTTTGGATCGTACACTACTCTACAAACATATTGAATGCGCGCAGTCGTTGAATCGTTGAACGCACCGTCACTCGAACGATGTGGCTTACTCGTTCAACGGCTTGCTGTACGACAGCTCTTGTATATGTGAAAGCCTTTCTGCGATATGAGATAGGTATAGCGATTGGCACCTGTTCTAGCCTGTCGTGCGACAAAATATTCTCAAATGGTCGCAATTCAATCGTGAACGGGCTAAATGGGCTTTCACAATCGCTTTTGTGATCGTTGGCGATCATTTGGTAATAATATCATGTTGCGCACAATCACAACGGTTGTAAGCAGTCGCACCACCAATTGTGAAGAAAGCGTATTTTGGACAAGATTTATGTGTATAGGCCAGTAGAAATTTCCCTACAGACGGAAAACCACATCAAATTCCGTCTGTTTGTTTTCTTTTCTGGAAATGTCAGAATTGATATATTGCCACAAACCAACTGATACGACGGTTTAGATTATCATGGTTGACTCTCAAGTTACGACGCAACTAATGTTATACAGTTATCAGAATATACCCAAATTTTCACCACCCCCCCCCCCCCCAAAAAAAAAAACAGTAATACTCATTTAATTTCTGCTACTTTACTCTACTTTATGTGGTTTGCATGGATTTTGCCTCCTGGATGTAGTTATGAGTACATCACAAACCCGCGAAAAAACCAAACTTCTTAAAATATCTGTAGTCCTACACTGTCAAAATTGAAGTGCTAATTTAGCACTTTCAGCTAGAAAATCGGCCGTCGTAGTGCAGTCACTATACAAGCACTGTAAGTGCTAAATTAGCTCTTCATTTTTTTACAGTGTATTACTTTCCCTACTCACATTTCCGATATATTTGCGATTATTCTTTACTTTTCTTATTCTGTTATTCGAAGCCACCGAACCACCAGTTCCTTGGGCCGCCAACTGTGATTTTGAATCAACGAGTGATCCGTTCTGCGGCTATACTAACTACGGACTCAACGAATATGACTGGGTTGTGCATAGCGGCAGTACCAGTTCCAGCAACACTGGCCCTCCAAGCGATCACACAACAGGAAATGCAACAGGTAGCGTCTGAATATAGAGTATATCAAAAATATCTGACCATTAACTCAAAACTTAATCATCCAAGTTATAAATCCGGTTTAATTCGTATGTTCGGGGTAGCTGGATTGACTGCGCACACATAGAAATTTATGTTTACCATCTGATATTTACCTCTATTCAGTGTATCCTTACCACAATGTCAAAATAATGTGATTTGTATTCCTTTACCTGATCTAATTATATTGTTGTCGAATCTAAATACCCGAGAAAATTCTAGAAAATATTCGTGTACAAACAATAAAGAAGAAGCATCTCGATCATGCAAATCACTCCATTCTTTTAGTACCTGCAGCATGATATATGACCGTAAAAAAATGTACTTTGGTGAAAATCCGTCATTTCTGTCCAGGTACTAAGCCTCGCATGCTAAGTGTAATCAAGAGCTCCTTGACCTTGCAAGATAAAAGTAGAATTTATTTCAAAAGCAGCAAGAGCTCCTATTCTTGACGGAAAAAAAATGCATTCCGAACACTGCCAACTCTTTAAAGAATACAGAGAAGCTGTGGACATGGTGGAGGGGGATGAAACACCAAATAATCTTTCCCCATTCCATCTCTATCCTACAGGACATTATGCTTACGTCGAAACTTCTATTCCACATCGGCCGAAAGAGCGCACTCTCATGAGATCTCCTATCCTTAATAGCAGGAATCGGGATATCTGTATTCGATTCTATTACCACGCACATGGTAAAGACGTCGGATCACTATCCGTTGTGGTTGATTTGAAAGACTCTTACGATGCCATCACCCCATTCTCGATCTCCGGCGACCAGGGAAACATATGGAATCCTGCAAACGTGTACCTCCCAGCTAGCTTCACTTTCATCCATAACTTCAGGGTAAGGCAAAGTATTGAAAACGTTGTTAACAAACCATTATGATACGCCATGAATCAAGTAAATATGGACTGTATTTATTACTTATTGTTATTAATATCAAAATGTATTATGAACATTTACAAGAAGAATTGCTTTGTCACACAAGTTGCTTATTTTGCTTGTGGTGAATATCCAAAGGGCCACTGCTAGAACAATGGAAAATTGACGATCTGTCTTCACCCGCTTCGTCTTATTTCGGTTTCATCTCATCAACCTATAATCAAAGTTCGTAAACCAGTTCGTCTTCTAACCGTGTGTGTGTGTTAGTGTGTGTGTGTGTGTATTTGAGTTTTGTCAGACGTGTATCAATCAGATATAATTATTTACGTCTGGGACCAACCTTTAACGTCACCATCCGAAAGACGTGACCAGGGCTCGAACCTCTGCATCAATTTGTAACTTCCCCACAGCTTGGATTACAGGCGCACGCCACAACGCCCAGTTTTCTAACCAATTTATCTAAATTCTAATTAAACCATTTCCATTTAATCTGTCCACTTCGGTTAATACCCACACTTAGTATGTACAGTTATCGGAACTATTTATGGACGAAACTTTCTTTGACAAAAAACAAACAAATAACGTGGTAGTCAAACCAAAATGGGCTTAAACTAAGTGAGACTTTGTCTAAGTGGTTATTAAAGCTAGTGTGGTGTAGAACACACGGAAATAGGAACAAATTGATGGTATAACAAATTGATAACTAATCGAATGATTACTTTCAACCCTGGATGTTACACCATACCCTACCCTTAACCTCAGGATAAACCTAACATAAACCCATACTGTAGCCCTTACCCTGCATCCTAGACGAAATAAAGCCTGGATCAATTGATTGTCGCAGGGGCAAAATGTGTCACAGATGTCAGACTAATTAATATAAAATAGATCAATGGCTTCTATATGGACCAAGTGAAAAAAAGATGTAGGAACTCCCTTCCCTTCTTTCTGCTTATCTGCTCATGGGTATTTCTTCAGCTCAAAACATTTTTTCCAGTGAGTGATAAATATTCGAATACAACTTATTTTAAGATTGTATGTTACCTGACAAAGATGTCGTAATATCATTATATTAATCATTTTATTTTCTTGAGCAATAATCTATTTAGGACATTGTGTTTTCTCACATCCATTCCCAAGATCGCCTGCGAAATTAAAAGCAATATACCGTGATTATGATCAATACAGGTTTCGGGTACCACGTGGGTCAATCATTTCACCCATTATTTTTATTGCATTAATTATCTTTGTCAAATATTGCCGTTTAATCTATTATATCACTGCCACTGTGTATACTCTTTACGACGAATGTCGAAGATCTTGTACTCAATACTCAATTTTATACTCAAGCTTATGACATAATTTTTATCAAAAAGCCAAGTTGTAAACGTTGATAAAACTTTTTTAATAAGCTCTTCGAACCTACAATAAGCTTTAAAGACCAGATAATATTTTTTTTATGTAAGCCTTAGATTCAGAGGTCACCTGTCATATCAAAATTATTATATACTTGCTGGGAAAAGTCAAATGTACAATTTGATATTCGTAAATATCTGGTACCGCAGGGATCAAATCTAGGTCCTTTAATACTTGTATTGCATTTACTACATTTGTCAGGCTTCCAAATATTGAAGTTTATTTTATTATTTGACGGCACCTAGTACTCAATTTTATACTCAAGCTTATGACATAATTGTTATCAAAAAGCCAAGTTGTAAACGTTGATAAAACTTTTTAATAAGATCTTCGAAATTACAATAATCTTTAAAGACCAGATTAAAAAAAATTTATGTAAGCCTTAGATTCAGAGGTCATCTGTCATATCAGAATTGTTATATACTTGCTGGGAATAGTCAAATATACAATTTAATATTCGTAAATATATGGTACCGCAGGGATCAAATCTTGGTCCTTTAATACTTGTATTGCATTTACTACATTTGTCAGGCTTCCAAATATTGAAGTTTATTATTTGACGGCAGCTAGTGTGTGTTTAATCAATTTGTATTGATGTTATCGGTGTTGATTTTGTAGCATTGTAAACGTTGACGTCGATAAAAAAAGTTGTATAAATTACATATGTTAAAGGTCTTCACATATTTCATTGAAATTCAATAAGTAAAACTTTCGGCAACAAAATGATAAATCATTTTAACTTAATCTGCACACGGCGTTTAGGAAAAATTAACTTAATCATTAAAAATTCAAGTACGACAAAATTGCATTGGATTACCTGAGTAATAATATAATTATATATTGCCGGCACCCTTGATAGTGACTGCACTGATCTTTTTTTTCTTCCCTCTGCCCCTTTCTCTCTCTGTCCCACACACACACACATTCTCTCTACCTCTCTCTCTCTCTCTCTCTCTCTCTCTCAGAATTCCGTCTAAATTTGTTACTTTGTATGCGTTGTATTTTTAGAAAACGTAAACTTCGTTGTATTTTTAGATGACGTAAACTTTGTTGCTTTTTATGGGCAGTGAGGATTTTCATGTAGTTTTGTGATATGCCGTGTTTGCAATCATGCACTTTCATCTTTGAGTGCCTTTGCAGCAAACTTTGAATATATTGCTGCTTGATATTTTAGCGTGCCTACGTATTACACTTCATATGAACGTCCATCGACCTTATTACTATCACAAGAAGTAGTAGAACTCGATGCATAGTAAACACGGGTTAAAAGAAACGTTGGGAACCATGAAATGCTATATAGTTCCAGTTTTCATACTGTTCAAACTATTATCTTTCGGTGAAATGAGTTAGATTTAACAACTCCCTAGCGACTGTGTTTTAACCAAACTACCCGAACTAAATATTGTTCCTATCAATACCCTACCGATGGGGAGAGTTTGTAACTTAAGGAACGAAGTTCTTCTTACTCAATTTACCATGATTACCAATGGGCGAAAATGGACGTAACGTGGCCGAGCAGTCTCGGGTTCCGCCGCCACAATCATGACTTAGACGTATACAAGTTTGAATGGTGTACAATGTTGATCCGGTATTAACATTCTCACTTTCCTGTATACATGGTACATGAGTCATCTCCTTCATGAACAGTAATACATGTCGTACCTCGCTATACATATCTTTTCTTTATTTCAAACGAACGTCTAACTGCAGATTGAATTTTCTACGGAGAAACTAAGGGATGGTTTCGAGGGCGACGTCGCTATCGATGATATCCTATTCTTGCAGCAACCATGTGACGGGTATCCGTCAGAAAGCGAGTGTACCTTTGAGGAAGGTCTATTTGGCTGTGGATACAGTGACGACCAAACTGCCGAGTACCAGTGGGAATGGTTCGATATCCTGGCTGTTGAAGAGCCACCTCTGAACTTGAGTGAGTTGGTAAAATGGGCTTGGTTTATGCTATGATTTTAATGGTGGAAGGAATAATTTCTTATTCGAATAATCTAAACGTCAATTAATAAGTTCAAGAAAGGATAGGAGCTCCACTCTGGTTACCTGGCTATTATCTTTTTCCTCGAATATTGCAAATTAGTGTGAATACTGGAACCGCACTTCATTGAAGTGTTAAGGTTATCGTAGCGTCTTTCTTCCCTGTCTCTTGGAAGTCATAATGAAATACCAATTCGAAGAATTCACTTATATATTGCATATTATGCATATTATGTCTTACGGCGGAATATTATTATTAGAGGCGTGACATAAATAGGGGAAAGAGAGAAAATGGAACGAGAAAATTTACAGTGGCATACTGTAGTATGCCACGGAGAGGCAGACAAGGGACCCCACACCCCCCCCCCCCCCCCCGGAGTTTTGACATCGGTTAAGTAAATTGTTGTGACTTTTGTCTTTGACCTTATTTTTTCTCTTTTTAAGAAAATTTGTGATTAAAAAGTGCTCCGGAAAAGCTGTGAACTTTGACTTCATTATTATTTGCTAGGAAGTGTTTGCCTTTCTTGACATTTTCCCATGGATAAACATGATTTTGTTTTTCTTTCATATTTTGACGCCAGTTTCAACTTCATACATGTATGCCAAGGCTTCGATTCCGAGCCCCGGTCAGACAGCCGAATTCTACTCTGGAATCTACGACCTCAACGGCCGGACCCATTGTCTGACATTCGATGTCGTCCTCACATCAGACAACACTCAACAACTCCTGATTCAGGCACAAGAAATGGAAGCAGAGACAAGACACGATATAGGCAGTCTAACCGGAGACATCGATGGGTCTTGGTTTACATTGGGTTGGCCCCTACAGGGAGACCTCCTGAATTCTCCATTTCAAGTAAGTCGTATCATATCGAATGGCCGACTCCATTACACTGGAGGTTTTTATCATGCATGTGAAAAACGACACCCAATTTATTTAATTACGTTCTGACAATCATTAAGAGTATACGACTTGAAATAACGTTAGAGAATGATATGACCGTTGAATTCATGTTCTAATAAACTTTTTTTTTAATGGAACCATTGTGGATATCGGCTGGGGGTCTTCCCCCTAATAATTAAAGACTGAAAATGTCAGGTGTATTACTGATGGAGCAAGTAATTTTTTGGACATCTAACCCCTGAAATGTATAAGCTTTCACAGTTCAAGTGGACGTAGTTTTCAGTTCCTATACCTTAAGCTTCCTGGGTTATAAATCATTGTTTAATGTATGGCATCATACACATTACTTGGGAAATGAGATGCCCGAAATATAAATAGACCGAGGAGTCCCTATAAAGCCCTGGAATACTTGAGCACCCCCACCCCCCTATCCCTAGAAAAATCGATACGCACTTGATATCCTCCCTCTCTCTTCTTCCCATATATTAAATCTATTCGCTTTGACGTCCTCTCGACGACCCCCCCCCCCCTTCATGCGGCGCAGATGTTACATTTATGTCCATTGATCATAATATAACACGTAATCGAATCGATTTGAATTAATGTCGAAATTCATGCTTAATATGTGTTTTTACTTTCCCTATAGCTCGTTTTTAAAGCGGTGTATGGGCAGAGTACCGATGGAGTCATAGCTCTTGACAACGTATTCTTTTCAGAACATCTCGACGTTTGCAAAGAAAGTAAGGTTACACAATACAGCATTCCCTGGCAAATTTATAGTAAACAATTGTTATCTATTAACAATTTATAGGTATACATACACGACAAATGGCAATCACGGTATTATCCTTGATGGAGAATCCGAACTACTGCAGATTGTAGTTGTAACTTGTCTAAAATATTTAGTCCTTCAGAATCGATTTAGTTTTCATATGATTTCTTACGTACACATTCATGCTGTTTTATCAAAATAATAATGTACAATCAAACAATACATTCAATTCAATGCATTTTCATCTACACTCAGATGTAGCACATCCTACAAAGGTGCGCATAAAGAGCAGTTCACTGCCGACCGTCACAACGATAAGTCGTCAACCCCAAACAAGAAGTAATCCTAAAGTCAGCATGGTCGTCGGTGTCATCATGGCCGTCGTCATCGCAGCCGTAGTCCTTATCGGTGTCCTCATGTTCTTAAAATATAGAAGCTCGACTGGGTCACTGACTGTCGGGAATAAGAATGAAAGGCTGGATGCAAAGCCGTTCTCTATGGATTCCCAGGATACCGGAGGGGAGCGTAACTCCAATCCGCAAATGGTTAATCATGGGACTGACCAGGGGTTGCAAGCTTAGTTTTGCAATCTGAACTAGAGTAATAATTATCAGATAAGAAAAGATTTATCAATTATTGTTGGCAGAAAAATATAATCAATTGAATGATTGTCATAATGATAATTCCATATAATCAATCGGTAGATATTTTCATCTTCTGCTACTGGAAGACAATTTGATACAATGTTGAAGAGTTGTGTGTATCAGGAGCCGCGAAACGGTTTTGAAAGTGCGGGGCTGAGCTGAAAGTTTGGGGGGATGACAATGTACAAAATCCATAATCAGATGGTCATTTGTACGTTTTTGTACACGGATTTGGAAAAAAACGCTGGCCCCTATGTATACATTCTGATAAATAGGAACTATTTGGGTTTTTTTTTCAATTGATGTTAAACTCGACTTTATGTCCAAGTAAGGAATGATTTTTTTTGTCCATGATGCCATAATACAACAAGAGTTGCAGTAATTTTCTGAGCAAATACCTTTTAGGTTGAGTAACCATGGAAATGTGAGTAGAGAGTGTTTATTGTACAATTTACATGTTACTTCAAGTAAATATATGTTTCCAATATATTTCACTGCAGCTTATGGCCATCTGGATTAAGGTTACGTCATTAGTTATGTAGGATGCATATTCAAGTAAACGATTGTTCAGATATTTTGTTGATAAATTTGACACCAAATTGAAAGAGGCATAGGAAATTTGAAAGTATGAAAATGTGGAATCATTTGTATTTCCCAAATGTGTTTATTTGTGCAGTAATTCAACAGACCCGACTAGAGGCTTAAAAATGACTCACAAAGGTTACATGACAATCAATATCAAGGTACAGGTATGTGGATTTTTTAATATCAATGTTAATCTCTCAGGTGCTGATGTAAATAAAAATATCCATGGGCCAGTAGTTTAGATTGCTTTAAATGGTCCTACTCTGTCAATATCTGTTTCAAATTTTGGTATTTAGTTTAAAAAAATAATTAACACAATATTATATAATGCAAAATAGTGTATTTGTAGAAAAATAAATGAAAACGTTTTGAAACATGTGTCTTTTTTTAAAGAGTTTAACAAGAAATAAGATAAGATATCAAATTCATTTCAAAGTTTTAGTTCATCAAGACATAATGAAAATCTGTGACGTCTGAAGATGTTGCTACTGATTTGCATATCAATAAATAAATGTAACTATCATTAATGTTATTATCACTATTATTATTGTTATTTTTATTGCATACCACAACTTATTAAAAGCGCAAATACAATATACATGTACAAGTGACTTATCATTGTAACGCTTAGAGTCTCCTCTTTCGTCTGATATAACTAACATGTTTAAATTGATTAATGGATACCAAGAGTGAAATGGAGGTCAAAAAGAAAATCACATGTATTAATTTTTTAATATCTTTTCTTTAATTTATTAAACTCAATTACAGAAGTCCATAACATTTCATGAAACAGACGATTGATGACGTGTTTTCGCGAATTTCTTACCATAGCAAATGTACGGCTTACATGGGAATTTCGTTTATAATCTAATAGGAATTTTTATGTTGTATTTGTGATTTAGTTAAGATATATCATCGATAATGCTCGGTTTCTACTTTTTTGTATAAATACACTGTATAATAAGTAAGATTAGGTTCGATATTTCATATATCATGCAATTTTATGCTTTATGTTTTCAAAAGAATTGTGTTGTGTGGTGTATGTTATCAAATGAAAAAAAAAAGCTGTGAACGACTACTTTTAGGTCATTCATGTGCAGAGGCTGAAATTATGTAAGAAGGTGAAACTATGTAAGAGGGTGTGTGTGTGGGTGGATGCATGTGGGTGTGTGTGTGCATCACCCTTTTTCTCAGAAATCATCTGAATGAAAATTGTCCTGTACTTTCAGTACCAAAGTATGCAAGTATTGGAGGGATTGGTAATGATGTGTGAGTGGGGCTGTGTGTATGACCATTCGTGGGGAGGGTGTGTGACGTGCATAAGTTTATGTTTTTGTTATGGCGGTTTGCGTGTGCAATAGAGGTTAGGGATGGTGCACGCCCGAACCCTAGATTGTTTGTGCGCGTGTGTGAGAAAGAAAAATTAACGTTTTGTGTGTATGTTTAACACATCTCACCCTAACACCTACATATTTCTCTTTTCCATCGTGCTTACTATCATTTCTCCCTGTTTTACTTTCATTAATTCAGTGCAATTCTGCGAAAATTTGAATGGAGACCGCATACTTTTGATCAGCTCGACCTTGCCAGACATTATCTCACAACTGAAAAATGTCCGTCAAATTTATATCGCTTTATTATATTTACTGCTCTTCAATAAATCTGTTTTAAAGTCTTTTTTAGGGGCGTTGCGTACCGGGTTCGATTTGATACCTTACCTCAATGAAAATCATGTAATTCAACAAAAATTAATAAGGTTTATAATAATCATAATAATAATTACTCCAATCAAAAATTATTTTTGTATAACACTTTTAAAATGAAGTCTTGGGAGGAAGTAGGGTCTTCATTGATCTCCAAAATTCATGTATTTTTCGCCTTGCATCCGGTTTTCTGTTCCAGGAAAAGTATTTTTTATTCATTTGGTGTTGGTTTTGTTTGGCACTAATTTATCTTGTATATTCTGTGCATTTAAACTTAAAATGCTGCCCTCCTTACTCCATCCCTGTTCTGAACATTTTATGCTGATACACATTCTTTGTGGATATCATCGTGACTCGTTAGAGCTCATGAAACCATCATAAATGTTGTCCCTTAGACTTTACAGATTACGTGTCATACAGTGAACTTTATTTTTCTTCTCTTTGAAAAAGGATAAAAGGTTTGTGTTCTATCAATAATGTACACAAAACTACGTTATATAATTTGCCATTATGCTCACTAACAATCCTTTTAATGTTAAGGAGTGGGATTGTCATGAGTAACATTTTGAGTCTTAGACCTAACCTTTATGTAATAGAGTAGATCTCGGCTTCTTGCTGCAGTGAAAAATCTCCCAGAAACACAAGTTATATCACTTTGGAATGCGAAGGAATTGATAAATTGGTATACAAGATATTTTCATAATTAGTTGTACATTATAACAATAATTAGTATTAGTAGTATTAGTATTATTAATATTATTATTATTACATTATCGTGTTATGAACATTTGAGATGAAACCTGGCGTTCAATATGGTTGCTGATAATGATTCAAACTATTCCTTGCAGAGTTCGTATTAAACAATATCCTGGTTGTGCAAGTTGTAATCATCCTTTCGAACACGTACTGTGATCATCATAGTCAAGGGGTCCATTTCATAAAGTTTGTTACAAAAAGAAATGAGCAATAAAGGTTTACAGCTAATGAAATCGTTCAGTTTGATTGGCTGATAGTGAACTTGTTATAGATATTGTACATTTGTTATATCAAGTCTTTATGTAATTGGAATCAGTTGATCAAAAAAAGGTGTTTCCGAAATGCAGTAAGTATCTGTTTTGGCAAGGGGGTGCATTTTTTCCATTTTTATTTCTTTAAAGGTAATTATGTCAGGCCAGTAAATCTTCCATAAAACCCACCTCGTAACAAACAATGTAAGCAACTTCTATTGCATTCTTTTTTAATTTAATGATTCTAAGGGGCGTTTAATAATCATGCACAATTGTTTGAATAAGAAGGCGATAATAACCAGTTAGATTAAAACGAGTGCCAAATCCGAGTATTAAAAATTATATTATAAAATACGTGAACCGGCTTACAGTACCCCAGATTGATACGGTGTGCGAGATTATTCTGAATGATATTGGAAGTCGAACTCGGGAAGTCACAAATAGAGTTAAATTTTCCTGGAATTAGACTTTTATAACGATGATTTTGCCGAGGATAGTACTGGTTGCTGTAGTGTTCGGTAAGTATAATTTCAAGTTTAGTGATACCAACTCTGTATTAATCTAACTTTATTCAAGAAAAATGAAAACGTTTTTTTTTTAAATACATATATACACTGCAAAAAACTCTGGTGTTGTTTTCACATCAGCCCGGAATCTATATATTTCCACACCAGAGAAGTGTTAAACAACACCAGTTTCGTTTTGGTCTAACACCAGATAGGTGTTTATACAACATTAATTGGTATCAAAACAGCATCAATTTGATTCCAAACTGGTGTTGTTTCAATACTTCTCTGGTGTGGACATATATTGATTCCGGGCTGGTGTTAAATCAACACCGGAGTTTTTGCAGTGTATGGATGGCGCAATTGTCATAATTACTAAGGCCTCGAAAGGTCTCATGTTTAGCATTTCTATTATTCTACCAATTTTCCAACTGAATTACTCTTAAATGATTACTTGGAAATTCCTGAAATTTTCACAAAAAAATCCTCTTATTATCCTTTCGTTGACATATTATTGTTATGACGGTTAATACCAATCAGCCTCTGAGTGTCGCATGGCCATTCCCACTTTCATATTATTCCAACTTGGACTTGCGAGCGAGCTAAAGAATTCTCGCATTTCCCACATTCCTGAAACCTAGAATATATAGCTTTATTGAAAGAAAAAGTGAAGAAATAAATATTATTTGTCCTAAGTAGCATAGACATAAAGGATTAATTACTTAATCTACACAAAACATTCTAGAAGCGTTACTTTAGTTTTAAAGGTATGTTTGAAAGTAAATATATGTATATAATATATATATATCATTCGAAATAATTATTATATTTTATCTCGGAAATGGACTGTTATTGTAAAATAAAGGAACTCAATAACGCGTGTTAAAATAAAAAATGAAATGAATCAGAGCAACTTAATTGCTAGGAATTAACGATCACGAAAGCAGAAATATGAGATAAAAATCAATTCTCTGGGGGCATTAATAGATTCCAATAAACGGATAATCGAATAGTGTAATGTACTGGAGGAAAAGTGAAATGTGCAAATTAGGTGTAGAAGCGATACAATACATTGATTGGTTCATTCATTCATTTATTTATTCCCGGTGAAAGCCCTATTCAGCTGCAAGGCTGTTTTATAAAGGGGTCTGCAAACGAACAGAAACGCAAATCTTACATACGACAATGAAATATACATGATATGCAAAGATTAATAAGAATTACTGATAACAAAATGGACAAACAAATTAGAAATAAAATGTGTGCACATGTAAATTCAAGATATAAAATCATAACATTTGTTCATATTCAAAATTGCTTCGTTTCAAAGATTTTTTTAAATAGTACTACAAAAATTTACTTTCTCGCGTAACATATTTCATTATGGAAAATAAGTTACTTAACCCTCAATCTCCCGGGGTATTCTGATTCTTGTCATTCCCGGAGGGGGCCATTATGGCCCCCCCCCCCTTAAGATCTCAGCCGTTGATTGCGCGATCACAACGAAAATTTGCATGATGGTAGAGAATGACGTAATCTACGCAGGTGCATTGGTAAATTTCACTGAATTCATATATTTTTATTTTATATGAATTAATTATGCTAATTTATTCATGAAATCATACTTTTTGCTCTGATTCACTAAATAAAGCTCCTAGAATGCTATTTTTTGGTGAAAATATTCATTATAGCATTCCTAACAATTGTGAATGAAAAGAATTCTGGTACCAAGACCGATTTCTTATGTATTTTATTGTTTTTTAAATTTCTTATGTATTTCGTTGTTTTTTTACTTTTTGTTTTTTATTGTTTTTTCAATGGAAATCTTTCCAGACTTAATTCTAATCATAAACAAGGCAAAATTAATTAAGTTTGATCATTAAAAATAGAAATAATGATACATTTATGAATTTTGGCCAAGTACACAATTTGCATTGGATTTGTACATGAAATCACGTTTATGAGCAATTTTGGGTCTGACATGCACTTACATAATGTTGCGTAATGTCGTAACCGCGTACCCGGGCGTCACAAATTTGGTCTCAAAATTTGCGTGAGACTTGAAAGTAAAAAGTCAGTGAGCGGCGAGGTCAAAAAATTTTGCGCAGCAGATATATCGCAAAAATTGTCGAGGGGGGGGCCATAATGCCCCCCCCCCCCGGGAGAATTTGGGTTAAAATACATATCCTTATTCAACATAAGGTACACTGTAAAAAAATATTGGGTAAAATCTTACTGGACAATATGCTTCCGGCGTAGGGTAAAATACAGCCCAAAATTGGTTGGACACAATTTGGACACAATTATGATTACCCTCGTGGTGGTAAAAAATTTCCCAAATTTTTTTTAAGTGTATATGTCTTAGTTATACGATTAGACGGACTTTGCTGATCGCCATTAATTCTCAGACCAAATTTTTAGAGTGAAATTTAGAGTGAAACATATTATAGACACATTATTAACTTCTGAAGCCTATTTTCATTTGAAGCTGCTTGCGATGCGGG
This sequence comes from Lytechinus pictus, assembly GCF_037042905.1. NCBI lineage: Eukaryota > Metazoa > Echinodermata > Echinoidea > Temnopleuroida > Toxopneustidae > Lytechinus > Lytechinus pictus. The sequence goes on from NC_087249.1 coordinate 16,207,902, forward strand.
AATGACGTGCAACTTCAAACGGGACATGTGCGGCTACACGCAAGAATCAACGGACGACTTCGATTGGATCCGCCAAAATGGTTCGAACAGCGTGGAGGGAACAGGAACCGGGCCTCCGGCAGATAGAACAGACGGTACCAGCCAAGGTAAGCATCTCTTCCTATTTAATGTTTCAGAGAATTTATTTCTTCATGAGTAGCAAACTCTACTTTGTCATGTGTACGTTAAGTATATTTTGAATAGGAGTAGGGGGCGGGACCTATTTTTTATCATTCGAATGATTACATGGGTAACATAGTCATACGAAAATTCCTCTCGTTTATATGGTCATCTTTCTTTTCTGTTCCTTTCGTTATCGCCATCCTCAGATTGTTTTTATTTTATTCATCCTTTTTTACTACCTTAAAAATTGATAGGGGTGGATGTCTGCTGTAGAGCCACCCCTGTGTAGTGTTTACTTTAAAATGTTGAGCATGCTTTATGTTTCGTACGGACGAGACAAAGTACAACATCCTATTTGATTAATATTTGCAATATCGAATGTTTGTTCATGTTTTTACAAAACATAATTTGCTCGGTTTTATTTATTGTTTATTTAAATAAAAAAAGTTTAAAAAGTTTATCGTATTCTAGCATTTCTGATTTTATAAGTTCACGGAGAATTAATGTTTTTTTGTAAAAATAAGCTCCTATATTACATTCTCGAAAAAAACAATATGTGTATTGCCTGTGCAGAAAGGAAAAAAGGATGGACATCAGAAATATACCACTTCATGTCGGATCTTACATGGACGAGGTTAAAACCAGAAAAATTAAGAAATTGTATATATCCGATTGAATTTATTTTATATACTTCTGTAAAAGAGTTTGTACACTGCAATCTCCATCGGTAATTTATGCATGTCATTTTATTCTTTGCAATTCTTCTCTCTAGCTTTTTTTTTTTTTAATCATTTCTTTAGCATTACTTCTGTCTCTTGTTTTATGAGTTTTTCGGTCGTTTTTTTTTTCATCCTTCTTCTATAGTTTCTCCGTTTGGCACTTCAGAGTACCTCCAATAGACCCGTTCTCTTCATATTTTACTCACTTGATTACCTCTTCCATTCCAGTCCTTTTTAAACTTCTTCATTGGTTATCCTCTCTAAAAGTTGTTATTTCACCTTACTAGGCATTTCTTGTTTATTTGCAACATTATGACTCTTGTCATCTTATTATGTTGCTTATTTTTTAATTGTATTCGCATTTTTGTTTCATCTTATTTCAAATATTAATTGTTATAAGCCTTTAATGAGAGTAGTTTTCAAATAATCAGTAGCCTATACAATACCAACCGTTTTAGACAATCTATGATACATAGAATATTTTTTTCACATGATTTTATAGCCAAATTCCAAATTATGCTGACGGGTCGATAATTGTTTTATTGATTCTTTCTAAAGATAAACAACGTACTACCAGATTTGCATTATTTTCGCACTTACTACAAGCTAGCGTTTGATCGTGTTATAACATAACTGTTCTTTCATGACAACATCCTCCATTACTTACTAAAATTTTGTAATATGTAGGCCCCCTATATCATTGTCCATGAAGTAAATTTGGTTCTTTATAAATGCTTGTGCCATTACGGGTTATCGCGTCCGGTCGGGCAATCGCGTAACCCGACCATTTGAGAAAAGGGCCCCCTAAATTTCCGAAATGTCGGGTCCAGTTTACCCGATGTTTTGTGAAAATTATAGCCAAATATACAAAAGGTCGGGTAAACCAGACCCGATGTTTCAGGAAATTAGGAAACCCTTTTCTCGAATGGTCGGGTAACGCGATTGCCCGACCGGACGCGATAACCGGGTGTGATGGCACAAGCCCTTTAAAAACTGCTTAAGGACGTTCCACAGTTAAAATGAAGTCCATGTCATTTTCACCAAATTTTGCAGAGAGTTACTTTGGTTTCTATGCATTATAAAAATGCAAAAATAATATAGCTTTTATGTGCTTTTTTTTTCTTCGGGACTTCAAAGTCGCCGTATTTTAATGATCTGAAATGTTGCGCAATCATGAGAATTATGCCTCTCTTATGGGGTGTTGCAAGAAAGTTACGTTGCAATTGATTGCTAATCGACTGCAACTTTGCAGCCGATTCCGATCAACTGCAACTAGCAATCAATCGCCAATTTGCGTTGCAAGAAAAAGGCTTGCGATTGAACGCAAGTTGCAGCTGATTTGCAGACGATTTACAGCTGTAAACAGGGTCTGCAGCACAAGACTAGCCGAAAAAGCAAAATAATGGCTTGCAACAATCCTGGATCTGGAAGAGAGTAAGTAGAAAATATTCATTTTTCAGACAATTCTTTCTCCATTATGTATGTTTTCAGAGAATTTATATATTTTAGACCTATGCCAGGGAAAAATTTATTTTGCAAAAAGTGAAAATGTATCTTTATCGCCGGTCGAAATTTCACCTTCAACACATTTTCTACCGCACAGTTTTAATCCCAGTCCCACACTTTACTTTTTGTGTCGGTAATGCACGGTTGTATCAACAACACGGCAGGTCACTGCCGGTGCAGTGCTGTTAAAAATCACCCTGAAGCAAGTAAATGTGTAGGCTCTAATTATGTATGAAGCATCGAAAATGACCTTTAAAGATTATTTTTGTTCCTATTTGAAATGATTTTTTAAGTAAATAGAAATTAAAGACTTCCAGTACTAGTACTTTACTACCTTCTAATTTTTTTTTCCACAAGAAAAAAAATCCTCTCCAGCTCCATTTATCTCTCTTTTTTAAGAGTCTGTCTAACGTTAACCTCCCTTTTTATGACTTTCCTTGGCCTGGCCTGGGATAAAGTGAAAATTTTGCTGTTTCGACTTTTGTCTTTGGAGGATTAAAAAAATATAGGCCTAGGCCTATATTTTTATATTTTTATTTATTTATTTATTTATTTTATTTTTTTTTTTTTTTGGGGGGGGGGTTTTCCAGATTCCACATATCTCGCCAGACAAAAAAAACAACAAAGGTATAGGGGGTCTACATGTATTGGGCTACTTTTCAGAATCTATTGGCCACATTCTTGGGGAAGTTTTAACATTGAATAGGGAGTTACCCGCCCAGGGCTCTTTTAAAAATTTCTTACGGGCAGATTGCTCAAGAGGACAGTCTATTTGTGTCGTTGATTTGTAATGATGTGCCGTATGAGTCACATTTTTAATATCCATCACATATAAATATAAAAAGATATACATTTACATGATGTAGGCCCAAATACATTTATTTTTTAGATTCAATATGTACATCTACTATGCCGGGAGGGGAGGTACTTAGATTTGGTTTGGACAAAGGTGTGCGGCTGAAGGTTCGAAACCCGTACCCATATTTACAGGCCATTTTGGCTAAAAAGTTACCCATTATTAAGGATTCATTACAGGGGCGGATCCAGGATTTCCAAAGGGGGGGGGCACATTTTCGCCTGGAAAACTTGACAAGCAAAAACAAAAAATGTTTAAGGACATTATCTAGAAATTGGGCCATGTTTAGGGATTTTCCAGCATAAAACCATACCTCATGTTTAGGGATTTCTTCCAAAATGGCGACCCATTCCTGCGACATATCCCCATATGCCTTATTTCGTGAATACCCCCCCGCCCCCCCGGCTACTAAGTAGCTGACTCTTAACTTGATTTTTATGCAAGCACATGAGGTGCTATATAGATGACAGATTTTTTTTTCACTTTAAATTGTTTAATGGATGATTAGAATGCTTTTCCAGGTGCTTTCAGTTAAAGGGTGTCTCATATGGTGCATCATTATTAATATTGAATGCATAATCATGATTTTTTTTTACATCCTTTACATCAAGCACAATACTCGGGGGGGGGCATATGGTCCCCCTTGACATTTTTCAGAATAAATCTGCCACTCAACATTTTATTACCGCACCGCTGACTGACGTTTTACTTTTAAGTCTCATGCAACTTTTGAGACCAAATTTGCAATTCCCAGGTGCAGGGTCAGGAAATTTTGCAACATTGTGTTTGTTTAAGTAAATGTAAGACAAAAACATGATTACATGTAAAAAGTCAATATTCATAATTGGGTAATTTTTATTGACAATAGTAATTTAATGTCACTGATGAACTTTGTCTTGAAATTAACAATTAACAAAAATACATTTAAGAAGTTAAGAAAAAATATATAAAAAAAAACATGAAAGGAATTTATTTTGATACCAGATTTTTTAAAGTAAAGTTGTTAGGAATGCTCTGGAAAGGAATATGTACACCAAAATTAATACTTCTATTACGAGCTTTTTTTAGTAAATTAAAGCAAAAGGTATGATATCATACATTTTTTAATTGCGCCACCCATGGCTGAGGAACCATAGTGCCCCTCCCCAGGCCAGAAGTGACTTTAATCAAAACACACTGGGACTACTATAATGATTAACACACTGGCAACTGAGCTTAACTTGTATATTAATATCATGAACATGTTTTATCTTTTTGCTTTTTGCTTTTAATTGCTTACTACAGTTATGATGACAAAGAAGTCTGGAATAAACAAGAAACCTCCGAACCACCATAACTGTGTCTGCTACAATGTGTGTTCTTGCAACCAGCTGATTGATTCATTTTATCAACTCTCAAATGGTAGGTTACATGTAAACTGTATTATTATTAATAATTCACCATGATCGTAATGCGGATGGGGGTGAAATCTGTACACATTAACCCAAGGATAATGCAAAATGAAAAAGGCAAACACAAATCTCTATCTTGACTTGGACTTCTCAGCAATGAAGACACCCCCATTGAGGGGGGGGGAGGGGGTGGTTGTTGTGCTCATCCAAGGTGTACTGTATGGAATTGTCTATTTTGCTTTCATTGATTTAATTTATTGCATATTTTAATTTCCATGATTCATTTATTTGGGGAAAAACAATCAGTTTTCACACTTTTTTAGATTACATCATGGCAAATTGCCAATTATTATGGTCTCGGGAGTAAGCCACTATCCCTCTATCATATCATCTTGTCGGTGCAAACAACGCCCTTACCAGCAGGCATAGGGGCATTTCTGCACTGATGGGGTGCACAAAAATGTTTTGCTAAGGGCGTTCTTGCACTGAAAGGACAAAATTTGAACTAACCCAAGCTATGTATGGTTATGGGCTTGCATTATTTCCTTTATTATTATTTTTTTATGAACAGGTTGATTATCAGAACTGAATTCAGAGCTGCTCCTGTCTGTAGTAACATCATTATTAGAGTGGACTTCAGAATGAGGGCGTTGCTTGTTTAAAAACTTCACTCCATGGAGCTCTCCAAATTCATCTCAAATTAGACTGCTTCTGGAAACCAGATTTGTTCCTTCAAGCAGAGACGCTTGTGGCTTTCCTGACTGGACTTCTATGGATTCTTCTTGCCAACATTAAGGACTGTGGGCTGACATTCAGTGGTAAAACACTTGATGAAGATGATATGAATTTTTATTTGATATAAAATTCCTCAGGAGTAAGAAACAATGAAAATTAAAAATAAAAGGTCCATCAATAATGAATGTCTTGAGCAGTGTTCTTTTTGTGCACAGATCAATGGATCTTTTCATTTCCAAGCAGGGATGTAGTCAATGCTGACCTCAAGACAACATTTTGCTGGCCTTGGTCCGAGTCACTGTACAGAATCTATGGGAATCTCTCTCAAGCTGCCTCATGACTCGGAAGAATCAGCCTCGACCTCATCCCTGTATGCAAGTGTGATATATATCTACCATGCAATCTCATGATTAAAGAGAGAGAAACAAGAGAGCTTCAGATTTTGAAGTGTAGCAATCTCCTGAAATGTATGTTTTATTTGAAAATCAAACTAAAATAACTTAATTGGGCATGTTATTCATTATGATATTTATGAATGAAAGCATTGAAGCAATTTGGTGCTCTTGCAAAACAAATTCTGAGTTGTATTTACTGCAAACCCTCAGAAATATTGATAAGCATTTGCCAGTGCATGAAGTGTTTTAATGAAGAGTGGCTTTTTTGTGCCTATGGAGAGTTATTATTTCTTCAATATTTTTTCATACAAATTATTTCAGAAATCACAATTTGAATATTCCATGACCTCTGATAACAAGAGCAGAATATTTTTGGTGATTGACACACTTTAAAATGAGATTAGGAGAGAATGTAGTGAAATTGTGTGAAAATAATGGCATAATTGCTGAAGAGGCCTATAAGATTGAAAATAACATTATTTCAAGTTTTTCTTGAAAAAAACCCATGGAAAATTGAAAATGGCATAATTTACACAAGTTTTCTAAACAAAATACAAAAAAAAAAATTTTTGCAGAATTTTTAGTACACAAGCCTATGGACAATCAATTGAACGTAAATCGAACGCAAATTTTGCGCATCCTCCAAAATCTTACATAAGTTACGTTCGATTTGCAATCAATCGCAAAGCTTGCGCTTGATCTACGTTCAATTGATCAAACGCAACTTCTTCTTGCAACAGGATTGAACGTAACTTGCGTTCAATTGCAGATTTGCGTTTAATCGGAGGACTTACGCTCAATTTTGGGAGTTGCGTTCGATTTGCGTTCAATCGCAAGTTTCTTGCAACACCCCATTAGACCTCATGAATTCACCAAATGAGTTTAAATCATCTTTACTCTCTCGATATTGCATCAAACTTCATCAGACTTTCAGAATGTGTAACATAGTAGATACCAAAGTAGTAGAAAGTCTTTTAATTGGTAAAACTATATCTATTTGGAGTCAGCAGCGCCCTCATGTGGCAAGAACGGTGCAAAAACTCGGAAAAAACAAATCTTCAAAGACGTGAATCTACTCAAAAATTAAAAAAGTATAGTTTAAACTGCACTGTATTAAAAATCCGTGTCATTTTCATCGAATTCGGCTTAACTGTAGAGAAATGTATATGGAGGATGTAGGGAAGTTAAAAATATAGGGTCCATGTGCTCGTTTTTTAATTGTAAGTGTCCAAAGTGTTGCAAGTTGGCTTGAAAATCGCCTAAAATGCGCCGAAAACATGCAAATGTCTAATAACACCGTCTAAAATGGGAATGGTTCCGTAGTCTTGTTCCCAAACATTGAAAATCCATGTCATTTTCATCATACTCTCTAGATTTGTAGAGGAATATATTCTGAAGAAGTTAGGACATTTAAACTATGGAGTCCATGTGCTCGTTTTCAAAGTATCCGTGTCCAAGGTGTTGCGAGTTGGCTTGAAACAGCCCAAAATGCGCCGAAAACAAGCAAAAGTCTGTTAATACCGTTTAAAATGCGAATGGTTCCGTAGTCTTGTTCCCAAACATTGAAAATCCATGTCATTTTCATCATACTTTGCACATAGACACTTTAGCACCTGAATATTCCAAATATGCACAATTCAACATAGGTCCATGTGCTTGATTTTTTGCTATAGAGCTTCAAAGTTAACCCAAATAGGTGTTCTTAAGAATTACGCATTCAAAAGAATTTGAAATTTTTAGACCTCACGAGATCACAAAAATGAGTTTAAAGCTCTATTACTCAGTCAAAATCCATGAAAACTTCATCAAATTTTGCAATATGATTAATAATTGTATCCTTAAAATGGATAATCTATTCATATTGCTTTCAATTGTTTGCTCGTTTAAGTCTAATAGCACTATCAGTTCTTAGAAATTGCGGGAACGATAGCAAAATAATACTCAACTTCAAAAATTTCAAATTTCGATAACAAACTTGAGAAGTAAAAGAAATGCAGCACTTTATTCAAAACCCATGTCATTTTCACCAAACTTTGGAAAGTCGTAGAGGAAGGTATACATAAGAGGTGTAAACATTAAAAAATATGGGTTCATGTGCTTGTTTTCAAACTATCATCACTCTTATTAGAGCAAATGTGCTTCTTAAAACACCCCAAAACACGCCAAAAGCTTTGTATCTGTGAGGAAAAATTCCGAACCACTCTACCATATATTTTATTCAAACTCGGGGTCATATTCATCATACTTTGCAGCACTACAGAGGAAAGTATTTTGAAATTGTAGAGGAATAAAAAGAATGGTCCATGGAATAATTCCAGTTTCTTAGCTTCATAAAATAACACATCGGATCTGCAGTTAGTGCAGATAAGGAGAAAAATCAGCTCACATACCTACAGCTGATTAATCACCAGTTCATCCATTGTGACGTCCGCGGAGTGTAAAATATGCGCAGATCATGATGCGCACAAACATAACTGTGGAACGTCCTTAACCCTTTGCAATAATTGTCCGACCCTCCATATACATGGCTCACAATAATTATGCCTGGTGTTTGCAAAGCGCAGGGTTAATAAACGCGATCATAAAAATAATTATGAGATAAATTTATCTCAAACGATCGACCCGAACTTTTGCAAATATCTTGGAAGGTTTTCACAAAGAGATCACACAACAGGACCGAAATGATATGCAGCGGTGTTTTGACTTAGAAGTTACGTCCCCACAAGGTTCGGGGATGAAATTCCACCGTAATACTCGCGTCCTTTGGCAAGGCGTTAACCCTAAAAGGACTGGGCTATTTGAGATGTAATGAGAAATGAGGGATTAAGAACATTCAACAGAGAGGAGACCCTGTGGAGCCGTGTTATGTGCAAACGACGGTATATGTGCATAATTTCGCCAGGATTTGTGCAAACAACGGTGTTTGTGCAAACGCCACACCGGGAAATGTGCAACTCTGTCAAAATTTATCAACGGCGTCTGTGCAAACGTGACGACGGGATATGTGCAAATGAACAATTTTCACGGGAAATGTGCAAACCTCCGGGATATGTGCAAAAATCACTGTTTTTATCGATATTAAGGCTATTTATCATGAAATGTTTCATAACATTACTGTAAAAATGGGAAACCTGCCTGCATAAGGGAGGAGCTACAGTGTCATCGGCAATGAAACGCTTTTCAAAGAGGCGGTGGGGGCACCAGACTGAAATCTCAATTTCGAAAACTGCCTGAGGTACTTTCAAGGCAATGGGTGATAAGAGTATTTCTTTTTGTAATTCGGGCGAGAGATGTTATACCCACAATGAAATAACTCTCTTGGGCTGCGTTTATCCGACCTCAAGCCAGAATCGTGATTTGAATCATGATTGGAATCATGATTCAAATCACAAACATGAATCACAATTACTACAGAATCAGGGTTTAGACGACCTTCGTTCCAACGCTGTTTCTCCTCGGATTCGGACCGATCCAGTGCGCATCACAGTGCGCAGTTTGACCCAGGAAGTATAGGTCAACGTTGGACACTTAATTGGAGGTCGGCGACGTACATGTGATGTGACAACGTGGGGCGCGCGCCTTGGCAAGAACCGGAAATAGCTCGACACAATGACGTCATATAATCATGATTCAAATCACGATATCGTTTATCCGAACATTTTCGTACGTGATTCTGCAGAAACGTCTTTCCAAACGCCCTTTTTTTCGTAGTTCATGTTTGTGATTCTAATCATGATTATATTCAATTTCGACTAAACGCAATCGTGATTCTGCAGAATCGTGATTTGAATCATGATTGGAATCATGATTATAGGGTAAAAAAGTGGCGGATAAACGCACCCTTGTACTCCAGACCCACCATTGTGTGGAATGGATATATATATATATATATATATATAGTGGTCTTTACTCCAGACTCGGTTACATAAAAAAAAGTTAAGAATCTTCAAAAATATAAGACTTCTGTACTAAAGCAGGCGTATATGAGAACAGAGTCTTTACCCAAGACCCAGTTATTTCAAAACTTTAAAAAGTCGTAAAAACTAAGACCCACTATGGTTTGGAATAACATGGATATAGAGTGTAGTCTTTATTCCAGACCCGGTTATCTAACAATTTGAAGATCCTTCTAAACTAAGATCCTGTACTAAATCATAAGTAAAGAGCATAGTCTTTCAAAAATAATAAAAAACTGCAACACCTCATCGTCTACAAAATTAAGACCCCGTAAAAATGAATATAGAATGTAGTCTTTACCCAGGCCCTGTTATATCAATAATATTTTTTTTTAAATCAAATTTAAGACCCCAACTTCTCATTCCTGTAGAATAAGATGAGTATAAAGTGCAGTCTTTTACTCCAGACCAGGTGATTAAACAAATTCATAAATATTAAATCCCCGCCATCTTCCACTACTAAGACTCTGTAATAAAGAACGTGTATTAACGTATTCTCAATTCTCTAGACCCGTTTATTTAAACAAATCTTCAAGATCCCACAGTCTCATTCCGGTGAAAAAAAGATGGATATAGAGTGTAGTCTTTACTCCAGACCAGTGATTAAAATCCTTCTAAATTAAGAGCCCAAACTAAGACTCTGTTATAAAGCAAGGGTACATAACGTAGTCTTTACTCAAGACCCGGTGGTTAAAAAAATGTAAATAAACTTTAAAACTTAGACCTCACCATTGCCATGTAATCAAGCATATGGATATAAAGTGTTTTCTTTTCTCCAGACCCAGTCATTTGAAAAAAAGTCAAGAATCTTCGAGGCTTCAATCTCATCTTCAATACCAAGACCCTATAATTTAGCACATGGGTATACAGGGTAATTACACAGTGGGTATACAGTGTACAGTGTAGTTTTTTTAATAAATGGGTCTGGAGTAAAGGCTATGCTATCTACCCGTGCTTTATTATAGACTATTAGTTTGGAAGATGGTGGGGTCTTTGTATTGAAGTTTTTTTTAATCACCATGCAGGTTTGGAGTAAAGACTAAACTCTATATCCACCAGGCGTAAATATTCATATCTGAATGACACGCGCCTCAAAACCCAAGATAACAACAACAACAACAACAACTGGGCGTTGTGGCGTGCGCCTGTAATCCAAGCTTTGTGGGGGAAGTTACAAATAAGAGGTTCGAGGTTCGACCCTGGTCACGTCTTTCGGATGGAAAGTTAAAAGTCGGTACCAGACGTAAATAATCATATCTGTTTGATACAAGCCTGACAAAACTCAAATACACACACACACACACTTTTTTTCACAGGGATGAAACGGTGGGGTCTTCAAATTGAAGACTTCCAAAAATTTTATATAACAGCGTCCGGGGTAAAGACTATGCTCTTATATCCATGCTTTATTACAGGGTCTTACTTTTGAAGATTATAACATAATTTTTAAACGGGTCTGGAGTAAAGACTACATTCTTTATCCATCTTTTTTCACAGGAATGAAATTGTGGGGTCTTGAAGATTTGTTTAAATAAACGGGTCTGGAGAATTGAGAATACGTTATATACACGTACTTTAATTATTACAGAGTCTTAGTAGTGGAAGATGGCGGCGCTTTAATATTTATGAATTTGTTTAATCACCTGGTTTGCAGTAATAAACTACACTTTATACTCATCTTATTCTACAGGAATGAGAAGTTGGGGTCTTAAATTGATTTTTTTTTTTTATTATTATTGATATAACAGGGCCTTGGTAAAGACTTCATTCTATATCCATGTTATTACAAACAATAGTGGGACTTAGTTTTATGATTTTTGTAAGTTTTGAAATAACCGGGTCTTGGGTAAAGACTCTGTTCTCATCTACGCATGCTTTAGTACATAAATCTTATTGTTTTGAAGATTCTTAACATTTTTTTATGAAACTGAGTCTGGAGTAAAGACCACTCTATACAAAAAAAATACTGAATGACACGCGCCGTATAAGCTAAAACAACAACAACAACAACATACTCTTGTGCCCCATTTGCCTTCAAACTGCATCAGGCAGTGTTCGAAATTGAGTGTCCCTTAAATGTAAGTCTGGTGCCCCCCCCCCCGGCGCCTCTCTGAAAATGGCTTCATTGCCGATGGCAATGTAGCTTCTCCCTTATGCAGGCAAGTTTCTCATTTTAACAGTAATGTTCTGAAACATTTCATGAGAAATAGCCTTAATATTGATAAAAACAGTGATTTGCACTTATCCCGGAGGTTTGCACATTTCCCGTGAAAATTGTTCTTTTGCACGTATCCCGTCGTCGCGTTTGCACAGATGCCGTTGATAAATTTTGACAGATTTGCACATTTCCCGGCTTGACGTTTTCACAAATACCGTTGTTTGCACAAATCCCGGCGAAATTTTGCACATATAACGTTGTTTGCACATATCCCGGCGTTTGCACATAACACGGCTCCACAGACCCTCTCTAAGGCATCGTCTTAATAAAGCGCTCGTTAGAATTTAGCACCCTTTTGTCTTTTTTTCACATTTACAGGTTATTATCTGTTCGCCAAGGCTAGCTCTCAGACATTCAAAGACAAGGCTCAAATAATTACTCCTCCTCGATCTGCCGACAAACCACAATGCATCCAGTTTTACTATTACATGTATGGTGATGGAAGTGGCAAACTCAGGTAAAGTTATGTTCAGTTGAAATAATAATAATTATAATAACGTTTTATTTACCCAGGGTATAGCCACTTCATTTAGGAAACTGCTCTACCAGCGGCCCCTGCAACATAATAATCTTATTATTACCCTTCTCCAATCTAAATGCTGAGCGCATAGCAAGAAGGCAGAAGGTCCTATTGTCTTTGGTATGACTCGGCCGAGGATCGAACCCACGACCTCCCGTTCATGAGGCGGACGTTCTACCACTGAGCCCTCATGCCCGGTTCAATGGTCTGATTCTACGAAGATTGTTAACGTAATAGGTTTTTTTCTACACAGTAAAAAGAAAATTAAACCGCCTGTTCAATTAGACAACCTTGTTCGTTATGTGAATCTAGGGCAAATGTTCTTGCAGGAATTGTCACCATATCATATCTCGATCTGATACAGGTACATGAACTGAACTTTGTGAAATCCTAAAATCTAAGCTATAAACGATCGCTCTGAAGATCACCAACTAAGACATATAAGAGAAGCACACGCGGGAGTGTGCATTGTTATTCCTTGGAAAAAAACCTGGTATCTGGGCTGAAAAGCCATGCTTATTTTGCCAATTTCTCTGCATTTACATAATTTATTCCAGAATACTTCGCCGCATATTTCTGAATTATACATACAGACACTTGGATTGTTATTTTATCGGATTATGTCAGAAATCACTTTTAAATCGTTACTACAACAGACATTATCTTAAACTCGTGTTTTAAACAGTGAAACATGTTTAACACTTCAGTAACTTTTATTTGCCCATGGGTCGATAATATAGACTTGCCTACTGATTCTAGGTAAGTGTTGATCACTCGTTACCGTAAATTACACATCCTTAATAAATCATTTTAAACCTTAAGTTGTTTAAACTAATATTTATTGTTTCAATTACAAAGCGTCTACGTTCGGAACAATGATACAACTGAACTCGGAGACCCTGTTTATACCAGGAATGGGCAGCAAGGAAAGGGCTGGTATCGTGGTTTGGTCGATATAACCGTGAGTCTGGGAAAATTTCGAGAGGTAGGTGCATGTTTTTTAAAGTAGCTGAATGGGGTCGTATTTCAGATATATTCTGTTTCTGTTTGCGGTAACTCCCGTAGGAACTCGGCAGGACAGCATTTTGCTGGTAAACGCCAAGCTGGTATACAACCAGTATACCTAGGAAACATTTTACGTCTAGGTTAATCTAGTCATAATGGCAGACCTTATAGACGACAGATATTAATCTCGGGTCTTTTTATCAAAATGGAGACAATGCAGAGTGGGGATTCGAATTCACAACCTTGCGATTATGAGTCTAATACTCTAACAACTGGACCACACGACCCGTAAATAAAGAGGCTTCAAAGTACGTATTTCGGATTCGAGGTTTTATCCTTATCTATTTTCCGGAAAGGGTTGAACGAGATACATCGACAAATAAATTGTTAATGCTATCTTTTGACGGCCTAGCCTAATTTTCTATTAAAATCATGTCAATTTGATAACATCACCAGTAAGTCCAATTAACAACTGTGCCAGAAAAATACTGTAGATTTAGATGACAATGCTTTAAAAGAGCCATCCACCATGTCCACGGACTTATCATTAAAATGACATAAAGAAATGTACTTAAAAATGAATCAAATACTTATATTTTTCAATTCAATTGATGGTATTCTGAGAGTTAAACCTAGGTTTAACCCTTGTCTTAACTAGATTTCAAACCATACATCTCTGGAATACCAGGCTTCATAATATTTTTCCATATTTATGGCAATTATCATAATATAAATTAAAATTAAAGTTTACAATATTTTGTATTCTTCCCATGTCACAACTCATTTGTTTTTTACAACTTTTTTTCAGTAGAATAAGAATCATTTTAAATTGGTGATTGGGTTGACAACTGTCACTCCATAAAGTGTGGTGTAAGTTAACCCAGGTTTAACTAAACCATGTCTATCAGAATACCACCAAAATAATTGTATTTGGTGATATGTCAGTTTCGAATGTTAATGTTTTGGGGGGCTGGTCAATTTAATTAACAAACATAAATTATGTTTGTTAGAATGATGTATCCCGGACTGAGCTATAGGCTCTTTTCGAAGATCCATTTTACCCATTGTCATGATTGTTCGATAGTTGTCATTGGTTTGGACATGGACCTACCTACTGAAGTAGGTCCATGGTTGGAAATTGTTTCAATGTGTAAATCTTCATCTCGTTCGACTATTACTAATATGAAACATTCTCACCTGGCTTGTATTTTTTAGTTGATATTTGAAGCAGAAGTTGGAATGGGACAGCTGGCCGATATCGCAATAGATGACGTAGGAGTATTCGATGACGAAAATGCGTGTCCACTTGGTAACTTTTCATTTATACATGTATATTTTCCATTTAATGTAAATATTTTGTTTGCGTGATTTGGGGGTGTGCTTTTTTATAGCCCGGAAATGGTAATCAATATCAGAATAATCTTCTTTAAGAAAAGAAAGACTAATCTGTAAAGTCACTCACACAACCAGCTTATAAAATAAGGGCAAGTCCCATTTTTATAAAATAAAGATGGGCGACTCCCACGATCTTTGTTTAGTCATAAATAAAACTAGCATGCAACGACCTTCCCTTATCAAGTGGCAAATGCATTAGATGTAATAGTATTTTTCAGTTTGTGAAAAATATGCATCCGAGTATATAGGTTATTGTGTTATGCTCAACATTTAATTTTTTTATTATTTTCCACTAGTTTATTACAGGAGTACTCCAGGCTGAAAATGATATGATATGAACAGATAAAGAAAAATCAGACAAACAAAACGCTGAAAAATTAATCAAATTTGGACAAGGAAAGTTTTAACAATTTTAATTATTTCATTATTTCGGTGAAACAGCTCTGTGCCTATATCTATGAACATATAATGAGCAAATGCATCATGTCATATCGTCACTTGTTCTTTTTAATTTTATTTTATGAAAATATGGGATAATTTCAATTTATGTCCTCCAGTAATCAAAAATATTGGACCGACAAGTGCTTGTATTCATTAGATATCCATTCGTGTAATCTATTCAAGGGAGACATATTATACATGTGTCAAAATATGAAATAATGATTTCATGTAATAACAAAAGGGAAAGTGGGGATGTGACATCAGTCCACCGGATGAATACTCATGACGACGAGCACATAACTGTTTTACAAAATATTGCTAATTCTTTAAAGTCAATAACTTCTTTATATGATGTCAGATTTTGATGAAATTTTCAGCATTTTGCTCAGTGAATTCTACTCTATTAATTACGTAAAGCCAGGAGCACTATTTTTTCTTCCCCTCTCTTTCCCTCTCTCTCTCTCTCTTTCATGTTTTTCTTCTATTTTTACCGTTTTAGTTATTATTTCGCCTTTCAAAATACCTATTTTATAACTTCATTTTACAGACAGTCTATCTTGTGACTTTGATCAAAGTTGGTGTGGTATCAAACAGGATGTGTTAGATGACTTTAACTTCATTCGCCAACGAGGCAGCACAGGTTCATTTGGAACTGGCCCTGAAACTGATCATTCTGGAAGTGGTGCGTATTATCTGTTGCAGTCATGTGACCAGTATATGAAAAGCTCAGTTGCAAAAGTGGTTAGGTCCATTTTTCATCAAATTTGATTCTTTTTCTCAATGTATAGATTTTTAGTAGATCTATAAAGATGATACAAAAGTAAAGTTAAAATTCCCATTAAAAAGTGAACAAAAATGGCGAAGAAAAAATCGCATTTTTTCAAAAGGGGTTAGGTCCATTTCAGTTTGGTTGCAAAAGGGGTTAGGTCCACAAAGAATTTTTTTTTGGAAAAGAATGTTTTAAAAAATATGAAGACAGGTAGATTTCTTTTATACCCAATTTTATGTTCGCATGGTATAGGATATCATGAAAATTTAGTTTCGCATAAAAATATTGCAATATGGGAGAATTAAAAAAAAATGATTTTCTTGGAGTGGACCTAACCCCTTTTGCAAACAAAATATTCTGAAGAGCTCAATTGTCAAAAGGGGTTAGGTCCATGTTTCATTAATTTTATTGTTTTCAGTCTCAAAACCTATAGACTTTTAGTCGCTCTGATGATACCAAAGAAAATTTGAAATTCTCATTAAAACGTGAGTAAAAGTAGCGAAGAAAAAAAAATGAAGACAGGTAGATTTCTTTTATAGCCAATTTTATATTCACACGATAGGGTAGTACATCATGACAATTTAGTTTCTCATTTGAATATTGGAATAACATGAATAAGTGAGAATAAAAAACATGAATTTTCTCGGAATGGTCCAGAATGGACCTAACCCCTTTTGCAACCAAACTCTTCATATCACAATACAACTTGACTTTGGGTGTTCCTAAACCCTTTTCGCAATTGTTCATGCGACCGCTTGCGACGTTTTCCTTGAATGATAGATCTATTCTGCGACAAGCTGTAATTCCAACTGATCTCATTAGGGTCTCAAATACATGACAACACATTCAAAATTCCAAAAGCTGGCGGGAATTCTGCGCGACCGGAATAGACCGTAATGCAGTGATTTGCATTTGCTCGCAAAAGATTGTGCAAATGGTCGTGCTCTCATGTGCAAATGTTGCACAATTTCATAATTTATTGTGAGTGGTCTGATGCCGATGGAATTGGTGTCAAACTTACTTTGGACACGCTTTTACATAAATTAGGTTCCTGGTTTTATATCCATGACTTAATCATACTTAACACGTTTTCATTGAGTTAATGAAAATGAGCCATTTAAAATCTGATTAAATCGAAATGTGATTTATGCTGTTACGCATGACAAATCATTACGAACTTTATGTGATTCAATGATGATCTTTACTAGTTAATAGGTTATTCAGCAGATTAATAATCATGAATAATTAGTCATGTTATTCGCCAAACAGGTAATTTCAAACACTATAATCATTATTATTAGTATCATTATTGTTGATATTGTCATTGATTTGCTTTCTCTCAATGCAGGCTATTATGTCTACATAGAAGCTTCAAATTCGAAAAAGGATGAAAAGGCCCGTATTATACTCCCTACATTCCGAGGTGTCCAGCCGAACGACAAGGAGACTTTCTGCGTCATCTTCTGGTATCATATGTACGGAGGTACAGTAGGGGAACTCAACCTGTACCTCCACAACTCTAGCTCCACCGATCTTGGGAGTCCGATCTGGTGGATGGGCGGTAACAGAGGAAACAAGTGGAGGGCTGCAGAAGCTGAGATCAACACTCCTGAAGAATTCCAGGTAATAATAGCCCATAATAACCCATAGACATTAAGTTATTTTCAAAGGACCTCGTAGTTCGTAACGTCTAAACCTACTAGGAATAGTACAATATTTGGTCAACAATACTGCCAATTAATCTATCACTGACTCTATAGGTTGTTTTTCAATTTGTAACCTCATCTTCATAATCTTACTTTCAGCTTTACTTTGAGGCTATTCGTGGACAAAATTATGATAGCGATATTGCACTTGATGATATTCAGATAAACAGCTATGGATGCCCAGGACACCGTAAGTATATCTATTAAATGACAAGTCCACCCCAACAAAAAGTTGATTTAAATAAATAGAGAAAAATCCAACAAGCATAACACTGAAAATTTCATCAAAATCGGATGTAAAATAAGAAAGTTATGACATTTTAAGTTTCGCTTAATTTCGCAAAACAGTTACATGCACATCCTGGCTGGTATGCAAATGAAGAGACTATGACGTCATCCACTCACTATTTCTTTTGTATTTTATTATATGAAATGTTCTAATTTTCTCCTCATTGTCAAGTGATACAACGATTAATTCCTCCCTGGACATGTGGAATTAGCATTGTTTAATACTATATGGTTCAGTCAAGTTGGTCCTTATTGTCAAATCTATAAAAAAAATAAATATTGTATAATTCAAACAATAAAAAACAAACGAAATAGTGAGTGATGGACATCATCGACTGAGTCACCAAGTTGTGCATATCACTGTTTTGCGAAAAATAAGCGAAACTTTAAAATGTCATAACTTTCTTATTTTACATCCGATTTTGATGAAATTGTCAGCACTATGCTAGTTTGATTTTTCTTAATTTATTCAAGTCAGCATTTTCCTGGGGTGGACTTGACCTTTAAAGACATTTGACAGTAATTTCATACACTTGTTCAGTTAACCAAAGGTTAACATCTAAATTACGGAGTATATTAGTTCCGATCTCATTCACATAAAATTAAACTTCAAAAGTCTTGTGGTGAAATATAGCCAAATATATATTTTTCATAAAATATGAAGAGTAATGCTTTGGTTATTACAATAATTCAAATTAACTATTCGGTACATTAACCTTTACTAGAGACATTGAGGACTGAGAAGTAGTATGATTTCTCGCACTGGGTGGTTTCAAATACGGTGTTGAAATCTGGTGTGGGTGTTGGGATTGACCTCGGAAAATATGACGTATTTCCGACAGTTCAAGTTAAAGGCTGGTGTTGAATTTCGTCTGCTGAACCCAGCATTGCGGCTGGTGTTAACGGTCTATGTGTAATTTCCCCATTCACCAACACCAACTCACAATGATTGGGAAAATCGTGATTTCAAGTTCGGTGTTGGTATTGGTGTTGGTAATCTCAAGCTCGCGGGCAGGCGGCGAACACGATGAAACATCACCGTAAAATCAGCTTTTGCAGTTGAGTACAAATCATTTAAGCTTTATATATTTTGATGAACAATAATGTTTGCTCTTTCGAATTCTCAAATTGATTAAAGCAATGGCATTCTGTACGATGAGACTAATTTCACTTTCGTTGTTGAGACTTCTCGCTTAAAATGAAGATTTTTTCGCAATTGGTATCGATCTTCTGAACCCAGCTCGGTGTTGGAACTAGGTTTAGCGACCTTTTTATGCTCTCAACACCAACACCGAACACCGTACTTGAATCACCCACTGATGTGCATTGACAGTATTCTTAGAAAATACCATCAAATGTTAGTAGCTTTTTATCATTTTTATGCCAATAAAATATAAATTGTAAATAACTACATTTCCTTAAAATTTTAAAGCCGGCCGGAATTTATCGGCTTGTGTATATTCATGCTAACACAAATTCTGATGCCACAAGAAAGACCTTATTTTGTTTCATTTATGTCCACATTATGCTCCAATGTTCTAATTATGTCTTCGAACGCGCGTGCATCTCAACATGCAGTCGAAACTAATTACTTCGATCGTTACGAACAGTTTCGTGGTCCTATCAAGATCGGGGTATGTGTTAAATGAAATTAGAAACTTAATGTCAATTTATATCTTTTTGGTTGGCATTTTCGTTCATTTTCCTTTCCTCAATCTGAATTACCAATGAATCAATTTTTCACCATGTAATTGGTTCTAATGCATCCTTAAACCTTAATATTCTTGACACTCTTCATTTTAACTGAAATCCGATCCCATAGACATAATCAACAATGCATCAAATGTGACATGTGACTTCGAGGAGGCAGAATTGTGTTACTATAGACAGGACGATAAAGATGACTTCGATTGGAGCTGGAGAAACAGAGGGACTAATGATGGGTTTACGGGCCCCGAAGTGGACCACACTACAGGAAATGAATTAGGTAGGCCTGGAATCCCCTAGATTATTCTTCGAGAGATGATTCTAATTGTATAATCTCGGACGTAGTCGGAGTAAGGTTATAATCACCTCCAGAAGAGTGACTTCGATAAAAAAGATTACCTCGATAAAAAGAGTCATACTTATGATTCCTAATCTGATCAGGATGAATTTCATTTCATTGTGATAGGCCTAAATGAAATAAGGGATACACCCCAAAATTACCATCTTTTTACATTCCCACACACAAAGCGAATACCAAAACGACAATTATCACAATTTCATGTGATAAAGCGAATAAATGTTGATTGTTGGGAAAGACTTAAATTGGTCCTAAAGAGCTCTATGACCCATTGCCTCTTTGACTATACCTTGGCAAACGGAATGAATATTAAAACATCCAAAAGTATTTGAAATATTGTCCCTGTGACTTTTATTTTATTACAATTGGTTTTAAGAATATTTATTTCAACAAATTGTCGAGTTTTGTGAATATGACAACAGGACACAGTATGGCGCTGTGCGACGCGAGGGTGCAAAAGCGTAGGGGAATTGTTGAGATAGTTGGGTCCGCTTTACAAGTGTTCCATATTTATTGACTTTATTGTATACATAGTAAATGATTTCTTCCAGATATGAGCATGATTAGTGGAATGTAAGCATATTTCATAACGCCAGGTTGGTATGAGTAATTGAGGAATAAGTATTTCCAATGAGAAATCTTGGGATCACGTTATCTTGCATGAAATCAGAAAAGTTAGTGAAAGAATTCAATGGAAGTTTGAGAAAAGAAAACATGAACAAATAACGAAAATGGCTATGAGCAATTGGATGTAGACATCAATAATGATCTGGAAATCCTCCCATTGGCAAAGTGATCATGAAGTATGTCACAGTTGTACATCACCCCAATTACTTTTCTCTATATTTTACTAAAATTTCCACGCTTCACTTTAAAACGGGTTCAATTGAATGTATCATGAACAAAGAGTTTGTATTATATGAATGAGCAAAACTTTGTACGGGGGAATATTTTTAGTGTTCGCATGGGAGAGCTGTACTGCTCTGTGACATCACTAATATTGGACGCATTGCCAATAGGATGACTTCCACAAATTAGTAATGTTTACATTCAAACGCTCATAACTGTCTTATTGTTTGCTAATTTTACTTTCAACTTTCGTTGATTGTTTCTCTTTTTTTTTTGTCTTCAGGATTCTTCGTCTTCGTGAGTAGCACCTACCGTCTGAAACCCAGCAACAAGGCCCGGCTCATCTCTCCATCCATTGAAGCAAATTCAGCGCCATCATGCGTAGTCTTTTGGTACCATATGTATGGGGATGACGTTGAAACGCTTAATGTCTACGTCAGGAAAATCAATGGGGGATTGGGGACGCCACAGTGGACCTTGACTGGAAATCAACGGAACTATTGGCATCGGCAAACTATAGATATCGCTGCAAGCACTGATGATTATGA
Organism: Lytechinus pictus; assembly: GCF_037042905.1. Lineage (NCBI taxonomy): Eukaryota > Metazoa > Echinodermata > Echinoidea > Temnopleuroida > Toxopneustidae > Lytechinus > Lytechinus pictus. The sequence goes on from NC_087249.1 coordinate 16,229,426, forward strand.
GGTACGTTGGATAAACAATAGTCTGATCAAGTATAGTCCTTCTGCAAAACAGATATCTTTTTCAGATAATTATCCTAATGGTTTTCCAACTCTAGCAAAGGTACATCAAACATACAGAAGTCTTTGCATGGAGCATTTAATATTTTGCTAAGAACGAGAAGGGGCGACTAGTAAAAAGCGATGAAACAATCGCAAGTGACGTCAAAATTGAAAGAGGCAATGATTTTAAAAGTTACAATGAAATAGAAAGTGGCGATGAATTAAGAAGGGACGACAAAATTGCAAGTGGTGATGAAATATGAAGTGGCAATTAAACAGTAAAAGAATGGATATTAAAATAAAGTAATCCTTCAATAAAAAGGGACGATGAAAGAGAAAGTGAAAACAAAACCAACAATGCAAATGACACTGTGGCTTAGTTCATGTTGGTTGGTAAGAACTGTGTGCACAAGGTACCTTGTCATGGTTTTACGCTAAAGAACAGCTACCCCGGGTAACAAGCTAGATATTTCAACGTGAGCTTATGTCGGTAACACTATATAACTAGACAACTATAAAGAAAATGAAAGAGAAAGGTAGTGAAGTGAAGCGAAATGGGCAGGTGGAAGAGCGGATATGAACATGGAAGAAGGCACAAACGTGAATCTGACCAGGAAAACCTACCAGAAGCCACTGTGACTTTGTTTCTTTTTCATTCTAGTTGAAAAGTAAAACAGAATTATATTCAGTATTTGTATAATCCATTTTATTTCCTTTTCTTTTGATTCAGCTCGTCTTTGAAGCATCACCGGGAGCAGCAAATAGAGACGACATAGCTCTCGACGATGTCACCTTGTATCATGGACAAGATTGTCCCTCATGTAAGAATTTAAGAGTTTCTGATAAAACATCCTTAGATTAAAGGCATTTTACATTAATTTGTTTTATGACAAGTATTTGATTATATTTTATTACATATTACTGGGTATTTTCTGTTGTTATGTATGTGTATGTGTTTTATTGTTTTTTTTTTCAACAACGTCACCATGAAATATATACGATATGATATGAGGTTAAAAAAATGTCCTGTCTTTTATAAAGATCTCTTTGTGACAACATTGACATCATATACCATATTTCTCCCTTCTTCCTTTCAATCGACGATTCTCTTTGAAAGTTTAAATATTCCATTTTCGGATATCTAGTCCCCTCTCTCGGAAATGAATTTATAGCCATAGGCCCTTTTTGCACTTATATTATGAATATAGTAATTCGATATCAGAAAGCTACAAATATTATATACTCAATCGTCAGTCATTTTCTCAAGTTGGGAAATACTTTAAATACAAAAAGAGAAAAGATGAATATGCAGATATGTGTACATTAGGCATCCGATCAAAATAAATATTCATGTCAAGTCGCAAAATTTATCCAACAAATTTACCAAATGTCTTTATTACACATTCCTATATTCTAGCAATTTAATCGGGATTGTGACATGCAATTTTTGAGGATCTACTAGATCTGAAAATAGCCCTCACTGCTATCATATTCTATCATATTATCATCTTCTTCATAATCGCCACTCCACTGACCTCAACGTTGTCATTGTGATAACCATTATCACCATTAACGTTAATGGCGGAAATCTCTCCCCAAAGGTAGGGGGACCATTGGCTGGAAAATTTGACAAGCAAAAAAAAAGGTTATCACCCTAAATGTCAGGTCATGAATAAATTTGACAAGCAAAAAAAAAGTTATAACAAAGAAAGGAAGGTCATCTCGTCAAAAATACATGTTTTATTTCGATTTTGAATGATGTATTTCTTTCCATCATAAAATATCTAAAATACTAGGGGGATATTTGATATTGTGTCCCCCCTACTTTTTTGGGTAGGGGGAAGCGTCCCCCTGTCCCCCCCCCCCCCCCTTCCAGGTTTTCCGCACATGCCATTACTATTATTCTGATCATTATCGTTGTAATAAAATAAAACACAATAGTTTTATCATTATTACCATCATTTCTCCCCTTTTTAAACTGTAAAGTCACAACCTTACTGCCACCGACGACCGATCCACCACCTGTGGTGGACAGCATCGATTGCGATTTTGAAGAAGGGTGGTGTGGCTATAAGCAGATGACAGAGGGGGACAATATGGACTGGTTTAGGTACCAAGGAACGGGATACGGATCTCTCACTAGAGGACCATCAAACGACCACACTCTAGGGAACGCTCTTGGTATGATGGTGTCCATGCTCAGCCATACATGTCATATATATAATATATATATATATATATGTGTGTGTGGGGGGGTGTGAGGGTGTGTGTGTGTGTGTATGTATACAGGCAGGGGCGGAAATCTCCCCCAAAAGGTAGGGGGACAAGGGGCTGGAAAATATGACAATCAAAAAAAAGGTATCATCCCAAAAGAAAGGTCATCTCGTCCCAAAATACATGAGTTTATTTCGATTTTGAATGATGTATTTCTTACCATCACAAAAGACCAAAAATAGTAGGGGGACATTTTATATTGTGTCCCCCCCCCCTTCTATTTTTAGTGAGGGGGACACGTCCCCCCTGTCCCCCTGGGATTTCCGCCTATGTATGCAGTTGTGCTCAAAAGTTAGCGAACTCGACAACAAAGAGCTTCCCTTCATTCCGAGTGTTGAATGGAGACAACAACAGTGCTATGTTCGGCGAACCCAGAGAAACTAACTTCAATGAATGTAATATTTTATCACCTGACTTCACAATTAACGGGATTAAATATCTATTTAAAAAAATGGCAGCACTTGAAAAATTTTCTGGTGGATTTCACTAACTGTTGAACACCATTGTGTATATTTTCCGTCCAAGCCGGCTTCCCCCAGAAAATGCTGACCAGCGGAATATTTTTCGCCGAAAAATATCATAAATTAGTATTAGTAGTAGGAGTATTAATGTTGCTTTAAATATTATTGTTAAGAATTTTATTATCATTATTGTCATCATCTTCATTGTTTATGTCATTGGTAAGTAACTTCAACCCCAATAATAAAATAAAGTCAAGATAAGCAAATCGGTGCGGGTTTTTTTTTATTCCACTTGATATCAAAATCGCGATTCAGACAGCTGCTCATAAGAGCAAGAAAGTATATTCAAAAGCCTGATCAAATAAATGGCGATGTCTCCGAGTGTCTTAAATTGGAGAATGTACAATGTACAGTGATAATATCCAAGTATGCTTAACGATTAATTCGTTTTCATTATAAAAATCTGATGAATATTCTACAAATCGCCATAATAGACGCATATTTATAAACGGAATAACTGCTTGTGGTCTGTATTAAATCCCATCTTTTTCTCTTTTCAGGATACTACGCTTGTTTTGATCCTTATCGTTATAACGGTGCTGGTCTTAACGACAACGCAATCTTGATATCCCCGCTGATGAGAGGTTCGCGTCGGCCACGTTGCCTTACCTTCTATGCCAACATGAATGGATATCAAGTCGACTACCTCATTGTAATTGCCCGCCAATTGGGGGAAAGTCTCCCCCTCGATCCTCCCTTCTCGGAGTACGGAAACCACGGTGAAGGATGGTTCCCACTCTCAATGGATATTCCTGGACTCAATCAGAATTTTCAGGTAGAATACGCCGGGCAGCCCCTAGCGTAGAATATTTGTTTTTTAAATGGGAGAAAATAAAGATGGAAGAAAGAGATAGATAAAAGAGATCAGGGGGGTGTTTCACATAGAGTAAGTATGAGTATGGGTCGCATTAAAATTACGTGCCGAATAAGGCATCAGCGCATTGGTCAAATCATGCTAAGAGGACTTGGGCTACTGCGTATTAATCAATAGAGTACTTAAGTATGACGTCATCAATGTTCTTTGTATGTGTGTGTGTATTTTACCATTTGTATACCATACTTCGGTTGAGAATGATGAAGTATAGTACAAAAAACGCTGAAATTCCGTTAAAAATGTGACGTCGTCAATTCGGTACTCAATAAGACTGCGCGTCCGCACTAACCATGACCTTCAGTCACACTTTATTCATTTTTTACATTTATATAGGGGGTGGCACATATCACCAATTTGGTGGTCTTCCATGTGGCCCTGTCAACAAAAGAATAACAAATAATATTAATAATGAAAATATTAGGCAAGTAATGAACAAGATATAATATAGTAATAGATAATATGTACAGGCACAAAATATAATTTAAAAAAAAATATTGGTATCCTTGGGAATTATGTTCATTTGATAATCAATTTTGACAATTTGAATCAAATCTATGAATTTAGATTTTGAAGGTAAAACGTAAAATAGCATTACAATAAATTAGAACGAAAAAGAAATTACCAAATATGAAAAGCGATAGAATGATTACCAGTCAACACTGATACCAATGATTTCTATACACATCTACAGATTTGATTGCTCACAAGACTGCTGAAATTTGATACATTGACATGGACCATGTCTAGAAATAAGATATGCATAGTCATGATAGTAGAATTAATTTACACTTCATCTGCAGATAACATAGATTTCAAATTGTATTCAAAACTTTGCAAAGTAGGAGACATTTTGATATAACTTTCAAGTTGACTCCAGGCTATAATTTCTGACATTAAAGGACTATGTTTATACGTCTTGTACAGTGATCATGTAGCGAGCTTACATGTTGTAAACTACTCTTTATAGTATGTTGGTGCCATGTCATGCATTGATTTATGCATTATCCCTGCACATCCAAACTGGAAATGTGTCTAAATAGCCGTCCAACCTAACCTACTAAACATGTCTTTTTAATGAACATCAAATCCTTATCCCAACACTATATGTGCAGCTCGTTTTTGAACATTTTGTAATTTGATAGTTTGTCTCTGAAATCTCTCAGACCATACGGAGAAACAGTAATCAAAATGGGGAAAAAGATGGCGTTGTAAAGGAGTTTCAGAGATCTTGTTGGAATATAACTCCTCATCAATAATTAGATCAAGGCACTTGGCCTCCTTAAAGGAGAACTATATTGATTATGAATGTGGTCTTATTATATGTCAATGGAAAGGTAATGATGTGGGGATTATCAGTGGGTCATTCAAAAATAACGAAAATAATACATAAGGTGAAAATCGCCGATTAAAAAACGCTCAAAATGCCTCTCCGAAATATGCCTCGCATCGGTCTCTGAATTGACTTGAATTTTATGACGTCACTTTCTGTACGAGATGCGTGATTGGCTCTCCCACGTGAAGCTCCACTTGCATGCAAAACCTGTTGCGAGGGTACGTTTTCTCCACATTGTCACTGAATACTTCGATCACGAAATGAAAGAAAACCCAGAATTTTATCTAGATTTGGATTTTCAAATTGATGATTTTGAAGATGAAGAGAATGATGATGAAATGAACAACAAAGTGACGTAGTTGGAGGTAACTTGGGGGAATTACGCCGATGATGATGAGTCGGACAATTCAACTTGCAACACGATCACATGCCGATTCGCTACCTAACTCATGCAGCTGCCAAGTGCAGCTACACCGCGCGGGCCAAATTGAATTCATGAAAATGAATTACCACACTGTCCAGACAGAGTCTCTTACCTCTGTGACTATGAAGAAGGAAAATAATGATAAAACTGTACTTACAAACAAGTGAATGTAATCCGAACCTGAAGGCAACTCAACGAATAGCAGCAGACGATATGCACCGACGATAAACTTCATGTGGCTGGGATAGATTGTCACTCGTTCTGTTAGATGTACTTTTTATCTCATTAATTTGACAAAATTACGAAACTCGGGGAATTATTTATCTGTATAAAAATATAGTAACATCTCGTATTATTTTTTAAATTACGATAAAACCTTTTAAAAGCTCGTATATATGATCGTAATCAAAATCACAAACATGCCGTATTGCTTGCTCGCATTGGCTGAGAGAGTAGATCTATGCACGTGTTGCACAGCTCTCAATCAAGCTACGCATGTTGGGGATCTTTTACATCTAATTTTAATTTACCTCAACGTTTTTCTTCAAAAAACGTTTTATCGTAATTTAAAAATTATACGAGATGTTACTATATTTTTATATAGATAAATATTTCCCCGAGTTTCGTAATTTTGTCAAATTAATGAGATAAAAATTACATCTAACAGAACGAGTGACAATCTATCCCAGCCACATGAAGTTTATCATCGGTGCATATCGTCTGCTGCTATTCGTTGAGTTGATTTGCCTTCAGGTTCGGATTACATTCACTTATTTGTAAGTACAGTTTTGTCATTATTTTCCTTCTTCATAGTCACAGAAGTAAGAGACTCTGTCTGGACAGTGTGGTAAGTCATTTTCGTGAATTCAATTTGGCACGCGCGGTGTAGCTAGCACTTAGCAGCTGCATGAGTTGGTAGCGAATCGGCATGTGATCGTGTTGCAAGTTGAATTGTCCGACTCCTCATCATCGATTCCCCCAATTTACCCCCAACTTCGTCACTTTGTTGTTCACTTCATCATCATTCTCTTCATCTTCAAAATCATCAATTTGAAAATCCAAATCTAGATAAAATTCTGGGTTTTCTTTCATTTCGTGATCGAAGTATTCAGTGACAATGTGGAGAAAACGTACCCTCGCAACAGGTTTTGCATGCAAGAGGAGCTTCACGTGGGAGAGCCAATCACGCCTCTCGTACAGAAAGTGACGTCATAAAAAATCCCCAATTTCGCGGACGTAATTCTGCGTGTTTGAAGCATTCAGAGAGAGAACTTCAAACTATCAATTAACTGAGTTCCATCGGTCTCCATGATAAATGATGTACACCATCGTGTTCTCCTTATTTTCTCCTTTGATTTGATATATGATTCTCCATTTTTACGATTTTCAATATATTTCTCCTTTAACTCTTTTCAGACAACTGCCGTTTAGTGTAACAGAAAAATCTTCCAGTCAATAAGAATCGATCGTGGTCCAATAAGCATCACATTCGTCTTAGCAGCATTAAGAACTAGACGGTTTTTAGTTACCCATGAGAATACACTTTTCATAATTCTCGTTAACTTTTGTTCTACTTCTATATCATTAGTTCCGCCGACTGTAAGAGTTGTGTCGTCAGCATACATACCAACAATTCCATCATGAATACATTTTGGTAAACTATTGATATAGATAGAAAAAAAGTGGTCACAGGATGGAGTCTTGTGGGACTCCCATTCTCACTTTGACGAATTTGATAAGATAGATATGATACAAACCACTGGACACTGATATCAGAATAGCCAGTACCTTTCAATTTTCGTAACAGAAATAGTTCCAATTAGATATGAATATATCAAATACCATTATTTTTGCCACCACAAATCAATTTTATGCTTTGAAAGTTTGATATAATTATGTTTCCAAATATTGCGTATATATATACGTCCCCGTTGTAATTTGGAAAACCCCCTGAAATGCTTTGTAGTTCGATACAGTCTTGTCCGACATGTCGGAGGAGACAATTACCCAGGCCCACATGCCTACGCTTTATGGAAGATACTGAAAGGCATGGAAAGAACGTTAGACAGTACAAAAATTATACATAGTTTTGAATGACAGGGTGGTTCACGAACCACGAGTCTTGCCTGATTTCACGATTAATAAAACAAAGTGTGAACATAACATAACTGATGCAGAAATAAAGAAATGAGAACAAGTTGAACAAAGGCTTCACAACAACATACGTGTGTTTTTACCCAAGGAATCGTTTCAAGCAAGTGTAAACACAATTGATGAAGAAATAAAAGAATAGAGAACAAGTTGAACATAAAGAAATGTAAAATTATTTACACGACATATCATATGATCTTGTGGCCCATAGATGACCTTTAACCCCATCAGTCTCATGAGGTCACATGTGGTATTACACAAGGACCATAATGTACCGCGTATGAACATGATTGGTGCAGAAGTAAAGAAATGAAAACATGATGAACAAAAACTTTAACATCTTTGTAACAAACTAACTGACCATCAGACTAACGGGAAAAGTGATCACTAGGTCTCTGTTGAACTTCGTTAAGGCAAAACAAAAATCAAAACTGATTAACCTTGATTTTAAGTTGAGTGAATTACTCCCTGTGTGCATTCGTTGAGAAAAAAATTAACATGTTCAATGTGTTTGTTTGTTTTTATTTTGTTTTTCCTACAGGCTTTATTCGTAGGATTGTGCGGAAATTCAAGATATTATGCTGAAATTGCTATTGACGACATAAAACTCGTGGAAGGAGTGTGTGATAATTCAGGTACACAGTGAGAACTTGTAAAAGTATTATTTTGGTCGTTTTTTAGCCAAGGATTCTGATCAGTAATATTCGTCACAGTAAGCGGACATCCATCTTGTCCACTCGTTAAATCGACTTCAACAAGATCAAGCGAGAGCAAGCGTGTTGAAATATCTCCCGCCTAAGTGCTATAATTATAGTGGCGCGCGGAGCCTTGTGGCGCCCAACATCACGTAGATAGTAGAAAACGCATTTTAGGACAGGATGAAGTTCTACAATCCTACAATGTAGCTCGTTTGAAAATTAATTCCGGTATTTAATCCACCCATCTCGTTGTAAAGTTCGGATCGAGTCAATGTGCCATTATAATCATCAGGTCTGTGCATGGAATCTGTTTCAGACGATGTACATGGTACATTCCTCTCATTGAAATTCGGAACAGTAGGGCAATGATGGCGTTCAGGGGTATAGTAGAACCCACTGAACCCTTAATGAAACCCCAGTCTGAAGAAATCAGTGGACTCATGTGTGTGTGTTCTAGTTGATCAAAGAAGGGTACATGAAGATATGTGTCTCCTAACAAGATGGGTTTTTTTTAGTATCCGCGTTGTGTGTGAAACTTGTGAATGGCTCCTTGAGACGACTCATACATTGTGCCTGACCCCTAATTGTGTTTTAGGTCCTACTCCCGAGCCCATCTCGTGGAATGCCGACTGTGATTTTGAGGAGGATGAGATGTGTGGCTACAATATTGAGACTCGCGGATATTTTCATTGGACCAGGAACAGAGCAGGAACCGGCTCTGATGATACAGGGCCAGCAGTTGATCATACACTTGGAACAGAAGCAGGTAAACTACCCTTTCACTAGTGTCCTTTGTTTCATCCATTCATGCAAATTATGACAGGATTGATGCCTTTTGCACAAGGATCCATGTCTGTACTCATCATTCTTTGCCTTTCTACTCTTTTTACCCTTATCATGTTTATGGGGTTTTATTTGGCTACCTTTCCACCTTTCATTTTGATCTCTTTTTTTTCATTGCTCTTTCTAATATTATTTGTATTCTCTTTTCTACATTTCACAGCTGTTTTTTTTCCCCTTCCATGTCATATACTAGCTTTTAATCGTTATATTAACTTCTATTTTATTTACTTTGTTCATAATGTTCTTTATCTCCCTGTAGTGAATGACGCGTTTCCTTTATATATATTTTAGGGAGGCTTTTGGCATCCTCCTTTCGTCTCTTGCTATTTCTATCTTATCCTTGATATTTGTATTGATAGCCACCTCCTATAATTTGGTTGTCTTTTCTTTGCACTAATTCTCAACGAACAAAACCATAATGTGATCGCTCAATAAGCATGATAAACAAGTTTCCTTCCACTCGCACGTTAGAAGTTTTTCTAAAGCAAGGGTTCCAGCTAGGAAACCAAGTTGTGAGGTGATAAGATGATCTGATTCGGTTCAGAGAATCACTACTAAAAAGCGTTAATGGGCTGGGGATCGGTCCAGAATTAAGACTAAAAAGGGTTGTAAACAAGTTTGTACAGCGAATTTTCTCCTGGCCACATTTATGTTGTCTTTGCACTGGCTGCATTGTTTAGATAACCTTCGAACCTTTCTGGTCCCTGGCCCTACAATAGCGATTGAGAATATATTGCTTGACGCGTACCTGTTCAGGATTTTCAATATCCCTAAAAATGTTACTATCGTACATGTAGGTCATTACGCTTACATCGAGACTTCCTTACCCGCACGTCCTGGTGACCGGGCGACCCTGACCAGTTCTATGCTCAGCAGCGGCAGCAACGACATATGCGTTCGTTTTTACTACCACGCTTATGGTGAGGACGTTGGATTTCTCTCGGTGAAGTACGTCAGTGTAGACTACTATTACAACGAGGTGTTATTCAGCGTGGCTCAGAATCAGGGGAATGAGTGGAGGCCAGCCAATGTAGACTTACCAGCCACCCTCACCGGCATGTCCAAATTCCAGGTATAATTTTTTCTTACGACTGACATTACATGTCTCGTGATATTAATCTGCTTCACGTCAGAATAAAATATGAGTTTAGGAGGATCATATTGTAAGCATACGGGCTTACATTTTCAACTTCCACATACTCTGATGCGATTGGGGATAGCGCGGAGAACCTTTAAAATAGCGCGTCTCTTTCTCGGACAATAGCGAGTTTTCGTTCGGCGAACTCGCTATTAATATTTCATAGAATATGGCGTTATAACTACATTCTCCAAATTTACTCGACATCAAAAGTGTATAAAGAGGTGCTCAAAAGTTGGTGACCTCCACCAGAAAAAGAACACATCTGAAGTGCTCAAGTCCGGGGGGTATACTCAGTATAAATGTATGATAGTCATGTACGTATGTGCCGCGGTTGAGACCCCAATTTTCAGCTTAAATTTCCGTTCCAGAGCATCACCAATTCAGAAATTCCAATTTTTCCCGTTCCGGCGACCCTCAAATTTGTGATTTCTCGCTCCAAAGAGCGCCCGTCGTGATATACGCAGCCGGTCAGAGCGGCGACCTCGATCGGCGCGGAGCCATTATGCGGGGCTGCCGAAGCTCCCCGCGCCCGCAGCTAACTTGCGCTGGCCCGATATGAATCTAGCGATACGCGCGCGCGTTTTGCGCCTACGATCTAATGAGTTTCGGAGACCCCCGTTTTTTTTATGTAGTCCGGTCCAGAGCATTGCATTTTTAGCAATCGTTGATCAAAGAGCCGTTCCGGAGACCCCGTTTTAAGACCAAGATTTAGTTCCAGAGCCCCCTATTTTCTAGTTGGCGCGGCACATAGGTATCACGTTATAATTCGAGTACCCCCGCCCCCCGGGGCTCAAGTTCTGCCGTTTTTTCAGATATCAAATCATGAAGTCAGGTTATGAAATATTACAATCAAGGGTTTCTCTGGGCTAGCCGAGCATAGTAGTGCTGTTGTCTACATCCAATACTCGGCATAAAAGAGTGCATTATGCGGTGGGGTTCATTAACATTTGAGCACAACTTATATACCAATGACTATTTTATAATTTTCAGGCTGAGGTTTGATGTGCCTTGGAATATGTTCCGTACATTAAAATGTTATCTTATTTTAATTTTGTCTTCAAGTTAATATTGTGTAGTTCTTTTGGCATGTGGCGTTGTAAAACGTGCTAGACATTCAGAAGAAAAAATGAGGGTACCGTTTCATGAAAGCTGTGACAATTTTAGTGTAGGTCTAATGTAGGCACAGACCTAATCCATTATTTCAGTAGTTTGAGGGGCACTTGTTCCTAACTGTGACTATGCTAACAGGTGGATTTTCTTTTTCTTACAAGCTTCGGGAGATTTTGACTGATTCGTCACTGTGTGTATGCGCAAAATAGGAAGAGAGAATTTCTGTCAGATGTTGACTGAATAATTGATATTTTTGGAAGATTGCAGCCTTTATAATTAATCATATCTTTAAAATTCATATCTCATATCATGGTGAATATGCTCCTGATGATTAAAGATTGATTGCTTTGTAAGCTTGGCAGTTTGGGAGGTAGAACTGGTTATCGTGAATGATCCATTCTTCTCATCGGCTAGGCCTACCTAAAGATAAGATTAGTCTTAAAGAGAGCACCAATGTCAAATTTTCCTATTTGGTTTGAAATACAGATCGTATTTGAAGGACGAAAAGGTTCAAGTTACAAGGGAGACATCGCAATTGATGATATCAAGTTCTTGGCACAGCCATGCGCTGGTTTCCCGACAGAATCTAGATGTACATTCGAGCAGGGATCATCATTCTGCGGTTATCAAATCAATAAGATGTCAAATGGCATACCTTGGAAATGGTTTGATGTTCTGGCTTCTGATCCCACACCACTGAATATGGGTGAGTTCCGTCCGCTAGTCTAGACCAACGAACGTAGAGGGCAGCCACAATACTGCAAAGTGTTGCTGCCTTCGACGTTTGTTGGTCTAGACCCATATGAAGAACCCAATATTTACACCGTTTCATAATTGTATAGGACGAATAAGTCCTTTTAGGGATAATTACTTCCACTCACCCCCCCCCCCCAAAAAAAAAGTGTGATGTGATACTTCTACGGCGATCTACCTATGATTACCCCGCAATGAAAACCTTCTCAGGTGGGTCATAAACTATAAGAAGCATTACTAGTTGCTGTTTCTTTTGTTCGTCCTTTTTTTTCAATGATAGTCACGAGTTCATTTATGTATGTGGAGGGTTCGACTTCGAATATGGGCAGACAGGCCGTACTCTACTCACAAGTGCACAATCTCCAAGGAATGGACCACTGCCTGACCGCTGACTTCATCCTGACTGAGGACACGAGTCAACAGATCACGATTGAGGTGATGGAGAAAGATACGGCCAGAAAGTACCAGATAGATACTCTCATCGGGGATATGGGTAGTAGCTGGTTCCGTGGAAACTGGTCTATCCCATCGACGATGGTCTCAGTTCGTCCTTTCAAGGTAAAGTTACGATATGGGAAACGTATTTCCGAACTGGAATAGAGCTACACATGTTATATCTACTGTCAATATGATGGCGTCGCTATTTAGTGGTGAATAAACTAGGATGGACGTGAATTTCTCTCTTTGAACGGTCCTCAATGTTGAGTTGAAAAGACTAATTTCTTTCCATTTTTCAATGAAAATTAGTTGGAATATTAGAAAATTACGACACTCTGACGTCGTGCGCTGGAAGGTAAAATGCACATACGTCTACTCATGCAATTTAATATCGTATGTAGCAAGAATTCTTGATCCCCTATTTGTTCACAGTAGAAAAGTGCACAACCTGCAATGATGGATATATTATGTACGACTCTAAAATGTATCTGTGCAAATTTGTATCGTAGTCGAATATGTAATCAATTAGTGATTCGATGGGTGATTGGGTATGCCTCCTGACTCGAGTGGTCTGGGGGATAGATGTGACTTTGGCACAAGCAGACTTTAATTATTAATCGGTGGCGTACAGATGGGGCCACTTGCTCCCCCCCCCCCCCCTAAAGAAAAAGGAAAATCACGACCAAGAAACATAAAATAGAAAAGGAAAGAGGGAAGTGTGAAATATCTATACTATGTTCCAAATATTATGTCAAAATATATCACAAAATTTGATTTTTGTATAAAAAAACCGAAAAAATTTGCTCGCAACTTTTTTATTAAATAAGTTATGCACAATACAATTATCTGGCCCCCTAAAATATTTTTGCTCATTACGCCACTGTCATTAATAGCCATCTTCTTATAATGTGTTAGATTAAGGTACCCGTATTGCCAACACTCATTGATTACGCAAACTCAGTTCCACTTGAATGTGCATTGTCAAAATAAGATCAGTCATAATTTTCGTTAAATGCTATATTTTCTTTTTATGTTCAACACATTCAGATTGCTTTAACGGCTCGTCCTGGTTCAGCAGGGGTGATGGCTATTGACAACGTCGTTGTTACATCACAGCTCGAAGCCTGCGCAAAATGTGAGGGTTTTTCTTTTGAAAGTTATTTTGATGTGTTTAATTTCATTTAATTTCTTTCATTTAATATCTGAATTTGATGAGTTTGTGATTTACAAGGATTGGTTTATATTACATATCTTTTAATGCAGTATGATGCAAAATATTTTTTGATAGACACAATTTAAATTATGTTTTGGATCGACTCGAGTTCAATAAGAGCATAAAAGCATGGTATTATATTTATATGTGTATTTGGTATTCAGACTAATTTGCTTAGATACTACTGCATGAAATTGGTCCTGTTTTACACATAAATTTCATCCTAAAAATATTTTAGCGATTGGCATTGTTTAGATAATGTTCCATCATTTCAAAAAGTGAATAGACACTCAACACAAACTGTCTCACCGTCCATTGACTTACTTTATCATCACTGGAAACGTTAAAAGGAGGCGAACTGACCAGCACTGTGTGTTTTGTCTCATCGAATGTGAATAGTCTTAAAAACATCCCTTTGAGAAAATACAGAGGATAAATTATCCTATAATTTTATTTGTGTGAAGAAACGAAAAAGAGAGGAAAGGTATCCGTTTGATACTTGGTAACATAATTATTGCGATATGCATTATTCAGCAGTTAATGATTGTGTTATTTAAATGGGCCTATATCACAAGACTACTCTTGAGATGGAGCTATTAAGGGGAAAGTTCGCCCTGAATAAAAAGGTTTGCTGTAAGAATAGCAGAAAAGATAACAAAATATTGCCAAAATTTTGAGACAAATCCATCAAAGAATTAAATAGTTGTTAGAAATTTAATTATTTGATTTGTGACGTCACATGCGAGCAGCATTCCTACATAGTGAATAGTAAACAAGTGGAGCGCCTCTGGCAGTCTCGCCTGTATTACGCCATTCAATATAGCAGCAACGCTGACTTTGAAAAACTATTGAATTGTTTAAAAAGAAACACACACACAATTCCTAAGATAAATACTAGTACTATGTTCATTGACCCTAAATTACCTTTGACCTTGGTCATGTGACCTGAAACTTGCACAGGATGTTCACTGATACTTGATTGCTCTTATATCCAAGTTTCATGAACTAGATCCATAAACGTTTTGAAGTTATGGCATTTCAGCAAATACCTCCAACATGGCCAAAGTTTGTTGACCCGAAGTGACCTTTAAACTGGGTCATGTGACCTGAAACTTGCACAGGACGTTTGCTGATACTTGATTGCTTTTACATCTAAGTTTTACTACCTGGATCCATAAACTTTCCAAGTTATGATGGCGATTCAACATATTCCCCCAACATGGGCAAAGTTGACCCTATATGACCTTTGACCTTGGTCATGTAGCCTGAAACTCGCACAGGATATTTGGTGATACTCGATTGCTCTTATGTCCAGGTTTCATGAACTACATCCATAATTATGATGGCAATTCAACTAATAACCCAACATGGCCAAAGTTCGTTGACCTAAGATGACCTTTGACCTTAGTCATGTGACTTTACACTCATACAGGATGTTTAGTACTAAACCATTGTCCTTATGCCCAAGTTTCATGAACTGGATCTCTAAACTTTAAAAGTTATGACGATTTTTCAAAAACTTAATCTTGGTCAACATAAGGCGCCGCTTTTCCGACGGCGGCGCGGAAAAGCGGTGCCTAATATATAATCAGTCTCGCTCTGTTATGCAGGCGAGACAAAATCAATGAAATTTCATTTTCTCAAATACTGTACCTTTTGTATATCAATAGACAAATGATTTCACACCCGATCATGAAAAGAAAACAAAGAGTTATCAGGAACCATTATAAAAATTACATTCATGCATTTTATATTGCATAAAATAAAATGTGGAAGCTGCTCGTTTATGACGTCACAAATCCAAAACTTTAAATTCTAATAACTTCCTTAATCTTATACGAATTTTCCTCAACCGTTCACCAATATTTGTTACTTTTTTCTGCTATTTTTACGACAAACTTTTCTTCAGGGTGAAATTCCCCTTTAAGTTTGTTGGTTGGTTTGCCCTTTAAGATACAGGAGGGGATTGTTTTTGGCTGCAGGTCCAAAAACTAGGATGACTAGTTACGGGCAATCAAGATGATATTCCTTTTGATCATGCCAGGACACCACAATATTCCGGCTCAGATATTTTTCATAAATGTACTTACTTAAATTATCATTTCTAGTATTGGCTGGGGCGTGTATGATAAATTTGTTTCCAATTTTCTAAGATCTGTTTTGTGCCCTGACAACGATCAATGCACGTTTTTGTTTTTCTCTTCAAACATTACCTAGACATACCACCACCTACCAAACCTGCAACCACCACACCTTCCTCGACCATCACGTCACAGCTATCCACAAAACAGACGACTGAACCAATGAACACTAATCCAACAAAACAACCAGCAGGTAACCACAAGCTAGGAATCATCATTGGGGTCACCATCGCCGTCGTGGTTGTCATCGGAATCGTTGTCATCGTCGCGGTTTGCAAGTTCCGCTCCGGATCGTCCATGCCATTTGGGGTCAGCTTCAAGAACAAAAGATTAGATGAGATACCTTTCTCTGGAGTGACACCAAGAGGGGTGATGAACACCCCTACTGATCCCACTGTGGTTTTCACCAACCCCGTAGAAGCGAAAGGATCAAGTAAAGCTTAATTAGCACGAACACCCTGTCATGAGTTCACTTGATTTGGAGAAAAATTCGGGAAATTTTACCATACAATAAATCAGACAAGTCATTGTAATGAGATACATGTAAATAACCAACTTGATGCAAATGTCAAAGTGATTTGTAATCCATGTAGCACCGTGTAGGAGTGCGTCGGATTTTAATTGTTACGAGTGCATGGGTAAAAGTAAAATGTATCAATACCACAATGTTACTAATAAATGGAATGGTGAAACTGTTCAGACTTGCAAATATCAATTAAATTACTTTGCAGGTATCACTCATATCGCAGCATGATGACAGAGTCCCTCGTCGAATCAATTATTATATGTTTCTGTATTTTAGCCTGAGGTTTCCCTTTCAATAATCGGATAAGGGGGTATGCTATACGGTTTCATACATCATTTATTATCGTTTGAAAGTAAGTTCTTGAATCTTTCAATTTCATAAGGTTTGAGTTGATGTAAAAAAGAATGAGGACTTTATATTCTATATTAACAATCCAGTTACATGTAATTTGACATGTTCTCGGCAAAGATATATCAGTTCAACCATCATACTCATGAATTCTACGCTCTATACATACCAAGACTATGCGATATAAGTGTATGGTCCATTTAGTCCGACGTATAATACTGCACTATTTCTATTAAAATGCGTCGTTTCGTTTATTTTGTTTTATCTTTTCTTCCTGACGACAGAACCACGCTTTTGTTCTAGTGTTTTTTTATGAAATTTAACGGCATGTTCCACAAAAAATGCAAATACTTGTAGGGACAACGCAACACCGACGAAACTGACTCCTAAACGACGGATGGCATTCGAAACAAATTACTTGTAATAGCTCTAATCGGTCAAGAGTCGATTCAAAGGTGTGAAAATGACATATTAGCCTGTCTCTCGAGTCAGCGATGTTAAAAGAGTAAAATTTGTCAAGCATCAAAACGTATCCACAAGTGTTTAAGGTTACATGTATTTCACAATATGGAAATTTTATGAAAATATAGGCAAATAATTATATTTTGTTTGATTTTTTTCGTTTTGTGGGATGTGCGGTCTTTCCGTTTCTCTTTCCTTTATATTTTCAAGTTTGATCAGATCGTATACCTTTTCCTTATACATGCAGTCCTTTTGATAATAAGAAAAATATAATCATCCGTAATAATTCATATTCCAAACCTTGAAGGGGTTCTCCGAGCTGAAAACTATTGTATCTAAATTGAATTAATGAAAATTAAATTCAGTTAATTAATTCAATTATGAAGTTTAGGAATATTTTGTGACATTTGTATTATTTAGGTGGACGATAATGCCATATGTCCCCACTTTCCTTTTCATTATGTTATTATACATCAAATTATTTTATATCAATTAATCCATACATGTGTACAATAGAATAAGTTGCAGCAATGAATATCTAATGCATCAAATCAATTGTCAATCCAATATTGTATTTGTTGGTGGAAAAAATGAATAAAATTAATTTTTATATAATAAAGTACAGAAGAACCAGAGTGGATATGGCGTAATCAATTTGCTCATTGCATAATCACGAAGACATGCATAAAACTGTTTCACGGAATGTAATAACTTCATTATTCTTTGTCCGATTTTGATGAAATTTTAAGGCTTTAATGTCAGATTTTTCTTCAAACCATGTTAATTTCAACCTAGAGAACTTCTTTAAGAGTTTGATGGCATGTGTAATATTTAAGATAAAACTTTAAATGACATTAAACTTGGAATTTTCAAGCACATGAAACAATAGCATAGCTTCAACTCAGGTGAAAAGGGATTTTGTGTGGTCTTTTTACACACGAATACCGTTGTGCTCGTCTATAGTCTAAATAGTTACTCAGGACATGACTATAATTTTTGTTATAACTTTTTAGACTGAATTTCCGTCATTTTTAGCAGGCTTTAAAGTCGAGCACTGTATACATGTTTTGTAAATATTTACATTCATGTCAGCAAATCAAAAAGACCTACTGATCGAAATATGAAATGGTCAAATATCTTTCATAACTTCGGGGGGTCTTCTCTTTCCCCCTCATCAGCACTCAACCTCTTTTCTCCCCTCCGCTATTTCTTTCCCCTCTCTCTCTTTCTCTCTCTATTTCCCTTCTCGTTCCTTTTTTCTTCTTTTTACTGCCCTGATGCGCAATGTTTTTTCCCTTCAAGAGTAATGAAGCAAAAAGGAAGGGCTGATTTTGTTTATAAGTAGTTTAATAGACAAGAATGGATTAAGTCATATCAATATTGTTGCTTTAGTAGTACAAAGTGTTACCGTTTAATGTATAAACATTAAACGTTTATAATTCGAGTATTGCCATTAGGCGCCCCCTCATTTTGGATTTTAATACTCTATTATATCCACTTATATACTTTTTTCCAAATCTGTGATCAATTTTGGTGAAAAATACCCCAGGTCTTTTTATAGACCTACCTACGGTCACCAAAGACAAGTGACACCTTTGCACATAACAGAGTCACCACGCGAAGGTAGCAACAGGACTCCATGTTAGTAAAAATAAATTTCACAAAGAATACAAATGGTAATTGGGTTATTTTACCAAAATAATAGATGATGCATGGCGATATATATAATACTACATAAAACAATATATATACAGTATATATATATATATATATATATATATATACATAACACTTAATACATAAAAACAAGCATAACAAACGCTATATCCATGTAACATTAACAGACACCGACACATAACTAGACAGTGACAAGTGACAGTACTTGGGAAATCTCATGAGGGTCAACAGAAAAGGTCAAAAGGTCATTATTTCGGAAGCACTTTCCAAAATAAAAATGTGAAAAATTGTCAAAGGTCACCGCGTTACAACAAACACTTCCAGTGAAAAAATAATAATTTCTGGAAGCACTTACTAGTCAAAATATTCCCGACGTCTTAAAATAAATGCGGAAATACTTTTATGTTGAAAAAGGGTAAGCTTCGGGAGGCTCAAGAATGTGAAAAATCAAATGTACATTGTACACTCCATTAATAAAAGCACTTCCAGTAAAAAAATACAGAAGCACTTACCTGTCAAACTTTTTATAACGTCTTTAAAAAAATCGGAAATACTTCCAGTAAAAAAAATGTTAATTACTGGAAAAACAATTTCTGTCGGCAAAAAGGTCAGGTTTTAGAAGCATTTTTCCACCAAAAACCTTTTAAAAAAAATAACTGTTAAAAACATTTCGGATTAGAAATTCTAACATTTGCGAACAAAATATCTGCAATCAAAGAGTAAATCTGTAAATATTAACTATGACATACTTCGATAGAGGGTTCCAAGCTGCTTCAATGGAAAACTATAATATTAATTAAAAGAATGCAATGATGCGTAAAACCTGTTTGGAGACAATCACCGGGATTCGTGTGAACGTCTCTCTAAATAACTGCAGACATGAAAGGACAAAACATTTTATATCTGAAAAATAGTGATTAAAGGTGAGTTTGTTCAAAACGACCTTGGCTCAAAATATGAATAATGAACCATAATGAATCACACGATTATCTTCAGAAGTAATTGTTTGAATAAAAACAATTAGGATAAATATACTTCCTAATAACCACAAACATGAATCTGTCCATTTCAGTCCTGTACAATATATAAAAATGAAAATAAAACATAAGTAGTAAAATTGATTATGTGCATTGTAATATAACAGAACGGAGTCCATCGGAATTCATCTTTGAAAAAAACATACATTTTTTCCTAAAAAATACATAACAATCGAAGCGTGCAATATGAACATAAAAAAGATGCAAACATCAAAAATGAATCTCAAAAGTAGTGGTTAAACGTTGAGTTTTATCAAAACGACCTTGGCTCAAAATGAGAATAACGCACCATAATAAATCATAAAATTAGCTTCAGAAATGATAATTGTTTGAATAAAATGAGGATAAATAAAAATCATAATAACCACAAACGTGAATCTGTCCATTTTAGTCCTGTACAAAATAAAAATTCAAGAATGAAAATCGTACATGAGTGGTCACACTGATTATGTGCATTGAAATATAATAGAACGAACTACAAATATAAGAATTCATCTTTAAAAAACATTTTTCCTGAAAAATACAGAAGAACAATCGAAGCGTGCAATATGAACATAATAAAAAAAGATGCAAAACATCAAAAATGAATATCAAAAGTTGTGGTTAAACGTTGAGTTTTTTCAAAACGACCTTGACTCAAAGTGTGAATACTGAACCATTCTGAATCTTCAGAAATAATTGTTTAAATAAAAACAATTAAAATAAATAAAAATCCTAAAAAGAATTGTGAACGATTACAACGTACAACTCAAACGTCTCTTCTCTTACTTTGGGTCCTGCACAACAACGAATACTAAATGTGAGTATGAAACATAATAAAGTCATAGCAACGACAAAGGAAGAATATAATAAATAAGTGAATCCATCAGACTTAAATTTGACGATTCTTATTTTGTCTCCTAAAAC
Organism: Lytechinus pictus; assembly: GCF_037042905.1. Taxonomy (NCBI): domain Eukaryota; kingdom Metazoa; phylum Echinodermata; class Echinoidea; order Temnopleuroida; family Toxopneustidae; genus Lytechinus; species Lytechinus pictus. The sequence goes on from NC_087249.1 coordinate 16,250,335, forward strand.
GCCAAAAATACATCCAAAATAATATTTTGGATGTATTTTTATGTTCCTCTCTCTCTCTCATTGGGTCCTGTGGGCCACAACCTAAAGTTTAATGTAAAATTGCAAATTTTAAACATTGGAAGCAATCATGTCAATAACTGGTTAAAACAAAACAAAACGACCTGATTATTTAAATAAAATAAAATGAATATAGGTTTCATGAAATTCCCTAAAACAAAACATTTGTTTACCTTTAGTCTGTGTACAACATTACTGTAAGATTAATTAAATTGCTAGGTTTTTAAATGCATTAGTATCAGAAGTCATGTAAATCATGTTGATTCCACGATCAATGGTTGTATAAGACAGAGCATAAAATAAATTTATAATCTGAAATACTATGGTAATTATGTATATAAAATTAAAACAAAAATTCTTGAAGCATACGAATTAGAATTTTAACAAATTTGGTAAAATCTCCCTCCATTTGGTTCCTGTTCAATATAAGGAAAAAATTGTGTGAAGATTAATTATGTACCATACGTAAGTATATCAGTGACCATTGATTGTGTGAAATCAAAAGAGGAAAATAGGAAACATTACGTTTAATAGATAAAATTACAAAGGCAACTTACAAATAATGACCATTTACAAAATGATTAATAAATGCATAAATATAAGAGAAGTAACACATCTCGACTGATTGCTTAAAATGAGAACTAATCATGAAATCCCCCCTCCAAAAAAACAAGATTAAAGTTCCATACGTCAGTATATCAATGATCATTGTATAAAATCGAAAACATCATATACACGTACCATAATATATTTTCAATAAAATTACGAAGGGCAACTTACAAACAATGACAGGTTAATAGAATATGAAAGAAGTATTACACATCTTGAGAAATTGCTCGAAAGGGGAATTACTTATGTAAACTTGAATTAAATCAATCATCTCATTCCAAAGGGAGAATGGTCTCTGCAAAATAAATTTGAGCGTGGGATTAAAAAAAAGGGACACCCGGACGTAAAAAGGAAGAGCGTTCGCTTCAGTGACGTCATGGATTCGATCACTGTCGAGTCATAACAAAGGCTTTTAACAACGGGATCTTCGGCTATCTAGCTATAGGCACCAGGCATATTAAAATGGAGTGAAATGCTGTGAAAGGCCCGCTGGATCCCAGCTAAACCTGAAGTGGCTACACTGGTTTAATATATTTCAAAAGTAGTAGTAGTAGTGTTTTTATTGAAACTGTAATCTGTAAAATATATATATATAATTAGAACCGTTCTGTTAAAAGCGCTTCCAAACTAAAAAGGGAAAAAGTAGAAGGTAATTTGATAGAAATGTAAATAACTCTTGATATCAATATCATAGCCATCTTTTGTTGATCATTAATTTTGGTATCTTTCTTGGTCATCATCGCCATCACTGCTCTTCTGAATACAAGTGTATCAACGTAGACAATCTGATGAACAAAAGTACAGAAGAGTTAGCTCTGAAGACGAAATCTCTTACGTTATGTAAAGGCTTTCACTGACTTCACAGGTCATTGTCAAATCATTGATAAGCTTGCAAAGACAACTACAAATGCGTATCTCCTTTGGCGTCCTGTAATACAAAAAGAAATCAAGATCGAACAGATGGAGTACCCTTGACAGGTAGACAATCACTTGAATACAAAGTGTTTGTTAAAGTTAACAAAGAAACTGACGGATAATGAACAAGAAAGGCAATGAATAAATCTGTTAATATTGAATGAATATAAAATTAGAATGAGTATACAAGCTGTTTCAAAAGAAAATCGCTAGATAGTGAAAATAACATGAATATCCAGTTTGCGATCATCTGGTTCCAAAACTGTGCACTTAAGTCTTCATCCTTTATAACTTTGAACCACATCAGGAAACTGGAACTAATTATTTTTTTAATGAAAAGTTGATATTCTCTGACTGCATCCAACCTAAAACTCGAATGTAGAAAAAAATAATCATTCATGAATCGGCTATACAAATCTTTTTGGTCCCGTTCTGCAAAACGTTCAGTAAATTCTTGGTCGCTGCCCTCACTTTAATCCTCCTGCCTCCTGAATATAAAAGAAAAACATTATTTGTAAGCTAAGACGACAATTAAACACAAAGATTATCCTGAAAGTTACCCTAAATTTGAGTGGGTCTTAATTCGTACTTTGCCCGTTTTTATATTGTGCTAAGTTTTAAAATTAGGCAAACTGATATAAAGCCAGTAGTATTGGTAAGTGTGATAGTAAATGTAAATTGTTCATTGAAATTCAGTCCCTAAAATTAAGTATGCCCAGTAAACAATCTAGTTTGCGGATTTGTCAAAAATTGAAGGATTTAAAAAATTCATTTTTTCATACTTATTGAATAGAGATAATCAATATTTGAAAAAAGACGATATCCGTTATCACATACTGTTTTCATAAGCACATACTTACCTTTATAATCATAGACGGAGGGTGAGGTAGACCTTGTAGATGTGAGGGTGTCCTACCGCTCGCTTGTCTTAGTTACGTATATTCAGTCACCCCAGACTTGGAAAGATCGGTGGACACGTACATCTCGAGAATGAAGAAGATGGTCAAGATAGTTCACAAAAGAAGCTGATCGTAGACTGAAGAGTACTTGATTCTCGGTGGGTAAAATGACGTGAAGGATGGTGGTTAGAAAGCAAGGGTGACCAGTGAAAGGTAAGGCCGAATTCTACTCGATATATTGAAGATGAAAGGTGAAAGGTGACTCGTTGTTCAAAGGGATTGTTAGACTGAATGCAAGTAATTGCTGTCCATGAAAGTTGGCTGATCATGCTGATGGAGATCGTGTTTGAAAGCTACACGTGTAAGGCATGTTCCTGCTCGGTGAACGGTAGGATGCTAAACACGGACCACGAAATGTGTCTTGTTGCTTGAAGGGATTGCAGGATGTCGGCACCGAAAACAGTCGATGTAAGGCGTCATGTTTTTTATCCATACGGAGATGAAGATGGTAGTGGTAGTTTAAAAGGTTTGACGAGATTAATCGTCGACGAGGGCAGTAAACGAGTCATATGAAAAAATTACGGACATCATGGTAGTGAGTAATGACATTAAAATGGACGTACGGATGGCAAACGAAGCCGATTTCCGATGAGGAAGATTGACGAATGGAATCGTAGAATAAACTTGACTGATATCGACATCGTTAGGATGTCAGATGGAGTCGATGACGACGAAGAATAGGCAGAAACACGACAGCAGAGAAGGCAGAAGAAGTTGATTGCTTAAGAGCTTGACCAAGTACATCATTGACTGAAATTGGTCCATTATCTAATAAAAGGGAGCCTAATAACAAAAAGTTGGGGTGACAAGACGAATTCATTTGCTGATACAGTTGGTTGACAAAGCCTTGGAAGAAACTTAACTGCCAATGAAGGTTGGGTAAAAGGGAGTCATAGAAGAAACTTGACAGTGAGGATGGCAGAAAATTCAATTGCCAAAGAGAGTGGTTGTGGTTGACAAGATGAGCCTGAAAAACGCAACTGACATCAGTGTCGAAAGTGTATTGCAGGAAAGACGATTGCCCGTGATGGTAGTTAAGGAGGGACTGAAGAAAGTATTTGACATTAACGGTGTTAGGATTGCACATGAGTTGGTTATCTAGGAGAGTGACAAAAATAGCTTCACAGTAAGGATGGTAGAAGAAGAAACAAAACTGACATCAATGTCGTTTGGAGTTTGCAGAAGCCGATTTCTAATAATAATAATATGCAATATGCATATACCGCTTAATACGAATGTTTATTAGCGCTGCATACTATTAGCACGGCTACCCTGATCGGGCGCATCGAGCATTCAAGGAATTCCTTCCTACCGGGTTTCCATTTATTAAACCTGGGTCGACAGTGGCAAATAAAAAAATATAAAAAGATAAACGCCTTGACAAAGGACGCTAGTGCTGCGGTTGGATTTGAATAAGGGTGGGTAACCAAGGGAGTGATAGGAGAAACTGGACAGTAAGGACGGCGGTGTAGTTCAATTGCCGAAGAGGGCAAATTGACAACAGTCGCCAGAAGAAACATAACTGACATCAATGGCTTAAGGATTGCAGGAGATGTCGATTGCCGGTGGGTAACCAATGGGGTCGTAGAAGAAACCTGACCCAAAGGATTACAGATGAGGGTCGGTAACAGTCGATTGGTAATGAGGGTGGTTAACCAAGGGAGTAAGGATGGCAGAATAGGTTGGGTGACGAAGGAAACCAGAAGAAACAAATCTGATGGGAGACAAATCATTTTGTTGATACAGGTGGTTGACAAAGACTTGGAAAAAACACAGTTGCCAATGAAGGATGGGTGAAAAGGAAGTCTTAGTGAAACTGAAGAGACATCCAATGGAGTCAACGAAAAAAAAAATTACTGTAAGTATGGCAGAAAATTCGATTGCTGAAGAGCGCGATCAACAAGGACTGTCAGTAGAATCATAAATTACATGACGAAAGTATAGCAGGGATTCATTGAGGAGACATGACATGGAGGATGACAAAATGCAAATGCCGAAGAGCGCGGTCGTTCAGAAGAGCCAGAATAAACATAACTGATATCAACATTGTCGGAATTGCCCATGAGGGTGGTCAACCAGGAGAGTCACAGAAATAGTTTTAAAGTAAGGATGGTAGAAGAAGCTGGGTGAAAAGGCGAACCAGAAGAAACATAACATCAATGTCGTTAAGGGGGTTGAAGCCTATTTCCAAAGAGGGTGGGTAACCAATGATGTCATAGAAGGAACTTGACAATAAGGATGGCAGAAGAATTCACTTGCCGAAGAGGACGGTTAACATCGTTAGGAGGAGCCAGAAGAAACATAACTGACATCAACGCCGTAAAGATTGCAGGAAAATTCAAATGCCGAGAACGGTTGTTAACCAATGGGTCATACACCTGACAGTAAGGATGGCAGAATATATTGCGAGACAATTGGGACTCGAAGAAACATAACCGACATCAACGTAGTACGGATCGCAGGAGAATTAAATCGCTGATGAGGGTGGGTAACCAATTGGGTCGCATAAAAAACAGTGATAGTAAGATTAGCAGAAAACGGTGGATGATGAAGGAACCAAAGAAACCAAACTGACATCAATGTAGTTGGAAAACATTTAAGACGTCGATTGCCGATAAGAGGGAGTCGCAGAGGAAATTTTGAGAGGATGGCAAAAGAGGTTTGGTCATGAGGGGAGCCAGACGAAACATAACTGACATCAACGTCGTAAGGATTGAAGGAGAAGCCGATTGTCGATGAGGGAGGATAATCCAGGGAGTCATAGAAGAACTTGCCAGTAAGGATGGTAAAATAAGCCAATTGCCGAAGATGGATGTTGACAATGCGGAGCCAGAATGGTCGTAAGAGTTGCAGTAAAAGTCGATTGTCGATGACATGGATAAGGGTGAGTGAAAGGGGAACTTCTGGATGAAACTTATATCCAAGGGGGTCATAGAAGAAACTTGATAGACTGAGGATGACATCTTTAATTTGCTGAAGAGGGCGGATGATACGAAGAGCTGGAAGAAACATCACCGCAATCAACGTCTAGTCTGCTGGGCAAACCCTTCACTCCAGTTAAGGATCTGAATGTGCAGCCTACTCATGCTCTGTGTATTGAAGGCCCTCTTGCTTCGCTAATCTTTGCGTGGAGACACACTTGCTGATCAAAGTTTCAATCAGGGTCTGTGCCTGCAGACCAATTAACGTCGTAGGAGCTGCAGAAATTAATCGCCGATGAGGGAGTCTCAAAAATAATAGCAGTGAGGATGGTAGAAAGGTCGGGTGACGAGCCAGAAGAAACATAAGTGACAACGTCGTGTGTAGTAAAATTAAATTGCCCATGACGACGGGTAACCGAGAGAGTGATACAGGAAACTTGACAGTAAGGATGGCAGAAGAATTCAATTGCCGTAGAGGGCGGTCGACAAGGTGAGGCAGAAGAAACAATTGACATCAATGTCGTAAGGATTGCAAAAGTCGATTGCCGATGAGGATGTGTGAAAATGGGAGTCTAGGATGAAACTGAACTGCCATCCACAGGAGACAAAAGAAACCTGGCATTAAGGATGGCACGATAAATCAAATACCGGTGAGGGCGGTTGACAGAGGAAACCAGGGCCCCGTTGCATAAAAGTTACTACTATGATAACTTTGCCATCCAATGGTAACTGCCATGGTAGCAATGCCAATCAGAATCAAGGAATTCAAGGAAGTTACCATTAGATGTCAAGGTTACCAGCATAGTAGCTTTTATGCACCGTAGCTCTGAATAAACTTCATTAGCATCATCGTAGTGAGAATTGCGGCATATTCGATTGCCGATGAGAGTGAGTAATCAAGAGAGTCACATAAAAAACCTGAAAGAAAAGATCATGGCAGAATTCAACTGTCGAAGAGAAAAGATTGGCATGGGGAGCCAAAAGAAACACAACTGCAACCAACGCCGAGCCAAAAGAAACACAACTGCAACCAACGCCTTACGGATTCGAGAAATCGATTGCCGACGAGGGTGGACTACCAAGCGGATCATTAAAAAAAACGACAGTAAGGATGGCAGTAGAAGACAATTGCCGAAGAAGGGACAAGGGAGGCGGAAGAGACATAACTGACTGAACGTCGTAAGGATTGTAAAAGTCGATTGCCAGAGAGGGTGGTACAAAGGGAGTCATGGAAGAAACTCGAAAGTAAGATGACAGAAGAGGGTGAGTGACAAAGAGAGCCAAAAGAAATACAACAGACATAAGCGTCCTCAAGGATGAGGGTTGGTAACAAATGGGGTCCTAGAATAAACTTACAGTTACGATGGGGGGAGAATTCAATCACAGTAGAGTGGTTGACAATGGGGGCTAAGCAAAACCTAGAAGAAACTTTAAGGCAGGCGAATTTGATTACCGACAGGGGCATAAAGGAAGAAAGTATTTGAAATAACTTACCGTAGGAATCCGAATGCCGATGAGGGCGGTTGACGAAAGAATGCAGGTGAAACACATCTTGCATCATTGTCATGATCGTTAGAAAGGATGACAGATGACATTAAATGCAGGCGAGGGTGGTTGAACGAGAAGTCTGGGAAGAAATCGACTACTGGTGAGGGTGGTTGAGGAATGACTACAGGTGAAACACGGCTGGCATTATCGTCAGGATCGTTAGGAAGGATGACAGATGACATCGAATACAGGCGAGGGTGGTTGAGCGAGAAGTCTGGGAAGAAACTCCATGGACATCACGATCGTTGATATAGATTGCAGAATAATGAACAAAAGCAGACACTGTAGATATCTGGAGCATATCAGACCTGTTAACAAAACAAGACACCGTGTAAATTAAATGCGTTGTTTCTTATAGTTTTCTTTGGTCTTGATAATTAAGTAATGTACTAGAACTAAGAGTCATCCTTTTCTTCTTTTTCATCTTCTCGTTCTTCGTTTTCATACATTTTGTATAGAACTTGTCTACATCTATTTTTGTATTACGTGTGTAGGGTATTCTGTGCTTATTATGATAACACTGTCACCTGAATGTGACACATAATTAAGTTGCTTGTAAATACAAAATGAATAATCAGAAATCAACTTAAAAAAACATATATGTAAAGAGAAACTTAAAATGAATTTGAAGATGAACTTACCGGAATATTTCAATCGAATCGAACGACACCATGCGAATATGCTGTATTACCAACGATGACGGGATCTTTTCTTTTTCTTACTTATGTTATATGTATAGCAAACGACAAGTAGGAAACAAAAGTCCTATCAAGAAACTGGACGGACTCTTGATTGACCAAATGGATAGACGTGCGACTACATAACTGAACGATTAGACGGACGAATACCGAAAACCAATAGTGGTTATTTAAACGCAAATTGTCCCTGACAAAATTCGTTTGATCATCGTGATTATTGTGAAAAGGGTATATAAACTCTGCTCCATTTCGAAGGAGCCAATTAGAAGAACTATTATCCGAAACAAAGCAGGAATTCTCCTGAGAATATTGAAATCAAATAAAATGTACTATAAGACCAAGTTTACAGCCAGGCACCTATTCCTACTGTGGCCTTACATGTGTTTTATTTTCCTACCAATCCTGGCAATAAACTTAATCTTACAGCCCATCTCATTTCAATTCATACTTTCATCAAGATCAATAGTGCTTTTGCTCTATTTTTCACATGTTAATGGTCCACACTTACGAGGATGATCTTGGTCCTCGGCCTGTATATCTTTTCACAAGCGCTGGGAAGTACAATTGTACCTGTAAAAGAAATAAAGAGTCCATGTATTAAAATAAAATGCCTAGTTTCTAAGATTATTCTTATATTTTTCTAGAAATAAGATCATTCTTAAATTATGTCTAGAACTAGATTCTCATGCATCCTATTTTCATCTTCTTATTCTTATTCTTCTCCTTCCTCATTCTCTTCTTCTCTTTCCTCATTTTCTTACTTTGTGTAAGAAACCGGTGTACATTCTATTTATATCAGTATTGTTACAGCAATGCCCGTCCCAATTACAAAACTTATACAAAATATATAATGCAGAAATCAATCATAATAAAGAACATACAAAAATCATAAGCTTAGAGATAATTGTCAAAATTATGAACTTACCGCAAAAAAATGAATCGAATCGAATGAGGCCATGTCAATTATGCTGTCTTTAACCATGGTGACGAAACGGTTTTTTTTTTCATATCCAGCAAACGACAAGCAGGAAACAAACTTACAAACGAAAAACTTGGACAGGCTCTTGGTTGTCCGAAAGGGTAAACGAACGGCTTCATGACTAAACGAATAGACGGAGTCAAATATTGCACATTATAATAATTCTTTTAACGCACATTTTCCACCGAGAGTAATCGCTGTGCTTTCATCTACATGTATGAATGTAAACAATGCTACAATCTCTCTGCTGCTTTTCGGAGTCAATTAGAGGACTTTTTTAGGTAAACGATGCATCAATCATCTTGAAAACTTATAAATAAAATGAGATGTGCGAAGACCACGTTTACAGCCAGGCACCTATTCCTACTGTGGCCCTACTTGTGTTATATTTTCCTTCAAATCCTGGCAATAAACTTAATCTCACAGCCCATCTCATTTCAAATTAGGAAAACAAGGCAGCAATCACGACTAATCCTGATGCCGCCGTTTTCATGAAAGAACAAAAATTTAATTCTGTTGAAAATAGATTTATTGGGAATGTTTCCAATTTTATTTGATTACAAAACATGGATATTGGACACAATTCATGACAAATATATCTCAAAGCCTTACTATTTTCTCCTGAAATTGGGCGAAATATTGCTTAACGGTTTCAAAATGTGAAAAGCCCTCAGACTTTGACAGTTATTAAATCATCATTTTATAGATTTCTACACTCTTTCACATTACAAAAATGAAGATTAGTTTGTGGGGATATATCAATTTCTGATATGTATCACAGTTGTGGTCACATGAGGCATGGCGACATGGTCGAGTAATTTTGGATTACATTTCAAGAAATATTGTCACGTTTATTTTGGTTTTTCCCCAGTAACAGTTATCAATGTGTCTTTTCATAATTATCTGACCAGAATGTGCCAGGGGAATTGAGAAGTAATTAGCATATTCCTCCTGAAACTGGTCAGTATAAGTCCGTAGTTAGGAAATAATCTTTTGTCTAAAATCGGCAGTAAAAAAATCCTATGAAGCACCTGGCTTTATCCATGCAGCATCAAAGATGCTTAAGGGAATGTGTTGGATGGTTCTCTATCTTTTATAGCTCCTTGGTCTCGGGTACCCGGCCTGTGTACTGCGTCTACTCAAACGCTGGGTTGATAGTTGATGTATGCATTTCAGACCTGTAAAAGAAACAATATATCGTGTTAAACGAATACTTTTGTTCCGATTTGCCTTGAGAATCAAATTAAGTCTATAACTACCATTCTTAAGTAATGTCTATAACTAAGATTTTTCCTCATCCTCTTTCCTTTCATTTTCTTCTTCTTCCTTTCTACTACTATACTAAACTGTTTAGAACGGTGGTAGTAGTAGGTCCCACAATCCTAACTAAAGGATCAAATTTTATTAATTTCCGTACAAATACTGCCACTGAAATTTCCTTCTACTGCTACGTCTACCATCTGATTCTGCAACTACTATTTTTATTATTATTACTACTACGACTACTATTACAAATACTTAATCAGACTACTTTTACTTTAACTTCTTCTTCTCTACTACTACCATCAAACTACTTCTACCTATTCTCGTTCGTCAATTTCTTACTTTTTACATCCGTTTCTTTATCTTACGGCTTTCTATTTGTATTATTATAACACTGTCAATCATAATTATGAACCTTTACAAAATGTATATTAATGCAAATAATGCTTAAGTTCATGTGCGCTACCTCGATGCTCACACTATAAGCCCGTCAATAATTTGTATAGATCTAACAATTAAGTTTGAGTATTATTAATTAACTATTCCATATAACGCATTCTACTATCAACAGAGTTCTCCTTCTTTCTACAACTAAGATTATTTTTCAATTATGTCTACAACTACATGTATATTTTCCATAATCTTTTCTTGTTTTGTGTAAGAAAACTGCCTACAACTATTTCTTCATTACAATAATAGGTGTAGGACAATCTACAGTAATTGTAAAACATCACTTTGCGCACGCATTTCATGTGCTACAATGTACCTAAACGCTCGCAATAACAGCCCCCCCCCCCTTGTTTCGAAGTGTTTAGATCTAATGAACGCAGAACAAAAAAAAGAGTTTGAGTTTTAATAATTTCCCATAATGAAAACCAACTACTTCTATTTAAAACGTCCTTCCATTCTACATATACCATCTGATACTACTACTAGTTCTTCTTGTGCTTCTTCCTGTACTTTTTTCTTCGTTCCCTACTAATACTACTACAACTACTACTACTACTACTACTATCAGACTACTTCTTCTTTGTCATCTTCTGCTTCTTTTGCTTCTTCCTTTACTTTTTTATTCGTTCCCTACTACTATTAATACTACTACTACTACTATCAGACTACTTCTTCAATTTCTTCTTGTGCTTCTTTTGCTTCTTCCTGTACTTTTTTTCTTCGTTCCCGAATACTACTACTATCAGACTACTTCTGCTTCTACTTCTTCTATTTCTTCTTGTGCTTCTTTTGCTTCTTCCTGTTCTTTTTTCTTCGTTCCCTACTAATACTACTATCAGACTACTTCTTCTTATTCTTCTTTTGCTTCTTCCTGTCATTTTTTCTTCGTTCCCTACTAATACTACTACTACTATCAGACTACTTATTTTTCTTCTTGTGTTTCATTTGCTTCTTCCTTTACTTTTTCTTCGTTCCCTACTAATACTACTACAACAACTACTACTATTACTACTACAAGACTACTTCTTCTTTTTCTTCTGTTGCTTCTTCCTTTACCTTTTCTTCCCTACTTATACTACTACTACTACTACTACTACTACTACTAGTATCAGACTACTTCTATTTCTACTTCTTCTTTTTCTTCTTTTGCTTCTTCCTGTACTTATTTCCTTCGTTCCCTACTACTACTACAGCTACTCCTGCTACTATCAGACTTCTTCTTTTTCTTTTTCTTTGCTTCTTCCTTTAGTTTTTTCCTCGTTCCCTACTAATACTACAACTACTACTACTATCAGACTACTTCTATTTCTACTTCTTTTTCTTCTTGTGATTCTTTTGCTTCTTCCAGTACTTGTTTCTTCGTTCCCTACTAATACCATTACAACTACTACTACGAATATCAGACTACTTCTATTTCTACTTCTTCTTTTTTCTTGTGCTTCTTTTGATTCTCCCTGTACTTTTTCCTTCGTTCCATACTAATACTACTACAACTACTACTATCAGACTACTTCCTCTTTTCTTCTTTTGCTTCTTTTGCTTCTTCCTGTACTTGTTTCTTCGTTCCCTACTAATACCATTACACCTACTACTATGAATATCAGACTACTTCTATTTCTACTTCTTCTTTTTCTTCTTGTGCTTCTTTTGCTTCTTCCTTTACTTTTTCCTTCGTTCCCTACTAATACTACTACAACAACTACTACTATTACTACTACAAGAATACTTCTTCTTTTTCTTCTGTTGCTTCGTCCTTTACCTTTTCTTCCCTACTTATACTACTACTACTACTAGTATCAGACTACTTCTATTTCTACTTCTTCTTTTTCTTCTTGTGCTTCTTTTGCTTCTTCCTTTACTTTATCCTTCGTTCCCTACTAATACTACTACAACAACTACTACTATTACAAATACAAGACTACTTCTTCTTTTTCTTCTTCTTTTTCTTCGTTCCTTAATACTCCTACTACTACTATCAGACTACTTCTATTTCTACCTCTTCTTTTTCTTCTTTTGCTTCTTCCTGTACTTGTTTCTTCGTTCCCTACTAATACCATTACAACTACTACTATCAGACTACTTCATTTCTTCTTTTGCTTCTTTTGCTTCTTCCTTTACTTTTCCTTCTGTCCCTACTATTACCATGATTACTATTATACAATTACTACTACTATCAGACTACTTCTTCTTTGTCTTCTTTTGCTTCTTCCTTTACTTTTTTCTTCGTTCCCTACTACTATTAATACTATTACTACTATCAGCCTATTTCTTATTTTTCTTCTTGTGCTTCTTTCTGTACTTTTTTCTTCGTTCTTTACCAATACTACTACTACTACTATCAGACTACTTCTATTTCTTCTTCTTTTTCTTCTTGTGCTTCTTTTGCTTCTTCCTGTACTTTTTTCTTCGTTCCCTACTAATACTACTACTACTACTATCAGACTACTTCTATTTCTACTTCTTTTTCTTTATGTGCTTCTTTTGCTTCTTCCTGTACTTTTTTCTTCGTTCCCTGCTAATACTACTACTACTACTACTATCAGACTACTTCTATTTCTATTTCTTCTATTTCTTCTTGTGCTTCTTTTGCTTCTTCCTGTACTTTTTTCTTCGTTCCCTACCAATACTAATACTACTATCAGACTACTTCTATTTCTTCTTCTTTTTCTTCTTGTGCTTCTTTTGCTTCTTCCTGTACTTTTTTCTTCGTTCCCTACTAATACTACTACTACTACTATCAGACTACTTCTATTTCTACTTCTTTTTCTTTATGTGCTTCTTTTGCTTCTTCCTGTACTTTTTTCTTCTTTCCCTACTAATACTAATACTACTACTACTATCAGACTTCTTCTATTTCTTATTGTGCTTCTTTTGCTTGTTCCTGTACTTTTTTCTTCGTTCCCTACTAATACTACTACAACTACTATCAGACTTCTTCTATTTCTTCTTGTGCTTCTTTTGCTTCTTCCTGTACTTTTTTCTTCGTTCCCTACTAATACTACTACTAGTACTATCAGACTACTTCTATTTCTATTTCTTCTATTTCTTCTTGTGCTTCTTTTGCTTCTTTTGCTTCTTCCTGTACTTTTTTCTTCGTTCCCTACTAATACTACTACTACTATCAGACTTCTTCTATTTCTTCTTGTGCGTCTTTTGCTTCTTCCTGTACTATTTTCTTCATTCCCTACTAATAATACTACTACTACTACTACTACTACTACTACTACTACTACTACTATCAGACTTCTTCTATTTCTTATTGTGCTTCTTTTGCTTCTTCCTGTACTTTTTTCTTCGTTCCCTACTAATACTAATACAACTACTATCAGACTTCTTCTATTTCTTCTTGTGCGTCTTTTGCTTCTTCCTGTACTATTTTCTTCATTCCCTACTAATAATACTACTACTACTACTACTACTACTATCAGACTTCTTCTATTTCTTATTGTGCTTCTTTTGCTTCTTCCTGTACTTTTTTCTTCGTTCCCTGCTAATACTACTACTACTACTACTATCAGACTACTTCTATTTCTATTTCTTCTATTTCTTCTTGTGCTTCTTTTGCTTCTTCCTGTACTTTTTTCTTCGTTCCCTACCAATACTAATACTACTATCACACTACTTCTATTTCTTCTTCTTTTTCTTCTTGTGCTTCTTTTGCTTCTTCCTGTACTTTTTTCTTCGTTCCCTACTAATACTACTACTACTACTATCAGACTACTTCTATTTCTACTTCTTTTTCTTTATGTGCTTCTTTTGCTTCTTCCTGTACTTTTTTCTTCTTTCCCTACTAATACTAATACTACTACTACTACTATCACACTTCTTCTATTTCTTATTGTGCTTCTTTTGCTTCTTCCTGTACTTTTTTCTTCGTTCCCTACTAATACTACTACTAGTACTATCAGACTACTTCTATTTCTATTTCTTCTATTTCTTCTTGTGCTTCTTTTGCTTCTTTTGCTTCTTCCTGTACTTTTTTCTTCGTTCCCTACTAATACTACTACTACTATCAGACTTCTTCTATTTCTTCTTGTGCGTCTTTTGCTTCTTCCTGTACTATTTTCTTCATTCCCTACTAATAATACTACTACTACTACTACTACTACTACTACTATCAGACTTCTTCTATTTCTTATTGTGCTTCTTTTGCTTCTTCCTGTACTTTTTTCTTCGTTCCCTACTAATACTAATACAACTACTATCAGACTTCTTCTATTTCTTCTTGTGCTTCTTTTGCTACTTCCTGTACTTTTTTCTTCGTTCCCTACTAATACTACTACTAGTACTATCAGACTACTTCTATTTCCATTTCTTCTATTTCTTCTTGTGCTTCTTTTGCTTCTTCCTGTACTTTTTTCTTCGTTCCCTACTAATACTACTACTACTACTTCTATCAGACTTCTTCTATTTCTTCTTGTGCTTCTTTTGCTTCTTCCTGTACTTTTTTCTTCGTTCCCTACTAATACTACTACTAGTACTATCAGACTACTTCTATTTCCATTTCTTCTATTTCTTCTTGTGCTTCTTTTGCTTCTTCCTGTACTTTTTTCTTCGTTCCCTACTAATACTACTACTACTACTACTATCAGACTTCTTCTATTTCTTCTTGTGCTTCTTTTGCTTCTTCCTGTACTTTTTTTCTTCGTTCCCTACTAATACTACTACAACTACTACTACTACTATCAGACTACTTATTCTTTGTCATCTTCTGCTTCTTTTGCTTCTTCCTGTACTTTTTTCTTCGTTCCCTACTAATACTACTACAACTACTACTATCAGACTTCTTCTATTTCTTCTTGTGCTTCTTTTGCTTCTTCCTGTACTTTTTTCTTCGTTCCCTACTAATACTACTACAACTACTACTATCAGACTTCTTCTATTTCTTCTTGTGCTTCTTTCGCTTCTTCCTGTACTTTTTTCTTCGTTCCCTACTAATACTACTACTAGTACTATCAGACTACTTCTATTTCTATTTCTTCTATTTCTTCTTGTGCTTTTTTGCTTCTTCCTGTACTTTTTTCTTCGTTCCCTACTAATACTACTACTACTACTACTATCAGTCTTCTTCTATTTCTTCTTGTGCTTCTTTTGCTTCTTCCTCTACTTTTTTCTTCGTTCCCTACTAATACTACTACAACTACTACTACTATCAGACTACTTTTTCTTTGTCATCTTCTGCTTCTTTTGCTTCTTCCTTTACTTTTTTTTATTCGTTCCCTACTACTATTAATATTACTACTACTACTATCAGACTACTTCTTCTATTTCTACTTCTTATTTTTCTTTTTGTGCTTCTTTTGCTTCTTCCTGTACTTTTTTCTTCGTTCCCTACTAATACTAAAACTTCTACTACTACTACTACTACTATCAGACTACTTCTTCTTTTCTTCTTTTGCTTCGTTTGTTCTTCCTTTATTTTTTCTTCGTTCCCTACTAATACTACTTCTACTACTACTACTACTATCAGACTACTTATTCTTTTCTTCTTGTGCTTCTTTTGCTTCTTCCTTTATTTTTTTCTACGTTCCCTACTACTATTAATACTACTACTACTATACTATCAGACTACTTCTATTTCTACTTCTCTTGTTCTTTTGCTTCTTTTCCTTCTTCCTGTACTTTTGTCTTCTTTTCCTACCTATAATACTACTACAACAACTACTACTATCAGACTACTATTAGGACTACTATTAAATGTACTTCTCTTTTTGCTTTTCTTCTTTTGCTTCATATTTTACTTCCTTATTTTCTTCTTCTTTTCCTACCAATACTAAAAGTACAACTACTACTACTAGCATACTACTATTAATTATATTTCTTCTTCTTTTGCTTCCTTTGCTTCTTTTGCTTCTTCGTTTTCCTTCTTTCCTACTAATGCTACAACTATTACGACTATTAGACTATTATTAATTCTATTTCTTCTTACGATAGTTCCAGACAAATACTTCTACTAAATCCTCCTTCTCTTTTTACTGCTCCTACGTCTGATTCTACTATCAACAAAGGTTGTTTTTTTTATCTTTCATTTTTTACTTCTAGTCTAGAACTAAAATTCTATTAAATTATGTCTAGAACTAACTTCTCTATAATTTTTTTATGTAAGAAACGTGCCTACAACTATTTCTTTATTATCTGGTGTAGGACTATGTCATTACAACACTTGTCAGTCATAATCATGAAGCATGTACACAAAATGCGCACGCTTTTAATGTGCTACCCAAACAATAAACAGGCCACCTGTTTAAAATAGTTTAGATCTAAAGAGTGTAGATCTAATAATTGGTCTGATTTTTTTTATAATACACAATAATTCCATAATTTAATTCTACTACTACTATTAAACTACTATTAATTCTACTGTCTTCTTCGTTTGCTTCTTCCTCTTTTTCTTTCCTACTAATACTACAACTATAACGAGGACTATCAGAGCATCATTTCTACCTCTTCTTTTGCTTCTTCCAGTACTTCTTTTTTTTTTTCCTTATTAATACAGCAACTACTCTGCTACACTACTATCAGACTACTATTAAATCTACTACATCTCGTTGTGCTTCTTTTCCTTCTTCCTGTACTTCTTTTTTCTCCTTTTCCTTTTCCTACTACTATTACAATCAGACTGTTATTTCGACATCTTCTCTTGCTTCTTTTCCTTCTCATAATTTTTACTTCTTTTCCTACCTATAATAATGCTACTATTACTATCAGACTGTTATTTCTACTTCTTCTTTTGCTTCTTTCTGTACTTCTTTTATTTTTGTTCTTCCCCTTCTTATACAACAACTACAACAACTACTAATATACTACTATCCGATTACTCATAAACCTGCTTCTTCTTCTTCTTCTTTTGCTTCCTGCTTCTTCCTGCATTTTTTTTATTTTCCTATCAATAATACTACTACAACTTTTACTACTATCAGACTACTTCTATTTCTACTTCTTCTTTTCGCTTCTTCCTGTACTCTTTTCTTCGTGCCCTACTACACAGTAAAAAAAATAGCACGCTGTTCAAGCCTGTCACTCTAACAACAAGTTGTTTAATCTTTTTTGTAATTGTTTAAACTTTTTAAACAAGTTGTTAAAAAGTTTACACAGTTGTTTAAAAGGTTTAAGCAGCTGTTTAAAAAAATAAACAAAAGTTGTTAGAGTGACGAGCTTAAACAACGCGCATGAAATTTTAAACAGCGTTTTTACAGTGTAATGACACAACAACTACTACTACTACTATATGAGACTACTATTAATTCTACTTCTTCCTTTGCTTCTTCTTCTACTTCTTTTTTTCTTCTTTCCCTATTAATACTACTACTACTACTACAACTTATCAGATTACTATTAATTACATTGTCTTCTTCTTTTACTTCTTGCTTCTTTTGCTTGTTCCTGTATTTCATTTTTTTCTTCTTTCCCTACTAATACCACAACAACAATATACGACATGTACGACTACTGATACAACTACTACACTTCTAGCAGACTACTGTCGTCTTCTTTTGCTTCTTTTGTGCTTCTTCCTCTATATCATTTTTCTTCTTTCCCTTCTACCATTGTGTAAGATTACAATTTCTACTTCTTCTTTGCTTCTTCATTACTTCTTCCTCTACCCTTTTCTTCTTTCCCTACGATACTACTACTATCAGACTACTATTAACTTTCCTTCTTTTGCTTCTTCCTCTTCTTCTTTTTCCGTCTTTCCATACTAATACTCTTCTATTATACTACTATCAGACTACTTCAATTTCTACTCATTCATATTTAGCTTCTTCTTCTTCTTCTTCTGCTTCTTCCTCTTGTTCTTTTCTCTTTCCCTACCACCACTACTACGACGACGACTACTACTACTACTCCTTCTGTTTAAAATTGTATACGGAGTAGGTCCGACATTGGGACTTAGTTTTAATGATTTAAATATATGCAAAGAAACATAAATTTACAATGAATATAAAAATGCATTAAAAAATTAAAAACTTACCCAAAATAATTCTACAATAAATTAAATGAAAAATAAGTCTACAATGAACTCACCGTTTTAAAGATACGAAATTGCCCGATGCAAACAATAAGCGTTTAAGCGATCCATAATTATAATCGATTTAATTCTATTTGCCGAATTTTCGAAATTAGAAAACCACCGCACGGTTGTAATATTCTGATTTCTGATTTCAGGGGCCACGGAACGGTGGCGAAAGGTGCGTACTGGTCGTGCAGTAACCGCAGTATAGTAAAAAAAAATTAATTCAGGTTTGCTTTTAAAATAAAAGTCAGAGGGGAATGAACCGGAAATGGGGCTGATCACAAATCACAATCAGACTATCATGTTTACGTTTTTGTACACGTTTCCGTGGCCCCTGTATTTTACAAACCGACGTCGACGATCGATTACAATAATACCGTATACGAAATAGAAAAAGCTTTACCACCTTTTGTTTGGAAAAAAAGTTGTAAAGCTTTCGGCACATCAAATTCTTTTTTAAAATATTAGAAAAAACTTTACCCGAAGGTCACAACGCAGCAATCTTCTTGATATGACACATTGAATCTTACAGAGAAGAGCTAAGACCAGATTTAAGTCAGGCTCCTATCATCTAACAATTTGGCCTATCTGACTTAAACTACAAATCCTGGCATTAGATCCAATCTTACAACCCTTTTCTATAAATGTCATAGTTTCATTAAAATCGGTAAGTGATATTGCTGTATTGTTCTCCGGGTAAAATGACTCACTCATACAGGAACGTTTTGTTCAGTCTCGGCATTGGCATCTGTTCTCGCCGGTGATTACTCTGCCTTTTAATTGCATCCATCCAAAATACACAATAATCCAAATATGATTCGGTTCCCGAAATAATTTTCCATTTGAGATACAGTCGAGTAGCCTCAAAATCATTTCTCCACCCGCAAAAGTTCACACATAAAATATCAAGTTTTTATTGATGAGCCTTGGAGAGAAATATCAAGGTGTTCGGCGGAGACCCATCAACAAATCTCCCGTGAGGTTCGGACTGGTCTCCCCGGTGACACGGCAGTACTGCGCGGTCAAGCTCCGGCGTGAGCCTCTATCCTTGCCCGCTGACGATGAACAGCTGAAAGTTCTCGTCGATAAAATCTTGTCAAACTGATTCAGTATTCCAAATTCCCTGTTTGAACAGTTCCATTGTTTATAATAAACCATCCGATCAATGACAATTTCGCCTGCATCACAAATTATTCCTGTTGAATTTTAACAGTTTTGATTAACA
Source organism: Lytechinus pictus (assembly GCF_037042905.1). Lineage (NCBI taxonomy): Eukaryota > Metazoa > Echinodermata > Echinoidea > Temnopleuroida > Toxopneustidae > Lytechinus > Lytechinus pictus. The sequence continues at coordinate 16,269,973 of NC_087249.1, forward strand.
ATGTTCAAAGTACAAAGTTATCTGCCAGTCTCCGCCTCGGGCCCGGGGAAAAGGATGGAAAACGCTCGCTCACGTGAATCGTGATGAAGATGTTACTATGTTCGGTCGTCTGCAGCGGTCAACGTTGTCGCCAATTTACATAACAAAGCCTGGAATGTAGCTAAGCGAAGAATGTATCAGAAAGAATGTCATCAGGTGATACCATGCAATAATGAACGTACCTGGTATTCATGGCTTTCATACAAATTTGTTTCCGAAGTAAATTATTTTCAGAACACGGGGCGAAAGTATCGATAAAGACTCGAAAAATATCGTTGACATCCTGATGTAATTATTGTTTAGTTATCATGGTTGTGATCGCATCCAAAATAAGCAGAAATAAGGTTCTTTACTAGATCGTCATATCCATTTACTCCCATCATTTCAACGCAATTTATTTCGTTTCCATGAAATCTGTAAAGAAAATGACAATTCAGACAAAATGCATGAATTGAATTGTCAACAGTAACAATAAAAAATAAGTAATGCATTATGTAAAAGAAATATTTGTAAAACATTACTGGAAATTGCAGAATATGAATTATGTTATTGTAATCATTACCGTTCACGTATGGGGGGCTTTAGGGACCATACCCCCGGGGTAGGGGAGGCGGGGCAAAGTTGAAAGTGGGTACGGGGAAAATGGGAGATGCATGGAAAAGGCGAGAAGAGGAAGGGAGGGAAAAAGGGAGGAAGAGAAAAGGAATGGGGAAAAATGAAAGGGGAAGAGGATAGAGAGAAAGATCAGGAAAGAAAATGAAAAAGGATAAAGGAAGTGAGGGAAGAAAGAAAAGGTATAAAGAGAGGAGGATAGAGAGGGGATGACAAAAGTAAAAGCAAATGAGGCATGGGACTGGGGAGCGACATGTTTTTATCATTGGGGTGGCGTCAAATAACTTGTAGGGGCGCCCCATTGATCTCAAACTGGACGTGCTGGCCCGGCGTGCTGGACTGAGGGGCGCCCCTGTTGTATTAATAAGTGTCATACTATCTCCATAAACAATAATATGAGCGCGAAACGTGAGATGAAACTTTTCGATAAACTTACCTGAAAAAAAGTTCTGCAAAGTTCCGATGTACATGATGTATTGTGATCGGATTAAAATGTAAAGCAGAAACAAATGCTTTTACGGGATTGCCATCTTTACTTCAATCAATTTTCCTCATTCCATAGTTCCTTGTAAACTGTTAACAAGAGTGCAATAAGACCCAATTACTGAATTGTCAAAAGAAAAAAAAAGAAAAAAAATTAAATTGCAATATTTCAATGGTCAGCCCCCCCCCCCCCCCCCCCCCATTCTCAAAACCGTTTCGTGGGCCATTAATAAGGCAAAATATAAATAATAGTAATCACTTCTGAAATGCTTTCACTTGAGAATGTGTTTATTGACGCTTATTTGCTCTTACCAGGAATAAAGTGAATCGTTTTTTAAACAAACTTTTCTTTTAGTTCTTAGGTAAAACATTTCCATAAATTTATTTATCTAAATGAGAAGAATACATTGTAGCTCCGTATGGCATAATGTCGAGAATCAGATAACATTAAAGTATTAAATAATAACACAAAGTTTTATAGATTCTTGGCATAACTAACAATTGTTTATTTGAAGCACCTTGAGTCTTAATCAACCAACGCATATTTATCCTTTTTCTTTGCAAGTAATATATAATTCAATATAAATCAACAGGTAAGCGATATAACGTTATAGTAGAATCTCATTTGCATGTTGCACTCACGTGCCCTTACGTGATTAATGTGAATTAACCTCATTGAAAAGACAGCACATACACACACAACCCCACATATTTCACGAAATTTCATGATTTTCATATATGAAATACACGATGTTCCTTGTCATAAGATTTAAAAAAAATACGAAGTTCAAGGAAACAACTAACCTCTTTGCTTCCTTATTCAGCTTCTTCGGGTCAAAAACATCATGAGATGCAGTTTTTAGTGGAATATTTTCTACACAAACAACGTTGATAGATTTTCTGCTAAAACGGCCATCTTGCTTGTGCTTACAGTGTAGGCCTATAGACCAGTTCGTAGTTACTCATGGATAATTTTCGGTCAAATGACCTTTCATTTCTTTCATTATGATAGGCAGATTTCAAAGCAAAATATTACGTAAGCTTGCCTTACATAGCAGGATGAAGAAATTGAATAGACCAGGTGACTAGAATAGCACACCAATGAACACTTAAGGAAGGTATTTGTTGCATTCCTACTTTGAATGCATATCATAGCATGTTGCACAATGTACTTTGCAAACTGTGAAAACCAGTCGTTCGTGGACGCGTTGTTGTTTTTTGTGGATGTAAATGAAAACCACAATTCAAAAGAATATATGAATAATCAAGACATCAAAGTTGGTGCTTATCTCATTAGATTTTAAACCACCATGTCACTTTAGTACAAATGACCTTCCTCTGATCATGCGTAGAATCTTTTGATCATGCGCAGAAAGGAACTACGAACTGGCTTATTCATTGCACTTGAAGTGCACTCGGAAGATCAGGCGCAGACTTTGGTTTCAGACACAATTTTGAAATAATTGAATCCACAGTGCGTATAAAAAATTGTAATCCAATTTTTCAGGATGATATTCCCTGAATAAAATATGAAAGATAATAACCTTTCTCGCATCACTAATAATATCAATTCAAAAGACACCAGGCACAATTTTTATTTATAAGTTTTGGGAATAAGCCTGAAGCGAAAGTCTAAGTAATTTCTTAGTTGACATGGCTGAGTGATTTTTTTTTTCATCGTGCATCGTAATTTTTGAAAAGCCTTCATGTATGTTATGTTAACGATGCAAGGCTGAAAGGGTTGACATTCCTGACCGGTACAGTGGTGTAAAAGCTAAAAATGTTGAGGAGGCAGAAGTGCATGGACCTGGGAAGCAGGGGTGCTGGGGGGTGCTGAAGCACCCCCAAGATTTTCCCAGGGGGTACTGCGTGTATTATTTTCCATAGGCAACACCCCTGTAATTTTGGTTGGTGTGTCCATGGACCTATAGGTCCATGGTGTGTCACATCGGAAAAACGTATGTAAAATGACAACATCTTGTGTTGACACCCCTCATTTTGACTAATCAAATTTCTTGGCACCAAAATGACCTTCATTTTGTAGTGAAACCTTGTTTTGCTTGTCAAATTTACATAGGCGGATCCAGGGGGCCCAAGGGGCCCGGGACTCCATATTGGCGGAGCAAAAAAAGAGGGGGAAGGCATTTAAAAAGAGAAAAAGAAGGGAAAAGAGAGGAGAAAATAAGGTGAGCTAGGCCTACGTGAGATTCTTCCTTAAAGGACAAGTCCACCCCAACAAAAACTTAATTTGAATAAAAAGAGAAAAATGCAACAAGCATAACACTGAAAATTTCATCAAAATCGGATGTAAAATAAGAAAGTTATGACATTTTAAAGTTTCACTTCATTTCACAAAACAGTTATATGCACATCTCGGTTGGTATGCAAATGAGGGAACTGATGACATCACTCACTCACTATTTCTTTTGTATTTTATTATATGAAATATGAAATATTTTGATTTTCTCGTCATTGTCATGTGAAATGAAGTTTCATTCCTCCCTAAACACGTGGAATTCCATTATTTGAACATTTTGTGGTTCAGGCTAGGAGGTCCTAATTGTCAATTTCGTAAAAATTGAAATATTGTATAATTCAAACAATAAAAAACAAAAGAAATAGTGAGTGAGTGACATCATCAACTCTCTCATTTGGATGTAACTGACTCGGTCATATAACTACTTTGTGAAAATAAGCGAAACTTTGAAATGTCATAACTTTCTTATTTTACATCCGATTTTGATGAAATTTTCAGCATTGTGCTTGTCTGATTTTTCTCTATTGATTCTAATCAATATTTTTCTGAGGTGGACTTGACCTTTAATAGGCTGTTATGGAGCTTAAAATATCAAGTTTTGAAGTCAATATACAAAACATATTTCAGCTCTGACATCGAGCACTAATTATTTTGTTTGATTTATAAATTGATTTTGAAGAAGTGCTCTGTAAAATGTATGTTTTATTGTCTCGGTATCAACATTTCAGCTCGCGCTGCGCGCTCGCGTTATTTGATTTGTCAGGTACCTATTCTCTTCGTGTATTCCATAAAGTTCTCAAAATATCCCTTAATTTACAGGTTTGATTGTCAAAACCTATCAGCCAGCGCTGCGCGCTCGTATTTTGATTGGTGAGTAATGTATACCTCAATAATTTCCGCTATAATAATAAGCAATTCTAAAAAAAACTACTTGAAATCCCCTTTTCATGACATCGCGATTTGCGCTCTCATTAATTTGTTAAAAATATATTAACCCATGCATCTTCATAATTACAAAAATGCTAAAAATATCAAGTTTTCAGGAAGTAATATCAACAAAGTTCGAGCTGTCATTAGGCTTATTAGATTAATATTAATATCTTCATGAATTTCTAATAATTAAATTGTCCTTTTTTCTGATGGAATATCTCTCGCTTAGGAAGAGGAATAGAAGAAAGTCATCATTTTCATATGATGACAAAATGTTCTTAGAATTTCCAGGCCCTAGGTCAAAATAAAAATAATAAAAATATCAGCTTGCACTTCGCGCTCACATCATTTATTAAGAGCGATCCATAATATCCACTTCACGATTTTCCTACACGGTGCTTGAATTGGTGTTTAAATTTACCCTTTTTCAGATGGGAATATCAAATATTTTCAGCTCGCGCCTCGCGATCACTTTATTGATTTTCATGATAAACACACGCACGCATGTTTATTGAGATACACAGCTTGTTCTTCATTTAAAACATGCTTAAATTATCCAGTTTCAGACTAAAATTTTCTGCTCGCCCTTCGCGTTCACATTATTGATTTAGGATACCTAGTTACCCATTCTTTTCATGATTTACAGAACATGACTAGAGTGACCCGTTTTTAGGTCTAAATTTCTTTTTTCCGCTCATGGTTCGGGCTCGCATTGTTTATTTATTTGCCTAACCTGCCCATGATTACAAAATATGCTTAGCATTTCCATTTGTTAGGTTGGAATGTCAAAAATTTTGAGCTCGCGCTTCGCGCTCGCTTTATTTGATTATTGAATATGTATCGCTTTATGGCTAACTACAGACAGTCCTCAGCAGGTCCCTTTTCGAATAGTTATATACGGATTTTGTTCAGGATCACAAACATTGCCCAGAATGTCCGATTTTCAGGACAAGATTCCTGCAATTTCCAAAAAAAAATAGCTCGCGCTATTTAAATATGGCTTATGAGATTATTGTTTTATTAGAATAAAGCAAAGAAGTAACTGTTACGAAGAAACAAACAAATATCATCTTTAAGTGGCCGATCGGGAAAGATATTGGTGATTTTTTTGCCCCCCCCCCCCTTATTGGCGAAAGCTGGATCCGCCCCTGAATTAAGGCCTACTTCAGCACCCCCAGCCAAAAATCGTTCCCAGGGCCCTGCAGACGTGGCTTATAAGCTATAATAATGAACAGCTGTGAGAGAGCGAAACGAGCGAGCATTTTTTTCCCTATATAATAGAAAATCTAACTTTGTGATAGACTTTGACATTATTTTATTTAGAAAAAAATTATATTTCACCCATTTATTATTTCCTTTTCTTTCTTTTCTCACTTTTTCTTGCTCGTAAAAATCATTGCCCCCCCCCCCCCATCAGTACGCCAGTGTTCCTAAAAAAAAACATATCTAAACATGATCAGTGGCGTACAGCATGGGGGGCTTTCACGAAAAAGAAAACAAAAAAAAAGAGAGAAGTGTGAAATGTGATGTTATCTGAATTATGTCAAGATCTATATCACAAACTTTTATTTTTGTAATAAAAATGTATTAATTTTTCAGCTTGCTCGCTTTCCTCGATCGCAACTTTTTATGAATTTTACGTGATACGCTTTATCGAACTAATCCCCTCAATTTATTTTTGCTCATCACGCCACTGAGGATCATTAACATAGATTTACGGTGAGGTGCCGTGGTCGAGTGGTCTAGGCGCCTGACTACACCATAGAATGTCGGGGTTCGATGCCTGCATGGTCTGACATTGAGTAAGGTATTTTATCTGCACTGCTCTTTTATCTTGCATCAATATTATTTGCCTGCGGTACGTTTGTATAGCAGGCAAATGTTGTTTTATCGTTTTAATGTATTCATTCTTACGCCGTGGTCCGGCGCCTTGATTGAAAGGAAGAATGGGCACAATGGTATGCATAACAGGTGTCATAGATGAACACGCTATAGGGCGTGGCAATGGAAAGTGTATGTGTAAATCATTCTAGCTTGTGACAGCACCAAGACAAATTTATCATATTGTTATATAAATTTGCTTTATGCATTTTAGTTTGGGCCTGGGGTTTTTCAGAGTTTTTTAGCTCATTGAGTTTTATCTATGTTTTTTCATCCTGGGCGTACACATTCATTCGTATAAGATGAGCGAATGTGATTGACCAATCATTTGTTTTTGAGGATAAATATGTATGAGCATTTGTATCAATGATTTGATGTTATTTGTATATGTTCTCGTTTGTGTTTCACGACAACTTGGCAAGTAAAATGGTCGACTCTAGTCGTCCCACAAGGGGGGTTTTGCAAAAGTCTCTCACAGTTTTTCCAGAGTTTTTTGCTCATCGAGTTTTACCTCTGGTTTTTTCAACTGGTCTGACTTGTCGCATAATATAGGATAAGAGGTCGGTTCATTTGTCACTGTTACTCTACAATACACGATGTATGTTATGCCATTATAGATTCCTAATATCTATCAAGAACGGTGTTCTGCAAGTTCGATATTTGTTTTATCATGTACAATAAAAACGGTCGGTCGGCTCCTAGTCGTCCCACAAGCTATCTAGTCGTCCCACAAGCTATCCCTCAATATATATTGTATATTGTGTATTTTGTTTTGGTTGGTTGGGAGGGATGGAAGTATAATGTAGGAGTGTAGAGAAATGGCGTTTTTTGTTTCGGATGTTTGTAAGATGTTGATTTAATAGAGAAGACATAAATGAAAACGTTCTATGCATTTTATTAACACTAACGTGTGCATGTGCATGGGTTTTTTTTTTATCTCAAGGGAAATTTCAATCTTTTTATATCATCCCATTGAATTCGGATAACCTTTTTTATCTCATCGCGCGTTAAAAAGCTCAATTTTTATTAAAATTAATAACATCTGATAATGGTGATTATTCACATGATTTAAAACATTTAAAAAAAAATAGCCAATGGAAGAGTTATTTATCAGGGCTTTTAGCGGGTACTTTTACATCATCTCGAAAAATTGGGTATGGATACAGTGGTCCAAAAGTGGTTTGAGTGGTCTGTGCACCCAACGCTTCCTTCCCCCATCACATTTCAAACAAGGGGGGGCAAGAAAAGAAGGGAGAGGGAAAGAGGGGATAGAATCAAATTTTAAAAAGAACTGAAGAATAAATAGGAAAGGTACAGACCATGCATGACATGTACAGCCCTCCTCCACCTCTTAAGACAAAAAAAATGTTGAAGACTCATTTGAACATGGTTTTAATTTTTATTTCAGAAGACTCAGTTTAGCATGATTTCGATGCTTGACTTCATTTATTATTGTCCTTTACAGGGCTTTATTAAATTTACAATATGTAACGATTCATGTTCTGTCGAATAAACAGCAGCGACTATCTTACTAGCGTAACAAGGTGGCGCTTGTCGAATCTCTTTAATTATTGAGGGGATTTTACCCTGAAGATAAGTTGACAAAACAAATATTGGAGAAAGGTATTGGTAAAATTTTGAAGAAAATTCATCCAAGAATGAGAGTTATAGTTTTTAATTTCTGACGCCATATGCGAGAAGCTTTCCCAGATAGTGTTTCATAAATTCCAATTTTTTAATGGAATATGATGAATACAAATATTTTTCTTAAAGAAGGGGGTATGAAATGATTTGCTAAATCCACGACACAAGAAGTGGTATTTGGGGAATTTATATTGCTACACAAATGAAGAAGCTGCTTGTCTGTGACGTCACAAAATAAATTTTTTGAACAAACATCATTCTGTTGGTGATATTATGTGCGTGGAGCTGCATCTATGTGAGGGTGGTTGGGCTATCAGAATAACTTGTATTTGGGGGTTGGGGTATTTTTATCCTTATATTGACTTCCTCTCCCATTCCTTTTGCCAACAAAACAACATTCTATATCGTGTTAAGATATCCTCCACAAAACACATCTATTTAATTCATGACTAGCATTTTAGGAGTCTCATATAGCTTAGTAGTATACTTCAGTGAAGTTTTTACTTTCTATAAACCTAAATTATTTTTATAATTCTGTTTTTATTAAAAAAATCATAAAAAACAATATTTACAAGAATTATTATTACTATCATTATTATTATCATTATGATTATCATCATTATTATAAGCACTTGCAGTCGTCTTGATATCATTCAAATACATGAAAACGCAGTGCTACCTCAAACAATCAGACAAATGAACACAACATACCCAAGAATGATTTTGATATTGAATGTGTACCTCTTTATTAGACCTTCTAATTATATCAACCATAAACTCATCTGGATAATGTAGACGCACACACAATAAGACGTGATTCTGGACTTGTATATTTACATCATTTGTATAAGTTTTTTGTATAAGAATTCTAAAAACGTTCAGTGCTGTAAAAGTGCCTACTCACATTTATATATACATTAATATAGCAGGAATCCCTCCATACAATTACAAGGACAATATACAGAATTACAAGTCCTGTAATAAAATTGTGATAACGACAATCATACCATACAGAAAAAATACACTTAATTCCCAAAAAATAGTCATAGTTAATGCAAAATGCATTTGTAAAAGCGAATTAAATGTTATTTCTTACATTGTATGCATAATGAGTGAAAGAATATATATAAATCAAGAAAAAAAGATGCATTTTGCTCAGCCAACCTTTTTCTTTTTTTTTAAGTGTGCATAAATATGGAAGAGGTACTTGTAATCACAGCAATAAAACAAAGATGAAAACACAGCTTATCTTGGATTCCTTTTAACAAAAAAGCAGTTTGATCATCAGAAAAATAATTGGAAATGGAAAATATCACAAAAATTATATGTTCGAGTTGGGGAGGGGGAATAAAACATCAAACTTCAAATGTGAAAAACTTGTCTTGGAATTGCAGGGTGTTTTTACATATTTTAACACAGAGCAAACAACCAACTGATTCATACTCATATATGGTAGTGTACAATGATTAAGGATCTACCATAAAAATACTCTTATAAAGGGATAAATATTGTAATACTATCATTTTAAAGTACTGTTCTTCCTAGATTAACTATATAATCAGTTTTTGCTAATCCAATATTAATCCCATCATCTAATCAATATCCCTTTAAGATAATGAATCAGAATCAGACTTCCTACATCCGCTACATTTTATTTTCATTTCTTTTATATTTTGACAATTTTTTATCGCTTATACTGTGATTTAAATTATTGTACTCCTTTGTTGTTGTATACTTGTACATATGTTTTTAAAGGATGTCAAATAAATGAATTGAATTGAATTGAATTGAATATACACAATGACAAAATATCAAGCATTCTGTACTGAATGCAAAGTGATACCCCCCCCCCCCCCCCACTCCCCTGGATATTGTTGCAAGATAAAGAGGCATAGGTCTGAAGAGAAATGAGCATCGACTTCATTATTATTATTTTCATGTAAACACATCAGATATTAATACTACAAGTGGATGTATTACATTTACACATATTAATCCAATTTGTATTTCAAATTGTTAAGTATTCTTTCCTTGGCATTGAATCTGGTTCTATTAAACAAACTATTTAATTGTGATGACAAAGGAGTACTAAGGTTTAGCTTTATAGGAGAAACCACAAAGTTCCTTTTTATTCAAGCTGTTTTAATTTGGACCTAGATTTGTTACGTTTTCACACAAATTGTTCACACTATCACTGAATTACTGAATGTATGTAAATGGTGACTCACGCTTCTAATAGCAGGATACCTATAAAATACTTTTTGAAAAATCTAGGTGCAAAAGCACTTCATAATATTAAATAATTAATGTTAATTAACATATTTATCATCAAGGGTTAATCATAATTGACTTTCATTTAATGAAAGATCTAATCTTTAATGGGGAATCCAACCCAAATAAAAAAGGTCCTATTAGAGGGAAAGAAGACAGTCAAGTAGAAAGTTTGAACAATATCAGACAAAAAAAAAGTTAAGAATTTAAAAAGTTGTAAAAATTGGTGATGTCATTCTGATGTAAGGCAAAAGTTTAACTTCAAATTATCATTATTTTTTTTCTTTCAAGAGGTGCTTATGCAAGAACTACATATCCCTAATTTAAGTACATGGCCTATCCAAAAGCTGTCCCAACCACTTCTAATGATTTACATACCCTGTTGCCAATTTGAAATTGACAAAGCCTTAGGGATCTCAATTTCAAAACAGCCATAACTTTTTTATCGCTTATCTGATTTCTTTAAAACTTTCACCATTTTGTTTAACTTATTTTTTCCCTCTCTCACACATCATTTTATGGCCAAGGTTGGATTCCCTTTTATTATTAAACTCAGACTTCCAATAGAAAATAAAGGAAAGCACACGTATTAGAGAAAATGAATCAACTCTAACTTTACTTATACATTTATATTTTCAACACAAAACATAAATTACTCCAATACTGTGCAATAATTTTACTTTTCTTTGAATCTTGTACGTGCATTAATTTTTACCCCCAATAAATATCTATGTTAATTTGCACCAAGATGCTATTTTAATTTGATAATACAGATACAAATACATGTAGTACTGAAAAATTATCAAAAAATATAAATACATGTAATTCAATTGTTTAATGACGATATACAAGTGGTTTAAGATAAAATTGTTCCATAATACTCATGATATATATTTTTTTCATAATACAAGATAAAATAGGATAAACCTTTAAGAAGTGTACATTTGCATAAAGGTGATTTTCACTAAATTGAAAAGCATTTTAGAGAATCGTCCTGTTTAAAAAATACAAGTGTAAGTAAAATTTAATATTTGCATAATTCAAAAGTGAATTGCACCTTTCAGGTGCCAGAATTGTTCAAAGTGAGTATTTAGTATGTAGTACAGTTTGCCAATTTGAAGCTAATTAATGATGGGATTTAAAAATACAAAGCTCAAGTAGTATGCAAAACATTTTGCTATAAACTGAATATTCAAGTTTAAAAGATAAATATATAAAAGACAAACCTTTTTTCAGCCTTCTAACTACACATTTTATATCGCCTTAAACTTTAAAAGTCCCCTACTTTTATTGAATTTAGAGATGCCATTTTCTGTTTTTGCTCTAAAGTATGTAAGAACTAGTTTTAAGAACACAAGAAAAACAATGAATTTTCTTTTATTCTTCCCTGAAATAACAAAAGTAATATTAAGTTATTATGAGTAATACTTGAAATATTCAGGGACACTTTTTCTACGATAATGATGTAAAATAAACCCTGAAATAAGTTTTAAATATGCACATGAAGCATAAAATATCCAATAGAACGTTAAATCTAGAGAGTGGGTAAAATAAGAAAATTGTGATATGATTCTACCTTGTCATGGTTACATAATAAATGACAAGAATTAAACATAACTTGTAATTTTTCGAAACTATGCTCTTAATTTCCCCGAGTTAAAATTAATCCCCTCAAAGAATGTATTCTTTGAAGATGCTGTTGTTTGTTTTGAAGGGGAGATTCCTTCCTTACTTCAAGCAAATTTACTTGCAGTGTACCCAGACAAGTGCTTTAAACCAAAAAACGATTTATGAATAAACGGAATCACGCCTGTCCCGCAGTCCGATAAAAAGTAAAGTAAAGCGAGCCTGTAATCAAAATTATTCATAGAAAAAAAGAACATGCATAACAGGTTTTTCCTTTCAGTAAAAATAAGGAATATTATTTTGAGTTCTTTGTAAAATTATGAATGCAGAAGTTGCATACAAAACACATACAATAAATAGGAGGGTCTTGTTGGATGATGACAGAGACATGTCTAAAGCAGTACTCTGACCAATAAATGTACATTAGGTTCTTCAACACAATAACTTCAACAGAAAAGGAGCCTTTTCTATGCAGCTTTGACCTCTTATACAAACAAGCAACATTCAGAAATATGATATTAAAAAGCATAACCTGAAAACCCCAAAATGAAATATATATTGAAAACACACAAGGATATTATGGAATGCACAAAACCTTTGGGTTGGTAAAAGGGAATGAAACACACAAAGTACAAAATGTAGAGAAAAATAATATTGAACATTAGACTGAAGGCTACTGGATATCCATGTTTTTTCCCAAAAAAACAAAATACTCCAGGAATACTTATAGTATAGATCATTAATTCTAAAACTGTGGGTGACTAAAAAGTGCATGGTTGGAGAAGAGATAGACCTTGTCATGACACAACTTTAAAAGGAAAAGGTAGCAATTATTTTTTTTTTCTAATGAGTATAATGGCCAAATGGCCAATTATTATTACATGACCAGTCAAAAACGATTTTTAAAACTGTATCATATTATTTCACATGAAGATTCTTACATAGAAAATAACAGCCTGAATGGACGAACGTGGTTTTAAATCTGTGGTTTCAAACCATGGACCTATTGTAATAGGTCCATGTTTCAAACCAATGTGTAGGCAGATTTTTCTGCATTGAGCACACATAATTAAGTGCGTATATTGAGAAGCATCAAGTAACATTTATATTTTCCTTGTTTGAACATTCATATTTGAAATATTGCAATTTTTCCCAAAATATTGGATGGAGACTGGTTGTGTCACGGTTGAGCTTTATTCTCTGGGTCTCTCAACCAATTCAAGACTCTTCATAAAAACAAAGTGAAAAACAGCCATCTTTTCCATGATATCCTTCAATTACAGCAATATATAAAATAACATTATATTGATTGAATTGAATTTACAATAAACCCCTCTGATGCAAATTTACTAAAAAGAATTAAGAAGAGAAAATGGAAAATATGATTAAACACAATGTCCAAAAAGAGCGCATCCGTCTTGGGAAGTTTCAGTGTGCGTCCTTTAATCAGAATGTGTGCCAAAATAATATGAAATAAAAGACACCTTAACAAAAGTCTGAGTCACGTAAACAACTGGGGAATCCCGCTGAACATCTTTCCATTTCTAATCTTTATATATCTTCACCAACGGGAAGATCAGGGCCCCCGTCTTACAAAGACTTGCGATTGATCCAATCAACCCTTACTATTGAAAGCCAGCAAAGTCAACATCGAAAATTCATATTTGTTAATAACATTTTCTAGAAATGATGTCTATTCATACATTCATAGTTTTCTTGAAAATTCAGTGTGCTTCTCCATGTTGACAAAGGACATTGGGCAAATTTCCTGGGGAAAAAAATGATGTTGATGGATTTGCATATACTTGAGATTGATTGGATCAATCGTAAGTCTTTTTAAGACGGGGAAAAGCACTGTTAAATCCCACGAGCAACAAAGCCATAGACATGATCTCTATTAAGGTGCCTAACACAGCATTGGTCCCAATAGATATAAAAAAAATCATGTTTGATGATAATTTCACAAGTTTCACTAAAATTCTTAAAGATTTCTCCCACCGTGCAAAATAATCAAAACTACTTGAAGTGTCATTAACAAAATCAAACTTTTCTCTTTTTGGTATATCAATAAAAGCACAATCGAATGATCTTCTCTCTTCATAAAGCAAGATAACTTGAGGTTACCCAAAACACAATCCAGACATGGTCCTCACTATAGAGAGACTCACCTCCAATTGTCCAAATAACAAAATCTCAAAACAATGCTATCCTAACGAACAATCAAATATTTCCTGCAAAATATGTACATGTGCAGAATGTTTTTGAATAATTATATTTACAGGTAATGTAAATAAATAGTGATAGATGTTTGATCTTGAATCGATAAATCAATTTCTTGAATTGTGTAGTATTTCTCTACATTGTTAAACCACAAAACGCTTTCAGCCTGAAGTTTAAAACACATAAATATGCATGACGAGGGAACTTAATTTTCTCTATTCTTTCTCTAAGACCTATTGTATTTCCAGTTTGTGAAAGAATTGCACTATCTCTACCAGGTTTTAATGTTTTACATCACTTTATATCCCTATTTTACTATTTTACGAACTAAACTTTGCATAAAGCAGTGAACAGTCATAGAGAAAATGAGCAAGATAGACATGGCCTTTTCATTACATCCAATGCCATACATGTAACTGTTATACTCACAACACATGCATTTCAACTCTTCAATATAACTCTGTAATATTCATTGCGATGTAGTTGAATGTTAAATTAGTCTGTTTGACTATTTTGTCCATTAGATTCCATATACCAATTTGTGCATTACAACTGGAATGGACGGGCACATATTTGAAGAGCTCAGTTCTAGATGTTACTACAAAGTTATGATTTCAAAATGGCAAAGGTTAATAAGGTATCTACAGAATTTAAATAAGCAATTTCCAACTACTGCTATCACAAATGAGGTTTAATTTGGTGGGGGGATTTTTCAGTTCCGAATGTTACTACGAGTTATGATTTCAAAATTGCGAAGTTTAATAAACAAGTATCTACGGAATTTTAAAAAGCAATTTCCAACTACTACTATCACAAATGAGGTTTAATCTGTTTGGGGTTTTTCTAAGACATGTGCTACTTAAACAATGGCATGCTAACTAGAGCTCAATTTTCATCAAGAAATTGATGTAGTACCGGTATATTTTGGAATAGAGAGCCCATCATAATCAAAATAAGTAAGCTTTGTAAGAGTCAACTTCTCATGGATGGATTATGAGAAAGGGTCTAAACCTTAAAATTTTATACAGATAAAGTCTATATTTGAGTACAAATTACATCTCAAAATGGAGAAAGTTTGAATCCTGATTATATATCAAAAAATTATGTTACACTGACTCTATCGCATACCAACTTTGGTCATAATGGGAACGGTTCATAACGAATGGTACACTTAAAATCACTCCAGATCCCTACTGGACCTGCAAATGAATTTGAATCCATCACTAAAAGACCACAAATATAGTTCTCTTCAAGATTATTCGTCAATTTGACCCATTTCCTCCTGGACGTGCAGATCGGTTCGAGATCATTCTTCAATTCAACCATTATGTTGTTCAGCCTGAATAGATAGACCAACTGGCTATACAGTTCAGGTTTTGTACAGTGGGCAGTATTTGTGACATGAGCCTGTTTTATTAACGTAGATTCACTTACAGGCCTATATGTAACTTTAACAATGCTTTTCTTAAACCCAATAAACCTTGTGCATTTGGCTGGACCCATCGTCCCAGTTTACAGAAGAGAAATCCTGTAAACGAGGAAAGGGGCTCCCATCCCACAGAAGGTTGAACTCTCCTATTCCGCTGCTGAGGCTGTTGCTGCGGCTGCCATCACGGCTCCTTTCATGGTGTTGGAGTCGGAGCTTCCTGCGGCGGCAGCACCGGCAGCCAAGTGAGAGAAAATATCACCCATACCTCCTAGACGTTGCATGGCAATTACCGCTGCGGCTGCAGCCTGCAAGGGGGGGGAAGGAAAAGAGATGGTGTACACAACGTATGAGAAAACTGAGAATACAAATGTAAGTGATATACATGTAGGGGGCACACAAATAGCAGACCAGGATCGTGTTCAATAAATTCATGCACAACCTTAGGCACGAGTTTATGCATGACTTTATGCATGACCTCAAATGCAAAACTTGATGCACAACTCGAGGCCTTAAAAAAATGAACGTTTTCCTCATCCAATATGCTGTAATATGAAAAAAAAGGCGCTATTCCTTCTTTTTTTGCGGGGGAGAGAGGTTCTTTAGCAGACTCAAAATATACAAATGCAAAGTTTTTTTGTGAAAATGTCAGATTTTGGCAAAGAATTTACCCAAATTTGTATTTGATGGCTCTAAAAAGGGCACTTCGCATTGTGACATATTGCATAAATAAGTCCTCCAATACATGATTTTAAAAAATGACTGACCAACCGAGCCAATTTTCTGATTTGGGGCTCATGAGGGCAACATAGAAATTCTATTAGGCCTTGTGCATGATTTTTGGCACAACTAGGGCATTTTCTACGGTCATGCATAAAATCATTTTTAACTTGGAAGCACCTTAATAAAATAGCCCCTGTGTTGTCATAAGTTTTATCAATAACAAACAAAATTTCAATTAAAGTAGAAGTGAATCTACATGTATTAAAGCTCAAAGATGCCTTCGAATGACAAGATATCAGCTTCATATCATTATCATGATACTTGAGAAATTTGGCTTTAAAGGACAAGAACACCCCATCAAAATTTGATATGAATCAAACGAGAAAAATCCAACAAACATAACACTGAAAATTTCATCAAAATCGGATGTAAAATAAAAAAGTTATGACGTTTAAAAGTTTCGCTTAATTTCAGAAAGCAGTTATATGTACATCCTGGTTGGTATGCAAATGAGGAGACTGATGATGTCATCCACTCACTATTTCTTTTGTATTTTATTATGTGAAATATGAAATATTCTAATTTTCTCCTCATTGTCAAGTGAAACAACAATTAATTCCTTCCTGAACATGTGGAATTAGCATTGTTTAATACTACAATGGTTCAGTCAAGTTGGTCTTTATTGTCAAATCTGTAAAAATGAAATATTGTATATTTCAAACAATAAAAAACAAAAGAAATAGTGAGTGAGGGACATCATCGACTGTCTCATTTGCATGTCACTGAATTGTGCATATCACTGTTTTGTGAAAAATAAGTGAAACTTTAAAATATCATAACTTTCTTATCTTACATCCGATTTTGATGAAATTTTCAACATTATGCTCGTTTGATTTATTCAAATAAAAAAATTCTGGTATGGACTTGACCTTTAAGTACATGACCAGAATACATGTATGCTCTCATCATCACATACATGTATGTGTACATTTATTTCTAATACTGACAGAAGATAGGTAGATAATGCAGTTTAGATTTCATCATACGATGTATCAAACTTGCAAGAAACTATTTGCAATCAGGAATGCTAATTTCAATTGTAACCATCTTGTTACAACAAATCAGATCTGTATTCTTTTATAAAAAAACAGACCAATAAGTATTTGCAAACTCTTGTGATAAAGGAAGGCTCATGATTACTTTGGGGAACTAAAATTAACTCTCAACTGATTGCATATCTTTTGATATACCCTTGATCAACCCATAACAACATCTCTTCATTATCTATATAGGACTTGTTTAATAGGAATGTGGTCTAATGAAGCAGTAAGGGCAATTATTTTACTCTCACATCAGTACCAATTTACAATACAAACAGGGGACATTATAATGAATTGTCATCTCTCTATTTATCCTTCTCTCTCTCTCACACACACACACACACATATACACAAAGCCCCCTTCCCTTCAGTTCTTCTTACTCATTATCACTCCCTTGTCTACATGTATGTCTTCCTTCTCACTATTAAAACATACACCCTCTATTAAAATTACAGCCTGCCTGGTTTCGCTGCATGAAATCTATTGCCTTCCCTTTTCATTTCACGAGTGGCCATGAAAATGATCTTGACATACATCATTACAGTCACAATTTATTCCGCCCGCTGCAATCGTACTCAGCTGGGGTAAAGTAGGTCAAATTCTAAATGTCAAATCAAACGTTGAAATGGGGTTGACCATGGTGGCATTTATTATCATATCTTCATTATAGCTACATGTACATGTACTTATCCTTTCAAAATAATAGTGCATGTATTTTTTTTATCTAAAAGACATGTTTTCAAAACAACATGTGAAAATTGAGCTGAAATGTATATTTTTTTAAAGAATGTGCACTTTTGCAGTGGTCAAGATGTTTGAGAATTCAATTAGAGGCTGTTTCTATCAGACATTGATTGAGTAATACCACCAGAATTTGACCACTACTTCAGTCTTCTAACAAGCATCCATACTTTCGGAACTTGGCATCATCATATCACCCTACATGTATATTCCACGCCAAACGACCACTAACACCAATACCACTGTCAAACCCACCAAAACCACCACCAACACAAACACCACTATCAACATCACCAAAACCAAAACTACCACCACTAACACCAATACCATTATCAACCCCACCAAAACCAACACCAATATCACTATCAACCTCACCAAAACCACCACTACCAATACCACTATCAACCTCACCAAAACCAAAACCACCACTAACACCAATACCATTATCAACCCCACCAAAACCAATACCACTATCAACCTCACCAAAACCACCACCAATACCACTATCAACATCACCAAAACCACCACCACCAACACCATTATCAACCCCCCCCCAAAAAAAAAAAAACCAACACCAATACCACTATCAACCTCACCAAAACCACCACCACCAATACCACTATCAAACCACCAAAACTACCACCACCAACACCAGTACCCGCTATCAAAACCACCACCATCACCAATACCACTATCAAGTCCACAAAAACCACCATCACCAACACTAAGACCACTATCCAGCCCACCACCAGTGCCAATACTCCTATCAACCCCACCAATATCACAATGAACCCCACCAATACCACCACCATCAAAACCAATACCATTATCAACCTTGCCAACACCTCTTTTCACCCTTACCAAAACAGCCACATCAAACACCACTACCAAAACCAACACCATCACCACTAAAAGATCATCATCTCTACTGCTGGTAACACCATCAATCACCTTTATCCTTCCCAGCTTGCCATACCTTCAATTTTCTCTTGGCATTGAATTCCTTGATGTTCTCTATGGTTGCGCACGGTATGTTCTTGGTACTTGCTGCGCTGTTCTCTGCCCGTACCCATGGGTGCTGTAGTGCTTGTTTTGCCGTTAGTCTTTTCTCTGGATCTGTCACCAGCAGTCTTCTGATGAAATCCTGATAGAAAGGAAACAATATGTGCATGGCAGTGATTACTGAATCGTATTACCAAACAAGCAGGGTGCTACATAAGCACTTGCCCGATTGCCCGGGGCAAGTAAAAGTTAAAGTCAGGCAAGTGTTTTGAAGTAAAGATCAAAACTACTTGCCCGAATTGGGCAAGCAAAATTCTTACCGATTTTTGTAGAATTACCAAAATTAAGGTTGATATGATATATCGACCATGAATTTGGTCATAGTGGGCAAGATAAAAATCACTTTGTAAAAAGAAAAGCAAGAACAAGGTACATCAGTTCATGTCAAAAGAGAGGGGAAAAAAGGTCAATGGTTTTATAAAACCGCAATATTTTCTTTTGAAGAGGTAAAACTTTTTTTTCAAGAATTTTTTCGGGCAAGTGAAATTAATTTTCGGGCAAGTATATTCCAACTATTTAAAAATCTACTTGCCTGACAGGGCAAGAGCTTCTTAAAAGTTATGTAGCACCCTGACAAGTAGCCACTATTTATTAATATCACACAATATTGTGGAAACAATTTCAAAAAGTTTAATGAATCCAATAAAATGGCCACCCAAGCATGTGTAAATATGAATAAAAAATATGTGCCAGAAGATTCTGGAAGATATTGTGTAATTGCTGAAAAATAAGCATAATAATAAGCATGACATTTCACACAAATGTTGGGTCTTTTTCCAAGCAATAACAAAACATTGTCCTATGATCTTATTTCAAGATTTTATAAAGTTCAGTTTACCTAGGGACGGTCTTACAAAAAGTTGCGATTGATTGGATCAATCGCATCTCTATGGAAATCCATCAGTGTCATAAATTTTTCTACGGGAAATTTGCACAATGTCCTTTGTAAACAAAGAGAAGCACAGTGAATTTATAAGAAAACAAATTAATGCATGAATATACATCATAGCTAGAAAATATTTTGAACAAACATGCATAATACAAGTTGACGTTGCTGGCCGTCCATAGTTGCAATTGATTGGCTCAATCGCAACTCTTCGTAAGACGGGGCCCTGATCTAGATCTAGGAGTATATATGGTGACAATTAACCCTGGTTTTACAGACTTTCTCGTGAAATCAGTGTTTACTGTGTTGACTGCAAAAAAAAATATCTTTAATTTCATCAGACCCTCACAAGAAACAATAGTATATGACAATCATGAAATAGTATGTACATAGTTTTATCAATTCAACAATCCTTTATAAATTTTCTAATTATCATCACCACACCCTTGCACTACAAGCCAGTTCGGAGTTCAATTCTGTGCATGATCAGAAGGAGGCCATTTGTCCAAAAGTGACATGGTGGTTTAATATTTAATGAGATAAGCACCAATTTGATGTATTAATTATTCAGATATTCTTTTGAATTGTGTTTTTCATTAGATCCTCAAGAGACATCAATGCATTCACTAGCGAGTGGTATTTCACAGTTGGCCAAGTACAGTGTTATAGCAGCACGGTAATGCATTCAAAGCAGAAATGCAACAAATACCTTCGAGTGTTAATTGGTGTGCTATTCTAGTCACCTGTTCTATACAATTTCTGCACCCTGCTATGTAAGGCATGCTTACATAATATCTTGCTTTGAAATCTGCCTCTCACAATGAAAGAAATGAAAGTTTATTTGACCAAAATTGCCAATGATGTAACTCCGAACTGGTCTACTGGAGATATTGCCCAACCACCATTGACACCCTTACAGCCCTAGTCATGTGATGGCACTGTGACCAATCACAAAATAGTAATCTACATAGTTTTACCAGGTAACATTGCGATAAAAAATGATTATACCTTGGCGCTGGTGGAGATATCGTCCCACCACGGTGAGATGAAGGCATAGTCAGCCTTCAGTATCTTTTTGTAGATATGTTTGTCTCCTTTTTCGTCATAGAATGGTTCGAATCCACAGAGAAGGATGTAAGTAATTACTCCTATACTCCACATATCCACTCCCATGTGGTACGCCTTCCCATGTAGAACCTCTGGTGCTGTCGAGATAAACACAAAATCACTTGTGAAAAACTTTCAGTATAAAAAATGAAACAATGATAATATACTATGATATAATACAAAGCGTCCCACAAAAAAAGAAACCTGTTTGCAGAGACAGATTTCACAATTTATTTTTAAATTACGTTTTTACTCTGAATTTGATACTTATGGTAAGAGTGGAATCTCATCTTTAATTTGAGACCAACAGCTTAGCAAATCCTTCACGCACGGTAGATTACAAACAATAAATATTGAGGCATATCAGGAAGTTCAGGAACGATTTGCGCAGAAGCTCACGTGTGAATCTGGATCCACTTTCAGTTCAGGGATCAGTGAGAGAAACTTTACAAAGAATACAAAAGAATTTTTTATGAGCCAACCGTCAAATAAGCATGGCCGTTGCATCACGAACCAATCTTGTCCAACCTTTTCAGCGCAACCTGATTCGGGCATTAAAAAAGTGTTCGTCTCATATTAGGTATCAAAATATACATGTAGAGGGATAAACTGAATTGTACGATAATGTCAATGAAATATCATGATTCATTTGCCTTTGAAAAAAAAGACGGGAAGCCCAGCTTCCTTTTTTCTGGGACGCACTGATTCCTATTTCTTGAAATCAATAATTTGATTTTTTTTCTATAATAAATGGAATATTTGATATAATTATAAAGTATTTAAAGATTTATAGACAATAAAACGGCTTGCAGTTTGTTGGCATAAACTGGGTAAAACATCAGGCGAGGCTGCCCCGTAAGGACCTGCATAATTCCAAGCACACCTCTATGAAACATTCCCCTCTGTCCCAAAGTCAACAAGTTAATACTTTTCACCTGTCTGTGAGTATGTAGTAAATTAAATTCAGATTACAATCATAATGGGGGGAAAAATTGTTCACATACCGCAGTATCCAGGCGTTCCACACACGGTCTTCATGAAAACATCCTGGTCCATGATTTTTGAAAGGCCAAAGTCAGCCAGTTTAAGGGGTGACTCATCGCTCATGTTCTCGTACAGCAGGTTCTCTGGCTTGAGGTCTCTGTGCACAATGGCTTGAGAATGGAGATACTGCCAGGGAGACACAGTGAGAGAAAAGAATTCAGGGAGATGGCTCATAAAGATTTTAAGTCCAACATAAAACTCATACATGTACTTAACCCTTAGTTCAAACTGGGTTGTTTCAGACCAGGCTTTAACGGAGGGGGAGTCAAATCGACTCTCCCCTCCTTCTAGATCTTGGCTGCACATTGTGTGATCTGCACAAAAATTTGCACTCTCATATCAAAGCCTGATGTAAACTACAAGACTTTACAGTATAGTTTTTTTTTTTATCAAATTCTTATATATTATAATTAATTAATTATGAAATAGATATTACATGTTTGCCTTTATGTGTATGTTACTGCCTTTGACTTTTAGTTAAAATAGCTAGTAGACAGATGAATGTGGGGGGGAATATTAATTTTTGCAAATCTAACAAATATGAAAATAATGCCAAAACAATTAAATTCCCTATGTATATTATTGCTTGGTGAATTTCTTGTGCATTTCTTTGTTCTTTCAAGCTTTTGTAGCTTTTTCATTGATCTTTGTCAGGGACCCTTTTGTGATTATTATAATTGGTATAAAATCGATCTATAATAAATCAGCAGAAGTAAAAAAAATATTACTAGATTTTTGGTGGAAAACACCATTTGCCTTTGCTTTGTACATGGAATCACGTTTTTTAAGCAATTATTGGTCCGACATGCACTTACAAAATGTTTCATAATTTCGGAAGCGTGACCCCGGGCATCACAAATTTGGTATCAAACGATGTGCAAGACCTGGACAAGTTTGAAAAGGTATATTCTATTGCTGTCCTAAGCTTTCAAATGATATGTCACTCGTTAAAATTGATCAACAACCCACAAACGTGTTTGATTGAATGCAAAAATTTGAGAGTTTTAAAAATAATTTAAAGACGAGTTTGGGGTTCTCTCAAGCATGAGATGTGCATACTGTGTGATCTCAACTTGCTTTTGAGCAGACCCCAAAAAGGGTGTGAAAGAAACTTTTTTATCTTGTCTTTTATTCAACTTAACAACTTCAAATGTTGACAGTGTGAGGAAGAATTTTTTTTTGAAGACCAAATTATAATAATAATAATAATAATAATAATGATAGGCATTTATATAGCACCATCTATCTAGAAATATTCTATTCCGAGACGCGTTGTTATTATTATTATTACCCCGGCTTTAGCTCGAGCTGCCTTTCAGCGCTCCTGCATTCAAAGAATTAATCCTGCCGGGTACCCATTCACCTCACCTGGGTTAAGACAAGTGCAGCACAATGTGGATAAATTTCTTGCTGAAGGAAATTATGCCATGGCTGGGATTTGAACCCACGACCCTCTGTTTCAAAGTCAGAAGACTTATCCAATGGGCCACTACGCTCTACATTATTGTTTTGGCTATTTACATAGAACCTAAAATGGTGACTTTTTGTTGGCTTTGGGGTAGCTTGTCACATATTTGAATTTAGAAGTCAACCTTGAGCAAGTCAAAAACGATTCTTCATAAGTCATTTTAAATGCGACTTCTATTATAATTCAATTCTCTATTGTATTCATATAGTTAACTAATTACGTTTTTAAAGGTCAAGTCCACCCCAGAAAATTTTGATTTGAATCAATAGAGAAAAATCAAGCAAAATAAAAATTTCACTAAAATTGGATTTGAAATAAGAAAGTTATGACATTTAGTTTCGCTTTAATAGTTTTCACAAAAATATATGCACAACTCAGTGACATGCAAATTAGAGGGTCGATAATGTCCTTCACTCACTATTTCTTTTGCTTTTTATTGTTTGCAACTTTGCATTATTACTATATTTAAATTTTTGCAATATGATAATAAGGACCAACTTGACTGAACCATTAAAACAATGGTAATACCACATATACCACATGCTCAGGGAGAAATAAATTGTTGTTTCACAGGACAATGAGAAAATTAGAATATTTCATAAAATACAAAAGAAATAGTGAGTGGGTGATGTCATCAGTCCCCTCATTTGCATACTGACCAGAATGTGCATGTTACTGTTTATTGAAATTTAGCAAAATGTCAAAATGTCCTAACGATTTTACATCCGATTTTGATGAAATTTTCAGTGTTATGCTCATTGTATTTTTCTCCTTTTATTTAAATCAACATTTTGTTGGGGTGGACTTGTCCTTTAAAGCCTGTACCTCTTTCAACAGTAGGATTTTCTTTCAACTTGATCATTATATGTATAGTTAGAAGTAAAAAAAAAAAAGAAGAAGAAGCTTAAATAACATGTACAGGTGATGCCCATATGTCTGTTACAACGCTCCAATAGGCTTTTGGTGTTGCACTCGAATGCTATTTTCTCATTAAGGAGGGAACGCTGAATGATCCGCTTCCCTCCCACTATCTCTGGTTATATCACCCAAGAAATATCATCATCTCCCACGAGGGCTACTGTCGGTCATGAGCGCTGGATGATATGAAGTGACCTCCTACATGCAGCTCAATATTATAGTCAGAGAAGGAGACTCTATTTGATTACTGAATGCTTTAAAAATTGATTTTATTTGATTTCACTTCAAAGTTGATTTTAATAATCATTCATTCATTGACTGACAAACAGGCTAATTGATTTGTTTACTAATTGACTGTTTGATTGATGACTTTATTAATTGATTAATTAATTAATTAATTAATCAATTCATTCAGTAGTAAATCGATTGGCTGGAGTGGTTAATTAATTCAAAGGTGAAATTTCAGGTATTATTCAATGATTAATTAATGGATTTGAATCATTCGTTCATTCATTTGTGGAGTCATTTGACTGTGATAGATCTATTTCATTTTGGCTTTTAACTTTCATTGTTTTAAACCAACATATCAACATGTATGGTGTTGGCAAACCGTTTCATATAACATAAATATGTATCTTGTCTAAATAATGCAGAGCTCTGATTGTCCAAGAAAGATTTCAAAGATAATCATTTATTGCAATTTTGTTCAGTGTTTAAAATTCTGCTTGAATTGTTTTGCTGTATGTATATAAAAAGTAACAATGCAGTAATGATAAAGATGCAATGGGCTATAAGGAAATGATACAGATTGTTTTGATTGTTATTTGGATATTCTCAAGTCCATTATTTTTTTCAATTACATGTAAAAGAGAATGAAGACAATGGATTATTGTGTCAGACCAATCAAAGAGCAACAAGGTAAATGTATTTCCTGCTTTAGAGATATATACTTCCCCATAACATCCACTCCAAATCCATATGAATGACACATCATCTCAATTTCAACGCTCAAATTTCAAGTCTTGAAAGTCAAATGAAGCTATCAGAATTCAGAATCAATCAGAACTATAGAGATTTCTTCATTTATATAGGTCATATCACACCTATTTCTTTTAATAGCAAGGCATATATAAAAATACACTGTACATCTATGCTGACATTTAAAGGAGGTAAGAACCAGTAGGTTATTCGACATAAGATGAATTGACAGCATTCATTTACATGTATACCGTACAATGTAGAGCTCTAGCAAATATGTGTTTACTGAAGTTGGGAGTTGAGCAACAGCTCTACAGTGCGTATAAAAAAACGGGACAGTTTTGAAAAGTCTATAAAAATTTTGTTTCAAATTATGATATCTATATTTTGATGTTAATAGATGCTCTGAAACCTTATCTTTGAAATGCCATTTAAAAAAATAAATTTTGTCCATGCTTGAGTGAACACGGAATGTTTTTGTAGGGGTTTCAAAAAAAGGCTTGCGCCAAAATGACAGAAATGAGAAATTCGATGATCAGACTTCTTGCTAATCAGCAGATTTCCTCTTAACCTTTTCATTTCTTCGCAATGAGTTTTGAATTATGCTGTCAAATTTCATTTACAAAATTATCTATTTACTTGAATTATTATATTTTTTTTTCATTTCAACTTCTTTTACCTTTGCATTTTCCTTCATAAATAAGAAAAGAAGACTTTTTGTCAACCCAAGCAAGAAGATTTGCATTGTTAATTGGGAAAACTTGAAATGGTTCAAATCCTGTTATTATGTGAAACAAATTATGTTATGGTACCTTTTATAAAAAACATGAATCTTATTTTCAAGGGTTTATTGATTCCTTGACCAAGTTATGTGCTTAAAGGACAAGTCCACCCCAATGAAATGTTGATTTAAATAAAAAGAGAAAAATCCAACGAGCATAACACTGAAAATTTCATCAAAATCGGATGTAAAATAAGAAAGTTATGACATTTTAAAGTTTTTGCTTAATTTCATGTAATAGTTATATTCACATCCTGGTCAGTATGCAAATGAGGAGACTGATGACATCATCCACTCACTATTTCTTTTGTATTTCATTACATGGAATGTGAAATATTCAAATTTTCTCCTCGTTGTCAAGTGAAATAAGTTTTATTCCTTCCTGAACATGTGTAATTATCCTTGTTCGAACATTTTTTTGTTCTAACATGAGGGTGCATATTTTCAAATCTGTAAAAATCGAAATATTGTATAAATCAAACAATAAATAACAAAAGAAATAGTGAGTGAGTGACATCAGCAACTCTCTCATTTGCATATCACTGAGTTGTGCATATACATGTAACTGTTTTGTGAAAAATAAATGAAACTTTAAAATGTCATAACTTTCTTATTTTACATCCGATTTTGATGAAATTGTCAGTGTTATACTTCATAGATTTTTCTCTTTTTCTACAAATCAATGTTTTTCTGGATTGGACTTGACCTTTAACAGGACAAACAGGAAAGGATTCATGTCTTTCAATGGCAATGGTGTATTGAGTCAATTTTGAGGGAGCTACATGTAGATATGGCAGATCGGATAAAATGTTTTTAAAAGTTGTGGCGAGCAGAGCTAGCAAGCAAAAATTTCCACTTTTTTGTTAAAAAATCCAAATATGTGATTGATTTTGACATTATATTCAGAAAATAAATCATATTTCACTTTCTATCTTTCCTTTTATTTCCTTTCCACTTTTTTTCTTGGTAATTTTTGTTTATTGGGGGGGGAGCACCCCTGAGCCCGGCCCATCTGTATGCCACTGTTTAAAGGCACCATAGCCTTTGTAGCATACAATGAAAGGATTTGGAAAAAATACACGCTTTCCCATACTTCCGTTGAAAAAAAATTGTTCTTGCTTGAAGAAGGAATATTCAAAGCTAAAAGAGGAAACAACAACAGAATATTTCAAGCAAATAAACAGATTTGAAAATGAATTTTGACCGCTTGATTTGAAAATTATGGCAAAGATAAAGAAAAGGTTAAGAGGAAGTCTGCTGATTACAAGAAGTCCGATCATCATATTCTATGCCATTTTGGCGCAAGCCTCCTTTCTAAACCCAGACAAAAACATTCCGTGTTCGCTCAAGCATGAACGAAACTGAATTCTTTTAATTGCATTTTAAAGATAAGACTTCAGAGCACCTATTAACGCCAAAATATAGACATCATAATCTGAAACTAAAATTTTATAGACTTTACAAATCTGTCCCGTTTTTTTTTTATACGCACTGTATAGATATGCTTATACCACCGCTACTGCCCTGCTATCCCTGCTATAAAGTTGGAGGGCCACAGAGTTCTAAATTATTGGTTGGGGTTAACTCACCATGCATATAACTTTCTGAAAGTGGAGTAATCATACCTTGTGCCTTGCCATATATAGCCCCCCCCCCCCATATTATGAGGTGATAAAAGGTGTACTCTGACTTATCAAAAATAATCTGTAAATTGACTCGTAATAGAGTAAAATCCATCGAGCAAAAAATGTTATCAAAATCTGCTAAAAAACAAACAAAGTTATCAAATTTTGAAGTTGGGCAATGTTGTGAAAAAGCAATTTTGCCTGCTTTCATGAATATGCAATATATGTAGGTGTGCTGATGATGTTATGACTTCCACTTTCCTGTTTGTATGGTATAACAAGAAATCATAATTATTTCACAGTTATGTAAGATATGTCTCCCTAGTGACAAAACAAGTTGCAGCAAAGATTTTTCTACACATTGAATCAGCTGTCAATCAAATTTTTTTCACTCTTGGTTGCCAAATTTGAATAAATTTAATTTCATAAAATAAGATACAATTACAAAAGAATATAAGTGGGGACATATGGCATCATCAGCTTGTTCATCGCATAGCTGTATCGCAGAAATAATGTAAAAATTTAAAATGTCGTAACTTTGGTTGAATTTCCCGATTTTTGATTGACGCGGTATTTGCGACGCGGCATGTGAGTTTATCGCATTATCCACTCTGTAGAAACAGGTTGGTTTAAGGGTGATACGGTTTTTAGATTACTGAAAAGAGAAACCGTTTCTTAAGCGATTTTCTGTAGAAACATGCTGAGCGTTATTCCTTGTCCAATTTTGATGCAATTTTGAGTGTCTTGTTTGATTTTTTTTCTTTACCAAATAAAATCACAAATTATTTTTTCAGCCTGAAGTAACCACCCCCTTTAAGGGAAATTTGGCTCATAAGAAATTGTATGTGTACTCACCGAGACGGCTTGGCAGATTTCCCTGACACACTTTGCGGCATCCCTCTCACTGTAGTACCCTCGCTCAACAATCCTTTCAAAAAGTTCTCCTCCCGTTACTAACTCTAACTGAAGATAGACATTGCATTCATCCTCAAACAGGTTTACTAGCTTGATCTGAAGAGAAACAGACAAAATAGAAAGTGGTATTTTAGCCTTTCCTTCCTAAATCTTACTCTTAAAGGGAACAGTTTACCAAAATATTTTCTCACGAATACAACTAGAGTTTCCATCAGAATTGAAAGACATGAAAGACTCAGTTTCAAGATCATTAGTGGTCAATATTTAAATGACTAATAATATGCAATCATTATATACCATACAAAGCAACTGTTCAAGATCAATTGCTGATATTTTTTAAATACGTGACCCATTTGAAAATAATGATATTGTATCAAGATGCAGCGACAATTTACTGTAGATTACTCTATATTCATACCTATAGAAGAAATGGTGGCTGTTATTATGTAAAATGTCCAACTTGCTAGACTTTTCTTTCTTCTCCTCCTTCATCCTTTTCTCTTTCACATTTCAAAATGAAGAAAGTTACCGGTTTGCATTTTGCTTTATTGAGAGCGTATTTAGCACATCATTCAATAAATGATTAATTCAAACATTTGTGTAATGACATGTACTGACTATGAAATGAATTTCCAATGAGGATAATTAATATTGTAATTGAAAATGGTCATAACTCATAATGCTAGAAAAATACAAACAATTTTACATTGGAAACAAGATTGACTTTTGTTTCCTCATTCTGATCATAAACATGAGCAATGGCCAGAATTCATGATCAGAAGATACTGCAAAAGTGTCTCAGAGCCTGTTGACTACTGACTTCTGTAATTGTTATTCCGAGTTATTAAAGTACATGGAGAAGGGACCACCTTGTTCCAACGGGTGGAGCAAGGGGTACCATTCCTTTACAGAAGAAGAATTCAATATCCTGCCAAGGCCTTGACAAAAACACAATGACCCATATTCTGAAGTCGGGTTTAATCTAAACTCAGGTTTAAAGTTGTGGTTTAAGTATGGAAAGCCAATTGTGACATAAATCACTAACAGTAGAGGTATAATATTTCAGCTCATTTGACTCTCAAATCATTCTCAATTGTCTAGGAATTTAGTCTTCACAATTCAAGAACCAGAAAAGAGCAGAGTAAACATAAGAAAAATACAATGCAATATAAATGTTGACACTTTTGGCTTCCCATAATTTTAGCACAGAGTTACTAGACCATGATCTAAGTTAAACCTGGCTTCAGAATACGGGCCTATGTATACAACGTCAGCTGGCTCAAATTTATTCCATTCCGACTTAATCCCCTGTCCATTATTTCATCCATCATCACTCTTCCTCTCCTACTAATCTTCTTACATGCATCTATCTCTGACTGAGGAGCAGCCCCTGTGAGTACCTTGCTATTCTGTAATGGAGACATGCTGTTTGCATGCCACACATGCCCAAGCTTGTATATATTTATATTATGCAAGCTATACATCGTTGGTACATTACAGCAATATTATAGTAGTCTCTAAACCTGATATAGACAAAGCAGAGCTGAGAAACATGACACATAAGAAAGAAAAATATATATTTCAAATGAGCATCTAGTAATGATTTATAGAATAAGACAGTTCAGCAGGCAAGTGGCAAGCCTGGGGGCCGTTTCATAAAGATGTTTGTAACTTAAGAGCGACTTTAAGAATGACTGGTGAACCTTTCTTACGTGTTAAACCATCGCCAATGGTGTATCACCAGTCGTTCTTAAAGTCGCTCTTAACTTACGAACTGCTTTATGAAACACCCACCTGGTCTAGCTATTAAAATTTGGTTGTTCAGGCATGATAAGCTTTGTAGAGAGACTCAGCTCAGGTAGGGAACAGATTAAAGGAGAAGTTTACCTTGATAAAATGTTTGCTTGAAAGTAGGAAAGATAGAGGAAAATATTGGTGAATGTTGGTGAAAATCCATCACAGAAGAAGAGACCTATAAAGATTTAAATTCGTGACTCCATATGCGAGCAGCTGTCCCACGTGTCATCTACTACAAATTTGATAAAAATTCTCATATTTAATAATAATAATAACAATAATGTTTTATTTACCCAGGGTTTTTAGGATACTGCTCTACCAGCGGGCCCTGCATATTAAACATAATATGTTATTACCCTTCTCCAATCTAAATTCTGAGCGAATAGTAAGAAGGCAGAAGGTCCCATTTTTATAAATCTTTGGTATGACTCGGCCAGGGATCGAACCCACGACCTCCCGTTCATGAGGCGGACGCTCTACCACTGAGCCACCATGCCCGGTTCATGATGACTCAGTTTCTTGGAATTGAAAGATTACATGCCTGATGATATAATGTCATGTAAAATCATTTTCTTTTCTTTCTGGGAGCATGGCATTATCTCTATCACATAACCAATGGGAAGCTGTTTGCCTGTGATGTCACAAAATAAGAGTTTCAAAAATCCATATTAAACTCTGTTTATCTTAGATGGATTTTCAATAAATTATCACCAATTTTGTTTCTATAGGGTTTCTGCTTCTACTGTATAAAATCAACTTTATGTCAGGGTGAACTTCCACTCTAATACTAGACCTCTATGATACACCCTTGAGGAAATAAGCAATACCATGAGATAATCTCTAGATAATTGGCTCAAGAATTATACTCGAGCCAATCCAATTGCAACAATATGTACAGTCAAAGAAAAACAGAGAAAATACGATCACGAGCCAAACTAGGTTTTGACTTCTACTAAAGCAATATAAGGGGTTTTCCATGAAGTGAATAGTCAGCAATTTTCACTTGACTAATGAAGTCTGAGCCAATCAGATGCAATGATTTCAGTAGATTATAACAGTGAGGATCACTGAAAATTGTTTCATGAGATTCTTTCCTTATCTGTTGAAGCCACTGGCAATGAACAATTTTGCTTTATCAGCTTCAGAAAATGGCATGATAAAAACTCCTTTTTTTAACACCATGCTACATGCAAATTACTGTAATTGCTGCTATTCTTTGTGCTTGGAATACTTTGAGACTTTGTACATGTACACAAGTATATGATGGTTTGAACAAGTTTCAGAGAGGAATGATCTCACTCTTTGAGGACTGTTGTCTGGGATTTTTTTTTTTTTAGGTAATGCTCATTGATAATATTGGTCTACTTTTTTACTGGAATTCCTACATTTCATGGTCACCCAAGTTTAAATCTGTTCTGCTAAGTACAAATGTACCAGTCTCAATTAGACTGCACGCTTCCCCCATCCATCTCCCAAACACCAAGGACAAACTAGTCTCAATTAGACTGCATCCCAAATCCTGCAAAAAACATTAAAGAGATACCAGCCTCAATTACACTGCACCCCACCCACCCCACCCCCTGCCAAATCAACAGAGATAACAGTCTCAAATAGATTGCACCCCATCCCACCCCTCGCCAAAACACCAAATAGATACCAGTCTCAATCAGGCTGCACCCCACCCAACCCCTGCCAAAACACCAAAGACACCAGTCTCAATTAGACTAAACCCCACCCCCTGCCCAAACACCAAGAGGTACCAGTCTCAATTAGACTGCACCCCACCCCAACCCCTGCCAAAACACCAGAGATACCAGTCTCAATTAGACTAAATCCCACCCCCTGCCCAAACACCAAGAGGTAACAGTCTCAATTAGACTGCACCCCAAATCCTGCAAAAAACATTAAAGAGATACCAGCCTCAATTACACTGCACCCCACCCACCCCACCCCCTGCCAAATCAACAGAGATAACAGTCTCAAATAGATTGCACCCCATCCCACCCCTCGCCAAAACACCAAATAGATACCAGTCTCAATCAGGCTGCACCCCACCCACCCCCTGCCAAAACAACAAAGACACCAGTCTCAATTAGACTAAACCCCAACCCCTGCCAAAACACCAGAGATACCAGTCTCAATTAGACTAAATCCCACCCCCTGCCCAAACACCAAGAGGTAACAGTCTCAATTAGACTGCACCCCAAATCCTGCAAAAAACATTAAAGAGATACCAGCCTCAATTACACTGCACCCCACCCACCCCACCCCCTGCCAAATCAACAGAGATAACAGTCTCAAATAGATTGCACCCCATCCCACCCCTTGCCAAAACACCAAATAGATACCAGTCTCAATCAGGCTGCACCCCACCCCAACCCCTGCCAAAACACCAGAGACACCAGTCTCAATTAGATTAAACCCCACCCCCTGCCCAAACACCAAGAGGTACCAGTCTCAATTAGACTGCACCCCACCCCAACCCCTGCCAAAACACCACAGAGATACCAGTCTCAATTAGACTGCACCCCACCCCAACCCCTGCCAAAACACCACAGATACCGGTCTCAATTAGGCTGCACCCCACCCCACCCCCTGCCAAAACAACAAAGATATACCAGTCTCAATTAGACTACACCCCACTCCCTGCCAAAACACCAAATAGATACCAGTCTCAACAAGACTGCACCCCATCCCCACCCCCTGCAAAAACACAAAAGAGATAACAGTCTCAATTAGACTAAACCCCATCCCCTGCCAAAACACCAAAGAGATTACAGTCTCAATTAGACTAAACCCCAACCCTAGTCCCTGCCAAAACACCACAGAGATACCAGTCTCAATTAGACTGCACCCCATCCCCACTCCCTGCCAAAACACCGAAGAGATACCAGCCTCAATTAGACTGCACCCCACCCCAACCCCTGCCAAAACACCGAAGAGATACCAGTCTCAATTAAACTGCACCCCACCCACCCCCTGCAAAAACAACAAAGATATACCAGTCTCAAATACACTGCACCCCATCCCCAACCCCTGCCAAAACACCACAGAGATACCAGTCTCAATTAGACTGCAACCCTGAGTTCTGAATAAACAAATTATATTTGGGACCTTGTAAAGATCATTAAATAATGTTAGGATGTTGGTTAAAATGTTAAACGTTAAGGGATTTCCTTTTGTCTCCAACATTTGGTAAGTCTTTATAAATGTAATATTCAGCAGATTGGTAAAAAAAATCTGCATAAATTGATTAAAGAACCATGATCACATCTTCATATGATAACCATTGTTGGTTACAAATGACAGTGCATACTCATCAAAAGGGATAGAAACTCCCTGATTTACAAATGGTTGGTAGGTCAATAGGCATATACATGTATTGAATAAACAAGTTTATAGTTCAATAAATCTGTGTGTGAACACAAAAAATAAAAATATGTTCATATCTATATGACCATCATCACTACCACATTGGGTAAAAGAAAATTTGGAGTGAGCTATTTCTTGTTAAACCAAAAGTTGGTATGTATACTGTAGGTCCACATATACATGTACAAGTCTTAACCAACACAATAAAAAAATATGTGTGCATCACAGTGCATGAAAAATATTTAGCAACATGTTCTCATCATCATATAATCATCATCGCGGCCAGGTTCTTTAAAACAAACATGCATACTATGACCATGCTAAAGAGACGCAGAATATCTTTCTTTTTACAGAACTGTCCATATAGATATCAAACAGGTTGATGGAGAAAAAAAAATTCTGTATCAAATATTTGAAAAATTATGCATGAAATATTTTAACATGTTCACATCTTCATATGATCATGTGTTGGTTAAAACAAACTTGCATACTGGTGTCAAAGAGTGATGAATTACTGTTTTTACCTATGATTGGTAGGCCCACATACATTTACATCTACCATTCAACAGTTTGATTTTTTTTAAAATGTGTACATGTATGATAAGTAATAGCAACATGTTCACATCTTCATATGATCATGACACCATGTTTGTTGATAAAACAAGCCTTGCCAGGCTTGCCTACTCATAACAAAGAGTGAGGCATTTTCTTTTTAAACCAATTTATGTACAGTATGTATTATCTGACAGGTTGATTTAATAAAAATCTGTGTACATAAAAAAATATTCAGTAACACATTCACATCTTCATTTGATCATCATTGCTATCGTGTAACAAGCTTGCATACTTTGAAGGATTTCCGTTTTTACCAATGGTTGGTAGATACTGTACATGCACATATTATCCAACAGGTTGATTAAATGAAAATCTATGTGAGTGAAAACTATTCGCCTCTTCATGCATCATCATCGCTACCATGTTGGTTAAAACAAACTTATCGGTTGGTTAAAATGTTTATTTTTGCAAATTGCTCAAATCTTTATATGATCATCGTACATGTAGCTACCAATCGGATTTAACAAAATTGCAGGTACTCGTGTCAAAGAGTAAGGGATTTCTATTTTTCAAACAACATTTAATAGGTCCATATGAATTATCAAACATATTGGTTAATACAATACTTTAAGCAGCATTTCTCACATCTTCATGTTTAAAAGATCATCATAGTAAACATACATGGCAGTCTGACAGGGAAAGGAGCTCCGACATTTCCAAATACAAAATACACTTCCATTTTAATCACAGGTGTTTTACAAGGTGTTTCTTTACGCCCATTTCCTCTACTCTTTCTATCACTTCCTCTACACTTGTACCATAGTAGGTGTATTCACACCGCCTTGATCTTCAGATTACCTGTTAAACCCTTTGCACACTGACGTTGCAATATTGCACATTCATACAATTAAATTCAACAATCGTAATAATCAGTTTTCTCCCTTACCTTCAAATCAGATAAACTTATAAAAGCAATAGTACATAATAATAAGTACCAATGGTGCAACATGGAAATGTTGAATTAAAGGAAACAGCATGTTAACAATTGTCATTATTATCCCCCAAAAAATAATTCAGCATGCAAAGAGTTAAATTATGCAAACTTGTTCAGGCCTTTAATAGTAAAATACCACTGTACCAGAAAATTATTTTCTGCATTCATACCACCCCTGAAGTTATGAGCATGCGCGGTATTGTCCGATTAGCAGGCGAGGCCACAGCGCTTATGCCCAACTGCTCGCTGGATTGGGAAAGTTCTTGCAATTTGCTTTCACACTGCCAAAATCCTCACAACCTTGGAAAAGTCCCTGCGAAAGATCTCATGATTTCAGCAAGTACATACTCACTTATCATGACAAATTTCCTGATCAGAGAATACCTGGAAATGACAAACTATGAGGCGGTTCTAAAAACGCCCAGTGCGAATCTCTCTCTGATGCTTTCTGCGTCCTTCTTATACTAGTACCCACTCTCTACTCTCTCATCTTAACTCGTCATCCTCATCAACAAAGTCATCATCATCATCCTTTATCATCAACCCCATCTCACCTTCATCATCATAGTCATCATCCACATGTACATCTGTGAAGGCCCTCGCCGCTACTGCGCTCCCTCTCCTCACTCTCACTCTCTATTCATCTGTCTCTTTAATATCTGTCTATCTACAGTGTATGATGTACATACATGTATCACTCTTTCCCTTTTCATCTCTACCCCCCTCCCTCTCTCTATCTTTCTCTCATCCCTTCTCTTCCATTCTCCACTTGTTTGCCTTCTGTCTCGTTCCTCTTTGTCCTCCATTCCCAGGAGAACTGCTGCTCCATATTTGTTTCCAATGCAACAGGGCTCTTCTTCACAGAATACCCTATAGTGAAACCCACGCATCTTCAGGTCAGAGATATCATGCTTGTGTCGATCAATCAGTTATACATCTTTATCAATCAGTTAACAAGTGAATTCATTTTAAACATTTGAAATGCAAGTTACAATCCACTTGCATACCCATGTACATGTACTACACTTTTGATATTTTCTGTGTTTGGTTTTGTTTTGTTTGTTTGTTTTTTTTCATTTTCCAACTGTTCTTGATTTCAGATCTTTTTAAATAAACAACTGTATACATGTAAATTTAAGATATTTGCAAACTCCATGGCCCATATACATTCTGAACTAGGGTTTAAATCCAACTCTTTTTTGAAATTGTGGTTAACTATGGACAGCAGATTGTACGTGTAGCACAAATCTCTATTTAATGCTCAATTTATTATTAAACTCACTCGAGACTCAAATCATAAATGGGAATAAGTATTTTTCTTCGTCATGAAAACTATAAAGCAAGGGGAAATAGAATAGTAAACATGTATAAGAATATTATAAACATGTTTTTTTTATTTTTGGCTTCCATGAATAGCACAGCGTTACAGCATGGTCCAATCTAAACTGGAATATGGGCCTACAATGAATGTTGCATCAGCATATTATCTCTGAATATATCCATCAGAAAAACATGTATACATGTACCTATAATACAAGAGTACAATTATTACAATGCAAGGAGGAGGACTACTCGAGCAGTATTAATAGACGAATGGATTCAAGGTTCAACGTCAATTAGGAGCTTGGTAATGATCACAATTTCATTAAATCAATGAGATTAAATAATCTGCCACTTCCCCCTAAGCAATACAATTAGAATTAATTTATTTTTTGTGCAATGAGAACTCTTTTGTGTGGTGGTAAGTACAGATCGCTGATGAACATATCGTCGCCTGAGAAGCATAGTGACGTTAACTGATTTCACGCGCGCAAAAACGATTTCGAGAAAATCGCATTTTAAGTTTGTGGACAATGTTTGAAGATGGATTTCGCAATGTTATCGTTAAATATTTCCTTTAATTTTTCACACAAGAAAACTTAAAGATGTCTTTAAACTCATATCAAGGAATTACGAGAAAATATACGCTATTCGAGATAATACAGTAGATTGAAAAGTTAGCGCCCTTATGCTTCTTGAATCTTTGTGGATCGGTGGGCGCGCATCGGGGCGTTAACTACTTAGCGCCCCGAATCTTTGTGGATCGGTGGGCGCGCGTGGGGGCGTAAAGCTACTTAGCGCCCTTATGCTTTCAATTGATTATTCAATTCATGAGAAATTAAAGGGCGGAAACCCGTACAGCGAATGCGCATTTTGAATCGCAAGAAGTGTAAACCACATGATTATGATTGTTCCGTTCTCCTTTTTTATTTTTTTAGAACCTTTCACAGGTCATTTGTATTTTTCTGTTTTTCCCATCTTCATCTCCCTCTTTTTATCGTCCTTTCTTTATGAATTTCTTGTTTTTATTCCTCAGTTTATTTCTAACATGTTCGTCTCCTTTTTTTCCCCTCATTAGTGGTGAACTTTTTTTCTCCTTGTCTTCTTCTCTTTATTTTGTGGCTTCGTCATATTCCCATTTATATTATTTCCCTCTCAACTTTTTTTGCTTTCTTTTTTATTCTCTGATTACCATGTTCTCTATTTGTAGTCTTGTTATTACTTTGTTTAATTTTCTTCATCTTTTTTGCTCTCTTTCATTCATAATATTTTCATAAAATACATTCAATAAATGAAAATAGGCTGAAATAAAAAAATATATAATTGCAGCTATTTTAAAGACATATTTTCATAAGCATTACCTCTTTTTGTTGAGCGCTATCTCTATTCTCAATAAAGCAAAGTTTTAGTGCAGGCTATCCAAAAATAAGGCTAAATGTCAAAGGGCACCAATCAACTATTGTATATAAAATGTCTTATTTTTTATTCCTTAAATACAAATTGTCCAAAATTTTCTTGCAATTTTATCAAAATCTTATTCTTAATCCTACTATGCTTTCTTGTTCTCATACATATTAATTTTACAATGATATTGTTTTAATATATTCATATTCGTCAAACTATACAGCACTTAAGATCAGAGAAAAATATTCAGAAATTGTATTTAAAAACATTGGTCTGTGGATTATTTTCAGCTAATTAGCTAGATCGGATCTGCAGTTAGATTGCAAAACATGTGAAAAATCAGCTGATGCCTACAAATACTGATCACTAGTAATCGCATGTTCATCCATTATGACGTCAGTGTGCATAGAGTGGCATTGTTTGTGACGTCAGTGCGCGTAGCGTAAAATATGCGCAGATCATAATGCGCACAAACATAATACGAGTTAACGTCAGTATGCTTCTCAGGAATTGTGCGAAAAAGAGTTAACGTCAATATGTTTCTGATAGATATCTTTATAAATATTTGAATTTGTGATTTCTCGATTAGATCAAACGGAAGAGAAAGAAAAACTCTAAAAGATGATATGTAAAGCAAAAAATCAACCCGGGGACGAAATTTTTGAGTTAACGTCACTATGCTCCTCAGGCGATATAGTTGGCAGCCATCCAAAATGCTGTATCACACATACGACGATGCAATTCCATTTCAAAGAAAATCGACTTTAAAGTTTGTGTAATTTTCATACTTTTTAGTTCCCTAGCCTTGCAACATATTCATTGCTAGAAAAATACATGGTTGGAAAGACCAAGACAATCGCTTGACATTGGTACCTTTATTTTTACACAAAACCAAGGATCAGAGAAAAAATTGCAAAATAGCTACCTGCTTGAAATTTTGCTTTGAGTGGATTAGATTTTCCTGTACAAAAACGCTATAGGCGATACAACAACCCTGACCGCTATTTCAATGTGCGCGGTCAGTCAAAATGTTGTATAGCTTATTCATGTGCAAAGTCAGTGCAATGGTTTGACCGACCATACATTTGCATATTACATGTACATGTACATGTAAGTGCGCGCAGCTGTTGTTTGCTTTGCTACAATACACATTTCCTACGGGATTTGCACTTTATCAACAATTTATCAACAATGTAACCCCCACATATCTCAGAAACTAAAATAAATTACTGCCTCGAAATTTAGTTAGGAATAGAAAAGGACTTGTACTTTCATTTTCTGCAAAAATCTCATAATTATTTTTTTACCAAAATTGATTGATACGACGGTTTGGATGAACGCCAACGATATCATACCGCAAAGTACAGTACATGATTTCAAATTCTTCCTTATCATAGTAGATCTCGTTCCTTTGTGTTTAAATAAAACCTAACACTCACAAAATTATAAACTCTAGGCTGAAAATCATTACACAGAAGACAGAAGATCACCAACCCAGATATGGGACCGAAAATTTTACTGAGCACTAGGAAAAGACCCAAGTCACCTGCTGGAATGCCATGCTTACTCTGTAATTTTTTTTACCAGAATCATTTGCACATATTTGGTGCATTTATTTATATATATATATATATATGTGTGCCATCCTGGGAAAATGGGTATTATAGGTGAAATTTTGGATTTTGGTTTTTTAATGTTTTCTGGTACATGGACACATGTACAATGTGTATACGAAATATTAGAGTCTAATTCATATTTAAATTAGAGATATGGCCAATTTAATCAGGGGTACCCCCCCCCCCCCCTGCCTGGCTGTATGGGTCGTCATGGTAGTCGGGCTTATTATTCATCTTTTCATGATAGGGAAATGTTGGTTCTTTTGTAACGCCCAACATACCTGGCATAGGCGAGGTGATCTTTTGTAGTGCAGACATAATTTTTATATATACACAGCTAGGCGAATACAATAAAACAAATTATTCTACATATTCAACCACACCCACACTAGAACCCACACCCACACACTCACATTACATGCAAAAAAACCCTTATGGAGACTTTTTGTCATACTATATATAGTTCGTCATAGCGCGTATTTTTAACATGAGAGGAGGTTCCCAGATCCAATGACCAGGGGAAGATGGGGTTGG
This sequence comes from Lytechinus pictus, assembly GCF_037042905.1. Taxonomy (NCBI): domain Eukaryota; kingdom Metazoa; phylum Echinodermata; class Echinoidea; order Temnopleuroida; family Toxopneustidae; genus Lytechinus; species Lytechinus pictus. The sequence continues at coordinate 16,310,303 of NC_087249.1, forward strand.
GTAATTCATCTGATTTTTTTGTTGTTGGGGGGGGGGGGGAGGGGCAGCTTATCATATTTTTGGGGGGTGCCCACCCCCACAGGCGCCGCAGAACATTTTTTGAAAATGGGAGGGGCTGTCCATGCAAAAAAAAAATCACAATCAAATGGTAATTTTTTACATGTTTATACATGCGTTCTGGGGAAAAAAAAGTGGGGCCAAAGCCCTTGCCCACCTCCATCCTAGATTTGTCCCTGCCCTTAACCCCCCCCCAAAAAAAAAAAGACACCACCATGCTGTTTGTCCATACTTCACTTTGTCGCAAAGTAAAATCTAAAAAAAATCATGCTTAAGCTTTGGAAAATAACCACAAACAAAATTCAATTTTGCAAAACCAAGTTTTTTCGGTGGCAATACACAATAGTGAAAAGCTGATGCGAGCTACATTTCATAAAGATTTAATATGACAGCAACTCTTGATGAAATATCAACTTTCATTGAACTAGCAAATCAGGAAGCAGAAGGTTCACTGCTTTCATGGTAGTTTTCATTCGAGCAAGGGATCATATCCATATTTAATGAAATGGGCCACATTTGGTTTCTTTTTAGGGATGGGGTAGTCATGAAAATATATTTCACAAATTGCTGCCAAATTATCTGGATCACTGAAGGATTTTTTTTAGGTCACTTCGTTTGAAAAGAAGAATAAAACTGTGCGTAAAAACTTGGCTCCACATATTAATACGACAGGTATTATAACTAACAAATACTCACAAATACATAGTCATCTTTTCTCCGCTAAACTCTGTACACGTGTGTAATGATATGCGTTGTAAACATCTTGTGCTTGAATAAAAAAATAATATCAGAGTTTAATTCTTGATATGGAAGAGACTACATACATTTACTCTCTTCTATGCAGCAGTATTAGCAAAACTCAGGAATGTGCATCGCTCTCCACTGTCCAAATTTGCACTAAAAATTATATAAAACACAATAATCTCTCCCTAGTGTGTGTGTTTAACATTATCACAAACTTCTTAATACAGCAGCAAACTTACCACATTTCAATTTTCTACAATGACATCCTTCTAATTGGTTAGCAAACGTTACAAATTAAGTTTAATTTTTTTATCGAAAAACTTCAGAGTTTGTTCATTCAAAGTAAAACATGTATTCATTGTTCAATTTCCTCTCCTACCGGGGAGGCCGCGAGGTGCCTTGTCCTCATCTAAGATCTTTCCATATATCATATTCCCTCTATTTGGAAAATCCAGTTGATAGCTTATCAGGGAGTATCTGAGAGACTATGTCAGCAGGGTTCACCAAAGGGGATAATTTTCTTCCTCTGCATTGTTTGCTTTCTTCATGTTCCAGTCTTAAAAATGCCACGTTCCGATGACTCAAATCTACATGTTTGATGAATGCAATTGAAAAGTTCACCGATATTAATGTGTTATAAAAACAGTCACATTACACTCTCATTTCTTCATGATTCATGGACATTTATCAACAACATGATATTTAAAATACATTAACTTTTCACTCTTTGGCTTTGTGTAAATGTTACTTGTATTTCTAATAAAGGTGGAAGTACTCCCTGATGTCATATTTTTCTACCAAAAATAATAAGATTTAACTATTGTTGGGTAAAAAAATCCCTCCAAAATTCATGAGATGTTCATATTTAAATGTTTAATTTGATATATCACTTGCAAAAAGCTTTCTCTGCATGAGCCTTTATCCAAATTCTATATTTTTTTTTCATTTTTCATTGTTTTTATCATTTTATATTTTTTTATATTTTCCATAATTCTAGATTTCATGTACTAATAGTGGTAAAATAAATTTTAAAACAATATCTTATAAAACGGCAATTAATTCGTGGAAAAATCGGTTACAACTGACATGATAAAGTAACAACTGGCACACTATTTCCATATAGAATATGGATAAAGCATGGAAAGCTACCTGAAGCTGTGGTAATGGTGAATCCCATATCAGAGTCTTAAAGTACTTCTTGAAGGGCTGCTGTCAGCTGTATGTTGGTTCTGAGATGTCTTGTTCTCACTGCACTAATACAGTTGCTCTGTAGATCCCGTGCCTTTAACATGTTTAACACAACGAAAGAAAACAAGGCCAATTAGTTAACAAATTTTCAGATTTAAAGTTTATTTTTAAAAAAAAACACTACTTAAGAAAAAAAACTTAACAAAAAAACAATTGAAACTATAATTTTTTTTTTCAAAAATATGTCTTTTCATTTTTCTTTATAATATTGAATGATTTTGTGTAGAAAGTTGGCGAACCTCATGTAATGTAGCTCGACCAGATTGTAGAAAAAATAAGAAATACCCCCCACACCCGCCCCCAAAATACATTGTTATTTTTGAATAAATTTCTTATAAATTGTGACAATCTGTTTTCTAGTTAAAATTTCGATATCATTTGCACAGCTTTGGTGAAGCTCATACCAAATAGACCCCACCCCCTCCGAAAAAAAAAAAATTGAAATCAGAAGTCCGACAAATAAGAATTTGTTAGAAGAGGGGATTTGAAAAATGTCCATAATTAACCGATTTAAAAGGGTACTCCGAGCTGAAAATAATTTCATCAAATGTAAGCAAATTTCATCAAAATCTGATAACAACTAGATCTAAAAGGGTTTTTCATGCATTATAAAAACAGTTATATGCACGTCTTAATAAATATTCGTTAGATGGGCTGATGATGACACCCCACTTTAACTTTTCTTATAACAAAACATGAAATCATACTTATTTTATTTGGTCATACGTGTGTGAATGATATGTCACCTTTTTGCATGAATTAATATCTAGTCTTGGAGGGGGGGGGGGGATAGAACAAACATAATTTCATGTAACAAGGTGAGACATCTTTGCATCAGTTTGTCAAGTAAATTCATAAAAACATGCATAGAACTGTTTCACCGAAATCCATATCTTTAAATTATCATAGCTCTTTTACTCCTTGTCCAATTTTGATTTTTTTTTTATATACATTTTTTACAAACTTGTTGCATGTGATAGATTTAACTTAAATGGTTACAAGTATGTAACGAAGGCCTATCTAAGTACGTGCAGATCTAGATCTAGTTGATAGCCTAGGCATACATAAGTTAGATCTTAAAAAGGCCGTCAAAGTCCCGGACAAATACCGCGAATCGCTGCAGCAGTCGCATGTAATTTGACGTTTAAAGTCGTTCCTAAAAAAGTTCTCTCTCGATCGATCCACATAAACACGCAACACAAAATTCACATTCACGTGTTTAGTTGCCATGTTCCTCGCATCGCAATTATCAATGAATTTAACAAAACAACTCAATCTGCAACATAATTTAACTTACCTTCATGGATTTCAGCCAAGGGAATTAAATTCAATCAACATGTATCCGAACCCGCCACCAAATATATCGAGCCGATATCCACAGTTCTGAAAAATTAAAATGCGCCTGACATTTTTTTTTCCCCCGCGGGTTGTTTGTTTTGTTTTTCCTCGCGACGCGCGCCAGACAAAAGTTTGATGACACGCGTATTTAAATGACGTCCTAGCGCATTTATTGTCTCTCACCAATAGTCTGGTTTTTGCGCGACGCCACACATATATATATATATATATATATATATATATATATATATATATATATATATATATATATATAAATATATATATATTAATGAGGCAAAGTGGTAATGCATTGTACTTTGTTCCAACAGTTTATTTTGATATATATATATATATATATATACATGTACATGTACAATCATCTAGGTGGTCATTTTATTTAATTCAGTTTAAACCCATTTTTTTGTTCATACCATAACTGGCATTCATATTTTAAAACATTTATGTTTTTTGTTCTTTTGTAGCCCCATTCACCCCCTTCTTTCTCCTTCATTCCATCCTTTACCTTTGGTTACCCTTCCCTCAACCAATAGTTGTATCCCCCATGGCATGGTGCTGCATTTCAATCAGTGCAAGTCTATCTGTATCATCAAGCTACAGTTCACTGAAGATCCATACGCCACCAGTGAGAAACACACACACACACTGTATTACTATGGAGAGAGCTCGGACTATTGTAAACCAGCATCGTCTTTATATTTCGATACAATTTCATGCATACGCATGGAGCACTTCTTTTAATAGCTGGCCACTACTTTCCTTCCTTATTCAAGCAAGAGAAATCAATAATAAAAGAGTAAAAATCACATCCTGCCATTGCATCGGTGTAGGCCTACTGTGAACTCTATATTAAATCATAATCTTGATAAAATCAAGGCTGATTCTTTTTCTTTCCAAAGGAAATAGTAAACACATTATTAGGATGTTCAAGAGAAACCCATGCCACATTTACAAAATGTTACTCAGGGGTCATACATTTGTTACTTTGAAGGATTGTACAAATTAAAAGGACTACACGGTAAATCAAATTAACAACCTCAAATTCTACCTTCCCTCTTTCCCGTTCATTAACATACATGTACATTTTATTTGATTTACAGCACAATTTATGCATTTGCCATCCTCGAGGGGTGATAGCTGGTTATTATGAATTTTTGATAAATAATGATAATGCACTTTATAAAAAGCAAAATGTTGATTGAGCAAAAAGATCACGATCACTTTCGCAGAGATTGTTCTCGCGATAATAATCTGATTCCATTTTTTGTTATATTCAGCCATTCGAGAAGAAAAGTTAAAAAATGTTAATAATCATACCGTGCAAGAGGAAATTCTAGTATTTCAGGGAAAGATCATTATCTAATCCAATGGTATTGTATTCAGAGTTTAATCAAATAACTGGCAGTAATGTATTTTTCCGACTAAAGAAAATTCGACCAACTTTTATAAATATGATGTTGTGCAAAGAAATTATTTCAGAAGTACTGGAGTAGCGTGCCAATTTCATTAAGATTCTTCTATCCAGGGGCAGATCCAGAATTTTCTATTAAAAAGGGGTGGGTATTTTTGTACAGGAAAAATTATAAAAATATAGGTCATTTCGTTCCAGAAAAAAATTTGACAAGCTAAAAAAAAAGTCCTCACTTGCGTATGCACGACATAATCCCCATAAAAATAATTTGTTATGCCTCTCAAAAGCGGGGGGGGGGGCAAGGGCCAGAAGTGCCCCTACCTGGGTCTGCCACTGCTTCTATCAAATTAGCATTTCAATCAAAATCTGAACTTCTTGCAATAACAAAGAATATCATATATTGGAGAGGTGTACATGCACTGGCGGATCCAGGGGGCACGGGCTGTGCCCCCCCCCCCCTCCCTGGATCTGCCAGAGAGCCATAATAAAAAATTTGTATGAGAGCCATAATAAAAGTTTGTAATGTATTATGTACCTCTTTTACCCAAGTGTGCCCCCCCCCCTTTACTTTCTTGTCAGATTTTCATCATAAAAATGTGCCCCCCCCCCCTTTTTTTGAAAATCCTGGATCCGCCCCTGGGTACATGTACCTGTACAGTATACAAGTATATATGAGAGAGAAAGAGAAACAAAAAGTATGCATAGGCCTATGCTGATATACAGTGCATTCTACACAGTAAAAATTATTTTAAAATTTTTATTCAATATCTACTCTTTAATTTAATACCTCAATCACAGAAAATGGTTGAGATATATGATAAAGTTCTGTCTCCTTAAAAAATTGGTTGTATTTGGACCATGATTTCCATTTATAAACAAATGCTTTTAACGGATTCCAGACTGTAGCTATAGCATGATTAACAAAAAGACTATTTACACATGGCTGATTGTAAACAAAAGAGTGTCAAGTATTAAAGTCAGTCAGCTAGACTGTTATGAAAACATCTCCACTTTATAAACTTATTGGAATTCTAGCATAAACAGAATTTGTTATTTCTTGACCATTTTCTACATGTATGATTGATACATGTTTATCATATCAAAGAGCAGATATTGAATTTTCTATTAACATGTTATTTTCTTTTTGAAACTCAGATACCGCCCACCAAGTGACTTTCTGGTATCCTTTCTTTAACTTGTATAATACTTGTTCATGCATGAATGAGCAATTTTCTGGGTTGTCAGTTAAAAAGAAAAGATTTTTTATTTACAGTGATAGATTTATCTATTTTATTTGTGAGTAACTTTAATATGATAACTCATTTTAATTTTCTCTGTTTTCTTTTTTTTTCTGGGATGCACTATATGTTTAAAAATAAATACCAGTTGTGGTAATGATCTCAAAACAGAATCCAATAAAACTACCACCAAAGTGTTTGTATGTAAAAAAATATGTGCCAAATGGCTCTGGAAAAATGTGTAATTGCTGAGAAATGAGCAAAATAAGCACGGAATTCCATTAAATGTTGGGTATTTTTCCAAGCAATAATCAATTCACAGTCCCACATATGCCTTTCAATGTGCCATATCTAGATCTATGATAATACGGTGGTAATTAACCTTGATTATAAAGGCTTTCTCATGAAAAAATTCGTTTTCTGAAACTTCTTTCTTTTACCTTTAATGAATTTCATAGACGAACAGAAATATTAATTTGTGGCCACAGTAAATTATGCTTCGGAAAAGTCTGTACTCTTCATGAAAATCCTTTCCTAAAATGTCATTATAGTCACTTGACTGAAAAAACAATATATTTTTATTATTTTGATACATGTGTATAGACTTAAAGTAAACATTGCATTCCAAAATTAAGTGTTGAATATGAATACAGACTACACAATAGCTATTAAAGCCACTTGAATATATAATGATTCTCATTGAATATGTTTTGTGGTAGTATGAACAAGGTTCTATGACGGTTGAAAGATGAAAGTGCTTTATAGTGTTATTGTCAATTTCACCTGCGTGCGCATAATTGTTGTTACAGCAATACATCTTTGTATGATACATGTAGCTCTGCAAAAAAGTAACCTCCTAATGCTGTGTGTGTATTTGAGTTTTGTCAGACGTGTATCAATCAAATATGATAATTTACTTCTGGGACCGACCTTTAACGTCACCATCCGAAAGACGTGACCAGGGCTCGAACCTCGAAGCTTTGCATCAATTTGTAACTTCCCCACATAGCTTGGATTACAGACGCACGCCACAACGCCCAGTTGTGGACTCAATCATTGGTACATTGAGCCTTGGCTGGTGCTGGTGCTACATCTTAACACTGGCTTCAGCCTTGTCTTTGGCCTGGGTTACGTGAATGTTGGTACTTTTTTGTCAATGCCTTGCAACGACATGTACAATGTAGGCTACGTTCCCACCATTTCAAATAAAATGATTAGTGATGAGCAGCCTGTCACGATCACCTACGAATTTTAATTTGTTTGGTTATTGCATAAAGCTAAAAAAAAAAAGCCTAACTATATAGCCTAATAATAATCAGAAATCACTTCAAGAAGGCTTTGCTCACACAACGACATTACACTGATTATCTCATAGTGAAAATATCACCTAAGGCCAATATTGAGATATATACAGTAAGTGGCCCTTTTTTGCTTTGCCCCCAAACGGAAAATATGTTCCGCCACACCCCTGCCTTCCCATCCTCATAACAATTGAAAATGATATGGTGTTTCTACCCAGCCCCCTTCCACCACGCTTGCCCTTCCGATTTTCCCCGTTTCACCACAGATTATTTCATTTTTCGGATTAACAAACCTTCGGAATAACGAACCTTTATTCATTTTCGAACTAACGAACCTTCGGAATTTTGAACCTTATTTCGTTTTCGGACTAGCAAACCTTCGTAAAACGAACCTATTTCGTTTTCAGACTAATGAACCTTCAGAAGAGCGAACCTTATTTCGTTTTCTGAATAACGAACCCTATTTTGTTTTCGGATTATAAACCTTCGGAATAACGAACCATCGGAATATCGCCACAAATCTTTTGGATTAACGAACCCTTTTTTTTCGGATTAACAAACATTGAGGTATAGGCAAATTACGTGTTTCCGAAATACTAACTTTCGGAATAACGAACCTTCGGAATTACGAACCTATGGAATTACAAAGTGTAACCGTTATTTTGCAGAGTTACATAATAATCCACAAACCTGGACCCTACAGTCTTGTGTTTTCAAAGGCTTTTAATATATCATCTTTCATTAGTACTGTAGTCTCTCAATTTACAATTGTACTTCAATTATTTGAGAAATGTGCAAAAGTGCATATTACCCATCTGGAGGGTGTTTCATAAAGCTGTTTGTATCAAAGTTAAGAACGACTTTAAGAATGACTGCTGATCATTTCTTAAAGTGGTAAATGGTATACAAAAATGTTCATTGGCGATGGTTTAGCGCGTACAAAAGGATCACCAGTCGTTCTTAAAGTCGCTCTTAACTTACGAACAGCTTTATGAAATGACCCCAGGGTCCCGTAACACAAAGGTTAGTGATTAATCATACGCTTAATTTCTACGATTGATTGTACATTGTAGCCAATGGAATCAATCGTAGAAATATGTTCTACGATCATTGCTAAGCTTTTTGTTACGGGCCACAGATCATCTGAAGAATATAACATATCAAAGTAGACCCGATTATCAAATAAGCATGTACATGTATGTTTAATATATTGAAATAAAATCACACAATTTTTTTCAATACATCTAATGATGAGGATTCTAGCCTACATCTACGTACACAGTTGGTGAAACATACTCCTACAGAAGAAAACGTGGTAAGGTGGTTTCAGACCGCCTCGAAGTTCGCCAGTTCCAGGTATTCTCTGATCGGGAAATTTACCCCGATCAGAAAATACCAGGTATTTTGGCGGTCTGAAAGCAAACTACGCGTAATATCCCCGAAAGAAAATACCCGATAAATAGTAGGTACTTGGCGAAATTACGAGAACTTTCGCGGGGATTTTTCCAAGGTCGTGGGTATTTTGGCGGTCTGAAAGCAAATTACGGGAACTTTTAGCCCAGCGTGTCGTTGGGTGCGGCGCCGTGCATGGGTTGCTGCTGGGCTAATGATTTTGAATTTCGCGCCTTGCTGCTTATCAGACCATACTGCGCATGCTCGTAACTTCAGGAACTTATCCCGAAGGGTATGTTTCAGGGCGGTGTGAATGCAGGAATAATTAATGGGTATTTTTCAGCCTAAAAAAGTTCTCGTAATTTAACGGGGATTCTTTTGATCGAGGCGGTTTGAAACCACCTATAGAGTCATCACCCCACTTCCCTAAAAAAGAGAACAATGATGGGCTTAACAGTCTACCAGTCTGGAGTAGATGAACTGTATCTCCATCATCTCCAAGACCCTGTTCACAGACACCTTCCTGAACGGTGGGCATTGCATGAAAGTGAGTGCTCCCTTGCAGATGGGTGTATCATGAAGCTGTTCATACTGTAAAAGCGACCTTAAGAACGACTGGTGATCCTTTCTTGTGGTAAATGGTATACACCAAAATGTTCATTGGCGATGGTTTAGCGCATAAGAAAGGTTCACCTCACCAGTTGTTCTCAAAGTCACTCTTATAAAACTTTATACGAAAAGCTTTATGAAACACCTCCAAGGAATCCGAGAAGTGATCTGGGGCCGATTGCAGGATTCACATGAGGCACATTTTTTTTTTAAATAACATTATCGAGCTCACTTTTAAATTGAATTTTATTTAGTTTCATAAGATATGACATCATATTACTGGTTTGCATTCACTTTAAATAACAGGTGAAACAATTAGATTTGCAGGTACTTGTAGGTACACTATTCAAAGGATCATACGTAACAAATTGGCCACACGAAATGTGGTCCTTGCAAATGGTGTGAACAAAAATGCCAACATACATGTAGAGGTCATCTGGTTCATTGATCGGTTCAGAGGGAACAAGTTCAGAAAACCGAATGTAAAAATGGTCTAGGCTGCATTCATACATGTATGTGGCGTTGACAGAATGACAAGAAAAGTGGCAAAATGGGGTGGACAGGTGTTATGGTATTTTCTCCATCACGAAGTTCCCCGGTCGTGGCTTCATCTACTCATTGGAGTGTCTATAGATGCAACAAATGTCTATCTAGATACGCAAGAGTGTAGAATTTCTAGTCTGCTACCCGAACAGTATTTGAACAGTGCATTTGACCCTGACATTGACCGATGATGGGTACACTGTAGTCCTGCAGTACATTTTCGTGAAGTCACTGCAGTGTGAACAGAGCTCTTTGCATGCCATCCAGTGGAAAATGTAACACAATCAAGTTGCAATTCACTCAATACTTATGACAGATTGCTACATGATTTGTTCCTGCCCTAGCAGGAATGAAGTGTCGACAAACATGTCTATTTATTTAAATTTTGATATACTTTTATGCTAAAGCAACCACTAGGACATGTCATGTAGGGCCTTGATTATTTCTACAGTTCTAAAAAAGGACTAAGATTTGTATTTAAAACATGTAACATTAAAGACAGCATTATATTCATCACAAGACATTTTAAAGTATAAGTACATGTACATGTATAAAATGTCATAATGTTTCACATCCACATTGGATTATTTTAAGTATTGCGATGACATTTCCAATTTATAGAAAAGTTGTTTTTTGTTTATTTTTAATAACATTTTTAAAATCATTTTTGCTATGTGAAAATGTCTTCTTTTTTGTAGTAATTATTGACCTAAATTTTGACAAAAACGTTTAGATCATTTTCATAATGTTTTTGTGCTAGCTAGAAGGATGAAATATTGTATGTATTAACACTTTTAATGAAAAAAAATGAAATGTAAAAAAAAACTGCCTCTGAATGACGTTTATACAGTACAGACACGCTTGTATTTTTACAGTGAACGCACAGCACAGTGAAAGGTAGAGCGAGAGAACTTTGAAGTACCTTTAGAAAATAGAGCTTTATATTCCCTGTGGCCTCTGGCAAAGCAAGCAAGCACAGACTAAATACAAATTTACAGTTCATCATTCATCGACATGCCTTTCCTTGGTATACTCATCCAATACTCATAAACAGGCGATGTTGGCAAGGACCAGGCATGCATGCACATGCAGACAGAAAGTTCATATGTAGAGCACAGTAATAGGTTCCATTTGATCATACCAAGAAGGTTCAAATTATTTTTCACATAGTTATCACTCTTTTTCTGTTTTGTTAAATAATTCCTTTTTATTTCTCTATTATTCATTCACTCATTTGTTCATTTATTTTCCACTCGTGGGCTGGATGGCCCTCTTCAGCCACGGGCTGTTCTGAATAGCAGATAGAGACTTTTCACAACTTTTGATTTAACAAGGTCTGTCTGTTTGTTCTGATCAGAGCAATCTTAAGATTATTTGTAATGAAATGCAAAATAGCAGGAAATTTTGTGGCTTTTATTTCCAGATCATACATTCTAAATTCCAAGGATTTTAAATAAATCCAGATCAGCTGTGAATAGTGACCAGCCAAATTTTGAATTCATTCAAAATCTTATTCAAAAGATTCAAATTCAAATCTTTCAGATTTATATTTAAATCAAAATCTAATATTCGGCTGGTCGCTCTTCAAAGCCAATCTGGATTTATTTTGAATCCTTGGAATTTACAATGTACATGTAGCCTTTAATAATGAAATTTTGATTATTTTTTTTTTAAGAGCTGTTTGGAGAAAAATCCAGGTAAATTTATGCAAATGCACGCTGGTTTTGGCAATCATTAAAAATCACTTGCAAATAATCTTTTAACCAGTCAGGTCATAAGGTGTGCCGTGGCCTTCATCGTATGTGTATATGCTGCACATCGCGTTAGTTGTTGAATGCATTGTATTTCTCGAGCATTCGCGCATGCTCATTAGACAGACAATTCAATACGGTACTACATTGAATTCAGCAACTTTTGTACAGGAGCTCAAGGGAAATTCGTCGGATTTTGGTACTCTGTTCAATACGCTCTCATATTGAACATGATGCAGACCAAGATACACATTTTTGATGCATCACTAAAACACAGTATCCGCAATTTATTGCAGGTCGCATATATTTCAAAACCATTTTGCAGACCCTGTATCAACTTGATGCCAATTTATGCATGAATTTTAAATGGATGCCTTAAAGACTTTCAAGAATCAAAATTTAGCAATAATTTGAATAAAAACAAATCAACACTTGTAGTATGTTGTTTAAGTTTATACTCAAATCTGTAGCCTTTACTGCATGTACACGTTCATATTAGTTTCATAATATTTTCATATGGCAATGTTCACGTGTGAACTACAGTGCTTTGATCAATGGGTATCAATGGAACTTACAAATTTCCTATTTCCTTTTCTGACATGGAATATTCTAAACTCGTTACAATTTACAATTTACAATGTACATGTACATACATGTATCCCTTATCAATATGCGAAGACTTTCTGGAAAAACGCCTGCAGGCTTTAATAAAGTGCATCTATTTTTGTGAACAGAAAAAAATCAGACTTCCGCCTTCCCAAGTAATACTAGTATCCACTGTGCTTGGTGCTTTCAAAATGGGTCACAGCTTTTCTTTGAGGGAAACCATGACTTGGGAAACACAATCTCCTGTTTCCTCACTGTCCGTCTGTCCGTCAAGCCTACCATAGCACATAGAATAAACATGCCCTAGAAAATTGACTCAGCTGGGCTGTGCTCTCCACAAAATAATATGCAGACACCACCTCTCCAACAGAAACAGACTATTTCCTCAATATCATTCACTCAATCTTGTACTCTCATAATTTATTATTTTTCTCGATCTCTCTCCTCTGTATAGATTTATCTCAGGGGCCGCGGAAACAGGGTGAGGGGGGCTGGGGCGCTACAGCCCCCACTTTTTTCAAAACCATGAACGAAAACGTAAAAAATGACCTCCTCACTCTGATTGTTTGCATGGTCAGTACCCCCCCCCCCTTTCAAAACAGTTCCGCAGCACCTGTATCTACCTTGCTAGCTTTATCTATCTACATGCATATTCATCTACGTACACGTCCCCACCTACAGTATCTTATTATTCATCTTTCCATCTTTCATATCTCTTCTTTCTAACAATGTCTAGCCATCCATCTTTCTATCTACTTCTCTGATCTACCTACCTTCCTAATATCCATCTACCTACATGTACATTCATCTATCTATCTATCTCTATCCGGTATCCTGTATCTCCCACACAATGCCTTTCTACACATGTAGCAGTGATCAAGGATGCTTTGGTTACATGTAAATGTGATATTTTTTCTCATTCTATTTTTTTAAGCATCTCTATAATAATAGATCTTCCATCTTGTTTACATTTTGTTTATAGATAGACAATTTGGAACAATAAATCTGTACATGTATACATGTATACACTGTATGAGTGCCTGAATGCAAAAAAATATACTACCAAACAATACTGTTAGATCAATGATCAAAATTTAAATGCTATTTTTCCCCAAATGAAAGGAAACTTTCAGAGGTACTGTAGAGAAGTCGAGAGACAGAGAAGTTTTGCCTATTTAGTGATGTCAAAGAGAATACACAAGGAAAATGTAATATTAAGCCCCAAAAATGTAAAAATATCAGACTAGATTATGAAGTGCCTCCCATAAATTAACATTTGGTTCAATGCAAAAAACATTTTGAAAATAAAAAAAGTTGCAAGAAATTAAACCCCATTCCAAAATACATGTACATCATTCCCTTTCAGTAAAAAAAATCAATTAGTATATTGCACCATTAAAAAATAATGCCAACAACCTCTACAAGTACTCTGCAGTCAAAGAAAGCGCATTGATTCTACATGTACATTCATGCCTCACACAAAATAATTTGCATGTGGGGCATATCTACATATAAATAGCCTAAAATTACTTCCTTATTTTTGTAATCATAAAAAAGAGTGATTCCATTTATTGTGCAGCTCAAGTTCCTAGGGTTTACATCGCATTGTAGATGTAGAGTGTATTCATGTGTGGACTTTCCCTGAACTCACCTCAAGAAAAATAGTAGATGGAATTACATGAACATGTACACTGTAAATAATATTGTCAATATTTGAAGATAATAATTATCATGTAATAACACAAATTATGTAGAGTTTACATTGAAATGAAATAAATGTTGTTTAAGATCTGGTACAATTCCTAAATGTATATTTATTATCATGATCAGTTGAGGATAACTGCTATCAGCTATAGATATGAACATAGTTTTCTTCTCTTTCTGGTCTGCAAATGTTGCTGACTCAAAAGGACATTCAAATAGGACATTAATAGATGAAATGATCATAAAACAAATCAGTCTTCACCAAACTTATGCTGCCACATTTACCAGAATAAAGGCCTAAACCCATACATCACAAATTTCTATGTTGATAAGGTATGAATTATTTCACTTTTAATACGTATGCACTGTGCTCAGCTGAACAATCACATGCTACATATTTTAATATAGATTCACAATTTTTTTCCAGAAGTTTGGGGATGCTAAAAGAATGCTACACATTTTAAAGATGATCATCCCCGCTGAGACATCTTAAACCGGATGTCACAATGGTCGGTGTTGAATTGAGGCGACATAGAGGGGGAGGATGATTGGCTGGGCACGACAGAGGACAACCTTGTGATCTAAACAGACGCAGATGCTGAGTCTATTACCCCTCTACGCTCCCTCCGAATCCCTGAGGGAAACGCACACGACGACGCAAGGGCAAATCCCACCAAAGAATCAATTTTGCACATTGAGTACCGTCCATAAATATCCCAGGCCATTTTCATAACGTTTGACTGTGAATGCGATGCATTTCCTGTGCATGCATGCTGAGGAAAGGGGAAAGGTCTTGCTTTGGTTTTAACTCAACCCTGATCTCACTGGCATTTACATGTACATGTATGTGTGCAAAAAAGGGAAATCTATTTTTTCATACATGCCATTTGCCACTTGATGGCAACCATGCAACATCTAAATTAAATTTAAGAGTGTAAGCTTTGTTGAATTCTTAAAGCTGAAAAAAAAAATGCTTTTACCAAACCTCAACCCCATTCATAGTTTGATAAAAACCCTTTCTTTGGTCCCATCCACCTCCCCTCCCCCCCCCCCCTGCATACATATGAATTTCAAATTAATTCATACCAATGCAAATTATTTTTTTGTCTTTATTTTGTGAGAGAAAAGTATGAAAATCCACAAGTGTTATTATCACCATGAAGTTAAAATCAGTATGATGGAGCAAAGATGGCAAGCAAAAACTGCATATCCCTTTCATTGGAATGGGGAGGGGGGCATGGACCAAAAATGCCCCCACTGCCACAAACAAAAATGCAGCAGTACATTCAATTCATGCATGTACACAATCATGTAGAACTTGTATCACAGAGTCCTTTTCTAAAACCCAAGCGGGACTTCACTCCATGGCTGCACTAGATGCAGTTCAATGCAATTACTGGATTTAAATGCCACTGATGGGCCAATATTTTCTGACTTCCCCCTGAGAAAACAATTTGATTATTTTGTTATATGTTTACACATAAATGTACAGTGAGACTACAAGTACATGTACATGTACATGTAGCTGCCCTTCCCTCACACAAGATGATGGTGGTGATGAGGATGCACAGCAAAAAAAAAACAATGGTGTACTTACAATGTAGAAGACTACATGTAATTATACAGATGTGTTTAGTTCATGTTTCGGATTTTTTAAAAAGATTCAGACAAGGTACACTGTACTATCACTGTCTACTCTAGATACTGTACAATGGATATGTACACTGTACATGTACACTCAGGCCTGTATTCTGAAGTCAGGTTTGACCATGGTCTAACTCTGTGCTAAAATTATGGGAAGCTTTAAAAGTGTCAACATTTTTACTATTGTATGTTTCTTATGTTTACTGTGCTCTTTCCTGATTCATTCATGGTGAAGACACTCATCTTTTTATACTTCCTAGACAATTATAAATGATTTGAGAGCCAAATGAGCTGAAATATGATATCTCTACTGTTAGTGATTTATGTAACAATTGGCTATCCATACTTAAACCACATCTTTTAACCCGAGTTTAAGTTAAACCCAACTTCAGAATTTACGGGCCTCAGTGTTTCCAGAGATCCATAACAAATCTCCTGAAACTGAATCCCAAATTTTCCCAAATTCATATAGACATTTCCTGGAATTTTCAAGTTTGATTTTTAACAAAAATCAGGCAATAATACAGCAAGCCTATATTTCAATAAAAAACAAAGAGTCAAAAATTAAAAAAATACATACTGTACATGTACCCTAGCAAATCCCGAAAACAATACATGAGAAGATCTTTGTTATATCATATTATTATTAAAATTTAGAGTAGAGAAGAGAGATTGTGAATAGAAATCAGCAGTTTGAGGGCCTTAATAACATGTACATGTAGTTTACTCAAGCATTCTTTTTTTATTATTGGAATAAATTAGCATAATTACTATTAGTTACGAGATTTTTCAGAGAATTTGTTCTGTTTTGTAGATTATGCTCAGTATATCAAAGCGATCTGCATGCTGATTTGTGTCACAATCACACAAAAATTGTCAAATGATGACTATAAACCATTCATGTTGCATTTCCATGGCAACCTGGCTGAACAGGTACACACATCACAAAGGATAACTTGCATTCATATCCATATCATCATAGTCTAGAGTAGAAAGATATAAAGAGAGAGACAGAGAGAGAGAAGAAAGAATCATAGGTGGGTGTACCGTATATATACTGTACGCATTGTAGATGTAGACGGCATTTGTACATAAAAAGTGATATTGTCCATGGATCACTGACTCCTATAGGGTTTGTACAGAGGAGCTGTATTGGCAGAGAGAGGCTCTGCGAATGCCAGTTTCATATCAGGGAGTTGGGAAGTTCATATCTAATGCTGTTTATTAATATGCACCCCCAACCCAGCATGACTTCATTGCAAGCTTGCGCAACTGCAACAGTGCTGTACACAGTTTTAAAGACCTGAAATGGAAAATGTACAGTGTTAACAGGGAATAATGTAACTTCTCAATTCTTTTATATTTAACATGTACATGTAACATATAATTACAGACATCTTCATGATAAGGTATTACTTAGAACTCAAACTTGATATACATGTAGGGCATTTCTGGATGTTAGAATCAAGCTTTCAACTACATGTATATGTTCTGCACAGTCCTATTAAAGAAGAAATTGCTACAATGTATCAAGGACATTTTGTGCAGCAGTCATAAAAAAGAGCAAATTGTAATGCGATACCAAGAAAGTTATTCCCCAAGTGCTGTATACAGTGCTCACATACAGTACAATATGCTAACTCCACAGAAAAAAGTGTTCGATTCAAACATCTACATGTACATGTATTTCATGTTGTAAAGTACAAGTACGGTCACTACATACTCAATACTGGGAGAGATGGAATCCCAATGAAATATACTGGATGTTGATTTGATAAAAAAATCCAAAGGCACTTTTTTTTTCCCGACATTTTCGCTGGTTGTTGAATTCGCGATCGGAAGATGTACATACCAAACACTTCCACAGCATTTCTGAAAAGTAAAAATATGCTCCTCAAAGCCCCCATGCTGATGTCTTTTGCACATAAATATGTCCCTGTAACAAACAGTTAGAAAGTGTGAAAAAAAGTGGCTTAAATTTCACCTTTTTTGTACCTTTAGATCTGAAAAGTCATCATGTCACAGTTCGATATATATGTAAAAGCAATCTTTGGAAGTTATGCTTTGTTAGATTCAATTTCATTTTTTTAAAGTTTGTTTAAGTGCAAAAATGTTGAATTTTGTGAACAGAATCTTACATGTACACCTCTAACCTCTGGTCATGTGACTTATGAATAATCAAAATCAAATTATTT
Source organism: Lytechinus pictus (assembly GCF_037042905.1). Taxonomy (NCBI): domain Eukaryota; kingdom Metazoa; phylum Echinodermata; class Echinoidea; order Temnopleuroida; family Toxopneustidae; genus Lytechinus; species Lytechinus pictus. The sequence goes on from NC_087249.1 coordinate 16,328,102, forward strand.
CATAGAAAATACATTGTATTAGAGATTGAATAAATAATATGTTAGGTATTAATAATTTAGGCTCTGATATTGTTTGAGAAATAAAAAAGTTAAATTCTAGCAAACTTTTTGAATTACTAACTACACCTGTATACTTTCTGAACCTTATTTTTTTTGTATAGCCTATATTAAGTGCATATATCAATTGCAATTAGTGTTGGGGACATTGGCGGTGATTACGATAAATGTGTCAATATTTTGGTGCATTGTTAAGTTCGCGGCCGATCAGCAATTTGCGAAATCTGCGAAAATAATATACAGTAATAGCTTTTCAAAAAGATAGGCATGCATCACTTTAAATGTATGACGTGTAATTTTCTGATGCTGCAAGTTTATTTTCTAATTGACTGCAATTAGGGGTAGCAAAGGGTGCAGGCGCACCCCATAAAATTGGCAAAAAAAGAGACAATTATTGGTCTCGCCTGCATAGCAGAGTGAGACTATAAGCGCCGCTTTTCCGGCGGTGGCGGCAGCATCAACATCAAATCTTAACCTAAGGTTAAGTTTTTGAAATGACATAACTTAGAAAGTATATGAAACTTGGCCATAAGGTTAATCAAGTATTACTGAACATTATGCCTGTGTTTCAGGTCACATAACCAAGGTCAAAGGTCATTTAGGGTCAATGAACTTAGACCATGTTGGGAGAATTATTTTCAAAATCTTAACCGAAGGTTAAGTTTTTGAAATGACATCATAACTTAGAAAGTATATGGACCTAGTTCATGAAAATTGGGCATATTAAAGGTTAATCTAGTATTAGTAAATATCCTGCTTGAGTTTCAGGTCACATGACCAAGGTCAAAGGTCATTTAGGGTCAATGAACTTTGGTCAATTTGGGGGTATTTGTTGAATTACTATCATAACTTTGAAAATTTATGGATCTAGGTATGAAACTTGGACATAAGGTTAATCAAGTATTAGTGAACATCCTGCCTGAGTTTCAGGTCACACAACCAAGGTCAAAGGTCATGTAGGGTCAATGAACTTTGGCCGTGATGGGGGTATTTGTAAAATTACCATCCTAACTCTGAAAGTTAATGGATCTAGTTCATAAAACTTGGGACATAAGAGTAATCAAGTATCACTGAACATCCTGTACGAGTTTCAGGTCACATGACCATGGTCAAAGGTCATTTAAGGTCAACTAACTTTGTCCGTGTTGGGGGTATTTGTTGAATTAACATCCTAACTCTGAAAGTTTATGGATCTAGTTCATAAAACTTGGGATATAAGAGTAATCAAGTATCACTGAACATTCCCTGTGAGTTTCAGGTCACAAAACCAAGGTCAAAGGTCAGTTAAGGTCAATAAAATTAGGCCATGTTGGGGTAATTGTTGAATTGCCATCATAACTTTGAAAGTTTATGGATAGAGTGAATGAAATGTGGACATGAGTGTAGTTGACAAGTATTAAGTCACCGTTCAAATGTCATTTATGGTCAATGAACGTGGTATTATGTCATTTATATGAATGGTGTTTTTGTGAATGATTATTTTGTAGTAGTTTTCAAAGTTAGGACTGCTGCTATATTAAATCACGTAATGCAGGCGAGACTGCCAGAGGCGTTCCACTTGTAATGTATCTAGTCTCAAACCTTGACATGGTATTATTTGTAGACCTGTGTAAAATTTGAGTTTGACTGCAAGTTTGACTTGCAAACCAAAATCCACCCCCCCCCCTTCCCATTATCCTGAATTCCTGATACGATATAAGACACCAAGACACATTTCTTTTCTCTTTTTTGGTGACAGTTCAATGACTTCTGCTTCAGTTTTAAGTTTCAGCTTGTGGACTTTTAATGAAGGAATGCACCTTCATTAACACTGGACTTTGCAATCAATACACTATACTGAGCATGTATTCGAGGCTTGTACACAAAAAAGCATCAAGTTGACTCAATGGGAACAGGTCCCATTGAATCACCAGGATATCCTTGATGGGCCATTGAATTTGAAATGGGAAGGGCAGCCTCAAATCTGATTACATTATTTAGATTCGCTTCTTATACCCTACAGACACTTCCTGTTATGATACAGGGTAGCTCGCTTTTAACATGACATGTACAAAGCCTTGACAACTTCATAAATTCCTACTGCACACGAAGACAGGAATATGATATTTATGTACATGTAGTACAGGAATGTCCTCAAAATGTTTAGCAGTTTAAAAGTGATCACTAAAACCACTGACTATCTCAAATTGAAAGAGTAGGCAAACTCTCCCAGTTGTCATTCCATTTTTAGAAATTTGTAGTTTTGTTAGCGCACCTTTACCATCGGGGCTAATATCTGTCAATGCCCCCCCCCCTTTTTTTTTTAACTTCATGCCAAATGAATGAAGTTTATTAATAAATTCAAATTCAAATATGACTGCTGGTAGTCATTTTGTGTATTTAAAAGGAGAATTACCTACAAGTGCATATAAATATGCAATCCCCATACATGTACAATGTACTTCAGGTAATAGTGATTTCAATTTGTTCCAACTTTCAAAAATTTCCTTACTGATTTCATTTGTCACATTTTTCTCAAATATTTACCTACATGTACAGTGTATGCCTACCTACTTTTCTTTTTTTTCTCTCTCTTTTCTCCCCCTCTTCAAAATGACTTTCTACATGGGTTGGATTCTACTTAATAGTACACAATACAGTATGAGCAATGAATGACATACTGTACACAAGTAGATTCTCATATTTCATATGATGCAATACATTGGCTTAATAGATGCATGGATCCTGGTAAGATCCATGATACCTAAATGAAATGAGAGGAGAAAAGTAGAAAATCAATTTGCAAACTCCCTGTACTGGGTCCTGTAACACAAAGGTATTGATTAATCATACGCTTGAATTTTATGATTGATTGTACATTGTAGTCAATGGAATCGATCGTAGAAATATGTTCGACGATGATTGCTATTAAAGCTTTATGTGACGGGCCACAGGTATGTACATTTATGTATGGGTTGCCAAACCTTGCGAGTAGTACAGCAAACCTGGATTTATGCCCAGATGGAGGTTCACAAACAAGAACCTCTTTCGTAATTGGATGATACATGTATAATATAAAGAAGAGACATATTTTGATCAAATACTGTAAACTACATTTCTGCAGCAAATTGTTTATTGCACAGATTTGATTTTGCCAATTCACCATAAACAAAATATTTGAGCGAAAATGTAAGTTAGTTTAAAAGGGGAAAATAATGTACAGTATGTAGCTTTCATAATAAGTACAGAATACTGATACTGAATGAAAACAAATGAAAATCAAAATTAAACATACTGCATTTCTATTAAAAAGAATAACAATATAGACCTACACCACCATTAAAAAAAATCAGTGTATACATGGTTGCCTGCAAATAGAAAGAAAAAATCACAAGATTTCTGTTGACTCATTACACTTACACCACTTGAACTTGTGTAAATGTTTGGATATCAAACATTTATAAATCAGGCAATTGTTCAGTGGGATCAAATGAAACATGCACACATGAAACAACAATGGAAACTTATCTCAAACTATCCCAAAATTATACAAACAGAGAGACATAAGGAGGGCGAGGTGTCAAAGGATGAAGAGGGTTCAAAGAAAATCAAACTTACTATGTTTGGATGGTTTATACTCTGCAGTATACTGACTTCTGCGTTGAAGACTTTCATGTCAGGCTATAAGGCAAGATAAAAATTTGATAAATATTGATTATTATCGTGTGGTTCAACATTACAATCTTTAAAATAAATCAATTTAGGGTGCATGTTTTAGTACCCCCTTTTGGGAAAGCAGAATTTTGAAATGCTCTGTATTTTCTAAGCTTGTTTTTGCTTCATACGCTGAACCGGGAGAAAATGTCCGCTTGGGTAGTTTGTTGTCCAAACATTTCACTTGAGGAAAGTGGTCTGAATATGCAGCCTAAAGACTTTTCAGTGACTCGTATGGGTAAACCAGCAAGTTGCGTTTGTGCTAGTGTTGTGCCAAGACCCTCTTGTTGATCAAAGTTTCAATCAGGGTCTGTGCCTGTAGACTACACCTTGGGTACCTGCTTTTTTTTTAAAGATTGTTGAATGTTAAAGTCAAGCCACACAAAAAATACAAAATTTATGTCACGTTTGCTTTCCCCAGCAACGGTCTATTGAGAAACACTGATCATAAACAATCTTTTTCAAAGTGAGTTACGATCAAGTGTTAACTTTTTGTTGCCCTCCTTTTCTTGTAATGATATTTCTATATACGAATGTACAATTTGATGATGTTTCAATTATTATCAAGAATAAATTGAATTTGAATTTGAATCCATGGTTCAAATGAAAATGAGCACAGACGCAACCACCTTTTCACCTTACCGCGTTTAACAAAAAGCTCTGATTTTGCTTGAAAATATAATTACAGTGTATGTATACATGGTTATATAAAAGTAAAATGCACCCTTTAAGACATGGATACGCTTTTCAGAATACAAACAAAAAAGAAGTTCCTTTAACTCTGGGAAATAGGTGGGTCTATTAGGGTATGAACAGTATTAATTATGTGGTACTATCTGTCTCTTCTACATGTACATAAAAAGCAGGGTTAGCTGGCTTATTGCAGTGCTAAGAGCTGTAATCTGGAAGCAATCTGACACCATACCTGCAGTACTAGCTTTAGCCAATCACGGACATGGTAAAAAAAAACTGTAGCCATAGTACTATTCACTCTTTGAGGGCTTGACATTGTACAATGTAAACAATTATAATTGATTAAGAGTGGAAATGGAAATGAAGGTCTATACTTTCTGTTTCACTTTGATACTGAAGTATTGTGTATGTACTTTCAAAAGGGAAGTCAAAACTGAAGTCAAGTTGTCAATTTAAAATAAAAACATAATCATGAGAACTAATGTATCAATGTCTACAGGCAAAAGCTTTGTGGTGTGGGCAACACCCTATTCATCTGCAATGATGTTGACTTTTTATGGTTCACAATACATGTTTGTATAAGAAATGTTCATGACAGGATGTGATTATTAAAGATAAAGGTACAAGTGGAATTTATTTTCACTTCACTTTAATCCATATTGCACTTTATGGAATATGACAAATACAAAAAAAAATGTTCACAGAGCTTTGCTTGCAGAGCACTGTCATTCTTTGATAGATTTTCCTGAAATGTATCTCTGACTTTTATTATTAAAACAAACTTGATAGTGGTTAACATTTATTTTACTACTAATTATTTTCTTTCAAAAGTCTGTGCTGCAAGTCCCCACTTGTCACCTCTGTATCTGTGATGTTGTAAAAAAAAATATGAAGTCCTGAAAAACTTGCATTATATCATTATAATAGGGCTTTTAAAAAGGTGAAAAATAAAGTGATGGAAAAGACTTTCCAAATGTTATTCCATTATTACATGTACATTAATCTACCTGGAAGATTTTTCAATCACAGATATCTTGAACTTTAGAGTCTACATGAATTTGACTTTTTTTTATTCCAGATTGTTTTTATACAATCAATAATGAATTCATGATGTATCAGAGTTAAGGATTTTTTATAGAAATTTGAAATATTGCCCAATGTCATCTAGTTTATCACCGTCCATTGCCTTTAGATATGAATTGGTTAAACGGTATGAAACTTCAATAATTTCACAAATGTTTCAATGAATATGAATGAAACAGTGTTTAATGCAAACCTTCAATATCAATACCATACATGATGACACATGTACACTCAAGTATATGATTGGTGATGCCATACAATCAAGTATCAATGGGTGAAGCCATGCAAAACAAATGAAAAGATATTGGTATTATGGATTTGGTAGTGCCATTCAGAAAATTGATTACATTTTTAATGGAAACTTAAAAGTTAGAAAATGGCAACATTTCAAAATTGTTTCATTATTTGGCTTAATAGGGAAAAATATTGTACAATCGATTCATTTCATTGGTCAAAAATCCATTTTGCAAGAGGAACTCTTTTTTTTTGCAGGCAGGTGTTCAATAAATCACCCATGCAAGTGGCAATGGAACATCGTGACCTGAAGAAAGGACCCAAATGTTTTCAATGCCATTATTGCCAGACTGTAAAAGTCACAAACTATGGGTAATATCTGTGTTTATTTCATACTTACCCAAGTCCTCTACCAAGGAAAGGCAAATCAAAAATCCTATTTCAATTTATAAAGCATATTCCAAATCTCATAGGGACATGTCTTGTGCATGCCTGTACAGAATGAACATGGGCTTTCACTACAAATCAATCTACAATTTAAAATGATTTATCACACACTGTACATGCTAATTCAAGCAAAAAGAAATTGATTATGAACTAATAATTCTGTATACTTACCGTTTTCTTTACTTTCTTGACTGCAAACGGTCGATTTGTTCCTTTTTCAAAACATTTATGCACTACTGATGTGGCACCCCTATATAATAGATGAAAAGGGTACAAATACAAGTACATGAACAGAATTTCAATTTCTCATTCATTGGGATTCCATCTTCAAAATGCACATCAAAAAAGTCGCAACAAAAATATATCACAAAAGATCAAAACTAAAGAGGCATTAGTCAGTGTGTCTCATACTCCATTGTTTATTAGAGCAGTTTTGTCGAATAATGGACACTTCTCCTGTAGTCATTTTTTGTCTATGAGAAGCACAACTCAGCAAAACAACTTTAGGGGTATAATTGTTTCTAAACACTGACTCAGACTTTTACTTGGATGAGATATTGATTACCAGTATACCTTCTTATTAAAGTCTTTATTAAGACATCTAAAAAAAATAGGCCCTCCTACATAAAACATTTAAAGTGGTATTTTTATACCACGGCATTAGCTCAACATTTCAAGTACCAGTAACAAAATAGACAGTTTAAATGAATCTAATGATAAACTGAAACTTTTTTTCCCAACAGCATAATATTGTAAGCAATAGCATACAGGGTACTATTACTTTTTTAACAGTGTATGTAAACATTGAATTGATAAAATAACACTTTGAATGATGCATCGGTTGTTAGAATAATGCATTGCAGTTGTTAGAATATACTTGGCACAGAAATCTTTGAATTTCCATATCAGATTATGCATGCAACTAGCATGACGAGCAACAGATAACCCAGTGAAAATGCTGAAGACTCGCGAGGGAAACCATCTCTAAGTATCTGAGATTAAGGTTTGCACTTGTATTATTTCTTTTACGACAGTAGTCCATCATCTTGAAAAAGTGACACATAAATTCATGATTCCAACTTTCTTTTAAAAAAAAGGAACGGCAGTGTCAAGCCTGTCCAATGCTCTTGCATCAGCATCGCCAATGGCTGGGCTGGATGCCCCTGTTTTCATCTGGAAAAGAATGGGTTATGTTCCAAAATGATCATGATGATGGTAGTTTAAGCACAAACTGTACATTTGTTGTACATACTCAATTTAAGTTAAAAACACTCATTCAATGAACAAGGACAGGTTATGAAATAACAACTGGCTCCTTGACTTGAGTCTGACATCTGTGACTGCTGGGCCGACAAAGATTTTTTAAGTTAAAAAAAAAAGGTAAAACAATAGGCCCTAGACCAACAATAGATTCCAAATTTGTAAGACCCGTGTTCAACATTTACATTGTTTTTCAACCTTCCTCATCATAGTGTTTAATAGAGCAAAGATTCCAATAGTGAAAAGGAAAATAAAATATAAGATCCAACTCACTTGCCAAGTTCCTTATCAATTGTGAACAGAGATTCAAATTCGGTTATTTGAGATACTTTCATCGAATTGTCCTGCACGCTTTGAGTGTTGAGCGCCGCAGCAGCTTTGGCGTCTCGGCTCCCTCCGTCGGGGGTGGGTTTCCCCTGAGCTGGCATAATCAATTAATTATTCACGCCAAACAGCTACAGTATAAAATTCCGTTCCAAGGTTACTCCAAAAGTGTTATATGTCAAATGCGAGATAATATCATTCCTTCGATGATTAAAAAACGCATACATCCACAGTGATAATGTCGAGATCACGGTAATCATCAACTTGTCCTTTCCTGCAGTGGACCTTGTTTAATTTTTCACGATGATTGTGTTTTTATTATGCGGCCAGTGTTGAATGTTGTCATGATAGGCTGGATGTGTATGGAAAGCTAAATAGGTCGAGTACTGTCCTCATCGGTAGCTCGAAAGTCATCTCTCTCTTGTATCCTTCCTCCCTTCTTAAGGTCCGGAGATCAGGCGCGTAGCCAGGGGGGGCGATGGGGGCGTTCGCCCCCCCCCCTCAAAAAAAAAAAAAAAAAAAAAAAAAAAAAAACCGCTTCCCCCCCCCCCCCAAAAAAAAAGCGAAAGGAGAAAAGGGAAGAAAGGTAAAGCTTTGTTGTTTTTTCTCCTTTTTTGGTCAAAAGAATAAAAAAAACTAAATGAGGCGTTCTTCTCTCTTCATACAAAATTTTGCTTCCGCGCTCCGCGCGGGAAAAAATATCAAAATTGCCATTCCCTTTTGTTTCCCACACCTTTTTTCTGCTCCGTTTTTCCCCTTCCCGGCTGCGGGAATCGTATATTCTTGCCAGAGATTATACATGGATCTTGATGGATGTAAAAAGCATGACAAGCATTTTTTCAATATTGCATTGACACAAAATTTTGGCTCTCCTGTTCGAGCGGATTAACATTTCCGTCACTCCCTGAGTCCCCAAATACTATTTCTTCCACTTTTCAGCAAGTCATTTTTGGCAAAGTATCTGCTCAAAGGGGGAGGCATTAACTTCGTGCCGTGCTATATGCAAAAGTATATGTACGATATTGAACTTTATTATATATCGCTGCTCGTCCATGTCTTGTTTTGCGCCATTGATTTGAAATTTTATATATCACTGAAGTTTCTTGATCAAAAGGAAGCGCTTAATATGAGCGAAATCACACAATTGTTTTTCTTCCAAAATAAATCACATAGGTTTCCGTGCTTCACGAGCACGGGAAAGGAAAGGTCCCTCTTCTAGCTTGCATCATCCCTTTCACATTTTGTGCTCGTTTTTCTTCTTACTCGAGTTATGTATAATCACAGAAATATCAAAACTAGAACAGGTTAAAGTTTCAGAGAAATTTTTTAATATTCAGAGCTTCTATGCCATTCGCGGGAAGGAATAGCGCCCATTTCCTTTCTGTATCAGGGGACGCGGAACGGTTTTCAAAGTGAGCCAAAAGTGGGGGGGGCTGACCATGCAAAAAATCACAATCATATTATGGTCATTTTTTCGTTTTTGTACACGGTTTGGGAAAAAAAGTTGGGGGCTGAAGCCCCCCACCGCTTCCGCGGCTCCTGTATACCCGTCTTCTACTTCTGTTTTGCGACTTGAGTTAACGAAAATTAATGTGGATACACTTTTTACAATCAAATCTGATGTGACCAAGGTAGGCATTGTATAATTTCTGTTCTCTATTTTTATAAAACGTTTTAAGGTCCCAGAGGAATTATTTCAAATTCTTCAATCTTTTCCCCTTTTGGGGGCGCTCACAATTTCTTTCGAAAACATTTTTTTTTTCAATCACTGCAAGTCAATGTTCGAGTTGGTAAGGGTACTAGAGACGCAAGATACGCCTTTTTTTATTTGAATTTGATGAAATATCGAAAATTTCACGCTCCGCGACGGGAAGGGGGAAAACTCCCCCCCCCCTCCCTGCACCCTCTCCCCTAGGGAGCGCGCTTCGCGTGCACTTACCGCCCCTCCAAAATTAAATCCTGGCTACGCGTTTGTCGGAGATCACTGGTATATTCAGTAAAAATTACCGCAGACACTTCTTATTGTTGTTAGAGCTAGAAAAGTTGCTGAGGAGGTTTTGGCGGGTTGTGTGAAGATTGCGAATGAAGTATAAAATAAGTGTGTGGAGCTGGGTTTTACTGGCACTGTCATGACTGTTGAGGTGCATAGGGGGGAGAAAGAGAAAACGTTCTAGAAAAAACTGGGGGGGGGGGGTCTGTCTCATCGTCTGTCTCCGCATCGCTGATGCAGGATTGGAAGGTTTTTCATTTCATTTTGGGTAATTCAGAATTATCAAATACTAAATGAAAGACAGTGCTCTACCTTGTACCTATATCGTATCGTCAGTATGATGTTTTGATTGAGCAAAGCATAATTATTTAACCGCCCAGAATGAATTCTTCGTTCCAGATCCGGGTATGCATCCGGGAAACGCCTATTCAAATTACAAACGATTAAAAAAGAAAAAGAAAAGGATTGAAATCCCTGGTAGAGAAACTGTTTGATCCTGTATGACCCTTTAAACTTAAATGCTCTCTATTCTATATCTCTAGCGATATACGCATCCTGTTCTGCCGAGTGCTATATAAATAAAGAAAAAATCAGCTCGCTTCCTTCTTGCATCATATACCAATTCCGTTCATCTTTGTAACTACCGTAAAACACGGGCGTAAATCACGGGGGAAGGGGGACATACCCCCTCCCCTTGTTTAGGAGAGGGGGATGGCAATCATCCCCAACTTTTCAAGACAGACACGATTTCTTTTTATCAGTAAACAATTAATACTACTGTTAATGTGTGGATTCATCTTTACATGCAGTCAAAAATTTACCCAATTTTGCGTTCTAAAAAAATTCATACAACATTTCTCGCGCGGTTGCTCCGCTCCCTCGCTCATAGTCTTACAAGATTTTGGCCGTGACAAATCCCTACATTTTGATCATATCGCTATATCATGAGAGTATGCATTTATGAATTGTATATGATACCAATATTACTTTGATAAAAAAAATCAACCAAAACATTCTTTGAATACACTGGCGTGAATGTTGCTGGGGGGGAGGGGGTCGTATCCAAGCATCTTTGTGGAAGCGGGGGATAACTTGTACCTAAAATATATAGGCATACCATATAGGCCTATACTTAACAGGTTAAGTGTACGATGAATAAATGTCAACAACGAATATGCGGTATGGTGTTATCATGCTACGAGCTGGTGTATAAGGCATGACAAGGTCTTGTAAATATGTGTACTTCTTTTTCCTTTTCTTCTAAAGTTTAAGTTATTGATTATATACCCTTATAATCCACTGTTAATGTATTTTATTTAAAACAACTGGAGCAACTTATTGTTTCAAGACTCGCTCACTATGCTCACTCGCTGATTTTCTCCAATAATTACACACCCGTTGAAAGAAGATTTTGGTCATATTCTGTCTTCCAACTATTGAAAATTTTCTCGCTCGTTTTGCTCGTTCGCATATTGATATTTACTGTATATACCCATCGAAAGAAATCTTGATAAGCATTTAATTGAAAGATAGTAGTATGATGTACACAAATATGCCTACTTATTTTGCCCGTGCGTGAGGTGATAAATATACACACTACTTGAAAGAGGTCTTTGGACACCATCCTGTCTTCCAACTACTGACAATTCGCTCTATCGCTTCACTCGCTCGCATATTGATATTAATTATACTTTAAATCACAACAAATCAATTGTAATACAGCCATTAAATAAATGTTATAGGACTTTTATCATGTTTACTGAAAGATTATATCCCATTATGATAGCCAGTTGGTGTACATGGAGTGTCCTCAAAAATTGAATTTTCAGGTCAATGTATAGCTATCACCCCCCCCCCCCCCGCACTGCTCGGTCTGGATTTACGCCTGTGGCTTAACTATAAAACGCCTATATAGTTATCAACTCAGAATGTAAAAAAAAATCAGCTCGCCCTTCACGTCCGCAGTGTTTAATTGGTAGGGCTCATGAATCACTGCAAATGTAGGTTCCTCTAATTCAGGTCCGTCATTAAAATAAAAAAATAAACGGGCGCTTCGCGTTCGCATATCTTGTTAATCGTTATTAAAACTACTCAGAATGATCAATTTTTGGATGTAAATACATAATTGTAAGAATAAATCTAAGATGGACTTAAAACTTCAATCTTTAGTCTTAGGACTACCCCTGGCCTCTATTCACCAACAACAAATTGAATTGAATTGAATTGAAAAATTGAACAACTATCACCTTTTAGCCGTTGATCGGGTAAAAATTTAAAGGGAAGTAACCCCACCCAATAGGCAAAATTACACTTTATAAACTGTAACAGAAGTACATATAAGGGTTCTGACCCCCCCCCCCCCCACCCCCCTTCTTCACCGTGAGGGACCCCAAATGTGCATGGTTCTCATCGCCCGAGTCACTAATGCTCGCGCTTCACACTTAAGTTTGTGAAACATGTTTTTATGCTGTTTACTATAATATACAGTTATTTGTAAAAACATAGGCATGGAATTTTAGACAACCATTCTGAATTTATTGAAGATTAGAAATAAACAAATTACACTTAAAAGTATAAGAATTTAAACACTTAAACAACGGAGTCATAATATCATACTTATCACATCAGCCAACGATGAGATCCTCTCGACAGTATGTGTTTAATATTCTTAAATTGGATGGTGCTCATTTTAATTCTGTGTGTAAAGGGGCTTTCACAATTGCTCGTGCTATCATTTGCGATTTCTTGGTCACAATATATGTTGCACAGAATCGCAACGGTTGTAAGCAGTCGCAACACCAATCGTGAAAGGGGCTTTAATCACCGGGACGGCGCCAGAATTGATGATCCACTGTTTCCAGATCAGTGAAATAAACCGATACGGGAGCAACTATAAGATGTACTTTTTATATTCACACAAGACAGATCTCTTTATTTCTTACTCTTCTTTCTTTTATTCCTTTTTTCTTTCTCTTCTCCCACTTCAAATAAAAATCATAAAACAATCTCCCCCCCCCCCACCCCGTACTGCCGCCCCTGGCCAATCATGTATTTTTTCCTATTATATTATTTCATTAACCGGGAAATGTTAAACATAAAATACCAAAATGAATGAATTTTAAACTGTCACAAAATACGTATTTTTTTTCTTCCAGTCTAACATCGAACTATTACATAATTTTTTTTATAAAGTACAATAAAACGGGGAGAATTATGTTAAAAATAATCACTCTATATATATAGTCAGGAAAAGAAAGTGCATATACCATGTGCCCCCGGTTCTGAAACTGAAACTGAAATATATTTAAACCGTGGAAGATAGATAGATGCTTCCGCATCAAGTTGTTTATTTTTTTCTTTCAATAGAATTTTATCGATCATCGAAAATCAACAAGCTTATATAGTTATTATTATTGTAGAAAATAAAAAGAAATTTGGTCACAGTTAATTAATTGGCAAACTAACAACTTCGCGTTCCATAGATCTTCACCTTGCCCCCCTGCCATGTAAAGCTACTGAAACAACTCTGTAACTGAGATACACACTTCGTAATCAGTGTATACAATTCGCGGTAAAAAGATGATCGTTAATATGCGATCTTGGGCGAGAAGATGGCGACTTCCACGGACGCTAAAGGCGTAACCAAGAAGGCATCCAGTGATGGAATTATGCGTGATATGCAGAACCAATTGCGTACAGCTCACATCAATTTGCCAGATTTGTCAACGTTAGCACAAAAGGGTGAAGAGCAGGTAAATTATTACTTGATATCAATACGATAAATGGCAATACAAGCAGCCGATTAGTAAGAACAAAAAAATCACCAGTCACCGCACAGCCACAGACATCGGACGACACCGCGCCGCATCGGCGTGATTGGAATTTGGATCACCCCGCCTTGTCTGGTCAAGAAGATTATCATCTCCTTGACCTTGGTCTGGTGCACCCATGGGTTCATATCATCTCGCGTGCGAAGGAATATCAGTCATATGCACGCGACACACATGACAAGTCAAAAAGATAGTGGGCTTTTGCCCACATAAAATATCACCAATAAAAAAAGGCAATAATCTGCTAATTTCACATTGATTCTGCTATGACTGAGTATGAGTATGACACTTACCGAATCATTTAGATCCTTCCGTGACTTCTCCTTGAAGTTTTTTCTTTAAAATATGTATATTTTCTTGATCTTTAGTGAAGATTTCACGGAGATAAAATTTGGTCAGCGTAGATATCAATTTTCGCCTAAAGAGGGCGCGCGATTTATATTCATATCAAAGACACGACAAGGGAAAGATTAGGAACCTACACTATTTTACACGCAAATCGACGCAAGGCATTACGCGAAGTCCGTGAAGTGTCCAATCTTTTCATTGTATAAACTTTGGTATACCGTGACGTTTGTTAATACTGCTTGTACTGCTGGTTTCATTCCAGGCATGTGTATTTTTAAAAAAAAATTATATTAGGCCTAGGCCTAGTCATCGTTTTAAATTAATTGCAACAAAAGTGTCATCATCGCCAATAGTAATCCTGAATTATGTTTTTGAAGGTATTTTATTTATTGGTGCCCATAATTAGTAAATTAATCATAAGAATTGCGCATTCAAAGAATTTAGACACAGTTATAAAATTACCGAGGAGCTGAATCAAGGTTGTGAAATTTATTAGCGCCACCAACGGGCTTCCTTGTATTTCCGTAGAAGAGACAAACGAAGTCACTTGCTAGGCCGAGGTAAGCGAAATTTGCTCTTTTGAAATGAAATGAGTTAAATATCATATGTATAATTTTGTTATGTATTGCTACTTACCGGAAAGAGCCCCGGTGCGTAGGGAGAAGGAGTTTCGGCAAATATTACTTCAGCAATGCAGCAATGTTTGCCGACTACCGTAAGTAACGGTGTATTAACCGCACCCGTGTATTAACCGCACCCCCAACTTTGGACTTAAAAATAAAAAAATTAAAAAAAAAAAAAAAAAAAAAAAATCCTTCTCACATTTACATGCATATTTGAGGTACGAAGAAACAAAAACTAAGTTAAAGATTTCAAAGTATTCAAAGAGATTACCGGTATGCGGAAATCTGCTGTTCTTGATCAATTCATCTACAAAATAAAGAAATTGACATTTTTTCCAGTTGTTTTACGGCTTCGTGCCGTCTCTCTCATACGTGGTGCACGATGTACATGGTATCTTATGAAAAGCAAACAGGAAAGAAAAAAATAAGCTGGCGCGAAACGGGACTTTGAGGGGTTAAAATGAATAGCGCCAGCTTTAGTCGCACTAAAACCACAATACAACACAAGCTAGCTCTCGGCTCTTGCTCAGCTGTGACAAATTATTACCGAGAATGCTTGGCGTCTCTTTGAACTTAGCCAGGGAACTTTAGCTGCTTTGAATCGAGAATAAAGTCGAAATTAGTGTCATGAAGGTGGGTGCATTTGTTATGGACACTATTTGATTAAGATCCCCGGGGGGGCCACTTACATTGACGAGTGGATACCATGCGCGACCAAAAAAACACGTAAAAAGGATGTCTTTTTCACGATAGGGCACGTTACGTACGTAACGTGATAAGGGTATCAAAAACACAAAAATAATGAAAAAAGGGTATCTATTTCGCTAAGAAAGTTACGTGTTTAGGGTCAAATTTGCGGGGATGATAAAACAAAATTAAAATGTTTTAAAAAGGATGTCCCTTTTGCCCCAACACTACGTGTTTAGAGTCCGATTTGCACGAGGTGTAGAAGGTGGCGTCGTACTTTAATAACCAAATGATGTGTATAAAGGTAAAACCGACGACCGTAGGACCCGTTACATTAAAATATTTCTGTACTTGTTTAGGGGTTCATTTCAGGGAATATTTGCAAAGAGTATCGTTTTGTTTCCAATACTTGTTAAGGGTAGGGTTTCACACGCCAATACTTGTTAAGGGGTGCATTTTCAGCATATGGAAATTACGTGTTTAGGGTGCTTTTCGAGACCCCATGGTCGCGCATGGTATCCACTCGCCAATGGAAGTGGCCCCCCCGGGTTAAGATCGTAATAATCGCTTCCCATTACCCGCGGCTCATACCCCTCTAAACGACATTGCCCTGGGCGGCTACGCCCGGCCACTCGATGTGTTGTGAACTGGCAGACTTCTTACATGTTCGGGAGGGTTTACGCGGGTGGGCTCAGACTAGGGTGTCTGGAGAAAAAAATTATTTTTCTTATTTCAAGAAAATATCACATTTTCTTTGTGAATTTGAAAAGAAATGACCTTCAGACTGAGTGACAGAAATGTAACATTTTTGAAAAAATCAAATTATTGGCTGCAAAAAAGAAGAATGAAATTAGGTAAATTTTCAGCATTTCTCTGCCATAGACTGTGTAGTTAAGAAATGGACACACACAAATTCAAAATTTTAGCTTCCGAGAGCTGCTAAGAATTTATTATTTATGCCAAAAACTTGTCCATAAAGAGTCCAATAGGATTTTTATGCTCTTTCTGATGGTATGATTTTTATAAAGATTTGGAAACCAGATCACAATGAAAAATTGCGACAAAGTGAAAAAAATTGTGCAAAACAGAAATTCATTTTCCCATAGAAAACGCATGGGGAAATGGCATTCTCAACACACACACAAATAAGGGTTTGCAATTTATCTCTAAATCCTTATTTAACATGATCATATAAACTTGTCCTTACTGTCAAAAGAAGCCCCTGAATTTTCTCTTTCCATACATGCCAAACACAAGTTAATAATCAATTCAGATCACATTTTTCTAGCAGCCTGAACTTCCCGAAAAAATGTGCCATTTTTACCCCTAAATCAGCCTGTTTTATGCTGACACTTTTCAGTGTGGCTTCAGACACCCTACTCAGACCCGTCACCGTGGATAAACCGCACCCCCGACTTTTGCTTATATCCCGCCGAGAAAAAGGTGCGGTTAATACACCGTTACTTACGGTACTTCGAAATCTACAGTCAAACACGGTCCGGTGTACGAGGTTCGTATATATATACGAACCTAGTATTAGTGTGAGTGGGTCTGGTGTGATGCACCGTGCGTCTTGTACTCAGTCAGGGAGCTCCGCTGCGGTATGGCAGTGAGTCCAAACTTCGTGTGTGTCCATACTTCGTGGACGGTCATTATCTCTAACTTAAGTTAAAACTAGCCAATATCCTTTGACCTTAATCTGACTGACATCATCAACGTGAAAAGCGACATAAAATTACACTTTGACGCAAGTATCTTCAGCTTCAGGATGAGTTTGGTACATGTATTCATGAAAATATTGTCCAAAGATCGGCAAATTTGTCGGCGTTAGCGCCCGTTCCGAAGAAATCTGAAATTGTCAACAAGCATGATACTGTAATAATCAGTTTGCAAGCAGATATAAAAATTGTCAGTTCAATGTGGTATGGTAGTGGATCGTATTACCGAACACTTTTCATGAATTCAATCATATCAAACACATTATTTTCATAAAATTCACCAAATTTTCACCATAAATACACAATTACCTACAAAATATAAATATGTAACAATTTTGCCGAAATCGTTTTTCATTTTTACGATATCAGCTTCCAATCGGACCCCTCTTCGCATGTGAATTATTTTGGTCACTTGAAAAAGGTATCGTATTACCGAACGTGTGTTTTCTATGGGAAAAGTTGAGAAAACAACAAAATCACTGATGGGCTATTTTGACCATATTTTATTATTTTTAGAATATGAAGACTTTGAAAATGTGTTTTTGACCATTTTTCATCATCTTTCTATTCAAGTTCTCTTTGGAAGGATGTTGCAAAATTTTGAGCGTATGAAATTAGTTTCTGATACGTATCATGCGCGCGTTCGGTAATACAAGGCCGGTCGGTAATACAATCACTCACTATACTGGCTTGGCTGATTCTATAGCATTTTGTCGTCAATCTGATATAAATATCTCACCTTTTGAGCTAACCCAGGGAGCTCCCGCCCGCTGTGCGGGCGGGAGCCCAGGGGCTTACCGTGTATTTGACCATACTCACAGGACAAGGGTGATTTATGGTCTAAATATTTCTCCATATGAATTGTGAAAACAGAAATTATGCACTTACCACGATTATATGGATGAAGGTCTAACGAGTGGCAGTTTTCTGACATCTGGGCACAAACTGGAACCTCAAAAAAACGAAAAGTTCTCCCCTACCACAGTCTCGATCGGCCATTTTGTTACGCGGGCGGGAGCACCCTGGGTTACTTTTGAGCTTGAGTTTTTATTTAAATCTCCACAAAAACTTTGGTCCGCAAAGTTAGGTCACACTTTTTCAAAACTCTTTGGCGCTAATGCAGTTTCGCACCGGCCGATTACCATCATACCTCATCACCAATAGTACTTGTTCCCAAATGTCATGACAAGTCTCTCAGTCACATTTCGAGGTCAATATTCTCACCTCTTTTCCAAATATCGCGATCGGGAACGGCTGTATTTCAGCTTTGATCTCGATGTCGTTGTTCGAATCCTCAGACATCACTTCGCGGATCGCTTGGATTCGCCGTGTGCCGTAATGTTGATATGGACTGAAGTTAGCAACCAAATCATGCGAACATGTGGAGAACAAACTGCCAGCATGCTGCAGGCTACCTCAGGCGATGTTCGTGCAGGCTCCACTCCACTTCACTACCGCTACACTACGCTCCACCTACCCGAATGTTCGTGCAGGCTCCACTCCACTTCACTACCGCTACACTACGCTCCACCTACCCGAATGTTCGTGCAGGCTCCACTCCACTTCACTACCGCTACACTACGCTCCACCTACCCGAACATCGGGACAGTGAACTAGATCGGATATTCTGAGTCATAAATGGTGGGATGGCAATCATGGTTATCGTAAAAATTAAAGGAAAAAAATATAAAGAGGGATATGAATGACTTAATATCTTACTTTACACCCGTATTTCACTCCGTGTCCATCTTTTGGTTATCCTCAAAATTTGTGATTTTGGGCCAGTATCTTTCTCCTCACACGTATTATTCACGGCCGATTTCAAAACATCGCCTGAGGTAGCTGCAGGCAAATCTTTTGGTCGCATAACTTCAGTCCATATCAACATTACGGAGCACGGCGAAAAATAGTAGACAGCTGGCAGCCGTCTGTTTCGAGGAGTCTTTTAACATTTTTCATATTTTTTAAATTTCTCCTCATACACAGACGGCTCGCTATCGTGCAGCCACCATTAGGGGACTTGCAATGCAAAATCCCCCCGTCGGGGCTCTTCAATTTTTGTCTTTAATGAATCAAACATTTGAAAATTAACGCGACCGAAATGCAAATTAATATTCCCTCTTGGCATTAATTGCCCCAAAAAAAGAAAAATCAAGTTAAAAGGAACAAAAACAGTGACTTACTTCGGCTGTCGCACAACTTCACTGCCCTTTTGTATCCGATCTTGATACACATAAACATATGGTCATTGAGCCAGACGAAGTCTCAGCGGAGCATATTCCCTGACAGAAATGACCTATTTATCAGTCTAATGTAGAGGTACTGGAAAAGCAATGTTGTGCACGTACTAGATCTATATCTCATGAGACTCTTGGTTTTTTTTCTTTCTCTTGTAGTTGGTTGAAAAGTTTCTGTCAGAGAGTGTTGAGGTGAAGGGAGAAACCGGAGAAGTTGTACAAAGTCAGCTGTATATTGGTAAGGTTTACTTGTAAATAGTTTCATGATATATTTTAAATAATTAAATAAGATAAAAAGGGGGTCTACAATACATGATTGACTGATTCATAAATGGTTTATTTTTCTATTCATCCATTCTTTTTAAACAGTCCATACAGAGTTACAAAGAATGTGTATAGCATTTCCATATATTCGAATGTACAATAAAAGAGCAATGTGGATTAATGTCTTGCTCACGGGCGTTAGTGCCATGGCTGGGATTGAACCCGGACTTTCACATGTCTAGCAGGTGCCTTGGGTCACTCGGCACATCATCGAAAAGAATGGTATCAAAATGAATTATTATAAAGGGAAATTCATAAATTGGAAATGAAAATATCAAAATAAAGTATTAAAAAGCAGAAAATTGTAATTGGAAATGAAAATAGACAGGGTAGTATTTGATTTAGCATTTTTGACAGTGATTTTCACTGACAAAATTCACTCTAAACTGATTAAATATAAGGATTTCAGCAAATAACAACTAGTCATTGGAAATCATCAATTTAAAGTTAAACAAAAAAGGCAAACAAACAAAATAAACAAAAGGTCTGAGTCTGACAGCTTGTGATGTCTAAGGAAGTTAGATTTTTAATCAAGTCAATAAGTAGGTCTAGATTCTATCCGTTGGTGTGTATGTTATTTCTCTCGCCTTTCTTCATTTTCCTGTGTGCTATCCCCATTGATTGCGATATTCTCTCTTTCACACCCCTCACCAATGATGAGGGTAGGAATTATGCCAGGGCTGTTTTATTTTGGGCGTACATGTAGCTCTCGGTCGTACATGCTCAACTGATTTAACAAAACTCCTGGCAATAGCAAAGGACTAACCCAATAGCCTCATTGCAATTCCATGCCTCCACCCACTGTAAGTGTTTGCCAGGATTGAGGATGTACTGATTACTTTTGAAGTTATGAAGGTTTAAGGTCAAAGGTAACAAAGTTGGGAATGTTCAAGATCTGGCAATGAAGGAGGCATTAGTGTCAACTGCATACTGTCTGGATTCTATTCTTGTTTTTAATCACCTTTTAACTATTTTTATCTACCATTTCAATGTTTAGCTGCATTTTGGGGCTTTCATGATGTTATTAAAGGGCTGTTAGATGCTGGAGCTGACATCAATTATCAGAATAAAAACACGCTGTGGACTCCACTTCATGCTGCTGCATTTCAAGAGCACGGAAAGGTATCAAGTTTTCATTTACAGCAGAGTGTCAAATCCAACACATCTTAGACATGAAGAATTTAAATTGTGGCTAATTATGACTTACAATATGTTTTTTGTATACAATGGTACTTATTATAATACTAACAAGTAGGTCATATATATACATGTATCTATATATAAAATCTTGTCAAGAAGTATGTCGATATTTAAAAATGAACCAGATGTTGTTAGCTTAGCTGCTCATGTAATGTCTGAATATCTAGAGAAGAAAGCAGCAATTACCTGTAAGGCCGAGATTCAAGGTTTGAGAGTGACTTGATTTTTCCATTGTGTTGAAAAATAACAGTTTTCATCTGTCTCTCCTACAGGTTGTAATGCTGTTACTACAGAATGGAGCACAACCAGAGCTACCTGATATGGAAGGAAGGTATGTTTGAATAATTCATGTTCTTTCTTTCATTTAGTTTGTCTGTCTATCTGTCTTTTCTTTTATTACTTCATACACTTTCTTCTTTTTTTATTATTATCAGGGTTTAAATCAGCCCAATGCCACCCAAGGCCATGGCCTCTAATGCCCCCAGAAATGGCCTTCATGCCTTTCTGAATATTTGTAGACTTTAGGTCAGAATAAGTGCCCTTTTGCCTGTAGCCTTGTGCACATGTGTGCCATTGAAATGTAATGTAGATTTTTACTGTTGATGCCCTATTTAATAGCCGTAGCCTTGGATGCCCCTTAAAGATAAATACCAGTTTTGGTAATGATCTCAAAATGAGCTCAAACAGAATCCAAAGAAATTACCACCGAAGTGTTTGTATGTATAAATAAAAATATGTGCCAAAACTCTATGGATGAAAATACGTAATTGCTGAAAAATGAGCCTTAATATGTAAGCACAGAATTCCATCAAATGTCGGGTATTTAGTGACCATCAGGATTATCGATTTTGAGCTTAGATTTCATTATTTTACTAAGATAAGTTTACATTTAAGTGTACCAGATCTAGATGTATGATAATATTTTGACAACCTTGATTTAAAAGACATTCTCATGAAATAATTGTTTGCTGCAACTCCTGTCTTTTACCTTTAAATGAGCACTGCCTTCCTTTTTCTGTAGGGCCCTTGTAAAATTTGCATTGTCCATTTGAATTTTTAATTCTAGACCTGTATTATGCTGCTTCAACTAATAGTTCTTGGAATCATTTGCTTTTCAGAACACCAACAGACTTTGCTTCGGCCTCAAACAAGATCTGGGCTCACTTTGCTGCCCTGGGTTGTCCACGCACATCAAAACAAGATCTCATATCAAAGGGAATTATTAAGAAGGTACCAAGAATCAGTGTTCTGACTTCTGTTACTCAGTTGATATAATCAAAGAATTGTGTGAATTTTACCTATGAAGTTTCCTGAATTATCTTTTCATTACCATCTCATTTTTTTTTTTGGGGGGGGGGAGGGGGTTGATTTTGGAAGGAAAAAAGTGGGAAGACAATTATCTATATGTCATCGAATTGACATAATTTAGTAAAATGGTTAATTAGTAACTTTTATCCTTTGTCATTGTTAAACATGATTATTGCTGCAGAAAGACTAGAGTTAATATCAGAAAAGGAAAACACGATTGTTAAAGTACTTTTATTGTGAAGCAATGTATTTAGTATCCAGTTTAAATTCTACCTGTTATTGTGCTGTATAGAATATTAGTTTTTTTCTGAAGAGGGAAGAAAATTAAATTAGACATAAACTTTTGTCTAGTAATCCCATTTGGTGTAAATGTTTTTGTCTGATGCATGAATTTGTTTTTTTTTAAATACTTTATATTCAAGATTACCGGGAGTGATAGTCGACCTGGAAGTGGTTCTCGACCAGGAAGCGGATCTCGACCTAATAGTGGAACCAAAATAGTATCTGGAATAAGAATGGTAAATATCAAAGTATGCAACACTAGTGATTACAAAATTGTAGTCACTGCAGGCATGAGTCTAATGATTAATATTATGTTGGCTATATATTTTTAAAAATAGGATTGCTGAGGGGCTTGTATTTTTAAAATAGGTTTAATTGAATTTAAGGTTACACTTTGGCATTCAACACATATCTCGTACAAAACTAGGTTCAGTACATCACATTTTCGTTCTCCAAATTTAAAAAAATCACAAATAGGTGGAATTTTCATTGAAGCATGATGTAGTATCACTAGCATACCTACGGGGGGGGGGGGGGGGGGGGGGGGGCAGAGGGGGCAGTCTGCCCCCCCCCCCCTGACGAGCCACAACCCATGCAAAGGACGTATCCCTGCCCCCCTGACGAGCTTGAAGACCCTTTTTTTTTTTGCTTGTCAAATTTTTTGGCGGACGGTTTTGCCCCCCCCTGTGAAAAATCCCAGGTACGCCACTGTGTAGTATGTAAACACATAGTACGGTACATGACTTTGTTTACTATGTTTGCATTCTGGCTACCTACAGCACGCCATATTGAAACCATGATTAACATTTTACTTCTGTTTAGAATATCACCCAAAATATTTAAGCTGATCTGGTGGGCCTTTTTGTGACACAACATTTGCTCCTGTGATATTTGCTCCGGTCTTCATGTCTCAGAAGGCGTAGGGTTAGAGTTAGGATTGTAATAGAAGTTTTGGTTCAGAATGATGTAGGGGTAAGGATTAGGGTTTATTTAGTTTTGGAGGTTGGGTTTTATGTTTGTCTTAACTTGCAGATTTTCCATTGAGCAATTGTGGCTGGAGCAAAGGTCATGGAACCATTTCATAAAGCTGTGTTTGTGTCAAGTCAAATGTTGAGTCACGCATAACTAATGAACAGCTTTGTGATACGGCCCCCGGGTTATTTGTTAAAATAAATATGTTACTTGTCAAAGAGTGATTTTAAATCCTTAATAGACCTTATGTTTTGACGTCATCATAGAGCTCAGTGCCTTTGCCTTGCGTGCGTTGGTGATCTACAGCTGGCGCATCTTTGATAACTCCATTTGCGCATATCCCTGTATCCTCTTGGGGAGGGCACAATGAGACTATGATGTCACATGCATAAGGTCTTTCACACAATTTGAAATCAATTTCTCTTTGGCCCCGAATTCACAAAGGTGGTTTGAAAACCCACGGTTGAATCCATGGATTATGCAGATTTCCTGTATAGATTACGCTCAATTTAGCGCGTATCGGGGGTGTGTATGAAAATTCCAATGCTGATGCCTGTTACCATGGTTACGCTATTTTATTCATGAGTCCACTGTTTGAAGAGTGGACTCATTATTCCAAACAGTGGACTCGTGAAAAAAATAGCATGGCTAACCCCAGCAACAGGCGTCAATTTGGTGCACTGTGACAAAAGCGCGCATCAGCATTGTACATTTTTTAATATACGCGGTAAAATAAGCATAATTTATACAGGAAATGGACTCAACCGTGGGTTTTCAAAACCACCTTTGTGAATTTGGGCCAATGAGTTTGATTTGAGTCTATTGCCAATCTTCGTTAGATGGGTGCTGAGAACACTCGACTCATGCATTGGAGCATTTTATTCATTTTTAATTGTCCTTGTGAACTCTAACATTTGATATTTGCTTGTTTTGCAGGCATCCTACTCAAGGCCTGAATCTGCCTATGCTATCAGACAAGATCCATTCTCTAAGGGAAAGAGTAACAATTGTAAGTACCGGTAGTATCAATTCGCAGTCTTTTGATCAAATATGGATCAAATGTGGAAGCACCGTGGTGTAGCGGTTTTGACTCTCGCCTTGTAATCAGAGGGTCGTGTGTTCGAATCCCACCATGGCCTAGCGTCCTTCGGGAAGGCGTAAATCCACAATTTGCCACTCTCCACCCAGGTGTTAAATGGGTACCCGGTAGGATGCAAAAGCCTATGTAGTATGCCTAGCAATTGAGTCTTGGAACTCGTGTTGGAATGCTCCCTAGGGAGTGGAGAAGGTGCATGCATTGTATGCGGGCATGCAAGGATCCGATGACCGGGGTAATAATATATCTGTAAAGCGCTTAGAGACGTTGTTCCGATGAGTTAAGCACTATATAAAAGCGGGATATTATTATTATTATTAAATATCACTTTAAAATTTCTAACACTTCCAGTGCTATACGGAGTTTTTACAAGCAGCCATGTTGGAGGACGAATTATAAAAACCTTTACATCAAACCGTGATAAATCATAGCATTTATGGTCTAATGATGCACAGGTTTCCCATTGCTATGTCCTCCAACATGACTTTGTGAATTCGGGTGCCTTTTACCTATCAATTTGAAAGTTCTATTTTGAATAAATAAATGAATGAATGAATGAATCATAATAAATGAATAAATCATAATAAATAAATAAATAGATTAAATAAATAAATAATAACTAAGAAAACAGTGTGGTAAATGAATATATCAATTAAAAGGTTAGTAATAGATTAAAAATAAGAGTAAAAATGTAGCCCTTTAAAATTAATTCCAACCCTGGTGTAGATAGTTTTGATTCTGAATGAGTAGTAGTAACCAGGGGTGTGAAAGTTTAGATTTTTATCTGATTTCAGATTTTTTTCGTTTTGATTTTCAGCTTATTTTTGGCTTTCCTCCGTACAAAAATTATGGGAGCTCTTTCTATTTCAGACTTTTTCTACAAGTTTCAGCTTTTTTCAGATCTTTTTATTTGTGACCACTCACACCCCTGAGTAACATACTTCCAATTTTCAGCATCTCAGATGTCGGCCATAATGGGAGGAGATGTTCTAGCAGAGGAGGATGTGTCATCAGCATCCAGTAAACATACAGATGGTCAACCAGCTTTCTCTGTTTGGAGGACATGAAAACCAATGCATGGGACCAAAGTACACTTATTTTTACATTGGGAAAATATGACTCTATCCCTGCTCCAAAATATCCTTTTTATATTGCCTCTACTGATCATGTTTGCCGCTATTTATTCACTCGTTCATTATGAGATAAAAGGTCACAGGGGTCATTATACATGAAGCTGAAATGGTCCTTTATTGCGATGACAAAAGGATCATTTTGATCGATCAAATGTGCTCATGTTTGCATGTAGAATGGATATTAATCTGATAGTTAATGTGATTTGGGGGTCAGAGGCCACCAAAAAATGCTTAAGATGGGCTCATTCTTGCAGTAAATGAAGAGCTCTTTTACAGACTGACTTTAAAAAGCATGGCTCATTTACAGCATACATGTGTGATACATTGAAACCTGTATTATGATGACTGCCCATTGGAAACAATTATGAGCAGATGTTTTTTATGGACAGATTCTTGTAATACATTTTTTATTGTGGAGTACAATGATTTATATATTTCACATCATGCAATATTAAATGAATAAACTCAACCAATTGTATTCTATAATTCTTATTTTTTCTTCTTTATCGAGCACTCTCAATCTTGTTGATAGGAGGGTATTTCCTTGTAATTCTGGAGGAGAAAGTTTGTATTTTCAAGATATAAATTTGCTATGTCATTCCTCAATTTGTAGAATATGTTTGTGTGATTGATAGAGATGTGTACTAATTAGGCTAGAGCCAGCACTTGCTATGAACACGTACACAGAGGCTCAAAGAATCTGGTATTCAAATAGAACACATTTGTCAAAATATCAAAAAGTCATGTTCATTTGACCCAACAACTGAAATTGTTAATCTTTATCATCTATATTAAACTACAGTAGATTTGAGATTGATGTTAGAGGTATAATAAGCATTGCTCATTTCTAGTCCACAGCCGTTGATTTTTATGATTTCTCCTGCAAAAATAAGGCCGGTATGATATGCTTTATTTGTCCTTGCTGAGGTTAATTTGCTACAATGTAGCTCAAACGTGCAGGTCACATCACAATCACAGAGAGTGCTTGCGCTTACTATGCCAAACAAAAATGCATTATTTGGCAACCTCTTTGTACGGGAGACATTGATAGACTACATGAAGAAATATGATATACTAAATCATATTCCCATAGTTTAATTTCTTCTACTGGTTACATGTAGTTAGGTTTAAATTTTAACATCCTAATGTCTCTAGAGTATTAGGGCCCCATTTCATAAAAAGTTGCTATGATTGCAACTCTTGCTGGAATGTTAAATTTTATTGGAAGAGCGAATCAAAAAGCGAATTTCCACTGTTTTCATGTTTTCAATTCTATATAAATTGGGGCCCCAGAGTATAATAAAGTATTATGTTTGATCCAATCAATCTCAGCTGTGTGGAAATCCATCCATACCATAATTTTTTTCCACAGAAAATTAGCTCAATCTCTTTAGTATTAAACAAAGAGAATCACACTGAATCTTCAAGAGAAAGTATGAATATAGATCATGTCTAGAAAATATTTTGAACAAACATGCATAATAGATGTTGACATTGCTGGCTTTCCATAGTTGTGGTTGATTGGATCAATCGCAACTCTGTAATAGTGTGGGCGCGTCGTGGTCTAGTGGTTCTGACTCTTGCCTTTCAAACAGAGGATCATGGGTTCGAATCCTAGCCATGGCGTGTTTTCCTTCAGCAAGAAAATTATCCACACTGTGCTGCACTCAACCCAGGTGAGGTGAATGGGTACCCGGCAGGATTAATTCCTTGATTGCTTGAGTGCCTAGGCAGCCCAGCTAAAGCCGGGGTAATAATAGCAGGGCTCGCTGGGAGAACAGTTTTCGGAACTGAAGTGGCTACCCTGGGTAAATATACCGCTATTATTATTATTATTATGTAATACGGGGCCCAGATGTCCATAGCTATGCTTTTTTCTAGACGATAGTATTTCAATGTAAGTACTCCAGGGGCCTATAACACAAAACTTTATAGCGATTGATCGCACAGTATACTTGATTGCACAACAGAACATTGTTTTCAAGCAATAAAATAGTGATTGATCGTTGGGTTAATTCCTTTGATTGATTGCATGTACTACTTAAAAATCTGCCCCAAGATCAATCACCTAGCTTTAGCTTTGTGGGGGCGTCACAGTCTAGTGGTTACAAATCTTGTCTTTCAATCTGAGGGACGTGGGTTCGAATCCCAGCCATGGTGTGTTTTCCTTAGGCAAGAAATTTACCCACGTTGTGCTGCGGTCAACCCAGGTGAGGTGAATGGGTACCCGACAGGATTACACTGTAGTTCCTTGAATGCACCAAGCGCCTTTAGCAGCTGGAGCTAAAGCTGGGGTAATATATAGTGCGCCATTGAATAGGCAACTAAAATAATCGGTGCCTCATAAGTGCTATATATTATTATTATTATGATGTTACGGGCCCCAGGTGTGAAGCTACATGTTACTGGGACAAGATGAATATTCCGTTCAAGAAAAATTAGATGATACAAGAAGTACGTCCTGATGTATCTCTCAGAAAGTTTTGTGCTATGTATAATTTTTGATCCGTCCTTTTGATAAAGTACCATAGTTTCTGTGATGTACTACTATTTTTATGAGGGTGACTTCGTTTGTTTGATTTTTTCTAAAACATTTGTCACAAATGGCTTTTGCTTTGCTGGACAAGGTCAAAAGGTGTTTTGCACAAGAAACTATTTTGAATATCATGATTTAAATCTGGGATAAATTCTCTGAGTGTCAGTAGTTAAAGGCTACCTTTATTCATATAAGAATATTCAAGGATTTCAAGCACTATTGAAAAGAAATCATACAATTGTGTTCTTAATCATTGATATATGTGCTATTGGCATAACTGACCGAACATGTCCAGTTCTACTTTTTCTACTACTTTAATAAAGACATTTATAAAAACATATCCACCGTATTAAGGGTGCTCATTACAATTACAGCACAAATTACTTCAAGAAAATGTCCTAATGAATTTACCTCATACGATATATTGTGCATTTCAAGATGTTACAATTGCCATTTTATACAGTGACTTCAGTATCTGCATTTATAGATATCACCAAACAGATATGACTAAATGTTTATTTATAAAATCTGTTTCTGTGTGGTATGTCACGTGGCAGTGATCAATACATGTACATTTGATGGTTGATTAATTGATAATTGTGTATCTTTGTAGATGGAGCCCATTCATGTCTCAAATACCATAGTGATTAGTACAATGCATTATTCAGTAGGATGTGACTTTGCTTTTACTGTAGAATGTGCCATAATACACACTTATCGTTGTGTTACTGAAATATTTTCAGTGAATATTATTTTCAAAATTTGAATGAATTCAGAAGGCTTTAGATTTTTGGATCATTGTGTCACTGCCAACTTGGAAAAAACTTGTCTATTTGCGAGTGAAAATTTGTGTTCATGCACCCAACAGTGCCTTTTGCACTCAAAAGGCTGCTAACTTTTGCGTCATGTCTGAACAACCCTTCAGGATCTGCTCATTGTCTTTGATTCATTCTTTATGATGTCTGGATTGAAATGGGATACTTTAAGGATTTTTTCTTCTCTTTATAATGCATCAGCGATCTGTGACACAAATCTTAGCGATTGATTGATTTTAAATGATTGTTAGCGATTGATTGTACATTATATAGTCAGTGCAATCGGTCATTAAGAATTGTTTGACAATAGATCACTACTCTTTGTGTTACAGGCCCCTGATGTTAATGTGTGTGTGAAGATACTTGTATTATAGTATTTATTGTCCAAGAAGCATCATGAAAATCACTATTTTTGTTGCTATGATTTTGACTTGTAAATAAAACATAGAATATGCTCTAACAATGTCTCCTTTCTACATTCTTACTGTGTAAAGTTTTCAGCCATTTAATAGCAGTGGTGAAATATTTCTTAACTTTTTCAATCACTTTTATTCTTCAAATTAGCAACAAATATTTTGTCATCATTGCTGTATTTTCTTTTACAAGAATATTTCATGGGGTTATTGACAGAGAATACCGTTAGAAGTTAAACATTTTTTCAAATATTTTATTTTCAATTTTGCTACTGCCTTGCCAACGAACGAAAATTTTAGTGATCATTTTCAGACTTCCAGAATTTCATCCCAATCTGATGTAAAAAAAAAAAGAAGTTATGACACTTTACAGCTTTGCATAATTTCACAATATAGATTTGTAAACATCCTGGCCGGTATCCAAAATTAGGGAACCAATAATGTAACCAACAAACTATTATGTATTGTATGATCTTTTCTCCCCATCATGTGTAACAAAGTTTGATTGTTCTAGAAACATGGAATTGCCATTGTTGCAAGCTAGTGTGGTTTGGTGCACACTTTATTAAAACGTACGGTTTAAGCAATAAAATACAGAAGAAATAGAGTCATTCACTCACTATCATTTGCATATCAATGTGTTACACATTGATTTTTTTGTGAAATAAATGTCAGTTTAAAATGTCATAACTTGTATGTACATCTGATTTTGATAAAACTTTCTGAATATTTCTGGTTTGATTTTCGTCTTTCTATTTAAATCTATTTTCTGTTGGGTTGGACTTACCCTTAACCTTAAAAAGACTGGGCTATTTCAAAGCCCAAGAAGACTGAGGGGGGGGGGGCTCATTTAGCCCCCTCCCCCTTATGATCTTGTTACCCATTTCATAATCTACAAAACAGTAAGATCAAATTCCGTGAAAAATCTCATTGCTAATTAATTATGCTAATTTATGCGTAATATCAAAAGTTTACTCTAACTAAATAATGTCCCTAGAAAGCTAATTTTATATTCACAGACGCGTTATAGGATTCTTATCAAATGAATTTTTGAACAATTTCATTATCACAATTATTTTCTTATGTATTTGATTGTTCAATAAACTTTCTATGTATTTCTGTTGTTTGTTTGTTATTTTTATGGAAATCATCTGGGACCTTATTCTGACCATGAACAAGATGAAATTAGTTGAGTTTAATCAGTAAAAGGAGAAATAATGACACATTTGGGCATTTTCACCACATAGGGACACAGAGGCAAAAAAATCAAATTGATATTCACATCAATTATGCTTTATGTTTATTAGTAATACAAGACCTGAAGTTTCTGGGACAATTTTTTTTCTGACTTTGGCAGCCATTTTTTATTTCAAAATGGCCGCCAAAGTATGGATACAAGTTAGTGTTGAAAATGGTATATTGATACATATTTTGTTTTGACAGATTTTTAAAGAACAGGTTTGATCATGATGTTTTCCCCTGTGATTAAGCTTGCTATTATATTACTTTATAAAATCCCATAGAAAGAAACATCAGTAATATATTTATCTGATAAAACATATTGATGAAGTATACGTGATATGGTATGTAAACGTCAGTTACCAAAAACATGAACTTTTTTCTCATTTCCCAGAAAAGAGGATATATTATATGAAACTTGGTAGATTTCCTCCTTAGGTAACACTCCTCCCTTCTACACCAAAATTAAAGATAACCAATTAACAATCAAGCCATAGGGTACATATGTGTAACGTCAGTTACCAAGTGGAAAATGTAATGTCAGTTACCATGATAAAATGTTGGTTACCAATGGTGAAATGCAAATGTGTTCAATTTTATGGTGAAGAAATATTGTATACTTGTTATTTAAGTCTTTCACTAAATTAAATCACACAAAAAGGAGCTTGCTATTGACTTTTAAAAGGTATAGTTCACAAGGAATACTATATAAAATTATGAAGGAAGTTGCATTCCCATTGTGCAAAAAAATACTATGACATGGTTTTGCATATGTACATGTACTTACCAAGTACCTAATTGTTTGTATTAGACCAAAAAAAGAAAAAGATTTTGAGCGTGCGGAAGAATAACGATAGTTTGAGAAAAATCGGACAACCTATTGCCTAAATCTGCAACATTTGATAAGCTTAACATTGCGATGAATGGAGGTTTCCAGGGCCCCATTTTTTGTTTCTAGGATTCTTTTGAGCATTGCTGGGCTAAAGTAAATTCCTGATTTTTATACCTGTTAGTAGTGTAGATGTGTGATACAATTTTTGTTTTTGGTTTACAAGTATAGATGAAAAGTGAAATTTGACAGTTCTGATCAATGTTGCATGGATCTCCTAAAACTGTTTCTTTTTCTAATTTACAAATAGTTCAGTTTCAGTTTAGAAGCTGGAGTTTATTTTTTGTTGACAGCTTACATGTGAAAAATAAATTAGGAAAGAGAATGATTCAACAAATTATGAAGAAAATTGAAATCCGATAGATATGAACAAGCATTGCTTGCAATGACCAGAATAGAAATCAATAAAACTGCATGAGATTCAGGGGAGAGGAAGCCCAGGGGAGGAGACCCTTATTCATTTTGCCTTTTTTGAGGGGAGGGGCCGGTTGGAGAAAGAAAAGGTTTAAAAATTCAATATAAAACTTATGAATATATGTAAATGGGTGTATAGTCAGAAAAATCTGTGTGTACAGTCCATGCAATATTAAATTACTACATACATGTAGCTGCTACATGTATGACCCCCGAGTAAGTAAAACCTACATTTCTTATCTTTTGTTAATTTAAAATGTGAAGTTCACTGTATTATCAAACTTTTATGATTTTAAAAATCCTTACATATAAGTACCAAGAAAATTATGCCTTTGAAAATCATATAGCACTGGTAAATGTTAATGTGTCAGTTACCGACAAGTAATAGAATGTTCAAATCAAAGAAAAGGGAATTAAGAAAAAGAAAAAAAAAATTTCATTGAAATGTTCCTAGAAACTTAGGTATACTTCCACATCAAACTCACTTTCATGTGAAGCCCGGCCTGCACAGAAGAACAATGCAATGATTCCATATATTTGACTTCCATGTGTTCAATCTCGATGGCAAATTAAATGTAACGTCGGTTACCGTAACGTCAATTACCAACATGGTCGTGGAAAAATTATCATAGCCCCGAAAAGACAAAAACAAATTATTTAATATTTTGACACATCTTAACCTAGTAACGAAGGTATATTGACATATTCAAATTATTACTCTATCTACTCAGGGACATGAGATATTTCAATTTTACTGAACACCCTGAAATTGCATGTCCTCTTTGCATAACGTCAGTTACCGACACATTTTTGCTTGCTGATGCATAACAAATGTGGTTGCATTGAAAAACTTATCAGAGTATACAGCAAGGTTCACTTTATTAACTATATCAAAAGCAAACTCCCTTCATTTGTTGTTTTAGAGATACACACAATGAAAAGTGTGTAAAATTGTGCTGTGTAACGTCAGTTACCGTGAAAATGCCCATTTATGAATTTTTGTTAAATGCAAAATTTGCATAGGATTTATAAGCGAATTCACGTTTTTGAGCAGTTTGGGGTCTGCATGCACTTACAAAATGTTGTGTGATTTTGGAAGCGCTTGCAAGGAGATCACAAATTTGGTCTCAAAAGTTGTGCGAAACATGAAAGTAGAAGTCAGTGAGCAGCGCCATGAAAAGTTTAGCGCGGCAGATTTATCACAAAAATGTGTTGGGGGGTGGGGTGATTCAGCCCCCCTCCCCCCGTCAAACATGAGATCAAGAAAACTAGCTGAAAAGGAATACTGAAAAACACCAAAAATCACCAGCATGAGTAATTCTCTCAGATTTCTCGATATGCCAACAAAACCTTTTCCACTTGGGAGAAATTTAACTTATAAGTGGTATATTGTTTTGCTTAAGACGGTCAAAAAGTGGTTCTACTTGGGTTATAATCTGACTTGGGGATGATCGACTTATGCAGAGTTAAAGGGGAAGTGCACCCTGACAAAAAGTTTAATATAAAAATAGAAAAAATAATGAGAAATTTCATTTCATTTTTCATTTCATTTATTTCACATTAAAAACCAATACACACAATTACAAAAGACAGAAAAGGAAATTACTCCATGTATATATAAAAGAGAGAGAAAAAAATAAAACTAAAATACAATGGTAAATAATGTGACCGGGGCTAGAAAAAGCAGAGCTTATCGAGTCTAGCCCCGGCAGAAATGGGGAATACAAGAGGAAGGAGAGGCCCACCCCGGGAGCACGTACGGTCAGAGGCATTAGGCACTCTGACCGTGACCAACTAAGCGCCCGGAGTAGCTCTCTCCTCCAGTGAACACTTTAAAATCAACCTAATGGAAATAAGGGGGGGGGGGGACAGAAAAAAAGGAGATTAAAACGAGTTACACACTGATTTTGATTAATGATTATTTAGAATTGCACAGATACCTCTTGTATTTCATCTTAAACTGCCGTAATGACGGACTTTGTTTGATGTTATCATCTAAAGCAGACCATACTAGATAGCCCTGATACTTCACACTTCTCTGTCCTGTAGTGGTCCTGAAATATATGCTATGTAATTTCTTTGAGTTTCGAGTATTATGACAATGGACATCACTATTGCATTTAAACCAATTTTGGAGTGATTTTGGAAGTAATCCCTTTTCAGACCTGTACATGAATTCTCCAAGTTGTAACTTGCACAATTCGTATATAGTTAGTACTCTAAATTGTTTAAAAAGGTCTTTTGTATGAGCCAGATAATGAGTTTTACCAATTATACGTAATGCACGCTTTTGCAACAGATATAATCGATTTAACAATGTATTTGATGCATTCATCCAAAGCATATTCCCATATTGTAAGTGAGGTAGAACCAGTGTATTGTATAACAAGAGTAATACATTTGATGGTAGTACAAATTTCAGCTTTGACATAACGCCAATTATTCTTGATATCTTCAGTGCGATATCGTTAACATGTAAAGACCATGATAATTTGTCATCAATACTAACTCCCAAAAAACGGGTAGTACTCACTTGCTTTAAGGGTTCTGATGAGTCCGCAAACTTAAGTGAAAGTAAGCTCTTATCATACTGTTTATTACATGGGACAAAATGCATGAAATTTGTTTTGTCAATGTTTATCCTTAACCCATTCACTTTATACCAATCATTTACATTTTGTATTTCTTTATTCATGTTTTGTATTAAGGTACCTAGGTCTTTTGCACTTGCAAACACATTAGT
Source organism: Lytechinus pictus (assembly GCF_037042905.1). NCBI lineage: Eukaryota > Metazoa > Echinodermata > Echinoidea > Temnopleuroida > Toxopneustidae > Lytechinus > Lytechinus pictus. Next base: position 16,362,690 of record NC_087249.1, read on the forward strand.
GTCGTCAGCGAAAATAATGTATGACAAAGCAGAGGATGCATATCGGCGAAGGTTTGATGAAAATCCATCAAAGAATGAAAAAGTTATGAGAATTTTAATTATTTGATTTGTGAGTTCATAGCAGCTCTCCTATGGTAAAAAAAAATCAATGAAATGTAATTTCTCAGAAAATTAAACATGTTTTTTGTGTACCTTCAGTATATCAATACACAAAGTAAAAGAAAATAAAAAATAAGTCATAATGAACATTAAATTAAATTGATGCCTTTTATATTACATAACATATGGGGCAGCTGCCTGTTTATGACATCACATATCCAAAACTTTAAATTCTGATAACTTTCTTAATCTTCGATAGATTTTCCTCAAACCTTCACCAATACATTTAATTATTGTTTCTGCTATTTTTACATCAAAGCTTTTATCCAGGGTGAACTTCCCTTTTAACTTCAAGAAAAGTCAGGGTTCCATCACACAAAGAATGATTATGGTTTGTCCTTCATAAATATCTGGAACAAGAAAATAAAGACTAAATACGAATACAAAGGCGTTTTTTGGAAAAGATTTATTTGCAATACTTTCTATCAACTGCTCTCAGTCTACAGTCATTCTATATACCTCCATCATTATATAGTATCTACTGGAAACGACTATTTCATTGCATACAATATCCATCGCTAAATGTACTCTCTTCATATAAGTGACTTCAATTGATTTATAATAATAACATTACATTCCATATGTTCAAAGTCATAAATACAGGAAGATGCTCATTTGCATCTCCACATGAAAATATTTCATTAATGATCCCATGTTATCTCACAAAGATTACGTAAGATTTATATCATATTGGATGGCTCGATCAGAATGGAATACCAGAAATATATATTCCAAGCGTTCTGGAAAATATTCCAAGAATCGCAGATGAGTGGAATATTGGCCCTAATGAATGGAATATTCTGGTATTTCATGAAATAAAGCCATCCAATATAATAATAATCATCTATCCCATCCCCCCCAAAAAAAATAAAGAGGGATCAATTTGTATTAACAAGTCATATCACTTATCACATTATGCCAATATCACTTCATAGGATCAATTTTGGTCGTTGACATGCGACTTGCATGTAGTTCATTATGACGTCATCGAGCGTAATTGTCCTTTATGCTGCGCATCGGTTTCAATGTTGTACGCATTGTATATTTCACGCATTCGCGCATGCGCCCTAAACTGTAGAATATGCTCTCATATTAAAAAGCAAATTTTGTACAGGAGCCTATGGGAAATTCGTCGGATTTCGGTCCTTTTTAGGGATACCCTCTGATACTGCGCGGGCAATTGATGCAGACAAAATACACGTTTTTAATGCATCGCTAGCACACTATATAGATGATAATATTGCTCTTGATGTCCAACAAAAGCTTTAGTAAAGGGTTCAATGACTTGAATTAATCTTCAAAAAGTGATGAGACCATTAGATCTTTTAATTCCATTGATTTCTTGTGAAAATGTTAATTTTTCATTTTATGATCTATGGCAAACTCTCTTGGTAATCTTTTTCTTTAAAAATAAACTTTTGAAATCTTATTTTAGTGATTGCAAATATCAGAAAGGTACAGTGATAACATTTTACCCCGATTTAAGCTGTCCATAGTACATGTAGTATCTACAACTTAATAAACTTCAGAACAAAATTGTGGCTCATTACTTAATTGATAACATCACTGGGATGATAACGGATTCAATAAATATACAAATACGTCAGGCTTTTGGATAAATTTACGCAAAATTTTCCACGATTAAAGTACCTACTACTTTGGGGTTATTTCAAGTATTTTGATTTCGCACTGGCAAAAAAACCCAGGCATTTTGTGATTATGTGGATGTGAAAACAGCTATAGATAGCCTTCAATAGCCTTCAATTTCAATCAATCTTGTTCTTGTCAAACAATCTTCATATCCATATTCTGTATGTATTGCTGTATAGAATATTGAACAGTACATGTTTATGACATTTCACCAGGCAAGAGTGCAACACGCCTACAATCTCTGAAGACTTGGGGGGGGGAATGGCATTTTTGGGTCAATAATTTCTGGTATATACATATGAAATATACCGGTACCATCGTTTATTCCCTGACCCCCCCCCCAAAAAAAAATAATAATAATAATAAAAATACATATATATTATGGTCTGGTGAATATGAAACCCACATATGAGGCAAGCACACAACAGCATTGCGATAACATAGACATACCATTCTACACAAAGAACGGGGCAGGGGGTTCACCAAATGATAATTGTTATAATGCAGTAGTTTGGACCTCACAGGAAAAATCAGGAAATATAAAATATGACATAAAAAAGTTCCTGACTTGTGCATGGAATTGCAACTAAACATCAACTTTTGACACAATACATGTATGTTCAGTAATAACAATAATAACAGTAAAACAGCAAAAATAATGATGAGTATGTGAAGCCTTCACAGTCAGTGTTTTAAAGCAATTGTTTCATAACACATTACTAACACAAACATTGGTATATAAGGAAATGATAACAGCATATGTGTACATTCCAGAAGAAATATCCTTAAATTATACTGCTACACAATCTTACAATACAACACAAATCAACCAATGTAACATGAAAATAATTTCACTGATACAGAACACATTTTCTAATGCTCATCTGATGGACTTCATAATCAATCCAAATCATAATAGTCATCAAGCAAATCTAATAAAACTTTTCTTGAAATGTAATACTGTTGTGAAGAAGATCTTTTGAGTTACGTTGAGGAAGCCATGTGCCTGAGCTAAATTCAAATAATGAGAAAAAATGAACTACACGTACAACAATTTGGCAAGACTGTGATATTGGATCATTCTATAAAATAAACACAATCAATTCAATATTGTCTCAACTACCTTTTAGCCTGCAGCGTCACCCCTTGCGCAGTTTATGTGACATTTTGTTACAAAATTAGGATAAGCTGCACACTGCAGCTGTGCTAGTTGGGTGGCTTGTTTTGGCTTGCATTCGCAACTCATTTGTTAACATCCGTAACATTTTGAAGCCATATGGGTGTCACATTTCACGGGGAGTGGTTCATAATTTGCTGATCCATGACACTTTAAACAGCATTCGGCAATACCAGGTGGGTGTTTCATAAAGCTGTTTGTAGGTTACGAGCGACTTTACGAACAACTGGTGATCCTTTCTTGCGGTAAATGATACAAACATTTTCATGAGTGTTAATGAAGTTCCTAAAAAAGGATCACCAGTTGTTCATAAAGTAGCTTATAACTTACTCATATTTTAAGAAACATCCAACTGTAATAAAGATTTCTTTGGGTAAAAGCAACTCAGTGTACCCACAGGAAATTTTTCTGCCAAGCCAGCAGTGAGATAATGACTCTCATACAATTTACATTGGCGTTACGTAACATCGTCTGGTCATACATGTATATCTTGTTCAACTCTGGGTGATCGACATCACCTGTTGCAGGTTAAGCATCCAAATGGTGTAAAATTCCTATGAAAATATGCAATCAAGTTGAGAAGTCGCTAGCCACTGAGCATGAGAGCAGTGTGTAGCTTGCCCATTTGCGTGTTGTCTTGATGGAACTTGATGAAGCGGTGGGAGTGCAGGTCAAAAATAAAGATGATGTTTCAAGAACCCTGACATTTCTTTGTAGAATGCCCATTAAAATCTGAAAATGCAAATACTTTCTTTTCTTTGAGCATGTCTAAAGCAACAACAGCTGAAAATAGGTTGCATTTAGAAACACATTTAGAACAAAACATACTTTACTTTGCCATCAATTAATATTTTTGCTTAAAATAGGCTCTCTCGATTTCTGACCTAATAGTCATTGAGCACACACAGAACCTGTGAATTGAATCGTTTGAGTTTACTTTGTGCATTTCAAAACATCTCAAAAAACTGATATTGCAAGAAACTTACAAAAAATATTTTGGGGTCCCAAATATTCACGTCTTGCAATTACAAATTTGCAATCAATTGCAGATATTTTCTTGCAACACCCCCTTGAACTCTCTGGCCTGTATTCTGAACACTGGTTTAAATTAGACCATGGTTTAAAGTTGTGGTTAACTATGGATAGCCAATTGGAGCACAGATCCTTAACAGTAAACATCCAATTTATTAACTCATTTGACACTCAAATCATTCATAGTTATCTGGAAATGACAACTGAACTAGTTTTCTTTATTATGAAAGTGAAAGGAATCAAAACAAAGATACAATATAAACAGAATCTTTGAATTTTTAGCTCCCAATAATTTTAGCACAGACAGACTTAGACCGTGGTCTAAGTTAAACCTGATTTCAGAATACGGGCCTATATGTTTCTGTGGTTCAAGCTCTTCATAGACTATAGATTACTGCTCAAGTTAAAAAATTTATTTTTAATAAAATATTAACTGTACACCGTCATACAAATGCCAATTTCTGTAAATATGGTGGTGACCACTCATACTTATTAGTATACATGTAGTATACCAACCTATCACAGTGAATTCACTATACGCCTACCCATAGATTAGGCTCTCTTGTAATTTGAATGACTGTCGCAAAGAATTGCGATATCCCCAAAAGGCATGTGTGCATTAGCATTGCACGGGTGGTTATGGCTTGGTCTCCTGTGTGGGCCATGACCATGGCTACATGCAACCATTATTAACAAGACTTATTGTATCCACTTTTACATAACAAATGGCAAAAATACGCAGATTACCGGTAATTCAAATATTGCAGATTTCAAATACATGTAATTGAGAAAATTGAGGAAAACTGACTTAATTTGGTACAAACATTGACGATTAGTCCCCACCTACGAAATGTGAATGCCCCCAAATAAAGGAGAAAACATAAAAAGAATAAGAGCAAATTTTCATTTTCCTTTTCCCTGAAAATATCACAAAAATTCCCTTTTTGATCGGGAGCAATCAGCAAATATTTTAATACTGTCATCAGATTTCAACACATCTCAATAAAGTAAAGCCTCATTAACTGAGAAACCACAGATGCTTACAAGTGTCGGCACTTGTGAGAGAAAAAATTGTTTGATGTTGTTTTTGTACAACACATTAATCCAACTCTGAGCCATTTGTTAATGCCTCAGTTGCAAGCTACATAATACCTAAACCTCTTAAGAATGATAATGAATTAAAGAAAGCAATTAAACCTTATAAATCAGGATAAATATGCAAATCTGTAAATTGTAGTACATTCTTATGACCCTTTGTTAGAATGTGTCAATGAAATTTCACTTAAACAGGGAAGATGCAGCTTTTATGAAATTGGCCTCTTAAAAAAAGATTGTCTTCACATGGATATCATTAGAAAGAATTTTATCAAGCAACAAATTTTGACAAATTAAATTTTGTTTCAAGGGGGAAAAGATCACTTTTTAGATCATAATGCTGATTCTACAGATAAAGATTGGTGACTAAAGGGTATGCACATTACAAGCTAACAAAAGCCAAGCAACATACAGATAACATACAAATATAACTATATAACACTTAGAAATATACAGAGTACACAATTGCAATGGTACAGCGATTAGTAAACAAGGGTTAGCATTATACATGAAATTATGCTACATACATGGACACAATTAACCTTTTATTCTACATCTTGATACATACATTGTACATAATAACTTATAAAAATGCCAGCATTTTTACATTTAATCTTCCAAGCGTAAAGGCATAATTCTCTCCTTATGTACAACATCACACCGAAACAACGTTACAGACATCCTGTGTATGTGTATTACTCACTGATAATTATATACTATCTGGTACAAAACTATGTGTAAAACATATTACTTCCCCTAAAATAGAGTACAGTCACAAGGTGTCTATACTTTCTAAAATACATGAATTGAACATGTGACTGAACATGTGACTGCTCATGTGACTACACAAGCATCTTATTAATGAAGATATATAATGCAGAAAAACGACTTGGAGACATGAAAGAATTGTTTTGAGCTTTCAACTTTTACATGATATCTTATCATTTTTTGAGACTTTGTGATGCAAATAAATACATATAAAAGAGACCAAAGAAAATCCTTGAAAATACATTCAAATTAATGCACGGAACTACACGTTTTCTACTGGCAAGTTTGCGAACAGTATATATTATACCCAACACCATTGAGACTACAGAGAGAGAATGAACAACAGAAATAATTCGCAATAGCCTCTACTTAACAAGGTCCATTTTGTTTGTACTGAGTGGAAACAATATATAGACTCCCCCCCCCCCAAAAAAAAGTTACATTTTCGTAAGAAATATAAAAGGAGCCCATTTCATAAAGAGTTACAACTCTGGTAAGTTTGCCATTATTAAACTACCATGGTAACAGGACTCAGCAGCCAATCAGAATCAAGTTTTCAATCATTTTGGGAGTTACAAAACTAGCAAAGTTACCATAGTTGTAAACTTTCATGAAATAGGCCTAGATACGTTATATTGAGAAAAGTTATATCAATGAAGAACATGCAAGCTTATTTAATTAAGTTTCTATGACCATGTATCACTGAACAGCATTTTTCTATTAAAAAAAAGTAAAATGGCTGGTGGTTCACTTTAACTACACATGTGTGTGCCTATCAAAAGTGCCTTATTAACATTATGAAAGTATTATGTTCAATGTTTCTGGATTGTAGATAAATTCATCATAATTGAATTACTGTATATTGTGTGAATTAGCGAAATAATATCGCATGTTAGGGTTAAACGTTATTCTTGCAAAACATGATATTGGGACAAATTCTGAGATTTTCCTGTTATTGTTTCTTTCATTTTGATTTATCAGTTGAGTCTGATGTGTTTTAGCATGCAAGTGATCCAGTGCAATTTTGCAGGGTTTTCTTTTTCAGAACGATGGTGTCCAGAGATACACGGTCCTTGAAATGTAATCAATGTGTCAATCAATTGGTGCACTCTTTGTGTGATCATCACTCATCTAATATTTTTGCTCATAAAACAATATGAAATTTATTCTTCTTTTTTTTTTAGGGGAAGGGAGATACACTCGGTACAATAGTTTCCTCTTCAGATACCAATTTGTTGCATAGATACAAAATGAAAATAAATACATATGAAAACATGGAAAAGAAAAGTTGGTCATTCTGATCAAACTTTGGCAAAAGCTGAACCACTAAAATAGACTAGCTGAATATACTTTCTTCTACGCAACATATATTCTAAAATGCCATTCTTACAATATATAAACTGAACTGCAAAGAGTTTGAACGGAATGAAGAGTAAGACTTATTAATAACATCTTTAAGGTAACTAACTTAGAATTGAATCGGTAGGCCTATCTTCATATTAAAGTGCATAGAACGCTGAGGTGTTTTAATGAATTCTGACTTCAAATTCACTTTGAGAATTGGATTGCGCTTAGATGAAAATATTAAGCTTTCCATTCAGCTTTCACTACCCAAGTTCATGACTACTTGGTCAAACAGTGATTAATTAATATTAATTCCAGAACACAATGCCAAGTGTATACACAGCCATCCTAGAAATAATACAAGTGACTGACCAATTCAAAATGCCCATAGACTTTCAAATGAAAAGTTTCGGAGGTCACTTTCATAATTTCAATTCTGAGTTAAATCAAACATGAACAACAAATTTCATACAAGAAATGCTTTCAGCTAGCTATAGAAAAAATAGTTGTTTCAAACATGTATGGAGTGTGCAGCAATTTGGCAATGTCAATAGGAGAAAATTTTATTTCCCAAGAGAAAACTCTTCTCCTTTATTTTCACCACATTGCAATTCATATAGCCTCGTTGTGTATTCAAGCAGAGAGTCATGCTCTGTTTGAAAATGCTGTCTCCAGTTTGAAGCTTCGCACATTTACCACACACATTTTGCGATTTTGAGTATCAGCATATCGCTCTCGATTCACGTATTCAATCACTCTGTACATAAAAGACAGATTAAGTGCTCATAAAACGTTCCTGCAAACTTCATCCTCATTCAGACATGCAGATGTGGATTTGAAAGCTCAATATGCACTAGAATGAAAAAAATAAACAAAACTAGGAGAAAAAAAAACTATTTCAGAATCATCATCTTAAGTACATAACTGTACGTTCCATGAAACTGCCCATCTCTTTTTCTATATGATGAACTCAAATCATCAAGGAATGAATCAGTCGAGTTGAGATGGTAACTATGTACTTGAGTGAAGAAATCCAGAGAAATAAAAGTAAAGTGTTGTGTGAGAAGCATCATAAGTTCAGTCATTGAATCGTCCTTTTCCTTCTGTTCTAGGAAAATCTTCAGAAAAGATTAAAAATCAAAGCCAAAGAAACAAACGTTTCGAGAGAAGCAAAGTAGATTCCATGAATGGTCCATTTGTTTCTGTGCTACATGTATATGACGATCTCACTGTGACATGAAATGGTTGAGTTGTGAATATAATGTGTTTGCGTGCACATCAACATGTAGACAAGAAACAATGCTACAAAACAAAAGCATTCGGAGAAGTATCAGAAGTACATTTTCATGAATTGTCCTCTTCTTTCTCTGCTAAATGACAATCCCATCGCGACATGAAGTGGTCGAGTTGTGAATGTGCTTAGTGTAGATTAAAAACAACACTATGAAAAAAAAGCATTTATGAGAAGTATCATAAGGATAACGTGCATTCCATGTTCCAATTGCCAATTTCTTTCTCTGCTAAATGGCAATCTAATTGTGACATGAAACGGCCAACTTGTGCATGTAATTTTCTTAGTGTAGATTAAAGACTAAGGAAATTAAAGTATTACAGGAGAAGCAAGCGCATTCCAAAAGTTTCTTTTTCTTTCCCTGCTAATACGATGATCTCATCACGACATAAAATGTTTGAGTTGTGAGTGTGATGACCTTAGTGGAGGTTAAAAAACAAAGCTAGGGAATAAAAGTGGGAGAAGCAAGTACATAAAAAAGTCATTTTCTCTTCATGACATGAAATAGGTGAGTTGTAAATGTGATGTGCTTACTGTACATTCAAAACAAAGCTAGGAAAGAAAGTTTTTCAGGAGAAGTATAATAAGTACATTTCCATGAATTGTCCATTTCTTTTTCAGCTAGATGATAATCTCATCGTGACATGAAATGGTTGAGTTGAGAGCGTATGTGCCTGAAGGTCGGTCTCTTCTTTGGAGTGATGTCCCAACAATCCTTCATTACCATGTATACATAGTCTGGGCAACCTTCTGGCGATTCCATCCTGTAGCCCTTCTCAACATGGGCAACGACCTCCGATAATGGCTGCCAAGAAGGATGGGAATAGAAGACAATTGTAAGAAGTATAAAAGCAAATTGCAACATTCAAAGTTCAAAGTTAGATTTATTTTACACTTGTACATTATTTTACATGAAAATTTATTAATACAAAATACACAGAGTAAGTAAATAAATAGTAGTTCAAAGTGAATATATACATGTACCTCTACTTCTACTATCCTCATTCATGCCCTGTGGCACATAAGGCCTCCACGCTTTCTTTTCATTTTTGTCGGTCTCTAGCACAACCCCTGGCCTCATTCCAACTCTTTCATCCATCGGTATTTCTCTCCCTCTCTAAAGTTCTCTGCAATGTTGTTTTCCATTCGGATTATATACACATAGCAACAAATGAAGTACATGTATGAGGGACAAAAGCAAAATGCGTTTGTCGGTCAAATTTCTCTGCAAAATGAATTATTTCCACTTTTAAATAAATCTTAACAAGAATTTCGCATTTATTTGTTTCAACTTGTCTTTTAAAGCAATCTATTTCTTCCTACACAAATATTTATCATTCATTTTCAAATTTCAAATTGGAGTTGCAAATAATCTATTCCTTACCACACGAGGATATGGCACTCTTCCAAAAGAGTAGAGCTCCCACATAAAGATTCCATAACTCCATACATCAGACATGGAAGAAAATTCCTGGAAAAGGTGGGGAAATCATACACTCAGATATTAAAAAAGCAATTGTTTGAATATTTACAATTTCAATATCATCATTGTAAACTACAAGCACAATGCTGAATTATAGTCGGACAATCAAACTCCTTGATCATGAAGCGGATTTATCACGAAAAATGTTGAGGGGGGAGGTCTGTTTTTGCCCCCCCCCCCCCCCTGTTAAGCCTGTCTAAAGCAAAAGGGTCAATAATGTGATTTATAATTGAGCACCATCCAACATTCTGGTGTTACAATAGTGTAGTGGTCACTGCATCCCGAGCCATTGAAATTCAAATCTTGAATTATTACATATCTAGTGCCCTTCCTGGTTAATTTCTTGGAAAATAGAAATAGGCCTTTTGAACACTTACCCTCACAAATACAAATTTAGAAATAAGAAAATTACAAAGATATCATCCAGAAACTTTCAGCTCATTCCATGCATTAGACATTCTTTCTATGAAGAAAGGTTACATTTTTTATACAAAATCACCCAAAAAATTATCCAATAAAACATACTTTTCATGTCATTTCCTTCACATCATCTGTTTTAGGGCACACACATTCATATAATCTAGTAACAAATTGGAAAAGTGACATCCACTTTTGGGGGATGTACCAAAACTGAAAATAAACTTGGGGGCCCCAGGCTGAAGCTGCTTGTTAAGTTATAAATGATATTACACGTGACTGGAGACCCTCTATTGCGCTAAATGGTATATCCCTTTATAGGTGTAGCAGACTTACTGTAGCACCTAAAAACATGGTCGAGTCATGCGTTAAGTCATTAGTATACACAGTGGCGTAACTACGAGGGGCATGGGGGCACATGCCCCCCCAATCGGCTGGCCAAAAAAAAAAAAAAAAAGGGGGAAAAGGAGAAAAAGAGGGAGAAAGGATTATGTTATGGTTTATTACATAAGAAACATTTTTTTCATAACTTTATGAAACATAATTTGCTCAGGACCTATGTCTTCATTGTTCCTGGTACTCGCATTGTCTGTTTAACGAAATGTATAATCCTGTTGTACTGAAACCTCCCGTTTTCAAGACAATATACACCAAATATATTTCCTCGCACTTCGAGTTATTATTGCTTTATGTAGTGACATAATTATGCTTCTTTTTCATGACTACTTAAAGTGACTGATTGATTATATAAAGGTCTTAATATAAAACATTTCCTGTCCGTGCTTACGTTCGTATTAGTGGATTGGTGAGATATGTCTGATCTTCATGAACTCCTGAAATCAGTCCTTAAAATGTCTTTTTTTCTGATATGAATATCAAAAATTTTCAGCTCACGCTTCGCGCTCGCATCATTCAGTTAGTGAAATACGTATGGTCTTAGTGAATTCAACAAACAAGCCTTAGAATGTCCCTCTTTAGGTCTGAATTTCCTAAATATTCAGCTTGCGCTTCGCGCTCGCAATATTTGATTAGTGAGATGCGTATGTTAATCATGATTACAATTACTACAAGTGCTTCATGCATTTAGATGTAATTCTAACAAAATCAGCAAGCGCTTGGCACTCCAATTAGATGACTACGGTGAGATATGTATACTCTTAATGGATTCCTAAAATATAGTCCTTAAAATGTCTGTTTGAAGACAATATATACAAAAATTTCAGCTCGCGCTTGGCGCTTGCATTGCTTGTTTAGCGAGACAGGCACGTATCATGATTACAAAAATTTGTTTACAATGTCCCTTTTTAGGTCTGAATGTCAAAAATTTTAAGCTCGCACTTGCATTACTAGTACTTGATCCGTGAGATACATATCCATTTAATAGTACTTTCCTTAAAATGTCTCTATTAGGTAAGTATATCTGGCAACTGAGCACGCTTACAAAGTGACTAAAATTTTTTTGCTGGTGCCCCCCCCAATGCCGTGACCCACGGTACGCCACTGAGTATACAAATAGCGGATAGGCATGAGTGTGGTGGTGCAAGATTTTACATGACGTGAAAGGAAGATGCTCTATTTGATGAGGCGTAGCATCATGAATAGATTCTTTCTTAAACGGAATGCGAAATGTCATGCCATTGCACTAATAAGAATATTTGCCATTTGTGTAGTACAATGCCTCGGAAGTTAGCAAAAATATGCCAATCTTTCTTTTTTAACCTATGTTTATGTAAGAAAAACATTTTGAAAGCAAAAAGCAAAATCCCTAAAAATGTGCATCTGATCTGCAGCAGCAATGCATATTTAAGTATTATGACATCAAGACCATGCAATGGTATATTTTGGACGGTACGTGTGCAAGGGTACCAATTTTTGACAATTAGCCTTAAATTTGCTTGCGAGCTATTAAAGTTGGCATTGTTCAATAACTAACAATCAGTTCTATGAAATGCCCCCCCCCCTTCTCTGGGGTGATTGAACTCACCTTTTTTCTAAGAGCCTCTGGTGCAGTCCACTTGATGGGGAACTTGCCTCCTTCTTGATTGAGTGTAGCCTCTTGTGAAAGACCAAAGTCAGATACCTTGGCTATATCCTGTTCCGAGACTAGGATATTCCTCGCCGCAAGGTCTCGATGAACAAATTTCTTCTCTTCAAGGTAAGCCATACCATTGCACACATCACTGAGGGTGGGAGCAGTGGGGAAGAAACGCAAGGTAAAGTGAGGAGAGTGGTTGATGGTCACCTCTGTGACCTTTGACCTCATGAATCCAAAAACAAATCAGATTTTTGCCACTCTCATATGCATACAGTAGCGAAGTTTGAAACTTATAAACACTGAAATGGAATATCATGAGAACAAGATATTTTCTGGTACAAAATGACCTTGGTGACCTTTGACCTCAACATTTAAGATACATACACAAACTAAGTTTTAAGTTGACCCCTTAACAGTTCTTCAGTCATCGTGAGAACAAGATATTTCAATGTTTATAATCCTATTTAACCTTATGACCCCAACATAGAATGAGATCATTGTCTCTCCAAAATGTATACTCAGATCAAGTTTTGAAGTTGATCCTCATAAATTTTTTTTAAGTTTTGAAATTGATCTGGCAAACAGTTCTTTGGTAATCGCAAGAACAAAATTTCAAGAATGCCAGACACAACTTTTCTGTAAAGATTATCTCTCAAAAACACTACAGGAGGGGAGGGAGTCATTACCAGATATTGAAAACACCATTACATTTAGGTTTTAGAAGAGCGTGGCCCATTCATCTTTAAAAATTATTCTTTAGCCTTGGGTAATATGATACTCATACATGAAAGAAAGAGATACATGTATCTATGGAAAGCCAAATGTGGGTCACAAATTCTAAGAATGAATCTTTTGATATATATCAGGATAAAAAACCCAAATCATTTTAAGATTTTGAATTCTATATGAAGAATCATTTGTGTTGTTGACAATATACAATTTCTTATATCGAGAAATGGGATTAAGAGGTAGGAGCAATTAAAAACACATTTGCACTGTATATAATGTACATTAATTATCATTTACCTGGCAAATTTGAGTAGATGTCTTGGAGTGATAATATTTCTCCCTCTCGACCTCAGATAGTCCACAAGATTACCCTACAGATGAAAAGAAAAAAAAAAGATGGGGCAACCATCATTTTTAGAGTCACCTCAAGATAAGCTACATACAATATTCAAGAATCATCAGAAAATCAATATTTTACTAAGGGCAGAATAATGATATTATGATTTACTGCATGATTGCTTTTTGGGGCCTTATGCCAGAAAATGATATAATTTCTAAAAAATAAAGATTATTTCCTTCCCTGGTTTTCCAATTGGCACACCAACCCACAACATGGGTATCAGTTTTTTGTTAGATGTCTTTTTTCTTTTGGCATGGGTGGAACTTGATCTCACGCACATTGAGATCAAATAATCTTATCCCAATCATGCGATCTTACTAAGCCCCAGTGCCTCCTGACTCGAGCCAGTTCTTACCTTTGACATGAACTCAAGGACGATGTAGAGAGGATTGCCTAACACTACCCCTAAAAGCTGAACCAGGTTGGGATGTTTTAACGTCCTGCATGAAAAAAAGACAGAATATGAAATTAATGATATTGATAATAGTAAACAAAATAATATGGGGTAAACACGTAGCACACGTATCCACCTTGTAAGGTGCTCAAGGTAGCCCTAAGCTGGGCTGCAGTTTTCATTGCTAAGAGCTTTTTGAGGAATCCTTTCTGCTGGTACATGTACCTATTTACTTTAACCTGGGTTAAGTGCAGCACAGTCCAAGTAAATTTCTTGCTGCTCAAGGGAAATAAGACCATGGCTGAGATTCAAACCCATGACCCTCTTACTGAAATTCAAGAGTCAGAACCAATAGACCACAATGTTAAATAATTTCAAAGGGTACATTTAGCTTTCATCCTTTACTCTGCCATGCAAAGCTTTTTTTTACTGACTTTTTATTTTCAACTTTTGCACATCTTTTGAGACCATATTTGCAAAAATTGGGCATGCCGTAACAACAATAGATAAACATAAAACAAAACTTGCTCAAAAACATGTTATAAATTTAAAGCAAATTATGTTTCCAGCCAAAAAATGTTACAATATATTTTTAATTGGCTGAAATGGAATTCATATTGTACATGGTCTCAAAAAAGGTTCCAGATAAAGTTTGTTCAAAAAGACAATTAAAATAGTTAATAAAACACAAATAATTAACAAGAAATGCACAAAATAATAAAATACATAGGATATTAATTCTGATCAGCAACTTCTTTTGTAATTTTCAAATTGCAGGAAAGTTTTTCTAACGTTAGGCAAATATAAAAACTGTTCACATTATAAGATTAAGCCAATCATTTCATCATGAATGGTAACAGCATGTTATAAATAATACTAACGTCATGACGGAGGCTTCTGCCAGGAATGCTTGTGCAGCTGTACTGTTGTCTTTGACTTGCTTGATGGCTACTTTCCTTCCTTGGTATGTCCCTTGTAGTACATCTATAAAACAAGGAGAATAAAAAAAAGTGAGTTCATACTGATGTTTCTATTAAAAGAGAGGTTTAATTACTGATTATTTTTTGTTAATATTAAATACATAGGAATTAATGGTTGTTATGTGCCTTTCCTTTTCTTTTATCGCAATAAATCAAGGTTGGAATGTTAGTGTGGAAATAGCATGATTATTGGAGCACTGTGATGAAGAATACACTTTAAATCATTGTTTGGATTGAAATCTAACACCAGGCATGATATTCTTCCAATTAAAATAGGAATTCCGATTTTTGTAATAATTTTTTTTCCAGATTTTTTCTCTTTTATTTTTTTCGTGAAATCCTTTGCCCAAGAACATTCTCATGCTGTTGTTATTGCATTTTAGAGTCAAATGATAGAATTATCATGCAGACTCACCTTGAAAAATCACTTTCGATTTCTTTATTATGCAAGAGCTTGTAACCCCAAACGGGGCACCCCAGACTTCAGCGGTGACTTAGCGACCCTTGGCTATTTTTCATATTTTTTTTTTTCAGAGGCGAATATCATGCCCATTACACAATATACCATATTTTAATTTTTTTGGTGTCTAGTTTATGGAATGGCTGTGAAGATGCCCCATAGGCAAATAATGTTTTTTTATAGCTAAAAAACATTTTTCACTTACCACCAAAATTTCCAGCACCAATACATGACCCTAACTGGATATCTTTGTTGTTGATGGCCCAGCCACCTAGAAAAATACAACAGATTAAACAAAAAATTGAAATGTATCCATAATGACATTACTGTTCCTGAATAGTTTATTCCACATGCATACTACATTTCTATTAGGGTCTTGTTTGGAACCAACACCAGAGCTGCTCTGAAGCTCCTTGTGAATTGCCACAAGATGTCAGTATAAATATATCTTGCATCAAACTACTTCAGAGTTACACTCCTCTGCAGTAGTTTAGTTTTATATTCTTCCTAAAGACTTTGAAAGGTTGTAAAACTTTTTTCCTCTCTCCTATAACTGTATTTTTTTCTTTAAATTTTGTTGTAAATTAAACAAACATTTTTTCTTTACATATTGAGATGTATACTTCCTGTTTTACGCTTCCCAAGTCATAGATTTTTGAGAAAATCAAGCACAAAGATACATAGAGAATGTTCCATGAAAGAACTATGATTGTTTTGACAGTTACTATTAGGAACTATGCTTCTCAGCCAATCAAAATCAAGAAAACTTGTCACACCACAAATGTTAAGGAAATGCTCTTCTCCTGTTTCAATAAAAATGAAATATACAATGCAGTGCCAATTACTGTCAACTATGCAATGATGCCAGGGCGAGGTTTTTTTTTCACAGATTAGAAAACAATGCCTCCACATTTCTTACTTGTTATTTGGGAAGTTAAATCCAACAAAAAACCTTTCTTTCTCAACTAGCATGTTATTCACAACAAATGAAAAACAACAATTTGAGTGCTGTTTACAGCAAGTTATATGAGTTACAGAAGTAATTCAATTGTGATTAATTAGTTACATGTACTCAAGCATTATAAATGCAATATGAACAGCAGAGCAAGGTTGAAAACATCAGAGACGTCATAATGAATTGGTATTATGAAGTGACATGGCCATATGCTCACAATGTAGAGAATGGTAAATATCTAGTTTGGTACCCATCATGGTGATGAAGTTGAGAGCATATCCTATCTCCCAACAGTGAAAGTGGTTTTGCAAAACAAAACAAAAATTACATTATAGCTCAATACTTTAAAAGTCAAATCACCAGTCCTATAACAAGTTGGGTGTGATGTCTGGTGTAAAAAAAAGAGAAAATTTATAACCAACACCAGCTCTCAACACACAACTTGAAATCACCCAATAAGGAATCCAAGCACCAACCTCATAGCACAATTTTGAGTGCTGTGGTTGGTGTAAAAATTAACTTTACACCAAAAAGTTGACAACATCAATCTTTAATTCGCGCAATAACAAATCCAAGCTCCAACTTATAGCACAATTTAGTACTGTGGTGGGGTAAAAATTAGCTTTAACCCAAAAAGCTGTCAACACCAAACTTGAAATCACCCAATAAATATAATGAATCCAAGCACCAACCCTCATTTCAAATTTGGTACTGTGGTTGGTGTAAACAGTTGACTTACAACACCAGCTGTCAGCACAAGTGTCAACACTTTAATTACCCATTGATCAAATGGATTCATTCACCAATCTGGTAAAAAACTGAGAGAAAAAAAAACTATACACAGCAAAATTTTCTTTGGAACATCCTAAGTATCTCTTTTTCGATACTTACCTGAATGAAAAATATACCTGTATTGATTGTATTGTTACACAAATTTCAATAAATAATTGTCACTGAGACAATGGATGTTTAAGAGTGTGCCTGTGTGTGATGATGGGTGCATATTCCTTTTTACATTTATCTTTCTTCATTTTTATAAATAATTTTCAAATGATCATCCTGGTATTAATAGTTGTGATTTGGAGGCTTATTTTTGAAGTTTATACATTTTGGACCTTTTTTGTAATTACTTTTATATGTGAATATACATTTTTATTTGATGATCAAGAATGAAACGAATTCGAATTTAAGCAAAAATTCATATACTGCTCGTGTATGTTACATACTGTGCATACTATGTTTATGTTGCAGAACTTACTCTGTATAAACGCATTTGAGTCGACAGACAGGTTGAGTTGTCCTCCTTTCTTTGGTATTGATTTGGTCAGCCTAGCACACAAGCCATCTGCTTCACTTTGGTAATGCTATGAGGAAAAACAGATGAAACATGTACAATGAATGTACGACACCAGGGATCATTGTCTTAAAGCTCGGCAAAAGCTACGGTAAAGGGTTAATAATGTGAATTATAATGAAGTATTAAACATGTCAATCTTCCAAGTTTCGCAGCCATAGATAATATTTTAGACCATGATATTTAGAATAATAAAGCCCACAATTATTCAGAAAAGCTCATACTTCATTTACAATTTAGATGAAACAGTTTATCTCCATATTAAGCCCAAAATTCACCTCAATTAAAGTTGAATGAGAAGAATATGAATGTACATGTAGCACCATTGACAATTAGTTCAAATTCAGTTTTGCACTTTTCTCAATGTATGATGAGTTTAATCAAATCATCATCTTTGTGAAATTGGGTGTACAGAGACTGTATAGTACTGTAAACACTATTATTTTCGTGGGATTCATTTTTCGCGCTTTGCAGTATCAAAACATATTCGCGGATTCTTGATTTCGCGCTGCGCACTCCATAATCACAAAGTCACTTCCTTCTTCCCTATCTGTGAATGGTTTTAATTAACATTTCAGCAAGGAAATTATATTTTCTGATCATAATTCTAGCTCTTAAGTGGCGTAATTCAGCATTGTTTTGATCCAATCATGAGCTTTTGTGACATTTAGCGCAACTTTTCTTTGCGGGACGGACATCGGGGAAGGCAAAACAGAGGCGCTGCTTGCCTGATATGGACGGCCGAGCACCAGGTAAGGACCGGGAGGATTACGGCTATTCAAAGTGCATAGGATCAATCAACAGACCTGGGCGATCAACAAGACATCTTCTTAAAAACAACAGATCTAAACACTCACCAATCAAACAGCAAAAGCAGCTCATATTTCAAGCAAAATCATAATTTAAATACCGATCTGCGACTGTTAAAAAATATGATCGCATTGGAACAAATTCTAGCGCTGCATATATGATTTTGGAGCTCCAACTTGCTTGCTTAAATGTCGCCTCTGTAAATCAAATTATGCAGTCTCTTTGCCAAAAGGCAATTGAACCGCGGTTCAAAACTTGCATGTTTTTAAATTTGCGCTCGCCATTCTAGCCGTTAAATCCGTGAAAATTTTCACTTTTACAGTATGCTTGCCATTTACTTTAGAAGTACATGTAGATAGCAAAATTAACAAAAATTAAATACAGTTTAATGTACACATACACAAGTATGCACACTTATACATTGCTGTACAACCCATACCAAATCCCTCAAGCACTCATTAAGTATGAAATTAACTTCTCAATGAAAGAGGAAAAATATGATTTATTGGAGCATCACTACATTAAGCTTTAAGTGGTTGACATTGCAAACCGGCTTTAAAAGGCTACATGTATGTGTGTTTAAAAATGTCTTGAATGTGACTACTGAGAGTGATACTGAACCTCAAAAAAAATTGCATGTACTTTCCAATTTATTTCAAATACATAGGATTGTGTAAAACCTTTAACTATTAAATGCTATCAGAGGTCATTTCCTGGTGGTATCATCCAAAAGAAAGATAAACTGCATTCAAGTGGTCTATACATACATCATACAACTCCAATTAATATAGATTCAAAAGGACAGTAATTGGCACAGTCACAGATCAAACGAGATTAGACATACATGTAATACTCTGAAGGGGCCCATCATTGAGCACAAACAATTGTTCCTCTGAAATGAAAATGTAAACTCAGGCTATGTGTAGATCTATCTCTGCATTTTTAAATCTAATAGACCTTGGTTTACAATCTGATTTAGATACATGTAGCTACATGTATAGGGGCATTTTCACTACAGATGGACACAGAGGCAAAAAATGAAGTTGATATTCATGTCAAATGCTTTATGCTTTGTAATAATACAAGACCTGGCAGCCATTTTTTATTTCAAAATGGCTGCCAAAGTATGGATACAAATTAGTGTTGAAAATAGTATATTGATACATAATTTGTTTTGACAGATTTTTAAAGAACAGGTTTGATCATGATGTTTTCGCCTGTGATTTAGCTTGCTATTATAACACTTTTTAAAATCCCACAGAAAGAAACACCAGTAATTCATTCATCTGATAAAGAAACATTGATGAAATATGTGATATGGTATGTAATGTCAGTTACCGAAAACATGAACTTTTTTTTCTCATTTCCTGGAAAAGAGGATATATTATATGAAACTTGGTAGATTTCCTCTCTAGGTAACATCCCTCCCTTCTATACCAAAATTAAAGATTATCAATTAACAATGAAGCCATAGGGTACCATTGAATATATGTAATGTCAGTTACCAAGTGGAAAATGTAATGTCAGTTACCGATATGTAATGTCAGTTACCATGATAAAACGTTGGATACCAATATTGAAATGCAAATATGTAGTCGATTTTATGGTGAAGAAATATTGTATACTTGTTATTCAAGTCTTTCACTTTTAAAGTCACACCAGAAGGAGCTTGCTATTGTATTGCCTAAATCTGCAATATTTTTTAAGCTTAACATTGTGATGAAGGGGATTTCCAGGGTCCCTTTTTTTAGTTTCTAGGATTCTTTTGAGCATTGCCTCGCTAAAAGTAAATTCCTGGTTTTTATGCCTGTTAGAAGTGTGGATGTGTGATACAATTTTAGTTTTTGGTTCACAAGTATAGATGAAAAGTGATTTGACAGTTCTGATCAATGTTGCATGGATCTACTAAAACTGTTTTTTTCTAATTTACAAATAGTTCAGTTTAGAAGCTGGAGTTTATTTTTTGTTGACAGCTTAAAAAAGAAATTAGCAAAGAAAATTATTAAACAAATTATGAAGAGAATAGAAATCTGACAGATATGAACAAGCATTGCTTGCACTGACCAGAATAGAAATCAATAAAACTACATGGCTGCATGAGATTCAGGGGAGGGGTACGTGTAGCCTAGGGGAGGAGACCCTTATTCATTTTGCCTTTTTTTAGGAGAGGGGGAGGTTGGTGAAGGAAAAGGTTTAAAAAGTCAATATAAAACTGATGAATATATTATGGGTGTATAGTCAGAAAAATCCATGTGTACAGTCAATGCAATATTAAATTACTATAGGAAAACATGTAGCTGCTATGACCCCCCCCCCCCCCCCCCGAGTAAGTAAAACATACATTTCTTTTCTTTTGATAATTAAAAATGTGAAGTATTATGAAACTTTTATGATTTTAAAAAGCCTCACATATAAGTACCAAGAAAATTATGCCTTTGAAAATCATATAGCACTGGTAAATGTAAATGTGGTAAATGTGTATTGTCAGTTACCGACAAGAAATGATAAAAATGTTCAAATCAAAGAAAGGAATTAAGAAAAAGAAAAAGTTTTTTCATTGAAATGTTCCTAGAAACTCGGGTATACTTCCACACCAACCTCACTTTCATGTGAAGCCCTGCATAGAAGATACAATGCAATGATTCCACACATTTGACTTCCATGTGTTATCTCTATGGCAAATTAAGTGTAATGTCAGTTACCAGCATGGTTGCGGAAAAATTATCATAGCCCCCAAAAGACAAAAACGAATTGTCTAATATTTTGGCACATCTTAACCTAGTAACGGAGGTATATTTACATATTCAAATTATTACTCTATCTACTCAGGGACATGAGATATTTCAATTTCAATGAACACCCTAAAATTGCATGTCCTTTTTCGTAATGTCAGTTACCGACACATTTTTGCTTGCTGATGCGTAAAAAAATGTGGTTACATAGAAAAACTTAGTATCAGAGTATACAGCAAGGTTCACTTTATTAACTCTATCAAAAGCAAACTCCAATCATTTGTTGTTTTAGAGATACACACAATGAAAGGTGTGAAAACATTGTGCCGTGTAATGTCAGTTACCGTGAAAATGCCCATAGGTATAATGAACAAATCTCTTAGAGTGGCTACATGATTTACCAGCGATTAGAAGCCATTCTCAACAATGCCAGCAGCAACTACTGTACTTTCAATATGCTATTAAGGCATTATCAATCGCTGTATATCTTTATCACACTTTCATAAGAAAACACCAGTAGAGATAAGAGGAAGCTCGTCCATATACTCACCTCCACTAGTCTTGTATAAAGGTTCTCAAAGAACTCATCTCTACAAGTCTTGTAAATTTTCTCAAAGAACCCATCCATCCACCCACCTCTACAGGTCTTGTAAAGTTCTCAAACCCATCTATCCACTCACCTCTAAAAAGCCTTGTAAGATTTTAAAAGAACTCATCTATCCACTCACCTCTATATGTAATTCTTGCAAAGATTCTCAAAGAACCCACCTATCCACTCACCTCTACAAGTCTTGTAAGGTTCTCAAAAGAACCCACCTATCCACTCACCTCCACAAGTCTTGTAAGGTTCTCAAAGAACCCACCTATCCATTCACCTATACAAGTGTTGTAAGGTTCTCAAAGAACCCACCTATCCACTCACCTCCACAAGTCTTGTGATGTCCTCAAAGAACCCACCTATCCACTATTAACCTCTACAAGTCTTGTAAGGTTCTCAAAGAACCCACCTATCCACTCACCTCTACAAGTCTTGTAATATTCTCAAAGAACCCACATATCCACTCACCTCTACAAGTCTTGTAATATTCTCAAAGAACCCATCTATCCACTCACCTCTACAAGTCTTGTAATGTTCTCAAAGAACCCACCTATCCATTCACTTCTACAAGTCTTGTAAGGTTCTCAAAGAACCCATCTATCCACTCACCTCTACAAGTCTTGTAATGTTCTCAAAGAACCCACCTATCCATTCATCTCTACAAGTCTTGTAATATTCTCAAAGAACCCACCTATCCACTCACCTCTACAAGTCTTGTAATGTTCTCAAAGAACCCACCTATCCATTCACTTCTACAAGTCTTGTAAGGTTCTCAAAGAACCCATCTATCCACTCACCTCTACAAGTCTTGTGATGTTCTCAAAGATCCCACCTATCCACTCACCTCTACAAGTCTTGTAATATTCTCAAAGAACACACCTATCCACTCACCTCTACAAGTCTTGTTAGGTTCTCAAAGAACCCACATATCCACTCACCTCTACAAGTTTTGTAAGGTTTTCAAAGAACTCTTCGCTATCGATGGTGAGTTTGTTCTTCTCATAGATAACCCTGTAATGTTCAACCTTCCTCATGAAACACACACAAAGTGTGTAGTCGCCGGGGTAATTTGTGCTCTCGCGCACCAAGAACAGGCCGTCTTCCCGAGGCTGCAGAAGGTCTTCTGCTTGTTCCCTTGTGATCTTACCATGGAACCATCTGAAACAAAAAAACAAATTAGATTATTATGTTAGCATGAAAGATTATTGTATGAACATATTGGTGAATAGAGATCATTAAAACAAACAAACAGTGGCAACTTCATTGAAATTGGTCAAGATTGAGAAAAAGGCCATATAGACAGGGTTGGCACTACTGTGACCCAGTGTAGTAGGAACCTACCACCACTAAACATTTTCAGACTGGCACACCACACGCTTGGCACTAAGTTTCCTACTGATAACAAAATTTATAGCAAAATGATGTTTTTAATTAATGCTTAAATCCTGGAACAATAGTGTACATGTACCTAGTTTTTGCCACCCAGGGTGTTAAAATTAAACATTATTTGGTTAAATAGTGAAACTAATAACATAAAAAACCAGTGATCAGATGAAGTCACTACAATATCATTCCTTTTTTTCCGTGAGATGAAATTCCATTTAAATTTGGAAATCCAAGATCGCAATGTTAGAAAGATTGTAGACCAGAGGGTGTTTCACGGAGAGTTTTAATTGTTACTAAAAATAACACTTAATTACTATTCGCATGCAGAATATAATGCTTCATAGCACTGGTCAAATCAGGCTCAGATGATGCGCACTACCACTTTATTTTAATCAATGTGAATGCATGTTAAATATCATGGGTGCATAGCATGACTCTTTATTACACTGTAAGTCACACTGGACTCTCTGAAACACCCCCTGGGGCCTATATTCACAATGGTAACAATCATGGAAATCTTGATCGGTTGTTGGGCACTGTCACCAAGGTGGTTACTAACATGGCAAAGTTACCATGATTGCCTTGATATGAAACGGGCTCCTGTAGTGCTTTGGTATTAATGGTGAAGACTTACGGCATGGTTTGTAGTTTGACTCCTTCTCTTTTCTTGACATAGTTAGCTGGTATCATTCCTTCAAGACCTTGTTCATTTCTAGCCTTGTACCAATTAGGATCCTGGCAAGAGTCAACAGAAATGTACATTGATCACTGTAGCACATTATTAAAGGGGTAATCCAGGCTTGAAAATAAGAGGATTACAGCAGATACATTTAAAATCAGACAAACGAAACACTGAATATTTAATCTAGATTCAAAGTTGGACAAGGAATAATAAAGTTATGACATTTTATAAAGGTTTGCAGTATTTTGGTGAAACTGTTCTCTGCATGTCTTCATGACCAAGCTGATAATGATATCCTCACTTATCAAAAGTAGTTTTATGAAATTATATTAATTTAAGTTTTGTCCTCCAATGACAAAAAATTTGGATTGATAACTAATAGGTAACAAGTGGAATGCCTCTGGCGGTCTCACCTGCATCAAGCGATTCATGTAGCAGCAGTGCTGACTTTGAAAGCTACTATAACTCGCACAAGATGTTCAGTGATACTTGGTTACTCTTACATGTATGTCCACTTTTTATGAACTAGACCAATACACTTACAGAGATACATGTATGATGGTAATTCAACAAGTACCCCCAACATGGCCAAAGTTCATTGACCCTAAATGACCTTTGACCTTTGTCATGTGACATGAAACTCAGGCAGGATGTTCAGTAATACGTGATTAACCTTATGACCAAGTTTCATGAACTAGGTCCATATACTTTCTAAGTTATGCTGTCATTTCAAAATTAACCTTCGGTTAAGATTTGGTGTTGACGCCACCGCCGTCGGAAAAACGGCGCCTATAGTCTCACTCTGCTATGCAGGTGAGACAAAAACCCTGACCAGACCATATAGTAAAATTGACAAATCTACAGTGTACCACCATTCCAAAGCTTACAAAACACACCAAGGTTTATGCATTTTCACTGCTTGCCAGCTGAGTATATTGCTTGAGAGTACATGTAGCTCCAATTATAGGGCTTCGAAAATAAGCTTGATTGTGCTTTCCACCTTTCTCAAGTAGACTCCCATTACAATTATTATGTATATCATTAATCAAAGGCTCACTAGCAAAGATTGGTGTTGTGATTTGTGAAGAATAAATCAAAACCAAATAGCTCATGCCAAATCAGTGATCTCATGCATGTACCTTCCTGCAATGAAAAGTACTTCCTTGTCACAGCAATATAACAGTATACATGCACCTGTATGTGCATACTCATCTGTTTTTCAGAGAAATTACAAATTTGGAATTACGTGGGCTAGTCAGGCTACTACAGAGCAGATGGGATGGTGGGGTCATGAGCCCCCTAAAAGTTTCACAAGCAATAAAAAGAGAAAAGATAAATTATTACATTATAATCTAATTATTTGTGATTGAAATGTATCACTAAATTAGATTTTTGTAATAAAAAAGTAAACATTTTTACCCGCTCGCTTTGCTCAATCTCATCTTTTCAAAAAAAATTTGCTCTGGATTCATTTACATCATTCCTGGCGGATCTGACCCCTCAAAATATCTGGCTCATTACGCCCTGCTATACATGTACTATTAAACTGGGTATTACCTTTTGAGTTATTAAATTATGTGTCATTATTATGCAAAGACTTCAGCAGCAACACAAGACTCTCATAAACTGACTTGAATTGAAACAAATGACATACCGTATATTACAAATAATACTAGGCAAGAAAGGAAATCAACAGGACATGAATTCATACTTTTCTAGCAATGTTTTGACACGTACATTGTCACTTGACTTCCTCAAGCATTGGAGAGCCCAAATAAGGATGTCAATTTGCAAGACATACATGTAGCTTGAACAATTAAAACCTACTACATACAGTTTCTTGTCTCCTATTTAAGACAAGTCCAAGACCAGTTTTGAGAGAGGGAAAATAATTTTGGCCAATGTCACTTTTAAAGGGGAGGTTCATCCTAAATTTGAAAAGGTGACTAATAACAAAAGCAATAAAATAAAAGTAATTTAAAGGTTTTTTAAAATCCATCCTCTTTTTTAGTATTTGTGACATGACATCAAAACAGCTGCCCAATACATGTACATGTCATGTATACATGAATCATAAGAAACTACATGGTCTGAGCAGTAACTTCTAGAATGGTGCTCCAACTTTTTCACCATACATGTAGCTAAACTTCTTCATAAGGAAAAAATGGATTTTGAAGAGTTTTATGAAAGGATTGTTTACCTTTGTTGCTTTGATGATAGTGATAACATCCCCCTTCCTGAAGGATAGGTCATCAGCTGTTGTTCCTTTGAATTCAAACCTCGCTAGACACTCTGTCCCCGGTAACCAGGTCATACTACTTGTATGTGACTGCGAGAGAAGAAAGCCACAAAAAAGAGGAAAAATGTAAAAATGAATGTAATGAAGACAGTATAAGAACTTCAAATCACTCCCTGTACATAATTTGGTGAGTTGGAGAAGTCTTGAATCTTAAGAAGATGAAGGAGAAGGAGGAGGAGAATGAAAAGGAGAAGGAGGAGGAAAATGAGGAGGAGAAGGAGAAGGAGAAGTAGGAGGAGAAGGAGAAGGAGATGAATAGGAGGAGGAGAAGATGATGAATAGGAAAGAAGAAGAAGAATAGGAAAGAAGGAAAGAAGAAGAAGAATAGGAAAGAAGAAAAGGAGGATGAGAAAATGAAGAGGAAGGAGAAGAAGAAGTAAAAGAAGAAGAAGAGGAAGAAAAGGGAGGATGAGAACATGAAGAGGAAGAAGAAGGATGAGAAAATGAAGAGGAAGGAGAAGAAGAAGAAGAAGAAGAAAAAAAAGAAGAAGAAGGAAGAATAAGGAAGAAAAGAAGGAGGAAGAAGAAGGAAGAATGAAGAAGAAAGAAGAAAAAGAAGGAGGATAAAATGAAGAGGAATGAGAAGAACAACTGTAAGTGTAATATTACTTTTAGTATCATTTTGAATACAGATGAAATATTGAAAAATACTTTGCTTGTGAGTGTATGCCTGGGACATGTACTTCACCCAGCATGTTTTGGAGAAGAAAGAGTACGATTCACTCAGCATGATAATACCACTAATATTTAGGGCAATACTTGAACAAGATAAGGAGACATCTCCCATCCTTGAGGAAGGCAAATTGGCAACCTTGAAGACAGAAATATTATTGCAACGCTAGGATGATTATTGGCTTATCACTCACTAGGCAATCTGATTTCAAGCAATGCTTCGGTTCATATTAAGGTGTAATTGGATAGTTTATGGGGCCAATATCTAATTAAAAGAGATCTCGTAGAGTACATGTACATGATACGTCCCACTACTTGGACTGTTTATTAATCACTTGGGAGTTGTATTCCAATACATTGGAGGCTGATGTTGTATCCCATGTAACAATTTTATTACAGAGCATTCTCAATAGATGAATACTGTAAACAATGGAATACATGCATGTACATTTCATAAATTGTCATTTAAAGTAAGATCCAATTTTATAGTATAAAATTATTTCATCCTCGTTATGCATATCATTGCCAAACACAATTAAAATATTTTGGGCCAATGCTAAAGTTGCCGATGTTATTTCCTCCTTGCAAACATGTAAACATGAAAGTAACAATAATCATTTCATCCTAATGGGAGTTTGGGTAATTAATAGAATAAACCTAAAACTTCTAATCTAAAAGTGATAAATGGAGTTCCCATAGGAAAACAACAAATTCTTCAATTGAGGCAAACCAATTTTGCATTCCAGAAAAAAAAGTTTTTATATTATGAAAATTTGATAAAAAAGGAAAATTAAACAAATTCAATCATCTTTGCTGTGTTCAAATGTCTATTGCAATACTTCCTCATATACATGTATGGCATGACCCATCTCTATTGTTCAACCTTTAACGATTATAAAATAGTTACAAACTAATAAGAATAACACTAATATCATTACTCCAGAAGAGTGGGGGGGTGGGGCACACAAATATCCTGTATAGGGCCTACATGCACAACGACAAGTTGTCAAATCCACATTTAAATGATGACTTTTTTTTTAATTTGCCAAAATAATATCATGAAGATAGAGCATGAGAAAAAATGATATGAAAGGAATCTTACATTTGACATGCTGCCTACTGCACGTCTGCAATGGTTATCACCGCATCAAACTCCAGATGGCTTGCTCTTCCACCGTTGCCTCCGTCACTCATGAGCCCAGCTCGCTGTCTCCTCCTCCTCCTCTTCCGCCTCCTCTCCCTCTCCTGATTTCCCTCTCCTCTATCAGTCCAGCTCCTCCCTGCCTCTTTCTCCCCCGATGCTCCCTCCCCCGTTTCCCTGGAACGTAATGAGGATGTGGATGAGTTTCAGGCTTCCAGACACAGCTTGTGGTCATCAAACCAATCTATTTGAAATTGAGGAGGAAAAGAAGATAACAATTAATGGACACTGTACATTAACGTTTTATGTTATGTATCAAACCATGGAGGTAGAAAGAAAGGTTTCCGACAAAGTCTGGGATAAATAGCTTCATCCAGTACATGCACATGCTCAGTGACATTGCCCTAGATGAGGATTTTAAAGGGGAAGTTCACCCTGACAAAAATTTTGCTGTAAAGATAGCAGAAAATGATAAAAAATATTGGTGAAGGTTTGATGAAAATCCATTTAGGACTTTAAAAATTATCATAATTTCAAGTTTTTAATTTGTGACGTCATAAACGAGCAGCTGCACCATATTGTACATGTACTGTATGTCCTGTATTCTGAAATGCATAACTTTCATTTTTTGATGGTTCGTGATGTCTTATTTTTCATTTTCTTTTTAGGAGTGGGTATGAAATGATTTGTGCACTGATATACTGAAGAAACAATAAGAACCATTATTTTCAATTTTCTGAGAAAATTTTCAATTTTCAATTTTCATTGATTTTTTTTACCAAACGATAAACAGGAAAGCTGCTTGCATATGACGTCACAAATCAAATAATTAAAATTCAAATAAATGTTCATTCTTCGATGGATTTTCCTCAAACCTTCACCAATACTTTTTATTATATTCTCTGCTATTTTTTACAATAAACTTTTTTCTCAGGGTGAACTACCCTTTATAGTAAACACTGTACTTGTATGAAATAACAAGGTGACTGACTTTCAATTTTGATGCTAATTGCCAAACACATATGCCATCACATTTTTTTAAGCAAGTTAGCGTAAATTGTCCAACAAGATATTCAAAATGAAAATATTTCAAAATTAGCAATGGATACTACATGTAATCAATATTGGCAAAAAAATATCATATTTTACAGCCCTGTTTCAGAGTACATATTACACGCAAATTAAAAAAAATACACTTTCATATCACAATAAAGAAATACCATGGGCACATACATTGTATACAGTATATCCACCAACTGTTGGCTTGCAATATAGAAACCATGAGGTTTTTCCACAAGCCAGAAATCAATACATGATCTCACTTAACTTTGCGCATTGATTCGGGGGAAAGCAATAATCGCTCATTACGGAATGGAGATACCGACAGTCTGTGACAGGCTGAAATCTCTCAACGGGGTTTGATACAGGTCTCCTGTCTGAATCTATACTGCACTTGTACGTGACCTGCCTCTGATGTGTGCACACTCATCATCTTATTATCAGCATTGATAAAAAATGATTTCAACTGCCAGTTTGCTATTAGTCGTTTTTCTATTAAAACACATTGGCTATCAAAATATTTCTGGTGGTCGTTGGATTGATGGATCTCAGAGAATTAGTGTACATGGTCCTACTAGATTTCAGAGAAAATGTACAGATACAGTATTTGTGCAACCAAAACTAATATGAAGAAACAAAATACATGTACAAAAAAATGTATAAATTAAGAATGAAAATAGCACTATTCAAAGTTGGCTCTCTCTACATTATAAATACAAACTGTAAATCTCTATACCATTGGTATTAGAAAAAAAATAAACATTGGCAATGAAACCCAAATCATTAGAGATATCTCTCAGTCAAATATCATTAACTCTGTACCCTTCAAAGATTTCAACTGCTATGCACGCTTTCTTTGAATGAATTAAATATATCATTTTGTGAACATTAAATCGACATAAATATTGTTGTATGAATAAATGTTTTTGTTATATTGCTTGTTTTGCCTTCTGTATCTAAAGACTTCAAGCAGTCCACATTACATGTACATTCTCTACCATATTTTATCATACATTTTTCAAAAAATAAATTTGAATATTACCATGATATTGAAAGCAGATGATCAGATTTCTGAAGTACATAGACCTTTTTTTTTTTTTTTTGGGGGGGGGGGTAATTACTAGGTACATGTGCAGTAGGGCATACTGTTTTGATTCAAAAGTTTTACCATTTTAAAAGGATAAGTTTTCTAAGCCTATAAAAAGTGTTTTTATAAAGGCAGAAAAAAATATTGGTGAAGATTTGACGAAATCCATAAAAGAGTTAATAATGAATTTCTAAATTCTAAATTTGAAATTGTGACGACAAACAAACAGCCACCCTGTACAACTCAATTTTTGTAATGTGGGGTTAAATGTGTCTGATGATGGAGTTAAATTCTAGACAATTGAATTTTACAGAAATGTGACCAATAGGAGAGATGATCACATGTGACATCACAAAAAAAATAAAATCCATAACTCTATTTTACTCTTATAGATTTTTGCATAGACTATGCATTTCTTCTTTATATTTTTATATTAAACCAAAAATAATGCCAGGGAAAAATTTCCCTTTAATTTTTAACCTGCAATCTCTCAACAACACACATGAATGTGTGAGAAAGTAATTCTATTTATAGTGGCTAACTCACAACCAGGAAGTATCAGACGAAGAGAGACAATTCAATCGAGGAAGATTGAGCATCAATTCCCATCGCTGATCGTATTAATCCAACGCATTGCATTTGCCTGCTCAAGGAAAGACGGAATAAGTGTCGAAACTGGATATCTACAAGTACATAGTACATGTGGACATTGAAAGAAAGAACAGTGTACTCATAGTAGAATTTACTTTCCGGATGATTCTCAAGTCTCTTTATCTTTTAAGTATTTGAAAAGCAACATGTACATGTACAGTGTATGTAAATTATGCAGAATGTATGATAGGGTACAACTGTACATGTACGTGTATGTATTTCAATTGATGTACATGTAGGCCTTTCTATTTAATCAAAATAATTTTTTAGCCAATCATCCCTACATTCCAAGTTGATACTGAGCTTGTTATTTGTAGTATTTGTTTAAAATTGCTCTTCTTTGATTTTGGTGCATTGTTAAAAATGACCTCTTATTGTCCAATGTTTACAGTATACATTGAATTGGGCTTGTGATTCCTTTTATTTGTAATTCATGTTCATTTTTGTTTGTACAAATTGAGAGGCATGATATCAATAAAATCCATTCTCGAGCTATGTATATTTCTGTTGGGTCTGTTTTTCAGAATAGCTGGTTGTATTAAAGTTATACAAACACTGATAGAGTACATGAGATTCAATCCCTGTCGTATCATGGGATTGAATTTCTTACATGTTCAGTATCCTTTTATGTCACATTTGTAAAGTAATAAAATTCCAATGAAATGCTATTTAAAAACAAAAAATTTCAATTAAAAAAAAAATAAAAAAATAAATACTTTAGAGATGCAAATTGAAAAGGCTGCTATTCATCTCCTTCAACAATCAGTTGCTTGTGAATTCTATGCATTGCGTATGTACAGTACAAGACTATTAAAATATACCAACAGCATAAAGTCAAAACTAATATGTACATGTACATGCACAGGGGCCCAGTTCATAAAACTTGTTAAATAGAAAATTTGCAATAGCAGTTTAAAGCTACTGAGATACATTAATTTGATTGGCTGATAGTAAAATTGTTCTAGAAATGATGCATTTGTTACAAGTCTTTTACAAGTATATATGAAACTGGGACCCTGATCTTTATTTCAAGTACCAATAGAAGCATTCATGCCCACATCCCAGTAAACAATGTACCTGTACAATGGCTGATTATTGAAATACTTTGAAGTCATTGTTGTCAAAAAATACAAAAGCTGTTTTGAATGCCCTTTCATTAGGCAGAATAGCACAGTGATTATAAAACTACCTGTATGTAGGTTAATTACATGTACATGTAGATACCACTGGTTAATGGACCAAAATGTTATGCATTCTACTTCTAGCATACAAAACACTGACTTTTAAAACTGACCACTTAATATAAACCAAAACAACTTTACTGCAAAGTTGATATTAAAACACAAAGAATTTCAAAAACAATTAAAGGCTTTTAAGTCCAATAAAACTGTTTAAAAACACTTACATGTATTTTCTCTGACAGAGTATAACAGAAAAGGTACATTTAGTGCAGTCTCAAAACTTACATAAAATCATGGCATCCACAACGAAATTACAAGAAATTATAGCTGACTCAATGAGACATCATGCCCAGCTGGCCCTCACACTGTTTTTAGATTTTAGTTGCAAATAAATTTAATTTGAGGAAACTATTAAGTATTTATCTCTTTATCAACTCGCTAAATCCTTATAGTGGGGGTAAATTAGACATTTCTAGATTTCTTAATAATGACTAACTGGTCAAATTTGCATCCCTCTTGTGCTGTCAACGAAGTTTTGCAGCAAATTCTCCACGAAATCAGGAAGGAAGATTTGGGGTCCTTTCTGTGCAGCTTATTTCAAGCAACTAATTTGGTTTTGAAGCATGTAATCTATTTTCACTTCGACAAACTGTACCATTTCCCCCTCTATCTATACCAAATTTAGCCAAAAATGATTGTACTTAAACTTCATGTACCTCTATGGAACAAAAAGTTATGCAGCCTCTCACATGTATTCATTGACTTTTGTAAAGTAGCATACACGTACACAACAAGAGAGGTACATGTACATGTATTCCCTGCCATCAAGATGATCAAGTTCAATATTAGCCGTTTTGTACATATTTCTCATGAGCAACTGTCCAGAAATTAGGAAAAGCACTAATAAACACTTTTCAAATGAAAGTGTTTAAAAGCTTTTCCTACATGGACATGGCATTTGGTGGACATCACATTCTATTGGAGACATGGCACGGACCAGGTGACAAGAATAGTACATCAAATTTGGAAGTTGGCTGCACTGTCCACTTTTGGCACTGTGGCTTTTATTTGAGCTACCATCAAATATCAACATGTATACAAACTCGTTGCTTAAGGAAATGTAATGAAAACAATACTTCAAAAGGAATCATCAAATCACAAATTTGCTTTATGTCAGTGAATAAGAAAACCCACCTTTTTTATTTAGTTTAAGATCATGCGCAGAACATAAAATTTACAAAATTGTCCTTTGTTTTGATAAATGATGAATATTAATTTACTACTGAGATTTTTTAAACCAATTTCCAGGTTGGTCAAACATTCAAAGCAACATTTTACATTATGTCAGAATTTGAATTATGATTTCAATAATTGCCTTGCCAAAATCATAAAATTGAAATGCAACTCACCTATCAAATTCATGTAATTTATTTTGTAGAGTGAAATTTCAAGTCATACAGTAGTGTATGAATTGAAATTTTACTGTACTTGTCAAAATACATTACATTTAGGTGATTTGCATTTCAATTTTATGAACAAATGTACCCAGCTGAAGCATTTAGTAGGCCTTAAATAGAATTGGAGGTTCGGCAGACACTCCTTCCAATCTTCAAACATCAAACAAAAATACATGCTTTTAATGTTTAATAGTTCACAAGTGTATAACATACATGTACATCATGTACATGGAGCAAACTAAGGGCCAAGTTTGTCGCAAGGGGCAAAAAATCAAACAATGACATTGAAAATTTCATTGAAATCTGATGTAAAATATTAGAATTTTTGAAGTTTCGCTTTTTAAAAATGTTTTCAGAAAACATCAAAGATCTGGATCAGTACGTGTAAACTGACTGTACAGCTTGCAGCAGGCAAAAAATTAATTCTTTACTTTCAGGGGTTACTTTCCAAAACCTACAGTACTCCCAAATAGGACACTGTTCTCACTACCTTCCCAAAAAATATTGGAAACTAGTTAACATGTAATGAGAACGGTCGAAGCGATCTTCCAAACCGGTTCAGAAAACCACCTTGTGATGTAGTTTTGAAGGTCGCTTTGCCTTGTTACACTGGTTTTAGCGTGAGGACACATCCGTTCTTCGGGAAGCAATCTTCGCACATTTCAAGCGCGCTACTCCACACACTCTATGTGGAATGCCTACGATGCGGTTTCAAATTTCCCGCGAAACATGTCGCCCCACTGAGAGTGTTTCCATAGCAACAAGACTGCTTTACCTGAAGTAGTTTTGAAAACCACTTTCGGGTGATCAAATGGGAACACTAGCAAAGTGATCTTCCAAACTGGTTTCCTGAACCGATTTCCAGTAAACCAGTTATAGAAAGTATAATGAGAACGGTGTCTAGGAAGCAAATGATATCCAAATTGCAAAGGCTTCTTCATACACACAGCAATCAGCAAATAATCATTATTATCCAAAAAAACACATGTTAACACATGTCTGTCAACACGTGATGCAAAAAAATCACATTGTGATTTAATAAAAGATCAATTTTTTAATTGCAAATCAAATATTAAAAACAATTGAATCAGGATTAGAATATTGATTTTCAAATGTCTCTTTTTGCTGTGTGTAAATCCCAGATACTTGTCATCACTTACACAATCAATGTCACCTTTAACTTGTACAGATGAACAAGGTTGGAAAGCAAAACTTACCATGAGGAAGTAAAAAGTGAGAGATGCACATGGTCATCGAAAGCTTTTCCCTGAATAAACAAGCTCAGGATTAAACGTATTGATATTGATTGTTTTGAATAGTCTAATTGAGACCTGTATGTTAATATGTCATGATTGGAGTGGTATGTCAAATCATGTTGGTGCTTTCTCCAAGTACACTACAGTGTATTTCATAAAACAGACCATGTACAATGTGTAAGAGTGTGCTGATGTTGAACACTTTCCAATGTACATGAAGCAGTAAGTACTATCAATATCAATTTTTAAAATAACATACATATGGCGCTATAGTAAAGATTAAAAAAAAAAAAAACAGGCAAAGCCTTGATAGATTTGTTTCTGTTCCCTTTTTAATACATCAATGCTCAATTAAAAAAATTTGATCTTGATCAATCTTACTATTTAAGGTATCGAGTTTATTGTGAATTTGATTCATTTGTAAATTTAAAAAAAATTAGAGATACTATTAATTCCGAAGAGCACATGTTCCACGGAATTACTTCCTAGTCTGAATGAACATGTGATCAAGCGCATAAAGCTGAATATTCACCATTTGTACCATTGCACATAAACCATCCAATTAAAGGGATGGTCCAGGCTAGAAACTCTTTTCATAAAATATTGATAAATTTTAAAATTCAATAAAGTTCTTTGTTATTTGTTATCCGATTTTGATGAAATTTTCAGCATTTGCTCTGTGAATTTTACTATATTTATTTAGATATTAATATTTTCAGCCTAGACCATCCCTCTAATATTACTCCATACTTGATGTTTTGGGCTATACGATGTACATGCACAACTGCCCATGTAAGCAAACTTTCCTCCACATTTCTTTGTTTTGTTTATTTTCTGACAACACTCTTTCTTCTTAAGGAAACAGCACTTGCAAGTCATATCATCATTACTTTAAATCCGTTCTTGATATCTGAATAAGAATACAATAACTTTTCCTGACTTATACATGTATATTGTGCAACACAAGTAGTGAATAAAATCCTAATGCAATGGTGCAAATTCTGTACAAGTTGGCATTGTTGAATAGAATTTGCTCTTTCACCGAATTGCACTCACGTGTAGGCCTACATGTACTGACTGTACACTGTATCATTCTCATTCGAACTGTACAGACCTCATTGAATTTTAAAAGAAATAAATATAAATATTTACATTTCAACGCACAAGCAGTTAAAATGTATTTCAACTTTGGTTTTATTATAGCACTTGAATGACAACCAAGCTTATTACACATGTAAGCCTATAGATTAAAGAGATATCATGTTTTTTAATCTTTATTCATCCTGTACTGCATAAGCACTTGCCCGATTGTCCGGGGCAAGTAAAAGTTTATAGAGTCGGGCAAGTGTTTTGAAGTAAAGACCGAATTGGGCAAGCAAAATTCTCAGTAGAATGACCAAAATTAGGGTCGATATGATATGATATTGAGTATTGACCCTAATTTTGGTCATGGCAGGCAAGATAAAATCACTTTCGAAAAAGAAATGCAATAACAAGGTAGATCAGTTCATGTCAAAAGAGAGAAAAAGGTCAATGGTTTTACCCTAAAAGGACTGGGCTATTTTACATTGTAGATGTATAGAGGACTGGGGGGGCCATCATTCTGATCTCGGCCGCCCCGAAATTTGGCACGCACATTCTTTACCACATAAACTACAAACAAGTATAAAATAAAAATTCTGAAAATAATTTATTTATTATGAATAAAATATGCAAATTTATTCATGAAAAACATTATTTGCATATTTAACACCCAATTTCACTTCAAACATTCTTCTTCTTTTTTGCAGATGTCGTCTTTGTAATCTACCGTAAGTAACGGTGTATTAACCGCACCCGTGTATAAACCGCACCCCCAACTTTGGACTAAAAAAAAAAAAAAAAAAAAAAAAATCCTCACATTTACATGCATATTTGAGGTACGAAGAAACAAAAACTAAGTTAAAGATTTCAAAGTATTCAAAGAGATTACCAGTATGCAGAAATCTGCTGTTCTTGATCAATTCATCTACAAATGTTAGCAAGAAAGAAAGGTCCCGCCAATATTGGCAATTTACACACTCACTCACCTCACAGTCACAGTGTACACACACACAGCACTGCCTTTCTTGTACAATGTACATGTACATTTCAAACTTCGATACGGTACCACTACCAGTACATCTTATCAAATTGTGATCTGTGTCTTTCACATTTCTTGCATCACAACCTCACAATCACTTTCAGAATTTGTCTAGCATTCGATGTCTTAGCATGAATTTTGGATACGGGATTACAGGAAGGTTCAAGAAACAAAGAAATTTGTATTTTTTCCAGTTGTTTGACGGCTTCGTGCCGTCTCTATCGTGCGTGGTGCACGGTGTACATGGTATCTTATGAAAAGCAAACGGGAAAGAAAAAAATAAGCTGGCGCGAAACGGGACTTTGAGGGGTTAAATTAAATGAATAGCGCCAGCTTAAGTCGCACTAAAACCAAAATACAACGCGAGCTAGCTCTTGGCTCTCGCTCAGCTGTGACAAATTATTACCGAGAATGCTTGGCGTCTCTATGAACTTAGCCAGGGAACTTCGCTGCTTTGAATCGAGAATAAAGTCGAAATTAGTGTCATGAAGGTGGGTGCATTTGTTACGACAGTATTTGATCATAAGATCATAATAATCGCTACCCATTACCCGCGGCTCATACCCCTCTAAACGACATTGCACTGGGCGGCTACGGCCGGCCACTCGATGTGTTGTGAACTGGCAGACTTCTTACATGTTCGGGAGGGGCTACGCGGGCGGGCTCAGACCCGTCACCGTGTATAAACCGCACCCCCGACTTTTGCTTATATCCCGCCGAGAAAAAGGTGCGGTTAATACACCGTTACTTACGGTAATTCAAAAGTTTCCACAAAGAAAAATTGAGAAAGCAAATTTCTTCCTGATGTACATGTATTTCTTTGTTTTTAGAATTCAGATTATCACGCCCCCCCCCCCCCCAGTGCCTTTAGGGTTAAATATTAAAAGAAACTTTCCTTTGAAGAGGTAAAACTTTTTTTTTCAAGGATTTCTTCGGGCAAGTGAAATAGATTTTCGGGCAAGTATATTCCAACTATTTAAAAATTTACTTGCCCGACCGGGCAAGTGCTTCTAAAGTTATATAGTACCCTGCTGTACTTCGTCCAATTTATGAATAAGCCTACAGTGTCAATAATGCTGTATGTATTGCAGTAATTTCACTTTGTTTTTACTGTATCAAAGCAGCTGATGTCTTTTTTTAAGTGAGTATGGGAACCAAATGGCTATGCAGTCTAAAATAAAATGAACAGTGAATTGAATGTTTCTGTCATCATTACAGACACATGTACCTGTGTAAACTACTCTACAAATAGTACAATGTAAAAATGATTGTTTCACATTTATGCTGAAACATGTACCACAAACCTAGTCAACCAATTCCTGCACTTACATTATTTGTGCCATGCTTAAAATGCATCTTTAACATTTAGTATTTCATTCTCCTTTTTTTTTGTTTAAAACATCTGAAATACGAATTTGCCATCTTTAACTACTTTTATCAGGTCTTCACATCAAATTCAGGGATGTATTATGATTTGCCAAGAGAATTATCCTAAAATTAGAAACAATGCAAGGGAGCAAAGCGACCAAGCCACACCAAAAGAGAGAGGGTGGGAGAGTATGTGGAAGGAAGGTGGAGCTTTCTTTAATTTTTTAGTATTTTGTTTAATCCGGTGCATAAAACTATAGAGTACTTTGAGATACTGTGTACCTAAGGAAACTTATTAATGGAATTAAAGGAAGAAATAAACAATGAAAAAAGAAAATTGACAAATTGGCAAAATCAGCCTTGTTTAAAAAGACCAAAAAGACAAAAAAATAAAGGTTATATTATTGTTGTAAACTAAAGGCATCGCTGTGATTCAGCATAAGTGTCACATGTCATTGCATGGGAGTGCCACTGACGTGCATCGCACCACAAGTCATTGTAACCCTACCTGATTTCTGTTTCATAAAACTTGTTATAAAAACAAATTTCAATAACAGTTAAAAGCTATTGAAATCCTTCAATCTGATTGGCTGATAGTGAACTTGTTATAGACATTGTGCGTATGTTATTATATCAATTCTTTATGAAACATGTTCCAGACCTACCAAGAAGCAAGATCTAAATATTTCTTGCGTGATTTGGAAATATGGCGCAGATTCAGCATTTAAATGGGATTTGGGTGTTGATATCGGGACTTTCTTGTGATGAATTACCATTTACTGTGTTTGATAAATGTGTTGCTCTGGCTTGTAAAAATATGATTGCCTGTCAAATCTCGGAAAATGTAGAATTTATGCTGTATTCAACTGAAGAATCAATATTTATTTTTTTCCCAACTTACAAATGCGAAACGATTGTTTCAAGCTGCGAGACCAATCATAGAGAAACTCTGTCGCCAAGCGGCATGTCTTGGTCTAGACCAAAAGCTTCGGTCTCTGACTGTTATGTTGGCTGTTCCGCTGAACTCTGTTGGCTCCACTTTAATACCAAATACAGACACCGAAGTTCTAGCTCAATCTGCACAGGGACTGAACAGCCATATGTTTATGTGTTAAGTTCGCATAAAACAGGGAAGTGAAGTTGAGCGACAGCCGAAGTAAGTCACTGTTTTTTCCCCCTTTTAAGTTTATTTTCCCCGTTTTGGTGCATTTCAGGCCAAAACAGAATAATAATCTTTATTTTGTAATCAGTTCTTTTTATATATTTTAATTAAATAAAGTAAAAAATTGATGAGCCCCTTCGGGGGGATTTTGCATTGTTAAACCCTAATGGTGGCTGCACGATAGCGAGCCGTCTGTGTAAGAGTCAGAGAATTTTTTTATAAAAATGTTATAAAACTCCTCGAAACAGACACGGCTGCCAGCTGTCGAGATCGAGACTTGGTCAGGCTACTAGCTGTGAGACTCGACAAAATCAAGGCTCAAAGTGAGGTGGCGGAGCTCCCCAGGCCGAGTTAGCACATTGCTATTGCCTGGCACATGCAGAGCTCTGCTGCAGCACTGTCTCTGCAGCGATTCGGCCAAACAGTCACAGCAATTGCCAGTGGCAGTGATGCCCAGCGAGCGCGAGTTTGAGCTCACACGTCGATATTACTTTATTATAGTTACCTTGCAATATATTAATGAAGGCGCTAATGCAGTTTTGCACCAGCCGATTACCAGCATACCTCATCACCAATACTTGTTCCCAAATGTCATAACAAGTCTCTCAGTCACATTTCGAGGTCAATATACCCACCTCTTTTCCAAATATCGAGATCGGCTGTATTTCAGCTTTGATCTCGATGTCGTTGTTCAAATCCTCAGACATCACTTCGCGGATCGCTTGGATTCGCCGTGCGCCGTAATGTTGATATGGACTGAAGTTATGCAACCAAAAGATTCGCCTGCAGCATGCTGGCAGTTTGTTCGCCACATGTTCGCATGATTTGGTTGCTAACTTCAGTCCATATCAACATTACGGCGCACGGCGAATCCAAGCGATCCGCGAAGTGATGTCTGACTCTGAGGATTCGAACAATGACATCGAAATCAAAGCTGAAATACAGCCATTCCCGATCACGATATTTGGCAAAGAGGTGGGTATATTTACCTCGAAATGTGACTGAGTCTGAGTCTCTGAGTCTGAGAGAGACTTGTCATGACATTTTGATTTGGGAACAAGTAGGCCTATTGGTGATGAGGTATGCTGGTAATCGGCCGGTGCGAAACTGCATTAGCGCCTTAATGAATGCCTAACACGAAACAATAACAATAATAATTGCCACACTGCTGCCGAAAAGGAAATAATGCTAACGTTATCTACTGACTACCGCATAATAACAAGTCAACACTACATAAAATCGAGCACAAGGGACTAGGCTCACTTTTTTACCCGGTGCTAGAGAAATATATATCGTTTTTACACTGTATTTGCCAGAAAAATACCAATAGGCCAGCAGAAAATTAACTCACATACTCTTTAGAACACTAACATATGATAATTTTCAGTCTTACCTGAATTAAAACTTATAAAATGTTGATTATTACTGGAGTGAGAAGCCGGAAATATCACCTCCTCCCTGACGTTTTTCCTTTTTTCTTTCATTTCACGATCATTGATTCGATTGTATTCCACTACTGTAATTGCGAGGCATGGCATGGGGGCGGGGACCGAAGGGGCCTTGCCCCCCCCCCCCCCCCCAAAGAAAAAGGAAGAGGGGAAAAGAAAAGGAAGGGAGAAAAGATAAAAAGAAGAAACAAATGAACAGGGAGAGGGGAAAGATAAGGAATGGGGAGATTAGAGATGGAGAGGGAGAGCCGGGAGCTAAGAGAGAATATGAGAAGGAAAAGAAAAAGATTAAAGAATTTATCAGTATTAGACAATAATATATATATATATATATATAAAGCCAACTCCTAACTTTAGGGAAAAGAGAGGGTGAGGAAAAGAAAGGGAAGGGAGAGGAGAAAGAAAGGGAAGGGGAAATTGGGAGAGAGAGAAGTTTGGGAGAGCTGGGGGAGGAAATAGAAAAAAGATAGAGAAAAAAGGGAAAAGAAAAAGATCCCACTACTTCTCTCCTCCTGAGAGACTAAGCTGGGCTATAGGCTGGGCAGGAATTAGCCTTACAGTTTTTTTAGAGGTTAGTCCTTTGGAACTTGCAAAGCTAAGGGTGTTATGCTAAATTAATGAGTGAGATAAGGTATGGTTTCTTATAGGCAGATTTCATGAGTTACTAAATTGAAATTTAATGCATGAGTGAGCAAGAATTGTAATTTTAGTGTATGACCTGACCAGTGTGTTCGTGAGAGTCAGAGTCAAATGTGATGGTATATGTTACAAGCAAGAGGGCGAGATATGGTAAGACTAGGTTAAAAGGGCATTCCTCTTCTTTGTCCTTTTACAAATTAAAATTCATTTGTACCCCCCCCCCTTCCACCTCCATTTCCCCGGCTCTATCTCTCTCTCTGTCTCACCATGAACCTACTATATAGCTATATAGTATAGGTCCATGGTCTCACCTGGAGTGTAGCCTATTCAAAACTTAACTGCCAAGTGACCGGTGGCTGATGGTCAGTTTTTTATTTCATTGAATGATTACCAAGAAATTGACTGATTATGATGATTTATGAAATAATATATTGAAAAAATGAATGTTTGATTGATCACATTGCACACTGAATGAGTTTATTTATTGATAAATTGTTGATCAAATGATTGATAGGATTAAGTTGATGCCCCAATTCAGAATTTATCATTAAATCAGCATTCTGCTCTAGCTGGACTTCACTTGTACATGACAATAGCAATCAGTCTCTCTACAGGAGGGGAGGGCGGGAGAGAGGGAGGGGGGCTACATGTTTTGTTGACCCTTATTCCATCAACCTACTTCTCCCACTTAAGTTATATCTCACCCCTTATTCTCCCGACTCCCATGAACACATTGCTGAGATCCACATGATATAGTTGAAATGCTGCCCAAAAAGTGTAATTTGTGTTCACTCATGCATTAAAATTCAATTTAATAATTTATGAAATTTGCTTAAACAACCAAAACTGGTCACGGTTGGTCATTAATTTATCACAACACTCTTAAACTTTGCAAGTTCCAAAGGATTTGCCTCTCAAAAACTGACAG
The DNA here is from genome assembly GCF_037042905.1 of Lytechinus pictus. Taxonomy (NCBI): domain Eukaryota; kingdom Metazoa; phylum Echinodermata; class Echinoidea; order Temnopleuroida; family Toxopneustidae; genus Lytechinus; species Lytechinus pictus. The sequence continues at coordinate 16,405,091 of NC_087249.1, forward strand.
AAATTGGAAGGCTAATTCCGGCCCAGCCTAATTTTCATGCCCCTTGTTTCAGTGGGCAGTGCTCGCTCAAGCATGAAGAGTTTTCCAATTTTTTGGTGTCATTTGAAAGTTGACTTTATTGGCTTCCATGTATGTACGTGTTTTTCCCAAAAGTGATATATTTTTTATTTGGCAGCCATTTCAAAAGTGTATATTTTTGGGGGACGCATTGTATATATATATATATATATACATATATATAGATTATATATATATATATATATATATATATATATATATATATATATATGGGAATCTGTGAGCTTTATTGTATCCCTGAAGAAGACGTGGGATTTACGTCGAAAATTTGGACTTGGAAATAAACTCTGTTGGAACTATATAAATGCATTATCTCTTTGCCTATATTATATATATATATAATAAACAAGCGCTTATTTTTATTTCAGTTTACGTGCTCGCATTAATATAGGCCTATTATGCTCGATATGCATATAGGTTTTAATACATTAACCATTAACATAATTATATATATATATTAATAAATGAAAAGATAAATCTACTTGCGCTTTTCGTTTACATGAAAGCATACTTAAACTTCGATCTTTACGACTACTCCCCCCCCCCCCACAAAAGAGGTGCTCTTCGTGCGGCCGACCTGGTGATATATGGATTAAACTTGTCCAGCACCCCCCCCCCTCCCCTTTGTTATTAGCAAATGCTGAATCAGCCCCTGTATATTTTGCGTATCAGTCCAACTTTACTAGAGTACTATACCAGATTAAGGCATATATGTGCCTCCAGAAATCTGCTCTGATCGGAATTCAGATATTCCCCCCTTACGAAATCCGGGATCCATAAACCTACCCTATTGGCTAAAATTACTTAACCATCTCCTTACAGAAATATAGGCCTCATATATTGGTATCAATACTATAGTTCTGTCAACAATGTTGTATTTTGATATGAAAGACGACCCTTTTCAGTTCTGAGAGCATGCAGAAGATAAATGCAGACTTCGTCATTTTTTTTTTAACTTTTATTTTCATATTATATTTTTTTTTACAGAGTTTGGGATTATCAGTGAAAGAAATAACTGTTGCATATTTCCCACAGGCCGGGATAACGGGGCGGAACAGATGCCGGGACGTAAAAATAAGGTATTTTGTGCGGTTATGGTGATATGCGCCAAAATGAGGGGTCGTGAAACTCGTGACTGTAGATTCCGGGAGAAAATTTCAAATTTAAAGAGTAAAAAAAAATAGATGCTTATGACCTAGGTCCCGTTTGATAACCATGGTATCTTTACCATTTATAATTATGGAAACTATGGTAACAACTAAGTTGTGCTCAGCAGCCATGCAATCACAATCACGGTTTCCATTGTAGTTGCATAATGGCAAATAAGTCATTGTAGTTGTATTTCTTTATGACACATGCCCTTATGATGACTTGGTGTGGTTTTTTTTTTTTTTGTGTCGTTGTTGTTTGTTCTGATCCTGGGAGATGACTCCCCTGATATTTTCCAGAGCCTGACTATAGACCCTCCCTCCCCCCCTCACCGTTGCTGCTTTTGTTTCTTTCTTTCTTTTTCCCACCGTGTTTCTCTCATAAAAATGGAGTTCTCCAATTTTCTCACCCCCTCCCCGTCCCTCTCTCTTTCTTTTAATGGAATCTGAATCCCATCTGTTATTTCCGCGTTTCATTGTTTACCAATTCATATGCGCTGAAAAGTAAGTTGTCATACCCCCCTCTACGATTGAGGTTTTGTAATAATGGGTGAAACAAAAGTCATGTAAATAAAAGATATATTAGGGAAGGTGAACACTGTGCTCTCATAAAAAAAACAATACAAAAAGTGGTGATCTGTTTGTTTGTTTGTTTTTTCCTCTAACTGATTATGCACCTACTTATGGTGAAAAGCGAAATCAAAATTGCAAAATAAAGGGGGAGAATACAGTTTACTTTTCAACAGCTTGGATAGTGTCAGGATTATTATCTCTTTATGTGCCATTCACTGTAATCAGCGAGTGCCATTTTTTTTTCAAAGAGTCTATATTTAATTGTTTTATTTATTAAAAAAAGGGAATCACTTCTGAGACAATAATGTTAAACCTCTTGACCATAAGCTGAACTGCACAATGGAATCACTATCGTAATATAGTTTTCCCGGCCAATTTTGACAGGATATTCTATTAGATTATGCTTCAGCGTTTTTCCCGTGTTTCAAGTATTGTGTTCATTTCTATTTTTTATCATTGGAAAAAGCGAAATTATCATTCAAATTAGCTTTCATTTCATTCGGTTTGACAGTAAAGTAACCGTCATTCAATGTAACAAAGTATGAGTCGAAGAAGGAATTCTGTGTTTAATCACGGTTTCATTTTCACCTATATGCAATCAATTTCACACTTAAAGTGACCTCATTTCCCCCTATATATTTACTTTTCTGTCATTTTTACATCTTTTGTGGTCTTATCTATATCTTCTTACATAATATTTTTGGCCCTGGGAAGCGAGGTTGCTGGGATGCTGTGTATGTATTTACCATAGGCAGCACCCCCTTGGAAATCGATATGACAAGCAAAAAAAGTAAGGTTATTGCCCCCAAACGACGGGGATTTGTTTTGCTTGTCATTTTTTCTTCTTTATTTTTTCTGACGACAACCCCTGAACAAAACCGCCAGCACCCCCATCTTGAAATCGTTCCTAGTGCTCTGAACTTTATTTCTATATTTGAAGAAGCGTGTCTCGTTTTTTTTTTCAACCCTATTTCATTTTTTTAAATACATTTTTTGCATTTATGATGCTTGTCTCTCGTCTTTTTCATTCGTCGATTTCCTGGTCATTGAAACACCTGGCAAATACGTCTGGGATTTATTGGGCCACTGGATGCATTATCAAGCGATGTCGATCAAAGTTTAAAAATATCTTAACTAAATTTACATTTGATTCCAATGAAACATTCAACATACTGCTTGGTGATTTTTCTCCTTTTGTCTAAGCCAACTTATAAGGATTGACTTTGCCTTTATTTTTAACATGTTATATGCACGACTTTATACACACCGGCTTACATCACAACGATCGCAAAGTCAAAATGAACTTTATTCGCTTTATCATAATTGTATTAATAATTATGCAGAGCATTTAACGAAAGGCACATTTTAAAATACAATTTAGATTAAGCTTTTTTTTTTTAATGACACCCCCCCCCCCCAAAAAAAAAAATAGTACCTATATCGGGCAAGTGGGATTACATTGTGCGCAAAGAAGAGATAATCTTTTGGGTCTCCACTCTAACCAATGTAATGTTAGATACACGTTAATACAGTCAAAATGTTGAATAATGTGCAAATCCTGCCTTCTATATAGTATGCTCATGAATTCAATTACCAAAACCAAAAACCCCCAAACCAGGAGGTGGAGGACTTCAGGGAAATACGACTACAAGGCACGACTGGGGTATGTCTGGAGCGTGTTCAGTTTGATATGACGAGAGTTCAGGGGCGCAACAAGAGTCGGCGGTCAGGGGGGAGCCAAAAAATTTCCGGTCTTTCATGGTATGAACAGGCAGTGGTGTAATGAGAGAAAGATTTTGAGGGGGCAAGATATGGCGTATGGGGCCAAAAAAATAATAAGTTGCAAGCGAGCGAAAATATCGAGACCTTTATTACAAAAATCAAATTTTGTGATAGATTTTGACAGAATATTCATACAATGATATCAAATTTCACCCTTTTCTCTGTCTTTTTCTCTTTCTTTTCCTAGTCTGTACGCCACCTCGAACACTTTTTTAATGACCATTGTGACGGTGCCAGTATTAGGGCGAAGCTCTATGCGGCAGTATACATTATGAATAAAAATAAAAAGAGGGGCACTGGCAGCATGGAGGGTGTGGCAAAAGTTGACTGATATAAGTCCTGAGCGAGCGAAGCGAGTGAGAAAAAAATACATTTTCATGATAATCTAACTTTGAGATAGATTTCGACATGATGTTCACAAAATAAAATTTTATCTTGCACTTTGTTTTGGGATGTAGAACTTTGGGCGCCATGGTCCAAACCCTTCCATCTGTACGGCAGTGCTATGTTGGTGGAATCCCAGGGGCAGAGACCCCGAACCTTTTGATATTATGCCATCTTAAACCTTACAGATGGCCACTATTTTTAATCAAATCGAGGGTATGTATATAAATTTACACAACACATTACTTCATTCATGGATGCTTCAACGTAGTTGCGTAATAAATCAAATATTTTGAGGGGGAACAACATAGCAAAATGTGGGAAAATTTGTCCAAAGTCGCCAACGAACCAAGCGAGCCAGAAAAATTTGGTATTTTGGAAATGAAATTCTAATTATGTGATAAAGGTTTACATTATAATCAGTAAATAACAAATCATATTTCATTGTTTTCCATTCATTTCATTTCGTTGCCTGCTTCATTTTCTTTTATTCCCCCTTGGCTGTGGAACCAAGCACCCTCTGGCCAGCCGATGTGTCCGAGTCCAGTAATTTCGAGTCTGAGACCGAGTCCGTTATGTCCGAGTCCAAGTCCGGCACACGTGCGAAAGTATCAATCAGAACATGGTCGTACACAGAAATATTTTGCTAGGGGAGGGGGCAAGACGCGTAAACTTTTTTTGATAAACTCAAGAGCGAGGGAATGAAGCGACTGAGCTTGTCATTGGGGAATTTTTGCATTTTGTAATGTGAAATTAAAAGATTTCATGCACACTTTTAGTGAATTTTGTTAGAATTTTCAGTAAAAATTAAGTAAGTTTTTTTTTTTTTTTTTTTTTTTTTTGGGGGGGGGCAACTACCCTCCCCCCCCCGCTGCGTACAGCCATGAATCAGAAATAAGTTTCTCATCCAAAATATCTAAACTTTAATATGCGAGAGTTCATCATGACTTTTCGCAGTTTCGTTAGTCGGTTATTTGGTAATGATGTCTTGGGAGCAAATGTGTTGCAAAGGCGGTATGCCAAATACTTTTAGTGGAAGCGTCGCGACGCGTCGCGTCGTGTTGGGTCGTGGTCGAGCGGCTCTGAGCCTCTGATTATCGTCTTGTATAATCAGAGGGTCGTATATTCGAATACCACCACGACCCAGCGTGATAAGAGACGTCGTTCCAATGTATTATGCTATTTCTTCTTCTTCTTGATTATATTATCAAAACAAGATTTGATGTACTTTCAGTTTTCATAAAAAAATAATGTTAACGAGTTCCAACTATACATAGGAGCAACCATTTTCGATGAAAAGAAAATAAACTGCAGTGGTTTTGGGGGTTAATTCCTTTTCCTTTCTTTCTTTCTCTACTATATTTTTCTTTCTTTCCTTCTTTCACATCCTTTTCCCCCTTTTTCTTCAATTCTTCAGGATATTTTTTTAAAGGGACTGTTCACCCCGCCTGAAATTTAGGGGACATGCCCCCCTCCCCTGCTTCATCCGCCTGCAAGAGCAAGAGTATGTCCATTGTGAGTCAAATTGTTGGGTTTCAACGCAGTAAACATCAAATATGTAATCAAATGAAAGAGAAGTATTGATCGAGGTTTGGCGAAATCCATTGAAAGTGACCAAATTATAACATTAATCAATAAGCATGGAGAATATAATGTCACAAAAAAATGTAATAATTACCATGAAAATGTTGCTATTGATGGCTGCTATATGCCACGTTACCAGTAGGCTACCAATAGCTTTTCTTATAGCGTTCACTTCTCAGACTCTTTCTGGAAAGTTCATAATCTATTGAAAATGCCCGTCAAATCACAATGTACAGTTTATAGGTCATTGTCGAAAGTTGGTGGACCGGAACAGCACATCGTCTTAAGATTCGGAGCTGACGAACAATTGCAAATAATTATGTCGTTTTCCAGATTCCAGGACGAAACTGTTGTATTGATTCACCAATTTTCGACAAAAGCTCCTTTGTTATGGAGGGCTCTTTAACAGAAGATTATCTGCGTAATAGAAAGCGTCTGCGAAGTGCTTGCTAAAATGCCATATTATCAACTTCGAAAGTGCATGTGAAAATGACATTTCTATGGTGACTTATAAATAACACATCGAGTATCATGACTTCTAAAATCAATCATATCTGGGCCCCGTCTTACAAAGAGTTAAGATTGATCCGATCAATCACAACTATGGACGGCCAGCAACGTCAACATCTATTATTTATGTTTGTTCAAAATATTTTCCAACTATGATGTATATTCATGCATTCATTGTTTTCTTGAAAATTCACTGTGCTTCTTTTTGTTTACAAAGGACATTGTGCAAATTTCCTGTAGAAAAAATTACGACACTGATGGATTCTCATGGAGATACGATTGACTGGATCAATCGTAACTCTTTGTACGACGGGGCCCTGATTTATTGATTATTTTGTAGTTCACTCTTAAAATAGTTGGGCAAAAATGCCCAACTTTTAACCAACCCTGGGCAACATACTGTCCACACAACTATTGGTTAAAATCTGCCCAAATCGGGTAATAAAAGCTAATAATTGGGCAATAAACTTGCTCAATTGGATAATAATCGCCCAGACTAAATATAATTTTTACCAACATACATTACCCAACACAGTGGACAGTATGTTGCCGAACATTTTAAATGTGTTAAGCCCTTACATTCTAAAATATATTTGGTAAAAGTGCTCCATGAGGGTAATTATGTATCCAACCAACATTGGGCATTTCTTTTGGAAATTTTAATTTATCCAGTGCATGTGATGAAAATTTTGCCCATTCTAAAGTAATTGCTGCTTATTTTTTAAGCTTACTGGACAGTTATGCTTCCCGCATTGGGTAAAATACTGCCCAAATTTGGTTGGACTCATAATTACCCTCGTGCTGGTTAAAATTTTACCCAATATTTTTTACATTGCATGCCAATTCTACCTTCCGTTACTTCTTCCCAAACATCAAAAGAGCAGGAAGCCTATATTCAATAATGTTCTCTAGCATTGGAAGTGAGGTATATCCACCCCACTTTTATAGAAATAAATAAAATAAAACATAATGTAGAGTAAGTAACAAAAATATACCCAAACACAACATTCTCTCCCGCCGCTTTTCCTTCTCTCTCTCTCTCTCTCCCTCTCTCTAAGGTCAGGACTCAGGGGCAGTGTCAAGATATTCTGATGGGGGGGGGGGGCAAATAGACGACCTAAACATGTCTTCATACTTTTTCAAGTTAAGAGTATCATCATGATAAATATAGTTACACTTACACAGCAAAAAATTCCTCATTTTGTTACTCTTCTACCTCCCTTCTTCCTTCTTCTCACTCATTTTCTTTCTTCTTGCAGTCACCCACTACCCCTACCCCCCCCCCCCCCCGGTGTTATCACTCCATGCCTTTGGCCTTTATCTTATTTTGTTTTTTTTTAATCAGCGTTTTCATATTTCGCTTTTTAAGTATATTATCTATACATGAATATTATGAAGTTCTGTTGATACATTTATCTCTTACTTCTGTACGTAGAATATTAGATCACGTCGACCCTTATATATACAGTCTGACCACTGCCCATCATCAGCTGGCATAACAAGTAAAATAAGATCATTAATCCGTCACATCTGTGTAAGCTCATAATGCAGTGACATCCGAGGATGTTTGCATTGATTTTTATCAAATTATGAGAAGGTGAAATGATATTTCCACCAAGCGTGATCAGGGGCGGTGCATGGTCATTTCAATAGGGGGTAACACCTCATAACCTACTGTATGTGAGACTTCTTTCTATTCTCAATGCAAACAGAGCACATGAAATAGAGTACATTTCTATATTGAGTTAAAGATGGGAAAATGTTGCTAAAACACAAACCTATCTTGTGTGAAACTTTTATTCTGAAATTCCTGCGAAAAGTGCCCGAAATTGATAAATAAAAAAAGTTGCCCAAATCAATTGGATTATTAGATATAATATTAGATACACTTCAAATATGTATATAAAGCAATATTAGGAATATATTTTTTTATTTTCATTTTATTTCCACATCCAACATACGAATTCAAGTGACATTCTTCATTGTAAAACAATGTAAATGATAAAATTAATTAAACAATGACTTCACAATGCGCAGATTATATAACAGGTTGGATAATGAGGGGGAGCTGATCATTATTTTAACACACATTAATTGTTTGCGATCGGTTAGGTAGCTTCTGAACCGCTCGAAGGCTCTACGTACCACGCAATAATAATAGATGGAAAAGAAAATTAGGCCATATCGCCCCTTTATGCTAATCTGTCATGAAATATACATGGTAAGAATCTAATGTGAATTGCACAAGAATGAAGATATTGGGTGCTTGAATTTAACTTCCAAAATAAAGTGCAGCCCGAAACAAGAACAAAACAATTTTTAAAAATGAAATGGGAGGAAATGGCAAGATTATTTATCGATTAAGGAGTACGTATAATGGTTTTAATAGGGAGAGATTGTGTCTATGTCACGACTCAATCGTCTCATTTCAATACCCTTCCTTATTTTTTCTTCCTCTTTTCAATTTTCCCCTTTTCATTTTCGTTTTGTGTGTATGATGATGATTATGATATTGATGACAATCAGCATTGTTATCATCATCTTCATCATTATTTTCCTACCGGGTACCGAGTACACCTGGGTTGAGAATGGCAAATAAAGTACGCTAGATAAAGGCTTCGCTATAAGGACGCGAGAGCTCAGGAGGGATTTGACACTCAGACCTCATGGTTCAGTCTGGAGATTTATACTCTCGTCCACAACACCTCTACCTGATGATGGTGATAATGATTATGAAGATGACGAAGACGACGATGATGATGACGATGAAAATAATTATGAGAGCTGATATTCATATTTTATAGCGCCTTTTCTACGAAATACAAAGCGTTTGCAGATGCCTTCTTCGGTTAGCATGTGAGATAAAACAGGCTCCTATACAAACTACAAGACAGTGATAGTATTGGTCTATTTATGTGTATTACTTGGGGGTGGGGGCAGTCCCTCCTGCCCCCACCCTTCCAATGTGGCGCCGCTCATTATTTTGCGTGATCATTACGATGATAATACTTCATGCGTCATCTTAGAAACGACATCTGTCTCTTTTGTTTTAAATTGGTCATGTCGGTCTTAAAAGATTGCTACACCTCTGGGGCCCGTCTTATAAGGAGTTAAGATTGATCCAATCAATCGCAACTATGGAAAGCCAGCAACCCAACATCTAAAATGCATGTTTGTCCAAATATTTTCTAGAAATGACGTACATTCATTGTTTTCTTGACCATTCAGTATGCTTCTCTTTGTTTTCAAAGGACAATTTCCCAAAGAAAAAATTATGACATTGATGGATTTCCATATACTTTAGATGAATGGTTTCATCGGATCAATCGTAACTCTTTGTAAAATGGGGCCCTGAACTTCTTCGTCTTGTTCTTTGATTAGTTTGACTGGCAACTAGTCAAGAAATGACTCATTTTGCCACTGGTTTTTAGAATTTTTTTTTTCTTTGAAAGAATTAACAGCTTCTTTTATATTTGAGTTACAGTTTTGTTTTGAAGTTCAAATTTCAAGTTAAGTTCATTTTTATTTGTCTTCCAACTTTGAGTTTGAATACATGACAAACATACAAGTGTGTATGAAACAATAAGCAGAGTACATGATAAAACATACAGGTATACATAAAACAGAGTATGCAGAAAACATTGTTTTTAAATACATTATACAGCTTAAGACAGAAAATAAATAATTTTAAAGGAAGACGAGGAGACCTAAGTGAAGCAATGCTTTTTTCTCTTACTCCTTTACTTTTTCTGTTCTATTTTTCCTTTTCTTTTCTTTTCCTTTTTTTCCATACAGTATATGCCGATATACTGGACATACTAGACGCATGGGCAGTCGTTTTCTCCTTTAATCCCATTTCTTAATAACAAGCATTCCCTTCTTGATATCAACAATTGAATTTTCTTCACAGCACAAAATATCACAAATTCTAATTCTTTATTAAAAAAAAGAGTCGTTTGTTGCTGTCGACGAAAGACATTTTTTGGTATCGAGAAATGAAATAAAGAAATGCGTTGTTAGTTAAAAATGGGAAAATGTTTCTTATTCAAGAACCTTTATCTTGTGTGAAACTTTTATTCTGAAATTCTTGAGAAAAGTGCCCGAAATGAATAAAAAAAAGTTGCCACTAATCAATTGGATTATTAGATATAGTTTCAGATACAGTTCAAATACATATAAAGCAAATTATTTGTTTTCATATTATTCTATTTCCACATCCAACAAACAAATTCAAGTGACATTACAAATGATAAAATTAATTAAACAATGACTTCGTAATGCGCAGATTGTACAACAGGGCCCCATCTTACAAAGAGTTACGATTGATCCAATCAATCGTAACTCTATGGAAATCCATCAGTGTCATAATTTTTACTCCAGGAAATTTGCCCAATGTCCTTTGTAAACAAAGAGAAGCGCAGTGAATTTTCAAGAAAACAATGAATGCAATATACATCATAGTTAGAAAATATTTTGAACAAACATGCATAATAGATTCTATACAAATTCTATAGCAATTCTATACAAATGTTCAAAAAACGACTTAAATCATTTCTCCTGAATTATTACTAAATATTTAATTCATCAATTACAAATTAAGCCTTCAGTGCTAAGAAGGAAACCTTTAATAATTTGTATACACTATGAGTGATTCATATATTTTTTAATATGATGCATATGATTTGTATAATAATGTATATATTACATAATGTAAATATTGTTATTTGTTTGTTTGTTTTTACAAAAGAGCAATTCAGTTGCTATAAACACGTAATTACAACATTAGGGGGGCCTACATTATACAAGCTCTGCTTATCAGTTGGCCCTCCCTCCCTTTTAATTATTTATATTTCGATTTGATAATTGTCTATTGTAATTTTATAATGTTATCAATTTTTTGTATGTACTTCAAATGTGATTATATGTTACTATGTCAATTGTATCAAAAATTGTAAATATGAAATTGAAAGTGGAAAATAAAATGATTGATTGATAATAGATGTTGACGTTGCTGGCCGTCCATAGTTGCGATTGATCGGATCAATCGCAACTCTTTGTAAGACGAGGCCCAGGTTGGATATGGAGGGGACTGATCATTAATACACACAAATCGATTGATTGGAGGTGCCGTGGCCGAGTGGTCTAAGGCGTCTGGCTATACATGGAAAGTCCGGGGTTCGATCCCCGGCCATAGCACCTATGCTCTTTTATCCTGCATGTCGAATAAATGATGCTTTACGCATTATTGGTAGCTTGGTGTGCATTTTTCTAAAGAAGAAAGCGGCTTGCCATATAACTTACGTACGTTGGCATAAACAGTATCATAACCATAAACAGTATCATTCATCACGGATGAATGATGCTGATGTCTCTTGTTCCATCTTCTGCCGTGTACTTCGCTGGGTCAAATAATCTAGCCAGGAACTCAAAATAAATCAAATCAATAAGCCTCAGTCGTGTATACAACAAATTCAATTATTGTACAAAATTCAGTCATAAATCGAACATAATCACATATGTCATGCATGTACATAAGAGTGATTTATTTGATTGGGAGTAATCAATAATTCCTGCATCTTTACATTCCTTTCAATTTCGTCACCAACATTGGATCAATTCAAACAAAACTTGAAGGCCTACCTACTCTGATAATTTTCTGGCGCAAATAATCACTACTGAATGATACGCACCGTATAAGCTAAAACAACAACAACTGGGGCCCTTTGCAGAAAGAGTTCCAATCAATCGCAACTCTAAAAATCATGCGCAACATGATTTTCAACCAATCAACACCGCGCATTTGGGACTTGCGATTGATTTTTTTACTTGCGTTCACACGCAACTCTTTCTGCAACGGACCCCTGGGCCCCGTCTTACAAAGAGTTGCGATTGATTCCATCAATCGCAACTATGGAAAGCCAGCAAAGTCAACATATAAAATGCATGTTTGTTAGAAATTTGTTCTAGATATGAATGTATATCCATAAATTTTATTCATTGATTTCTTGACAATTTGGTGTGTTCTCCTTTGTTTACAAAGGACATTTTGCAAATTTCCTGTAAAAAAATTATGACACTGACGGATTGCCACAGAGTTACGATTGATCGGATCAATCGTAACTCTTTGTAAGATGGGGCCCTTAATACTAACAGTCTACAGATGAGTTGCATAAAGGCTGGTTGATGATTATGTTCGGGTGTGACAACCTCTTACGATGAGAGACCTCGAGGGGGGTGTGATTTCAGAGGAAGGTGAAGTTTCCTAGCAACTAAAAGCCTCCTGGGTCTCTCCCTTACGTCAATCTACGAACAGAAATGGCGCCGTTTCTGTTACTTTCTTCTATACTTTTTTTTTGACAAGGCATTGGGATAAAAAAGTCCCGATGGAGAAAATGTTCCCGAACTATTCTTCTTATAAATATCTTGCTTATTAATCATCTTAATCAGTCTTTTTATGAGATGAACACAAACTGCATGATTTGATCGCTAATTTGACAAGGAAGGTTTGGTAACTTCCTTTACGGATGAATGATACTGATTTAATGTCTCTTTGTCTCTTGTTCCTTCTTCTTCCTCCGTGTACTTCGCTGGGTCAAATAATCTAGCCAGGAACTCAAAATAAATCAAATCAATAAGCCTCAGTCGTGTATACAACAAATTCAATTATTGTACAAAATTCAGTCATAAATCAAACATAATCACATATGTCATGCATGTACATAAGAGTGATTTATTTGATTGGGAGTAATCAATAATTCCTGCATCTTTACATTCCTTTCAATTTCGTCACCAACATTGGATCAATTCAAACAAAACTTGAAGACCTATACCTCTTCTAATATTCTGATCATGTGACTGGATTTATATAGAACAAAACTGTCACAGATTTGAAATTTGTAAATGTATTATCTCCTTACCAGGGGTGGTTTTTCAAAGCGCTTTGTATCTCGAAAAAAGGAGCTAAATGAATTATGATTATTAAGACATTTATTATGTTTATTACTATCTAAACAAGAAACGTATGCTTTCGCTCTCAAAGCATATTTTTACAAATTATAGGTTCGAAATTTTTCCGATAGATTTTGTAGAAGTGTACCCGTTTTTAAACAAGCGTACAGTAGGCCTATATTGCATGGTATATAGGCACGAGTACACAGTAAAAAAAAATATACAACGCTGTTTACTATATGAACCTTACAGTAGTTGTTTAAACAATTTAAACAAGTGTTTAAATCTTAAGCAACAAAGTTTAATTTTCAATATCTAATCTTCAATAAATTAAACATGATTGTTTAAACGGTTAAACAAATACTGTAAGGTTCATATAGTAAACAGCGTTGTATAAAATCTTTAAAAGCATTTTTACTGTGTACAACGCGCGGTGATTTCTTATTATTTCTGGTCACAATATGCAGGGAAAGTGGCCGTTCTCATAGGCTTCGGTAAAAAGGTTATATAAAAAAATATATAGATATAGATATAAATCCGAAGGGAGACATGGCACCACCCACCCTTCCGGTCCATCGGATTATACCACCAATGACCGTAAGAGGTTCGATCAGAGTATCAAAACTAATGAAATAAAATGTTAGGTGACTCAATATTAATTGATTTGAATCGATTGTATTTAGCGCCTACAAACTCAATATACAAAATCCTGAATTTTGAAATAATCATAAAGCATATACATATATAATATTTGTATATAAATATCGTTCTCTTAATTTATTTCTTCCACAACATAATATACAAGAGTTGCCAAAGCTGTCGAACATGTATAATTATATATATGATATATAATGTATAATTATATATATAATATATATATAAGAGAAGAGGTAATGCATTGTAGTTCCAACAAAGTTTGTTGTTAATTTGCACGCCTGGAAGAATTTGGTCAATCGGATCGGGGTCGCCCTATAGCCACGAACCCGTCTCTGTGGTCTAGTGGTTAAGGCACCGGCGTTCAAAGCTGGGGGCCCGGGTTCGATTCCCGGCAGATACATTTTTCGGCATTACCAATTCTTCCAAAGGGTAGATAGCTCTGGGAAACCTTGATTTAAGCTACGCCTACCATTGTTCTCTTCATCACTTTCTTTACAGTTGCCAAAGTTGCCAAAGCTGTTGTACATGTATAACTTCACACATTTTTATATATATATATATATATATATATATATCAAAATTAATTGATGTTTGCGTTTCCATGTACAAGTAGCTGGATTGTGCCATCACATCGGACAATCGCGTAACCCGACCATTCGAGAAAAGGGTTCCTTAAATTGATTCCCGAGACATCAGAGCCAGTTTACCCGACCTTCATTGTATATTTGGCTATGATAAAAAAACATCGGGTAAATTGCATCTGACCTATCGGGAATTTAAGAGGCTAAATACGTTCTCAAATGGTTGGGTAAACTGAACCCGACGTTTCGGAAATGGTCGGTTTATACGCGATTACCCGACCGGACGCGATAACTCGATGTGATCATGGTGATGGTACAAGCCCAACTAACATATGTATCTAGGCGCATTTTCATGGAGACGCATTAGGATTAAAACATTGATTACAATGATATTAATTACACGTCATTTCGACGTTACAATGCATCAAAACATTATACATTGTGACGTCGAAATGACTTTTCATTATTTACCCCATCCCACTTCCTACAAACCCACACAGTAAACACACATTCACGAAGAATCGCGTCCAGTTTCCAAAATTTGCAATTATCTTTTGATGAAATTTGTTTTACATTTTCACAACTTTATCACTGTGCAAGAAGAGTAGTAAACAAATAAAATTACTATTCTTTTTTTGTGGAGTGATTGCAAAAAACAGCAAGTGATCAATCTTATAGTAAGCGAGGATGTATATGTAGCCCTATCACAATCACAATAAATGAAATAATTAACGATTAACGCCACTGGCCCGTATAGTCTGAGGTCAAGTTTGACTCAGACATTGATCTAACTCGGTGCTCAAAATAATATGGGAAGCCGAAAAGTCAACAATATTACAGAAATCATTCCCAGACCTTTATGAATCAATTGGGTACCAAATGTATTGACGAATTAAACCACTATACTGTAAAGAATTACATTCACTCTTGGCTATCCATTTCATCTTTAGACTATAGAGTTTGAATCGAACCCGAGTTCAGAATAAGTACCAGTGTGGGGGGGGGGGGGGGTTAATCGTCCATCACGAATGAACTCCCTTTGAAATATCGAGTGAATAATTCACTCCTCAGAGATTGTGAACAAAAACAAATAAAATTTCACTACATGAGGATTCCCTTAACTTGTTGGTGAGTGAATTTCATTTTTTTTAGTGAAATTTCATTTTTATGTGTGTAAAACCATGGCCTTTCCTCTTAAATCCATCATGATGGTAAAACATTCGTATTTTCACTACAAATCCACTACAAATTGAGTGATCTATGCTGTCACTTCCAAAGGGTGAAAAAACGATTTAAAAATTGACCTTTTTAACTACAGAGAGCACCTTTAAAGAAGATATGCATGACCGAACTCATATTTGACATCCATTTCTCACTAAAGTCTTACAGGTAAAATGTTTTGTCTCCTTTTATTATATTTTTTTGTTTTGTAGGGTCACATGAGGTGTCCTGATTTAATGATGATTTTTTTTTTATTGCATGCTAGAAGTCATTCATGTTCGGGAACATCGCCAAACAGTGATCATATCCTTGGATGTTTGCTGAACATAATTTTTTGTTCCTTAATTTATATTTCTGTTATATTTTCGTAGGGACGAATGTGGTGTTGTGATTTAATGAGCTGATTGCAAATCATTAATATTCGAAAACCTCGCGAAATAATGACATTGCCCTTGAATGCAACTCTTCCTGGTTTGGTAGTCCTTTATTTTTTTATGTTTTCGTAGAAACATGAGAAGTCCTTAATGCTGCTTTCACCCCCCCCCCCCCGGGGGACTTCCATTGACGAGTGGATACCATGCGTGACCATGGGGTTTCGAAAAGCACCATAAATAAGTATTTTCCATATTCTGAAAATGCACCCCTTAACAAGTATTGGCGTGTGAAACCCTCCCCTTAGTATTCCCTGAATTGACCCCCTAAACAGGTACGATATTTTGTTATGTCACGGACGTCGTCTTCAAGTTTACCTTTACTTTCATTGGGTTTGGTACCACCCCACACACTTCGCTTAAATCGGACCCTAAATACGTACTGTCGGGACAAAAAGTACACCCTTTATTAAGTATTTTAGTCTTTTTATACCCTCGCAAATTGGGCCGTTAATCGTTTTTTTAGCAAAATATATTACACTTTTTTCATTATTTTAGTGTTTTTGACACCCTTATTACGTTACGTACGTAACGTGCCCTATCTTGGAAAGGAGATCCTTTTCACGTCTTCTTTTTTTTTGGTCACGCATGGTATCCACTTCTCAATGGAAGTGCCCCTCCCCAGGCTTTCACCTTGCTGATTGATGCTACGAGTCATTAATGTTCGGGAACAGCGCGAAATAGTGACTGTACCCATGGCAACGGTTCTGGGATAGCGGAAAGCCTGAATGTCAGCATACATCTGAACACCTCCTTAAACACTGGATGCTTACTTGCGTATATGAAGGGGTTGACAGCACTGTTCGCCACGAACATGACACCTGCGTACCAAGGGAATACACCAAGGTTAGTAAGCGCCAGCACGAATCCATATGGTATGATACAGAAAAAGAAGAAGCAGACTATGTAGAAGAGATTCTTGGTGATATCAATTTCTCTTTTGGTAACTTTGATCCTTGGCCGATCCCCAGGGGTTCCTGTTCCCATAGCGGACGCGTCATTGTTGTTGGTATTGTTTAAGCTATTGGCTGCCATTGTAACTTGGTTGATCTTCACTGACTGACCGCCTCGGTTGCCATCGACATGGTTTTTCATGACGGATACGTGCAGCCGAATGAAAATGTATATTGTGACGTAAGACGTGGTTATAATCGTGGTAGCGATGAAAATGGTGATGGCAGCCAGGATTTCGTAGATGTGCGCATGCGCGTCCGATGTGTCCCATACGCACAATTTGAAGTAAGGATCGTATCCGAGCCTCCCAAACCCGACGAGCTGAGGAACAACGAATGCAAGAAGAGGGTACAGCCAGGATATCATTACGTAGATCAAGTTCCGTTTTTTGGAGAATAATGTGGTGTACGTCCTCTTTGAGCGGGTGATGAGAGTGAAACGGTTTGTAGCAATGAGAGCAAGGGTGACGACTCCACATGTCAAGGACATCATGGCTGATCCACCGACCATTGCGCAAAGGCCACCCGCCAATGGCCATCCACGCTCGCTGAGAATCGCAACAGCTTGGAAAGGCAGCCCGAGGCACGTGAGGAAATCGGATAAGCTAAGGCTGACGACGAAAACGTTGGTTGGAGTCTGAAGCCGTCGAGACATGGCGACGGCGATGAAAACGAGGCTATTTCCGGTTAACCCGACGCCGCCGATAAGGCAGAAGAGGCAAGCTACGAAGGTCCTTTGAGCTTTGTGTGTGACGACAGGTTCTGTTACTGATGATGGTTCTGTCGAGTTCACCGTGGGGAACCAGGTTACGAGATCAGTGGTAGCCATGGTGGATGCAGGCACCAATCATTCTGAAATTAAGTATTATGAACATCTTGTTAATGAACATTGAATCTGTCAACTCCAGGTGAATGGTAATGATATAGAGATTATAAAAATATCCTCCTCTAGATTTCTACTTCAAACACAAAACAAGTTATATTTCTTTAAAGACTCATATTCCCATAAAACATCGCCAAGTATAAATGTATGCAAACTGAACGTCAAGTACTATATTCCTTCCAATAATGATGCAGATTCTGAGGGTGGCATCTCAATAAGCGTGCAGCTAGTTCGCGACTAAGGTTGCAACTCTATATTTGGCTATAGTCTCTGAGACATCTAAAAAAATTAAAATCTCAGAGGAGTATAAGTCGCAAGAAAATCAAACATGCTCGATTATTCAAAAGACTTTTGAGAGACCGTTTCCAGTCTCCCGCGATGTATCTGTGACGTCTCCGAGACATCTCCATCAGTTGCAGTCTCTGCGAAATATAAACCTTTCAGTGACGTCACGGAGACAGGCAGGAGAACAGAGAGACGGATGAGACCTACTTAAAAGCCTCACCAAAGGAGACGTCTTTGCAAAGAGACTACAGATTTGGAGACGTGTCCAAAATTAAAGATTCTTCGAACTTTCCAAGAAAATGTCTCTGCGATGTACTTCTCCAAGCAGACCAGGTGACAAGCACTTTGCCCGACGGTCGCGTTGTTGCTAGAAAATCTCTAAGTATTCGCTGCAACTAAGAAAACTCTTTGCGACGTCGCGACGCGTCGCTGCGATTTCTAGGAGACGTTTGCAGCAACATTCACGCGACTCTCCTGCAAAGTGCTTATCACCTGTCGGGGGACGTCTCTAAGTCGTAGAGATGTCTCCTCGGTTTAATAGACCGAAGAAACTTTTATTTTGGCGACGTCTTTGCGACTGTCAGACTGTAGTCTCTAAGAAATCGCAGAGAGATACTATAGAGCCTTAGAGGTAAGCTTTGAAAAAATTATTATTATTTGTCAAATCTAAGTTCCCAAGCTAGTGGACAGTGGACGAGGCAGTCGTATTCGTACATCATCACACATGTTCTTATTTCTTTTTCAAGGCGCTTTATTCCAAATATTCCCTCTGATAACTCGCATGTCATTCGTCGTGTTTGTACACACATTTGGGGACTATTTCAAGAAGCAAATATGTTTTTTTACGGACTTATTTGTTATGAGCCAATCGGATGCAAGAATCCTAGTAGCTTTGAGCAGTTGTCAGTGACAACCACTATTAGTTTCATGAAATGCTCCCACATGTCATGCATGCATATCGACAGATGGGTCGGTAGGCATGTAGAATCAGTAAAAAGTCCACCTTGTAGAAAATATGGATGTATGTACCTGGATATACACATATGTATTTTTCATCCCATTTAATTCAGGTCAATCTTCTAATTGGGCATTTCGTCAGTGATTAAATCTCTTTTTACTCAGCGGTAGATTGGATCGGATTGCCGAGGTAAACTCTAAAAAAAAAAAATTAACATGGTGATATCTCCTCAAGACAGGTCACTTAACCTCTGAATCAATCTCACTTACTATTGCGGCCAATACAATTTGAATCCGTTCCGCTAATAAACAAGATGGCAGAGAAGAAACATCAGTTGGCTGAGGTCAAAATGAAAATCAAGCCTCAGGAAAAGGTGATAAGACAGGCACAGCCCAATAATGAATATATAATCAACAGTCTCTATAAACATACGACCGTCAAACTTCATGTTGATATATATATATATATATATATATATATATAAGTTATCTTTTGCAATAGATGTTAAAACATTTTATAATCATTATTTTCAAATACAAATTTTTAAAAGTCACTTTTTGTTATGTTTTAATTCATGTAAAGGCCTCATTTATACCGTGTGATAAAAAAAACTTGACACCTCACGAATCCCTGATTTAAGGAAAAAATATGCCATGGACACAGAATTATTATATATGGTCTGAAAGAATATCTTCTCCCAAATAATTTGATACCATATAGGAGAAATGTTCTTTATAAGCGTAGTATTAAGGATAAAACGGATGAAAATAAAAATGAATACAAGAAATATAGGAACAAATTGACAACAGTCATACGTTGCTCTCGTAAGTCATATTATTCCTCACAGTTTGAACGAGCTAGGGGAAATATTTCCTCTACTTGGAAAACTGTGAAAGATATATTAGGTAAGCGAAATAATCCAAATACCCCAAACAAGTTTATTCATGATGGAAAGGAATTTACCTCAGCAGATGCAATTGCAAATACATTTAACAACTATTTTGCAAACGTTGGTCCAAATCAAGCTAAGACAATAGATACACATGGTACCAATTTTAGGAAATACCTGCATAACTCGTCACAATCTTCCATCTTCTTTAAAGCTCGTGGATAGTGTTGGTAAAGGATACAAAAATTCCAGTTGAATGGATCTTTCCTATTGAATAACGATTGCTGATGATGATTCAATGCGAAATTGACAGAATTTCTTCTTGGAAATATTAAATTTTAAATAAACTCCGAGAAATAAAATCATTCTCCTCGGCTGAATTTCAAAGACAGTTCGCTGAATTTATGCGCACTTATATAGCGCCCACTTTCGTCCACGACTGATTTTTCCCCCTGTTAGTTGATCACTAGCCGTTCCACTTTTAGCGAACCGAAATATCCCTGCGAGCGTAGTCTGCTAATTCCGTGTACCCGCTCGTCGATCATTGTTCTTAGTTTTAGCATGGCCTCCGTCGAGTTTCTCCCCCAGCGAGTTCGGCGAGGAGCACAGGAAACCGTTGAATTTTTGTTAGATGGGTTAGATAATTATTTAAAAAAATGTGGACTAACTTACCCCTTATGCTGTCCCTCCAACCTGTAGTTCACATGTTACAGTAGTTTATTTTGACGTTCATGAAAACGTATTAGAGATGAGTCTGTCAAAATTTTGGCTACAAATTTCCACGTGCGACAAGATTGGTTCATGGTTCTTGAAACTGCGAGATACATTATACTGCATGCTGCATGCGATGCGATGCGATGGACATTGGTCACGCTCGCTCAGCTCGATCGGCGCTTCGGCCTGACATTCTCTCACGCTTTATCCAACTCTATGCATTCTGTTCATACACAGTTTTGCGTGTACGATGTGTTCATGTCTTTCACGTCATATTTCAGCGCATGCATTGGGGAAGGGAAATTAATTTGGAAGTGGGAAAAGGGAGAAAAGAAGAAAGGGAAAGGTAAAAAAAAGAGGATAACAAGTAAAGGAAAAGAAAGAACAAATGAGGCAAGGGAAACAGGAAATAAGAATGGAACGAGCTAACATGATAGCAGAGGCAGATCAATTTCGCGGCCAATATCACGAATATGGGGGGGGGGGGAAATTTTTCACCCATTATTTTCCACGATCGACCGCTCTGAGTTGATTTTTGTTTGTTTCTTTCTTTGAAGGTGTAGACCTAACAGTCAGCTTTATTCTTATAAAACAACATAAATGCAGGGGCCGCAGAATGGTTTTCAAAGTGAGGGGGGGCTGAGTCAAATGTTTTTTTTGGGGGGGGGGGGTGCACCATGCAAAAATCACAATCAAATGGTCATTTTTACTTTTTTGAACACGGTTATGGAAAAAAGCAGGGGCTGGAGCCCCCCCTCGCTTCCGCGACCCCTGAAATGTATAATCCTATACGTACTATTCAATATAGTGCGAGTGATGCGCGAGTTAAAATTTTTCGTAAATGTCATATTTTGTCCTGAAAATAAAACATCTAACTAATAACTATACTGCAAATACGAAGCACGAGCAGATTTTTTTTTCATATATATTCTGGCCTGATAAACAAGGGACCTGTTCTGATTGTAGTAGCCATGAAGACGATACATAGGCCTATATAATTATGATGGCCTATTTCAAGAATGGAATAATGCGAGCGCGAAGTGCGGGCTGAACATTTTTGACATTCCAACAAGAAAATTGACATTCTAAGCATTAATCCTGAACTGAATAGGTATATAACTAGACAATACGAGCGATAAGCGCGATGGGGAAAATTAAGATTTAGAGCTAAAAACGGGACACTAGTTCATGTTTTGTAAGGCGTGAAGATGGGTAATTAGGCATCTTCCTACGTAATGCGAGCGGGAAGTGCGAGCAGATTTCTAATCTGAAAACTATTTCAAACACTGAAAATGAAACTGACTGGATGTGGATCGCACTCAATAAATGATTCAAGCGCGAAGCTCGAGCGGATATTTTTCGGAAATTATTCTGACCTAGGACGGGAACATTCTAAGGACATTTTGTCATATGAAAATAGAAATTATCTACCTATTAAGTGTCCCCAAGCGCGAGATGAAAATTCTTTCAATTATAAAAAAAGACAATATAGTTATTAGCAATTCATGAAATGTTATTGTTATTATCTTATTTATTACTCTAATAAGCCCAATAAGAGCGAGAAATTTGTTAATATCAATTTCTGAAAACTGGATATTCTAAGTATTTTTCTATTTATGAATAGAAGGCATTGGTTGATATATCTTTAACAATTAATGCGAGCGCAAATCACGAACCGATTTTTTTAAAATAAATTGTCATGAAAAGGGATTTTAAATAGTTTGTTATAGAGATAAATAACTAACCAATCGAAATGTGAGCGCGCAGCGCTAGCTGATAGGTTTTGACAATCAGAGCTGATATGTTTTGACAATCAGACCTGAATAATAATATTTTGAGAATTTATTGTAAATACGAAGACTAGAGATTGGGTACTTGACAAATAATGCGAGCGCGTAGCGCGAGCTGCATTGATACTCGATCAGACCATAAACGGACTACGGCTGCACATTAAAAAAAAATCAATTTGTAAATCAAGCAACGTGATATTTTAAGCTCCATATCAGCCCATTGAGGATTATTTGTATCTCGATATCAAACATGCAAGTGCGAGCGAAAAATTCATATAGTGATATGAAAGATTCTTATTTTTTTGTATTTTCCAAGTCTTCTTCTCACCTTATTTATTTCATTTGTCTTCCTCCTCTTTTCCTCCTTTTTTTCTCCTCTCTTTTCCTTTTTTTTATTTTCCCCACTCCTAGAGGGACCCGGGAACTTCGCCCTGGATCCGCGCTCGCATTATTCATGTTATTAATCTAGAAAGATCCCAAATTACTCATCCTTTTCATTATTTACAAAACATGAATGATGTGTCCCGTTTTAGTCTAAATCTCTTTTTTTTTACTCTCGCGCTTCGCCCTCGCATCAATAGTTCAGTGATATACATATCCTGTTTACGTTTACAAAAAAGCTTAGAATTTCCCTTCTTTAGGTAAAAATGTACTTCTATTTGATTGTTGAAATATGCAACGCATTCATGGCTAACTGCAAGACGTCCTTGACAGGTGCATGGTTCCTTTTCGATCAGATCAAAACGTATATTTAAAATTTCTGTTCACGCTTCGCAGTAATTATTTAGTTGCATATATACACGATTCGTTCAGGCTCACAAACATTGCCCAGAATGTTAAAATTTCAAATACAAAATTAGCTCGCGCTTCGCGCTCGAACTATTTATATAAGGCTTATGAGATTATTAAATATTTATGTTGATTTATAGGAATACAGCTAATGGACTACCCCTTCAAATAAACATACATAAATCAACTTCGAGCGGCCGATTGTGGAAAATGTGACTGAAAAATCCCCCCCCCCCCATATCAGCGAAGCTGGATCCGCCCCTGTACCCAACATATCATTTGTAAATATGCCTCTATAAAGGAGCTATATACAGTTCTTTACTTGTGTTTCTGCTCAGACTCATTAGAAAGGTGCAAATTGGAAACTTGAAACTGATCATGCATCCAGTGCCATTTGGCCAGGGTATACCAATCATGGTACAAGAGCGATTTATATAGTTTATGGCAATATCGAATTGGACTGTGTCAGGCAAGGTCGCCAATTATAGTAAAAAGATTCTTATAAAATTTTACGTTGTGAAGAAAGTTAAAAAATGGTCACTCGTTTCGTGTTAGATGTCAAGTAAGATTTTTTATTTATTGGAACGTGGAACAAAAGAAAATGTATCATTTTGGATTTTGAAATAAAAATTGGTGGAAACAGCAAAACAGACGGGCCCATATTTATAATGGCAATTTTCGTACATTTAGCTCTATTGTGCAAGACTCTCTTACACTGGGAAAATAAAACAGAATATATGATAAATGACCATGCATGAATGAATGAATAAATGCATACAATTATTAAAGTAAATAAATAAAAATGTATGTCTATGAGCAATTTTCAAAATATACCTTGGTCGCCCCCAGCCCTGATCCGCCAATTTACATGTGGAAAGAAAAATTTGGGAAAACTGGCGTATATGCTGTATTCTCGACCGCTGGTCTTTCTCACATTCATAAAATATTTTGGGAATAAGTTTTGACTTTATAAAATTATGAAGTCAGAGATCTTTTCATTACAAGAGATTCGTACTTTGTTTCGTTGACAAACAAAAATTACACGTTTTATACAGCCGAAGGCCAAATACTTGCTCGTGCAGTATTATTTTGTCCACCCTATGCGATTGGTGAGGTGGGGGGGGGGGGGTAGGCCTATTGGGGAAGGTATAGGCCATGCAGTTGAACAAATAGGCATTTTCACAAGAAAGTGTGTGTGAAGAAATAATATTACTTCAATGCACTATGAATTATGATGCAATTAATTTAGGCCGATATCGCAACATGTTTGTTTTGGGTTTTTTTGCTTTTCTCTCACTCATAACAGTCCGAGTGACAATATATATCCGGTTATTCATGAGGGACGTGTATCGTTTGGTTGTCAAGTTAGAAACAAAGAATTGCAATAATAAAGTTTGTCAGACTAGACAAATTCCCAACGACTCGTTCCCATGCAGCTCGATCCCCACCCAACCCCCCTCCCCTACGTTCTTTCTTTCTCTATATAATTTCTTTCTTTCATTGCATTTTTTCCCCTTCCCGTTCTCTCACCTCCTTTTTCTGATAATGACTTGAAAATCGATCAGCGCTTGGCTTGTAAATCATTGTCCCTGCCATTTTTTTTGCATCTCTCCCACAGTTCAATGTTTAATTAAAGGTCAAGTCCACCCCAGAAAAAAAATGTTGATTTGAATCAATAGAAAAAAAATCCAACAAGCATAATTTTGAAAAATTCATCAAAATTGGATGTAAAAATGATTAAATCAGTATGGCATTTCCAAATTTCACATAGCCTATATTTTTCACAAAATAGTTATATGCACAATTAACTCAGTATTATGCAAATGAGAGTTGATGATGTCCCTCGATCACTACCAACCGCGTAGCCAGGATTTCATTTTGGAGGGGGCGGTAAATGCACGCGAAGCGTGCCAACACTTACAGAGCGCGCGAAGCGCGCTCCCTAGGGGGTGGGTGCAGGGAGGGGGAGTTTTCCCCTCCCTTGCGAAGCTTTTGGTGTTTCATAAATTAAAATGAAAAGGAGCCGTCTCTCTTGTCTTTAGTACCTATATATCAGCTCCAATTCAGTTGACTATATTGTGATTTTGAACATTGTTTTCAAAAAAGATTGTGAACGCACAAAAAAGGAATACAATGGAGGAAATTAAAATGATAATAACCCCGCGCGAAGCGCGGAAACTAAAGCGTTTTATCAATTTTTTGCCATGAAAAGGGTCCCGAGAAAACGGTATTCTCAAACACATATTGGATACTTCCCTTGGAAAGATCAGATTTGATTACAAACAATTTAGCGACAGTGCATATCTTTAACTCGCAAAACAGAGGAGAAGAAGTGTATATGCCGGTATTCCTCCCCGCGCAGAACAACGAAACTCTGAAATTTCAAAGGGCAGACGTTTCATCAAATGCAGATATCTCCAATACCCGATCGGCTCTAATTCAATTAATTTTCTAAGATTATTGAACTTCATTACAAGAAAAATAGTGCGCAAAAAGTTGAAACTTCTGTGATTTATTGAAATTATATAAAAAGGATACCTAATTTCTTTGACTTATCCTGAAGCGCTTCATTTTGAATTATAAAGAAACTTTGGTGTCATTCAAAATTTCAAACTGAGGGCACAAAACAGGACAAGAGATGAATGTGCAGGGAAATGACATGAAGTTTAATAGAATTTGATAAAAAATATTGTACTTTTTTATTTAATAAGATACGAATTTTATACCTTCCTCTTTTTAAATTAGGAACCTGTTTGCCCCAAAAATTATGGTTGTTTAGTAATGAGCTGAAAAGCGGGAGAAGTTGACTTTATGGAGGTGACGGCAGAAATTGATATAAAGATTTCACCCAACCGGAGCCGACCCGACCAGAAGTTGCGCGATCAATTAAAAAAAAAGATAACTTCATATACTTCGGCCTAACCATGCCCTAATGTATACATTTGAACTTTACCCGGCAAGAAACACATATATAGCTGAGGTGGAAAAACAGGGTTAGAGAAAGGGTGGGGGGAACAATGGAGATCTTCAATATTGTCATTTAACCGCGCGCAGCGCGGAAGCAAAATTCATATATAAATCTAGAGCAAGAGTGAAGGAGTTTCTCTTTTGAGAAAAAAAAAGAATAAAAAGAAAAAAAAACCTCAAAGCTACCTTTCTTCCCTTTCCTCCCTTCCCTTTTCCTTTTCTCCTCTCTCTTTTCTCTTTTTTTTCTTTTTGGGGACGTTTTTTTTTTTGGGGGGGGGGCGACCGCCCCCACCGCCCCCCTGGCTTGTTTGAATTATATTTCAATTAGAGATTTGAAAATAAGGACCAACTTGACTGAACCATAGATATAATCCTCAGCGGTTATTCCACATATTCAAGAAAAAAATAAAATTATGGGGAAATATATAAAATGATATCGAGGCCCTATATCGACGTTACACCCGACCCACATTAATATTTTTATTGTTCTTTTGGTAGGCCTATTTAGTTAGTGAGATAGTGGTTATTACCATGTGAAATGGCCATATTATGGAAAGATATACGATCAAACTGAATAACATTATTTACAGAACTTTATCCAATAAATTACTTATTCCATAGGATAGCCAGTTTTCTGAAACTCGGCATGCTGAGCTGTATACTAGGCCCATGGTTTCGATTGAATCAAATTATCTCGGGACACGCAGGATCTCTCCATGTACATGACCAGTGAACTGAACTCTTCATGACCTTTAGGAGGCCCGGTATACAAGATCATTGCATGCAATGTATCTGTTGACCTTATTACGTAACGTCTCCACACGCACTATTCAACACAAACACACACACTCATACCGTACACCCACGCACAAGTGAATGAAATTCCCGGCCAGTCCTACTGCATACACAGAACATACATCCAACGTGCACACTGTACTAGTCTACGAATTCAGACACAATTAACCCAAAGACTGTTTATATATCATTTTAGTGAGAATTAAATCAATGCATTTCCAAAACATAAACAGGATGCACAATCTTGGAATTTTCTTTGAATGTAAGGGTTCTTTCTGTTGGTTTCATTTTCCTTTCTTTTCTTTTGAATCATTAGAATCGTAAAATAAAACTTTTTGTCAATCTGAAACAACATGAGCTGAGGCTAATACGCGGGAAGTCGGAGAAGAACCAAAAAAAGAAGTTTTTCCAATTCTAATTCTGTGCTGTACGTTATATTCATTCTGATTTATAAATTGTTCCAGTGTTATATTAGCAATCAGAGAGCAGATACTTATTTGCAACAGCTAATATCGTGGTTGCATTTTTTTAATGGGGAAGATGGGACGGTCGAGGTTTGTTATATGCAAGCGGCCCCCAGCCAAGGGCAAGTTCAAACTTCAAGGAAGGTAGGAATGAGGTACGTACTCCTAATATCGATCAAGGCTGTTTAGATCTAAAGTCTGCTCTGCCGTTCGTTGTAATGTGATGCAATCATGCAAGGAAAGTCTGGAAACGGCAATGTATCTACGACTATGAGCTTCGTAAAACCATAGAGCTGTAATAGCTCTATGCATGGTAAAACTGATTGACAACGCAATTGTGTAGCGAGGACTACATTATCGTTCTCGCGTAGCACACGCACGGCAGAGGCGGTGGTGCGCACTTTGAGTGTCTGCATGCAGCTACGTTTCAAAAAGCTGGGTATCCCGGCAAGGTAAAATCCACACATGTAAGAGCATAATTTATCATGAAAAACACCTTTTCATTTCATATCATCCACATCATGACTGTTTTAGGACATACACATTCATATAATATACAAATTAATTAGAATGGTGACATGCCGATTTTGAGGAATTACCAAAACTATCCACCCTCTTTAAGCCAACTGATTATCTTGAAATTCTGAATATAGTGCGTACTTTTAAGAATAGTTACTCTTGTGGTTATGATGAATTAAGCACGTCCTTGTTAAAGCAGATTATCGGTTCAATTATAACCCAAGTGGTACACATCTGTAACCTATCTTTGTCAACAGGAGTATTTCCCTCTAGTTTCAAACTTGCCAAAGTGGTTCCAATTCACAAAAAAAGACAATACAGCGACCGTATCTAATTATAGACCAATCTCAATACTACCCAGTTTATCCAAAGTTTTAGAGAGAATTGTCTACAACAGGCTTTATAAATTTCTGGATGATCATAAGCATTTGAATTCTGAACAATATGGATTTAGACGATCCAATTCCACTGACCTTGCACTATTGAAGTTTTATGATCGTGTTTCAACTGCCTTAGCAGCTCGCGAGCATGTTGGTGGTGTATTCATGGATCTCAGCAAAGCTTTTGAAACACTTGATCACTTGATTCTTCTTTGTAAATTGGACCACTATGGAATACGAGGTGTCGCACAACAATGGTTTTCAAGTTATTTATCTCTTAGAAGACAATATACTCATTGCAAGGGTACTGACTCAGATGTTTCTTCTTTAACATGTGGTGTCCCACAGGGGTCTATTCTAGGCCCACTACTATTTCTCATTTACATTAATGATATTTGTGATGTTTCAGCTGCTTTGCATTACACTCTATTTGCAGATGATACTAATGTTTTCATTTCACATCGTGATGTAAATGTTCTAGAGCACAAACCGAATTCAGAACTTCCGAAGCTGACATTGTGGTTCAGGAGTAACCTATTATCCCTGAATTTAGGAAAAACAAATTTTGTTCATTTTCAGGGGAGGAAATCTACTGGTAACAAACAAATAAGCATTAAAGTAGATGGAGTTGAAATAGAACAAAGGCAGTGTACACAGTTAATCAGAATCTAGACTGGAGTGATCATGTCACTCATATTGTTACCAAAATTTCTAGAAATATTGGTGTACTATATGGGGTAAAAACATTTGTTAATGATAGGATATTATTGATGATTTACAATACTCTTATACTGCCACATATTTCATAATGCAATGTTCTTTGGGCTACATCTAAAGTGTCAACTACCAATATATTTCTCCTGTAAAAGAAAGCAGTTCGCATATGTACTGGGTCTGGTTACAGAGACCATACAAATCCCTTATTTGTAAAGCTGAAGTGCTTGAAGGTAGAAGATATAAATTTTTTGCAAACTGCCTTATTTATGTTCCGTTTTAATGCCAATATGCTGCCTGACTCATTTTCTTCAATGTTTCAGCCTAACAGCACTGTGCATTCATATAGTAAAAGACAGTCATCGAACATACATTTGGTTAATCCCCGCACCGCATTAGCTCTTAAATCAATCAGACACCTTGGTTCAGATGTTTGGAATTCTCTTCCACATAATATTCGAAAATTGAAAACCTCACATTCTTTTAAATTGGCTGTAAAGCACAATCTCCTTTCAAAATTACAGAATCTGTAAACTGCTAGTAACGTATACATGTAAGTAATTTTGTTTTCTTTCTTTCTTTTATTCGTAACTGAAGATTAAGAATTTAACTTTGTTGAATTACTATACCATATATTCATAACAATTTGAAACGTCATTGTTATATCTCGGCAGTCTATCACTTTTACATTCTTCTCTTTCTTTCCTCTCTTCCTTATTCTTACATTTTTATTTTGTTTTCTTGGATGCAAAACCAGTTTAAAGGTGCTTCAACCAATCAAGCTTTTAGCTTATGTTGCAATACCTTTGTATGTTCATTCTTTAGTTGTGTTTCATATATATATTTATATATTATCTGTGTATTATTTTACATTGTACATTGTGAACATGCATGAATAAATAAATAAATAAATAAATAAATATTTATGTGTTATGTAATAATGCTTGGATGACCAGGAGGTATTCTTTGCACACGTTGCAGCGATGTAAATTTTGATTTGCACCAAATTACGACATGACTTCAATGAATAAACCCATAATCCTACAAGAGTTGCATTAAAATCCATTTCAACACACCTTTTTAGTAATTTACATTACACTTGTTTAATAAACACAATTTAATATCAATTCTGAAGTTAATTTCATCGAAAATGGAATAGCAAATATGCTTGTAACTCGTGTAGGATTTTGACTTCATTGGCATCTGGATTCATTCATTGCAGTTCTTGCCTCACTTTGGCGCAAGTCTGAATTTACATCACTGATTATCTAGGCGTGAAGACTTACAACATAATATGTGGTATAAAATTATACGGGAGACGATACACTTTCCAAAATATATAATGACTATGCGTTTATGACATACTTTTCCTTAAATTGTGGATTTGTGAGGTTTTAAGGTTGTTTTTTTTACTCACTCTGTAGAAGTTGACATGATAATGTGATCTTTTGGCATGCATTTCATGACTAATCCTTGACATTTAGTCCCATCAGTTATCACTGATTTTGCAATGAATAATCACAATGCGTCACTGCATTGCAATGATGTACTACTCGAGGCAGTGGCATACGCATTTGGCATGTTTGGGGGCACAACGTATACATGGTATATATTATGTGGGAAAATCTCTCAAAAAGTCGCGTGCTAGCAAGGTGAGCCATCGAAAATGTTAACGTTTTAAAAATGAAAGTTTAAGCATGAGATAGATTTTGACATAGTACAGTACCAGTCACAATTCTTTGACTACCAGAGAACAATAGATTCGGTGGACCGAATCTATTGTTCTCTGGTTGAAACAGGTAGTCAAATAATTGTGACTGGTAGTGTATTCAACAAATAATATCATTTTTTAACATTTTCCGCTCAACAAAAGTCAAATCTTCCTGTTCCACAGGTTTCTGCGACCTGTGACATTAAGGAGAAGAGAATGGATGTCAAACATGTTGATGGTCGACGATGAGACTGAGAAAAGGGGAGAGAGAGAGTTATTAAGATAAAAATATGCACACATTTATAAATTTTCCTGCATTATGCCATTCAATGGACACGAAATGAGTGTCTGCAGAAATAATTACATTGCTGGAATCAACAGTACCACTTATAAATTGGAAACTGAGCTGATGCTTTTGTCTAAAGTGTATCCGATGTCGATAGAGTTGATTGCAAGGAAGTCCATTTTGCTCTGATGGGCAATTATTGGATGCGCCTCATGCAAACAGAGTTTGTCTTCAGACGATGAAATCAAATTTGACCGATCTTCCACTGCAAAACAAAATATATCGATCAAGTTTTGCATGAATGAGATCGTTTGTGGAATGAGAAATGGAACAAGAAGAAGAAGAGAGGGAGAGAGAGCCATTCCTTTTGATGTGAAAATTCAGAAAAGATTGAAGGGATGTCATGTATAAGTAAAGCGGTCTTTTTATTGTTACTGTTAAAGGAATGAAAGTTTAAGTTGAGTTGAAAAATGTCCTTTCAATTCCCGCGCAACACAACAATATTTAGTTTGTACTTGAATGGTGATCACGTGATTTTAGAGACCTAACCAATTGCGGAAGTATATCATACCCGCCTGAAGGATGCGATGTGGCATAACCGGATAGCCCACTACTTAATAATAATGGGCCTAAGACACTTCCTTGAGGTATACCTAGTACCATTAAAAGAATTTCAGAGTCAGTCTAAATTTCACAATAGGTGTTCGCTTCAAGAGTTAACTTTTTAAAAAAATCTGAGGGAATATAATGACTCTAGTTCGATAGAAACAATATTGATTATATGCTCATTCATGGGTGTATAAGATTAGAATTAAGACAGATGACTTAGCTGTTACACGATCATTTTGTGGCAAGTGGAAGAGAAATATATAGAGAGAGTAGATTGCATCGATGAATAAAAATTATATCAGAATGAAGGGCGTAACTAGGCAAGCCGCAGTCAATTTCCCCAGTATAACCATCACAATACCTTTACATTTCTATATTGTTTTATATTAAATTATAATATTCATAGAGTTCATAATATTTATTACATTCATTTAGTTTTAGGGACCTCAGGGAAGAACAGATTGGCTATCCATAGTCAGTCTGAA
This sequence comes from Lytechinus pictus, assembly GCF_037042905.1. Taxonomy (NCBI): domain Eukaryota; kingdom Metazoa; phylum Echinodermata; class Echinoidea; order Temnopleuroida; family Toxopneustidae; genus Lytechinus; species Lytechinus pictus. The sequence continues at coordinate 16,437,179 of NC_087249.1, forward strand.
ACGGGTTATCCCTACGATATGATCTTTATATTTTGTATCACATTCATTATTATGCTTAGATATTGTCATTTGATCATGCAACGCATAAACCAAACCATAACATTTAATTCTATCTTTTTTTTTCAATTTTCATTCAGACATTCTCAGATGGTTATCAATGTGTCGGGTGACTATTCCTTACATGATCATTATTGATTAAATATATATATAAATGAGTTTGAAGGTATTAATCAGAACTCATTGCATATTGTATATTGCTATCTTTTCAGGCAAACGAAAAATGCGATCTGTCGCCGCTGGCAACCCATCCCTCCCATTACCCCCTGCTCAGATTACAGTGGATGAATTAAGGTCGAAAATCAGTCGCACATCACGCTGAGGCCATTACTGCCAGAATGTACTCTACTTCGGTAAAAAAAATTGTCCTGAATTAGAGCGCCAAACTTATAATCCAAAGTTAAAATTGAATGTAAATTATCTCATTCATTCAAGAATCTACAAGGCCAGAATCAGACAAATTGAGTTGAAAAAATAATTGTGTGAGAAAATGGAAAATGAATTATCAGGATTGAATTTTGATAATAGAATCAACTAAATATTCCTGGCTGACGTGAACAATCACCTTTTATTTACCAAAGGTTGCCACTTTAGTTAGGAAACTGCTCTACCAACGGGCCCTGCATAACATAATATGCTAATATTACCCTTCTCCAATCTCAATGCGGAGCGCCTATCGCAAAAAAGCAGAATGTCCCGTTCACAAGGCGGACGCTCTATCACTGAGCCAACAGGGCATATTGGTAATCATAATTAAACCCCTGAGGTGCATCCTCGGAACAGTTCTAACAAGCCCAATTGACAAGCCATTTAACCTATTAAAGAAATATGAAAGTAGTTGCAGTTATCAATGATTTCAATATTTTAGAAAGCCTGTATAAACCAAGGTTAACTGTGACTATATCATTGTAGATTTATAGATCTGATATAGTTAAAAACACAGAACTTTGTAAAGTCTAAGCCGAAATTATTATGATCATCAACACAGATTGGGCACATACATATGGGACAGTGTATTATCACTAAGTGGAAAAAGACAAATTGCTCGAATGTCATGCTCAGTATTCATTTTGTTTATTTCTTACAATACACAATTCCTGCCGAATCCTTAGTTGCGCATAATTTTATTCATACATAGGCCGTGTTATAACCGATAATCCCGACCTTTCGTTGGAGAACGCGAACGCTTATTTGCGACGGTAGTTGATTTTGGAAGAGACTTTTGGGCCCGTCGTCATGGTTGTAAAACTCTGTCCTGCAATGCAAATTGTGTGACATGATATTTTTTTTCGTTTCGCATCTGGAACGGTAACATTCAATCTGCGTTTCGTGTGCAAAATTCTGGTTGCTACTATGGTAACAGCGATATATTCGATTTAGGACGACTTTCCAAAGCCACATTTGGATCCTCCCAGAGCTCGAGAGGCCGCCCGGGGGCCCAGGACAAAGTTTTACGACCATGATGACGGGCCCAAAAGTCTCTTCCAAAATCACTATTCCATCGTAAATAAGCGTTCGCGTTCTCCACTGAAAGATCGGGAATGTCACAGTCAACGCATAATGTCGTAGCTTTTCTACTAACGCATAACGTCGCAAGTCTTAACGCATAATGTCGCAGCGGTATTCGCTTCAGGAATCAAGTTAAATATAAGACATAAAATATGTTTTACGGATTAGTTTGTGCAAGCTTTGTCATCTGAAGGTTTTCAAGAGCGTGCTTGGTGGGGCAGGTGCGGATGCAGGGGAGGGGGGTCACTATCGAATTCATTGTCAGGACAAGGGGGTGGACTTTAAAAATATTTTATTGTGTGGACTATTGAAACTCAAGTATACGCATGTCACCATTCATATTTGCATATCGCTATATATGCAATTCAACTTATTTTGCAGGAGAGTAAAGTCATCTAGCTGAAATTAAATACAAATTTAATTACATTTTATTGTTGTTCATGACATTCTAATAAAGAAATCATATTTCGTATTGTTACTCGGAATGTGCCATCAATATATTAAAAATTTAGCGCGCGATTCGCGCTCGCATATCGTATACTGCCAAAAACTGCTCAGAATGTTCATTCCTTTGGTCTAAATGCATTAAAAATATCCAAAAAGTTGAGCTGGCGCTTCGCGCTCTCATTATCTATTAAGACAATGTGGGATAGCTTATCTTGTTTGTAAGAATAAAGCTAATTAAATGCACTTGAAACATTAGTCTTTAGTTGGGACTGCTCCCTTTATAAACCAACAGCAAAAATTGGCTTTTAGCGGCCCATCGGGGAAACATGAATAGAAACATTCTGCGCCTCACCCCCTTTTGGCGAAATCCCGCTTTATACTGTATTACAAAACAAGTACATGCGTGCTCTGACCATGCCCTGGACTCCAGCAGGGACCTAAAGGTTGGCTCCAGCGCCCTTGTAAAATAAATTATAGTCCCTCTCTATCCCTTTTTTTCTGCCACCCACCAGTTTTAAAACCCTGGCGCCGCCACAGCTCGGGGGCTCTCGTTATTTTGAAGAGAAAGGAAAACAGGTTGTCAATGCATGTAAAATATTGTAATGCCCGGTTATTTATTTTTTTTAAAAAAATACATACACACATTTTTTTCTGTGAGGAGGGATGTGATCATATGAAAAACGAATCTAAAGTGATATTAAATGATTTCGTGCACATTTTAGTGAGGTTTGTAAAATTCTTCAGTAAGCAAGAAAGGTTTTCACTTTTTTCCGGGGGGATTAATTTTGCCCCCTCCCTCTACGTACTAACATGTTATTTATATATCACGTGCTCCCCTCTCCCCCACGGGAGATTTGCATAGGACCTATCGCTTTAAAATTATTGTTCATACGGTACATTCCTTGTTACAATATGAAATATAATTTCTCTCTTTAAATGGCATGAACAACCATAAAATATTAAATTCTTAAAATGTGACCAATCTTCATCATAGTGAATTCAATACTGCCCCACCCCCTGCATTCGCGCCTGTCCCACCAAACACACTATAAAAAACTTTCAGATGACAGAGCTTGAATGAATTGAAGAGCTCACTTGCAAAAGGGGTTTAGGTCCATTTTTCATCAAATTTGATTTTTATGTCTTAATGTATAGATTTTTAGTAGCTCTATAAGATGATACCAAATACAAGTTGAAATTCCTATTAAAAAGTGAACTAAAATGGCAAAAAAAAAATCACTTTTTTTCAAAAGGGGTTAGGTCCATTTCAGTTTAGTTGCAAAAGGGGTTAGGTCCACACAGAATTTTTTTGGAAAAGAATATCTTAAAAAATATGAAGACGGGTAGATTTCTCTTATACCCAATTTTATGTTCTCATGGTAGGGTATCATGAAAATTCAGTTCCGCATAAGAATATTGCAATATGGGAGAATTAAAAAATGATTTTCTTGGAGTGGACCTAACCCCTTTTGCAACTAAACTCTTCTGAAGAACTCATTTGTCAAAAGGGGTTTGGTCCATTTTTCATAAATTTTATTGTTTTCTGTCTCTAAACCTCTAAATTTTTAATCACTCTGATGATACCAAAGACAATTTGAAATTCAAATGAAAACGTGAGTGAAAGTGGCAAAGAAAAATCACTTTTATAATCAAAAGAGATTGGATTCGTTTCAGTTTACTTGCAAAAGGGGTTAGGTCTACAATGATAATTTGTTTTTAATATATAGAAAAAATTGAAGGCAGGTAGATTTCTTTTATACCCAATTTTATGTTCACATGATAGAGTAGTACATCATGACAATTTGGTTTCTCATAAGAATATTGCAATAAGTCAGAATAAAAAACATGGTTCTTCTCGGAATGGTCCAAAGTGGACCTAACCCCTTTTGCAACTTAACTCTTCAATTACTGAGTGAATACATATCTTGTATCTTATCTGCAACTCGATTCCTTAATAAAATACCGCTGCGACATTATGCGTTAAGACTTGCGACGTTATGCGTTAGCAATTTAAGCTATACGACATTATGCGTTGACTGTGACATTATGCCAAAATGTCGCAATTGCGACATTATCGGTTGTAACAGGCCCTACAGACACTTGAATGGTCATTTTATTTGATTATGTTCGAACTCGTTCTTAAATCGCTTACACAATCTTTTAATCCTTTTTTCTGATATCACTGTTACATGACTAATTAGAATGTGTGATATCACTGTATGATAAAATGTGACAACAAGAATTGGATTTAGTAAAATAGGCTTTTAAAAAAGAAAACTGGCTGCCATATTCTGCTTCCTCCTTTCCGTCTTTCCCAACCTTTTCATTTAAACTTCTTTAAGGTAATTTTTTTATACTTTTCTCAGTTCCGTTCCGAGACATAATTAGTCGCGTCAATCAATCAAATTAAAACATAATAGGTGTGACGCTGACAATAATTACGGAGCATTATTCGAAACACTACCAGTTCCGAATAATTATATAAATTAATGCTCACTGATGTACTTTCTATTTTGTAATCAACACGTTTTGACCTCGCTCCTGACATGCAAGTGGTAAACAACATGTTAGGTGACGTGTGGGGGGGGTGTGAGGGTGTATGTGCACCCCCAAGTAGAGTTTCCTACTTTCATAGACTGATAATGTGTCGAGAAAAAGATTATGAAGATAATTTGCTTGACGGCGACTTAAACAAGGAGTGGTTCCATTATTATCATAAGAAGGGCGCAGATCTACGTATATATAGTAAAATTACATTCTTAAATATATCACGAAGGAGTATTCACACGCAAAGGCTCAAGTATATTAATTTCACATTTTTAAAGGGCAAGTTCACCCATCAAAAAGATGATTTGAATAAAAAGACAAAAAATACCAAGCATAACACTGAAAATTTCATCAAAATTGGATGCAAAATTGTAAAGTTTTACATGCTGTAGATTTGCTTAACATCACGAAACAGTTATATGCACACCCTAATCGGTATGCAAAAGAGGGGACTAATGACATCACGAACTAACTATTTTGATATATTGTATTTTATCATACGGAATATTCAATTTTCTCCCCATTGTCATGTGAAACATAAAATTTCTTCTGAAATCTTCTCCCTGAACATGTGGAATTACCATTGTTTTAATAATTTCGTAGTTCAATCAAGAGCTGGATTCTTGTTGTCGATTCTGCAAAAAAATGAAATATTGTATAATTCAAACAATAAAAACAATCAGCGAAACTTTAAATGGTGATAACTAAAATCTTTCATATTTCACTCGTGAATGGAAGTGGCCCCCCCCCCGGGACTGGTTGCCAGTTTTATGAAACGATTTCCTGTCAGAAATGACTCAGTATTCATTTGGACAAGAAATGCAATTTGTGTAGATTGGATCATGGACTGATTGGATTTAGAATGTATCACTGTCAGTGTCGAGATTTTGATTAGGGTGCTCCATTAGCCCAATTTTTAAAAGTATTGAAATTAATCCCTTTTTTCTTTCTTTTTTTACTATATGATTACCATCGTTTTAATGCAGTCACAGGGGGACACAATGACGATATATGCCTTTTTACTCTAAGAAAAAAAGTTCCTTCATTATTAGAACCTTTCTTTCACCCGTATTTGGAACCCGTAGTTTTAAAACATATGTGGGAGCCCAGAGAGTCAGGGGTTTTTAGAGGGATACAAGTTTTATTCAATATCAAACACACTATCAAAATAACAAGCTCATGATAGCAAACATATATAGATTTTACGAAACTAATGGGATAATACATCAGGTTAGATATAGATATTGCAGATTTAACAAGCATTTCGTTTGTTGGTTTGCTCAGCGGCGGATTTAGGTAGGAGCACATCCGACCCGTGCCTCAGCTCCCCTTTTTGAGAGCCATAACAAATATTGGGGGAATAAGGGAATATGCCGTGCATATAAGCAAGGGAGAACCTTTTTTTCTGCTTGTCAATTGTTTCCTGGCATAAATCACTATTGCCTGGGAGTGAATACCTTTTTTTTGGGGGGGGGGGCTTCTTTTTTTTTTCTGTACGAAAATGCTCCCTCCTCCATGGAAAATCCTGGATCCACCCCTGGGTTTGTTACTTTGTTTTTCAATCAAATACGTAAATGCAAGATAATTATTGAACTGAACCAGGATCGGAAATGACCGATTTGAAAGGTTAATCAAAATTTAATCGTTAAAGGTAAACTCGCACTGTATAGTCTTTTATTGCTGCTTTTATTACTTATTTTAATAGATAATAGCATTGGCAGAACAACGAGTTTCACCATTTTCACCACCGAATGGCTGTTAATAACCTGTATAGCATATACTAATGTTGTTTTATTACTTAGTTATTTAAAGTAGGCAAAGAAAAAAACAGAGGTTTAGTTCAGCGCATGCCCTGGTTTCACCGCGGGGTCATAACGAAAGGCTGGTGTGAGATATAAAAGTCCCTATGGGAGATAAATCACCGGTAGAATATACCCAACTAATTAATACTGCTTTCCTTGCAATCAGCAGTATATTAGTAGTAGTGGTAGTAGTAGTAGTAGAAGTAGTAGTAGTATTAGTAGTAGTAGTAATAGTAATAGTAGTAGTAGTGGTGGTGGTGGTGGTAGTAGTAGTAGTAGTAGTAGTAGTAGTAGTAGTAGTAGTAGTAGTAGTAGTAGTAGTAATAGCAGTAGTAGTAGTAGTAGTAGTAGTAGTAGTAGTAATAATAGCAGTAGTAGTAGTAGTAGTAGTAGTAGTAGTAGAAGTAGTGGTAGTAGTAATAGCAGTAGTAGTTGTAGTAGCAGTAGTAGTAGTAGTAGATGTAGTAGTAGTAGTAGTAGTAGTAGTAGTAGTAGTAGTAGTAGAAGTAGTAGTAGTAGTAGTAGCATAGTAGTAGTAGTAGTAGCAGTAGCAGCAGCAGCAGCAGAAGTCACATGCAGCAGTAGTAAAAGGCAGCAATATCACTATCATTATAAATTCACCATCACCATCATTATTAACATTATCGCTATCATTGTTATTACATTTTTTACTATCATCATATGTATTATTTCATGCTGGAATTTCTACATTAATGACAAAGCGACATTTTAACAATAGCTTCATAATCGAAGACATAAAGGTGACTCATAAATATCATAAGATGTGTCGTGGTGTAGTGGTTCAGTCACTTGACTCTCAAACCAAGGGTCTAGGTTTCGAATCCCACGCGGCGCAAATTAATTTCCTTTGGCAAGGCACTTATCCACGTTTGCCACTCTCCACCTCGGTGTTAAATGGGTACCAGGTAGGATGTGGACGTCAATATAATTAGATTAGCATGTGTGCACCGATAAATAAGCGGTTGCTTGGCCAGGATACTCCCAGGGAGTGAATATGTTGCATTTTATGTGTGACAATACAGTGGTGAATCCTGCGACCGGGGTAATAATAAGTACAATGTAAAGCGCTTTCGGAAACACAACTTATGGAGCGCTGTATAAATGTAATCTTGCCATCCGTTGGAAAACTACGGAGCCTTTAAAGTGCCATCGACTTGACGACTTACTTTATCTTGCCATGTCGACATAATAACCTTACTATGTCGACATGGCGAGATACGTTATCTCGCCAAGTCGACTTCTAAAAAGTTATATGTCAACATGGCGAGATACGGTATCTTGCCAAGTTGACTTATAAATAAATTAGATAAAATATCTCGCCATGTTGACATATATCTTTTCATAAGTCAACTTGGCAAGATAACGTATCTCGCCATGTCGACATATATCCTTTTTATAAGTCGACTTGGCGAGATTACGTATCTCGCCATGTCGACATAATAAGGTTAATATGTCGACACGGCAAGATAAAGTATCTCGACAAGTCGTCAAGTCGATGGCACTTTAAAGGCTCCGTAGAAAACGTTATGTATCCGTTGTGTACTCTTTGCATACGTGCTCCATACTCTCTATAGCCTATCCATCGAGCATCCGTCCACTGTTATTTCATTGTTCATCCATTTTGTCCATTGTCTATATGGATGAAAACGGATAGAGCCACCCCGAAATTTTGCTAGTCCGCTGTATATATTATGAGTACGTTTTGTATCCGTCGGCCAGTGGGACCAGGCCTTTAGATAATTTTGTATAATACCGCGGAAACGGCAGGTGTTTTTTTGACACATGAAGTATTCCAGTCAATGACATGTAATATCCACCAAGAAATATACACCTGTGTCTGTACATATTGAATTACAGTATCAAGTTTTTCTGGTATAAAATCCACAGTAATGTTAAATATAGAAGGTAACAAGGAAGGAAGGAAGGAGGAGAAGAATTAAGGTGGATAAGGGACTATGAAATCGATATTCCAAAGAAAAAAGGGAAAGAGAAAAGAAAAAGGGTAAGGTGTTATGTTTTTCTTAATACTAATTCGAAATCCCATCACGAAATTAAATTTTCATTTAAAAAAAATGTCGAATTTTTTGCTCGGAATTTTTAAGATATTTGTCACGCACGCCATGTTGTGCTCCTCCTTTTTTTGGTTAATTTTTGTTTATTTGTTTGTTTTGGCTCATTACGCCGCTGGTTGAGAAGTAACCTTAAAGTCAAAGAGAGAGAGAGAGAGACGAGCAAGCTATAGCATGGCAACAGTTACAAGTTTATGAAGCATCAAACATTATACTATATAGAAGGCCTTGTAATTAATGATGAATACGGAAGGGGTATTTGACTTTTAAAGCAATATCATTGTCAAAAACGTAAATTTCTCATCTTTTTTAAATTGATAATTTAAGAATGTTTCGACAAACTGCGAAAATGCATAGGCCAATAAGGCTGAATCGTTTTACTCTGATGTTTTCCTGTTGTCTCATAAATGTTTTTTTCTTCAAATATAATCTTGCGTATGGCCATAATCTATTTTTTCTTTTTAATGATTTTCATTTTCCTTCAATAATAGGACTTATCTGTTTACCAAAATGTTAAGCGAATCTCTCTTCAATAATACCAATGAACACATCTGACAATCATTCTTGTTCATATTAAATGTAAGGCTTGCTTTTTCAGTAAGTCGATTAACGCTCTACACAAAAATGCAGCAACACAGTGTGTCATAATTATGAAGTGTCGGAATATTCAGGCCATGGCGTCTCTCGCACCAGTTTTTGTTTTGTTTTTGTCTTTTTGCTTTTTGAAATACCAATTCCATTTTCTTCGGTGATCTAAAAATCATAATCCAAATTTTATAAAAATTGATAATAAATATAGAAAACGTATAAAGTTTCAATGCAGATAAAGCTCGGGAAAGCCTAAACATTGCACCTTATCACGCTTAATAGACAGATTTTCGTAATTTATCATCATCATCATATTCATCGCGTCATTTATACACACGGTTTTCCTTTCATTTCATGATTTTCACTGTTTTTTTTTTAATTTAAAATAGTTTGGCCTGAACAACTTCGTTTTCCATGAATATCCGCGAATTCTGTAATCTTTAATTGCGTGATTTTTTCCCGCCCCGTTTTCCATATATTAAACAACGCAACTTAACACACACGCAAGCATGCCTTCATTAACAGCAATTGTAAAGAATAAGTGAATTAATTGCTGGTTGTTACATTCTCTTTGGGTATTACGTAACAGTATAATCGTGTAGCACTCCATCTTCACTTATTGTTTTCTCCAGAGGTTTTGAATCTTCCCGTATGACTTAAATTGTTTTCCTTTACCACCCCCTCCCGACAGACTACGTGTTTAATCCATAGGAGGGAGAAGCTGTAGGGCACTGATTCCATTTATTTTTTTTTTCAAAGTAATTATTGGCTATTACAGAATCTTTGTAATAAGCGAAGAAAATGTTAGAGAAAGAGAAGTGTAACATTAAAAAAACGAAACCTCTCCAAATCTAATTTCACAAAATTACAAAGGAACAGTCTATATTATCAATAGGCCTCGCATGTATTGCTATGAATCGCCCGGTGATACGAGGTCTATGTTTTTCTTCTTGGGTGGCAGCCCAGAGGGCTAATACAACCTAATATTTTTTCAAGTTTTGACCCCCCCCCCCCCCCCATACACAAAACCAAGAAGGGGAGAAAAAAGGGAGCAAAAATTGAGAAAATAGGAAGTAAGGGACAGAGAAGGGGAAAAGTGTTTTAAAACGACAGGTTTGGGCAAATAACTCTACATAATAATCATGATACCCCTACCATGCCTACAATTCCATCGAGAAAATTATGACACCACTTTTGGTCGTCCTGCCCACCTAACCCAACCCACCCCCTATCAAAATATTCTGGCGCCTCAAAGTGTCTTCCTTTACATGAGGGCGACCCCCCCCCCCCCCATTTGAGAGGCACAAAATATGTTTTAGGGAATTGTGTAATGCATACGAAGTGAAGATTTTTTTTTTGGCGTGTCAAATATTTTTCCTGTACAAAAATCTCCCCCTTTTGGAAAATCCTGCATTCGCCTCTGCCATGGACATTATGCATGGGCGTAAATCACAGGGGGACAGGGGGATGCGTCCCCCTACCCAAAATAGGAGGGGGACACAATATCAAATGTCCCCCTACTATTTTAGTCTGTTATGATGGAAAGAAATACATCATTCAAAATCGAAATAAAACTTGTCTTTTGGACGAGATGACCTTACTTTTTGGATAATAACCTTTTCTTTTTTTCTTTTTTTTTTGCTCGTCAAATTTCTTTTGGTCAAAATGACCTTACATTTGGGGTAATAACCTTTTTTTTTTGCTTGTCAAATTTTCCAGCCCCTGCATGGTCCCCCTACCTTTGGGGAGAGATTTCCGCCCTTGACATTATGTATATTTCTGCTATTATCGATTATCGTGCTGGAGCGTATTGTGGTCTGCATGGTTCTGACTCTCATCTTTCAACAGAGGGTCAAGGGTTCGAATCCAGCCTCAGCGTAAAACCCCTCCGCAAGAAATAGTTCCAAATTTTGCTGCACGCATGCGAGGTGAATTGAAAATGAATGAACATGCCTTTAAAATAAATTATTTCCCAAAATAAATGATTAAGAATAATTATCATAATAGAATACAATCTTACGATTCATCACCACTTACCAATGAACAGAGAATCTCGGTGGTTCCATATCCATTATTTTTTCTCACTTGTCAGGAGTAACAATCTAAATTAGTTTCACATCTAAAGTAGACAAAAACTGTTATCCATTCACGCTTGGCGAACTCTGAGCGGGAAGTGACAGCAATTACTGTAGTACTACTCACGTCGGCGCATAGAATATCACCGAAGCTGTAAGGTTAATTGCAGCTAGCTGACTTTAAATCGCCTTCTTTTCAATAGCGCTGCAGACGTCAAAAGCGCGGGAAAAGAAACTCCGGGAGCTGGATCAGTCAATATATGGATGTGTCATCTTACCCCACCTTCAATATATCAGGATTGTGTGGGCTGAATGTGTAATTATTCTCTCCTTTGAGCGTTTGCTTCGTTTGGCAAACATGGATATTTGAAGTCCTAACTGTATCACCCCGATTAAAAAAAAATCGGAACGTGACAAGCAATCATCTAGTTTATATTTTTTATCTACTATTTTTATTAGTAAAAGTAGAGATGCAATCCTATTTCATGTGAATGCCGTCAATAATGCATTTGTTATTGATATGTTGTATAGTAGCTCGTCTGACAAATTATTGTAGAAAAATTGACAAAACCAGTTCTAGTCATGATTCTCCCAGCTCTGGCTCTCAAGTGTCCCCACCCACCATCTCCCACGGTTTCCCCCCACCTTTTCTACCCCCCCCTCTCTCTCTCTCTCTCCCTCTCTCTCACTCATCCTCTCTATCTTTTACTCTCTCTCACTCTTACCTTCAGTTCAGCCATTATCCCACATAAAATGTAAAAAAATCGATCATTCGAGACTCCAAGCACAGCTATTCTTACCCATTTTACTTAAATATTAGTCGGTAAAAAGAGATATTGGAAAGACCAAGTAATATATTTAATCATACGAAATAGAAACTAATGATATCAAGACTGTGTAAAGAAACCGTGATGATTATTACGAGGTTATGTTCTGACAATACGTGCAAAGTGTCATTAATAGTCACTTGCCTATTAATTGCTCACTGCATGGGGAATCACTGTCAAGTCTAAGTATAAAAAATATAGGTAACGTGTTGGGGTTGTTATTGATACTTATTTACGCTGCATCCAGCTTAGATAGCAGATAATTAGTGTGTTTGCAAAGAAAATCAATCGTTATTGGAAACAAGAGATATGAGTATAGAGCGAATGAACTTTGATAAAAATAATAATAATTAGGTTTTTTATACAGCGCTTATTATAATTATGTAGACATGGCATGCGACTCTAAAATCGGTTTACAGATTACCAAGTGCCGATATTCTGATTTTTAAAATCTTATTTTCATTCTTTACCAACTTTTGAAGTAGATCTTGCTATTGGCATAGGCCTATAGTGCGCAATTATGCCTCGTGGACTAGTTGCAGGCACACATACCTTTGGTTTTCGAAATTCGCCGAATATATAATGCAGTGTCAGAAGTATATAGGAAGAGCACTGAGGCTGGTTCTAACCAAGCACAGACAGAGAGTTTGGAGTCTACAAAAACTGCGGTGTTAATTTAAGACCAGTCCGGAATCTATATATGACCATACCAGAGAAGTGTTAAAACAGCATCGATTTAATTTCAAACCGGTGTTGTTTCAACACTTTTGTGGTGTGGTCATATATATACACAACAAAAAAAGTAAGTCCCCCCTTAAACAAACATCAATAATTTCCGAACCAATGCGAGTTTTTAATATATTTTTACATGAGCGTGTAGGTAATTTTCTAAGCTACCCTCTGAGTAAATGTTATGGACGTATTTTTCGTCATGCCTCAGTGAGCACCGTCAGAAGGCAAAAATGTCACTTTTCAAAAGTCACAAGCCAAATATCACGACTTTGATTCCATTTTATTGGAACTAATTCCACATTCTTATCATGAAAAATAGTCAGAAGGCTTGTAAAGGGTACTTTCTAAAAGACGATACAACTTTTTTGGCAAATTTCACGGTTAAATAAACACAAGTCCAAATTTGCTATAATTGGATTTTTACACATTTCTATCCATAAAATGAAAGAATATGATGACAGTTATTTTTGGGAAGAGTTTCTTCAACAATATTCATCGTTTCACGGTTCAATGAACATTTATTGAAAACAAAAAATACGATTTTCAAATATTATAGGCAAGTATTGTTTCATTTTGGTAACTGAAAATGATCTTTTCTCAGCTTTTTCGTTATGCTCATGACTAATTAACATGCTTCAATGATTCAAAGGCGTTTATGTAAACATTCACGCTTGAATGAACATGTGGAATGTGATTAGATCTTTTTTACGTTATTTGAAAAAATGCAATTCGTGACTATGGATATCTGTCACAAACCTCCCTGCATAGTTCATTTTATTTTATCTTTATGAAAATCCCGATATTTAATGCATCAGTGAGCACACAATATTCGAAAATTATGCAAATTAGAGGAAAGTTCAAGGCCTTGGCCCCACATTGTGCCGTATCGAATGGTTATTTTGGTGTGCGCGCCTTTTGGATAATGTTACTCTGAAGCCGTGTGCGAAGTTTCATGAAATAACTGTTGGCAGAAGTAACAAAAACCGTCCATGAAACAAACCCTCATTTCATATTTGTTAAAATTTTGACTTCCTCTCTCATAGACTTGTGTACATTATGGGTGCATATGTTTAAGAATAAGTAACCTCTTATTCAATATGGTAGAACTTTTTTTCAAGGCTGTCTTTAGCAATGTCATTTGGCAGTAATGTTTATCAACCTATGGGCAATATTCTGAGCAAAAATGAAATCGATTTGTTTATTTATGGATGAGTGAGCACGCATCAAAGTGGGAAAATTGGTATTGTCAATGTCACAGACTCATTTTAAAGGGTAATTGGGGGCAAAATCGGTTTCAAATGTGACTTTAATTGCTGTTGTTTTTATCATCCATCATTTCTATCACTACACACTTTCCGAACTTTAAACATTTTCATGGTTGAGCGAGCACATTCGAAAACTTAGAAATGAATACTCTTTATACTGCATAAATGTATTCTTTTCCTTACAATTTCTCATGATCAGTCTAATTTATGGACAAATCAGTGGTGGATCAAGAATTTTAATATGGAGGAGGGGCCTATAATGGGGGGAGCCACCAACATTTTCAAATGTTAACATGATCTAACAAGTTGTAGAGGATACTTCCATAAACCCCTATGATGATACGTCACAATACAGGGGCCGTGGAACGGTTTTCAAAGAGGGGTGGGGGGTGGGGGGGGGGGGCTGAGCCAAAAGTGTGTGGGGGGCTGACCATGCAAAAAATCATAAACGTATGGTCATTTTTACATTTTTGTAAATGCTTCTGGAAAAAAGTGGGGGGCTGAAGCCTCCCCCCGCTTCCGCGGCCCGGGCCACTGCAATACATTGTGCTCACTCAACCATGAACATACGATATCAAAATTGTGTGTGGAGTGGCTAAATGATGGATAGTAAAACAGCATAGCACCAAAAAATTCACCTAAAAACAACTTTTGCCCAACTTTGTATTTGCACAATCTGAAAAACGACTCTTGTGACTTTCAAAAATGGTCATTTTTAATTAAATCTTTAATTACTCATGCATGACTTAACCGATCAATCTAATTTTTCTCCATGAGTTGCTTAATGAGTGTAAAAAACCACCTACGAAATATCATATCTCAAAATAATTCTGTTCAAAAGTTACATCAATTTGATTTAGGGGGGACTTACTTTTTTTGTTGTGTATAGAATCCGGACTGGTGTTAAATTAACACCGCAGTTTTTGCCGCGGTCTTCACTCTAGACATGATATAATTGGTTAAAGTGTCAAATTTCAGTCTGTGCAAGTCAAAAGTGTGTGACTTCATTTCTGATCTGCGGAGGCCCTGAGGTGACATGACACGTCCCCCCCCCCCTCTAACTCGTTGCTAGTAGTTTCTGACTTGTTCCCATGGGCGAAAATCCCAGGGGGACGCGTCTCCCCTACCCAAAATAGTAGGAGGACACAATATCAAATGTACCCCCTACTATTTGGGTCTTTTATGATGGAAAGAAATACATCATTCAAAATCGAAATAAAAGATGTATTTTGGACGAGATGATCAACTTTGTGAGTAATTACCTTTTTTTATTTTTTATTTTTTCTTGTCAAAATTTTTAGCCCCTGGTCCCCCTACCTTTGGGGAGAGATTACCGCCCTTGCTTGTTCCATCGGCTTGTATCTCGTTCCCTGGACGTGTATCTTGCTCCCTCGACTTAAATCTTGTTCCCTCGACTTATAACACCGTTCCCTTGACTTATAACCCGTTCCCTTGACCTATAACCCGTTCCCTCGACTTGAAACTTGATTCCTCGACTTATAACTCGTTCCCTTGACTTATAACTCGATCCTTCGAATTATAAATCGTCCCCTGGACCTATATAAAAGTGGGGGGGGGGGCTGACTTATAGTCGATGGAGTGATTTAGAAAAAAAAATGTCATGTCACCTTAAATGGCTTCTAACTGATCGCTTTGACAGATAAGATAAAAATAATTTCCATAATATACGCCAGAGGTCATTGGAGTCTGTTTTAACAGCTATAGGCT
Source organism: Lytechinus pictus (assembly GCF_037042905.1). Lineage (NCBI taxonomy): Eukaryota > Metazoa > Echinodermata > Echinoidea > Temnopleuroida > Toxopneustidae > Lytechinus > Lytechinus pictus. The sequence continues at coordinate 16,452,846 of NC_087249.1, forward strand.
ATTACGCACAATATCCACTCCCTGGTGAGTAGTACATTAATTAGCCGTAGGACTCTATCCCATCACTCCATCAATTGTATACTATTTCGTTCAATAATTTGTCAGAGACATTCAATTGTCGTTAAATCGAGAATCTTTATATAAAAAAATGGTATTCATAAATTCAATCAACAAATTGTAAAAAAAAATGATAATAGTAATAAATGAAACCCTTCAGAGGATGAGATAAAGAATTACACGGTAAACAGTAATATTTGATAAAGCAACCAACACACTCTCCATATATAATTCTTTTTTTTTTAAACATGCCCTATCGAAATACTATCGTACAATATCCCTTGGACATTTTGGAAGTAATTGACTGCGTACATTTTATGAATTGATTAATGGGCATAAATAATGCATGAGAATTACGTTTAGGTCTGCTAAATTCACAGAGATGATATCTATACCTAATATCAATTGCCCTTTCAGTTAATGTATTTATTCATGACAAACTGTAAATTATGTCTGCATCGAGTTAATTTTTTTTTCTTGTAGTTCTATTCCCTGAAGTCCTCCACCAGGAAGGGTAACTCTGGAAGGGTAACTCAGGGCTGACGAGAGTGGGAGAGTTAATGAAATGCAGTCAGTTACTCGGGAAGTTACTGCACATGTAATTCCTGATATCTCTTCATGGAGTTATCCAAAAATTACGCACAACTTTAAGCATGACTTGTTCTTAAGTGCTATATCGGATTCTCATCCGTTTTGATCCATATCAGATACTGGTGTACATATGGAGGTTGGGGCCATGGACTGCCAACAAGTTTCATGACCAAGAAAAAAAAAGAAGCAAAGGAAAGAAATGTGTGATTGTGCCATTATGTCACATCACAATCAATTTCGGGAGTTCTAATTAATCCATTTTGTTCTTTCGAACCATACTTTTCTAGTGAAAGGACTTCAAAGTATTATTTGAATTAAAAAGTGATTTCTCCGTATTTTTTCAACAACAAAAAATTAACTAATTAACTTCCTTTATAATTACCATTGGACTTTTCGTCCTGACAAGAGCCATTGACTTGGTCAGCAGGAGCGCACTATTTAGTCTCCTACAGAAGATAGGCTCCCCCAAGACTGTTCAATGGACATATCATTCAATGAGCACAGTTTGCTACAACGCTGGAACATCTGGAAGCTTCCCACAGTTCCTGTGAGCAGTGGCGTGAAGCGAGGCTGCGCCTGGCCCTGACACTCTTTGGGATCTTCTTCTCCATGCTTCCCCAGTATGCATTTGGCGAATGCACAGAAGACTTATATATCCGTACCAGAGCACATGGGAAACTCTTCAACATCGACCGACTACGTGCTAAAACAATAATTATTGACAGGATGGTTCTCATTCGTGAGATGTTGTACGGAAACGATGTCGCCCTTGCACACTAAGAAATAAAGGTTCAAAATTGAACCCCGAAAGGTTGATGCAAAATCAGCACCCTATGGGTTCAAAAATCGAACCCCTGATTGGGGTTCAAAAATTGAACCCCTGGTTAGGGTTCATTTTTTCACTCTGCGGGTTCAAAACTGCACCCCTAGGGATTCAATTTAAAATTTAGGGGTGCAGTTTTGAACCCGCAGGGTGCAAAAATGAGAATATTGAGAAAACACTTTCAGTTCAAATAAGACTCTAATAGCCTCTTCAGTACAAAAGTATGGATGGACATTAAAACAAATAAAAATACACGAGAAATGGATCATAGCCCAAACCCAAAGAGGATTCATTCTAAGGTGATCAGTTAATGTCGAAATCTGATATCTCAGATGTGACTCCACCTTGACCTAAAACTTGAGAATTAATAAAAGAAATGAGTATTCTTACTGAAATCCCTTTACATTAGCTCTTACACGCGTAAGCCTCGGAGAGTAATTTTTTTCAAGATGGCGGTTGGCGTCCATCTTAGATTTGAAATGAAGATTATCCTTCATGCAAAATTACAGCTTAAAAATGAATCAACATACCAAATGACTCACGAAAAGAGTTATTATTCATGATTCTGGGGCAAAGGGTTCATAAGTTAATATTTCAAGATGGCGTCAGCTGGCGGCCATCTTGGATTTGACCCGAAGATGACCTTGGGCCCGTTGCATAAAACTTTTTTCCTGAGAAAACTCAGGTTGTTTTTACCAGAGTTTTTTCCCTGTGTTAAGTCAATGGTAGAAATCAGACTAACCTTAGTTTTCAGTTTTTACCAGAGTTTTCTCAGGTTAAAAGTTTTATGCAACAGGTCCCTTATATTGCAAAAATGATAATATAAATGGATTCTACACAACCCTAAACCCCTAAAACGAGTCATTACTCATAATTTTGGGGGAAAGGGGTTCAAAAGTTAGGTTTTCAAGATGGCATCTGGCGGCCATTTTGGATTTATGCAAATTAGCAAAATTGCCCAAACGGCAACTTTGGGCAACCAAGCTGAATTTGTTCTAGGACCCCATAGGAACACGAATCAAGAAAAAAAACTTAATCGGAAAGAACATTTCTAGGTCCGAAAATGTCAAATCGACTATAAGACAACCCCCCCCCCCCCCGCCGCAGTCTCGCACACTTTCACTTGCACAAATTTTATCAACATTATGATCATTACTTTCTTATTTGAATTTTTCTTTTCCTTTCTACTTTTTTGGTAATATGGTAAAAGATACATGACTGTATTGTTCACGTCGAACGAAACCCTCTGTTCGAAATACGGCTATACGAACGTCGTTAGAACATCATACTAACCACGCAAGATTTTGTAGGGTCGAGTGGTGATGATGTTGGTGGTGGTGACGTGACGGTGATGATGATTATGATGATGACGATGACGATGATGATGATGATGATGGTGACGATGATGACGGTAGTGGTGGTGTTTGTGATGATGATGGTGATGATGAAGATGCTGGTTGTGATGGTGAGGATGATGATGATGGTGATGGTGGTAGTGATGATGATGATGATGATGATGATGGTAGTGGTGGTGTTTGTGATGATGAAGATGCTGGTTGTGAGAGTGATGATAACGATGATGATGATGATGATGATGATGATGATGCTGCTGCTTCTTATGATGATGATGATGAGTACATCATCATCAATTTCAACATCATTCAGTTTCCTAGCATCTAATTATTAATTCGCAACACTTACATGAAAGATTATTTCGCAATCAGTCGAGAGAACATATTCTACCCGGGAATTGGCATAAAGGATGCATTGACTCATCTTCGCTCTGCTTTTTAAAATAACCACAGATTCTATTCTAAGACTCTAAGTGATTGCCTTTGGTGATTATACTGTATAATTCATTTCGCTTCGTATTTTAACCACTAACTCCGTTGATGTAATTCAGCATTACACTTATTGAAAATTGATAACACTAATTGCAAATTGAAAGTTAAAGTCCGCTGCTGCAACATGTTGATTTGAATAAAGAGAAAACAAAATTAAGATGCATTCCACTAAAATTCCCAATAAAAATTGAAAGTAAAATACGAATATGCATGAAATTTCCCCTTCTTTTTCCCAACTTGATATGCTAATAATTGAGTTGTGAATCGTTTTATAACCTTATATTCCTTCCTCGCAATACTCGCAATACCCCCCCCCCCCTCCCCGCCAGTCTAAGTATTCGGACTGGAGAAATTTCCTACACAGGACAATAAATACATTCAATTCAATTTAGAATTGCTCCATGTGAGATTTGACAATTAGGAACATTTTTATTGGTATGAGGCACAATATGTTACAATTGCAACATATTTAGGGAGGAATCATACCTTTTCTTACATTACATTAACATGATTAAGGGAACATTTTTTTCGTAATATTTCATATAATGGAATACAAAATAATTCGTGAGTGAATAATGCCATCAATTGTCCTATTTGCAAAACTATCTATTTCATAAGGCCTTACAATTATTTAAAAAGAGATAGCCATAGAATACCAGGGAAACAATGATTGTGATTGACTGCTGAACCCTGTTACCATGTTGTTACCATAATGACACAGTTACCTGTTGTACCTTTTTTTATGAAACGTGCCCGGGATGAGCATAAATAATCGTATTGTGAACAATAGTCATATCTTTCTTATTCTACATCCTATTTGATTGAAATTTTCAGCATTATACTTGTTTGACTTCCTCTATACAGTACGTCCCACAAAAAAAGGAAACCCGTTTTCAGAGATAGATATCACAATTATTAAAAATGTTTTTACTATATATTTGACACTCATGGTAAGATTGGAATCTCATCTCTAATTTGAAACCAACAGCTTAGCGCATGGCAGATAATGAACAATAAATATTGTGACATATCAGAAACGATATGCGCAGAAACTCACGTGTGAATCTGGATCCACTCTCATTTCAGGGATCAGTGAGAAAATCTTAACAAAGAATACAAAAGAAATGCTAATGAGCAAATCGTATAATAAGTCCGTTTGTCGTATCACGAACCAATCATGTCGACTCCAATTTTTCTGCGCAACCTGGTTTTGACTTTAAACTTTCAAACTCGTCTTGCTCATTAATGCGTGAAATGTTCGTTTAATATTAGGTATCAAATTAAAGAAAAATTGAATTATATGATTATGTTAATGAAATATCATAATTCATTTGCCTTTGAAGAAACAGGACATCGGAATCTCGGTTTTCTTTTTTTCTGGGACGCACTGTATATTCCAATTAACTTTGCTGTTGCAAGGATATGGCTTTATACAATAGCGCACTGTATGGGGGCTTCATAAAATGATCGTGAATTCAGGCTGATCTAAGAGATTAGTTTTTAAACATTTTAACGTATCATTGATTTCATTCCATACGCCGACCATCCATGACGACGACCTAGATGTTCCATCAATTACAGTAATTAATGAAAACGATGATAAATGATATGACTAATAATCCGAGGACACCAGATCCACTCTGCTCAGTGTTCAATGGGATAGAGTTAAGAACACTAGCGTACCTACGGGGGGGGGGCAGAGGGGGCAGACTGCCCCCCCCCCTGACGAGTCACAATCCATGCAAGGGACATATCCCTGCCCCCCCCCCCCCCTGACGAGTCTTGAAGACCTTTTTTTTTTGCTTGTAAAATTTTTTGGCGGACGAATTTGCCTCCCCCTGTGGAAAATCCTAGGTACGCCACTGGTAAAAACTACATGAAGGATTGAGAAGATTTTTGAAAGGCTCATCTCTTTGTCTCTTTTTTGTCACATCGTCAATACAATTTTTCACAGTTTCGATCATCCCTTCATGAAGATTATTCAACAAGGTAGGGCATGTGTAGGCAACCCCCCCTCCCCTGCAGAAAGGTAAACCTTTTAGAGTTAAACACTGTTAAAAGAGAACCAGATCGTAATGAGCGTAGAAACGTTTTGGGGTTAAAAAAGAAGAAATATCATAAAATTGTAAATTGATTACAGTTGTTCCAATTTTTTTGTCCAAGTTTGTATCTTCATTATTCTGTTATTTTCCATCAAACATCTATACACATATCCTGGTGAGTATGCACTCAGGGAGCCGATCGTGTCACACACTCAATATTTTATATTTCATTTGATGAAATTTCATAATTTTCATTTTCATTAGATTTTAATGAATAGGCTATTCCACCATACCAAAATGGATTAAAGGCTGGTTAAAAAAAATCAATTGTGTTATCAAAGAACCACCAAACCATGAATTAAGGGTTGATTAAAAAAAACCATATCATTTAATATGTTATCAAAATATCACAACATTATCAATTATAAACCTCATATGTCGAATAATTCATTCCTCTGATTGGTCAAAAGTGGGGTCATGTATTTGACCATGCCCGCCAAACAACCAAGGTGGTTACCAAGGGCAACGGGCATGGTTAATAAGATTTCTGCCGGGGATTTCTGTCTGTTGCCCCCTGACCCGGCCCTTAACAACGGCATAGTTAAATTTGGCTGCGATCCCCATTTGATTGCGTGCAAAATGGTGCTTTCTGCAAAATGGGTATAGGCCCTACATGTATATTAGCAAGGCCAAAGAAAATAAATGGAGAAGCAACCAGCCATTCGAAAAAGAAATAACTTTATAAAATACCCTACTAGCCTACTGTAATTGGCGATTTTTCTGATTAGGTTTAACCTTTTCCGCGCACAATACACCAGGCCTACGTTTTCTATCTCCTCCCTAATTTGCGACTCCCTCATTCACCATCCTTCCTCGTGCCCCGCCGCCACAGTATTATTATCTTGGTATTCTTGTTCCAACCTTGACACAATAGTGATTCAACAAATAATTCATCAAAATTGATTACAACATAAAAGCTTGACCTCGAATCTAACTGCGCTGTGTCGGAGAACATTAAATAATTACTCGATAATCAGAGTGAGTCGTACATTTCCCAATCTCTCCATCGCACAGCATGACCAAGCGTCTGGCCGCATCAGCGTTACCCGACAAGAGCTTCCTCTTTTATTTACCAATTTTAAGGCCACTTAGCCACCACTTTGCAGGCGATATAGGATTTAAAACGTCAATTATTCTCATACGAGCAACGTGTGAATGCATAAAACAGATTTATTAGCACGGCAGAAAATGTCCGGGTTGTCGCGGCGATTCCAATTTGGAAAGGTAAACTTTAATTGCCATTAAGCCTGCCGCACTCTTTCCGATTTTTGCATATTCCATCTAAAAAAAATAATGATTGATAACATTATTTCATACATCAAATTTAAATTGTGACAGCCATAGAGGTTAATCCCACTTTGATTTTAAAATTATATAGGCTCTTATCCGAATCTTTATTTAAAAAAATGTGTTGAAAAGTGCCCTAATCAGTACTAAACTCATTAATTGATTTTTAGTCAGGAGTATCAACATTATACCAGTGGCGGATCTACAGGGATTTAGGTGGGTTAATCCCCCACCCCCATTGGGCTGTCAAGTAAAAAAATGTAATAACTTACATTTCAGAGCTAACCCCTAATAGCCTTCTTTATTAAAATGAACCCTAAAGTTTTGCTTGTATAAAAGAAAATTTCGGTATCAAAATTACCTTCATTTGGTAATGAAAACTCGGTACTAAAATGACCTTCATTTTGTAGTAAAGCCCTTTTTTTTTGCTTATCAAATTTCTCGGTCAAACCCCCTCCTTGGAAGAAAAGCTATATCCGCCCCTTTATAATAATAATAATAACATGGAGCTTTTATATAGCGCTTAATACAAGACAGTTTCTAAGCGCTTGTATACCACACGTACGTCATCTCTCTTCATCACAGTATTCACACTATCTTAATCTCTCTTCATCACAGTATTCACACTATACCACACCATCTTTATCTCTCTTCATTACAGTATTCACACTATACCACACCATCTTCATCTCTCTTCATCACAGTATTCTCACTATACCACACAGCCTCCATCTTAATCTCTCTTCATCACAGTATTCACACTATACCACACCATATTCATCTCTCTTCATCACAGTATTAACATTATGCTACACCATCTTAATCTCTCTTCATAACAGTATTTACACTATGCTACACCATCTTAATCTCTCTTCATAACAGTATTTACACTATATAACACCATCTTTATCTCTCTTCATAAAATTGCCAATTTGAAGTTAATAGTAGGTGATCCACATCAATGAATATGGGTATAGGTATAGGCATAGGAAGTGAATACAACACTCAGTGTTCTCTACATGTGGTGCTGACACAAAAAGTAAGCTATATGGGACTGAAGTAGCAATAGTTCAATCTAGTGCACTGAGACTTACATTTCCTGCAACAAAGTTTACATTACTAAGGGGGTCTCCTGGTTGCAAATATAGAAACAATCACATTACTCCATCAGGGTACACATATCACACTTAGTAAAAAGTCAAAATTTGCAGATTAAAACAGAAAAACGTCCACGGTTAAAGCAAAGATAGATTAAGCGGGGAGCGGGGAAGGACTGACATCATCAGTTACCACACCATCTTCATCACAGTATTCACACTATACCACACCATCTTCATCTCTCTTCATCACAGTATTCTCACTTTACCACACAGCCTTCATCTCTCTTCATCGTAGTATTTACACTATACCACACTGTCTTCATCTCTCTCCATCACAGTATTCACACTAAACCACACCATCTTCATCTCTCTTCATCACAGTATTTACACTATACCACACTATCTTCATCTCTCTTCATCACAGTATTCACACTATACAACACTATCTTCATCACTCTTCATCACAGTATTCACACTATACAGTTTAGTTCAATTCATTTATTTCCAATTAAAAATCACAATATAAAAATTCATAAAAATACATAATTGAGCAAATGTAAACCATATTCATGTACATGTATTACAAAAGTCTTCCACATAAAACATATATGTATACAATATATACAATACAATATATGTATAAAATAAGTTAACATTTTAAACAACAGAGGAAATAGGGAAATTATAAAAACCCCAAAATAGAGTTTGTATAGATAATCTCCCCTAATGGAATTAGACAAAATATAATTAGCAAAGTAAGATATAAGAAACTTACTTGCCCACAATAAAACACAAGATCAAACAATAAAGGGGAACAAAAAAACAAAACAAAAAAAACCTACACAGAGGTAAAATGTGGAAAATAAATCTACACAAGTTGAAGATTGATTAAATGCTGCTTTATACTTATTTTAAATGCATTATAATTCTTTATTGATGTTATATTACTTGGCAGGTCATTCCAAACTGTTGGTGCTTTATGACTGAATGAAAATAACAGATTTTCTTCAGTAAATTCCTTTATGTTAGATTGAGGTTTCCTGTATATAATTCCAACTAAAATGTTTTTTTGTTTCTGACACAAGATTTCAATGAATAGAGACTCATAGTTTGCAGTAGAATCAAATAGATCAGTTCGCATTTTAAAATTATACATGTTAGATATCAAAAGACCAACTCCACCTCCTCGACCTTGAATTCGATCAGAATGTATGAATGTATACCCATCTACGGTAAATAACATAGGGGTATTATTATGTAACCAGGTTTCAGAAAAACCATAAATTGAGAATTGAAAAGGAATATGAGACATGAAATTAGATATTGCATCAAAATTCTTGTTTAAAGTTCGTGAATTAAAATGAAGAATACTAAATGTATCAGTTTGATTTTCATATATTGAAGAAAATTCATCAACAAAATAATATTTACAATCTAGCTGGAAATCTTGAATAAGTGAACTTATTGGTATATTATCGTCAAAATATGTGTCATCACTGGCATAAGATAAAGAATTTAATGATTGAAAATCAAAATCATCAACTTGTTTATCATTGAATATTGCACAAAATCTGTCAGTTTCAAGTTCACTGAATGCAAAAATAGAGTTCATACAAACAGGAGAAAGACAATGGCATTTATCATTATTATCAAATTCAGAGATTACATGTAAGCAAGCAGAGCATGATATCTTCAATGTCCACTGAACAGTTACAATAAAAACACACATGTAGCATATCAAACACTATTATTAACGGTATAAATACACATGGAATAAAACATTTGAGATACAGAGAAAAGAAAAGAAGAAGAGAAAAAGGAGGAAAAGGATTAAAGAAAGAAGGATAGAAGAGAAAATACAGATAGAAGAAAAAAAGAATAACAAAGGGCATGTAATCAAGCCCAAACAATGTAATATAAAAAAGTAGGAGCCATAAACACAACCAGGAGGCACATTACTCTATTAGAGTTTATCAATGTCTTGTTGACAGGTAATCAGTTTTTTCCTGCTACGAGGCTTCCTTGAGAGTGCAAATATTCGACCATCCATTGTCCATGCACTCTTCACATTCTCACAATCACGTACTTTACTAAGGAAAGAAACGTTCTTCGCCGTAAGATCTTCCATGATCGATTTCTTCTTTCCAGCAAGTTTGCGGCGATTTTTTATTAATTCGTTACGTTTTCTGTATGATCGAACTTCACAATGATCGGGCGTGTTTTTTTTTTATCAGGATTTCCAGTGCGATGACTACGCTCGATATTATCTTTTGTGAGATGTACTCCCAGATCTTCTGATGATAAACTGATGATCTTGCTGTTTGTATCTTCATTAGGCGACTCAGATATTCCAAAAAACCGCAGACAATTTCGTCTGGAGTATTGTTCCTGCCTGTTTAGCTGGTCTTCGATGTTCTTAACTCGATTACGGTTCATTTCGATTTCTGATTGCAGATGTGCATATTTCTCTTTCCGCTTTTCAGCTTCAGATTCAAGCACCAATATTTGACTATCTATCTTCTCAATATCTTCCTTGATTCCTAGCAAACACTTTGCGATGTGGGTCTCGACGATTGAAGCGAAGCTTAGGTCGGCAAAGATATCATTCCTGATATGAGTGAAGCATTGGATATATCCTCATTCACCCTTTCATCCTTTCCTTTTAGTTTGTCTTTCATTTCCTCCTCTCCATCAATAATATCCACATCCTTCTTCTTTCCTCTTTCCTTCATCACCTCTTTGCCCTTCTCAATTCCAGTCTCCTTTACTCTACTTCTGGTGTACATTTTGGTGTCAGCCATACTGTATGTCCTTCCAATCACCAAGTTTCAATTCAGCTCAGTTTGGCAATATTCACATATTACGTAGAGAGTAAGCAAGTCTTAAAACAATAGAATGTTCATTCGGTGATATAAAATTGCCAATTTAAAGTTAATAGTAGGTGATCCACATCAATGAATATGGGTATAGGTATAGGCATAGGAAGTGAATACAAACACTCAGTGTTCTCTACATGTGGTGCTGACACAAAAAGTAAGCTATGGGACTGAAGTAGCAATAGTTCAATCTAGTGCACTGAGACTTACATTTCCTGCAACAAAGTTTACATTACCAAGGGGGTCTCCTGGTTGCAAATATAGAAACAATCACATTACTCCATCAGGGTACACATATAACACTTAGTAAAAAGTCAAAATTTGCAGATTAAAACAGAAAAACGTCCACGGTTAAAGCAAAGATAGATTAAGTGGGGAGCGGGGAAGGACTGACATCATCAGTTACCACACCATCTTCATCTCTCTTCATCACAGTATTCACACTATACCACACCATCTTCATCTTTCTTCATCACAGTATTCACACTAAACCACACCATCTTCATCTCTCTTCATCACAGTATTCACACTATACCACACCATCTTCATCTCTCTTCATCACAGTATTCTCACTTTACCACACAGTCTTCATCTCTCTTCATCATAGTATTCACACTATACCACACAGTCTTCATCTCTCTCCATCACAGTATTCACACTAAACCACACCATCTTCATCACAGTATTCACACTATACCACACCATCTTCATCTCTCTTCATCACAGTATTCTCACTTTACCACAGTCTTCATCTCTCTTCATCACAGTATTCACACTATACCACAGTCTTCATCTCTCTTCATCACAGTATTCACACTAAACCACACCATCTTCATCTCTCTTCATCACAGTATTCACACTATACCACACCATCTTCATCTCTCTTCATCACAGTATTCACACTATACCACACCATCTTCATCTCTCTTCATCACAGTATTCACACTATACCACACCATATTTATCTCTCTTCATGGCAGTATTCACACTAAACCACACCATCTTCATCTCTCTTCATCACAGTATTCACACTATACCACACCATCGTCATCTCTCTTCATAACAGTATCACCACTATACCACACCATCTTTATCTCTCTTCATAACAGTATTCACACTATACCACACCATCTTCATCTCTCTTCTTCACAGTATTCACACTATACCACACCATCTTCTATTCTCTTCATCACAGTATTTACACTTTACCACACCGTCTTCATCTCTCTTCATCACAGTATTTACACTATGCTACACCATCTTAATCTTTTTTAATATAAAATTTATTTCTTCAGATAAAATCACAAACTTTGATCCTGAATTGTATTAATGAAATCAAAATGAGTAGTATCAATGTTCATCATTTTAAATATTACCAATTTTTTTTCAAAAACTATAATCCAATTTACAGAATTTGGAGCTTCAGTATTTCTATAAAACAACGCACTCCTTGAATGTGATACAGAAACAAAAAAAGCAATGATTATCTTTAATTAAATCAATGCTGGACATGTGTCTTGATCTTTTATCAAAATATATTACTATTTACTAGTAGTTGACTTTGCCCTCAAGTGGTAAGATTTTGACTGGCTGCTGAACCTTGTAAATAAAGTAGTTACCATTGGATGGCAAAGTTATTTACTTTTATATTTCTAGTCAAATATTGGATTAGTTCTTTTTTCACAGCATTAAGATCTTTAAAAGGCCCAAGGGAGGACCTAGAAATGAATGAACCAGAAAAAAATTAAACATAAAAGTAATAAAACGATGCTAGAACTCCTCTCAGTCCCAGGAGACAGCATTACAGCTCCCTTTTTAAAAGGCCCAAAGGAGGACCTACAAATAAATGAACCAGAAAGAAATTTAGCAAAAGAGTAATAAAAAATGCAACAAGCTAGCACTCTTCTCGCTCCCAGAAGACACCATTACAGCTCCCTGGCAAACCTCTCCAAATTTGTATTCATAGTACAGTACAGGTGCAGCCAAAGGCAATTCAATTGATGTACATGTATATATTTAATGGCATTAGAAGGCTCACAGTATACTTCTTGTTTACAATATTCCACACTTCTTAACCTAAATACATTGGGTAAAAGGGAATTGGCATGAACAAGGATTTTCTCTTGATTTTTATAATCACCTGCAATTTTATCCTGGGATAAATATTAGACTGCATGCGATATTGACACACATGGTTGCATATAATCTTCAACATTTCTAAGTAGGTTGTTCTCACGATCATTGCACTCCGAGTCCATGAAATATGCATGAATTATTATTGAATAATTATTATAATGATAGAGAATTGAAAAAAAATATATATAATCTAAAACAAATCCGAAATCCATCTATCTGCTAAGCTGAAAAAAATTTCCTTAAAATAATCTCATTTTAATTACTTAAAATTTCATGAATATCAATTATCCAGGCAATCGACTGAGATTTTCTGGCTCATATATCATTTCCTTCGGGGCATTATCCTAGAATAGAAATCCATCAACATGGATTTAAGTTGTTTTGAAAGGAAAAGGAAAATTTAGAGCAGTAACAAATGATAAGAAATTCATGAAGTTCTGAAAGAGTGTTAAATATTGTAATAGATTTAATTAAATTGGCCAAATGAAGGATGTCATTGTGACGTGGGGTAGAAAGTACTCATTCATCTTGTTAAGTACACAAATGCCTAAAATTCATTTTATTTTAAAAGTTTGTTTTACTTTATTTATTTTTTTAAATTTTTTTTATTGCAGTGGTAAGCATACTTTTGAAGATGTTATTTTATTTCATTTTTTCTATTTTCTTATTGATATATTTGGTACAGTTGCTACTTATTTCAAATTGATTGGTCCATCTACATGTATGACATCCAGAAGAAAAGTGGGCGTGGATTGCATGTTGACTGGTCATCATGACCCTCTTTATTGCCATTGGAACATACTGGCACCCCTTTAAATTTCCCAATTTGTTAGCTGCAGTTAATATTTTGCCTCATATCCCATCAAGTTTGTAAATACAATTTTAAAAAAGACCCCCACCAAAAAAAAAAAAAAAAATATTGGATATTCTTCTCAGTGATCTTTTCTTCAAAACAGTGTCTACATATTTCCTGGTTTTTCATATTCAAATCATGGATCCCTTCTACTCAAAACAGTTCAATACAACCTGACTGATATTAAATACCAACAGAGGGTCAATATGACAGATTATGAAAAATAGTGATAACACTATTATGCATTGATAGTCATTACTCAAAGTTTTATTTGGCAAGATCTCAATAAAGGAATGCATAACGAAAAGAAAAATGACTCGCTGATTTTACACTTGAACTGACTTTACAAGCAAATTAAAGGGCAATTCCATAAATTATTCATGTCTGATCCACGATAAGCAGGAATTTCTTGAAAATATTCATCTCTGTTTTCTAGTTCATAAAGTTAGAAGAACAAAGGGGGGACAGATGTACAAAAAGATTGACTATTTTAAGGAATTGCCCTAAAGATGATTAACAAGTAATGGTACTGTCTTTTAAATACATGATGCATGACAAACAAAACTACTTGTACATGAAAGAAATAGAGAGATGAATAAATCAAGCACTGAAATTCATTATCCAATTACATAATTCTTATTCCACAATAAATTAATTCCAGCATAAATGTACAAAGACTGCATTTAAACAGAAATTAAAAGATTCTTGTAGTGTGTGTGCACCGAAAAAAAGGCGCTATATCAAATTTAATATAGCTTGTAAGAACTCTTTCCATGATAGCACTTGATCTTAAGAGCTATTTTTCTAAACCCAATCTTGAAATAAAGGTAAATGACTTTGACTGCTGTGATTGGCCAGACATAGTAGCCAATTGACGGGCTGAGACAACTGGGGGCTATTTCACAAAGCTGTTCGTGAAACCTGAGCGACTTTAAGAATGACTGGTGATCCTTTCTTGTGGCAAATGATATGTTCATTGGTAATAGCGCGTAAGAAATGTTCACCAGTCATTCTTAAAGTCGCTCTTAACTTACGAACAGCTTTATGAAACACCCACCAGGACTGTCTGTTGATCACAGGAGTTGACATCATAAGAGGCCCACAACAATGCAGTAGGCATATGTTTTCTCCAATTTCCTTCATTGTGTAAAATACAGGTCAGTTTGCATTCATTGACCTTCCATACTTCAAACATTTCCCAACGTTGAATCATTTATATTTTTTCAGACTACAACATGAAAAACACGTGTCCTTTACATCTTCTAGGCTGAATATCAGCAAAGTTAAACAGATTTCTGTGGTCCAAAAGAATTGACTGTGAGTCACCTTACTTCTTGATTGTGTAATGAAAATTTTCCAACTATCCAGGGCCTGATTTCATTAAAACTTCAGCAATAACAAATATGCAATAACAGTTTTAAGCTACTGAAATGATTTGATTTGATTGGTTGATAGTGAACTTGTCATAGAAATTGCGCATTTGTTATCATAACAAGTCTATGTGAAATGGGCCCCAGGTGTCACTCAATCTTTGCTATCAATTCTGTGACAATACAATTACAGTTCAAGAAGATATACATGTATACTATATAATTGATATGATTGTCTTATGCATTATCATGCACATAAATCTTTCATGGGGAAATAAATGTTGAATTTTATTTTTTAAACCAATACCTCACAGCTGCCAGGGCAGTATCCAATGTCCCTAACACTGGATGGGTCGTGCGTTGCCGTAGCAACAGTGATGCTGCCTCCGGCTCCCGGCCTGCATCTTTCAGTTGCCTGGCAATCTCTGTGACCTCTGACCTCTGACAGGAACTGAGCAGGAAGTCCGCTAATGGCGGATAGTAAGGCGTTTCGACGACTTGGCGAGCAAAGGATCGGGTGATGAAGAGTTGGAGGAGCTCTTCGTCAAAGGAATCCTCCGAAAACTGAATTTTCAAAATAAGAAAAGAAGATGTTAAATGATGAAGCTCATGTGTTCCTTATAAATTTCAAAGAATCCCACTCTATATTATGTATTTCTAATAAAAAGCAAAAGTACCATAATGAGCATTATCCTTCAACTATTGTTACACTCCTGTGATAAACAGATATAGCCATTGCTGTGTAATCTTGAACAATCACATAAGACTTACAGTAAAAAAACACTGAAACCTTTATAAAGAGCTAAACTTAGTGACATAACTATCAAATCAGTGAAAATATATTTTTTTAAAGGGAATCTTGCATTGTGAAACAAGATAATTTAACTGCATTAATGAGCCCACTTATTATGTAAATGAATCAATACAATCAGTGGATTCATTAATCACAACAAATGGGCACATTAATGCTCAAACCTTAGTAAACAAGCGTCAATTTATAGCACGCTGTGATAAAGGAGCGCATTTATTTTTGGACACTTTCTGAATGCGTGAACTGAATTAAGCATAATTGAGGATGAAATGTGCATGAAAGATGGATTCAAACCACGGATTCAAAAACACCTTTGTGAATTCAGGCCACTGACGTTCATACAGGGTTTTTAATGTAATCCAGTTTTAAAAAATCGCTTACTATTAAACAAATAGCAAATGGGCATGAGTGTGATGGTACAAGATTTCGCAAATGTGAAATATTGTACCATTGCACGAATAAGAATATCCCCTATTTGTGTAGTAAAACACCTCAGAAGTCAGCATTTTATCTATGAAAATGAGAAAGAATTATTCAAAGCAAAAAGCAAGCACGCATCTGATCTGCAGCAGCAATGCGCATTTGACCAATCCCTACACGTATTGGACCTGCATTTATTATTATTATTATTTGTTTGGCGTCACCTGTGCCTGGGAGGCGAAAAGCGAACTGAATCACTATGACCCGCAGGTCTCTCCTCCCGATATAATTGACTGGGGGGAGTGCAGGTGGACCACTACACCGGGGTTTCCCCCTACACTTATAAGAATAGTGCAGTGGGTTCTTAACGTGCAAAGGTGGTGATTCTCCTCTACACAGGGCCTCCATTTAACATCTTATCCGAGGGATGGAGTGTTTTCCATTGTAACATAGCCTGCATCTATGAAACATGTGAGAGACGTTTACACACAACGCACTGGCTTCAGTCATCCGCCCGGGATGGACTCGAACCCATGATCTTTGGTTCGACCGGCAGACGCATTACCGACTGAGCCAACAACGCGCTCAATTTACTAACCACAATAAATTGAATCCTATTATGACCGTGCAACAGAGCATTTCAGACTGTACGCGTGCAACGGTACAAATGTTTGTCATTCAGCCTCCCATTTGCTAAGCTAAGCAGGCATTGTCCAATAAGAAATAATGCACATTAGATATCATTATACTTACTTGCTCAGGTACTTTCATGTAGTCAAGGATATGTTTGTAAAGATCACTTTGTTGGGTGATGAGTACTATTTTGATAGAGGCTAGATGGTGTCCCGTCTCCACTAGGTTATCGTAGATTGCACTGATGCACTGGGGAAAAGCAATAAAACAAATTGGAAATGTATGGATATTTTGGTACATAGCTGATGACAGGAGACAAATACACGTGGAGGTGAATGAAAGAAACTTGAGAGTGGTGAAGGGAACGAGGGGAGAGAAGGGGGAAGGACAATAACGGAAAGAGGTTGACTCAAGGGAATGAAGAGAGAGGAAAGACAGAAATGGAAAATGGGTAGGAATCACAGATAGGGATAAACAAAGTGGAAAAGGCAGGGAGAAATGTAATGCCTATATTCATTGATATAAAGCAAAAATAATGAAAAAAGAAGAGGAATCGTGCAAGCATTATAAAGTGGAATGAATTCAAAGAGCAAGTCCACCCCAACAAAAAGTTGATATGAATAAAGATAAAAATCCAACAAGCATAACACTGAAAATTTTATCAAAATCAGATGGAAAATAGGGGAGCTATGGCATTTTAAAATTTCTGCTTTATTTCACAAAACAGTTATATGCTCTTCCCAGTCGGTATGAAAATGAGAAACTGTTGATATCACCACTCACTATTTCTTCTGTATTTTATTACAAAAACCCTGAAATATTTAACTTTTCCTCCTCACTATAAAGTAAAAAAAAGTTTGATTTCTCCCTGAAATATTGTGATTGGATAAAGAGCCTCTTTATTGTTAAATCTGCAAAAAATTAAATATTGAAGGATTCAAAAAATAAGATACCAAAAAAGTATTATGTACCGAATGTGACACCACTGACTTACATTTCTACGTCACTGTGTTGTGCATGTAACTGTTTGTGAATATAAGCAAACTTTGAAAATGTCATAACTTTCTTATTTCACATCCAATTTCAATTAAATTTTTAGTGTTATACTTGTTTCACTTTTATATTTTTATTCAAATCAACCTTTTTGGGGTGGACTTGCCTGTAAAGAAGGGAAAATATATCAGATTAAACAGATGAGGTGGAAATTCCCAATATTAGGAAAAGGATTTATCAAGTCTTTCTTTAACTCTATATACAAATATATCTCTAAAAGACATATAAGAATTAAAAAAACTAAGAAAGTTTACAGTGAGCAGGAAGTGTGGGAATCAAAATTCTGTGATCAAATATTAATCAGGAAAAGGGAAAATACAAATATCTCTTTATGTTAGAGAATGTCATCTCCAAGAAATATCCATATTAGAAAATACGACTGAATGGTCTGGGGGCAAAACAAATATGCAAACACGTCTATGGACAAGCAATGTTGACTCTATATGGTGACCAGGCAAACACCTACTTTCATTGAATCAACATTCAAATTCAATTTTCTAATGGCGTAAAACTTCAAACGTAGTGGAAGTTTAATCATTCAAGAACCCCATATTCAACAGTGACAGATAATTCATATGTTTCTGAAAATGGAAATCCCTTTTTAATCATTATGATAAACTCAATCATATTTTCATAGGCAAGTACATGCAGGTCTCTGAACAGATAGAACTTAAGGATAAATCTAAGATTGAAATCATCGGCATTATAATGTATTGCAAATTATAATTATTATCATTATCATTATTATTAATACTATGATTATTTGTCATTACCATTATTAACAGTATTATTTTCAATAGCATCTTCACCATCATCATCATTATTAGTATTTAGAATTATTATCACTTAAAATATTATCATTGTTATTACCATTATTATCATTATCCTTATTCTATTCATTATCATCATAATCATCATCAATATATACATTATTATCATTATTTTCATTATTAGTATTATTATAATTATTATTATTATAATCATTAGAAGTAGAAGTAGTAGTGGTAGTAGTAGTAGTGGTAGTAGTAGTAGTAGTAGTATTAGTAGTAGTAGTAGAATCATTATTATTATTATCAATATCATCATTTTTTTTATTAAGATTATTATCAACATTATCTTTACAATGATCAGGGTTCCTCATAAAAATGACATTCAATGTCAGGAAGTTTTTCCTCCTTATTTTTTTTCCGTTCTTGTACAAAATCCTTGAAAATCAATAAAATATCAAAAGACACAATTTTTTTTTTTCAAATAACTTGCAAATGTAAGACATCACAGTGAAGTATGCAGATAATTCTATAAAATATGTTTACTTACCTGAGATGAAAGTGGATTCATCCTTTGTTGTTCTCTCATGAGGTCAACGACCAATTGACCTTTGAACTCTGAATAGCTTGTCATCTTAGAAATAACTTGCACCCACGGTTCCTCAGATGGTGAGCTAAAAATTAATTAGATTTACAAATGTTGTTTAGTAGTCATTGAAGTGGTGCTTTGGATATCAAATAATAATAATGATAATATAGGTATATTTACCCAGGAAAGCCACTTCAGTTCTGAAAAATGTTCTCCCAGCGGACCCTGCTATTATTATTACCCCGGCTTTAGCTGGGCTGCCTAGGCACTCAAGCATTCAAGGAAATTCTTCTTACTGGGTACCCATTCACCTCACCTGGGTTGAGTGCAGCACAATGTGGATAAATTTCTTGCTGAAGGAAGTTACGCCAAATCAAAGTTCGAGTTCTTCGAGTTCTTAGAAATATAATTTTTATAGGAAATGATCGGACGCAATGCTGAAGTGTTCATCATATGCCAAAATGCTTTAATATTAAAAACAACAAATTTTAAATAAAATAATTCAGGTTTGCTTGAAATTATATTCCTTTCATTACGACATGCTTTTCCTAGTCTAGCTAACACAGGAAACAACGTGTGGGACCACACTATAAATGGATGGGTCTTTTTCAGTAATTTTACTTATCTTCATTTGCTGATAATTACCAGGATACATTTTACTGCAAAATCATTTAGCAGACATCATTTATTTATGGTCTTTTTATAATTATGTGTAAGTTTTGTTCAATTCTGTGAACTTTTCATCTCTGTTGTTACCAGTACCACAGTTTGTTTTTAACTACTTTGTCAGGCTTTCAGCGAGAAAGAAAACGATTTGTAGGGCCTAAATTGATGTTAGATTGTAAATGACAAACACAGGTATTTGAGCAAGTTGGTTCTGAAATGGCCAAAACGTAAAAATAAAAACTATGGCCCGAATTCACAAAGGTGGTTTTGAAAACCCATAGTTGAGTCCATGGTTTATGCAGATTTCATGTATATATTACACTTAATTTAGCGCGTATCAGGCACGTGTATAAAAAAAAATGTCCATTGCTGATGCACGCTTTTGTCCCAGTGCACCAAATTAACGCCTGTTACCATGGTTAGATACGCTATTTTACTAATGAGTACACAGTTTGAAGAGTAGACACATTAATT
Source organism: Lytechinus pictus (assembly GCF_037042905.1). NCBI lineage: Eukaryota > Metazoa > Echinodermata > Echinoidea > Temnopleuroida > Toxopneustidae > Lytechinus > Lytechinus pictus. The sequence goes on from NC_087249.1 coordinate 16,473,298, forward strand.
CAAACCAGTGGACTCATGAATAAAATAGCATGGATAACCACGGCAACAGGCGTGAATTAGGCGCACTGTAACAAAAGCGTGCATCAGCATTGGACGTATTTTAACATACGCAGTAAAATGAGTGTTATTATACATGAAATCTGAACAAACCATTGACTCAACTGTGAGTTTTCAAAACCACCTTTGTGAGTTCGAGCCATTGAGTCTTTCATTCATGTAGGTTTCTTACAAAACCACCCATGTGAAGAACTGTTGAGATTTCCTATGAATAAAGTAAATGTTCATGTGTGCGTTCCTTTTGCACATTCTATGCTAGAAGGTCCCTGAATAACTTTGAACGTTGCGCAGGCTGTCTTCGATATGTGAAATTTTATTTCATTTTTCTGAAAAGTCACGAGGTTACGATTGTAATGTCAAATGATGTCCGACATGATTGTCATTTCAACGTTTCATGTGAACTAGAATGAGGCAAATCATTTCAGGAAGGTGGCATACATGTATTAGGGGGTTGAATGTACATACTCCTATATGGAATTGCCATTTAGGTGTCCTCTGAAGTGTAAAATAAATAAAGACATACATATGTATAAAGTTCAACAAGTAAAGGGTCATCTTTGATATAAAAAAATGGAAATCCGACTGTAAAACACACTGGGTGTTTTTTTTTTTTTGGGGGGGGGGGGTATTCTGAAGGCCAAAAGGAGGCCATATTGGCCCAAATTCACAAAGGTCGACTAAAGTTATACCGGGGTTAAATTTAGCCCGGGGTTAACTAATACCCAGGTATAAAGTTAGTCCACCACGCTATTCACAAACGTTGGACTAACTAATCCATGGACTAACTTTAGCACCCGGGGTTAAATTTAACCCACGGCTGAGTTATACCCCGGTGCTAACTTTAGTCCATGGATTAAAATGACGTCAAACGACGCGTTTCATACCCCGGGTATAACTTTAGTCCACCTTTGTGAATTCGGGCCATTGTTTTTTCATAACATGTATGGTCTACTGCACGCAAGGAAATAATTTTTCTTCACTGCATTTTAATAGTAAATGATTTCATCCATCAATTTACTGATTACAAAACATCACTGATTTCATATTTTTTATTTCTTTACACTGGTTCACTACTAAAATGTAAGTTCAAATCTAGACCCTATTTTAAATCATTCCCACTTCTTGAATGCAACTTCTACCTGAGATTTAAAGCTAATGATTTTCTTGTTTATTTCATCTTGGCATTTTAAAAACAACCTTGTAGATTTCTAAGTGTAATTTACTATGATTGACAGGTGGTCATTGAATTATGTAGATTTCATACTTGGTATGTTCTGTAATTAACTCTTGTAAAATTGCATCCTGTCATCAACAGTATATTTCATAAGGGGTTATAATAGAAGTCATTATATGACACCTAGATAGATCCTTGTGATTTGATTGGTTGTTTGATATCGTTCATTCAGCCCATTTTGCAATGACATCATCAACCATGCAATTTTGGATCCATTCATCGTGCTATTTGGATCCATACCATTTTGTCCATTGCACGCACGCACCGAGACTGCAGCTCATGCAGGCACCAGCAGTGCGAATGTTGTAATGACGTAACAATCAACAGACTGAACTCGCACTGCATGAGCATGTTTTGCATCGAAATTCATAAATTTCATATGAAAAAAAAATCAATGTCATATAAACCAAATAATGAATTTTTTCATTCGTGCAATGGACCAAATACTTCATTCGGTGAAAGATGAAATAATGATCTATTCAACGAGGCAAAGCTGAGTTGAATGGATCATCTTTCACCTCATGAAGTATTCTGTCCATTGCACTCATAAACATTCATTATTTGTATACTGAACTCAAGTGACCTTTGATTAATTCCCTGCTAGTCTTATTCATACATGATGTGAAACATTTAACTTTAGCAAAACAAAATTCTGTGCAAAATCAAAGTGCTATCAGTGACATTGAGATAGAGTTTTTAGCAAGTGCATACTGCATGAAATAAACTTTAAATTTGACAATGACAGCATACATAATGATAAGCATCTAGGTACAGTAATTCAAGCAAATGACAAATATATGAACGGAAAATAAGTAATGCAATACACCTAGTACATAAAATATGAATAGACCTAATTACATACTACAACAGGCAGGCACCTATGTGTACACCTGTACAACCAAAAAAGGCAAGACATGAAAATATCTGGGCCATGCTGATTGGTTGCCATGGTAACAATGCTCAACATTCAATTAAAATCAAGGATTCCTTGAAAATTTCCAAATTATAGGAACTTCTACTGAATGGGGCAAAGTACCCAAAACGACAAGACTCACCTAAAGTTAGTCTCCAATACAGGCCATTGTTGAAGAAGATTAGTGAGGGCCACCAGCTGGTCAATAGAAGCACTCCTTGAGAGGAGAGACTTGAATAGTTCAAGACGACTGGATTCGGAGACTACATCCTCTTCAGTTACCTGATGATGGTAAATGGGAACACACAAGTCTTAAATTAAGTTGAAAGAGCCAGTTAAGCTTATTAGATTAGATCAATCTAGCTTATATTTCGGAAGGGGGGGGGGGGCTTCTTTAGAGAATCCATAAATAATGTATAGCTCATGTCAAGTTTCTTTACTTTTTCTATTAGTGTTTGTGCAATTTATAAGACCAGGGTCCCGTAACACAAAGCAATTAATCGTATGCTTGATTTTTACGATTGATTGTACATTGTAGTCAATGGAATCAATCGTAGAGAAATGTTCTACGATCATTGCTAAGCTTGGTGTTACGGGCCCCAAATCTGCAATTTGAATTTCTGGATCTACATGTACCAGGTGTTTCATTACTTTTATTACTTTTTTCATGTCATAAAAAAATACTTGCAAAACTAAACAAATTGAAAAACAAAAATACATTTATAAAAAACTATTGTACATCAAATATCAATCCTGGAAAGACTTTTTAGCTTCAATATAGATTTACAACTGAATTCTAATTTTATCCATGATTTAGTATAATTGATCAATGACAAAATAATTCTAATTTAACTAAACAATTTTTTAATAAGGATCAGCAGCAGAGATCTGTCAGCGAGGGGAGGATTAAAGGCAAATGGGTCTCATTGTTTTAATATTTCATTAATTGTTGTAAAGTTTTCATGTATTGGTCATTAAATTACCTGTACATCCATCCAGGCACCACTGACGATAGCTTGTGTTCTGTAGAACAAGAGTAACTGAGTGTCTTCTGCACTCAATGGGAATGTCTGAAGAAAGAAAAACAAAAAAATAAACCCAATCTCATTTTCTTTCCTGCTTTTCACTATTTTGTCATTTCATCCTCCTCTACTTGTTTCTTTATTAATTTCTTTCAAAGAAAAATGTCTCTCCTGTGCACTACCTTGTGCCCCCCTCTCACCTTCTTCAATAACAAGCTCTTATCTTTTTTGGGGGGGTGGTGGTTCAGCATTTTTTTAATCAAATTTGTACCTCTTCTTATTCATAAAAGAAAAATAATTTAGAAATTATACATGTTTATGAATGAACAAACTGTTTAAAGTTATAATCATACAATTTTCCAAATTACTGCCAACATTTTTACTTCATTTATCAATATCTCAACTATGTATAGATAAATCAATTGTATATGATATCGTACTTTTTATGAAATGAAATCAAATCAAGGAATCAAATGTATGCATTACAATTATCTTATTTTATCATTATCTGCACCAATTAAACTCTGATAACAATCACCTTCAATTTAAGCCAACGATATGTTGTACCAATGGGCTCTAAGAAATGCAAATTAAGGGAATATAGGGAATTTGGACGATGTCCTTATGGCTTATCATATTACATACCTCTTCCAGCAGCTGTAGTATTTCAACTCTAGGCTCTACTGCTACTGACATGTCACTGCAAAAAGGCCGTAACTCATCTAAGATGTGATTTGCAGTCACTAATGTACCTCTGAAATACAAATGATAGGAGAGTCATGTTTCTGCAGAATGGATGAAACACCTTCAAAAACATTGATTTGTAGTTTCCCTGATGACTTATTGTTGGTTTTGTGGCGACAGGTCACATTTGGTATTATGGCAGACAAAAAAATGAAATGAAATAAAAAATGAAAACTCACCCTCCTTGTGTGTGTTTCTGGACTTCTTGGGTAACTTTCTTCAAGCAGTCAATGGGTCTCCCATCCGCATCAATATCTTCTAACCCATCTCCACTCCTGAAATCATAAATCCATGAAACAGTCAGGGTTATAAACCAAACATATATATTATCATCTGCATAGATATCTTCTAAACTTTCACCAATCCTGAAAAGTATGATTATAATTCATGAAATAGCAAGGGTTATGATCCAAATAATATAAATATTCTTATCCACAAAAAAATCTTCTAAATCCTCTCCACTCCTGAAAATATATGACTATGATTGATGAAATAGCCAGGGTGATATACCAAATACATGTATGTACATTCTCAGCCTCTGGTTGGTCAAAGCTCATGGCAAATAATAGATTATTGACTGCTAGTTAGTTTGATAAATGTATCAACGATAAAAACACTATTCAGAATGGAATGGGGAGATCTATGCTGATTAGGATACAGAAAATAACGATGTGGATCCTTGTTATTTGGTAAGCCACCCTCATTTCAAAACAGTGAACTGTTACACAACTTTCCTTTATCACAGTCTATACTTTTAGCAGACCTGCCAACCTTCTACAACAAAAACAAGTTTTCAAAGAAGGAAAAAAAAAAGTATTTTTTGACAAAAAGAATATTTTTTAAAATTTAGCTCAACATAACAATCGCCAGCCTGTTGTAGTGAGATCGCTGAAAAAACATGTGAAATGACTCTACTTGAAAACTTGATAATTCACTCTTTTAAACATGTGCTTGTAGGCGAGAATTTACTTGATCTTTTCATGCAACAAGTTTAACTGGCCCGACTAGTCTGGGATTGTCGGACCGGCACTATAGCATCACATGCTGTGTATAGTACATACTCCATGATCAGAAATTTAAAAAAAAGTAACAAATCATTAAAAAAAAATTTGGTGTATTCATAGCAAAAAAAAGAGGAACAAATACTCTAAAAAGGGAACGGTTGGAATGTCTGTTTTAGGCATGTGTGAAGGAAACAATAAATACCTTGGTCCTGTAACATAAATCTTAGCAATTGAACATGGAGCTGATTTTACAGTTGATCATACCCTTTAATCAATGCAATCAGTCACAGAAATCAGCCCAACAACAAATTGCTGATCATTATATTACACTGTAAAACGCTTGGAAATGTCGTTCAGATGTATAAAGCAATATACAAAAGCACATTATTATCATAATCAATTTATAACTCACTTGATAGCTGTTAATATCCTCCTTATAGCATCTCTGATAACTGAAAGCACATTCCATTTTGTAATCGTAGACCCATTAAGGGCCTGGTCTAACAGTGAGACTGGTGCTCCGGCACAGATCAGGGATGCGAAGACCGTCTTCATGACCTCTGGCTGACCTCTCGACATGTCATACTTCTCATAAAATTTTGTTGAGTTGTCCTGAGAAATTAAAAAGTTTTTGGTTGGGAGATTCATTTATAGATTAAATTTATCCATATTTTTACATAACAAAGGTCTTGCCCTCAAATGGCTCTCCTCATTCTATAACGACAGGTCTATTCCAACTAAATAGAGGAAAAGTAAAACAAGTATTGAATCAACCATTTTATAAAAATTAAGAGGGTGATTTACAGAGATTTAAGCATGACTAAAAATTAGCACTTATATTCTTGGTCATGTTTGGTATAGAACACATCACCGCATTGGTCAGAGATTGTGCATTGAATATCACTTACAATTTACAATATACTGTATACAAGCCAATGTACATGTAATTATGCTGTATTTTTGTAGACTTTGCATTAAACAAATAATATATTTTGTTTTGCTTTCTTAAAATGTAATTGTTGAATGTCTTTATAATTGGAGTTATATGATTAACAGCCATTACACTTGTGAGACTAGGAAAAAATCATTATCTTTTTCAAAATCAAGTGGATACATTCAATAGAGAAAGCATGGACATATGAAGAGTATCCTTCATTATCCAGGTATATTAAAATAGAAAAGTTGGATGAAATTCATTGTCCAGTTGTCACGGAAACGTCCAAAGGAAATAGAAAATAATGCTTTGTGATGTATCAAGTGGAGAAAACAAAGAAATGGGTATCATACAGCATACCTGATCAAATTGCTTGATTTGAAGCACGCCCTCTGTGTTGAGAGTCTGCAGATGCTTTTGGTACAGCTGTAATGTTTGGATGGTAGATTCCATAATGTTTTCACTGGTCTCCCCAGCAAACTTCTGCTTGCCTGATCCTTGCTGTTTGGCAAACTTGATGGCACGACTCACCAAGTTCTGCCTGCACTCAATTGAGAGCTGACAAATACACAAAGATTCAATTTCATGAATGATAATAATAGTAATAAGAACCACTGTATTAGCATCAGTCATTACTGACTACAATTATTTAGTAATCTTTGCTCTAATCCTGTTCAGTGGCAGCACATTCCACATTTTATTGTTCATATTATTGCATTGTATTATACCATATTCAACTTATATTTCTTGATTGCCAACAATGATATTAATAATTTTTGTTGAAATATATAACAGGGTATCTATAAGACAAGACTATGTAGGCAACATGTATATGTAATCCACTGTGCTTTATTACCCTGGCTATATACCGTATATATACATATATATAGCTGGGCTGCCATTTCAGATTCTAAAGCTTTCAAGAGAAGTCCAGATATAATATGCTGCATTATTGTAGATAATTTAATTTACTCACCACAACTCAGTTTCTCAAAAACAAAACCACTTTGATAACCTGGTTCAACAGTAATTTAAAAGCATTGCCTTGAAAACTAGGGAACGGATTTACCTTGTCCAATGATTTCTGAGTGAAGACGATTCTCTTGATGAAATCCTGGAAGTCGGTGATGGTGAGTCTACCAAAGAACTCTCCGCAGGCTTCATACCGATGCTGCCACTCAGCCTGGAGAGAATGGAAGAGATTAATGTACATTTCATGTAAATACTTAAAAGAGTGTCCAGACTAAAAGATAGTAGTTTTGTAGCTTCATTTAATTATTACAGCTAAATTATTATTGTACCTGTATGAATGAATTAATTAGTGTAAATTAAGTAATTCAAAACATATTCAAATAATTTTTTAACAATTAGCATCTACATGGCCAGGGTTTGAACCCCTGTATAAACAATATTTAAACATGAACAGGGACACACATATGGCACTCAGACACTACTTAGAAATGTATATTCTTTTATAAATGAAAAAACATCACCCAAAATGGAAAAATAATTAAGTAGAAACTTACAGTGGTTTCTGGTGCTTTCTTATGATTCTGATCACCGTCCCAAAACATTTTCACGATGAATGCAAGGAAGACTTGAGATGGTGTCAAACTCCCACCATTCTACAAACAAATAAACAAGCAAATGAACTACAATGGCTGCTTGAATAAATCAGAATGATAGAGGTTTACTAATTCTGACAAATTAAAATAAACAGAGTATGGTGTATACTATACATGTACATATATATTTGCATACATGTACATGTATGCTTGTTCATCAGAAATGTGATGATGAGGAAATGACTTGTAACATTTTGCCTTACAGATAAAGGAATGTAGTTATAGCAAACACACATTTCCTGGGAAAGTCGATTGCATCACATCATCAAAGATCTCGATCTGGTTTACTTGCATAAACATAACTCCATGAAATCATGAAATCTAAGCTGAAAAGTGACCACAGTGGGGATCACCAACACAAATAAGCACATGTGGGGCAGTGTATTATCATAACTTGGAAAAAGACCCAACATTTGGGAAGAATACCATGCTTGTTTTATCAATAACTCAGCAATGACACATTTTCTACCAGAATCATTTCGCACATATTTTCATTCATACATACATAGACTATGGTGGTCATTTTATTGGATTCAGTTTGAAGTCATTTTAGATTGTTAGCACAACTGGTATTAGTATCTTATTCACTACTCACTATTAGTTCCACTGATTAATCCTTACTCTTCTCAGCACTTGGGATTTTGCTGTTCTATTCAATATTTCTTTTCAATTTTTCAATTGTGACCAATTGCATTTTGCATGTCTGAGGAAAAAGTGGGCAACCAACAACCCTCTCATCACAAATGGATGCTGGTGGAAACACACAAATTGGAACAGACCATTAATACACAATCTGTTTTTACGATCAATTTTAGATGAAACCAAAGAGATATTCAATGGACAACTACTCTGTAGAATAAGCCCAAACATAGGGACAGGGGTGTGATTAATCACAAACAAAAACAGCTGAAAAAGGCTTAAATTTGAAGAGCTTCCAAACTTTTTTACAGAGGAAAGCAAAAATAAGCTGAAATTTAAACCAAACTTAGCTGAAATTGGCTATTAACCCTATCTAGGCCAGGGGGGGGGGCCTCCGATTCGCGCAATATTTTCACCTTGCGAAATTTTTTGACTGCGACGCTCACTGACTTTTTACGTTCAAGTCTTGCGCAACTTTTGAGACCAATTTTGCGTCACCCTGCTACGTGGTTCCGAAATTACGCAACATTATGTAAGTTCATGTCAGACCAAAAATTGCTCAAAAACATGATTTTATGTACAAAGTCAATGCAAATTGTGTTTTCAACCAAAAATCATAAATGTATGATTATTTTTAGTTTTGCAGGTCTAAATGTATTTATTTTATGCTTTTTATGATCTCAGAAGAGTCCCCAACAAATTTCATTGAAAAAACAATGAAAAACAAAAGGTGAAATAACCAAAGAAATACATAAGAAATTGCAAAAAACAATATAATACATAAAAAATGATTTGATATCACAATTTTGTTCATGTACACTTGCTAAGAACACCACAAAGAGTTACTATACAAAAAATTAGAACATTTGGAGCTTTATTTAGGGAGTTAGAGGAAAAAGTATGATTTCGTATACTAATTATGCATAAATTAGCATAATCACTTAATAGCAATTCACATGAAATAAATTACTATACAATTTTGTAGATTATGTCCCAGACAACCCGCGTGCCAATTTTCGGCGCGATCGCGCTGTCGACGGCCATATGAACTCCCAAAATACCCCAGCCTAGATAGGGTTGAAATAGCCGAGCTCTCACACCCCTGTTGGTGGCAATTTCCCCATAAAGAACCTAGACTATACCCCATACAGAGGTTGAAGAAGAAGCATAAACTAGGTTTCAACGTACCTTTGTTGGTATTTTTGGTGCTAGTTTGGCAAGAACATGTACATTGGATGAGATGAGAGAGGGTGAGATGACATTGATGGGATCAGATACACCATCCATTAGACGTCTGTAGTCAAGACCTAAACAACATCATAAAAAAGAAGAAAAAACAATTCCATTAACCCTTTACATATTGAAGCAGGGTAATCCCAGTACAGATCCTATCAATTCCTTTGGTACATTTTTAATTCAATTTATACATTCAATTTATACATGGAGCATCATGGCCCATTGGATTAGTCTCCGGACTTTGAAACCGAGGGTCGTGGGTTCAAATCCCAGCCATGGCGTAGTTTCCTTCAGCAAGGAATTCATCCACAGTGTGATGCACTTAACCCAGGTGAGGTAAATGGGTACTGGCAGGAAGTAAGGAAGTAATTCCTCAAAAAGCTGTGTGCACCAAATAGGTAGCCTAGATTAGCCGGGGTAATAAAATAGCAGGGCTCGCTGGAAGAACAGTTTTCGGAACTGAAGTGGCTACCCTGGGTAAATATACTGTTATCATTATAACTATTATCATTATTATTATTACATTCAAAAACTTGGATGGTCATTTTATTGGATTTTATTCAAACTTTATCTTGAGATTGTTATCACAACTGACATTTATGTTTAGCTGAGGTTATTAAATTAAACGCAGCGAGGAATGTTGCCTTTGATGAAAACAGAGTAACTGTCAGCATAACTCACTCGAAGCAGCGGCCTTGATCTTCTTTAGAAGCTTGACATGCATGTCAGGGGTTATGACCTGACCTTTGACCTCTGTGCCGCTCTTCTGCAACAACGTGAAGTAGTAGATGAGACGCTGATGATCGGAGCCCTCTATGGTCGGGTATATGCACGTCTCCATCCTCTCGCAGAAGTCCTCTGGTCTTTCAAGTAGAGTGGCGATTAGATCCAGCTGGTGGCTTCGAGCCTCGATGGCAGTGGTTGAGAGACTGGAAGAAAATAAAGTGTTGGTGGCTCCATTTATTTCATTTCAATAACAAGATATTTACAAAGTACAACCTATATGATAATCACATTATATGCTAATAAAAGAAATGATAAATCAAGGAGTAGGGTTTATTGTAACGCCTCTGGCAGCCTTGCCTGCATTACACAACTCAATAGAGCGGCAGCGCTAAATTTTTAAAAATAGCTACGATGAATGATTGTTAAAAAGGGGAGAAAAAAGGTGGTCAGGCACATTTTCACATAATTAAAAGCCAATAAACAAGCAAACAATTGTAAGTCTATTTTTGTCCCTAAATCATTCTTGCAATCAATAAAAATATTGTAAAGTTGAGATATAGATATAGCTGGTCTGCTTCATGCACTAAGAAGTAAATCTGATTTGCTCTCGCTAAAATTTCCCTATAAGCTGTATGTAGTAATTTTACAACTGCAACAAAATATTTGCAATTGATTGCAAATATTTTCTTGCAACACCACCTTGTAAGACCGGGCATGGTGGCTCAGAGGTAGAGTGCCAGCCTCAAGAACGGGAGGTCGTGGGTTCTATCGCTGGCTTTAATAAAAATGGGACCTTCTGCCTTCTTGCTGGGCGCTCAGCATTTAGATTGGAGATGGGTAATAATAACATATCATGTAATGCGGGGCCCGCTGGTAGAGTAATCTTTTAACTGAAGTGGCTGCCCTGGGTAAATAAAACGTCATTATTATTATACTCACCCACTCTCTGAGAAAAGGAACTCTAGATGAGCCATTAGAACTTCCCACATTGACAGATGATACCTCTGAGCTAGGGATACAGACAAGTTATACACATCATCCTCAAGACTCCTGCGGGATTAATGATACATATCAAAGAAGGGTATGTGGTCGTGTCATGGTTTAGTGGTTCAGGTAGTTGACTCTTTACGGAAGGTTTGGGGTTCAGATCCCAGATGGGAGCAGAAATCTTTGGCAAGACATTCATCCACAATTGTCAATCTCCACCCATGTGCTATCTGGGTACCAAAAAGGATGCTAGTGTTATTGTGATGAGACTGGCGATCGTATTTTACTTTGGACAGGTGACCCCAATTTGGAATCTAAATCAACAACAATTAATATTTGGGGTAGTGTATATTTACTGCAAGACAGGGTCACCATTTGGGAATAATGTCATGCATATATTATGAAAAACTTCATAAAACGACCCCCTGAGTGGGAAGCTCCCTAGGGAGTGGAGATGGCACACTTTACGCATGGAACAGCCATTGCTTCCAATGACACAGGTACATGCGATAACAAATACATGTTAGACAAAAAGGTATACAGCACTATGTTTTCAGCTTTATCATCCATTCAACTGCATTGTGCCACAGCCCATATGAAAATTTCATCTAAATATTGTAAATGACATTTACATACATTTCTCTCTATAAACCAGCATAATGAAAAGTGTCAAGTTCTTTATAAGGCCATTCCGAGAAGGATAGCTACCCCCTCAAACGGCTGAGGATAATTTGAGAATACCAAGGATTCAAGAACTTACATTGCTAAGCCGAGGATTGTTTCCTGTTTATATTCATTGTCCCTGGTAAACCGTACCACATCCACTCCTGAAAGAGAGAGTAAATGAGAAATGAAGATGTAATAATAAACATCAATAATATTAATTTACTTAGCTTCATAGCACTTACAATCTATTTAAATGAGAAGTCTGAGAAGCAATCTACAATGATTTCACATAATTATCTTCGTTTTGGTAGATTAACTGTTGTACTCGTTTCCAGGTACATAAATTCATGCTAGAAACAGGTTTAACACAACAAAATATGAATTTGTTGCTGAAAAAAAATTAAATTGAGAAGAGAAGGATGTGAATCCAAGATCATCTGAATGAAAAATGAATCAGGAATGCTCCAACAAGCCACTTCCTGCCACCACTATGATATCAGGATCAGGATTTTTCTGGGGACCGTTTAAGAGAACTCTTCAATAGAAGTACTGTGTATGCATTGTTATGTTTTCCCATAGCACCCTCCCACTAAGAATATAGGAATATGTGTTAACAGAGTTGTGCAAGCTGCCGATCACCAGCGCATGCAAGGAATGGCATCAGCCTCTAAGGTAGCGATGCAGTGACATCAATGCATAAGGTATATCATCTGACTGAAACAATGAGGAAGGAAGTTGTCAGATCTGACAACTTGTCATGAAAGTTGTCCGAACTGCCTAAATTGCAAGCGCTGGTGATTTTAGTTTTAGTTGGTTTTGGTTGGCCAAGAAGCACTGGTCTGTGACCATTTATTATAACTACGAGTGCTGACAACCTCCATGAAAGACCCAAATCCCCCCCCCCCCCCTCCCCAGGCCGCCATTAGCAGAAAACAAAATAAAAATTGGAATGAACTCTTACCCCTTCCAAGAGCTTGGAGACTCTGTGCCTGCAGAAGATCAGCAAGGAGCTCATCATAGTGCTTGAGCCTTCCCACCAACGCAGAAACGTCATCGGCCCACCCAGCCGCCTTTTTGGTATCGGCCAACTTCAGGACCTTCTGAATGAGCTGGGGAGGGATGGTCTCATAGATTGGGGGTCTCTTCTTGGCCTGTTTGACGGGCTGGAGACGAGTGGTGGCTTGGAGGGCAAAGTAGTAGGCAGCCAGCTGGAGGGAGAGGGCCGAGTGGGGGATCTTCTCAAAGCATTGGTCTGCATCAAGAGGCTATAAAATGCAAACAAAAAATCTTATAAATTACTTTCAAAAATCAAATTTGTAACTCACACAGAAAATTAGATTTAAGATCATAATTGACTTTATCATTATTACAAGTACATGTGAGTCTAGTACTGGTTAAATCATACTCTAATGACTACATGTACCTGTCACATGCAATTAAAGGTAGCCCAGCTTAAAAGCCAGCATAATATCGAGGCACCTTGACCACCTTGCATGGTCAATACGTGCGTAGTGTAAATACACTATGTCATAAAATCATAATCATTTATTAATTTCTTCGTTGTTTTCTTACTTCCACATTCAGACTTACATTTGGAAGGGCAAGAAGGTAAGCCAACGCTAGATTCACATCTGACTTGAAAGCATCCATCGCAAGCTGTAGTAACACTGTGCAACATGAAAATGAAATATATACATTGTAGTAAATGTTATCTCAATTTAACATTATTCTTTTTTCAATTTGGCATTTTTCTTCTTTCTCTCTTTTTCTTTCTCTTTCTTGTTCTTGGAAGCATCATGGTAACGCAGTTTGACTCTCGCCTTGCAAATCAGAGAGTCGTGTGTTTGAATCCCACTGCAGCCTTTAGAAAGGCGTCAATCCACACTTTGCCACTCTCTACCCAGGTATTAAATTGATACATGGTAGGATGTGAAAGCCTAGTATGTAGTATGCCTAGCAATTGAGTCTTGGAACTCATGAACTCCCCAGGGAGTGGAGAAAGTACATGCATTGTGTGCCAGGATCCAATGACTGGAGTAGTTCATAATTGCAATGCAAAGCGCTTAAAACATAATGTAATAGCTGCTATATAAAGGTGACTACTATTTCTCCTTTTCCTTCTCACTTTTCTCAATGATTTTATCTTTTACTATCCCTTCTCTTGGTCCTATCATTAGGTCTGGGACAAAGACCATGTTTTGCCATTCGAATAATTCTCTAGGGTAAATATGGTAAAATATACAAGTGCAAGTCCAAATAATGAGAATGCAGGGGCTAGCTATTGTGAGCAAATTGCTAATTTCATGCTGGGAGGTCAGAAATGATTCCTACCATGAGTAGCATGTTCTGACATGGATTGGTCATCTTTGGTCAAACTCCTTAGCTGCATGGCTCTCAGCAGTGCTTCATTGAGAGACCGGTGTGATGTTTCACTTGTTGACCACTGGTAGTTCACATAATTAGGGTCACCCTGCCCAAGAGAATGATAACAAAAATATTTTTCATTTTAAAAAATTTGTTCCAATGTCACGAATGCAAATAGGGAAATTATGAAGAGATAAATGTACTTCGAAAAATTATACCTGATACATGTAGATTCAAGTACAATGCGTAAATGTAAAAAAAAAGAAAGATAAATGTACTTTGAAAAATTATACCAGATAGATTCAAGTACAATGCATAAATGTAAAAAAATAGATAAAGATTTACATGGTATACTGTGGAATGTCACTTTTAAAACTGAGGACAAATTATACTCAAGATTTCCTATCATTTTGAGGTAAGGTGCCTTGTCAAATGTCGGATCTACGTCTCCTTGCAGGAATCCTGCAAGCAGCTTTTTACTTCTGATCGTCATATTTCATCAAAGACAAAATAAAGGGCGATGCAGGACAGCTGCAATGAAAAGACGCAGAGCACCCTCAAGAGCAGGGCCCTGTCTTACAAAGAGTTACGATTGATACAATCAATCTCAACTATATGGAAATCAATCCATATCATAATTTTTTTCTACAGGAAATTATCTCAATCTCCTTAGTAAACAAAGAGAATCACACTAGATCTTCAAGAGAATGATATATGTATGAATATCCATCACATCTAGAAAATATTTTGAACAAACATGCATTTTAGATGTTGACATTGCTGGCCGTCCATAGTTGTGGTTGATCGGATCAATCGCAGCTCTTTGTAAGACGGAGCCCAGGATTCCTGCTAAGAGACGTGGCCCAGAATTTTGCCTAAATAATAATGTGCGGTATTCTGATAATTTAAACCTAGGTTTAACTCTAGTTTAAACTTGAATTTTAAACCACACTTCTATGAATTGCTGAGCTTTGATCTAATACAAAGGACTCTGGTGGAGACTTTGGTAGTGAACGTATATACAGTTTTATTATACAGGCCAGGCAGGTCATTCAACAGGCATGGTATCCATGTTGCGGGAGGTGTATGAAGTGCTTAGATATCCATACTGATATACTGATAACAGGCTTCATAATATTTCTTCCATATTTGTGGCAATTATAACGTATCAATTATTTCATTAACATTCATGATATTTATGTATTTTCCTTTTCTTCCCATTTCATGTCTCAATTTTTTTTTACAACTTTTCTCAGAAGGGTAAGAATCATTTTAATTGGTCAATGAGCTGACAACTGGCACTCCATAAAAGTATGGTCTAAGTTAACCCAGGTTTAAATAAACCATGGCTTCAGAATACTACCCGATGAATTTTACAAAAAAACAACTGGAGTGACTTCAATCAAAATGCCAGTAAACTTTCTTACCTTGCTGATGGTCGGCTCTTTGAAGCAGGTCTCATAAAAGGCAGGACACACCCTCCTCTCGATTCCACACCGCTCCACGTCATCCTGGTCTGTATCCCCCTGACTATCCCCTGCCATACCCCTCCCTAGGGGCCTCAGGAACTGCATGGTCCCCACCCACCACTGGGCGTCACTCACACTGGCAAGGACAGCCTTGGTTGTGGCACCGGTGGTGGCGAGGACGGCGGAGGTGGCGGCTCCGGTGGTAGCGAGGACGGCGGAGGTGGCAGCTCCTGTGCTGGCGAGTACCGCAGAAGTTGCAGCACCGGTGGAAGCAAGGATCTGTCGGGTTCTTCTGGTCACGATTTGGGTGGACGTCGATGGAGTGTCTTTCTCTATGTCATTCTGTATTTCAACAGAATTCAAGCAAATGTTGTTATATTATGATTATGAAAACATGTAGTACATTGTGAGGATTAAAGAAATTGTCAACTTACTTGGTTATCTTACATTGGATAATTTCACATTTGTTTTACTGCATTAGCACTTCGATACATTTCTAATAAAAAAGCATGAAGCACATGACAATGATTAGCAAATGTAGATGTGTATTATCATCATCATCATCATAACTATCATGATCATGATGATAAGGACCATAATGTTGATGATCATTATCATTTATTTGCACTTCAAACATATCACTCAAGTACAGAAGAATTAAATTAAAGTGTCACAGCTTTTCGGTAGTTTGAAACCAATATGCGGTAGTCCATGAAAGGCAAGCAATTAGTAGTCCACTGACAAGATATATTGTCTTTGAAGTTTAAAAAAAACCAATTGTCAAACATCCTGTTCATATCAACAAAATTGACCTACCTCTATCCCTTCATCTTCCATCTCTGTTGTTTCTTCTGTTAGGTTGTCATGTGTTTCCATAGCAACTTCTTCCTCGTTATCCCTTCCTTTCTGGCCGTCTTCCATTTCCACAGGCAATTTACTATATAAGATCTGAAGGAAAAAACAAGAATTAACCAAATAAGATACCTACGAACATGTCATCATTGCTTAGAAGACATCCTTTTGCTCACAAATTGCGATGTTACAATCCACTTTCATTATCTGTTTTATCACATACTTATGTTCACATGCTCACTGTTCATGGAGTGTGGAGGAGCTATCATAATGGTGTAGTGGTACCGACTCTCGCTTTGTAATCAGAGGGTAGTGTGTTCGAATCCCACCACTGCCTAGTGTCCTCTGACACAATCAACACCTTGCCACTCTACATCCAGGTGCTAAATGGGTACCCTGTAGGATGTGAAATTCATTGTAGCTTGTCCAGCATTGTGTGTGCCTCATTGACGTCTGGCTGGAATACTCCAAAGGGAGTGGAGGCTGTGCATATTTTGGTGTGCGGGAATGACTGATTGAATCCAATGACCAGGGTTATAATAAATCTGTTTGCGCTTAAAATATGCACAATGTGTATATGTCTAAAGGACATCAGATAACCAGATTTTAAGTGATTATCTGAGATACGAACCCCCCACAATTTTATGTTTATGCTAATTCTGACCCTTTCATCAGCAATTGTATAGATGGTATAAATCAAATACCACAAATTTTGCATATGTGAGAAGGCCTGAAAATGAATTTACCTGAGCAAGGAGGATATTCCTGGCTTCAAGAATAGCAACCAGAGCTTCGGGTACACAGTAAGCTGAAGCAAAGGCTAGTAGCTCACGTCTAGAATAAAAGAATACATAACTATTTAATGGTCTTAATGCTAAAAAAATATCATCTGCCCTTCAGGTCTTCAGCAAAAAAATAAAAATAAATATAATTGTTTGCTGTAACAGAAGAAAAAGTTAAAAGTTGTCAGTCATTGTTTTCTGCTCATGGTATGGATTATGTCCTACCATGCAATATTAAAGCCAATTGTATTAAATTTTGGCCCAAATATGAATTTGAAAAATATGAAAATTGGAAATGGACAGAACTGAGGAATTTTTAAATTATATTTTCTATACTTTTTATTTCTTTTTACAATTATTTCTCAATTTTTTTAAAAATATATTCATTAAATTATTTTTTCCCAGGGGGGGTCAAAGTCAAAGTTAAACTTGAATAGAAAATAAAATTTAGCAGATTCTAAAGGGGACAGTCATTACAGCACACAATATTTCTTTCTCACTTTGTCTAATGTACTGTAACCCAAGTCAAAGTACAGAGACCCTGTTTACTATTGGTGTAATATACAAGTTCTTACCGAGCTTGAAGGTCATCGAAGTCATCCTTTAGAGCAAGATCTCTACACACTTCCCATGCAGGACCATAGCCATCAGATACAAGACGTTTGTTCACATTCCATGCAGTCTTGTAGTCATTACCCTGTATGTATGGGGGGAAAAATGAAGTAATTAAGGTGTCACTTTGATGTATTAAGCAGGATATAAAAGTAGTATATTATTAGTATTAACACTGAACATTAACATCCACCCAACACACAAGTACTATGATGTATTTTAATGATTATGTATTTATTATGTTTTATGTATTATGTTTTATGTATTACGTACTATGTGCGCTTATGAATGTTATTTTGGGCCATCCAAACAAGCCTGATGAGCTTTCATTTGGTCCACCACTATTTTAAAATGTACTTGTATATTGCTTTGTATATATTTTAATTTTGTGGAAATATAACTATTAAACATCTAACCAATACACATACCAATATGAACAGCAACCCCGCACACTAAAATTAACATTAATCCAACACACTGTCACTGAAACCATCCTGACAAAATAGCATCAACAACTGAATCAACCCAACACCAACTTCACACCATTACCAACTCAATACACCATACCAACATCAACACAGAACACCAACTACATGACCATCACCTACATCAACCCAACACCAACACTAACACCAAGCCAAAACCAACACCACACAATTCCCAACCCTTTATCCCATAGTAACATCAACCTCACACACCAACAACAACATCAAGACCAACACTACACCATTTCCAACCCAATACACCACATACACCAACACCAAAACGAACACCTACCCAATACACCAACTCCAACATCAACCTATACCTAACTTACCAATAGCAACAAACACTAAAAACCATACCTGAAATCCAGATTTACAGAGATGGATTGAGAATATAATAATAAAATAACCTGTAAAGCTGCTCTGCTAACAAGAACCAGGACTTTTCCCTGTCTCTCCTTCTCATTATCACCACATACACGCAACAGCTTGGCAAGACGAAGGAGCTTAAATGCAAAATTAAATCAGAAGAACAAGAGAGTTTATACAGAGAACATAGTTGTTATTAACAAGAATAGCACATAAAAACATTGTAGATTCAAACTTCAAGAAAGACACATCAAATATTACCAAAATTTAAACTATGACCAAGTGGAAAGCCTAAAAGAGTGTTCTTTATTACAGTAATGACCATGACCATTTTCTAGTACATGTTAATGACATCATGTAAAATGAAAAGCATCACCTGTTCAGCAACTATCAATGTCATTTTAACTCTTTATAAGCTCATCTGATTCTATGCCACATACATAATATCACTGTAATTTTTTTAGTAGCATGTGTAGGAAGTTTGCATTGATTCTAGGCTCACAAATGAAACTACACTCATCCAAAATAGTAATAACTTTGTTTTCTTTGTTATTCAATGTATTCAATTTTTTTCAGTTTCTACTGATTAGATTGAGGAATTTCTAGAAGAATCTACCTTTTCTGAATTGGTGCAGGAAGATTTGGATGATGTTATCACCTTTTCAACCAATTCTAGTCTGTCTTCACAAAGTCTCACTAGATAATATGGAGAAAATGATAGAAAACAAGATTTACCCAACAGCACATAAAACATATTTTTAAAACACATTTCACATTCTTTTTACAAAAGAATTAAAATATTCATTCATACTGTTAGAATTTTCTGCATGCTCAACAAAAAGTATTTTAAATGTAGGATATTAATGATGATGTTGTTGATGATGATGATGATGACGATTATGATCATGATGATGATAGTTACAATGATGATGGTGATGATGATGACCATGGTAATGATGATGAAGATGTTGATGATGATAATTATTCTGACAAGATGTCTTTTAAGAAATAGGTTAGGGTTAGGCTAGAATAAGAGTTATTTTCAAACATATTTCTGCATATCGATACAGATTAGATTAGTTCTCTTCCGATTTAATTCATTACCTCCTATCTTGTGTAATACCCATTTTAAAGAACAAGGACCAAACTAGAAGTCAACAGGTAAAAAGCATGGCACCATTTCATGAAGCTTGTCAGCACTGACAAATTGTCATCCTCTAAAAGCGTCCACAGTAACAGACAGAGCTCAGTGCATGTTAGCCAATTAAAACCAAGGATTTTAATAATAATAATCATCTGGCTATTTAGAATGCGTGTAATACATGCATTGTACGTATCATAGTCCTACAGATTTATTATTACTCCGAAATCATTGGATTCAATCAGCCAGTCTGTCACACAAAATATGCACATCTTCCACTCCCTGTGGAGCATTCAAGCCAGTCGCCATTGAGTCACACTCAATGCTGGACAAGCTACAAGGAAATTTACATCCTACTGGGTACCCATTTCGAACCTTGGTGGAGAGTGGCAAAGTGTGGATTAACTGCTTGCCAAAGACTGCCAAGCGATAGTAAGATACGAAAGCACAACCCTCTGATTACAAGACAAGAATCCGAACCACTACAGCTCGTCTTTTACCTAAATTTTCAGAGCTGACAATGCAGTCAGTGCTGACAACTCCTGTGATATCAAGAATAATCTCACTATTCAAGCTTCTCTCAATTTTTATAGTATTTTTGCTGACAACTCCTGTGAAACACCCCAGATTTCATTCTGTGGTCCTCAATACAGAACTTAATACCTTGTAGAGGAAGAATGGATGTTGAGAAATCATCTAGGAGAGCCAGTGATGTAATCAGGTCTAGCTCATCCTGGATCCTTGAAGGACAGTCTGTGATCAGCTGAAGACAAGACCTAGATCAAAATAAGGATATAGGAATCACTGATTGTATACACATGATAGCCTAGGATTAACACATTTAATAGGGATATGATAACTCAAGTTTTCATTAAATTCTAAATATGCGCTCTTGGTATCATATAGGGACAATAATGTGAGTAACACTTTTCAAAACTTTTCAAAAAGTTTCACCCAACGTTAAAATCTTACAAAAGGGTACAATCTGTTGAGTCTTGTTTCATCTACTGTTTCTTTTGAAAAAACTAGAGTTGGGAATTTGTTGATGTCTCGCATGTTCTCTTAGTAATGCTAATATTTTCTTGACCAGTGTTTGGATATTAGAAAGATACATACAAAACTTACATATGTATACATGTATTGTGAATTTTTAGCCCAAGTTATCTTGTTATAAGCAGAAAATAGAGAGAAGCATACGAAGTATTGGAAGAAATCATAAAAATATAATTGATTATCAAGTTTTCAAACTTCTGTTAAAAAACATCGGTTGCCGGATGCACCATGCATTGGGGATGGCTTTCTGTCCGCCCAATGATGTTGGGGAGCATTTCACATAATAAGTAGATTTCAAAAAGCTCAGTAAACTTGGTAATCATCATCTCTTTCTTACCTTGCTAGTTCCATGGTAGTATCCAGTAGATTGGCTGATGAATTGAAGTATTCCCTTGCAGCTGATAGGACTAGGTCTATGGATCTCTCGTATGGGATCAGAGAGGATGCCTTGACCGATGGTCTGGCCAGGGTAGAACTCTCCGGTCTGGTCTTGGTCAGTTTCTCCCCGGCGAGACGGATGTTGACGATGGATCCAGAACCAAGAAGGCTCTCAGTGAAGATCTTGAGACGAGATTGAAGAAAAAAATAAAGAACGGTTGTAGAGTGGCAAATCAAAAGGATGTTACAGATGACCCAGATTTTTCAGAACTATACATGACCAAAAACTGTTTACTACATGTATGAAGCTTGCAAATCAGAGGGCAAAAAGGAGAGCCATTCAAAAGTAAAATAAATTTATATAAGTAACCGGAGCATTTTGTTTCTTGTTGATTTCATTGGAGGAAAGAATCTAAAATTTTGAAATTGTATGCATTAAAACACAAAATCTTCATTATTTCATAACAGATGTTGATAAAATTTTCAGTTTTTTCTCTTTTTTCTCAAATCAATTTTTCCACGGGGGTACAGACTTGACCTCCAATGGAACAAACAGTAGTAGACCAAGTTCAAACCTTCATAACAAACAGATTTACAGACCACATTCAATTGTTACATACCTCTTGACACTGTGTAGCAGTCAAACACGTGTAGACGATGCGTCTCAGTTCTTGCATATCCTTCCCAAGCTTGTTCCATTCCCATTCCTTCTTTGGTGGTTTCCTGGATGGGGAAATGAGATGATTTTTATTTTTAAAATTATGCTGTGCTCACAGGAAACAAAACTGTGGGGTCATTGGTACAAGATTGTACAGCAGCTAGCATATTGCATTATAGAAGAAAAAAACCTTCCTTCTGGATCCCATTGCAGAAGTTATCATGGTAACTTTGCCATCCAAAGAAACTTTTTATCAGGGTGAACTTCACCTTTAAGTTCATACCAAAATGACGATGCACACAGGGCATTTGACACATAACTTACAGATGACTATGCAGTAACACTTGCCCAATTTGCATCTGACCAATGAGAGGATTCACTGCACACTGCATGAAATTCGGGACTAATAAGAGGGAATTAATACTAAACAACTTTTTATACATGTATCACATTTACATGTAGGCCTACATCCTTGTATAGAGACAGGTAAATGAAGTGAAATAAACATAATATTTCCACAATTTTGTGTGTGTGTCTTCAGTCTAAATCCCTGTCTGCTATTAAGACCTGGGGAGGGTTTCATCAACATTTTTGTCCGACAACTTTACACAATTTTCATTGGCTGAGAAACATTGTTACTACGGTTACCCATCAGACAAAAGCAGAACTCACCCTCTAGCAGCCTGTCTAGCGAGTCTAACCATGAGTTTAGAAGCAGCATCTTCATCACTCTGGGTGTCTTTAACAACTTGAGTTGTCATGGCAACCCCATGGTTGGCGAGGATCTCTACAGCCTGTAGATGACCTTCAAGCTCCTCAAGGTCATGGTAGAGGGCTGAGAGGTCCTCCCCAACAACTCTACAAAAGAACAAAATTAAAGTTGAATTATCTATACAAAGTTAAAGTATAGATGCTAATAATAATAACATAGCACCTATCACTGCCAAATCCAACCCTATAGGCTCAATGCACCCCTATGCACTCAATTTCATCATATTATAATATACACAAATTGACACCATTACAGATTTATTTCAATACTTGAAAAGAAACGCAAGTATGCATTTCAGAAATGTTATTAGGTAACATTTGTCATGACAGTTTGTAAAATCCCTCAATGTATATGTGCAACATCTAGGTCAGTATTTTTACCCCTGCACATCATCATCCAGGAGACTGCTACATGTATAGTGAGGGAAAATCATTGAAGAGGAAAATTAAGTTTCAAACAAAATTTGAATTTTATCTCAAATAACTAGAATCTTTATCTGAAATATGGTAAGTCAATTATTCAGAAGTAGACAGACATCATTAAACTGTATACAAAAAATCATTTCAGAGATTTTGACCCCAAAAATTAAAGATTTACAGCAGTTAATGCAGTTAAATGGTTTCTCGCTCACCCTAAGCTTTGCTTTGGTAAAATCTTGAGGATCTTCCTGGCGACATCCAGCTGGTTATCTTTCTCACAAGCATAGATACATCGCTGAGCTAAAGACAAGAGATCACTCTTCTTTCTTATGATTGGCTCTGGAGACTAGGAACGAATGAATATTCAAAATAATTATGACTTCATTACAATAGAGTCCTTTTTCTCACAAACATAGATCTATAGTTGTAGATCAGTTCGTTAAATGGCCTCGAGGGCAGTCAAAACTGAATGAATCTAATCCCTATGAAAAAATGTTACCAATACCAAGCAAGATGACTGGTCAAGACAGTTTTAATAGATATCAAGAATAATCCCATAATTTCAAGCTTCTTTCAATTTTTATAGTATTTTTGCATAGCATTTTTAACATTATCTATCATCAATTATCTACATATCTATATCTATACCTTCATTGATGTATATATCATTCTTTTTTTTCTACCTTTCTTCCTCCCTTTCTAAAATAAATCTAATTGATTTAAGAAATAAGTAAACTTACTGTGTGTTTACTGTTTTCCAAAATGAGTTGGCACTTGTATAGATCCTCCTACAATGTCAAATAAAAAAAAAATATGTGAAGGAAAGATGGCAAGGGATAAAAAGTTTATAAGAAATATAATGGAAGGGTGGAATTGCAAAGATATGTCAACTAGTATGTAGATGTATGTTTATATTTTAGATTTACTCATGTTTCTGTTCAACAAGTACAAGAAGTACTAACCCTAATTACAATCATACTAACAAGTCTGTTTTATTATCTTTTATAATGCTCAAACAGATTGGTGTGTATTATCTGTTTTCTAAGATAATGATGCAGATAGTGATGTGGGGGCATCGTGGTCGAGTGGTTATGACTCTCATCTTTCAACCTGAGGGACGTGGGTTTGATTCCAAGCCGTGACGTGTTTTCATTCAGCAAGAAATTTTACCCACATTGTGCTACACTCAACCAGGGGGGGGGGGTGAATGGGCACCCAGTAGGAATTCATTGAATGCTTGAACCTGGGGTTATAATAGCAGTGGTTTGTATCCTCCGGATAAATTATTATTATCCATGTTATTTGATAACACATCCTCATTTTAAAGCCATGACCCGTCAATACAACTAGCCATTTAATTAATCATTAGCAAGATTTCCTGCGAGGTAAACAAAGGAAAGGTCATGTGTTAGTTATACATGTATTTCAGACAATCGTTTAATTAGGATCTATATCATCAGTTTATAACGATAACATGCAGGCCCCGTCTCCAACTAGTTCAAGTATAATTCAAAACAAACTTTCTCTGACCTTTGCCAACGATAGCATGAACTGCTCTGTGAGGGATATTCTGGCTCCCGGTGAATCTTCTTCACACCTCTGCAGAAATGGAACCACCCACCGTTTCACATCCTTCACATACGTCTCGCAAGGCGACTGGCATAGACAAACAAAATTCATCACTTTTATAGTACATTTTATGAAATGATGATAATGTAACAATCATAATGATGATGATAATTATGATAATACTGTGGTAATAATAAAAGCAATGATGATAATGGTATTAATGACAATAATATTGAAATCAACATGATAAAATGGAAGCGCCGTGGTGTAGCGGTTCTGACTCTCGCCTTGTAATCAGAGGGTCGTGTGTTCGAATCCCACCATGGCCTAGCGTCCTTTGGCAAGGCGTCAATCCACAATTTGCCACTCTCCACCCAGGTGTTAAATGGGTACCCGGTAGGATGCAAAAGCCTATGAAGTATGCCTAGCAATTGAGTCTTGGAACTCTTGTTGGAATGCTCCCCAGGGAGTGGAGAAGGTGCATACATTGTATGCGGGCATGCAAGGATCCGATGACCGGGGTAATGATATATCTGTAAAGCGCTTAGAGACGTCGTTCCGATGTGTTAAGCACTATATAAATGCGGAATATTATTATCATTATTAAAATAACATTGATTATACTGATCAATGATAATTTTGAATTTATCAACAATATAAAAGCTTATATATATCAACTATGAACTATTAAACGTGGTTACAACAGTTGCACCGTTAGTTAACCTGTACATGTAGTATTACCTTTGACACCATGAGCTTGATGATCTGATGATTGGTCAGTTTTTTCAAGGAAGCCAGGGTCAAGTCTGGGTCAGTCTGACACTCATAAGATAACACTTCCAAGGTCAAAAGGTCATGATGGAGACTCTCCAATTCCTATGAATAAATTATGAATAAATATTTGAAAAGAAATTATTATTTAATGTTCCATAAAAAAAACATAAACAGGCTTATTCATCAATTGTACCATTTCAACTTTTCAAACCTTCATGTACTATTGCAGTAAATTTGCTTCAAATCAGTGCCAATTGCAAGATTGCTATCAATGACTATACAATTTGGAATTAAATTCACATTGTTGTGTAAACAGGGCTTCGATAAGGAAAATTTAGTTCTCATTTGCGATGACAATTTCTTAAGCATATCAATTCCATATATTGTAGAATGTAAAAATTAAGTGTCAAAGAATCTTACCGGTATATTTCTTTCCATGGCGAGTCTGACCAATGATAGAGCATTGTCAACCTACAAGTGAACACGACAAAACAAAATAAACATTTTTATAAACAGATGATTTCACATGAGAAGTAACCCCAATAGAAGTTCACATGAGAAGTTACTCTAAGGGATGAACACTTCACATGAGAGGTTAAACCTAAAACTGACTGAACTAAGACTTTGACTTTACATATAGTTTCATCCATTTTGTTTTTAGTACTGCATTTCCATATAATTTGCTAATTCTTCTTGACAGAATGGATTTCTATCAACATTTTTTCCAGCATCATATCTGTTGAGACAATTTTTCTATAATAAAGCAATTTCCTTGAGAGCCCTCTTCAACTGTCTCGACAAAATTCTTCTATTACTGACAGTGGTTCAAAAGAATGTCTTAAAAAAAATGCCTTGCCTTCTTTGATCTTAATGCTTAACCCTTGCTCTTCCCCTACCCCTATTTACTTCTCCTTGCTCACTAACAAAGTAAAAAAAATTCCATTCACCATCTGTCTGGATTCATTTTCAAGGACCATGGCTCTGTGTATCACCACCACCATTCAAATCTCCCAATATCCCTGCCCCCAACCCCCCCCCCCTCTTTTCTTCTCCTTTTCCATCAAAAAGTAAAATTATTTCTATTCACTATGCCTGTCTGGATTCATCTTCAATGAACATTGTTTTGAGTATCACCATCTACTCTTTCTCTCCCCCTCCCCTACCCCTCTTTTCATCTCTTTGTCCACCAAAAAGTAAATTGTTTCTATTCACTATGTCTGTCTGGATTCATCTTCAATGAACATTGTTCTGAGTATCACCATCTACTCTTTCTCTCCCCCTCCCCTACCCCTCTTTACATCTCTTTGTCCACCAAAAAGTATATTTGTTTGTGTTAACAATACCGTCAATTGCTCTGTGTATCCCCACCTTCCCTTTCCCTTTTTCTCTCTTCCCCATCCCCCTTCCCCTACCCCTCTTTACTTCTCTTGTTATCCACCACAAAGTAAACTTGTTTTATTCACCATACCTGTCGGGATTCATCTTCAATGACCATTGCTCTGTGAATCACCCAATCAGTCAACAACTTTTTGGACATTGCCTCACATCTAAAATTTAAAATAAAATAAAAATAGCAATATTAGCAATGTAATCAATCATAATAGCCATGATGAGGGCAATACCTTCAATGAACAAGTGGAACGCCTCTGGCAGTCTCGCCTGCATTACGCGATTTAATATCGCGTAATTGTCAATGGTGATTATCAATGGAACTTTCTCAGCACCTTTCGCTTTGAGCTGCGGAGTCCCCCAAGGTTCTGTTGTGGGCCCTCTCCTATTTCTTCTGTACACTGGTCCTCTTGCAAAAATTATCACTAGCCATCGGGGTGTGAGTTATGCCATGTATGCAGATGACACGCAAATCTACGTATCCATGGCATCCGACGGACCAGAAGACATATGCTGTTAATCTACTGAGTGACTGCCTCAAGGTCATCAAGGTCTGGTCAGCGAAGAACAGACTCCGTCTCAACGAAGCCAAATCAGAACTGGTACATCTTTCTTCGCAATTTAGAGCTACGGAGCCTCTGCCAGACTTCAATATGGGAGAGGGCATACTTAAGATGTCTGACTCTGTCAAAGACCTTGGTGTCACTTTAGACAAGCACCTTACCCTCCAGCCACATATCAGGAACATCTGCAAATCAGCATCATGGGGTTTATTTAGGATTGGTAAGGTCAGGCGACTACTCGACCAAGCCTCTACTGAAAAACTCATTCATGCCTTCGTCTCATCCCATCTAGACTATTGCAACTCCCTCTTTGCCGGCCTCCCAATTTCTTCCATCTCTCCCCTCCAGCGAATCCTCAACACTGCAGCGAGAATGGTAACCTTGAGCAAGAAACACGAACACATCACCCCTATTCTCCGATCACTTCATTGGCTTCCGGTTCACTCTCGCATAACGTTCAAAATTCTACTCATTGTATACAAAATTACCCATAATATGTCACCCAAATATCTCCAAGACCTTATTTCCCTTCGTTCTTCCTCTTCTGTCAGATCCTTACGTTCATCATATTCCAATAATTTAATTCATGGCCCTCGCACTAAGACCCGATATGGTGATCGTGCATTTTCTGTAATTGCTCCCACCCTCTGGAATAAACTCCCAATTCATATCCAAAATGCTCCCTCCGTAGAAATTTTCAAATCGTCACTTAAAGCTCACCTTTTCTCATAACTTAACTTTTTTTTTTTTATGCTGTATACTATTATAATCTGCCAACCTGTGCGCTTTGAAACACCAGTATAAAGCGCCCTACAAATGTTATTATTATTATTATTATTATTATATAGCAGCAGTGCTAACTTTGAAAACTACTATTAAATAATCATTCACAAAAACACCATTCATATAATGACATAATACCACGTTCATTGACCATAAATGACATTTGAACGGTGACTTAAGACTTGTCAACTACACCCATGTCCACATTTCATTCACTCTATCCATAAACTTTCAAAGTTATGATGGCAATTCAACAATTACCCCAACATGGCCTAAGTTTATTGACCTTAACTGACCTTTGACCTTGATTTTGTGACCTGAAACTCACAGGGGATGTTCAGTGATACTTGATTACTCTTATATCCCAAGTTGTATGAACTAGATCCATAAACTTTCACCCACCCAATCAGTCAACAACTTTTTGGACATTGCCTCACATCTAAAATTTAAAATAAAATAAAAATAGCAATATTAGCAATGTAATCAATCATAATAGCCATGATGAGGGCAATACCTTCAATGAACAAGTGGAACGCCTCTGGCAGTCTCGCCTGCATTACGCGATTTAATATAGCAGCAGTGCTAACTTTGAAAACTACTATTAAATAATCATTCACAAAAACACCATTCATATAATGACATAATACCACGTTCATTGACCATAAATGACATTTGAACGGTGACTTAAGACTTGTCAACTACACCCATGTCCACATTTCATTCACTCTATCCATAAACTTTCAAAGTTATGATGGCAATTCAACAATTACCCCAACATGGCCTAAGTTTATTGACCTTAACTGACCTTTGACCTTGATTTTGTGACCTGAAACTCACAGGGGATGTTCAGTGATACTTGATTACTCTTATATCCCAAGTTGTATGAACTAGATCCATAAACTTTCAGAGTTAGGATGGTAATTCAACAAATACCCCTAACACGGCCAAAGTTCATTGACCTTTAATGACCTTTGACCATGGTCATGTGACCTGAAACTCGTACAGGATGCTCAGTGATACTTGATTACTCTTATGTCCAAGTTTTATGAACTAGATCCATAAACTTTAAGAGTTAGGATGGTAATTTAACAAATATCCCCAACACGGCCAAAGTTCATTGACCTTAAATGACCATTGACCATGGTCATGTGACCTGAAACTCGCACATGATATTCAGTGGTACTTGATTAACTCAATGCCCAAGTTTCATGAACTAGATCCATAAATTTTCAAAGTTATGATGGTAATTCAACAAATACCCCCAACTTGGCCAAAGTTCATTGACCCTAAATGACCTTTGACCTTGGTCACGTGACCTGAAACTCAGGCAGGATGTTCACTAATACTTGATTAACCTTATGTCCAAGTTTCATGAACTAGGTCCATATACTTTCTAAGTTATGATGTAATTTCAAAAACTTAACCTTAGGTTAAGATTTGATGTTGACGCCGCCGCCGTCGCCGTCGGAAAAGCGGCGCCTATAGTCTCGCTCTGCTATGCAGGCGAGACAAAAACCATGACAGTCAAGAAAAGTCTTTCGCACCAGACATTAGCAAATTAAAAGCTGTTAGCTGTTATAATGACTGACCACTTGAAATATTTAAGCTTTACACTTAATTTTCATCCATATCACCATTTTATAACAGTCATTAGTGATGGAACAATAATTTTTTGGGCAAAATCCCCGCAAAAATATCATATTTTAATGTCATAATTCATAAATTAAACTGAATACACCATGCTCAAAACTTTCAAAATTTTCAATGGGATCGTAACATTCTTTACACCTGAATTTGCTCAGCTCTGGACTATCCTCATAGAGGAACGCCCCATAGTCTAGCTGGGTTGGGTTGATGACCCTCTGACAGTCTGGACCCTCACACCAGTCCTGGTCCCTGTGTTGGTCCTGGTCCCAAGAGTAGACCTCTGGCTCCGACTCATAACTGAATGGGTAATAAGTAAATACACATTTAGATCATGGGTTTTAATAAGACTAGATGGCTTTCAGATGACACATCATTTGCTCCTGAGACAATAGCTCCGGGCTTAATTTCATCTTAAAGATGTAGGATCAGATTTGCAATATGGTTCTTGGTTGGGGTTAGAGTTAAATCCAGGATTGAAGTAAGTCATTCGATTAATGCTTTGAATCTAGAGTGGAGCAGAATGTTGCTACAGCAAATGTCATGGTATCAGAGTTTAAACTGCACAGCTACAAAATTCATGCCTCCACTATTGTTGGATCAAGAATCTATTACATACATTGTACCTTACTTCTATATTTTTTTCAAATAATGACTTATGTGACCTTTGACAAAATCTTAAGCTGTTGGAGACTGAATAATTTTGCTATAACACATGTTTTCCATAGACTCTAGTCCGCATTTATGCGGGCTCAGTCTACAACAGATTAATAATAGATTGTCAATCATTTAAGCATACATGAATAAGTTTGAAGTTGAATCCTAAAAGTTATTGAAAGAATGAGATAATATAAAGGTATGGTATATAATGACCTCTGTGACCTGTGACCTTTTACATCATGACTTCCAAATTTAATTGATAATTGTTCCTCCAATATGAATACATATACCGTATCAAGTTTGTAGTTGATTTCCCCCCCCCCCCCCAAACAGTTCTTCAATCATGAAAACAAGATACTTCAATGACAGACAGACAGAAAGCAAAAAAAACATCTACAGTAGGTGGAGGCACGAAAAGAACAAGTTTATCCACCTACCTGGCTTCTGGGAGCAGCGTCTTGTATTCAGTAGGGGGCGTGGTCTCCGGGAAGTTATTGAGAATCATCAACCAATGAGGCAAGACATCCTTGCCGTGGTAGGTGAACATGATCTCTAGAGCCTTCCAATCAGAATCCTGCAAAATATAAACAATATGAATAATTGAAAAGAGGGTTCGGTCACAGGAAAGTTTTTGAAAATCATTAGCCAAGAAATAAGATAGTGATAGCTGAATATGATTCCAGAGCCTTCCCAATCAGTATCAGATAAATATGAATGATATTAATAATCAACAGGATGAATGCCCCTGGCAGCCTCATTTGCATAACACAATTAATTCAAAAGTAGCAATTTTTTTGTGATATTCATTTATCTTTGTGTACAAATTCAATAAAATCAAACTTTAAAATTTAAACTGATCATTTATTTCACCTAAATTCAACAATTTTTTTTAAAATCAGAATTGGAAAAACATCATTAAAATCAAGGGACTGGTGAGTAGTGCCATAAAATAATCAACCTTTTTGAACAAGTAAAAACCCCATTTTTTCCTTTGACTTAACTTCGTGATCTGCTTAAGCCAAAGTGATTTGAAAGGGCTTTACAAATTTTCATATGAACAAGAAAACATAGACGAATAATTTCAGGAAGTTCCCACATACAAAATGTATATGTGTTGGATGTACATGTATGGAATAGCCCAAATGAAACCTTGCCTCCTGTAAATTCAATATTCCTCTTCTTCATTGACTTCATTCATCACTACATGTATCAAAAGTGATCAAAATTAAACTTACCCTTGCCATTCTGACTGCTGCCTCTACAATGTTCTCAGATCTGAATTTCTCAAAGTCCTTCTCGTTGTACGCTCTCAATGCCGATTCCCCTCCTCCGAGAATCTCCTTTTAAGAATAGGAGAATCAAATCAATATTTCAATGTATACATGCATCTGACGAATCAATTTTGGAGTACTGGTAAAGCCGTTCTTTTGCATCATGCTCAAGCAACAAGAGTATATTTATGAGTTCTTGAATTCACAATGCGCAACTAATTTCTAAATGAATTTTTTTAATTTTAAGTTGTTCGAGACAGAATGATTTCGCTTTAACACACGTTTTCCATAGACTCCAAGCTGCATGTACTGTATGCGGGCTCAGTCAACAGGTTTAGTTGCTAGATTGTTCTTTACATAATTACCCTTCATATGAAAAGCTCAATTCTGAAATGGTTACATTTCAATATGAATTAATGTAGTTGTATCCACTTTCCTGTCGTTATTTTTCATTGTATGTCTTATTTTTTGCCTAAAAATAAAAGGAAAGCATAAAAAAAGAATATCTCTCCCCATGGAAAGCATATTACAAAGAACTTTTCCACCAATCCTCTAGAGTTTATGATTCATTCGTGAACACTCCTATATTTCAGTGGAAAAATCTGGATTTGAAGTTATTTTACCTCATAAGTTTTCAGTCTGTCCAAGTATCCAAGCAGTCTCGTTCTGCAGCGACACAGTTCTCTTTGTTCAAGAGTCAGCCTAGTAAGAAAAAAATATTAAATGTTTGCAAACTTTCAGCAACTGTGGAGACGAATGAATAACATGCACATCAATAAATATATCCAAACAATCAAGAGTACAATCAAACAAAAAAGTAGTAAGAATTCTTCCAGATTATGAGCATCATAACAAAGTTTAGGCAATTTTAAATTTTGCATTATTTTGAGAAAGGCCATAAAAGAAGCTCTCACATTATGGTAGAGCATGGTTAGAGTCAGCCAGTGATGACTGAGTGACCGTCTTGACTGTAGTGGACATCATTACACATATGGTCTACAATGGCTACATGTATATTATGGTCTTCTTCAGGGTGGTTCCACAAAACTAACAATATACTAGTATCAGGGGTGTGATAGGTCACAAATAAAAAGATCTGAAAAAAGCTGAAGAGTGTTGAAAAAGAAAGAGCTCCCATACTTTTTGTACAGGGGAAGGCCAAAAATAAGCTGAAATTAAGCTGGAAAAAAAAAACTCTCACACCCCTGTAGTATATCCAATCTCTTTATGAACTATGAAACAGAGATAAGTCATATCAGGAAAGTCGTACATAAAGGTGGCCACACTTACATACTTTACAAAATTGGCCTATGGCTGTATTTACAGCAGCACTACAGCTCTGAACAATTAATACGGGCACTTAACCGTAACTGAATTACTTAGAAAGTTTTAATGCTGGCTTTATCCACTTACTTTGAAAAATCAACCTGGGCCAGGAGCTTATCTCTCTTCTCTTTCTTTTTCCTCTCAAAGAGCTCTTCCTCAGTTTCTTCATCTTCGTCATCATCATCATCATCAT
This sequence comes from Lytechinus pictus, assembly GCF_037042905.1. NCBI lineage: Eukaryota > Metazoa > Echinodermata > Echinoidea > Temnopleuroida > Toxopneustidae > Lytechinus > Lytechinus pictus. The sequence goes on from NC_087249.1 coordinate 16,506,611, forward strand.
CGCCATGACGATAGTGATCAAAGGGCCTTTCCAACTCAATATCATCATCAGAGCACAAAATGAACCTAGTCAAAGAGAGACCACGAGGACATGAATCGAACAGGGATAGTATAAATGAGGCAAAACCCTCCAAATTTTGGCTTGAAATAAAAAAATAATAATACAATAATAAAGATTTTGTTTGATATTCCACAATTTTTATTTGAAATTATTAATCATATTCTTGAGATTAAGTGTCCTATGAACCACAGGGTTCTTTATTTTGAAAATAAAAAAGAAACTCCAAGATAATTATACAATAAATTCAAAATAATCATACAATAATTCCAAGATAATCATATAATATTGACAGAAATTGATGTTGTGGTTGGGATTCAAACCCATGACCTTCTGTTTCAAAGACAAGTGTCAGAACCACCAGACCACGACGCTTCCATACTAACCTCCCTTTGTCTTCCTGGTTGCCAATAGAGATGAGGGCTTGAAGGTCCGTTCCTCTGAGGCCGTATAGGAGGAGCTCCCTGGCAGCATCGATGTCATCCGGGATGCGATCCAGACACTCATGAAGAACCCAAGAACGTTTGGTGATCTTACTCTAGAATAATCAAAAACAAAATTTGTTTTTTTGTTTTTGTAAATACCAGGGATTTGTGACTGAGTGATCTGAGGCGCCTGACTACACCATTGAAGACCAGGGTTCGATTTCAAGCACAGCCTTGAGCAAGGCATTTGATCTACATTGCTTTTTTTATCTTGCATCAAATAAATGAAAATATTACATGTATTATTGTTACCAATTTGTACACTGATGAAAAGAAAATAACAAAGGTTGGCAACACGAAGCACAGTAATTGATTACAGAGCAAGTTTTCATGATTCATTGAATGGAACACAATATACAATCATAAAAACTGATTGCACGGATTCATTCTGGATAGATCTAGATTACAGGTACCTACAACAATGCCTAGAATTTTGACTTACCAAGTAGTCTTGAATTGAGGCCAGTGAAACTCTGCTTTTCCTCCACTGTGTCTGGTAGACTAGGTCTGAATCTAGACCAAACCGCTGGGACAGGGCTAACGCCTCGCCGTATTCCTCATTTTGGATCTAGAGCAGAGAAATGGAATGAAATCTATGGTAAACTGCACATCTCACATTTTAAATAAAACTGCACAGCAATTTGATTTGTTCAAAAAGAAAAAATAGACTTAAGTCTAAATACATAAATAGACAGACTAAGTTAAAGTCTAAAATATAGACCAAATAGCTGAGAATAAGGCAAAGCCGTATTCTTTGTTTTTAATCTAAAGAAAACATATGGAATATTATCTATATTGGACAAACTGATTTAGATCTTGAATTTGAAAAAAAGAAAAAAAGAAATGCCTAGCTTTTTTTCTCAAAATTAGTCATTTAATGAGTAGCCGTTCAACACCAAAATGAGCATGGCATTTTAGAAACTATCAAGGTATAATCAATGCACGTGCCCATGTATACATATTGGTGCTGGTGATTGTTAGTAAACTCAGCTTTCAGCTAGTCTTGTTATCATTTCATGTTCACCTGGCATAAATTAGATCACAACTGACACTGCTAATATCATGATGCTTTCATGACCTTAACAACTTTGTCTGAAAATTATTACTATTCTGGAGTTTGGTTATAAAAGAGATTAAGAATATAGGTCCAAAATTTACCTTTCTGAGGAACAATTCATCTGGTGTGGTTTTCTGGATACTCAGGAGGCAGTATGTTCTATGAGTCACTCTAAGGTATGAAACATTTAATTCATTAAGATATTCAACTGCAAGTTCATAATATGACTTATGTACCAAAGCAATCATATTACTTTCAAATCAGTTATGTATTGATTGAATGTCACTAAAATTTATCTATTAACTCTTTGTGCACTGGACCATGAACCCATCTGTACTGAATTATTTTCAGGGAGGGAAACAATGCATTGTTTGTTGAGTGTGAAATGCGAAGTTCGCACGGCACCGAGTGTGCATTGGTGCGAAGTACGCGTGGAAAGGGTTAATTACAAGCTAGTGATTGGCATTTGCAACCAACAGCAATAGGCATCTTGCAGTACCCAATAATCCAATTCAATTCAATCTAATTTGGTTTATTTGTAGTAAAGACATCGTAAAAACAGTCAAGAGACTGAAACATACAAATTTCATAATCTCAATAAGGCAGAGGGAGAATTGCACGAAAATTGTAATAAATTGCAAGTCAATACTTGGGTTCTGTAATACAAAGGTTAGAAATTGATAGTGTGCTTGATTTTAACAATAGATTGTATATTATGGACAGTGAAATCAATCCTAAAGATATTCTTCTATGATAATTGATAAGCTTTGTGTTACGGGCCCCAGATCACGAAGTCAATCATAATAGCTGCTACTAATTTCACAATTGCAACTGATAGCCTGATCGCTTCTCCAAAAGAAAGTATAAATTTACTTGACATCCCCCAATTTGATCTATCAATTACAGAATAGTACTGATCTTTGCTACTGATTGCAACAGTCACATTGTCTACAAACATTACACAAACAGGGTAGTAGCTATACATTGTCACCTATTCTATGAAGTAAAATGAAATTTAGAATATTAATCAGGGCCAACAATGAGAATAAGTTAATTTGAATGAATGTTACCGTAGCCAGTGAGCCACCTTGTAAAGGAAAACCTGACTTCTCCTTCTTAAAGACTAAATGACCACAGATACAATTTGTCACTGAAAAATTTCTGTGACATACTGAAAGTTTGTGAATATTGTTCAAGGAAACTAATTATTCATTTGGAACAAGTATAAAAAAAACTGATATGGGAAGAAAATTCAAAGTGGTTACCTTGGTTTTTTCCGTGGAGGTTGGAATCTTTCACTCTCCGTCACATAGTACATCACCTACAAACAGAAACACATGAAAGCCTGTTAGTTTTAATCACTGGGCCTGAAGTCCCTGAACAAGAGTCAAAATATATCAAAGCACTATATATTTATATGTACAATATAAAGCCTGGAAAAGCCTAAAATGGGAAGTTATCAGTGCCTGAAATCAGGCAAAAGCTGACTGGCATCTCTGGAAATAAGACAGAAATTCAGTGAAAATTGAATTTTAACACAAATGTATAAAGGCATATTGAGGTTTACTACTGCCACCCACAGCCCTCCCTCTTTTTATTCTTTCCAGCATACTTCTTTTCATAATTCCCCCTTTCCTCGATCCACCTCTCACACAATGTGCAAATGCATTTCAAGATTGTACACATATCCATACCTCTTTCATGTACTTGGCAGTCTTTGTAAGGAGCGGTGCATCTTCGTCATCGTCGTCATCATCCTCTTCATCGTCAGTTCCTTCTATCATAGAACTGGTATCACCATCTCTCTCCCCATCGGTAGGACTCCTCGGCCTCTTCATAGGAACTGATCTACTCTCACACTAGAGACAAAGAGAATGGTACACTAAACAGCTGAAATCCGTCTGTTTGGAGGAGCTTTTGAAACATTTTCTTTTTTACTTAGGGGTTTCTCCTCCTGAATAGATGACACATACAGTGTGAGGGACCTATGCCCCAAAGGCTCAGAAAATAAAAAGAACCCTGGGAAATCCCTGTTTACTGTAATGTCAAAGCTTATCCAATGTTAAAGATTTAGGTAGTAGTTTGTGAGAAGTAGTCCACGAAATCAAAAAATAAAATTGCCGGACTCTAGCTATTAAAACTCCTTGATACAACAACTTGTCGCAGCTAAAGCAGAGAACTTGCTTACATCTAATGCCATGAACCCTTTTTCAGAGGCAAGTGTCACCCTCGGGGCAGGTGCCAACCATTCACATGATGTCCCAAGAAGATTACTCAAATTGGCAACAGAGCATACAGCTACCGCTCCTGAACATCTGGCCAAGATTATAGCCTGAAAAAGAAAATCATGAAAAATGAAACTGTAATATTGCTTCAGAACATGAAGATAATAGAGTACCGACGTGTGACATCATCAATTTTCCCTTTTTGCATGTCAGTGTTTTTGATACCATATTTTGGTAGAGCATGATGAAAACCCCCAACAACCCAAATTTGGGGTGGGAATTGGTCCTTGAGGCCCCAAGATATGACCTCATGAATAGATAATAGCCCCATTGAATTCAAAGTATTATTGACCAGGTTCCTAACATTTAGAACCAGGCCAATAATATATTGCCTTCAATTCTGTATTCACGAGGTTATACAATTTCTAAGGCTAGGGACAGTGATTATCTGCGATCGCGGAAAACGGACGGAATTCACGGAATCGGCCTTTTGAAACGGAAAGTGGCTTTTCAAACGGAAAATCACAGAAAACTTGTTTTTTCTCAAAATGCACAAAATATCAACAGAAATTTATCCCAAATCCTCAACAAAATACGAATATCAACTGAAAAAAAACACGATCTCACTTTGCAACAACAATCATGACAATCAACACATCGTAACTACACTGCACTCGAGCCCCTCCATCACTCGATCGTATCCAAACTAGTTTACAATGACGTCCGCATATAAGGCAGAATTCGGCCGTGTGTTGCTGCCCTCTGCCTTCGGTCATAATACAATGATCACGGTGATTCAACAAATCCAAAATGGCGGATAGGCGGAAGTCGTCGACTGCTCAAAACGATGTCCGAAAAGTCCCCAAATCAGCGATAAAATCCCATATGACCATAAAATAATGCTAATAATATGAAAGGTGAGGATGTATTAATGTTGATTGTGTTTCTCTAAATAGTTTTTTAGCTCGAATCTCTTCAATTAAAATGGATTTTAAAGCGATGTTAGTACATTGGTAGATGCAAATTTTGACCAGCGCTAGCATTTTGACATCGCGCTACTCATTGCGTATTGGTTTTCAATGTAAACGGAATTGTCACTTTTTCATGTACACAAAGTCTATGGGGAAACAGAATTTCCGTTTTTAGACATGCTGAAACGGAATTTGAGATTTTCTGAAACGGAAAAGGCAATTTTTAGAAATGGAAAATCACTGTCCCTATAAGGCCCCCATGGACTAATTCCCACCAAATTCTGGTAGTGGGGGGGTTTTCATCATGCTCTACCAAAATATGGTATCAAAAATGCAGAAATGCAAAAGAGACTTTTGTGACCTCATTACTTTGGTACTCTATAACAATAACAGCTCAACTCCAGCAGGGATATTACTACAATGCAGTGTAAAGCATGGTATACAAATATATCATGCTATGAGAAAGTACAGTGGGAATTATTCATGCAAGGTTGGACAGGCCAAGAATGAATAATTCCACTTTACATGTATTTTCATAAGAAACACCTAGGTACCTTCTTACAAGAGTTGTGATTGATCCAATCAACCTCAAATTTATGGAAATCCATCAATGTCATAATTTTTCCTACATGAATGAAGTCCTGTTTAGTGATTGCTTCCAATAGCATCATGTGTGCTAATATACCATAGCATAACATTTGAAATGCATGTTTGTTCAAAATATTTTGATATGGGCCCTGTTGCATAAAATTTTCTATTATGGCAACTTTGCCATCCAATGGTAACTTGTCTGGAATCCTTGATTTTGATTGGGGTATATCAGCGTTACCATGGTAGTTTCCATTAGATGGCAAAGTTACCATAATAGAAAATTTTATGCAACAGTGCCCATATCAAAATATTTTGAACAAACATGCATTTCAAATGTTATGCTATGGTATATTAGCACATGATGCTATTGGAAGCAATCACTAAACAGGACTTGATTCATGTAGGATATGATGTAGAATATAAGTTTACTGCACTATATCAATTTACAATATTTTTATATTCATATTATATTTATGGAAAGGCAATTTTCCAACATTATTCATGTTCCAATCAACAATCATTCAACTAGGTTTGTAAAATCCCCCCCTTTTTCCCCCTGCCCCAGTTCCCTGCAAGAACACTGCATAAATAGCTATGCCTCACCTCTTCAGACCAGAAATTAATGTCAATCAAGAGATTTGAGAATGATGCCCCTGAAAACAGATTAAAAGAAATACAACAATATCAAACATTAGGATTGGAGATTTTTTTTTTCAGACACCTTTGCGTCTTCATCGAACAGAAACCTGTCATTAAACAGCATCAATCATAACAAATATTTATGCCTTTTAGTATCTCCAACCAAACTTTCAAATGATATGTAAAACACTTCTTGTAAAATTTCTACAAAGCAGTGATCATATCCATACAATGTTGTGATATCATTCATGTTATATCATCAGGGAATAGTCTCTTTAGGAAAGAAGGCAGTTGTTCTTTATTAACTTTCCTAACAATATCCACCTGTATTCTGTCGGCTACAACTTTCTCAAGTTGATTTATTTTTAGAAAGGAAAGAATTTACTTCTTTTCAATGTAATAATTATTCTGGCAGAATCAACCACCCTCCTATTTCCTTTACAATCCTGAATTTTAGCAAACAAAAATGATATTCCCTGAATTATAAAACATGACTTAGCCCCTTTGGAATGGAACATGCTTAACCAAATTTCTTAATAAACACGCAGTTATCTTTAAAATGATGAACATACAAAATCTGACAAACAAATTACTTGTTCCTTAAACTGATTAAATGGGACTTAGCTCAATTTTTAAGAAAAGCTACAATATATCATTTTTCCATAGGTAGTTGTGGTACAAAATCTGGCTGACAAGTGCATTTTTTAAAGCTATAATATTGGATTTAGGTCCTTTTGAAAGGGAACTCGTACTATGATAAGTAGATGTCACTCACCATCGTTAGCTTTCTTCCTCATTGGTACCAGGATGTTGGGATTAGTCTCGTTAAAACCAGGCTGAAAATTAGATTCAAGAATCATAACGATGAGATCATCCTAGTAGTCTACAGGTGCAGACCCTCATCAACACTTCTAGCACAAGCACTGACTCATAGTGGGGCAATGCCAGAAATTATGTACAACTGAACCCTATGGGGGACCTACTTGACATTATTGGTCTATTGTTTTCAAGTTCATATAAAAGGTTGTAAGGCTCGTTGCTCTCAAATTATAATGTATAAAGAGGGCCCAGATACACAAAGCTTTATGAATCCCTATCCCTATCTATTTTGAGTTTTCCATTCAGTCTGCTTAAAAGTGGTTTGAGAACTATGGTTAAAGTGTCCATGAACTATAAAGGTTCTACTTTCAAGACTACATTTAGTGTAAAATTTAGGTTGGCAGAATGCAAATAAAAATATATAATATTTTGAACAGATTACATGGGGTTGAAAAGTCTTTGATGGTAAAGTAATTCAAGGATCTCAGCTAAAATTTATATAAATCTATCATTTCCTGCTGTGATGCAACTTGCTAGAACTTTTGTCACTAAAATGATAATTTTTATTGCTATGCAGTCAGTCCGCAAGCCCCTGTGTTAATGAGCAAATGAGCAAGATTTATCCAAGTCCTCTCGTGGCTGAATTCATGTCCCTGCAAAATCTCGTGAATTGTGAGACTTTCTTTCTCAAAGAATTTAACCACTTTCTCCTTGAGTAATATTGATTATTTTTGTACCATGGGCAAGAGTAAATGTTACCCTTTTATATTGGTCATTTCTTTTGAATGAAATATTTTGATAAATAAGTGAATTTTTTACCTGAAAAGATGCATCAAACAGAATTTTCTTCCTCTGTTTTCACTTGCAAATTGTGCAACATTTTGTGTTTTAGGCACCAAGTTTCATTATTTATATCATCAGAAAGCTCAAAGTCTATACTTTCTTACAATGTCACTCTTGATATGTGGCATCTTTTAGATGGGTCAGCAGCCAGTTATTTCCATCAAGATGCAAGACGAGATTTCTGAAATTTCTGAGTAACATAAAATCCAGAGTTCTGATTGGCTGAATACTGTTTTCAAAACAAACAGGCGCGGGTAATTTATAGAGATTACCACATGGTGAGTGTGACCTTGCAGAGGCCCAGTGTGGGGAACATTGGAATTTGCGTGGGTGTGTGGTCTATGACCAATCAGAGCGCAGTATTCTTGTTTTTGAGCTGCAAAATGTACTTGGTCTATGAAAAGCTGGCTGCTGACCCATCTAAAATACATCTTCTTATAAAAATTATATCATATTAAAGCTTAGATCTTCAGCTTTATCATGATTTAAAAATCATTTGTGCCCAAACAGAAATTAAGTGTGAAAACAACAACTTTTGTTGCATGAAAAAAAATATTTTGTTTCATGTTTTAGATCAAAAGTTTTTCCTATATTACAACATTCTTTTAAAAATCCAAACACATGACCTAAGAGAATGATTCTTCTTCTTTACAAAGATACCAAAAACATGAAATTTTGTCAATATTTAGAGCAGCAATGGCCGAATAAAAAGAGGTGTTTTGGTTCGCACCAAGCTCATTAACTATGCAAAAACCCTCTTGTCATGAATATCACTTGGATAAAAGAAGCTACTTTTTCAGGGCTTGCGGACTGACTGTATGCTCTGAATTTGTATGAAATAAAAGAATAATTTATTCTAGAACTGGAAGCAAATACAACATCACAGCAATTTTCCTTTTAATCCTGATTTCAGTCTGTCTATTAGTCTTGAAACAATAAAGCACAAAACAATCATTTTATGCACAATTAACTAAAACTTCATGCTCAAATTAATTCTGAACTTTACAAGACCCAACTGAAAACATATCAATTCAATGAAGCAATAAAATAAAGGTTTTGTAGATCAAACAACAATAATTGATAAAGATTTTTTTCTTTAAAGCTATTAAAAAGGGGTAAATTGAAAGAGGGGGAAAAATGCTAAAGATTTTGCTTAATACTGCTTCATGTCATATGTGGAGAATGGGTTCTTCATATTTTTAGAATTCTAAATGCATAATAATTCCTGAATTATTATTGCTATTATTATTAATGTTGAAAATATGTTTGGAGATACTCTCTACCTGGTCTTCGAGAGGCCAAGCTCGCTTTCTTCTGAGAGATGGAACATCCCACAGACACAACAGACCAGACTGGTGTGCCGTCACAAGACAGCTGCCTTTAGGGGACAGGCACATCCTATAGATACCATCCTGTTATGAGAGATGGGAACAAGAACGGTAATTGAACGTAAATTTCCTCAATGAAATACTATGGTCTTTGGCATTTCCTACAGCTGTTTGCAAAATTACACACAATTCTACAAACTGATATATACATGTATGAAGAGGATTGAGGTTTTCTAATATTTATTTTAGCTAAACTTCATATAGGCTGATCTTAATTCAAAATATCACTATCAATGAAGAATAATGTTAAAAAAAAATAATCATGTCACAAAGTCAATATTATACAAACTAACATACTTTCTTGAGAAAAAACAAATAGGGCTCGTTGTAGCAACCCACATCAATTGTCATTTTACATAACTTTACGACCAGCCTGGAAGGTTTACTGACGGATGGTCTATTATCACTTGGTCTTATCATCAGATGGGCTAACAACATTCAGACTAAACCCACTGAGTCCAATTCTCTTTTGGTCTAATGACCACTTGGTCTAATAGCAAATTGGTCTAATGACCAGGAGTGTCTAATAGCCAATTGGTCTAATGACCACTTGGTCTAATAGCCAAATGGTCTAATGCCCAGTTGGGCTAATCGTCACTTGATCTAATTGTCATTTGGTCTAGTTGCCATTTTGTCTAATATATTCTATTGTCACTTAGTCTAATTGCATTTGGTCTAATACCAGTTCGTCTATTATAGTCAGTTTGTCTTATACTAGTTGGTCTAATACTAGTTGGTCTAATCCTCACTTGGTCCATTATTCATTTGATCTATATTGCAGTTGGCCCAATGTGCAGTTGGTCTAATTTCCACTTCGGCTAATTTCCACTTTGTCTAATTTCCAGATAGTCTTACATTCATTTCTTCTCCATGCCACTTGGTCTAATTTTGTAAAAATTGGTGACATTTGTTTTCAATTTTCTGGTGAAATTTTTAAGTTACTTTCCGCACGACGGCTTCGAATATTCACACTCGTGCCCCTCGATATTGGAGTACAGTTAGAGTGATGTATGAGATTAGACTCATGCCGTGAAACTAAACTGTCTATCAAGGCTAAATCATCTAATAATTGTCGAACTTGGCTTACATCTACGGACGACATGGAAGTTTTCAAAACTTCCAAGGGCAAGAATTGAATATCCTAACAAGGCTTCTCCTTTAGTAATATTCAAACGACTTCTGAATTCCAAAAAATATTTGAATATCATTTAATTGCATAATTTGTTTTCGCTCATGTCAATATGTAATCATAAATGTTAAATTAATTATTATATGTTACAATTAAGTAACGAGTCTGCAGAATGTGCTATAGTGTGTGATGGAGTGTGTGTGGGGGTTTGGGTGCTTCTGTGTGTTTGTGTGTTTTTGATGAATCTGATGACAGCACAGAGGGTTGGGATTTCTAAAGATTTATTTCTTGTCTATTTTGCATATTATGTACTGTATATATTTACCATTATAATTTGTATGTATTTTAATTAACAGGGCCCAATTGTAAACCAGCTTTTTGTCTTTGTCAATGTTTTTATCATGTAAAGCTGAATTGGTTACCCTGTATAAAGTTGTGAAATAAATAAAAATATATACACTGAGAGAAAGGCCAACAGGTTCATTTATTGGCGGTGTAGTAACCGGAGAGTGTGCTCTGGTACCCTCATCACTCCGGAGGGTGCAGGGCATGTGAGGTTCCAAAATCCAAGGGAGAGCATGGAGCACTCTCACCCCCAGACGTTGATGCTGTTACTGTGGAGCGCACACAATCTGAACTGGCCACCGTGCCATCCATTTACAGGGATGAGCATGTAAACCTGTTGTTGAATAATCGTGGCGCAGCGGCAGGTAGGCCTACGATTTAATTTCAAATTCATTTTTAACCGGGAGAGCCCGGGCCTGAGCCTGAGGCCGGGCTGATTGTGCCACACCAAGGCAAAGTCCAAAATAACGGGCTCTGGAATGGCTCTAGGATGAAAATGTAATGCACGGAAACTGACCATATATCAGAAATTGAGGGTCTCCGAAACAGGTGGAACTAATGATCTATCAGCCTACTTATCTATTTATTTATTTCATTTACTATTTTGGGGGAGGGTGTAAAATTAATCCCCTACATCGCGGCCTGAAGATGCCCAAGCTATAAGTGGGCTGGTAGCAGGTGAGATCACCCCATGCTGGAAGGGGTTTGAATTCAATTGGGTATAGTGGGGAACACCAGCAGACCCCTATACCAACATAGAGCTCTATCAAAGCTAAAGGATAGGGTAAACTGCTGAGCTTAATAATTGATATTTATGGAACTCTTCCGCTTCAGATCATTAGCCAGTGGTGCATATCGCAGCAGGAAAAGAAAACCTACCAGCACAGCCAAGAGAGCTGGCCGATCTGCAGCTTGGTGCACCCTGGAGTCAGACAGCCACAGGTGACCAGTTTGTGTTATTTGATCTAAACATGCCAGACAACAGAAACAGGATCGTTTGCTTTTGTTCAGATGAGGACCTGCAGCAACTCTGTGCCACTAACACCCTCTACGTGGATGGAACATTTGGAACTGCTCCGCCCCTATCCATGCAGCTCTACACTATCCATAGCCTAGGTTTGTACGAGGAAAACAGTTGCCTCTTGTCTATGCTATCTTAACAGGTAGGTGCTGAATTTGAACAGACAAGGTTGTTTTATTATGGGAGCTTCATGCAGCTTACTTTATTAAGGTAATAAATCTGTTGGATACAGATTTAAGTGTACTTACATTGTAGCAATTTATTTAGGATCACTCCCCTGAAAAATAACACATAATTTTTACTGAAGGCTTAGACGTATGCCACAAACTTGTCTATTCCTAGCCTTCCCAGTCCGAACTCGTTTGAACTTTGGTCCCAAGGTTGACAATCAAACCTTCTGACTGACCTATAGCATGGAAAAAAATTTCTTGCATCTTCGAAATCTGAAACTTTATTTTCAGAAAATGAATTGTAAAAATCAATACTTAAAATGAAAGAGGATTATACCACAAAATTGGACATGTATGTCTCTGCTTTATCTTTATAAGTTTTCAAAATCATCAGTGGTAGAAAGTCACTTGGAAAGAAACAAAAATTAACACCCAGTTTAATGCAAGGAAATATGAAGAATGACTTTGTTTTTTTTCCTTCATCTCACGCTTTCAATACCACACAGGGAAAACAGTGCAGATGTACACTGAGCTATTTAGACAGCTCAAGAACAGGGCATTCCAACACCTGATGGCCATGAACCCCCAGAAAATAATCAGATTTTGAATCTGGATTCAAGAGGGCTGTCATGGCAGAATTCCCCCAGGCATAATAATATAATGTTCTCATCCATTTCCACCATACTGTGATATTGTATACAAATGCATTTCTTTATTATCATTATTAATATTATCATTATTATTATTTTTTTATTTTTTTTTTTTGGGGGGGGGGGGGTGCAGAGATTAAATCATTGCATGCTTCTATTACTTGTTTAAGCCCTCTGGCTAATCAATATACTTGCTACACTAGTAACAATAACAGTAATGATGATATGTTATTGTTATTATTGACTGGGTTTCAAAATTGACGTGTTTATTGTTATCATTATCATTATTAATATTTGACAATTACATGATCTGATGGCTTTGTAACTTTTGGAATCCCCCAAACTGCATATAACTATTTGCTTATTTTCCGTCAAGTTCAAGTATTGTCCATAATGGTGCATACCAATGATTATAAAAGAGGCATAAACATGTTCACACATGTTCCGTATCCACACAATCAATAACATTATATTTTCGTTCTTTTCTTCATAATTATGTTATTCTGATAAACCCCGCCATTCGACCATTATAAGCTACAAGGTCCCCAACATAGTGTTCACCCAATACTTCGTACTTGTAAATGTGCATGCGGTGATATAATGATTATGAGTATGATATAAATTTCATCATCATTGATATATGGGCGTAATTATAAAAATTATATTAGATTAGAATAATTAATTCAATGAGCGACTATCTCGTCATCGGTCCTTCACAGTGAGGTTTTGCGCCTACCAGCCCTACCCCGGCTCTACCCTTCCAGATCCTGGCGACATGTATTAACTGATGCTTGGTATGTTTATTTATCAATGACAATATTTGTTAATTCTAGTTCAAATAAATCATAATGAATTATTTTATATTAGACTAAATGAACATTAGACCTAGTGTGATTTAGACCAAATGATCATTAGACCATATGACACTTTGACGAAATGAAACTTAGACCAATTGACGATTAGCCGAACTGGTCAACAGACCATTTCGCTATTAGACCAATTGGTCATTAGACCAATTGGATATTAGACCAAATGGAAATTAGACCAAGTGTAAATTAGACCAAATGGTCATTAGACCATATGACAATTAGAAAAAATGAAAATTAGACCAAGTGGAAATTAGACGAACTGATAAGTAGACCAATTGGTATTAGACCATCCGATGATTCACCAGCCTGGAACACCCTCAGGTGTGGTCTAATGTTACAAATTACTTGTGTATGAAGTGCTAAATAGGGTGTTAGGAATATTACTTGATTTTTTTTCTCCAAAATTCAAGAATCTCAGTTTAATTACAACATTACAGTAACACTTTGCATCCATTTTACATCAATGTTTGCATTCCCATATTTCACTGGAAATAGATTCTAATAATGAGATTACCATATCTACACATAATCTTTTTTCGTTTGAGTTTTGTTACCTGTTTTTGTGACCTCATGAAGATATTATTAACTGTGGTCATTCTACGAAACAGCTTTCTGGATGCTCCAACCTACATATGAAACAATATACTATACGGTTGAAATATCCATCATTATGAATACAAGGTTTAAGTGGATTTTATTTTCATCAAATCAGAAGCACAGAGTATCCCAGAAAAGAGGAAAAATTATTCTAATTTACCTTCTGTCAACATTGTTAAGTAATTTATGATGTCTCATTCGAGATTAATTATTAAAAGTTCAGTTTTTCTTTTTTTGTTTGTATTTAAAATATGAAAAATTCCTGCTTGTACAAGATTTTTAAATTTTAAGGTCAAAGGTTGGTTTACTTTTGTAAGAATAGAACAACCTCAAGCTTACTTCTTCAAATGAAATTGACAGGCAATAGATTTTATTGTTCGTAATGTGTCATTCATTAACAACTCATTAAGTATTTGGTCTGAAATCCAAGAAGATACTTAACACTGAGTTAAGATTTGAATGCAAAAAAAATTGGACAGTGACATGTAGATATCTTTGAATAAAAGCTTCCATATGAGCACGCCACACTGTTTTACAGACAGATTTTCATTATTATTACATGACAGCAGACATCTTATCATTTTGGAACGAGAAAATCAATCAAGCATAGAACTAGTCCAAAGAAATATTACGAGGTTATTGAACTAATCTTGAACTGGATTTGAAACTGGACTGGCAATGCAAGTAACATTCCAAAGTATGTCCTAAATAGTATTTAAAAATCTAGGAAAGGAATAACAACTCACCTTCCCATATTCTGAATCATAGTCCTCCACTAATTTGTAATAAGGAGGAATGGACAGCACTCTCCATGCAGTTAGACCCAGAGAGCTGGCTGAGGTGGGCGTGTCAGGGGCGTCGTCCTGCGATGCGCCCCCTATGAAGAGCAAGGAATGCTTGGCATCGTACGTCGCGCAGCTGATGCCTTGTGGGTAGTGGCTGCCGAACTGGAAGGTGTGGTTGTATTGGTATTCTCCAGATGAACTACAGAAATCAATATCAGATCAGAAATTACTTGTTTGAATGTCTTTTTTCTATTTTCAATAGGAACTATAAAATTGTCTCTTCTTCAAACACTTAAAAAAGAGTTGATTGGCAGATCTTAAACTGATGCATGGCTTTGGCTTTCACAGTACTTTCAAAAATTGCATTTCCCATGAAATATTTTGTGAGTTCTTATTCCCAAAAGAGGTAAAATTTCATGTTTCTGTCTTGTGGATAACAGGGGACTTAAGCTAAACATCTCTTCAATACTGGCTGCTATTCATTCAAGCTTTCCGCTTACGATAGCTGGCCACTGCATTCAAATTATTTGTGCTTGTTTATATGAATTATGTCTTATCTATTGTCATTATTATGTAAATGACACTTGTAATTTGATCAATAATTTCATATGTCGTTTTTTATCATTTTTATGAACTTGCAATTACTATTTATCAATAAATGCTTAAACACCTGCTTAAAAAATACTATGGTTTAAGGACTTTGTCTTTCTTACCTCACTAGATAAGAGTCTAAGCTACCATGATAGTTGATCACAAGAAGCTCAGCAGACCTAAATTAAAAACAAAAGAATTATGGAACATGATAAATAATGTTTTTTCTTGTAGAAGGGGGTATGAAATGATGTGTCTAATGATACATCCACCACAAATAAAATAACTTTCAATTATTTTTATAAAATGGCACTTTGGGGATTTATAAGACACACCACACTGTGGAGTTGCTTGTCTGTGACTTCACATAATCGAAAGTTTAAAAATTCATAACTCTAATTATTCTTTGAAAGATTTTCATCAACCTTAACCAATATTTTTCTCTACGTATTTTTTTTTACTGCTTTCATTCAAACAGAGATTTTGTAAGGGCAAACTCCGCCATGAAGCATCTGTTACTTACTGACAGTGAGTATAAATTACAAGTCAAGGACAGTAAAGCAATCCTTACCACTGAGCTGTCTGTTTGTAGTCTGTAAACAGAAGAGAAGCCACGGCACAACTGAAATCTACAGGGCTGTCAGGAGGTTGGGGTTTGGACTACAGAAAATAAACAGAAATGTTTCTAATGTGATCCCTCATGAGAATAACAATAGTTAGTGCACATCTTCCTGCTTTAAAGGGGAATCCAAACCAAATAAAAAGTTGTTTTTAAAGGAAAGAGAAAAATCAGACAAGTTGATTACATGTATGTGACAGTCTGAACAATATCGGACAACGAAAGTTATAAATTTTTCAAAGCTGTCCACATTGGTAATCACTATACCCATGGAGACTTCAAATTAGCTGCATTTGTGATGTCATACTGATGCAAGGCAAGGACTACACTTCCACTTAATACTCCAATACATAAAATGGCTGAAACATATTTTTTTTTCAAAATTTGTACTTCAAATTATATTTTTCTTTCATGACGATATAAACCAATATGATACTTGGGTTAAATTTCGATTACTGCCCCAGGGGAATATGTATTTGGGGAAAAAAACCAAAATCCTGATAATTAAGTACATGGCCTATGGAAAAGTTGTCCTTGCCTCTTGTCATAAATACCCAGTTGCCAATTGGAAATTTACAGTCTTAGGGATCTCAATTTTAAAGCAGCCATAACTTTCTTATTGCTTGTCCGATTTCTTTCAAAGTTTCACTATTCTGTTTTTCTTATTTTTCTCTTTTCCAACACAACATTTTATGACCAAGGTTGGATCCCCCTTTAACCTGGAAATTGGATAAAATGGTGAATAAGCTAAGACACCTAGTCAAAAGTCAAAGCAGTGTCTTTCCTGTAGGAATCCTACAAGCAGCTTTTCATTACAAATCATCACATTTATGATTTCATCATGCAAAACAAAAAGGGGCAATGCAGGAAAGCTACAATGAAAAGATGCATAGCACCCTCATAGCGGGATTCTTACCCCAAAAATGCAGCACAGAGCTGCAAGAAACTTGCGATTGCAATTCTATTTTTGGTCCCTAAATCAATCATAACTCTTGAAATTAATTATAAATTTGTGATTGATTGCTGAACTGCTTCTTCTAACAAGGAGTGTAATCTGATTTTCTACAGCGAAGAATGGTCTATTGATTGTAAAATTGGAACAGAAAATTTGCGTTTGATTGCAAATATTTTCTCGCAACACCCCCTTAGACAAGTTGCCTAAATGACTACAATAACACCAACAACTCATGATTTGGTAGTAGACGAACTAGGATAAGACCATATGGGACGAGTTCAAATGAAAGTAGACAAAAGTGGGTGTGGACTAAGACCAATTTACTGATAAAGTGAACTGTTTATGAACAAAATTTTCATCATATGTTTTACCTTGTTTTTAATTTGAAATGAAATAAAAATGAATTGAATTGAATTGAAATTCTATAACAAGTTGAATGATTGCAATAGCTTTATCATTTGCAAACTTGTTATCATATTCAGTTTTATGAAACTGGCCCCAAGATGGAAAGTACATGCAAATTGGGTGAACTGTAGGCCAAGTCAGTGGCAATTTAGCAAAACCCTTACCCGTTCTATTGTGAAGAGCAGTGTTCCAAAGAGATCAAAAGTTCTGATGTTACCCCTACTGTCTGAACAAGCCACCAAGGACCAGTCTGGACTCCATGATACCTGTCTCCATTGTGGGTGAGAGTCTTTGGGAACTGCAACCAGAAGAAAGATAGAAAGCAAAACACAGGTAAGGAAAATGAACTCTGAATATAAAATATTGAATACAAATCAGCTTTAATGAGAGAAAAAAAAATGAGAGAAAAAAAATGATTAAGGAGCACATAAGAAAATTTCATCAAAGCTGGTAACAAAGCAGGAAATTTGAAAAAATATATATCTACTGTAAAAGAATCATCAAACTGACATTGTTGCTTCAAAATGCATTTTGAGAACTTGTGATATGTTATGTAAAGAGAACTTACACTAATTTGAGACCTGCAGAAAAAGACAGATGTATTGTTTTCTTTTTCATCATACCATTTGAACTGATAAATCAATCTTTAAAGGTAAAAAGACAGTAGTTGCAGCAAATAATTATTTCATGAAAAAGTCTTTTAAATCAAGGCTAATTGTCAAAATATCATCATAAATCTAGATCTGGTACATTAAGGTAAACTTATCTTTGTAAAATCATGAAATCTTAGCTCAAAATCGATAATTCTGATGATCACTAACACGGAAAAGCATATGTTGGACAATGTATTAATATTGCTTCGAAAAATACCCAACATTTGATGGAATTCCATGCTTATTTTGCTCATTTCTAAGCAATTACGCATTATCTTCAAGAGCTATTTGGCACACATTTTTTTATTCATACACACAAACACTTTGGGTGGTAATTTCATTGGATTCTGTTCGAACTCATTTTGAGATCTTTACCACAACTGGTATTTATCTTTAAAATTGAAGCATTTGGTATAGGATCCATTTTAAAAGTTTCTTCCCCACCCTGCAAGTCTTAAAGAGTTTCAAGGCCAGTTCTAAATCCTTGGAAGCTGCAAGCTGCATATTGATATCACTGAAAATTAAGAATGTTTCAAGACTGAAAGGACAGAACACTGGCCTTCAGAGGGCAAGACTCTGTTCTTAGTTACAATCTAACCGTGAGTCATAAAAGATCATATCAGGCATTGAAGTGTCTGGCCAGATTATGTATCTAATTTAAAACAGCAAACTGGATAATTTTAGAAATGGTTAACAACTGATTTTCCCCAAATGCTCAAATTCTCATTTCATTTATTTTCATATTTCTCTTTGACATTTGATTCACATAAAAAAAGCAGCAACAATATGCATAACTATTAAATCATAAACGACTGAGAAGTATACAATAGCATAATATGATATGATACAATCAGTCGAGTTAATTTAAGTCAAAGAAATATGATGGGACCTACATAAAAGCAGACACACAGATTATTGTTATTTAGTAACCAGGGGACCTACAGCTTTAAGTTCTCTCTGAAGGAACTGGTAGGGAATGGAATTTAATCAAATTGGCATATTTGACCAATCATAAGGAAATTTGTTGCTCACTAAAATTACACAATAATAATGTGCACAATTATAAAAGATAGCAACAATATAAAAAGAATGGAATTAACTTCAAAAATTTGTAGATCTTCCAAATGAAAGCTTAGAAGATTAAAAAAAAATACTTCATCGATCATTTAAACTTGTGGAATGCAGACTCTCCTGCATATATCTATTATCAGAACAGCATTTCAGGATGGGTACCCGGTAGGATTTATTCCTTGAACGCTTTAGCCCCTATTAATATGGCGGCTCAGCTACAGCGGGGGTAATAATATGATACCAAGTATCAAAGCGCAGTTGAGTATATGCACATAGTAACTGCGCTTTACAAATGGACATATTATTATTATTTCCACTTTCAAGCATGAACCATAGGAGACTTTTATGTACCTTGGCACTTGCAGACACATGACTGGAAGTTATCCCTGGATGATCTGACTTCAATACAGGTATCCTGCAGAACTGCCACAAGGTTGCCATCACTAAAAAATAATACAGGAAAAAGAAGAGACTATTAAGACCATATCACAAAGTTAATAATCAAAACCACAGGAGGCTCCATGGCCATTTTGTATTTGACTGATTCATCTAGTGCAACTATTCACGAATAATATTTCCCTTATTCCATTAGACAGGTATTCAAATAATTGTTTGGGTTAAATAACATGTTATGTAAGCTTGCCTGGTATACCAATATATGATGTTAACCACTGCATAGGCCAAGTGACATGACTTGCAGGTTATATGTACATTAATTTACAATTATTAAATCTTCTAATACATTGTCGTATTGGCTCTCATTAACCCCGTTGTCAAATACCAAACATGAATGAACACTTCTTTGTTGATCTTTAAATGGGATAACAAGCATATTCAAAGCAACATATAGATAATCATGCTCATCATAGTGATTTGAAAAGCATTATTCTGGTTTACAGCCAATGACCTTCATCTGCTCGTGCGAAAAAAAGACGCTGAATGCTTTCCAACAGAGCTGTCTTAATAGATGGGTTTACAGCCAATGACCTTCATCTGCTCGTGCGAAAAAAAGACGCTGAATGCTTTCCAACAGAGCTGTCTTAATAGATGGGTCACTTGCATGGATCACATCTCCAATGCAAGTATATGAACAGACAGGTACCATGCCTCTAAATAGCCAGGATATAGAAGAGTGGATAAGATTTGCAGAGCATGTTCTAAGTGTCATCAGTGTATGCTCCTAAATCAGCAATGACTTGGCAACCAAATGGAAGAAGGAAAAGAGGCAGTCCGAAGCACACCTGGCGACGGACTTTCCTCAAGGACTTGGAGCACCATAACCCGAGTACCAATCTGTCAGAGGTTGAAGTGATTGCAAATGACCGACCCAGATGGTAACAGCTTGCTGCCCAATTCACCACACAGCACAGGAGGATAGTAAGTTAAGTGCTACTTACCTTGCTGTAGCTATATGCCAGCTGATCTGAGAGTTCACAAGTCTGATAAGAGTTGCCGGTAGAGAGCATGTTGAAGATGACCTGTGAAGGTGAACAAAATAGTAATTCATCATCATAATTAGCCATGTTCAGGCCTCCCCAGCTTGTTGCCAAACGTGCCTTGCAACTACAAAACTACTCTCACCATTATTATGTTTTAGCATCCCCTATAATGTTATATTAATGCATATTATATTAGCAGACCTCCAAACTTCTGATTTAACAATTAGGGATCATTCTGCCCTAAAAGAAGGAAAGATTTATTTTTATCCCAACACACACACACAAAAAAAGTTAATTTGAACAACAACAAAAAAATTTAAAGCAAAA
Source organism: Lytechinus pictus (assembly GCF_037042905.1). Taxonomy (NCBI): domain Eukaryota; kingdom Metazoa; phylum Echinodermata; class Echinoidea; order Temnopleuroida; family Toxopneustidae; genus Lytechinus; species Lytechinus pictus. Next base: position 16,527,312 of record NC_087249.1, read on the forward strand.
TTTTGAACATTTCATCAAAATATCACAATCGGGTTTGAAATAATACAGTTATGACATTTCAAATTTTCACTTGATTTCTAACATTTATATACGCCATCCACATCCTGGTCAGTATTTCTCAGTAAGCAAATGAGGGATCCAGTTACATCATCAACTCACTATTCAATACATGAAATATTTAGAAAATTTTCCTTGGCAACTAACATTTTATTCCTCCACGAACATGAGGCAATTTTCATAGTTTTAGCCTAATGTGATCATATGACAAGCTCCCTTACTGTCAAATCTGAAAATAACATCATACAACTGCTCATTTTTTTTTTCAAACACAAAAGAAATAGTGAGTGTATGACATCATCAGTTCTTTCACTTCCTTACTAGTTATGTGAAAATAAGCAACTTCACATTAAAATGTCATAACCTACTTATCTTACGTGAGATGTTTGTTTGATTTTCCTTTATTATTTAATTCAACTATTTGTTGGGTGGACGTGGCCTTTTAGAAATCAAAGACTGCAAGAAAACAATCTGAGCTGCACTTACCCAAGAGGGATTCCTGTGCTTCTCACAAAAGTCCACAAAGATCCTGAAAGAAAATAAAATAATAAGTAAAAAGATACATTGAAAATATAGATAATTTACTAATATTAGCATTTTTTCAAAAAGAAAAATGCGCGAGGAAATATCTAAAGTTTATTTAAGGTCTGTCTGACATAGCAACAATTAAGGAATGTGAAAGCCAATTATACAAAAAAAATATTAGCAATAATGAATAATAAATATTCAAATAAGATAATTTGTATACAAAAAGAAGTACATGAATATAAATGATTTTCCAATGAACATAAATGAGTTTCTAAGAATAAACTTTACTTCCAGTAAAGGCAAACCATTCAGAGAAAATTAACTGAACCATGGAATGAACATGAAGAAAAAAACATTGCAAAGGTATTGTATAAGGAATGCAAAGCCGGGGGGCGTTCCATGAAAGGACTTGTCGGACGTTTTATCCGACAAGTCCCATTTTATCCGACAATTACCATATAACAGTACCTCTCAGCCAATCAACATCAGAGAAAGATGTCAGATCTGACAACTTGTCGGATGAATATGTTGATGAAACACCCCCCAGGAGATGAAAGGATGGCAATGAAGAGGGAATATGAAGCATGAGATAAGAATGTAAAGCATGAGATGAATAAAGGAGTCGGAAGTGGTGAGATCACAGAAAAGGTAACATCAAAGGAAATAGAAACATTCAATACATTAGTGTTCAAAATAGAATCCTACACTTGTCAAGTTACTCACTTGCGGTTGCAGAAGATACCTTTCCAACGAGAGAGCCCCTGGGTTTCTCTGCAATAACACTTGTCTATGAGAAGGAGAAATAAAACACAAGATTTACTTTTGATGGATGTTCTATGTGCTAACTACCGAACATCATTCACCCCCACCACAAGTTGTAGGTCAAGGAATAATGAGGAAGGCCCTGACAGCTAGTTCATAATCATGAGTTGATTTTTAAAAAGCAGACAAAAATAGACAAGAAAGAGATATTATATGCTTATGATTGATGAGTGAATATTTTGTCAAAAATCCATCAAATAACAAATATTCAGATTTTCACAATTTAATTTTTGACATCATAGGCACTTGAGCAGCTCCCACTCCCAGGCAATATATTTTCTGACAATCCAAAATTATTGTTTTTGTATTTGCATCTGTAGATCTAGTCTAGATCTAGATCTAGTCTAGGACTCCTATTCAATATCAAGATAATTGATATTGTTATCATGCAAATCAGGGCTCTGTAAAACAAAGGTTAGCAATTAATCGTACAATCGAGTTTCACGATTGATTGTACATTGTAGCCAAAGCAATCAATTGTAGAAAAACGTTCTACTACGATCATAGCTAACATTAAGCTTTGCTGTTTCGGGCCTCAGGCATGCATGTTAGATCTAGATCATGTAACGTTAGATATTATCAGTAGAGGTGCTGGTCCAAATATTGCCAATATTATTGGGATTGTCCCAGGAAACAAGGATATCCTCATAAACCAAGACAAATCATGTCTTGATAAATTGAGACTGTCCTTGTTTATGGGGACAGTTTTTTTTGTTCACTTACCCCTGCAGGACAAAGACAGCAATTTCGGGGATTGAGAGTACTAAAAATAGATTCAGTGACCTCAATTCCCCCCACTTCTGCCTTCTTCCAATAATCTTGTAAATTAAACCTGTTCAATTTGTTTACAATGACTAGCATACCGCACTTGATTGGTGTTGTTACTTGACAGGTGAATGAACTTTCCGAGATTTCTTGTGTGGAGGAATCTTTGAAAACACAGTCCCTGTTAACTTGGACGATCCCAATTTTCTGACCAGCACCTCTAACGTTAAAGTCTAATGACTTAACGAAAGTTACTGAATATAGTCATAGATAGTCTAACTTGTTAGTTAGAATTTCTAATTTTTATCAAAATCATTGATCGAGCCCACCTAGCTCAAGTAGAATTAACGTTAGAAGGTCCAACTTAGCCACTTTAAGCCTTTATCGTTGAATGACATGGCAATTGTTCACATGTATGGTCGGACCGGCGCTAATCATGCAATTTCGCAAACTTTGGCAACGGCCGGGGCCGACTTCTCTTACTCAATGACACGACACTGTGTCTATGACAGTCGACAGTGACACCCAGGGGGGTACTCGAACAAAAAAGTGGTAGGTAGCCTATGTGCCGCAGGCGAGACAAAAAACGGGGGCTTTGGAGCGGGCTTATTGTAAAAAGGAGGATCCTCGGAACGGGCTTTAGAACTACAAATGTTTGTGAAAATGGGGGTCCCGAAATGGGTCGCCTGCATGTGAGTGCGTATGCATCCCTATGGAACGGGCATACGTGCAGCTAGCCCAGCAGGACGGACACCTGGGGAGCATTTCATGAAAGGACTTGTCGGACGTTTTATCCGACAGGTCCCATTTTATCCGACAGTTACCATAGTAACAGTGCCTCTCAGCCAATCAACATCAGAGAAAGATGTCAGATCTGACAACTTGTCGGATGAAAATGTTGATGAAACACTCCCCAGGTGCGCTCGCGCAGAGGCGATGGTCGGACAGCACTCTGTGGCCGCTTTTCACCAAAATTGAAGCTCATTGTAGCGGATCTATGCGGCCGGAACGGCGCTATGAAAAATATGCGAAGCTTTGGCTTTGCCATGATCGGCAGGGGCCACAAAACGGTTTCCAAAGTGAGGGGGCTGAGCCAAAATTGGCGGTGCTGACCATGCCAAAAATCACAATCATATGGTAATTTATACGTTTTTGTACACGGTTTTGGAAAAAGCCCCCCCCCCCCCGCTTCCGCGTCCCCTGATCGGAACAGAATTCTTTTTTTTTTCTTGATAAGAAGAAAATGCTATGGCTGCTTTGGACCGGCTTTCTTTGTTTTTTTCTCAATAAGATAAAAATGCTATGCATTGGAATGGAAATTTGAGAGTAAAAGTGGGGGTCCCCTCCGCGGCACATACCAACCTTGCATTATATAGTGAGACCACCACATATCGACCACCTCTTTTGAAACCCACCACCTTGCGCATTCACATTATTGCGTATTACAAACGTTACGCACGGGAGAGTAGGCGCAGTGTCCATAGGAACAGTAAGAATCGAAGGGGAAAAAGGTAAAAATTTAGTAGAATTTATCAAAATTGTTTTGACTAGACCTGAACCCTGCCGAAGAACAGTTGTTCATACCAAGAAATCCGATAGGAAACGGCTTTAGAACAAATATCCGTTGTCAATCGTCGAATCATGTGCCAGAGCTCGCAGTGGCAGTGTAACCAGATTTCACAAAATGAAATACGGGACAATTGACAAAAAAGATCAACAAAGAAGGCTACACAGTTTTAGACTTGTGAAAAAAACTATAAAGAATTGGAACTTTGGAAGGGAGGGTGAACAAAAGAAAAAAGAAGCGAAAGAAAAGAGATGAATTGAGAAGAAAAAAGAAAAAAATGAAGGGGAAAACGAAGGAAAAAAATAAAAAATAATAAAAGAAAGTTGGAATAAAAGAAGGATGAAAGAAAGAATAAAATATAGAAAAAGGTTTCTGTCATTCTTTGAATTGAATATAGAAAGACAGAAAAAGAAAGGAAGGGAAGATGAATAAATGTGTGAAAGACAAAATAAAGGAGAGAAAGAAAAAAAAGGAAAGTAAGACAAAAAGGAAGAGGAAAGAAAAATGTTTCCATCATTCTTTGAAAGAAACAAACAAAGAAAGAAGAAAAACAGGAAGGGAGGGAGGGAAAAAATAAGGGAAAAGAATTAGAAGGAAAAATAAAATAAAGAATGAAAAAAGGAGGAAAGAGAGGGAGGAAAGAATAAAGAGAGGAGAGAATGAAAAAAAAGAAAATAATGGAAGGAGAAAAAGAACGAAAAGAAAAAGAAGAGGAAGTGAGAAGGAAGCAAAGAAAAGTTTGAGGAAAGAAAGAATGAAGGAAATAATAAAAGGAAATTTAATAAAGAAGGCAGGTAAGAGAAAGAAGGAAAAGAAAGACAAATGAACAGAGAGAGAGAGAGAGAAAGGATCAGGAAAGAAAGATAGGAAATAATGACAGATGGAACAAAAAAGGGCAAGCAGGAAGGATGAAAAAAGGACAGAAAGAAAGAAAGAGGAAAAAAGTTCAAACTTCAAGCAAAGAAAAACAATCCAATCATCTAACAAAAATCATATTTGGTGTTTTTTAAATATATTTTTAAAATTGAAAAACACTAAAATGTTTTAGAAATGAATAAAATGTCAAAGTGAAACCTTGTCAACTTAAAATTAGATGAAACATCATGGCATCATACACAACAAGTAATAAAAACTCAATAACTTATTCCTCCGACTACATCTCCAAATCAGTAATATGAGAATCCATAATAGAATTATACAAATTTTCCGCCGATTTTGTGATTATTTTGGTGGAAAAACTGTTTATCATGTCATTGTTTGCCCCATTGAGAATCTGCTCCAATCCTACATGCCTAGCTAGTACTAGTAGCCTGCCACACATAGGCAGGAGGCCAGTTCGCTTGCAATGTATAGGGCTAGCAAGAAAATCACCACAGAACTTGCAAAAGTTTAGTTATCGATTTTATTGTTGTCTGCTTCGTCATCTGTTGGTTATTTGATGAAAATTCGTCACATTTAAAGGTAAAGTCCACCCCAGCAAAATGTTGATTTGAATAAATAAAGAAAAATCAAACTAGCATAACACTGAAAATTTCATCAAAATCGGATGTAAAATAAGAAAGTTATGGCATTTTGAATTTCACTTATTTTTCACAAAACAGTGATATGCACAACTCATTGACATGCAAATGAATCAGTCGATGATGTCCATCACTCATTATTTCTTTTGTTTATTGTTTGAATTATAAATTATTTCATTTTTTACAGATTCGACCAGAGGGACCGACTTGACTGAACCATATAGTATTAAACAATGCTAATTCCACATGTTAAAGGAGGAATTAATCACTGTTTCACTTGACAATGAAGAGAAAATGAGAATATTTCAGATTTCATAATAAAATACAAAAGAAATAGTGAGTGGATGACGTCATCAGTCTCCTCATTTGCATATCGACCAGGATGTGCATATAACTGTTTTGTGAAATTAAAGGGATGGTCTGGGCTGAAAGTATTTATAGCTTAATAAATAGAGTAGAATTCAATGAGCAAAATGCCGAAAGAAGTTTAAAGTTTAGCAATATTTTGTGAAAACAGTCGTCATGAATATTCATTAGGTGGGTTGATGATGTCACATCCCCACTTGTTCTTTTGTATTTTATTATAAGAAATTAGGTTTATTCAATTTTTTTCCTCTAAGAACTAGAAAAATTGGATTGACGACTGATTTAGTGCATTAGATATTTATTGCTGCAACTTATTTCATTATAAGGGAGACATATTATTCACACAAGTATGAAATAATGAAATAAAATACGATTTCATGTAGGCCCTAATAACATAAGAAAACGGAATGTGGAGATGTGACATCATCAGCCCACCTAATGAATATTCATGACAACTGTTTTCACAAAATATTGCTAAACTTTAAACTTCAATAACTTTATTATTTGTAATCCAATTTTGATTAAATTTTTGGCATTTTGCTCAGTGAATTCTACTCTATCTATTACGATATATTTATTTTCAGCCCTGACCATCCCTTTAAGCGAAACTTTAAAATGTCATAACTTTTTTATTTTACATTCAATTTTGATGAATTTTTCAGTGTTTTGCTTGTTGGATTTTTCTCTTTTTATTCAAATCATTATTTTGTTGGGGTAGACTTTTCCTTCAAATGTATTAACTATGTTTTTTCAATATTCTGAAATACGGGACAAATAGGCGTCCCGAGAAGGGTTTGTCGGGACGCCGTGACAAATGAAGGAGCAAAATAGGGGACGACCCCGGGAAATACGAGACATCTGGTCACCCTGCGCAGTGGAAGTAGTGAGACGGTCATTGACTTAGCGTGTTGACATCACAGAACTGATTTGGAAGAGTCAAAATATTTCACCACCGCGACAAGAGTCGGCCGTAAACTTATATAGTTATAGTGTATCGTGGGTGGTCAGTTTCAAAAGAGTGCAAATTTAACCCAGGGCAGGGAGCTCCGGCCCGTGAAGCTGGTTGGAGCCCAGGACTCGTCCGTGTAATATTAGCTCCCTGGGTTAGGTGCAAATGAGCAAATCGTCGTATTTGATGTTCGCCGATATAAATTCTAACGACAACGTTCTGCGCGAGTTGAATCAGCTAAATCGGAGTCGCCGACCGAAACATAATTCTGCACAAATAAGAGTTTAAGACAAAAGCAAGGAAAAACTGATTTTCGCAGATACGATGCGTAGAAATTAGGTGGTCGATAATTAAGGGGTAGGGCCTATATAGCTCCACCCATACTGAGTGCCCCCCCCCCCCCGGCCCGACAAAGACAAGTCACAAAGTCCAGAATTGAAACTCATGTCATGAAAAAAAAGGCAGAATGAGAATCCCAGATCCAGATCTAACGTTAATAGCGATCTAGGCCTACCTAATTGCGTGTGAAAATTATTTTGACACTCCTGATGAAGACTTACCAATGGTTCTGATTCTTGAGACCATTCATACGGAAAGAAAAGATCGTATAAGATTGTTTCCTCTTCCTCCTGTCCTTGATTCTGTGTCACCTCATCAGCAGACGCCATTTCAACACGTCACGTCATCATAGCTTACGGCCGGTATACGTGAAATCGAATATGTGGGTCTGTTTCACTAATGAAGATATCAACCTATTAAAATAGTTCAGGTTCCTTTCTGTGTGGCCGTACTAGTAGTGAATTACAGATCTATCATATTTTTTCCAGATGGGGGAGGGGGTAGTGTTAATCGTCTTCGATCTATTTATTCATTTTTTTTTTTTTGGGGGGGGGGGGACAAACGGATACAAGGTCAATTAAGTATACCCAGTTGTTGTGTGTCCGGACAGGTTGTGTGTCCGGACGATCAATTATAGGAAGTCATAATTGAAGAAATCTACAGGCGAAGTTTCATCAATTTTTAGTACAAAATGTAGGAAATATTATAGAGAACAAAATCGAAGATGATTGCAACTATTGAATTCATATTTTTAGGGTAATCCAAAGACAAAAAAGAAGGCTTCAAAAATATAAAGTGTCCGGACACCCGATCCCCCATCCTACCCGATGCGTTTATGCCCAGGAGGGCCCTGCATCGTATACATCCAGATTCAGATCCAGACAAGACATTACAAATACAAATACTACATGTATGTCTATAACAAAAATTACAATTATTATTATCGCTATAAAAGTAAGGGAAACAGAAATTTAAAAATATTGTATTAAACAAAGGAAAATCAGGTTGCATTCTCAATGAGAGGGAGAAAAAAAAATCTACCTCCTAGCTTTGATCGGTAAGGATCCAAAAGGATGGGTTCCCCCTTGAAAAATATTTGCTTTGTCTAAGGGCGACCGCACACCTTGCGATTGGTCTGCGACTCAATTTTGGAATAAAACGTAGTAGAATTTGATGCCTTATATTGAGACTTGGAATATCTTACTGTGTAATGTTCGAAATCATCGTACGATATCTATATTTAAATCTGTGACTATGCTATCATCCTTCTTAGAATAAAAACAAATTTAATATCTAGTCGTAATGACGTCATAGCAGTCGTACGATTGGCTACGATTTGAAACTAATTTGGCCTTTACTCCAAAATAGAGGCTTACAATCTTACAAAATGGTTATATTGGTATTCAATTAATTTTAACCTCAAATAAAATGATATGTTCCATTCACATTTTAAGAAAATTAGCAAAATGCAATTTGTTCCAAAATCGGATCGCGAACAGTCGTAAGGTGTGCGGTGGCCTTTAAACGACTAGGGGAGGTGCCATATGCCAGGTGTCGTGCTCTCCGGTGGCCGGGGTTCCAATTCGTCCCATGGGCGGAAATCTCTCCTTGAAGGTAGGGGGGACACAATTAAATTGAGTTTTCCGTTTTTATGCTCTACAGAAATACTAACTCAAGTACACACACACCCTCTCAAACACACATATATATATATATATGTATATGATGCTGTTTTGTGCGCGGTTCCATGACTACCACAATCATGCATGAATGTTATTATTTCAGTTCTTGTCTCTGTGAGCTTTATTGTATCCCTGAGGAAGACGTTTAACGTCGAAAATTTGGAATTCAAAATAAACTGTTGGAACAAAGTATGCATTACCACTTTGCCTCATTAATATATATATGTATATATATATTTCGACGAGGGGACAGGTATTCCTAACTAAAGATGAAAGGCCTCAATAAATAATGCAAGCCCAAATATGTTGATATTTCATAAATTGTGATCTGGAAATTGAACATTCTGAACATTTTTTTATGATCATGAACTAGATTCGAACCTACCTTAACAATTAATGCGCTTCGCTTAAAAATTTTTGATTTTCCAACCTAAAAACTAGAAATTCGTAACACTTTTTCAAATCATGTACAGAATAAGAATTCAACTAAATAATAGATGCGAGCGCGAGCTGAAAGTTTTTGATTTTTCAACCTTGATACTAAACATTCTTAGTACTTAAAAAAAATCATGAACAGGATAGGAATCTAAACAATTAATGCAAGCGCGAAGCAAGAGGTGAAAGTATTTGATTTTCCAACCTAAAAACTGGACATTCTTAACAGCTTTATAAAAATCATGAACAGGATAGGAATCTAATAAAATAATGCTAGCGCGCTGAAGGTTTTTGATTTTCCAACTTAAAAACTGGACATTCGTAACACTTTTTCAAATCATGAACAGGATAGGAATCTAATCAATTTATGCGAGCGCGGAGCGCGAGCTGAAAGTTTTTGATTTTTGAACCTTGATACTAGACATTCTTAGTACTTAAAAAATTATGAACAGTATATAGGAATATAAACAATTAATGCGAGCGCGAAGCAAGAGGTGAAAGTATTTGATTTTCCAACCTAAAAACTGGACATTCTTAACAGCTTTATAAAAATCATAAACAGGATAGGAATCTAATAAAATAATGCTAGCGCGAAACGCGACCTGAAGGTTTTTGATTTTCCAACTTAAAAACTGGACATTCGTAACCCTTTTTCAAATCATGAACAGGATAGGAATCTAATCAATTTATGCGAGCGCGAAGCGCGAGCTGAAAGTTTTTTATTTTCCAACCTAAAAACTGGACATTCATAGCACCTTAAAAAAATATGAACAGGATAAAAATCTAATCAATTTATGCGAGCGCGAAGCGCGAACTGAAAGTTTTTGATTTCCAACCTAAATACTGGACATTCTTAGTACATTTTTTAAAATTATGAACAGGATAGGAATCTAAACAATTAATGCAGGCGCGAAGCGCGAGCTGAAAGTTTGTATTTTCCAACCTAAATACCGGACAATCGTAACATTTTTTCAAATCATGAACAGGATAGGAATTTTACTAAACAATATTAGATTCGAGCGCGAAGTGTGTGCTAAAGATATGTCATTCCCAGCCTAAAAATTGGTATTATTAGCATATTTTAAAATCAAGGACAGGGTAGCTATCTAACAAAATTTTAATTAATGTGAGCGCGAAGCATATCCTGATTTTTTTCCCCGACCAAAACAGTCATCTTCTTTTCACCTTATAGCAATAAACAGGATAGTATCTGACTCAACCATATTACTGATGCGAGCGCGAAGCGCGAAATGATTTTTTTTTATATTCAGATCTGAAAACTGGATCATTCAAGCACTTTTGAAAGAAAGAACAAAGGCAGTTTATCTCAATAAGCAATGCGAGCGCAAAGCGCAAGCTATTTTTTTGTTAAAGATTTAAACCTACAAATTATGAAAAAGATGGATATCTTCCTAAATAAATGATTTGACTTTATATATTTAGATCTAAAGAGTGAAAAAAAGCACGTTTTGAAATAAAGAGATGACTGTGTATTCATGGAAAACGCGAGCGATTTTTTTTATTTTTATACTATGACCTGAAAGTTTTATTTTTTCCAATTATTCCCCTCCCCTTCCATCATTTAAGATTCTTCCTCGTCCTATCTTTCTTCTTGTTTTTATCCTCTCCTTCCTATTTTGTGCCGGCAATAGGGGGCGGGCTGCCGCTTCGCCCCCTTCATCTACCTATGGTGACCCCTCTCACGGCAGGAATTTTGTGGAAAAACGGAAAATAAAAGTCACGTTAATAGAGTATTTAAAAACAAATTTTGGGGGATTAAACATAGTAAGGATTAATCATAACTCATGAAAACTATTCTTTTTACTGAGTATACGCGAACAATGAAAATATTCTTATATTCCAAGTATATTTGGAATAAAGGGAAAATGAATTGGTTTAACAAAGGTATGTTTTTACTGGGTATGGAACATTCTCGTTTACCATCTATGCACTAAATTTACTTATAATTATCCAGAGGCAATTTTCTTTTTTCGTCATTTTTATTAGTTATGAAATTGACAATGGCCATCGATGTCATCAATGTCATCATTCTTTGGCTGGCATATAGGGCTAGATGCGAGTTCGAGAATAGACGGGCCGGTATGCCTTTTCTTTTCCTATCCCAGTTCTTAACAAAAACTATCTGTTTATATAGTTTTCGAAATTCGAGGATACATGTGTATAATTTCGATTTTGAATTATGTATTTTTTCCATAATAAAAGACCACAAATATTAGGGGGGACATTTGATATTATGCCCCCCCCCTTCCAAAATGGTAGGCATGGTAGGGGGACGCGTTCCCCCTGTCCCCCCTGGAATTTCCGCCCATGATTCGTCCAATTGCCAACTCGTCTACTATTTTGGTCTCATCAGATTATCCACTATCCCAGGGGCGGGCCTGCCGGGGGCATAATGCCCCCCACACTTTTTGAAGCACTGAAAATTTTCCCTTTTTATGCAAGTAAAATGCCCCTCACGACTATAAGCCCCTTTTACCTGAGGGTGACCCGTTATTTAGGTGTGAGCAATTAGTGCCCCTTGTCTTCTTGTAACCCGTGCCCTTTCTCGAATCAGTGCCCCCTTTTTACTCAAGAAAAGTTCCCCTCACGAACGTGTTTTGTGCCCCTTTTACATGAGAAGGCCTTTTGTTGTTAACGAGCGCCACTTAACAAGAAAACAATATTCTCATTTTATATGTTACTACTTATGAAGGAAATATTGTAAGAATAATCAGACGTGCCTTAAGTTTCATGAGTCATGTGAGTGGGGTAGATAAGCAGTGGCGTACAGATGGGGGCTCTTGCCCCCCCCCCCCCAAAAAAAAAAAAAAAAAAAAAAAAGACGGAGTAAGAAAAGGAAAGAGAGAATAATAATAATAATATCTTGTTGATCGCACACACCGCGTCCAGAGACGCTCATGGCGCTAGCCCAGCAACAGTTCCTTTATACAAACAACAAATATTTAAAAAAAAAAAAATAGATCTTAAAAAATACAACCGAGTACATACTTTAAAAAAGAACAGTTTTGTATCACCCACCGGAATTCCTAGCTAGATCCTCGTAGGGGCTGGCGCCCTCCTACCTGCTGCAGTGCTGCTCCGTTCACCGACAATTTAAGGGGTAAAATATGATATTATTTTATGAATATTATGTCAAGGCTAGCTACCACAAAATTCGTTATAAAAATGTCAAAACTTTTGCTCGCTCGCAGCTACTTATTAATTTTTCGTGCTACGAAATATCTAGAACCCTCAACAATTTTTTTTTGACTCATTACACCATTATATAGATAAGACATTTTTTTCCTTTGTTTTTAAGTGCCCTTTTCGAAAGAAAGGTGCCCTTCTTCCCCTGTGCCCCCCCCCCCAAATTCAACTTCGCTCCGCCGCCCCTCACCAGGCTGATTGCCAATTCGTCCACTCACCATCTTGTATGATAACCAGTTTGTCCATTAGCCATAATTAGTCCATATAAATGAAAGTGAAATTGATAGACCAACTGGTTACGAGACGAAATGGTCATAGACGAAATGGTTATAGACGCGAGGTGATGATTGGACCAAATGGTTATTGGACCAATGGTTCTTAGAAGAAATGTCGATGGACGGAATGGCATTATACACTTAACGAATGTAGATCATGCGGTGAGTGGACGAGATGGCAGTAGACGAATTGGTAATTAACCCTCTGAGGGAGTCTCTGCCATGATAAAAAAAAGTTTCCTAAACGACCGTACTGACGAATAATTTAAAATGATTTAAAGAAAAGACAATTAAGATGAAAAGAAATGTGTGCGTTTTACCATTGATTATTATAATTTTAAAACCTATCACAATTATTTTTCACAATTATTTTTTCTATTTAAAAAAGGCAAAAATATTATTACTTGTGACTTAGAAATTCCCCTTAAACACACGCTGGCCATTCTGCGCCCCCTCAAATTCGTTTGGCTTAGTACGCTACTATTATACTCACGCCAGAATTAATGTCCTCCTTTTATGCTTTTTTTCTTACTTCACTTTATACTTCATTTCTCTTTGTATTACTATGCCTGTTCATCTGTCCAAGAGAATAAACTGTATGCTCCACACGTTTTAAATTAACATGTTCAATAAATGAAACAAATGATGAATACCCCCCCCCCCCAAAAAAAAAAAAAGGGGGGGGGGTTGAGAGCAGAAAAGTACTGGTGCTTCGTTTATTGTGATGAGGATGCATGCTGACCGTCGGAGATGGATCCAACACTCTCAGTATTTTAGTTATGTCACGGCATGAGTTTAAGATGTCTGGATAAAATTACTGTTTGGATCGAATTTTCACTAGTAAAGCCTTGGATAGACTGGGGCAAGAAGGGGGTGGGGATGGCTTGAGGAAGCTGAATGTTTTCTCTCATGGTCTGCGCACTTCTCCTCCAAAAAAGCTCATAATATATTGGAATTTCAGGGTAAGATAAAATAAACTTAATGTTACACTGCTTCCGATGCTGCCCTAGCTAGTTTCAACTATTTCTGTTCCCTGCAATCATACAGAATAGTGATAACAAAAATAAAATACAGTGGCTCTTAAAGGGATCAAATTAAGTTCACCCTGACAAAAAGCGGCTGTCAAAATACAAAATATAATGAAAAATACTAGTGAAGGTTTAAGAAAATCCATCGATGATTAAAAAATTTGTTAGAATTTTCAGTTTCATACGAGCAGCTGCCCCAGTTATGTAATATGAAATTCATGAATTTCGATTTTCAATGGTCCATGATGCATGGTGACTAACTTATTTTTTTCTTTTAGGAGAGTTAATTGTGAAATGATAATAGGAACAATAAAAACCAAACACGGCCCTATGTAATTATTTGTCTTCGATTAAAGGGTCTTTAATTCGTGAGGGAATTTTCCGACGATGACTTTCTCTTCAACAAGTAAAATAATTTCAAGGATAACATTTTTCTATAACTTTTTAACAAACTAAAAAAAAATCAGAGTTGTATAGCGCCATCAGAATAGAACACGAATCGATTTCCACAAATTAGGATTTAAATCATTTTTCCAAACAGCGAGCTAGCGTATATGGCTTGCATAATTATATACTAATAATAGTCAGAAGTGTCCTTTAAAAGTTATGCTGAACTAACGAAACAAACAGCTACTTCAGGCAAAAACGTAATAAATGGTGAATATAATGTAATTTAGAATGGGGTCATCTTTCCTTTTCAACTATATAGAGGAAGCTTGTCCCCCCGCCCTCGTGCAGTTTCAACTTCACTCTACCGCCCGTGTTAAAAAATATCGGTGAAGATTTGAGGAAAATCCTTTAAAGATGAGAAAATTATTAGATTTGTTTTTAACTTAAAAGTTTTTATTTATGACATCATATGCGAGCAGCTCCCTCAATGTTGTGAAAAATAAAATGAATAAATTAATTTTCTAATAGTTCATGATGAACTAAACCTTTTCCATTCAGGAGTGGGTGTGAAAGGATCTTTCTGTTGATATACTGAAGGCACAATAAAAAACATTTTGATTTTTTAAAGAGAAAATTAATTTTAATTTATTTTTTACCACGCGGTATGGGGAGCTGTTCGTATGACGTGACAAATCAAAATATAAAAATTTTAATAACCTTTTTAAACTTTAATGGATTTCACTCGAACCTACACCAATATTTTTTTCTGGTATTCTTACAACAAACTTTTCTTCAGGCTGACCCCCCCCCCCCCCCCCTCCTCTTTAAATCAAATAAAAGAGGTCAGAATGTTAAATTTTGAGGACAAAAGATATAGTTGGGACCGTGGGAATCATTTAGAATAGACAATTAGACAACATCCATATTTATATATAGCCTGCATGGTCGCCCTTGGATTATAGCCCCTGAGCAGGCTTTACTGCCATAGAAAGAAACATATTTAATGAGTCAAGTTGAATTTTAAGGGCCTATTATTTGTATGGAAACACATACTTCACCCCGGGACTTCACTGAACATCAGAGATATGCTTTTGTAAAAAGTGATCGTTATTTTTGTGCATTATCAAATTGGCTAGTAGTGACCGATCAGACTGCTCGGTAGCAATCTACATTTTCAGTCAATAAAATTTGCTGACCTCGAAAATCAACTCATCCCTTTTTATGAACAGAACGTTTTGTTTCCTTTTTTATATAGTAAACAATGTAAAAACCAAATTTCAAAATTTCAATACAACATAAAAAATTATTTTAAGCATATTTGATTTTGTAATTCTTATCTTATATAGATATGAAAATTGAAATAAGAAAATTTAGTTAAAAGCCCCGGCCAAGCCTAATTCGATCGATTACGCAATATTTACACTACACTCCTCGTCTGTTGTTTTCTTCTCATTTTTAGACATTTCTCGATAAACATGGTGTGTATACCCTGCATTGTCATTCCACTTGTTTTGTGGGTATTTCACCGGTTTATTCAACCCTTTGTCAACCCGCTTTTACCCGAGAGAGTCAAATCCTGGTTCAATTTCAACATGAGAATTTACGGAGTGACGCCTCCGAAAGGCTCCGCCGAAGCCGAAGGCACCGGCAGAGGCAGTGAAGCCGGAGACGGGCAATCGCAGAATCCAAATGGAACAGAGAAGGTTGGTGAAGGGAGAGAGAGAGATAGAGTCATATAGATGTAGCATAAAACATAAGCATGATCTATGATTTGTGTATGGGGGGGGGGTCAACAGATAAATCTATAATAATCATTTTTGTGTGTGACTGTGATATCTGACTCTGAGTCTGAGAGTGATAATTGATGAGATAAAACTAAGCTCTAGTCTGAGTCTGAGTATTAAAAGACGAAAACTTAAAGCCAAGCCCAAGGAAGGTGCTCTGGTGTCGATATGAGATTGTGGACCCAGGCCCAGGGAACATGGTGATGACTTTCGGGAGCCTGGGGGTAATTGTTCCTTTGATCTTCACTAATAATAATTCTATTTCCTTGGTCAGGATAATTTTTATACAACCAGTGCACCAAACAAAAATGGAATTTGATCATTTATTGAATCTCATATTATTTTATGTTCAATTGTTGATTTCAGTTATGTGTAGGCTCTACTAAAAAAGTACTATATTACTAGTACACTAAGTGATACAGATTCATGTATGGATATGGATATCTAGATAGTAGATACATAACACTTCATGAGATGAGGTGGCAAATTAATTGTTTATTTAATTCCCCTTTATTCTGCTTTAGTCTTTCAAAATATGTGTCTTAAAGTTGTCTCTTACATGTATGTTTTGTTTCGTATTCTTCCCCTTGCCATACAGGAAAATGAATATAATCAAGAATCCACAACAAGAACTGGCTGCCCTTTCAAACCCAACAGTGTTCAAGCAACAACGGTTGGAGGTGATAAAAAGACTGACTAGTCCTAGGTCCTCATTTCAGCTGATATTAAAGGACATTGTTTCAATATTTGTTGGATTATGATCACCACATAAATTCCCAGAAGAATAAGACCAGTCTCAACAGCAAGAATACATCTCCAGTGTTAAAGTGACTCTTGGCACCTTCGTTCTGGAGTCTTAACCATGCTGACTGGCTCAGTGTTGTTCAGATTCAACATTCACAAAGTCTAACAAAATTTAATGGTAAATAATTGCAATATTATATTGAAAGGATAATGGATGTGTTTGCAAATATTAATCCTTTCTTTTACATAGAAATTTATACTTTTAAGGGGAAAATAATTCCATATTGTTTTACTAGAAATGATTTTTTTTTGCAGAGCCCCATTTTACAAGGGGGTCAATTTTGGATTTACTTTTTATTATGATATCATTATGTTATTGTTTAGGAGTGTTTGTATAATGTCCATAGATAAATTATGCACAGGCTCCATATTTTCTTTTATTCAAATCGACACTGGATATCTGGGCTAATATTTTGGCACCTTTGTGTACCTGGCGTTCGCACCTGTTAGCAGTGAACCTTGGGTGCCCCTGCCAAGCTACCATTGGGCTGATCATGAAAATTTCAGAAAGAGGTAAAAAAAAAAACCTGGTTCGTCTGCAAAATGGAGAAGTTTCCATGGCAACAGTGAGCCCAATGACTTATTTTGAAGGATCCCTTTCCTATCTGGTAGACTCCCTAATTCCTTTCTCTCTGATTCTGTTCATCCATTCAATGAGTAATGTTTCAGTTTAGATTTGTAATTTCTGTTGTCTACCAGTAACCAGATGTTATTGTCAATGATGCTGTTTAGTCCAAAAGGTGCATTACATTTTATTTTGAAATATTTCGTTTTCTGTATAAGTTTCTCTAATTTTCTCATACATGTATGTTTGCCCATTATTCCTTATCAATAATTTGTTATACATGTATGAAGACAGAGGGTGTTGCAAGACGATATTAGCAATCAATCGCAAATTTCAGGAGAAAATTTACAATTGATAGATCTTATTTACTAAAAACAAATCAATTTATATGTGTTGATACAAGAAGCAGACCTGTGATCAATTTAAATTTACAATTAATCACAAAACTTATGATTGATTTGGGGTCCTAAAATTTACCTTCGATTGAATGCAATATCTTGGAACACCCCATTAAACTGTAATTTGAGGCCTATCATGAAAGATATCTCCTAATAATGTTAAACCTTTTCTGAATATTTTATTGATAAAGTGACACCAGCTATTTTGGGGGGGAGATGGGGCATTTTCCATGCTACCTAGATTTGAATGTAATATTGTTTAATAGTACATGTTTATGCATGTATACACATCTTTTGTAGTAGTTGTAGTAGGTCCAGTCCATGGTATATCCAAACGCTGTGGTTGCAAATTTTGTAGAGATTGAGGAAGCACAGTTATTATGAGCAAATAATAATTAATCAATTACATGTAGTTTTAATCGGTTTCTCTAATGAAAAAATATGGCCACTTCAGAGAGAGGCTCAAATGTGGCCTTATGTAAGAAGCTAATTTTCAAATCATATTCAAGTCCCTTCTCTACACTCTGATGAGAAAACACTCTCAAGTGGAATGATTAGTAGTGTAATTCTGCCTAAGTCAAATCTTTTGAGACTACACAGTACACATACCTGTTTGACTCAGAAGAAATTCAACTGAGAATTTTGAAACACATTTTAAATAATCTGGTCTAAGATATTGCTTTGATTTTACAGAAGGCCTGCTTTACCTGTAGTTGTCTTTTTAGGGGGGGGGGGCTACTTTGACAACTGTAACCCCCCCCCCCCCCCAGACACACATGTTTACCCACAGAGCACAGAAATACATGTTGGTGTGACGAGTGTATTCCTTGGTCCACCTTTATGTAAATAAGTGGTTTCTAGAAAATGTTTTATTGTGGATGTATTAGTTAAGGTCAGTTAGTTTATTCATGTTTAGTCAATTCTATTTGAATTCATATGGGGCAAATCGAGACGTTTGCCAATTTTATTGAAATATGTGTATACTTATTCATACATGGTGTTGTCATGATGATTGTGTGTCTGTGCGTTGAAATAAAAGTATTTATCTTTATCAAAATTGATTTATTAATTGTATTTGTTTTCCATATCTCATTCTTGTTTCCGTGTTTAGTGGTTCACAAATTCACTTTGATTAGGTTACTACTGTCACAGAAATCTCCAAGGCAAAGTTCAACCAAAAAATGAGTTGACTTTAATATATAGCGACGAATCAGGCCAGGAAAACTGGAAGTAAAATAAGAAAGTAATGACATTAAAACATTTCCCTTACAATTTTTTCACAAAACATTTATACATGTATGAACATCAGAGTGACATGCAAATGGCATGGTCGATGATGTCACTACCACAATGACACCTGTTCAGAGATCAAACTTTTTTTTCCAAATTTAATTTGGTACAAGAGGCGACAATAGTTTTTAGGATATTGGATTCAGTTTTGTGACATTAGAACAAGTGATAGTTCAGTTTTAGTCCTGTACTCCTTTTTATTCCTTCTTTGATTTATTATCATGGGAAGTTGTGATTCCTTCAAGGTATTTTTCTTCCCTCCTCATTTTCCTTTCTACCCTCCTTTTTGCGGGGGGGGGGGGGGGAGGCAACGCCCGTGGATAGATCCTTTCAAACTTCATTTTTTTTCTCATTTATTTTCCATTCCCTTGTGGAAAAAAGACGAGAATATTTTTTTATTATTTTTTTCAAAGAGTTACAAAAAAGTTTCACGAGCCCTCGCTGCACACAAATAACTGCCCATTATGACTTTACTTTACCCTGTTTACGTTTCTCCCCCCCCCCCCCCTCTCTCTATCCTTTCACTTATTTTCCTCTTTTTCCCTCTCCATTTTTGTGCCTTGGCCGACCATTTTCCTTCTTTTTCTTTCCCTCTTCCATTTCTTTCTTTAATTACTCTTCCTCTCTCTTTCCGTAATTTCTCCCCTCTTCCGTTTCCTTTCTTAAAATTGTTTCCTGTTCAATCTATCTCTTTGCTTTTCATTATTTCCTCTATATCCCTTACGTTTATTTCTCTCACGGTTCCATGATCCCCTTCCTTTCTTCTTCTTCTTCCTATATAAGTACATACCACCTGTGGTGTATTGTCGTACTGTATTGTGGACTTGAATGCTGAGTGCTGAGTATCCACCGTTGAAGTTGTGGTAAAAAAAAGCCAACATATATATAATATTTACATATTTACAAACAAATGCAGACTAACATAGTCTGACATGTTGCACCTCACTCTTGAATATGTTTGCTGAGGTGCTGTCTACGACGTCCTGAGGTAGGGAATTCCATAACCTTTCTTTTTTTTAGGTCAGGTTTATAAAGGGGGACGCGGGCTGGACGTGCCCCCCCCCCCCCCCCCCGCATCTGGATCCGCCACTGGACGGTATATAATGGGATAATCTCTGAGAAAAACCATAAATTAATGCCCTTTGGCGGAGGGGGGGGGGGGCACTTATCTGAATTCAGATCAGTGGGTGGCGCGGTATAGGACAAACAAGAAAAGAAAATCAACACTGGCTGAATACCACCTACAGTCAGGATGCTGCTCCGCCGGGGGGCCGGCCGGGGGCGGATATACGTAGCTCGCACTACTTATGCGAGTTAGAAATCTACACGTAGCTCTCTCCGTATGGTTCATACGTCGTCCGTTGTTTGCTTCTAATTTGGAGACAGTTCCTCGATAATCATGGTGTGTTGTCCCTGCTTTCTCGTTCCTCTTATTTTGTGGATATTTTACCGGTTTATTCAACCCTTTGTCAACCCACTTTTGCCCGAAAGAGTCAAATCCTGGTTCAATTTCGGAGTGACGAAAGGCTCCGCCGTAGCGGGCGAAGGCTGCTGTGAAGCTGAGGCTGTGCAATCACAGAATCAACATGGAACAGGAAAGGTTGGTGGTGATATATACAAGAAAAAAAAGAAACTTATGATGAATCTAATTTAACGTGTAATATCTCTGCACTTTTTATCATTACTTTTTCTGTTTTAAGATGATGCAACCATGGAAATTGGAATTCGTAAGTTTTCTATAACAAACAAGTTGACTGGGTATGACTATGATGTCAACTCCTATTCCTAATTTTAAAAGCTCAGCCTTCAGTCTCTGTAGGGGAGATCGGGGTGAGTTGGAACGCGGGGTATGTTGAAACATTGTTATTTTCTTTAACGCCTGTAAAATAAATTTATGCAATACTGCCCTCAATTTATTGCTATTAATAACACAACAGTGTTGTATTAATTATTAGGCCTAATATTAGCAATAAATTGAGGGCAGTATTGCATAAATTTATTTTACAGGCGTTAAAGAAAATTACAATGTTTCAACTCACCACGCGTTCCAACTCACCCCGATCTCCACTACTATTGGGTTTTCTGCAGAACTACATAATAAAATTCAGAAATTGTTAAATAAATCCCCAGAAAGCATGGTTATTCCTGTCTAATCACATTCACAACCATTACAACTGTTCATGTAAATTGTATTAAATTGTTGATTGTTAAGTGAAAGGCATTGGAAGCTCAATTTCTAAATTGATGTCATTAAGTTCTTTTTCTTCCATTTGTATAATGCATGCCTCTTGTCGAATATGGTTGTACCATGGAGCTAATAGCTCTATGGTTGTACTTGAAGAGTTGAAGCTTTATCAAGGGAATATGTTAAATGGTTTTTCATGATTGTTTTTCCATCTCCAGGAAAATGAGCGTACCGGTAATCAAGAATCCACAATGAAAACTGGTTGCCCTTTCAAACCTATTAGTGTTCAAGCAACAACGGTCGGAGGTGATAAAAAGACTGACTAGTCCTTACTCCCAGGTCCTCTCTCTTAAGCTGATATCAAAGGACAATTTTGTTGAATCGTGATTCGTGATCAACATGTGAATTCCAAGAAGAATGAGACCATTAAGACAGCAAGAACTCAGACATGGATGAGCTGTTCTGGACTTGGACTTAAACCTTTGTATTTGGATGCATGTTATGTCTTCTTCTAGGTTAGATGGTCTTGGTGGGTCAGCATCACACTTGCACTTCACTGGTTCACATCTCCAATACCTATCCCACCTTTTTTTTAAAGTTGTGGACACTGGGTGCATTCACTAAACCACCAGCATAATGTTATAAAAGATATATTATTGGTGCCTTTGAACCTACATAGTCATAAACATACTACCGGACTAGTACCGGTAAGTAACTTGATCAGTCATTATCACATTTTCACACCCCAAATCAACATCCATTTTCCCTCTTTTTTTTTTATTGTTTATTTATGAAGAGCCCCACACAAATCTTGAAAAGGGGGTAAATTAATTACTTGGAGGGGATGTCTGTACAAGTATGCACAGGCTCCATTTTTCCTTCAAAAAGAAAACTGGATATCTGGGATTTTTTTTTTTTTTTGGGGGGGTGGGGTGGCACCTACATGTACTTGTAAGGGGCTTCGCACCTGTTAGCCATGAACCCTGGGTGCACCTGCCAATCTACCATTACAATGGTGGCCGTTTTTACAAACTCAATGTGGAGTAGGAGTCTCTGGTTTGTGCGCAAAAGGGAGAAGTTTCCTTGGTAAAAGACGGCTGGGTTGAATCTGATAGTACTGGTAATACACCTATAGGCTTTTGCCAGACGACTAGAATGCTTGATGTTCCATAGAGGCAACAGCCAATCAGCGTGCTCCATGCTTGCACTATGCAGTGCTTTCCTTCACCCTGAGGTCACAAAAATGGTTATAATTGTTAATACATTTAATTCAAGAATTTGTATGAGGGATTGGAAGGTGTGCTGAAACAGAGATTTAATAGTATTACTTTACCTCATGTGTCATAAGATTGACTTTTATTCTGCATAATCATATTAGAAATATGAATTGTTTTTATTTTATTCCACTATGTAATGGAACTATTTTTCCCTTAGAAATATTTATTTTAGATGCATCCAATTCTATTATATTTACTGTACAGATTTTAGAAAAAATCTATAATTTTTATATATATATATCTACCATATATTAAGGAGAAGACTGATGTCATTTTTTTTTCTGATTAGGTTTTTACTTAAAATGATTGTGCTTGCATTGTTTTTATATTTGCAATTCAACCCAACCCTAGCCATGTTAGTGGTCGTAATAAAGTCTCAATTACTTGCCAGTAATCCAAATTTATTTCATACAAAATGACTTGTTCAACAGTGTATTTTTTCAACTTTTAGAAAATAGTTTATCTCAAAAAAAATATTTGATTTCTGTAAATGGTAATAGTAGCTGGTACATTCCAGGCACTAGTTGGATTCTTGTGATTTTTTTAATGCAGCAGTAAAATTTACAGTCATTTGATCAATTGTTCATGATCACTTTCCATCCCTTCTCTTCCCATTCAATCATCCTTTACATTGTATGTGTACGTGTATGAATACCTTAATACACAGTATAGTGATTTCTGTTATTATTGTTTAGTTCAAGACATGCGTTACATTTTAAAATGGTTTGTTTTAGGTTTTGTCCCCTTTTTCCTCGCTGTACGCAATGCGTACTACGCATTATATTCTAAATACTGTAAAACAGGGATTGAATAAATTCTGTAATAGGATAACTTTTAAGCGTAGATTTCTTTGTATCATTTACATGGTGTTTAAAGGTTAACAACATCTTTCCTTGATATTTATGAGACTGATCTAGAAACAAAACTCAGTTGTCATAGAAGGTAATGATCTCTGATTCTCTGATTAAATGTATTGTATTTCTCATTCATGTAACCGTGCATGAACTGTATTTAGAAACTGATAAAACATAGCAGTAGCAGCAGCAGAGAACAATTTGATAAGACTTAAATTGGAACTGTCTTATGCATAGACAGATGTATACCGGGTATTGTTTGCTTTTGAAAAATGTTGTTTATTCAAGTCTCTTAATTTATACATGGAGCTATTATCTCCATGATTTATGTGTGCTGCAGTCACTTTGTAGGTTCTAATACACATTACAGTATAATATTATTGTTCCAATGTTAAAATATTATGAACAAATAGTAATTAGGAAGCATTCTCTTATAAAGGGAAACATACATGTATGACCACTTCCAAGACATTGAAATGAAGTAGCCTTTATGTAAGAAACTAATTTCACATCAAATTGAATTTCTTTTGTGTATATATAGTTAAAGGGATGGTCCGGGCTGAAAATATTTATTATATCTTAATACATAGAGTAGAATTCACTGAGCAAAATGTCGAAAATTTCATCAAAATCGGATAACAAATAATAAAGTTATTGAAGTTTAAAGTTTAGCAATATTTTGTGAAAACAGTCGTCATGAATATTCATTAGGTGGGCTGATGATGTCACATCTCCACTTTCCGTTTTCTTATGACTTGTTATTAAATAAAATCAAAATTTTTTCATTATTTCATACTTGTGTGAATAATATGTCTCCTTTCATAATGAAATAAGTTGCAGCAATAAATATCTAATGCACTAAATTAGTTGTCAATCCAATTTTTCTAGTTCTTGGAGGAAAAAATTTGAATAAACCTAATTTCATATGATAAAATACAAAAGAACAAGTGGGGATGTGACATCATCAGCCCACCTAATGAATATTCATGACGACTGTTTTCACAAAATATTGCTTAACTTTAAAATTCAATAACTTTGTTATCTGATTTTGATGAAATTTTCAGCATTTTGCTCAGTGAATTCTACTCTATTTATTAAGCTATAAATACTTACAGCCCGGACCATCCCTTTAAATGAAAAAGCACTAGCAATTTCTTCTCATTTGGAGGGGGGGGGGGGTTAAACTAGGAAATCTAAGTCTCGCTGTTTTGCAACTTCCCCAAACCAGCCCCCTTCCTGGGTACACACATACACAATGCCCATAGAGTACACAAAATAAGGAATT
The DNA here is from genome assembly GCF_037042905.1 of Lytechinus pictus. Taxonomy (NCBI): domain Eukaryota; kingdom Metazoa; phylum Echinodermata; class Echinoidea; order Temnopleuroida; family Toxopneustidae; genus Lytechinus; species Lytechinus pictus. The sequence continues at coordinate 16,551,684 of NC_087249.1, forward strand.
AACATTGTGTATTTCTTTGTTTACCTAGGTAACACTTCGTCTGTAAAGCATGTTTTAATGTATTAAGTTAAAAAGTTTAGTGTATTCATCATTATTTTTATTTTGCAGTTAGAGATACAATTTATTGAACATGTGTATTTATACCTATTTATACCTGTATAAATGACTTGTTGGTCTTGTCATGATAATAATAAAACATTTATCTTTCTTTATAAATATTGATTTGTAAGTATACATTATATTTGTTGGTGGCACAGGGGGGGGGGGCTGCCATTCAGAGTTTACCCTAAAGAATTTAACTTTTCATGTTCCCCACCGTAAATATTGCCTCAAAATATTATTTTGTTAATGAAAGGGTGAAATATATACCCTTTTCACAATATCCAGGGTTGAAAAGTATACTTTTTTCTAAGTTAAGTAATTTTGATACCATATTCATACATCGCCCTGCCATTCGGAAAATAACATTTTTGTTATACATTCTTTCTTGGATGAGCAAGGTGTTCTTGTATTGTAATGGCCCCCTGGATCACATATTCAAAATGCTTGACAATATTTTTTATAACCATTTCATTTTCATGTTTAATAGGCCTACCCATCAGTCCTCGATTGGTGTTATTCGTATACAGTGGGGCTAAAAAGTTAGCAAACCCCACCAGAAAATGATAAAATTCTGCCATCTTTTAGATATTTAATTGTGAAGTCATGTGACAAAATATTACATACTATGTAGTTGGTTTCTCCGGGATCGCCGGATTTTGTAGCGTTGTTGTCTACGTTAAAGCCAATGAGTGCATTTTCTGGTGGGGTTCACTGACTTTTTAGTACCCCTGTAGATGAGGCCACGTGATTTCTCTTCACGATATAAAGGGGAACAAGAATTACATGAATTAAGAAGGGAGCTTGTGTTGTTACTCAATACTGGCGTTTCATTTAGTTGTACGGGAGTACAACTTCTACTTTCAAGAGCGATATTTTCACATCTAGAGACCTTTGAACGTAATAAAAGGTATCATGGCAGGGAATAGGGTTTTAATGTCAAAGGTACAAACCCCCTTTTAGTGTGGTGACCAGGAATATAATTTTTGAAGTAAAACCTAGCATTTTGATTACTTTATTATGTACTTCCAAATAAATGCGAATCTACAACATCTTTAATGTGATAATCAACATTTAGGCTAAAACAGAACATGACCCATGGGGTCATTGCCCTGTATAGTGGTGGGGAGGGAGGGGCGATAGCCCCCATGGAAATATTGGTGCCGGGACAAAAATATCGACTTGCTCCTCCATCAATTAAGACAACTTGAAAAAAATGTATAGCTTTCAATGCAAACATTTTGAAAAAGCGTCTGAAAACAATTCTAAAACTATATTTGACATAAAAGTATTATTAAATATACAAAATTGTCAAGTTTGACGCTCTTCATTTGCAAACATTCTGTGTTAATATCTGGCGCGCAGACCGCGCCGAAAATTTTGGATATTTTGTCACCCAACCCCCCCCCCCCCCCCAATCGAAACATGTATCGACATCCCTAACTTTAAAGTATACATTTTTCCAAATAACTTTAGACTCAATTAGGGAGAATATAGCAACTTAACTATATTCTTTAAAAAAATATTCATCCTAAAGAATGAAAAAAATAGTAGAGCGCTTTTGACAAAAAAAATACATTTAGAGTTAAAACTTGAATTTTGCGGCATTAGTAATTCGTGTTGTGTGAAGTTAAGGACTAGGGGAGTAAATTTGAGAATATAAAAAAAATAAAAAGTTGCTATGCATTCTGCTGCATTGGGGGGGATCGTTGACTTACCTTACCCGGCACTCGCACTTTAGAGAACATTAATGTCCTCTGCATTTAGTAGATGGCATTTTGCGACTGAGTGAAAAATTAATGTTCGAATTTGAATAGTAAAACCTTTAATTTTAGAGACATGAATAAAAAACTGCATTGCTCAAGACATATACAGGCATTCCGACATGCATATAGGGCTTACATTATATATCTTCCTTTTTTCTTCGTGGTCGAAATTTTTTTATCTTTTTTTTTTTTTTTTTTTTTGAGGGGGGGGGGGTCTGTCCCAAAAGCTCCCCTAGAACCGCGCCTGCAACTGACACAATGGAATATACAAATGATGCACAGGTCAGAGTGGGTTCAGGAACTGTATGCACAAGGTGAATTTGTGGAGCGGCTAAACCCACGAGACGCTGCCGAGTGCACGTACTGTGGTAACAAAGTCCATGCAAACTTCTCGGTCCCAACCGATCAGATTACAGGGAATTTATCAGCCATCGCTTATTTCCAAATAGCACATTTCTTTCATTCCTTCGCAGTAGCAAAGAATAAAAAAGAGTATCTGCTTAAAATCTAATAGAAGTTATAAAATAACATTGACTGGAAAATAATATGACTTACAAACTTGTACTTTGGTTAGTGAAAGATAGTTAAAAGGGGGACCTTGCGTAAAAAAGGACGAGATTAATCATGCGCGTATTCTGGGGGGGGGGGGGGCTCGGGGCCCGGGCCCCCCGGGTAGGCGAAAAGGGGGCGCAAAAAAAGATATGGAAAGAATGGGGAAGAGGAGGGAAAGAAGAAGAGAAAAAGGGGGAAATAAATTTTAAGGCAGAATATCAAAAATTTTCACCTCGCAAATTTCTTAGTTAAATCGCAATCCTGTTCATGATTACCAAAAGTGCTTGGAATGTCCAAATTTTAGGTCAGAATATCAAATAATTTTTTCAGCTCGCGCTTCACGCTCGCACTATTGTTTAAACAGACTGGATAGCCATCATCCCGTTCATGGATACAAAATGTGCTTAGAATGTCGGAGTATCAAAAAATGTTATGCTAGCCATTTGCACTCGCATAATATATGATTTGTTAGATACCCATCCTGTTCATGATCACCAATAGTGCTCAGAGTGTCAAAATTTGAGGTCAGAATATCAAAAATGTTCAGCTAACGCTTCGCGCTCTCATCCATTGTATTTATAGATACCCATCCTATTCACGGTTACAAAATGTGCTTTGAATGTCCAGTTTTGGGTCGGAATATGAAAACTTTTAAGCTCGCGCTTTGCGCTGGAATAAAATGATTTGTTAGATACCCATCCTGTTAATGATTAACTAGTTGATGTCCTTATCAATTTTTTCAGCTCGCGCTTCGCATCAATTATTTAGATAGATAACCATCCTGTTCATGGTTACAAAAAGTGTTGAAAATGCCCAGTTTTGGGTCGGAAATTCAAAAATTATCAGCTCGCGCTTCGCGCTCGTATAAAATGTTGAGATAGATACCCATCCTGTTCTTGATTAACAAAAGTGCTTATAGATTTTCCAAATTTGAGGTCAGCATATCAATTTTTTCAACTCGTGTTCGTGCTCGCATCAATGATATTGTTTAGGTATTACATTTGCACTATGATGAAAATATCTCCCCCCCCCCCCCCATTGACGAAAGCTGGATCCGCCCCTGGTACCGAAATTACAGCTCCCGCACACATGATTTTAGTAGGGCCTACCACTCTGATGAGAAAAGTTAAGCCAAATTGAACCCCCAAAGTGTTTTATGCTTTCTGGTTGCATTTATTCTTTAAAAAAAGTGGTATTACAATATATTCATGGATTTTTTTTTTTTGCATTCATGAAAACATAAAAAAGTGATCTTCGATTGCCTTTTTTTCACGTTATTATGACATAAGATAATGCAACATGCATTTAAGGTACCTATAATTGCCTGGCGGGGGGGGGGGCGCCATTATCCGAAAAGATCACAGGGGCGCCAAAATTAGGTCTGGCCCCCTCGGTGCAAAATACGCACCTGTTCAAGGACAAGTGCACACAACAGAAAATTAGTTTGAATAAAAAGATAAAAATCAAAGAAGCATAACACTGAAAAATTCATCAAAATCGGGTGTAAAATAAGAAATTTTAAAAATTTGATTAATTTCACAAAATAGCATATGAGGAGACTGATGACATCATCCACTAACCATTTCTTTTGTATTTCGTTACATGGAATATGAAATATTCTAAATTTTCTCACATTGTCATGTGAAACAAGGTTTTTTTAATTCCTGAACATGACTTGCGTAAATAACATTGTTTTAACATTTTGTGGTTAAAATAAGTGGGTCCTTATTGTCAGATCTGTAAAAAATGAAATATTGTATAATAAAACAAAATTACAAAAAATAGTGAGTGAGAGACATCATCGACTCACTCATTCATATCACTGAGTTGTGCATGTAACTTTTGTTTGAAAAATGAGTTAAACTTTCATTTCATTTATTTCCATATTCAATTAAAAACAAACATAATCATCAAATCACAAACAAAAATATATACATATATATCACATACAAAAAAACACCTATAAAAAAAGAAAGTGAGAGAAGGCTAATTTACATACATATAAAAAAATACATAACAAATTGAAATATGGTGGAAACACCAAAAGCCACGGGGGCTTATCGAGGGTATTCCCATACGATCAAAAAAGAAATTAAACATATTTTTATGAAGAGATGTCAAAGCCAAGATAGAAAGAGAAAGAGTGAGGAGAAAAGACTGTAAAGGAAATGAAAATGAGATTGCATAGTGTTATAACTTGAAAATGTTATAACTTTCTTATTTTACACCCGATTTTGATGAAATTTTCAGTGTTATGCTTGTTTGACTTTTCTCTTTTTATTCAAATCAACTTTTTTCTGGGGTGGACTTTTCCTTTAATCATAACCCATGTGCATTACATTTATTTAGGATTAAGATAAACTTGAACGTTCCCTTTGGCGACCGATTTGCTTGCATAAGATTGATATCAACACTGCATGTTTACTGCAGTGTGTGTATTCATTATGAGAATATGAAATAATCACACTTTAATCACTTGAAAGTACTAATTTTTATCAGCAATCAGTCATGATATATTGGTTACCGAGGACAAAGTATCACTGAACGCCATTGTACTGATATAAAGTTGAAAAAATAGTTAGCTCCCATTGCACAATAATATGAAACTGGAGCAGAAACTATAGACATAACTATGGAAGGAAAGGAGGAAGGAAGTTGGTTTGAGATAACTACCATATAAATGGTGACTGGACTTCATGTGATTCATGCCATACTGTGAAATGAATCGGATTAACCTTCATGTGATCAAATTACTGAACAATCTGCAAAACAAAAATGATTGTTGTTAACCATTAATTTTCGTCACACACTGAATGTATTTATAAAAAAAATGAAAATTGTCTCAAAAGGGAGTTTCCAATCCCTTCCAATGCCCGCCCAATCACATCATCCTTAAAGGAGAAATTCATCTTTAAAAAGAAGGAATATATTGGTGAAGGTTTGACGAAAACCCATCAACAGAATACGAGTTATTACTTTTAAAGTTTTGAATTCTGACCTCATTTACATATCGTGCATGATGATTACAATATCCATATTTTTTGATAATTTATGAAGTAAAATATTTTACATATATAGAAGTAATTATGAAACAATGTATTTGATTTTATCATGAATGCACAAGTAAATCCCCGGAGTAAATCCTTGTAATTTTTTTTTTCATTTTATGTGAAAATGGCATTTTATGGAATATATATCACATGACACATACAGAAGCTGCTCCCATGTGACGTAACTAAATCAAACTTAAAAAAAACTCTCTTAATCTTTGGTGGATTTTAAAAATCATCTTTCTGTCAGGGTGAACTTTTCCTTTCAGCTTCCATTCCTTTTCTTCTCTTTCTTTTTAATACATATCTTACCCTCTCTCTCCTCTCTTTCTCTCCCTCCCCCTCGCTTTCCCCTATCTTTCCCTCACTCATCTCTCACCCATCTATCTTCCCCTTTAGTTCTTCTTCCCTCTTTCTACTCTATTTGCTTCCTTAAAAGGGGACAAAACTCAAACGATCTGTATTCATATAATATTGTTTATTAATATCATCAATACTTTCACACGAATAGGAATTCAAGTCACGAACAAAAAAACATCAGCAACAAATTCATGGTACTGTTGAAAGAGAGACATTTTGAAACTAAGCATGATTTTGTAGGTTGGCCTACAGATGTAAGTTGTATACATGAGACTGAGAGTACAAGTTTGATAAAAGACTTAGATTGGATTATAATGATAATAATACTAACGTCATATTTGACCCAAGGTTGGCTCGGTTCCGAAAACTGATCTCCCAGCGGATTGTCTAATTATATGGAAAGTCTCACTATTTCTAATTGCTATAGCCTATTATGAACGAGCGTAAATTGGGTAAAGGTTACTTTGGAGACTGAGGACATCCTTACACTTCAGTTTGTCCTCAGTTCCAACAGGTACATGTAAATGTAACTTAAAATATAAAATACTATTATGTACATGTATATCACACACATGTTCTTGATTTCCACCAAAGTCAGAAGCAAAGGATCATATGAAGAATAATACATAGTCTAAATGAATGCACTAACTCTAATAAAAATACAAAGAGTTATTTTCTTCGGTAATTAGTAAGAATCTCAGAATATTTCGTGATGATCTTGCAGCAAAATCACATAAAGATCTGAACTGCACATATGACATTAACAGCATATATTTCTTTTTTTTCATTTTTTTTGTCACTTTAACAAGATAGTAATATTCATGAATACTTTGAATTAGATTTGATGATTTCAATTCAACTGGGATAAGCACTTATACCTCAGACACATTTCCCCTACGGTGGCCGTATCTGGTAAAAAAGATGTTAAAACAGTTGGTTTCGACTCGCCATACGACCGCTGTAGGAGAAATGTGACTGAGGTGTTACTGTATAAATATGGTATACTATTTTCTGCATTTCCCATCAATAACGGTGGCAACTAAATGTTTGTCATGATGCACTACATTTAGATAAGTACACTGTATGCAACATCAAAAATACTATCAGATAAGCAAAATGACATGAAAATAGTTTGTTTGCATCAATTTTAAATGATAAAAAGCCTGATAATTTCCACTCGATTATAATTTTGTATCATGTCTCCCCTTCCCAATTCAAGACACTTAATTCTGCTACATTTATTGTGACAATTTACAAAAATCAATCTCTTCTTTCACAAAGCATGCATTGAAAAGATATATTGCACAGCATCTACAAATTGTACTTTCCATTTGTAACCTCCCCTTCTCTCCCCCCCCCCCCCCCCGGTTTGATCAGTTACAGTATTCCTAATTAATACTTAATCTCAAATCGCATCAAGCTTCAGTAATTGATACTCAACCAAAATTAATTATCAATCGAAAAGACATGGAATTACCAGGGTTATATATATCTTATCTCCTAGAAATAAAATGACACTGGCCATAAAATGAAGTAATTGTACATTTTCATATGTGAATAATGCTGAATTAAAATATGTGTCTCTTCTTATTTACACTAATACTGATCATAATTTGGAAGATATATCAATGCAGACATATGTGAATAAATGTATCAATTCAGTTGACTAATATATATCAGATCATACACACAAAACAAAATAACTACATGCAGAGGCATCGATCCAATACATATATATATATTGGGAGCAAACATATTGACTCTTCTCCCTCCCCCAATAATTCTGACAACTTAAAAAAAATTGATTTGTATGAACTTCAAATATAAATTTAAAAAGCATTGGAAAGCCGTATGAAACTTGGCATGAAAATACTATCAAGCATATAAAAATTTGTCAATTTTGGGGCACTTTGTACACACAATGCTGTATTGTAATTTGACATGCAATGTGCACCAAAAAGTTTGGGTTTTTCACTGTTTTAACCCCCCCCCCCATCCAAAATGTGGATCGACGCCCTGATTAAATGTACTTATGAAAGGCACTTTAAAAGGTTTACTTTAAATCATAAATAAAGTAATTGCAAGACATTACTTCCTATAGATATTTCATGAATCCATTGGACATATCCCATGGCATAATGTTATGACAATTGGTCCTATGGAAATTAGAAAGTATAAAACTTCTTTATTCAATAGTGGGAGGAGCTTGTGCTTTGGTTTGGTTATTTTAACCTCTGTCAGCTTGAATGAAAATGAAAACATACCTTGATATACATGAAAAATTCACACACAGGTGACAAGTTCTAAGCAAAAACCGATTCAGAATGGTTACAATATACATGTATGTGGGTATTATGTCATATTATTAAGAACTAATACATGTAACTTTACTAATTTGTAAAAACAATTGCATTTTTGTTCATAACGTCTTTTTTATCTGTGATACTTCACGAACATGCAATCATGTTTTTGTATATACAGTATTTAACTCTTTAAATACTTTTAATTTGTCTACTGGGCATATTTGAAGACCTCTGTTCAAAGAGTTCCTACAGTATACATCTGTGATCAATGGAAATAATGAAGGAAAAATTAGATTTTGCATGAAATTTGTAAAAGTAAAAAAGTGACATATACATATTTCTTGATTACTTTTCATAAAGCTGGGATTTAAATGTTAATGTTCAAAGACAAAGCCCGACCTTAATAACAGCTTTATGTTTAATAAAATAAAATAATTAAGAGTGGATAAATTTTGAAACAGAATTTTTCTTCCTTGTTTCCACTGAGATAAAACAATACACAATTAAGCATCACCCAGACATGACACAACACAATCCAGCACCATTTCTTGTTTAGAGTCAATGGGATGTGAAAAAACAAACATTGCAATCTGCAAACAAAATTTCTTTCAAAGCAAGGCTACGAAAAGACTTCCACTATGCATCAATCAATTACTTTTTATTAAAGCGACTGCAAAGTGATCTATCCAGGGTTGCACTTGTGGACAAACTTATGAAAATCACTGAGTTATAGTGCTCATCAAAATTGGTCCACATACCTATATGTGGTCAGATTTCTGACTAGAACTTCTTGAAAAGTGTACTGCCAATTCACATAAGTAATTGATAAAGGCCATCTTTATTTCTGAATGTAGCACAATGAAAAAACTAAGCTTTGTCTTATCTGAATGAGATTGTGAAATGTGAATATAGGCCCTAGGGTTTATAAAAAAATAATATCAGAATGAGTAACACATTAACCCTGAGACTCATTATTTTGGTAATTCATTAATTTAACTGTAGGTTTCTACATTATGTGTTGTAGCTTACACAGTGACCTTTAATTAAGATCACAGTGTACATCACATACACACAATGTACAGTGAGCGAGAGAAAATTGAAAATGCAGAATCCCCAAAATGCGCAATTTGAAACCTACAAATGCACTGGTATACGAAACAGCAACAGAAAATAACCCATTATCACACTCTGTGCAAATTGATAGCGTCATTTTAGATTTCCTTTCATTTCTACATGTGACCATTGTACTAGTTTACAATCACACTGTAGGTTATCATGAGTTGATCACATGTTTTTTTTACAAGAGTCATCATGTGACATAACAAAGGCAAACAACATTCATTGACTGTTTGACAGGCAGATTAAACTCTACTTTAATTACACTCAGAGCCTGAAGAGTGGGCTAACTGGACCATTTCTTTTATTCTAGAGTGTAAAGTGGAGTGTAATCTATCCTTGGAGACTGAATTGATTTTGCTATATCATGTTTTCCATAGACTCAATCCCACGTTTATGAGGGCTTGGGTCTGGGTCAAAGAATGCTGTCCTTGTCGTCTGAACATAGCTCTAAAAATGAAACCTATTAAATCACACACAGAGAAAGACAAGAAACATGATCACAATTATAGTATTTCCTTGTCTAGGTCTTATGAATACAGTTTTTTTCAGTTTATGTTCATGTACATTGCAGCATGCAAAATGGGAAAAATACCTAATTATGTGATATTGTATGTAGATCATTATGGTATTAAAACAAATCAACATTTTGTACAGCGTATGTAGACCTGTTATGGGACACTATGGGTGGTGGCCGGCATATTGAGGGGGAAGAGCTAAACGTTTTCTCAAGTAAGTTAAAGTGGTAGTAATCGACCTCTGATTTTTTATGACTTTGTCTACTACAGAAAAATAATGAATTTAATCCATACATCAATTTGCAAAGTCCAATAAGGGATGAAACATTTGAAAATGATAGTGCAACAGTAGATAATCTTGAGTTGTATCACAAATAATGGAGAAATATAAGTACAGATTGTTGCACAAATAAACAAAAAACCTATAATAGCTTGAGCTCTTCAGCATCAGAAAAAATATATTCTAAAGATAACCTCTTTTAACATTGCTCTTTATTGACACGTTCCAAAAGGTAAAACAACACTGTACATGTACATGCGTTTACATGTACTTGTAGGTGGCAAAAATCCCAACACACCCATCCCAACTCACATGAAATGAGGTAGGTGCTTGAACATCTTTTTACACCGGTCACAAGACCAAACCTAAGTTGACACTGAAGTTGGGATAGACTTTTCTTTTCAACCGAGCTATCACTAATGTAATATTTTTTTCAAATATACTTGATGGCTGGATTATAGGTATGAAGCCTGACCTATGATCTCAACATCAACATCATACATGTAGCTAAATCATACAAGAAATTGTCCAATTTCATGTACTGAATCATCATAGCCTGATTGGTCCTAATCAAATAAAAAAACTTTATTCGCCTGTATGTTTGAATATATATACAGTTTTAAGCCAATGTTACCAATCATGATCTACACGTATCATGAATCAATCAATGAAAGAGCGATATTTCATTGGATTTCATTGGATAGAAATTAAACGAACGCAGCAAAAGAAATACAAATAAACAGATTAAAGATACAATGACCAATCTTCGATACATTTAGGCCTACATAAGTATGCATACCTAGAAATATCTTGTTGACAGTTTCTATTGATATTTTTCATCAATATTCATCAAAGCACTGTGCTCTGTTCATAAGTAATAATTGATAAAATGTAATGTACCTGATAAATCTTTGCATACAATGTAATACGTATACATCCTTTGTAGCGATTGTTTTTTTTTCAATTTTGGCACACACTGATGTCTGGAATGGAATTAGAAAAATTCCCTAAAAAAGGGAGAATCTACACCTCAATTACACTTGCCTGATGGATTCAGATCTTAAACCAGTCTACATAATTACAAGGAATGTAAAATGCTGTAAGAAAAGATATACATGCAACCATCATACAGGCTGAACCCCTCTGTAACAAGTTGGTCTGATGATATGTTTAACTTGGGTCTAGGAAGAGAAGTCCAGCCATAGTTGAGAAACCTAGGACTAAAAAGAGCACTTTGAGAAGTCTGTCCTTGCTGGAATTCATCTCATGAGGGAGCACTTCAAAGAAGGTGACGTACAGGAAGGTTCCAGTGGCAATACCTTGAAGGATACCATCCGCGATGGTTTGCGTGAAGTCGGAGATGCTCTCGATGAGGATGATTCCCAGTGTAATTCCAATCGGTGCCATCATGGCGAAGCACAAGCAGGAGAGGACGACGGAGCACCTAGAAAGATGGCTCTGGACCAGGTTCATACCGAGGCTGAAAGCGAGGATGTTCTTGTGGATGATCACAGCAGTGAATATTGCCAGGAGCTCTTGGTTGTCCGTCTGCAGTCCCATGGCTAAGCCCTCGAAGACAGAATGCAGAGAAAGAGCCAGGAGGAGAAGCAACGAACGAAGGGCTGAGTGGGAATGGAGATCATGGTTATCTGCTTCATCTGCATTTATATCCCTGGTACTGCGATTTGATAGCGATCTCTGCAGCTTTGCATTCCCATGAACATTAAGACTGGAGTTGCATTCCTGCTGGAAACTACCATAATCGCAACGTTGATTGCTCGTTCCTTCATATCGTACTTCTTCTTCAGGCAAGAGTGGCGTATTTGTTTCAAGTTCTCCAGCATCAGGTGCATGAAATTCCTTCTCGGGCTTTGAAGAATCACTTTTCTCTTTATACTCTAATGCCGTCTGTTCAATGATCAACACAAGAAAAAATCCACAAGCTACAACAAATTCTGCTACTGGGTATGATGTGTGTATCTCTTGGCGATCAAAATAAGAGCTCAGCTTATCCCGTACATGTGGCAAGAGGTCCAGTAGACATGTGCACAGAAATACACCACCACCGAAACAACCGAGGAAGCTCATCACCCGTTTTGCTTGTCTCTGAATGTTTGGTCTATTTGGATTCCCATTGGCATTTGTTACAAGTTTAGCTATCCTCAGAGGAATCAGTGCAAAGAAGAAACAAGTCAATGTTAGAACAAACATAAGAGTTATCTTCAACCCCAACACTTCCATTTTTACTCATCAATATTCACCTCTACCTCTCTACTGCAAACTTCCTTTGGAGGCTTTGCTCGCCATGCACTTTTTTTTTCAATTTCACAGAGATTCACACTAAATTTAGTCCAATTCTTTCTGATAATATATTATTGGTCCGTCAGCTAATCTCAGACATGTCAGACAAATCCCGCGTCTAAAATGACAGAAGAATATCCTTCAGCTTGAGCTACTGCTATTGCTAAAACGTAGGAACGTGAAAGGCAAGAGGCAGAGTGCGATTATAAATGTGGGTGGATCATATACTAGTAAGTATTTAACTCTATGGGGTGGATGGACAGCCACACGACAGGGGCTCGTCGGGGAAGAGGCTGACAAGTCGCTACAAAAATTGTGCAGCTGGTCGGATCCGAGTCGAGTGGTTGTCGAATTGTCTGCTGCTGTGATTACAGAATACAGTGACCGTGATTGAGTGACGGTACTACTAGTTATATCAAATTACAGAATCCATGTTATACACAGTATATGGTCTAATCTCAAGACATTAATATGATCTGACCTAGTGATCCTGGAAGAAATCTTGAAAGAGGATTTCTGATATATCAGCTCGAGCAGACGTGCAACTTCAACTTGTTGTTCTTTGGCTTTTTGTATACTATACTAGGGTATGTATGGTAAGCCAATTCCAAAGATGTGTTGGTCGAGTCTAATAAACTAAAGGGGTAAACAAATAGACGGACTGAAGTGTGAATTTGGGATGGATGTTCATTATTACCTCCTAATCAATTCAGATTGTTATTATAAGAACAATATAATCATATTTTTGTCACTAACACAGTATACAATTATCAAAAAACAAGGTAATAAAATAGTTGATAATATTGAAATTTTGTCAATTTACCTATTTATATTGTATCAGCCCACAAGAAGCATGTGATTCGTGATCACCTGACATACAAGTTTTATGTTTATTTAGTGCTTGATCACGTGACCGTTCATGGAATGAGTCTTAAGGGGGGGGGCGTGGAGGGGGTGTCAGGTGGGGGCAGGAATGTATCATTGGTGGTCAGTGGTCAGGCCACTGATAAATATTCAAATATTAGTGGGGTGTTTTCAAAACACAATCTTCATTAAAAAAATATATGAAATAAAAATGAGTCAGCAATTATGTTCTAAAATCGTAGGAAATATAAAATTAATTGTTATTTTGATAAAAAGAATGTTTTATTTTTCCCATCTTTTTGAAAGAAAAAAAATCCCAATAATACTGAAGACTTCCGTGGCAGGCTTTCTATCACCCCCCCCCCCCCAATAAAAAAGGGGGGGGGTGAAAGACAGGGTGTTATTCATTTTTAATCTAATTTTTCATTTGTTCATTAATTTGTTTATTTATTAATTCATATATTTGTCAAATTTGTCATTATTGATATACCTATTTTACTTAGTTTCTTTTTTTCTTAGCAATAGAAACCTAAACGATATGTTTTCTGTGACAGATTTGATATATCATTTTTTTTTTGCGTGGGAACTGAGTTCCCCATCATGATTGTTTTCTACACCTTTTCATAGGCAAAGTACCTGTTTTATTTGTCCTATTTCAAAGAGATAGAAGCCCATCCAGTAATAATAAAGAGAAAACAAGGCCGACCCCTGACCAAAATCTATAAACACATATTTTAAACCTTGCGAGCAGGAGCGGATCCATGTAGGATTTTCCAAGGGGGGGGGGGGATTTTTGTTCAGAAAAAATTGACAAGCAAAAAAAAAGGGGTCTTCACTTGCATATGCAGGACACACCCTCAAATATTTTCATGGCTATCAAAGGGGGGGGGGATAGGGGTCGGATGGGCCCCACCTGGATCGGTAAATTGCCAATTCGTCTACTGCCAACTCGTCCACTCATCACATGGTCTAACTTCATTTAGTGTAATGCCATTATGCCCACCAACATTTCGTCTAACAACTACTAGTATTTGGTCTAATGACCAGTTGGTCCAATTATCACTTCGTCTAATCACATGACCATTTCGTCTCGTAACCAGTGGGTCTAATATCCATTGTATTTATATTCAAACGAAATGGTATTGGACCAACTGGTTATTAGACGAAATGGCGAGTGGACGAAATAGCCATTAGACCAGGTAGATAGTGGACGAACTGACGGTAGACCAGTAAACGAGTTGGTAATTGGGCGAACTGGCAATGGACCGATTGAAAAATAAACCCCATGGATCAGCCATTGCTTGCGAGCATGGAATGTGAAAATTGTTTTTTTTTTCCATGGAACTAATTAAGCCTTGGCGGAAAAAACTTCATCCACCCTCCATGCCTCCCTGCGGCCTACACACCATGGCACCATGGCGGAGTGCTTGTGGGTGATGAAGCACCCCCCCCCCCCCCCGATATTATGTTGGGGTGCTGCGTGTGTTACTCACCATAGGCAGCACCCCCTAGAAACCAAGTAGGTATGCCAAAAGAAAAACTTGAACCAAATCCCTTCTATTTTGTTGTGGAAAACTTTTTAGGGTCAAATTTTTCTTTACCCAAATCGGCTTCAATTTCAGTAACCACCCCCCTCCCGTTTTTCCCTTTTTTTGCCTGCACATGTTTTTTTTCTCCAAACCAGCATTCCCTAGTTTAAAAAAATCGTTCCCAGGGCCTTGCTGCATCCCCATCCTCTCATCTGTTTTGCGCCTTAATATGCATGTACATAAAGTTTAAGTTTACAAAAACTTAAAGTGGTCAAAGTGATGACAAGTATTTCCCCTAGTTTTTTAATAATATCACTTGTATTCAAAATAAAAACAAGGGAAAGTACATGCAATGAAAATAAGTCAAGGTTACTCGTTTTTAGAACAAAATACAGGAGTAATATCTAAGAAAAAAAAAGAATTACAGATATACAATATGACAAGAAAATTTACATAAAACGATAGAAAATAAATCGCACAAGGGACAATTTTCTTTTAAAAACATCACATCCACAATTTTTGCGCACTCACTATGGCTCCTGATAGTTAAATACAGGAAAAGTAAAATTTAATTTGTTACCGAGACACTGTCAGGAAATATAATTCTCATTCATTCATTATTTTTTTCACTTACATTTTTATTGTCTTTCGTGAAGAAAAATTTCGTCTCTCTATCAAGATTGACCCCGATCGATCGGACGGCGAATTGCGAAATGGTCTCCATCCGATTGGTCTACTTACCATGCATTAATTGGCCTCATGCAACTGATCTTAGTTCGTCCACCACCACTTCGTCTACTAACCATATTTGGTCTAATTGACATTTAGAACATTAATTATACCTCATTTGTCTACTTTCCAGGCTATACACATTTCGTCTAAATATCTACCCGGTCTTATATCTATGGTGGACTGCATTGGTAATGAACCAATATATCATTTTGACAATGTGAAAAAGATTAGATAGACGAAGTGGATATTATAGGCAAAGTGGTCATTAGAGTATATTTCATATCATTCATTCATTGGTTTTGCAACATTTTTCATATACAAAAATAGGCCTATAGATGAGAAAATACATATTTAAAATTCAAAATCTAGATAATGAATAAACAATATTGTAAATAGATTATCAACGTATCATGCATAAATGAACAAGTGGTATTTTCTGTTACACAATCAATAAGATGGCTGATGGTCACAAAAGCAAAGCTTGAAAGCGTGAGCATTAGACTAAGTATAGGCATGAACTAAAATAATCGTAGTGCAAACCAAACGGCAAATAAGGCCAAAGTGATAGATAAATTAAACAGGGGTCGCAAAAAGAATTAGAAAGTAGAGGGAGGGGGACTGAGCCGAAAGTGAAATGGTGGGGGGCTGAACATTATGCATAAAATCACAAATTGATGAGCACTTTTCACATTTTTGTATTAGTGAGGACTAAGCTCACCCCTCACCCGGCTCCGCGGCCCCTACCGAATTGGTTTAGCTCATGTGGCGTTATTAAACTATTAAGTATTCTGATAGTAAACAAATTGCTTCTAGATCAAGTGAAAAACTAATGGACGTCCTTCTTTTTATATGGTAAATAAACGATAGATGGCGCTTTTCCTTTTTCCTGGCCCATAGCAAAGATGGAATGTCAAATCGTGAAATAAATATCCGACAAATATTATACTGTTTGCAGAATTTTTAGATGTTAAGGTTCCAATTTAAAAGGGCGCATAAAAAAAGGAGGAGAGAGAAAGTCTGTATGATTAATAAAATTAAATTATTTAGATGATTTTGCCCTCCCCCCACACCCGTTTAAATTGTGAATGTATTAAATCTAGTAGAATTCAGATACTTTAAAAGGAAGGTTTTTTTTTTTTGGTTCGGTTGCTTTGCTATTATCTCGCGTAATTGCCCTCAATTTGCATAAGTTTTCGTTCCTAATGTGAATTAGCTTGTTATCAGTTTATGTGATCAGGGTCTGCAGTTTGCGGCATTTATAATTAAAAAAACACAAGATAATTTGAAAGAAATTTAACTCAGTGAATTGCAATTGAGGGGCACAGCAAATACAAAAGAAAAAGGAAACTATATAAAGTTTAGAAAGAAGTGATAAAAACCTAAATCTTTAAAATACACAAAGTAATAGTATAAAACTAAACTTTAGAAGGTTAAAATATCACAATTTTCTTGATCCCAATCGCTTATCTCTTTCTCGCACCAACGTATTATTTTCTTTCAGGATAAGAATTTACAGCACTATTATATCTAAAAGCATATAATAATGGTTATACCATTGCTAATACAAATCGGCTTAACTATTTGCCATGGAATTTGTTAATTTTACCCTGATCTGCCTATCTATAAGATTGAGAATATAAAATGATGATAATGATAACAGCAATAATGATAATAGTAATAATAATGACAATAATGATAATAATAATATTGGGATTGATCCGATCAACCACAATTATGGACGGTCGGCAACATCAAAATGTATGTTTGTTCAAAATAATTATGCCGAATATTCTTATACATTCATGATTTTTTTGTTGTTGAAAATTTAGTGTGCTTCCGTTTGCTTACAAAAGACATTATGCAAAGTTCCTTTTGAAAAAAAAAAAAAAACATTGATGGATTTCCATACGGTTGAGGTTGATCGGATCAATCTTAATTCTTTGTAAGACGCCCTGTAATCCCCATAGTACAGTACAGACAATATATTCCCCGTGCA
Source organism: Lytechinus pictus (assembly GCF_037042905.1). Taxonomy (NCBI): domain Eukaryota; kingdom Metazoa; phylum Echinodermata; class Echinoidea; order Temnopleuroida; family Toxopneustidae; genus Lytechinus; species Lytechinus pictus. The sequence goes on from NC_087249.1 coordinate 16,569,150, forward strand.
GCCGCCCCCTCCCGGGACCATCCACCTGTCACGATGCAGTACGCAGCGCGCACATGCGTTGACGTCATAATGAAACAAGCGCACATTCAAACTCAAGCTTTCATTGTTTGAAAGCGCGCGTTTGATTGGACAGAATTTTGCGAACGGAGCAAAGGAGAAAGTGAAGAGATGAAACACCGCTCGCTACTGGCGAATGCGTCGCTATGTGACGTCATTGCAGAGGTACTCACAGATTCCCCTTGTGTTTTGTAAATGCCCGCGAGAGAATGAATACCACTAAACCAAAGGCACAAGAGAATACGACAAATTACAAAGAATGACTGCGAAATGTTGATACGAATGTTTTAAGGTGCATCAAACACGGGCTACAACATGAAAGAGTAACAAGCCCGTAATAAGTATGGAAAACGAACACTGGTCGGCCGGACTTAAGCATTATTAACACGAGGAAACTCATTATGGATAACAAGGAATCTAACGGAGAGCAGATCGATGAGGCCGATCAGTCCGGTCAAAGTCTTGATGGGATAACAGACAACAAGCAAGGAGAAAGTCTTATCAACGTAACCCCACCAAAAACACCACCAAGTCGCACTCATTCTCTTAAAAGTGGAGGAAAGGGTCGAAAACCGCCGAAAATCCCAATATCACATCAAAATGGTAAGCTCCCAAAGGACCCGGGCGTTACAGAAGATGGAGACGAAGATTCGGGTGATAGTTTATCAAAGCTACAGCACACATACACAGATGAGAAACAGGATCTTCTGACTTATCTTGACCGACACGGCATCAACAGTCCAGTCAAGCAGACACCCGATGAAATCGGTGGGACTACCAGTGCTTTGGATATTCTTGGGATTATTGAAGAAAGGGACACTGGTGCAAAAGGCGCCAACCAGACAGCCTCCCCCATGCAGGCCAAACCAGTAGGCTTCCTGCAGAGGCAGCTATGGACTGTTCTCCAGCCTTCAGATAACAGACTCTCCATGAAACTTTTCGGAAGCAAGAAAGGGTTACAAAATGAAAAATTTCGTTTGAGGAAGGCGGGGGTGCTTATAATTCATCCATGTTCTCACTTTCGGTAAGTCAACTATAATTGTTGCTTTGCATTTTATATTAACCATTTTTGAGTGGTTTTGAAAACGGGTGATCATGATTGCATTGATAAAAAAACCAATAGTTAAGAAGTGTAAACTTGCGGTGCATATAGAATGAAGATGAGATCGAGAGAGAGCAAAATGCAAGTAGATCTATAAAAGAGGAGAGAAAATATTGTATACTGCATTACTTTAGGCGATGATTGCTTAATATTAACGCTGCATGGGTATTATAATAACAATAAATAAAACTTGTGTAATTTGAACCTTCTGGTGAAATGCTGAATGTGCTGAAATGATTTATGTCCAAAACGATATACAAGCCAAAAGGTAACGTCTATTATTGTATTAATGTTAACTAAAGAAATTGCGAGAGTAGAAGCATTAACATTCTTTGCAAGACAACGTTTAATGTTTGCTCTAAGAATAATTTCTTTTAATACCATCCATCGACGGTGTTTGATGCATGATTTGCACGATATTTTTGGTATGATATTAATAAATATCTCGAATATTTTATCTTTAAACCATGCGGGATATAGGTCCATAAGGTTGCACCAAGAGAGATGTTGTCCCTTTTTTCGTAAAGGATTTATCGTGAAAGACTCCTTCGTCCTTCTAGAATAGCCCTCTCGATTACAAAGTTTGATGGCGATGGAGATATTTATTCATAGACCCGTCAAAATGCATGAAAAAGCAAATCCACTGAAACATAAGCACACACTCAGGCTTGCCGGTAATCAAACAGGCATCTAGTACGATCTACCGTAGATTGTGACGTACTGGTGATAGTTTATACAGCTAGGATTATAGTAAGCTATCCAAGACCCACGGTTTATATCTTGCAGTGTGATTTGATGCCATTAACAGGTTATAGAACTTTGTCCGTAAACAGGGTTATGTACGCTTTTTCATCATGTATGACCGGGCAAAGACGATGGCAAACGGATTTTCAGAAGGGGGTGCATGGCATCAGACAATTTGGTAGTGGTAGTATTTTTTTTATAGCCTGATTGCTAAGATAGCGTGAATGTTTGTAAGCAAGCAACCAGAGGACCGATGGCTTAAGGTCCTCTCCGAGGGACTTGGTAATGATGATTTACAATGTAAATGCCTTTTGAAGGGGAAAAATCCAAATAGTAAGAATATTGGATGGGGCATTTTTTTTCTCCTTCATGTAAACTATGTCGCATGGCTATACATCTATAATAAAACCATGTCATATAGGCCTATCATAAGGAAAACTTTCACCTTTGACGTGCATAACACACACAAAAAATGCATGCATCGATCATTGTCATGATTGTGTTTTAAAGTATTTTCGTGAATCCATTTTCATTTTGTTCAAAAGGTCTGCTATATTAATCAATGCGTCGTACTGTGTATGATTGCACCTGCAGGCTTTTGATAAATATTATGCGCACATGTTTTAGCTTCAATTACGTCATAAATGATTAATTGGGGTCAAACTTATGCGCAGATACAGCTGATTTCATATGAGGAAAACAAATAGATAGTCAGGTTTTTGTCTAAATGTGACATGTGTATTGAGATTTAAGTAGGACGATAGGAGAATAATAATATTATGCATGCATGCAAGCGTACATGACTTGTCCAAGCGCGCCATTTAGGAGAACTATTGGCATGCAAGTGAGCTCGCTCAATCGTCATGCTCGTTCTTCATGGGCGAGAGAGAAAATCAACGTGCAATCACCGCCGGACAAATTTGTGGAACTCCTCGACACTTTCCAACTCTTATTTGTTTAGTTCTCAATTCATTGCCGCTGGAATTCGGCCGGAGGAACGGGTGCCTCCGAACGTGGCAAATTTCTCTGAAGGAAAGTTCAGAGCACCTGAGAATCTGCAAGATGCCCTCAGCCCCATCACCATGAAGAAGATGATGATGATGACGATGGTGGTGGATGTGTAAGAAGAGAATGATAAGATTTCGAATGGGAGGAAGTAGATTTAGGGATGGAGAGAGTGGATGGGCTGACAGATACGATGGGGAAATGGATAAATAAGAAAAGGAATCCGTGCGGTCAATATCTTATACTGGAATTCAAAGCGAATGAGAGAAGGAATTGTTTAGGTTAATATCTTAAAGCGAAAAATATAGGACATTGGACAGTCCTGGTGATCTTCATTTGAAGCAAAATAAAGTGTATTATAAAAGGCATGCAAATAATGAAAAAATATTGATAAATTCAGAATTATATATATAATTTGCTTCCTTTCAAATTAAAAGACCCATGCTTATAGGTCTTGGGGAAAAATAGTTTCTGTCTTCGCAGTAGCTTTAAAGTATTTTCCTGGGACAATACTGATGATATTTGTACCATGATATTATCGACCCCCACGAAAAACAACATTATATTTTGCTATAATAGGATATTCAATCCCAGGTGTCATAAATAAAAAGATAAAAAAAACATTCAGTTTATTTGGTTTATCAACATATCTAGATTGGGCTCATGCCTAACTTTCCATTTTTAATATCTGTAGATGGTTTGAGGAGAAAAAAAAGCATTAAATTTTTTTTTAAATATGGAACATGTACTGCCTAGTTTAGACAAAAAGCTTTACATAAACTGAATATGAATAGTCATTTTCTAGAAAACGATTTTACATATACGCTTAGCTGCCCGAGAGAGAAAATTTAGGGCGATAAACTTTTGACTTCAAAATGACTTTGCGTTTTAGATTTTATACACATGCAACCAAATGTGGAAACAATATGATCAACTTATCATATCCCGATGCAGTATCTATATATAATTAGTCGGTTGACAGATTTAATGTCAATAACATGCTTTCATGATCATCAACATGTGATCATGTTTATGAGGGAATGTCGCAATGAGAAATGCAGTCATTTTTATCCGATGCTAATTTCGTTGTAATTGAATTGTCACGTACTTTCATAACAACAAGGACACATAGTAGATTTACGTTTTGAATGATTAAAATACGTCATAGATATCAAAAGACACTCCAACAATTGGAATATACGTTTTCAGGAAATCAGTCTTCTCTGTGTTTGGAAGCATGCTTGTCAGACTAGTAGTAATTTCTTATGGAATATTCCGATTTGCGTATTTCCATTGTTCTTATAATATTATTTTTTCTTTAATCATCTCGAAAATTGCACTTATGTATTTCAGAGTGCTGTATACCGTAGGTATTACATTGTAAGTAGAATTCTTATTACATGAAAATAATAATCAAAGAAAAAATTGAATAACTATAACGCATATTACAAGAAGTCTTTATTATCGTCCAAACGATTGGAATAAAAGCTGTGATTATCGCCATAAAAAGGAGTCTAATTAATAAAGATTTTGTTTTCTGTTTTAAACATGGATAAACCTGTATTTCATGGATGCTTACAATAATATTTAGTTTTCCATAAATGAATCAAAATATTATTTGAATTACTACCGGAAAAGTTATTTTCGCTCATTTTCGAGTGCATGAGTAGTCACTTGATCTAACGAGTGATTCCGCGCGGGTTATTGAGTAAAAATAAATATTTTGTTCTAAGAAACCATTCTGAATCTACTCTCAGTTTTACTCGTTATTGGGAAAAAACTTTCACTCATTTTAGGAAGTAGAGGGCTGTATACACCCCAAATTACTTTGGCACGTATCGACAGGAATATAACCCAGGCCTGGAGTATTGGACTTTTCTTAAATTTATGAAGTTCAACATTTCTGCCTGCCAAAAAATTATACAAAAGTAAAACAAGTACACAACTCGATAAATTTAATTGATCACTTCTTAATTTTCAGGATGCACTGAGGTGCAATGCTGTGATTTTCATTATACCCTGTATCATTATTAGATAATGAAAGAGAAATGGGCATTTCTGGTGCAGTCTACGACTCAAATTAAATTAATTATCTCGCCACGGGTTTTCGAACTGCCGGAGATAATGTTATACGAGCGATATATCTCCGCAACGACACGATTTCTCATGCGATGCAGACAATTAATGTAGGTAGAAAAAACAGGTGCAGTTTGGATAATCATATTCAACACATCGCTTGTTTAAAAGACGAAAAAGTAAGTTGGTTTGTTAAAGGTGTAATTCGAAAAATTCAAATTAATTTGACAAAATTTGATTGCAGTGATATATTTCTAATACGTCTTACTTGATGCTTTACGTAAAGTCTGTACATTTTGTTCTAGATTGTATTATTATCATCCATAAAGCTAAATGACAATGACCTGCTGATAAGGGGAGGATGGGAACCTCCCCTTTCCCACCCCGATAAAATAAATCCGAATTATTTTTTTTTTAATGAAAATCATTTTCACCCCATTTATGATTTCAATGAATATCTGACGAATATGACTTTAAGATGTCACTATGTCAAAATTTATTACTTTAACATAAACAAAAGATAAGGAAATTACTTAAAACAATACTATTAAAAGTTGACATTCAAAGTAAAAATAACAAAACAAACAAGCTCTTCTTTTGCGTAAATGAAACACGTTTTGGAAGGCGCAGTATTCGCCAATCCAATTCCACTGCTGTTAACATGGTTAAAACAGTTAAAACATGGGAACATCGCATTGTTCCTATAATCACGTTAAGTGCCTTTCTAATATTATGTGTTACTGTTAATCATAATAAAGAAACGAACGTTACACAGTAAAAAAAAATTATACAACGCTGTTTACTATATGAACCTTACAGTAATTGTTTAAACAGTTTAAACAAGTGTTTAAATCTTAAGCAACAAAGTTTAATTTTCAATATCTAATCTTCAATAAATTAAACATGATTGTTTAAACGGTTAAACAAATGCTGTAAAGTTAATAAAGTAAACATCGTTGTATGAAATCTTAAACAGCGTTTTTACTGTGTATAACAAAGCGAAATTGCTGAACGTCATGACACAATCTACGAAGGACAATGTTAATAATTCTAGTCACGTATTGATCACTGTCCTTCGATCGATATTGGACGATCATCCCCCCACCCCGCCCTACCAAATTTTTAGGTTTATTTGCCCTTGTCCCTTGGGTATGATAATGAGTGAGCCGAAATTGAGGAGCGTTTTAAGCGTGAAGATATGTGTCTCTATATAAAAACATTCTTGAAACGAGAACATTTTTTTGACCAAGTTGATCCCCTTCTCTTAATCACCGTTTCTTGATTAATCGGCGATGAATGAGGAACTCTGATTTACAGCCATATTCTCTATTTCCCCCCGTTCCTCCTCGTGCGTGCCCGTTTACATTTCGACGAGAAGGAAAATAAGCAGTGCACGAAATTGAACATCCACTGATGCGCGCCCAACTATGTAAGAGGCCTTGCCTGGGATTGAGAGCAGAGGCGTTGTACATTAATGTTCCCCGTAATTTCGTTTTTTTTCTCAACCACAAAGGACCCTTGGATTCAGTTTTGTTATCATGTTTTTGTTTTTTTGTTGTCTAACTTTCTTTTCTGAAGACAAAACACAATAGAATAAAAATTTGAAACAAAACCTATGATAATCTATATAGATTTTGACCACTTTTTCGGTTGTGTTTACACAGCACATCCATTATATTTTTAAGAGTGTATAAAGTATACTGCTAGAGGCCTCGTGTATTTTGGAGATGACATATTCACGCATATATGTTTATTTCATTATTTTGTTAAATAGGACTAGTTTGAAGCAGACAAATTCAAAAACAAAAATTTTATTCATAAAAAACTCAATTAAAGAATTCCTCTCAACAGTCGAAATTCTATCGATCTCCCTATGCCCCAATTATGCAAACAATGTGTATATGGGAAATCTATCGTAATCCACCTTAATGATTTTCATGACATTAAGACAAAGGAACTGTGGACGCGAGTGTAACGATCCCCCCTTAGACTTCTGGATGCACTCTTGTGATTCGTAATACTTAAATCATTTCCACCTTGCTACCCGTGTCAAGGATTCGAAGTGTTCCATATCCTACTTTTCATCCCGCTTTTCATGCTTGGAAGGAAATTATTTTGTAGTGAAAAGAGAGAAAGGGACAAAGTGAAGGAGAGAGGGAGAGAGAGAAAAAGGGAGGAGAGAGGAGGGATATAAGAGAAATTATACCACATACGCTATATTAGAAGATTAGAGAAAAATACCTTGCTATCTCAAGCATAAAAACTATAGGCCGATATGCGGGGCTGATATCAGAACATGGACTTAATAGTGGAGATGGTGCACATCAGTTTTCATACCTGACAATGATTTTCCCTCATTTATCACTTCGGTCTTAATGAACACGTTGAGGATGCAGATTATCCACCGTAGAAAGGAAAGGGTTTATTCCCATAATCTGTCAGCGCATTTTTAATCAAAGTGTGTTAACTGCGACTTCATTTTAACCCTGCATTGCACAATTTACATGAGACTTTTCATGATAGTATAAAGACCTATCTTGAGCATTCATGTAATAGTTTCCGAGCAGTATAATAATTCAAATAACGTTTATGTAATTATTAGTCGTCGATATCCATCTTTCCGTAGAAGGATTCCCTCTTCTTATCAACATGACTCAATAGTAAAGCCTATTTCTTTGGCAAGCTTTATGCTATGGAGCGAATAAAATTCACTAAATTAAGAGTGACTTTCACTTGTTGCTGAGTGAATTTCATCCTTTTAAGAAGTGGAATTTGCCTGAAACGTTCGCTCTTTTAATTATGGTCACTCTAAATTCACTCCAAACTGAGTGATCCTTGGCATCACTACCAAAAGTAGTAATGCGAGTGAAAAATCCACTCCTTTTCAGCTAGTAAAAAATTAGTACGAAACAACATCGAGAGTGACCTCATCGTCTTTCCCCTAATGATATTACACTCGGATTACGCCGTGTATTGATTGATATTCATATGACTTTTGAATTGATCTTTTTTTCGTCATGACACGCTTTGTAGTAATTCTATTCATGTCATAAAAACAGGAAATTTTCCATCTGCTTTTTGCCCTCTACAAGAGACAGTACATCCAAATGAACACGTTCGTATGATGTATACCGTGCAGTGTAACTCTTTCTTGAAAATGAGATTGGCTGTAGGTTTCGAAATGAAGCAAAATGGGTGGAAGTTTGAAATCAGATATCTATCTTTATGCGGTTTTATGACTGATCGAACAGGGAAATTGCTAATGGATTTGTTGATGTTTTCTACAGATGTAGCAAGTGAATTATGTAAGATATGTATGAGCTGCCGACATTCATTTCATATGCGTTGATGTCTAATATGAATCGATCAATATCAAAACTATATACGTCAAACAAACATTACAGCTCCAGTCCCTATATAGAATTATAAATACATGCAGAAATAAGCAGAAGTAAACATTCTTTTATTTTTATCAGCAATAGACGTTTTAAGTACTTTGTAAACAATTTCATTAATACAATTCCATTTATTAAATTGAGAGATTTCCATTTCCATGCCTATTTCCATTAATCTGTTGGTAGTTTTCTTTTCCCTTTTGATTTTATATTTTTGGCTTTCGAAAGTCGTACAGAAAACTATGTACATGCATGATTTAACAACAAATCAATCCCTCTTAACGTAAATAGCTATTTTTAAAAATTATTTTCAATTTTGTTTATTTATTTGCTTATTTATTTATTCATTTATTATTATTATTATTATTATTATTATTTATCTCTTTTTTTTTTTTTTTTTTTTTTTTTTGGGGGGGGGGGTATTCTTTCTTTGTGATTAATTAAGATATCTCCCCTCGAATAAAAAAATAGTATTGATCGTGTAAGCCAGGGGCGGAGTCACGGGGGCGATCGACCTATTATGATTTTTTTGTTTAGTGAAAAAAAGAGGAGACAAAAAGAAGGGAAAGGAAGAAAGGAAAATGAGATGTGGGCTGTTTACTTTTACATAATGTTACATGTATAATAACCCTATAATTTAAATGAAAAAAATATGACATAAAGTGTCCATTTACCACCCCATCCCATTAAAATATCCTGGCGTAACCCCATAGCCCCTATACATAATGGGGCATCGTGGTCCGTGGTTACGACTCTCATCTTTCAATCAGAGCCTGAGGGACGTGGGTTCGAATCCCAGCCATGGCGTGATTTCCTTCAGCAACTCGACCCAGGTGAGGTGAATGGGTACACCCGGTAGGATTTATTCCTTGGCGCTCTAGCGCCGATATGGTGGCTCAGCTACAGCCGGGGTTAATAGTTATGATGCCAAGTTTCCAAAGCGCAGTTGAATATACACAAAGTATACTTCACTATATAAATAGACATTTTATCAGTATTGTTATTATCATTATTATTATCTATTTTTTTTAAATTATGATTGTTGTTGTTATTGTTATTATTATTATCATTATGATATATTGATAAGGACAAAGGAAAGTACATCACTTTAGTGCATGAGATAAAGACAAAGTATTACCGTACCCTGTAAAAGCATTCCTCCCTTTGAAAGGCCTCATTTATTTGCCACCCTATACATCTGATAACAACCATGAACTCGATGTATTGATTATAGAATATTCCGTGGAGTGCCCAAGATGAAACATAGGACTCCTATTATACATAAAGAATATTCAGTAGTTTTATTCGAAGGGTTTATGGGGGTATGGAGGCTCCAGTTTATTCCGAGAGAAAGAAATCGAATATAAGAGATTAAGGCGCAATTCTTAAGAGGGGCGTTTCATGAAAGGACTTGATCTGACAAGTCCTGTTTTATCCGACAGTTACCATAGTAACAGTGCTTCTAAGCCAATCAGAATCAAGGAAAGTTGCCATATCTAACAACTTGTCGGATGAAAATGTTGTTGAAACGCTCCCCTGTAATCATTATTAATATTATTTTGCTTTGCGAGCTTGCATGTAACGGAGCCTTTAAAGTGTCATCGACTTTTTGACGACTTGGCGAGGTACTTTATCGTGCCATGTCGACATAATCACCTTATTATGTCGACATGGCGAGATACGTTATCTCGCCAAGTCGACTTATAAAAAGTTATATGTTGACATGGCGAGATACGTTATCTCGCCAATTCGACTTATAAAAAGTTATATGTCGACATGGCGAGATATGGTATCTTGCCAAGTTGACTTATAAAACGCTATATGTCAACGTAGCGAGATATTTTATCTTGCCAAGTCGACTTATAAAACATTATATGTCGACATGGCAAGATATGAAGTGTCCAAGGCCCGGCGAGAGTCCAAATATCTCGTTGACATATAACTTTTTATAAGTCGACTTGGCAAGATAAAATATCTCGTCATGTTGACATATAACTTTTTATAAGTCAACTTGGCAAAATAACGTATCTCGCCATGTCGACATGGCAAGATAAAGTATCTCGCCAAGAAGTCAAGTCGATGACACTTTAAAGGCTCATTATATATATGCATGATAAGAGATCGTTTTCATTATGGGACTGCGACAGGTTTTTCTTGGAATCGAGAACAAAGCAATGAAAATATGGCCGCATAACGTTTATATTAGGGATAATAACACAAAAGACATGACTGAAATAATAAATCAGCAAACCAGTGGCAGTGGGTATAGATACATAATCAAATGAATAAATAAACGTGAAGAAATTATAGTTAACGAATATTTCGATTAATACAAATAAATGGAAATGAAATATAAATTTGATAAAGATTCATTAGAATTCCCATATCATAATAGCACGGGAATGTGATCGCGGGGAAGAAGGGGGAGGGGGTGGGCTTTGAGGCCCTTCTCACATCTTTTTTCACTTTATCTGTTTGTCTTCAAACTCGTGTACAAATCAGACCCTCTCGTTACTGTTTATGTTAGCATTCTCACAATTCCTTGTCGTTCTCGGCCGCTGCTGTTTCATTTCGCTCTGATCCTTTTTTGATCAGAGAGGAATATTAAGACTACTATAGTATTTGGAGATGGCTAATATTCTTTTCATTCACGTGACTACTAACCCTGACATGAATAGCAAATAAGATTAAGTTTAAGGGGAGTATTTCCTATCCTCGGTGAATATTTCGTTTTCACCTATTTCATTAAATTTAATTTATTTCATATTAATTTCTTGCTTGACATTTGTTTAACATATACAAATATAATAAAAAATATGACATTACAGACGAATAAAAGCTAAATAAGTAATCACATTATACAATGGCAAGTTACTTATAATAGTAATAACTTGATTTGAGTTAGAGAAATATCAAAAGACCTATATGTTAACTGAATGCTGTTAATGTATAGGCCCTAATAAAATATGTTTCATGAGGTAATAAAGGGTGAAAGACGGACCTAACAAAATGACCATAATATCTGAATTTGACTTGGTTTAAAAGTAACAATCAAATCAAGATGAAGATATCATTTGATTTTTCTGTGCATGTGAAAGTAGAATAAATAAGCTACAAAGCAAGGGGCAATCAATCAAGTAGGCTAAAAGATATTTTCTTTTCATGTGAAAAATATAAAATTGAGACAGGAACGGAGTGACGGTTTTTATAAATCCTCTTTATAAGATCCTCTCTCAATAAAAAGAAAGAAAGAAAGTTAAGAAAGAAAGTTAAGAAAGAAAAAAAGTTAAGAAAAAAGAAAGAAAGAAATAAAGAAAGAAAGAAAAAAACTGGATTTGAACTGTCTCTCCTTATCCCTATATATATGCACTCTCTTTCCAAAATGTTTATCAACCCTATAGACCGGCGAAACCGATGCCAGACCGACCAAATATTTCCAACGATAGTTTTGGAGTCAGTTTCATTATGACTGAAGCATCGATTTTTGTTTGCTGCTCCTCATGCAATATAACCAATTATTTTTGGGGCGTTGTTTTAATGCCTCAGCCAAATAAATTAAAGGTTCTGGATTGCACATGATTATAAACTGAAGTATGAATTAACCTCAGAGTAATGCAGTTACAAAGAAAAACTTTTTTGAATGATAGGGGCATAAATAATTGAATTGATTTATTGTCTATTAAATGGAAATTCGGTGATTACTGATTAATAACATTATTATTTGCCTTTTCCATCTCAATTTGCTTTAGCTTTTTAAATGTATAGGTATTATCATGTTTTTACCACGTTTTTACTATGTCTGCATGCCGATACAAACTTGTACACACGAATATTCCAGCTGTGGCTGTTTTTTTTATGTGCGTCATTTCTTAACATCTTTTTTTTAACAAATGAGTTGAATGCCAAAGAAATGAATGCATGTATGCCAATGTTTTCCCCTTTTTTATAGCTAAGTTGAAAAAATGCATGCTATTGCTCATTCATTGATTTTTTAGGGAACACGTTGGATTTTAACACCTGCTTCTGACTATACAGTCTATGAACATAATGGAAATTCTACAGGGGGGGGGCTCCAAGACGTTTGCGTCTTGAGAGCCACCATACTCCTTGAGCTTATACCGATATTGCATGATAGCCTAAAAATAACAAAATGAATAAAAAAAATGACAAAATCATTTCATTACACAAGGAATGTAAAAATTTGACAATATAATTTATCTCTGTAGTTCTCTGTAATATTTTACCAATTATTAATCGCTTTAACATGCAGCGTCCACTTCGATTTGTTTCTATATTCTCCCGACATCACAGTCATTATTTCGCGTGGTATAGATGTGTTTCTATTTCTAGACTCCGTTTGAATCTTGGGGATAATGGATGATGCCGCGGTTGCATTCCGAATGTCTGTGAATGTAGTCCGAGACGAGCATAGTGTATCTCTTCTTTCTCTTTTTCACCAAGTGCAGTCGCCATAGTTTTGATCATGATGCATTGCAGTCGGTTAAATAATAACCGGTTTTTCATTGCCAGAGACCTCACATGATGCTTTCTTTGTTTTGTTCCTAGGAGCTGGAGGGGGGTCGGGGGCGTTGCGAGATAGCACCCATTTGTTTTGTACTGTTAAGTTCTGTTTATTGGCGTAATGAGCAAAAAAAAATGTATAAAGATAAATTAGAGTGCACAGCATGGCGTATGTGGGAAATTGTCTAGAATGTGGCGAGTGAGCGAGAAAAATGCATTTTTTACCTCAAAAGTCGACTATTGTGATGTATTTCGTCTTAATATTCAACAAACATATTTTACCACCCATCCTCTATTATTCTCCTATTTCTCCCTTTTCTCTCCCCCCCCCCCCTCTCTCTCCCCCCCCCCCTCTCTCCCCCCTCTCTCTCCCCCCCCTCTCTCTCTCTCTTAATTGGTCGTGAAAATTTCGGGAGTGTGGTCTATTAATTCTTCATCTCTGATTTTGTAACATGTAGTTTTCTGGAACATGTTGCCAAAATACCGATGGAGTAAATGATCGGTTATTTGTATACAAAATGGCCTCGCTGATGTAAACGTGTGATGAGATCTTCCACTTGGAATTCCAATTCTGAAGGTTTGATAATAGAACAGCTTTACCCCCCCCCCCTTTCGGCAGTTACATCAACGAATCGATAAATGAATAAATATAAATTTGGATGAGGCACAATAGATTAAAAATAAATTCTACAAAAACAGTTTGTATGTTAATTGGTACTAAACGTATGATTCGAAAGCACGACGAATTAAATCTAAGAATTCACGATATCCGTATCGAGCAGGTTAAATCTATTCAATATATTGGTATAACCATTGATCCTGAGTTAAAATGGAATGACCATGTTTTGAACCTTTGTAAAAAGGTCAGTAAGATGATTAGTTTTCTTGGTAGATTCAGTTCTTTTTTTAATGAGTCAACTCTGAATCTTTTATACAAGGCTGTAATTATGCCACACTTTGATTATGCCGACATTATCTGGTCATCAGCAACTAAAACTTGTTTGGGCATGTTGCAAAAACTGCAAAACCGTGCAGGTAGGATTATTCTAAAAACTTCAGAGCACAGGCCAGTGCATGAAATTCATGATACTCTGGAATGGAATACTCTTCAACAACGTCAAACTTTCCATACTTATTGTTTATTATATAAAATATGTCATGATATGTCTCTTGCCTATTTAAAAGATAAAATGATTTTTAAGACATCGAGGTACCCCACAAGAAAAGGAAATCAAGTTATAATGCCTAAACCGAAGCCTGAAAATTGTAAGCGTACATTCATATATCGTTGTGGTACATTATACAACAATCTACCTCTTTACATACAAAAATTAAACAACTTTTCAACCTATAAAAAATAAATCCTAGAAATAATTAGAACTGTGTAATGATGATTTCATGGGTGGGGGGGGGGTATCTGAGCTTGCACTGCAAGTTCATGCACCTTAACTTTTATATCTCTTTATATTAATTAGAAGTTGTCATTGAAATTGTAATGTTAATTTAAGATATTTATTTCCAGGGACCTCGGGGAAGAACAGATGGGCTATATTAATAGCCCATCTGAAACGAGTCATCCCTACGATATGTATAAGTTTTATATGTTGTATTATATTCATTATTTATGTTATGATTCTGTTATACTAATTTGATCTTACAATGTATATTTCGTTTATATTTATATATTTTTTATCGTGAATAAACCAAACCAAACCAAAGATAAATGAATAAATAAATAAATACATAGATAAATGAACATCAAATATAAATATGTTGTTTATTAATCTAAATGGGTTTTTCATTAAGTTTGTTGCTTTCTGTTCCAAATTATAGTTCCGAAATTTAGCCGCTTCCATGCATTTTTATATATTCCGATATTTAGTCAAAGTGTTATGTTTTTGTATTCATTCATATAAGCACGTGTAAAACAAAAATCATTTGTGCGGTGGAGGCACTTCCAGGGCCAATTTATATAACTTTGTTAGTATGGCAACAGTGTTCACACATTGCAAAGAGATCCAATCAAAAGGAAGACAACTTTCAAGGTTTTATTATCCATTTAACAACCCGAAATCGCTTGAATTTAACGATGATGACACCAACATAGTGTTAATAATCGTAGCGAAAGGTGCGATTCGACATTATTAAGGTCGCTGTATACAGAGACATAATTGTGACATCATATACTTTGTCGGAGAAATGATATTACCTACACACTGTTGCTGTTGTTGTCATGGTTGTTTTTGATGATGAAGATGATGATGATGATTATGAAGATGATGATTATGATGATGATGATGGTGATGATGATGATGATGATGATGATGATGATGATGATGATGATGATGATGATAAATGATGGTGATGATGATGATGATGATGAAGATGAACACTGATGAAGATGATGATGATGATGATGATGACGATGATAATAATGATAATGATGATGGTGGTGGTGGTAATGGTAATGGTGAAGCTGGCACATAGGTAATGAGAAGAAGAGGACAAAAATAAAAAGTAGTAGTAGTTGCGGTAGAAGCAGCAAGAGTAGTAGAGAAAGAAGAACAAGAAGAAGAAGAAAAGAAAGAAAAAAGAAAGAAAGAAAGAAAAAAAGAAAAAAAAGAAAGAAAGAAAAGGAGAAGAAGAAGGAGGAAGAGGAGAAAAAAAGTGGGCAGAAGAGAAATAAATAAAAAGAGGATAACGGTGACTGCTTTTAGATTCATTTATGGCCAAATTTAAATAAAAAGTAGTAGTAGTTGCAATAGAAGCAGCAGTATAGTAGGAGGAGTATTAGGAGGATGAGGAGGAGGAAGAGGAGGAGAAGAAGAAGAAGAAGAAGAAGAAGGAGGAGGAGGAGAAGAATTATAAGAAGAAAGAAAGAAAGAAAGAAAGAAAGAAAGAAAGAAAGAAAGAAAGAAAGAAAGAAAGAAAGAAAGAAAGAAAGAAAGAAAGAAAGAAAGAAAGAAAGAAAGAAAGAAAGAAAGAAAGAAAGAAAGAAAGAAAGAAAGAAAGAAAGAAAGAAAGAAAGAAAGAAAGAAAGAAAGAAAGAAAGAAAGAAAGAAAGAAAGAAAGAAAGAAAGAAAAAGAAGAGGATAATGGTACATGTTTTTAGATTCAGTGATGGCCCAATTTAAATAAACCAGCAATACATGTATCTGCAATGAAATCAAGCAAGTTACTTGGTATTCTCTTTATAAATGTATGTTACGAGTAGATATTTATGAAATTATTTTCTTTTATTTCTATGATATCCTCGATTGTTTTGAAAACTCTTTCTAAAACTATATTCCGACCTTAAAAGCGACAAAGTCATGAAAAACGCTTTTCATTATCACATGTCTTTATTCACATCATTATCACCGATTAAAATGATACTATGATCAATTTTTTGCCAAAATTAATATGCATCCATAAACCCTCAAACTTCTATATAGATTCTTCACGATTATTGCAGACACCATTTTGCCGTGTATGATGTTATAATGCGTCATTCTATCCATTATGCATGTCAATTCCATTCTAGTTTCTGACTCACAAATGTCATTATGGCCATAATGGCTTAAAAATGGGATGATAAATTGAACAGATTTGATCGATGATATACACGTAAGTCTTATATATAAATGATCAACATAACGTCAGGAATCAATGTGCGAAGTCAATTGAATTTAAAGGGGAATGAAACCTTTGGAACAAGTAGGCTTGTGTGAAAAGAGAAAAATCAAATAATAAGAACAAAGAAAGTTTGAGAAAAATCGGACAAATAATGAGAAAGTTATGAGCATTTGAATATTGCAATCACTAATGCTATGGAGATCTTCCTATTGGCAATGCGACAATGATGTATGATGTCACATGTGAACAACGTTCCCTTTGATGGACTATGAAATACCCTCAAAATATCTCTTTTTGCTTTTTCTTATGGTGATATAAACTCTTTATCCATGATGTATTCTTTAAAAATCTGTATTACATGCCCTCCTATAAATATGATAATAGAAAGATCACATGATCTACTGATAAGATGTGATAAAAGAGGCAATTTAAGTGAAATATATACTAAAGTAATGGGGAGAGTTGTTCACAAGTGACATCACACATCTTTGTCGCATTGCCAAATTGAGTATCTCCATAGCATTAGTGATCACAATATTCAAATTCTCATAACTTTCTCATTGTTTGTCCGATTTTTATCAAACTTTCATTGATCTGTTTTTTTGTTTTTTTTTCTGTTTTCACACAAGCTATCTTGTTCCAAAGGTTTCATTCTCCTTTAATGTTGCACGAAAGCAAAGCAATGTTTTTTAGTGTAAATGCTTTTTAGGTGACCATGCATTTTTTTATGACTTGTTTTGGAGATTTTCTTTTGTTCAAACAATACCCAATATTTTCATATGCTTTCATAATTATGATTGTACAGGAAACTGTGTTTTTAGTTTATTTTTTCGGGGGAGGGGTGCAGAATGAAGAGTTATGAATAATCTTACTATCATATTTCAATTAAAATATTGTAATTTTGACTAACTTGATCAATACTTGTTGAGCTTTGACACATTTCTGTGCTTTTGTTTCTTGTTGCCGCGTAGGATGCATAATGCGTCATTGAATAGAAGTTTTACGAGCTTCTTGACTCTCCATTCCAACAAAAGAGAAAGAATAAAACAAAGCGACTACATTTTGGTGCAATCACTGACGTTATTGACTTACACCTTGTTTTCTTATTTACGATACACAAACATGCATATTTTGATGGCTAATTCTGTGTATTTAAAAAAACATGCGTCACATTTATAGTCAGTTATACCAACACGTGATATTAATAGACATAACTGAAAGTTCAGGAGGGAGCGATCTTGGTCAACGTTATTACATTTTCAAGGAAAGAAGGTGACTTTAAAACATGTGCTAAAGCAATCATGAAGGACATTCTTATCCGAGATGCGGAGATTTATCGAGCTTGCTATCTACTCCAAAATAAAAGGGCGCAAAGTGATCTTCTTTTCCTTTTCGAGCGACGAATGTATATTGCGTCATTTAAGCGATGTTATACAATGGAATGTACTTTTATTGGTGAACATGCAGGAAGATATTAAAAGATCTTCCATGATTTCTATTTATTATTATTATTTTGATGTGGCCTGCTGCATCAATTTTACTTTTACAATGTTTTGTTACCGTTTTATATGATCAGAGTAACTTCCAGGATTTATTTTATATCTGTGTCTAACAACATGGACAAGAACTAGTAGTTTGCGGCCTTCCATGTGCAACATTTGAAGGAAAAAAAATCATTTATTGCATTCATTCATTTCCAAAATATTTTCATCATCCTGGTTTAAAGGACCCATGGGGGTTGAGGCCTTTTAATTGGCAAAATAAATAGTATAAACAGTATAATTACAAAACTTTGGGGGAGGGCTTGAAATTCGTCACCGTTCAAGGCTTGAAGCACTGTATATGAGAACCTCAGTTCTAGGACCATGAGTGAAACAATGATGGAGTCTGGTTCAACCAATACTACCTCCTCGCTGGGCGTGTGATCTCATCAGCTTTAGAGTTCAATCCCATGATGCAACCCGAGACCATCCTTAAGCTGACTAAACCCCTCCAGGCCTTAATGTCATTACATTCTCAATAATCACGAAGCGTTGTATGAAAGACACCGCCCCTGCAGCATGTCAATATTACAGGCCGGACTACTTCCATATCTACCATAGACAGTCCTCGGTTGATGTTGGGGTGGATTAGTATATAGGGGTGCATGCAAGGGTGGATTAGAAGGGGTGCATACAAGAGTGGATTAGCGTTCAAGGTGGACACGCTCAGTGTTCGGGGGATTTTAGAATAAACAATAAAGAGGGAGCCTATTTCAGATTTGTGACGTTTGATACGTAGTTAGGGGTAATTCCGGTTAAATAAAAAAATAATAATTTCTAACGCTTTGGATGTAAAGATAGCGTAGGCCCAAAAACTATGTCGCCGGGAAAGTGATAGTTTGTCTGCACTGAAACAAAAAGGTTGTTATGGGTTTTTTTCTATTGCACATTGAAAATATATATCATCATAGAAAGAAGAAAAAAAACATATTTCTTTATATACTGTAGCTAAACTGAAGTTATAATTATGGTTTAAGTGATGGAAAGTTAGTGAGGAGATCTATCTCCCACAGATAAGTTAGTATGTGGGTATAAGATAATACTCAATGCAACGAACATTTAAATAGTTAATGTTCAGTGCAACGAACTTTTAACTTAGGCAGTATACAGTTCTTAAGAGCTAAATCAACACTATTAAAAGTTCGATGAATATCAATTATCACAAGAAATAGTCATCAGTCGTTCGTAAAGTCGCTCGCAACTTACGAACAGCTTTATGAAACGGCTTTTGTGGGGTACGAAACGACCTAAAATTTGTGGTGAAAAACTTTTTGTTTTGCTTGTCAATTTTTTGGGGGTATGAAAGCCTACAATATTTTTGGTGAAGACCGGTTTTTTTTTTTTTGGGGGGGGGGGTTGTCAACATTTCATTCAGTTTGAACTGCCCCACCCCCCCCCCTTCAAAAATCCTGCGTATACGCCACTGCCTACGTACATCAACATACGGTTTTTGAACGTTCAAAATAAATGTGACAGCCCCTTTATGACAATTAACGATGTTAACTTTGAGAATAATTTATGAATTATATTTCATTTCAGATTAGAAGACCGTGGTATCGATTTGCTATCAACTGATCACTTAATTTTAAAATGATTATGAATGATATCTTTGTATAAATCAGGAGGAATTTAGTGGGAAACGATTTAAAATTTAGTATTATGAGCCAAAGATCATTTAATTTAATGTTGTGCGTCATGGATGAGGGTGTTTTGAAAGTTTATTCATGAATTTTCTTTAAAGCCAATTTGCCAAGTCAAAAAGTGCGAGAGTGCAAAAGCAAAGCAGTTGAGGGGGTATGTTAATGGGTTTCTGCTTTCCTTGCGAGTGTCATGTAAGTGGTACATGTATCACGTGTGAGCAAAGAGAAACAAAATAAGTGCCTAGAAATTCAATTACTTTATCCGGTTTTTGCTACCACAATAGGCCTATTCTTACCATTGACGCAAACCTATAATAATGGAACAGACACTTTATTGTAAACTCATATCAAGTCGTGCATATTACTTCTCCCTAAAATATTTAAAGTTTTAATCTTATTTCTTTGAATATCTGACCTATTTGACTTTTCACTTCAATGACAGAAATGAGATAAAATACTGAAATCGAATATTATTTGAAAATGCGTAATTTTCGTTCGCTCATTTCGCTGTAACAAGGGCCGCGGAAGCGGGGGGGGGGGGGGCTGGGGTGCTTCACTTTTTTCCAAAACCGTGTACAAAAAGGTAAAAATGACCATATGATTGTGATTTTGTGCATGGTTAGCCCCCCCCCCCCCCCACTTTTGGCTCAGCCCCCCACTTTGAAAACCGTTCCGCGGCCCCTGTGTAATGCGTTCGGTTCCTAGAACTCAACCCCTAAAATACTTTTTACCTCATCAAGTAATACGAGTCTATATAGCAGCTACACAACTATTGTTCATTTAGATTATGACGTCAGTAATAAGAACAAAAAATATCCATACGGGAAATAAAGGAGTTTGTCGAACAGGATTATTTTTCGTGAATCCGGTATCAAATATTTGCGTGCAACCCATTAAAATATCGATTGAGCAAAGAAAAGTTGGTCAGCTTTATTATTTTTCCCTCAAAAACGACTGTCAAAATGAGAAAGTTCCAACCTTTGGCTTTAGTATAAACAAAATTGATACATGATAATGGATAATGCATCTAGCCTCTCCCTGTCCTTCTCTCCCTCTTATTTTTCTACTGTCTTTCTCTGCCTCCCTCCCTCTCTCTCTGTCTGTGTCTATCTCTCCCTCCTCTTTCGTTCCCTCCCACCCCATCTCTCTCTTTGTTTCTTTATCCTCTCAGCATTTTCTCCAAAATCCTCGTATTTTTCTTCCTTCTCTCCTGTACTACTTTCTTTCCGACTTAAATGGCAAGTTTCTTGACGCTGCATACTCTATCTGTAATTCAAATCAATCCAAACTTGATCAATTATGCAGATGAATGCAAAAAAGAATTCTCATTCACTTAATAAGTATTTCCAAGAGAAGCAGTGATTAATATGCTTGGTGTGGCTCATCATGTTAACCATAATTCCCCACAATGGATCTAGAATTTCATAGTGGGGTTAGGAGACACACACAAAAGTTGATTTTCTTTGCAAAAATTTAGTATTTTTAAAGGGTGTTCATCGCCCTGAATACCTTTTGCCACTGTAAGATTTTAAAGCGAAAATAAATGGGAATGTCACTAAAAGCAAAACAACCACGTCCAAATTTATATTCAAAGTATCTTGCATGACAGATTTTAAATGCATATTTTAATGCGAGTCTATTATCATTTTCATAACGATATAAAAGTTGGAAATTATCAACGATAAACAAAACCTTTGTCTTCTATATAAAATGTCTGGTAGGATGAATTTTAAATGTGCAGCTAATATCCTAACAAAATATCAGAAATCGCAAGAGGTTCGACTATAGATACGTGTTCTTCGTCCGATGACATCATAAGGTGTGTGTGTCTCTGGACAAATATACTCTATTCTAAATAAGATTTGAGTTAAATTTATATTTCGATGGATCATTCTGCCAAAAAGAAAAAATACAACTTTGATTTATGCGAAATATTCATGATGTGTCTGTACATTAATCAATCATTTAAAGAAAGTAAATAAAAAGGAAAGATACTTCCAATAAATGGTTTTCTTCAACTGCCATTGAATGCATGCATGTTCTTGAGGACAGACTGAAGGCGGCTTGGTCCCTTTCTGTCGGCGTTGTTTGTGTTTAAAAATACCATGGCCGAGCTTAGGTTTCTAGACGATTAGTCACGTAGAATAACACATTCCAGACAAAATCGCCAATGATTAACTCACCCGCCTTTTAAGGTTAAGTTGGTCGCGAGAACCAAAGGAGTTGATGAAACATTAATCGTGGACATTGCATCTGGAGTTCGTTTTTACCAGAAAGTCGACGAAAGAGAGAAAATGAGATCTTTTTTTTTAATCTTCAGTTTGATTTCTAGCTAGTAGGTCTATCAAAACTTATGTAGCCCTTGCACTGATCTCAGTGCTTATGTATTGGCCTTTATCTAGGGATTTGAAGGTTATTGAAACTAGGTGAAAAAAAAATCATTTTTTTAATCAACGATCTTGAAATAATGCTGCCAATATGGACTCCTTTTTGCACGAATTGCTTTAGCATGCATGAACTTTGAAAATGCATTACTTTGAAGATGCAATATTACACATTACTTCTAAAGTATAGGTTGTTCCAATAAAACCTGGCATGGCCGTATGCAGCGGGGGGAAGGGGGGCGGGTAGGGGGAAGTTCTTAAAAGTACTTAAAATTTTCATAAAATTCACCATAAGTGTGCGATATTCTTTAATTTCACTTTCGAAAATGCAAAAATGCCCAAATGAGAAGCTCGATCGCTTTGCTCCCTCGCTTTTGAGTTTCTTTGAAAATATCTACGCGTCTCCCCCCCCCCCCCCCCCAAATCAGGAAATATTTTCTGCGTACGCCCATGGAACCTGGAACATACATTCTTCAAAAAATCTTTCTAGACTTGTTTGGTATTCACGTGTCTGCTTTGATGGCCCATATGATTTTGTATGTTATTTCACGTCTGCCCGCATTAGCATTGCAGAGAGCCGTAGCGATCTCACCTAAACACAATCATTTACGTCCAAGAAAGGTATACTTCCCAAATCCTCACCAGGCACTATTTTCCCCTCTTTTACCTCCCCGCGCTCTTAAAACATCACAAACATGCCCCCCTTTACAATTACCAACCCTGTGCCCCATATACTCATTCTCCCGCTCTGCACTATTCACTCCTATTTTTTTATCCCTCTCTTATCCCCTTTACCCCTCACTTATCCCTTGCCCCTTTACCCTATCCCACTCTGAAAACATTCACTTTTTCTAAACACATCACAACTATGCACCCCTATAACCATCCTCCTGCCTGTGCCTGGAACTCCTCAATCACTCTACGTCGCTCTTAAAACATTCACCCTTTTGCTATACTTTTCAACCAGACACCCCTATTTCCATTCTCCCGCCCGGCACTGCTCTTTTTAGCCTACACACTCTTAAAACATTCACCCTTTTCGCTATACTTTCCAATCATACACCCCTCTTCCCATTACCCCGCCCAGCCCTCCTCTTTTACCCTGCACTCCTCTTAAAACATTCACCATTATTCACAGCAACCATGCACCCTATACCCATTCTTCCATCCTGCACTATATTTACCCCTCTTTTTACGTATCTTTTTCCCTCCTTTACCCCCTTACACTACTATCATACTCTTAAAAACTATTCCTTTTTGCTATGTACATCTCAACCATGCAACCCCTTATATATACCCATCTTTGATGATACCCATTCTCCCTTCGGCACTCCTCTTTTAACATGTTTAACCCGACACACTCTTGAAACATTCACCCTGGCTTTTTCCTTCACACTTTCCAAACCTACACCTCTACACTTTTTCACCCGGCACCACCCTCTTACCCCACTTCACACTAAAAACATTGCCCCTTTTTGCTTTACACTTCCAAAATACTGCACCCCTGTACCCTTATACCCATTCCCCCGCCTGGTACTATTTGCCCATCTTTCTACCCTATACCACACTCCTAAAACAGTCCCCCTTTTAGCTATACACTTAACTTTGAAGTGAAGAAACGCGCCATGCATACATCACAATCGAATCGAGTCTTCGTTGGATGCAAAATAGGCGTGGACTGAACTAGTTTATCTTATTGCGATCCATCGAGTCTAAGGGTCCTAATCATTTTCTAATGAAAGTGTGATGACTAGTACATTCGGATCTGTATATACGCTCGGCCTCCATTCTGTCATTATTATGCAAGCACGGTGATATATTGTGTCTCATCTTTATAAGTGCAGTGACGAAGGTAATCTATTATGTCATGAACCCCCCCCCCTCCCCATCCACACACCCACCTACATACACACACCCTCATACATATTCCATTTAAGAAATGAGGAAAAGGAGGAGATAAAGATAAAAATTAATGATGAACATGGTGAAGGTTAATGGAAGTTAAAGATGTCCCCTTAGACATCTTAATCTGAAGGATTTTCCATGCTTACCCATCCGTCAATACCACATACCCCTTCCCCAGTGTTTGATATTGTGTCCCAACCCTCCCATCTTGAGGTTTATATAAGCTAGCATACGCGAAGATCTGTTGTTTTTTCATTGACATACAGAGCGGGGTAGGTCAGATGAGACACCCCCCTTCTAATACCTATCTTTTCATTACAAATTTTCACTATACGATCCCCCATAAATATAAAAATGAAAAAATAAATAAATAAACATATAAAGATGTAAATCGATAAATTAGTAAATTAATAGATGAATAGATATTAAATCAATAAGCTATTAAGTAAATAAATAAATAAACAAATAAATAACCAAATAAATAGATAAATATATTGAGACAAATGGCCACCCAACGAGTGGAAAATATGCTAAAACATAACCTCCAGTTCAGCTTGGCCGCCTCGCTCTCTTGCTCGCATGGAATTTCGAATATCATTGTGACCCCCCCCCCCCCCGTAAAAGTTTCCTGCAAACGGCCATGAGCACTTATAGCAGTATATGCAACATTCATGTCACGACTCCAATCGCACATTAGCCATTTTAGTTGAAGTAGAATGAGCTGCACAGCAAGCAAGGCCCTTTAACGGTTTTAAATGGGGGTAATGCTGTAAATTTGAAAAGCAAAAAAAAATGTTTAAACAAAAAATAGTAAAAGGTTTTTACTATAAAAATGCAAGTCAAATTGGTCCCGATAAATTTATTTAAAAAAAAGAAGGTTTCACTACAAAATAAAGATTACTTTGGAACATAATACCAGAATACCTGGGGTTGTTGCCTATCCATGAGAATAATACACTCAGCACCCCCCCCCCCCGATTTTTTGGGGGAGCTTCAGAAGCATCCAAGCACCCCCGCTTCTCAGGGCCATGACAGCATGCATGTTCAATCAGTTTTAGTATGTACATCTAAATGTAAAAAAGTTGTTGGGAAACATAATTTCACTGATCATTTTTGTTTTACTGTAGCATTTATTTTTTCTTTCAAAAGTCATATTTTTTTCTCTGATACCTTACGATCCTCCATCAGTAATTTTACACCCCACTCCCCCCCCCCCCCACATACACACACAATATAGCATTATATACTATATTATTTTCAGTTAATACTTTTATCTAATACTTTTGTTTTTGTAAAATTTGTACAAAAATCCTTTTCGTTAATCTTCCATGGTGATTGCTGCAATGTCTGTCAATAGAAGATATACAGTGTATATATACGGAGCCAGTGCTGTTGCGTGTAAGGTATTCGGGTTTTCGGTATTAACGTCTCTGTGCAATTTCTAATTTCACGGTGCATGAACATTATGAAACACAAAACCATTGCAACTCACCAGTGAAATATAATATTTTCAACTCTTCGGTTTATCACAAGCATAACAGATGATAGTGAGAGAGGCGCAGAAAGAGGGAAAAACTTTTACAGGAACATGACATTTTCTAGCGATGTTAAGTTGAGCCCATAAAAATGTTTTTTACTCTCTCTCTCTCTCTTTAACAGTATAATTTTTCAGCACACACGGCGAAACATTGCTAATCAGCGTGACTACAAAGTAGAAAACCCCTAATGTCACATTACGAATTCAATTCAAAGTATAAAGCATCAGATGCCATTATGTCGGGAAAAAGGTATTTAAAAAAAATATATTGATGATAAAGTTTGCGCCAAACAGCCCATTAAAATCACAAAGTATAGATGTGATCCAAAGCAACATCACAAAATCAGAATTAAAATCAAAAGCACAATATCTAGATAGTTACACGCCCCAAATATACCAGCCTCGCCCATATCGAATCAGTTGAGATTGAGAAATACCTAAGAAAAAAATGTAAATATCTTACAGAACTCTTAGCTTTCTTAGATGAGTCCAGAAAGAGATGTAGAATATCACAACCAAATTCAGATGTTTGAAAAAGTCTGTGGGATCAATGATTTTATCATGTCGTATGTAAAATCTGCTGCTCCAAACGTATCATAATGGTTTGGTTTGGTTTGGTTTGGGGACGAGACGCGATTGCGTTACTGAAAAGGTTTTCGTAATCTTTCAACAGAAATTGGCGCGAAAAAGTCAGCACAAATTACTTAAGCCACGCATTCATCCCTCCCGTCCCCATACCGTATAACGTTTCATCAGATTCCTATAAATGTCGTTTGCCCTTTCACTGTGTTGGCTACAAATGTGTGAAAATGTTCTGACGCTTTATTGAAAATAGCTGTCGATTTCCGTTTTGGGCCGACTGTGGATTATTGTCGTCTGGGCTGTATATCATGGGAAGCCCCTGCATTATTTTAACCCACATTATTGTCTTCACGAGAGTGCAAATCCCAATACTTTGCCTCCTGTGGAAGTTTCTTTTTAAACCGACAAGCAACAAGATACAAGAATAATCACTTTTTCTTCTTTATTCCTATATATCATGAAGATGAATTTAGCGTAATGTAGGCAAACTATTTTATATCTGACGGCATTTTACATTATGAAAAAAAATTTGCGTTTGAATATTTCGTTTAATGTTATTCTAAATGCTCATATATACTAACATAATGTACTCAAATAGGTTGTTGATTTTACATACAAAAGAAGTTTTTTTAAATGTAAAAAGTAACCAAATGGAAGTTGGGTTACTGCAAAAGTTTTTAACAATATTTGAATAAAATTTTTCTTTGATTTCGGTTTTTTATGGGTTTTTTTTTTTTTTTTTTTTGGGGGGGGGGGTGTTTTTACTATATAGATGACTTTTTTAGATAAATGATAACCATATAGCAATACAGAATTTATTCTAAAAACTTACAAAGTTTGTAAACAGATATCGAAATTGAAACAGCTTTAAAGATGGTGTGAACGCTCCCAATTCTGATTGCGTGCTCTCCATGCTTGGTTCGCTTTGTTTATTGTCTCACATTAACGAGATTTACCCCACCAAATAGAGCAAGAGAAATGCGTTTCATTACTTCACAGCTCCCTACTACAAATCCGGGGTAATTGGGTGGATTCATGCTCATTCTCTTCAGAAAAATTCCCCCACATCCCACCTTGCAAATAGGAGCTGTATAATTTTACAAAACAAAAATTAATGTATTGCATTGATCAAACAATTCAGAATTTACTAAAAAGGAAATTCAGAAAGAATTAAATTTCAAAGAAGGCCCTATACAATAAAGGTACTTGCAGTGAATATATAAAAAAATCTGTCATTGCTTTTATTTAAATTTATTATAAAATCAAATCAAATATAATGGTCAGAATCAATTTGATATGAGTTATCGTTAATACTTAAAAATAGCATCCCATCACAATGAATATTGCATTTTATGCTTTTTTCCTGATTAGGCACTGTTTAATCATTATCTCAATTGAAAAATAATGTGTTTTACTTACGGTGCACCTAAAATGGTTGTATTCTTTTCTTTTTTTCTGCCCTTATTTTGCGGAAAATATAAAATTTTAACCTTAGAATGCGTTCATATCTACCGAAGATCATGTATGTCCGGGTTAAACTATGGTGTTAAATATGCAACATCAAGTTGCTATTAAATCGGGTTTGGTGTTACTTTAATACTGTGGGTGTTACTTTAAAGCATAATACTTTTTAGGGGAAAGGGTACTGGTAATTCGTTCCTGATTATTGTTTCTTAAAAACTTTAACAGTTAAGAAGGAGAACAAAAGGTATATACCTGTCGAAGGAAAATATTATGATTTTAGAGTTACGCCAAAGTTACACCACGATGCGGGGCCCTTGAATAACAACGTTGAAATTGCAACTTATACGCCAGATATTTGATCTCAACACAAATAGTGTAATTGTTATGTCAGTTCCAAAACAGTGTTAAATTATAAGTTAACCAGTTGCAATGTTAAATTAACACCGAAAAGAGATAAGTTTACCCCCCCCCGCATCAGCAATGTGTATAGTTTCAGCATATATCGATGATGTGGTGCTATATTGAAACTGGGTAGTGTTGAATTCAACTTGGTGTTATAGCTAACACCGCTCTTTTTGCAATCGAACTCCATGCGAGATTTATAAATTGGCATATTTTGTTCTTTCTATTAACATCATTAATTTTTAAACCGGGTGAATATCTTCTTGTTTTGTTCTTTAACTTGCACTAAGTAATGACTAATTATCAATTTTCTCGTCATTCATCTACTTCCAAAAATAGTATTGAAGATATTTATAGGAATAGTTTCATATCTACCAAAGATCACATGGAAAATGATCCACACAAAAAATCTGTATCTGTTATACAAATTTTAGCACTCTGAAATTTGAACAGTGTTGAATTATTTTAAACAGATAAAGGCACCATACACCTTGTGCATAGGCGGCGGAAGCGGGGGGGGGGGCGGGGGGGGGTCTGTTACACCCACAGATTTGAGATGGGGAGGACGGTCCCCCCATAATTTTGTTTTTGCTTGTCCATTTTGTTTCCTGCGTCCCCCCATCATCATCACCATGATCACCATCATTATTATTATCCTCATCATCGTCATCATCATCATCATCTTTATCATCGTCATCATCACCATCATCATCCATATCATCACCATCAGCATCACTATACTTATCATCACAATTTCCATCATCATCACCTTCATCAACATCATCATCATCACCATCATCATCATCATCATCTTCATCATCATCATCATCATTATCATTATCATCATCATCATTATCATTATCATCATCATCATCATTATTATCATCGTCATCATCATCATCACCATTATCATCGTCATCATCACCATCATCATCCATATCATCACCATCAGCATCACTATAATTATCATCACAATTTCCATCATCATCATCATCTTCATCAACATCATCATCACCATCACCATCATCATCATCGTCATCATCATCGTCATCAACAACATCACCCTCTCCTCTGTAAACACTTGATAACTTTCTAATAAGATTATTTTTAAAAAGTTCCCCTGTCGCTGACATTGTATCACGGGTATGGGAGAGGGGGATATGATTCCATTCAAGGCTTATGACCGGCCTTTTATTTCCCTCAAAGTCTCAAAGACACCTTGAAAACTGCACTCCTCTTGACCGAGTGCCGTAAGTGGACAGAATAAATTACGTTGTTTGCGCTCCCCGTGTACTTGATGTGGTAATTCCATTGGGGCAGCGTCGACATGGTCATTGAATCTTAGGAAGATTTGGGGTAGGGCTTGACTCTCTTTCCCGGGACAAGTAATATTCATGTACTTAACTCTGTATTGTGTTTTAAGAAAAATGAGTAAATTAAGAAGAAAGAATATGAATAAATTATTGTTGATCTCGTCTTAACAAAAATTCAAACCTTGAATTTTATCATTATCTGAAATGATGCAATAGAGATCAATTTAAAATGTGGGAGGGGTCATCCGCCTGTACTTGTAATGTTGTTTTTTATAAGTAATTAAAACAGGAAAATTGAGCAAAATAGAAAACAAAACAAAATATATATAAAGAGCATATAAAACCGACTTCAATGCGTGATTAACAATACACATTTTTTTCTATTAAAAATATTTGTAGGTCCCCCCCCCCCCCCTCTCTCGTATCATACCCTGAATCCGCCCATGCTATATGGGAATTCCTTTTTAACAGTCCCTCCTATTCATGGGGGAGCTTTCTAGATATCTCCCAAAGTACCTCCTCTTTATCTTCCGTAATCGATATCGTCAATATAAGAGCCTTGATCTTCGACCCCCTTCATTTAGTGAAAGGGGTCCATTACGGGCAGTGAGCTGCTGTATTCGGCTAATTCCCATTTCACGATCGTAATACAACTTAAGCTATCGGTTGTGTGATGGTGTGTATAACCTAGTTTAGAAGAATAATGATGGATATGATGAATTGCCATTCTAAAGATTCAAACAATTCGAAAGGAAGCATTCATAAGAAAATTCACTTTCAAAATACATGAAATAAAAAGGAAGTGTATCTGATATTTTTTTCCTTCTCTTTAATACCTAGGTCCTCCAGATTTAACATAATGATTCATATAATACAATATAAAAATCGGCATGGTTGGGAGCAAACCTTTATGTTATATAACAATTTGATGTAGGGTCCATGGTACAATCATACCCCTATGCATTACAATATGGAGCCATCTTATAAATAGTTGTGATTTATTTTTAAAAAATCAGATTCTAATTACAATTGATCTAGAATAATAAAAGATACAGGAATTTTAAATCAATATCACATTGCGTTTGATTTAAAATTATCGCAACTCATAGTGGGCTCTTGTAGGCCCAATATGTTTACAAGTTATTCATTGTAGTACTGGTTTATGTATCACAATCTCTTAATACGATGTAGCGATAGAAAAAGTAATTAGAATTAAGATTATTCGATTTTTACATTTGAACTTTAATGAATGTTTATGGATTGCAATCATTGCATCCGTTACTGTCTGTCTGTATGGTTTTTAGTGGAACATTTCCCTTTTCCCCCACTCAGTAAATTTGACGTCTATCCAATTATTCAAATCTCTAAATAGAAGTTGAAAACATAAAGGTATCATCCCCTAAATTGCAATAATAGAGTAACAAGATAGGGAAAATGTGAGGAGATAAAAAGGATACATTATTCTTAAAAAGATGCATGTAAAGTAAAGACGACCCTTTAAGCCATAGACGCCTCCTGATTCTATAGTCACAAGCGCGAAACCAAACGCCAAACCGACCGATGCTACGTCATTCGAAATAACGTGAAACCTTTGGTCGGACTGGAGCCGGTCTAGTGGATGTGACTGGGCACCAATGCATTTGTATACAGAGCGCAGCTGACAACAATCCCGGTTAATAGCAAAAAATCGATGAGATTTCTTTCTTAGCTGCATTATAGTGATGGGCAGAGTACTTTGATTAATCTATAAGAGTGATTGCTGGACACGTTGTATACATTCCTGTAGACTAGATAGACTCCAGGATTTCTTCTTTCTAACTCTAAAGCGACAGTCACACCAACGAAACTAGTCACAACCGATCGATGGTATGGCATTGGAATATAACGTAACAGCTTTGATCGATCTGAAGTCAGTTGCCTTGATCTGACTGCGGCGTCAGACCGACTGTAATATTGACCATTATAAGCCGACTCAAGACGTCATACCAGTTACTGGATGCCGCCAAAGTTACCGAGTTAGAAGTAATACTTCATCTTGGTGTGTAATGCCATTATTTTCTAAAAACCAAGGACCCATCGTGGATGAAATATCTTGTTATTATTATGCTCTCTATAAAGGCGTGAGAATTAAAAGCCTGTGGCGTTTGATGTAGAAAGATGTAGGCCTATCTTTCTTCTGAGCAACATAAGTTATCATTCAAGTAAAAAGCACACATTCGAGCTCTTTGTACGATCGTTTATGAAACTTTTTTGCATGAATAGTCAAATAGAAAGGATTATTTACAGACAACTAGATCAACATAATCGTAACAGACAAAATAAAATATTAGTATTATTATGACGAATAGATTTATCAAACATCGGCCTCCTCGATCAGACAAATTTTAATATCTTACAGGGGCGGATCCAGCTTTTTATAAAGGGGGGGGGTTGGGGTGGTATGCGAGGGAGCGTAGCGACCGAGTCCAAGCGAGCGGAGCGAGCGAGGGGGGAGGGGGTGTCCCCCCTCCCACAGTAGGGAAAATTTTTGAAAATCTGTGTGTGAAGATGGCGTTTTCTTGCATCTAAAACAAAAAAATGGTCCCCGGATTTTTTTTTGGGGGGGGGTTGCAACCCCCCCAACCCCCCCTCTAGATCCGCTTCTGTCTTATTAATCAGTACATTTCATAATGCATAGGCGGTTGGGTAGATCGGGATAAGATATTTGTATATCTGGTAGAGCAGTTTCCTAACTGAAGTGGCTACCCTGGGTAAATAAAACGTTATTATAGGAGGTCTTGTATTTTTTTTTATTAATTTCCCATTAGAACGGATGGAAATTTTCTTCATTGCATGCTTTCACACTCCAAAGTATTATATTCAATCATTTTTTCCCCGGGGACCCGCACAGACTATAGGCATACTGATTTTTATGAGCATTCAATTTTCCTTTTCACATAAACATGATGAACAATAGTTGATGATGACATGATATTCAATTTGCTTGGTGGATTATTTTCATGCTTTGTTTGTATGTATATCTTAATTTTGATTATTTAAATGAAAATAAATTAATTAATGACAGAGGGGGTCTATTCTATATCTACAGTATAATCCAGCCTCTTCTATATAACTCATATCACGATCTGCCCTTGTAATGATGAGATGGGTGGCGAATAGGAAATAGATGGAAAGCATTCGCTTCAATGGCTTCGCAAACGAGTTATTACGAATCTATTTCAGAATGCACGCATTGGGTTTAGAAGCTGTAGACGTGATGTAATGATGCTGTCGTCTAGATCATTGTCTGTGCCTGACTTAAAGGGGTCTGCTAGTATGATAGCCCATGTTGTGTTCGATCTCAAAACTCGTAACTCTTGGCTAATGACGTACATGTATATGTATACACTGACATCGTGTCCTAACAACTTCTCAGATATAAAATTTCACTTAAAACAACAAAATTGCTTTTTGCGCCCCCCCCCCCCAACAAAAAAGACGCCCGAACAAGAAGCGTTTGGGACACAAACCCCATTAGTTGGCTATTGATAGGTCACTGCAGTTGTCGACAACTTGTGTAATAATTTATAGTAATGACTACATTATTTTGATGTGCACGAACACTCTAAGCGAAAAAGCTGATCTTTTAGAATGAAAATCTAATTTTGTGTTGATTTTGACATATTATTATTTTGAAAATGAAATATGTCACCCCTTTCCTTTCATTTTCTTTCTTCTTTTTTGTTGTTGTTGGTCGTGGAACATTAAGTATTCCCCAGTCAGTCTGCGCGAGTGCGTGCCCCTTCCCTTCATCCGTTCGGTTTTTCATTGATATACTACCCCTAAAAAGACTGAATCATATACCTATCACTTTTGTCTCCAACGAACCACAATCCCCAATAAAACAATTTCAATTTATTGATTCTCCGTAGTAATACTTGAGAGATATGTAACAAAGTACACATATCCATTTGACCCAATTTATGAATATGGGAGCTAAGACTTGGCGACCATTTCCGAAGATCTTTTAGATTTCATTTTAATTTGAACGACTGGCGGCAAAAATAATAAAAAGCTTTTGCAAGTATGTCGATAAATAAATTTGTTTCTTGTGTTGCCTTGCTCTTAATCGTCTAACTTAGAGATATTGAAATGAACACTATTCTGTCTGAGCTTTGTTTTATTAAATACACTGCCTCTAATAGCGCCAATGACAAAATATGCCTTTGATTGTGTAAGTAAGTTGTGAACTAACTTTTTTTTTTTGATCGGCTGGGGTATTGTTCGGCATGTTCGGGGAGGTTTAACTTTTTTTACACGGTAAAAGTAATATGATGTGAAGAAGAATGACTTGACTGTATAGGTAATTTATAGGAGAATAAAGGATTTCGAAAGTACTTGATTATTGTTATAATGATTGTTTAATCATCATTATTATTATTACAATTATTATCATTATTAGTATTATTATTATGATTATTATTATCATTATAATAATAATAATAATTATTATTATTATCATTATTATCATTATTATTAATATTACTATTATTACCATCTCAATCATCATCATCGTCGCCATTGCCATTATCATCATCAGCATCGCCATCATCACCATCATAAATATATTAGCATTTTTACCTTACATCAAGCGTTATAGAGAAGTATTTTTCCTTTCCATTGTTAATATACCCCCTAAATCTGAAAAATTGACTTCCGTGGGTTGAGCACCCTTTTTATCACCAACCTTCTGTTAAACTTGATTTTTGGATTTGAACATAATCAGTGCCTTCTTTCAGCAATATTTTGCTTTTCTTGTTGGAAAAAATGAACTAAACTAAGCCAAAGAAATTATGACTGTATTTTTTGTGAAGTTTTAGAGAGTTTGAAATACCTCTTTTCTCCACTGATACCTTTTTGTGAAAATTTGAATTCGACATGCAGTTGAACATAGCAGTGCTTTCTGCATGTTAGTAATGTTTTCTTTTTCTTTAAAGAGATAATTACTAACCTAATTATGGCTGTAATCTTCTCTTTTCCTCCCATTTTTTCAGATTTTATTGGGATCTTCTAATGCTGTGCCTGATCATGGCTAATGTCATCCTCCTACCGGTCGTTATAACTTTCTTCCACAACAAGGATATGAGTATGGGTTGGATCATCTTTAACTGCTTCTCAGATACATTCTTCATCCTCGATCTCATCTGTAACTTTCGGACCGGCATCATGAATCCGAAGTCGGCCGAACAGGTACCGAAACAGTCCGAGACTGTCTGAAGTTCGAACATAGTGCATGTTTTGTTCGGTCTAATTTTGTTTATTTTCATCTATAGTAAGTGGTTTGATGAAAATTGATGTACTGTTGGAATAATAAAAATTTGACCCCGATATGTCATAATCAAGCTATCAGATATCGGACGAGGTTATTTAATTTATGTCATTTCAATTTTTTATTTATTATCTACTAATGATATCATTATTCATTATGCATGTCTACTTTTTCTTTTCCATGATAAGTTTCATTGTTTCAGTCTATTGAATATAATGAACAAAATGATAGTAATTTTTTTTATTTAGGGTATAGATGTGCACGTCTTCGGCGATATTTATGAATATACAAGTCACTATCACTATCTTCTGACAAGTTTAAATGACAATTTAATAAGTCAGTAGATCATTTTTGGTGGCCTGCCTCATGAGTGGGAGGTCGTAGGTTTGATCCCCGGTCGAGTCAGAAGGGTAGTACTAATATTTGGCCTGCTATGTAGGAGAACGGTTCATAAGAGCTGAAATGGGTACGCATCCTGGGCAAATAAGTATTATTTGTATGTTTTCTTTATTTTCAGGTGATCCTAAACCCCCGTCAAATAGCCTATCACTATCTCCGTTCATGGTTCATCATTGATCTCGTGTCTTCCATTCCAATGGATTACATCTTCCTCCTGGCTGGCGGTCAGAACCGCCATTTCCTCGAGGTGTCCAGGGCCCTCAAGATACTGCGCTTTGCCAAGCTCCTCAGCCTTCTCCGACTCCTGCGCCTCTCCAGACTCATGCGGTTCGTCAGTCAGTGGGAACAGGTGAGAGGTCAAAGGTTACAGTGGTCGCGGGACCATTGTGATCCCCTTTTACATGACAAGCCCGATTAATCTCATGAAAATTATAATCAATCTCAATGGTCTTATAATTAATCTAATTGGGATGATAATCAATCGTAAGTCTCTTAAGATTCGATTTTCATGTCAATAGGGCAAAGGTGACAAATTGAGCAGAAGCGTGAAAATGGGTCTAACTAAACATGAACTGTCATTTATTATTTATTAAGATGCAAGGGAGTAGAGAGCAAAGGGGAAAGCAAATATGGAGAATATTTCTTGATTTAATTCGAATTTTAAAACAAAACAAAACCCTCTTCGGCAGTTGAGTTTAAAAACGTTAAATGATTGGAACATTCTTTTCCATCACTTTCTTTTAAGTCAAGTGATTTTGATTGTGTTTGATTTGTTGTCACTTCCATTATGACTCAGAATTACCCTAAAATCTAACCAGTGTCTTGTTTAAAATAGGCTGATTTCCAGTTCCTTGCCACGCAGTATTTTGAAACTAAATTGATTTTCTTTCATAGGACACTCTTGATTGGACAAAAGTTTGTTGCGTAGCCACCATGATTATTCATTTTTCTTGACTCCACCCACAGGCCTTCAACGTAGCCAATGCGGTGATCCGAATCTGCAATCTAGTTTGCATGATGCTGCTGATTGGCCATTGGAATGGGTGCCTTCAGTATCTTGTGCCCATGCTACAAGACTATCCTGACCAATCATGGGTCGCCATTAATGGGCTCGAGGTAAAAACAACATCACTCGCACTATTTCTTCTTTATAATTGTGTTTCAATTAACATGATATTATATACTGGGTCGCTTAAAACAAATAAATATTGTTTTCTATTTTTACCAAGTCGTGGTCGTTCAGTATTTTGAAAGCTCCCAGTGAGAAATTGGGTCTCGATTTTACTGAATTATCAAATGATTTGGTAATTCTTGATCCTTATGGCTAGTTTCGTTGCGTGTAAATATCCCATTGTGTACACTCACTATTTATACACCTAAATAGTAGTTGCCACTTTCTTAATGCAGAAGTTCTTATATTGTCAATGAAATTTCTCCGCCGTCCAGGTTGAATTAATCATATACTAGGTCAAACGTCGTATAGGTAGAATTATAACTGAGAAAGAAAATAAATCGTTATGACAAGTTTTCTACCTGTGTAGTCATTGGTAATACATGAACTGCTTTTATTCATTCTCTTGAAGAGTTTGTTGCATTTAATCAAATGTCAAATTCTTAGCCTTCTGTAAATCGTATTCATGTATTGATTTGAGTTGGGGGAAGGGGTTGAGAGAAATTCACCAACTTGGTACGAATATACTGCCTATTACAAACGTTATGATCTCATCTTGTAAATAAATATAATAATAAAAACTTATCGATCTGCGTCTTTTTAGCATGCACATTGGTGGGAGCAGTATACGTGGGCTCTCTTCAAGGCGCTGTCGCATATGCTGTGTATTGGGTATGGTAAGTTCCCGCCCCAGAGCATCACAGATGTGTGGTTGACCATCGTCAGTATGGTTTCCGGTGCCACCTGCTTCGCCCTCTTCATCGGCCACGCTACCAACCTCATCCAATCCATGGACTCATCAAGTAGACAGTACCGCGAAAAGGTGAGGAAATCGAGATGAGGAGAAAGCAAGGATGATAATGATGATGAAGATGGTGGTGGTTTTGATAATGATAATGATGATGAAGGTGGAGGGGGTAGTGGTGATGATGATGGTGGTGGTGTTTATGATGATGATGATGATGATGATGATGATAATGGTGGTGATGGTGGTGGTGGTGATGGTGATGGTGATGATGACGGCGATTATGATGATGAGGAGGATGAGAATAATAGTTTAGGTGGTGATGGTGACTATGGCGGTGATGATGATGATGAATATCATTTCCCCTGATGATATTGACATGACGTGATGACAACTTGTGTCTATAATAGTACAAGAAGATATTTGCAGAAATGCGTATGATAGTTGACTAATTACATATTGATCATCGATTTGAGCATTTATTAATTGTTTGCAATGTTTTTTTTCTTCCCTTTAGTTAAAACAAGTTGAAGAATACATGCAATATCGCAAGCTACCGTCCCATCTACGAAACAAGATTCTTGATTATTACGAGTACAGATACAGAGGGAAGATGTTCGATGAGAAACACATCTTTCGAGAAGTTTCAGAGAGTATACGACAGGTAAGGTAGTCTAGATCTGGACGTTACGTTGGTATTTATAGTTCGATCATCGCACATAGTGCACACACCAATACCTATCCCAGACAGGATAAAGCCCTTTGACGCAATGCCTGAAATTATGCTAGAGCGCATTTCTCGAAAAGGGGACAGAGTTAATCTTGCTTGACTAAACGACATCTTCTTCGATCACAACTTAACATTGACAATGAATACTGACAAATCTTGATCAAGTGTTTATTTTTCCATCAGAATGTTCAGTTATTAATTTTTCAATAATTTTTCTTATAAATTACGCATTGTATAACAGGAGCTCTAATGTAGGAATGTTAATGTTTCACAATATGGACACGAAAACATGCTTTGATATTTTGCATCAAATGTATATAAAATATATATAAATGAAAGTTAAATATTAGTCCATCAATAACAGGATGACACAATTGATAAGAAGGAGGGGGCTCATATTCATAGTAACTGTTTTGCTTTTAACTATATTGCATTTGTAACAATGCACTTTCATTTGAATAAAATAGCTATGATTAGACTTTTAAGTAATAAGGACATTGTATGATCAATATCTGCTGTTCGCGCAAAAATTATAACCAACGCGATACACTTCATATTTAGAGTGACCTCTTTTTGCGCCACCTTCACACCAAGAGAACCGACTCCAAACCGACCGCTGGTACGTCATTCGAAATAACGTAATAGCCGTGATCGGTCTAGAGGAGATTTGACGAGTGTGACGGAGCAACCACTGGGGGAGGTGAACGCACCATAGTATCTGTGAAGTTCTGAATAAAATAAGAAGCTCTCACACTTGGTGCTGTCGCGAAATCTCTCTATTACAAAGATTAAATCACTATTTCACTTTCGTATGTTGTTATCTCATGAAATAAATATTACAATTTATCCATGATTTTGGGTGGTGCAAGACGGGATGTTTGTTAGGGGAAGGGGTGTTCGAGTAATTGTGAATAGTTCTCTGTCAATAGACTTCAATTGCTTCCGTTGAATATCGACATTTGAATTTTTAAAAATGAGACCCGTCAAGACTTTAAACATCTCTGACAAGGATTTTTGCAACAACAAATAAGTTTATCATCATCGTCATTCATCTCGTTTTCATCATCATCATTATCATCATTACCAACACCATTATCGTCACTGTCATCATCACCAACACCATCATCATTACCATCATCATCAACGAGAAGATCTTCATCAACGTCTTTGTCATCGTAATCACCACCATTATCAACATCATCACCATCACTAGCACCATCATCATCACTACTATCTTTTTTCTTCTTTTTCATCATCACCACTATCACCATCATCATCATTATCATCACCACCACTACCACTATCGTCATCATCATCATCGTCATCATCATCATCATCACCACCACCACTACCACCACCACCACCACCATCATCATCATCATCATCACCACCACCATCATCATCGTCGTCACCATCGTCATCAACATCATTATCCCAATCATAATCATTTATTATCATTGGTATAATCATCATAAGTCTAACCAATCACTGCAATGCCGAAACCGAACGGAATCCCTGTGCCCCTTTCCCCTTCCAACCCCAGTCGCTAGACTCGTCTGGTTCGCCTCGACCGTGGGGATAGCGCAGGTGTTTCGGATACGTAAACCATCGTGTATTTCCTTTTTATTAGAGCACGCCATGTAGGCAGGGTTGTAGAAATGAAAAGCTGAAACGTCAGTCCGTTGCATTATTGAGGATACCTATGCTATATAGATGCAGATAATTTTTTTAAGTCAACCATTAATAACATGTCAACACAATGCATGTATACACATATAGTCCACAGTCAAGCTAAATAGCTGACAAAAAGACTATGAAATTATCTTTAGTCTTTGAATGTAAATCCAGTCTAATTAATAAAAGCAACGAACTTCCTTAGTGTTACATCTTCTGGAATAACTGGAAAACAGGGGCCCGTTGCAGAAAGAGTTGCAATCAATCGCAACTCTAAAAATCGTGCGTAATTTGATTTTCAACCAGTTTTCAACCCCGGGGGGGGGGGGGGGGGGGCACTCGACCAAAAAAGTGGTAGGGGTGTGCCGCGGGCGAGACAAAAAATGGGGGCCTTGGAGCGGGCTCCTTGTAAAAAGGAGGGTCCTAGGAACGGGCTTCGGAACTACAAATGTTTGTGAAAACGGGGGTCCTTGGAACGGGTCGCCTGCGTGCGAGTGCGTATGCATCCCTATGGAACGTACTTGCAGCTAGCCCGGCGGCACGACTGACGGGCGCGCTAGCGCAGAGGCGATGGTCGGACAGCGAGCTGCGGCCGCTTTTCACCAAAATTGCGACCGGAACGGCGTAACGGAAAATATGCGAAGCCCTGGAGCGGATTTTTTTCTTCTTTTTTCTCGAGAAGAAGAAAATGCTATGCTCTGGAGCGGCTTTCTTTGTTTTTTTTCTCAATAAGACAAAAATGCTATGCCTCGGAACGGAAATTTGAGTGTAAAAATGGGGGTCCCCTCCGCGGCACATACCCACTATGCATTATATACTGAGTGCCCCCCCCCCCCGGGTTTTCAACCAATCAACAGCGTGCATTTGCGACTTGCGATTGATTTTTTGGCTTGCGTTTAACGCAACTCTTTCTGCAACGGGCCCCTGGTGTGTTAAAAAGTGTGTTCAGTTCAATGCATACTTAATCCCATTTCCAATATTTTATTAATACAAAATCCATATAACGCGGCCAAGGAATACATTGAAAATACAATGCATGCAAACGAAATATCAGAATTGGATATGAAACTAAAAATATGTGAATAAAATTATGTTTGGTATTTCTCGTCGAATTTTCAGTGTTTGTTTTTCTGACTTTATTCTGTTCAAATCGCATACACTATTATGCTGGTTTACAATTATTATATCGAAGAAATAAAATTTCACCCGGAGATAACCTCTACATTTTCCAAAATAGGTCTAATAGATTTCACTTTTTTTTCTCTCCA
Organism: Lytechinus pictus; assembly: GCF_037042905.1. NCBI lineage: Eukaryota > Metazoa > Echinodermata > Echinoidea > Temnopleuroida > Toxopneustidae > Lytechinus > Lytechinus pictus. Next base: position 16,609,728 of record NC_087249.1, read on the forward strand.
TCTTTAGGATGTTGCAAACTATAATTGTCGCGACCTGGTCGCTTCCGTCCCATTCTTCGTCGGTGCCGATGCCAACTTCGTCACTCGCGTGGTCACATTACTAGAATTCGAGGTCTTCCAGCCCAGCGACACCGTCATTCAGGAGGGTACGTTCGGTGATCGTATGTTCTTCATCCAGCAAGGCATCGTCGATATCATCATGTCTGATGGCGTCATCGCGACGTCGCTCAGCGATGGCTCGTTTTTCGGCGGTAAGGCTATGATATTAGGGCATCTTCGCAATCACTACGCCGACACTTTCTATAACGCAGAGAATTTTTGTGAATTAATATTAACATCCTTTGTCGAAAATCGGTGAATCAAAACTGCAGTGTCTTCCTAATCTCTGGACAAACGACATATTAGCAATTGTTCGTCCGGTCCGAATCTTCGGACGATCTGCTGTCCCGTTCCATCAGCTTTCGATAAAAACCTCTTAGCTGTCCATTGTGATTTGACTTGCATTTTCAAAAGAATTGGTGCGTTTTAGAAAACTTCTGCGTAGTGATTTCGAAAATTCGCGAATAAGGAAGGAAGGTGGAAGTCGATAGTGATTTTTATGAACTGATTGCAGAATGCATGAGTTATTGAAAGCTAGAAACCAAAGGAACAAAGGCTTGATGTCCTCTCAGGATATGTAGACTATTTTTCAGTCTTATCATGATTTTTCACAAGATAGTGAATGCACCAACGAGTTATTTTTACTCATGGTCATCGTCTCTAGTTCTATAATTTCAAATTTTGTATTAGATTTCAAAGTCCACCGTGACTAGCATCTTCTGAGGACTTTTGTGCTTGCGTGTTCATTTAATTGTTTTCTTTTTACATCAAGCAAAGAATGACGATCGAGACATGACTTGTGTATTGTCTTCTTAGTATCAATGAAACATGCCAAAACTTGATGTTTTTAAATCATGTAAATCAAAATTAGTAAAGTTTAGTATTCTTCTCCTCTCTTGATCACTTATTTACGATTTTTCTCTCAAATTTATTTTTCATGTCATCAACAGAAATCTGCCTCCTGACCCGCGAGCGCCGCGTGGCCTCGGTGAAGTGCGAGACCTACTGCTCACTCTTCTCGCTCTCCGTCCAGCATTTCAACCACGTGCTCGAAGAGTTTCCCGCCATGAGGAAGACGATGGAGGAAATAGCCGTTCGTCGTCTGACGCGCATTGGCAAGGAATCGAGCATGCTGAAATCGCACCTACAGAGCCCCACCATCCGGGATACCGCCCCTCTCTTTCCACTTCCTCCCGAGACGCCGTCATTTGTCACGTGAGTACTTTACGAAACGTGACAGGAGTTTTAGCTCCACGACAAGCGACGGATTCAAGAACATAGAAAATACATTGTCAAATGCCATTCATGACAAACACAACTAAGAAGTCTTTGTCGAAAATTGGTGATTCAAAACAGCAGTTTCGTCCCGGACTCTGGTCAAACAACATATTTGCAATTTTTTCGTCAGCTCTGGAAATTAGGATGAAACTCTTGTTCTGGTTCACCAGTTTTTTACAAAGACGTCCCAGCCTTTCTTTGTCATTTGACGGGCATTTTCAATACATTTACTGTGTTCTTGAATCAGTTGTACGTCGCGGTGCGAAACTCTCTGTTACGGGATGTAGCCTACAACGTATGTGATACAATGGAAACATAATATCGAGCCAAGACAGTCATACTCAATAAACAAGCCTATAATTATCATGGTGAACAATATTCCCTGCACCGACGCTATGAATGAATAATGTCGTCAAAAATTATGTCATGAAAATCATCATCATGCATGGGTGCTGTAGCATTCCCGCATTCACAGAAGGGATATCAGATCCGTTTCCAGGCGATTTATCCACCCTGTTACGTCATAATGTTTTATTAAAGTCTAAAGTCTGCTTAAGCCTTTGAAATGTTTTTGAAGTGAGCAATTTTTTTTTAAAGATAATATGAAAATGATTATTGTCATTTTGAATTTGAATGCACACTGTTTCGCACATATTCCTTTGTCTTTATCAGAACCCCTTCCTCTTGCTTTGTGATTCTCCGCAGTGACATGCAAAGGAATCGATTCTTCAACGATGACGACGACGACGACGCACCGAACAGGACCCGCGCCGACGTCGAACATGGTTCACATGAGAACGTCATCGCCATCATGGACGGGAGTCTCTCTGACCTTCGGGTGGAGAACGAAATCCACCCCAGTAGATCGACGATCAGCGGAAAAAGGAGGAAATTTCAGCAACACACAACCGAACTTTGAAACTAACAAAATGCGGCGATTCCGGAGATTTGATAATTACGCAAAGCAGACTTTTGTTTTTTTACCTGATAGGTGAAGAAGAAAAATTGTTATCGTAAATCAGATTTGTAAACTTAGAAATCATAATTCGAAATTTTTTTAATGCCTTTTATGGAGGAAATACTCAGAACAACGTGTTGGTAGCCGCTATAGAATTGTCGTCTTGCCAAACTTGTATTATGAGAAATATACTCATTATGGCGCTTCTATACTTACAAAATGAAACGAATGCTTTATTCAACACACTTATTCAGATATTGTTATCTGGTTTAGAAAGTCAGGTATTTTCTTAGTAATTGTCAGCAGAGCCTTTTCTCTAATCCTGATAAATGAATGAAATTTATTTTTAAGAAGCATATTTTGAAAGGATTGGCTGCACAATTGCTGAATGTTACGGCTGAGGATAAGGATTTGATATATGCAATGAAAAAGAGAAAACAAATATTTTTGTAACTTTATGGCGGAAGATAGTGAATTGATGATTAGAACATGGTGTGGGATCTAGGACGATAAGTAGCTGTCCTTTTACACTCTCTACAAAGCTTTAAATCTATACAATTATTGTTGGAAAAATCAGAGTGCAATATCGATGAAATCTTAGAACTTTATTCATAAAAATAAGAATAGATTGCTACATTTTGAGTCGAGATTCATTTGTCGCATCTTGTCCCATCTTTTCTACCTTTCAAATCAGCTCTCTCTCTCTCTCTCTCTGTCTCTCTAAGTTAGGTTATCGACTATCTTTCCATTACCCATCCTTCGTTTGAGATATCTATCTATCTATATCTATTTATCTATCTATATATCTATCTATAGCTATCTAGCTATCTAGCTATCTATCTAGCTAGCTAGCTAGCTATCTATCCAGCTATCTATCTATCTAGCTTTCTATCTATCTAGCTAGCCAGCTATCTATCTATCTATCCATCTAGCTATCTATCTACCTAGCTATCTATCTATCTAGCTAACTATCTAGCTATCTATCTAGCTATCTCTCTATCTAGCTAGCTATATATCTAGATATCTAATTATCTAGCTAGCTAGCTATCTTTCTAGCTATCTAGCTATCTATCTATCCAGCTATCTATCTAGCTATCTATCTATCTAGCTTTCTATCTATCTAGCTCTCTAGCTAACCAGCTAGATATCCATCTAGCTATCTATCTACTTAGCTATCTATCTATCTAGCTAACTATCTACGAGTAGCTATCTATCTAGCTATCTCTCTAGCTATCTATCTATCTAGCTAGCTATCTATCTAGATATATAATTATCTAGCTAGCTATATATCTATCTTTCTAGCTATATCTCTAGCTATCTATGTAGCTAGCTATCTCTCTAGCTATCTATCTATCTAGCTAGCTATCTAGCTATCTATCTATCTATCTAGCTATCTATCTATCTAGCTTTCTATCTATCTAGCTCTCTAGCTAGCCAGCTAGATATCCATCTAGCTATCTATCTACTTAGCTATCTATCTATCTAGCTAACTATCTACGAGTATCTATCTATCTAGCTATCTCTCTAGCTATCTATCTATCTAGCTAGCTATCTATCTAGATATCTAATTATCTAGCTAGCTATATATCTATCTTTCTAGCTATATCTCTAGCTATCTATGTAGCTAGCTATCTCTCTAGCTATCTATCTATCTAGCTAGCTATCTATCTTTCTAGCTAGCTATCTAGCTATATCTCTAGCTATCTATGTAGCTAGCTATCTCTAGCTATCTAGCTAACTATCTCTCTAGCTATCTAGCTAACTATCTCTCTAGCTATCTAACTGTCTATCTAGCTAGCTATCTTTGTATCTTGCTATCTAGCTATCTATCAAAACAATGGGAAATTTCTTAATTTTTAACAGTTGTTTAAAAACAATTTCAATCTAGCTAGCTATCTAGCTATCTATCTATCTAGCTATCTATCTATTTATCTAGCTGTTTAGCTATCTATCTAGCTATCTATCTATCTAGTTATCTATCTATTTATCTATCTAGCTATCTATCTATCTAGCTATCTATCTAGCTAGCTATCTATATATCTAGCTATCTATCAAAACAATGGGAAATTTCTTAATTTTAGTTGTTTAAAAGCAATTTCAATTTCAAATTGGCCACAAATATAGGTGATGTCATAATGACGTATGGTAAGGACGACTATTACATTTTCTTCGATGCAACCCCAGGGAAGTGTTTCATCAACATTATAGTCCGACAAGTTGTCAGATCTGACAACTTTCACTGATTTTGATCGGCTAAGAAGCACTGTTACTATGGCAACTGTCGGATAAAATGGGACGTACTTGTCGGACAAAACGTCTGACAAGTCATTTCCTGAAATGCTCTCCTGATATTCGAAATCCAGCATTGTCTAATAGAAGTGGAGGAGAAAATTGGTCATCCACATAATAATAATAATAACTCTTATTTACCCAGGGTAGCCACTCTCAGCTGTAAGCTGTTCTTCCAGCGGGCCCTGCATAACATAATATGTTATTAGTACCCTTCTCCATTCTCATGTGTCGAGCGCCTGACAAGGAGGCAGAAGGTCCCATTTTTATCAGTCTTTGGTATGACTCGGCCGGGATCGAACCCACGACCTCCCGTTCATGAGGCGGGCGCTCTACCACTGAGCCACCATGTCCGGTCTACATCTACATTTTTCTCCGATCGAACACTCGAAGAACTTTAAATTGGTGGAGGAAGTCCTAAAAACTCAAGTTTGTTACATTTTGAGCTTTCTTTTTAAAACAAGATAAGGTATTTCATGAGGCCTAAACAAATGCGAGCGCTAAGCACCCACCGATTTTGTTTTATCCATGTATTAAAACCTCAAAACGAAACTCTAAGCACTTTTTGTACTCATGAAAAAAGCTGCGTATCCAACCCCCCCCCCCCCCCAAAAAAAAAAAAAAAAAAAAAAAAAAAACTGTAAATTTGACCAGAAAAATGTAGGGGTTCATAAAAAGGATTGACTTACATACCTCGGTAATCAAACAACGTGAGCCCGCGATGAGAACTGAAAATTTTTGATATTCAGACCTGAAAAGTGAACATTTCAAGAAGGTGAAAAGGTGTTTTTATAAAATATTATTGTATAACTTTGCGTAAAAATGCATTCGGAAGGAATAATTTTGGACAGATTTGGCACACCATTTTGGGTTAATAGTCTCAGAAATTAATTATATATTTTTTTATGTAACTTCAGGGGGTTTCATTTTTATTAAACAAGCGCATGTCAATAATAAATTCTAATTGGTAAAACAGTGCCTAATATCATAAATAATTATGTGCGTGTTCAAATTTGGTAAAAAAAAAAAGAATTGAGACAGTAGTTTTGGCACTAAAATGCCACATATGGTCAATTTTGAGAGGTTGCTATAATAGTGATCAATATATAGCTTGCCATCATAGATCACATATGTATTTGTATGATGCACAGAAGCCTATATATCCGGATTGTTAAACAATCCTAATGGATGTGTATATGAAATTAAACACTTCACTTGATATACAAAGAGTCGGTCAGCTCTTTCGAGCAAAGTTATTAAATCAAATAAAGAATTTCTGCTTTTTGATGTTTATGTTTACATACGACATAGACAAGATTCTTGAATCTATAGCAACGTGTATTTTATATTGTGAAGAATGCAATAAATACATATTTATGATTTTGTATGAAACGAAAGACTCCTTTGAGTTGGATTTTTAAGTGTTTTAACTGTGAGCGAAAAAAGCGACTCGACACTCTTTCAACACCAAACTTAAAGGACAAGTCCACCCAAACAAAAAGTTGATTGAACAAAAAGAGAAAATTCTTACAAGCATAACCAGAACATGTCATCAAAATCGGATGTAAAATAAGAAAGTTATGGCATTTTAAAGTTTTGTTTAATTTCACATCCCGAACGGTATGCAAATTAGCGGACTGATGACGTCACTCACTCACTCACTATTTCTTTTGTATTTTATTATATGAAATATTCGAATTTTTTCCTCATTGGAAGGTGAAACAAGTTTTTTTCCTCCATGAACACGGGAAATTGTTTTAACATTTTATGATCTAGTCAAGCTAGTCCTTATTGTCAAATATGTAAAAACTGAAATATTGTACAATGTTTTTGAGGTAAGCAATTTTTTTTTGATATATCCAACAATAAAAAAAAAGAAATAGTAAAGGAGATCATCGACTCTCGCATTTGCCTGTTGCTGAGTTGTGCATAAAAATAAGCGAAACTTTAAAATGTCATAACTTTCTTATTTTACATCCGATTTTGATGACATTTACAGCATTATGCTAGTTTGATTTTCTCTATTAATTCAAATCTAAATTTTCTGGGGTGGACTTGACCTTTAAAGATGAAGTTCATCCTAACGATAAGTTGGTTTCAACATAAACCCTTCTAAATCTTAGTATGGTTGTAATTTGAATTTTATGTTTTAATAGAACATGATAAAAATATTTTTTTCTGATAGAAGGGGGTATGAAATGACGTGCCTGATATATCAAGGCATACATAAATTGACTTTCGATTTCTTTTAGAAAGGGCATTTTCGAAGTTTATATCACAGGATATGATATTTTTATATCACAAAATATGAAGGAGCTGCTGGTCTGTGACGTCATAAAATAAAAAATTGAAACATTCATAAGTCCGTTATATTCTTTGAAAGATTTTCATAAAACATTGATCGGTATTTTTTCCCATGTTTTCTGATTCTATCAGAACCAACTTTTCGCCAGAGGGTGAGATTTACATTTAAGATCACAAGGGCGGAGAAAAAAATGGAGAGAATTATGAGGCAAGGTGGCAAGAAAAGTGTGGGGAGGAGGGGGGGGGGGTGAAATCGAAACCTTGATATAGTGAGACGGAGAATAATGAAGATCATCGGAAGAAAGACTGGAGAGCGAACTAGTGAAATAAAAGGTGATGAGAGGGTTAACTTTAGGACGTGAGATGCAGAATATAGAATAGAAAAGGGAGAATGGGAGACAGAAAGCAAGAAAGAGAGAGGAGGGGAGAGAGATTGGGGGGAACAGAAAGGAGCAGCGTTCTAACCCCCTCCCCTGTTAAAGATTAACAAAGATTAAAGTTTGATGAAAATTGAATGCTCTCCCTTTTAAATGTTCATCAATATTATTTCGAAGAATAAAGTTTGATGAAAGCCGGATGTTTCACCTTTGAATGTTTTCACTGACGTACAGATGGGAGTGCCCATCCCCCCCCCCCCTAAAAAAGAGAGAAGTTTTCGTGACCAAGATAAAAGCTTTCACGACCAAGAAAATAAGGGAAGAAAGGAAAGAAATGGAGGTGTGAATTGACATTTTCCTAAATATTATGCCAAAATTTGTCACAAAATTAAGATTTTTTTGTATGAAAAAGGTCAGACTTTGTGCTCAGCCGCTTCGCTCGCTTGTATAAGCTTTTCAGGAAATTTGCCCCATACGCCTGCAAGTCTAGCCCCCTCAACTTTTTTTGGCTCATTGCGCCACTGAATATGTTTACCAATGAAATATAACAATGAGGAATAAAGATTGATGAAAGTCATTAAGCCAGATGTTTCACCTTTTGAATAATATTATGTTTACCAATAAAATAGAAGAATGAATGTTGTTTGAAAAAACTGAAGGTTTTAACATTCACACTTTGTATTTAGTAACATTTAGTTTGTATGCAGGCGTGAAATCATTTTTCCCCCTCGGAAGTGATTTTTGCCATGACGAGGGTACTTTTTAAACAATGACTACATTTTCATTTAGTCGAGGTTAAATTTTGTCTGAAAAAATATTGAATATTGAAGTTGCTTCATTTTACTACTCAGAAATCAGATATTTGACGTCAGATTTATGTTTTATGTATAGCTTTAAGGGATGTAATGCCTTTATTTGGGATTGACATTTGGGAAAAGGCCAACTGAACCCCCCCCCCCCCCTCTTAGCAAAGAGCTATCGTTTGACCTCATGCCACTTTTTATTTCTTGAGCTATATTTAAAATTTCATCATTCATACTATTCATGTTATTGATATTGCAAAATACCTTGAATTTTAATATCGAACAAATATCTGAAAATTTCCTGAAAAATGTAACTTCACATTTTGTGGGAAAATATGAGTTTGTAGAGATATCCTGGTTGGGTATTAAATTGAAAACAGAAATACTGACTTTTCCTGATTATTCTAATGCTAGTACTTCCTGCGATTGTGGCACAAGAAGTGTGATTTTAACTTTTACGAAATTGACTTTTAGAAGTAACATTTTGCCTTTGATTTATTAATGCAATCTTCTCACAGAAATTAATAAGTAAATGATGGAATGCTCCTCCCAGGTAACATGGCACAAAAAAAATATTTTAATTAAACATTATGCTATTTTGAACAGGGTGGGGTTACTTTTTTAAGTAAAATTAATGACACAAGATACAATAAAAACATTTCCAATGCAGACTTCTTCATATTGTTCGTTTCCAATAATTACACACCCAAGTCTTTAATTGAACAACCATACAGTCACATTTATATAACCTTAAAGTCACACATTCAAAGCAAGATAGGAGAGACATCACCTAAAAGTTGAAATATTTCAATATTTTTCAAAAGACATACTAACAAATTCATTCGATTCTAAGTGGAAATCAATCACTTTCATTCTATTTCAAAATTCATTCATATCATTCTTAAAATAAGAAAATGAAATATGTTTATTGGGAGGTGATATGTAAAGTGCTTCCCTGAAGAGGTTGCACATTCATATTCAAACTGAGGTGTTCAAACTGACACCCATTGGTGGCCCCAGAGGACCACACCCTGAAGTGTTAGAATACACCTTAGAGCTTGAACATAACACCAAAAGTGTCAAAGTAACAACCAAAGGTGTTGTAAAAACACTCATGGGTGTTGAACTAACACTGTAAATTTAAAACCAAAGTAAAATGACTGACATGGTACTTAAGTACACTGGTTATAACACCACAGAATTTGCTGAGATATATATATATATATATATATATATATATATATAAAGTCTCAACAAATGTGACCTTTTGAGCAGTAATAATTATAATTTTTCTAAATAAACTCGGCAAACTCTGCGTATAGCTAAAATTCAGATGTTGATACGTGACATGAACACTGAACAACGACCGGAAATATGATCTGTGGAGAACTGTTTACCTTGCTCAAGTGTTAAACCTTATGGTTTTAACAACAACTGTAACCTATAACAGCTCAAACATAGAGCCAGATTTGAGATACAGTATGTGTAGTCTACAGCTACAATAATTCAGACCCTTCACAACTCCCTAGTCTCAGAGCGATATCACATAGTAATCACACTATCTAATTCCTAACTTTATTCCTAATCCTTTTCTCATCTGTAGAGTTCTGAATGATCAACTCAATTCAGGGCAAGATATGTCCTCCATCTGATTAAACTGAATCCAACAAAAGGGGTTACTTTCACTGAATATAAGTTTGAATGGTTCCTTTCAATTCCTATGCTGTATCCTGCACAGACCACCTACTGAAACGCATTGGTGAAACCCTGCCAGCCCAGATGTATCCTACGCCTAACTTATCTACAATGCATACATTTTTATAGTGTCTACTTCTCATTTATGTTAATATTGAAACCAACTACGAAGGAGTTTGTAAATGCATAATCATTATCTCTAATCAATTTATAGATGTCCATGAGACAAATATTAAAGAGTTCTATCTAATTAATAAATTTCCTTGTTCATTTTCCAATATCTCACTCATACATAAGACTATAAAAGTGCGCATGTGCGATACTTACTTGAGCACATATCAACAGAGAATCACGGTAATACATGGAAGTATTGATTTTTAATTATTGACTAAGAAGTCTTATAGAGGGATTTTTTTTTTAATCTATTCAATTTCTGAGAGAAATAATATTTGACACAAAAGTTCTTCAGTTGATCTGATATTCCTTTGGACTCAAAGTCAAAAGACCATCTTTATGGAAAAGTCATTGAAATATTTTATGTTTATTAAAGGTACAGAAAAAATGTTATAAATTGATCACACCCTCTCCCCAAACAATTCTAGCACTTTGTCCATCTTAATGCCATCATTTTTTAAAGGTAGATCTTTCAAATGATTATCCCAACCTCCAAATCTATAATGTTCAAAATCTCAATTTCATCATTCTTCACTATTTCTTAGAAAAAAGGTGGGAAATCAAAGCTTTGAATATAAAATGTAGAACTGAAGTTAGAAAAAAAAATGAAATTGGCAAATACAGGATAACTTCCATAGAAGAAATAGATTGTATTAGAGCAAAAACTATTTATAGTTACAATATTCTCATACAAACAAGACATCTTATAATAGAAAAAAAAGTTACAAAATGATGGGTCAGCATAAATTCCTATGAAATATAAAAGTTGGAAAAAATAACTATAACAAATCTATGTGATGTGCACGAAGACTAATAAAATTTCCACACACCAATAATTAGTTAATAATAGGCAATGTCTCCACAAGTTCATAAGTTATACATGAATCAAGTGCTGGTCATCATAATACATGATATATATATATATATATAGATAATTTTCAACCATTATTCATAACCTACTGAGGATACAGTAAGAAAAAGATTAGTTAATATAACAATATATTCTTGACAATACACGCAACCAATATATATTTTCTCGTAATCAGCAAGAAATGCTTTGATGAAGGAGAAAAAAAAACGTCCAGCAGCAACAAAACTCACATCCTCATAAAGCACATAAAACCACCCACCCACACAGATACACACAAACATACATACATAATGCATACCTGGGTAAAAAAAATTGTACACAAACCACTTACTAAACTACTGGAGCTTTAAAAACAAATTAGTCAACGAATCTTCTGATTGCTTATTCCAACATGCAAAGTTACGGCAGTAAATACAAATTAAGAAATAAAAAAAAAACACCAATAATGCAATAACTTGGTGGAAATTGGCAATCACCGTGCAGTAATATTATAATGAAAATACATGTAAGTAGAAGCTAGAAGAAAACCTTTCCCAAATGAGATGTTTCTTGTTTCTTTCAATCTTTCTGCTTGACAGCTCAGAAAAACAGATAAACATTAAAAATGCCTTATTAACATCTGGTATACCATCATCATAGGGAGGACCCGGGGGGGGGGGGCACTCAAATCATATTTTGATGGGGGTGTGCCTAACGAAAACCTGAAATGGGGGTCTAAGGAACTGACCACAGTGGTAAAATACAGGGTCTTGGGACCTAAATATATACCGGGCGGTGTGAAATACAGGGTCTACGGAACGGGATTGCGGTACAGTGGGCGCTGGCGGTGCGTGGAGCTGCTAGCGGAGGGAGTTGTGAAGCCATGCGGGCAGCTCTCGCATGCGGTGCTCACTCTGGACAATTTTGGCAGGGCTAGGGAACTGAGATGTTTCCTAACAGGGTCTTGCGAGCGGGGCAGCTTTTGAATGGAATTTTTGTCAATCGGAGTATCTAGAGAACTGAAAAAGGGGGTCATCAAAGTCGAACGTCCCTGTACCACCAATATATAAGAGTGCCCCCCCCCCCTGGGGGTGGACACTAATTTGTACAAGCTCCTAAGGTTTGCATATGATTTTCATACAGATTTACGATCATTGTAGGATCAACAATTTTCTATAGCACAAAGTTACACAATAATCGTACTATCAGTGCAGGGGCGTTGGATGGCTTTGCCTTTGACCCTCAACGATGCCTAAAGAATGACACCGTACGATAATCATAAATAATGTAAAAACAAAAATCCTAGCCTGTAGACACCTACGATGCCATCAAATATCATAGGCTAATCCATCTTATGGTAGCAAATGCAAATAAGGCATAAGACGTATACAGAATGAGGTGTTCCGCATTCGCTCAAGTTACGCAACACTGCAGTTTAGTATACCCGGACAATACAACTTAACAATTATGTACACTTTCAATAAAATAATGCCATAGAAACGAAATAATCTCTCTAGATTAAAAATTTGTAATATAACGGACCGGTTCCTCTCAAACGAAGGAAAAAAATAATTACTCATCAACAGAGACAAGAGAGATACAAACAGAGAGCAAACTGGTAGTCTGAAAGCACAGACTCAAATATGAGACTTGAACAAATAATACCAAGTCTGGGGTGGAGACTAGACTCTAAACCTTATGGCCAGTATGCACAGAGGTAGTTTCAATTACCATGGTACAAAACCATGGGCTAAAACTTATAACTTATTTCATCGCGTACGCTAGAAAAGTACAATTATAATTATAAATGCGCGCTTCAGTCAAAAGGCGCTACATTCATGCTAGAATGGAGCACGTTATGTCAAGAATTCTGCATAGTCCAACATTTCCTAACATGGTACAACTAAAACCTCTTTTGAGAATACCGGCTTGTGATAGGAGTCACAGTACAGTGTACATGAGAGACTCTAGTCTCGTACTTCAGACTCGGCATCATGCACTATGTGAAAATCAAGAGTCTGTGCCTGCAGACTAATAGATTGAAGTGGGGGAAAACCACATCAAGCGACATTTACTAAACAAAAAATCAATATTCTACATTCTCATCACTATGTTTGTGCATTTTTTAGTGACCAACAAATCCTGATGTGTTGTACTAAAAATTCATATAGATCAAATATTTGATAAAGAAGATAACGTTATTTCAAGAGTCTCGATACTTTCAAGACATTAAAATGAACAAAACACACATGTACAGTATATCCTTCACCATTCTTTTTTTTTTCTAGTATAAATGAGGCATGGGTAATTTATGCATACCCTTATCATACAAAATACAGCGTAACATGTAAAATCACTTAACATAACAAGTGTATTGCTCTGATTTTCTTTTCCTATTCAAACTCTTCATCCACCAACAAAAATAAAAAATAAAAAAAACATCTAAAGAGCTTTTCTAAAACACTAAACATATATTTCTGCTCATTGCACCACTTATGAAACAATAATTGGTTTTGGATCTTACTTGTACACATGTACCTGCAAATGCCCTTTATCATAAAACCAAACAAACAAAAAATGGACCACAGTGAGGTACTTACAATCAATAGACCCATGGATGGTGTTGTTTTTGTTTAAATACTATAATCCTTCACCTACACCTTGACCCTGTTACACAAAAACTTACAATTGAATATGGGATTGATCTCTATGATCAACTACATTGATAACTATGTATGATCAGTTTTAAATATCATCCCCATGATCAATCGCTAGGCTTTATGTTCCAGGCCGCTTGCATCGGAAGGTTAAAGTTAGGGGTAGTTCACAATTGTAGCATGCAGCTTTCAATCTCGAGTGAAATCCCATCTAGAGTGACCAGACAGGAGAAACACAAAAATGTGGCCTTTATAGACAGAAGGCTGCTATGGACACACCCCTTAATGCATCTTTTTATTGTATCTTTTCTGCAGTCCCCATTGTTTTTTTTTCTATGGTGAGTGGTGACTGTGTTGATTTGTAATGAAAAGCTCCCTGCCAGTTTCCTGCAGGAAAAAGAAGTCTCAGTTTTTCGGAAAGGTTCCTTGTATACCACATCTGCGTCTAGTCCCGCCTCTCAGACATCTCAGACTGAAACACAATCAAAACTGTCTATAAAGCAACCACATGTCTATAGTGAAACCTGTCTTCAATGATCATCTAAATTGTCTCCCATTTGAAAGGAACATTTGTCATAGAACCTGTCTCCTGTGGCCGCTTTTTTTCTATTTCCCTTGGATGGCCCTACTACACTGGTTTGACTCTACGCATGCTGCAATCGGGAACTACCCTCGGGAACTAGTCAAGCCCTCAGTGTTCATTTCCAATTATCTTGACAAAATATCAAGAAAAATAATTACTGTTTAAAAGAAATGTGGTCTGTTCATTTCACACATAAACAAACTAATAGTTTGGTTTTCTTTCTGATAGGGAACTTTATATGGTCTGAATTAAAGAAAAACACAACCAAAATGAAAGGTCTTTAAGAATTCAACTTAAAGTTCATTGCTGTCATTAAAGATAACGGAGTCTTCAATTTTATGTTGTCATCAGTGTCACTGTGTTACAATGTTTTTACACACAAGTTAACCTGTTGACTACTGAAATCTTTAATTCCAAATAGACTCTGTACAAGAATCACCTGGTTCCAGGAGGCAATGGGTTTGAGATTTCATTCATGTCACAATCATCACGGTAACGCATTGCCAACTGCAGTTCATTGATCATGGGAACTGACTTCATTTCAGGGAAAAGAGGCGATCAGCGATATTGTCTTCTTGATGACTGAATCGAAACTCCGTAACGATAGACGTAGTTATCCGGTAACAACGTGGCCAACCCTTGGTGGAGAGAGGTAATGCAGACAAAGATGATCTTGTTTTCTACCCATCCAACAGTTGACAAACATTGCTACAGAATACCAAAGGCTTATTAAAATCACAAACCAAAAACTGATAGTGGAAAACTGCCAACAACAAAAAATCCACAATGGTAAAAGCACCAGTAAAATAAAATTACATGTCAAGTAAAATGTAGACAAAATGTTAGGAATTTAAACGTAAACACAAACTCAAACAGTAATTTGCATCTATTTTAAGCATATAAAAAATAAACTGAAATAGAATTGATTTGTCCTCTGAAATGTCAAAACTCCTTCAAACATCATTCGGACAGCATTTTGTTAAACAAAGATTAATACACTTAGTAGAAAATTAATGTAATAAAAATAAGTTACCTAATAGAAAGAGAATGGACTATGATTTAAGGATGTAAAATATAGAATAAAGGTTACACTGTTTTCATTATGAGGGGGAGAATAAATTGAGGTGAAATGACATTGTTCGATTGATGATGTTAAAGAATGGCTTGTTATAATCTGATTGGAAGGTCACAGGTTTAAATGGCTACTGAGGGCTCGGTTCCGTTTCCGCCCAGGCGGTCCTTCGCTGCGGAACATTCTGTCATTCTTTGGATGATCGCATCCTTATGTCACTGTCTCCATCGTTGATTTGTTTCTTCTCTTTCCTGAAATGACCAAAACAAAATCGATTAGATTAAAACCTTCTTTTGGCTTAGGTTACTAGTAATCTCCCCCAAAGAGAATGTAACTATTCCAATGGATCACTAGATTAAATGTACGTGTATGCCTTACAATGTGTTTTATTAGATAAATTTTGTGACTTTTTTAACATGAAAATATATTTTGACTGGCTGCCAGAGCAAAATTACATATCTGGGTGTTTTCTTTTTGATAAGAAAAAAAACACATCACAAGCATGGAATAGTCTGTAGATTTCTGATTTAAGATTTCTAATAATTAAACTTTTAAAGATTTAAAGGGCCAAACTCATTTTGAAATAATTACCACAACAGGCATTTATCTTTGAATTTGCATTTTAATGGAAAACAGGTTAAATTCACCCATAAGTTTACTCAATTATAACTCATTATATGACATGCATTGCAAATATTAACGCCTGGGGGTTAAATTCAGCATATGATGTCAAATAGTGTGATTTTACTTGGGTAAAAAAGGGGAAAATAATGTTTTAAATAAATTGAGGGGGTGGTCTTACTTGGGCTCATCATCATCTTCGTCGTCTTCGCCATAGTCCTCTCCCTTGCTGCACTTCTCGTGGATGAGTATGATGATGATCAGGATGACAACCTCTGTCACAATTCCAAGGAAAGGCCACAGAGCGGCAAGACGATCTGCATATATAAAGAAAGATTTCAAATTACAATGACTCTATCATTGCATTCGTTTGAAAGTTTAGTTTGGCTAATAGGTGTAGATTATGATGTCTCCATAATACAAAAGAAGCAAAAGGTATTAAGAGACTAAATGTATGTACACACATCTGTGTGCAGGGAAAGTGACCTTTGGAAGTATTGAGTTATCATTTTGGTAATCCCTACTCTTTACAAACAAAGACTTATTCCCCAAAGTGCATTATCTGTGAAAAGCCTTTTATAATCACATTCATACAATGAACTTGATTGATAAAATTCACAACCAGGGGATGTTTTTATGAAATGCAAGGGTTTCCAATAGCTTCTACCAATTGTCAGTAAAATCACCAACTTCTTCTTTCATGAAATGCTCCCCATAACCACACCCATGACCCTGATATGGCCATTGCTAGACACACCCTCTGGATTAGCTGCATTGGTAGCAGTGAAGGTGTAGTTTTCACTGTATCCATGGATCTGCCCCAGAATATAATGTTTAATTTGTTGATGCCATACAATCATCTTCGACGTTTAAGATCTTCTGATTCAAAATTGCTTGCAGTTCCTTAATCCAAGAAATCATGGGGGGATCGGTCATTTGCACATGCTGGATATTTCTTGTGGAATCAGTTGCCATATTCCATCCGTAATATTTCAAATATCAACTGTTTCAAAATTGCTCTAAAAACCATTTGTTTAAAATTGCCTTCAAGTAGCTTCTTCTCATTGTCATAATTGTGTTTCTTTTATCCTTTGTCTTTTCCTGCTCCATGTAATTTTTCTTATTTCCTTTTCTGAGCGCCTTGAGCACATAATCAATGTGGATTTGGCACTTTCAAAATAATCTATATTATAATTAGTTCTTAAGAGCTAATGATTTAATTTACCTCTGACTCTGAGAAGAATGTCTTTGGACACACCCTCAGGGTTAGCTGCATTGGTCGCGGTGCAGGTGTAGTTCTTTCTATCCTCTTTGATAATGCTGACAATTTCTAACTTGCTGGTAATGGTGTGGGTTGTGGTGGTGTTCTTCAGGGTACAACGCTCGGGGCAAGCCTCTGCAAGGTCTACTCCGTTCACCTTCCAGGAGATGGAGGGCAGGAGAGCAGCAGTGATGACGTGGGCTTCACACTCTATCAGGGCGCGGTCACCTTCTGTGTACTTGACAGACTTCTCGGCCGTGAGGGTGATAGCACCTGAAAATTTTCAAAACATAGCATTCCTGCTGAAGACATATACTGTGTTTGATCCCTCCTACATTGAATGTGGATTAGCAATTGACTACCATAGATTTTTAGAGGGTCTTGTATTTGGAAAAGGTGCAAAATGGAATTATCACATTTAAAAGTAAACATGTATTAATCATTGTCTTTCAAAAGAACTTTATGACTTCTGGCAATCCAGAGTGTGTGTTCACACCTTTATGCATCACATACCACGTTACGGTAAAATTGCTGATCAATCTACAGCAGCTTCTTCCACATTCTGTTTGCCTCATCCCAGATGGTCTTATTCTCGATGTCTACACATCAACCTACAGGGTCACCAGCTTTTCAAGAAAAATTCCCTGATAATTATTTAAACCCATTCCGAGTTTCGCATGTTTTCTAAGTTGTTGCAGTGAATTACATGTATTTTCAGTATAAAAACAATCATGTAAAACTAATTAGTACCACCATAACCAGTAATTCAATGGATGTTGTTTTGATATGCAACAAAGAAGAGTCTGACTGACTACTGTGCTTTCGACTTTTGGGCTGATCAAAATTCCCTGATTTTTCCCTGATTTGAGGCATTTTGCCCTAATTTGAGGCATTTTTAAAAATCCAATCCCTGATTTTTCCGACTGGATAAAAGTAAAATAATTTTCCCTGATTGGCTGGGTACCCTGACTAATTTCCAATTAGGCTACATCAATTTCATCTAATATCCACTTGGTCTAACACCAATTAGCCTTTATGGTTTAATAGAAGAGCTGTTTATGAATCAAATTTTCATTTGACAAGTACAGGACAAAGTGGAAATAAGAATGCCAATTTGGAATTGGTTTAAATGAGAATTAGACCAAGTGTAGAGTAGACCAAAATGATAGGAGACCAAATGGGTTTAGCCTGTTAATGGACCAAATGGTGATTAGACCAAACTGATAGGAGACCAAATGGGTTTAGCCTGTTAGTGGACCAAATGGTGATTAGACCAAAATGATAGGAGATCAAATGGGTTTAGCCAGTTAGTGGACCAAATGGTGATTAGACCAAACTGATAGGAGACCAAATGGGTTTAGCCTGTTAGTGGACCAAATGGTGATTAGACCAAAATGATAGATCAAATGGGTTTAGCCAGTTAGTGGACCAAATTGTGATTAGACCAAAATGATAGGAGACCAAATGGGTTTAGCTAGTTAGTGGACCAAATGGTGATTAGACCAAACTGATAGGAGACCAAATGGGTTTAGCTAGTTAGTGGACCAAATGGTGATTAGACCAAACTGATAGGAGACCAAATGGGTTTAGCCTGTTAGTGGACCAAATGGCGATTAGACCAAAATGATAGATCAAATGGGTTTAGCCAGTTAGTGGACCAAATGGTGATTAGACCAAAATGATAGGAGACCAAATGGGTTTAGCTAGTTAGTGGACCAAATGGTGATTAGACCAAACTGATAGGAGACCAAATGGGTTTAGCTAGTTAGTGGACCAAATGGTGATTAGACCAAACTGATAGGAGACCAAATGGGTTTAGCCAGTTAGTGGACCAAATGGTGATTAGAACAAAATGATATGAGACCAAATGAATTTAGCCTGTTAGTGGACCAAACGGTGATTAGACCAAAATGATAGGAGACCAAATGGGTTTAGCCAATTAGTGGACCAAATGGTGATTAGACCAAACTCATTTCCATTTATGCTCAATATTATACTGTTTATTATACTGTAAGAATGCTTGTCTGTAAAATTGTATTTGATTTGTATTACTTTATATTACTTTGTATTATGTTTTGAATGGAAATGGAATAAAGAATTTAATTGAATTGATAGGAGACCAAATGGGTTTAGCCCGTTAGTGGACCAAATGGTGATTGGACCAAAATGATAGGAGACCAAATGGGTTTAGCCTGTTAGTGGACCAAATGGTAATTAGACCAAAATGATAGGAGACTAAATGGGTTTAGCCACGTTAGTGGACCAAATGGTGATTAGACCAAAATGTTGGGAGACCAAATGGGTTTAGCCAGTTAGTGGACCAAATGGTGATTAGACCAAACTGATAGGAGACAAAATGGGTTTAGCCCGTTAGTGGACCAAAATGATATGAGACCAAATGAGTTTAGCCTGTTAGTGGACCAAACGGTGATTAGACCAAAATGATATGAGACCAAATGAATTTAGCCTGTTAGTGGACCAAACGGTGATTAGACCAAAATGTTGGAAGACCAAATGGGTTTAGCCTGTTAGTGGACCAAATGGTGATTAGACCAAAATGATATGAGACCAAATGAGTTAAGCCTGTTAGTGGACCAAACGGTGATTAGACCAAAATGATAGGAGACCAAGTGGGTTTAGCCTGTTAGACTAAATTATCTAAGAAGTAGACCAACTACTGGTAGACCAAGTAAGTAAAAACTCATCTTACCTCCGACATTGACTGAAGCAGACTTCGAAGCCTCGTCAAATGTGTGCGTACAGGTGTAGACTCCGGCATCTTCTGGGGTGAGACCACGGATGATCAGAGAGCCATTATTGAAGACTTGGACATGACTGGTGTCGTCACCACCTGTTAAGGTCTCTGGGGTACCATCCTTATCAACGCTCCACGAAACGGTCTGGTCTGTGGTACCGTCAACGGTGCAATTCAAGAGCAGGTTGGCATCCTCTACAAACTCGGGCTCAGCGGGACTGACAACAACATCCCTCACTGAAGAGAAATAAAGTGTCAAAAAAAATTCATAAACAATAACATCTCATGACACATTTGAGAATAACACTCTGGTCTTTGGTACCACCAACGGTGCAATTTAAAAGCAGGTCAACACCCTCTATAAACTATAGCTCCACATGACTAACAACAAAATTCCTCATTGAAAAGAAATAAATAAAAATAGAATAATGGAGGGGGGATGGTTGATCATCTTGTATCAGAGCTAAAAACAAAATTATAATTTCTGACTGAAAATTAGAAAGAATCAAATACCAGCACAGAATTACAAATTTGCTCTTGACAAATAAAAAGCAATTATTTTGCTAATAACAGTTGTCTATGAAAATCATTGACTAATCAGTGAGTAATCACATAAAAAAAATATTCCCTTTGGGCCACACGACATGAACTTTGAAATCAATTAATTGTGAAATGGATATTTATATCATTATGTGAAATTACTTTTACAAACTGTACAACCGATCACTTAACTTTGTTTTCAGGCCCCATTACTTCTAGGAATGCCATACCATCATAGGCATTACTGAAGTGTAATGTCATAGGGGCCCATAAAACCAAGCTTATCAAGCTTATAAATTAATGGTAACTTTGCTTGCATTAATCATTATATCCAATCAATTGGACAAACAAATTGTACGGTCGATCACTAAAATTTTGGGTTAACAGGCCAACTTATTCCAAGAATGCCATACCTTCATATACGGTAAGAGTGACGTCATAGGAGGCTCCTTGGTCATCTTTACAGCTGTATATGCCAGAATCATTCTTGACAACATCAAATATGGTCATGTTGGAGTACGTGAGTGGTCCGGACTGGACGGTCACCACCGTGAAGTGCCCCTCAGGTCCAAGCTTCTCATCCCCTCTGTACCACGCTGTTGTAGAATGATCCCCCGTACAGTAGAAAAGGGCATCGCTTCCCACTTCTACATTGGGTTCCGGAAGCTGGGCATTCACCACTGAAGAAAAATGGGAGATCAGAATAGAAGGGGAAAGTTAATTGGTATCAGTTTTAGGAGACTTTGACGGAGATAGTAATCCTCCTTTAATATCAAAGGGAAACTACATGTAGATAGATTATCCAATGCACACAGTTAAAATTTATGCCTTTAATACCAGATCAAGATATATTACATGTCTAATCTTCTAACATTTTCAGATGAACTCTGTGATCAGTGACATTTGACCTTGTGACCACAAAATCTAATCTGGGTTCCGTTACAACACAAAGGTTAGCGATTGATCGTACGCTTGATTTTCATGATTGATTGTACATTGTAGTCAAATCAGTCGTAGAAAATGTTCTACGATCATTGCTAAGCTTTGTGTTACGGGCTCCAGATCACTGTCATTCCCATACAGGAGTCGAGTTTGAAGTTGAGCTCTCAAACATTTCTTCAATTAAAATAACAAGATACTTTCAGGTAGATATAATGATCTCTGACTTCTGATCTTGTGACCCCGAAATCTAATTCAGAGTATCAACACTCCTATATCTTGGATAAAGTTTGCAGTGTATCAATCAAATGGTCACTACTGCGAGAATGAAAACAGGACGGAAAGGAGAAACGGATATTGCCTCCAGCATCCACCTACATGTACATGTAGCCGGAGGCAGAAAATAATACTTCTTTGATGGGGGATACTTTCATCTATAACACTTAGCACTGAACCCTGTAATAATAAGTGGTAGTGCTGTTGTCGGGAAGACGGGAACAATAATCCATGTCGACATGTCGCTTAAAAATTTATCCCGACATCGACACTGTCGACATGAAAAAGGGACCGTAATTTAGCCTAGGCTCCGTATTAGACCGTAACAATCATTCGATCTTAACTTACGAAGGGTGTCCATTACTTGGGTCAATCGCCCTTGGGTCTTGTGTATTTTTTTTTACCTGCCCCAAATAATCAATGAAACAAGCTTGGAGATTGCACAATCTGGAGCCGGTTTCATATTAAAGGACTTTAAAGAACCAATCAACCAAGGTAATCCTTTTCTATTGCAACTACCTAGGAATCCTTGATTGTGATTGGCTGCTGAACCCCGGTTATGGTAGTTGTCAAAATGGTGCAGTTACGATAGTTGTAAGTCTTCATGCAACAGGCCCCAGTTTACAACTGAAAATATCACTGTGCATGTTCGTTTGATTTTATTCAAACTTTCACTTTTCCACTGCACAATTTTGTTTTCTTCTACATGTATCTGAATGGATTCCCCTTTAAAGTTTACAGAAGCATTGGTGGACACAATTACTAAATACCAGGAGAGCATTTCATGAAACACAAGTATCCAGAGAGTTTCACTGACAACTGTTACAAGCTACTGAAATCCTTGCATCTGATTGGCTCAGAGCGAATTATTCACTGACAAGATGCTTCATGAAACGATCCCGAGGGAGGTTTAGAGATCCATCCATTCAGAGGTCAGGTGAGAGATGACCATTCTGCAATACTCACTGGTCAATTTACCTACAGGATGAAGGCAATGAACTCACTCATCACGCAAAGAAATTTGACCGGAGACAATGCTCTCTCACCCATCAGCCCAACTTTTTTTGTGGTAACCCGTCAAACCTACAAACCTGCCGACTTTTTTTTCCTTGAAAAATTCACCCTACCTCTTATAAATGTTTGGACTGATCCCCCAATCTGCATCATTTTTTTCCTACATTTTAAAAAAATTAGAAAACCAAAGCCATATACATGTACATGTAGTGAGCAAAGAACCGACCCTAAATCGTTTAAAGTTTGGTGTGTAGGTGAATACCTCTATGATATCCAAGAAGTCTCCCTCCCCTTCCCCTGCATGCACAAAAAGAAAATGGATGAGTTTTCCTCTCATACCGTCTATCAAAACACAACCTACCTGAAATTGTTTTCTTTGTTTTTTTTTGTATGGCAAACAATATACATTTGGGACCAAGAAACTACATTCCTAATAGCCCAAGTGGGGGATTACTTGCGATTAGAATCAACTGCGTAGCCAGGATTTCATTTTGGAGGGGGCGGTAAATGCACGCAAAGCGTGCCAACACTTACAGAGCGCGCGAAGCGCGCTCCCTAGGGGGTGGGTGCAGGGAGGGGGAGTTTCCCCCTCCCTCGCGAAGCGCGAAGCTTTTGGTGTTTCATAAATTAAAATGAAAAGGAGCCGTCTCTCTGACTCTAGTACCTATATCAGCTCCAATTCAGTTGACTATATATATTGTGATTTTGAACCTTGTTTTCAAAAGTGATTGTGAACGCACAAAAAGGAATACAATGGAGGAAATTAAAATCATAATAACCCCGCGCGAAGCGCGGAAGCTAAAGCGTTTTATCCATTTTTTTTGCCATGAAAAGGGTCCCGAGAAAAGGGTATTCTCAAAGATATATTGAATACTTCCCTTGGAAAGATCAGATTTGAATACAAACAATTTAGCGACAGTGCATATATCTTTAACTCGCAAAACAGAGGAGAAGAAGTGTATATGCCGGGAGGAAGATATTCCTCCCCGCGCAGAGCAATAAAACTCTGAAATTTCAAAAGGCGGACGTTTCATCAAATGCAGATATCTTTAATACCCCATCGGCTCTAATTCAATTGATTTCCTAAGATTATTGAACTTCATTACAGGAAAATAGTGCGCAAAAAGTTGAAACTTCAGTGATTTATTGAAATTATATAAAAAAGGATGCCTAATTTCTTTGACTTATCCTGAAGCGCTTCATTTTGAATTATAAAGAAAGTGTCAGGAGCCGCGGAAGCGGGGGGGGGGGGGGCTGGGGGGCTTCAGCCCCCCCCCCCACTTTTTTCCAAAACCGTGTACAAAAATGTAAAAATGACCATAAGATTGTGATTTTTTGCATGGTCAGCCCCCCACTTTGAAAACCGTTTCGCGGCCCCTGAGTGTCATTCAAAATTTCAAACTGAGGGCGCAAAACAGGACAGGAGATGAATGTGCAGGGAAATAACATGAAGATTTATAGAATTTGAAAAAAAATATTGTACTTTTTTATTCAATACGACACAAATTTTATACATTCCTCTTTTTAAATTAGGAACCTGTTTGCCGCAAATTATGGTTGTTTAGTAAAGAGCTGAAAAGCGGGAGAAGTTGACTTTATGGAGGTGACGGCAGAAATTGATATAAAGATTTTACCCGCCTGGAGCCGACCCGACCAGAAGTTGCGCGATCAAAAAAAAAAAAGATGACTTCATATACTTCGGCCTAACCTTACTCTAATTCCATGCCATAATGTATATATTTGAACTTTAACTGGCAAGAAACACATATAGCTGAGGTGGAAAGCAGGGTTAGAGAAAGGGTGGAGGAAACAATGGAGAACTTCAATATTGTCATTTAACCGCGCGCAGCGCGGAAGCAAAATTCATATATAAATTTAGAGCAAGAGTGAAGGAGTTTCTCTTTTGAGAAAAAAAATAAAGAATAAAAAGAAAAAAAAAACGACAAAGCTACCTTTCTTCCCTTTCCTCTCTTCCCTTTTCCTTTTTTCCTCTCTTTTTTTCCCTTTTTTTTTTTTTCTTTTTGGGGACGTTTTGGGGGGGGCGACCGCCCCAACCGCCCCCCCCTGGCTACGCGCCTGTGACCCTCATAACTAAATGTTTTCCATTAATGTACAGTATCTCTGTTCC